>NW_027142388.1:907140-3307140 GCF_026170545.1 Melanerpes formicivorus | reverse complement strand
AGCAGTATAAACTGTTGTTTTGTTGCTGGTGGAGAAAATAAAAGCTTGGGCATCAATATTACAATCTCCTCTGACTATTATAGAGAAAAACAGGGATAAAAGCTAGTTTGGTATTGTATGTGTATTTAGATAGTCTTGCAGTCAACTCTTATCACACTGAACATTGCAACATGAAGTTAAATAGCTCCATGTTTTCCAAATCTTACATGCATTTGGAAAACTTCCTGTATCATAGGCCTCTTAATTATGATTTTGCTCTATTCATTGCATGCCACAATTAGGGACTAAAACAAATAAGAATGAAACAGGAAGGGAAGCACAAGCCCCACAGAAAAAAAAGCCCTAGCAGAACTACCTGCACTCATTCAAAAACCACAGCAAGGCAACTTTTATGTTTAGATTACTTGGCTTCAAATTTCCATTATCAAGTTTCAATTCATAATTCAGGAGCAAACACAAGTAGTCAGGTTTTGTTTGTGGCTGAGCTAATTCCTGTTCTTTCCTTGGCTTAGTTTCAAGCTCTAAAAAGGGCAAAAGGGCTATCTATGAGAAGGCCAAAAGGGTATTTATTCTACTCAGCAGCTTTCAAGATTTGTCAATATCAGAGATCATTGTATGTTCCTTGTGCAAGGCTCATCCAATATGATCTGTTAAGGAGTAACTGAAAAGATTAAGGCTCAAGCCAACGAAACTGGAACATTTATTAAGGGGAAAAAAAAAAGTTTAATTCAGAGATTTTCCCACTGCCCTGGATACTCAGGAGCCTGGATACTCAGGAGCCTGGATACTCAGCCAGTTAAGAACAGATGCACTAAGATTATTCCATTTTTTTCACTTCTCACAAAGCTTTAATGCCAAAAGCTGAAGTCACCTTGTGTGTATGGCTGCACAAGCATTTGCAGGATCAAGGTTTTTAAATTCATAGATGTTAGTCAGGAAACTTTAGAAATTCAAATTAATCAAGGAGGGAGGAGAGGCAGTGAAGCAGCGAAACAGCAAACTCCAACCATTTACTGGTGACAACATTATTACTCATAGCAACATGCTTAGCTCTTTATTTGCAGTTTCAGATATTCAAAACATTCACATTTGCAAAGTGAAATCTAGAGACCCCCTTAGAAACTTCGCTATGAGATAGATGGCAGGATTGTTTGCAGTCCTAACCTGGATACCTAACTCCTGATTCAGCCTTTTTCACATCCAGTCATGCTTTTCAAACAAAAAAAAAACCAAACAAACCAAACACCCAAACCAGAATCTCTGGCTAGGCCACAGATTGGTTTGCAAAGTCAAAGATAAGAACAGACATTGTGTTTCAAAGGTGGCACACTGTGAATGCCGAATCAATTTCCCTCCAATTCTCATTCAACATATGAATGTGGTTGATTAGCCTCTCATTTCCACAGGTATTTTTTGATAAGCATAATAAAGGAAGAAAACATTTGCCAAAGCTGCTTGCCTGAACAGGTGCAAGGGAAAGTGGTGTATGGCAGACAAGAATGATGAGCAGCCATTAGACCTCTGGTAAAGGGAAGCTTTGCTTAGAAATTGCAGTCCTCCTCCTTGGCCTGTGTAGAACGCATTGCAGCAGGCCAGTCATGCAGGACTTCTCATCTTCCTCTCCTCTGCTTCAAAAAGAGAGGTTTTCAAAATTCTTAAGAAAATAACATTCATACCATATCAGAGCACAAGTTCATCAGGCTCAGCCTCCTGTCTCTGACAGTAGCCAACAGCAGATGCTTAGGGGGAAAAAAAACCCAACTTAAGAACTACTCATTCATCACATCTTATCTATTCTAGTGTTCTTGCATCACTGATGGTAAAGTTCAGGACAGACAGAGCTAGCAAGATCATAATTTAGCACCAACAATAAAATCTTCCATTCACATTCAAACAAGACATCCAAGCTATCAGAAATTTGAAGCAGTTCAAGACACAAGATGAAGGGCAGGTACATCTATCAACTGTGCTTTTGGCTGGATGTGCTTTTTGCACAGGCCTGGATTCGATGACCCAAGAAGTTCTTCCCTGCAATGCTACCAAATCACACAGCACTTTGTTTTCTTTGACTTCAAGCAGTCAGATGAGCTCCAAAGAAAAACAACCCAAGGGTCATAGCTATATTTCAGAGGAAACTTGTTTCAGGTTTGAGGTAGTCTCTTCTCTGTGTCATTTAGTTCCATTTGGCATATTGACGTTACACACAAGGCCCATGAAAAAAACATAAATGAAACTCAGGCTTTCTAAAATAACATCACACAGCAGGCCCAGATACTCACTTCTGCACATCTCTCTTTGTATGCAGTTATATAGTCTGCTTTATATGTTACTAATTAGGCAACTTCATAATTCTATTGCATTTTATGTAAGGGTCATTTGTATAAGGTCTAATCTCACTAAGCATCAGAACTAAAAGCTCATTATTCTCAGGCAGGAAGGCAATAAAAAGATCCTGGCAGACAAGGCAAAACCCTCCAGTGTCAATCACTAGAGGCACTCACCAAGTGCCTGGGCTGCTCTCCACACACCTGAAACAATGCATGGCCTCCTCCGGAAGCAACTCTGCTCCTGAAGGAAACCCTGGAGTTCACATGCTGATGGCAGCTGCAGGACCTTGGTTTA
Source organism: Melanerpes formicivorus (assembly GCF_026170545.1). Lineage (NCBI taxonomy): Eukaryota > Metazoa > Chordata > Aves > Piciformes > Picidae > Melanerpes > Melanerpes formicivorus. The sequence goes on along the minus strand of NW_027142388.1, from coordinate 3,304,518 downwards.
TCCTTCCAGCAGATGCTATTTCTATTCTTTTCATCGAGATGAAAGCAACTGATGGAGGCACTGATTAAGACTGGAGACGATTTGTACTGCACAGTTACTGTCACAGGTTGTGGTTCTAAGATTTGTGGCACAGAAGCAATAATACAGATATATTGAGAAGCTGTATCAAAGGAACAAAGCCCATTCATTCTTAGTAAGGCCCACGATGCAGCAGTGTCCATCACTTACTTAGGAATGCCAATTAAAAATTAATTAATTAAATAACAGCTGGGGGTGGTGGTGGTGGTGTTTGCCATGAATTGGGATATTGATAACAATATCAAACACTTCCACCTTTTTATTTCACAAATATGCATGATCAGATCTGAAGTAACATAGAAGATGTCAGGCACTCAGATTCCTGAGCTTGTAGCTCAGGAATGTTGGTACAGGTAAGTTTGAACCTAGGTGTTTACACAGATAGCTCAGTGTGATCTCCATTTTGGCATGCTTGAAGAGTTCTCAGAGCTCTCAAATACCCACAGACACTGAGCACTCAATCTTGCCTTTCATTGCCTTCCTGCCAACAGACAAGGAACACCAGATGTGGAAGTGAGAAACAGCTGCAAATAGTTCCATACTTTGACCCCCACTATCAAAAGCGGAAGCCCACTCTTCACCCCCTTTTGAGTGTCCCTACTAACAAGCAGTGGCTTTGGAGGACAGTGTCACCCTGTAGAGTCAACTGGAAAATAAAATAACCACCTGTGATGCAACTTTGCATTGAGAATTCTCCCCACCTCCAAATCTACATCTCAAGCACCAATACCAAACATATTTCAGAACACACATCAGCTGTTGTACAGAGAATGCAGGCTCAGTTTCCTAGCAGCGTCACTATTAATAGAATCCATTTAGAATTACCTTCATTTTCAACCTCACCAAACTCTGTGGACTGAACTTCAAAAGGCAGTCTTAGCCAGCTATCCAAAAAAGACTTTTCCCCCTTAGTGTTCTACAGTTGGTATAGGTACTGTCAGGATTAGTCCAAAGAACATCCTCACTAAATAGTTGATCAGTCCAAAAGATGAGAGTAAGAACATTTGATCTGGCTTAGAAATCCCGTGGCCAAAAGGGACATATCAATGTGCCTGTGCTAGCGTGGAGGTACTCAGAGATCGTCTAGTTCTGCAGAGCTGTTTCTAGAACTAAAGCAACTCTCTAACGCTAGCGTGATGCCTTTGAAATTAAAAATACACGCATGCTGACATGTTTTCAAACTTGTCAGTTCCCATCTGGAGCAGCATTCACTCAGCTCTGCCTGCAGCTTTAAAGTGTGCTGTTCCTGGAATCACAAACGGAGAAGCACTGTGTGCACAACCCTGGGCCACACAGCCCAAGGATGGGATCCCTTTGAAAAGTGAAGCAGAGACAGTGACTGCAGCTGTATCACACTGAGAGGGACGATCACAAGTCTGCCTTCCTTCTCCCACACAATACTCTCTTCCAACTGCTCTGCTGCTTGCAACTCCCAGAAGGGCACAGGCTCCAAGGTCCATGGTTTTTAGGTCTTTGGGAAGCAGAGTACAACTGAGGTGTAATTCTAATTATAAATAGCCGGTTTCTACCTACACAATTACAACAGACTGACAGCTGCTTCTTTCCTCCCTAGTTTTTAAAGCAGCACTCAAGCCACTACAAAATTTTGCTCCTTACAGCCTAAGTCTTTCCCACAGTCTTTGCCATCTACATATAGTTCAAAATCACCTGTAACATCCCTTCATTTCAGCTCCTTCACTTTCAGCTCTACCACACTTGAAGTCCATTTATGGCAGCTGAAAATATACAAAGATCTTACTGTTCTCTGAGTTGTCTTTTACCTGCAGTCAAGCATGAAGTCAAGCATGTTTTGGCAGCTGTTCTGCTTATTAATCTACTTTTAGTTTTCCTGCAAAGAAGAGGTTTCTTTTTCCCATTCCCCTTGTATCCTGAGCCTTGAAATATTGGTAGTCTCTGAGTCAGTGTCACCACTACTCTGGAGCCTCTAAACCAGTGTTTTCAGGGAAGTGTAGATCCTGACCACAAATATCTTACAGTGCAAACTGCTTTCATTGCATTGCTTCTTAGGCAGAGGGACATCTTCAAATCAGTAGTGTCATTTTCATGGCTCTCTGATGCTTTATACTCACTGAGCATTGGCTAATTCTTCAGGGCAAGGATTATTGCATAGCATATTATACCTCCTGTAAAGCACAGGATAAATAACACTTATATTTAAAAAGGAACATTGTCAAATTCAGGCCCCAAAGAATGTAGTCCATGTTTAAATCTTCATAGGCTACTGACATTTCTTCTCCATTCTCTCTCTGTTTTACCCTCTCAATATCCAACTGCATCAAGCAGACACTCATACATGAAAGATTCTCTCATGCAAACCAAGCACTGTGATCTCTAGCTCCTGTGATGCTGCCAGTCAAGCTGTAACTTGATGCTAAAATAAGGGTGTTTCTGATCACCCTCCAGCTAAAAGGCTTGACACTGAGTATTTCGGTTGAAGTGAGGACACGAATGGTTGGTGGGTTTAAGCACTGTTTACTTGGCTGCCCTATGCCTCATGGAATATTGGAAGTTACATGCTATGAACCACTCACATGCCTGCACATAAAGGAAAGATCAGAGAGCAGCAAAACCTCTCCATTACAATCAATTCACCATGCACTCCCTAGCCATTTAAATTTGCAGGGCACCACTTTGCTCTAAAAAGGGAGTGAAATATATCACCAGGCACCAATACAGAGTCCTTCTGCTTCTGAGTTCAGTGTGAAGTCCAGGAAATCACGAGCAGAGGAACAGCAGTATTCAAGCTGAAGAGTGACTCTCACCGCAGATAACACTAATCCACCCTGGCAGGTGTGACTTTTATCCCTAGTTGAGAAGATACTTTGAAAAGAATGTTTTGTATTTCAAATGCATCTGTTTTGTATTTCAAATGCATCTCAATTCTTATGAAAGACCATACAAGGCAGGATGTCTCTCAAACAAGAGACTGCTTTTCTTTACAAATCAAAATGAGGACTGAACTGATCCCTGGGATCTAAAGACAGTTTGGTTTTTTTTTAACTCATGAGTAAACTCACCTCCCAGAAAACCAGGCTAATAGTGCTTCTCATTTGCTGTAATTCACCTAATAAGGGGTTGGGGGGTTTTGTACAGTGGAGGAACAAAGGGAAGCAAACCCACAGAAAAAAGGTGGCAAGTAGTAAGATCCATTCTTACTACTTCTCCGTGGTTAATAGGCCAATTTGCTAGCACCTACTGGACACATAAATCATCTGAAGAACTTTCAGATGTTTGCCTCTCATATTTCCTTCAATTTACAGTATCTATGCAGTAAACTGTGTCCACCTGACTGAACACTGCCTCCTTTTCTGGGCCTATCAGTCTGGTGCTTTAAGTGGGGTAAAAGAAGGAGAATGTTTCAGAACACCAACAGTGAATTACCAGAATCATTTCCTTCACAAGTGGCATGCTTGAGAACAGCTAATTTTATATTGAACATAACTAACTTTACTAATAGCACTGCAAACTAGTTTTCAGTTAGTAAGCAAAGCAATTATTATTTTAAGGCTCTGGTTTTCTAAAGGCTCACTAAATTGCCAAATTTTACCTTTACATACCCTGTTATGTCAAGAAACTTGCTGCAGGTCACTTAAGGCTGGAAGTTTTGTACTTTAGAAGCACATATTTCTTAGGAATTAGGTCTACCATTGTCCTCTGCATGCTGTCACTGAAAGGAAACAGCTGGGGTAGAGGAGAAGCTAGGTGGACTGCACCTGATCACAGCTGAAAGTGTCCTTAAAAATTCAAAGCACTGCATTATTTTGTGATTAGGGCAATAAGGCCTGTAGTTTCAGAATGTAGGCCAAGTTTTCAGTATTTGAATGCTAAATTAAGATGCTCTGTTCTATATTGGTTCAGGTATAAGCTCCAAAAGCAGAGCATTCAATTATGCCTATGATCAATACTGAGCACCAAAGAAAGCCCCTCCGGTATGTTGTGGGTTTTAAAAACAGAGTTACAGTCTTTAAGGAATTAAGTGCAGAGATACAGATCTTCTCTGGAGAAGCTGAGTACTCTGCAAGACTGAAACACATCATTAGGGACTAAGATTCAGAGCATCTGAGATGTTAAAGAGGATTTATTTAGCCTGTTTCCAGATTTCAAGTCCAGCAAGTAGGGAGAGAGAAGGAAAAAGTAAGAAACCAAAAGATTTTCTTTTGTCATCTTCACCCAGATGCACAAAAAACATTCTGTAGAACCTTGGCATTCAGATAACTATCACTAGTAAAAAAAAAAAGGCCTAAAAATTCACTCTGATCAAAGGATTTTAGTGTATGCACACAGCTAACTAGACAAGAGAATGTATCACTCATTCAGCTCTGCGACACCTGGGATCTCTTACCCTATGGTCTGTGTCTCTGCAGGCAAATTTGGTCTGAACATATTGGCTGCTGCTGATGGCAATTTACTGTCTGATCAGCTTTTGCCAGATCTAAACCAATAATTTCCATTCAAGGAATAGGTTTCAATCAGTACTGTTGGAGACAATTTACAAAAACAAAACAAAACAAAAAGCTAAAATAATAGCGGAGCTTTCAAGGAAGCAGAAATTACTACAGAGCTCAGAAGGCTATGCAAGATCTTATTTTGTTCAACTACATTGTAAATCCACCCACCATCCCACAAAAATAACAGATTGCACTGTTCTGTTTCTTGGATGAGATTTTCCAATGCTTTCTAGTTGGCCAAAACATGGTCCCAGACTTTTACTAGCAACTTTAAAAGCAAAAAAAAAAAACAACCCACCCAATAAGTGACACACCTCTGGAAGCATTGAGAGCAGTCCCAGTACGAGATGGATAATAAAGCACTCAGCTCTTCAACCCATCCAGGCAGTTAAAATTAAACCCTGCCAAATAAACATCTTGAATGTGTTAGCTAAAAGACCCCTGGCCAGCAAGCAGTCCACATAGTAAAACTGGATGTTAGCATGAAGTTTTAAAGTGTCTACAGGTATGTTTCAAAGTACCAAGTTTCACTGAAAGCCCTTACTTTAATTATAGCACTCTCTGTAGATAAAACCCCATTCCTCTGTTGCATGCTATATTATAAAATGAATACACAGCTTCTATTGTGCTAAACCATAAAGCCTGAACACTCAGGTTATGGAAAGCCGGGCAGCAGTCTTCAACCAAGCCTCTCTCACTAACACACCACCCTGTGCTCTTCTGCAGAATTTTGTCACCAGAATGAAGACACACTTCAAAACAGCTCCTTCTTAAACCTGTCATCTGAGCTGTCTGAAAACACAGGAGTCCTTCAGTACTATGCAGTGTAAACTGCCAACTCCTACAGAAATCTACTGATGGAATAACACTACCTGGTACCTAATCGCAAATCACAGCATGCATGTCCTGCTATTGAGTCAATTAAGTCTTGTGTTTCTCCTGATCAGAAGGCAGTAGCTGGTTATGATGATCTATTAACTGAGATCTGTTTCAAGCTTTGCACACTGCAGCCTCCACAGCCTAACACCTTCCTCTGTTTCATTCCAGTCAGAAGATTAATATAGCATGCAGGGTCTCTGCTAGGTTAAGAAGCCAGAGTAATTACCATTTACTGCTAATGCCTATACAAATTCTCTGGGTACTTTGCACACTGTCAGAAAAGGTATTAAATCCTGTTTTTTCGCTAACCAAAGGCCAGCAAGCGTGCTCTGTTACAGTGAAGATCTTGCTTAAACCCCACTAAAATTAATGGGTCTAACACATGCCAAAGAGTTAAGCAAACTGAAGCCAGAGTTTCCAAGAACCACCAAGTATTGCAGAGGCTTTCCTTCAATGCAGTTTTTTCTCAGGATGTCATCAGCCTTCCAAGACAATCTAAAAAGCTGACTGCAGAGCAGGACTTATAGAACTTCCATCTCCAGAAATCAAGACTTCAGCTCAAAGCCCTTACTACATCAGGGATATACAGGACAGAGCACATGGTGGTTTTGGGCTATTTCCCCCTCTATCTGCCTTTTTTCCCAGCAGATCCTGGGAAGCTCAAATTCACTCAATACTGTTTCAGATATAGCTTGAATAAAAAAACTTTTGAGAAAGAGAAAAGGATAACTCAATCTTGCAGAGCTCTAGCTGTAACCTTGCCGAGTACAACCAGTTGCATCGCAGTCCCACCTAAAATTACCACTTGTGAAGCAATACCCTTTCGAGAAAGGCACTGTACAACCACATACAGTCTTGGAAGTGTTTCAGGGCTCTGCAGACAATCTGAGCCACAGCCAAGAGTTATTCTTTTAGAAATTCCATGGCTTGCTTGTCCTGTAGCATCTTGCATGCATGGACCCTCCTTACAACCATCAAGGGAATTTATTGATTGTAAGCACAAAGCTAACTGCAGCCTGTGACAGAGCCTGAAAGCAACAGCAAACTATCCACTGGAAAGTGTTAAGGCTGGTTAGCCAGAGAAGGGGAAGAAGAAACTGAAGGGTTTTTGTACTGCATACAAAATGCAGTTCATCTGGGTCTACTTTGCTGCCAAGATTTTATCATGGCTGAGCCTGGGTTTTGTTTTTCTCTTCAAAAGATTAGTGTCCAAGCATATGAATACTTGGTATTTGTTTTGCTGTCAAAACATAAATACCATGTGTTTCATCCAGAAACACAGTAGACTTCAAAGATTCATCAGAAATGGAAGGCACACCATAGGCTAAGCCATTTGATAAGCAGGCAGCAGAGTCTGGGGCAAAATTTCTGACTCCTAGCACAGTCTCTAAAGGCTAGATGTTTTATACTCCACAAGAAAGTACTGATACATTCTTTGCTCTTCTGTTGTTTGAGATCCACTCAAAGCCTCCCAGAGCATGTGTTTTCTTTAAAAATCTCATCCCCATCCCTAACTACTTTCTCAAAGGGAAATGTCAATGTGAAGAGGCCCTTATATTTGCTTGATTTATAGCCTTTTATTAGCTCCCTGTGCATGTGATGCCAAAGGCTGTTGGTTTTTTTTTTTTGCCAAGTCTCTTCAGTCCCTGCTTCAAGCAGAAGCAGATGCTGTACACTGTCAGCAAAGAAATACATGTTCTGGTTTAAGCCCTTCTATCTCATTATTTATAGGTAATTTCAACCCTTGCACAAGCTCTAATATCACTTTCTCACGGATAGGGCAAGGATTGCTTATGAGTTTAAATCGTCCTATTCCCAGACCCCCATCTCACTAGGAAACATTCCCTCCACACCTACCAGCTGCCCTAAACCAAGCCCTCCTACTTCAGAGTAGAGCTGCGCAAATTCCTCATTGCAGCAGGAGAGGATTTTCCCTAAGCAGCACAGCCCAGACCATTGCCTCTTCCCATACCTCTGCTAACAGTTTGGCCAAAGCCTTGTCTTTTCACCAAATACTGCACAATTAAATGACAAAACCACTGCAGGTGCTGATAGAGAGTATGAAGAGTTACCTGACAAAGAATACCACGAAGGTGTGTTCCAGGCATATGCTTTCTTCTGCTCTTTCTTTTACATATATAGAGTTCCATCACTTCCACTACATGTTCATGTCTGCTATAAATTTATTTTTCCTCCTTCAGAAATGATTTCTCATTCTTTGTACAGCACAGCCATGATAAACAGCATGTGTCACTCTTCAAGGACACAAGAAGAGCAAGTCCCATTCTTTTCCAAGTGCTTCAAAATCCTGTTGCCAAGTAAAAGTCTGCAGCTTCAGAGCCAGCAGCCTGCAGCTCTTGGATTAGCAGTTAACCAGCTCCCAGCCACTAGTAAACAGCTTTATGCACATACATCCCTTGATCCCTTTCTCAGCCAGACAAGTCCACAGCACATGCCAACTTGTGCACTGTTAATTATTCCTCCTTTCTCCCTGTATCCTTCTTATTCTATGATCCAATCAGTTCAGCTCTTCTTTAATAAAAATATTAAAACCAATCACTGGCTCTGTCCAGTATCATCATGACCCTCTTAGAGCTTCCTTAGCTGAGCTTCCTATGCTGCATGTTGCTCAGACATCCACATCTTCTTGTACTCCTCTGGACCAAAGTCAAATGGTACAGTACAAAGCATGAGCCCCTGATCACACTTCTCACTCTTTAGCATAGCCCCACTTCAGGATTTTCCAAGGGATCAATCACAGTAGTTCCAGTTGCTTTAGCATACATCTCAGGTAAACATATTTGATGCTTAGATTCAGAAAAACAGACCTCAGCCATCCAAATTCACCCTATAGATTTTATTACCAGGAGAAAAAAAATCCAGTTTCCTCTTCCAAATCAAACAAAGTTCTGGAGTAGTTTCAATACTTTATTCAAACACCTGGAAAGTTCAAAACACTGTCTCCTGTTTGGACGTGGCTTTCACTCACACATCTCTCATACACAAATTATTTAAAAGACCATTTAGATGCAGCAGGAGGAGGGAACAATGAGCTGTGCCAGGTCAATGGCACTAATGGAGAGGCAGAAAGGAAGTCAAGAGCAATGCTGCTCGATGGGTTGGTAACTGCACATGAGAGAAGGAAAGAACTAAACTGTCGACTCTTCTGAAATAAGTAGAATTGTCCTGCCTTTGTTATGGGTTTCCTCTCTCTCTCTGTGTATCTATATCTATATCTATATACACATTAGAGGGCTGGAGCACCTCTCCTATGAGGACAGACTGAAGGAGTTGGGGCTGTTCAGTCTGCAGAAGAGAAGGCCCCGAGGTGACCTCATTGTGGCCTTCCAGTATCTGAAGGGGGCCTACAGGAAGGCTGGTGAAGGACTTCTCAGGATTTCAGGTAGTGATAGGACTAGGGGGAATGGAATGAAGCTGGAGGTGGGGAGATTCAGGCTGGAGGTGAGGAGGAGGTTCTTCCCCATGAGAGTGGTGATACCCTGGAATGGGTTGTCCAGGGAGGTGGTCGAGGCCCCGTCCCTGGAGGTGTTTAAGCCCAGGCTGGATGAGGCTCTGGCCAGCCTGATCTAGTGTGGGGTGTCCCTGCCCATGGCAGGGGGGTTGGAACTAGATGATCCTTGTGGTCCCTTCCAACCCTGAATGATACTATGATACTATGATACATATATATATATATGTACATACATAAGTATGTTGTGGTATATGTCTCTATACACATGTGTTAGTGCCACACAAACCATTGAATACACCACAGAGAGATGCTGACTCTTCTGCTTCCCTATCCAGCCACATTAAGGCCTTATTGAAGTGTCTTACAAGGCCCAGGAAACTGAAAGGCACCTGAAATGACATTTTCTTAAGTGTTCTGATTCCAGAAATGTTAACACAAGAAACTGGGTCCTACTCATGTCCCATTTACACCTCAACCAATGGATTTAGCATTCTGTTTTGAGTGGTGAGTGCTACAAGAAGAGACAGGGTCACTCTTCATTTCTTAGTAACGTTGAGACTGCCTGGAATTCCACTCTGCAGCAATGCATCCCAATTGATGTTTTATCACCACAGCAAGCTATTTAAAGGTTTTGTCTGTTAGGAATTTTGCAGTAACTTTTCCCTGTGGTATTTTTTTCTGAATTCTTTCCCATTTTCTTCCCACCTGCCTCCTCCAAACACCCCAGCAGCTGAACAACAAGCGGATCACAAAGCCAGATTCATCTTAACCTACCTAACAGATTCTTGAGCAAGTTACTAAGAACGACGAGTGGCTCAAAAGCAATAACCCTCATCAGTGCACTTTACTGGTGTTTATGCAACAGCCAGCCTCTCTAAGAGCATTATATAAAGAGTGTTCACAAGCCCCCAGCATTCAGTGCCTGTCAGAAGAGTAAGGCACCAGCAGCTACTTACTCTCCAATCCAACACATCTATAAGCTAATTTTACACCCAAGACTGTTTAAATCAAGAGCTACATGTGTCTACAATACTGTGTCAACACACACTAGTATTCCAGCACTGCCTCTGATACAAAATCCTAATATTCAGGTGCACTTTGAAGACATGCAGTAACTCAGAACCAAATCTAGCTGCCTGCAAAGAAACTACTAGGAGTGTGAAACTGGACTTACATAGGTAGGAAAACATTTTTGTAAAGCATGTCCTAAAAATGGCCTGCATTAGGAGTGGTGTGGCCAGCAGGAGCAGGGAAGTCATTGTGCCCCTGTACTCTGCACTGGTTAGGCCACACCTTGAGTACTCTGTCCAGTTCTGGGCCACTCAGTTTAAGAAGGACATTGAGACACTTGAACGTGTCCAGAGAAGGGCAACAAGGCTGGGGAGAGGACTTGAGCACAAGCCCTGTGAGGAGAGGCTGAGGGAGCTGGGATTGTTTAGCCTGGAGAAGAGGAGGCTCAGGGGAGACCTCATTGCTCTCTACAACTACCTGAAGGGGTTGGTCTCTTCTCCCAGGTAACCAGCACCAGAACAAGAGCACACAGTCTCAAGCTGTGCCAGGGCAAGTTTAGACTCGAGGTGAGGAGAAAGTTCTTCACAGAGAGAGTCATTCATCATTGGAATGTGCTGCCCAGGGAGGTGGTGAAGTCACCGTCCCTGGAAGTGTTCAAGAGGGGATTGGATGTGGCACTTGGTGCCATGGTCTAGTCCTGAGGTCTGTGGTGACAGGTTGGACTTGATGATCTTTGAGGTCTTATCCAGCCTTAGTTATACTGTGATACTGTAACACACTCCTGTTTACAACACACTTGCAAAACAACCTGATGCAACAGACAGGCTAAATCATTCTCTTAACATCCCAACTGGGCAGACTGTTTCATAGCTGCCTTTTGTTTTGTTTAATTCCATCAAGGGAGTAACTCTCAGTTTTGTAGCTACATCTGTGGTGTTCTTTCTTAGACACTTTCCTCCAGTATCTCAGAAAAACAGCAAATAAGTGAGAGACACAGGAGGCAGATGTTGGCAAAAACAAATCTAAGAAAAACACAAAGAGAGATCCAAAACATGCAAAGTCTGACAGATCTTATGTTTTATACACCGGTACGTTGTCATGCTTGCTTAATGATGCTTGTTCAAGAAGAGGAGAAGCAGAAAAAACAATAGTATATAAAAAAAAACACCAATCTAAAAGAGAGAAACAAGTTACAAGAGAATCCAGATGTGATCTTGCTAGAAAGAACTGACAGATGCTTAACTACCATCCTTCATCATTTATTTGCTAAGAATGTGGGCCAGATCCAGAACTCTCTTTAAATGACTGGAAGCACTCCAATTAAATTCAATAGGCTTTGGATCAGTTCTTTAATTGAGCCAAAAAGCAAACTCACCATTTGTTGATCAAAAGCAAAGCCCAAGAAGAGCTTTCAAAACATATACTTTTCCTGGTAGGGACAGTGAATTTATCAATCTCTTCGGGGTTCCTACTGAAAAAAAACCCAAAACAAAAACCCCAGCACCCAAGCAAACAAAAAACCAACCAAACAAAAATAAACCATCTTGAGCATACACAAAATGAATCTTTGTGTATCTTTTATCAAGGGATATTTATTGTACTGCTATCATTATAGGGAACCAATAAATAGGAACTTATTCATAGAAATAAAATTTCTGAAAACCTAGAATTGTAAAAAATCCTTTTTAATTAGTAACATACTTGGATTATCCCAGCGAAACACTTCTCCAAGTAGTAACTTGGACTAAAGGCTCTACTTCTATCTCCTGGTTTTATTTTTATTTGTTTACAAAGCTTTACAGCTATGGTCTGGTAGAAATCTTGAAAAAACAGCCTCCCCATAATGCACCTATTCACTCACTTTACAGCCCTGCTCAAGCAGGGCCTTCTTCTACAAGCACATTCTTTGTGCTCCCAAACTCTTACATTTCCAATACAGAGTGCCAAAGACTAGACAAAATATCCTTCCAGAAGAGAAAATCCTGTTTAGGTTCTCCAAGAACACAGAGCAGACTTTGCACAGTGGAATGGCTGGCACAGAGGTGTATGGTCTCATTGCTACTAACACAACACCTTTAGTATGAAAGTGAAGCTCTCTCTTCCACTAGATATTAAATACCAAAGTATTGCACCACCTCCAGTCCTTCCCCTAGAGGAACATAAATAAATGGTGACATTTCCCTCCAGAAAATGTTTCTTTGAAAGTACACTTTTTAAAAGACCTAATGTTAAGCTGTCTTATTTCTACAGCTCTGCAAGAGAAACAGCTCTTACTACACACCTCTGGTTTCCATAGGCAAAATATTCATACAGCCTCAAAAAGAGGGAGGGCTTCATACCTACGCAATTTGTGCAGCCGTTAAACTCAGTTCAAAGCTCTCCCACAGGCAGATGCAAGGTGAAACAGACTGGCAACCTGATTTGTCATCCATATGAAGCGTGGTCAGTGGAAGAAACAAATGACCCCTAAGCCAAATGGGAGATTGCGCCAGACTACTTTTGCCAGGTTTTTAGGGGGATCAATTCACTAAAACCAGAATCAAACCCTTTCCACACTCACCACCATTGAATAGCAAGACAAAATAAGACAGATTGCTCCCTGGCCTTTGATCAGGGCCTTTATGGGGGATACACTGGAAAGAAGTAAAGAAAACAGCATGATAGTCCTTTGGGGTTTTGTGACTAAGGAATTCTTCTGTTGTTTCGCTAGACAAAAGGGGTACAAAGAAGGGCCCAAAGTGAATGACACACTTGCACAAAATTGTCTGATTGTCTCCTAATAAGGCAAATCCCAAGTGCAGTGAAGAGATGAGCTCTCTTTGGTCCACAATGCTTTCAGCAACTTAAGGGGGGGAAAAAATTGTGCGGGTTCACTTACAGAGCAGAATCAAGCTAGAGAAGGGGCAGCAGACTGCAGGGTCTGTGAAGGAGAACTCTGCCAAGTTTAGATTTTTCTTGGTTCCAAAACATTCCAGGACTCCGGGGTTTTCACTAGAAGAACTCATTTCAAATGAAGAATAGCATTCTAGCAGTTTTATGGTCACACCTGCACACACATTTAGGAGGTCCATTTCCTGCCTTACTGTACACAAGCACAGTGAGGCTCCTGATTGCTTTATGGCTCTCCAGACAGTATTTTTCACACTGATGAAGAAATAATGTACAAAATGATTTAAAAAAAAAAATAAAAAAAATTAATGAATGAAAGAAAATAAAAGAGAGAACTGAAAGCTATAAATTATCCCAAAGGCTGGTAGTTCAGGAAATGTCTGTGATTTACAGTTAGGTAGCACAAACACTTAACATAAAAAGAACCACCTTTGCCAAGAGTTAATTTTATAACCAAATTGCCTGAAGCTTGGGCATTACAACACCTCCAGCATTAAAAAGAGCCTGGAAGTCACCCAAAATACCACACAGGACCCAACAGATCTTATCTTCCAGATGTATGCAAGCATCTTTTCCTTAGTTCCTTCAGCCACTCAAGAGTCCTGAAAAGAAAACTGGGGAGTGGAACCCCAGGTGGGATCCTCTGATGTGCTCTGGTGCAGGCTCTGTCTGGCAGACACACGTGGGGAATGAGACTTCCTTCTTTTGATAGAAGGTGTGTAGCACAGAAGCTGGACATGGCCTTATGGCTGGAAGAAACAGGGAGAGATCTTGGTTTCTTTTATGTTCTCTTCATAAGAAAAGGAATTTGCCATGGATAGGGACACATGAAACAGCATGGTAGCTAAGAACAACTGACTGCAAGGAGAGGGGAGACTTTAGATTGGTGGAGATTGCTCCCTTGATCATGATGCAGATACACTTCAAATGAAAAGAAATCAACATCCTATAAATGCTACTCCTTAGCCTCAAAGCAGTCCCACTGTTGCTGCTTCCCTATATTTTCAGCCATGATTTCTTACTGCTTCTCAACTCATGACAAAGACCAGACTTTTAAACCCTCCAAATGCTCATGACAAACACACTTGGCTTCTATATTTTATTCTATAAGTGAAACTGAGGAAATGGGACTGAACAGTGACACACAGCAAGGCAGTCCATGCTAGCATGCTCTCCCTCCTGGGAAAATTTTTCCAGGAAAGGACACTATAGGTGTAAGGACTTGGAAAAGGCTATTCAAGCATAGTGTCAGCAGAAGCAGGTTTCTTGCAACAGCAATAAACAAAATGAAAGACCTTCCCAACAACAATGCTGTCAGCCCCTTCTGAAAAAATAATGTGACACAGGTACAAAACATTTCACAGACAGACCAACATCACAGTTCAGCTGTGGGAAACAGTATTACTCACTTCTCTTTCCTCTTCTACAAACACAAGGCTATCAGGTTGATTGAATTCTTCTAAATGTGCCTCTGTCTTCACCTACCACACTACCACAGTTCAAACTCAGATAAGGTGGAGTTCTAGTAATTTTCTTTATGGAGATTCAGCCTGGCTTGCCCCTCTATGCTATGCTCTTCTGGAATCTCAGCACTGGCTGGTCAGCAAGATGGGATGAAGCTCAAAGATAAAGGAAAATATCCTTTGTGGGTGGCCACACGATTGATACGAGCATCTCTTTACTTCCTGAAAGTCTATGATTTGTCTCATCTTGTTTTCCTCAAGTTCCCAAGCCAGCTTTAAACTGAATTTTATGTCCTTTCCTTCTTCTACAGGAAATTCACACCCCCAGATGCTTAGTAGGAACCAATTTCCCTAGTTATAATCAAGGGAAATAAACGCAGTAGTGTAACTGCATTCATAAGAAACTAGCAAGTCCTAATATGCTTCATCCCCGATACCATTCTGAAAAGGTCTTTCCTCCTAAGTTAATTACCTGGAACTGACTCCAGCTCATTATAGCAAGACTGAATTTAAAAATACCTTGGCCTGATCATTCACCAGCTGCATTTCTGGTGCTCTGCAAGGCACAGCAGCTTTTTTTCATCATTTCATTTAGAGGCTTCTTTTAACAGTGGGCAAAAAAGGTTTGTAAATTGAACTGATGTTCGACCAATTAACACTGATATTCAGCAGGAACATAGATGAACTCTATTTACTCTTACCCTCTAGTGTTCCTTTGTGCCACAAACAACCTCCCAGCCAAAAAGCAAAATATTTCCACTCCCAAAGTTCAGCAGTTTCCCTTCTGGATTATCCACAATGAAATTCACACAATAAAAGGAGCATTTCTGTATGCCAGAGGAGAAAGGGAAATGTGAGCCCTGCCTTCAGCCATTCTACTCAAGATCTGATGAAAATTCAGGACCATACAAACCAAGATAATGAGTTTAAAATACTGAGGTACACTGTTACTCAATGGAAAAAAAAACCAACCAACCACATGCAATTCTTTGTGTATTTGGTACAAGCTCAATGATTGTTCCAGGCTGTGAATTTTTTACATTACACATTCCTGGAATGAGTTCTTTAGAAGAAGAAAGTTCCCTTTTTTTTTTTTTTCCTCTCTTCCCTCTAGAAAAGTGATGTTTCCTTTAGCTCAACCACTTTATGATTGCAATAAAACACTCCAGGGTGTGGTGACAAACTGTCTAATAATCACCACACCTACCAGTGAATGAAGTCAGTCTGTCCCAGAACAGATGAGGTGTGGCCAGATTGAACATCATCATCATATCCTGTTGTGAATTATTACCTAATAAATAAAAAAAAAAAAAGCATAAAAGGGGGAGAGGAAGGTTAGGCAGCACTGAACTTTCAAACACCTCTGCATGTACAACACACAACGTGAAAAGACAAAAAGAAGCAGAGAGAAGGATCCATCTGCATGCTAATATTTGCTTGATAATGTAAAAGGCTTCTCAAGAAATCCTTTCCTAAGTGTAGAATATGCAGACTTTTCCTTCCCTTTTCCACCTCTTCCCCTGTCAAAAGAGGTTGGAATAACTTTCCTTTGATGAGATCATTCAACACTTACTGGGCTTTTACATTTCAACGAATCAATTACATTAGAGGGAGGAAAGCAAGTAATAAACACCAGAAATTATTGTAAACTCTCCACAAGGCAAGGCATTGCTTAGTTTAGTTCAGTTTGGCACTGGAGATTATATTTTTTTCTTTAATGCTGATGCAAAACCAGGCTTTAAATTTGTATGAAATTTATATTAAGACCAAGCTCCAGACATGCAGGAGTCTAGCTGAAAGATCCCACGGCTGTCGGAAGCGTGGCTTGGCATCTCACAGAATATTCTGCTTCACTCTGAAACTTTTATTTCCACGACAACACAGGCAAGTTTTGAAACTTCCAAAGCATGTCCCACAGCAGAACTAGCCTTCCCACACTGTTCATCTAGCTACAGTTCAGACAACCACAATTCAAACTCTTCGCCCATATTTACACAGAGAAAAGAAAGAGGGCTCCTGTAAGAGCAAGCATGATTTAAAACTTGTGACTGCTTCACAACAGACATTCTTAGTCTGAAAGTTCTTTTTTTCAGTATCATATCATTTTTCCTATGTTTACACTCAAATTAATTTGACAGCATCAGTTCTAATCATCAGCTGTGAGGGGTTGCTTAAAGCAACAATTATCTTTTGAAATAAATGGTCCAAATAGTTCCTTCTGTTCTTTAGGGAATTAACAAGTTTTAAGCATATGGTTTGTTGCTCACGCAACCAGGAGACACAGAGGCGACACTGGCAATATGGACAGAAACCCACGATTCTCACAATGCAAACCAACAAATGTTAGCATATACAGAAGTCTGAATAGCAAATAATGCAAATTCTTCTGTCTTCCTGACCTTTTTCTTGCAATAAGATAAAGAAATTTTGATTGCACTACTCCAGGTTGGAACAGTGACCACTTTCCCAGCAGCATGTAACAGAATCACAGAGAATCACAGCATGGTCTGGGTTGGAAGTGACCTTCAAAGGCCATCTAGCCCAACTCCCTCTGCAGTAAGCAGAGGTATCCTCAACTAGATCAGATTGCCCAGAGCCCTGTTGAGTTTCACCTTGAATACCTCCATGGATGGGGCCCCAACCACCTTCCTGGGCAACCTGTTCCAGTGTTCCACCACACCCATGGTAAAGAGCTTCTTCCTGAGAGCAAATCTATACCTACTCTTCTCTAGTTTGATGTCCTCTAATTCTACTCCTGTCCACCCTTCCCACTGCATCTACCAATGTTCATTTGATTCCTGACAGGAAGGAAGTACATTGAGACACTTGAATGGAAGGGAAGGACATTGAGACACTTGAAAGTGTCCAGAGAAGGGCAACAAGGCTGGGGAGAGGCCTTGAGCACAGCCCTATGAGGAGAGGCTGAGGGAGCTGGGGTTGTTTAGCCTGGAGAAGAGGAGGCTCAGGGGTGACCTCATTGCCCTCTACAACTACCCGAAAGGTGGTTGTAGCCAGGAAGGGGTTGGTCTCTTCTCCCAGGCAACCAGCACCAGAACAAGGGGACACAGTCTCAAGTTGTTCCAGGGAAAGTTGAGGCTCAAGGTGAGGAGAAAGTTCTTCACAGAGAGAGTCATTGATCATTGGAATGTGCTGCCCAGGGAGGTGGTGGAGTCACCATCCCTGGAGGTGTTCAAGAGGGGATTGGATGTGGCACTTGGTGCCATGGTCTAGTCCTGAGGTCTGTGGTGACAGGTTGGACTCGATGATCTTTGAGGTCTCTTCCAGTATTGGTGATACTGTGATACTGTGAAGTACTATCCTCAGTAATTGATTAAATCAGAAATTGATTAAAACCAAAATTTTATGAAAATAAATCTTTCTGAAATTCTTTATAATAAAGGCTGGTTGTAGCCAGGAAGGGGTTGGCCTCTTCTCCCAGGCAACCAGCACCAGAACAAGGGGACACAGTCTCAAGCTGCGCCAGGGGAGGTTTAGACACGAGGTGAGGAGGAAGTTCTTCACCGAGCGAGTCATTTGTCATTGGAACGGGTTGCCCAGGGAGGTGGTTGAGTCATCGACCCTGGAGGCGTTCAAGGGGAGATTGGACGTGGCACTTGGTGCCATGGTCTAGTCATGGGGTCTGTGTTGATAGGTTGGACTCGATGATCCTCGAGGTCCTTTCCAACCTAAGCGATACTGTGATACTGTGACTTATCCTCTTCTTTCTGTCTGAGAAATACACAGCGTGGCCTCTGTCCCACATCAGTCCTTAGTGAAAAATACTAGGGGAGTGGGGAATCCGCAGTAGGACTTTGAGGACACAATATTCTCCTTGTTCTGTTCTGCCACAAAAGCATGGTGATTATTCCTTCCCCCTTTTCCAACAAGGACTGATTTATTTAATTGATGAATAGCTTTGCATGCAAGAATTTGAAATCCCAGTTATTTGTGTCTCAAATAGTTGCTCTGCTTGCAATTATTTCAAAGAATAATAATTACTTTCAATCTATGTGAGGTTATAAAAAAAAACATTAGGTTTTTTTTAAACTTGAATCCATAAACCCACAACATACAAGGTCAAAAAGGACTGAGAAAAAGAGTCAAACTTGTGAAACATCCCAACCCAAACTATTTTGTGATTCTATGACTAATGGAGAAGGCAAGGAGGCCTAAGCTTTGGTTCTTAAAATATAAGACTTAAATTTATGATACTGCTTAATGCATCATATGATCCCCTTTTTTAGAAGTGAGAGATGGAACCATCCAAGTTAATCTTGCAGAAATCTGTCCACAACAAACTGAAACCCATAATTCTATTTGTAAAAATAGTCTGTGTGCTAAGATTAATAGACTTGACTGTAATTCCTGGGGAAGGCAGCATTTTCCCTAACATTTCTGCATGCAGTAACCTCTCTTGCTTGCTCTGTGATCTCCTGTGAGGATCTCAACTAGAAAGAGGAAGATGCACCAAACCAATCCAGACCAACCCAAGGCAAGCCAAGTTGCTTGGTAGCCTTTAAGTCTTCCCAGGCCATAGATACTGTATTGGATTTTTGGAATGGAATGGAATGGAATGGAATGGAATGGAATGGAATAAAATAGAATAGAATAGACCAGACCAGGTTGGAAGAGACCTTCAAGATCATCGTGTCCAATCCATCACCCAACACCACCTAATCAACTAAACCATGCAACCAAGAACCCTATCAAGTCTCCTCCTGAACACCACACCTCCAGTGATGGTGACCCGAAAAAAACCCTAAGCCCAACTCTTGTTTTTGCAACTGGACACTTAAAGTTCATATTCCTCATTGTATTGAAAAAACATACTACAGTGACAAGCCTGGCACAAAGGCAAGTGCTCAGAAAATTGGACTGCTGGAATAAAACTCTGCATGAATCGTTAAAGTCACTTGCATGTAACAAGAGACCCAAATTTAATCTCTTTACTGCCTGTATTCCCTCAAGGGCTGCTACTACTTGAAGCATGCTTGCTGAGCAGGTAGCTGTTAAGTATTTCTTTTCATTTTACCCAGGCAATGTATGGACTCAGGCCATATTTGCTGCATGCTATGCACATTCTGTACTCAATATAGAATTTTTCTCCTTCTGGGATGTTCTGTTATAATTAACTTCATATGAACGCTTTGCTAACATTAGCATTCATCATTGTAACACCCTAGGAGTGGTTAAAATCTCTCCATCTTGGTCTGATTTTGCAGATGGGAACCCAAAATGTTGTGTCTTCCCCAGAACCTGAATTTTCAGAGATCTTGGCATTTTGCTGTCAGGGGAAGCTGTGATGCAAACATAACACAAAGCTGACAGCGTTCAGAGCTAGAAGCCCAAGTATATTACATTGCTCTTCAAAAAACCAAGACTGCAGTCAAGATTACAAGCTGATATGAGAACAACCTACCCACATTTACTTCCTTGCCCCTCACCTTGTTCCTTGATTGCCCACCACAGAAGCCTTGATAAAACACAAGTGGAAATGCTCCTGCTCTCATTTTCAGTGGAAGCAAGATACAAAGCCTGGGTGAAGAGTTGTGAATGTAAAGTGCCCTCTCTGCCCTATGTCTCCTCCATAGCGTTGCAAAGCAGCCTCCTTGGGACTGGACAGATCCATTGTGGGTAGCAGAGTTCCCTGGGCAGCAGACCATGCTCTGTGAGGGTGAAGCATTAAGAGATTGCAGCAGTCACCTACAAAAAACCCCACTGCTCTTTGTGGACACTTAAAAGCTTGGCTAAGCTTAGGAAGATCTTCACAAGGGCAGAAGAATGCCAAGCACAAAAGCCAATCTGGTGTCCCATTTCAGGTCCCTGTGGTTTACTCTCTTGAATTTGAAAGTTCTGATAGGTAAAGCATTTTTTTAAACACCATTCTGGTTTAACCTCATGTGGTGGGTTGAAAGCACACACAGAATCCCCCCCAGCATGAATCATATTCTTGGCCCAAATGGCTAGCTTTACAGAATTAAAAAATAAGGTCTTATAATGTTAGTGTTGGGGATAATTATGATTAAGGTAGCTTGTGACTGCAACCTGTAATTCAAATCACAAAACAGTGATTTGCTGCACAAGGGAGTCTCAGGGCACAGTTTCACAAAACCTTAATGCCAACAATCAGTGGCAACTGTGGCAAGAGCAGCCCAGCCCCCTCTATTCCTGGTTAGAGACCAAACTGAATCAAGGAAACACATCTGGAAGAAAAGCAGCACCGCTTTGTCACAGGAAGACTACTGCTGGCAAAGAGAAGGTGTGAAGGGCCACGACAGGGAAGAAGGTATGGGACCTTTGCCAGAAGCAGCCCAGGGTAAGTCAGCTCCTGACAATCATTAAACAACATAGTTTCATAGTTTATAGTTTCATAGTTTCATTCAGGGTTGGAAGGGACCACAAGGATCATCTAGTTCCAACCCCCCCTGCCATGGGCAGGGACACCTCACACTAGATCAGGCTGGACAGAGCCTCATCCAGCCTGGTCTTAAACACCTCCAGGGACGGTGCCTTGACCACCTCCCTGGACAACACATTCCAGGGTTTCACCACTCTCATGGTGAAGAACCTCCTCCTCACATCTAGCCTGAATCTCCCCACCTCCAGCTTCATTCCATTCCCCCTAGTCCTGTCATTACCTGAGATCCTGAGAAGTCCTTCCCCAGCCTTCCTGTAGGCCCCCTTCAGATACTGGAAGGCCACAATTAGGTCACCTCAGAGCCTTCTCTTCTGCAGACTGAACAGCCCCAACTCCTTCAGTCTGTCCTCATAGGAGAGGTGCTCCAGCCCTCTGATCATCCTTGTGGCCCTTCTCTGGACACGCTCCAGCACCTCCACATCCCTCTTGTAATAGGGGCTCCAGAACTGGACACAGTACTCCAGGTGGGGTCTCACCAGGGCTGAGTAGAGGGGGAGGATCACCTCCCTCGACCTGCTAGCCACACTTCTCCTGCAGTTTTGAGTGATTTCAGTCCTCGCTTCTGTCTTCAACATGGTCAAGCTGGTATCTGTTTGACTGCCTGAAGTTCTGCTTTGCCATGGTTTTCCTTCTATTCAGAGAGCATCCAAAGATGGCCAGGAAAAATTAGGAGAACAGTCTGTATTTTATTTGTTCAATAACCTTACTTTCGGAAAATTTCCACACAGAAGTGAGGAAAGCAAGTGTAAGAGACAGGAAAGGCTGGCTGAGGGCTGGAGAAGCATCTCAGCATTACTTGCTTTTAACAGGACTACAAGAATTTTTTACTCCAGCTGGGCAACTTTGTGCTTCTGATACAAGCTTTCCTGTCAACATAGAAAGCTCCACTCTTGGCAGGTGATCTGGTCTATGCTGACAGAGTAAATCAAACAGAGAAGACAAAAACAGTTAAAAAGAGATGTCCCCTGTCTCACAGGGCTTCTCATGAGTTATGAAAGTCAGAGGGAAGGGTTCCCCCTTGAAAGCATCTATTTAAAAAGCAGAACATAGAACAAATAGTGGTTTCCTACTGCTTTAATCATCTGATTTCCAGACAAGCTTGCTGCTCAAATGGAGGAACAAATAGTAGAAAATTGAAGTGTTTCTTCATGCCATTGTTCATCTCTGAGCCCCAGCTGGAGCTCTGTATTCTGCTGCCTCGTGCCTGTGTGCCAGTCCCAGCCATCAGAGTTTAGGGGCCTGCCAAATGAAGCTGAGCACAATTGGGGAACTCCTACCCACACCAGTGAGCACAAAGCCAAGGTTTTAAAAGAAATTGCAAGCTCTTTATTTTAATTAAAAACATGGAGATCAATGGCCACTCTTCTAGATATACATGCCATTGGCTTCATTAAATCAGTTAATTCTTTTATTTCCAGAGCAATTAATGAAAGCCATTTTCATTGATTAATCCAAGCGCATCCTGGCTCTTGGGGTTTTAGTTTAACACTGAAGCCCTGAGCAAACAAGGCAGCGTGCATGGGAGAAGGAAAGGCACATGTTTGCTATACATGGAGCACAATTATTTAATCTTAAGTCCTATTTACTTTCCAAACAAGGCCCTGCTGATAATAACTATGGCCCATAATATTATTTGTTTGTTTCTCAAAAGAACTCTTGGCACAGGAGCTTATGACGGCCAGGTACCTTCTGCCTTCCACCACAAAGCAATGAAGAGCAGACACCCCTCCAGCCAAGTTCCCTTTTTCATTAAGAACACAGCTTTTAGAGAATTTACATTTTCAGACTTTGTAGCTAGACTATAAAATTAATTCAGTACACACTAGTGACTGAAGAAGATGCAAACTACACCACACTCCTGGTCTCCATCCATGCTAGCACCTGCTTAAGATTACTTTTTCACAGCTAGAGGATTGAGACTGGTAATCACTGTAGTGCAGTTTATCACTTAGTATTTCTTTGTGGTACTACAGGTGCATGAAAATGAGCCAACTATTACATTTGTTCTGTGCACATTTGCTGTTCAGTGATGTACCAGGTATGCAGCCCCCCCCATGTTGTGATCAGATCTCTTCTTCCTATTAAATACCACCACAACTTCAGTCCTTTGCATTTGAGGCTTACTCAAGGCTTCATAATTCTCTCAGGATGACACAAAGAAACACATCAGTTCCACTAAAATCCCAAATATTCCTTTGCACTACCTTAAATCAATAAAATCACTCATATAGAAGTCAGCAACAGATGCATGAGAGTCACTTAATTTTTCTAATGTGTCTAAATAGCTAATACAGGACCGGCTCTTTACATAGCTTGGCACATGTGTTAAAAACATTTAAGCCTTAGGATTTGAATTTTTATTAGCCGCCTCTTTTGGACCTCTGAGACAGTCCACCTGTCTCTGGTCACTCTGGGTCATATTTCTCCCCAGAAACAAAACAGGATGCAACAGGATAGGCTCTCGGCTCCCTCTCTCACTTGCTGCCCAAGGACTTCCAAAGAAAGATCTCTTAGGCATCATTCCTGGGGAGCAAAATCTCCCTGCCAGCCCCTTGAGCACTCTTCTGAAATTGCCAATACTAAATGAAGACCCAGAACTGTCACCAAAGCCATCAGAGTCACCTTACCTCTCATTCCTCCTCCCTCCTATGCACATTTGTCCTACAAGTCAGCAGAAACAACTGGTGTGAGGAATCACACTGTTTGTTAGAGCATTAGAAGAACACAGATTAAACACCCAATGACTACCAGTCACTTTTGCAAAACAACCAACCAACCCACATTCATTTGGGGTTCAACTGATTAAGTAACAACCACTAAAGCAAAGAGCAGGGATAGTCCAGTGCACCCCAGAATAAGACAACAGCCTTGTGCATTGGCAGGTGCTCACAAAGGGCCAGAAGCCTCAAGTGGAACTTGGTACAAAAAGGTCATGTTTGGCTGCTTCAGGAAGTGGCAGTTTCTGCTTCTCATAGAGTGAGTAGAAGGTGCCTATAAGTCATCTCTATGCAATCCTACCCTTCCTTTCAGCAGGTGGACACAGTCTCAAGCTGCACCAGGGGAAGTTTAGGCTCGAGGTGAGGAGAAAGTTCTTCACTGAGAGAGTTGTTAGGCATTGGAATGTGCTGCCCTTTCAGGTGGTGGAGTCGCCATCCCTGGAGGTGTTCAAAGGGGATTGGATGTGGCACTTGGTGCCATGGTCTAGAAGGCATGAGGTCTTGGGTGACAGGTTGGACTTGATGATCTTTGAGGTCTTTTCCAACCTTGTTGATTCTATGATTCTAGGTGATGCAGGTGCTCAGCCATCTGGCTGGGCCTCAGAGAAGCTGATGTTAAGCAACTTCAGCATGTAAAAGGGGAAGTAGGACAGCAAAAAAACCCGTCTTTTGCACCATACAGCTAATCAGTGTAAAGCCCCAACCAGACAGTGGTCTACTGAAGGCAGCTAACACAATCACAGAATTGTCAGTGTTAGAAAGGACCTCAAGGATCATCTAGTTGCAACCCCCCTGCCAAGGGCAGGGACACTTTCCACTAGATCAGGTTGCCCCACATCCAGGCTGGCCTTAAAAAACCATGCATACACAAGGGCATTCTGTCCCCCAAAGCCCAGAACTGCTTAAATAATTTTCATCCTGTTAATAAAGAACAGGAATGTTCTTCGAAAGCAAAGGATGAGTTTGGTCCAGCAGGATTTTTATGCTTTGCTAGTAAGTTATTGAATGAGCCAACTAGATTCACTATATCCAATTTGGGCTTCAAATATTCAATATATTCCTGGCAACAACTCCCCTACTTGCCAAAAGAGCTACTATTCCAGCAGATATTAGTTCCAGTTGTAATTCCAAAAGGGTAGTTCATTAAAATGCTGTCATGCTATGATAACAGTGTTTTCAAAAACCTGTAAATCATTCTAAATGCCTACATTCTCCTGAAATTCAGAAGTATTTAACTACTACTCATTTTAAGCAGGGCTGGCCAAAACACTGACAGAAAAGTTATTCTATACCTTAAATCAATTCTCTTCCCCAGCCAGTTCATTCCTAATGCTAGCTTTTAGATTGCATGAGATCTGAAAGTGAATGTAAGACAGGCACTTTTCAGAGGCAAGCTGGAAAAATGTGGCAGTTTGGTTCCTTCCAACACACATGGCTGCAAAATTCTCCATAGTCTACCTACACTAGCTGCACCACCAGCAAACTAACACTTGCAGTCAGTTTTTGGGAGAGCAAGGGCAGAGTATCATCTGGTTTCAGGGAAAAATACCTGAGGAGTCCAATTGTCTGAGTCAGGACAGAAAAGGGAGAGCAAGCACCAATCCCCTGCAAGCCATGGATAATCACAGAAACATAGAATAGACTCATAGAATCAATAATGTTGGAAGAGACCTCAAAGATCATCAAGCCCAACCTGTCACCCAAGACCTCATGACTACTAAACCATGGCACCAAGTGTCATGTCCAATCCTTTTTCAAACACCTCCAGGCATGGTGACTCCACCACCTCCCTGGGCAGCACATTCCCATGGCTAACAACTCTCTCTGTGAAGAACTTTCTCCTCACCTCAAGCCTCAACTTCCCCTGGTGCAACTTGAGACTGTGTCCTCTTGTTCTGGTGCTGGTTGCCTGGGAGAAGAGACCCACCCGCTCCTGGCTACAACCTCCCTTCTGGTAGTTGTAGACAGCAATAAGGTCTCCTCTGAGCCTCCTCTTCTCCAGGCCAAACAGTATCACAGTATCACTAAGGTATACACAGTATCACTAATTGGGGCAATGGCAACAGGCAGGGAGAGCAACATGGCAAACTGGCTTCTTAAACCAGCAGCAAGGTTGACCCAAGTCACTCCAGCCTTGCACTGTTCCAGAGTATCTGTTCAATGATTAAAGCATAACCTTTGTGCTTTAAAACAAACTTCTATTTTATTTTTGGCTCCAACGTCTTTCTCCCTGCTGTGAAAGCTGTTTCTACCAAAAAGTACAGTTTCCAAACCTGTCTAGCAGTTAATTAAGTCATTGTGCATCAGACAAAATGCACTTCCTTTTTGAAAAAGGAGAAGTATGAAGCCTAGAAGATTAAAATTGCTGCATTAAAGGGGGCAGAAAGCCTGTCAGCATGCTCAAGAACAGCTTATACCTCACTTAAATTTGCTCCAGGCACTCTCAGCACTCCAGCCCAATGTAAATAACACTATTTTCATATAGCTGGGCTTCTTGTATCCAAAAAGTTAACCAGGTTTCAAAATTGACCTGGAATTAGTGTTCCACACGAGGACAGTAAATTGATTTCCCATGAATTTGTCATGTTTAAACACAAATGACCTAATACAATTGGTGATGTTCACAACACAGACCAGGTGTTGATAAATCTGACTACTGCAGAAGTGAATGAGTAACTAAGATCATTCTGTATCATATGCTTCTCAAGCTTAGCCCAGGTGTCCTTGAATAGGCAGTTTCTCATGGCATTAACTGTTAGTGCAAGCCAGAGTCTGACATAAATATGCATTTGCAGAGCATCAGGTTTTTCTATCCAGTCAAGAGGCACTGGAATCTTAGAGAGGAGCCTCAGCTCATTAGGCTAGGCTATAAATGTATTTCCAGCAGTCTGGATACAGTACCAAAATAAACAGATGCATTAAAAGCAGTTCTCCTGTATTTTTAAAGGGGCCCAGGAAGGCCAGTCAATTGGCTTTACACCTAATGTGTTTGTGGTTTGGGGCTTTTTTTAATTATACCAGGAGCTGATGTGAGAACTCCTCTATATTAAGATGAAGCAATAGATTTCCTGAGCAGATGAACAAATGCCTCCCATGGACATGCATCCTGGAGCAGCATCAACCCCACCTTAGCTGCTCACGCTCATTACAACATTTCCACAGTATCACAGTATCACCAAGGTTGGAAGAGACCTCGAGGATCATAGAGTCCAACCTATCAACACAGACCCCATGACTAGACCATGGCACCAAGTGCCACATCCAATCTCCTCTTGAACACATCCAGGGATGGTGACTCCACCACCTCCCTGGGCAGCACATTCCAATGATGAATGACTCTCTCTGTGATGAACTTTCTCCTCACCTCGAGTCTAAACCTCCCCTGGCGCAGCTTGAGACTGTGTCCTCTTGTTCTGGTGCTGGTTGCCTGGGAGAAGAGACCAACCCCTTCCTGGCTACAACCACCCCTCAGGTAGTTGTAGAGGGCAATGAGGTCACCTCTGAGCCTCCTCTTCTCCAAGCTAAACAACCCCAGCTCCCTCAGCCTCTCCTCACAGGGCTGTGCTCAAGGCCTCTCCCCAGCCTTGTTGCCCTTCTCTGGACACGTTCAAGTGTCTCGATGTCCTTCCTAAACTGAGGGGCCCAGAACTGGACACAGTACTCAAGGTGTGGCCTAACCAATGCAGAGTACAGGGACACAATGACTTCCTTGCTCCTGTTGGCCACACTATTCCTAATGCAGGCCAGGATGCCATTGGCCCTCTTGGCCACCTGGGCACACTGCTGGCTCATGTTTAGGCGGCTGTCGATCAGTACCCCCAGGTCCCTCTCTGTTTGGGAGCTCTCCTTTGTATATTGCCTCTGTATACCTATCTACCAAAGTCTCCACATCCTCTTTCACAATACTGTCTTATAAACTCTTTTTCCAGTGTCCCTCCATGTTCCCTAACAGATGAACAAGAGAAATCACACCTGAGACCTGGCTGAACAGCTTTCCAGTGAGGCTGGCAAACTTGGGAGATCTGTCAGATGTAACTGTTGAGCTCACGTCAAAGGTACCTCCCCAATAAGGTTCTTGCTCAACATGGTTTCTTTCCCATGCTCAGGCATTAAACTTCTTTTATCATCTTAATGGTTTCAGTGCCCTTATTGAACTTGATAGTTCAGAACAGAAGGAATGGATGGATGAATGAAGATAGTAGTCTAAATTTTTTTAGGTAGGAAACAAGGCTAAAAACAGTAAAAGTGCTGAAAAAAAATAAAAATCCCAAATGCCCTAGCAGACTCCCTTTAATTTCTTGAATGACACAGTGTTTATGAAGAACTAGTTTTTTTCAGCAAGTATCTATGCACACAAGGTGAATCTGGATATAGACACTAGTCAGGTTTAAAGACATATCAGTGAGTGGAGGCAAACCCTGCAGGGCTTAGGAGCAATAGACAACATCTACTTACTTCTGCATACCTTTGGCAGTGAAAAATGGCTGAGTAATTATCACCAAACAGCTCTTCTGAACAAGCTTGGCAACTCCTCCATCCAATACTTTATCTTTCTTGATATCACAGTAAGCTTCCTAGAAGCAAGCATCACAGTGTTCCCACTGTTCACAGTGACCATTCAGTCTTTTACCACCAGGTAAAACCACCAACTTTCCCTACCGATACCTAAACCTGCCCAGGGCATTCAGACTAGATGGCTCCAGGTAGTCCCACCTGAGCAAAACCAGTGCCAAGACATGGTTCTACAACTGTACAAGGAACAGAACAATCTTTTACAACTACATTAGCAGGAAGATTAGCCAAAGGGGAAACAGTTAAAATACTATTGTTTGGCATTATCTCTAGATCAAGGCGGGGAAAAAAGCTAGCAGACCAGGGCAAGTACTAGAAGATGGATGCATGCCACCTCCATTCTGGCAGGGCAAAACACACAGCTGTCACACCTCTTGAGTTTAGTGCCTAACAGTGTCATATTTTGACAGGTGTAGTATGAGCAAAAGGCAATTACGATGGAGTGCTTCAGGGTAGGAAAAGGAAAAACTGTGAACCAGGCTAAAGCTTTAGTATGTCTGCACTGGAAACTCCATTTTTCACAGAGCTTTTGACCCAGTCACTTCTACTGACACTGAGAGAAGATTATTATTTCTGCTTGTCCCTTCCTGTGTACTCTCTTCTCCAATAAAAGGATACAGCTGCCAAAGTTACCCAAACAAATTCCTGGAAAACCAGTGGCAAATGTTTCATATTTTGTTCTTCTACTACATGAGTGATAGTACAGCCTCCACATCTGTAAACCTTTTCCTGCTGCCAGAGGAAAGGCAGATACACTCAGAAACGGCTTTTAAAAAAAAGTCTCAGGCCTGTAACCAAAATCCAGCATTCAATATGAATTATACCCCAAATAAAACACTAGGTTTTCTCTGACATTAGCAAGAGTAACAAGGCTTTAAATGCAGCCAGAATTAACACAGTTGACTTTTGAGGTTAAGTATTATTGCCTGCAGCTAGCCCTTATGGGAGGACACTTTACAGCTGGTGCAGCCTGCCTTTCCATCAGCAAGCTCATCTTCAACAACATAGAATAGCTTAAGTTGGAAGGGACCTTAGAGATCAGCTACTCCAACTACCCACCATGGGCAGGGACAACTCTCAAATAGAATTGTAGAATGGTCCAGGCTGGAAGGGACCTCCAAAGGTCATCCAGTCCGACCTCCTTGCAGTCAGCAGGGACATCCCCAACCAGATCAGGTTGCCTAGGGCCACGACAAGCTTCACCTTGAATATCTCCAGGGAAAGGGCCTCAACCACCTCCCTGGGCAACCTGTTACTGTGTTCCACCACCCTCATAGCGAAGAACAACTTCTTGACACCACTGTCCATCTCTAATTTGAAGCCATTGCTCCTCACCCTGTCACTGCAGGTCTTTGTAAACAGCCTCTCTCCATCCTTGTAGGCCCCCACCAGGTACTGGACGGCTGTTTTGGCTTGAATGAAACTCCCAACTCTGACTCCAACAACCTCCAGACTGTGACAGAGAGGCTATTAAGGAAGCCATGCAAATGGAAGCTACTTGAATCACATCTAAGAAGCCACGTCAACATGATTCACAGCATCACGATGGAATTCATAAATCAGAGTGAGCCATCGCTGCACTCCCACATTAGATCATTTTCTTGAAGAGTGTTTCTTAAGAGCTGCTAAAACCCTAGTAGTTCATAGGCAGAAAAAAATAATTAACAAAATCCACTTGTTTAACTGACCTTAGTGGAGCAGCTGGGATGATGAATGTCAAGAGGGCTTTTTATGTTGTGGTCACTCTCATTGCTTTGCTTCCTCCTAGATGCAACGATTCACATCGATACGAAAATGATCATGGGGCTGGAACACCTCTGCTCTGAAAGCGTACTGAGGGAGCTGGGATTGTTCAGCCTGGAGAAGAAAAAGCTCTAGGGAGACCTAGTAGAGGCCTTCCAGTATCTGAAAGGGGCTACAAGAAGGCTGAACAGGACCTGTTTACAAAGGCCTGTAGGGATAGGCCTAAGGGCAATGGTGTTCTTTAGAAATATACACAACTAATGTGATGGAAATAGTTAATCACTGCTTATGTTCCATCACTGCTTTAGTAATTGTCTACTTCTGTGTAAAATCTTGGGACTGCTCAGCCCAAGACTGCAGGAAAAGTGGAAGGGACTGTTTCAAGCCTTGTTTAGCTACATGCACAGCAGTGAAACTGCACAGGAGGATCCTGGTCCCACTACTCCAGAGTAAAGGCAGTTCCTTCTCTGTGAACAGTGGACCAACAAGCACCTCTGGAACTGAGACTGAAGAAACTGTAAGCATGTTCCATATTAGGTCCATTCTGGTAGCCACGAGCCAAATAAATTGCTGTTGACTACAAAATGAACAAAAGTAACAGAAAGAAAACCCCACTGCCATATTTCAGTGTCATGTACTCATGACAATATGGAACAGCATCATATGCTGCAATACAACGTTTTAGCTGATCATTTCTTGTCTTCTTTGGCACTCTGCTGACACACTTTCTAAAGTGTTAATTAAAAAAAAAAAAGGGAAAGAAAGAAAGAAAGAATCAAATCAACACTAGAAATTGGATAGACTTGTGCCCTACAGTCTCTTCTGACCACTAATTTGTAGAGCTGGGGCTCAGCCAACTTCTAATGAATCTGTGGAGAGTTTCCAGCAAACTGTCATCACAGCGGGATGCAGTTCTTGATAGGGTGATCATAGATGGCAAGTGAAGTGATGCTGAACTGTCACTGAACAAGTCTGGTTTATTGTGCCTGAATCTTCCTTTAAGGCTCATCCAAAAATGGGGGTTGGCAGTTTCTTTCCAGATAGACATTTATACTAGAATGCACCTAAAACCTCACAGTGTCAGCATGGGATCAGGCTTTTGGGATTGTCAGAACCTGAGAGAATGACAAAGAACACTGGACAAACTGTAGCTCCACAACACAAATAGACTTCACATTTTTTGTGTTTATAAATAAAATAGGCCATGACAAGAGACCTGAACATGCAGTACTTTCCCTTGAGGGACCTCTGGTTGTCTTTTCTCTCGGTTTTCTTTAGTTTGAACTAAAGAATTATAGATTTTAAATACATGACTGCATTTTAAGTGTGCTCAGTGCAGCAGCCATCCTGTGTTCTTTTAATGATTACATTTTCAGGAGGCTACACCCAAGATACCCTCAAAAGGAAGGTAATCTACATGTAGAATAGCAGTTTGAAAATTCTGTGTGGAGCTGACTTTTGACACGTTTCTGCTTTCTGAACATGGACCCAGACAAGGCTACTACAGCACAGAGTACAAACCAGCATTAGTCCAGGCCTCCCTTGATGTACCTCTCCTACAGCAGCCTTCAAAGTATCACAGGTAAAGTCAGGGAAGTGATAGTCAAGTATTCTTATATTCTTGGAGAAAATAAAATCCCTTCTGTGGGGAAGGGAAATTAGAACATCCCTTACCGCTCTGTAACTTTTTCCTTGGATAAATTTCCTTTCTCTAAACACTAAGGTAGGGGAAACCAAAAGAAATCCTTGCCTGTAGCAGGATTAATGCACAACAGAAGTATCTTACCCTCTCCTGTGTTTCCATCCTGTTTCCTACCAATTAAAGGGAGGCAGATTGGTCACTTTGTCTGAATTGTCTTCTAAAAGAGATAATTTAATTTGAATCACTGTTTTCTGAACTGAAAAAAAACCCAACCCAAAATAGGAAAGAAGACCTTTTAAAGACTGTCACCCCGTGGAAAAAGCAGATTTCAAAGGGCTGACTTACAGAGGGTAAGCTCAGTACTTCTTGAAAATGCATCTTGAAAACTGGGGAGTGGAACAAAGCATCTAAAGACTAGCAGCCACTGGAAAAGCTGATGTGAGTGTGTTCAGGTATCTGTTGATGGTACTGACAGTGTACAGGTGTAGAGCAGCATTGCATGGTATTTTCCGTCCTAAATCACTTTGCCAAATTAACTGTTGGACTGCAGTCTTTTTGCTAGCTCTTCCCTTCAAGCAAAATATATGTCATAGAATAGAACAGAATAGAACTTCAAGATCATTGAGTCCAACCTATCACCCAACACTATCTCGTCAACTAAACCACAGCACCAAGCGCCCCATCCAGTCTCTTCTTAAACACTTCCAGGGATGGTGACTCCACCACTACCTCCCTGGGCAGCACATTCCAATGGCAAATCACTCTCTGTGAAGAATTTCTTCCTAACATCCAGCCTAAACCTGGCGTAGAACCTGGCACTTAGATGTGTTAAATCTCATGCCCTTGGACGCTACCCATCTGTCCAGCCTGGCAAGGTCCCTCTGCAGAGCTCTCCTACCCTCTGACAGATCAACACCTGCCCCCAGCTTGGTGTCATCTGCAAATTTACTGATAATGGACTCAATCCCCTTGTCCAGATCATCAGTAAAGAACAGGATTGAACAGGATGGGGCCCAACACTGATCCCTGGGGGACACCACCCCAAAATGATTCAGTCATTTCCAAAATGAAGCTGAAGAATGTTATTCTTTATGCTTGGAAATACTCATCCCTTCTAATTTATAGAACAGGATCTTGTCCTTAGGCAGCAGATAGTCCTCTTTCAGAAGGCTATGGACCAGGATGAGCAGGGTGATAGAGACAGCTGAAGTAATGCAATTAGCCAGGAGGACCAACAGCCCTCCAAGGGCTTTAAACCAAGCATGCAGTCACTTGAATACCTATGATAATCACTCTGTGGTGAGATTTTAACTGACATGCCAAGTGAACAGAATCAGGTTCTTATACAGCTTCAAGCTATTTAAGCAGACATAGTAAGAAAGAGTGAGAAGGGAACTAAGGGGAGAAGTCTGAATTAGATCCGGATCTCAGTGTAAGTGTAAACTTGCTTTTATTAAATAAATAGAATAACACAGTACATCATTCCTTGCTCCAAAGAAACATCTTCCAAAAGGGGCAGCCAAAGTGGGACTAAGAGACTGAATGTGTATCAAAACCTTAAGTTTTGTAACTGAAGAGTTGGCAGGACTTGCACGCCCAGGGAAATCAATCCCTCATCAGACATGCAGGCATCCACCCATCATACATGCACAGTATGCCCTTTTGGAGACACATCACAACACGCTCAATGGCAGAAACAGGCCAACAGTAAAAGTATTTCTGGGGGACCCAACTAGAAAACTGGCAAGAAAAGACACTTTTTTAATGCCAAGTGGCAATCCCAAAATAGCTTTTCCTCATTTTGAAAGCAGTTCAAGCCACAAAAATAAATAATGCCACTATGAAAGATGCAAACAAAAGCATAGAGCACATTCCTCACAAAAAATCAGGATCCAGTGCCCCACACCACTACACAGAGCTCTTGTGCTCAGAAGAGGACTATGTAACTGTTCAATTACTAGGCATCTCCTTCCTTGTTGACCAGACACAACACTCCTTACTTTTCTGGATCAAGTAAATTCAACAGATTAAGCACACAGAACTCAATAGTGAGGAATAAGAGAGAAATATGGTTTCATGGGCTGAGTTGAATCTGATGCTGACATTTAATACCATGCTGTTGACATGCTAGCTTCAAAATGAAAGTGCTGGCTGGAGCAAATTATCATGGGGCTTGAAGTTCAGATTGGAACACAAGAGGCTTCCTGTTCCAGTTGCTGCTTCCAGTTTCCAGTTTTTGGGGTGCTGGTCTTTCCTGCTGGGCTGGCTGTGGGTCAGGGGGTGGGGGGAGGTTGCTGGCTTCTGGTGCACTGGATCAGTTCCAGTAAAACTCTTGATCTCAACTCAGATGTTTTTTTGGTGTCACTTTTCCTCCCATCTGTGTGAGGGGAAAGGGACTTGTGAGAGCAGGCTGTGTTAACTCAGGACAGTTGGTCAGCCTCTTCTGAGAGGATAGCAAATGTGTGTCACAATGAAGACAGTGACCCACTGAGAACACTTAGTGTTTCCATACAGAGGAATTGTTGCATCAACATATAAAAGCCACCCCAGCTCCACAGACAGGAAGATTATGAACTGCATCTCATAACCCTGATTCCTCTATCTCTACTCTGGCACTTCAGAAGACGTTAAACAAGCAGTGGCACATCCAGTGTGTCTCTACTGGGCAAAAAGCCTTATCCACCTGAACAGACTGATCTGGAGGTCACCTCTCAAGAGGGAGACTAAGAACAGCAAAAAAACAATCAACAAGAACAGTGTAAGAGCCAGACAGCCTAGGGACACCCAGAGGACTGTAGAGACCACTCAGAAGTTACACCAGACATGAGGGATGTATTGCATAAGAGTTACTGCTTAGTCCAGACCCACATCTCTTTGAGATGGAGAGTGGTTGTAAGTAGTGAGAAACTTTTAAAACCCCTGTACTTCTCTTTCCTTCTGCTGGCAAGTGCCTCTGAAAGGGTAAACCACAAACTCAGGTTATACTAAAAGTCAAGGGTCATGGCAGTGGTCTGCTACAGCAGCAATGCAGTTTGGGGTCAACACAAGTCCTGAGGCCAGATACCACAAAGGATGAGGAGTCTGAAGGAAGTGACAGGTGAAGAAAATGTGAGTCTGGCAACCACCTTCTTTAGGTGCACTCTAGGGCCCAAAATTCACAAATCCCTAACATCCAGCAAGGGAAGAGTTAGAAACCCCCACCTAGACAGTAAATGGAGAGGTGATAGCTGGTTCAGAGGTGCTTTTCTCTTTTATCAGATATGAATTATACATCAAACACAGCAGGATAAAAAAGGTGCCATTAATTTTTCAGATTTTGAACCACAGATACCATGGAGCTCTATCCCACCAGCCTTTGTAATACAATGCAAGAAAACCTACTTGGCAAAAGCAAGGAATCATCGTGGAGTGACATGCAAATGAAACTTTAAATACTACAATGTTATCATTAAACTTTTAAAGACACACAATGAAGCATTAGTACATGTATCTCCACAGTCATACACTCATGCAGATTTAAGTGTCAAAGAAAGGAAACACTTGCTGCATGACATTCCCTGGCATTTGAGAATGGCTTAAACTGACATTAGATGGAAAAGAAGTTCTAGAATAAACCATACCTTCAGCAGCCCCCTCTGAATGAATCATCTCCAGGGAGTCTTGGGCTCACAGGACATTAGCCTGGAGTTGGTACATATATGTGAAACTTCTTAAACACCAGTGCTCCAGGTGTACAGTGTCTCTTTGCCTCAGCTTCCCTCTTTCAGGCACAGGAATGACAGCACTGGCAACTTACTTCACAAGTTATGCTGTTGGGGACCAGATGGGACAGAGACATCAACACAGGGAGTGGCACAGTTCTGCTCCAGCTAACTACCAGTGTAAGAAACAACCACAGATAAAACCTTGCACTTAATGCAGAAGAAGGATTAAGTGACTTGCCAGAGAGAGTACAGAAAGCTTTTTACAGGATTAAGACCTGAGCCCAGGCACTAGGCTGCCCCAATAATAGTCCTAACCACAAAACAGTTTTTAAATCCATCCACACAGACAAGACACAACTGAGCATTTTCCCACTCTGTGCTTTTACAGTCTTGCCTTCCAACTGAGTCCTGCCAGGCCAAACCCCCAGCTCCATCCTGGAGACCTTTGTGAGCTACAGACATAAAGCACAGGGACTACCCCTAGAAGTGAACCTAGACTGGCCAGCTTGAACCACTAACCTCAAGCTATATTCAAGGAGTGAGCCATTAGAAAAGCAATGTGCTTCCATGTAGCCAGGTGATAAGGACAGGGTTGCAGCAAGACTGTCAAAGAGAGGAGACAGATGTGAGACTTATGCATTGTAAAAGGGAGCAATGAGAAGATAATGAAAAAAAAGGAAATGAAATTAGTAATCCTAGAGTCCTAGAGTGACAGGTTTGACCACATAGGTATCCAAAAGCACTGTGCCTTGGGATGTTGGAGGAGAAGCCAAGTTAACAGTGTGGTTCCAGGGGAAAGTCCGTGGGCAGTGTCTCCTGAGCTCAATGCTGGACAAACCCCATGGAGGGAGAGCCTACACAGCTAACAGCTCCTGCCACCTGAAGCCAAGACACTACCAGCATCAATTGCTGGGAGGTGGCTCAGCAAGCTGCTGATGGCAGACAAGAGTTAACCACTGGTGCTTGGTGTTATTAGATCATAACACATCTGGAGAACCTTATTGCTAAGGCAAACATTACCCTTCAGAGAAAGCGAAGCGTGCAAAACGAACACTCACTCATGAGAAGAAAAAATGGAAAGGGAGATGACACACAATGAAAATAATCCCAAATAACCCTTGAAACTGAACTGGCTGAAAAGGAGGAGAGGAAGTGTTTCTCTATAAGAAAATACTTGCCTCCCCCAGCTGACTGGGATCAGTGTAGGCAGAAAAGTCTTCAGATGGACTTTTCCATTTTGAAGCACTTCTGTGATCGACCCAAGCTTAAATTAAAATGATGCTTGTTTAGAGAAACGCCCAAGCCTTCCTTATTCCCAGCACTGCACTTAAACTGTGCTGAAATAGATATTACACCAGATTATTGTCCTGAAGGCATGGAAAAGAGCTAATGTAAATGCTAATCTAGTTTTAACAATCCTGTGAGAGTAAGGTTTTGTCTGATTTATTTATGAAAGCCCTTATATATTTAAGCAGCTTCAAGTTCGCTTTGTTAAGCTCCAACTTGAAAAGCAATTTGTTCATTTAAGAACACGCTGTGATGAGTTTAGTCTAAGTGTGGAGAGGTTTTCTACAGAGTGTTCCTTTCAAAGTGGGACACACAAACCTTATTGCCATGGGAATAACCAAGTAGTCTCATAGTTTCACAGTTTCATTCAGGGTTGGAAGGGACCACAAGGATCATCTAGTTCCAACCCCCCTGCCATGGGCAGGGACACCCCACACTAGATCAGGCTGGCCAGAGCCTCATCCAGCCTGCTCTTAAACTCCCCCAGGGACAGGGCCTCAACCACCTCCCTGGACAACCCATTCCAGGGTCTCACCACTCTCATGGTGAAGAACCTCCTCCTCACATCTAGCCTGAATCTCCCCACCTCTAGCTTCATTCCATTCCCCCTAGTCCTATCACTACCTGAGATCCTGAGAAGTCTTTCCCCAGCCCCTACAAACACCTCCCTTCATCAAAAAATAATGACATCACTTTACATGTGGCTTGACAACAATCTCTGTTTCACATATTCCCATCTTCACATTGCCTGCTTTGCTCCACAGAGCTTGTTGTCCTCTTGCACAAAGGGCAGCATTTCCTGATTAGGTGACTTCACACAGTGTTAAAGAGCATAACAAAATGGTGCATGTGAATGCTGGAAACAGCTGCTTTGGTGTTTAGATCTAATATTCAATAGCTCTCTTTTTCTGCACCTGGCTCCACTGTCCTTTGTTGCTGGATGATCTCAACAGACAGCAGCAGAGCACAGGTACTTCATAAGGATTTTGCATTTTAAGTCCACAAATTCTCAGTTTACACTTTCATGAACAGAAAACCATGGTAACCACTGCAATATCCAAGTGTGGGTTACTGTACAGTTTATTCCATAATATCCATCCTGAGAAAAACAAAGAGTCAAGGACCCGCTAATGTCTATGTAACAGGTTTGGAGCTCAGAATTTTAGGCACTTCGGACAGCTTTGAAGCAAGTCCAGCTAAATCGCGTTAGCAATTGCAGAAGAACAATCACACGCTAATTAAATCCTCTTCCTGGATACAGATTACTGGCTGAAGGTTTATGTAGCATCTCCTATGCTCTGGTGTACTTGTTTGAATTAATTACTGCAGCCACCGAGTACGGACCCCAAAACTGCCTGTCCTGCAGCAAAACAAGAACTTGGCTGACCATGGTTTTCCACTCTCTGCTATTCCTCGCAAAAGAATACTGCAGAATTTCCACTGAAATCTGCAGCATTAATGTTTCAGCCCCCATGCCTCTTCCTTTCCATTTCATTAGCAGCTCCCACAGACAAGTGATTAACTAATAGCAGCTCTGTAACAATGCAGCCAAATTGAACATTACTCTTGGATTAGGGAGCAAAAAAAGTCTTGTATCTACTGGCTCAAACCAAAGGCCAGTAAATCAGTGTTGAACTTTTGCACAAGTGAGGCATTCATTCAGCTTTTAAGATACTTCTCCCCATTCCAGTATGCATCTATTTCATGTCCTTCATTGTCTTATATCACCTTATTACTGTATTCCAGACATCTTCTAATGCAAGCTAAACAAAACTCACAGCTTCCTTTTGTAGGCCTTGGAAAGTTTTCTTGTAGCTTATACAGCAAGTAAGGTAAGAACAGAAAACCTGTCTCATCTTTCACAGGTCCCACATAGATTCCCCATGCCACAGGGTCCTACAGCTAATTGCAGCTAAGAAGCACCTGGTAAGAGATTGAGTTGCTTACACAAAAATGCTAAGTGTATAATTAGCAACTGCCCCAGATAATGAACCTCAAAAATCAGAGCCACGAGGTCACCACCTCTATCTGTCTCTCAATGTAAGTTTTATTTGTGTTTTGAACAGTAGCATTCCTTAGTCCACTGACAAACCAGCGTGGTTTGAGCAGTTTTGTAGATGGCTTCTATTTATAAAAAGATACAGGTATGGCATGCTTGGGCAAACATGGACAGTATTTGTTTAGCATCCTGAAAAGGAGTATAAGCAAAAACAGAAAAATTGCTTGTATATTCATGGCTAAAGGTGGAGAGGCCCACCCTGATCTGATTGGGACACTGTCATTCCTATTTTCCACACAGGCTTAATCTCTGCTCATGAGGAAATAGAAAGGAGGTTGCCAGTGGCATAAATCATGCACTGCCTACAGCTGTGGATGGCCCATAGTATCATAATATCATTCAGGGTTGGAAGGGACCACAAGGATCATCTAGTTCCAACCCCCCTGCCATGGGCAGGGACACCCCACACTAGATCAGGCTGGATGTACAGGAACAACTTTCATTGCATTAACACTTAGGCCGTTCAACTAGACCTACAGTGAGCACTGAAATGCCACTGTGATGGCTGCACACCAGGGGAGGTTTAGGCTGGATATCAGGAAATATTTCTTCACTGAAAGGGTTCTCAAACATTGGAATGGTCTGCCCAGAGCACTGATGGAGTCACCATCCCTGGAGATGTCCAAGCAGCAAGTGGACCTGGGGCTCAGAGCCGTGGTTCAATGTTGACCCTCCAGCACTGGGTCGAAGGTTGGACTGGATGCACTTGAAAGCCTCTTCCAACCACCAGATCTATTCTGTGATTCTGCAGATAACTGTGCATTCCACAGCTGAAGATGTCTACCTACTTACTTACAAAGATGATTCTCCTTTCCCCTCTCCCAAACTACAGAAAGGGGAAAAAAATACAAACCCTGTTGATAATAAACACTGGGCTTTTTTCCTAAAAGACTGGATTTTAATAGCCTTCAGCAGCTATATGGCCAACTTTGTTGGTCCCCTTGGAAGAAAAGATGACATAATCAACTAACTCAAAGCAGTAAAACTCTCTTACATCATTAAAGAAATTAAAGAAGGGGACTTTTCACACTTCAGTTAAATGGATTTTCCTGTTGAGACTGCCTGTCTCTTTATCTTGTGTGACAAGTTTGTCTAGATTCTCTTTACAAAAATTGGTGGAAATTGCCACAGCTTCAAAGGAGATTTCTTTGTCACAACAAGAATAAATATTTTTTCTGAAGCTGACAGACATGACAACTGAGCTGACTCGGGTCAGCCTGGCAAGCTTTGCCTTTTCCGGATCGCAAGTTGAGCAGACAGGGAAAATCTGCCAGTAAGGCTGTGTTCAAGATAGAAGATGCTATGGTATCTCAGTGCTGTGTTTGTGAAGTCAGCTTTGAAATTCACTTGATTAAACTCATGCTCTTTGCACCCCCTTGCATGGCTGACAGTGAATTTATACTTGGTGACCTATCAGTTCCAGCAATTTCTTAATTAGCATGTGGGAAGGGGGGAAAAAAAACAACCAACCAACCAACCAGAAATATATTAATGCTCCAGGTACTGAAACACAGTTTGGAAAGAGTTTGAGGACAGGAAATTTGTTCATTTTCACAGTTAGCATTAACAGTACCAAATTAACCCCTAGGATAGCCAGGAACAAGCAAGGAAGATGAACTTTGTGTTGCAAAGGTTTCAGAATTACAAGGATGTCTGTGTGACTCTTCAGTTAGTATGAGGGAGAAGTGGCTAAGCAGAATGGCAATGTTCCTGTGCACATTCATACACACCACAGTAAGCCTTGATCTTCTAGCATCATGTCACAAGAAACTGCCACCACAGCTACACCCAAATCCACAAGCATCCCTCAGCAAGTCATTAGGCAGAGGTTAAGCCTTAAGAGGGATGCAAGGTCACACTTCATGGCAGGACTCATGCTGTCCACCAGCATACCTAACTTAAACAAACTAAGCTATGATTTTATCTTTAGTTCCTTATTTGTGTATCTACTAACCAGCATCCAGTTCTCTTTTTCTCTGGGCTGCTATAAAATGCACCTGTGCTACAGATGAAGCTCCAGAACATCAGTAATATCTATTGTAAATCACATTGTATCATTTGTTTTAATTGAAATCAGAACACTGAACTGGCAGAAGTGAACCTCTGAGCATCTGGAAGTGGA
Source organism: Melanerpes formicivorus (assembly GCF_026170545.1). Lineage (NCBI taxonomy): Eukaryota > Metazoa > Chordata > Aves > Piciformes > Picidae > Melanerpes > Melanerpes formicivorus. The sequence goes on along the minus strand of NW_027142388.1, from coordinate 3,263,993 downwards.
GTTCACTAAAGTCCTTAAAATACTTTAGGCAGGAAAAACTTCTTTGGATACAAACCAAATTCACTAAAGCAAAGATGATCTCCTATTAGCTTGACCTTTGATAGCGACTAAACAAACCCAAGTCAAAAAGCAAGTGATACCTTCCCCTTTCTTGATCTATGAACACATACAAATCACGGGAGGATGAGGTCTAATAGAGGGTTCAAGTACACATATAATTATATTTCCATTAACTACCATCCAGAATGGTTGCTATAGTGTTGAACTTTAAGATGCCATTACATACTTATTTCAGGGCTATTTCAGTGCAGGATCAGATAACTGTGGGGTGGAGGGTGCTAGTGCTTATGGCTTTAAGAAGTGAATTTACCATAATTTATCTGAATTCATATACAGCTAACCTGTATGGTTAAGCCATTGCATAAATGCTGACTTGTCCTAGTTCATGAACTACAGTAACATGCTATACAAATGTGGGAGGAATACCAAGAGATTTTTTTAAACATTAATGCAGCCAAGCTTCCATTTTGCTAAGGTAAATCCACCTATAGCCTGGCTATGCAGTACAGCTTCCTAGCCACTCTTCCTCTTTCTACCATTTGAATAGCAAAGTTGGAGGCTATTTCTCTATTTTCTTTTCATCCCTACTGTGACTTCAACTTCAGTTGCTCCTCTACACCAATTTATTACTCCTTAGTTGTTTTCTGAAGGGCACAGACTGCATTAGAGAGCTAAGTACATATCTGTGGTGTATACCTACAATTACCTCCCATTATGACTTCTAAGAACAAAGCTGAAGTCTCATTTACAGTATCGACTGAATGAATCTTACTTGTGCTTTCATTTCACACAGAAAATTACCTGGTTTATTATCCCATTTAAGGGAATAATATACAGCAGTGTTACTACCATTCTATCAAAAAGATGGCACCTGGACTTTTGTTATGAATTGGGTGTTTCTGCCACAGGAAACATGCTCAAGTGACTGAACGCTACAGAAAGCGGTCTGAAAATGGGTATTCTATCAGAAATTTCTAGCCTACAATATTCAGTGAGAGCAGGAAGAGCTTTTGTTCTCCTTACTAAAATAAGAACATTTTTTCCTCAAAGCCTTATGCTTTTTTAGCTTGCTGCGTAATCTGCAGATACAGGCGCTACAGCTGTGAAACTAACTCTGAGGTTCCTAGCACTAAAATCTACAGGAAAAGCAGCACAATTTAAACAGGTGAAGAGAACCATTAGCTGCAGAATAATCACAGAATGACTTAGGTTGGAAAAATGACCTTTAAATTCATGGAGTCCCGCTGTAATAGTTCATCGGGCAACATTATGCTTTAGAGCATTATGCTCACTGACAATTTGGCTGCACTCTCTACTAATACAGGAGTGAGACAACCTGAAATAAGGTGGGAAGTTCTCAATACTCAGATTCTGTGAATAAACACACTGAGGTTCATACCATGGCAGTCACAAGCCCAAGACATAAAAGGCCAGACTTCATTGAAATAGGTTAAATTGTTATCTCTAACAAAAAGCCTTAGGAAAAATATGAGGAAAAAAATGTTTTGGTAGAAATAAGTTCAGCTCTGCCAGAACTGAATCAGTCTGGGCTCTTGCACTGTTAAGAAAAATTAGTTTATCCTTCATTATGTCATCTGATTAGTTCATGTAAGTAAATGAACCTGAAAATTACATATAGCATTATTGATACATTCCTGTGCAATGTTTAGAGTTAATGCTTGTTTACTCTCCTACTGTGACAGTTAGATCACCTACTCATGCACTTGTACTTATTATTAAGGGAACACACAGAGAGAGCTAAAAGCCTGCCACAACAGGACTGTGATATTTACTTGCCTTTCCAGGCAATAATCTTGATAGCTAAATAACTTAATTCCTTCTCATAAAATCAGAAAGAATATAACAGTGATACAGTGTATCCTAAATAGTTAGCTAAGGAGTAAAAGAATAAAAGGAGAATCCTGAACGGAATTTTCCCAAACGAAAGCAGAAGAGTACCACTGACCAACACCACCATGAACTAATGGCAGAGACTATGCATTCCAAGCACTCATGTGCTGCTGTTTAGCAAAGGTGTTTGGACAAAAGCTAAAAATAAAGACATGCTGCTAAAACACTAGCCCTGGCATTCATCTTCAAAGAGCTTTTCATCTAGCGGAAGACACTCGTAACATGTGGCCTCAGCCCACACGCACATCTAGGGAGAAAGTCGACTCAGAGCCTCTGGGTTTTGTACACGTTACTCAGAAATGGTTGCAGTGATTACTTTTTGTATTCAGTAAATGTTGGTTTGTTTGTTATTTGGTGGTTTTTTTTTGCTGTTGTTGGTTTGGGTTTGTTTTAATAAAAACAGGGTTTTCATTTTCCCCATCTATTAACCTCCATTACCCACTTCCCCTGCACTGAAGTTGCTCATGTCCCTGATATCTCACCGAGTTATCTGCACCACAAAACTTGGTATCTGAGTCCCAGCTCTCATTAGTTTCATGGGTTTATGCACAGGTTAGTTCATTAGCAAACACTGCTGCCTTAAAGCTTAATGATGCAAACAAGGAATTAATAAGCACGCATGTAAATCTTCATCTTTCTTGTGCTATGCCAAGCAGGCACAGATCATACCAATAACACTGCTTAAAGCAATTATTAGGCCAGTGCCTCAACTGCTGCATATCAGAGATCTACCTAAAAATCAAAAGAGTTGTGCAAATCAACATCCCTGGAAATTCAGGTCTATCTCAGCCTTTAATAACCTATCACAACAAAAAGATCTTCAGGACACAAAACAGTGCGTGTGGAAGAAAAAATTAATACAGATGCTCAGGCAAGGAAGAAAAAAACCCAGCAGCACCCAGAAGACACTAATCCAATGCACACTATTTGCTTTGATTCCAAGACAAAGATAGATGTTACTAAAAATGCCCAGGATAAAATATAGCAGCAATTCCATACAAACCTAGCTGAGTATTCTTGAATGGACAGGGCTTCGGATACTGCCTGACAACAGTTGCTCAATTATGTGTTACTTTTATTACACACAAGACTTGGCAGCAGCAGAGAACGTATGTCTGGGACAGCCCTCAAAAGATTTACTAACACTCTGAGATGCATAGGCCAAGTTACAATATGGAGAGATCCTAAAAATACTTCATTTTGCATGTAATTATTCACTGATAGCAGAGGGAGCAGAGTTAAGATTGAGAATCCGTAACAGACTGAAGCCAATCGCGTCTTCCGTACAGTAACAAATTCTAAACCAAACCTCTCAGTTGATGTCCTGCTGCCAAAAGGATGTTTCAACAACAACTGTGTTACCAGGAAAGTCTTACATCACCAAGCCATTTGTAGCTCTACATTGAAAGTATGATGTGAAAACAAACATACAGCTTCCACAGAAACCTTAGCACACATTATCCATTTCTCAAAACGTAGGCAAGGTAAATGTCAGCGTGAAGAACCATTTTTTCCCCCCCTCCTTTCCTTTTCTTCACTATGAAACCATTTAAAAACCATTCACACCCGTGTCACACACCAGTGACACCCAGGTTCATCACAAGAAGCCAAGTTCCGCCTTGTGTTTGCCTGTGAGCCCCAAACTATAATTAGATGCCCAAATGATGAATGATGGGCTTACATTTGTACCAGTCTTGGGGTCTGCACCAGTTCTAAACACTGCAATAACCTGATAGGATTTACCAGTGCTTCACGTCAAATGCATTAAAAACAAGAGACAAGAAATCAAGTCACATTAAGTCAAGAGTGTAACTCGAGTGTCAAAAGATGCTCTGATTTACGAAACTGTTAGGCAAAACAACATTCAGCATTTTATTCTGAAGTCCTCCAGTCAGATTATCATATCAATAATGATGAGAGTTTTGAAACGGGGATCGAATCCTCTCACAGCCAAACCAAGATGGATAAAGACACTGACACATACTCCCACTGCCATGCAGTCTTCTGTTTTGGAACAGCTTCACTGAGCTCACCTTCAAATTTGCAACGGCAAAACAAGGAAAACAGTTTCAAAATAAGTGAAATAAGGAATCTCAATACCCAACAGCAATCTTTCACCTTCCCAAAACGCAGCTTAGTCAAAGCTGATTTCAGAGCACGGTTTTGTAGCACCTCTCCCGAAATACCACCAACGCCTCTGCAGGGAAGCTGCCGTTACCCCAGTACAGGAAGGGTTAGCGAGCTACATAGCCCAAGTTTATATAAAGGGAGAGGAAACAAAAAGCTAAAGCACTACATCACTCACATATTAATACAACCACAGGAGATCTGCAAGCTGACCGCCAGAGCTCAATTCTGCATTTCAGGGAGATGGGAATGAGAGAAGAGGAAACCGAGAAGGGAGGGGGGTAAAGTTTCCCCCTCCCTTCTTCAAGCAAATCTAAATTTGTTCATTAGATCCTCAGGCTTTTAAGTACAGTTATATAAAAACAGGTAGAATCCATAATGCTCAGAGCAGGATTCCTTCCACTTCCAAAGGCTCTGGCGGATGATTCACGAAACACCGGAGAGATCCCTGGAAAAGGCCAGCTCTCCCTCCTGAAGCAGGAGACTCCGGCCAGCCACAGCGCAGGCTGGCTTCGCGGCTGCCGGCACCAGGGCGGCTGTGGCGCTGGGTGCATTCGCCTGCCGTGCACCAGCCCCACTCCACACACCGGGGAGACGGGGCTGCGGTTAACCGGCACCTTTGATGTGCACAGCCGGCAGCTGCAGGGGGCTGATCGGATTTATGTGCCATGAAATGGTGGATCCGACTGTCAGACACATTCCGTGAAACGGAGAGAAAACAAGCCTCTGCAAAACCAAGCCGGGAAGGGATAGCGGGAGACAGGCAGGGAACGGGACCAGCAGCGGCAGGGCCTGGAGCAGCTGTCAAGCACGGCCGCCTCCCCCCGCCAGGCCGGGCGGCCCCAACCCGGGCCCCCCTCCGCCAGAGCTGTACTTACGTGAAAACAAAAAATAAAGTAGTCGAACCCACTAATAAGGCAGCTGCTGTGGAGACAGGGATGTATTTAGTAGGTTTAAACCTCTTTCCAGTGCTGCTGGGCATCCTGTAGCTTACACATCACTAGGTAAATCCGACCCGAGAGGAGGGAGCCGGGAGGATGAGGGGACCCTCCGGCGCGGGGAGAGCGGGACCCGGGCTGCAGGGAGGGACGGGAGAGGGACGGGGAGCAGCTGACCTCCAGCACAGGAAATCCCACCCACACCGCCCAGCCCACTCGGCTGATGTCAACCAGCCCCTTAAGGTAGCGCTGCGGGGAGACAGGGGCGCGCAGCCGGCGCGGCCCCGCGGGCGGCACTGCCGGACTGGAGCGCACCGGGCCAGAGTGGAGCGGGCCGGGCGCGCCGCGAGGCAGCCGCAGCCTGGCGCCGCTGCCCAAGGATCGCCCCTCCTGCAGCAGGCACCCACCCGCCGCGAGAACCCTGGCTGGCGGCGCGGATCTCCTTCTCTCCCTCTTACAAGGATAACAGAAAAAAAAAAGAAACACACCAACCACCAAAGAGGGAATGTATCGAGCTCCCCAGAGCTCTTTGTGGGACATGAAAGCTGTGCGAGCAGTTGGCTCTACAGCAGTGCTCTCGAGCCCTGCGAGCTGCCGCCCTGCAGCAGCGCCCCGCCGAACGAGCAGGGCTGTGCCAAGAGGGTCCTTTCAGGAGGAGCCTCGCAGGATCAGGGCCTGCAGTAAATCCGAAGTAGTCAGGATGGACATAAATTGTGCATTGCTCAGTGGGTAAACTCCTCGATTTCACCCAGCTAACTCCAGATTTACAGTATCAAGGACTGCTGCACTCTACCAAATTTAACTGAGTGCAAACAACAGAAATTACGATAAATTAGGTTCTTTCAAAATCTATCCATTAGCATCAGGGGGCAGAAAAAAGAGGCAATTTAAGGTAACATCAGAAAGTTCACCAAGTCGGCTTTCTAAAAAGCTTCGTGTGAATAGCACTTCTGTTCACTTTCAGAGGGTACCACCCAGAAGCTCTCCTTCGCCACAAGCAAACCTTCAGACAGAAGGAAGGGTTTAAGATCACTTGGAAGTTTAGAAATCAAGACCAGGAACAGGAGCTTGCTCTCCCCCTCCTCATTCCTTCGTCCTCAGCTAATCCCCACTTTGCAGCTGCCAATAAGCAGATAAAAGTAACCAAATTTGAAGCTTGAGTGTTCTTTAAGTTTGCCCTTGCAGGTATATCACTCCAGTTCTGTTCTGAAAAGGCATTATTTCCCATTTTAAAAGACTAGGTGAACACCACAGTCCTAGAGTTAAGAACAAGTAAAACCCAACCAACAAAAGCAACTAAGGGTCCTCAGCTTTGCAGTTGGGGGGGATAAAAAAAAATAATTGTGAGCATCAGCTTTAATATAAGCAAATCCAGCAAGTTTCAGCCTGAAGGCATATGGTTGGGCAAGATCTCAGCTTTTACTAACATCTGCCCCCTTCGAAATAAAGTATTCTGCAGCTTTCTGAGAACAACTTTGTAAACTGTCGAGTTTTATGCAAAAGGGATTAAAGCCAAATGGCAACCTAAAATGAACTCCAGACTTAGGGTTTTGAGGAAAATGAGGGACAGCATCTACTTATTTTTGAATGCGTGGGGGGCACTAAATGTTTCCTATGCTTCACTACTCCTTGTCATGCCAGCTTATTGAAATAAGTGATTCTTAAAATCCTTGTGACTAATCAGAAGGTCAGCAACTTGACAAAGAACCAGACTTGCATACTAATGGAAAAGGCCTTCAGGCACATCTACACTAGCATATTAAGATGGATCAAAAGTCTACTTTAGATACAGTGTGACCACGCGGCACCAGGGGGCACAAATAACTACAACTTTCATAGCAACAATAAAGGTACATCTCCAAACCTTAACTCATCTTAAAAGTCACTGTGCAAGCCTGGTCACATCCTGTGGATCTACACACTTCGGCTGTGCAACAGTGTACTCAGGCAGAGCTGGCACTGCCAAATGACAGCTGAGACACTCCATGTGACAAGGCTACAGTGTCAGGCTGAATTGTGTTGTGAGGTTATTACATTTTTTCCTGCTGCACACTGTAGATCACCTATCAGAAAACAATTAGTTTCTTTAACTTGGTTCACCTCGCTTCCTCCCCACTAACATTCCAGTACTTGAGAATAGTCTGGTTTGACTCAAGGCATCATAAAGCACTGTTCTATCTCACTATTAAAATGCAAGTATATTTAAAGCCATGAGATGACTTCACTACCCAAACAGTAAGGGTGTCTGTGGACACAAGTTGCTCTCCTGGAACACCTTTATTTCAAGGACTGTAGTTTCTGGACTTCCACTGCCTTATTAGCATGCCAGAAGATTTTGGCAGCACTAAGGCAAACAGCAATGGCAGAATGAGTTCGGAAAAGATTTAATGACTACCCGAAGAACTAATACAATTGCAAACAACCTAAAAATAATCTGGCAGAATACAACTAGTAATTGCATGTCTTTTGCAAGATTTTACTCTGAGGTTTTGCCCCAAAAGGAAGGGCTAACCACAAAAGCTCTGTTGCAGCCACATGCCAGAGTACCATTCTCAAAGCTGGTAAGATCAAAGGAAGCTCAAGACAGAAATGCACCAAGAAATCTTGATTGCCATGCAATTTTCATATCAAATCATGGCACTAATGTTAGCTACATATTTATGATTTTTTTAATATTTGGCATACTCAGTAGTAGTGAAAAATCCATGGAATCTTTTACTGGTCACTGTGCATTTCAGCTTGTAGCTGGTATTAGCTGCTGTCATTAAATAATGACCAGAATAAACAATTCTGCTTTTCTCACTGGATTTGCTTACTACAATAAATGCATTTACCATCCCATGTAGTAGCAGCAACCTGCAAGCTGTTCAGGGTCACTGACAGGACCCTGAAGGATCAGCAAAGCTATTTTTTCTCCTCCAACTTGCAGCGTTCACTACAGAGGAAATCTGGATCATGTGCAGCACAGTGCTGGCAAAAAGTCCAAGAAAGGGTCCACAGCTCTGGGTACAAGCCAGGCCTTCTAAGCTACCCACTGGAACTTTAATAGGACAGTTTTCATGTAGTAGTTCAAGCTTTTTTACACTAGATAGATTACAAAGTTATTGCCCAATAATGACTTTTCAGCAGACCACACAGATAACCCACATAATTTTCCAGAGGCTTCCAACAGGTACTTTCCATGGAATAACACTGGCTTAGAGCAAAACTCATCTAACATGTATTTCCCTACTGCACAGATGAGACACTTCAAGTTGCATTTATGACAGTGATTACTTTAGGCAGATTGAGTCCTAAACCATTCTTCCAAGGAGCTATTTACACTAGAATCATGTAGGCCTCTGAATAGTTTTGAAGATTTACCCACCATCCTGTTTAAAACCACAAATAAAGTGCAGTTCTTCTCTACTGAGATGTAATACCACTCTAAATGATGCTGCAGAAACTCAGAAAGCCAGCAGCAGTTCATGTACTAGCAAACAAATTAAGGTATTAAAACTGATAAACTATTTATATGAAGCAATGTAACTTTAATTATACCTAGAAGAATACTCTTGAGAGATATCCATTAAAGAACGCAAACAGTCACTCATTTTAATGTCCAGTCCATCTTTGTTGATGTTTACATAGCTATAATTCTTTTATGGAAAAACAATGCTAGAAAACTCCTTTTAGCTACTTGAAATGAGGACAGTCAGCACAACATGAATAGGCAAGAACTTGTGACACCATTAGCTTCTCTGTTAACTCATAAGTAAGTAGTATATCTTGATACAACATTAATATCTACAATACAGTAAAGCAGCTGATGGATATTTGTAGTCAGTAAACAACAACAAACAATTGTTGTGATAAACAACAATCACAAAAAAGCTGGACTTCTTCAGCTTGAAAGTTGAAAATAAGTTTAAGACTAGAATGTTCATAATGGTAGCAGTCAGACACCTTCCACAAAATAAAAAGTTTGCTATACATTAACATCTCATCTAGAATTGTGTGAGCACCTGTTTGTACCAAGCCCATTTGTCATTGTACTGGTTAGAAGCATAAGAGACAAACTATACCCCATAACTCCCCATTTCAGCATTAATACTTAAATGCTACAAATATCATTTAGTTATGCATCTAACAGATTGCATTTTCAGTGGGAGACTATAGCAAACTAGTTACACAAACAAGTCTTACCAAATAGGAGTAGGTCTTTGGTCAGTGGTTAATGCCTGCTGTGATAGAAGAGGACAAAGCTATTCCAGACCTACATTTGCATATTGGGGAAAAAAATATCACTGGTCATAAATCCACTGCATAGCTGTAGGTGCTAATAACTATGGAACTCTTGAGTGGAAGGAGGTTTTTCTTCTGCTTTCACAACCTCAAAACTTTCTTTATTATGTAATTGCCCAAGCACCTGGTTTGTTTTCATCGGAACTGAAGTGTGAGAGATCACTGCCATGCACAAACCACTCTACAGCTGATTGCCTCAAACTTTTCTTCACCAAGCAAAATAACTGATCTGTTGGTTAGCTTTATCTCCTGACTTTGAAAAGGATACATTGTCAGAGAGGTTAGTGAAAGACTGGCAACTCCTTTCATTTCTATTTTCAAGAATAATTTCAGCTAAATCTAGTTAGGAAGACCTTTAAAGTAAATACTAAATAAATCACCATAAAAGCACAAATTAATAGCAAATAAATCCTTTATACACACCTCATTTCACTAAACTAATGCAAGTCACAGACAACTGGAGAACACTTTGAAATTAATTTGGCTAATCAAATTAAGTAACTAGTTTGCTATAGACACCTTAGAAAATACAGCTTTCTAGAAACAAGCAGGACCACTCAAAACAGATAGGAGTACTGCGAACAGATGGGCAGAAATGAAGAGAGCTACAGAGATTAACTGGAGAGAGGTATGGGTTTATTTGAAATAACCTCACCACTGTTAAGTACTCAGCTTTGAAAGGCTGATGGCAATCTGTATAGATCAAAAACCAGTAAGGCAGTTTATGTTATCTCCACTACAACCTCCATTTCTACTCAGAGTTGCAATTCAGTAACTCTGAAGCAGTTTTGTCTTAAAGTGTCTATTGACTTCACACTTCATTAAGTTATCCAAAGGAATGCATTGAGATGAAGCAGCATAAGGCATAGCATTTCTATTGTGTGGAATCAAGAGCTCAGCATGACTCGTCATTAGCCATGAAGTACAGTATCCACCTTCTGCATCTAGCAGATTCTCAAACTGGGAAACCCATTCCCCTAACTGGCACTGTTGGTCTGGACTGCAGGTGCCCCTTCATAGGCAGGGAAGGACTGCTCAAGCTGTGGATGCTTTTTGAACCAAAACCCTCCCAAAACATGGTATTGGTATTCTACAGAGAATACCAAGATAGAGTGAGAGAAAAAAAAGAGAAAAAGATGGCATACTTCCACATCTCACCCCTCCTCTGCCTCTTCTGCACAGTCCTATCACAGTTCTTTCCATGAAAAAGTCATGTGTACAAGTCAGTCTCTTTTTCAGCTAAATCCTTCAAATTTTTCAATTAAACAAGTACCCAGACATTTATGTAACACAACTGAAAGAACTGTTTAGCCTTGTGTTTTTTGCCCTTTAAGCAGAAGGTACTTCTTGAGCATATAGCATCAAAGAAAGATTCACAACATTCTCATGCCTGCATAGTGTTGAGAAGAATTTTAATTTTCTGAGTTTTTGGTATCACAGAGAAGTTGTTCGATACAAGCTACCTTATCACACAGGGGGAAAAAAAAATATCCATCATTTACAGTGTTGTAACACAGCAAATTGGGTGGTTTGCAATTTGTGAAATGAGACATTTAGTATCACTCATACAAGCTTATGCCTGGAAAGAAAACCACATCTATTCAGAATGATTAACATGGGATTTAGAGAACTATTTGGAAGTATTTTTTGTAATATAAAACCTAGTTTGTTTTTCCCCCCCCCCAAGACTAACTACTTGTTAAGATTTTATTTTGATCCTCTTCAAAATGTAACTATTTCTCAGTTAAATTCACTATCCAGGTGTCCTCAGACACTCCTCCATCCAGTTTTATGCACACAAAACCATTAGTACCAACAAAGGCTGGGTTATTAAGCCTGGCTATATGGCATCTTTATGAGCTTGAAGCAAGCAGGATTTGTACAAATTACAGACTTCAGCAACTAGCAATTCCATTTTTACTGAAAATGGATTAAAACCTCTTAAAAATCTTCCCTCATACCTTTTCCAAGATTCAGCTATATTCTCATTAACACTAAGTACTTAAAAAGACTTTATTCTTTAGCCAGCTGCACCAACAAAACTACATTCCCCATTATTTTAGGAGTTACCTTGCCTCACCGGGAATAAAAAGGGAAGTAGCCACTACTCCACAGCATATATTAAAATAGCCTAGAACCCAATTTGTCTTGAGGACCCTAGAGACAAATTAAGTCTCAACACACCCCTATAAAGTGCAGAAATTAAAGATTAAGTGAATTCTCTACAGTGGTTGAACAATGAATTAGAAAAGCTTCTCCATGATCATTTTTACTGATACAATACCCTCAACCTGGTTCAGACATTTAGATCACACTGAAGTTACTGCCATTTCAGAAGCAAGTATAAGGCAACTGATATATTTTAGTAGTTACCCACAAATTCAGGAAGGAGCTTTTGCACTATGAGCCCATCTTTTCTGAAAAGGGTTATTACAATTTCTGAGCCAAGCTATTATTTAAGACGCTATATTGTTTGACAAGACAGGCCAGGTTTTATCATCTCAATAAGCCTCAGCAGTGAAGATGGCTTGAAAGCATGAGTAACTGATGACCTGGGCTGGGGAGACAAGACAACATCAGCTACAACTCTAAAACACTTGCTATACAATAAGCTACAAAAACATCTCAGGGACATCTCTTGGTAGACTATGTTACATATAGGAAAGTTAATTACAGTGACTTACATAAAAGCTTTATTTCACTGAGATCAATTTTAAAAATACTTACTGCTTTTTACCTTGTAGAGCAGCACACCTATGGCTTCTAAAGTGACCAGAACACTGACTAACCATCCTTTAGTTTAGAAGGCTAAGACATTCTTCATTCAAATGCTATCCAGAGAAATTATTTTACTTAAGTCGTTCCTCCTAACTTGTCTCCGAGATTGCAGAACTTGTCTCAAGGATGGTTGTAATCCATGAAGTGTAAACATGGATCAGTTAACCTAAACAGGAATGGAAACATCTTGAAATCATTTAAGCATGCATGACTAAGTAAAGAGGGGAAGAAGAGAGTGTAACATAATTAAGCAGTTGCCAATTTTAGGATTAAGATAAATTAAGCGATTCAAGTGTTTCCTCCCCTCTTCTGTACAATGTTTGACAGCGAAATCAAACTCACCCATTTTGCTGCCTTCATCACTATGCCCCTGCAGGCTAAAAATACATTCCCAGTAAGAGTTCTTCAAATAAAAGGCAAATCCTTTAAATGAAAATTTAAATTTATTTTGAAATTCTTAAAATGTAATTCCTGTCAATTTAGACACACTGTTTGACATCATCAGATCAGAGAATTTACAGCGACTCAGGGATAAAGATTTGGCTTTTACATTCAAACCTTAAGTATTTCATAATAGCTTTGTCTTGTTATTTCCAAACCAGAAACACTAAAGAGCATTTTACTTTGCCTCTCAACCATCTTTGTTAATTAAGTTGGTATCTGCTGTACTTGAAGGGGAACATGCACAACACCAAAAGAATTATTTTGTTTGAATTCAGTAAGTACCTTAATTACAGCTCCCAATTTAAGGATGATTCATTGTAGCATCAAAAGGCAGTGCTAAATAAGGTTTTTCTTTATACCTGTTAATTCTCTCAGGTGGACTGCAGAGCCTAACCTACTTGGAAAGCTTCCTAAGATAAAAAGGTCTTGCCATTCAATTTTCACAGCACATGGTCTTAAAAGTTTAGCAAATTTTGTCCAGTTTTTGTAATTCCTTTGGAAGAAGTATCACAGAATACCATCATTAACCTAACACTGTCCTTGTATTTACTGCTTAACAGTAAAATTCAATCTATCAAGACTAAAAATACTTTGATTTTATTGCTTACTATTTTCCTACTCCGTAGCACTAACTTGGGATGGGATAACAGAAAACATTTGCAGAGAAGAGATTTGGTCAGTTTGGCCCATTCTAGTCAGGAGGGTGTCCCTCATTCACATAAAACATAATTAGCTGTTCCCAAGTGAATGCCAGACCACCACTCTCCATGAGGCACAGCCTCCCACCATGCATCTTATGAGTTCAGGATCCCTTCAGTTACTAAAAAACAAAGCAAGCTCCAAAGCCCTGAAAAACAAAACAACCTCAAAATGAAAAGTTGTACTCAAATATATGCTGACAGGCAATCTCATAGTAAGGTACTTGAGCAATTAAGATATCTTTGTATACAGTATAACAGGCTGCTGCTACTGCCTTTGGTCAGCAAGCAGCACACCCTGGAAGATCCGGGACCACAGCAACAACTTTGTGCTTGTCAAGCATTTGTAATACTAGCAAATTTGGGGAGGAAGCAGAGATTTTGTTTTGTAAGAGGAAAATATTTCTCGAGTCTTACAAAATAAATTTCCTCTCCCACCTTCAACTTTAGTGCCTGATGGAGGAGTGTGCCAGGTATGATCTAGAACCTGACTCCAGAAGTATGCTGCATTTCAAGAATCACAGGCACATTCTCTGCTCAGGAAGGGTGGAAGGTCTGTTATGCTACAGTTTTAGAGGCCATGTAAGAAACATCTATGTTGCCTTAATCTTCCCTGGTGGTAAAGCCTGTTAACCTACATAATCCCAAGTTATGATGATATGCATCTCAACACCCAATGAAACAAGCCTTTAAAGCACATAGAAAACTCGGTTCTGTCCTCTGATGCTGTGTTCAAGTTTGCTTTATTCACTCTTTCAGATGACTATAAATAAGTGTTTCCACTATGGAAAAGAAAGTTAGCACAGTACATTTTCATGACTGGGGAATGGATTTTCTGAAGACATCTTCAAAAGGGCAAAAGCTTAGAAAAAACAACCTGAAACGGTGAGAATTCAGTTCCTTAAAGTCCCTTGTAAAAATTAAAACAAAAAAAAAGAACATAAAAAAAAGATAAAGGAAAACTGCAAGGCCCAGGATGATTTATTGCTTTTCTTCATTTTTCTCCTTGGTCTCTTTCTTCTCCGATTCTTTGCTCTCTTCCTTTACAGAAAGCTCTTCTAGTTTTTCAGCGACTTTATCAGCACTATCATTTTTGTCTGTGCCTGCTAAGAGATTGATTAGGGAGAAAAAAAAATGTTACACACAAGCAGTAATGTTAAAGGGGAAATAGTAGAGAGTGGAGAGTGAGTGGGATGGTGAAAGACTGCTGGCATTTAGAATAAAAACAAAAGTAAAGAAACTCTCCACTGAGCACTGATTATTTTTTTCCCCTTTGGAAATTACCTAAGATATCAGAATTAAATAACATTTGCATATTTTAATCACTCAATGAGGAGCCTAATCATAGTGACTAAGAAACAATGTACCATTTGGTTAGCTTTGCTGCCATCAGTTAACAGACTCCATACAGTATCATAAAGTAAATGTTTCCAGTCCCTAATTTCTTACCTGTCTTGACTTTTGGGGTGTGTTTTTAAGTTCAGCAGTTTAAAACTATGGAATGGGAAGTTCTCAACACTAAAAAACCCCCATCACCTATACCTCTTGAAAAGCATGGACTGCAGACCACTAGTGATCTGTACTTTAGCAAGTGTTTATTTCACTTGACGAGCTATCTGGTCACGTAGTTATACAGTTCTACAGGGTGGGGTGTTCAAGAAACCTGTGAAGAAATACCACAGCTTCATGCACATTAACAACTATGAAAGTTAAGTATTTTGCTTGCATGATTTTATATTTGTGTAATTTGGGAAAGGGAACTGGCAGGAGGGAATACCACTGTCATTGCAGCGTTCAGAGCTCATTTGTGTACTATAAACTCAAAATACTCCTTTACATAGTCCTTCCAAAAAAGCAATGTCCCAACAGCTGTTACAACAGCCTCCTACAAGAAAGAAGGCAGTTGTCACTCCTGTGAGCCACTACTCTTGCAGACAGGAAAAGCACCTGAACTGAAGACTGCAGTTCAGTACAGAGTGAGTCTGCTAAAGAACAATGATGATCCAGGGCACTATAAACACAACCAACTAGAAAAAGCAGCATCATATGACACTTTTAACCTTACCTTTCTTTGCTCTCTTTTCTGCTTCATTCTTGCATTCTTCAAATTTTGCCTTGAATTTCTGTGCATCTATTTCAGTAAAGATAGAATGTTTTTCATTAGTTTTACCTCCTTGCAACATTGAATACTTCCAATCTGGAGGAAAGATACTGATAAATTCCATACACAAAACTTGAGTACTACACAATATTCTTGAAGTAGGCCTTTGTGCAGCAGCAGTTTGTTTTCTTTAGAAAGTCTATTAAAGCAGCCTATTTTGTAAAATATTTAAAACACAATGCCAAAGGGAGCTGTTTTATAGTTATTACAACCCCAGTTGTCCCTACCCTACAGGAATATTATGTCAGAGGCTGCTAATACAACTGTCTGCGTGCAAAAGACTGAAGATTAGCTTTGAACTGCCATCCTTGCCAGCTACATTATGCCCTAAAAGACCTCCACATTGTTGCTGGAATTCCTTAGCACTAAGAAAGCAATAGAGTCTGCTTCATTAGTACAGCTCGCAGATTGAGTGCCCAAGGGCCCAGACTCAAGCTATTCTCAACTACAATAGCTAAGGAAGCATAACCTGCATTATGTTCTGGTCTAAGTCACAGCCATTCCAAGCAGATGATCAAGTTCCAATCACTTTTCTACAACAGTAATACAAACAACAAGACACAAAGGCACCAGTAATTTGGTATGCCAACTTGGTCTGACTGACCACATGAGGTCACTGTTTCCCCACAGGGATTCACAAGATACTCTGGCTAGAAGAATATGCATCAAACATTTCCCAAAAGGAAAGATACTTAAAGGGCACACTTTGTGCCCGTTCACCTGTCATCTGCTTAGTCAGAGCTGCAAAGGGTAAAAAGGCAAAGGCACCACTCCCTCAAGACAAAACACTCAAGCTTAACAACCTCTAGGACAAAGAGGAAGACTTTTCAAAGATGACCAAATAGCAACCAAGCCTTCTGATTTCTTATTTGAACAAGAGAAAAAGCAAGCACTGAGCAGGTGAATCAGGAAGATTTGACTAAACAATTCAATAGTGGAGACTTGAGAAGAAGGAAGCAAGCAAAATACACTAGGTTCTTCCCAGATGTAGGCAAATTCATCTCATTTTAAAATACACAGCCACTTTACTAGCCATCAAGTACACTGGGAGAAGAGGTGGCTAAGCCACTAAACTTGAGGCAAACAAATGCTGAAGTGGGAAATGCAAAATTTTTCCTCCTCCACACTGCTTCTTTTTTCAAGGGGAACACTCCACTGATTCAATCTTGTCCTAAGGACCTGGAAAAGCTACCCTGTCATTCAGCCCTACTAGTTGATCCATATGTAACTACAGACCTACTTCCTTTTCTGATAGTCAAAAGTCACTCCAGGAAAACCCACCAAGTAGCCAGCTAGTTGGGTTTGATTAGTACTTCTCCTTGAGTGCTCCATTTAAGCAAAATAAAGGTAGCACTATATACCTTACATGAAAAGAATAGCCATTAGTTGTACAGAATTCTCAGGTCAGTATTTCCCTGCTCCTAATGAAGAAAATGTAATCTTAACTACTACTGAGCACCTCAGATAAACCAAAGCAAGCTGCATATATTAGTCTCTACTCCATAGTGTTAATGCTTTCATTTTTATTCTAACTGGCACTATGCTTGCATGAATTGGCTGAAGCTAAAAAAAAAAAGTGCCTAGGGCAGAAAGCTCTATAAATATGACTGGAGACCTAATTAGTAGACTGTTTGTCAACACATACAGTTAAGTGATTAACTGACTTCTCTCAGAGCAGTAATTAGCTAACACTATCATGCAGTAAGACACAGCATATCTAAACAAGTGGTCTACAGCAGCATTTAGACAAGTAGTATAACATAACAGCACAGAATCAAGGGAAGTTCAATGCCTGTCCACTCACTCTCTGCGTTTAAAAATCGGATTGCCAGAAGTTCAGCCTTGGGGCTTTCATCTGCAAAGTCAGCATGTGTGTTCCAGACCCATGCCCTGTCGCTCCCAGCAATAGGCTTCAGCTCCATTACGGGTGTGACTGAAAAAGCAAGCATTAAAAGATGTACACAGCACAACAGCAAATGTTTTACATCAGCCTAAATCTTACTGACAACTGACTGTAACGTATATAAAAGCACTTTAAGCAGGTTTACTTTTTAGAGAAACAGATGAGAATGATGTCCATATAACTGAGGATGTAAGGAAAACTATGACATGATGCAAGCCTATTACTGTATAAAAGAATGCCAGACTCCCTATTGTTAAGAAACTGAGTTGGATTCAATTCTTGTTTAAAACAGATGATACTGATACTAGGAGAGATACAGACACTAAGCACAACTCTGAGCAATCAAATGGCTTTGGAGGAAAAAGCATCCAGACAAGCAGCATACATTCTTCTTGACACTAAAACTACAAATTTTTATTAAAGTAATTTTTATGCAGTAAGAGAAAAATGTACTTGATTGGATGGTAAGTATAAAGCTCTACTACAAGACAGAATCTTGCAGTGCTGCACAGTGTATGTTCAATCTCCTTGTTCCTCCTCAGTAAATGAAGCCCTTTCTCTCTGGGACAGTTTAATTATTTCACCTGACTGATTGGGGAAGTTGGAACACTACTTCTTTCACTATTCTAAGGCTTTTTACACTACACAGTTGAAACAGGGCTCTTTTTTTCCTTCCTAACCCCTGCATCCTTCATTTAGTTCAGAAGAAATCTGAAGAAGCTACTCACTTTTTTGCATTTTTTAAGTTGAAAGATCCAATACTATTTTATTTCTTTCCACACTTTGAAAAACAAACAAAAATAAAATATATCCTTTTGTCTGCCTGTGAGTCAACACAAATTCCCTAAAGAAATCTATGCTGAAAGCAGATTTTCCATGAAAAACAGTTGACAAACTAAGCACCGATCAAGTCTGTTTTGTATATGCGCAACATTAGTTTTCCTAAGCAAAAGGGCTCTTTTTACTGATTGGTGACTGCCCTGCTTTCATGTTTGCCACTGTATTCACTGAAGAGGAACACCTGTGTCCTCTGAGTCTGAATTTCTGAAGAGATCATAGAATCAATAAGGTTGGAAGAGACCTCAAAGATCATCAAGTCCAACCTGCCACCCAAGACCTCATGACTACTAAACCATGGCACCAAGTGCCACATCCAATCCCCTCTTGAACACCTCCAGGGATGGTGACTCCACCACCTCCCTGGGCTGCCCAAAGAAAACCAGCATTATTGCTTCTGACATCACATGTGTATTAAACTACTTCAAGCAAGTTATTTCAAGTTATCTAAATGCAGTTTAGCTACACCAAATACTATATACTTTTCACATAAACTCCCTAATACTACTAAAGCATTGCCAGATTAGTCTACTTGTTTGTTATATTGACTTTCAAGTCTCCCTTGCCCTTTCATGTCTATTTTTTATTCAGAGGATCAGAGTAACAAACCTCTCCTGCTCCATCAGCTCTCAATACACATTCTTTTTGAATGAGTTGGTTGAATATACCATGTGCATTTCAGTTTATTTCACAAGCAGGGAAAGGCAGCCACAGATTATTTCAGGACCTATGATTATTAGGCAACTGCTTCTACCAACTCAAACATTTATCTCAAAGTAGTAAGTTACATGACTGCTTGTCTCATTCTTTTATCAAAATGAGCTGGTATACATTAATTTCTTATCCTGAACAGTACTTTCCACACTATTAATCATTTAAAAACTACACACAGGGAACAATCACATATCTGTGTATCCCAGATAAATTTTGAAGTGTGTTTAGAACATTATCCGAGTCTGAAAAACAAACCCCAACCAAACAACAACTTTTAGCCTTGGCCTTGCAGGAAATACCCAAACACAACTACAGCTTCTTTTCATTAATAAAAATATACACTTGATGCTTCTGATGCTTGCAGCCATGCGTGCAGAGCAAGACACCTACACTTACAGTCTACTATAAACCTGGTGCCTCTTTAAAGGCATACAGTAAATTGCTAGCTACCACCAAAAAGCCCCGAGCCCTTAATCTACAATGTACAATTCTACAAGGTTATTCTTCAAAACATAAAAAGGAAGTATAGCAATGTATAACATACTATAATGGTTTGCACAGATTTTTAAGGTTTTATCCCTCCTCATGAGGAGGCGAATTGTTCCCTTTTCCTTGTGTTTCAGGAGTTTCACATCACCAGTTCCTCGCTCTTTCCACTCTGGATGGTCATTCGCAGATGCAAATCGGAATAGCTTTGCACGCCTTAAAGAGAGAATTGAAGGAGTTAGCACACATGCAGAAACACTTAGCAAAACAGCACACTCAACACCACAGTTGTGTTGTAAACAGAACAACAATTCCTTCTGTAAGACTCCATGCTCTACTTCAGCATACAAATTCAGTAACTGAAATACATTCAGAATTAGTAACAAAATATTAGGAATCACCTAGCAGCTGTACTAAAATTCAACCGGTCCTGGACACATCTTTAGGAGACAATAAACATACACGGTGTTTGCAACCTTAAAAGTTGCTAATTAACAGAGTTTGCTGTAGCTAGAGCTCTTACATATTATGAATACAGCCAACAATATTAATTAAATCAAGAAACTGAGCAACTTGAGGCTAGACTCCTGTACAATTCCAAGCCCAATGACTGATCAACTGTTCGAATGCCTCACTATCTACTCACTCATTTTGTTTATACCTCCAAAAACCTAGTTGTTGCCACTCTTAAATCAGGAATACAAGAAGCTTAGTGCTGCACTGCAGTGCAACATACCTGTTTCAGAACATCACTGTTTCATCTTCCAAGATGCCAGTGTGCCGAAAGAGAAACAGGAGTTTGGGACATTAGTCAAAGCTGACCCAAGAGACAGTCTGAGCTCTGCTAGCAAGGAGTTTATGACACTGCTGTAGGAAAGGAAGCACCTGCTCACACTACAGACATATGAAAATATACTTTTACAGAAAAGAGAAAGGATAGGGACTTGTAATAAGCCAGGTCTTTCTAAAGAAGATGGCAGATGTTGGAGCAAGCCACCCTAACAGATGCTCTGATGCAGATGACTTTTTGTTCCAAGATGGCATTCAGTAGGCAATTCCCCTAAGTTCAGCTATCGGAACAACCAGCATTCAAAAACCCCCAAAACCAAACAAAACCACCACACCCAAAAAACCCACAACCACCACTTTCCTTCTTTACCACCCTGCAGACATAAAAATGAACCTATACAGAGCACTGGAACTTACCCTACTATTGCCCTCCCCATTTTTAAGTTCAAAAAAATTCTTTCAATCTGATACTGCACATTACATGTGCAGAAGTCTAATGGCCAGAGATCTCACCGTCACTTTTTTTTACCAGACTCTGTACAAGAACTCAAATCTCTCTTCCAGATGAGCAATACCAATACCCTTCTGTGATTAAGAAAAAGCAATACCTACATAAAGTAAACTCATGATCAAATTCAAAACATTTAAGCCTTTAGCCTACATGTATCATTTATCTGAAGAAACATCTTCAGCAAGCTATCCTGACAGTGAGCCAAATCTGAAGATAGAAATAGATTTACGACAACAGAAAGATATTGCTACAAATGCCCCAATACTGTACTGCATGTACTGCTTTTATTGTCTCAGTATATCATACATCACTCTTTACAGCTGGTGATGCATGGCAGCAACACTGTGTAGATATCATTTCTACCCCCCCAAGACACTTATTTAGATTGTGATCACACAATTACAAACCTCTAATTACCAGCCAAGATAATGTATTCTTTTAGACTGAAAAAAAACCAACCTACAGCCAGATCTGTACAGCCAACCCTCTTCTCTTGTTCAAGACTTCAGTTTCTTGGGGCATTATCATCACCCATCTCCCTACTCAAGTCTCTGCCACTCCAGTAAACACTAACCAACTTAGATTACCCACTTGTATGAGTCTGTGAAGCTACACAGCTTTTTATAAACACATCCAAGATAAAGTCTAATAAACATTTTGATAACATACAAAATTATTCTACTTACATCTTAAAGAGTTCTTCCTCATCCTCTTCCAGAGTTTTTATTTCTTGTTCAGGAAGAGAGACTATAGGCTCAAATTGAGGATCATGGTTAGAATCATCTGCATTTTCGGTAGAGGTATCATGCTCTTCATGTGTTTCCTGGAGAGAGGGAAACACCAAAACACAGAAAAGGGATAAAACTTGCTATGTGCTTAAAATCTTAAGCACTCATATTTATGTTTAAAACACTTAAGAACTATTGAACAGCTAGATATCAGGAGCCAAAATACCCTGTAACAAGAACTGAAAATAAAGCCTATTGTTTTTAGCTGTAATGAAAGTCAACATACAGTTATACTCAAAAAAAAGAAGTGCTTTTGCAGTGCTACTTTCCTTAATGCAACCTCTCTTATTAACTGTGCAGAGGCTTGGCCTTGCAGCAAGGCCTCTTGGTTATGGGAAAATAATTTCAACTATTTTTCCTAAATAACGTGTTTCATGCTACCAAAGCACTACTGTTTTTTAGTGCCAAATGACCTATCATTAACAGGTAAAGAGAAAAAAATCAAACACCCTAAAGCAACCAACTAACCCAGCACAGGGAAACCATGACATCCAGAAGTTCACTATTTTAGTCTTATGTATCAGAATCACTGACAATCAAACTTAATTTCAAAGCACAGTTGCAACATTCATGAAATAATGTAAGGTTTTTGGCTTTAAGTCTCATTGGGGAACTTCAGGTTATGGGAAAATGGCTAAAATACTGCTTCCTCTTTATTTACTTGGGAATCTGTCCATGCACTCGTTAAGCTTAAGAACTGCTTTTGGTATGCGACTAGGAAGTAAATGATAAACATCTCTAATACTTAATACATATGCACTGCTAAGAAGCATTTAGTAGAGGAGCCTAGAAGGAAGATTAATCTGCAAGTCTGATGAGGCCACAAACAGCTATCTCAGGTTAAAGGAACGAAAAGAGAAAGGAAAATCTGTACACACTTCAAAGACACTTAAATTTTATTTGCACTTTAGAGATGAAAGAGTCACTTTTACACGGTCTATTTAGAATATCCTTTATAGAGCAGGTACACACCACACATGGAGAAAGCAGCTGAAATAACGCAATTTATTTTTACTAAATATAAAAAAAAAACTGAAAGCAGGGGCAGGGAGGAGAAGGAATTGTAGAAATGTTGGGGAAAAGAAAACAGTTTAAAAAAAAAAGTTCAACTATCATAACTATCATTACTTTTATCTTGCCCGTGTTCCAGTATGCAAGACAAAAAAACAACGAGAAGGATGTTAACACAACTGCTTTAAAAGAAGCTTGAAAATAAACACTGCCGAATTTTTATATAATGCCTCCCCAAATACCACGCAGTACATCATCCGTCCTGTGGCTGGCCAATTAATTAGAGGCCGTGAGAAACGCACGACGCACAACAGCCACAAGTGAGAGAAAACAGACCCCGTTGTCGTGTTAAGATCCCTGCCTGCCGGGATATAAAGCACGTGGGGCTACTCCTCTCTCCGGGCCGCCGCACGAAGGGTTCGGGCAGATGGGCTAGGGGAGAGGCGGAGAGAGAAGAGAAGAAAGGAGGGAAACGGGGAGAGAGATGACTGCAAGGCGCCCGAATCGCAGCCGAAGCCGTGGTGCCTGCGAGAGGCTTCGGTTTTGTCACGCACGGGCAGGGCCGGCGCAGGCCGGGCGGAGCGCGCGCGGACCGCCTCGCCTCCCACGGTCGGCTGCAAGAGACAGGCCCCACGAGACACACGTGCCCGAGCCGCCTGGCGCGGCCGCGCATCCCCAGCCCCGCCGCGCTAAGCCAGGCGGACACAAGGCAATGTTGCCTTTGGACTGCTCTCGGAGAAGGCCCCGAGCCCATCCTTCCCGATCCCGGGCCTTGCCTGACCTCAGGTCGGCAGCTCCGCTTAAGCCCTTCTGCTCCCAAAGGCCACCCCACGCCGCCCACCCCGGCAGGCCTGCAGGCCCTCTCTACCCCTGGCCGGGCCCCACCTGTTTCCGTTACTCTTCCCGCTTTCACTGCCTTTTCTTTTCCCCTTCTCCTGCTTCCCCCTCAGCTCCAGGCCTTCCCACCCCAGCAGCCGGCTTCCCGGCCCATAGAAGAGCGCCCGCTGCCCTCACCTTGTTGTCCGCCATGGGGCCAAGCTCACTCCGCTCTGCTCGCCGTTGCTGCTTGTCCAACGAGCTTCCTGCCGCGCGCCCCCGCCCCTCCCGCCTTTACCTCATTCCCGCAGCCCGCGCCGCTGCCGCCGCAAGGCCCGATGGGAAACACCCACTTTCCCTCACGCCGCGTTGCCGCGACGCTCCCGGCGTGCCACGGCGGGCGGAGATCCGGCAAGGGCGCGGTGCAGAGACAGTTCCCATCAACCTCAGCCGTGCCGGCACTGGCCTGAGGCGCAGAACCCCTTCCCTGGATCGGCCTGACCCCGGCGAAGATTCTTTTTGTTGTTGTTGTCCCGTTACTGAGGCGCTTCCCATCAGCCCTCACGGCATGGCGGCGGCCACCCCGCGTCCCGACCCAAGATGGCGCCCACGTGCGTGACCGGGGAGGGGGTGGGCAATCTTTTAGTGGCTTTCATTACGATTTTTTCGAGACGCAGCAGAACCCGCATAAGAGGAGCGGTAGCAGTGAGGGACAGACGTTAAAGGAAAAAAAGCAGATAACACCACGTCTCCCTCCGCGCCGTGCCTCTTGCCGCAGCGTGTGTGTGACGACACAGCCCCGCCCCCGGGAGCCCGGCAGGAGGAAGCGCCGGGCTGCGCGGGGCACGCGTGGCGGGAGTTGAGCTGGTGACCGGGCTGAGGCGATTCTGGCGCCGGGCTGTGCGGCCGCGGGGCTGGCAGGAGCATGGCGGAGGAGAGTGATCGGTGCGAGCCCGGCCGCGTCGTGCTTCCTGTGCCGGAGACTAAAGATGAGGCTGAAGTGGAGAGCAAGGCCGATGGAGGTGGGGGTGACCCCGCGGAGAGCCCCGCAGCCTGCCCCGACGTGTACAGATACATTAAAGGAGACTTATTTACCTCTGAGATATATAAAGTAGAAATACAAAACCTTCCCAAGTACATCGGATTTAACGATGTGAAAAAGTTCCTTGCCAAATACGGGCTTAGTCCTCACAAGATAAAACTTTTTGGGAAGCAGACGTTCGCGTTCGTGACTTTTAAAAGTGAGGAGGAGAGGGACAAGGCCATGAAGGTCCTCCATGGGGTTTTGTGGAAAAGCCGGCACCTGAGCGTTAGGCTCGCCAAGCCGAAGGCTGACCCCATCGCAAAAAAGAGGAAGAAAGAAGAGGAGATGGAGCAGGGAGAGGTGAAGCGACCGGCTCCTTCCCAAGGCGGTGAAGAGGAGCCTCTGAGCAAGCAAATAGCGGATGTGGTGACCCCGCTGTGGAACATGCCCTATGAAGAGCAGCTGGCCAAAAAGAAGCAGGAATGTGAACAAGTGCTGCAGAAGCTGACAAAGTAATTCCTGTTTCTAAAGCTACTGTAATGTTTACAAGACTTGACTTGTTTTGGGATATAGCTAAGTTGTCCTCTCTAAAATGAAGTAAATTAGAGGTAGGTCAAAACCCAGATCCCCTGAGAAAGTAAATTAAAAAAATCATCTGTGGTAATAGGACTTAAAAACTGCTCCAGCTGGCAAAATCAAACCTAAACTTGCTATTGCTGTTCTTGCATCAGCCTTGAAATACTGGTAAATGAAGGGGCAATGTTTTAAGGGCTGTTGTTCCATGGGCCTAAGAGGGAGGATGTTTGTGCCCTTAAAAAACAAATTTAAATTGACGCTGTCAAATGCTGTGAAACAATCTGTAACGATGGTAATTTACTGTGAGGACTTTTCTCTTTAAAAATGCCCTGAATTTTTTGTGCCTGGTGTTTGTGGATGAAAGTACCAACCACTTCTGTCTCTTGCTCTGCTCACTTACATAGGTGAAATTGATAAATCTAGTACCTACCTTTATAACTATCTTTAACTTTTTTTTCCCTCCGCCAGGTCACAATTCTTATAAAGTTGGGGGGTGGTAAACCTGTTAAAAATTCTACTGGAAGAAACAGACTTAATCTGATAGTTGTATGCCCTATGGAAACCCCCAGTCCTGTGCAGCTGTTGACCTCACTCTTTATAAATGTGTACTTTACAATTTTCGTTTCTGATTTGGGCAGGGAAATAGGAAATAACAACCGAGCTTTATTGCCTTGGCTGTTCCTGCAGAAGCAGAAGTACAATAAATTGTGCTGCCCGATAGAGGGAGTGAAAGCATCACCTCTGCAGGTAATGTCATCCTAGGTAAAGTATGGAATGGGGTTAATAAGCTTAAGGTTAAAGTAATCGTTTGGTTTTAGGAGACAGGGGACAAACTTCCACTTGTAATGAAGGAGACCTGTAATGTACAGACTTCATAGTATAATAAGTGATGAATTTTAGACATTGGTGCTTTTTGTTTAAATACTGTGGAAATGCAGAAAGCAGAATGTGATGAATCTTAGACACTGGTGCTTTTCATTTAAATATTGTGCAGAATAGTTACTCTTGACTGAATAATCTGAACTTCGAAATTAAGATGCTGTCCCTGCAACATAGGCCTAAGAGGGAGGACGTCTGTGACCTTGTGTTTTAGGCCAGTGCAGACATTCTTCAACAGAGGCAATGTATTGCTCTTTAAACAAGACTTACTAATACATGTTCAGTGTTGCTGTTAGTTCTCATGCATCAAAACCCATGGATATCTTCCCTGTGAACTGTGTCCATTTGCAAATACATATGACCAGATGAGAGCTGAGAAGTTCAAAGAAGTGCTCTGTAGATATCTTACATAACTGTCTTTTAAATCTAGACAGAATATCGCAACAAATGTGAGTTCTTGATTGGGACTGGTGTAAATCAAGAAGACAAAACTGTGGGTTGTCGTCTTGGCAAATACAAGGGTGGTACATGTGCTGTAGTGGAACCATTTCACACTATTCACATTCCTGCTGTTACCAAAAAAGTAGTCAAAGCTTTCCAAGACTACATAAGGTGAGCAGAAGTAAAATGAGTTCTCAAAAAGTTTTGATGTCTTACTTAAGAATCGTGATAAATATTCTGAAAAGCTTAGTGGTTTGGGGTTTGGTTTTTTTGAGTTTTGAGACCTGAGCTATGCCAGTCTCAATTTTCAGCAATTGCTTGATGCTTTCATTTTGTGCCTTCATCAGTATTCTCCTCTTGCTCAGCTGTTCTGAAGTGGAGGGACAGGTACCAGCTGAACACAGCATTATTATAAGCAATAAGATGTTTAATTGTGGCCTTCCAGTATCTGAAGGGGGCCTACAGGAAGGCTGGGGAGGGACTTCTCAGGATCTCAGGTAGTGATAGGACTAGGGGGAATGGAATGAAGCTGGAGGTGGGAAGATTCAGGCTGGATGTGAGGAGGAGGTTCTTCACCGTGAGAGTGGTGAAGCCCTGGAATGGGTTGTCCAGGTTGAGGCCCCATCCCTGGAGGTGTTTAAGACCAGGCTGGATGAGGCTCTGGCCAGCCTGATCTAGTGTGAGGTGTCCCTGCCCATGGCAGGGGGGTTGGAACCAGATGATCCTTGTGGTCCCTTCCAACCCTGACTGATACTACTGTGATACTGTAAGTGTACAATAAAAAGCCTCTATTCTTTGAAAGCTTATTCCACTAACTGAAAAGAAATGCTTGGGAAAAGGTTTTTGAAAAGAGGAAGTTGAATAACAGAAGTCAATTGCTTCTTTGGATGAAGAGAAGAGGCATCCTACAACAAAGAATTAACCCCAAAGTTGTACATTCAGGCAGCAGTATTTGTTAGAAAAAGGAGTGCTTTCCTTAGGAAGGTATTCACTCCTCAAAAATGGAAACCTCAGAAGAATCATAAAGATGGAAAGTTTGAACTTGGAATGAAGTACAGCAGCCAGCAAAGGCATTATGGAATGTGCCATCCTCAGTCCAATGAATGGCTGCTCAGGTCCTGTCTGTAATTTTGGATGGTTTAAAATGGGTAAGGGGACTGTGAGAGATAGGGAGAGATAATTTTGCATTAGGAGATCTCTATCAGTATAATTTTTTCTTTGTTAAATTCAGATGTTGAAGTCATTCTTCTCTTGACAAATCAGTGTAGCCTGTGTGCTTAACATTTTTTGTCACTTTGCATGATGAGCTTATTTTATTTTTTCAATAAAATGTGGAGTGTTAATGCAGAAAAGTAGTTCTCTGTTAAGTAATTCAGCTTCTGAAAATTGCAGGTCAACTCCTTACTCAGTATACAGCCCAGAAACCTATGAGGGTCACTGGAAGCAGCTCACAGTCCGTACCAGCAGGAATGGCCACATCATGGCAATTGTTTATTTCAATCCTCAGGTATTTTAAGTGGATATACAATATGCAGCCCAGGCACACAGCTTTAAAATCATTTAAATTTGGTTTTATGAATAGTGCATGCAAAAGAGAAAGAGAATAATTATTTGGTAGCTTACCTTGCATTGCTACTCTTCTATTTAGATCAATCTGATACATAGAAATGAATGAGTAATAATATGCTTAGAGAAGGCATGCACCAAATCAAGTTTTGAAGTGACCAAGATGATTCTTCTCCCTTCTTTCAAATGAAACCATTAGAAATTAAGTAAAGAAGAGCTAGCTGACCTGAAAAGCTCTCTGGCAAGATACTTCACAGAAGGGACGGGAAGGAGTAGTGGCGTTACTTCGTTGTACTTCGTGGAGGAAGGACAAAGGTGAGGGAGTTGACTTGGCTTTGGAGGATTTTGGTGCAAGAGAACAGTAGGGAGCACTTCCACACCATTATTTTGCATATTTCATACAAGTAGCAGCAATGTAACGTAATTTGTCAAGCAGCTACTTTGTCCACAAAAGACTTGTGAAATTTCCTCTTTTCCTGTAGTATTCCCTGTCTAAAGGCTGGTAGAGTGTCAGTGGGGGAACCCACTGCTCGTTGCTGACTGTGAAGGCTGTGCAAGTGTGTACTGCAGCAAATGGGTATTTACTATCAACAAGTAACTTCTGCCTCCTTTCTTCCCTATTTCATGTTCCTTTTTTTCCCTACAACCTCCCCATTCTCTTCCACAGAGCCCAAGGCTCACACTGTCTTTCCCTAGAGGCAGTGTAGGTCCTGCTGTTGATGTCACTGGAGCAATTGTACACATTAAGAAAATAGTCCTAAAAGGATGTGAATAAATGTTGGCCCCCTCTGAATTACTGCTTAATACAGAGGTTTTAAGATGACTACAGACAGCTGTGGTAAAAATTGTAACAAACATGTTCATCTCTTGTTCTTTGTGTTTCCCTGTGCCTTTCCTCCTGCCCCAGGAAATCTCCCAATCTTGAGGACTTGCCTTTGGAGCACGTGGCTGGTGATAAGTACATATATGAAGAACTTCTTGGCCTGAAGTTTCGAATTTCTCCTCATGCATTTTTTCAAGTAAGAATGATAGGAAGTTGCTAATTTAACTGGACTTGCATTATTGCCCTTAAGATTGGCTAATGCTACGTGACAAGATACTCTATACCTAGAGCTTTAATCTTTTGTATATTTGCTGTGATTAAATACCTTTGAGTGTTATGTTTGCCTGTAAAACCAGCCAGTGAATGAGTGCGAACTTGCTGGGGGCATGCTGAAGACAACTCTTTCTCTTTTTTGTAGTTGACTCTCATTTGTCTGCTGCATATACATATATACATATGCCACTGCATATATGGAACATGCAAGATGTAGTTCAGGAATCTTTGTAGTGCTAGTTTGTGTTTGCTTTTTCCACAACGTTATTTCTGCCCTTCCAACGCTTTCAAGCCTCAACAGGTAGCTTAATTCTGTCACCGAAATGGAAAGTACTGGAGTAGGGAAGAAGTGTATTATCACTTGGTGTCCCATATACCTTGAAGCTAAACTGTATTTTCTATTATTTGCCATAGATTATAGGTTATCATGTTGTCACTGGACATAGATAACAAAAATGCACTGCTTAGAGTGGAGCAAGACTCCATGGAAGCGTGATCTTGTAGCATATGCCAGTCTAGGTCAGGTGTGCATGATTTGAACTGAGGTGTGAAGCTCACTTATCTCTTAGACTCATTCAAACATCTTCACTGCTTATGGAGAAGCAGACCCATCTGAAATACAATTTCACAGGTGAACACACAAGCTGCAGAAGTTTTGTATACTGCGATAAGGGAGTGGGCGCAGCTGAGCCACGAGAGCACTGTACTTGACATTTGCTGTGGTACAGGAACTATTGGGATTTCTTTGGCAAAGGTGAGTGATTTCCATCATATAAGCCACTTTTAGCAGATGTAGCTCTTTAGTCATGCTTACAATGAAAGAGAGAACTTGGTGCACTTAAAGTGCAACACATATATTTAGTTAATTTCTAATTAAACTGTCTGCAACCAAATGACTATGAAAGCTCATCCCTGTGTTGAGCAGCCCAAATTATATTGAAACTAATTTAGTCAAAAGAGGCAGTAGCTCTCAAGGAGAGCCAAAATTTATGACAATCTATCAACTAGTTTGGGCTTTCTCAGAAAGCTTTGCACATGAATAACCAATGTTTCTTACAGAATTTCACAGTATCACAGTATAACTTAGGTTGGAAAGGACCTCGAGGATCATCGAGTCCAACCTATGAACACAGACCCCATGACTAGACCATGGCACCAAGTGCCACGTCCAATCCCCTCTTGAACACATCCAGGGACGGTGACTCAACCACCTCCCTGGGCAGCACATTCCAATGGCGAATGACTCGCTCGGTGAAGAACTTTCTCCTCACCTCGAATCTAAACCTCCCCTGGCATAGCTTGAGACTGTGTCCCCTTGCTCTGGTGCTGGTTGCCTGGGAGAAGAGGCCAACCCCTTCCTGGCTACAAGCACCTTTCAGGTAGTTGTGGAGGGCAATAAGGTCACCCCTGAGCCTCCTCTTCTCCAGGCTAAACAATCCCAGCTCCCTCAGCCTCTCCTCATAGGGCTTGTGTTCAAGGCCTCTCACCAGCCTTGTTGCCCTTCTCTGGACACATTCAAGTGTTTCAATGTCCTTCCTAAACTGAGGGGCCCAGAACTGGACACAGTACTCAAGGTGTGGCCTAACCAAAGCAGAGTACAGGGGCACAATGACCTCCCTGCTCCTGCTGGCCACACCATTCCTAATGCAGGCCAGGATGCCATTGGCCCTCCTGGCCACCTGGGCACACTGCTGGCTCATATTCAGGTGGCTGTCAATCAGCACCCCCAGGTCCCTCTCTGTTTGGGAGCTCTCCAGCCACTCCGACCCCAGCCTGTAGCTCTGCATGGGATTGCCGTAGCCAAAGTGCAGCACTTGGCACTTGGACTTGTTGAATGCCATCCCATTGGATTCTGCCCATCTGTCCAGTCGGTCGAGGTCCCTCTGCAGAGCCTTTCTACCCTCTAACTGACTAACATCTGCTAGACCATAGTAGTATGGCCCCTGACAGACTTCAGTTGTATTGGTGTCTTATAACATAAAAGCTGGGATAAATCAACCTAAAAAGTCCCTCTTTATTTGCACAGGTCCCTTCTCAGCCTTTATTCTGGCTGGAAGGCAGTAATTCTCTGACCAGGTAGTAGTCAACATTCACGTCTAGGAAGGTGCTTATGCTGTGAAGGGTGGTTGCATTTACAGACTAGAGGTCTTTCTCCCTTGATTCCATAGCAAGTAAAGAAAGTGATCGGAATTGAACTCTGCCAAGAAGCCGTGCAGGACGCCAAAGTGAACGCCCAGATTAATGGTTAGTTAAACTGAAATGCTAAGATCAGTTGCTTAAGGAGCATGGTTTCTCTTTGCCTTATCTAAGCAGCTTGGAATTACATGTTGTTGATAGTAAGCTTCTCCATTTTAAACATTTAATCTCCTTTGAAAACAAACACCATGTTAGTCTGCGAGATCAATTTGCCTTTTGACTAACAGCTCTGGGTTTTTCCCCCCAAAATGAAACATTCCAGTGTAAAAGTGAGATGAAGCCACAGTTACTTGTGTTTTGTGGGGTTTTGCTTTCATCCAGGTGATGGAAGATGCTCAGGTTACTGTTAAGTGCTCTGAAGTAGCATACTGTGTAAATGACACTGATTTCAGGGTAGTCTGTCACAGTTTGTAGTTTATAAGGCATCCAAACTTAATATCCAGTTGGAGCTTACTGAAAGATACTTTGACTTGGTAAAAACTCTGGTAACATCTTTCCTTTTTTCAACAGAACTAGATAACATTGAATTTCACTGTGGGAAGGCTGAAGATATTGTTCCATCCCTAATTAACCTATTAGCTCCTCAGAACCTGATTACTATTGTAGATCCACCACGAGCAGGGCTGCGTAAGTTCTCTTTTAAGTCTCTTCTAGGTGGGTGTTTGGTGGTGAACTAAGGAAATGCCAATGGAATAAATTAGCAAGAGGCTTCAGGTGCAGCTTCAACAGCTGGGTAGTGCAACAGGTTTTGTTCATGCTGGAGTATAACCTGGAGGTCTTGTGTGAGTCTGTTGCTGCAACCAGAACTGGTAAGCAGCTTGTTTTCATCATCTAGATTCCAAGGTAATTCTTGCCATTAGAAGAGCTGAACATCTGAAGAAGCTGATCTATGTATCCTGCAATCCCAGAGCTGCAATGAATAACTTTGTGGAGTGAGTATGTCTTGCATTAAGTTAACTTAGTGAATATGCTAAGAGGAGGATGTGCTCCTTGGTGAGGCTTACCTCTCACCAGAAATGGCTCATAGCTGCTGCAGCGCAAGCATGGAAATGCCCTAAGTAATAACAGAAGTATCTGGGGTAGTAAATAACTCAGGGAATAAAACCCAGCCTTAGAAGAGCAGCAGTGCTGAGCAGAGTACTAGAATTATTAACATTCTTTTTCTTTCCTTTCTATCAAGCCTTGGGCGGGCCCCTTCCAACAGGGTCAAAGGAGCTGCTTTCCGTCCTGTTAAAGCGATGGCTGTGGACCTCTTCCCTCAGACCAGGCACTGCGAGTTACTGATATTCTTTGAAAGGGTTGAATATGCAAATGGAAGCTCTGCTGGAGCAACACCTGATGCTACTCAAGTCACAACAGCAGGATATGACTCAGAGTGCCTGGATGGCACTGACCCATCTAACACTGACATGAGCCAAGCAACTTCTGTACCTGTAGATACTGCACTTGAAGAGAGGGAATCAACCTAACTCCTCAGAGACACTTTCCAGAACCCACTTTTGCTTGTTAACTGCTTCAGGAACATTATTTCTGTAACATCTGGGTAATAAATCTCCATACAACAGAGCAGTTGCAAGGCATTCAGGTTATTTCATCAGACCAGTCTCAGTGAATTTTCATTCTGTATTAGTATGTCATATCCTGCTTTTCTCCTGTCTTGAAGGGGAAATTCAGTTGAGTGAGACAAATCTCATTCTTTAAACAGTTGAGTTTTAGACAAAGTATTCTACAAGTACATTCATGCATGGCCCTCTTGACACCAAGGCTGGTTTTTAGTGCAACACTATCCCAGTGTGGTATGAAACAACACACCTCAAGAAAGGGCTGCAATTTATCAAGAGCTAAGCCCTGTTGACAGCCTCAGCCACAAGGATGAAGAGTTGTAGCTGCTGGAGACTTGCTTCTACAGGGAACAGAGGGCCCAAAATGCCAGATTGACCCTCATCATAGGGAAGGCTGTAGGCTTCCTGGAGCCTGAGTCAGGGATAGCACCAGGAAACTCCCTAGCCTGGTATGGTCATCAGACTATTCCAGATAGAGGTGAAGAAAGCTGCATCCCATACATACTCTGAGGGGAGTGAAGAGTATCCCTACCCCAAGCCAGGAAGAAGAGCTCTATTTTCCTAAATGTGCTTAAGCTGTCATGGTACTGATCACACCAGAGCATTTTATAATATCAAACTTTATTGCTCAAAACTAATTATCTGAAAAATACACATGTAGTACTCAAAGACCAAACACATAGGATTATATGATTGTGCAGAAATAAAAAAAGCAAGCAGAGGCTCAGTGAAAATGAGGCTTTATAGTTGTACCAATTGAGCACTGGCATCAAGCAACTGCACCCAGCACAACTCAAACAGCAACCACTGTTACCTACTTGGGCAATAAGAATGAATTTTGCTGTGTTGGGTTTTTCTCCCACTTTCTCAGATACACATCAGAATACTGCAGCTGATCATTTTATTTGGTTAACAACAGCATGGCTTCTTGCACTTCACATTTCTCCCCATGGAATGGTAGGAGGCTGTCACTTCCTGACTTTTACTCCAGAACTAAAGTACAGTCTAGAGATAATAATGATGCTCGCAAATACTTGGATGTTACAAATATATTCAGATAAAGCCTAACAGCATCACAGGAAAGTGGAAGTTTACATACAACAGTTACATTTATGCATAATAGTCTTTCCAAACTTCCAAGTACCCAACTACTTTATGGGTTTGGTTGAATAAATAGGTGAGAGAAAGCCATGTGGCTGGTGTTTAAATAGGTAGCATCTGACTCTTTCATTGGAAGTCACAGTTAAGTTTTCCATCAGTACCATGAAGATTTGAATGCATACTAATGTAATCCTTAAAGTCAATATACCACACTTCTGGTGAGAAGCACATAATATGCAAAGCAAAAACTGTCTAATTCCCACAGGATGGAACAGTTCTTAAAAATACACTCCATCCTTATAAAAATACCCATCCTCCTCTGGCTATAGAAGGGATAAATAACAAATACCAGTGACAAAAGCAGCAGTTGGTTTATGCATTCATACAATCAAGATCTAAACCTTTACAGCCGATTACCTAGAGAACACACAAGAGTTACAAGACAAGTTTAGGATACATCCTGAATCACACCGTTAAGTGTTCATGCAGAAGCTGAAGTTAATGCAATGAACTATCCTCTATCACAGCAGCTCGTGCTTATGTGCAAATGCAAGACTGTTACACTCCAAACAATAGTAAACATTAAAACACAAGAATACTTCACAATGACATAAACAGTAGTTAAGTTGTTTGTTCCAGCAGTTATTGCGCTATTTCCTGGACATCTCTCCAGTTAAAGGCTGCAGCAAGGTCTAATACCATCTTTTTTATTTGTTTTTGTTTAGAATGCATAATATACGTTCTAGGCTTTGGTTCACAATGAAATCTCTGGGTGTTTGAGTTAAGGGCAATGGTCACCTTGTGATTCTGATCGTGGCAGACTGAGGTAATACAGCAATCCTCTCAAAAAGAAAGAAAACAAATTTGTAAGCGAGGCATCTATGGATCTTCTGCAGGTGACCTGCAAATGCATTGACATTCCGATTTCAGAAAAATAGAAAGATCTGCAAGGGTGATTTGTCTCTTTTATAGTGCCATCCAAGTACAGATTCTTCTCCTGAAAACACGTAAGCTGAAGTAAAAACCTACCTAAGAGAGTAATACACGTAGGCATAGAAGAGATAAGCCCTGTCTTTATCAAAACAAAATAAAACTGAACAGAAAAGAAACAACAGAAAGAGAGACAAACAGTGATCACTGCTTGTCACTACTGCACCAATATTACATAACCTGCAAAAGATGGAGATTCATTAAAGCCATACCAAAAAAAGAAAGCAGAGGCAGTGTTTCTGTTTTCTCAGATAGGCCACTTCTTTAAGCAGTAGGTTATGTCTACTTTTCCAACTACCCGTATCCTGGTATAGCAGAATTACAACTCAGGGAACTGAAAAGCTAAACACAGTAATATTGAAAAACCATCAATGGGTGAATTCCTGCTTGCAGAGACCTCTCCACATACCACTCAAACACGGAATCAGGCAAGACTCCTCCTGTTTCACCTCAAATATTGTATGTGTGGTAGAGAGCACTAGTTTGAGCTAAAACTGAAATGTACCTATTTCCAAAGGAATGGGTGAGCTTACAAAGAGCTCTTACAATACTGATGCCAATATTGGTAAAATCCAGTAGGCACTAAATTCATTATACTGCAGCACTCTGTGTAGAACATGGTAAAACCAAAACATAATAACCACCAAAACCCCAAACCAAAAACCCCTCAAAGCCCCGAAGTACCAGAAGCTGCAGCAATGACAAGAACTGGCTGTGTCAACAACAGCAGAACAACTCCAGGACAATCATCGAAGCACTACCACCAAGCTTGGTGATCAGACTCTTTAAGAGCAAAGCAAAGAACCCCCAGAATGGTTCTAAGTGAAGACTTACTGCAGTTGCCCAGCAAAGCACTCCATACGAGGAACAAAACCACTATGCAGTGCTTTTGCTACAGCAAAAAACTATTTCTTCTGTGCTTAAATTTCATAAAGCCTCAATGACATAGTGAGTGCTGCCTGTTTGCTAGGATTGCATTTCAGAGTAGTTGCATATTTGAGATTTCTCAGTATAACCTGTTATGGTCTCACTCTACTCATTACTCTATGTCATAATATTCCAAATCTACATTCTAATTCTCATTGCAGAAGTTACACTTCATAAAAACCTAAAAATGTAATTAAAAAAGTAAAGAAAGGAAAAAAAAGCCAAACACAACAAAACAGCTTCATTAAAAAACCCTAATTTGCTGCAGTTATTTCGTATTTCTTAGGGTTGTTATGTTTATTCTGTTCTTTTATGGAGCAAATTAAGACTTAACTGATCAGATGTATTCTGACTTCAAAAAAAAAGAAGAAGAAAATTGTTTTATTGCTGGGAAAAGGGAATGGAAGGTCCTTAAAAACACATCATTGGCAAAAGATTTTCAGTCTGTCAACCATCATCAGCTGCATTTTGGCTCCGAGCTTTGAAAACAGCCTTTCCAATTACAGTTTTTCCACTGTCATCAAATAAATAGGGTCCTATTTGCCTCTTTCAACCCACCTGTAAAGTGACCTAGGCTCTTTTCAGTTAATTTTAGATATCCAGCCTGTTGCTCTTAACACTACCAGGTATACTTGTTCTTTTCAAGTAAGAAAAAAATCCGCATACTGTGATTTTGAGTTAACTAAGCCTGGCAGGAGACAAAACAAACAAACCAAAAAAGAAACGGCATTACTGGCCTAATCCTATGACATGAAAAGAAAACATTGCTCATCACTTTCATGTGTTTGTCAAAGTGTCCTATCAGTGCATATTATTATGTGCTGAAATGCGACAAAACTGTTCACAAAAATAGTTGCAGGCATGTTCATACAAGAGGGCGTCCATAGATTTCTTGGATATATACATTTGAATGTGTGGATAGAGAGAGTATCAGCTTCAACCTGTACATAGGTATTTTGAATGTCATCCTTAGAACATACCCATTTCAAACTAAAATGGATAGCTTTCCAGACAAAAAAAACAAAGTGCTTGGTTTTATCCTGTGTGAACATGCCTGTCCTCTGTGCATTTTGCCCAAGTAGAGATCTTTAGGATCGATCCTTTAAACGTACATATCTTAGAGGTATTAAAACAAAAAAAAAAAGTAATATTGCCCTGATGATGCAAAAAGAACAATGCATAAACTGAAGCAGCTTGGATTTGAAAAGTTATCTTGCATTCTGCAGCAAACAATGTTTAAGTATTGTTGAAGATCTAGCTCCTCCGTTTGTGTTATTGCTCCCCACTCGTAGACTTTCTGCTTACACATCAACAGTGCAGAGAGGCTCACTGCCAGGTTGAGCCGATTCCACGATCGTCATCTTGGGTTTCTTTCGTGTTTCCTCCTACAAGGGTAGGAAACAAGCCACAGTCGTAAGAATATGGTAATAAAACATGGTTATTGCCATTTGTAGCTGGTTTAGCCAAACTTGTGCCAATCGCTGTGAAAAGCTCTTTTGTTCTCATGCTAAAAATAACTTGAACGAGGTAGGCAAAATGAAGTTACACAGCACTTGAAAGCAGAGAATGGAAATCCTGAAACGTAGCCCCACTCTGAAAATCAAGTTCTGAACAGCTCTCTTTACACAAGGCACCATGTAAAACAGGCAAAAATTTGGATGCTTTTAAGTGGGACCCATGGCCTTCCTCCCATTTGTAAACCCAAGAAACCATCTACTCACTCTTTCCTGTGCCAGCTTCTTCATTTCTTCCTGTAACTTGTTGAGGATGTGCAGATTTGGCTTGTTCTTTTTGGCATACTGCTGAAGTTCTATCACACTTTTATCAGAGGTTTCCTATTCAACAGAGCAATGAACAACAACAGGTAAGATTTTTTGATGGAAATAAGACATTAAGATATGTAGATCAGCAGTTTAACCTGTAGTCACTGTACTGCCTTAACTAGTAACACCTATTTCCATGAGTTAAATATTAAATAGGTTACAGGATTTTGCCCTGGAAGGGTTAACATGAACACAGTTATTAGGGTCAGTGGAAGCACTCATCTCATGTTCTGGCAACAGTGAGGTATGAGAATCAACTCAGAAGAGCTAAGAGCTGCTCAAATATACACAGCCTTTTCTGTGATAGGGAGCACCACAACTATGCCAATAGATACCATTAAAGCTTTGCTGGACTAAATTTAAAACCCCAGAAAAACACAAACCCCAAAAATACAAATCACAAAGTAGGTAACAACCAAACAAAATCATGTTCACCTGTTTAACCATCTTGCTACTCTCTCTACCATACATACGCAAAAGAGAGCCCCAGTTTTTCACATGTGGATGCAGCAGCTGGAGGATTTTCTGAGAAGCTAATTGTTTCCCCACTCTTTTATTTTTGCCTGTAAAAATAATCATGAAAATGTGTCAGTGCTGGCACACTGCCTAATTCAGTGAACACCAAGATTTGCTTGTATCATGCAAGAGAGTGATACAGAAGAGCAGAATAAGCAGGTAACAAACTAGGGCTTAAAAAGCACCAACAGAGTGGATAACAAAGGGCTAAGAGGGAGAAGATACTACCAGAGGTCACAGTAAGTAGTGTACTTACACCAGCCTCGCACCGTGTGCTTGCCACAAGTCATGACATACTCGCTCTTCTGATTTTTACCAGGAATCACTTCAAACTTGATGGATGTATCACCCATTCCATGGTTTCTTAAGCACAAACAAAATCAGTATCATACACTAAGTAAGATTACAAACAACTGAAGTGGTTGCAATAACTCTGACAGTTATTGCAATGGAAGTTAGACACAGCAATAATAGATTGGAGACACACAAATGAATACAAAACACTTCTGTAGATCAGTAACTTGAAAGGCATGCCGGTGCAAACAAAACCCAGAAGGCAAGAGGCATAGACAGCAAACATGAATTAAAGGAAGATACAGCATTAACCAGCCCAGTCCACACCATGTCTCTTAAAGCAACAGTGACCTCAGTAAGCTCAGCTAGCCCACAAACACCCAGGTAGCTGACAAACACCGAAGCTACTAGCAACTACACAAACATCCTGCCCTGAACATCTGTGCCCAACAGAATTTGCTCCTTATCTGCAGCCTTACCTTTTAAGGCACTCATGGAGAATTTGATATGGAGACAAGAGTCCAGCTTTACTGGTGAGTTCATATACCCGTGAGTCCTCAATACTGATATGGTTAAAATACTACAAAGGAATTGGAAAGGGTTATTGTGGTTGGACCTTAATGTTACCTGTAACCCTCACCTCTCCTCTGCAACCCGAAATAAATTCTGTCACCCTATGCTTCATACTTAAAATAGTATTTTAAAACCCACAATGCAAATATTTACCAACATCATAAAACCTGCCACGACATCATAGATTTGTGGGCAGAAATTTAATTATTTTAATTCCAGTTTTACACTACACAAGTTAGAAAAAAAAAAATACAGTCTTTACCATTCACTCTCCCTGTGAGCAAGGCTATTTAGCTAATTACAAAACTCTACTGGGCAAAATGCTGTTGTTTAAAAGAAGAAAACACAACAGCTATCAAATGTTTGGTATTTTATTTTACAACAGTTGGGGGGGGGGGAATTGTCTGCATTTTCTTAATGACCATTTCAAACGATGCAAGGGCACAAGATACGGTGTTAAGTGAAAGTCAAGTACAAAGAACTCATTCTGTACATTAGACTTTTTAAAACGGAAACTTAATTTTCAGGCTTTTATGACCAATTTCTGATACTCCTTCCTGACGGTGTGTTATACGCAGAATTGAAAGTGAAAGTAAAACTGAAGCAGCAGCCATCTGAACATTTCCCATGTCTGTAAGTACAGCACTTGCTCTCCACTTAAACTTTTCCTTTGATAGTCTCAATTTTCACTGTTTCAAGTCTGAAATTTGATCTGCCTGATCTGCCACTAAGTAGCTTTCATAACTAAGTAAAAAACGTTTCAGAACCCTGGACACTTTTAGTTCTTAATTGGATCAGAGAGTCAGACAGCATCTAGCTCTGAGCTTTCCAAGGCATCAGGCCAGAGCACTCCGGAAGCCAGGACAGCACAGGCAGCCTAGTATCATGGAACATTTCAGATCTGCAGTATGTGACCCGGTATTTCAACAAGTTCTCTGCAGCACAGTTAAGTTTTCTAACCAATTCCAGTAGAAGAAGGGGGTGACAGGGGAAAGGATCTTCCTGTAAATGAAGAATTTCACATTTCCATCTGACTGAGAAAGGAGCATTACAAATTGTAATAAATATTTCTGACACTGAACATGTGAAGTTTTTAAAATAGACTGCAATGATGACAGACAGATAGCAAGAGTTCAGTACCTCAAGTTCCTCACTGTCTTTGGGCTTCTCCTCAGAGGTCTGTTTAACAAAGTCAGGAATAAGGATTTCCAGTGTAGCTCGAGCTGCAGAACACATTTAAACACCTTGGTTACATTTATTTTAGGCAGTGATTGTAAAGGAGGACAATGAAGCACTCTAAGCAAGCCTCAGTCTCACCTAGAAACATCCACTCACATTAGAAAACAGCCTCACAGATGTCAGAAAAGTTTCTCCAGCAGCACCATCAAAAGACACAAATGTACCTTCTCTGAATATTCACCAAACGATTCCTAGTTACTACTGCAAACATGTCATCTTCAGAGCAGAAATTAAAACAGATACACAATTCAGCAGTTGGTATTAAGAAAGGGAAAAAAAAAGCATTACCAGCTTTATTCTTGGCAAGCTTTTTGCTGCTGGCAGTTCCTGCCCCGTAAGTTACTCCATCAATAATCACTGAGGCTCCAAAAGGTTCACTTGGGTTCTCTGGAAATGGAAGAGGAATGTAAAAGCAAGCTGTCAATGCAGCTTTAGAGAGGGTCCATGTGTGTCTGCACAGGACTTTTGAATTCTTAACAGCTTCCTAATTGATGGCCTTCACACTTCTCATCAGAAACTATTTTGGTTTAGTATTCAACTTTTTCTTTTTTTTTAAACCAGGATCCTGACCATTCACTAAAGCAATGTGCCTCTTACAGTAAGATTTTCTGGACATAAATGACAAGAAAATCAAATAAATATTAATTGTGCTCAGTCAACAAAGCTGTAATTGCCCATGTTTCACCAAGACATACTTTTAGATGGAAGCTGCTCAAATCCATTGTCATTTAGCCATAGTTTTCCAAGTAAAAACCTACCCTGTTAAACACAGATTTAAATACAAGACTGCTCTCCACCCTCAAAAGCCATTTTTGAGATACAGAAAACACTTCCTAGCTAGAATTGGACTCACAATAGACTTCCAAGACATTTCCTAGGAAAACAAGACCATTGTTTGTGGGGTTTTTAGATATCTAAGCATGAGATGAGCCCTTCAAAGCAACATCTGATGGATTAACAAACTTCACAGACTTACCACATTCAAAGAAATTGTAAACAGGGCGAACCTTTAGGACTCGTTGCATATATTCATGCAGTATGCAAACTTCAGATTTCCCATTGGGATTAATGACAAATTCTGCAAAAGGCGACAAGAGGCGAAGACAGCTAAGTAGTTCTGGGCTTTAAAAGGCAATTTGTACCACAAATAAATACATAAATAAATTACAAGCTCTAAAGTATCAGTGCCTGCTCAAATGACATGCAGTGCTGTCAGATCAGATATGTGTAATTACGACCTCAAAATTCATTTTCTAGGGAAAAAGCTATTGAGGAGCAAATGTGAGAAATTTCCATCACCAACTGGAAGCACACCACTTGTGAGCTAAGTCTAATATTCT
The DNA here is from genome assembly GCF_026170545.1 of Melanerpes formicivorus. Lineage (NCBI taxonomy): Eukaryota > Metazoa > Chordata > Aves > Piciformes > Picidae > Melanerpes > Melanerpes formicivorus. Next base: position 3,222,594 of record NW_027142388.1, on the reverse strand, counting down.
GTGTTCAATGTTTGCAGTTTCATGGCCTCTGCACCTCTTCACAGCATTTTTGGCAGCTAACATCCATTAGAAATCCTTTAATTTGCTTCCCCTCTAACAACAGGCATGTAGACTCGAAACACACAAACCAGATTCATTGGGAGTTTTTAACCCCATGTATGAAATCCTATTTAGCAAGCCACAGAGCAGGTCACTACCCCCTCCCTGAATGTCCTCTTTATATCTGAAAGGTTCTTTTTCCCCCCCTCCTGCAGTAGTATTGTCAGTCAAGGGCACAAATCCTGCCTCAGGGAGCACCACAGGAAAAAAAGTTATAATTTAGATAAAGTGCAATTAAGCTCTTAATTTGGATAATTTCAATGTGGCTCTAAACCCAGAATTTAAGATAAAGTGTATTAACTAAAAATTCAACTGCTCCTCCCTGTGATAGGGAATAGCCAACACAACTCAAAAGCTTCAAGTCTGCTTAGGAGAAAAATCTCAGAAACATGACTAATTACAAAACATAACAAGAGGCACATCAAAGGTCTATGGCCATTTCAAATATGAGACTGCAGTTACACAAACTGTTACAGCTACAGAGCCAACACAGATAAGAGCTAAACCCCCCCCAGTTTTTCCATCAGATGTGATGACCACTGAGGACACCACAGCACACACTGTTATTTCTTAACTGTATCCATCAAACTGCTTTAATTTGCATTTTAATTTGTAGGGTTTAGTCTGGGTCATTCCTGGCATTGGTAAGCAGTCTCTAATTTGTGAGTAATTAGAACTGATACAGAACTGAGAAGGCAGCAACTTTGAGTGACTGGGCAGGAGGAGTTTCAGTGCAACCACAGCACCAAGTAGGTGAAGGTAGCAGCAATCAGTTACCACAACTGCAACCTTGAACAAAAGTCTTTTCATGTAGGAATGACCCTTTCAAACAGCAAGTAGATTTTGAAATATTATGATGGGTGCAAGAGCAGAATCCCAGAACAAGAGAAGAGTGGACTTCTACCGGAACTTTGAGTCAGTCAAGCTTTGAGCTGTAATCAGTCTTTGACAGAGTACTTGAACTACAGGTAGAAAAACTAACCTTTCTTTGTAGGTGCATCTTGCACAGACAATGTAATGAGTTTCTGGTTGGCAGGCAGGATGGGCCGCTCGGACTCTGCCTGCTTGCGCTTCATTTCACGATTGAATTGCCGCCTCTCAGCCCAGGTGCGGAATTTCTTGACAGTAACTTGCTCAAAGTCAAAACGCTTCTCAAGGTAGCGCCTAAAATCTTCCAGATCTAAGAAACATAAGCAAGTTAATCTCTCCACCACTGAGCAAGCATTAACTGCATTTCCACTATTTTAAACATCAGTGTCTTTTTTTGCACCTACGCCAGCAGCAGAAGCAACACACTCAGAGCAAAGATGCTATTTCACACTAACTGAACTAAAGACAAGTTTGCCTTTTACTGGGTCAAACATAAAAGGTTTGTGCTAAGTGGAAAACAAAACAAACCGACCAAAAAAGAGCATTTTACTCCATCACTTGGCAGGACTCATTGACAGGGCTTTAACTAGATCTGAAGGGGGAAGGAGATGAAACCAGTCTGCCCAGACAGGAGTCTGAGGGTGATAAGCTGGAGTCAGGGGTGAAACCAGCAGCCCAGCTGAAGTGCATGTACACTAAAATGCACACAGTTTGGGTAACAAGAGGAGCTGGAAGCCTTGTTGCAGCAGGAAAGTTATGATGTAGTTGCCATCACAGAAACATGGAGGGATGACTCACAGGACTGGAGCACTGCAATTGACGGCTACAGGCTCTTCAGGAGAGACAGGTGAGGGAGAAGGGGTGGAGAGGTAGCCCTGTACATCAGGGAGGCTCTAGACACCATGGAACTAGAGATTAAGGATGATCAAGTTGAGTGCCTGTGGGTGAGAATTAGAAAGGAGGCCAACAAGGCTGACATCCTGGTTGGAGTCTGTTATAGACCACCCAACCAGGAGGAAGAGATTGATGAATTATTTTATAGGTAGGTAGAGGCTATCTCAAAATCACCAGACCTTGTTCTTAGGGGTGATTTTAACCTGCCTGATATCTGCTGGGAACTTAACACAGCAGAGAGGAGGCAGTCTAGAAGGTTCTTAATGTATGGAGGATAGCTTCTTATCCCAGCCGCTGTGTGAGCCTACCAGGGGTAAGGCTTTCCTTGATCTTCTTTCTACAAACAGAGAAGGGCTGGTGGGAGATGTGGTGGTTGGAGGCTGGGGTCCTGTGACCATGAAATAACTGAGTTTTCAATTTGCAGTCAAGCTAAGAGGGGCAGCAACAAAACCTCCACTCTGGACTTCAGGAGGGTGGACTTCAGATTACTTAAGGGACAAACTCAGAAGGTACCTTGGGAAATAGCCTTCAAAAACAAAGGGGTCCAGGAGGGCTGGACCTACTTCAAGAAAGAATTCTTGAAGGCGCAGGAACTGGCTGTGCCAATGTGCCAGAAGATGAGCCCTGGGGCAGACAGCCTGGATGGGCAAGGAGCTTCTGAGCAAATTAAGGGGAAAAAAAAGAGGGTGTACCATCTTTGGAAGAAAGGGGAGATAACCCATGAAATGTTTAAGGATGTTGCTAGGTCATGTAGGAAAAAAATTAGAGAGGCAGAAGCCCATTCAGAGCTTAGACTGGCCACTGCTGTGAAGGACAACACAAAATCCTGTTACAAATATATGAATGGCAAAAGGAAGGGCAAGGACAGCCTCCACTCCTTAGTGGACATGGAGGGGAATATTGTAACTAAAGATGAGGAAAAAGCAGAGGTACTTAACACCTTCTTTGCCTCAATTTTTAACAGCAGGACAGGTTGTCTTCCAGACAGCTGGTCTCCTGAGCTGGCAGATGGAGTGAGGGAGCAGTATAGCTCCCCAGGAAGAAGCAGTTAGAGACCTGCTCAGCCACTTGGATCCCCACAAGTCCATGGGACTGGATAGGATCAATCCTAGGGTGCTGAGAGCACTGGCAGATGAGCTGGCCAAGCTGCCCTCCATCATTTTTCAGTGCTGGCTCACTAGAGAGGTCCCAAAGGACTGGAAGCTGGCCAATGTGGTGCCCATCCACAAGGGCCAGAACAAGGAGCCAGGGAATTACAGGCCTGTCAGCCTGACCTCAGTACCAGGCAAGATCATGGAACAGGTCATCTTGAGTGCAATCACACAGCACTTACAGGATGGCCAAGGGATCAGGCCATGCCAGCATGGACTTAGGAAGGGCAGGTCCTGCCTGACCAACCTGATCTCCTTCTATGATTAGGTGACCCGCCTGGTGGATGTGGGGCAGGCTGTGGATGTAGTCTACCTGGACTTCAGCAAGGCCTTTGATACCATCCCCAACAGCAAACTCCTGGCCAAGCTGTCAGCCCATGGCTTGGACAGGTGCACTCTACACTGGGTTAGGAAGTGGATGGAGGGCTGAGTCCAGAGAGTGGTGGTGAATGGTGCCACACTCAGCTGGCAGTCAGTTGCTAGTGGTGTGCCCCAGGCCTGGATCAGTGTTGGGCTCCATCCAGTTTAATATCTTCACTGATGATCTGGATGAGGGGATTGAGTCCATCATCAGTAAATTTGTAGATGACAGTAAGCTGGGGGCAGGTGTGGATTTCTTAGAGGGTAGGAGAGCTCTACAGAGGACCTTGACAGGCTGGACAGATGGGCAGAGTCCAAGGGCATGAGATTTAACACATCCAAGTGCCAGGTTCTACACATTGGCCACAACAACCCCACGCAGTGCTACAAGCTGGGGTCAGAGTGGCTGGAGAGCGGCCAGGCAGAAAGGGATCTGGGGGTAGTGGTTGATAGTAGGCTGAACATGAGCCAGCAGTGTGCCCAGGCAGCCAAGAAGGCCAATGGCATCCTGGCCTTATCAGGAGCAGTGCAGCCAGCAGGAGCAGGGAAGTCATTGTGCCCCTGTACTAAGCACTGGTTAGGCCACACATTGGGTCCTGTGTCCAGTTCTGGGCTCCTCCACTTAGGAAAGATGCCAAGTGGCTAGAACATGTCGAGAAGGGCAACAAAGCTGGTGAGGGGAGCACATGCCCCATGAGGACAGGCTGAGAGTGCTGGGGTTGCTTAGCCTGGAGGAGATACAGGGGAGACCTTATTGCTGTCTACAGCTACCTGAAGAGAGGTTGTAGCCAAGTAGGGGTTGGTCTCTTCTCCCAGGCAACCTGTGACAGAACAAGACACAGTCTCAAGCTGCACCAGGTGAGGTTTAGGCTGGATGTTAGGAAGAATTCTTCCCAGAAAGAGACTAGCCATTGGAATGGGTTGCCCAGGGAGGTGGTGGGGTCACCATTGCTGGAAGTGTTTAAAAAGAGACTGGATGAGGCACTTGGTGCCATGGTTTAGTTGATTAAATGGTGTTGGGTGACAGGTTGGACTTGATGATCTCAAAGGTCTTTTCCAACCTGGTTAATTCTGTAAGATTTTACTAAGCCCTAACCAGCTTTGGACAAATTGCAAGAGTTGGGGCTGTTCAGCCTGGAGAAGAGAAGGCTCCAGGAGAACAAACAGAATCCTTCCAGTATCTGAAGGGGGTTTACATGAAAGTCAGGAAAAGACATTTTAAAGGTCTTTTAGTGACAGGACAAGGGGCAATGGATTCAAGCTTGAGTAGGACAGATTTAGACTGAATATTAGGAAGAAATTCTTTACAGTGAGGGAAGTGAGATACTAGAGCAGGTTGCCCAGGAAGACTGTGGATTCTCCCTCCCTGGAGATGTTCAGGGTCGGTTGGATGCGGCCTTGAGCAACCTGGTCTGGAGAAAGTCTCCCTGCCCATGGCAGGGAGGTTGAAATTGGATGATCTTCATGGTCCCTTCTAACCTAACCCATTCCAAGAATCTATTAATCTGTGAAATTAGATGCTACTTGTGGATCCATGAGCAATCTGGTTTTAGTCTGCAGCATAAGGAGGCTGCATAGAACAGTCTGAAGAAATCATGCAAACGCTTGACAACAGCAACTCATACGTACACACTAACCTCACTGATTCTTAAACTGAGATCAAGTCTACAGAACAAACTTCAACATGTTCATGTTTTGTCTGAAACCTTTGCACAAGGACTCTCTTCCTGTTAAAATCAAAACTGATGTTTAACACAGGATCTGTTTCTCCCAAAAGACTGTGCAGAAAGCCAAGGGACCACTTGATTGCAGGCAAGATAACATTCCGTTGCCCAGTCTGGAATAAAGGACATATATCCCAAATGCCATTGCCCCAACTCCAGCCAAGAAAAGACTCCATCTTCCATACATACCTACGGATTCATCTTTACATACTTCAACTTTGGCCTTAACTTGTCCTAAGGCTCCTTGTGCTGCATCCCCCCCTGACGGGTCTTTGTCATCTAAAGGCCCAGAATCAGCAGCAGTAGAATCTGGTTCTTCTGTCTGGCAGTCCAGTTCTGAAGATTTATCTAAGTGCTTTACAGGTGATACTTCCCCATTTGGGGTGATGTCATTATTTTGTTCCCTTTCATCATTTTCCTTCATTTTTTTGTAATGCAAGCAGGGAATGCTACTAAGGGGAGGATCATGTTTCTGCAAATATAAAAAAATACAAAAGGTGTCAGTACCTTCAGGTCACCAAAAGCCAAGCATAAAAACAAATGCTGTCATCAAGATGGAAGTTACTTTTACTCACTCCAGGCTCAAGCTTCTATGAGGTCAAGGGCCAAGTACACCCACTCCTGTGGTATCCTGGCACTGTGTAACACTGACACTGACCTTCAAAGTGTTTGCTGGTTCAGATCCAAACTATTTTCTGTTCAGTTACATGCAAACCCTACATGCTTTCATAAAAAAATCCATTCAGTTCTCTTGGGGTTTAAGCCCATGACATTAAGCCAAATTTCTGCAGATTCCTTGGGTTCCTGAACATCACATGCTTACCTCTGTAAATAGGAACCATAAGCCACAGCTTGGGCTAGTTTATAGCTACAAATAAATGATCAAAATATACTTTTCCGGTGGAACAAACCCAACATTTTTTGGCCATATCCTAGAACAAGAGAAACACCAAACAAGACCACCTCACTCACTTTTAGCTGCCCACAACCATTGCAAAAATGAGAAAACAAAATACTCTAAGAAAACTGGTATCATATTTGCAGAATCAGAGGGGTTTCTTTGTCAAGGATCTTAACTGTAACACTGGAAAGCAGCCTGATAAAGCAGAAAAACATTCAACTGTTTACAGAAATGTATCCAATTTTTAATTCTCAGTAAGTATTGAAATAACTGACAGCTCTCACCCTTATGCTTCCTGTTCCCAAGAAATAAGGTCTAGACCAGGTAACAACTCTAGATTCTCTATGCAGATACACAGGAATGCCTGAGTTATGGAATGTCATGATCCATCCATCTGGCAAAGGTTCTGTAGGAGGGCGGCCACGACCTTTAAAGCAAAGAATGACTTTAAACTTGGATCAACTGCTTAGCATAGAAAAGGAATAAAGTTTTTATTGCTTTTTCTGTCTCAAAAGATAAAATGACACAAAAAAAGTTTTGCAGGAAGATTGTTTTGCTTTAATAAAAATGTGTATGCTACTAATCCACGATAAAACCTGCTAAATTACAGGTTCCATTATGTTTTCAACTGAGCAGCAACAGTAACACTTATTTTTATATAGACTGATTTGTTCACCAGTGAATTTTCTCTTCTCCTTAGTCTTCTTTATGTATTGATATAATCACAAGCACCATTATATTTTATGGAAGAGTCATACTGCCTTCTGAATCAAATGAGTTTTCCATTAAAAATGTTTGCACTTGACACTGAGGGACAAATTTACACTGAGACACCAGCAGACCCACAGACCCAAACAGCCAGCAATGAGTTAGGTTGTAAAGCCACGGCTTCCCTGTCATATTTGCCAGTAAATGAACAATAAAACTCAGGATCAAGTGTACAAGGCTTTATATTTAAAATACTACCACTTCCAGAAAATAAGATCAATACACAATAAACCAATATGAAGAATCACACAGAAAAAGAAATGATATTGCAGTAAAATGCTTACACTCAACACAAGTTAATAATACATGGTCTCACTCCTTTCTATTCCAGAAAATCTTCCAGAAATCAAAAAATGGTCTCACTTTTTCCTACAGAGACCAAACCCAACTGGGAGCTTCCTGACATTCCTGTGTTAGTGGAAGATTTTCCAGAGGAAATTTTGCTTGGTTTATTGTTTCAGAATAAGTTGAAAAATAATCCCCTAGAACAGGATCCAAATTCTAATTCAGACTGTTTCCAGTTACGTTCTCCTGGATTGGTTCACGTTCTCAGCTCTTCTTTAGTTGTAACATTTAGCCAATGAAACTGCTGCACAAGTCACTGACTTTTCTAATGATTATTTTTCACCCTAGTACTACATGAATAAAGACTTCACACAGAGCAATTTCAACAACAGAAGCTGTAACTAAAGTAGGAAGAAGCCCACAATGACCAGAGTCTTCAGCTCTTTCACAGTACTGGAGACAAAACCCCACACTCACCTCCTCACCACTGAGGTAATACTTCATACAAATCCACACACTAAAATGCATTTCTCATGACATACAAAAGGTGAAGATCAAAAGCACTCCCAAAAATCAGCTTCACCGTTCAGGAACACGAAAATGTTATCTCCTATAGCAGGAAGCCTTCACACAACTGTTTCACAGGAATTGCTATCCTAAGCTCTGCTTGCTGATAGACACTTGTTCTACAGACATAAGACATACATACACAAACATTGCAGATATTTAATGAACATTAACTTACTTTTAAGTACAGTTTTAATTTTGGTCATCATTGGCTGCACACTCGTTTCTCCATCAGACTGGTGATCACTTTCACCAGCATATTTCTCATTTTCTATTCTCCTTGTTTTGGGTGCTCGAAGACCCTCTTCCAGCAGAGCATCCACATCATTATCAAAGTCATCCTGAAAGAGACTTTATCAGACACTATCCTCCTGAGTCTACTAGCCTCCCTTTCCCCTTGCAAAGAAAAAGTGCACAATCTTGCTAGGTACTTCCATACAGAGAGAAACTAGAAATTTCCAACGATTGCAGTAAAAAGACTGAAAAATAAGAAAGTAAGTTTTTGTAAGCAAGAACTGGTATTTTTCCACAATGAAACGAGTTACAACTGTCTAAGAAGCTATTTAAACATTGGGTTTAGACAAGATTATGGAAGCTGCCACACAACTCAGACATTTGACCAAATTAACTGACAAGTTTTCAGCCAAATGTCAGTCTCTGGAAATTCTGCCTGACTCAAGTATTGCACATTTCTAGAAGAGACTGTTTCACTGAATACCTTTGCAGCTTTTTTTTCACTCACTTGGAAACCCCTTGCCCATCAAAAACCTGTGGATTTACTTACCTCATATGAGTAATTCAAAGCTTCTTCATCCACTTTATCTCTTTGAACGATTGCTTTAGATGTGAACCCTCCTCCTTCTTCATCTATTTCCATCAAATTGTCGGTAAAATCTTCTAGCTCATCCAGAACTGCATATTCCACTCGTTTTTCCTGATCAATATCGTTTTCATCATCCTTCTTATCATCATTTTCACCCCCTATCCCTGCAGCTTTACCATTACTACCACCAAAAGGACAAACATGCAAATCCCCATTGACATTATTCATACCAAAATCTGTATCTGCCTTATAATCCTGCTCAACTCCAGTGTACAGAACTTTCCTATCTTTGCTTTTGCAGCTTTCTGTAAAGCTAACGCTAATCTTTACATCTTTAAGTAACTTAAGATCTGGGGTGAACTTTCGAACTGAAGGTGCATGACGAGCAGTTCTTGGGCTTTGGTCACTATTGTTAGGGTCTATTATAAGACGGCTTTTGTAGCAGGCAGATCCCTTTGTGAGAAGCTGTGTTCTGCAGATACTGTGCGTGTCCCCAGCAGGGGTATCTGACTGTCCATCACCACCAGAGCCAACGTCCATTACCTCTGCGTCACTGGACGTTTGCAGGGGAGGTGGTGGAGGCTGTTCGTTAGGCGGCAGAGGTGGGGGACAAGTATGATTCTCCACATTCATTTCTCTTGCAGGTTCTTTAGGGAGGGGTGGTACATTTTCATAGCTCTCCATTTTTAAAACTACTGTTTTAAGAAAGACAATCTTTAATAAATGCTTATAGCTATATTCCTAACATGCATAAGTCCATCAAGATTGGTTTATCATGCTCTATTCAATATGCAACACTGATGATTCAGTTAAGCTGACTACATTGTTCTTTTCATTAATGTAGACAGCTTTCAGAATCACTGTCTCAATTATTGGAAATCACAATGCATTCAGCTTAAATAGCTGAAGACTAAGACTGCATCTTCACTGGACAAGCAGATCTCCCTTTCTTCTTTCAACCTACAAGAAGAAAAAAAAAAAAAAAAGAAAAAAGATATTTGTCACAGAAAATAAATGGAAATAGTTTCCCAGGCAAAAAGGAAAAAATGTCACTCCTTCCAGCATAAATGTCAAGTAGAAGAGCGACATTTTTACAGTGAAAAATGAAGGGTATCTTCGTACTATTTTGAATGGGGTGACTTGTTTTTACTGCTTGATCTGTACACCAGCATGAGAACTTGCTGTCACATATTCACCTGTATAATTTGTGGACTATCTCTTCTTGGTGAGCAGGCTGGGAATGAAGTATGGCATGTGCAGGAACCAGACTCATAAATGTGCATTTGGGGGGGATTATCCCATGATTTAAAATAACCTGGTGTTCAAGCCATACTTACCCACACAGCAGAAAGGACAATTATCTTACAGTTTAAGACAATCTGCAAAATCAGTAAGGTTTCAACAACTATGGTCTTATGGGGCTTTCTTTGTTTTTCACATAGTGGGCTCTTTCTACCGGATCAATGATGGCTTCTTCAATTATATTTTTGTTATCTGTGGAGGACTATAAGCACTCAGGGAAAGAAAGCAGAATTTCTTACCTGCTGTTTTGGTTTCTCCAAGTCCCTCTATGTCATCCCAAACTGGGTTTAAATCTTCCTACCAGCTAAAAACAAAGCAGTATAACTCTGCCCAAGACAATTGGCTGAATCTGCTCTGTTCAAAGCATTTCCATAAAGTAGAAAGTATTCTAGGAAGACAAGCTTTGAGTCCTCAGTGTTGCTGCATAACATTTGAAGGCAACAGAGCAGAAAGTCTGGGTTGTCATGAGGGACTTCAAAGAAGCCAAACATAGTTCTCTAATGTATGTCTACACCAGTCCAGACAGAACAAACCAACAGCAATATCCAAACACCAACTGGGGCAAGGCAGGAAGCTGGGAATAGGGAGTTATAATGAGGTCAGTTAAAATTCAACAGCAGACAGAAGCTACCTACCTGGAAGCTGAAAGAAAAGCAAAATATACAAACAACAAAGCAAACTCCTATTTTAGTGATCTGTCAATAAAGAAAGTTTTGTTGAAGCACTAATTCATATTTTTGGTTGGCTTTTATTTTGCTTGGGTCTGTGTTTTGGTTGGGTTTTTTTCTTTTGTTTGCTTGTTTTGAATATACTCAAAATTGTGACACATTAAATATCCTGAGCTCATCATGCACTATAGAATTACCAAGGAAAATCCATTTTGATAAAACCTCTAAAATAATTCCATCTTCTCTGATACAAACACATGACTTTTCAGGATGAAAACCATCTCATCAACCAGTAAGACAAGTAGTTCTATACATTTCAATCTATCTGTCCACATTTAAAGTTCTGATCAATTCCTCCTTCCTCCTTCTTTCAAAAGTTTCTAAAATACCTAATAAATTTCTAGAAGTGTTCTGTATACATTTGTTCCTCATCTTCAGATTTAAAAGAAAAGAGTGAATGATAAATTAAACTCTCCACAATAAATCATTAGTGTCTTCATTGTTAACTCTGAAGAAAAGAATCAAAAGTCACAGTACAAGTTCAGTAACTTCTGAAAATTAAGTGCCTAAGTCATCCAATTTTTCTACCTTCAAGTCTTTAGAATACTCTTTCAAAGACCAAAAAGAAGTAATTTACACAGAAATTAAATAGGGAAATTGACTGAATTCAGGAATACCAAGGAGCTACCTGGTCCAACTAGAAGGACTGACAAATTGTAAGATGCGATTGTGGATGCAGTTCCAATACTCCCAATACACATCCTGCTCCTACATTAAAGAGTGTTTTAACACCACCAATGTCAAAACAACCTTCACCTGCCTTAGTTTGGTAGTTCCTTGGCACTACACCTCTGCTCTTTGCAGAAAAGATATCTTCTTGTTCTATCCATGCACGATTAACAAGGAAAATTTTGTTGTCTTTCCCACCTTGCTGGCCTTGAGACAATGAGCAGCATACCAAATCACTATCATGGATTGTCTATTGCTCAGTACATGTACTGCGGCCAGAGAAAGTACCAGACCAAGATGAGTTTAAACTAGTGTTTGCATTTCCAGCCATAAACCTGCCACTTCCCCAGGGTAAGGTAACAGCCTGACCCCCTGAAGTTACACACCGGGCTACAATACCTTCCTATAAACTACAAAAAGCTAGGGAGCAACGGAGTAACAAGGTCCACCTCCCAACTACTTCCTTGCCAACTGATGTTACAATGTGCCCTTTATATCAGGGGTTGGAAAAAACGAACAAACCCAGGAAGGATTTTAACTTATATATTTGAAAGCAAAGACAAGGGATGAAGCCTATGAGGAAGAGTTAGATAAGCTTACAGACAGACCTTAGATCTAAGGCATTGAACCACCACATATAAAAAAACAGACTTAGCATAGTAGGTTATTAGAATACAACATAGCCTGCTTATTGTCATCCTTAATTAATTTACCCTGAAAGAATAAATTTTATTCTCCAAAGCTCCACCAAATTCCATCAACAGTTTCTAGAAGGACTCCTTAAAAAGACATACAACCCCATCGACAGCTGCAAGAGACAGCACAAAAGACTGCAGGAATTCTGGATGCCCTGCAGAAAATAGGAACACACAGCTCAAGGTCTGCCTTTTCAAGACAGGAAAAAACAAATCAGAATCTAACTGTGTAACCAGTACTGCCCAACTCAGAGGAGCTCCTTCAGTGCTTTGTGCATCATCAGTCTTACAAGCGGGTCCAGTAAAGAACATATTTTCTTTATGAATACCTGTGGCTGCAATCAGAAACAAGGAACAGCATACCACAGATGCTCTCTCCTAAAAATCACTTGTAGAAAGAAATTGGATTGCTTGTCAGGAACTGCTTACTTGACATTCAGCAGACCCCCAAGAGAACAGTGGCTCAGAGTAAACTTTCCTCATTTGCTACCCAAAGTCCTCATGCTCCAGCTCCAAATAGCAACTCTACAGAATAGAGTCTGAGTCACTGGTTATGCTGAAAGATCCTAAAGTTAAGATAATACTATTTATTGCCAACTGCTAAAAAGCCCCCAAACCCAACAAGCCAGTCCATTTTCTTTAAACCAAAACAGGAGGTCTCACAAGAAAAACATTATGTTAGTTAACTAATACATACAGGAACCCTTTTCTCTCCCCATTACCAGCTTTGGAATGGAAAGCTTCTGAAGGAAACAACCAATTTCTGTAAGTCATCAAGGTAGTTTAAGAAAATGCAGTCAGGGCCCAACCACGACATTATCAGTGACAAATACAGACAAGGCTACAGAACTTCTCTAGTGCATAAGGCTTCATTCCATTTCAGAACACAGTACATAATTTTGCAAAGGCACCATCTGAAATGGCAAAGGAATTGCTGCTTTTATAGCTTGGCCAGTTTTCTAGCAGGGTTATGACAGTTTCAATTAATTGTGTAAAACAGGAAAACTTTCGTTGTTTTGGTTTTATCTGGGGTTTTGTTGTGTTGTTTGGGTTTGGTTGTTTTAGGGTTTTTTTTTTTTTTGCTTTGGGGTTGGTTTGGGTTTTTATCTGCAAATCAGAGCCTATGAAGGAGGAAAATAGTCTTACTTTCACATCACAAATGGCTCCTCACCTCTAAAGAAAAACAACAGGCATAAGGAACCAACTCCCCTTCTTATTCTCTAAAAAACTAAAACTGCCCAAAAGAAGTAGTGACCTAACTCCTCATCCAGAGATTGGAAACAGGAACCCTTACGTTAAATCACCCAAACAGAAAGGAGAAAGAATACACTTACAAGAGAAGATTTAAAGACCTAATTCTAACATCTTGCAACTCGCAAGTAAAGGGAATAAAGAAATTGACTAGGCTCATGCAGCAAAGCCTCCATTCCCGTTTATGAGGCAGTGATGCCTGGATGTGAGGGAGCCCATCCTCTCAGCAGGTAAAGAGACTTTATAGATAACCTGAATCCTAAAGAAATGAGGTACAAAAAAGAATTCCATTTTGTAGATTAAGGAGAGGAAAAAAAAAAAGGGGGGGGGGGGGGGGGGGGGAAGGTGAACAATATGTTAGAGGAATAAACCTTGCACGAAACTTAAAGAGAAAATTTAAAGGAAGACTATTGCAATTCACTATCAATAAGCACATGAAGAATCGCGAGAGCTACGGCATGACATACGGGCTTTATCTCCATCGTCCCAACGTACCAGAACTTAAGAAAGTGAGTGAGAGTCTGCAGACGCTCGGGGAATGGCTGCCTTCCCAGCTTCGCGCTTTCTTTGCCCCTCTACAAATGCATGTGTCCAGCGGAAACCCTCCCTCCCGCCATCCCTTCACCCCACACGCGTACTGTGAGGCACGATGCTGTGTAGAAACTTAATGCCAGAGTTGACACACTCCATCACCCCACTATCAGACAGGTGTGGACGATATAAAGACATGGCGTTTCCTTGCCTTCTACTACCCTGAATACAATTACAGCATAGAAGCGAGTAGGGTGGAGGCAGGGGGGCGCAGAAAAGAAAAAAACAACCCTCTAAAACAATCCCTGAACAAAACCAAACGGCAGCTCCAAGGGAAGGCCGCTGCAGACGGGGGCGGGTTGGAAGGGAGAGAGAGGGAAAAGCCGCACGGCGACACCCACCAGGGAAGGCAGCTCGAACGACATTCGCCTCAGCCTCTCAAGGAAAGGCTCCTCACAGCTCCCTACTCACGGCGCCAGGCCGGGGGTAGGAGGCCGCACCACAGAGGCGGCGACAAGCGCGGCGGGCCCCGCGGCCTGTGGGGACGGAGGGGTTACAGCCTGCGCCGCGGCGATTGGGCCGCGCAGGCCCACTCGTGCACGCCCTGCCCGTCGCCCCACGAGGCCGACACCCACCTGAGCCATGCCCAGTGTCCTGCCGCTCCTCCGCGAGTGGAGGTCGAGAAGGAGGAGGGCAAGCTCGGCCGTTTCACGAAAACCATCCCCCACTCCGCGCCGCTGCCGCCATCTTTAAACGCCTGCCCCGAGCCACTCCAGTCCCCGCAGGCAGGACTCCGCGCTCAGGAAGCCAATTGCCTTCCCAGCCTCCTCTGTCACAGATTTGAAATCTCGATGACTATTGGCAGACTCCCTGGCATGTTAACTTGCTCTGCCAATAGAAACGCGAAAGGCATACACCCGCACAGCAAGAGACCAATGAGATGGAGGCGAGGGTGGGCCCGAGGGCCGGGCGGGCGCGGCCGAGCATGACGGGCGACAGGCGGACTCCTTTGTGTGGTGCGCCGCGGGAGCTGTCGCCGTGGGCGCGCAGCCCCGGGGCAGTCTCGAGCCGGTGCCAGCGCCGCTTCCATCATGTCGTCTCCAGGGAGACTTCATCGGCGGCTAGGAGCAGTGCTAAAGGAGGTTGCTGAAGTGAGGTGGGCCGGCAAGGCAGCCGCGGCGTGGCTGAAGGAGCGGCAACGCCGCTTCCCCGGCGCACAGGCGCCCAGGTGCTGCCGAGCCGCTGGGGCGCGGCCTTTGGTTTCACCGCATCCAAAGTACAGCCCCCAAAGCTCCTTAGCTAGCTGCGGGGGTCTGCGTGCAGTACAGCACGTAGCGGTAAGGACTCCTTACCCCTACAGGGCACTGAAGACAATCGCTAGCAGGTTCTTGCCTCACTCATCTGTTGTAACGACGTGAGATTTGATGATCTGTAAGGCTGCCTGATTCTGAGTACTTGTCCTTTAGATGCCGTTTAGATTAGAAGTGGTGCAGCAGAAGCAAGGGCGGGGAGGAAGTCAATTACCTTTTATCACAGCTGATAGGGACTGCTCAAGGCTTCTCCCCTGCACTCGCTACCTAGAAAGCAAGTCTGGTGACTCGTTTGCATCCAGTTTGTGTGAGTCTAACTGAAGTATTGCACGCTTCAGAAAATAGCTTGCTTCCTTCCTCCATGCCACGAATGTACATAAACAGCAACAATTCCTTTGGGGACAGAAGAGACACACATTTTTGCCTAGACTTGGAAGAATTAAAAAGCTTTCAGTGCTTTGAAAGTGGAAAAATAACCAGTATGTTAGTTTTTCCATTGTACACCTGTTTTCAGAGAATCAGAATACTATAACTTAAAGCAGCAATGCAACAGCTGATTTTTTGAGATGCTGACACTACAATTCATTTTAGAACAATCCTGCAGCAAAACACCAAAATAATGTTAAAATCATGGTTAAATTTCTATCACAGAGAATGAAATCTGATCTGCTATGTCTGACAAGTTGCAAATTCAGCTGAAAATTTCGATCACCTGGACTGCTTAAGCATGCACAAAAATCTTGTCTTCCATCTAGACTATAGAATTAGACCTGTGAAGGTCTACCTGCATAGAGCAATCATGATTTACAATAGTATCATGAACTATCATCTTCTAAGAAAATCAGTTCCTAATGACAAGAAGATTTCCCTGTACAATATATAAGAAGGCTGGACAGAAGCAATTGCTGAAAACACAGAACACATAAACAAGCCTATAAGGAAAAGAAACAACTGTGAGCTTCCTAACAAAGTTAGCAGGCTGCATTCATCAGAATGACGATTAGGTGGAGCCAGTGTCTTCTTCATAGTCTTATGATGTCAGGAATTGCACACTGCACTGCTCCAACAGTGGAAGGTACTGAAAGACAGGTTTTGCTCAGCCCACGTTTCAGTAAACCAAGTTGGTTTGCAACTTTTTTTCTTTTTGATACTGGTAAGCTGCTATTTGCTTGCAATATACATTTCTATGTCTCACTTCTGGCTGAAATCTCTCCTCAACCTAACCTTGTCAGTCATAACCTGACAGCAATAGGAAGATGTCAAAAGGACCCCATAAGCAAGCTCAGATCAATTCTCTAATGCCAAAAGAATTGTTTGATTGCTATGGAAGATAATCAAAGTAGACACATTCTTTGGCTCACTGGTACCATGGAATTAGTAATCTTGCACTTGCCATCCCTGCAAATTTAAGACAAACTAAACTGTGTGGCCTACAGAAGCAAATCTAACTTCCAGTTTTTCTGTTGGAAAAAACCTCAGCCAGTTGGTTCCACCTCTAAAGTTTCAGATTGCTGTTAGCGTTTTGTCCAATAAAGCAGGTATTTTTCTGAAGACACTGTTGAAGTGGGATGGGATGACTAAGAGGTCAAATAATAAATAATAATAATAAAAAAAAAGTAGAATCCAAAGATGCCAATTTCTAAGTAACTAGGTGACCTTCACATTAGGAGCTGGACTGCACAAGTCATAAGATTCGCTGCAGCTTCCTATTGGGTCTGGGTTGGTGCCACTGTACAGTGACTGAGGCTGCTGTTCCTTTTTCATGATACACTAAATAAACTTATTCCTAGGGCTGAAAATCTTACAATCTTAAATACACTCAATATATCCATGAAAATATTAGATAAAAATAAATACCTTCATATTTTGCTTTCTACAGGACCTTTCCTCAAACTAGAGCATTTTTCTAGAGTAGATAATATTTATCTGCTGTTAGACTTAAGCACAAAAGAAACTGAACTCCTCTGAGCTAGCCTTGTGGCTGCTTTTGCCTCACACATCTCTACCATATACTACTGCTCAGCTGTTAAACTAACTCTGCAAAGTCAACCTTAGTGATTTCTCAAGAGCTACAGTAGTACACCATTGAAAACTACTGCTTTAGACATTCTGGCTTCTCCCAAACTTCTGTAGTTGGTGACTTCTGTTGAGTACCAGTTTTTCTTGTGAGTAAAACTCAACATCATGATGCATTCAATTCAAACTGTGATAGCAAAGTGTACTTTGTTGTTCTATAGGACTGCTCTAAACTACAGCTGAAAAAAACCCCATTGCTCTAATTCCTTGGCTTGGTCTGCTGTATATACTGCTGGTGGCATGCAGACATGAATCAAGAGCATAATCTTTGGCTGCCAAAAATCCAAGTGTAATTGCACTTGTATGAGCAAACCCATAAATGTCAGTACCTTTGTTTTCCCCAACAGAGACAAAATAAGTTATGCTTCTGAAAGCACAATTGTGCTGGTATGGTTTTTATATAACTGCCATTCAGGGATTGCTTTGCCAGTCTAAACACACACACACATTCTACCCAGAGAGTACTCAGATTTGACTGGCACAATATATTGCTGAAGAAAATAGAAAAACTTGAAACTGCCACATTGCAATGATACAAACTCCCATCTAACACTAGCTGCATCTGTAAGTAAAGTAGACCAACAAAAGGAGATTTATAAAGCAAAACAATTGATACCAGGTAATCAATCTCCATGCTATATGCATTTCAGACAGTTTTCCTTCAGGCTAAACCTATTAGCTGTTGGAGTATTCTTAGTGCACTCCTGAAGCACATCTACTGGTTCCATTCCATCTGAAAACAGCTTAATTCCTATGAGCTGAGGTTGCCCTGAAATGGGAGCCAAGGCACAGTAAACATGGACTATCAGGAAAATCCTCTCAGAGAACTGCTGATCAAACTGAGGTACAGTTAATTCCTGTCTAGATGCCAGTCATTCAAGTAAGATACGACAAACATGAGAGGGATGAAAGCATTTTACTAGGACCTTGGCTCTATGGTTACTTCCAGTACCTACTGACAGCAGAGCTGGTACAGGGAGAGAAAGCCCCCAACTTCCTCATTCACCTTTTTAAGAGGGCACATTCTTTTTAATGAGGCAAAAGCCTCAACTATTGGATACTGATTATAATGCTGTGCCACAAGAAGAAATGCTACTGGCTCCACATATTCTCCAGTTTATTGTTTAATCTATCTTAATTAATGTTTTAAAAGTGATGTGGCTTCCTCCACTGAACAGAAGCAGTCAATGTGTTTACCCAATCTGGTAAGTTACTGACCAAGGCTGGCTCTGTGCCTGCAAGGGCTAGCATGTCAGGGGAGATATCCACTGACAACACTCCCCTGTCACCACAGGCAAAGCTTGTAATGCGCCTTATTGCATTAGTAGGCACTGTTGTTCTGAGGCTACAAAAAGAACAAGCTCATAAAATGAAGATTCATAAAACCAGCTTAGTTCCACAAAAACTTACTGCAAATATTTAAGCAAAAGGATTATGAAGAATGTGCTGAAGATCCTGTAATTCAGAGGAAGATAAATGAGGACTGAATATGCTTCTAAGTGCTCACATGAAGACCATCTATACATTTGTTTAAACTCTCAGTTATTATCACACAATCATAACTGCAGAGACCAACCATGCAGCAGCATAATTACATTTCATATTAATTTTCTTAGATAATAATATATTCGGCATAAATTATTTTCATAACAATCAGTTCTATGACATCCAAAATAACTTAAAGAAGTTTAAATCTCATACCTACGTAACAAACATAGCTTTAATGAAGGCTTTGCAGTCTGGGTTTTGGTTTTGAGTTGTGTGTTTGGTTTTGTTTGGTCTTTTTTTGTTTGTGTGTGTGTTTTTTGTTTGTTGTAGAGCTGGTTTTGTTTGTTTGGGGGGGTTGTTTGCTTGCTTGTTTGCAGAATCTGACCAGGGCCAATAACAGGAGGACATTTTCTTCTGGGAAGAAGGATGGTGAGCACTTACTGGTCACCAAAAGTTGGAGAGTATGTCAGAGAACTGATTACTGTGACACTTGGGCTGTAACTATTCCAGTCAATATAACCTGTTTACTAACCTGGGGAAAAAGCAAAATGCCCCAAACCTGGATTGTTAGCTTTAAAGAAATATTTTCCAGTTTCTTACCTGGAAAGGTAACAGCACAGAATTAAAAAGAAAAACAAACAACAACAGAAACCAACACTCCCAGAAAAATACAGCACTCCACAAAGGGAAGAAGCTACCAGAAATGGACTTAGAAGCTCTTTCATTGCTAATACTTCATGAAAGATTTTATTTTATCTCATCACACAACATTACAGGCAAGTTAGCATAAAATGGGCAAAAATGCACAACCTATTGTTGACAAAGAGTGGTCACCAGATAAGACTTTATTTGGATTCTAGTTTTGAACAAACATGTAAAGAACAACAATGAAACGATTTCAAGCAAAAAAATGATAACTGAGTTTTTAGAGATCTTTTAAAATTTTCTTCCACTACACCATTTTGATAGGAAAGAAAGACAGGAAACAAAAGTCTCTTGCAAATATATGGCTTAGAGAATCATCTTCTACATAAGCAAATTTAGCAAAATGCCATGTAATGGTTTTCTAGATAAACTTTGTTTCCTTTATATCCCTTATAATTGCTATTTTAAATCCCTTTCCATTCTTAAAAATACTTCTATAAAAATAAAAGGCTTTCTTTCACCACAGTTTACTTTTCCCACCTGATTCACTGCAGCTATAATTTGTACATGGTAAATGATGCACTTCATGGATACCTGATAAGTTCTACAGACAAGCACCATTTGCTGCTACCTGCACCGCAGTCCTGATCTTTTTTCCCACCGAAGCCAACGGCAGAACTCAGAAGCTTCAAAAGAAGTTTAAAAAGGTCACTTGGTTAACTATTCTGACATATTGAAAAATAAAAAGCATCAGAGGGCTTGTTCATTACTGTTTAATTGTCAGAAAAAGCAAATCCCAGATTTAGAATTTTGGTTCAAGCAAAGCAAAAGACATTATCAATCATCTGCTTTCACATCCAAGCTCTGACTTGCTTTCCTTTTGCCTGTATGTAATAAATAAGTTCGTTATTACAGAACTACCACAAAAATGAAGGTTTATAAATGGTTTTAGCATTTTTTTTAGCACTTTGTTTGCCATTTAGACAATGTCTTCAAAGAGAACACCTTCTTAAGATACGAGAAGTCTGCTATGCAAACTCTCTGTAAAAGCAAGCCACTGGAGTGGAGTTTTGTTTTTAAATATGCATTTGTGAAATCCAAATGTAAGACAGCTATGGCTATTTCTCTGCACCTGAAAATAAGAGAAACATTTTACTCATACAAATATATGGTTTAAACAGTCATCACAAAAATAGAATAGGGCTAACCATTTCCTACAGCTCAGAAAGACAGCCTGGAATCTCCAGGTTTGAAACCACGTACAGCCCAACAAGACTGTGTTGATCCCCTTGCATTCAAGGTGGTCAAAAAGTCATTTATATGAAACTAAATTAATCTGTGACTAGTCCTGCAAGCAGCCCTGGTCTCTAGAACCTATTTAAATATGCAAATACAAAAGGAATAATTGAATAAATGCTGCTTTAGCATGTCCTGGCAATTAGAAATCTGGGAATGGCCTTTCACAGTAATTCAGCTCGACGGCAAGTCTAATTTACTGCTGCCTCTATTACAGACAGACAGACAGAGGTGAGAACTCTTGAACACACAAGCTTGAGTACAGAAGAATAACTGCATGGCTTGTGAAGAGTATCAGAAATCCTGCTACTTTGTAAATATAACAGGCTTGTAAAAAGAATACATTCAACCTACGTAGAGAAAACAACAGCAGTGATCCATTACTAACTTCATATTCAACAAAATAAGTCCAAACAGAACAGCAATAAAAGCAAAGTAACTTTGGGGTTTGAAATACCTTGGCATTAGCTAGAATCTTCTCTCACCTGCACTAGCACTGAATAATTGAAAAAAGCATGCATTTAAATGGCTTTTTAATTCACAGGTGTTAGAACATACAAAGTGCATCTTAATACCCAACATTTTCAGCAATATAAGACTGCAATAATGTCACCTTACTACTAATAACTATTTTTACTAAAAATCTATGAGCAGTCACTCCAGGCTTTAACATATAATACCAATAAAGAAATGAAGCCAAAACTACATGGGAATAAACCAAGTGATTTATATGAACTTCATCTTCAGCCTCTACTGGCAAACAAATACCTATTCCTTACCTGCCTGCTGGGTAAGAAAAGAAAATGAACACTGCTAATTAGATGATGAGGAAACAAGATACCACAATACAAATATTTTTATTCCAGTCAAAGATAAGCAAGTCTGCTCCCATGAACAGAAGCTGAACTAAATATCCTCTATACTCTCAAATCAGGTTTTAGACACAAGATATATTGCTATTTCCAGGAAACCAAAGGTAAAAGAATCCCTGTGTTCTGTCCTCCCCAGGCAGAACGTTGCACCACAGCAATGCTGAAAAGTTTAAATGTTAACTAAATCACTTCATGCTCCCAAGATCACCTACATTGGCATCAGCTGCACAATCTTAAAAGCATATGTTGAAGGGAAAGCAAAGTTTGGTAAAACCTTCTGATAGAACAACAAAAGTTTCCCTGAACTGAAAATATGTTGAATAGTCTACTCAGAACATCTTTAAAATATAGAGCCAAAAAAAAACCCCGCTCACAAAAAAAAGCCCCCAGAACCAAAACACCACAACACAAACCAGAGCAATGACTTTGTCCTGGGCACTTTGTTCTGAGTGCAGGGTGTTATTAAAAGCTTTATTTCTGATTGTTACTTGATGTAACACCAGGGTTTTTTTTCTTTTGAGTTTATCTGCAGGATTTGTGAGCCTGACAGAGAATGATACCAGTTTATTTAAACTTTTGCTTTCCTTGCTATTTTTAGCTGGTGGAGGCTAGCACAAAACATTTACTAGATCATAATGGCTTGTTGTATCCTCGCTGTTATTACAAACCACTCAGGTGGAAAGTTAAGTGTACAGTTTGAATTCATAGGTGCTTGTTTTCCACTGGTTGACATCTTCATTGATCATGTTGCGCTCTGTGAAAGTAACTTGGCCTTCTGAATCTATGAGAATCACCGTGTTAGTCCTGAAACAACATAAGGTTAACATACCATAATGTTAAGCCCTGTGTCCATTATATACATTTGCAGGGTCTCATGCCTCATGCCCAAAGGTATTAGCTCTTTTTCCCCCCCTGTTCTCCCCTGACCGCATCATCACCGTACTAGCAGGACAGAAATCATCCTGCCAAGTTCAGATGGGCATTTTCAGTCCCTTCTTCATTGCTCCACTACTCTGATTCCCTATTGCACTTGCAGTAGCTTACACACAGAGCTGCTCATCTCCAGAGAGTATGACAAAAGGTTAAAGTTTTTTTAGTGCCAAGTGTTTCATTCAGAAGTAGCATAAAACCAAGGGTTTTTTCCACATCCTACACATACCCTGATGCCATCAGGATTCCTATCAGTAGTCTTTCAATTATCCATTAATCATAGGACACTGATACATGGCCACAGAAAAAAAAAACTCCTTTCTCTAGGAACCTCCCAAAGAGAAAATTTGTTTTCATGAAAAGCAGATTCCACTCATGCATCTATGTCACTCTGCCATGTGTAAGCTTTCATTTCTCTATGGACACTGCAGTACCCCACCAGAGAGCAATGACTGACAGAAGTAGGAATTTTCCACTTTTACATGCAGATTCTCCATTTTTCAAGTGATGGCCTTCTGCAGCTGTTCACTCATATAAAAAAGTAGTTTATTTCCTCAGAATAACATCATGAGGCCTCATTAACAATCTCAATTCACTGAGCCAGGTTGCTAAGGTAAATATAAGTGTGAGCATACAATTATAGTCGCATGTTGTCAAAAGAAAAGGGTTAAGTCACAAAAACTCCAGGTTTTGCAACTAGGTAATTGATGGCGAGGGAGGGACAGGACACTGGACCACAGACAAACGACTTACAGCAGCATAATTTTGATTTGAGATATGCCTTGATCCAGCACACATCTATTTTTGACTCTGATTTTTTTACCTTGTTCCATAACCTGGGCAGCGAACACACACAGCTGCATACTGGTTCAATATGGGACGTATATAATCCTTCCCTTGGTCTTCAATTGCAGGGTCTGGTAATTGACTGAAAAAAGTAGCAAAGCAATAAAAAATATAAATGAATTCTCCAATGGTCACATCATCCCTCTTGAATCAAGCTGTGTTGGTATCAAGAGTGGGTGATAAATAACAATCACTTTTCAAAAGGTACAAAAGTGTGAACTGTGTTCAGACCTACAGTATGAGGAAAACCAAAGATCAAGCAGCTCATCAGCTCTTTCCCAAAGAGATTCATTTAAGCTCTTCAACTTCTGTGTTGCTTCAAGAAGTATTTTGTGGATCTTGACAAGTTTTACACTTTCCTTGTTATTGCTTGTCTGTCTCTCTGTATTTTACTTTCAACTACCACACTAATCACAGCATACTAGGGCTTGGAAGTAGTGATCAAGAAACTTGAGGCACACCACATAAATCAGCATTTTTCCATTCAGAGTCCAGAAACTCTTTTTGTGTCAACAAAGAGTAGCAACATGGAATAGCCATCAGCTACCACCACAACTCATGTAAACAAGTGTTTACTCTGTGTGTAGTACCAAACTGAACCTTACCCTTAGAATGAGCCTTCACAAAACTCACAGCAAGCAACTTGTCCTACACCCATTCCCCTCACTGAAAAGTGCAATCTTTAGAAGGGCACAGAGAAATCGGTGTATAGTAATACACAGTATAGCACAGTAATAATGCTAACTGTGCTGCTTAAAAATCAATATTGCTGAAGAACACTACTTTTGCCCTTCATTAATCAGCTTTAATCAGCTAACTCAAGGCTCAAGTTTCTTTTAGTGTCAAAATAGTTTCTATATGCCATTTCTGAACTGGCCATATCACATTTTGAGTAAGCTCTGGCTATCTTACGGCTCTTGATTATTCATCACTGTAAGAAGCTCCTGCACCAAGTCTTCTTTTGTAAGATCTTGACTTCTCTTGACCACTTCTGTGAAAAGCTGCTTTCCATACTGAAGTTTCTTCCATGGAGTATCCAACAAAGAATTACTCAATCCATATATTCCTATGCACATAAAAACAAACAAACCCTTTCTTAAGGTCTGGAATGAAGAAAAGTAACTTATGTACTATGCAAAAAATAACTTCTAGTTTATCTTAGCCCACAGAGTCTGAGGGACAAAACCAAATGCTATCATTAATTCCTTATGATTTGCATATTCATCCTATTTCCAGCTTTCATTTTGCTTCAAAAATCAGTGAGAGGTCATTGAACTATGTACCAAAAATGTAATTCCAGAGAAGGGCAACAAAGTTGGTGAGGGGTTTGGAACACAAGCCCTATGAGGAGAGGCTGAGGGAGCTGGGGTTGCTTAGCCTGGAGAAGAGGAGACTCAGGGGTGACCTTCTTGCTCTCTACAACTACCTGAAGGGAGGTTGTAGACAGGCAGAGGTTGGTCTCTTCTCCCAGGCAACCAGCACCAGAACAAGAGGACACAGTCTTAGGCTGCACCAGGGGAGGTTTAGGCTGGAGGTCAGGAGGAACTTTTACACAGAGAGAGTTATTGCCCATTGGAATGGGCTGCCCGGGGAGGTGGTGGAGTCACCATCACTGGAGGTGTTCAGGGGGAGACTTGATGGGGTGCTTGGTGCCATGGTTTAATTGATTAGGTGGGTTGGATTGGTTGATAGGTTGGATGCAATGATCTTGAAGGTCTCTTCCAACCTGGTCTGGTCTATGCTATGCTATGCTATGCTATTCTGTTCTATTCTAATTATTTAATCACATGATATACAACACCCCTTCAGCTAGTAAAAATTTCCTAGGTGTAGAACTCAGCAACCAAACTATGTCTCAACCACTGGACCACTACTTCTGCTTTATTAAGGGGGAAAAAAACCCCAGCCACTTCAGAGCATTATTGCTGTAAGTGCACTAAAAGCTTAAATTCAGCTCATTTTCAACACTGCCATTAAGACAATGTACACTGTGGTATGAAATCAGGCAAACCAGCAAACTCCTTTATTTTTTACCTTTAGAACACAACACAAAGAGAAACATTAGGGTATTATCTAACCTAAGCACAAAAGAGCTCAGAATCAGAATGTTGTTGAGTGTATTTCTGCAAAGCAACTTTTACCTTTCAAGCTTTACATGTCATGAAATTTGTACTAAGGAAGAAAAATGAGAACTAGCAGCTATTGGAGTAATCTCCTCAGAGAAGTGGTGGAGTCCCTGACATTGGACACCTAGGATTCATTCTGGGCCATCTTGTCTAGACTGGGCTTTTGCCAAGAAAGGTTGGACTAGATGATCCTTGAGCTCCCTCCAACCTGGAATTCTATCAACAATCAACTGTTTAGAGACCACTTCCATGTGGACCCCTAACTATCATTCAGAAGGGATTCTGTTTTCATTCTTGGAAAACAGTGAAAAGCAACATTTGATGACAAGGAGATTTTAAAAGTTACCTTGCATTTGTCACCACATTCCAAACAAACACCAAGATTAACAAACCTCATCTCTCCTTAGAGGCAGCCACCTACACAGAAAAGTCATTTGTTTCTGAAGCAAGGAGACAAGAGCTACCTTTGCTACAGTATGCAGATAACTGAAATTTATGATTCAGTTTGTCATTACAGCAAGCTGCAAGATTGTTAATTTATTTATTTTTTTAATATTTGTATTAAAACCTGGCTTTTGGCTTGTAGCTGTGCTAAATCTAACAGTTGTTTCCAAGAATTGATGCTGTAATTGCTACAGTAACTATTTGCCTATTGGCAGAAACATTTTGCCTATTAGTCTAAACAGGCAAAATAAGCCACTGCCATTAACTGCTATCAACCAACTGCACTGCTCAGAGCCTTCTACGTGTCCATTTAAATTGGCTTTTTGGTGATGAATTCTGGAGTATTGCTCTGGGGGCTAGCAAATTATTATTGAGTTTGAATATTTTAAAACAATTCACCTGGTAAGACAGATTTTCTTATTATTTTGTTTGGTTGTACGTTTATAGCAAATTCTGTCCCTAGGGGAGCGCAGTCACACTTAGCCCTTAACACTGCTGGGTAAATAGAATAGAATAGAATAGAATAGAATAGAATAGAATAGAATAGAATAGAATAGAATAGAATAGAATAGAATAGACCAGACCAGACCAGACCAGACCAGACCAGACCAGACTGGAAGAGACCTTCAAGATCATCGCATCCAACCTATCATCCAACACCACCTGATCAACTAACCCATGCAACCAAGCACCCTATCAAGTCTCCTCCTGAACACCTCCAGTGATGGCAACTCTACCACTCCCCCAGGCAGCCCATTCCAAGGGGCAATCACTCTCTCTCTGTGTAGAACTTCTTCCTAACCTCCAGCCTAAACCTCCCCTGGTGCAGCTTGAGACTGTGTCCTCTTGTTCTGGTGCTGGTTGCCTGGTAGAAGAGACCAACCCCTGCCTATCTACAACCTCCCCTAAGGTAGTTGTAGAGAGCAATAAGTCTTTAATCATTTATGCTTTGTATAAAAGCAGTATTATTTCTCATATAATCAAAAGATGCAATTTAGTAATATGAGCTGACAGCTCCCCCTGTAAAAAGACTTTTTCCTTTCCAGAAAGCTGCCTTGATCTTAGACCTAGAATAACTTTTTCCTCTCCTTTCCCCTGTTGTGGGTAAAGCTGAGGTTTTTTTCTCCAGCCTTTACGTAAGCAACTAATTTCTGTAAGTGCTGCTCCCAAATGGACTAAATAAAAGGGAGAGTTAGGGTCAAGTCTAAAAACCTTTGAAAATTCCATTCCTGAAGATAAACTTCTGCCCTTCTGCCATATCCCCCTAATGGCAGCGCAGGTAGGTACACTGAGATAGATAGAAGCTTTTACTACACTACTGAGTCTTTACCAAAACTAGTAAATATTTAAAGGAATATAAGAACACTTTCCCCCCCCTTTTTGAAAGAATGCAAAGGAAAAAAGATGAGGACAATATTTAAATAGCTAAATGACTAGAGCAATAAAGCTACATTCTGTCCAGTACACAAAGAGATCCTACAAGAAGGCTGCAGAGGGACTGTTTCCAAAGGCTTGTAGTGATGGGATAAGGGGCAATGGTTTGAAATTACAGAAAATCAGATTGAGATGGGATGTTAGGAATAAATTCTTTACCATGAGGGTGGTGTAACACTGGAACAGGTTGCCCTGGGCGTAGTTGATGCCTCATGGCTGGAGATATTCAAGGTCAGGCTCTGAGCAGTCTGACCTAGTGAAGGATGTCCCTGCTGACTGTGGGGGGGTTGAACTAGATGACCTTTGGAGATCCTTTCCAACCCAACCCATTCCATGATTCTAGGATTCTCTAAAATAACAAAAAGTAACATTCAGACCTTACTGATGAAAGCTTACCAGGATTGAGGAAAACAGGTTCTGGTTCTCCTTTGTTTCCATAGTAGCAAATTACATCTCCTTTGGTGGTGCTGAAAAATATAAATAAGAATTTCTCCTTGAGAAACCATCAGCTTCTATATTTGATTATGCTTTGATTTCATGCAGTCTTCAAACACAGCAAGATGTTTCTTCCACTGCTACTTCTATGATATCACTGCCCAGAGATTAATTGATGAATTACATTAATCTCCTGTCAAGATACCCTATTAGCTATACCACTGTCAAATAGTATCATTATAATTTATAAACATCATGGTAATAAAATTCAATAAACCTCCAGAACTGCTGCATAGAAAGTAGCCAGGCTTAACGAGAAAAATCTCTGTGTGGTTTTTGAATAACTGGAGATTTAGCTACTTGGGGAAAGGGGGCACATTAAAACAAAGGAAATTTTAAGGCCCACTTATGGCAATGTTGCAGGGCATATTTGGTCCTTTAAGTGACAGGCATTTTCAGGCTGATTTCAGGTAATTCTAGTTACTGCTTGTAAGCTTTCCCCCCCCTTTCTCTAATGGCTTCAGCAGTTGCTCCCTCTTGTGCAGAGTTTAGCAGGGAGGACCCCACATGTTCAGACAGCTGCAAATACCTCTCACTGGCATATCCAAATAATGCAATTTAAGTAGTTGTGCAGATATTGACAACACAAATACCAAATCAACTGATAAGAAGGTGGGGGGGGGGGGAGGGAGAAAAGTTGAATCATCAATAAGCCTTGTGGGGAAATTGACTGGACTGCCATTAGATGGCTCACTCTCGACATCCTTCAAACCCGTGAGCTGACATGAGAAAGTGATTCCTACCAGTTTGCTACTGGTTGCTGGAGGAATTTTTTATTGTTTGGTTGGAGGGGTTTGTTTTGTTTTTAATTTGTCAGGACACAGCCATGAGAACACATAATTCTGTATTCCGCTCTAGTGATTTGCTTGCTCACTGTGGAAAAGGGTATTATTCCAGTTCCACAAATGCATTCTGACTGCAGTTCAGCTTTCAATTTGTCCCTCAAGCTCTAGCTCCTTAGACAGCAGATGAACTTCTTGGATTAAAAAAAAAACAACAAACAAACACAAAACTCGCAGCTAAAATTGAATTTGGACTGAGTAGCATAAAACATAATACAGTAGAAAAGTAATTTCTAGCTCCCCTTTGTTTCCTAAGGTAAAAAGATATAGCTGTGCCTTGATGCAAATAAGATTGTACAGAATTCAATCTTATTAATGATGTACTGGAAGTTAAATTGCTCTGCCTAACATCCGCTACTCAAACCTTAATAACAAGCAAAACAGTCTCGATTTAGCTGCTTATATTCATGCAAAGGCATTCTGAAAGACATTCTACAGCATCCTCTGCAAGACAGCCAAATGAAGAGGGAAACATTACCTTACCAATTATCCAAGTCAGAAAAGGCAAGAGAAATGATTAAAAAACCTGACCACACAAAGCAAAAATAAAACTGCCTTTCCTTCTCCTCTTCCTCCCAAATCCATGGGACCCTTCTGGTGCTTTACAGAAAGATGTCCAAGTTTTTTGGCACAGTTCAAGACAGTAGCTACAGCAGGTGACACTTGTGTCTTGTTGCTTTTATTGTTAAATCTCACATAAGAAGCTCTCAGTTCTTCAATTTAGAATTTATCTGCTATTTACAGAAATGTGCCATTTTCTGAACTCCTTTCTAGTGGCTTAAAAGACATTTATTTTCCTGAAACTAGCTTTCTAGTCATACCATATACAATGAGAAGTATTTGAGCCTTTTTTCTTTCATTAGTTCCTTTGGTTAAATGACCAAGACATTTTGCTTTTAGGCTAGATGGACACTATTAAACATTTTCTAATATTTCAAGTATCAGCCTCCCATACTTTCTTCCCTGGATTCTGCCTGGTCCTCAAGGAAGCAGGAAAAACTTTAGATAATCAGAGCAGTTGAGCCATATTGTATTTGGCTGCAGATACTAAGCTACATATCTGTGATCTGGGACTTTGCGGGAGTAAAACTGAATGGAGTTCAAAGGATCAACAATAGAAGTATGAGGAGATCTGGGTGCATCAGTTCAGTTATTCAAAGACTGAAACCTCTGGAAAGAGGTCAGTGTTGCTCAAGCATGCCTTGCTCAAGCGTGTTACTGCCTTTGCAGAGCATTATACATAAACAAAGGCTAGACCCAGGCTGAGAACTGAATGTTCCTTCATCTTCTCCAGGTCTTGTTTCTGAGTGTTTGGTTAGGACCAGCTGGCCCTTTTAGCAATTTCAGGTCTTTCCCCTCCTCAGCACTCTTTGTATCATCTTCATGGCTAGTTACTGGCTAGCATAAAGGGAAATTAAGGTGTATGATGCATGTCTATCCCAGCTGGGCTTAGACATCTTCCTCCAAACTTGGTTGTGATGGGTACATTTACTAATACTAGAAAGAATTCCCCAGCAACCAGAAGAGGAGAGCATTGACCTGAGCTGTCATTAACATACCAGTCTGATTTGGTCCCAGCCATGTACTAGGATACAAGTTACATAGTCTTCAGGGTACACTGGCACACCACACGTGAACAGGAGCACAGAAGCAGCAATGTGTGAGGAAAGGATTTTAGGTCATCTGAAGTTGCTGAATCAGTGCATTTCATGGAGCCAACCATTTATGTTGTGATTCTTCCCCTTTACTCTGCTCTTGTGAGACCCCTACATTGAATACTGCATTCAGTTCTGGTGTTCCTGACATAAAAGGGACCTAAAACTGTTGGAGTGAGTCCAGAGGAGGGCTAATAATATATTTATGCAAATAAAGCAAAATCAGTAAGGCCATGACATGTTTTTTGGTTTTAGCTAGGGCACCACCAACTACACAAACTAGTTTACTGCTGCCTTACGTTCTCGTTTCAAATTGTTGAACCTGTATCTCCTGTAGAAGGGCTATGAACAGATCAGAGCAATTGTTATCACCTGAGGTCTCAAAAGATAGATTTTGGATGGAAAGGTAGACAAATGGGCTGAGCAAGCCCTTGAACACAGCTGTAAGACAAGCCTTGTCATAAATGAGAACACATGCTGAATAAGTAGGCACTACTGACTTCCTTTAGCAGTGGCTTTTTATGTGAAAGAACATTATCATCTAGCATCTGTTCTGAGATTCTTGTGACTAACAAATTCAGTAACATGTTCCCCTGGAGTTTAACAAAAAGAAGGGGAATAGGAACAAACTGCAGGATCACTAATTCAGGACATCTGTATCTTATTGTTTCTATACTCCACATTCCCCCAGGTGTGTGTTTTCTATTACCTCCACTGCAGCACTGCTGCTGTCTTCTGTCAAAGGAAGACTGAAGCCTTTCAAGAGACTTCTGAGATAAGGATACATTCAAAATTTAGATCACTGTGCCAATTAGCTACTCTTTCTTTTATCATTTGGCTGTACTTTCCCTACTGTTTACAGACACTCAGTACTGCATGTTGAGGCAGAAGCCAAGACAAAAAAAGAGTAATTACCAAAAACAAAACCATAGAAATCACTCTAAGCTTGATCATAACAATAGCCTCAAAATCTTGGCCCAGACTTATATTCTCTTCCCTCCCAGCTTTACAAGTATAGATACCAATTTCACTGGAGAAGTAATAAAGGCATAATTAAAGTGATGACAATAGGACCCAGCAGATAGATTAATTTATTTTTCAAATCCCAGCCATAGCTGATAGTAGAAAGAGAAGAAACTAAAACTACATGAAAAACTCATGGTCTTAGATACATCATCCTGTCAAAAATCCTGTAAGCAATAATAAGTGTTATAGGAAATACTCTAGGCAGCACAAATCTCAGCAGTAATAGATCACAGGATGTCTTAGGTTGAAAGGGACCTTAGAGATTATCTATTCAAACCTCCCTACCGTGGGCAGAAATGCCTTTCAACTAGACTCATCCAACCTGGTATCCACAACTTCCCTGGGCAACCTATTCCAGAGTCTCACCACCCTCATACTGAAGAACTTATTTCTAAGATCCAGTCTAACCCTATTCTCCCTCAGCTTCAAACCATTCCCCCATGTCCTATTGCAAGACATCCTTATGAGAAGTCCCTCTCCAGCTTTCCTGTAGGATCCCTTCAAGTATTGGAATGCAGCTCTAAGGTTACCGCTCACTCTTGTCTAGGCTGAACAACCCCAGCTCCCTCAGCCTACTCCCACAGCAGAGGCGTTCCAGCCCTTGGATCATCTTTGTGATGCTTCACAGAAACTTGAAAGCCACGCAGAGTTTGCCACAATTACTTCTTAGTTCTGATGAAATAAGCAATGTCCTTCTGCAACCCTGACCTGCTTCAATTTCAAGGTGGCTCCAAGTCATGTTCAACAAAAGCACTGACAGACAGGGAAAGAAAAAAAGTAATGAGGCAGTAAAGCTCCACAGGGTGTGGTTATCACCAAGCTATCACTCCCCTGGGCACTGAGCTCTAATCTTCTAACAGGGTGGATATTTTTCAAACAAGGACATGGGATTGTTTTATGTATAATGTGCACATGTATTTTTTGTGCAAGGAGAAATGAAACTGACAGCTTGAAATGCTGAGCAGCAGTTTTGACTGAGTAGTATGTTTCACAGATTAATTTTCTTTTCTTCAGTGTTCATGAGCTCATCAGAAAACTTTTTGCTCTGAAGCTAAAAGCAAACAAGCAAACACCAAACCACCCACTCATTTTTGTACTTATACAACCTACCATCAGATAAAATGGTGGAAAGAATACTGCTGGATATCGCAGCCCACAGAGCCCGCTTTGAAGCACTGCTCTGACTTTGTTGGGGATACCTAAACATTTCTTTGGTATTGTCCTCATTTTTTTAACCAGGCAAAAAATGATACCACAGGTAAGAAATAAAATAAAAATGTTTTACAAGCTTTTTTCCTTCTTTTGACATTGGACCATCCATCTCATGAGGCCTGCAAATGACTGAAGATCTACACAGAAATATCACAGTATCACCAAGGTTGAAGACCTCAAAGATCATCAAGTCCAACCTGTCACCACAGACCTCATGATTAGACCATGGCACCAAGTGCCACGTCCAATCTCCTCTTGAACACATCCAGGGACGGTGACTCCACCACCTCCCTGGGCAGCACATTCCAATGGCAAATGACTCTCTCAGTGAAGAACTTTCTCCTCACCTCGAGCCTAAACTTCCCCTGGTGCAACTTGAGACTGTGTCCTCTTGTTCTGGTGCTGGTTGCCTGGGAGAAGATACCAACCTCTGCCTGTCTACAACCACCCTTCAGGTAGTTGTAGAGAGCAATGAGGTCACCCCTGAGCCTCCTCTTCTCCAGGCTAAACAATCCCAGCTCCCTCAGCCTCTCCTCTTAGGCCTTGTGCTCAAGGCCTCTCATCAGCCTCATTGCCCTTCTCTGGACACATTCAAGTGGTAGTACAGAAGATGTTAGAGAAGTACCTGGACACCTCATTTTGATGAGGAAGTTACAAGGAGCAAGACAAATGTGCTCTGCAAAAGGTGGTATTAGGACAGACGACGCATGAGAAGAAATGTGAGCTTACAGAGTAATCATGATGACTTGCCCATCTACATTCTTTCCACACTCCAAGTCTGACCCTATCTCACTTTTCCCTGGAAAGGCTCCTAAATGTAATCTCTGGAGAGCTCCCATGTTGCCTTGTCTTGATAACCATACTGAACAAGACAGGCCATGTCTCTAAAACCTGGTCACACCATTCAGCTGCTTTAATCTCATAAGGCACTGCACTATCAACAGTTAACTCTTCTCCCAGACACTTTCTCTTCAGTATGCTTTTTTTACCTCATCAATCATGTTACTACAAAACTAACCAGATGCAGATTTCTATATTAAAAAATAAAAAGAGTCTCTTGGTATTTCTACAGAATTCATATAAACACATATTTTATTATTATATATTTATGTATCCATTCCCCTTCTCCCCACACACGTTCCAATCCCATTGTTCTGGGAGTCTGCAGTTTCAACTGGAACTCAGACCTATCCATCATCACATCAAGGCTTTCACACTCCAGATCAGAACATGAAGAATTCTAGTACACAATGTCTATTTCCAATGTGTTACCAAATTAGTCAACAGAAGTGATGGCACAAATCACTACATTTCCCCTGAAAACTGCCTGTCATGAGGGAAAGCAGAAAAGCTTATATGAAAGGCCTTTTCCTGCAGCATCCTCCAGCTTGTTTTGTATGGGACAATTCATCTATTCCTTAGGGAGAAAGTGATTCATTCCTACCACACAGGGATCTTATTGCACATAAACAATGTGGACTCTAACTGAGAACCTGTCAGAGATTCTATACTTGCTGGATGACTGACAAAAAGCTGCCACTTCAGGTTGTCCTTCAGGGCAGCCTGTATTACACGCTTGTCAGCATGGAACACAAGTAAGATGCTGCCACAACAGCCCTAACATAAATTTGAGATACCCAGGAAAGTCTGAGCAACTGTTGCAGCTAGATTTGTTGGGCAAACACAGGTTTCCCCAAGACAGAAATGCTATCTCCATCATCAATAAAAGCAGCTCACTATTACTTCACACATGACAAAGGGAGACAGAACAGAAACTGCTCTGCATCTTAAGCAAACATTTTCTTAGTCCCACCTTGCTCCTCTCTAATCAGACCAACTGATAGTTAAAATTGGAGGAATAGCAACACTGCTTTCTTAGAAGCTAACTTTGCAGATACCCAAGACTCCAAACACTGTTTGCCATATGCCATACATTCAACATTAAACATTAAAGTACATTTAGCCTGTAATAGGTATTCATGACTCTCCTGCTCAGCAGCCACAGCAAGATGATAAACTGAAGAGATTAGAAAACTGAAAGCACTAAGTATTTTTTCCAATGCATTATTCTTTTTAATAAGAGAAATTAATAGAATTTAAAATGACATCATGAGATGCCACAGAGCAAACAGATTACACTTAAAGCATCAAACCCTATCCCTGTTTCCAGAGTCACACAAAGCTGGGGAAATAAACAAGCACATTTTACAACCCCTGTAGTTGTTTCCAGCTCTCCCTTCCTCACACCACTGCACCTGTATCATCTAGCATCTTGCCAGCATTATAATAGAGGAGATAAAAATGTCTTTTCCTGAAATGCATACCTGAAACCTCAAACACTGTAAATCTCTCTTTAAACTGAGCTGCACCACATGCTCAGTTATACCCCTCTCAACAGTGCTTCATTTACACTTTCAGTTTGAGGTTCCTCTCCATTTCACACCACTCTAACAGAGCCAACAGAGCCCCTGTAGCAAACGGGTTTGTGACACAACAGAACATGCTAAGTACAGTCTTCAATCTGAAGAGTAATATGAAACAACAAAACAGCATTAACTACAATAGAGCCCCTGTAGCAAACAGGGGTTTGTGACACAACAGAACATGCTAAGTACAGTCTTCAATCTGAACAGTAATATGGACCAACAAAACAGCATTAACTACAACAGAGCCCCTGTAGCAAACAGGGGTTTGTGACACAACAGAACATGCTAAGTACAGTCTTCAATCTGAACAGTAATATGGACCAACAAAACAGCATTAACTACAACAGAGCCCCTGTAGCAAACAGGGGTTTGTGACACAGCAGAAGAACATCCTAAGTACAGTCTTCAGTCTGAACAGTAGCATGGACCAACAAAACAGCATTAACTACAATAATATTTTCTATTTACAGAGAAAACCAGTTTCCATTTGTACACTACATTTCTCTCTGGAGTACTTCTCATTTCCTAAAATGACAAGTTTACATATCTTAACAGAAATTGCTCTGCATCATTAGCTTGCCAAGAATTTAATTTCAAGAGAGTATCCAAGGCTAAGGACATATCAAAATGGAGAAGTTAATCAACACATACAGCTTTTAGAGTGATAATCAAGAAAGAATTATGACTGCATCACCACAGCAAGACTGTTGAGTTGAGCATACAATTCCCTGTCAGCTTAGCATGGAGGAATAAACAAACAAAACTGACATATGAAAGACTGCCTTTACAAATACATCTACTTCAATATTGTTATACTAGCAGCCACAATGACTATTCAACTTAACTAAATTAGAACAAACTCTCTGCTTGCTAGGTCATACCCTGAATATCATGTTTGCTTGGAACTACTATTCCTTCTATTATCTTTTCAGTTACTGAGAGCCTTCCAAATTATGAAAGCCAGCCAGGCAGCAACATGCAAGAAGGGAGGACAAAAAGTCAAATCCTCTGACCCTGGTGAAAATTGATGTAAGCAACAGAAAAAAAAATAGGAAGTGTCTGGTAGGATAATGAACTTTGTAAAGTAAAGATGAAAAGTAACAGAAAAGCAGCAAAGCCTGTAATCTCCTCACCTGCTTTTGGATTAAACTTCTGGAAACATAATGTAAATGCTTCTAAGCAGGCACACAAAGCAGAAATAAAGTCCTGGTATCTTCACAGGTGCTGCATGTCTGCCTTCCTGTAGTCACCCTTTTAGACTTCAATCATCTATTTGAGTTTCATGCCAGCTTCCCATCATATCATAGCAAGTTAAAAAAATGAAAACTAATAACCTGGCACAATAGCAAACAAAGGTCTTTCTTAACAAAAACCTGAAACCACAAAAAAATCCAAACAAACAAACAAAACCCCCACACCTCATAAAACACTTGCAGGGAAGTGGGAGAGCAGCGTAGGCAAGAAATGACTGATAAGCCTGAACCACCAGCTGAATGTGGTCTAATACAGAAAGTGAGTAATGTAAACACAAGGCCAGCTACTGTAGGGTGCTGGATTTTATTTTCACTGAAAACAGCAAATGCTATGACCTCCTGCTTTAGGTGTATGTGGCTCCTCAGAAGCACGCTGAAAAGCTGAGTGGGAGAAGGCCCTGCACCATCCATCTGTCTAGTAAGATTAATGCTTCTGCAGAAAGTGTGCCAAAGCAGCAGTGTGCTCCTGGCATTTTATACCTCCTTATGGTCAGGAAGTATGCACCTGAGAACACACAACCTGGAGATGACTTACCCCTGGATTTCTATCCTTCTGAATCAGGCATAATGCAAATGAAACTCATCATATATACCTGTGGACAGACACATGCACGTGCAGTGGAAGGAACCTTGCCAACCACGTGTACTATAATCTGGTACCTAAGGTTGTTTCTTCAGCTACAGAAACTTGAAGAAGTTAATGTATTTATTATGTACCAATTCTTTTTTCACATTTCAGCAGGTCAGTGATACAGCCACTCTGACAAGAACAAGAGCTTGAAAGCTTTCAGCTGTTATAATCCTACCACAGCACATCACCTCTCAGGACCAAAAAACCAACCAACCAAAACTGACTATGGCCTTTCAGGGAAAAAGTCACAGAAGTTTAGTGGGATGCAATGAACAGAATACAAGACAGCCCTCCAGTGTTTGAAAGATGACAAAATAACAATGGAAAAGATGGCTAGAGAAACACTAGGATCTTGCCTGCCAATTAGCAAAAGCTTTGGTTTCTGAGAGCCTCCTGTATTGTCACACTTCTGTGATAACTAAACCTATGTCACTGCTATTAGTTTTCTCCCTTTGACATTTGAACTGTGATGTTTGGTAGACTTACTTCAAGTCAGCGGCTAATAAATTAAATCCATTGTAAAGATGTCCTTCTGCTGAAACTTTCTTCAAGTAAGAGTAGCTGTCCAGATCTGCAGTCAAGAAGTTTGTTACAAGAGCACCTACAAAAGAGAAGTACACAGAGCAACTTGTGTGTGTGAACTCACTGTTCTGACAGGTCCCAAACAACAAATTAAGATACAAGATTCCTGTCACCTACAGCATATTGCAGTGAAAAACTCAACCACAAAACCGACCATCCAGCCAGACTTTAGAAGCCCTACTGTACTGTATCCCATTCACACTAAGAACTTGACTTCTCTGAAGAACTCCGTCAAAAGCTCTTGCTCAGATTTTCTACAGAATTAATAGAATCATAGAATTGTTAGGGCTGTAAGGGACCTGAAGGATCATTCAGTTCCAACCCCCCTGCCATGGGCAGGGACACTTCATACAAGATCTGGTTGCTCAGGGCCCCATCCAGCCTGGCCTTAAAAACCTCCAGGGATGTGGCTTCCACCACTTCCCTGGGCAACCTGTTCAAAAGGAGAAGGCTATGAGTGGATCTTATCAAGATCTACTAGTATCTGAGATGAAGGTGCCAGTCTCTATTTGGTGGTACCCAGTGACAGGACAAGGAGCAATGGGTACGATCTGAAACACGGGAGGTTCAACCTGAACATGAAGACACACTTCTTTATGGTGAGGATGACAGAGCCCTGCAACAGGCTGCCCAGAGAGGTTGTGGAGCCTCCTTCTCCAGAGACTTTCAAAACCCACTTGGTTGTGCTCCTGTGTGGCCTGCCCTGGGTAATCCTGCTTTGACAGGGGGGTTGGGCTCAATCTCTGGAGGTCCCTTCCAACCCCTAATGTACTATGATTCTGTGAACCACTTTCAAGAGAACACAGTACTGCATGTCCTGTCTGAATGTAACTTCAGGCTCCAGGCACAGGTACTCAAACTCAGCAGGCCACAAATTGCACTTACAGCACATAACCATTTCATGGTGTTAAAAATATCAATACTGTAATCATCACTATTGTACTGGGACAACAGAGCTTGTTTGTCCCTTTCTTCTTTATTTCTACTCCCTCATACCTCTTCCTTTTGCATTTTTATCAGTCTTTGGCTGCATATAGTTTGTCAGTGCTGCCATCTTGCCTTTCTTACTGATTCCCAGCCACGTTCCACCTTCTTTTCCTTCTTCCATATCCAGACCTAATGGACAAGTAAGTAAGAGTTAGACTATTACATTCACTTAAAAAAATATCTCAAGTTCAAATCAGGATTTCTTAATGTAAATCCTGAGTCAGGATCAGGTGGCATAAAATACCAAGGTAGGTAGGTAGGTACAAGACTGCCTTTCTGGATAAGTGAGGTAAATCATAGAATCAGAATCAACCAGGTTGGAAAAGACCTCAGAGATCATTAAGTCCAACCTAACACCTCATGACTAACTAAACCATGGCTTCAAGTGCCTCATTCACTCCTTTTTTGAACACCTCCAGGGACAGTGACTCCACCACCTCCCTGGGCAGCACATTCCAATGACCAATTACTCTTTCTGTGAAGAACTTTCTCCTCACCTTGAGCCTAAACTTCCCCTGGCACAGCTTGAGACTGTGTCCTCTCATTCTTTTGCTAGTTGCCTGGGAGAAGAGCCTAATCCCCACCTGTCTACAACCTCCTTTCAGCTAGTTGTAGAGAGCAAAAAGGTATCCCCTCTTCTCCAGGCTAAAAAACCCCAGCTCCCTCATCCTCTCCTTGTAGGGGTTTGTGCTTGAGACCTCTCCCCAGCCTCATTGCCCTTCTCTGGACACGTTCAAGTATCTCAATGTCCTTCTTAAACTGAGGACCCAGAACTGGACACAGTACTCAAGGTGTGGCCTAACCATTGCTGAGTATGTGGGCAGAACAACTTCCCTGCTCTTGCTGGCCACACTATTTCTGATGCAGGCCAGGATGCCCTTTGCCTTCTTAGCCGCCTGGGCACGCTGCTGGCTCATGTTCAGACAGCTAAAATTACCTGCCCTCCAATCCTGCACTATCAAATATTTTCCAGGCTACTGCAATAACAGATGAGAGAGGAGGGGTGGAGGGGGGGAAGTAAAAGTAAAATGATAAGCTTTGTGTATATGCTAAAATACATACAAAACTCCAGCAGGCTCAGAATGTTTAAAAGCAAATCTCAGAAGATTGTTATTTTCAAGTTTAAATATAATCAGTAACTAAGAAAATTTAGACTAAGATAGGTAAGTGATAAAAACATTAGACCCTGGTATTACACAGAATCATAGAATTGTCAGGGTTGGAAGGGACCTCAAAGGGGCCACCAACCCCCCTGCCATGAGCGTGAACACCTCATGCTAGACCAGGCTGCTCAGAGCCCCATCCAGCCTGGCCTTAAAAACTTCCAGGGATGGGGCTTTCCACCACCTCCCTGGACAACCTGTTCCAGTATCTCACTACCCTCATAGTGAAGAAATTTTTCCTAACATCCAGTCTGAATCTACCCCCTAGTCCTATTGCTACCCAACATCTTAAAATGGTAATTTACATTGAGGAGGGAGACTAACAAAAGTGAAGCCCCCATCAAAATCTTTTCAAAGGTAGTACAAGTGGAAAAAAAAGAAAAAAAAATCACCCAAATGACTGCCTCTTTCTAATGAGCTCATGTTAACCAACAAGCATTTAATGGAAAAGCAAGAACCAGTTCAATGCACCGTGCATACTGTTAGAAACCTTTGCATTCTGGATCATCAGGTCACAAGATAACTCCCATTAGAAGGTCAAAATAACAGGTTTTGGATCCTTATTCAGAAACCCCTTTCTCTCTTCAGTACCCAAAACTTCAGTCTCAAGTTTAGCCACACCATATCTTGACAATACTTTTGCTGCTCTTCCTTAACTGGAAGGCACACAAAAGAAAAACACAGCTTTGCTGAACAATGCCCAGTGATTACCACACAGCAATTCCTGTTCTCCAAAACTGCTATAAATGCAAACTATTTTGTCATTTTTAAGTCATACAAAGAATAAAGTTGGTTTATTTTGGTTCCACTTGTTGCTTTTGTTTGAAATTGCATTATTAACTTGGAGGCATATATACATGGGGTCTCCACAAATACAGCAGCCAGATGGAGAACAAACCACTTTCTTATGCCAAATACGGACCGAGCTGATGAGGGTATAAAAGACAAAGATTCAGGGCCCTTCAGTTCTCAGGATAGCTCTTTGTTTGCTTGCTGCCACATAGCTGGGGAAGCAGCATCCAGAATGTCTGGCACATGACAGAAATGTCAGCCAGAACTTCAGAAGCAATGGAGCTCTAGTGCAGCAGGAGTCATTTATCCTCACAGGCCTCCTTGCCAATGACAATAACACATCGC
The DNA here is from genome assembly GCF_026170545.1 of Melanerpes formicivorus. Lineage (NCBI taxonomy): Eukaryota > Metazoa > Chordata > Aves > Piciformes > Picidae > Melanerpes > Melanerpes formicivorus. The sequence continues at coordinate 3,182,100 of NW_027142388.1, read as the reverse complement.
ATCAACAAAGAGTATTTGCAAAGTCAAAACCTTGCATGTAAACAATGGCTTGTCTTCCAGAGCATCATTTCTGCTTCTGAGAAAAGGCAGAAGTATTGATTATGCTTAAAAATGACTACAGCTGAATTCCCTTCGAAGCAGCAGCAGACAGCTGGGTGACCGTACCATCAGTTTAGCAAAATGTAGACACAAAAACTAATAAACTGATGGATCACTACCTTGAATTATTCTGCAGCCTATAAATTATTAACCAATAACAAATTATGTTTTTTTTCCTTTCTTGAGGCTTGGTTTAATGGTTTCAAATCACTATTACAGACAATGAGCCTGTGGAATAATTCCACCCATTTTAAGAGGTATTTCAGTGTATCTGACAATGCTAAAGTAATCGTTACTGATGGACAAATTAATCTGATCTCTTTCCACTGCGCTGCTCAGACTGAAATCAGTTAAAGAACATTACACTCAAAAACTCCACAAGGCATTTAAACACAAATAAGATAGTAATAGCACAACTCATCTTTCAAACTGCTGACATGTTTTCCAAAGTAAATTTGCTGACGACACCAAGCTGTGGGCAGGAGTTGATCTGCTGGAGGGTAGAGAGGCTCTGCAGAGGGACCTCGACAGGCTGGACAGATGGGCAGAGTCCAAGGGCATGAGATTGAACACATCCAAGTGCCGGGTTCTGCACATTGGCCACAGCAACCCCATGCAGTGCTACAGGCTGGGGTCAGAGTGGCTGGAGAACGTCCAGGCAGAGAGGGACCTAGGGGTGCTGGTTGATGGTAGGCTGAACATGAGCCTGCAGTGTGCCCAGGCAGGCAGGTGGGCCAATGGCATCCTGGCCTGCATCAGGAACAGTGTGGCCCGCAGGAGCAGGGAGGTCATTCTGCCCCTGTACACTGCACTGGTTAGGCCACACCTCAAGTACTGTGTCCAGTTCTGGACCCCTCAGTTTAGGAAGGATGCTGACTTGCTGGAGCATGTCCAGAGAAGGGCAACAAAGTTGGTGAGGGGCTTGGAACACAAGCCCTATGAGGAGAGGCTGAGGGAGCTGGGGCTGCTTAGCCTGGAGAAGAGGAGACTCAGGGGTGACCTTATTGCTCTCTACAACTACCTGAAGGGGGTTGTAGACAGGCAGAGCTCGGTCTCTTCTCCCAGGCAGCCAGCACCAGAACAAGAGGACACAGTCTCAGGCTGAGCCAGGGGAGGTTCAGGCTGGAGGTCAGGAGGAAGTTCTACACAGAGAGAGTGATTGCCCATTGGAATGGGCTGCCCGGGGAGGTTGTGGAATCACCATCACTGGAGGTGTTCAGGAGGAGACTTGACAGGGTGCTTGGTTGCGTGGGTTAGTTGGTTGGGTGGTGTTGGATGATAGGTTGGACACGATGATCTTGAAGGTCTCTTCCAACCTGGTTTATTCTATTCTATTTCTATTCTATTCTATAGGGAAGAAGCGTATTTCCTAGCAGAAATGCAACACCACCACCATAATAACAAACACTCCAGGCCATAATTTCCTTATAAATTGTAAGAAACCCACTGGAAAGAGCAAGACATACATACATACCACTAAGGATCTCATTGCTGCTGTCCCAAAAATCGGCTGATTTGGATGGTCTGTGGTAAAATTCATCTCTATTAGCTGCTAGAATAAGCCTGGAGGACAGAAGAGGAAAAAGATACCATTACTCACAAGCTGGAACTTCACAGTACAGGCAGGAACAGAATCCAATTCTTGCTGCAGCATTAGCTCATTTTAAGTATGAAACCATCCTTTATCCTCCCATCTCACCTTTATCACGCAAAGTTCAAATGACATCTGACAGCAGGCTGCTCTCTCGCCATCTTGAGACATCAGCAAGTCTATCTTGGGGCAATGGGGCAGCTATTATTTTTTAAAGAACAATACTTACAACACAAAAGACTGAACTAAGCAGTCTTAGGATTCCTCCTCATGTGAAGTTAAAGCATAAAGAAAATTTAAAGCTAACCCACACATTTACAGGTAACATCAACAACAACAACAAAAAAAAGCAGCAGCATGAGGGTAGGTTTTTACTGGATCATTACTTAGGATCATGTACTCACTGTATTTTTTAACCTAATTTTGACACCTAAAGCTCTGTTTATGTGGTTCAAAGATAGAAGACAGATGCTTTTGTCTGTAAGTACTCAGAACGGGGCAGATTTGTGCTAGTCTCAAAAGTCCAGCCCCACTGAAATTCATTTGAAGAAACCACAGCATGCTCAGGGAGGCAGAGAAGTGAAGGGGAAATGTATGGGTTTCTGTAACAGTGAAGAGGTATTTAACTGGGGCTTTTGCTCTCTAGTTTTCTTTTGGTGGTGGTGGTGATTTAGGGCTGTTTTCTTTGCACATGTAGTTGCCTGCATAATCTGAGTCCTACCAGAACAGTAAGAAGAAGTAGTTGAATTGTTAATGAGAGTCAGCCCTTGCAGCAGAGAAACTGTAAGCAGCCCTGGAGGCTACACATTCAGGAGGCAGGGAGAAGTTATGAAAAATAATATGTAATTGAAAAATGATGCTGGATGAAATCCATTATTTATATTTAGAAATAAACACATCACTCTCCCAGACCAAGTGCTGTCCTGATAAAAAGCATGCTGTAACTCTTCAAAAGCCATGCGAATTTTGATAAGTTTAGAAAACTTGTACTTCAATAATTATCTCTGTATATTAGTTATGATCATAAATGGCATCTGCAGACTTGAAAAAAAACCATATACAAGAGTATTAGCTCCTGGCCTTTGAAAATCAAGAAGTATTTATCTGTCCATTTCATCCAGCAGAAGTTATTCAGACAAAGTAATTTGTTTGGTGTACTCTGGAGATCATACAAATGCCTCAACTGCATGGATGTTAGTCATTGCAGTAGCAGTTAGTGCTCCAACACTTAAGTCCAGGCTACTCTGACTGTGCAGATCTTCCATCTTTTCAAGTGAGAACATCAACATTTTCTGCTCTTCAGAAGCAGTGGAAGACAGTATCAGAAACTAAATGTAATGGCTCACTGCAGCATCAAATAAATACACAGTGTATAAATAAATAACTTTAGTGGATTTGTATGCTGAGAATCAGCATTCAGACACTCCATTTTTAAACCTGTTATTTTGGAACTTATTTTTTCAAGTGTTTTTCATCAGTAGCACATCCTCTCCTGAAGAGCAGATAATGGATTTGGCTGATCCAAGTAAAGGACAAAAGACCACTGAAACCCTAGGCATATGCTGGAGTCTCAAGGAAACGGGTGACTGCAGACACACTTGTGCACTCCACCACACCACACCATGATCCAGCAGCTAGAGCTTCCAAAGTCCTGCTCATTATTACCCAGAAAATGACTTGCCTTTATTTCAATGGCAAGATTGTGAGCATTCCCCATTCTCTCCAGCTCACAGTTAATTTTAATGAAATACCATCTTTCAGAAACCTGCAGATTTTCTTAACTAGTTTCCTATAACCTCAGTACCTTCTTGTCAGTTCTTCTCATTAGCTGCAGGCAAATTAAAATTACACAGCAGAAGCCAAGTTTGCTGCTGTAAACTGAAGTCAGGCCACACAATTTTCATTCTCATTTTTAAGCCACAGCACTTAGGAATCAATTCCAACAGAATCTCATTACTTAACTCAGTATTCAAATGTACTACCATTTTCTGCAGGTTTCTGGACCTGCCTGCAAATTCATCTCTTCAAGAACAGTGTTTTTAAACATGATCAGAAGGTGCACATTAGAAATACTGCAGATAAGGCATTATAATCAGCTATAAAGAAAGTAAAGAAGGCAAACACTTCATGGCAACCTTTCTGTAAGGAAGTGGCTTAGAATTTTGCCCAGAGATACCATCTATTAGCACAGCATATGTACATTTTAATCTTTCCAGTGCCTTTCAGACTTGCATTATTTCTGCTTTTCTAGTATTTGATCTGGCTTTCAGCTGGTTTACCCAATTTCTGTCGTCTTGCTTGAATATCCTGTGTTTACCACATGCATCCTCCTGCTACAGATTTTTATTTAAACAGACATCTCTACTGTTAAAAAATAGTTTGGTAGAAGTGCATTTCTCATTTCCTGAAGCCCCAATTATATTTTGCCTTCAATAACTCTTGACATGCAACCATGGGTTTTTTATAGTATATCAAGACTAAAAATAAGCAAAGTCTTTCTGGTGTGATTAAATATTCCCCATCTCAAGTTTAATACACAGCATTCAAATTTAGCACAAAGCTAGTATATAGGATTGCTGTAATCAAAACATCTTCATTTTGTCTTATATGAAACATAACCATACTGAAAAGGAGCAGCATTAAGTGACCCTCATCTTCTAATAAACTGCAAAAAGCCTATTCAGCTATTTTTATAGCTGAAATAATTCAACTGTATTAGGACCTACATATTAAGATTTATTTTACTGTTGAGGCAGAGGGATGAAAACAGGAGAAATCATTCCATTAAAGCAATTTCCTACAATGTAATTCAGTTCCATAAAAAAAGATTGTGTGATTATAGCTCTGAAGCTCGAAACATGTATTTATTTGTAAGATGCACACAGCAGAGTTCAGAAAGATGTAAAGGCACTGTGTTACCTTTGACAGTAATAATGGACTACAGTAAACTAGTTTGTTACACCACACTAAACTTTACTACAAATGGGCCTGGAGAAAGAACACAGAGGAAAAAAGGTAGAACAGCAAGCTGCAAGGGTACAGGAAGGTAGGTTCATTAGTGTATCACAAAGGTGAACTGTAAGCTTTTTGCTTAATTAGGTGCTCAGGAACATTGGCCAACATACTGCTCTAGGAACCAAAGTCTACCTGGATGGAAAACTCTCCTAAGTGTTATGGAGAACATCAGTTTATTAGCTACAAGACAGAGATGAGCACAGAGAGGTTTAACTTGGTCTAATGGCTGTAGTACTGTTGAGAGAATTAGGAAGGCTTGGTACCATTCCCAACTGATATTCAGACATACGTCCTTCAGAAAGCTGAGGCAAAGGTGAAAAAAAACCTTAAAGGAGAGGGAAAAAGGATATAGTTATTATGTGTTAAAGGAAAAAAAAGGAGACTAAAGTAATGTATCTGATGTCACCCTTTTCGGATGCAGCATGGCTAAGGGCTACGTGCTAGATCAAAGCTAGACCGAGCTACTCAGGAGGTTTTTCTGGCAAGGAGCAGCCCCGGGCAGGACCTGTCAGCAAAGCGCGGCAGAGCCGAGGCGGCAGCGAGGGGGAGCTGCTCTCACCCAGCGCAGGCCATTGAAACGCGCACGGGAACGCCGGGACGGGGAGCGCCGGGACCGGGGCGGGCAAACTTGCCGTGGCGAAGCGGGAAGAGCCTGGTGCTCCTGACCTAGTGCGGGATGTCGCTGCTCACCGCTGCGGGGCTGGACTACGTGATGGAGGTCCCTGCCAACCCAAACCATTCCACGATTCTATGATTCTATGAAAATCTGCCACCAAGAACACTGTGGCCTGGCACTTAGCACTGAAACAGACGGCTCAAAGCAATTTATCTCAGAGGCATAAAAAAAAGCACTTAACAAAAGGTACCGAGAAAGCTAAATACAATTAAATATTCCTGAATTTGGGCCAAACCGTCTCAACAATGCTTCCCTATTTTAACACTGAAAGCAACCTGCTTTCTGCTGTAAATCAATAATTTCAATCTTGATGCAATTGTTTTTATAGCAAGTGAGCTACTGTAGACTGTACTTTCAAATATTGATTGTGGCAGAAAGTTCTCTTGCCAAGAAAGTACAGTTTACATCCAAAGGATTTTCCCAAGAGGCATCAAATTGATGAACCTGTCTTTTGCTCATAGGTAACACAAAGAAAGTCAGACCAAATAAATGGATATATTAATTCATCACCAGCCCCATCATAAACAAACCCTCCTTTAAGGCCAATTCCAGATGCAGAAGGGAATGCACTCCATGGACGATTTAAGTTTTGGTTCTCATTTCTTTTCTTGCTATAGAATGGCATTTGCTACTCAATACAAAAGGGCAGAGGAACAAGACAGTGAAAGGCATGGTGATTTACTGAGCATCCTGGCTGTTTCTGGATGAATACAAACACCTGTACCCCACAAAGTAATATGGAACCCATACAGTATGTATAAATACAGTGGGCAATAGAATTCTACAGCTTTCTCACTGGCCTGAAGTGCTATCTCTCTATTACATACTGAAGGTACTCAAAGATACTGATGTTCAATATGAACTTTTAGAATTAAGGGCTGTAATGAGTGAGAAAATTATTATCCTGGGCTGCATCAAAAGCAGTGTGGCCAGCAGATTGAGAGAGATGATTCTGCCACTCTGCTCTGATGAGACTATATCTGGAGTATTGCATTAATGTATTTACCCTACTAAAAGAAGGGTACAGCTGTAGCTGCTCCAACAAACATAATTCCTCTTGTTTTAAATTATAAAGTAGAAGGCAGGATTTTCAAACTCTGGATTACAGTATTTAAAAGATTTGCTGTACACCACATGACAGACCACCAGCAAAAGATCAACAATTACAAAGCCCAGGTCCTCTGATATAGTCTGAAAACTAAGGGTTCTCAAAAGGTTGAAGTCTTCCAGTGGAGAAAGTCAGGAAGTTAAACATTACAAAAACCATCACGGAACACATAATAGAGACTTGAGTTTATAATTCAAACATTGGATACAACAAGAACTTGTACATATATATAAATAAGAAATCCTGGGCTGCATCAGGAGAAGTGTGGCCAGCAGCTCGAGGGAGGTGATTCTCCCCCTCTACTCAGCTCTGCTGAGACCCCACCTGGAGTACTGTGTCCAGTTCTGGAGCCCCTATTACAAGAGGGATATGGACATGCTGGAACAGGTCCAGAGAAGGGCCATGAGGATGATCAGAGGGCTGGAGCACCTCTCCTGTGGGGACAGAGTGAAGGAGTTGGGGCTGTTCAGTCTGGAGAAGAGAAGGCTCTGAGGTGACCTCATTGTAGCCTTCCAGTATCTGAAGGGGGCCTACAGGAAGGCTGGGGAGGGACTTCTCAGGATATCAGGGAGTGATAGGACTAGGGGGAATGGAATGAAGCTGGAGGTGGGGAGATTCAGGCTGGATGTGAGGAGGAAGTTCTTCACCATGAGAGTGGTGAAGCCCTGGAATGAGTTGTCCAGGGAGGTGGTTGAGGCCCCGTCCCTGGAGGTGTTTAAGCCCAAGCTGGATGAGGCTCTGGCCAGCCTGATCTAGTGTGGGGTGTCCCTGCCCATGGCAGGGGGGTTGGAACTAGATGACCCTTGTGGTCCCTTCCAACCCTGACTGATACTATGATACTATGAAACAAATGTGTGGGGTTTTTTTGTTGTTTGGGTTTGTTGTTGTTGTTATTGTTGTTTGTTTTTCCCATTCAAACCACCTTTACCTGTATGCATTTTTTGAAACTGGCCGGGGGTCAAATTTGAATAGAATGATGCACATTGAAGAATTGATGCTTAAATCTTGCTTCTTCCACAAGGACTCAGTGCAAGGTCATTCTGGGTTAGCCTAGAAAGTAAATGAAGATTATCTGTTATGCTGAAAATAATAAAAGGAAAACCTTGCTTCTCAACTGCTGCTTAAAGATTGAAACATTCTCACTAACAGCTCACACTAAAAACAAACAAATAAAACAGGACTTGCAAAATATACTTTTTTTCCCCCAATGGATGGTTTACTAACAAAATTCTTATGGCTCTTATTAGCTTGGCTAATTCAGCTTTTTAGGAATGAAATAAGCATCAAGAAAATACAGACAAAGTGCTAGCAATACATGAAGGAAAGACTATTATGTAATTTTCTGTTCATCATCAATATTTGCCCCCCTTTTAAGTAAGGAAATATGCTTCTGTTTGAATAAAGAAGAAAATAAGACTCAAGCTGTTGTGGAAGAAAATAAAGTCTGATCTAAGACACTCCCAAGCCTATAAATGACATGGACAGTGGCAATGAGTGTACCCTCAGCAAGTTTGCTGATGACACCAAGCTGTGTGGTGCAGCAGACACCCTGGAAGGAAGGGAGGCCATCCATATGGACCTTGACAGGCTGGAGAGGTGGGCACAAGCCAACCTCATGAGGTTCAACAAGACCAAGGGCAGGGTCCTGCATCTGGGTTGAGGCAATCCCAGGCACAAATACAGGCTGGGCAGTGACTGGCTGGAAAGCAGCCTTGAGGAGGGAGACTTGGGGGTATTGGTGGAGGAGCTCAACATGAGCTCTCAGTGTGCACTTGCAGCCCAGAAAGCCAGTCAGATCCTGGGCTGCAGCAAGAGAAGTGTGGCCAGCAGGTCAAGGGAGGTGATTCTCCCCCTCTACTCAGCTCTGCTGAGACCCCACCTGGAGTACTGCCTCCAGTTCTGGAGCCCCTATTACAAGAGGGATGTGGAGGTGCTGGAAGGTGTCCAGAGAAGGGCCAGGAGGATGATCAGAGAGCTGGAGCACCTCTCCTGTGGGGACAGAGTGAAGGAGTTGGGGCTGTTCAGTCTGGAGAAGAGAAGGCTCTGAGGTCACCTCATTGTAGCCTTCCAGTATCTGAAGGGGGCCTACAGGAAGGCTGGGGAAGGACTTCTCAGGATCTCAGGTAGTGATAGGACTAGGGGGAATGGAATGAAGCTGGAGGTGGGGAGATTCAGGCTGGATGTGAGGAGGAGGTTCTTCACCATGAGAGTGGTGAAGCCCTGGAATGGGTTGTCCAGGGAGGTGGTTGAGGCCCCGTCCCTGGAGGTGTTTAAGAGCAGGCTGGATGAGGCTCTGGCCAGCATGATCTGGTGTGAGGTGTCCGTCCCTGCCCATGGCAGGGGGGTTGGAACTAAATGATCCTTGTGGTCCCTTCCAACCCTGACTGATACTATGATACTAAATAAAATATGCTTATTATTAAAGTCAAGGGTAAAGTATTATTGTTTACCATCAGGAAAAATATCAGGTACCAACAAAAACCTGTACTAGACCATAGTGTACATTTTGATGACTAGTTTCCAGCACTTGTGGTATGTTTAAAATCCTGTCTGTGCTCAGATGGCATAACAAATGTGCTTTGTATTTCAAAACCCCATTAACAGCTTTCAAATTTTTTGTGCTGCCCCAATGAAAAGTTTTCTGGTAATAAAACTGCAGCTCAATTCTTACTTTTTGTTGCTGCTAAAATCATTATCAGAATGCTATCAACCAACCACACATAACCAAGTTTTACTGCTACTGAGAGCTTTTTCCATGCAAGAGTATCACAGTATCACTAAGGTTGGAAGAGACCTCGAGGATCATGGAGTCCAACCTGTCACCACAGACCTCATGACTAGACCCTAACCAAGTGCCACGTCCAATCCACTCTTGAACACCTCCAGGGATGGTGACTCCACCACCTCCCTGGGCAGCCCATTCCAATGACGAATGACTGTCAGTGAAGAACTTTCTCCTCCCCTCTATAGGTGGACAGGGGAGTGGGACAAGCAGAGTTCAGAGCCACAAGGCTATCTGAGCAATCTAGTGACTGAAGCAACAGCTGTACAAAAAAGTAGGACTTTTAATGATACTTCAGATATGTAGAAAGTGTCTCTCTTGCACCTAAATTTCCACATCATTTACCTTAAGAGATACCCAGAAATTTTGACTACATTTCATATTACCAGAAGCAGAGCTACAAGCGCAGCATTTATGCACTTTTTTTTAATTAACAGCTTGCCAGTAGCTGCTGGCTCCTGTTAAGTCACAGTTCAGCACTACAACCAGCCTGCTGTTGCTGTCATGGCACAGGTTCAATCCTGCAATCTAATATTCTGCAGAGACTCTTCTGTTGCAGGAAACGAAATGACTTAAAACAAGGTGCAACACTTCTGACATGCCTGCCAAAGCACAAGAAGATTCGTCAAAGGAGAGTACGTGTGTATCCTTCCAATTTACAAAGTATTTTAAGCTCTGTGACAAAAGGAATACTCCTCCCAAGGTGACTTCATAGTTCACCAGCTAAAAGCAACAATAGCCAACTTATCCCAACTATTTTCTGTGTAACAGGTTACACAAAAAGGCATTAGAGAAAGCAGAAGTAAATCACACTGCAGGATGCCTTCACCTCTAGGAAGTCAATCTCCAAGGAACTGCATTAGAAATTAATCCTAAACTGAAGCTGCAGATTTGAATTTTGGATAACTGATTTACTAGCCACATGTTTAAAGAGATCCATAGCCAGCTTCATTTAGCAAATCCAATCAGTTTTGAGAAGGTGTTATCACCACTCTCAGACTCCTGAGTTTTCAATAGGCTGCAATCATACTAGACTTGCACAACTGAACTACTAGTTCAGAAAGACTTGGATCTTCTACATAGAGATCCTGTTAGTTCTTCACAACATTCAGGATCTTGTACCCCAGCTGCTTGATATCACTAAATGCAAACAACACTGACCTGTTCACACCTTCCACTCCAACTCTTGAGAAACTGAAGCTAAAACAAAATTAGTCACAGTTCAGATGACAGAGCACAAATTTCCTAGAGCAACAGACAGTTTATGAACAGGAGCAGAGTGCCATTTCCTGATAATATAATTAAAACATAACACAACTCTTTTATACTTATTTTTACTTGACATTTCTGATGCTGTTCAGATATCCAGGCAGTATCTGTATGCCATACCTTACCTCAGTTTCTTAATTCAGGTTATCATTTATTCTAGCAAAAGGGCTTTAAATTACATATCTTCCCATTAATTTCTCCTCTGGAACATTACATTGTTCTTTATTCTGCACCAGTTACCTTTCTTTCAACCTTGTCTGGTCTCTGTCCAGAACCTTTTTTGTTCATGTCCTTCTCTACCTCCAAACCTACTCTGCCTTTAAGTATTTGCTTTGTCATTGGACTTTTTTTTTTCTCCCCGTTTGGTAATTTTTCTGTGCACAGAGAACATGGAAGATGGGTTTCTTCATGGCTCAGGTTCTTCAGCATGCTTACTGTCCAGCCAAATGTAGTCAAGAAGACTTACTTCTATTCACTGTACAGCATCTTCCAAACTGGTCCCTACCACGCACTTGTCAGTCCAATCAGCCTAGTGGATGAATGAAACACTGGCTAACTGCAGGACCCCAGAATATCATCAAGTCTGTCAGGTTCTTCTCCCCATTAGAAGGCTGGGCTCCTAAAGAATCTTCCCAGGGATGCACAATCCTGTGTCACACAAGCCTCTAGTGAAGCTGGGGCAAGTAACAGGCCCTACTCATTCCCAAAAGAGGCAAAGCTCAGTGGCTATTGTTTATGTAACAGTGCATAGGGTACACAGAAATCCAACAGCAGATTTTTTTTTCCTACCTAAAGGGAATCTTTTTGCTGAAGTCGTCCTAGAAGAGAAGCTCAAATTAGGACAGATGAGACCTTTCAACCCTCACCCCCAACATTACAAGCAGAACAGTGCAATAAATGTCAAACTAAGAAGAGAGGTTTATTTTAGCTGACTGATTGCTACTGTTCTGTTCCTCAAGCAATCTTCTCACAGACAGCTCCACAAGTAAATGGAAGTGGCACTCCATCATTGGCAACAACTTGACTGAACAAATAATTGGGAGCAGAAGGTATGTCAGTGAACAACTATGCTGCACTAGGCTCAAGGCTGGGCAAGACTTCCTCCTTCCTACTGTAAGTTCTGTAGATAACAGCTTCTCCCCTCTCCCCAAGCCCCAATATCTGAACAAGAGTTGCAGGTTATATGTCTAAATATACTCTAAGTTACTGCACCCCAAAAAAAAGCACCTCTACCAAAAGAATGCTAGAGTCCAGTTATGCAAATTTCAGTTTTACAGTTAAAATCTTAGGTTTATCTTTTCCTTTTCTCCCCAGTCGGAGAGCCTACAAGGGGATGTACACTTTTTGTCTCGGAACCAGAGAGCCACCAGAGTCAAGCATTAGCCAGTGACTCACATGACACATTGATGATGCCAAAAGGATCAGAATTAATACTGGAAAAATACTTGCAAAAGAAGCAGCAACACAAGACTGATCCCAACTACGGCTCTGAGAATTTGTGCTGCAAATATCTTCCTTGGAGGCCCACCAAAAAATGGACAGATTATTTGCCTTCTATTTTAGCAAGCATAATCTCAAAGAGGTTTAGTTTGGTTTTAAGTCATGTGCCAACATATATATATATGTAAAATAATCTAGATTGAGTGACTTCTTGCCTGTTTATTGAGCAACTTGTTACAAAAGTAGGACAGTGACTTACAATTCAGTTGAATAAGCAGTTCCATGATATCTACAACTGTGCACATCCTTTGGAAGGTAAAGGGATATAGCTTCTATGATCAAGGCTGTATTACTGTCTGCCTATCAGAAGTTAACTACTGTCCATAAACCACATTGAATAAAATGCATTAAGAGTGGTCATGAAGCAAGCAGTACACTAGAACAACACTGTACACTACTGGTCAGTGCTCCCTGCTTGACAAAATGTCATAGCTTTGTTCTCTTCATCTTTTCCTCGGTGTGAGCATCAAGATGGACATTTGAGCATATTGAGCCATGCCAGACTATTTCAGAAACAACACTCACTGAAGAGATCCCTTTCAGCTCCCCAGCTGAGAGGTACCCATTTGCAGCATCAGCATGAATATGCTAAGTAATCCTTAAAACTTTTCTCTTTTTTTCTTGATCAAGTGCAAAGAAGCCCAGTTGGTGAAAGCAGGGATATAAAATACAATTTTAATGGGCAGCTTTCCCTGACTACTCTTGCTGACCATGGAGAGATGGCTCCCAGCATTCATTACGTGGCCTGCCAGATAATTAAATTGATTACTCAAAAAGAACCAACCAAAACCAACCAAACCCAACCAAACAACCCACACACACCCCCAAAACCAAACCAAAAACCCCAACAAACCACAACCAACCAAACCTGTTGCTAATTTATCACTTATAAGACTACTGTTTCAATAAACAGGTTTCAGGCTCCATTAGCTGATTTATTGAATTCCCTCCAAATAATCAATTCAGTCCAACTGTTAGTGCAAAGTCACTGAGCAACAGAGCTTACACAAAAACTGCCAGCCGGGAAACAACAGCAGAGTAAGTTTGTAACACGCACCACAACCATCTAGAGGGACAAATATTTTCAACACTTTGATGCCTTTCTACAATCCATTGGGTAGCACTGCTTTGACAGAAGTATCTTGATGTTACCCCAGCAACCCTCTTTGGTCTTTGTACAGTTCTTTAAGCGCTATTTCTGCTTTTAGTGACTCTGAATATCAAAACAGGATTACTTCTCTTGGGGTCCACCTGCTGGCCTTGAAACAAGCATAGATGTTTGATGTCTTATATAAAGAGTCTTACATAAAGAGTTTGACCTTGTATTTATGTATTAGTTTATTTATTTACTTTCTTTTAATTTTCAGACAGAAGTGTAAGCCAGGTAAAATAGTGCTACCCTTTAAAACAGCAGCGATACTTAATTACCAAAGGAGGCCACCAATGTATTTTGGTACCTTCTTCAATCGAAGATGAGATTGCATAGTATCACAGTATCAGTCAAGGTTGGAAGGGACCACGAGGATCATCTAGTTCCAACCCCCCTGCCATGGGCAGGGACACCCCACACTAGATCAGGCTGGCCAGAGCCTCGTCCAGCCTGGGCTTAAACACCTCCAGGGACAACACCCAACCACGTCCCTGGACAACCCATTCCAGGGCTTCACCACTCTCATGGTGAAGAACCTCCTCCTCACATCCAGCCTGAATCTCCCCACCTCCAGCTTCATTCCATTCCCCCCTAGTCCTGTCACTACCTGATATCCTGAGAAGTCCCTCCCCAGCCTCCTTGTAGGCCCCCTTCAGATACTGGAAGGCCACAATTAGGTCACCTGGGAGCTTTCTCTTCTTCAGACTGAACAGCCCCAACTCCTTCAGTCTGTCCTCATAGGAGAGGTGCTCCAGCCCTCTGATCATCCTCGTGGCCCTTCTCTGGACCTGTTCCAGCATGTCCATATACCTCTTGTAATAGGGGCTCCAGAACTGGAGGCAGTACTCCAGGTGGGGTCTCAGCAGAGCTGAGTAGAGGGGGAGAATCACCTCCCTTGACCTGCTGCCTATATTTCTCTTGCTGCAGCCCAGGATCTGATTGGCTTTCTGGGCTGCAAGTGCACACTGAGAGCTCATGTTGAGCTTCTCATCCACCAGCACCCCCAAGTCTCTCTCCTCCGGGCTGCTTTCCAGCCAGTCACTGTCCAACACCTGTTGGGTTTTTATACCCAGGGCTGGATGTCAGCCTTAAAATTCTTAAATAAAAACACACTGTAAGCCTGACTCAAATTTGGATATTCTGAAATTTAAAACAATTAATAAACATCTAAAGAAATAGGATTACGTCATAAACCATATGTATAATCCATCTATACTGTGCTTATGTCACAGACATAAGTACCTAATATTGCATTAAAAAAAAATCTTTATACAAGTGTCATTTTTTAAAGTCCATATTCACATAAAAGAGGCTGCTGCAACTATGAGGATGAGACAAGCACATTGTGCAGAGCTGCCATTACAAAGCAGATGTGCTCAGCTCAGTCTTGTCATCATTCACCTGTGCTTTGCCACAGATCAAGGAGAGAGAAAGATGAAAAAGATAAGGTCAGCACTGGCGTCCACACTTGCAACTTGATCCTACAGCAAGTCCAAAGCTTGATCAAAAGCTGACTCTCTAGCTCCATTTCCATAGAAAATGTGTCTTCAGAACTATCCCCAGAAACGCAAGAAGCGGCGTAGTTAAATACCAAAGGCTAAGTGGTGGCATAACACATGCCTTGTGGTTTCCTTTTGTGAAGACAATACAAGCCAGAACATGCATACTGCACAACAGAAAAGGTCCACAGAATGAGGGGAAAAAACACTCCAAGGTGCAGACAGTGAAGATTTGATGCTTTCTGGATAATGAGCTTTTACAAAATCCAGTTTCATTATTCCTAATCAGTAAACCAACAGCTATCAAGGATTAAATAATAGCAACAATCTCCTCTTTCTGTAATATGTTTCTAGTTTGCTAACTTATGCCTAATACACACAAAGCAGCTTGACAAAAATTACAAACATCCTGTAATTAAGCATTCTGCTCCAACTGGCACTACTGATTTGGAAATGACATTCAAGAAGCCAACATTCTTATTGTGTGCTACTGTACTCTGTCAGACAGTACAGTGTGTTGTTTTGCTCATTTTAATGATCTGTTAAAAGCCTGAGTGGATACATGCCAGCACAAGGTAGCGTTTAGAGGGACTATCAGGAGACCAAACCATGATAGATTGTGTATGTTCTTTTCATAGGGTTCTACCATCATTTGGTTGATTAGAAGCAATCAGTTCACAATTTGGCATAAGCCCATTTTACCCTTAAGAACTCCCAGTAGCAGCCTTTGAAAAATGAAGCCATTTGCTATGTATTTTGTTTTCATAAATGAAGCATCATAAATAACATCTGTCAGCTACCGCAGTGATCTCAATTGCTTCTCCACTGATTCAAAACTGTTGTTTAGGTGCAGTCTAAGAGAAAGCTAAAGAGCAGAACTCACTGGGTTCTAATAGTTACTGTACTACAATCATATCTTGTGATCAGCAGAGTCTAAAACTATTTTACTACGTCTAATTTTGTCCAAAGGAAACTGAGCACTACACTCATCAAATGCCTATAAAATTGGATGCATTTTCTTGCAGTAGTGGAATCAGAATTTTATTTTATACCAAACTGTAAAATCATGGAAAATAAGAGATGCTTGATGGGTTTTTAAGTCGTGATACACAGAAAAGTGTCTCACGATTGCCTTCTTTAAAGCATTTTACTGGTTTGCTTTTGCATTCCCCATGTGTAGTACATGCTCCTGCATACTAATATTGATACTCAATGATAAAGATGAGGTACAACAGATAGCTTCACGA
The DNA here is from genome assembly GCF_026170545.1 of Melanerpes formicivorus. Classification (NCBI taxonomy): domain Eukaryota; kingdom Metazoa; phylum Chordata; class Aves; order Piciformes; family Picidae; genus Melanerpes; species Melanerpes formicivorus. The sequence continues at coordinate 3,166,164 of NW_027142388.1, read as the reverse complement.
TCTGATGCCTTTCAGGTTGCTCTATATAAAGAAAAAATTTAACTAACCTAAGGTTTGTAATCATACCAAGGTGAAGAGACAGTCTTCACTGCAAGAGACAGCAATGTGAAGTGGAACAGTTATGAAATCACAGAACGGAATGTGTAGAGTGCATCCCATTCCCAGGTTAAATGAGCTAATTTTATTTTCAGGTGCTCAATTTCTCTCTCTCTGGCATCTTATTGGATAAAGTCCACTGTACAGCTCCCAAGAGAAACAAAGATCAGTAAACATCACCTTTTCCCCAAAACCAAGCTTTAAAAACATTTCCAAGAGATGAAGTAAAACAACCCTTTCCTCCAGTTTCTCAAGAGGGCAAGCTTTTCCTGTGCCACAGATCTGCAGGCTGTCTTTTGTTAGAATTCTTACTCTTTTTAGGCCAGGACTGCTGATTTTAGCTTTTACAATACATGACTTTTCTTCAGGGAGGAACCATTCAACTAGGAATCATTCTTTTGGGCAAGGAAATACCTTTTCCATTTCTTATTTACAGAAAGTCTATGTTACAAGCAGTTGGAGGAAATACTTAGTGGAATAATCATATATACTTGCTCTGTTCTTATACTCCTCTCTAGCAGTGTTTCTCTAGGCCCTCCCAGAGAAAGATACCAATCTGTTTAGACCTTTGACCTGGCCCAGTATTGCTGGTTTTAGATTCTTAAGCTTAATTTCCTGTGAAGGAAGGGCTGCAATCATCACTTATATATCACTTATATGTCCTCACACACACAAGCCCACAGCAGTTAAGGAGATGAAAGAAGCACTGCAAGTATCTATCCTTGCTTAAAAAACATATTCATTCCTTTCAAGACAGCAGATAGAAAATGAGCACTGCAATACAAAAAGAGCTTCAAAGCTTATTGCTTTGAGTTAAAATAATCCTTCTAGGAGACATGAGGCAAGAATTGTATTAGTTTTACTGTTAACAAAGTTATTTAAAGGTAATTTTAATGTGCTCTTTAAAAAAAAACAATGGCCATGAAAATAATGTGGCTGACCACCATCAGCATTCAGCAGGTTCACTTGGAATTGCTCTCACAAGAGCAACACTAATGTCTAGGCCTACTCACTCCACTGCAGGTATGGTACATGGCTGGCTGTTTCCACACTCAAGAGTATCATAGCTATGATGGTAGACATCCTATTACTGAGTTCTGGAGCAAGTGTAAGTAGATAACAAGAGAGGTACATAACTGCACGGAAGCATTGCCAAAGATACCAGAACAGTTACAGAGGAAAACACCAGCCCAGCCTTTAGCCACCTCACTTAAGATATTAATTGAGTATTTTTAATGAAAGTAGATGGCAAATTGGCTTCAGTTAAAGCCAAGATACATCAATCTCTGTATAGTCAGGATCAATTCAGTCAAGCTGCTGCTAAGAACTATGGGAAGCCCAAAAGCAACTCAGTGGCAAAAAATAAATAATTAATGAATTTAAGTGAAGGAAGTCAAGTTTGTGTTACATATTTTGACCTTTAAAACCAGCACAATGCAGAGTGAGCTAGTGTTCAGTCTGCCTCAAGCCTGTGTCCTGTTGGCATCATACAATTGCAAAAGCAATCTCTCAAAAAAACCCACCCCCGTGTTTTCAGCACATATGAACTGAAGTGTCTTTCTGTGACTGTTTCTTGACAATCTGCCATCAGAGGATCACCACATGGTAAAATTACTTTATTAGACTCTCGTATGTGACACAAGTACCAACTAGCCACCTCCAGCGCAAGAATGAGATGACATCATATAACCACAGAAAAAAACAAACGTGGTGGGTGACACCTTAAAACATGCCAGTAATTGCTCTTGGGTAAATTTCGGACAAAGTTTCTCGAGTGAAACGTGCTGTGCAGTAGTGCTCTCCTCTGCGCCACTCGCCGTGAGGGGCGGCCATCAGCACTGCTACGGAGCGCCGGGGTGGGAGGGACCCACAGGCCCCCCGCTACCCGAGGCACGCATAGCCCCCACCCCGTTCGCAAACCAGGAACCCCTTAGCGCCCAGCCACGTTGCGCCCTGGGCTCCCCACCTGTGACAGAGGATCGAAGCTATTTCTGAGCCTGACCCCCTCGCCTCCCACCGAAGCGCGAAACAGGAGAGGAACCAGCCCGAAGTGACTCTGCCAAGACGTTACGGGAGAATGGGTCCGGGGCGCACGACATCACCAATCCCCGCAGAGAAATGGTTCCACCAACCCCTCCACACTCACCCAGCGCCCGCTGCGGACACCAGCACATCCCCACCACTCCGCTTCCGGGAGCGCAGCCTGTTCAAAACAACGCCCACTCCTATTGGCTCCGTGTGCCCCGTCCCTCGCGTACTATTGGGGGACGGATGCCCCGCCTCCTCTCCTCAAACTGTCATTGGCTGGTTCGCATAGAGGTGCCCGGTGGGCACTGCCCTCTCCCTTTCTCCTGTAAGAAAGGTTGCAGCCTCTTGCTGCCCTCCCGACTCCGCGGCCTGCAGCCACTGCCTGAGGAGGATCTGGCCAGGGTGCTAGAGGCACTACACCTCCACCACTGTCATGTGCCATGTCCACCATGGCAGATTGGAGTAGTCACCTCCAGTACTGGACAGTACATGGGCTGCTGCTCGGCTGCCTCAGCCTGTTTCTAGTACAATTTCCTTCCAGAAGCTTGCTCTGAGTGTCAGAGGGCTCAAGCCTCTGAGGACCTCTACACCCAGGACTGGGCTGTTGGCAATGTTAATGATTTTGGATGTAGATACCTACCCACTTCTTGAATAAAGGCACTGGATGGGCTGCACGTTAACATGACTCCCTGTAGGAGAGACTCCATTTCCAAAGGCCCCAACGTCATTAAGCCCAGAGCTTGCAATGGTGTGAATTCGAGCCATCGCCTTGTCCTTTCACACTGAAATATTAACATATATGATTTGGGAGAATAGTTGTGTGCATAGTCATAAATGTTCAGTATGTACTCATTTTTGCTCCTCAGCATATTGAGCATTATCAACTTTAATATTAAAATTGTAGTTAATTTTGCAAAGGTCTTTGCTTGGGCACCCTGGTACTCAAAATCTGTTTTGAAGTTGTGTGTTTATGTTATTTTAGCCTTGCTTCATCAGTTTTAGCCAAAACAGGGCAATCTTATCTTCATAAGACTCCCTCCTTCAGCTCTTTGGCAGGCCAGCTTCACTGATCTGCATTTAACACAAACACCTGCTTATTGCAAATTACCTTTGTCCCAAAGTTTGCTAAATCAACTTGCCTTCCTCTCTCATGGTAAACTAGGCAGTTATCCCACACTCTCTGTAGGGTTAAAACTTAGTGGTGCTGGCTTTTACTGATTTTTTTTTTTTTTATTTTTTAAATATGTATGAGAATTTGGAATCACTTCAGAGTAATTAGAAAGTGTTTTTTATAAGGCTTCACAGAAACAGCCTGCTGCAAGGATTTGTGAATACTGGATTTTGTGGACATTCAGACTCTCCCCTCTATTTTTTTTGTGTCCACTTTTTTGTTCTCCATACAACAGCTTGGTTATTGTTGTCCCTTTTAGACCCTGTCCTAGGGGATCTGTGTATAGCTCCCATTGTTTGCCAGACTTGAATAGTCTGATCCCAAGTAGCTGGTGACTCTGTATCCACTTTAAGGATCTTTAATGAAGAGAGTGATACTGGCTGTTGGCACAGAACCTCTATTGGTGAAAGATAACAAAACAAGCAGAAGCTTAGTGAAAAGCTTATGGAATTGCTTTGAGTTAGTCTCAAAAACTAAGGGTCCTGACATTTGTTTAAAAACTTTGATCTTCCTTTTTTTAAGAGCTGGAATGCATATTTTTTTGGCTGCTTAAATCATAACTTAAAAGGACTAAGTATCTTTTCCCTCAGAGCTCTCAAAAAGTATTTTCTGAAGATGACAGGACAGTTTTCTCGAGATCAGTTCTTGCACTGAGCCTATTCGATATCTTTATCAATTGTCTAGATGATGTAATATCTTTCCCAGTAAAATCTGTAGTTTAGTACATAGCTGGATAATTCATATGACTGATTGGTTACAGAATGATCAGATGTGCTCAATAATATCATTCCTACACCAATAAGATGCATTTTAATGGTCACAAAATTCAAGCAAAGGCACCTGGAAACAAAGAATAGGGATGAGGGCTAGCTTGGCAAAAAGTACTTGAGAGAAGAATTTAGCCATTACTATATATAATTATTTCAACATGACCTTTTAGGGTAATACTGTGCTAAACTTGACTAATGTAATCCTTTAATGTAGAAAATAAAGAACGTATAGAGGAGGCAGGGGTGTGATACTGCCTTTGTCCACAGCACTGCTAACATGCAACGCTGCACCATTTCTGACACCCGTGATTAGGGAGGAGGGATTAAAACCGCTAGAAATAATCCAGAGGAACATAAAAAATAATGAAGGGGATGGATAACGAGATATAAAAGGGTGTAGGAAGCTCAAGCCGTCCAGCTTATCCAGGAGAAGCTGTGAGGTGACATCACAGCCCAGAGACCACTGCAATGGTGAAAAGGTCAAGTTAGACAAATCCCTGGGGATCACGGGCCAGCATTACCTGGCTGCACTGCACCTGACGAGCCCTCTGTCACAGCACGCACTTCGGACATCGGTTGGGCCCGGAATATCTCAGTTTATAGATGTGAGAAGTATTCTCTAGTATCCCGAGACCAGGACGGTATTGCACATCGGTAGGCTCAGTGATGCAGGCCGTTTAGTGCCGTTTCGCCTGCCCATCCACTGAAGTGACACAATGGTCCCTGGTGCTCCAGCCGAAAGCGCACCGTCAGCGCACCCCTCTACCAGGCGCGCAGCCCCTTCCCGCTGCCGCACCGCACGGCGCTGCTCCCGCCGCCCGCGGCCGCCTGGCGCGCTGCTGCCCCGCGCGCCTACCGAGGGGCCGGGTCGCACGCGGACGGACAGTCCTGCTGGCCAATGCCGCGGGAGCGCCCAGACACTGACCGGAGCGGGGTGGAAATACACCAATGAGACTTTGGTTGCTAGGCGCGATCGCAAAGGAACCTCCCAATAGGAAAATTCGCGGCGCGGGAGCAGCACGCCGGTTTGTGTGTCGGCCGCAGATAGGCAGCGCGAGGCAGGGGTCGGCGGCGGCAGCGCGGGCGGGCGGGGGTTGGAGACCGTTGCCTTGGCCATGGGGCGGCGGCAGATGAGGATCGTTCTTCTCTTCCGCTAGTACTTTCCCTCGAGGTGTGAATGTGGAGGGATGATAACGCCCTGCTTTAAAAAGAGTTGGGCAGGCGGTACAGAGACGGGCTGAGGGGGGAAATGCGTTCCCCGCTGCCTCTGGGTCTCTCCTCAGGGACGCTGTTTTCCGGAAAGTAGTTTGGGAAGGGCATGCATTTTTAAGCCTTGCCCTTGGACCTTTTTTCCGGAGTGGCTTTGGGGGGCGTCGGGAGGACTGTGCTCCCCCAGAGGTGGCGAGCAGCCAAGCCGGGGCGCGGAAGCGGGCACCCGCAGGCCTGATGGCAGCGAGTTAATGCGCTTTGTAGAGAGGCGACGTCCCCCGTGCGCGCTAAAAACGCAGCCAAAAATCATAGTAGAAAAGGTAAATGCAAGAAAAGGGTTAACGATTGCTTCCACCTCCCCCTCCTGCCCCCGGCTGGATAAAGACGGTCTTGGATACCCTTTGTAAATAGGAATGTGGAGGTGGGAGGGGAAATTCAGCCTGACTCCGTCTACTATGCTGTCCTGGTGGGTAAGAAGGCGATAGAGAGGCTGCTGCAGCCCGGGCGCTCTCCTGGGAGAATGCGCGGGGGCACGGACGCGCCTTCCGCGGGAGCCGGGCACCCGCGGGGCTGCTCTGGGGCGAGGAGGGCGTGAGCGGCGGGCGGGGAGCACCGCGGCGGGGGCTCCTGCTCCCGGGAGCGGGGAGCGACAGAGGAAGCGAGGGGTTTTCGTTGATACGCTGCCCAGCGGTTGCTGAGTATTTTATTGAAGAGTTGTTCGGTTTTTTTCTTTTTCTTTTTTTTCTTTTTCTGTGTGGTACAACTGCCTCCTTGAAGCCAGCAGGAGCGAGGAAAAGAAGCTGAGGACAGAGAAATAGAAGACGGAGGAGATGGTGAGCAGATCGTTGGGTTGGGGGGGGGGGGAATGAATGAGGTTGCCAGGCTATTTTCTGTGAGCGGTTCTTGCTGGGTGTAGTACGTTTGGGATGATTTTTGCATCATGATTGCAGACTAGCCTTCTTTGTTTGCTAAACATTGTTGTTTAAGGTTTAACAGCGTTCATCAGTTTATTGTGAGATGCGCAACGAGGAGCTGATGTATATGAATAGCTAAAATTACATACGCAAGCCACACACACCAGCAGCCCCTAAACAAACCAGCGTTATATTAATCATGCAATACGATGGGCAGTTCTTGTCATGGAAGGAAGTCATTGCTCAGGTTATTTGTGGCATCCATAGGAGATGAGGCTCTTTGTAGCAAAGACCAAACAAAATTAGCCTGTTTATTCACGAACATGAAATCCATTATAGACTTAAAAGCCAAAGTTAGTTGTTGATTTTTTTCCTTTCTTTCCATTTCCCTGCACTACTGTTGTATGAGATTAAAATCTAATGTCTGCAAAACTTGATCGATTAACTCTTTAAAAAATGTTGACTTCTAGTATGCAAATAATAAAGACTTTTCTACCGTTTTTTCTCTCTCTTTTTTTAAATGTAGGCACTTGTTTGCGTATGTGGAAGGGGGAATTCTTGTACTTTGCTTTTTACAGTATAGTGTTGTGCCTTAGGTAGGTCACAAAACAAAATATGGTCCTTTGTGTGTTAAAATACCCAATCTCTAAGCAGATTATTTCATATCAGAGGAAGACCTGTTTTTATACTAATAACATCTTAAATACCAGAATCAAGTTGGGGGGGGGGGGGGGGAGGGGAGGGGGGCGAATTCCTCTCCCCCCCCTACTATTTTGTGGAATACTTAATGGTAAAATCTGTGATTCTAAAGGACAGAATAATGACATTGGCTGATTGTTTCTTATGGATGAAGTGCTGCAGTCTGTATTAAGTACATTAGCCCTTTAAGGTTCCCTAAATTTAAACATATTTTGTTTACAGAATTGTGCAGGACAGCATAGTGCAGTAGTAAAACCTGACGTTTTTGTGTCTTTAGCAATGTTGCAAGGCTCTGCAAAAAAAAGAAAAAAATATGCAGCTTCATATTAAATCTGCTTTGGGGGGAAAAAAAATGATTTGTTAAAGTAAGGCAGGATGTACATGGCAACTAAAGTAACCGAAAGGGCTGGAGACTTTGGAGTTTCTGTAGCAAAAAATAAGTTGTAAACTATGCTGTGGTCTTCATCATGCAAAATATTTGGTTGGATGGCTGTTAAATTTATTTGAAGCAACATCCCTGAATGCTTGTCTGAAATATTTAAATTACATGCTCCATTAGGCAACTGGATTTATCTTCCCATTGCTTGGCTGAAAGAATGTATGGGGAGGGCAAGGTTTAGAGGGACAATGCATTTTGACTGCATAGTTTCACTGCATAGTTTATCTTTGTGTGTTGTTCAGCAATGCATAGAATGTGTTTTAGTTGACACTGGTGATCTTTATAAAGTTGACTGCTGATTTTGTGCCATAGTTGCTGTCAACACAAATAACTGAGTTTTAATACAGCCGTAGATTTAAGCTAGAATGGATACAAAAGTAGTTTCCTTCTTTGATTTTCATCTCTTCAATCAAAATCTCTGCAATGGAATTTAGTCTTAGCAATTCTTCAATGTTAGACAAACTGGTAAGAGTTACAAATAGAGAGAATTTGCCATTGTAAGTTAGGGTGCTGCACTAGAAATGGCAAAATTCCTGCCTTTTGCTTGTACTTCACATTTTTCACAAACTGCAGTTTAGAGAAGATGGTCTTCTTATCATGAAGACCATCTGCTTGCATATTACAGTTATATAAAGCTAAGCTTCTGTATTTGATTTTTATGTAATGCAACAGATAATTTCTGCAAAATTCTGGATCTTGGTTAGTGTCAGAATTGATACACTGTGAGGAAACCCTGTGAGATTTTTCTGTGCTACCGGGTTTATAATTTGTTGCTTTTAATATTTTATTGTGTGAGTATAAATCATTGACAGAAACATTGTAAACAAATGCTGGAGCAGCTGAGTGTGAGGTTATGTTTATATCTTTGCCGTTTAACCTGTGTATGACAGGGTCTTGTCTAGTCTGAGTGCATTCTGTTCCTAATAGCCATCGCAGTAATCTTCAAAGCAGAAAGAATAGATCAAATTTTTGACATTCTTACCCATCTCTACAGAAGGAGTAAAAAGGCCACATGGGTATGGGTGAGGAAAGAATTTATCAGTTGTGTTGCATGCGGTTACCTTATTCAGCCTTCATATGAGTCACCTGGAAATTAGCACTGAGATTTCTCTTAAGATTAAAATCTGTGTGTTTTTAGAAAAAGTGTTCTTTCCATAATGCAAAACATGCAGAGTGTGCATGTCACTTGGTAAACATCATCGCCAGGAGAAGGCAATAGCAACATAATGGGCTTAAGCAACAAAATAAGATCAAGGACATCCTGGAAGCACTCTTAAATTTCAGGTGGGATGCGGTCTACTTGTGTGCTGAAGCAAGAAAGACAAAAACCCTATCTCAACATCTGAATTAAGTAGCAACCATCTTACTTGGTGGTTTTTCTTTCCCTCAACTATTTTGTCTAGAAGCCAAACCCAAAAGCTGTGGTGCAGGTTTTTAGTTTCTTGTTTCTTCTTTTTGCTCTTACTCTTGCATTTCACGGGCAATCCAAACCAAGCTGTAAAGCCACTTCTGTTTCTGTATGCTGAGGTTCTAAAGGTCTAATGCATTGGGTTAGATTGTGTTCATTTTAAATAGCATGTAAGAGAAATAACTAATTCTAGTAATTATGTTTGCTTTTCTGCAGCATTGTAAGAACAGGCAGCTCAATTTAGGAATGCCCAGCCTTTTGAAAGGCTGGCAGTCAACACTTTAGTAGGCACATTTTCAAGAAGCATCGTTTTTGGTGTGTGTTACATGAATGGCTAATCATTTAATGGCAAGTGGACAGCATCATTAATTTGTACACACTACATCAAGCAAAGTATCATACTAGAATCCTTATGAGACTCATTGATTGCTCCTGTATCTCAGAATAGTCTGACATAATTGGCCCACCAAAAATCCTGCCTTTCTTGGAACATCAGTTCATCCTGGGGGTAAAAAAAATAATAAATGTCCAAGAGACCCAGTAGGAATGTCTATTTGGCTGTCTTCATAAAATATTTTACTCTCTTGTGGAGAATGCTTCCATTTAGTTAATGAAGCTCACATCAAGTCACTAGTCATTCCTACAAAGAGCATGACTGACTATATTTTCTGATCATAGTTGTCACTATTGAAACAAATGGCCTCTTTCTGAAAATAATGAACCTTAACTAAGCAAGGTACCATTACCTCCTCAACATGACTAGCTTTATTGATTTAGTATTTTTTTTTTAATTTTAATGACTGTTTTATCAGATTCTGTAAAAGTTGCTACTGTATTATACCCTCATCTTTTGCTATGCTGTTATGTTTTTGTTGTCCGATCTGGATACAATTGATGGAAATAGAACCAACTTTAGATGTCTCTTATTTGGAACCGGTTACGAGTGGCTGGCTGCAATGAAGTCAAGGAATCTGCTAAATAATGCCTCTCAAAATCAGGCCCTTCAAACAGTTCACCTAGAAAAAACAAAATTGGTGGGTACTTCTAGAGATACCTAAACATGTCTCAGGTGTAGGCTTTTTGCAGAGATAGAAAATACTTACTAGCAGTAGCACACTGAGGAGAGAACCTGTGAACCTGAGTATCTGCAGTTCTGCCATCTCTCCAAATACCTCTTTGTGAGGGATCTCTTGGACTGATTTTGCAGGTCTTAATCCTCTGTAATCAGCTGATATTAGTAACCAGCAGACAAACTGAGTATTTTTTTTTTATATAGAGTATAACCAGAAAGAGCAAAATTGTATTGTTTACATCCCAGATTTCCAGCCTGAGTAGCCCAAGCAAACACTGTTCATCCATCACTTATCTTAACTGTGATAATGTGGTATTGCAGGCTGATCCATTAAGAGCATGTGGGCAGAATAGGCTTCTCTGCTTCACACTCCAGTCTGTACTGCACTGGGAAGGCAGTTCTCTTTCTGAACTATAAGCAATATGCCTTACATCTACAGGTACGACAGCTTTCTTAGATAGTTAGGATCTTTGTTTCATAAGATCCTTGACTGCAGTGTCAGAATCTTCTGTGCATGCTTCAGTTGATGTTACTTACAATTATGGGCTTTCTGCATCTCAGAGCAAGTGCATTTTGTTTCAGAAGCTGCAACAGGGTTTCTGTGAGCTACTGTGTGGATATATGCCTGTGCACCACTAATCTGTTAGCTTATGATTTGTAGGTCAGGGAGAAACTGAGATTTTGCTATCTAAGCAGTATCATCTCTTTGCTGCTTCAGTGCTTACATGACATCCCGAGCTGGCTAAAGATTAAAAGGACTCTGTCAAGGTATCTTTCACAATTGCATTTTTATTATTTATTTTGTTTGTCTTATTATTGCTATCATAAGCTGTGGGAAGCTTGAAGTCTAGTGCCTTGCCAAAAGGCCTTTGTCCTCCAGAGCAGTTACTGTTTAGCTGCTTATGGTTTATTTAAGAGTTGTGAAGCATTTACTGTCCTCTGAAATACATTGCTGAAGAGTTACAGCTTAAACATTGCAAGCAGTGAGAGGGAAGGAGTAAATCAGTTTGGGGGCAGTTATGACACTGTGTGGTTATGGCAAACTCAAAATTTTTCTTCTTGTCCCTTTTTGCTTCAGAGATAAATAATTTGGGAGTATAGAATTAGGCTTCCCTTGGACAGTCATCCTTGAGAGTGGATTTACCAGGGGATCGATATCCTGATACCTGCCTTTTTTGTTGGGTATATTTTGAATTACCTAATGAAGTAATCCCTGAAAGAATTCTTACAGGTGCAGTGGTACTGACTGACTTTGTGCTGAGCAGTAGCTTAATTCAGAATACTGCCTCCCCCCTCCCCCCCCCCCCAAATACTTTTACAGCATCTGGCTTTTGTATCACATTACCCTTTTTTCTAAGATTAGTTTTTTTGATCCTCATTTCTGCTGTCATAGAAGAAATGATCATGTGGGGGTTTTTTTTTGTACAGAAAAATGCTTCCTTCCCTTGTTGCTATAAGAAAGTATTTTCTTAATTGATCTACATTTGTTGCAATGTGAAGTTAGTGAAAGCAGAGCTACTGTTTCAAGTAATTTAATTGCCTGTTCTTCAGCTTCACCAGTGGTATAATTTCTACCTGTGAGCTGGAAGCATATTGCCACAATTCCTTCATGGGACCTTCTCATTACAGTAAAATTTCTCTATTTAATTTGGATTCTGTAGTGATGAAATATTAAATAACTGCTACTCAGTGCAGAAATGATCACACAGACTTTGACTGGATTATTCCTATGGCTAAGAAACCATATTGCAGTGTTTAACTAATCAGCACTACCCATGTCTACTGGATTCACAGTCTGATGAGAGCTGAATGTATGTAGTGATATTGGGTAGACTTATTTTTGCAGGTTTTAAATGAAAAATTAAGAACCTTTTTGACAGTATGCAGACTAGTAAAGGTTGCAAAGATACCCCACAGGGAAGTGAACTGCAGAATGACTTCCAATGCGGTTTGTAAAGCATGGACTGTCTTGAGAAAGGAGGCTCTGAGATGTAACACTTAAGTCAGGATAGTTAAAACACCTTCAGGCATGCCTGCAAGTAACAACAGTGGAGAGAGACTTCTCTTGAGGTTGATTCAGTTGGAGTTTGTATCAAGCCTTTTAACTGCCACTTTGATTACTCTTTCTTTGTTGAGTAGCAAATACAGATAGTATAGGGAGGCTAGTTTCCTAAATTGAGCATGTAGGACAGGTGCTGGAAGTCAGAAAACATGAAACCTGGTCTAGTTGAGGATGTCCCTGCAGACTGTGGGGAGGTTGGACTAGATGACCTTTGGAGGTCCCTTCTGGCCCAGACCATTCTATGATTCTAATATTGTTCTTGATGTGTGTACATCAAAATGTGGAAGAACATTCATGTGGTGGGTATTTTAATTGCTCATTGATAGCCTGAGTTTTTGTTTAGACAACTATTCATGCATCTGACCTGTGAGGTTAATTGTATGAGGGGAAAAATGGTAATTTTGGTCACTTTGTGCCATTGTCAGAACTTTCTGTAATGATTGGTTGAATTTCTTGTGATGTGATTGACATAGCATCACTTGTAGCAGTCTATTAGAATCCATAGGCTTGCTACGTTCTGTTTTGCTGCTCCTGGGAAGAGCAGGAGGCCTTAGACAAGGGCATATGGAGAGAAATGTGGGCATAAGCACAAGTCACCGTGTTATACCATGGCTTGCCAAGCAGAATCCCTCTAAAATCAACAGGAGAGGAAATGCAATTAAATGCAATTAAAGTGTCCCTCAAAACCAGTGTTCAGTGTTCCTTTAAAATGGTCTGGTTTGGTGTTGTTTTTAAAGCAGTGCCTCTCCAGAGTGTGTACAGAACACTGATTATTGTTTTTAAACAATACTCTGTTCTTTCCTTTGATACAGAACCCTAACATTCTGTTCATCTTCTGCAGTTGGTTAAAATGCCATGAAGATCAGCTTGTTGAAAGTAGGAGGTAGTTTGCCTCTTGTGTTTGGATCCATTTCTCCATTTTGATAGGTTTGTGACAATGAGTGTTGTTCTTTTGAGAGATGTTTGTTCTGAAGTATGTAAAAGAAAAGGATTCTGTATGTGAACATTAAAGTGTTCCATTGAATTGTGGCAATAACATTGTCTATATTTTCAATGCTTCACAAAGCTTTGCCTTGTGGTTAGTGTTCTGCTGTTGTCAATTTTTGATTTGCAAATCAACTCTATTTTAAAAAGTGAAATAATGCAACATCCCTTCTGCAAATCTCAGTCTGATGCAAGGGAGCTTCACTCATGTTGATCGGTAAAACGACAATAAACCATCCGTAAGGCTTTGATTCAGTTTGGCGTATCCGTAAGTGTATCCTAGTAATGGTCCCAAGGTATTGAAAGTGTTGGTTTATTGGATGCAGTAGCTATAAATGTAAGAGTTTTGCAGTATGTTTAAGTTGTAATCGCTTCTGCCTGAATAAATCTCACATCTGACTTTATTTTGTCAATGTCGTGTCGAGTGAAGCCTCAGACGTGAATTCTAACTTAAACAGGCAGGGTTCTGCATCTTTGCGCCACAGCCCGACTCATGCCATGCTGGTATAACTTCTCCATGTATTTCAGACTGGTTCTTCTTTAATTCAGTGTGATGATACAAGTGGTGAGTTATTGACGGCAGGTAAAGTGAGACCATTATGACTGTAATCAATAACACACCTGCATAGAATAACAACTACTAGCAGCGACATATTTTGTATTGATTCAGGAATTTATACTGTCTCCACTGCACCCAGTCTGCTACTTCCATAATTTATGTAATAAAATCTCTACTTTAGAGAAGCTGTTACTAAGTTAAATACCAAGAAATGATGACATATCAAGATGTAAATTACATATTGAAGATTTTACTACAAGCAGAAATAGCACTTGCTAAATTCCTGTGGGTTCTGATTCAGGACCAAGGCACTTCCTTACTCCAGGCTGAAAGATAATGGAAGTAAAAAACTGTGTTCCCTCTCCTGAGGCAGTATTTTAAAGGTGAAGGGTAAGATGCTGTTTTTCATCTGATGTGGCGGTGGAAGCTTATTGAATTGTGTAATCCGTAAGTTTGAAACCTTGTTAGAATCACAGAATCATTCAGGTTGGAAAACACCGTTAAGATCAACTCCAACCATAATGTAACTACCATGACCACTAAACTATATCCTGAAGTGGCACATCTACAGCTTCTTGAACACCTCCATGAATTGTGACTCTACTACCTTCCTGAGCAGCCTGTTCCAGCCCCTCACCACTCTCTCACTAAAGAAGTTTTTCCTAATGTCCAATCTAAACCTCCCCTGGTACAACTTAAACCTATTTCCTCTCATCCTATCAATGGTTATCTGGGAGAAGAGACCAACAGCAGCCTCACTGGAACCTCTTTGCACGCAGTTGTAGAGAGCAACGAGATCTCCCCTCAGCCTTCTCTTTTCCAGACTAAACAACTCCATCTCCCTCATCTGCTCCTCATATGACAGCCTCCAAACCCCTCACCAGCCTTGTTGCTCTTCTCTTAGGACCTCAGTGTCTTTCCTGTGGTGCCTAGAACTGAACCCAGTACTCAAGCTGTGGCCTCACCAGGTCTGAGTATGGTGGCATCATCTCTTCCCTGTTCCTGCTGGACACTGGTTTTGATCCAGGCCAGGATGCTGTTGGCCTTGATCATCTGGGCACACTGCTGGCTCATCTTCAGCTGCCCACAAGCACCCTTTTTCCCCAGGCTGCTTTCCAGCCACTCTGCCCCAGGCCTGTAGTGCTGCATGGGGTTGTGACCAAAGTAGAGGACCTGGCCCTTGGGCTTCTTAAACCTCATTCCATTGAGCTCAGCCCATGGATTGAGTCTGTCCAGAGCTCTCTGCAGTGCCTTCCTCCCCTGAGCAGATCAACACTCCTGCTCAGTTTACTGTCTGCAAACTTGCTGATGGTGCCCTCGATCCCCTTATTCAGATCATGAACAAAGATATTAAACAGAGCTGGCCCCAATAGTGAGCCCTGGGGGATGCTGCCTGTGACCAGCCTCCAGCTGGATTTAACTCACAAGTCTTTGGGCCCAGCTGTGAGCCAGTTTTTAATCCAGCAAAGAGTCCATTTCAAGGTTCTTGAGGAGAATGCTGTGCGAGATCATGTTCAAAAGCATTACTAAAGTCCAGGTAGACAACACCCACGAGTCCAATGGGAAATTACTGTGTTTTCATACTGAAAGGAGTATCTTGGTGGATTTTAGGCATGATAAGAAAATTTAAACAGTGTATTATAAATAATTTAGTCATGAGAAGTCTTGATGAAACCGCAAACACAATTGTTCATACAGGCTCATGTACACTTAACTCTCAAACTCAAAGTTGCAAGGACTGCATGCTCTGGCTTCCTAGATGTACAGCATTGTATTTCTGGTGGTGTTACCATCTTTATGTCCAAACATATCTACAGCTTGTCAACAGGAGTCATCTCAAGTTTGATTTTGTCTGGACAGTTATTGTTGTTTTTTGAAGCCTTACTGAGGGGATGGAAAATTCATGAAAGAATTTCTTGAGCTCTTGGACTTTCTGCTAACAAGTAGCAGAGGTCTGATGAGGTGAGCAGCCTGACTTGCTCAGATTTCCTTTGAAAGAAGGCCAGTGGTGTTTTGAATTCTGAGTAAAAGGAATATGTGAGAAACTCTGTGTTTTATAAATAAGTTGATACCTTGCCTGAGCCTTCTAGTGGTCCTTTAGGATCTTAGACCCACATTCTAGAAGGGATTTAAGCTCCCAGTGCCTGTTAAATTCTGTTATATTTCTTTATAGCATTGTCACTGAAATCAAGGGAGTTTAGGAATCCCTCTGGAGATTTGGACTGCAAGTATAAACTTCCCTTGACTTGTCTCTTTTAAGTATGTGTGGTTGTTTCAGCTTTGATTAATTTGGTGCAATGTATTGTCAGATGTGTTAAAGAATTAAGTAATTGCAATTAGTTTAAAACTGCACTTACAGAGCAATGGGAGAAAAAAATGTCAGCTTCCAGGCTACCAAACCAAGAGGAAGTTTTGACATAAAACTGGGGTTTTGATGTTGAGATATAAATGTATATTTATATGCATCTGGATTTGGAAGACTTGAGGTCACAGAATAAACACATGAATCCTGTGGCCTTTTTCACCATGCTTGTTTAAAACTGCACACAGCTTTGAAGGCATTTCCTACTGGA
The DNA here is from genome assembly GCF_026170545.1 of Melanerpes formicivorus. Lineage (NCBI taxonomy): Eukaryota > Metazoa > Chordata > Aves > Piciformes > Picidae > Melanerpes > Melanerpes formicivorus. The sequence goes on along the minus strand of NW_027142388.1, from coordinate 3,150,180 downwards.
GCGTGAGTAAAAAAGAGTTCAAAGGCACTTGCACCTCTGAGGATTCTCAAAATACAAAGTTTTCATTTATACTATTGTAAACCATGTAATTAAGTCCAATCTCCAGTTGAGATTGTGTAATACAGAGAATATGGAATATCCACAATTGCTCCAGGCTGTCTAGTGGGCTGTATTGCCCACAATTAAACAGATGAATGCACAACTAAGGATAGGCATCTTTCCAAACACTTCTAGCTATATTTAGCAAATTCTTTTCATTTCCCTCTCTGTAGGAGGGTAGTGATGTTGGTAACCTTAACATTGGCCAATAGAACTGTGAGTGTCTTAAACCCTCTCCTACAAGATGGTTTACTTGTCTGTATTATTTTGACTTTGTATTCTCTCTCTTCATTTTGGATTAAATCTTTTTACGTTCTAAATAAGAACTTTGCTTCACATTTGCCATCTGAATGCAGAAGTAAATGGAAGCTGGTTCTCTGTACCACAAAGGGATAGGAAGAAAGTTTCACAAATTAAATGTTCTGAAATTTATGAAAGATATAACTAAGTGTCATGGTAGAGCCAAATGTCCCCAGCACAAACCCAGACAGACACCACGGTGTCTAGACATGGTGCCCCTCTCTCCACTCCTTCCTGCAGAAAGCCAGGGTAATGTGGGAAAAGGAACAAAGGGGACAGGACCATGAATATCTGGTAGACAACCCTGTAGCTATGGTGAGGGCATGTGTTCTGGCCACAGCCTGGCAGAACCCCTTCCCATTGGGTGACTATGTGCTGGTTTCAGTGCCCTATTGGCCCAATTGGTCTTGGGCAAGATTTATATACAGGCTGATTTCTAGTCACCTGTGCCTTGCTCAAGCCTTGCATGCTTGAACCTGCTTGGACCTTGTCTGGCTTGAAGTTGCTTTCAGTTGCCCAGTCCAGTGCCTGGGATAAAGCCACGAGTGTACACACCGCAGGCTACGAGAGAAGCGACAAGCTTAGGAGTTGGAGCCAAGCCTTCTCCCCCTTGCAACCAGGATTTTGCTGTGCCTGAGTTTCCCCAGGACAAAGCAAGCGCCCATCACTGAAAAGCATCGTTAACAGCCTGCTGTCTGCTGAAGCCAGACCATCGACGACTGCATGGCATTCCTGCTGGCAACCTGCCATGCCGGGCGCAGGAGCGCCCCAAAGCCTCTAATACACAGCAGCAGCACTCCCTACTTGGGTACAACAGGTTGTGAGTAATTAATTCACTGCCTCTTTGGCATAAGGGTTCTTGTTGAGTCTCCCCCCACTGTGGTCGAGCGCCGTTTCGTTCCCAGGGTGTTCTCTTTCTGTTCTGTTCCTCCCGGTTTGCATAAAATAGTTGAATGGTTATGGCTGCCCAAATCCTGTACATTCCCATTGCACATATACCCTAACCATACGTCAAACCTTTTGATAAATTTTGGCAAGTTTCCTATTAATAAAAGGTTATTAATATTTTGATTAATGTTGCCATATTGTTTATAAAAAAAGGAAATACTATATTCTTCAACTCCAAGACGGGGGGACAGTACAAAGAAAACACCTTTTAATGGACACCAAAGCCATAGATTCAGTATTGTTTTGTGATTAGTAAGAGTTACAGAGTAAGCAGAACTATTTCATCTGAAAAAAGGCTGAAGTGTAGGGGAAAGCAGCAGGTTTTGCAAAGAAAGGAGTGATACTTTTTAGTCTTTTTAAGCAGCAAAGCAGCATATTTTGGTATTGTAAAACTCCAAAAGCAGTACTGTAAGTGTCTGTGTTAAAGAGCAGAGGTATTGTTTCAGGAGTAGGTAAACTTTGGAGCTGCAATCTATAGGAAAAGTTCTGATGATCTGAGAGTTTCTGACTTTGGTTAAATCCAAAGGGTAAGTGATGCAGAGCTCTTGGAAGCTCTATTGTCTGCATAGTAGCTCAATCAAGAAAGCTAGAATTTCATGTGGTGTCTGTTTTAAGGGAGCTTTCTCCTGTCTGCACATGTCTTAAGTGTATCTGCATGTACCCATGAGGCTGCTATACAGAGAATATAATTATTTTGTTTACTGTTTTGAGATTGATGTGGATAGAATCAATACCAGTTTGCTTTTCATTACTGGAGGCATCTGAAATGTTGACCAACCTTATCTTCCTTGTGTCAAACGGATCATGATGCCCTTATCCACACCATTTGACCTTTAGGATGTTCTTCAAAGAACCAGCAGGCTTAGCATGTCACTTTTTTTTCTCACCTGAAGAAATGAAATCTAATTAGGAGGATCCTACTAATACAATGGAGCTACAGATTACAGGTGCACACAGTGTGTGGAGAGTCCAGAATGAAAATAGCTGTAGTGAGGAAGGGGGGTGGAGGGAAACCCTGAAATAGGCTGGCTTAATTTAGAGCACAAGATTGATAATTTAGTGACTTTTGTAGCTGCATGGATATAAAATATTTACAGCAAGTTGGAGGATTCTGATGTGAGAAAGAAGTATCTCAAGAAGTTTTCTTCTAGAGAATACAAAATGAGAAAGGAGCTGTGCACAAATACAACAATTACACTGGGTTAGTATTAGTGATTAGCCAGTTGATAGTTATCTCTCTCTTCCTCCCAGAGGTGCAGTTTAACTGAATACACATGAATTACATGTTTTAAGAGGAGAATCATGAACAGAATTGACTTCTTGGGAAACCTTTGACATTTCCCTGCCTGCTAACATTGTCCTTCTTACAGCAAATGTCACTTGAGACTTCTGTAATAAAGAACAAAAAAATATGTGTGCATTCTTGTCATTTCACTTGAAATTAAGTGACTGGTTTCTGATGGAAATCTCAAGAGCAGTGACTTTATGCAGGTTTCTCCTAGTTCCACCTCAGCTTGCCTGTATTTTGAGACAAGGAATGTAAGCAGCAGATTCTTTGTGAGAAACCAATAATTTAAAGTCTGAAGCTATGACATGGAAATAAACTTACTGGGTATGTACAGTAATAAGACAAAACCCAACTGGTTTAAACTAGGTGTAATAGCCAGGAGTAAAAAAATTCCTGCCTGTTTTGTGTGCCCTTGTGTGACTAGGGAATTTAGAGCAGTCATTGGAAGATGAAGGAATCCAGCTCTCTGCATTATTGGACCCAGAGGCCATACTATGTCATTACTAATGCATGCAGGCATGTTCAATAAATTTCATGGTTATACATCTCATTGTCATTTTCAGAGCTCATTGATTTAAGCAGCTCATACTGATCAAGAATACTACAACAGGCAGCACAGCCTAGTATGCTGATAGGTACAAAGTGGAGAAGTCGTATTTCAATCTGTCTTCTAGAAGAAGCAGCAAAGTTGCAAGGATCCTGATGGTGCCAAGGGCAGAAGGTTTCAGAGATGAAACACAAATCTTCCTGGTGAAAATAACCCACAAGTGAATCTCCCAGAATGGGCAAGGGGTGTGGATGGAGAGCTGGATGGACAGAGCTGTGGGCCAGGCTGGGATGTGGCTGCAGTTACTGAGTACCATTAGCAGGCATACTTATGAAACTGCAGTTTGTTTTGCTTTTGTTTGTTTTTTAATGTGTTTCTTGGTTTTTAACAACTTAGTTGTACCCATTGCAATTAACATTTAGGGTTAAAGTTCTCCTTTTAACGAAGTAAAGAATTTAAAAAGGTTTCAATGTCAAGGTTTCCACTCCTGCTTTGTACAGCTGACTTTAAAGCATGTTGAATATAATCTTCTGAGTTTTGGCTTTGCCAGTACATACATGTTTGTTCCATTATCTTGTTTGTTTTTCTTTGGTGTTTTGTCCTTTGTGAGTAATATTTGCAATTACTTTTTTACAGTTCCATGTTAGTAACAGCAGCAGGAAGCCATACTTGGCTCAGCTGGAACGTTTTGGCCTCTAGAGCTCTCGTTATTGCAGTCAGAGTAAGAAATAACTGCCTGCTTATCTTTGTGGTATTCTGATTCCCTTGCTCTCATCCTCTTTTCTTGTTCAGTATTACTTTATTGGTTAGACTTAAGACAGATGGTAGGAATAGTAAATCCACGTTGATTGTAACAGATACTGTCTGTCATTGGCGTGTCTGTAACTAGGAAGATGAAAACAATGGGCAGTAAATATTTTGGACCAAGCTGAAAGAATTTGCTAAAATAATTCATAATTGTTTTGCCTGTTAGACTGGATAAACAAAGCAAAACTAATTTCCTTTTATTTCTGCACATTCTTGAAGAGCCTCAGATTTGCCATGATGGTTTATTGAGCTCTACTTCTCTGCTCAGTGGTTGCTGCTCTTTGTTGACATAGTGTTACCCAGAGCTTTCATCAGTGCAGTCTGCCTGTTGGGAATGTGGCACAGCGGCATGGTCATGGGACCAGAGGTTTTCAGCTCTACAACTGGTCTATGTTAAAGCATCTTGAAGACATATTTGTAGTATTGAAATAAAGGTGCTTAAGCCTTTGTTTAAAATCCTCTGTCTGTGGAGCTAGGTTACCTAATGAGCATGTTTTGCTCATCTCATGGGGACAGAGCCTGAGTTGTTCTGTCTGTGGCAGCAAAACGAAACAGTTTTTGAACCAAGTCATCATTTTCAGCATCAATCGAAGGGCATGCCCTTGTCAGCTGGGATTGGTTCAGCATAAGGTTCCAGTCAGAATTGGCTGCGTTATGCTTAGAGGTGTTCTTTAAGAGACCTTCACCCTTTACTATGTTTGGAACTGCAAATACAGTGGGTTTGCTGAATATTTAGAAGAGACTTCTCAAGGTAGTGCTTAACATTCAGAGTTCTCAGTAACTGGTCTGGCAGAAAGAAGCTTGTTCAAGCTCATGATACAGTACTTCCTTAAGTGCTCTTTTCTCATCATCTCTCTAGTGCTGTGTGCTAAGCTGTGATACTTACTTCACAATTTCAAAGTACAGCTCCACTTCTGCTGCTTCTGTAGTTTCTTATTGGCTTGGCTTCTGAGAGATTCAGAGCTTCTGGGACTAAACTTTTTAAACAAGGTTCTAAGGTGAAGACTGGAAGTCTCATTCTCTTGCTTTGCTGCTTGATTTACCTAGCATTTTGCTCAGCTGTACTGTACAAGGATATCCAAAATCACATTATGTCCTCCCCATTGCCATTTTAAAAGTGTATTATTGCAAAAAGTTAGGGCTATGATTTAACAGCAGGTGCTTTTTCTCATCAAGAGTTGCTCTAGTCTGATCTTTTCATGGTGCATGTATCATACGCTTGAATTTCTCTTCCCATGAGTCAGTTGCTGAGCAGTGGTTAGCTTTTTAATCAAGAGGAGATTACCAGAATATGAAACATACTCTCTATGTTGCTAAAAAAAAACAAAACAAAGATAATAAATTGTAAAGTAGAGAGATGTAAGTTAGAGAGAGCTATAATTTCCTCCTGAAACCTTTCTAACTGCTGCAGGCATGTATAGGTATCGGTGTACCGAGATTTGTAGCTCAAATGTTACCTTGGTGTTTAATGAAAGTATAAGTTAAACCAGCTTGCCATTCAGCTTTTGATTTTCACTGAGGTTCTTAGTGATGATTTAATAGGCCCTATTTTCCCCCTTTTTTAAAAAGACTAAAAGCTTTTAAAAGGGATTATAAGGAATTGCCATACTTACAAAAATATTGAAGGGTCATCTTAGGATTTGCTGCAGTGTTTTAAAGTTTGATCAAGATATTAATGGCTTTTAAAAAAATCTGTAATATTTCCCCACTAACAGCTGTTTAATATTATTTCTGATTGTTATCACTGTTTGCATTTCTTTTTGGCTAGGGGAAATGGTGTGTTTATTTTTCTGGAAGACATTTTTAACAGGGCAGACAATGGCAAGATTTTGTTTCTGACCTCTGGATTGAGTTTCTCAGCAAGCAAAGTCTATTGCAAATAAAAATGAAAATTTGAGTAAAATTCTTGCCTGAGGTTGGATTTGTACTGATTCAACACATTTCTCATTATTCTACCATCTCCCTCACTGCTGCTTCTGGAACAACATAACCCCTTTAATGAAATTTCATTTTGTGACAAACTGAATTTCCATGGATGTACTCTGCTTGATAGGCTTCATGACTGTGATGAGGTTTCTCCTTTATTCTACAGTACTAAAAAGTGCTTACTTATTAGAGTTGAAGATAGATAAAGCGTCCTATTTACTAACTAGATAAACTTTCATCAAATGTCATCTTAAAGTCACTGGAATTACTGTATTGATACTTAGTGTTGCTTTGTGATTTGTAAATTATTAAATGAAACATAAAAATTACCCTGGGAGGTGAAGGCACGAGTGGAGAATATAGAAGTTTTTATAAGGTACCCAAATGCTGACTGGCTTACAAGAACCAGAGGGGAAAGCCCCAAAGTCTTCCTTCATAAAAGCAGTCTGCAGATAGCAGTGTATTTTGGCACGAGTTTGGGCTGTGAAGCTGTCTGTAGAGTTGTCCCATCACTCAGGCCAGCAAGCCATTAGTCACATTAGTTAGAGAGTTTCAGGGTTTGATCTGTCTCTTATGTCTTTCAGGGATATCCATAACTTTGAGTTGTGCTTTATGAACAAGGAAAGGGGCCTAACAACTTGCCTGAGAGGGTGGTAAGAGTTGTCAAATGTATTTATTTTATCAACTCCACATGTTCGTGCCTGTGAATTCTAGAAGGCAAAATTGTTACTAATTTAATCCTTTTTGCTATTTGTTGTTCCAGACAGTCTCACAATTGTCGTTTTTAGCCAACAATAAAGTGATGACAGACTAAATTAATTTTGTAGCCATAGTCTGTAGTGGCCTTTTCCTCAAACAGTAGGGCTGTTGAGCTAAGTGTGGCTAAAATACACAAGAGTTCGAAGTAGTCTGCTTGGAGTAGCAAACCACCATATAACCCAAAATGTCTGTATTATCAAAATGTAGAATAATTGGCTGCATATGAAGCTTCCAAAACTTTATAAATGGACTTTTTCAAAATGTTTTGTTCACCTGCTGTCTTGCTTTTAGATAGGGGGTGAACTGACTTCCCAGGCAGAAGTGCCTGCTCTCAGCCACACTGCTTTGTCTTCGTTTGTCCCATCAGGCTTCATTTGAGGTTATCTGAGCTCTCTGTGCAGGAGTCTGTGACACATGAATGTTCAGTTATAAATTCTGGAATTCTCTGCTTGGGTCATGGGATGTTTGGCTTTCTGCAGCGTTTGACCCTTCTGCTAAGTTACTGGTTTTAAGTGAGGGCTCCTGGTCAGAACAGTGCAGTCAGTATCATCGAAGGTTAGGTGATTTATTAACCTGTATGACTTCCAGTGACTTGGGAAGTTATTCATGAGACAACTATCCAGACAGAAGCTTTTATTTCACATGAGGAAAAGTCATCTACGTTAGGATAAAGAAGCATAAGTTTTAAAAGTTGGTCTTTCAAATGACTAAACCCAGAAGAGAGCTGTACCTGCTAAATGAATACAATTGACTGAATAATACAAATGTTTGAGAGCCTTAACTTTCTGATTTAATTTCTTTAAATAGTCTCTTTCTAACTTTACTTTGGGGAAAGCAGAATTTTTGGGTGAAATCTGGGAATACAGTTTACACTGCACAAGCAAGACTGCCAAGTCACTGCTGCTTAATATTCCAAAGAATATAGAAGAGGTGGGAGATTTTTTTAGGAGATTTTTCACTGGAACAGTCAGCCTGAGGTGAAGTCTCTGTTTAGAGCTAAGGAAAATAATTGTAGGGGTGAAAGGGAAGAAAATGATAGTAACTCTAGAAGGAGTTATCTCCTACCAAATAGCCTCACTACTCGTTCAAAATCAGGTAGAAATTACCAGGCTATCAAATACCGCATCCAGTTCTTGTGCCCCTAGCCTAAGAGGGACATGGAACTGCTGGAGTGGGTCCAGAGGAGGGCCACAAAGATAATCAAGAGGGCTGGAGAGCCTCCTCTGTGGGGACAGGCTTGGACAGTTGGTGCTGTTCAGCCTGAAGCAGAGAAGGCTCCGGTAGAGACCTAATAGCAGCCTTCCAGTACCTGAAGGGGGACTATAAGACAGAGGAAGAGAATTTTTCCAAGGGCGTATAGCAAGAGGATGAGAGGGAATGGCTTTGAACTGGAAGATGGGAGATTTAGACTGGATAATAGAAAGAAATTCTTTACGGTGAGGGTGGTGAGACCCTGGTACAGGTTTCCCAGGGAAGTTGTGAATATCCCCTCCCTGGAGGTGTTCAAGGCCAGGTTGGATAAGGCCTTGAGCAACCCGATCTAGTGGAAGGTGTCCCAACCCCCATAGCAGGGGGTTTGGGAACTGGATGACTTTTAAGGCCACTTCCAACATAACCCATTCTATGAATCTATGAAATGAGATGCTGTTTGTGGATCCATGGTCAACCTGTTTTCAGTCTGCAGCATGTTTGTGAATGGAAGGAATGTGCACCTTTGAAACTGTTCCTGTTTCCAGTAGTACTTGTGCTATCATTACCAAAGATATTTTTCACACAGTTCATGACTGAGACTGATTTGCTTGTTTCAGAAGTGAGGTGTGCTCTGTACTCATTTGAAGGAGGATGTCACCCTTAATCAGGAGTGCCATACATTGCCAGAATGATGCTGCTTTCAATTTATTGCTTGTCAGCCCCGAACACGGGTTAGTTCCTTTACAAGTGCAACTCATTGGCTGCTACTACTCACTTACAGAACAATTTGTTTTGATCAGTTATTGGTTTGCAGCTTTTTGGGATAAAATAGAACTGCAGGTTTGGGTTTTTTTTTTTGGTAGTAGATGTCTTTGTGAAAAGTCTGAAAAACTGGAGCTGTTTGGAATTGCTTTCACTCCCACTGAGGTCAGCAGTAGCATTTCTGTGGCTTTCAGTGGGAGTAATGTTGCACTGTCTGAACTGAATGTGAAGACTTTCCATCTTCTTTCAAAACACTCCTAGTCTCCTATAGCTAGGGTTACATGGAACTAAGTAATTCTTACACTACTTGATTATGGAAAAAAGTTATTTCTCAAGTGGGAGAAAGAAGTTTTAACCATTTTTGTGCCATGCAATCATAGTGATTTTTTTGTTTCTTTGTTGGTTTGGTTTTTGTTGTTGAATATCTACAACTGAAAATCATTGCACCATAAACATCGGTCATCTGTAATTATTTTGCTTGTGTATTATTATATTGTACTCAGGAGTAGGTCTGAAGGCAAGAAAGAGAGTTGCAGGATGAATACTGGCGTAAGGGTAGGCATGGCCTAAACTCCACAAAATAGTGACTTTTTCAGAAGCTAATACTATAAATAAAACTGTAGTTGTGTGATTTAAATGATAGGGTTTGGTTGTAATGTGAAAAATGGTGTTAACATGGTTTGAAGTCCCTTCCAGGCTGCTAGATTTCAGACCTGAGCCATCCAGAACACTCTTTTTTTTAATCTGTTAGAACCATTTTTCCTCTAGTAATTACCTTTCCCCCCTAATTCATCGCTCCTAGATGAATGTCTGCTGATTTTTGAGTTTCTGTCATCTTTCCTGAAACAATCAAGAACAGTAAATTAATCTTACTTAATTGATGTATTGCTCTAGCTTAATCCAACTACTTAATATGCTTGATATTTCTTTTGAGCAAGCTATTTTGTGGAAAAAAAAGAAATCTAATTAAATTTATTATTAAACTAAGCCTTGGGCATGTCAGATTCTTTGTCACGCTCAGGAAGTGGAAGATATGACCCAAAGAGCATTTTGGTTTATAAACATTTGCAGCATAAACAAGTCAGAGCTAAGCAATTTTAGAAAGGAACTTCCCTTCCGTGCAGTGTGTATTATACATAGACATTGCTCAGTGATTTTTGTCATGTGCAGCTCTTGGAGATTAGTTTTATCTGGCTGATCTGACAGCAAGTTTGTTGTTGCAGAATTTGTACCTCTACCATTGTCCCTGCAGCTCATGGACATGCATACAATCTACATCTGATGACTTACTCTGTGTTGGATGCCTGAGAATTTACCTTAATGATCATATGAGCCTTTCAGAATTGATAATGAGGCTTTATTTTGCCTTGATTATTATCCACACAATTTTAATCCCCATGGTGGTGTTGAATGGATAAGGTTTGCCTTAAAAGTAGCCTTTCACATAGCTGAAGTCTGCATGATACTTTATTATGTGCCTTTTTGTGTTCTACTTTATGGCCTTACTTCATTCCTCTAAAATGCATTAGTATTCAAAATTAATATGCTTTAGTGGACCCAAAATACTGCTTGTCTGTGGGCAATAGATCTTTGCACATCGTTGCACACACTAGTCAAAGGTTTAGGTTGGATGTTAGGAAGAAGTTCTATACAGAGAGAGTGATTGCCCATTGGAATGGGCTGCCCGGGGAGGTGGTGGAGTCAACATCACTGGAGGTGTTCAGGAGGAGACTTGATGGGGTGCTTGGTGCCATGGGTTAGTTGTTTAGGGGGGTTGGGTTGGTTGATAGGTTGGACATGATGATCTTGAAGGTCTCTTCCAACCTGGTCTGGTCCAATCTATTCTATTCTATTCTATTCTATTCTATTCTATTCTATTCTATTCTATTCTATTCTATTCTATTCTATTCTATTCTATTCTATTCTATTCACCCAGGATGTAACTCTTAGTGTTTCCATCAGGTCAAACATACAAGTAACTCTGTGATGTCTTTGCTGGCATATTCTCTGAAGCCATACTGCATTTCCCCATGTGGACACAATTGGCAGATTAAAAATTTAGGATTGGATCTGTGCTTCCCTAGCAAGAGTCATCAGTAGACCTTCTTAGTATTCATTCAGTGTTCTTGGGGACATCTGGCAATTCTGGAGTAATACTGGCATGGTCTATTAAAACTACAGTGAATAAAACTTTAAGACCCAACCTCTTGATTTACATTTCTTACAGCAACGTATAAGAGAACTGGCAAGGCATAAATGTTAGGAAAAAATTCTCTTTTTATTTAGATCCAGTAAAGCCCTTTCCAAGCAGATAAAGGAAACATAGATAATGAAAAGAATTAAGCAGTAAATACAAAGGATTATCTTAGAAATACCTTACAACACCTGCTCCTTAGTGTGGTCCCCATCAGAAACTCATCCTCTTCAGTTAAGGCCTCGAGCAGCCGAGTCTAGTTGAGAGGAGGTGTCCCTGCCCGTGGTGGGGAGGTTGGAGCAGATGATCTCTTCCAACCTAAGCCATTGATTCTATGGTTAATTAACTGTGAATTGCAAAATGGATACAGATGCAGTTGAAATTGGCAGCTGCTGCACTGTGCTGAGTGGGTTTAGTTGGTTCTTTCTTCAGGTGTTAAAAAATACACCCTGTAAAAGACGACAGCCATTTTTATTTGGGTTTTGCTCCTTTCTTGATTTCTTGTAATCCCAGTATTATTCTTTCATTGTAAACTTTCAAATTATAGTTAGAAAAGTTTGATGGTAAGCATTGATTAAAGATTGACTTTTTTCCCCCTTAAAGCTATATATGTGTACAAATTGGTGCTGTTGGCTTCAAAAGAACAAGTCTTCCAAAGCTGACTTGCCAGCTTTGCACTAGAAACTTGCTGAAAATTGTAAGAAAGAATTTTGTCAGACATTTGCCTTCTGTAGCTTAAAGGGCTTGTCTCTTAAAAACCTGATGACTTTGTTACATTTTGACATAGCCTTGTAAAATACCTGCGTGGTAATATCAAGAGCATTAAACGCTAATAAACAATCGCCTTTGCCTCGTAGATTTAAAGCTGAATTTTCTCTCCATCTGGAGGGTTATGCTTGAACAACTGTGGAGATGCATTGTCTCGTGAGAGTTCTGGCAGGGCTTGTTTGTCTGAAGCAGTGCATTCAGAAACAGAAGGGAAATACACCCTGATACGTCTCAGAAGCTAAAAGCATCGCTTGTTCCTCCTCTCCTTCTGGACTGGAATTCCAGTAATTGTTGCAGCTTTAGCATTGCTCACATCAGTAGAAAGGGAGACTTTGTCTCTTGCAGCTGCTACCTACTGTTGTCAAGATGGATCTCGGGCATTTTTGATTGGGGATGCAAGGGCATATTTTATCTGATTAAAATGATCATTAGCATATACTCCCATTGACATTATCTTCTCCTAATTAAATGGTAGTCTAGTGTGTAGTAGTTCTTTTGCTTTCCTGAGGTGTTTCTTAGAATCATACAATGGTTTGGGTTGGAAGGGACTTCCAAAGGTTATCTGATCAGACACCCCTGCAGTGAGCAGTGCAGGTTGGCCTTGAAGATATCTGGAGAGGGGGCTTCAACTCATAGCAGTGTTCCACCAACATTTGGAGGTACACAGCCTCATCAAAAGCAGACTTTCTGTAATGATCTGTGTGTGCCAGTGATATTGTAGGATAAAAGCTGCTTCATGTTCATTTTTTAACCGAGAGAAATTCCCCTCATTTACTGGCCTTCTTCCCGACTTCAACCACAGAAAAAGCATCCTGCTGCTGTGTAAACACTTTCTGCCAGCAGGTGGAAATATCTATATACAGCTCATCCATTGACTGACTTCTGTCTTTGGCTGGCTGATGTCTCTCTCCCGGTCACGGCAGCCAAAGGTTTGTGAAAATCCTGTATACGATTTGCATCATAATGGAACTTGCTGTGCCAAAAGTGTAAGTTCAACTCTTTTGTGGATGCCTAACTGCTCTGGGACCTGTCAAGTGTTCCATCTCTGTGCTGTAGCATCATCACAGAGCCTTCTTACATAGTCACATATTAAACAAAAAGGAACACTTCTTTCAAGTGAACATGAGCAGTAATGTCTCTAGAAATAAAAGTGAATAGGAAAGAGGTAATTATTTTTTAAGTATTAGAGGCTGATATTTTCCTGTTCAAAATACTTACCAGCAGTGATGTTTTTCAGCTGAATCAAAGGAATAAAATGGAAAAGGAAATTGTGCTGTCTTGAACCAGAGGAGCAGATGATCATGGGAGGATGATTTTTCATCTGAGTGATGTTAGTAAATGTAAACTATGTATGGAGACAGATTAGGAAAGGAGCTTACTTTGCAAATGTGAGACTCAGTTGCATGTATTCCTTTTTGTTTTCCTTCCAATGCAGTTACACCTGTGAGTGGGAGGTAATGCCAAAGCCTGAAAGTAATATAATTGTCTCTAGGTAGTTCTGTGGTTGTACATAATTCTATTCCAAGGGGCATGAAGACAAAGCATCATCTGCTCAGTAAAGACAACAATGATGAAGGGAAAGAAATAAGAATAGCTCTGGCTGTGTGGGAAAGTGACTTTATATATGAGGGAAGTCCTGTGAAAGAAGCTAGGATGTGAATTTGCATTCTTTCACTCTTGACTGGACTTTCCATTCTTAATAAAATAATGGTAAATATTACAGCTATTTTTATTTCTTTTTTCTTTTCCTTTTTTTTTTTTTTCCTTGAAAGAGACATAGATGAAATTCTCTGTACAGTTCTGATGAAGAGATACAAAGGGCTTTCCCCCCTCTGTTATTAGGAAATTAATAGGAAAAGGTTATCTAGCCTTTCTGAGGAAACTGATTTATAAAAAAAGGAATAAGAATACAGTCTCTTATGTTTTTCTGAACAGTAATGTGCCTAGATTACCCTTTGCATCTTGGTTCAGAGTCAAATCAATGCTTTTTATTTCTGCAGATACTGTAATCCTTTGCATTTTGGGGAGGGCAGCACTGGAAACCATTGTGTAGGGATTGCTGATTTTTTTATTCTCCTCTTGTTTAAAAAGCAAGTTACTGTGGTGTAGTGAATGAGAAGCCCATCCTCAGTCAGAAACATTTGATCCAATGTGAAATAAATAACCAGACTGTATTAAAGTCTGTGACTGAAGTGATAAATTGAAATATGACTCATCCAAAATCGTGTGCATAAAATGTAGTAGGAAAAGAATTATCATTGTCCACTAAAGTCAATTTAATTGGGAGAGGGGCAGTGCAGGAGACAGTGGCATTGTGTTTTGTCACACTGTAACCACAGAGCATTTCAGAACAGTTAGAGTTTGTTAAAAGGCAATTTTTGCTAGAAGGGATAAGTGCAGGATTGTATTTGTCAATTTATAATAGGAGTGGAATTTCATTAGCACTACTATTCATTTGTGTTGTGGGAGGAAGAGTAAAATAGATTCTCATTGACTTAAAATGTCACTGTCAATCCTAGCTGCTGGAATTCTCTGCAGTGTGTTGGCTGAATATATGAAAGGAAATAGGACCATGGGTCAGCCCTGTTCTCTCTAATTAGGATCCTTGGGGGTTTGTGTGGGCTTATGCATTTGGGGGGTTTTGTTGCAGTTGTATAACATTGTGCTTTTGTCTTCTAACACCCAGGCACTCTGCTTTCTGATAGTGCTTCATTTTAATTTCTGTAATGAAAACTGTCCTCTCAGTTGCCAAAGCATAATCTGCTGTGCCTGTATTTCATACCTCTCCCTGATCTCTTGTGAAGTCCTTGACATTTCTTTGCTTGGTTTATCCAACATAATTTTCTTATCCAGCTGACTATCCTTTCTTCAGTAGTTCTCTCAAATTTCTGTTTATTCTGTCCTTCAAAGAGGTGTACTACAAATCCATGCATCTGTTTTCTCCCTTCACATTCGTTTCGTCTTCTGCTTCATCTTTCTAAGCTTTGCTGCTTGTCACAAATTTCAGTATACTCATTTGAAATCAAAAGTCTTCATAGTGGTGAAAGATCATAGAATTGTTAGGGTTGGAAGGGACCTCAAGGATCATCTAGTTCCAATCCCCCAGCCATGGGCCCGGACACCTCACACTAGATCAGGGTGCCCAGAGCCACATCCAGCCTGGCCTTAAAAAACCTCTAGGGATGAGGCTTCCACCACTTCCCTGAGCAACCTGTTCTGGAGTCTCACCACCCTCATAGGGAAGAATTTTTTCCTAACATCCAATCTGAATCTACCCATTTATATTTTTTTCCCATTCCCCCTAGTCCTATCATTACCTAACACCCTAAAAAGTCCCTCCCCAGCTTTCTTGTAGGCCCCCTTCAGATACTGGAAGGCCACAATTAGGTCACCTCGGAGCCTTCTCTTCTGCAGACTGAACAGCCCCAACTCTTTCAGTCTGTCTTCATAGGAGAGGTGCTCCAGCCCCCTAATCATCCTCGTGGCCTTTCTCTGGACACATTCCAGCACCTCCAGATCCTACCTGTAATAGGTGCTCCAGAACTGGATGCAGTACTCCAGGTGGGGTCTCACCAGAGCGGAGTAGAGGGGTAGAATCACCTCCCTAGACCTGCTGGCTGTGCTTCTCTTGATGCAGCCCAGGATGCGATTTGCTTTCTGGGCTGCAAGTGCACGCTGCTGGCTCATGTTGAGCTTCTCATCCACCAGCACCCCCAAGTCCTTTTCTTCAGGGTTGCTTTCAAGCCCAGTTTATATTGGTGCTTGGGATTGCCCTGACCCAGATGCAGGACCTTGCACTTGGTCTTGTTGAACCTCATGAGGTTGTCATGGGTCCACCTCTCCAGCCTGTCAAGGTCCCTCTGGATGGTCTCCTTTCCCTCCAGTGTGTCTGCTGCACCGCACAGCTTGGTGTTGTCAGCAAACCTGCTGAGGGTGCACTCAATGCCACTATCCATGTTGCCAACAAAGGTGACTGTTCATGTGCAGTGAAGGGGTTTTTAAAACAAAGCAAATTAAATCAGAAAACCATGTTGTTAATCTCAGAATCAGAAATACCACATTAGCTGAAAATCACTTTGTCCTCTTGTGACTTTCAGCCCCTGTGGCTTGTGAAAGGTATCATTCTCCTGCCATCATTTTCTAAGGAAGGATTTCCAGTTACAGATTCACAGAATCCATAGATTTATGGAATGGTTTAGGTCGGCAGGAACCTTGAAGATCACTTAGTTCCAACCCCTCTGCCATGGACAGGGATACCTTCCATTAGATCAGGTTACTCGAGGCCTTAACCAGCCTGGCCTTGAACACCTCCAGGGAGGTGGCATCTGCAACCTGGACAACCTGTTCCAGTGTCTCAGCACTCTAACTGTAAAGAATTTCCTTCTGATACCCAGTCTCAATCTCCCCTCTTGCAGCTCAGAGCCATTCAGTTTCATCCTATCACTACAAGCCTTTGCAAAAAGTCCCTTCCCAGCTTTCTTGTAGATCCTTTCAGGTACTGGAAGGGTACTTTTAGGTCTCTCTGGTGCATTCTCTTCTCCAGGCTGAACAGTCCAAACTGTATGAGCCTGTCCCCACAGGGGAGGATCTCCAGCCCTCTGATCATCTTTGTGGCCATCCCATGGACCCACTCCAGCAATTCCCTCGTAGGCTGGGAGCAGCATAAGTGGCCACAGTACTCCAGGTGGAGTCTCAGATGTTCAGTCTTCTCATCATCCTTATCAAACTTTGTAATAATTGCCTTTTTTTTTTCCTTTCTTCCTGCATGTTTATATAATTGTGGAACAGACATTGAAATTCCTTTTTGGAGGAACATTAGAGGAAGTGATATTACCTGGGAAAGGATTCATTGCATGTTCTGTTATTTTTCAAGTCAGTCTTAATCATTGATAGTCACCACAAGCATTGAAGACCTCAGCTTTACAAGTCTTCGGTGAAAAACGTAGTGTCCCTTAAAACACTTGGGTACCAGTTCCTCCTTGATTCAGAGAGGAGAATTTAATGTCTTTATAGTAGCAGTAATTAGTGGTAGTGTGTAAGACAGGAGGTTTTATTACTTTAATTCCAAAACAACATCCATTAGACACAAACAATTAAAAATACAAGCACTGGGAATCCCTTCTGACTGTTTTATAGTAGGTAGTCTACCACTGCCTGTTTTAAATATGGCTTTAGTTGAACTACTGCTTCTCAAAATATTTCCACTTATCTCTGAAGTCATAATTATGGCATTCATTGTATTTGAATGTAATTGCTGCACTTTGCATTCTGTTCAAGTCATGGGACTTAAGTAAGGAATTAATCTAAGATACTGCTCCTTTTGCCTGTTAGAATCTGCATTTTAGATCCCATCTCCTTTGGTTTTTATCAGTTATATTTCTAGTGAGGTTTCCTGGAATGGAATGGAATAGAATAGACCAAACCAGACCCAACCAGGTTGGAAGAGACCTTCAAGATCATCATGTCCAACCTATCACCCAACACCACCTAATCAACTAAACCATGCAACCAAGCACCCCATCCAGTCTCCTCCTGATCACCTCCAATGATGGTGACTCCACCACCTCCCTAGACAGCGCATTCTAATGTACAATACACTTGAAGCAATGTAGGACTATATAATAATATTACCCTCTGCCTTTTTTGTAGATGTCACCTCTTGATGGCAGAGTTGCACATCTACATTCTGAAGTAGATAGCCTCAATTTGGGATAGATTAGAAAAGAGTTGCCAAGCCCAGTCCTTTTACATCACAACCATAGTGTTTTATGTATTTGAATGCATCAAACTTACTGCTAAGAGCAAATTAATGTTTGTGTTTTGTCCCTCACTATTTGATTGCTCAGGGAGGTGGTTGAGGCACCATCACTGAGCAGTCTGATCTAGTTGAGGATGCCCCTGCTCACTCAGGGGTTGGACTAGATGACTTTCGGAGGTCCCTTCCAACTCAGACCATTCTGTGATTAGGAGATGCTTGTTGTTCTAATGGGTAGAACTGTCCTGAGTCCTACCAAAGCACAAATAGTTCCTCTTTTCAAAGTGGTAAGACTAATGGTTCTGAAATAAGAACATTACTGAGAACTTGACTGAAACCTGATGATGCTTGACCTTATTGTCCCTGCCACCTTTCTCTTTTTCTCATCTCTGTTGAAGAAGATACTGAGTTCTGGGAGAACTTGCTCCCAAATAAATAGCCTTCTCTCTTGCTACTTCCCCATACAACCTACAGGGTTGAGGACACTCCTTTGATGCTGGTGAGCCAGTTCTGGTGCTGTCTGCTTTGCTCTGCAGTGACATTCTTGCTGCATACACTGAGGAGAAGAATGTTCATATCAAAGATGGTGCAACAAAGGATGGCATTTGTGGAGCTTTACCAGTTCTCACTAGCCAGATCAGGGAGGAGAAGGGCTCAGCACATGCTGAGTGCAAGCCACTGGGAGGCTTACTTCACATTTTTCTCCTCTTTATCAATCTTTTACTCTGAAGTTTTGTAGTCTTTGGGAATCATTTCCATCTACACCCTTGCTACTGAGCAATTGTTGTAATACCAGTGTCCAATTCAGCAGTATTTCTTCAAGAGCTTGGGTCCTTGACTGATTTATAGAGGACAAATGAAAAGGGCAATTGCAAATGGGTTTCTGTGCTATTAGAGCTCTAAACAGCCTTCCCTCTTGGCTCTGTGTCAGATGATACCTCAAGGGGGGACGAGTGGGCTGAGAACCTTAAAATGATTTAAATACGTAAGTGCAGGGTCAAGTATTTGTATCAGTGGGTGTCTTAGCAGGCTGGGCTAGGAGTGGCCCAGTCATAATAATTTTGTTTAGCATTTTTTAGGCAGCACAGGAAGTGGTAATTGAGTAGCAAGTGTTTTGAGTTCTTACATTTCTTCATGAGCTTTCCCTACAATTTACTTATGATTTCAGTAGAGAACCTCAGTTTTGGATTAATTTTCTAAAGCATAGTGACAGGTGGTTGTGCTGTGGGAAAAACCAGTATCTGGTGTAGCAATACCTGCACAAAAAACTGGTAAGCCAGGAGAGGAAGAGGTTTGTTGTTGTTAAGGACTGCAAAAAAGGATCTCCCCAAGGAGCGACATTAGCATACAGCTTCTTTTCCCTTGTGGACTCTGTTTCCAGCACTATTCTGCTATTTTAAGGTATTCCATTAATGTGTAACACTAATTAAGAGACAGGCAATTCCTAGCTTGTGGACACTACCCTGTAGCTCCTGGTGGCTCCACCCCCTCTCTTCCCATGCAAATGTGTAGACTTCACCTCTTCTGGAGCCACCGGTTCAGTACACTGCAGTACTCCTCATTCTCAGTGACAGCCTCATAACTCCTCAAGCACTTTCCTCTCAGGTGTGCAGAAAGCGGTGGGCTCAGATTGGCTTTGGCAAGAAGCCGTAATAGATGGATGCAAGAAGGTTGTCATCGACTGGTACAGAGTAGTGGTTTCTAGGTATGAAATCCATACCCTGCTCCTTTGCTATTTCAGTGGCCCTGCTTCAGTTCAGTCTACCACTGGAGCAGATTTGCTTTGTTGTTTACAGTAGGTTCTCCCATCTCCAGAATATATATCTGAGCAAAGTGATCCTGTAACAAAGAATCCATATGTTGCCATGGGAATCTGTGCCTCGAACTCACATAGTAGAGCTGTGGCTGATTTATGACTTGGGGTGGGAATGACTGCCTGGTCTCTTCATTTCTCTAATATTTCAGGAGACACTGCCCACTGTTAAGGAAGCAGGCTCATCAAAGAGAAAATGTAATTGCAAATCAACATTAACATTCTCCTCTGAGGACAGCTGGTTGCAAGAAATTGTGAGGAACAGCAGAATGGAGAAGTTTAAGAATTGAGTGCTAGTGTCTCTGACCTCCTGTTTGAGCATCAAGCCTGCCTTGTGTAATAAAAGCTATTTATAAATTGCTGCTGTGTTAAACGTGGACAGAATTTTATGATGCATAAATTGGGAAACAGAGCCAGCAAAGGGACTTAGCAGAGTGATGAATGGATGACAGGGTGCAAAACTCAAACTGTGTTTTATTCATGGTCTGTGAGGTCAAGAAGAACTGCTGGGAAGGGCTGGCAGTTGAAGGAGAAAGATACAGAACCCAAGAGATCAAGAAACCACTAATCTGAGAATTCTCAAGCCACCCTGTCACATGTCTTATTGCACTTACACCTCCAGGTAGCAGCTTTTCATTTTTACTCTGCAAGATTTTCAGTAATATCTTCAGTCTCTCTCCCAGCTCCAGCTGCAACACTGTCACCACTGTCACAGTCCTAATCCTCCTATATCTCAGTAATTTATTCCAAGAGATTTTAAGCAACAGCTAAAAAGGGAGCTTTCCCCTCTGCCCTTTTTTTGTTTCAACACCATTCCGCTCCCCAACCTCTACCCTCCAATTATACTGTGGAGAGTATGTGCTAAAGCAGCCCAAAATCATTATCTTGATCTGGGGCCTAGCTAGGAGTTGGTTAATTTGTTCAGTTGGTTGTCACTGCTCAAAAGATTGTTGGAGCCTGATAACTCATTAAACTACCTTTTAATTGCATTGGTCATGCAGGTACTTCTCAGCTGAATGCAGTTAATGTAGCTTAATTCCAGACAGGTGAGTCAAGTTAAGGTCCTGGAATTATTCTTTGTAGTGTTGTCACAGGATATGTTCAACATGCAGGTGCATTTTAAAGCCTCATATATCACAGAGTAAAACAAATTGAAACAAGGCTAAAACAGACCAGTGAGGGAAATCTAATTTCCAGTTGTTTTTTATGGCTTTCAAAAATTCCTCGTTGAAGTCTTCATGTATTTAATTTAAAACTGGCAAGGAGATTCTGTAAAGATCTGTGAGTGCACTTCAAAATGTCTGCTTTTCCATCCTTATTGTGTCTTCTGTGTCTTGCATCTGTAAGGATTTCAGCCAAAAAAACATCAAAAAGAAAATTAAAGGGGCACAGAGAATTCCTTTAATGAGAAAATAGATCCTGATTAGTTTTACAATGGCAATGGGCCTATAGTTTTCTTCTGGTACCTTGTGGAGACTGTTCTTAAATAGCATGAAGGACTCTTATATTTGGGGAAACTGCAGCACTTCTTTTCCATGCAGAAATCACAGGAGATTCACTTTTACAAGCCCCTGTCTCTTCACATACCCTTAGTACTGTAACCTTGTAGTACTGTAATTGGATTAAAGACAAAAAAGAAAGCCAAGCAGTATTAAATAAAAAATGAAAAAGTAGAAAATATTTGGTTGTGATTCTTTGTAAATGAAATATATGTGCCTGTGGTATTGCTGTTGGTCTAAGCAATAAGTATTTATTGGCCAGATTTCAGCTTGCTTTTGTCCACCAGTATTGCTGAAGGCCTTCTTCAGAGCATGAAAGAAGTGACTTGAAAGTGGATTCATTCTTTTCAGCAACATCTTTTACAGCAGCATGATATTTTCCAGGGAACAACCTATTGCTGTCCAAGCTTGCAGCACACACCTGTGAGCCCCTAAGTTAGGAGTGGGTGAGTGGGAGCACCTTAGACCCATGGCAGTTACTCAGTAGCCTGCACACTGCTAGCAGGTCACTTAGACACATTCTGTTCTCTGCATTGCTTTCCATGCTGACTGGGGTATTAGGAAGACTAGGTGTGCTGGATCAAATACTTTTCTCAGCCCTGCCTTTGTCCTTGCAGCTATCCAGCAATATTGGGTATAGCTTGGATTGCTAATTTTACCTGCATGCTAAGCCAAAATGTTACCAACTCATTTGGTACATCTATCCTCTCTGAACTAAGGTCCTTCACCATGCAGTGAGTATGCTGAAGGTGCCATTTGAGGAGTACAGTGTCACTTGACTTTGCACACAGTCTGAATTTTAAATGGGAGGAGATATGCAAAGGGACGTTGCAAACATAATTTGTGAACCTCTTTGGAATTCTTTTGGATTTAAACACAGAAAATCTGTCAGAGCATTTTAAAGCCTACCAAAAAAAGTGGTTTTAATAGAATCTATTCATGTTAATTGTCAGTGTTACTCATAGGTAAATATTTTTCCCTTTGCAGATACTTGTTACATAACAAATTGAGTGCAATTAACATCTCTTAAGAAGTGAAGGTCCAGATTGCTCTTGATTTACTGCATAGAAACCAAATCAAGGAAATGAGCATTGTTTATTTAGAAGAGCTACTAACTGTGTTAAAATGCTTATCATCTAGAAATTCTTAGGCAGCAGGGTTTGGCTTTTCCTCATAGGAGATGATTTCTCCAATCTCTGTTACTGATATGCTGTAGAAAGTTTAATAACAGTGGAGTTTTATTGCTGTATAAATCTCTGTTATGGCAACATAAATCTCACATGACAAACTTGAGACAAAATCGCATTAATTGTGTCCTTCTCTTGACTTCGGCTGAGTCAGGCCCAGATTCTTTGACAAAATTAAATATGAAGAAATGCAAAGAGGCTGTTTGTCAGTTATGCCTACAGAGACAAAGCTAAAATAACTTAAAATGGGGGGTAACTGTGCTACCACTTCCTGGAGAGAAGGTGGGGGTATGGATATTGATGAGTTTGACTCTGCTGTGATTGCAAAGTCTTCAAACCACATTTCTTCTCATCTAGGTAGCTTTAATGTAGGAAAAAAAAATAATCTAGCATGTTCACCACAGAAATTGAGATTAATGTGTTATAACAGGGAATCCTGGCAAGATGGCAGGGGAAAAACATTTGCTCTGGTAACATAAACTCATCAAGACAAATATGGATCTCTTTTCAGTATAGATTACTGTCTGTAGGGAATGCCATCACACTTCCCTCGTGATGCAGGTGGCAGTCACTAATACGAAGCTTTGGATCAGTTGATTCATTTCTGACTGCAGTTGCTTACCCATGCTGCACTGTGATGAGCTTATTTTCCATAGTGATTGTGGGTAGGTGGGGGCATTGTGGATGGGAAAAAGCCCCAACCAAACAACAAATAGGAGGGAAGAAAGCAAAGAAGGTGATTTGAAATTCTTCATGTAGTAAGACAGACTGAGAGATGGTTCTTTTCCCTCACCTTTTGCATGGTTGCTTTTCTTCATTTTGCTACCATCTCTAACTAGCTCTGTTTTAGTGGCCTTCAGTGCAGGGATTTGAGTGAAAGGGAGGAATGTTACAAAGATGAAAATTTGGCTTTGCTTCTGCTCAGTCTGATTTCTTTGTTTTTATTGTAATGATTTAGATTCTGAGGATAGTTACCACCATATCTGATACAGACTAAAAGGTCATAGGAGAACTATTTTGAACCATGGTGCTAGAAGTTATAGTAAATTATTAATACATTCAATAACTAATGTGGCGAAACCTGACAGTACTTGGCTTAACTGTTCATAAGCACCACAGCAGGCTGTTGAAGGAGTTCTTTCAAAGTTAAGCAGAAGTAGCAATGTATGGAGAACTGCATTCTTTGTTGTCCCGAATAGTGCTGTTCAGGTGTAGATAATCAACTTGAGCATCATAATCACAGAATGTTAGGGGTTGGAAGGGACCTCAGAAGATCATCCAGTCCAACCCCCTGACAGAGCAGGATTACCGAGGACAGGTCACACAGGAGCACATCCAAGTGGGTTTTGAATGTCTTCAGAGAAGGAGACTCCACACCTCTCTGGGCAGCCTGTTCCAGGGCTCTGGCACCCTCACAGTGAAAAAAATTTTGTTTATGTTCTTGCTTCTTATGAAACACCTCCTCTGCTTCAGCTTGCACCCATTGCCCCTTGTCCTGTCATTGGACATCCCTGAGCAGAGCTTGGCTCCGTCCTCCTGATGCTGCCCTGCACATCTTTACCAGTAGGCACCCCCTCAGGCTCCTCTATTCCAAGCTCAAGACCCTCAGCTCTCTAAGCATTTCCTCACAAGGGAGATGTGCCACTCCTTTCAGCATCTTTGTGGCTCTGTGCTAGACTGTTTCAAGCAGTTCCCTGAGGTCCGTCTTGAACTGATGTGACCAGAATTGGACACAGTACTCCAGATGTGCAGTTTTGAGTTTGGTGATAGTTGTTACTGCTCATCAGAAGTAGCTCATTTGCTTTCATATGCTGTGCTAGAAAAAAGGATCTATGTTAACTGCGCAGTCCTCATAAGTCTTAGTTGTGCTTAATGGACATGTGATGTACTGCAGATACTAGCTCTCAGGACAGGCAGGCAGATTTTGAATGAAGTGTGGCAGGGCTGACATGTGGGACAGCTGACATCTTAAGAATGTTTAAGATGCTTTTGACTCCTAGAGCCAGAGACCATCAGCAAGCTACCATCTGTATCTTGTCTTTTGGTGATGCTGCAGCTCCTAGTTCTGAGTTACTGCTGGCATCTTTCACCTTTAACTGTGACATGTTTAAATTTAAAGTATAATCTGGTGTCAGGAGGCATAGCTTGTAACCTTGGATGAATCAGTTCTATGAGGAGCAGAGATATGATTGGAGTAATAAAGTTACTGTCTCAGAAAGTTAGGAGCACAGGTGATCCTGTTTTTTAACAAATCCATTCAGGAGTAGGAGGTGTGAGGATTTGAATATTTTTAGTGGCTATTCCACACATGAGGTATTCAGTGATCCTTTCATGAAATGTGCTTTCTTTCTCTTCCTTTTAATGGTTTTGTTCATTTAATGATAGAAATAAATTCAAGGGAATTTTAAAGCCCCATGATCATGTTCTTAAATAAGAACTCTCACGTGTTCATCTTCACTTGGTGTTTGTCAGCTGCCCTGGCAGCTCTGAGGGCTGCTGCCTGGCTTAGTGTCTTAGCAAAAGCAGGAAGTTTTCAGTTATCTTCTGCTGATTCCAGTTTTGTCCTGATGCCTTGTTCCTCCTCCATATGAGGGCTGACTTCTCCTGCTGTTTCATTTCTTGCTGGAAAGTGCAGCATGTCTTGAAAACACCAAATTTCCATTTGTAGCACTCAGCCCTGTAGATGCAGACCTTTCATCCACACGTGAGTTATGCTCAATATGCAGGGTGTTAGAATTGTTACAGCAATCCAGGTTTTGGCAAAGAGGAAGATTCTTTAAAAATGACATGTCATAGGTTCTGAAATTGTTGGAAAATGTTGCACAGGAAAATAACTGAGTTTGGATATCCAAACCAGAGAAAATCAGACATCCTTTCCCTTTTATCCCACAGTGTACTTATTAGAGTACTGCCCAGGATGTGGGAAACCTGATTCAGCAGAGACTGTAAAAAATACCTCTTCCATCTTGGACAAATGCTTACTGCACGCTTCCCTGACCCAGGCACTCTCAGTTTGTTCTCTTGCTGTTACTCCAAGATAATTGAAATGTTCCAACTTGCCTCAGATTTTCTGTTTGAATTAACTGAAGACTGACTAGATTTTAGTGACAGGACACTAGATGTGAGTTCAGGAAGATGTCTTAACTGCCTGGTTCTAAGATAAGTCTCATTTGGCCTCTTCACTGAGGTAGATTCACTTTGAATTCAGCTCTTGATCATGGAGAGACCAGTTTTGAGGTAGGTCTAAGCTAACCTAATAGGTAGTGCCACCAAAAATGTCTCCCCCTTCACTTTCTTCACTGTTACTTGTGTTTCAAAGAGGCAGCAGAGAAGGGGAGGTTGTAGGATGTCTCCTTTCACCACTTGGTAGCTGTTGCATTGGCTTAGCCTTCTTGTGGGCTCACAGGGATGAGGGAAGGTGGAGGCATGTGGAGCTTTTCTATAAAAGGGAACTCCTCTTTCTCTTCTCTTGATTTTTGAGTCTGGCCTTCATTTCACAGCTTTTGTTACAAGTCTGAAATGGAACATGTCATGTCAAAAGGAAATTTGGAGAGGGTCTGAGCAAGGGAAGGAACTGTGTCAAGTTTGGTTCCATCTGCTGAACCGAGAAATAAATTATTCACACAGCCTGGGTCAGGACATAAAATGAAATGGTGTATTACCTGCAGTTAACTCTGCTCTCTGTACTTTGAAGTGGGATATTTGAACTTAGGCATGGTGGGGGAGTGAGGAGGAGGTGGGTTTGGGTTTTGGTTGAGTGGTTTGTTGCGTGGTGGGTTTTTTTGGGTGGTGGGGGTTGATTGTTGTTTGTGCAGTGGGATCTTTTTCAACTGGAATGTATAGAGGCTAAATCTCCTTTCCTGACAGCATGGACTGGAGATTAGGACACGTTCTTTACAGTGGAGGTGGTGAGACCCCGGAACAGGTTGCCCAGGGAGGGCATAGTTGCCCTCTCCCTGGAGGTGCTCGACGCCAGGTTGGACTTGGCCTTGAGCAACCTGAGCTAGCAGAAGGTGTCCCTGCCACATGGCAAGGGGGTTAGAACTAGATGATCTTGAAGGTCTGTTCCAACCTAAACCATTCTATGAATCTAGGGATGGATAACTTTTATTGACTGTCTGGGGAGAATGATGCTTGAGTTTTCAAGGGAACTTCATGTCAGTCCAAGGATGGTGTGAAGCTGAAAACCCTTAGACCTGAGTTCTGGTGAGGTTATGATCCACAGTGTAGTAGTGGCTGCAAAGCTTACACAAATGAGGAGAACAGAAGTAGAAATGTGCTTTTAGTTGTTGATAATCTGTTTTGCTATAAGAAAATAGGTCATTGAATAGCAAGAAATGTACAAATGTTATATCCATTTCAATAAATGAGTCTTTTTTTTGTAGAGCTAATTTTAGTCTTTTGATGCAGTGCTATGAATTTTAAATTTATTTTTCTTAACTTGTATCCTTATATACTGTTTCTGAAAATATGCATCATGTTGGTTAATATTCAGACAGTATATTCTGCATGCTTTGACTTGCATCAGGCAACCCAAGCCATAATGGAATATTACGCTTAAGGGAAACAGTACAGCAGTTAATTGGAGGCAATATACAACTCAAATGGTCCCTTTTAGGATGTTAGTGGATGCAGACATGTCTTAGCAAATCTTTGTAGTCAGCCAGAGGGTGACAAGTGACTGTCCTTCTGAAGACCCATCTGTGTAGGGATGGAATTGTCTTTATTGCATTCATTTAGTTACCACAGGCCAGCATGTGTCTCAAGCTCTTGCTAGGATTTAGTTGCATGGCTTCAAGCTATTTATACTAGGATAGGAGGGAGTAAGCTATTCATAG
This sequence comes from Melanerpes formicivorus, assembly GCF_026170545.1. Taxonomy (NCBI): domain Eukaryota; kingdom Metazoa; phylum Chordata; class Aves; order Piciformes; family Picidae; genus Melanerpes; species Melanerpes formicivorus. The sequence goes on along the minus strand of NW_027142388.1, from coordinate 3,123,499 downwards.
CTGGGCACGCTTGCTGAGAGATATCAGGAGGCAGAAATGGCATCTGGATTAGGATCCTTTTGGTACGCAGTGGCTTCATAACTTTACAGCTTGAAACTCTCTTGTTTGTAATGAACCTTCATTTCCTTGGTGTCATTTCTGCACCTTGTCTAGGATTTCTTGGTCCATCATCAGTTCTTTTTCTCCCTGAACTTTTGTGTTCCATTTTTATTTTTGCCTAAGTGTCTTTTCCCTGCCTGTTTCACCCCAGCTCCCTCAGTTTCTAGTTTCATGCCTGTCCCTGTGTTCAGTTTCATTATCTCATTTTGTGTTTTCTGATCTAGGGTTTTACTTTTTGACAACACTTTGCATGCTTCATGCATTATATTGCTAGTCAGAGGACATGGGGGTACTTTGCTCTAGTGAGTTATTTTAGTTTTCAGGGAAGGGAGGCTTTAGGTGACAGGCAGCCATTGTTTTTTAGGTTTCCCAGGGTCTAAATACTCTCTGGGTGATGCTGCATTTGTTGTGCCATCTATCAGCCATTTCTAAGTTGTGAAGACAGAAGTTTTTCACTTTTCCATGAAGTTCCTATACTATGCTGGATGAGGGAAGGGACTTATTTAGGCAATAATTCAGGATTGTGAAAGCTTCTTTTTTAAAGCTCTGACTTAACATTCCTGTATATTCAAACACATTTACAGATGCAGTTGGGAGGTGCAGCCAAATAAAGCTTTCTGTTCTATTTATTTTATTTTTAGGGCCGACTTAAAAATTCTTACTCACTTATTCATTACACTGAGTAGGTGTTCTGAAACAATTTCCAACCTATTTACAGAACTTAGCAGAGATTCTATCTGGGTAACAAAGTTCACAGGCTTAATGGAAAAAGTCCCCAAATGTGGTCTTATTCTTTCTTAAATTCTAAATAGTTCTTGTGTGACAGTTGTGTTGTTTCCTTTCTCTTTGTTTTTCTCTTTATTTTACTAGTCATTGGAATGTGGTAACGTTCCTAGCATTGAAGAGATCTGAAAAAATGGATCTAAAGCACTGGAACTGGTCTTCTGTCTTCCTTGTGCTTAATCTATTTACATGAAAAAAGACTGGGTTATTGACACTGTATCATATTTATTGTAGGTTCCTGGATCTTGTTGCCATAGTTACATCTGGTAGTCAGAAAGACTTTTGCTGGGTTCAAAGTTATGCTAATTGACAGTTTCTTAGGGAGAATAATCCTCGAATTTCAGGGAAGAATCATTCTTTTTTGCTCTAAAACTTGAGGAAACCAACCCAATGCGGCACCAAGACTCTGGTGTACTTCATTTTGTTGCAGAAAATGCTTTTGTTCTTCAAGGTTTTTTGCTGTTTGAGCAATCCTCCTCTTGCTTTTCTCATCTTTCCCCATCCCTGGAAACAATAGCCCCTTTCTGATGCTAGTATAGATTCTTCTGGAAAAGTGACAGTAATACAATGTCTATCTTGAGTTTCAAGGTCCTGTTTTTGTGGGTGGTGCAACCCATTGTCCAAAGGCACATAGGCTGGCTTAAGCACAATGGTGAAATGTTATTACTGATGCACCGTTAATCTGTTACATATTCTAAAGTAAAATGATTTACTCTTACCAAAGAAACAAACAAACACAAAAACCCAAATGCCCAAACAACCCACAAAAAACCCAACTGAACCAAAAAACCTCACCAGAACTCTAATGGTTGGTCCTGGGCTTTCTCTCATGTTATTGTCAAGAAAAGACAAGCCAGAGCAGTGTAAGTGAGCAGAGAAGCAGAGACTTTGTACTGAAGAGTCATTCTAAATGGCCCTTGGTGTTTGTAAATGGTTCCTAACAGGACAGCTGGATCTACAAGGTTATCACAAATGCACAATGTGGGAAAAGCTACAAAACTTGTTAGTTTAGGTTGCTTGGAGATAACAGTCAGGCTACCTCTACCTTGAGATTCCAGCTTACATTAGTGTAAACTGATTTGTGGCTTGGAAGGGAGAGTTTTATCTTACTTTCAAGCAAGGACAAGCTATGCCTTCTTCAATTTTTGCCACCTTATGTAACTAGAATCCTCTTACAGAAAAGACTTTATTGAAGCAGACTTAGATTTTATAATGCTAGTGTGTAACAGTACTCAGGCCTTGTACTTCCATCCTGTGGTAGTTTAGGGAGAAGAGGAACAGTTGCTAGTCCAGCTTGTAATGTTCACTTAATGCTGCATATTCAAGGTCTTTTAAACTGAGCCTTCTGAATGATTAAGTTTATTTATTAAGTTAAACATTAACTTTACCAAATTAAATTGCAGAACCTCAGGTACTTTTAAGTCACCAAACTTACCAGAAGAGCTTCTAGAATTGGTTAAACTCAGTAAGAAGTGATTCCGGGGGAATTACTGCAACAATTGCAGTAAACACCTCTAATGGAACTCTGATTTATGAACATTTAAAGGCTTTCTGGTCCAGTAGTAACTAAAGACTTTTGCAAAGGTGGAGCTTTTATTGAGGAGCAAGTCAGAGTCTTTTGAAGATGCCTTCTTAAGCACTGCTTAGCTTTGTGAAGAGTTGGGAGCTTGTGGCTAGAGCCTAGCAAGTGGTTTAGCACTGACTGCACAATGCCGGCTCTGGCTAAGAATCTCGTGCCTCAGAAACTGCTGAGCCTGTTGGAGTGGGGAGCTCCTAGAAACAGAGAGGGGTGGGTGGGAAGGATTGAGATTGTGTGTTTAGGAAATGGGGACTGGGCTGGCTAAGTTTGATCTCTGTGTAAATATTAGCCTGGGCCTCTGGGATGGGGCCCGATGTCTGTCTGCATTGTACCCACTTGCCAGGACTGAACTGCTAGCCAGGCAGCTTGTTCAGGCCACCTTTCAACTCCTGCAGGGTGTGCTCACCCTGTTCATCTTCTGTTCCCAGAGTGCACTTGTCAGGCTGCTCCTGGCAGCCTTGGAGTAGGCCAGGGAGGAACCTGGCTGCCCAAGGTGTTTAACAGATGTTTGGGATTTTCAATGAAAGTGTAGTGAGTAGCTGGGAGTATAAAATGTAACTTGCTGAAATCAGGGGCATGGTCTAGTGAGGGAGAGAAATTATTTAGTGCCAGGAGGTCTGCATTTTATGCCTGGCTCTTCTGTTGATTTGCTGCAGCATTACCCATTTCATTTATGCTGTGTGAGCCTTTAATGACGCTGTTTATAAACAGGAGAAAAATGCGAAGAGAGTTAGCAGTGATGGTTAAATGGCTTCTTGAATAATGTTTGAAAGATGTTCTGTATTTAAGTTTGTAGAATACTGGCAAATTCTTGCCTGTGGAAGTGAAACACATTTTTATTACAGTTCTGTTGGAACTTGATGCAACAGCAGTGGTGTTCAGTTTGTTGAAGTTGATCAGATTCAAGCTGTAGCTTACATCTTCTGAGTGTGAATTCAGAATAGAGTTTCTGTATTCTATCCTGAAGCTCTAGTTCCTTTTTACTATTGTTTAGCAGCAATTGTATGCCTGTCTCCCCTTATCACTAGCTGTGAAAGGCTGCTTTTCAAAAGTGATGGAATATTCTGAAATTTAGCACTTGTAGTTACTGATTTATATTTGTGGGTTTTTTTTTTCTTTATATATTATATAAACACACACATTTTTGCCTTGTGTAGTATAAATTGCATTCTGTTAGCATTTGTTTGGAAGGGCTCTTTTTTCCTGCTTTTTCAGTGTTCTGTGCTGTCCATTTGCTTCAAAGAGCTTGTGATTTAGACTCATGGATAAGACAAGTTCAGCTACAGGATGGTGTTAAAATTACCTTGCAATGTTCCAATCTTCATCTCACTTAACTTGGCTCATAGTGCTGCCTTTAGAGATAATAGGACAAGAGTCAGGTCTGTTTGTCTGCTAAAACCAGGTGCTCAGAAGGATTCTGCTAGTTCTACAACTGTAATGCCAGCAATGGGAACTTTAGTGGTACCTTCAGTCCAGATAAATTAATTTTGTAGTTAACAATCAGTGATGACTTTAAAAGGACTTTTGTCCAATTTCTGGTTAGTAATAGCCACCAGTTTTACTGTGGCAATACTGCCAGTCTGTGCTACTGAATGTTCTTTTAACAGCCAGGTGACTCGTGTGTAGATAGTGGTAGTTGCAAATAATAGGACATAGTTTCATCCTTGCTGACAAAGAGATTTGTGCCCCTCTCTTGGTGTTTATGCCTAGCATTACAAAGTGAGCTGTCCAAATGAACAGTAAACCTTCATGGGATTCTTTGAATTGGATGAACCAAATGAAAGCATTTCATCAAACCCAAGGTGGGATGGGAACTCATGGACTAGTTACAGAGTGTGTATGTGGATTATATTGCAGCAGTGACTGAAGTGTCCCTTCTTTTCTAGCTATCAGGAGAGGCCTCACAGTGAAGCATAGTGATATATGCTCCTTTAGAAAAAGAAAACTACACCCTGCGATTCCAGCCTGCTTGGTAATCAAAGCCCAAACTCCTATCAGTGGAGTGAAATCCGGTCTTTGCTTTACTGTTCTCTGCTCTTTGTTTCCAAAGGCATGAAGCAGTCTTCACTACCTTATCTTGTATTCCCATATTTCCTTGGGAAGGGGCAGGATAGCTTTTGTCCTGTAAAGGAATTTGTTCTATACAGCTTTGTTCTATAAAGTAAATAGAGAACCACTGCACTCCGGAGGTGGTTCCTGGTGATGTACTGGTGGCTGTTCTTCTCCCCATGTACTGTACTTAATAATTCTCAAGCAGTGGTTCTTCATGCTGTAAAAAGAGCAGTTGATTTAAGCCAGGCTGTTTGCAGCAAGGAGGCTCAGTTGTGCAGTTTAGGCCAGTTGTCACCCACTTGATGATATAGGATGCAGTCACTGTTAGTAGCCTTCCTCTGGAGCTTCATCTACTGCTCTGAAAACACTTTGGTAGAGGGCAGAGAGAAGCTTCCTTCTTTTCTCCTGCAGAAGGGGGATGCCTGAGCAAGACAGCTGCTTCTGAACTCCAGGATATGGAATGGATCAATGGCCTGTAAGGGCTCTGGAAAATGCTGGGATTTGTTTCTCTTGGTGTGTAATGCTTTGTGAGGAATACATGGGATAATGGTTACAACACAGAAAGTATTTTTAGAAGTACTAACTTAAGCATGCAGTTTCTGCAACATGATCATAGTTAATGGTTACAAACCAAGTCAAGTCTAAATATTTGAGGAAATTAGTCTGCAAAACTGGATAGGAAGGAATGAACACATACCAAATGGTTCTGATGAACAGAAATTACCTTCTGAAGCAATATGAACTTGTGATGACTTTTAACTCTGTGTAATGAGGGGGAAATGGTTCATTTTTGCTCTTTAACAGATGCTGCCTTTGAGTTGTAACAAGGAGGAGGGAAAACAGATAATGATTTCCAGTGAAGCCTAATTTGTTAAAAGGCACAATTAAGCTTTGAGATAAACGATTTAGGTTTTAGAACACTGAGAGTTAAGAAATTAAGCTCAATTCTCACCCACTGCCTCTAGGGTAGCTTCTCACTTATGTGAAAGGGAGCATTGTACATTGGAAAAAAAAAATCTCATTTTTATGGTGTGTTCTGCCCCTGAAACTACACATGTGCAATGACAGCTATTTTGCATCTATTTTAGGGCAGGTTATCTTACTTGATTCTTCTGAGAAGCTGAGCACGTTGCTATAGCTACTGAGCTTGTGGCGCTGGTGAGGTTTTTTTTCATCAACTTCTAAATGTAATTGTTAAGTAAGGCTGGTACCAAGCCTGTGACATTCTGCTGTCAATTCCACTTTTAGCTTTTTATTTTTTTTATTCAGTTTGTTTATTTAATTCTGGCAGGCCCATGGGAACATGCATATACCATTTCAATGTAAGTATCTAGAGATGACAAATGAAAAAATGAATGTGCAGGTTTTCTAAAGCAGGTTTGGCTTCACCAGTTTTTGCTTGCATTCCAGGCATTCAGCTTGTGGCTGGGTGTGGACTTCTGGTCTCCAGTACTTGGTACTACAGCAAACCATATGCTAAAACTCCATTCTTGAGTGTCACCTTATCTTTCTGTTGTTCTATGCCTAAACCAGACTCATTAGTAAAAGATCAGCTGCTAGCAATATGTTGTAGATACTGGGTACAGGTTTGCAATATGTGAAGAGCCATTTTGAACAAGATACTGCTTGTAAAAGCTGCTGCCCCTTCTTGACTGTGCCTACACCACTTGGTGAAGTCTTTGTTGCCTACAGTTGTGGTCCCATTGTTACACTGGCACATTACTGAAAAGGTGGTATTGGATTTGTCATCTGAGTTTGGTTTGTTGTTCTTCTCTTTTTTCTTCTTTCTTCTTCCCCTGCCGAGGTCACAGTCCTGTGTGATCCTTCCAACAGAGTTGATGCCTTATAGTTGCAGTTTTTCAGCCATCTGGAGTATGGACATTGGTGAAGTTCATCAAAGCCTTAGTATAAAGCTGTATAAATAATGAGGCCAGGGTACTGACATTAGATGTTCATAGCTCTTTCCTTAGGCATCAGTGACATGGGGTGGAGGAAAAATACTTTGTAAAGGAGCACCATCTGTGGAAAGCCAAGATAGAACAGGATGAGCTGGATCTGCAAGGCTGCTCAGGGATCAAAAGGTGCGAGTAGGTATCTACTAGAGTTTTTTCAAGTCCTTAATATCAATGAGGAGTATGATGCTCCCTGGCTTAGAGAATGGGGGGCGGCTCTGTATTGAGTCTTTTATTCAATTCCAGAACCTGCCTATTGGTACCCCTGGGTGCTTTATTGGTGTTGTAGATGGTGAACAACTGACATTCTTCAGTAGCAGTGGTGCATTTAGAATAGAATAGAATAAACCCGGATGGAAGAGACCTTCAAGATCATCGTGTCCAACCTATCATCCAACACCACCTAATCAACTAAACCATGCAACCAAGCACCCTGTCAAGTCTCCTCCTGAACACCTCCAATGATGGTGACTCTACCACTCCCCTGGGCAGCCCATTCAAATAGGCAATCACTCTTTCTATGAAGAACTTCCTCCTAACCTCCAGCCTAAACCTCCCCTGGTGCAGCTTGAGACTGTGTCCTCTTGTTCTGGTGCTGGTTGCCTGGGAGAAGAGACCAACCTCTGCCTGTCCTCCCTTCAGATAGTTGTAGAGAGCAATAAGGTCACCCCTGAGTCTCCTCTTCTCCAGGCTAAGCAACCCCAGCTGCCTCAGCCTCTCCTCATAGGGCTTGTGTTCCAAGCCCCTCACCAACTTCGTTGCCCTTCTCTGGACATGTTCCAGCAAGTCAACCTCCTTCCTAAACTGAGGGGCCCAGAACTGGACACAGTACTCGAGGTGTGGCCTAACCAGTGCAGTGTACAGGGGCAGAATGACCTCCCTGCTCCTGCTGGCCACACTGTTCCTGATGCAGGCCAGGATGCTATTGGCCTTCCTGGCTGCCTGGGCACACTGCAGGCTCATGTTCAGTGTTTAGTTAGCCATGTTTAGTGGCTACTTCCCAAACCTAAGTGTCTGGGACATGGCGCTGCTGGGCCAGCTGGGACAACATAAGTTTATTCTTTACACAGGTTTTACTCAATTAAGATTAGTGTCCTCTTTAGACTGCAACAGCTAATTCTGTCACAGAACAGTTATTCTCAAGCTCATCACTTTCAGAGAATGATCTAGATACAAACACTGTGATCCTGTTTGATCCTAGGTACTCCAAGAACAGGAGAAAAGTACTGAAGAGATTATAAGAATGAAAGTACTGGAGGTTTCACTGCAAATTTTCTTTACAGCTTGATTAAAAGTCATGTTCATAGTAGCCCAACTGGTGTAATACTTTTAGCATAATCAGTGCACTCACAATTGTATTGACATGAGAGAGAGGTAGGAATTCTGCAAATCCTCACAGTGCATCTTTGCCAGTAACCCTGATTCTTTCACAGGGGTGGGGATCTCTTACTCAGTTGTGTTCCTTCAGTGACAGTTTTGCGCAGAGTGGAGCTGGTATCAGTAGCAGAAACCATTAGCTTGACAGCTGAGGTACTGCTGCCTGCATGATCGCTTTAACAGGACAGTGTCTACATTCTTGCTTCTGGTAGATCACAAATGATTTATATTTAGGTCCTCTAGAAGGAAAATGTAAGAACTTGATCATTCAGTATTTTTCCTCTCATTATTTTTAACTTTCAACTTTTTCTCCATGCCATTTTGCTCATAATATTTGAGAGGGATTCTCTCTGTCTTGTCACCTAATTTCCCTCTTTGAGACCCCTGAAACATCCAAATTCAGAACTTGTTTGAAGGGTGAAGCCTCTGCTTTGTTCTGCCTGTCAGAAGGGTTTGTGATTTTGCTGCATTTCCAGTAGAGCTTGAAATTAGTTGTGTACTGATGTTCTACTGAAACAAGCATGGGACTCAGAATTAACATGGCTTTTATTTGTAGCTTGTTTTGTGCATGGTCATAATGTATAACATGAGTAGAATACTGCTTGCTGCACAGGCTTCTTAAGTCTATGTGCTGCTTTTATGGCACAGCCAGCTGGGTGGCACCAGTTCCTGTCTGGAATCTTTGTGAACATGTTCAGCGTGGCACTGAGCCTTGCTCATACAACTTCCTGAGTACAGCTGAACCCAGGCTTTGGTGTGGATTCTCAGTTTTGGCTGTGTGGCTTCCAGGTGGCTTGAGAATGGGCAGAGACTGCCCTCCAGAAAACAGCACTGCTGGGAGTGCAGAGGGAGTGCAGGGGCTTCCTGCAGATCTCTGTGTTCTTTACAACTGGTCTTTATGAATGTCTCAGTGGTAAATGTGGATATGGGTATTATGAGAAGAAAAGATGTGTAAGAAGGTAAACTTTAGAGCTTTTGGTAAGAATTTCCTGCAAATGTCTTTTTAAAAAATGAAATGAAATGAAAGTCCCCCTTTTTTATTGCTGAAATCTATCTCCAGTCAAATCCTTCCTTCACTTGCCCTGGTACCACGCATGCAACAGTTGTCAGTCTTTACCACCAGAAGTGCTGAATCCTACTTGTGGGTCATTGAAAGCATTGGCATAACCATTGTCCCTGAACATATCCTGGAGCTGTAATTGAAATTCTTCACGTTGTCCTGGTGCCTCAGTGTCTAATGGATGAGAGAGGTTAATGGAGATGGCTATTGCATGTTTTAGAGCCTGCATGAATAGCATGGTTGCTTTTAACGACTAGGCAATAAATGTATCATTCTTTGAAGGGATCATCTGCTGCAGAGTTGTAGTGGGTTCACAGTGATAGTTTTTTGGAGTGAAGATCTAGAACTTAAAGGAAATTCAAGTGGATCTGCTGAAAACTGTAGGGAATTTAGCAAGAATAAATTAATCCCTACAAATCTGTAGTCTTTATTTGCTGCTTTTGACATAACTCTCTCTCTTCCTGCCTGTGTGCACAACCACCTTCACTGTGTCTCAGGTAAAACATATTCTGAAGTCATGCATGAAAATGAGTGATTTCATAGAATGAAGTGTGAGCAGAACAATGACCACTGTGTGACCTGCAGACTGGGTTTAATAGGTAGTTGTTTTATTGTTTGATGATAGGAGACCTGCTGCTGTTGAAACCTGGTACTTCATCTGGCCATAGCAGAGGTTCAGTGACCCTTATTGATTTCTTTTCCCCTTTCTTTCTTCTTTTTTCTTCCTCCCTTATCCTGACACAAGGTCTTGTTACAGTAAAAGCTGATGTGTGACAAAGAAAATTATAGCACTAGATGCTTTTGGGACTCGCATACCAAGCATATCATTGTTTCTATGCCTCTTTGAAATAGTTGCCTATCTGCAGCTATAATGATACACCAGAGGAACAAATCAAAACCTGGTCAGGTCAGTACCAGAGTTTTTCTCATAATCAAAAGAATATATTTTTGCTGCAGAGCCAGTTGCTAGCTCCAAGGAAAGCTGGAAAGTGCTGCCTTGTCCCTCAGAAGCATTTTCCTGCAGGCATGGTTTTGATGGATGTGTGAAGGGAGTACCATCTGCCTTAGGGATGGTAGAGGGAGCTATGTAACACAGGGCTCCCAAGGGGTTACAAAGCTGTAGGACATTTAGAAGTGTTGAGGAGAGAGAAAGAAAGGGCAAAGGAAGTATTTTTTTCTGCTGAGAAGCTGGCTATTGAAACAAGATGTGGATGCAATTTGTATTTTTCATATCATCTAAGCACATCCTGGCTTTTGCCTCTCAGATTTTTTTTTTTACCAGGCTGCCTTCTTCCTATCTCCATAAGTCACTCATGACTTACACAGCATCCTTTGTAGCCTCTGCAGACTTAGCTGTCATTTAGATCACTGTAGCAATGCACTGACGGGCTTCTTCCTCTTGTTGCCGTTTATAGACTTTATAGGTGTCCTCACCTTTCCTACTTCATGAGTTTCATGATCCTGCAATCTTAAAGGCAAATGGTTGAAAGGACTATAACATGAATGCTGTGGCTTAGAAATCCCACTTATTTTCTGGGTGAATTGATTCACCTCAACATGAGGAGAAACATGAGGGTGATGGAGCTCTGGAACAGGCTGTCCAGGGAGGTTGTGGAGTCTCCTTCTCTGGAGACTTCTAAACCCACCTGGATGTATTCCTGTGCAGACTACCCTGGGTGATCCTGCTTTGGCAGGGGGTTTGGACTTGATGATCTCTTGAGGTCCCCTCCAACCTCTAATGTACTGTGATACTGTGATCTCTCACAGAGGTTGTAGAGCTGGTGTTTTGAACTGGGTCTGCTGACCATTCAGATCTCATGGGATCTCTGTTGGGATTCATCCATGTCTTCTGGGGTAGTTTAAAAGGAATTTCAGCTCCATTTTATGTCCTAGAGCAGCATTTGAAGGTTGAGCCAGACTGGCTGAGAAAATAACTTTATTAACATCTGAAAGAAAATCCAATTTTAGTAGAACTGGAAAACAATAAATCAGACAAAAAGATTCTGTAGCTAATGGACGTTGTTGGTGCTGGTAATTGTATCTGTGCTGTGGTATACCACATGCCCTGATCAGAGACCTTGTGGCATTGTCTGCTGGTCAGGAGGTCACAAGCTCTAATTCTCCCTGTTTGTGCAGGTCTGAAATAGACAAGTGGAAACGGAAGGGATTGTGCTTGGGAGGATTAAAAATTGCTTATGTGAAAGCATGAAGTTGCCACAGGATTGATTGAAGAGTGTGAATGAGTGAAGCATTCAGGGGGACATTCTGCAGTGAGGTAGTCAGAACAGTTTCCTCCATCACTTCAGTGTCATCTGTCCCCATGAAAGTGGTGTGAATTGATCTGGGAGCTTAACAAACATGTATTGTCCACGTTGGTGGGTGTATCTGTGCCACCGGGACTTAGTCAAATAAAAACGAGGGCAATATATGGTCAGCCTTCACCTTTCATGCAGTAGTAGGTAAAATCAACAGCAAGAATAAACATTTTTATTTTACACCAGGGTTAAGGGTGATGTTTAATTCATGTTCAGATCCTTCAGCTTTTAAACCTTCTTGTTTCATTACTGTAATTCTTAAACAGACTTAATAAAACCCTCAATTCCCATGATGACCCTTTTGGAGATGTCACAGTGTATCTCAGCTGCAGAGGAAGTTCTGCATAGCATTAATTATGCCCTGAAAGTACAAATAAAGCACTTGACATTTTCCCCAGATCCATATTGTGTTGCTTTACTGGGTTTGGGCTTTCTTTTTGCATGTGGTGTTTTTGTTGTTATTTTTTTGTGTGTTGTCTTTATTGATTCAAAAACTGAGGTTTGAAAATGTGTTCCAGAACTTGCTTTGGGTTTATGGGATTTTCCCCCATTCATAGATGATAACAAAACAACAACACCCCACAAACAAACAAAAAAGAGTATTTGCTGTCCCTGATGAATGGTTAGGGGTATAGCTGAAGGACAATAACCAAATTGGAGTCATGGTGGAGTCACCGTCCCTGGAGGGATTCAAGAGGGGTTTGGATGTAGCACTTGGTGCCATGGTCTAGCCATGAGATCTGCGGTGACAGGTTGGACTTGATGATCTTTAAGGTCTCTTCCAACCTTGGTGATACTGTGAAATGTAACTTAAGAGACCACTGGCAATTACTCCCCACACTTGCTTTCCAGGCAACAACACAGGGAGTAACATTTTGATTGTCTATTGATTGCATTGTTATTAAGTAAATAAATCAAACATGATGTTTAGAGTATTACTGGTCAGAAGACTTTTTGATTTTGTAGTGCACTCAGGAGCAAGGAATGTTGGGGGTCTGGTGCATACACAGTTGAGCTTTAGTAGCATTCTCGGCCTGTTAGCTTCTTCACTCTTAATTCTCTCAGGAAAGTAGAAAGCATCACGTTTGAAAAAATATAACTAGCTGCAATAGACATCAAAGCAAATGTGGGTTCTAGCTACATATACACAGTTGAAATGGTCCTCTGTGGGTGGTGTTCTCATTTCATAAAGAGAACTCAGGTACAGAAATAAAAAAATGAAGCCATAAACCCAATCAGTAACAGTGATAAAACCTCCTGTCATCTGATAGAAAGCCCATCCTGCTTCTGTGATTCAGAGAGACTCTGCTGCAAGAAGCCACACGATTTTTTCTGTCTAGTCTGGAATACTTCTAGAAACATCAGCAGAATGGAACTTTTCCATTTATTGTCAAATTTTATTTTGTGTGTCACAAAGATGGAACAATTCATAGAATCATAGAATGGCTTGGGTTGGAAGGGACCTTCAAGATCCTAGTGAGTCCAGGGAGAGACAATCCTTTGTTGCCTCTATTAATGCTGTAGTTGTTTTGAGTAGGAATTCCCCCCCCCGCTGGTCTTCATCTCAATCCCTTGCAGCTGCAGGCAGTAGTGATCGTGCAGGTGGTGTGCTGTGCATGGAGCAGTATCCACTCAGTGGAATTTCCATACAGAAATCTGCTAAAAGAATAGCAGTGGAAATTGAAGGAGAATGTGTTATTTGTGCACTGTAATTGCAGAAATGCTTTGGAAATACATACTGTGCTTTGAGACTTGCAAACCAGATCTGGTTTATTACATGTTGTCACATGAGTTAAAAGGTATTTGTAGGGACTCCCCTCTTGATATGTTGTATTGACTATCATGTGCTGTTGCTGCAGTAAGGGAAGGTAATTTGGAGTGATCAGCTGGAACTTCATGCAGGCTAGGTATGGAATTAAAAATGTTGAAACTGTTTGTTGTCTCATTTTGCCTTTATTTGGTCTTAATAAAGCTTCACAACAGTAAATGTATCTTGAAAAGCAGGAGATCTTTCTGCCATTTACATGTGAAGAGATCAACATTTGTGCTAGTTCTGAGTAAAAATGTTCACAGCCTCCTGATGAAACTGTAATTAATAGGGTGTACTAAATGTTTTCTGTGAGATTATCTCATGACTAGCAACTTTTGACTTTGTAGGCTGATAGGAACATGGAGTGATGGTCGAGGTAAGCCAGTCAGCCTTTGAGTGCCTGTCATATCCCTGTGCTCTGATTCTGCTATTTAGTAGTAAAAGGAAGTAAGGCAGATCAATAGAATGAAAAAGCATGTCCGGTTAGGTGATGGAGACTGTGTGTGTAAACCATGTTAGGATGGGAGGGATAGAGTAAAAGAAGCTACACTGGAGTTTTTACACCAAAGGTTGTCTTCATGTTAGTAGCCATGCTAAAATCTCTAAGCCAAAAGCCACTGGAGGGATGAGGAGCTGTAATTTCCAGTGACTTCAAAGGAATTGCTAATGCCTGATTTCTGTCAGCATTTGACCTCCTGAAAATTCAGAGGAATGAAGCCTGAAGGTGTGGGTTCTTTCTGGAGGCTTTGGAAACCAAGAGTGTGTTTTGTCTTAGAACCACTGAATAATTTATGTTGGAAGAGACTTTTGGAGGTCATCTGGTCCAACCGCTGCTCAAAGCAGTGTCTTTAAACCTTTTATCACATCCTTGTAAGATTGGGCATATAAGAGTAGCTTGAAGCTTTGTTGGGTTCAATCCAGTCATAAACCATAAACTGTAACCCTTTTAGCTTGAACTGAGCTGTGAGAAAAAACTCACCTTCAAATAGTGAGTGCTCACACTCTCCACAGCAAACAAACAGCACTAAAATACCTTTCATGTCGAAACACACCAGCAGCAGTTGGTATGATAATTACCGTGGAGGGAAGTTGTGACTGTTGTCATTGCAGACTGACCAGCCAGGGGGTTATGGCATTTGGGAACAGAATTTCTAGTGCAGATACACAAAAAGATAAATAGCAAGGAAAATAATTGCAAACTGATATGCTACAGCAATTACAAGTTTTTCATGGCATAATAGCTAAAGAGGATATAAATGTTGAGCAGTCAATTTTTGTTGTAATTTAAAACTCTTTATCTTAAGGTCATTAGAAACAACATGCAAAAGGGCGAGGAGCAGAATCACTTTCAAAATAGAGTTAACACTAGCTTGAATAATGATGGAGGGAGTTGCTAGTTGAAAGAATTGAGAGCAAGTGCTGTCAAAGCTGATCCATGCAGGATGCATGGAGCAAGATGAAGTTTGCAGTTTGGAAGGTTACTGAAGATCTGCTTAAAGTAGAACACCTGTCAGCATTTGCATTTGTAGCTGCTGCAAAAATTGAAGTGGTCTCTTTATTTCTAATCACATCATTAATGTATTTGATGGAAGAGATGGACAGTAGTATTTTCTGGTGTATAAGATAAAGATAATTGAATTTTACTAGCTGGATATAAGTTTTCTGAAAGCTGTGCACTCTAAGTGTATAGAACATTATGAGGTAACCCTGGTCTGATGCTGAAGGTAGAGGATGTCCATGGTGTCCTTACAGTTACATGAAATCAAGAATGGCAGAGGTTGGACATCTGTGTTGATATTTGCTCCATATCAATACTATAAATAGTTTGAAATGTATGAAAGATGGGGTGCAGATATTTTTGGTACCACTTCAGGCAGCTGGATGAACAAGGGAAGGGAACATACTTTGTTTTTAATGCCCATGCAGCGTAACTTTCAGACATTGGCTGGGTGTACTGCATTAGCTAGCAAAGGTGATCAGGAGCAAAAAGCTCCTGATTTGAGCTCCTCATTTGAGCTCCTCATGGATTAAACAGACCTCCACTGAGTAATTCCTGTCTTGGCTAACTGAGGAGGTACTGGGTGACTGCAATATAGCAAATGTGATGCCCCTCTACAAGAAGGGCTGGAAGCAGGATCCAGGGAACTGTAAGCCTATTAATCTGAAGCTGGTTAAGAGTCTAGAGCACATTCTTAAGAGGAGCAACTGAGGAAACTGGAGTTGGAGTTGTTTAGCCTGGAGAAAAGAAGGCTCAGGGGAGACCACCTCACTCTCTACAGCTACCTGAAAGGAGGCTGTAACAAGGTCAAGGAATGGCCTCAGGTTTCATCAGGGGAGCTTTAATTTGCATATTAGGAAAGGTTTCTTCACCAGAAGGGTTGTGAAGCCCTGAAACAACCTTCCCAGGGAAGTGTTTGAGTCTCCATCCCTGGAGGTATTTTAAAGACAGGTAGATGTGGCACCTGGGGACATCATTTAGTGATGGACTTGGCAGAGTTGGGCTAGTGTTGGACTGGATGACCTAAGGGTCTTTGCCAACCTAAATGATTTTATCATTCTGTGATTTTAATGTGTTGTCACATGCTGGACATTTTTTGACTGTGTGGCCAAGTGAAAGCATGTAAGCTGCTGCATGCAAGTTGCTATGCTAAATCTGACATTCGTTTAAGTGTGTAGAACATTTGGGACTGCATCTCATGTAGCTGAACCATTTTGTAGTGCAGAAAAGAACATAAATAAAATGCCTAATACTGACTTCCACATCTGGATTATTGCAGAAGGGATCTGACTTGTGAGAGAGAATTTCCTCTGTCAGCTGCACACCCACTTCATTCATTTATTGAGTCAGCAAAAGCACAGGTGACCTCTGTCTTCTGCCGTAGTAGAGAGAATAGTGTTTGGTTGGAAAAAGAAGTGATCACAAAACTGCAAAGCGAGAGCTGTTCCTTCTTAGAGTCTAGGGCCAACCTGATACCTTAAACACACCAGTTTTAGTTTTCAGATGTTCCACTCTGCATTCATAGTGCATTTGATTGCCCTTGATCTCTTATATGCAGATAGTCATCTCTTTTAGAGTGCTCATAACTTCTGCAAACAGAGAAAGAGGAAAGTAATGGCACATTTAGATTATTATCTCGGCTTAGCTTTGCTGTCACTTTGTTGTTTATAGGCACAGGCCAGATAGATAGTCCTGTGCACGCTTATTCAGACTGTATAACTGATGGGTAGTGTATCTGTTTCCTCTAAATTGGCAAGCCAAGATGAGAATGTGAGCAGCTAAATAACTGGAGTCAAGAATAAGCGCTTAGCCCTTGCTTGGGTGATCAATCTCACAGACTCAATAGGCAGCAGGCTATGGAAATAGCAGGAAAGAGAATCTGAAAAGATGTGGGATGATTTCTTTAGTGTAAATGTGGTTTCGTGTCACTTTATTTCCATGACTCACTATATCTAATATAAACAATGAAAGACAGAAGAGGACTGGCTTTCTGAGGGTGGAATCAAATATGAATAAATTTAACAGGGATTAAAGCTGCAGAGAAATCAGGAGGAACTTTTTTGGGTTATGTCTGACAGCTTACTCTGCCATTACTGGCTAAAAAATAAATGTTTCAGCTTTTTTATTCAGCAATGGAGCAAAAAAAAAAAAAAAGACAGAAGGGTTATTTTAACCCTCTGGCCCACTGTATATAGTTCTTATTTTATGCTGTTCCTGGAGTAAGCTAAGCAGCTTTTGAAATGAATAATATCTGTAAACTGTATGCCCAGGTAGAGGCAGTAACAGAAACAGGAGAGAAAATGGAGGAGTAAGGAGCAGAAAGCAGGAGTAAGCAGCTTTATTTAAAAAGTACAATCAAGCCATGTTTACACTGGTGCAGTGCTTTATCCTCCTGTCTTTCAAGCTGCCTGCAAAAACAGAGGGATTTTGCATCGAGCACATCAACTTGCTTGTCTGGTGACTATGTTGTGACAGTGCCTGGAGGCCTCAAGTGGAACTAAGACCATACTGTGCTTGGCACAGTACAAATGAGGGAAATTAAGTCAGTCCATTCCCAAGAAACTCACTAGAGAAAAATCTGGCTGTAATGACAGTTGGGGCTATGTCTCTGTGGATGCATATTAAGCTGAAAAAGAGCAGGCTCCTGTTACAAAGAATATAAAGTACAAAATATTCCTCTTCCTGTTTGGCAATTGTCTTTATCTGTATCAGTGTGTGATAGAAGGCAACAGAGGAATCTACAACAGAGCATCCACATAGAGAACATGTTTGTTATGTTTGCTTTGCATATTGATAGTAGATATGCTTGGATGTGGTTTTAGTTCTCTGGCACATACTATAGACTCTTCTCTGAGCAGTATTTCATAGCTTTATCTGACCAGGGTGGAAGGGCAAGCCTGATACATTTTTCCTTTTTCCCCTCATATCCTCAGCATTTGGTGGGAGAGGGGTATGCAGCTGGAGCATTTTCAGACTGCAGGACTCCATCATTGCAGGCTTTTTTTTCCCCAAGTAATTCCACTTTACATTCAGCTCTGAAATCCCACTGGGTGCCTGCTCAGCAGTGCTTAGACTTCTGAATATTGAAACCAGCAGGTATGGTGAGAATAGAATATTTTAAAGAGCAGAAGAGACACTTGGTGTAGTGTATAATATCTAGCTCTCTATAGGTTGTACTGGAGAGAAAAGCTCTTTGAGAGTCGCTTAGGGTACAGCTGTTTATAGAGAAGTGACTGGGACTTGCAGGGTATGAGAGAGCTCTAAAACAAGAGTGGTGCTAGGTGCCCAGAAAAAGAGGAAGCAGGCATCTCTGAATTGGTGACTACTTTTAGACAAGATGGATGTAATTCTAAATTAAAAACTTTGTTTGGCAAGGGTGTGAGATGAGAGACATTTATCCAAAAGTAGACATTTACGGGTAAAGCGTCTTATTTTAGTGCCTGTCTGCTGGAAAATGTGAAGATCATTATGGTAAATGCTTATCCCTTTAAATTAAGTTGTTGGCTGTGATATGCTGGGACTTTTGTTATGTTCAAAGGGTTTTTGTAACCAAGTGTGACTTCCAGCAGAAAACCAAAAATGCAGCAGAAACTGCACGAGCATATCAAGTAGGTTTGTGTAGGTCAGGGAAGCAGAAAGAAGGGTGATTCCAGGCCCAAGTACGATAGCTTCTTGTCGGGCCCCTGAATGAATGCTTCACTGGCAGGCAGGCAGGCATGCCTGTGGAGGGGTGTGTGGTGAGAGAGGGAAATAGGTTACAGGCCAGAAATCAGATTCTTGGGCAAGGTGTTTTTCTTTTTCTTGGAGAGGAGAAATAGCTGAGCAGTAACTTTTCTGTGAAGTCAAAAGCGGCCACCTTTGACATAAGGTCTCTATGGGGAACTGTGCAGAATGTGAGAGAGAAAATAACAGGGGAATGCTTTTTAAGGGGTCTGTTTCTTTTTCTAAGAAGGGCTATTGAAATAGAAAACCTCCCTGAGCATAGCAAAAAGTAAATTCAACCTAGTTATGTTAGTGATACCCTTCTTCTGAAGTGCCTTTCTCAGTTGTCTGACAAACAGGAAAAGAAATGCTAGTTGCGCCAGCAAGATTGTTTCCTTGCTATGCTGGATTTCTTTGCACATTTAATTCACTCTGAACTTTAAAATAGCTTTCTGGTGTTTGTCCTGGTGGCCTCTTGTTGTTTTACTTGCTTTGGAATTGATTTGCAAGCTTTCACTTGCTTCCTTTCTGCATCAAGGTCTGTGGGGATAAGAGGATTGTGTCTGTTCCTCTGTCCTCTGCTGCCTTGCTTCCTCGCCTTCCTCTCCAAAGTGTGTTTCATGCAACATTGAGCTCATCAGCTGGGTTTCTTAGTACTCAAATGGAAGAGTTCTGTAATGGGAGTTGGGAAGCAGTACTGTAATACGGTTGGCCTGTATGACTAATCAGTTAGATAAAGAATTCAGGCTGCAGAATAAGAGAGCCTTCATGCTTGATTGATGATAGCAGCCAACTGACTTACTGCCCTTACTGCTACCATCTCCCACACCATTAGAGAGGATCTCCAGTGTAGCACAATAGATTTGTCCTAGTAAGCATAATGCTGGGGTTTGTGGCACATGACATCACAAACAAAAGCAGGTCAAAATGGTTGTTTCCCTGAATGTATTTAGAAAAGCAGGAGTGGAAGAGTCTGAAACCAATGCTTGCTCATCCCCTACCTCCATACTTCCTACCAGCGCAGTGTAAAGAGTATCTCTTATTCCTAATGACCTTTACCGTGGAGCTTGTTTTGTTTTGGCAAATCTCCCAAAGCACAGGCAGGGTTGATTTCTTTGGCTAGTAGAAGTCACTTGCTTTGAGTCAAGGGCTTATGGAATTGGCATTATACAGAAGCATAGAATATGTGGAGTTCCAAAAAAAAGTATTTTATGGAACTCCTAAGAAATAAGGACAAGGTACACTTGTTTAATATAAATGTATCTCCATTTCTTTTGTCTTACAAGCTGTAAATAGCTCTCAGAAAATCTTATTTGCTGTGGGTTTGGTTTTTTTTTTCCTGTGATGTAAACTTACTGCACCATCCACAAAGCCATGAATCATACTGTTACATTGAAGCTGCAAAGAACAGGTTGAGGTGGGAGAACTTTCTGTTGGAAAGAGAAGATGGAGGTTTTCCTGCATGAAATCAAAATCTGTTTATAAATCTCAGGAGAGCAGTTCCATTCTCCTGCTGTATAGAGAGTAAGGAGGTGAAAATGTGGATGTTTCTAGCACATAAGAATGCATTTTATAGACACACCAAACTTGCCATATGTGAGGTGTGAGCAGATTGATTGCATTCTGTGTCACTGCAGACCCCTAGCTGTATATATATATATATATATATATATATATATTTCTTTTTAAATATCATTGTGACCACTGTTCTTATTACACCTACTGAAACAGAAGCAAAAGGCACCTAAAGTAGCATCGATAAGCTTTGCACTTGATTTGTATTACTGGTGGATGCTGTTTGGAGCAGAGCTCCTCTGAGTGAATATTTCCGTTATCAGGCTTCAGCTGCTGGATTGAGATACATGCTTTGATTTATTATCTGTGCAAAGAAATTGTCTAAACTGTAAATAGCTGGTGATGCTTTCTGCCCAGAGCTTGAACTTTGTGTTTGACTTAGTACTTGATAGGATGTAGCCACAGTACAGAAAATTCATTGTGAAGTTCTTAACTGCAGGGAACTTCTTTTGTGAAGAACTGAATTAGAAGCTTTCAAAATCTTTTAGTACCCACAGACTAAATGACCTCAGCAAATGATTAAGTTTTTCTTCCATCACTGATTCATCAATGGTTGTCCTTCCTTTCTAGTTTTGTTATTCATAGCAAAAAGATTTCAGTATAAAAGGGATTGTTACCTTTCCTGATTAGCTTCCTCATCCTGCTTGCTTAATTCCCTATTGCCAAAATCTAAGCCCCAGAAACACAATTACAATACTGAATGACTGGAATTTATGAGGCAATTTAGTTTTGGGAAGTGAATTGTTGTTTTTGATGTAGGGACCTATCTGACTGGCAGAAAGCTAGATACCTGTGGCATGAACCATAGACAACCCTTCCCAAGTGACTTTGCTCATGGGAAGATAGCCAGTAGTACTGCACACTGTTTTTGTCTGACAATAGTTACTCATTTTAGCAGCTTACCTTTTGATCTAGATGCCACATGAGCTTAACATCCACCATATCACAGACATGATCCAGATGCCACATGAGCTTAACAACCACCGTATCACAGACATGAAAATTGGGCACTGTTAACCTGCAGCTGAATCTAATGAACATTGTGATGCTGTTCTAAACTTGCAAGTTCATGTGCAGCTTAAAATCTACCAGACTGTTACACTAAGCTTCTGTACTTCTCAATGTGCATTACCTAAAAGAAGCAAAGTTCTCAAATGGAAAAGTCTTACAATGTCTGCTCTGAAATGTATCTGCAGCATCTATTTATAAACTGATGAACTTGCCTTATGCTGTGCCTCCCAAACAGATGCCAGAGGTAGTCGGTCCAGTTACAGAGATAATGAATCTAGTACAACATGAGATGCTGTATATTCAGTGTTCATCTAAGTCAGCAGTACTCTGGCATGGTATGAGGGGAAGAGAATCCTAAATTTAATACCTGAATGGAGCAAGAGATGTTCTGGATATATGACCACTATGAAGATGGAGTTTTAAACCATTTTGTCCAAAGGAAGCAATTACACAATCTACCTTCTAATATTTGTTTATGTTTTTCAGGGTAGGCATGTCTCACAGGCAGCTTTGAATGGCAAATTAATTTTACTTTAGTCTTCTGTGATTGACTTGGTCTCCTGGGTCTATGAATGAAAACAATTGATGTTTAGCTTGCTTGCAGTTCAATCATACCCAAGCTTTTGGCTCTGATGGCATCTTAGCTGTAGAGCTCTGCACCAAGGGGGAACAGATGAGGCAAGAAACATTTTGTCATTTCCTATTTTCCCGTTTCCTTGGGGTAAATAAGCTGGGGAAAGGATTGTAAACCACCAGTGATTTGGTGAAATGGATGGGTGGTACAGAACATGACCACTGCCTGGAACAAGCAATCTCCTCTAACCAAAATGTTACTGAGTTGGTTCTGATGCTCTGTGGAAGGTAAAGGGAGTATAGAGGAGACACAGAAGAAGAATTATGCCAGCTTGAAAAAATAATAACACTTCCAGACTTCATAATGAAGCATTATTTTGTCTTAACCAGTGGTACTTGCTTTGTGGTGAGTGAACAGTGTTTCAGCATCCTCCAGGAGCCTGGTGTCCTTCTGAACCCAGAGCAATGTGTCCCTCTGCAGGAGTGGATTCATTTCCTATTTTTGTTTACTTACTGTAATTCCATATGGGCAAATGTGCAAACATGGGCAGTGTCCTTGGGAAAATGCAGGAAAGGTACAGAAGAGGGGAAATAAAAGGGACTGTAGTAGGCTTGAGATTGTGTATGGTCTTGTAAGGATCTTGCTGGATAGAACTCATGCCTGCACCAAAAGGAGGAAGATAGAGAACAACAGAGTGGTTCAAGCAATGGACAAATAGATTACTTTTTTCTGCTGTACTTATGATGTGTTTCCTATTTTGCCCATTTCCCTTGCACTCCACCTTTTAGGGATATTTAAGAATAGAATAGAATAGAATAGAATACAATAGAATAGAATAGAATAGAATAGACCAGGTTGGAAGAGACCTTCAAGATCATCGCGTCCAACCTATCATCCAACACCACCTAATCAACTAACCCATGCAACCAAGAAATCTTTGTTAAAGTCTCTGCTTTAATCTGCAGAGAAATCTTAGAAACCTCAAAGCCACTCCCTCCTCCTTAGTCCAGACACAGGTTGTTCTCTTGATGTCTTACTTCCTGACTCAAGCAAATATATCAGTTCCAGGTGTTAAGGCTTTGTTATCAGATTAATGTTACCAGATTAATACGGATGAATTATCAGATTAATACAGGCTTGCACAATTTTTGGCACTGGAATGCCAATCAGGAGACATAAACTCATCTGTCCTTTCTCTAGGGACTTTCATTCCTTTATGTCTTCTAGGAAGAGTCTTCATATTATTGTCTCAAAGTCCATTATTTCACAAACCAGTTTGATCTCCTTGCCTTAGATGTTTCTTAGCAGTGATGAGACATTAAATACAAGGTACTGCTTATTTACTTGGATCAGCTTCGCTTCTCTCAGCATCTAATTCAGTTCCTTAATCACAACCTATTTTTAATATTCAGAATTCAAGCTGGTCTGGTTTTGATGAAGTGTGTGAGCCATAAGATACATACATCATATGGCATTTGCTTAGTGATTTAAACCCTGCTTATCAAGTACAGTGTTAATTTTTATTCAATGTTTGTATTTCTGTAAATGGTCTCTTGGAAAAATTGTTCACCTGAATACTTAAGGAAGTGGATATAGCATGAAACTACTGAGAACTATCAAATTGCATAAACAGTGAGTCCCATAAAACATTTTGAGGTAATTACTCTAAATCTGCTGCAATTAAATGGTTAAAAAGCACAATACAAATTCTGTTGACAGTCTGGAAATCCATTTCTCAAGGGAGGGTAGTTTCAAAGCAGCTCTGCTCAGATTTGCTGGACTGCTCAATGGAACCTTCTTCAAGGCATTGGTCAATTAAACCTGTGCTGTTAACCAACATCTCTTCTGTTCTAACCTGCTTTTGCTGTTCTGTTTGCTCATGAGTGACAGAATTTTGTAGGGAAAAAGAGCAGCATAGATTTTATGGAGACAGTACTTCAGTTGAGCTAAGCAGATCCAGAGCTAAAGAACAGAATAGAGTAGTGTCCATTGTTAACAAGAAATATCAAAACCAAGACAAGGGTTTTTTTCTTCCCTCTGTCTTGGTAATCTCATGGGTATTTTGATGACTAAGACTAACACCTCCTAGCTGTTCTGTGATTTTTCCATGTGTACTCTTAAGGACCTGTTTGAAAGATGCCAGATTATTTGGAGTAGACATTATTCATTGTATTTTCTGCAGTGTTAAGAACAGAATGTTTACTAGAAAAGTAGTAATACAAATCCTCTAGTGCTGTGCTTTGATATTATTAGCAGAGGGAGTAATTTTTTTTTCCATCCATCCATCCTAGAATATTGCTTGGATCTGCCAGGAGAGGGCACGTGTTATCCAGAGCAAGTATCTCCCACTGCTGTCCTGCCTGTTGCCATACTCTGGGGGACTCCAGAGCTGGAGCACTTTCAGGCATTAGCCCAGAGAAAGGCTTGGCATTTTTCCAGTTTCTGAGACAGGCTGCTCGGTCTTACAGAGAGAGAATCCTCTTGGCATTTTGCTCCCAAAATGTTGTGACTACCCTAGAAAAGAGGGCTGAAGAGTAGCTGCAAGATTTTTAATCGTGATCCTACTCTGTCTTGCCAAGGTTCCTGGCAGATCTAATTTCATTTGTGTTGTGTGGCGTTAATGGCTTGACAGGTACCAGGGATATTAATAAATAATTCTTAATTATGAGGTGTATTGAATTACTGAAAGGGGAGATCATAGCTCTTTATGACAATATTGTGCATAACACAGCTAGCCTACCCAATGGAAGGGGATAAAATAATAATTTGCACAGTCAGATGTTTGCAGCCACAGAGACAGGTAATAAGATTTGAATATCATTGATTCATCTGTGAGCTGAGCCAGAGTGCAGGCAGCGAGACAGCAAAATAACCTGCTGCTGTGTCAATTAGATCTCTCTAGTAAACAATCCAAACAAGTGGAATTCTGCCGCAGGCGTTTGCTGCCCGTTTCTATAGCAGTAGCTTCTTCACTACTGGACAATTCTGGTGATTAAATACTAGTTGGGGCTTTTTTGTAGTGTCAAACAAGATTTTGCAAGGATTGTTGCAGTAAATGTCTGAATTATCTCACTTTGTGGAGTAAAAATAAACAACCAGCAAGCAAAGTTGTAAACAACACACCAAAAGGCAAGAGAATGTCATAAATTTTCACCATTTAGCTGCTTGGACGCTGCCTAAGGGGGACATATCTTAGATATATTTAAAAAAATGGGTCACACAAAATTTACAGTGTGATTGCTGCCTCTTTTTTAATCTCCCTTCTGTCATTTTGTTTATAGAAAGTTCTCCACTGAGAGAGTCATTCGTCATTGGAATGTGCTGCCCAGGGAGGTGGTGGAGTCACCATCCCTGGAGGTGTTCAAGAGGGGATTGGACGTGGCACTTGGTGCCATGGTCTCGTCATGAGGTCTGTGGTGACAGGTTGGACTCGATGATCTTTGAGGTCTCTTCCAACCTTGGTGATACTGTGAAAATGGATATGAAGATTTCATAGAATCATCATAGAATCATCAAATTATTATAGAAAGATTTGGAGTAATTATTGAATGCCCCCAAAAGTACTAGATTAATTTTATGAGCTTTTCTTCTTCTATTTGATTTGGTAGCATCTCTGCTGCCTAGTTGTGGACCAGTACTGCATTCAGGTCTTAGAGGCAGGGATTTATAACTGACCATTTAATATTTTGAAGTTACCACGAAAGCTACAAGCTGAGACTCAAATTTAATCTCTTTGTGTCATCTTAATGAAACTTACTGCAAAAAGTTCAGCAAGCACTTGCTTTGCAGTTCTGTAGTATTTGGGCTGTGCTGTAGAGGCTTCTGCTGTAGTAGAACATCTCGATTCACCGTGCAGGCTGGCAACCTACATTCCTTCTGTGCCTAATGTTACCCTGAGAAAGTCCTACTGTAAGTTTGTCTCCCTTTTCCTTGGCCAGTGTTTGAGAGTAGGAGTCTGGAGTACTGGAATAGCTGAAATGTTTTGGGCCAGTGTTATACTTCAGTAGACTTGCAGTGATGAATTTGTTCCAGCTTCTCCATATTTTTAGATACTGGAGCATGAAATTTCATACTCCCCCAACCCATGGCTCCAGGGCAGTAGCACTCATGAGGCCAGTTTGCCAGCTCCAGCGGGACTAATGGTGTGAGTACAGGGTGCAATTCTGCATCCATTCTTTTCTCATTATTTAATAAAATATGTTAACTGTCACAGCTTTCTTCTTCAGAGCACATTTTGTCACAGGCTCTACGTTTGTTTAGAAATTCCAAGAAGAGAGGTGAATGGTTGGCTGTGTAATGAGAATGTTGCCTAGTACCTGTTGTCCTGGGCAGTACGTGTTTCAATAACGAGGGGAGAAATTTAAGTCCAGGGGCTGCTCATGGTGAGCAATTCTGAGTAAATTGATATAATAAACTGAAAGGAAAACACGGCACTTAGAATGCCATTTTTAGCTTTGTTCATGTGTCTCTGGGTAAAGAGGATTTCTGTAATGATTTGATTTCTTTCTCAATTGGACTCAAAAGAGCAATTTCACATAGAAAAGGAATAATGTGAGGGTTACACAATTTTACAGGAGATGTAAACACTTAGTAGAGCTATGGCAGGGGAATGAATTTTCAGGGTTATGACTGGGCAACTTGTATTACTAGATGTGATTCAAGACGAACACTGTGCCCAGTTTACCTCATTTGATTTTACTGCATCCTCTTTAGCAAAAGAGAAACAAAATGATCACATACTCACTTGGCAATAATGTTCCCTAAATCATGAAATGTATTCCTCTACCTTTTAAAATTCCTTTAGTTATTTCCATTTAACTGGGATGCTAAAAAGCCCCTGTTCCATATACAACTTGACCAGTTTTGGTTGCTTTTATTTTACTCCAGCTTTTCACTTCCATAACTAAGAGAGTGACTGCATCTGATCCTACCTTCAGTAACAACTCTATGGATTATGAATGTGGGTAGATGTTGTTTCCACCAGACACTTATGTGTAGACTTGACATGCACACATAAAATAGGGTAATTTTTATTGAGACTTATTTCAAAGTAGTTTTCTAACATTGAGGTACTGGTGGTACATCAAGAGAGGGGAAATGTTGTAGCCAACTTCATTGGGAATAGCAACACACCAGGCTATTCTTTGTTCCTTGCTCCAGTACTGCTGCAGTGGGGTTCCAAGGTAGGAATGAAACTGCTGTCACTTTTGTCAAAAAAGAGTCAAACTTCAGACCAAAAAAAACCTGAATGAACACTGCCTCTTCCCTTCCCAAAACAAATCCCAACTAGCCAACCCTCCCAGCCCAACCCACACCAGTTCCTGTGCTGGATAAAGTATTTGATCTATAGTCCTGATTAAAATCTTCATCCTTTTCTTCTCTTTCCAGTTGTCCAGATTTAGCCTGGATAGTTCACAGATTCATAGAACGGTTTGGGTTGGAAGGGACCTTCAAGATCATCTAGTTCCAACTCCCCTGCCGTGAGCAGGAACACCTTCTACTAGCCCAGGTTGCTTAAGGCTAAGTCCAACCTGGCGTTGAACACCTCCAGGGAGAGGGCATCCACAACCTTCCCAGGCAACCTGTTCCAGTAGCTCCCCACCCTCACTGGAAATAATTTCTTCCTAATCTCCAGTCTAAATCTCCCTCAAGCTTCAATCCATTCCCTCTCATCCTATCACTACAAGCCCTTGTGAAAAGTCCCTTCCCAGCTTTCTTGTAGCCCCCTTCAGGTACTGGATGGACACTCTAAGGTCTCCCCAGAGCCTTCTCCAGTTTATGATGTCTATTTATAGCAAATGAAGATGGTCTAATTTTATAGCAAAAGAGGTGATGTCTATCATATGAAAAATCATTGGTGTTTGTGTATAAATTGAAGAGAATATTATATACATTGAAGCCAAACAGCGGAGTTTAAAAATAAGTATAAACTGAATGAAAAAGAAAATCTGCTCCTCCCCTAAAATTACATAAGATTTCAGCAGTATCATTCTCATTTGAAGCATGCCCATTACCACGTGGAAGCCTTTGTGTTTGTCTGCCATAGTTAGGGTAAAAATGAAGAAGGTAAAATCTTCAGCTTTGGTGTCATTGTTCAGCCAACGTGTGCAGCAGGCCTGGTTACTGCTCCCATCTCCTGGCACTCACATGCATTGAAACTACAGTTAATGAGGACTACAGTTACTAAATTCTCACAGAGGCTCTGAAAATTACTTTGAAGATGTTTGAACACCCCAGTATGTGTGTGTAGGCAATTTTAAATGCATGTGGAAATGTATCCCTGTTATCTACAGGTTTGAATTTTAATGGATCTTTTTGGGTTCCCTTTTGAGCAGCCCCATTCTTAGGAGCCAGCTTGGTGATAAGAGGATAGGAATATGGATATGAAAGTGAAGAATTCTTTCTAATCCCAGGTTTTGCTGTGCATTTTGCCTTGGATACATTATGGTTTGTCTTACTGATGATAACATTACTCCCTCAGGAAAATACCTTGAAGTCTCAAGGTAAAAAAGCTCTATAAATGTTAAATGTTTGCATTATGATGTTAATGGTGCTATTTCATTAAGTTCTTGCTGATGAATGGAATTGTTATGATTTCTTCTGCTTTTTGTATACTCAGCATGCTTCCTTCTTTGACATCAGACAGGATTTCAAGTTTTCTTAGGGATTTGAAACTTCAGAGCTGACAGCAGCCTGTGCAGGTTATAAAGAGGTCTGTGGCAAAGAACTCAGTGAATTAATTTTCTTTCCAAATTGTTGGTTTGGAATGTGGCAAGATGCTAGATGACTTTATTTAGCCTTTTTGCTCCTGGAGTAACTGACTGATACGTTCCAGCATTGCAGTGCCTCAGAAGCAGTGCACATCCTGGTGCGTGGGTAGCTGTGATTACTGATCACGAGGCAGAGTTTTGAGGAAGGGTAGCCAAGTGGATGGCTTTCTTGATTTGGAAAAGCATATCTAACCTGACTATCATGAGTGCTTTGAAAATGGCCTGTCAAAAATACAGGGGTATCACATCAACTGTTAGTATAACTTACGTGTCAAAGCAGCAGAATATTAAGTATGGTATGTCTTGCTTATACCTTGAATTTTCATTTGACCCAGTTAACCTGATTAGTCATGTTTGAGAGTGGACAAAAATATGGGAGTCTTACAGAATTGAAGTATACCCTGTAACATCCTGCTGGCTTAAGTACAATCAGAATAATGCATGTTTTCTCCAAAGAATTTAAGTATCAAATCCATTAAGGTCTTGGCAGAGCACCGGGTCCAGCAGCGTGGCCATTACTGTGATTCCCTTCAGCTTAATATGCAAAGCAGACAGTTTCAGTAAATTGCAGCAATAAAACTTTTGTTCCAGCAGCCAAGTTAATAATTTGGCTCTTCATTGGAATGGCTGTGTGTTTCCATGACAATTGGATGGGTTTATGATTGACAGACATACAATTAAAATCTGCCCTTCAAAAGTGTAAATTGCAGAGACCCAAAGAAAGCTCAGTCACCTTCTGTGATGACTTTTCCTGGAAGCAATGTTAGACTGTGACTTTCATCAGGAGAGGTATTACAATTTGTAGGTCTCAACAACAGGAAACACAGCAGAGTAATATTAAGATTTATTGTAGCCTTAGTCTTCAATTTTGATCCCACCTAAATGTGGACTTTTATTCTGTTATTGATTTAAACATCCATGGGCTTAGTGATTTCTTTTAATTAACATCTAGAGTGCAATTCTCTAGTTCTTGGACAATCTAATTTCCTATTGCCTTCACATAGAGCTGTGCATGGCTAACAGTTGGAGAGACTATTAGGTTCTTAATAATAAGGTTCTGCATATACCAATTATGAAAAAAATATATGCTATAGCTTTACCAAAATGTACACAAATTATGGAGATTTTATGACAGATTAGGCTTTATTCGACAACATAAAATTCACTTTATGTTTTTATAACTCAGATACTATTAATCAAAGTTAACAGCAGTGTTCCAGTGGAGAGCATAGTTGCCTCTGTGCTTTCTTTCAGTATCATGGTCACCTCTGGATATGCAGAAAAAACCATTTCCCTTTCTAAGGGACCAAAAAAGCAAAGGCTTAGATGAGGCCTGGAGGGAGTAGCAACTGTACCATGGAGATGTGGTACTATTCTAGGAGCAGTTTAATATATAGAAACTTTGCAAATTCTTTCTTCAACCTACTTTTATTCTTATTTTTTTTTGGGCATCAATGAAATATTCTTTGTTTGGTCATTATTATTGTTCTGGCAAGTTGCAAACAAGGATATTTTAGTGCAATTTTGCAAAGCTGATTCAGTGTCCTTACATCTGATGTTGTCTTCAGAGGATCCATGTAATTTCTCTATGCTCTGCAATCTCAGAAGCACCTACAACGTGTGACACTCTTGTGACTGGAAATCAAAGCATCTTGCTGGTTTCCAAGGTACTTGTATGAAGTATGTTTTCTTTCTCTAATGTGTAACTAGTCAAGCTGAGGTTTTTTGAGACCAGTATTTTTGGCCTCATCAATCCTTTGCTGCGTTTTCAATGCCACAGAAATCAGAGACATCACTGAATCATTCAGGAAGAATAATATAATGAGAGAGGGGAAAACTAGCATCTGAACACTGATGGTCTGCCACAGCCTTGTAATGATGGAGTCAGACTGGAAGCTGGCTTGCAACGTCCTGCAGAAGTGTAGTATTTGCAGTTGCTTAGCTGCTTACATTAAAAGGCATGTGTTCAGATTAAAAGAACAGATGAGCAGCCATATTCTATCTCTTAAATCTGAAGACTGTAAATATTTAAGATGCAAGTAAGACTTGTGTGATACTTATTGCTCCTGTATTCTTGACAGTTAGGCCTGTTCATCAGCTTTGACACATGTGGTGCTTGTGATGAGGACACTGTCCAGGCTGGCAGAACTAAAATTAGATCTGCCAGCTCTTTTACTGCTTTGTGGTTTCCTGTGTTGTCTTACTCCCTGTTCTGCCTGCTTCATTCCTGTGAGTCTGAACTATAATGAGCAGTGTGCTTCCACAGAAAGGTTCTTTAAGGCACAGTATCTCAATTACATCCAAGACTAGAGGGATCAAGAATGCAGCACAGTGTATCCACACTTTCAAATTCTATGCTACTGTTAGTTTCTCTGACCTCTTTTGTTCTGATTGTTCTTTGTTTTGGGAGCAAGAGGAGAAAGGTTATGTGGTGCTGAAAAACTGATTCAACAGCTCTGGCAAATGTATACTGATCATGGTAAAAGCTATGCAGTTCCACATTTGATAACCTTACCAGGAATGTACACTACTGCTGCTATTGTCATGGATAGCAGGAACCTGTAGCATGGCACAAATGCATGTGAATTGTTTACCCCTTTATTCTCTTCTCCTGATTACCTGTTCCCTTTCCTGACCAAGTGGGAGCTCTGCAGGACAGACTCAGTGTGTGCTTTCTTCACTCTTCTCCTTATTTTCCTTGTTTCCCTGCTGGTGTGTGTTCTTTTTCTTCCGTTTGTTTTTCCTCTGCCAAGCCACCAAAAAAGTTCTCTGCAGTCACTAAATCAGGTATCAAAAATGTTAATTAGTACTAATTAGTCCACTGCTACTTCATACCCTCTAATATTTATCTAGGCAAGTTATCACAGCAGCCAGATGAAAGGCATCCACTGAGAGCTAAACACAGTGATTCAGGCACTACCGACAGGCGCACTGACAGTTCCCTGGTGTTAGCTCCAATCACACTTTGGCACATGCTCCTGGTGCCAGTTCACACTTGGCACTACTGCCTTTGTTTACAGTGGAAATGTGGGTCTCCTTAGTGCCCTGCCTTGCCAGTATTTCTATGTTCTTCCCACTCACAAATTTATTTGGTGTTAGCATGTTTTGTGGCTAGGCTTTCTATCATGTGCTGTACTCTTCAATACCACCTCTGCTGGATAGGGATGGTTAATTTGGCCTTCCAAAGACACCTTTGTTCTCTTGTTTGAATCTCTATAAGTAACAAAACACTTCTTTGGACTCTGAGGTCAAGATGCCACTGAACTAGTTTAATCCACTTACTCTAATTGTTAAATTTCTAGTGATCCAAGTCTGCAGGTATTTGTTTATTTTAAAGTCTGACTTACTGTACTGTCCTAAATCTTTGCCATCAAGTTTTCCTGTGACATACCACCCTCCAATGTTTCTTAGAAAAAACAACAAGAAGTTGGTTGCAGTGAGCAAGATGTCACAGCTTTAGTTATATGATTTCATTTAATCTCTCTTCAGGGCCTTAAAGATAAATAGACAACATGTGGGTCTAAAAAAATCATTGCAACTTCTTTACAGTAAGGTTGGAATAAATTTTCTGTATGAAGATAACTACACTAATACATGAAAAAGAGGTGAGAGCAGGCTCCATAAAAAAGGACACAGTATGACAAAGCAAATAATATTGCTTCAGAAGGCTCTGGATAACCAAAGGCCTACTACTACCACATTTGAAAACTTTAAAAAGGAGAGGCTGAACTCTTCAGCATTTAAAGACCAGATTAAACCCCACTAATTGTTAACAATCCTTAAACTTAACAAACTCAAAGCACTAGGAAACAAGCTGTGTTAATAAATATGTTCTTACTATACTTCAATTACTATGAGATTATAGGTATTTAGATAACCTTGTTCTGAATGTGGAACCATGTACTTCTGGAAGCCAGTGCTGCACATTTTAGCTGCTCTCGTTTGTCTTGGGAATTGCAAAAGCTGTAGCCAAGTAATTTAATAAGTTGGTGTTTCTTTAAATACACCTGAGTTGCTGTGTCTTTAAATAGCCTAAGTGATATGACTGTCTGGTAGCCTGTGTGTATTAAAAGGAAGTCTACAGCTTCTAAAGGGTCTGGGACTTGGAATACAAACATTCTTCCTATTTCCTTCTTCAGTCAAGTATCAGCTTGGTGTGTAAATTCCCAGTTTGTCAGGACAGGTTACTAAGCTCTGATCTGTAACAACGACAAACGGTGTATTTCTTCTGCACTTAGATATTCTTCCTCTTCCTTCCTCTTTAATTTACACAGAGCAGTGAGTTTGGATACCGTTTCACTCTTTCCCTGACAAGTGTTTTTCATTTTAGATTGCTCCAGTCCTTCACTTTTAATTTTCACTTTGTTTTGGGAAGCAATTTATATCAATGATTGTAATCTGTGCCAACGTGGCACTGTTTTATGTACAGGACTGAACAGAAATCCTCCTTTTCCCTCTTCACATAAGCTTCTCCCTTCAGGTCATCATTAATAAATAGAACTGATGAAATTATTTTTTTTGGCAAAGACAAATTGAATCATTGCTGTGCAATTAAATGGAATACACAGAATTTTTGTGCAGGTCAAACAGACATGCTGCTACCTGTCACTCAGGTACAGATTTCACATCCTTGCAATTTCTACTAGCCAAAGCCTCACTAGTGAAACCAATACTTCTCTGCCAATGCCAGCACATCTGAACTAGTGTGACTGCTTGTACCTTTTGAGTTCCTAACCATCTGCATGCAGTTGGTTAGTTGGGGGATGTTCATCAGGTTTAGCTGCGCACACTTGCATCCCTTTGATCCATTTTCTGGAAGATACTTGCATCTTCACAGTATCACAGTATCACAGTATCACTTAGGTTGGAAAGGACCTCGAGGATCATTGAGTCCAACCTATCAACACAGACCCCATGACTAGACCATGGCACCAAGTGCCACGTCCAATCTCCTCTTGAACGCCTCCAGGGTCGATGACTCAACCACCTCCCTGGGCAACCCGTTCCAATGACGAATGACTCGCTCGGTGAAGAACTTCCTCCTCACCTTGAGTCTAAACCTCCCCTGGCGCAGCTTGAGACTGTGTCCCCTTGTTCTGGTGCTGGTTGCCTGGGAGAAGAGGCCAACCCCTTCCTGGCTACAACCACCCTTCAGGTAGTTGTAGAGGGCAATGAGGTCACCCCTGAGCCTCCTCTTCTCCAGGCTAAACAATCCCAGCTCCCTCAGTCTCTCCTCATAGGGCTTGTGTTCAAGGCCTCTCACCAGCCTTGTTGCCCTTCTCTGGACACGCTCAAGTGTTTCGATGTCCTTCTTAAACTGAGGGGCCCAGAACTGGACACAGTACTCAAGGTGCGGCCTAACCAGTGCTGAGTACAGGGGCACTATGACCTCCCTGCTCCTGCTGGCCACACTATTCCTAATGCAGGCCAGGATGCTATTGGCCCTCCTGGCCACCTGGGCACACTGCTGGCTCATATTCAGGTGGCTGTCGATCAGCACACCCAGGTCCCTCTCTGTTTGGGAGCTCTCCAGCCACTCCGACCCCAGCCTATAGCTCTGCATGGGATTGCCGTAGCCAATCTTCTCCCATCCATGAGAGTGCTGTGAATTCTGCAAGTTTGCCATGGTGCCTGAGTGGTTTAAAGCCAGTTTTGTGTGTTCTTGTTTAAAAATAAATCCTGCTTTCACATGACTGACTCTAAGAGCTGGAGATGTGACTGGGGTCTCATTCAACTGTCCATCTTTCTTAAGGGTGAGAGGAAGGCATCACTTACGTGTGAAGGATTATTCTTGAGATTCAGAAGATTGGCTTCTTACTAATGGCTCTGACCTTCAGCAGTCTGTCATTCCCTATGTGATTTTTCCAATCTTACCTGCATTTTACATTCTTTTCTTTTAACTTTGTTGGCATAGAGTGGTAATCTGTCTACCTATGGCAAAAGGTCTTATGCCAGTTACAGGAGTTAGGAATAAATGTGAGTGACTGCCTGAAGTGTCCTAGTTGTCAGATTAGACTAGCAAGAGTTTCCAGTATGGATGCAGGTTTATGGAGACAGTATAGTTGTTAAGCTGTCTTTCAGGCTAGTTTTCTTCTTCATTTAGGCCACAGAGAGTGCTTAGAAAGAACTGGACATTTTTCAAGTACATATATTTGGTAAGAAATGCATCAGGAACAGTATGGCCAGCAGGAGCAGGGAGGTCATTCTGCCCCTGTACACTGCACCGGTTGGGCCACACCTCGAGTACTGTGTCCAGTTCTGGGCCCCTCAGTTTAGGAAGGAGGTTGACTTGCTGGAACGTGTCCAGAGAAGGGCAACAAAGTTGGTGAGGGGCTTGGAATACAAGCCCTATGAGGAGAGACTGAGGGAGCTGGGGTTGCTTAGCCTGGAGAAGAGGAGACTCAGGGGTGACCTTATTGCTGTCTACAACTACCTGAAGGGAGGTTGTAGACAGGCAGAGTTTGGTCTCTTCTCCCAGGCAACCAGCACCAGAACAAGAGGACACAGTCTCAGGCTGCGCCTGGGGAGTTTTAGGCTGGAGGTTAGGAGGAAGTTCTACACAGAGAGAGTGATTGCCCATTGGAATGGGCTTCCCGGGGAGGTGGTGGAGTCACCATCACTGGAGGTGTTCAGGAGGAGACTTGACAGGGTGCTTGGTTGCATGGTTTAGTTGATTAGGTGGTGTTGGATGATAGGTTGGACACGATGATCTTGAAGGTCTCTTCCAACCTCATCTGGTCTATTCTATTCTATTCTATTCTATAATATCTGATATTTGCCTTTTGTTTAGAGTTGAGACCCTGCCAGCTTAATTGCCAAACCAGTAAATGTTAGCCACTGGCAGCCAGCACAGGTAATTGACATGCTAGAATGATGTCAGATCAACACAGAAACATCTGACAGTGTTGACTGCTGAATGCTTCTGCTTGTTGTAATCATATTGAAGCTGTTACAGCATTGTGCTGTTTCATAGCAGCTAATCTGTGTTGTATGAGTACAGCAAGACATTAATTGTAAATAGCAGGTTTGGTTTTTTTGAATTAAAATTGTCAACCAAAATTTTCTTTTTACAGTTTACTACTGAAAATTATTTTTATAGTTTATTTCTGCAAATTGCAGCTTGCTTTGGGAAGTCTGTGCTGAAAGAGTTATTTAAAGGCACACTTAACTTTGTAGTTTGACTGCACAGTAAATGAGTTTAAAACCCAGGGAAACCATGGCATACGTGTATTAAACTTCCCCTTTTTTAGGCAAGACCTTTCTCTACTTCATCAAAACATTTTCAAATAGAGGCCAAATGAAAGAGCTGAATTTCTCAGTTCTTTTCATCTACTATTACCATGAGCAGTTGAGACAACATCTCAGAAGCAGCATTTCTAAGGGTTGTGTGTTGGTTTGGGATTTGTTACCAACTGGCATCTGTATATGGTGGGTGATTCAGGTGTGTAATTCAACCTAGAGTAATAAAATAGTCTGGAATTTTATTTACAGTCATGAGCCCAAAGCTTTCTCTTCAGCATAACTCTGTCACCAGCACTTGCTGTTCTTCTTGTTTTGTCCATTATGGGTTGGGTTTGCATGATGCTCTGGAAGGCATTGCACTTACAAGCATATTGCACTATAATCATGTTGTGGACCAGTGTCTCCCGTTCTTGTTGACCAGAGGCATATGAATTAGCAGTAATTCAGCTAAACCTGCTGAAGTGGCTCCTCAGGACTATGAAATGATGATAAAGGTCTGATTTTGGGGTAGTCTGATGCACACACAGCTTCTAGGAACATGAAGCAAAAGCATATTAAGCGGCTCTTGGCGTTCAATCAGTAACTTCAGTGCTGTTGTCTTGAGGGTTTTAAGCAGCAGGTACCAGCCCAACTGTGCCATCTCCGTCCAGGCTAAACAGTCATGAAAGTGATTACAGCAGTGGGTCTGGCTTGTTTGAGGAGAGGAATTTCTCCCCTGGAGAATATAACCAGCTGCAATCAGAGTTCCCCACAGTTGTGTACATCCCAGCCACTATTGTTGGGTTATCACTAAACCCAGGATTCTTTTTCAGTGTTTTTTTTTTTCCCAGGTTAAATTCAATTCTAACTTTTTGGAAGATGACCTTTGCCTTCCTTTTACAATTACTAAATTTGTCCTGTTTCTGTAATACATCTAAGGTGACTTTGATTACTCCAGGAAAAGCTATCATGTTCAATTGGGATATCCTGAGTCTACTGGTAAACAAAGTTAGGTCATTCATCAGCTAAATTAGATGAAACTCCATATTAGCACAATATAACAAAATTCCTTTTCAAGATATGCATAAAAGGTGATCAAGTGCTGTGTTTTAATTTAATTGGGTGTGATGAATTCTTAGGAATATTAGGCTGTAAAATTTTAAATTGCATTTTTCATGAAAGGTGTTCAGCTGCAATTTTATTGCTACATAAATTCTTAAAACAATGTTGTTGGTGAAGTCTCACTTGTTACATGTGATAGGGAGGGTGCAGAGGAGGGCCAGGAAAATCATCAATGGGTTGGAGCACCTCTGCTACAAGGACAAGCTGAGGGAGCTGGGGTTGTTCAGCCTGGGGAAGAGGAGGCTCTGTTCAGACCTGATAGACTTACAGTACCTGAAGGTGGCTACAAGATGGATGGAGAGAGACTGCAACGGCCTGCAGTGACAGGACGAGGGGCAATGGCTTCAAACTAGAGACAGTTTGGATATCAGGAAGAAGTTCTTTACTATGAGAGTAGTGGAACACTGTAACAGGTTGCCCAGGGAGGTAGTTGAGGCTCCTTCTCTGGAGATACGCAAGGTAAGGCTCAATGAGGCCCTGGGCAGCCTGATCTAGTTGGGGATGTCCCTGCTGACTGCAAGGAGGTTAGACTGGATGGCCTTTGGAGGTCCCTTCCAGCCCAGACCATTCTATGAACCAGTGATTCTATGTGCAATACAGATGTGGTGCTAGATTCTGTGTATACCTGCTTGTTTCTCCATTCCTAGATGTCTGTGTTTGTAATGAGGAATATTAGGAAAATAGTACTAGCAGCTGTCAGCAGCCTCTTGATAGGAAGATTATAATGCATTAATTTTAAAGAGTTAGGAATGTATAATTCATGGCTACTTGGCAGATTTTGCAAATACCCCAGTTGTGTACAGTTGCTAATCTATATGACATGATGGAAAACAAACCTTGAAAATGCTGTCATTTAGGTTTGTGGCAATCAAGGAACTGCAGTTTTAATGCAGCTTGCTGTTTGATGTTTAGGAGAAAATCCTGGTCCCATATTCAACCCACTAAACTGGCTTATAAATATTAATTTACCAAACACATAAAGACTGTGACATTTCTTTCAGTAGGAAAGATTAGCTTTAATTTTCTTGCTTGTATCATAACACATTGATTTACTATACATTGACTTTTGTAGGTAGGCATTTCATAAATTTTATTCTAATGTGCCATGTCTTCAGCAACAGACTGACACAGTCTGTACTAACTGATAGAAAGCAACCCTGGGAAGAAGTACCTGGAAGTTCTGGTGGGTGAGAAGCTGGACATGAACCCACAGTGAGCACTCATAGCCCAGAAGGCCAGTGGCATCTTGGGCTGCATCAGAAGAAGCGCAGCCAGCAGATGAAGAGTGGTGATTCTGCTGCTCTGCTCTGCTCTGCTGAGACCTCACCTGAAGTACTGTGTCCAGCTCTGGAGCCCTTAACACAGGAAAGACATGGACCTGATGGAGAGGGTCCAGAGGAGGGCTGCAAAAATGATCAGGGGACTAGAACACCTCTGGTACGAGGACAGGCTGAAGGAGCTTGGGTTATTCAGCCTGGAGAAGAGAAGGCCCTGTGGAGACCTAAAAGTGGCCTTCCAGTACCTGGAGGCAGCTACAAGAAGGCTTGCAGAGAGAGTTTACGAAGGCTTGCAGTGATAGGACAAGGGACAGTGGTTTGAAATGAGAGCAGAGCAGATTGAGATGATGTTAGAAACAATTTCTGCATCATGAGGATGGTGGAACACTGCAGCAGGTGGCTCAGGGAAGTGGTTGAGGCCCCATCCCTGGAGATACTCAAGGTGAGACTGGACAAGGCTCTGAGCAACCTGCTCTAGTGGAGGATATCCCTGCTAACTGAAGGTGGGTTGGACTAGATAAAACCTTTTGAGGTCCCTTCCAACCCGAACCATTCTATGATTCTGTGCCTCAGTCGAGGAAACAGGAGCATCGAGTTTGCCAGCTGTTTCCTTAACCAATGCTTTACATCATCGTTAGCATGCAGTGACTCCAGCAATGTTCTGTAGGCTGTTGTACATTTTTCAGCCCTGACATTTTAAGCAGTCTCAGTTCTTACCCATTCCATGTCTGTGTACTGATGCACAGGCTCTTCTCTGCTTTTGTAATATTTGTATACCATTATTGGCAGTAACTGCTATTACCCAGAGCATCTCTCTTGAAAGGTCTGTGTATCTCTCTGTGTTGACTGAGCTAGCTCTTCAGAGGGGGTTTGTAACTTTCTGGGCGTTTTGCCACTGCTCCTGTCCAGACTTTGTTCACGTTTGTATCAGCTGCTTTAGTTAATGGTTGCTTGCTTGATGTTAACATGCTGATTTACATTATAATGAAGAACGAGTAGGAGTTTATAAGGGAACACAAAGCTCATAAGTAACACGAAAATAATGCTGTTTTAAATACATTTCTAAAGATAATTGAGTGTAAATATTGGAATATCAAACAGCTTGTAAGCTGCCTCTTTTGATGGAAAGCCTTGTAATGAGTGTACAGTGTTGCTGAGTGGTAGCTGTGTTTGTATCACACCTTTAAGTGGAGAGACCTCGCTTCCCATGACTGTTTCATATGTTTTGATGCAAGTTGTGACAGAGTATATACCCACATACTGAGCTGTATAATTTAGGTACCTCCTGTCTGCCATCTGATAGCTTATAGAAAAGCAGAACTCTGTTGTCAGTCAGGGTATCCTACATTTCTCTGTGAAATAAAATAGCAGTTTGGTAAATAAGGCTATAAGGTAAAGGAAGACAGAACTTTGGGGGGGGGGAATTCCTTCTCCTCACCTCCTTGTCTCTTGGTTAAGAAAAATAAATCACAGCAGATGCAAAATACAGCTCAAAGAATGCCCTTCAGCTCTGCCTGTTCTTC
Source organism: Melanerpes formicivorus (assembly GCF_026170545.1). Taxonomy (NCBI): domain Eukaryota; kingdom Metazoa; phylum Chordata; class Aves; order Piciformes; family Picidae; genus Melanerpes; species Melanerpes formicivorus. Next base: position 3,084,199 of record NW_027142388.1, on the reverse strand, counting down.
TGGTGATTTATCTGTGACAAAGCCCCTTGCCAAGGAAAACATACAACTGAAGGGTATGAGCTTCTTACAGTCAGTATGGACAAAACAATGGAAAGACAACGTTAACTTGGGACCAAGCGAGCTCTTTTCCATTGGTCTCCTTTTCACTGGTGCAGGCTGCCTGCGATACGCTGTTGTAAGCAAGAGAAACTAGTTCCTGAAGGCTGCTTTTGGGCTTTTAAGGGTGCAGTGAGGGTACAGGTGCATGTAGTTTTCTACTACCAAATAAATTACATCATCCAGAGTCTTTATTTGTTACTTTAGTGTCAGAAATGCCAAAGAGGAGCTCATTTGAGTGACAGGAAGGAGCCAAAGCTACAACCTTTCCATTCATGCCCTTGGCAAGATTTTGCAATACATGCTCATAGTAGTATTGCAGCTGAAATGAGAAATAGTCTGCTTGTCTGTCCACACCATTTTATTGTCTCTCTCATTTATTTTGGACTTTACTACATGCCTCACACTTGGCAGCTTTAATTGCACCTCTTTCTGTGCAGGGGCAAGGGACCTGCTCAGTGCCACGGAATGTGTTTCATTAGTGGATCTGTGTAATGCTGTCTAATCAGCAGGCTGGCACCCTGTGAACCAAAGGCTAAGCAAGTACACTGAATTCAGTGGATTTACCCATGCAGTACCTATCTGGAGTATGCTTCTCATACAACTGACTGCTGTAATCATTCTGAAGAACTGCATTCAGAAGCTTTTGGGGTAAGGGACCAAGACTTGAATGATTATAGATTACTGGCACAGTGTGGGCTTGGTGGATAATGGCAAAGCAAGCCATTAGGGAAAAAAAAGAATGGTAGGAGAGATTGCTACAGTGCTTTGCATCATGCTGTTTGTGTAAAAATACTGGCCCATCACTGCTGCATGTACTTGCAATGGTGCAGCATCAGAATGTGTCCCTGAGCTTTCCCACAGTCCAATAAACTACTCCCATTCTCATCACGTTAGATGGAAGGTTTAATAACTAATTAAGTTCACTGGAGTAGGACAAGAATGAAGTGGTGGTTGAGATACAATTGTGGAACTCACTGAGTGTCAAGAAATGGTGTACTCATAGAAGCTTTACTTTCCCATGCATTTTGCAGTGTCAGCATCTTGATGTTCTGTTCAGTTCTTTATTCTGAAAATATTTATCTTAATTAGTTATTATAGCTAGAGACTAATTGTCTTCATTTCAGTTTTTTTTCTCCAGTCTTTTGTTGGTGAGCAAACATAAAACTGCTCAGAATCTCAGACAGTGTAACCGGGGTAATTAGTTACAAGTGAGAGATAACAAGCCATTTGAAATGGTTTTTCTCCACCTTTCTCATCTGAGAGCTGTAAGGTACTTGATTAAAATCAGCAATAAAAGTGTATCACTGGAATGAAATAGCATTTTTGTAATGAAGTACAGGTGGTTTATTAAATGTCATGTGGTCCAAGCTGGTAGGTTTTTTCCCTTCTCCCTCTCCCCTGCAGTAGAGGTCACATTACCAAATGGACAGTAACCAAGAGCTGAAAAAGGGACTTTGCAATATAACCATGAGCCTCAGCAAGCTCCAGGCCTTCCAGGGGTTTGGGTTCAAACTCTCAGCTGGCATCAGCCAATATAAACCAACACTTATTTTCCCAATGTCAGTTAGACTGCGCTCACATGGTGATAGTCAGCATTAGCTGATCCAGTTGTTTGCCATAACCCAGACAGCACACTGGGGACTGCCACACACAAGACTAGGTAGAACAGTGCCTGTCTTGCAAGAAGAGGCAGCCCACAGGGTTCTGAATTGCTGTCACAACTCCTGCTGACCTATCTCTTTGTTTTATCCACTGCATTGGATGTGTTTTCTTGGCAATGAAGCCTCCTCCAGCCTTGCCTCCAGCTTTCTGGCTGCACAAAGTATTGAATGTTTTAACAAAGAATTCTGCTTAAGGAATAAAACAAAACAATGCTTTTGAAAAGCCAAGTAGCCTTTCCTGATATCAACACTAAGTTGCAGACATGACATTTGTTATGGTTATGATTATCACTAGATAATGATATTATTATGATATCTTGATTATCACTAGAAGCCCACCAGTAGGAGTGTGGGTGTTTCTTTTCTGAAGCACCTGATACCTCATGACTTTTATAATTATTTACTTACTTATTTAATGCCATCTTATGAAACAGGAAAATGCAGTTTCTTCCCAGATTATATGATTAGAAAAGGTTAAATAGCCCACAGCTATATATGAAGGCTACAGTGGATCTGGGTCTTAACCCAGGATGTCACATGTCAAGACAAATGCCTTAGGCTGCTTGTCTTCTTGACTCTGAATCAACCAGAAGAGAAAATACAGGTGGAAAGGAGCAAGGAAAAATCAAGCAAAGTATTTTTTCAGTAGTTTTGGTCTGCTCCAGGTAGCACTGAACATAAACAATGAAATGTTTCTGACTTTTGAAATTGAGACTATTTGAATAAAATACAGAGAATTATATTACTTTGAGAAGATTCTTGTTATGAGACAAAAGTTAAAGGAAATTAGACTTCAAAAAAGTCCTCATCCTACATCAGAGATGTTTCATTTTGGATCAGCACCTGTTTGGTTACAGTGAGCCTTCGGGATTGAAGGGCTTTTCCTTACTGACCACTGATGCTTTTGGCCTTACTGCACCTTTCAACCAAAGGAGGAATGGAAGGGAAGGATCTAATTCTGAAGCCATCTTGCAGGCTAGAAGTGGAAGGGTTGTGGCACACCCACTGTGTGGGACACAGTCTCAAGCTGTGCCAGGGGAAGTTTAGGCTCGAGGTGAGGAGAAAGTTCTTCACCAAGAGAGTCATTAGTCATTGGGATGTGCTGCCCAGGGAGGTGGTGGAGTCACCGTCCCTGGAGGTGTTCAAGAGGAAATTGGATGTGGCACTTGGTGCCATGGTCTAGTCATGAGGTCTGTGGTGACAGGTTGGACTCAATGATCCTCAAGGTCTCTTCCAATCTTTGTGATACTGTGTGATGTCTGCTTTATGGGTAAACTTCAGCCTGAGTGGAACTAAGCAGGTATCATCTACTTGAAATGTTTTTGGTTTGAGAGAATGTGACTGAGAATCTGAGACAGAGGAACCTGATGTTATCTGTCTGAGACATTTCTAGGACCAGAAATGCTGTAGTGGAAATGGTGCCTGAAACTCAAACCGAAAAAAAAACCCAACCCCAAAGAAACCCAAACAAAAGAGATGTTGAAAAATGTTGAGTTCCTTCTGGTGGATTTTAAAGGTGAATCTTTTCCTGCACTAATTTCTTACATTTCTTACTGCTAGAAGGAAAAATGTCAGATGGGATGAGATGTATTTATGTAGCCACAGTTGACATTTTTAGAGTCACTAGATGGTATTTAGACCTGGATGACTCAAAATGCTATGGTGTATACTTGTGAAGGAAACATTCTTGGCTTTTAAATCTATGAATCAGTTAAGGAATTAAATATATATGGGATTAAACTCTAAAGTTTGGAAATGTTTGATATATGCACATATGGGGGCACTGGGACAGAACTTGAAGATGACTGGAATAAACCTGGGTAGCCTAATGAGCTCTATCCATGGAGTTTAATGTCTGTACTCCAGTTCTGTGGGATTTTGGGGGGTTTCAGGTGATAGTGGCATAAATGTCAGAGGTAACACTATTTTGATCCCCTCTTCCAACTTCCTCTAGATGGAATAAAAATGTCTCTTTTTTTTTTTGTTGTTCTGTTTCTGACAGAGTTATCATCAAACCAAGGGAGAGTTTCTATCTTAAAGCCACTACAGGAAGGGCACACTCTGAAAGGTACTGTGTTTCTGCAGTTGCTCAGCACAGCTGAAGTATTTTGCTGCTTTGTTCTTAAGTGATTATCTTTACAACTCTTACATATTCATTAGTTTCCATGCTATCAAAAGCCTACTGGCATTTGTTTTAAAAGACTGGTAGAATGGTTGAAGGGCAGAAGGAAGGAAGTAAACTTGATAAAAGTGTGGAAGTAGGACAAGAACCTTTGTACTTCTATATTGTGTTGAGAGCTGAGGCACTGGTGAGGGTAAAATACTAGAGCTAGCTGAGCAAAGCAGAATGGCAGTTTTCTTTTGTGTGACTTCACACCATCTCTGATCCATGTCTCCCTTCTCCCTCTACCATGGAAATCCTCATTTAGTTTCATTTTACCCCTGACAGACCAGGGGATGTCTCTCACTGTGCAGCTTCTTCCTATGGCTCCATTTACAGCACTCTTAAACATTTGCTTCCCATGCTGTTTCTCAGCTTGTGCTGGTGCTTTCCTATGGCTTTCCTGTACCTGAACAAGCTAGATTAAAGGCTGTGGTCATGTCTTGCATCCCAGCTCTGCAGTAAGGGGTAAGGGTCATACTCTTCAGATGTGTCTTCCTCTCGCCATTCCCTCCCTGCTAGATACATTTCAACCATTCTTGAGATCAAACCCCCAGTTCTCTGGTTGCTTAGAGAATGGCCACAAGCATTTTCAGCTGCTGTGAATTCACCTCAGTACTTCAGTTATGTCTGTTTTAAATCTGGGAGCTTGGTGGTGAACGATGGGTTTAAATATTAAAGTACTCTGATGTTTGTTTTTCTGTGTACTACTTTATTTTTCTCTATGTGGGTGGATTATAGTTTTAGCCAAGCATTCTTCAAAAATAATCTTCTGAATAACAAGTATCACATTACTGATTTTAATAAAGTTCTTTCCCTTTTCATTTGATTATTTTTTAGATTCAACTTTTTCCCTTTTATATATGTTAAAACTGAGAGGGTCTGTAGCCCATTTAAAGGTTCCATGTTGCTTGTAGGAAGAATTCTCAGAATATATCACAGAATGTATTTGGTTGGAAGAGACCTTCAAGATCATCCAGTCCAACCTCAACAGTCTACATTGTATTTACTGTGGGAATTGTTTGCTACTTACTTCTGTTGCTCATCTAGTCTTAAGTACCTGACTGAAAAGTGTTTGTTATAGCTGGAATACATTCCTGTTTATACAGTGCAGGATTCTCATTTTGATATAATAGAGGGAATCTGGCTTAAAATTTTAAGTTAAAGCACAATTATTGTTTTTCTCCACGCTAGTACTTCCCATAATCCCTCTGGATTTCAGATCAAGGTCAGTCTCAGCACAGAAGCCAACTGTGGTAGTTGTCGAGTTGAAGTGGAGGCTATGATGAGGTCAGATTCAGAACAGCTTGCATAAGCAGAAAAAGGGGGGGGGGGGGAGGGAACAGAGGGAGTCATAGAATCATGGAACAGTTTAGGTTGGAAGCGACCTCCAATGGTCATCTAGTCCAGCCCCCTCTGCAGTCAGCAGGGGCATCCTCCACTAGGTCAGGGTGCCCAGAGCTCTGTCAAGACGGACCTTGAATATCCCCAGAGATGGGGCCTCAGCTATCACTTTGGGCAGCCTGTTCCACCACCCTCATGCTAAAGAACTTGTTCCTAACGTCTAGTACAATTCCCAGGTTGTGGGGACCTCTGCCACTTTGAGCTGCACACCAGTGCTGAGGGGCAGACACTGTCCCCCCATGGAGTGCTGAGAGCCATAGGGTTGCTGACTGATAGCCAGATGCTTGACTGTCTTCAGAGCCACTGATGGAAGAAACTCACACAAAATTTTCCCTAAGTGATACAAGAAATGGTGAAATTATTCTAGCTAAAGTTCTTCTAAAAGAGAAATTTAGCCTGAAGGAAAGATCTACCAGGGAAAACTTCAACCCAAATGTTTCAATTTTGATAGAGCTACAAGCCAATGAATAAAAAGCTCTCATAATAAAGATATGAATCTTAGTAGTGAAAATTGCTTCTTGCAGTGTACTAAAAATAGTTTTTGATAAATGTATGAATGTAACACTTTGCAGACTAAGCACAGCATGGCATTTCTGTTTCATGCAAGCAAAAATCTAAAGGAGTAGAGAACACTTGAGTCTGGACTAATCAATGGGGTTACTATGGCATCTTGATTTACTCAGTGGTATGAATGAGGCATGTCCTGAATGTCATTCTCTGAAGGCTATTTTGACTGACAGTTTAACCCCAAAGAAGCCAGTGTGCTTGGCTAATATAACAGAAAATGCTTCTGATAAAGATTTCTGCTCTGAAGATTCAGCAGTGCCTTGCACATGGAAACAGAAGTTAAATTGCCATTCTTCTGGCATTCTTTCTGCCCCTCAAACAGCCAGCAGTGTTCTGCAGCAGGATGGCTTTGCAGTGGGTAACAAAGACTGTTCTGTTGAGGGATGTTATGTGCCAAAATCCATCATATGGAGTGATGAGTCTCTCTGAGACTGTCATTGAAATGTATCTGCTTTGCCTGCTTTTCAATGTTTATGCATGAACTGGATGATTGTTTAAGGCATCAGATGAGCTAAATACTTTTATTTTGCTCAGATGATATTTATTAGTTCTCAAATGCCTGTTTGCCTTGTAACACTATAAAGCTTTGCTGTTAATCAGCAGAAATCTGGATTGCATCCTAAACTTACAAGGATAAAATGAACTTGGATTGCATTTTAAATGTACAGATGCTGGAACAGTGAAGGATCCATCACTGCCATCTTTCAAGCTGCACATACATTGCAGAAAGCAGATCCATAGTTTTGGTCTAATGGAGTGGGTTTACTTAGCGCCTCAGGCTTCCAAATTTAGCCTGGTGGAAAAGAGACTTGATTTAGAATGAGACAGATGTTACTGGAGAGAATTAGAGCTAGTGCGCTCGTTCTGTTTCTTCCCTCTTTTTGTATTGTTTTAATCTCCTCTTCATTGATACTCTGCCTGTTTTAAAGCAATGTCAGGTCAAAATCTGGTTATTTTAACAAGAGAGGTTGAAGTATGGGAGAGTAATGCAGTAGGATTGGTTGGTAAAGACATAATAGAATTACTTTGATTTAGTAACTTGAAGAATTAAACATGGACATTGCCATTTTTTCCCTCTCTTGTTTATACTAGTGTTTTCAGGTCCCTGGTAGAGCACTAGAGCCACAAAACCAACTAGATACATGTGTGAAAGTTAAACATGACACACGTTTAGAGAAAGAGAGGGCTTTTTGGTTTGCTTTTTTTCTTCTGAAAGCAGTAAGAAGACCACAGGGAGGAGGTTTGCTCCCAACACTTCAGAACTGAGTTCTAATACTTTTCTTTTTCCTAGCAATGCCAGATTGTTTCCTGGTTAAAATGCTATGGGAGATACCACATACTTGATTCAGATAGGTTAAAAGATCTATTTCCTTTCAGTGCATTTATTCACATGAATCTTAAAAGCAGTAATTGGAAATACTCTCATAAACCCTGGGATTGGAGCCCTAGAATTAAAAAGCATTTGTTATGACCTAGGAATATAGCTATGCAGTTTTATTAGCCTTTCTTCTCCTGTAATCTATGGATCTCATTTAGCTGCATGCAGCCCTGTACTTCTGAAACATAAAAGGAAGGAAATCTCTCAATAGCCTGAAATCAAATTATCTCTCTGTGCTAATCTACATGTTAAACACCCAGGCCCCCTTCTTTAAAGGGAAATAGTTTTACCGATAAGCAAAGCTACACTGTGTGCTTTGCAGACACGAATTAAGGGGATTTTTTGTTATTTTTTTTGTCATCTGCAGAGTGCTATTTATAGCAGCAATTAACTCCTCATGGTTGGGATAAGTCATTTGACACATCTGTTGCTGAGCTTAAACACTCACTGTTGTGTGGGTCGCAGTTGGATTTTTTTCCCTCTCAAACCCTAGCAAAATGAGGATTTTCTCATGGCAGTTGGTTCGAATGCACTGTCTGCTGACACTGGCGCTGTGGCACAGATGAAGCAGTCTGTTGATTTCCCTAACTGCAGAGCTGACCTGATCTTTGTTGCTTGCCTTTTTCTTTATTCTGTCTGTTAGAAGATAGTACAATAGTATCGTTTATGAAAGCATCATTCTGACCATCTGCAGGATTTTCCAGCCTTGCTGTAAGATTTGGGTTACTCCATTTTGCCAATGAGAAACTGGTGTGGCTATAGAAATTGCTGCCTACCCACTGACTCTCTTCTTCCAGTGCTTTGTGAAATGGAGATTTAATGCTTGTGAAGACATGGCTGCTCTCAGCTGTAGTTCCTCACATACTGACCATTTCAGGCTGCATTCCTTCAGTAGCTTTTCTCTTAAAATGGAAGCTCTTTTACCAAAGCTCAAAACATTTAGAAGGAAAAAAAAAATTAGGATACTTGTACTGTTGTTTAGTGAAATCTGTTAAGTATTCTGTGGAAGTAATTGCACAAGGTTGTAACAGTTTGTTCATGTGGTTGGCTCCTTTGTGGCCATATTAGGTTGTATATTAATGAAGGCAAGCTTTAAAATACATGGGGAAGGACTAGGGAGTGAAGTTAGAAACTTGCTGGGTTTGATCTTTATCTTTTTCTCATTGAAATAGCCCTGTTCTGAGAATAGATGTATTGATTTTTGGTGGCACTTCTTGCAAGGTAGCCTCTACAGTAAGGAGGTACTGCTGCTGAAAGTGAGATCAGACCATGTCCATCCACACAACCCTGTGCAGACACCAATGCCTTGATAGTTAATTTAATGCCTGATACTATCTAGCGGTCACATAAGCAGCCTGAGGTTGGTTTTTCCTGACTGCTGAAGACAATATTCTAGTAAAGGGATTACAGTGGAATTTTCTGCTCAATAAAAGTTTGCACAGATTGTTCCTGCTCACAGCAGAAGCACAGCAGCTAAGTGTCAGTGAGAATCAGACTGGGGTCAGAGGAAGTGGTGAAGCTTGGTCCACACATGTTCTGCTAAAAGCAGCTGTGAGAGTACTTGGAGAACTGAATATGTATGAGTCAGAAAGAGCCCACAAAGTGCAATCCATTTCTGAGTAGAACTCCTTATTGATTTCAGCAGGGAAGACCTTTGAAAAATCAATGACATGCAGCAGCTTTAAGATTCAGTGACATGTGTTGTAGGATGTTAAAGTGATCAGCCTATGGACTAATCAAGCTCGTAGCAATCATGTTAGGAAACTTCCAGGGCAGAGGAAAAGGGGTCAGAGGTTTCATATTCCAGAAGAGATACCAAAGTTATGATCTTGTTCATTTCAGCTTTAACTTCCAAATGTCATTGTATTTCTGGAGAAAAACAAAAACTGGAAAGACAAATGTAAAAATGTCAGAGGGTATCTAAACATAGGCCTGTTCATTATAAGGTAAGGGGTTAAGCAACTGGAATTGCTAAAATCATCATAATACTCTGATTTTTTCCATGAGATTTCTGCACATCATTCAGCTCAGTTGGTTACTTGGCTTCTCGATATGGGAAGGACGGGGAAACGCTGTCTTCCAAATGCTACCCAACTAAAGCAGATAGAAATGAAGTTGTTCAAAACAGTGATTCTCTTTGTGTAGGGAATGAAGTATTAATGATGCTGAAATTTTCAGGGTTGTGGTTGAACTGACAGAATTTACACTTACTGAGACAGAATTGTTTCACCATTCGAACGTATTAAACATTGGCATAAACTCACAAGGAAAGTGGTGGATTCCCCTACATTAGACAGTTTCAAGGCCCAGCTTGACAGAATGCTGGGCTATCTCATTTAAACTGTATTCTTACTCTGAAATGTTGGACTAGCTGATCCTTGAGGTCTCTTCCAACACGGTGTGCTGGGTGGCACCCATCCTGGGGGAGGGCTGCAAGAGCCTTGCTTCCCCAGGGGACAAAAGAAACCAGATCCAGGTGAATAGAGAGGGACTTGGCTTTCCCCTCCCAGGAGGAGGGGTCCCCCAGGTCAGGGTCAAAGGTGGTGTATTCCACTCCCCCTTCTTGTCCAGCAAGCCTATGAAAAGGAAGGCGCTGTGGCCATTTGTTTCTTTTTTGCTCCTGCCTCTCCTGTTCAAAAGGACCAACAGCTGCTGGGAGCCTCCTGGTCTGCCACGTGGTCAGGCCTGATCGCATCCAAGCTTCTCTAAAGGACTGAAATCCACGTACATTGAGGGAGATACAAGGCCATGCAAGTTTGGTTTTGTGTATTTTCCTATTCATCCTTATTCCTTACCTGTGTAAATCCTCCCTGTTGCTGCTATGTGTATATATATTTTGTTAAAAAATTTACTTCTCCTACTTCCAAACTGACTCCAGATTGTTTTTTGGTAAAGTTTATCTCCTTCTCTTTTCCCCTACCTCTTTTTCCCCCCTTCTCTCCTTTTGCCTTATCAGGGAAAAGGAGGAATGCTTGGGCTTTTGCTACTATCTGAGCTCCTAAACTCCAGCTAAGGCTGAAACCACTACACCTGGTATTCTGTGAATGAATTCTGTCATAGCAAGGGCTTCTGACTGGCACAGTCAAATTGAGCAGACACATCCTGTGGTCAGAATTCAGCCATCTCTACCTTGTTCAGTCTTCTGATTCTTACAGGATTGTTTAAAAAAACTATTCCACCTAGACCTGCATTTGAAAATAAATGAGGAGGGTTTGCTTGCCCAGGGACTTTCCTCTGCACAGTGTGAATTTATAGCCTATCGCATACCCCATTAAACCTTAGCACGGACATCTGGCAGGTGTGAGGTAGCACGATGCCACTTTGCTGTGCTGGTTTATGCTTAATTAACACAAACACTGATCTTTGAAGGAAGTGTGGCACAATGAGTGCTCTGTGATGGCAGCTCAACTTTCTCAGTGTAGACAGGTCCTGGAGAGCAGGAGCTCTGCTTCACAAAGGTGCTGGTACACCGTGCTGGTCTAGAAATGACAAATTTCAGGGGGATCTGGAAATCTTTTATGTTGGTTGAAAGTAATCATAAACTAAGACATTTACTTTAAAAATTGCCCTTGTAAAAAGATTTCATTTTGAAGTTTAATGCATTGCTGAATGATTTATGCTATTATATGCATGCAGTTGTTAGAAAGGTGATCTGCATTGCTCTAATTTATTTGCCTTTCCATTTGGGAGTACAGTGGAGCAACTGAAATGTGTCTATTAGGAAAATAGAGCTACAGTATAATTAAAGCTGCGTAGGCACACTGTATCACCAAGCCCTGAAAATACTACATCCAAATTTGGAAGGAAAACCCAAAAAACTCGTAGTAGCAAAATGCTGAAGTGAGGAATTGCTGCTGAAGGGAATGTGTAGGAAGATGACGGGTGTCACTTAAACATGCAATGATTAATCCACAAGAGAGGTTCAGATAGATATAAGACAATTCTGTTATGCTGAGGGCTGTAGCTTACATAAGTTGATACAGTATGATTTCAGTGCTTTTAACTAAAAGGTTGATTAAAGTATTGATTTTTAAATGGACTGGCAACCATTATGGCAAGATTGGAGATGCTGTGGTGCTATTGACCTGAGCCAGTTCTGTGGCGAGTGAAGTGTTGGAGCTGTATTGTCTGTACTGAGATGTGCCTGGATCTTTTTGTTGGTGTTGCCAAAGCCAGGGCAGGGTAAGATACTCTGCAGATTTATTTGCAGAATGTATTTAGTTCTACAAAAGGATTCCTGCTAGATGACTGAATGCAATCTCCTACTGATGTAAGACCCCGGTTACTACACACTGACCTGTTTACTGCAGTAACAGAACTGGTGAGCTGCAGTGTTCATTGCTATGGCCTCAGGATCCAAAGTTCCTTCTCAAGGAGTTTTCCTGTTAGCATTTCCTCTGCCCTTGTTTCTTCCCTAGTTTAAGTCTTGTTTCACAGACTGCTTCTGTCCAAAGGAACAAAAAAGCCCCAACCAGCGTTTTTGGGGTTTTGTTTCTTTTGACACCACCCCAGTATGTCTGTCTGTGTCTAGGAGAGAACTACACTGCAATAGCTTGCTTTGTGAATTCCTCATTGCTATTCACTGGTGGAGATTGTCACGTAAGGGTCAAATTAGAACTCAGTCAACCAGAGCAGCAACCAGAGGAGCCAGGCTCAAGGCAGATTTCTCCATAAGGTCTGAGAAGCAGTTTATTTGGAATTTGTTACATGTAATAGATGTGTTTTTAGTTTTATTTTCCAAAGTGTTGCTCTTCTGTCTGTAGAAACTGAATCATGCTTAATTTATTCCCTCTGGTCATTTACTTGAGAATTAGTCTTTCCTCTGCCTCTTGACTTTCACCTTTGGCTGTTGTCTTTGCAAAGTTTTGTTATATCTGGTAAGTTTTGAGCACATAACTTACTTCTGTTAGTTTAAGAAAAATGAGTTTTCTGGCTTGATTGTTCCATGCCCTTTGAGACTGGATCCATGCAAGGAAAGGATGATGTTTCTGGTAATTTGGTGTTTGTACTGGCTTCAGGAAGGCAGACAGTACCTGGTCAAGCATAAAATCTACTGGGGCAAGATTACTCTCTGAAAATGTTCTAAAACATTTTAACCAGCAAAGTGAGTTCGTACTGGTTCTGCACTTCATGACTGCAACACTTTTGATGTGGTAGGAGCTCAAAACTGGGCATACTGCTTCACAGAACCATGCCATTGCAAAATGGGTCCTGCTCTCTACAGTCTTCAGCAAAAGCAGGTAGTAAATATGCAGTTGCTGACCCAGAGGAGTTTTGGTGCTAAATGTTGTGAGACAAAACAGGACAGAGATTTACAGAGCTACACAGATGACCCCTTATCCTAAAAACTTTGGTATAGGAATTTGTAGGGATTGGCTTACAGGCAGCTACACCAAACACAGTAGCTGTAAGCTATTGTGCACTATGCATCTTGCAGAAACGAATGTTTGCTCTCTAAGTGGTATCTGTGAAAGGATCTTGAGCCATTTGGGGGCTCATACATCAGACACGGGGCCTGAAGTTACATACCTAAATAATTATTCTCATTTCTGAGTGTCATGCTGGATTTCTGGGTTTTAAAGTGTTTGGCTGCAACATCCAGTTTTGTAACATTCCAAATCCTCATTCCAGTCTGCAGTTTTCCCTGGGTTAGGACATTAACAGAAAGTCTCACAGGAACACGCAAGTATTGATCACTGACAACAAATCAGATTAACCAGGGTTGCTTGGGCTTTTTTTATGTAGGAATCTTAGCACTGGCATCACTGAAGATGGTTTCTTTTTCCTCTTAAGTTAGGATGAAAACAGTGTAATAAATAATTTATATAACATAGTGAGGAGAGCTGGTGAGATGAGTGTGTACAGATGAGGCTGCAATACCTTAATAACTAACTCTGTCTTCTCTTTCCTCTCTCCTGTAGCTGGTTCTGCTTGAGGCTGCTCTCCTGCTTTTTCTGTACTTTTCTATTGGTAGTGGGTGATGTCACAGCAGCTGTAACACTCAGACCCTGGTACTCTACTCGGTGTGTATTGCTTGGTTTGCTCTGCATGCTTCTCTGTACTGCATGGGGTGGAGGGGAGCTCTCATTTTATACTGCTCGTCTCTTGTGGCACATTAGGTGAAAATACAATTAGCATGTGTTTTGCTTCAGTTCCATAGATTATTTTAACCCCATATTTGCTTTCTGATGGCTTTCTTGTAGAAGCACATAGCTTCCATTCCTGATTGTGCTTACAGGCCTTTGTGTTTGCTCCTACAGCTGCTGATTTGCTGTTTACAAGCTTCTTGTTGCTCATCATAGCACCATTTGGTCAGCAGGACCTAATGGACTTGAAACTGGGCTGGGAGACAGCAATAGTGGGATGGCTATGCTCAGTACTCAGACTACTGGATCCCAGAAATCTACTCCCTTCTCACTGAGTGAAGCCCATTGTGAGGTACTGCAGCTAGCTGGTGGACACAGTTCTCTTCAAACGCAGCTCATTCAACTACCTGTTGCCTTAGGCAGGCAGCATACTTTGAAAAGTGCAGTGCATCTGAGGTTCTTCAGGACTTGTTAGGATTCCAGTGCCTGAATGTCACAGAACTTGACCCCTCCTTAATTTCAGGGGCTCTTCAAAAACTCTTGACTATCAGCTACATCCTGTAGTAGCAAAATTAGCGTGCAGGGTTAACGAGCATTTCTGCAGAGTACTAACTGACCCCAGACAAGTCTGTTTCCAAGGGCCTTCAAACATGGGCACGAGCTGGGGTACTAGTGCATAGAACCCCATTTTTGGCTCTTTGCACAGGGGTGATTGAGGACTCTAGCTATATTGATTTATAGAAGCCCTTTTGATGCCTTAATTCTTCATATGATCAGTCAGAAACACCAGATCCTCTTACTTTGCTCTAACTCTAATGCAACACTAATATATTTGGAGTCACGTAGGCAGGAGAGAGGTTTGCTGCTGTCAGCGTAGCCTTTGACACTCTCTAGGCAAGTGTTTGCTGTCTTTAGAAGTGCAGCCTAAGGAATAATCTTTACCTGGCTGCTGTGGGTCTAATATTTTCATTTATTTATACCCTTTTCAGTGCACTTTATTTATTTACAAATGGTAGCAAATTGCAAGTGGCAGCCTGTGCAAGTAACTCATGAGTCAGTACTTTTATTTTTCTCCTCTAGTCTAGACTGCTGATAATGTAAATTGTTGAAACCCTGGGTAAATAATTGGGAGTGCAATCAACAGCAAGCAAGTATTTATCTGCTAATAAAGCATTTGAAATGCAGAAGTCTGTCTTTGTCCAAGAGTTCTTAAAAGGCAGTTATTGGTCCTGCTGCTGTTTCTGCCTAGCAATTAGGATTTTTATGGTCACTAATTGTACATCTGAAAATTTATGCAGTTTATTTTCTGCCTGTGTTTTTCTCTGCACAGAGAGAAGCAGCAGAGTATTTGTGGTTGTAAGGAGGTTAACATATTTTCTGCATGGAGATCTCTGTAGCTCCTTAGAGATTAGCACAATTTATAGAACCCAAATTTTCTAGGTTCTCTGGTGTGGCATCAAGGGCTTACAGCTCATTAAGAATTTTCTGAATGAGATCTTTGTCATATTCTTAGAATGTGACTTGAAAGTTTTATACCAGCTCTGTCATCAGCTGTGGCTTTTATTACTGAAGCTGATACTGCTTCAGAATCTGTATGAGAAGGGGTGCTTCTTGGTTTTTCCTGCTGCTATTGGTGATGCTTCTCCTCAGAACAGAAACTCACATTTTGTATTCTAAACTGAACTTACTTTAGAATTTAGTTACAGTAGCTTACATCTTGCCATTTTCTTCCTCCTACACCCCTGCTTCATTCACTTTTTACAATTGGTCCATAGAAGTCTCCAGCCTCTTGGGCCCCTAGGAGCTAATGCCAATGTCATAGCACAGTCACATGTGAGAAGGAGCTGGTTTAGCTGCAGAGAATGAATTGCCTGAAAGATGGTCCCCCGTGGGGAGTGATTGAGGAAGCTTGAGTTCCTGCTCTGCAGCACCTCTGAGGAGCCTTCTCCATTCATTAATCCCTCTCACAATTGGACTATTTTTATTTTTTTTTGGAATGTGGAGCATCCTCTCCCCTGAGGTATATTTGGAGCTGTATCAGGCTGTTCTGCTCTAGCATAGGAGCAGTGATAATTAGCAGCTAGGTAGCTGTCTTTAAGAACATATAGCTAAAAAGGCTCCTTGCTTCAACCCCCATGTATGCTTTCCCTAAAATGTGACTAATGCCTGCCTCTGAAGTCCCGCTTCTTTCACCCTCTCCTAGGAGCCTGTGAGCACTCCAGGGAGGAAAGACAACAAACAGAGCTGTTTCCATCTGTGCAAAGCAGGGAAGCACAAAAGCAGAAACGTGCAACTTGGCTGCACATGAGCAGTTTAGGTCCAGAAAGTCTGGCTGTGTTTATGTGTGGCTGTGCCAGGGCTAAATCATGCTGAGATGTAGCAGGTGAGTCATGCAGCCCTGTCCTGCCTTACACAGGCTTCCTGTGGATCATGCTACCCTTTTAGATGGTGGTGATTCTCCTCTGCAGAAACCAATGTACTCTCTGAAGGTTTTATAGACTTTTAATAATCTAGCAAAACAAGGCCCAGAGCACAAGATCTCTGAGGTTGACAGTTTGGTCTATATTTGACTCATTTGTGACATATTGAAAACCCTTCGGTGGTTTTTGGTTTTCTTGTGGAATCTCAGCAGAAGTGAAATCAATGCATAGATGAGAAAAGTGACTTCTGCTTACAGGTCTGAAAACATGAAAGGCTCAAATTGTGGCTCTATGCAAACACCAGGAGATTCATACATGGTGACACACTATTTCCAGCATCATTTCTTATCACCCTGGTTCCTTCCAGCAGCAACTCCCTAGGAGTTAACAATGAACCACAGAGCTATGGTTATTTCCCATGATTTCAACCATGTATGACCAAAGGAGGGAGACCTTGGGCCTCATCAAGAGTTTCCAACAACCTTTCTGAAAACATGCAGCTTAGTATCTATTAATAACCCTCTTTGGGGAACTTAACAGTATATGGCCACATTAACTACCAAGGAATCAGCACAGGATAGAGATCTGATAAATGTAAGTTGTGGAAAACACATCAGTCAAAAGCAGGCATCCTCTAAAGCCACTGAAGGACAAAATGCAAAACAAGAAAGCAGGGCTTGGTACTGCTAGTGCTCATGGAAATCCTTGTTGATAAATGGAAAGCAAAGAAACTCTGGCAGCAGGAAGAATCACTCCTGATTTGCACATCAAGGGACAATTTCTAGGGACTGAACTCTTACCTGTTCTTGAATTACAGGGGAGAAAACTGCACCTCTGTGCTCATCTCAGAGGTGCTCTAAGTAGTTTAGTAGTAAATAGTACCAAACTAGATACTTAGCTTTAGGAAGTTGAAGCCATCATTAAAGCTTATGTTGCTAATTTTATACTCTTATGAGTATAAAATGATGTTCACATTACAGATCTGTGGAAGCAGGGGGGTGGTTTGCTGCATGCACCACAGAGATGGAGATAGGGTTTTTAATGGAATGCTCCATAACCCTGCTAGAGAAGACCGAGGGTAGAAGGCATACCCCATCTAGGTGGTTTCTGAGGAGTTCTTTTCCCTGCACTGAGAGATGAGCAATGCTGTGTGCTTTCCATGGGTGATGTCTGATTTTGGCTTTTCCATTTGCATTATTAGTGAACAGCTGCATGAAAGACTGTTTCACTGGCTACCACGCTGCGATCCTCAAGCCCATTTCAACTGCAATGGCACTGGCTGCTTTTAAAAAGATTTTCCATATTGCAGTGTACTCCTATGATTTTAAAGTGAAAACTGTTTGCATCTGCTGCCTGCTAAATTGAGGGGAGGAGGATGTGTGTTCCATTCACTTGTTAAAAAAAAAATGTGGGCACAGCAATTTTCTTACACCAATTAAAAAAAAAGAAGAAAGAAAAAAGTTAAGTTTCTCATTTGGCCTGTTCAAGACAGAAATTCCAGGTGTCTATGGGGAGAAAGATTGTGTTCTTCATTCCCTCCAAAACCATATCTCTTTTAATAGATGTTTCTTTTTAAGTAGATTATTATTTGCACAGCGAAATTAGCTTTGCAAGAGGGATGAAAACCCTTGTCAGAGCGTATTTAAGCAAAAAGATCAAAGGAATAAAACACAAATTCTCTCCAAGGTGAGCATCTGGGCTTTTTGTTTTTTTTTTTTCCCTTTTGGGTAGAGTAGCCTTGGATTAATTAAAATCAAATCAGTGGATGGAAAGGAATTCTGTTCGAAAAGCACTGCAGTTTGCTTCTTGGAGTGAACGGTGTTTTAGCAGGTGACTAACAATGTGCATTTTTATTCTTAACCTCTGACCTGTGCCCTCCCGACCCCTTTTACCTAACCCTTTCCATTTGCCCTGGTCAGTTAACAGGCAGGAGCATTTGAAAACAATCATGGATGACTATGATATCAGGTCTGCTGCCAGCATTTTAGCATCTGTTAAAGAGCAAGAAGCTCGTTTCGAGCGGCTTACCCGTGCACTCGAGGAAGAGCGGCGCAATGTCTCCTTGCAACTTGAGCGTGCCAATCAGCCAGCAGACCGAATGAGCATTTGCAACATTGGCAATGGGCAGCCCCTGGCAACCGCCTGGCAGCAGCTCGTACTGCAGGTAACAGCCTGCTCATTTTACCTGTTGCTAGAGTCCACCTCTTCCGGATAGTCAGGTGCATCTTGTTTGTCATCACCATTTCATTCTGTCTTCTGATATTCCAGGCTTGGTGTGCTTCATCGATTAATTTGGTAGCTCAGACTTCAGAGCCTTGGCTTAGAAGTTGCTTTTACTTCTTGTTAGCTCATGGGATACTTTTAAAACTGTATGCATCCTTGAAAATTAAATCTTGAAGAGAGATCTTCACTCTCCCTTCTAAATCTATGCACTTGCTGTAATTATGGTGATGTGCTGGTGATTGAAAAACAAGGCTGAATCATAATCTCCATAGCAAACAAAATTTCCATTAGAAATAGCTGGACTTTGAATGGAGGGAACAGCATGAAAAGAAGGGATTTCCCTCCTGCATAGTCTTTGTGTAGGGAGGACATCATAATTCTCTTCTCTTGTTTATTGTATTGATAGACTTTATTTTCTCGATGCTTTGTGGTAGCCTTAGATTTTCAAAGATTGTTTTGCTCGCTATGTGTTCTTTAACTGTTTAAATGTGCAACGATAAACTATTTACATCTCTAAATTACTTAAGCTTGCAAATCACTCTGACATGCAAGGTAAGTCATGCAGAAGCAATAGTACCATTTGTGAAGGTCTGTTTCCTCAGAACACGTTGCTCAATTCAGAGAGAAACTCTGGGCTGTAGGCATTCTGAAAGCTGTTGCCCAATTATACCAGACTGTTTTACAATTATACTTGCATTGAGCTGTGTTCAGGCAGACTTTGCATTAGGTTATGTTAGCACAGTTTTCCTATTAAGAGCTGCCATGTTCCTGGACATGTGGATGCTTGAATATGGGACTTCATGTGAAAAGAGCAGCTTCCACTGGCTAGGCTCAAAGTCTGGTAGGAGCTGTAGGTTGTTATCCTCAGTTCAGCTGGAGAGAGAGAGATGTGCTTATGGTGCTTATGTATTTTTTTTATAGAAGAAGGACAAGTTCACCTTCACTTTTTCTGAATGACTTTGTTGTCCAAAGTGTCTGATTAATAGCTCCAGAATGAAATTCCTTATCCACAAAACTGATGAAGCATGAGTTTTTGGTGGTGTTATGGCTTAAGGTCTAACCACTTCCAAGAAAACTTAATAAAAGGGTTTAAGTTACTAGGCTCTACGTGATTCTTATGGAGAAACAGGCCCTGTAAGTGACCTCAGACTGAATCTGTGTACACTCAGCTCATTGCCCCTGCGTGAGGGGAGCTTTAGTTCATAAATAATTGGTGTTGAGGTTTTTAGAGCAGCTTGTATATGAAATAAAATGATTGAATAGCTAAATATGCACAGTTAAGAATTAATGTAAGGTTATTTGTGTGAATTTTCATCAAGTGTACTGAGAGCCAAATTCCTCTCTGACTTACTAGAATTAATTAAATGTGTTTAAATGAAGGATGAAAGCTGTACATTCGGTCTTAGGCAGAATATCTAATGATTTCATCTTCACTATTTCACATTGCATTTCATTGTTAAGAATACACAAGCAAAAGGCACTCTGTACTCTGCTGCCTGTATGGATGCTCACACACTGTAGTGAAATGCAACTCTCTGGAGCTGTTTCAGTGAGGACTGACCGATTTCTGCTTAGCACCCTGTTCAACCTTCTGTTGTAAATAATAGCACAAAATAACTCAAGTAGTAGATTTTCCATTTGAAATTTATAGAATATTTAAATGTATTATGAATAATCTATTTGAGTACAGTTGGGCAAACTGCGGAGTCTCGGCAGTCTTCCAACTGCTTCCACAGAGAGGCTCTGGCACTCCCTGCAGCCAGAGCCCTGGCCAGCTGCGTGTATTGGGGGAAGCTCAGTCTGCGCCCATGCATCCCTTGTAGCAAGTGCAGAGGAGGATGTGCCTTTTCTGCGAGTGAATACCAGGGTTAAGCGGCCTCACTCCTGCTGAACTTGCTGGTTTGCCTTTGATCTGAGAGGGAGATTTCGCCCCGCCCGTGCCAACTGCCCCGCCATGCCCCTTTTGCCCACCCCGGTCCCAGCGCTCCCCAGGGCCGTTTCAGTGGCCCTCGCTGGGTGAGAGCAGTGCCCCCTCGCGGCCGCCTTGACTCTGCCTCTCTTTGCTGACGGTGCCTTGTCCAGGGCTGTCGCTCAAACCCTGCCTGCCCGCTGCCAGAAAAGTCTCCTGAGTATCTCAGAAAGTCTCCTGACTATCTCGGTCTAGTTTTGATCTAGCACGCAGCGCTTACTGATGCTGATTCTGAGATATCACCACGACCGCTGCAGAAAGGGTGACTGACTTGGTTTAAATTGGCACGGTGCCACGGTGTGCAGAGAAACTCTGCCAAGGTTGATCAGCTGGGGAGCTGAACAAGGTTTGCATTCAAAATTTGTTTCCTCGTTGGTACACACTGACAATTTCCATTCCTGTTAATGTTTTATAACCAAAATGAAGAAGAGCATTCAGTAAACCTCTTCTGTCTACAAAAGGTGTGATGATGCCTTCAGCAGCTGAGTCTAGTTGAGAGGCATCCCAGCCCATGACGGGAAGGTTGGAGTAGGTGATCTCTGAAGTCCCTTCCAACCTCTGAGCCATTCTGTGATTCTAAGGAAATACACACAATAATAAATTGCTTAAATACAAATCAGAGGCAAGAAACTACAGTGAGGAAGGTTTTGAGTCAGACTTTGTTGCTATTGTGATTATTCATTTGTTAAGAGGTATGGTAAACACAGGCCCAAAATTCTCTATCGTGTTTAGTTACTGTCATATCTCTATAACTAGTAGAAGCTTTGGTTTGATATGTTTCTCCAGGTGTGACATATTTGAGCAAGGTCTTTCATCAAGTGCTATCTAGTTTTGGTGCAAATGTTCCCTAACTTTGTGTTTAACCAAGGTGTTAACAAAATAGAACTAAAAGGAAGAAACTTAAATCACATACTGGTTTGTTGGGCTGTTTTCTATTAATACTCTAACCAAAAAAGACCTGCAAATCACCTCCCAACAAATAATGCCCCAGAAGGCCAGCCTGAAATGTCAGTAACTGACCAGGGTAATAAAATCCATGCTCTCTTCACTTTACAAATGTGATTATACCTGCTCAGGGAAAATCAGATTATGGGGGAAAGCTCCAGAATATTTTCCTAGTTACAATTTGGATCATTTATATTTCAACTTCTGTGCCAGAGAAACAACACCTGTTGAAAAACTAACAAAAACATTTTCCTTTTCAAAAAAAAACCCCCAAACTTTTGGCAGGTATTTTGTAGCTATAATTAAGCACC
Organism: Melanerpes formicivorus; assembly: GCF_026170545.1. Taxonomy (NCBI): domain Eukaryota; kingdom Metazoa; phylum Chordata; class Aves; order Piciformes; family Picidae; genus Melanerpes; species Melanerpes formicivorus. The sequence goes on along the minus strand of NW_027142388.1, from coordinate 3,062,975 downwards.
AATATTCTTCAGTCTTTATGTTAATCTGAGGTACCTGTGACTGCTGCCAAAAATGACATTCTGTGCCTTGAGGATTGGTTTCAAGTAAAAGGTGAACTCTAATGCACACCAGAACACATGGCAAGAATTTAAAAAAATACAAGAAGATTACCTCAAATTGCTTTTCTGAGAAAATCCCATCAAGTTAACCTTTCTGAATTACACTTTGAGCAACAATAACTCTGTTCTGTCTGTATTTCATTTAAGATTCTCTGCTCCATGCTGACATAGTGCAGACTGTTAGACTATAGACTGGTTCCAGTGCTTTGATAGAACATGGGTGCAGTAATATTGTGTATACTTTGAATAAAAATGGGTTCTGAGCTTGCCTGAGTCGTTGACTTATCTTCTCTCCTCTCCCATTTCCTACAGAATGCAGTTCCATCTTTCCATGTAAAATTTTATGCAATTAGTTCTAGTTTGTAGTGCCTCTTGGCTTCTATTCTTATATAACATATTTGTGCTCATATTATGGGACTGACAGCATGGAAAATTACTGCTTTTTTTTTTCCCCTTGCCTTACAGGTAAGGTCAGGTACAGACTACAATGCTGTTGGTTCATGACAGCTCCCTGGTGTTACAGTACTGTTTCCTGCTACAGTGCCAAATTCCCAGAAAAAAAAGCCCCATCTGTAGTTAACCCATGAATGTTCTACTTCTGCTGGTCCTGAGCAGACTGCAACATGTTGGAAGTATTTTAGGGATAGTTCTAATTCCTTTACAAAACCAGCTGAAGATGTAGAAATGTAACTTCTGATTCAGGGGTGCAGTAAAGTTTTGTGTCAGTCTTATCAGGCCCTGTTTTCCAGCCAGCTGCTGGTGCCCCTGCCCTCGGCTCCCCTCCCTCTGTAACTCAGCTCTTGTGCTCTTTTGGCCCACAGCTCAATGTGCAGTTGCACATGCACCAGCTATGCCATCAGCCTGATCCTGTGAATTCAGTATGTATGAGTGGTCTTACTGAATTTCTAGGAATGACCTGGGTCAGGTTTCAGCTTCTGCATATCTGCAACTATTCAAAGGTTCCAGGGAGGTAGGAGGGGGGCGCACATTTGGGAATATGACTCCCATGGGAGAATGAGTTCTTAGATCAGAATTCAGTATGAGATGAGAGACATTTTCAGTACCCAGCACTGTTAAGAACTGGACCAGAAGCCATTACTCAGCTACTTCTCAGGGAGATGTGTCCCACATGCATGAGGTATGATCCTTTCCCTGGCTTTTGCTGAATGTAATAGTGGAGTTTAACTTGGAGGCTGGAGTTTTTGCTACCTTTTAAATAGACATTGTCCCATCTCTGTAAAAGCATCAACTCCTCTGTTACAATAAGAGTCAGGATCTTTTGTTGATAGCTCAGCAAGGAACTGATGTTTCTCAGGGCTGAGTACAGCAGATGACAGAAGGCAGAGTTGCTGAGCCAGCCTGCGCTTCACAGGAACTGAGCCAGGGTAGGAATTACTGCAGATGTTTCAAATAGAGACTTTCCAAAGTGACAGAGTGACATCTTGCACTTCTGTGAGCTCAGGGAGTTCCTCCCGTTTGCCTTTCTGCTGGGATTACGCAAATTCCAAAAGAAATCCTAGAACCTGCTCTGCTTCCTTTGTTGCAGGAGGAATGTGGTAGCACGAGGCTAACAAAGAGTTTGTGCAACAGGCATCATGGTATATCTCATATGAGAGCCTCTGAAAGATGGACTCCACTAATTTCTGTGAGAATTTCTATTTCCTGGTTCTTATATTTCTTGTTATACCTTTGCCCTGTGATTATTCTTCAGTCTTCACTTAAGGCCTTAGATGGTTAAAACATGGATACAAAAGTGACTGGGAATATTAGCATCAGTTTTAGCAACAACTAAGAAGATTTGACCAGCTGCAATAGAGGCTGTGAAGTGCTTTCCAGAAGAGATTTATTTGATAAGGAAACCAGCTAAACCCCACTTATCAGAATTATTTGGGTCTAAGATCTTCTGGCATGCAGCAGAATCCACTCCAAATCTGATGAAGGGGTTGCATAAAGCTCTGTCAGCAAATCTAGTTTAAAATGTAGATCCCACAGGATTCATTAAAAATTTTAAAAGAGGGAAGAACCTTGCAGCTGGGAAACTGCCCCTCTGTCTGATAAGGAAAGGAGGATTTTAATCTTTCTAACACAGTGACTGTTGTTTGTTGTTTTTTTCCCTAAAATTTAGTTATGTACTAGTTTACATTTTTACATGTGCAGATTGAAAAGAAATCTTCGAGCTCCAAGATGCATGCATTTGCAGAAATCTCACTTGCTTTCATCAACAGTACCTCACTTGCATGTCTCACACTTCATCTCTTAAGTGTGTGCTCTGCAACTTCAGATGGTAGCTGCTGAATTCCAAAGTGCCATCTAATGTTTGTCAGCAGGACAGCAACTGGCTTATGCTAATGGTTGTAACAGTGCAAAGCAATGACCAAGTTTACCCTAAGCATTTCAGAAATATTTGTGCAGTTTCATTGGCCTTGAAATCTCAATTTCTTTTGTTTTGTGGGAGTTTTTCTTTAACTGAAGTTTTGGAGGCAACTGAAAGGCAAGGATTGCATTACTTTGTTTGCCAAGGTTTGTGAAAGAATAATCTTTCACAACTTTAAGCCTTCCTGGCCTGGAACTGTGCCAAGTTTAAAATTACTTAATTTGAATAACAAACACAGTTTCATAATAATTTTCTATTATTTTATGTTGCTTAACTAACAGAACTGTGTTTTATTCTACAAGTGCTCTTGGGAGACCCCACCTTGAATATTGTGTCCAGTTCTGATGTCCCCATCAAAAGAAGGACACAGAACTGTTGGAGCGAGTCCAGAGGAGGGCCACAAAGATGATCCAAGGGCTGGAGTACCTCTGCTATGAGGATAGACTGAGGGAGCTGGGCCTGTTCAGACTAGAGAAGAGAAAACTCCAGGGGCACCTTAGAGCTGCCTTCCAATACCTGAAGGCATCCTACAGGAAGACTGGAGAGGGACTTTTCTTAAAGATGTCAAGCAATAGGACAAGAGGGAATGCTTTTATGCTGAGGGAGAGTAGGTCTAGACAGGATCTTAAGAGGATCCGTCTGTACAAGGGTGGTGAGACTCTAATAGGCTGCCCAGGGAGGTTGTGGATGCCTCCTCCTTGGGGGTGGTCCAGGCCATGTTGGATGAGGCCTTGAGCAGCTGAGTCCAGTTGAGAGGCTTCCCTGGTCCTAGTGGGGAGGTTGAGTAGATGATCTCTGAGGTCCCTTCCAACCTAGGCCATTCCATGATAAGGGATATGGATGTGCTGGAGCATGTCCAGAGGAGGGCCACAAGGATGAGCAGAGGGCTGGAGCACCTCTCCTACAAGGACAGACTGAAGGAGTTGGGGCTGTTCAGTCTGCAGAAGAGAAGGCTCCGAGGTGACCTCATTGTGGCCTTCCAGTATCTGAAGGGGGCCTACAGGAAGGCTGAGGAGGGACTTCTCAGGATCTCAGGTAGTGATAGGACTAGGGGGAATGGAATGAAGCTGGAGGTGGGGAGATTCAGGCTGGATGTGAGGAGGAAGTTCTTCCCCATGAGAGTGGTGAAGCCCTGGAATGGGTTGTTCAGGGAGGTGGTTGAGGCCCCATCCCTGGAGGTGTTTAAGCCCAGGCTGGATGAGGCTCTGGCCAGCCTGATCTAGTGTAGGGTGTCCCTGCCCATGGCAGGGGGGTTGGAACTAGATGTTCCTTGTGGTCCCTTCCAATCCTGACTGATACTATGATAAGTAAGCATGAGAGAAACACGTTACAAATAAATTCTGCTTGCTGTGTGTACCTTTATTAGGTAAACAAGTCGATCTTTGCCTGATGTCTCAGAGTGTTGCAAGATCAGTAACTATAACTGCAAGTAATTATTAAAAATGGCTTAAACCATGAACATTCAAATGAAAACATGAAAACATTAAAGTGTAATATCAGGTTTAACAGGAATTTTTTAAAACTACTTCAAGTCACATTTACCACATGAGCTCCTTGATAATTAACATGAAAACCTCTTACATTTTAAAGTTGTCATTTATTTTTCATGTTCTGCTTGTTTATTTCTCAGCTCAGCAGAACACGATTAATTGTACTGGCTTTTTAAAGATATTTAATTCTCTTGCTTTTCAGTTCCCAGGCACGCTGCTATACTAGTTCACATGAGATGTGCAGGGAAAAAAAAAACCAACCGATTTTAAAGCCTCACAACCCCTTTTTGCACTGTATCTCTCAATTTTATGAAAAGATTTTGTTCTTAATACAGGCCTTGATCCATACACGTACTAGCAAGGCAGGCTTTTATCCCTACAAGGCATTGCACAGGAGCTAGTTGGTCTTTGTAAGCCTCTGCCCTTGCAGATCCACATGGAACTGCAAGAATGTTGTGCAGAAAGTTTAAAACCAACAAGCAGGCAAAGAGGCAATTTCCCCTTCCCCTGAGCCTTTTGAGCTTTGGACCTGAAGGGTTGAACCTGTCTTTTAAAACAGAAAATTCGCTACAGTTCCATTTCAGCTGTCTCCAGTTTCTCTAAACTCTTTTGAGCTAATGCTGAAAGGGCCCAAAATGAATGTTGGGTTATGATGACATTGATAAATTACCGAGTCTTTTGCTAGTTTAGGCCATCTTATTAATGGCTCAAATTAGACTCTGGCTCTCTTTGTCACAAATGTGGAGCAATTCACTGAAGTCATCACTGTGACTGAGAACAGGGGCCAGAGATGGCCACGGGCAGCCTGAGGTTCTGTGCCAAATATAATTAAAGCCTTTGATTTAAATAAATGTCACGGTTTACTACCTTCTTTTTCTTTAATTTGGGTATAAAACAAACCCTGAAAACTAAAACAGCTTCCCTTTTTAAGCTACCAAATTACTAGTTGAAGAGAATGGTTTGGGGTTTTTTTTTATCTGTAGTTGTGGTGACTGGGGAATGCTGTAGAATACTGCTAAGAGTTCATTTGAGGGACTTTGTCTGAAATGTATCTTTAACTGCTGGCAGAGTGACATTTTTTGACTATTGTAGTTAAAAATGGAAAAGAACTATAGCCTCCATGTATCTAACCCATCTCAATTAGCTCTTACTCCTCTTTGCAGTCTTTTTTTTTCATATGTAAATATTTCAAGTACAAGAAACTTGGTGTGAAATAAAATTTCATACATGGAGTCCTTAATTCTTCCTTCAGAAGATAGTCCAAGAACAGCTTCAGGTTTTGTTTTGAGGAGACTAGTAATTACCATAAAAATCAGATGATTGTGCAGACAGCTATCAATCCACTGCATAACGGCAAACCACGTTTTTGCCCTCTGAATGGAAGAATGACATGTTAAGCTGGTATCTGGTAAGCAAGCAATTGTAATGTGTGTCCTGAAATCATCTGGAAAATCCCCAAGCCAAAACAAAATCTAAGGAATGAAAACTGGGTAATACCAGGTCTTTCTTTCCTGCAATTGAGTGTCTTTGTATTCCTTTCCAATAACTACTGCATGAAATTATGGTCACAGTACCAACCTTCAATTGAATTTGTTTTCCTTGCTGTTGTCATTCTATTAGAAATTTAATGCCTTTTTTTTTCACCTTCCCTTAAACTGGAAGAGATTTTTCTATTTGTACCCCTGTAAAATGTAGTTGATTCTTATCTAAATGAAGCCACTGGGAAGAAACATAGGTCATTGATTCAACTGCGACTTATATGCAGTGACATGTAGCTTCTTCTGTCCTTTATTTCTAATGTAAGCAGTGTTGTCACCAGTCTGTCCTTGTTCTCATCCTGTCATATGACAACTTGGATGAAATGGAATTGACTGATAATAGATGGAGCAAGATGGAAGCTGTGTTTGTACACAAATGAAAATCCCCTGAATTTACTGAAATGCCTAATGGTGACCCTCTGCAGAGAGGGTCTGCTTCGTCTTTGCCATATTGTTCTTCAGCCTCCTTCTTCAATACAGGATTCTTAAATAAGGATGGCACAATATCATCCTTCATTTATAGACAACTGCTCCCTGACTGAGGCAATCTAGCTTCATAGAATCGTAGAATGGTTTGGGTTGGAAGGGACTTCCAAGGGTCATCTAGTCCAACCCTGCTGCAGTCAGCAGGGACATCCTTCACTAGATCAAGTTGCTCAGAGCCTTGTTGAGCCCGACCTTGAAAATCTCCAGGGATGGGCCTTAACTCCATCACTGGGCAACCTGTTGCAGTGTTCCACCACCCTCATGGTGCACAACTTGTTCCTAACGTCCAATCTAAATCTGGTCTTCTCTAATTTCATACACTGCCCCTCGTCCTGTCCCTGCAGGCCTTTGGAAACAGGCCCTCTCCAGCCTTCTCCTAGGCCCCTGTCAGACCTCTATTAGGTCTCCCCGGAATTCATCTGCATTTCTAGCCTTGAAATATGAAGGCAGAAAGATTGTGAAAAACATGTTGACGGAAGGGTAAGAAAAGTCCTGGTGGATGTGTTCTGTTAGAGTCATGCAACCATTCTGAAGCAAGTAGAGCTGCTTTGGAAAGGCTTCTGTAACTTTCCCAGTGGGTGGAAATGCTTAATAGGAAAAGACACCCTACAATGTTCTGTGTTCATTTGTCTGTGTTAAAATCATGACACTAGGGCACACTGACACATCCTGGTGTACTTTAGTTCTTTTACTTGCTTATTTGCTGCATGAAAGTCAGAGGACAACAACAAGATACCCTTGGCTTGGAAGCACCTATATGGATATCTAATTCTGAGAGTTGCCATAGGTGATCACGGTGCTTTTGCCTATATGGTTAGCTGGGATTCTTGATTCATCTTGTGCCTTCTTGCTCCGTTGGGTTTATGGAAGCTACATATCACCCCAGCCATATGTTATGTTTCCAGGCAGAGCTGTAATAAACCATTTCATTTTTACTGCCTCTGAGAGCGGATCAATCTATAGTGCAGCACTCGTGATGCAGAATTTTTTAAGGATAATGGGAGAAAATGAAAAAGAATAAAAGAGAGAGCTTGGCCCAGATAGTATACGACTCCATCTTCCAGAGAATTAAATCTCTTCCTATTTATAAATTTTTAATTTCTCAGAAGAAAGGTTTTCTCCCTACTGCAGCTGGGGAAAAAAAAAGTGACAGATTAAGAAATAAAGGTTTGTTATAAAAAAATGGGTTGGGAGGTTGTGATATAGTCAGCAGTCTGATACTAATGGATAGAGAGTTTGTTGCCAGAATTTGGAAGTTCAGTGTAACCTCAGAGATCTAATCCATAACTCTTATTTAGGTAATTAGTTCTTTTACTTCAGCATTGCCAAACCCAAGCATTCATAATTATATGAGCTGGTAAAATATTGCAGGTGGCTAAGAAGTAACTGGACATGGGATGTATTTTGCCTTTTTTTCTCTCCTTTTTTCCCCCTCCCCAAATCTTTGGCTTTGATTCAAAACATTTTGAAAATTTACTTTATAGCCAGAAGGCCTACACATTATATTTTTAAAAGGAAAATTATGTTTTTAAATAACAACCTGACTCCAGAAGGTGAGACTTCAAAATCAGCAACACTAATCTTGCGTGGCTTGCACAAATACCTGTGGGTTTACAACATGAGGGACTTCTTATGTGAGTTAAGAATTGGCAAGTCCATCCAGGAAGGTTTTCCATGTGGTCGTTTTGCATGCAAGAGTAGCTACTTCAGTGCCCTATGGATACAGACTTCATAGTGGGTTTTTTCTTTGACAGTGTATAAAGGTCTGGCACATAGACACATGCATGCCTAAGTTGAATGGTACTTTCCTGTGCCAGCATAACCTCAACAATAGTTGTGCTATTTTAGGTTGTTAACTGAAGAAAAGTTGAACAAGGAGAAGGCAGGGAGAGTGCTGGGCAGGGACTTTTTACAACGGCTTGTAGTGACAGGACAAGAGGAAACGGCTTTAAGCTTGAGGAGGGGAGATTTAGACTGGAAATTAGGAAGAAATTCTTTACAGTGAGGTTGGGGAGACACTGGAACAGGTTGCCCAAGGAGGTGGTGGATATCCCATCCCTAGAGATGTTCAAGGCCAGGCTGGATGAGGCCTTGGCCAGCCCTATCTAGTGGGAGATGTCCCTGCCCATGACAGGGGGTTGGAACTAGATGATACTTAAGGCCCCTTCCAAGCCAAACCATTCTATGAATCTCAAGTCTGTTAGTGTTTTACAAAAAGTTTTCCTTTTCCTTTGGCCTGGAAGTATTTCATTAATGGCTGCTACCAGTTTGCTCTAAATTATTCCACTCTTTTAAATAGACTAAGAGCACTTTTTTTTTTCCCTCCAATGAAGCAAATACTTTGCTTCAGGTAAATGTTATGGAACACCTAGCATTGCCCTTGTCAACATTTGTGGTATTTATCTTTAAACAAATCAGGATCAGAGCCTGGTAACGTAGCTCTGCCCTTTTCTTTGCCTGTAAAATACAAAGCCTTAGTGCTAATATTCAGCTGGAATGCAGACACTGGCAGTAACAGGAAGGCTGAAATTAGGATTAAATGGCTCTGAAGCACTCCTTCCTGTTTTACATGTCAGCATAGGAGATGCCACCTTTTCACATTCATCTGGTAGGATATTAATGAACATGTTAATTATGTTGACACTGGAAGCATGTTTTAGAATTTTTAGGGAACCTGAAGCTGGGATGAAAAGATGCTTTTGTGCAAAGGTGCCTATTCTGATAATTAAGGACATTAAGTTTAATGTGCTTTCCTTTTTGCTGGTCTTGCTGTCGCCGACTATCCTTGTTTTCTAGGGATAGCCTCTAATTTAATTCCAGTAGCTTTTGGTCTCTAATTACCATTGTTCAGCTACCAGCTGTTCCAGTGGTGGATTTAGTTATTGCTTTGGTTTGCTGCAGGAACCCAGTACAAAAAGGAAAACCAACCATTGCTCCTTGGCTGGTGACTGCAAACAGTGCTGGTTATTGAGCACTGGGGAAGGACTTTGCTGGCTGCCTCTCAGACCTAGTTAACTGCTTGCATCTGAAGGGTGAGGTTTTAATTCCAGTGCTGCATAAGCATGGCCCTTCTGCTTCTGTGGGTGGGTCCAGAGGGGAAAAATATCTTCAGGTTTAGTTAAGACGGGTTTACACCTACATTGGTCTCTTACTTCTAAGATTTCATGTCTTAGTATATTTATTAATATGTCCCTTTTTTGTGTTTTCTTGGAAAAGGAAGAAAGAAGGATCAGATCCTAGAATAAGAAGTGTGGGAGGCTTTCCTTTCCAGGGATTTCATGGTGGTTTGCAACCTGGCTGCCTGGTCAGAGACATGAAAAGCTGGGTACTTCCAATTTACTGGCAGTAAATGGATGTGAAAACCATGCTGTATCATGCTGTGAAGTCCTAGGTTTTGTGCCAGGATGCTGTGCAAGGTGTAGCACATCTGGCAGTAATTTTTGGTAATGAGTAATTTAGCAAGACAGTCTTTTAATGAATAGAGGACAGGTTTGTGGGAAGGTGAATGGTTTTAGAAAATGAGGCCAGTTGTGGTTTGAGCTCTAAACCTCACTGTATCTGTGTGAGATGGAAAAGGGAGGAGGCTGATGGAAGATCCTCTGTCTCCGCTGTTCGTGCACTGGGAATGGCATTCATCTGGAAGTGAAGTACAAAAAGTAAGCAAACAAGAGAATCGCCTTCCGTGTGCTTTTTTGTGAGACCTCCCTGGAATTCTGGAGGCAGCTGCGCTTCCAGCGCGGCGGCATCTGACGGGTTGTGCCGCCGCAGCAGCAGCCAGCGCTGCGAGCGACGCTGCGAACGGGCGCCCTGTTAGTGCCACTCTCGCTCTTTGTCTCCGCAATCCTGCGGGAGAGCTCCGAGCTGAGGGGGCGGGCCGGGGAGCGGGGGAACCCCGGGGGGCTCCGGGCGCGCCGCCGGTCGGTGCCCGCGGGCCGCCGCCCTCCCGCGCCCGGCCGGAGGAGAGAGGCGGCCGCGCCCCGCCCGCTCATCCCCCGCGCCGGAGAGAAGCTGCGGCCGGCGGGCGCTGCCTGCTCCCCGCTCCCCGGGCGTGGCCCCGCTCCGGCTGCGGCTGCCCGTCAGTTCCGCCCCCCGGGACGGAGGCTCCCGGGTGCCGGGGCAGTGGAGGGGGAGAGTCGTGTGAAGGGGGCGCGTCCCTGGCGGGAGCCGCCAACAAGCGCCTTCTGCCGTCGAAGCGGTGGTGACTGGTGGTGGTTTTGCCCTGGATGGGCTCTGTCTGTAGGGAGGCAGCCGAGGGACTCCCGAGCGGCGAGGTTGCCGGTCAGGTTGCAAAAGGAGCGAGCTGCACGGAGGAAAGAGGCTCGGGAGGCTGTCAGAGCAGAAGGCTGGGTCCAGAGAGTGTTCACAGGAAGCTGGAGGTGTTCTCTGCTAGGGATCGTGCAGCTGGCACCTCGCATAAATGCCTGCAGAACTCAAACAGGTTAGTGCTAAACTTGTGTCCTTCCCTTCGGGCTCTGGCAGTTCTGTGCGTCCGCATGTGCAGTGGTCCCGTGGCGTGGAGAGGAGAAGGCTCTTAGGAGCTGGAAGCGCTTGTTTACTTGTGTTTTCATTTTGTAGCTGAGAACTAAGAGCAAAAGCTGAACTGCTCTTTCTGACAGAGCATTCGAGAGATTTTTGCTTTTGTCTCTGTTGTGTTAACTGGTGGAACACCCAAAAAAGCAAGCCATTGTTTTCCTTGACCTCCTTGTCCTGCTCAATCAATCTAGGGAACTCTTTGACATGAACTGCTAGAAATAATGCTTTTTAAAGAGAAAGCTTTGCTATTGTGCTTTTGTTAAATGTTTGCTTTTCCCATACAGCGTTGCACTGCTTTCTCTTTGGTTTTGTTGCTTAACATACCAGGGAAATAACTTCAGATTTTCACTCTAAGCATTGCCTTAAAGAAAAAAACCCAACAGTCTCTTGGCTGTCATCTGAATAATTACAATGGACTTGCAGCTCTGTGCACAACCAGATTTCAGATATTATTCTTTACCTTGGAGTGTCATTGGTCATTGCAGAGTAAAGCTGTTGAAGGCTAGATTTAAATAAATAGAGATCCTGTAGACTCCTGTAATTTGTAGATGCTTACCTTGTTAACCTTCTTCATCTACCTTGTAAGCCTCAGGAAACCGTATAAATTCAGATGTCGGCAGGGTAGAGCTGCTCCTCAAATTAGTGTGAGATGTTGTCTTTTTCTTAACCCTCTTTTTCCTTCTTTGCCTTTTTAATTTAAAACAGATTATTTTAGGATATGGAAATGCAGTGATAATACATCACTGGCAATACACCCATGAATTTATTCATAGGTGGCACTGGAATTGTTGGAGCTTATTTTTGTCTTAGTTTGGTTTGAGCATGCTGTGTCCAACTTGTTTGTCTCAGTAACAGAAGGCTGAATCATTTCTCAATGCAAATAGGATGTTGGTTCCTTTCAGGGGCAGTAGCCCTTTCAGCTGGGCCCTCTTTGTCTGATGGCAGTTCCTGTAATCATTGCGCTGCCTGCTAGAGGTGACCGAGTCCTGGTTGCTTTTGGATGCTTGTGTGTTGTGCTACCTGTGGACTTCTTAAGGAGGAAGAGATTTTGGTTGTATATGCAGTCCTGTTCGTGCTGCCCGACATGAAGTAACTGCAGCTGTCAAATGGCTAGCAATGGGTTGTTGATTTTCAGATAGATAGATATAGTTACCAGCTCTTTGGGGTTTTGGTTGTGTTTTTCCAGTACATGAAGAAAAACCTGGAGGTAAGGAGCAGAATGCTAACTGTAAAAAAAGGTGTGTTTAATGTCTTGTGACTTGGCAATAGAGTTGTGTTTTTGTCTTCTGGGTTTCTGCTTTGATAGGAGGAAAAGCTTGAGTGAGAGTGGAAGATCATAGTTAATCACTTAAGGTCATGCATTTCAGTGCACTTGTAAATTCTTCTTCCATATCAAAACAAAAATCTCATGGTTTTAATCTTTCTGCTGCCTATCATAGTTGAGGATCAGACAGAAATATGTTATGTTATCTTTGGTGGTGAAACAAGGGGTATTGATGTATTTTGAGGTCTTTTTGCAGTATAGTTGATCAGTCTGTTTCCACAGCAGTGTATTAGATAATGCTTGGCTTAATGAAAGGCAACTGTGAGTTGTCAGAGAAATGTATTGGGCAGTTACATGGCCTCTAGAAAGTAATCCTTTAGCTTTAATGATCACAATTAAGTAAAACTAAGCCAAATGGATACATTACTTTGAGGTGAATGGCAAATCTACACCATCCATACAGACAGAAATGGGAGAGATACTAGAAGGGACTTCTGCCACACACCTAATGTGTTCAGAGACTCCTCATGTTAAAATCTAAGTAAAGACAGTCATGAAATTGTAATTAAAAAGAAGCAAAAGTAGCATCTAGCTGTCCTTTTGGTTTCTGCTGGGAATAGTCACGATTCCTGAGGGCCTGGGCCAGAAGAGCAGCATTATACCTGAGAGCACTGGTAGAGAAAAATGCTGAAAGGATGGTTCTTGTTGCCATGAATGTGCAGGGCAAGTGTCACCTTCTTGGCATTCTCACTTGGCTGTTCCCCTTCCTGCTGATGAGGGATGAAGGCTGCTGAAGTTTGTGCTGAGTATTTGCAGTCTGACTTCTTTCAGTGGCCTGAATGTGAGTCTATAAAGTTTATGAAATTCAAGAAGGATCTTGAAGTCTGGAACTGTTAGACTAAGTTTGGTCACTGTATGACATACAGCTTTGGTCTGGATCTGAAACCTTAAGAGCTAGCTTGCCTCAGGGCCAAGAAGTGAGGAAGGGGAAAGGAGTCACTTAAAGTGACTTTTATCAAAAACTCTTCAGTTCTGTGTTACTGCTGCTTCAGAAAATACTTGGCTAACTTTCCCAATTCAGGCACTGAACTCAGTAAGGCTGCCTGAATTCAGCACTTTGTGCCTGATGTGTCTCACTAGAGGATGGCACCAACATAAGAGAGGATGAAATCTTAGATCTGGCAGGATGGACGTGTGGTTAACGCATTAGTGCCGTGCCTGATAGGAGGCTGTAGCACTGATAGAAGTCTTGTGGACGAAACGTTCATGGAGGTGCAACATGAAAAAACAGCATCATTTTCTAAACAGTTGGGCAGGTCATATTAGAAAAAAGAAAGCAGAAGGAAGCTTAATATTTAATATGGGTCTTTGTATGGATTCCCTCATATGACGAGCTGCGCAGTGTGGGCATAGGCCTAAACAGCTCTAAAGCCCTCTACTCCCTTGGAGTAAAGAGATACAGCAGTCTACAGTGCAGATTCCTCCACATCCCCAAAGCAAATCTTTTGCCAGCAGTTGTGACCTCTGTGGCAGAGCTGGGCAAAGGGAACATTTTTTGGGACTCAGTTACTGAGCTGTTGAGCTACAAACTGCTGCAGAGACAGTAGCTCCCTGCGGGAGGGTGGACATTGTAGTAATTCTTTATGCAGTTACTGCCCAATTCAGATGTGGAACTCACACCTGGTGATGTGCCTTTACAACCTGATACAGGGGCTTGCACAGTGGGGCCCTTCACTGTGACTGAGATGGTCTGGAGCTGCAATGGGACACTGTAGGTTGTGAGAATGGAAGTGCTCTGTTTCTGAAATGCTCTTGCAAGAGCCATGTTCTTTTAAAAGTGCCATTGTGTGCTCTCAGAGCTATTGGCATACCTCTGTCTGTACACGTGTTTATAACTCAAGCAGAGTACCCCAGCAATTGTACTTCCTGAGGCTATGTTGCTTAATCACCTGACCCAAAAGTCGTGAGTGAGCATCAGGCTGGCTGCATTTTTTTGCCAACTGCAAAGCATGTTAAACAGTCACATTTGCAACTCCACTGGCTGGACATTTCTAACAAGACAGTTCTGTGTGCCAGCTCAAATATTCTTTTCTGATGAGTTCACTTCTGCCACTGAACTTAGGTTTTGGTACTGACTTCAGTAGGAATAGAATCAGGATCTCTGATTGAAAATAGTTGTGGCATATAAAATGTCTCTATCTTTGGGTGTTAGCAAGGCATTTCTCTGAGTATGAAGACTTCAGTATGTACTATTTATCTCTTCTGCTGCTGGTTTCCCAAATGATGCAACATGTTTCCTCTCAGTTATGCAAACATTTTCAGGACCGATCTGTGGACAAGACCAGTGTTGATCCAGGTTAGAAACTCAAGCAGACCCTACATGCTTTAAGAAAAGAGGAATAGCATCTGCCACCAGACTGGTTTAGGTCCTTGGAAGAGCTGCATCTTGCTCCTGGGATAGAACAGGGAAGAGAAGAGGCTCAGTATTGAATAGTATAGCAGGAGAAAGAAAAGCACGAGGAATAAACAAAGGCATGTATGGGGGATCTCTTGCTGGTGAAGCAAGATGACAGTGTAGGGCTTTTCCTATCTCAGATGACTTGGCCTGGCAGCTCTGCATACATTTGGCTTGGTCACATCTTCCAAAGGACCCAGCAGAACATTCAGAAGGCCCTCTTCTTTGTATTTCTCAAAATTATTGTTGTTCCAGCAGCATCTTCTGTGAGACTGATGTTGTCTAGCAAAGCTCAGCTGTGCCCAACAATGACTTTGTGGAAGAAGTTAAAGATGCATGTGTGGGAGCTCCTAGTGGGCAGGAACTTTATGCTGCTTAACTCTGCCTTCCAAGTTTGGTGGTTTTTTTTTGGCTTGGTTGTTAGTTTATTTTGTTGGGGGTTTCTTTTGTTAATAGGAGTCTTGCTCATAATTTCGTATTAGCCTCTGTATTTGTCATAGCATTGCACAGACTTGTTTGTGCTACAGGAGGTAAGAGAATGAGATAAATATTGCAGTGGCTTTAATCGTGATAAGGTCAGGGTAGCAGAGGTGAAGCTTAGTTTATATTCAAAGGTTTTGTTTCTAGTGAGCAAAGGAAGGTAGGATTTTGCTACTGAGTTTTCTTTGGTTTTGCTTTTCCTTATAAGGATGAGGCTGACCTGATGATTCCTATCTGTGTCCCAGCCATGGAATAAATAGCAAGAGGAGTGGTTTATGAGTGAATGGAGTCCCTGAAATAAATCCTGAGGCGAGAGAGAGTGTATTTCAAATTCCTGGATAAAAGGAAAACTGAGACTCCAAAGCTGATAGTTTTGAATTTCACATTGTCTTTTGTGTTCCACGTATCTCGTTAGGTTGCAGCCAGGCTGGGGGATTTGATTTTATTCATTTGTCTGCGTGCCTAGGCAGTGAACAACTCTAACTGTACCTGGAAGGAGCTTGATGGCACACAGAGGCTAAAATCTCACTTTCCCTAGGGAATCATAATCTTTTTTATCTACAAACGGGTGGGCAGGATCTCTTCTGCCTTGCTAAGGGGTGGTTATTCCACAAACTCAGTGCTCCCTGTATACCACAGTAATGTGAAAATTCATTACTTACAGTATGTTCTCTGCCTCTTTGATGAGTCAAGCCCACACCTGCTTACAGCAGGAAATTGAAATGCCTGAGTTTTCCCTTTTGGCTAATCCCACACATCTATCCTTAGCATCACAACACTTCTCTTTGGCATTCAAAAATAAAGTGGAAACTGTTCTTAAGTAAACCTGGAGAATTTTTGAGCTTGGGAATTTCTGCCTCTGCAAGCTAAATCACTTGGCACAGCTCTGAACTTTTATTTTTAGTAGAACTTTCACAGCCAGACTACTGTAATGTTCAGAGAAAGAGATGTTCCTGAAAGCCTGAAATGAGAACAGTATGTGAGGGCTTTTTTCTACTGTAGAGAGTGTGTGTGTATATGCATATATATATGTATGTATAAAAACCTGTAGATGGAGGAGATGAAAACATGGTTGAAGCAGCATTACTCTGCATGTGTGTAGCCTAACACTGCTCAGAATGATCTGAAACACTGAGAAGGCTTTTCAGCTTAAAAACTTGTAATTCATTAAGGAGCTGATAGAAGATAGGCAGCACAATTTGTTTGTGGATGGGAGAGCCCCAAGATGTAAACAGTTCCTCTGTGTGCTCAGGATTATTCTGTTGTTTGAATTGTAAAATCTTTCAAATGATTTTAGCAGGTTTTGCATCTGAAGCTATTTGCATCCCTCTCTTTTGATGAGAGGATTCTCAGGCGAATTCAGTGTTAAGGGAATAAAGGCCTTTTGGGCTTCCAGGCATGGCAGCATGTGAGCCTGAGCTGGTTGGGTTTGTGATGCATTTAACAAAAGACATAAACCAGTGTTGATACCAGAATGTTATGTGGCAATGGGAGCTTTCCATATCTGAACGAGCTGGAATTTAATGCAGGCTACTGAAAGGATGTTCAATTGCAAGTAGCTGTGGAGAAGTGTTTGCTAAGGAAGGCAGTCTGTAGGTCTGTATATTGTACTTCACACAGGACTGGCTTACAAGAGTGCAACTCAAGTTGGTTGGTTTTGTGTGGACAAAATGCCTTATTTGTAAAACAAATTATGCAGGTGGCTGGATTTCTCTGTCAAAGTATTCCTGAGTCCTTGTTTATTACTGGTAAACCAGACCCTAATGCTTTAAACTGAAATGGTGGCTAGAAGCTCTTCCATGGCACCACTCTCTCATATTGACATAAATCCTGTGGAACAACTGCTCAGCTTCTGCATCAGGTCATGCTTGTGTTCTCTCAAATACGTCATTTACTTCCAGTCACCTTGCTGGCTTTGTTAGTACTTTGTCCTTCTTCAACCTTACCCCTAATGGTAGCAGTGGTACCTAGAATCGTTCTCCTATTGTTCACATACATTAAATTAGGAGGAATGTATTACCATTTAAATTTAATCCAGCAGATGCTTTGTGTTCCTGGCCTCAATTATATTGGTTATCAGATCATCTGTAAAACCAGCAATTATCTTGTGGGAGACCAGTGTTGCTCAGCTGGGCTGTCTTGGTGATCTCTCTGCCATTTTAAGTCTCTGATGAACCCTTGATATAGTTTTTACAAGCTTAAGAATGCAACTCTTCACAGATCCTCTTTTATGATGCTCTAATGAGGGAACGGTTATAAATACTCTTCTCTTGGGTTGTAAAAGATTTCAACTTAAATGCCAGACGCTGTGAAAGTAAGGAGTGACTTTGTAAATTATGGATGTTATTTATAAAGTACATAGTGGTGCTGTTGATGTCCCCTTGAACTCCTGGCTTTTCTTTTTTTAAGAGTAACTGCTGATACTAAGAGTTGCCTTCAATGAAAAGGGAATGTTTATTTCTGTGCCGGTAACTTCAAAAGCTATATGTTTTCATTACCTCCCTTAAAAGCTGCCTGGCTTGTGCATTATCATAATTTGGCTGTTTTCTCTTGAGTTGGTGATTTTTTTAAATTAGCTGTTGTGCTGCAAAGGAATTCTTTGCTGTCTGGTTGCCTTTCCCTTTTTTTGCTGCTACATCTTCCAAATGCAGTCATATCTCAAGAGGTGAGGAGAATTGGTCTTCATATCATAAGAGAATTATGCGATGCGAGAATGCTCATGAGAGAAGTGATTTGACTTCATGGGGGAGAGATTTCCCTCTGGGTTCTCACTCATTGCTCATTTGGGTAAAGAAAGTGAGCAGGTGGAAGCTCTTCCTGAGAGCAGTGCCCTGTTCATGACTGGTGTGAAATTGTAACTGCCTCACCTCACTGGGGCATCAGCATGGCAATGCTTAAAACATTCCCAGCACTTAAGAATTCAAGATATGCATAATGCTGTGTTTTACATGTGTGTTGAAGCCTACATTGCCACGATAAGGGCTGCAAAAGAGCTTTGTGTAGTTTATGGGCTGTTACGGATGAACCCTACAGCTGGTTTGCAAGTATGAGAGGAAACAAAGTTCTGCCTTCCTCCTTAGGAAGGGAGGCTGCAAGCCTGGACAGTGGGAGTGGATATCAGCTACCTCTGGTGGTTGGGTGAAGTTAAGCACATAGTTTTCTAGGTGAAATTTCAGTGAATTAGGTGTGTGGAAAGCATATCCTTGTCTTCTGGCACTGGCAGGCAAGTTGGAAGATATTTAATAAAACATGTAAAAAGTTCCTTCAGTTTGGTGGTGAGGATGTTAATTCAGTTCTGCAGGGTGGTTGTGTTCTAGCCCTCTGCTAGTGAGTGTGTTAATTCACTTCTGCAGGATGGTTGTGATCTAGCAATAACTGTGTTGGAAGTTTGCAACCCCATACTCTCCTCTCCCCTTCCCCCCATGCATTTTAATCAGCTTATTGTACTTTCTGGTTCTTCATTCTTCCCTTCACCCAAAAGGAATGGACTATGGTGTGTTTACAAGTGCTCCAAAAAATTCAGTTTCTCATGTTAGCATATTTAAATGGGAGTAAATATATGGAAATGTATGCCAGATAAGGAACATTCCACATTTGTCCTTAGCAATTTCACCTCATCTGGGTCATTCCTTCTCTGTCTGCCATGACACGTTGTTTTATTACCTGAGGTTAGAATGCATCTTGGTCACGGTGACACATTTATCTTGTATTTTATGATGTGATCTTATCACATCCCATTTCTTTTCTCTTTCCTATTCAGCTTTTCATCTGTCAGTGACAGTCATGACACCAGCTAGTGGCACAGTAATACCAGGGCTATGTATTAGTCCATACCGTTGGCAGTTTTTAAGGGTAATGCTTTGCTCCTAAGGTACAATATTCTTTTTATCAGGTTATTTCTGGAGGGAAGAGCCATTTGTAATTACATCAAATGTAGCAGCCATCAATCATTTTAGATGTAGGAGATAGCAAAAAAAGGCTTCCTTGGATAACATTCAGTAAATGTGAAGCAAACAGAAGGTGACACTACACCCTTCTCTCTTGGCTGCAACAGTGCAAGGAGATGCAAGGTGCTAATTTGTTATTTGTGTAATGGTGACAGACAGACCTTTGTGTCTGCACTCACAGCCTTTGTATTGTGATGTAAAAACATCAGTATTTTCCATCAGCTTGGAGAATGTGCAGGTTGTTCAGTTCCATTGTTGAAAACGTTATGGCCATTTTTAACATGTTGGATTTAAAAACGTGGCTTAAATCTTCAAAGGCCAACTTTTCAAAGAGAAAACTGCTGCTATGTAGACAAACCCAAAACGAGGGACAGGCTTTTCACGTTTACACCAACTCCAAATATAGCTAGAGATCAGTCAGAGTGCTGCATCAATCCACCACCAATTGTGAAAATGTGGCAGCTGGTTTTGGTGTCTCAGTAAGGACTAAAACATCTGCTTGTGAGTTACTTTAGATCTCGCGTGACACGCTGTTAATCCGGTGTCTTTTTCTGCTTCTTGGCTTTTGAGACTCCAGTCAAAATCATCTTTGTGTTTCAATTACATGGGATCAGTTTTTCTTTCTTTTACAAAGCTGACACTTTAAAATTTCAGTTTAACAGTGCCATTGCCAACTTTTCAATACTCAGAATGTAATTTCCTTCCTTTTCTGCCTCTACCCAAAGGCATAGCAAATATTGTGTAACAGCCATCCCAAGCTTGGCTGACTTCCAGAGACTTCCCAGAATCATAGAATGGGTTGGAAGGGACCTCAGAGATCTACTCCAACCTCCCCACTGTGGCCAGGGAAGCTTCTCAGCTAGACTTGGCTGCTCAGGGCTTCATCCAACCTGGCCTTCAACACCTTCAGGGAGGAGACATCCACAGCCTCCCTGAGCAGCATGTTCCAGACTCTCACCACCCTTGTACTGAAGAACTTCTTCCTAAGATCCAGTCTAACCCTACTCTCCCTTAACTTAAAACTATTCCCCCTTGTCCTGTCTCTAGACACCCGTATGAAAAGTCTCTCTCCAGCCTTCCTATAGGATCCCTTCAGGTAATGGAAAGCAGCTTTAACATGCCCCCAGAGTCTTCTTTTCTTCAGGCTGAACAAGCCCAGCTCCCTCAGCCTATGCTCGTAGCAGAGGTGTTCCAGCCCTTGGATCATCTTTGTGGCCCTCCTCTGGACTTGCTGTCATAGCTCTGCATCCTTCTTAGGATGGACAGAACTGGATGCAGAAAAAGAGCTGCTGGTAAAACCAACAACCGCCAAGCATCAAGATAACAAAGGAGTCATGTCTGCAGCAGCTGAAGTGCTGGGTATGCCTATGTAAATACACTGCAACTCTGTGGGTGTGTTTCAGCAATTGTTGCTCTTTGAATGTTCTTGTGTTCAGATTTGGCCTGGGTGCGTTATGTGGATACTGTTTTGGCAACTGGAGTTGCAAAAATATTTATAAGCACTGCTGGGTTCTTTCCCCATGCTCTTATCCCTCCTTCCTGTATTTAGGATTCCTTCAAGTGTTTTGTTTTAGTCTTCTAAAAATTCCACATTTTTCTTTTAAAGAGACAGGGAGAATTATAGATAAATCTTTTCCTAGAGACACCTTTCAAATGTACGGTGACAAACGCACCGTGTGGACCAGAGTGACTTCGAATATTTCCTGTGGAGTACAGAGATTGGTTTTTTGGGTGACTAGCAAATGGAGAAAAGGTATTTCTCCTCCCTCTTAAAATTCAACTCCATGTTCTCCTGAGGAAAACTGTTGAGCTTTGATGCTTCATGTAGTGTAGCTCAAGCAGAAATACTGTTCTATGGTTCTGCTGGCTTGTGTTTCCTACAGTGGTGGTGAGAATCCAGTGTGAATGCCCATAGGATCCTGTGGGCTCCTGGTTCCACCCACCAGGAACACAGGTTGTGAACATTGCTGGGATCAGACTGGTTAGTGTGTGGAAATAATGTGGAACGATGAAGGTTGATTTCTCCATTGGACAATATAAACTACATATTGATCCTGGCAACTGTTAGGGAGAAGTTTCTCAGAGCTGTTGCACAGTTGGACTAGTTGAGCAGAACACTTCAGGGGCTGTCGCAGTGCCGCTTCATTTTTTCGCTGCTCCCTCAAGATCTAGATTTGGTTCTGGCTGTGCTTGTAGCAATTTAGAGATGGCTTTCTGGCAGAACTCCTGTCTCATTAACTCTGGTAGAAGCACTGTCCCAGTTTGGACTTTGGGCCAGCGTACAGGTCTCTGCAAAATATCTGTGGATTTAGCTGAGAATTGAAGGACAGTGAAGATCATCATGAGCTGATCAATTGCATTGGAAATGAAAGAGTTAAGAATAGAAATCTGATTGCACAGCTGAAATCTCTATTTGAACTTGTAGTCTCTTGAGAGAAAATGCCATTCAGCACCGTTGCACAGAGTTATTCCATTCTTAATTTTAATTGACATGTCCCAGAATGCAACCTTCTCTTCTGAATCCTTCCAGCAGAGATGTTTGTGAGGCAGTGTTTCTGTGTGGGCGGTTTCTGTGGTTTAAATTCAGGTCATCATTAATTTCCCTTTTGGTACCAGCATCCTTTCTACTCTCCTTATTCACTCAATAAGTCTATGAAATTTGAATGAATTTCTCCCTAACTAAGATGTTGCCCACCTCCTGGGATTTCAGTTTAGTGATCTGATCCTTTTCCTCCGTTGCCTCTCTCTCTTTCCTCTACTCCCCTCATGCCTGTCAAAACAGGTAGAAGTGATGCTTTCATGGCAGTGTTAGCCCCTTGCCTTGGTGTCCTATACAATTTCAGTAACAGAAGAGTAATCATTTTAGTGGTGTAAATAGTGGTGTGGATATTTCAACTCTATTGGAGGCAGGGGGAAACGTCAAGTGAAAACTCGGGCCTGGTTTAACATGAGTTTCTCATTCCTCAACGGAGTTTGAATTAATTTTTATCTTTGCAGCTGATGGGTCAGGCTGGTACAGTTCCATACAGTGTTCCAAGAGTGTGGTTCTTGGCCACTTTTTCTGCTTCCTACTTATGAAATGCCTGTCCCTAAGCTTACATTAATTTCATAATGCCTGTATAATGACTGTAGAGCCTACAGTCTCCATCACTTTTCTATTGATTTGTCACATACCTATACTTAGAATATTTCCTGTGTGCAGACTCTCCACTGCTTTCTGTTAGGCAACTAGTGTCCTGGATGAACTCCTGTAGAACTTGCTTTTGCCTGATTTCAGTCTGTTTAGCATAATAGCAAGATGTGCAGATAGTCAGCATCTCTGACCTGGTGTTCCTTAGTAGGAAGTGTCACTACTGGCTTCTTTTTTCTTCTGGTCTGGGGTTTGGAGCGGAAGGGGGCTTTGTCTGTGGGTCATTCCTTGAAAACCAATTGTGATTGGATGAAATATGTCCCTGCTTACTGCAGGGGGAGTTAGACAAGAGGATCTTTGGGGGTCCCTTCCAACCCAAGCAATCTGTGAATCTGTGTGATCCAGAAGAAAAGCTAAATTTAGTTCTGTTACCTGGTCACTGTATTTTGGTGTTCTGCTTCCTTTTGAAAAGCCATTCTTTCTTTGAATTTCAAGCAGCTGAATTAAAAATGCTGTAAATTAATGTGTTTGTACCCTTGCCCAGCTGACTGACTGCCTTAGCTGGGGTGGTGGCTTTATCAATTATTAAAACACGAATTGGTTTTATCCAGCTCCAGTGCAGAACACAGCCTGCTGAAGATGCTGACTGAAGGTAAGTAGGAGAGCTTTGTTCTCAACAGAATCACTCCTCTTTTATGTGTTTCCTCCACAAACTCTAAAGGCTTCAGAACCTGTTAGTGTGTACATGTGTCTGTGTCTAAACTACAGTGTGCATCAGAATCCAAATGTACACTGTAGTATTTGTAATGTATCCCTGGATGTACACTGGTCTTTTCCTTTCTTTAACTTACTTTCTTCCTTCCATACCTATATGCTAATGGTCCTGGGAAAGAAAGTTGTTTGTGCAGCCTATTGTTTGGCCCAAGTGCTTGTTATTGGCCATATGCTTTGCCTAAATATTTCCTAAGATCAGTGTATAGTGTGGTAACTAACCCTGCCTTTTCTCTTGTCTGATTGTGCATTTCCACTTGTACCTCATTAGTAATCTACACAGCCTTGAAGTGTGCAGGCTTTTAGCTGATATTTTATTTCAGACATGCTTTGTTTGGTTTGTTTTGTTGTGCTCAAAAGACACGGCTTTGAGTAGTAAGAGACTTTTTCTTCATTTTCTAACTGTATGATGCTGGAGTCACCTTGTATGTGTAAGGGGTGCCTTCTGTCTCCTCATGCCTCCAGCATGTCAACAGGATAAAGTGCAAAGGCAGGTTTTGAACACTGCTTCAACCTGAGTCCTGGCGCAGCTGGGCAAGGAGTGCGTCCTGTGAAAGTCTCTGCACAGCAGTCAGTGTATCCTGTGGTCATATGTCTGAAGCATTACTAGAACTGGACTCCAACGCTCAACAGTAACAAAACAATCTGAAAGAATCATAAGAAACTAGACAGGGGAACTGATTGCATTTGCAGTTTGAATAGGGCAGACTGCAGCAGTGAGTTGGTGGCACCTCTGTAATGCCACAGGGAGCTCTGTTCCCTTTCTCCTGCACTGAGATGGAGAAGTGGCTCTGGTGCTTTTCACCTCCCTGGAAAGAGAGTGATTTCTGTTCCACAAAACATTTCTAATACAGCTTCTGTTCTTGGAGAAGGGATTTTTACATGTACTGAATTTGGACAACTCTTGCTATGTTCCTTGGAGTTTGGAGCACAGTGCCTTCTAGGATCAGGGCACAGAGTAAGAGAGTAAATGCCAAGAAAAGATACAGATGTGTTTGAAAGAATCTCTTCCTGGCTCTGGGTGGAGAAGAGCTTACATGCTGCCTTCTTCCTGCTCCTGAGTGCAGCAGTGTACAGTTGCAGCTGATCTTTTGGTACTTCTGGGCTGGTATAGAGAAGAATGCCTCTACAGAGGGTCTGCTTTCCACTTCTCTCTAGAAGTTTCCAGTCAGATATTAGAGGAATTTACAGGAGATTTTCCAGTGAATGTGACAGAAGCAGATCTGCAGCATCTGCAGGCTCAGTGGACATTCAGCCTTCTGAGTACAGGTCCACAGTGGCTGAAGTTGTGAGCAATAGTAATTTATTATTTTTTACTTTCTGTTTGAGTGGTTTTGTGATTGTGCTTTTGGCTTATGTTTATTTGGTTGGTTGGTTGGTTTGGGTTTTTTTTGTTTGAGTTTCTTTCCTATTTGGGTCAGTGAGGGAGGACCTGCTTCTTGTTGTTACATTAGGGTCACTTCCCTGAGGACGAGTGAAAGCGGCTTATTGTGTGGGTTCAACCTCTGGAGTTTCACTGTCCAGAGACATGGGGTTTTGCCTTTTACCCAGGCAGGTGCATTCAATGGACTGGATTTTTGATGCTCTGCTTAGTCCAAGTTCTTCTAGGAACATCATTATCTCTGAAGGCAATTAATTGATGGGAAATGCATGCAGCTTCTTGTGGTGTGTACATCAAGAAAATTCGAGTAGATAATTAATCTGAGGAACTGGAAATTAATTGAGAGGGAAATTGTTCCTTTAAAGAGGTGCTAAATAATCACCATTTACTATATTTAGCTGTCTATTGAAGTAATATAAGATTTAGAAATGATAGTCTGATCCTCTTTGTTTTGGAAGGACAATAAAATGCAAGCAGCTAAATATTTCTGCCTTTAACTTGATGGAAGTGCAGAAAGCTGTCTGTCAACTATAAAGAAAGTTGGGAGTTACTGGATGCCTGCCTTACTGGGATATGCTTTTGCAAATTTCAGCCTTCCTTATGGTTTTCCAGAACTGAAAGTCATCTACAAGAGTACCTAAGTACGTCATAGCACTGGGGCCTGGAGGCTCTGCTGTCCCTCAGATTCAGTGATGATGGCTGAGGAATGACTCAGGCAGTAGTGTGACCCTTCTGGAGAGCCAGCTGTACCTCCTGCTGAGTTGGTTTTGAAATGCAAATAAAGCAGTAGGAGTGCCAAGATATCTCTTAATATTCTAGTGTTTAAAGAAGCCCTTCCCCAGTTTGCTCCTGGACTTTGCTGTAGATACCTATTGGTAACCACCACCACTTGATAGACTTTGAGGTCACTGCTGAGTGGAAAATGATGTCGGAAGCACCCTAGGGATGTGGTAAACCTGTTTAGAGTGTTTTCAGGAATGGGATGTTTTGAGGAATAGCTTTACACTCCAAAAGGCCTTGTAGGAGGCTTAACTGCTACCAACTCTCCGACTAGATCCAGGTTCTGTGTTATCTTTGGAAGCTTTTGCATTGTGGGCCAGTGAGTTGCTACCAAAAAAAGGGCTGGAGGCTGTTAAAAGCAGGGTGTTGATGGCACAGCAAGTTATTTTTCGCTGGTGCTGAGTTGAACTTTCAGCCATCTGGTGCTAGTGGTGCCAGTCTTGGATTCAATCTTTCCTTGGTAGAAGTTTAATTGAAATGTGATGAATGGAGGTTGTGTGCAGTGTATCAGTTGCATTTTTGAGTCTGACGATAGCAAGGATCAATCTAGCGGGAGGTGCATTAGAGCATGCGGTGGCTGCTGAGTTAGAATCTAATCAAGGACCTTTTTGCTCCTGAAGTGGCTGTGAATGTCAGTGTATAATGTTATGGGGTGATGTGTCAATACCATGGAGACAGCCTGTTGGAAATGATATAAAATTAATTGTAGGCAGCAATGATGTAAAGGTTAAGCAAGCACAGAAATGTGACAGCACGTATTTGTGCTACTGGTAAGAATACATTGCAAATGTAAAGAACATACATGAGGACATGCCTCAGCCCTCAACTGGGACCATCTGATTTGAAGTGCCTGATTTGAAGGGGTTATTTGCAAGATGGGAACTTCAGAAACCTATTCTCTAAGTCAGGCAGAGAGTGGAAGGGGTTTATAATGATGATTGCAGAGCTGGATTTTAAGGAGCTCTTTAAAAGAGATTATGGAGTGTATGTTTGCATGCTTTGACTCCTCAAAGCAATCATGTTAGCAGGATGACAGTGCCTGAAGGTGTGCAGACGTAGCTTTGCCGGGCCATCTGATGTAGCTGGGAGGAGTGGAGATGAAAACAGGCAGTCATCATGCGTCTCTGCATTAAAGACATCTCCACTTTCTTGGTCAACTGCTAAAGATAATTTTGAAAGATCCTTTTGGTGTTTCACCCAAGTTAATGACTTCTGGAGGAATTGTCAACACTTTGAGACAAAGATAAGGGTGTTACAGCTCCTGGATCCACTGAGACACATGGACCTGCTGGAGAGAGTCCAGAGGAGGGCACCTCTCCTAGGAGGACCGTCTGAAAGAGTTGGGACTGTTCAGCCTGAAGAGGAGAACCCTGAACAGGGGAGACCTTAGAGCTAAACTTCAATATCTGAAGGAAACCTACAGAAAGGCTGGAGGACTGTTTAGAAGGGGCCTGTGGTGATAAGATGAGGGGCAATGATTTGAAACTAGAGCAAGGTAGATTTAGGTTTGACATAGGGAAGAAGCTCTCTGCAAGAGCGAGGTAAAATACTGGAACAGGTTTCTCATGGATGTGGTTGAGGCTCTGTCCCTGGAGGTGCTGAAGACCAGACTCCATGTGACCCTGGGCAGCTTGATCTAGTTGGAGGTGTCCCTGTTGACTGCTGGGGACTGGACAAGCTGCCCTGTGAGGGTCCCTTCCAACCCCATGCAATGTACGAGAGAAGGGAATGCAACTTTGGGGTTATCTGAGGAAAAACCTTACTACTTCTGGCATTTGAGAAGTTTGACTTTCAGACCAGACTGTACCTGAAAGGAGGTAGAGATCTGGGGTAAACTGTGCTGAACAGGTGTTTAGGTGAATTCCTTGTTCTAATGTCTATCATTTCAAATTATCACATATAAACATAATGATTTGGACAGACATGTTGTGGATTGAGTAGAGATGTGGAAGTCAAACTGTTCTAAAGTGTTCCATTTTTATATCCATTTGCCTGTCTGATGAGCAAAAGGAAACTCATGATCTTTTGTGTCACAGTAAGTAAGCAGTGCTGACTGAAGTCTGTTTATTTAGCCCCAAGTAAAGAAGATAATTACTATGCATGCATTTAGAGCTGCTGCAGATCCGAATGTGGGGGAGGTGATTCCGAAAGGCTTTGAGGTTTTCTTTCCTGTTGGCTTCTTTTAGGTGGGGAGTGTCTAGGGAGAAACTGGAATGCAGATTTAGAATTTCAGAACCAGCAGGATATATTTTTGTGGCTAAAATGGAACAATAGAATCACCCAGTGGTTGAAATTGGCAAGAGACCTCTGGATGTTCTCTGTTTGGACCCACCTGCTCAAGCAAGGCCACCTAGAGCTGGTTGCCCGGAACCTTGTCCAGATGGCTTTTGAATATGTCCAAAGATGGAGACTCCACAACCTCCCAGGGCAGTTTGTGCTGGTATTTAGTCACCCTCCTAGTGGAAAAAAAATAATATCTTTGCTGATGTTCAGCCAGAACTTCCTGTGTTTCAGTTTGTGCCCATTGCCTCTTGTCCTCTCGCTGGGCACCACTAGAAAGAGCCTGGCTCTGTTGTCATCCCTGCACCCTCCCCTCGGGTATTTATCTGCACTGATAAGATCTCTCGAATTCACTTCCTCCTTTCCTGGTCCACATTCCACTTGCTGTCTGCCAGCCCCCCCCTGCCCCCAGCATTCTGCCAAGTTGCTTTCCTGCTGGCTGGCCCCAGAATATATTGGTGTCTGGGGCTGTTCCTCCCCGCTCGTGGGACTTTGCACTTCACCTTGTTGAACTGAAAGTGAAATTTGAGGTGAAAGTCATTGAAGTGAGAACACTTTTGGCATATCTTTACATGCTGGTTTTAAACAATACCTTTGGGTCTGAAACACTGGAAAACGATGCTGTGGGCATGCCAAACAAAATGCTGAACAAGTCCAGGCATTGCCTATTAAAAAACCAACAAAAACAAACCAAAAGAACTCTGGTGCACAGACCCTGAGCTCAGACAATGCTTTTAAAACCAATCTGCTGATTTGGAAGGATCTGTGTTTAATTCACCCAGCTTGGAGCAAACAGAATATGATTTTGATGGCATTCTGTTTGTTTCCAGAACCCTCTGTTGAAGTGACCAGCTCTAAGGAGAAAAGTTTCAAACTGTTAGGAGATGTTAGAGCTGAGCAGAAGCTGATTGCTTATGGTTTCCATGTCAATGTTGTTTGTTCAGGGAGATCTAGATTGATTGTGCAGTGGGGGTAGGGTTTTGTTCTTTGGTTCATGCAGTTACAAGGATCTTCCAGAGAAACTGCAAGCAAACCTCAGTTTTAGCACATCCATTTTGAAATTCATCAAAAGATCTTTGTTTCTGCACTTCAGAACTTAGAGAAAAGGACCAACATTTTAAACTCCATGTTTATAAAGAAACCTGGGTAAGTGGAGCTTGAATCACTGAACTGGGAACCTCTGAATGATGGGTAGGTGTTTCACGTCTTTTGAGAAGCCTTGAGCGGCTTCTTGGCTAGCAGAAAGGAATAAACACCTCCAGGAGCCAATTAATCTCTCTCTTCTGAGGCTCTGTGCACCCCAAAGACTTACTGTTGCTGGAAGGGGCATGCTTGTGCTTTCCACCTGCTCATCTCATGCACCTGCACGAGGCAAAATAACCCTGGTGTTCTTTTTCTCTTCTCTGCATGGTACAACTAGGGAGAGAATGACGAATGCAGGGTCTTGTGAAACCTCAGTGACTATTTGTAGGTGTGTGGAAGAGCAGCAAGGTTCCTAAATTGGAAGAAAACTGCAGGAGAGAGATTTTAATTATAATTTCTTGTAGGACTTCAGAATTTTTTTTCTAGTGCAGCAGAGAAAGAAAGAGATGCTTTGAACACTTTGGACTTCCAGGGCAAAGATGTGAAATGGAGACATCCTTCTCATACTGCACTGCCTTTCATCTAGGCGACAAGTAAAATGAAACTGGGTACTTCCTAAGGTTTGTGCTTCACTCTTGATCAGTGAGTGTAATCAGTGAGTGACTTCTCATCAGCACCTTAAAGCCTTAATGTGGAATATTACTAATTTTTTTTTCCTTCCTGTATGGATAACCAGCATGTGCCCATGTCAGGACTGCCTCCCTCCCAATTAAAGCTGAATGTTTTACCTCCTGTTAGAAAATGATAAAAAGGATTTTGAATGTAGATTCACTTCTGCCAAAACAGACTGGAAAACAGAGTTGTGAGGTGGATTTGGAAGCAAAGGCAGACAATTCAAGCTAAGTGCTACTTTTATTTTTAGTGACAGTGAAAATTAAGAGATTAGTCTTGAGTTTTTGGCTCTGAACTACCATTACTGACATCAGGAGTTTGGTTCAAATCCCTGAGAGCCATGATTTACAGCCAAATGCTGGGGAGTTTTGTTCTCACACAATGACAGTGTGCCCTCAGCATGGGATAAAACCTTGTGTTGTACCTGTCTGGTAGGATATGTTACACTTTTTGAGTGAGAGAAGGATGGCAGTTGTTTTAACCAAAAAGTGCCCAGGTCACGTTTTTCATTCCATCTTTAATGGTTTTGGACTTCATATTGAGCCTGCTTTGTCCTCAGCAGGCTTTTTCATGGCCCACCTCAGCAGGATTTAATAGGTCCTCATTGAAGTGCAGGACCTCTCAGGCCAGTGTGGGTGCTTTAGCCATGGGCTCAGTATGGAAAGTTTAGGCTGGAAACTCAACTCTGAATGATCAGTCTTTCTTTGTGTTCAGAAATGTTTCAAATGAAGCAGAGCTGAAATTGAATCAGAATTGCTGTAAGCTTACAGAGGCAGGATTCTGTTCCCTTGTCATTAGTATATGTTACCTTTTTATTTAAAGATTTCTGAGGAAAGGAATAACAGCAGGTTCTTGTGAAATCTCTAGAATCGTGATAAAATTTCCTGAGCCTTTATTTAGAATTTAGAATAAACCAAACCAGGTTGGAAGAGACCTTCAAGATCATCGCATCCAACCCATCAACCAATCCAACCCACCCAAACAGCTAACCCATGGCACCAAGTACACCATCAAGTCTCCTCCTGAACATCTCCAATGATGGCGACTCCACCACCTCCCCAGGCAGTCCATACCAATGGGCAATCACTCTCTCTGTATAGAACTTCTTCCTAATATCCAACCTGAACCTCCCCTGGCGCAGCCTGAGACTGTGTCCTCTTGTTCTGGTACTGGCTGCCTGGGAGAAGGGTAAGACAAAAGAGTTGGGGACAGCAAGAATATAGAAGGCAGAAGACTCTTCTGCTGTGGTGGTGCATTGTCAGTGCTTGCTGCATAGCTGAAGATCTACAAGTAGCTGACTTTTGTTCCTTTAGACGCCTCTTCCAAAGTCCCATTCTGCTCTCTCTAGAGGAGGCATTTTGTATGAGGCTCATGAGCCATGAGCTGGAGCAGCAGAGCACTGCAGAGAAGGTTGAACATCTTTGTGTACCATTATTTTGCCATATCTCATCTGTGTTGGATACAAATTCTATGTGTGGTGGTGCAAGCCCTTCCCCCCCATCTTCTGAGTTACCCATTTCTGCAATTTTATGCTGTGGGTTGGATTGAAAATGAGGCCTCAGCTAATGATAATGTCTGCTCTAGCAGGTTGAGTGTGGGAGATGAAGACAGAATACAGTTGCATCAGAAGGACATAAATTAAAGTCCCTAAGATCTACTTTTATCCAATAAAAGCTAGTTGGAATGGCAGGAGAGCCTTGAAGTCAGGTTTAAAAAGCTTTTATGAGTTAGAGCTAAATGGATGGCACTATGTCTAGAAAAACTTTCTCTAGGAAGTGGTACATCTAACTACAGCTATTGGAAACTTCCCAAACTGACTCTTGCCAGTGCCCACTGCAGTGTTGGAGGGGCATTTTTGCAGAGGGAGTTGTTGTACAGTAATTGCAGCACAAACATTTGGTAGTTCAGCAGTGTGGTTGAGTGCAGGCCAGCTTTTAATTGTGGTATGTGGATCCTGCTGATGTTTCCAGAGGCAGTTGGAATGGCAGCAGTCTGGTTAGCCAAGTCGAGGAGGATCATTGCTGGGGAAATGCTCCCTGTGAAGCTTACAGACTTGAAGGGACTGAAGGGGTTTGGGTTGGTTGTTCTCTTTGTCTTCCTTTAAATATGACAGATGCCAATCCAGTGGAGAAACAGTAAGACCTTTTTTTAAAGTTATTATTATTTTTACTGTGTTTTCATGCAATTGTTGTGAGAGTTCCATTCCAGGGATCTTGAATAGTTCTAACTCCGTGTTTCTCATCTGCAATGAAGATAGAGCATGATGGTGATGGAGCAGTGAGGTACCTTAACTGCACTGGGGCTGTTGGAATGTGGCCATTGGCATTTCTGCTGCCTGGATTAATGTCTTTGTTTTCCTTTCTTGCACTTGAAAAGTCTACCAGAAACATTGAGAACCTCTTATGCCATAAGACTTCCTGGCTTAATGTATTTTTGTAAAGAAAGAATCTGAGAAAAAGATCCTGAGTTGTTCTTCCTCTTTCCATCTTCCATGGTTTATGCCTTGTTTAATTACATGAAAAAAAAAACAACAATAATTGAAGTCCACATGTACTTAAGGGTAGAGCTTCTCTTGCCCAGAGTTAGTACAAGCTCTGAGAGCCCATCACCAGGCTGAGGAAGGCTTTGGTGCTGGATCTTGTCTTGGGGAGCCCTGCTCTAGTGTGTTACTTCTAGAAAAGTGATGTAGCACAACTGGGGGGAACTAATGTTTCATAGCATTCTATGCATTTGACATCCTCTGTGTTTATCAACTGGCTCTGCGAAAAGAAAATATGAGGAAAAGTTAACCCAATGACAAGATTCTCAAAATTTGGATGTGCAAAGTCTGAGATGATAAAAGTACTAAGTCTGCTGGTTTGAATCCTGTATAAGGTTCTAGAACTCACAGATAAGCAGGTGACAATATGAAGATCTATTTGCACATGCTATCATCTCTCGCCCTATTCAGGGGTCTAGATCATGAGAGCCCCCTCTTCACTTTATTTTACCTCTAAAGGCTCAGGGAATTTCTTTCTGCTGTAATCTGTTCAGCTAGGCACAGCCCTCAGAGCAGAAAGAAAAAGGAGCTATAGGAGTATTTCTTCATAATGATGAATTTCTGTCTCCTTCCCTGTAGGAAGGCAAGTGGACAGGCCTTGGGCAGGTTAAATGTCTCTGAACGTTTTGAGAAAGTAAATAATGTGTGCCCCATGTGAGCTTAGATGAAAGCAGGAGGTGTGCCAGGGAGGATGCATGTCTCTGGGGCTCAAGATTGGACTTGTAGCTGTATCTGTGTTGCCAGCAACAGTGATGCTTCCAGATGCTTATCCCTGTGTATTCACTAGGTGGTAAAAGACATGGCAAGTGAAACATGAGTAGTGAACACTGCCCACAGAGTACAGATGTATGGGGGGTTTGCACTTACTTGGACATCTGACCTGTTTCTGCTGGGTGGTAAAATAATAGATGAGATCAATTTGTAGATAGATGTGTGATGCTGCTGTGCAGCAAGAAGCAAGGTCTCCTGCCTGCTTCCTCCAAATTGATCTTTCCCTCTCAGATGAAAAAGCAGCCCAGAACCACAGATCTACTCATCCTTTTGTTTAGTTATTTAAAAGGGCAAAAATAACCCCAAAAGCAAGTGGCTAAAGTGAGTATTTTTCACCCAGTGCTTGTATTCAGGATTACTTCAAAGATGTGTGCTCAATATCGAATTTTGGGTCTGTATAATAAACTTCACTGATTGTTTGGAATGAATTGGTTAGGGTGCTGTTCTCTGGGTAATGGTATGTCAGCTTAATACAGATTCTAATGCTCTTGGCTGAGACTGAATGGAAGCTACTCAAGTGAGAATTTCCCAGTGACACTAGAGCCTGAAAATTGCTATTGTGCCATATGCATGGTTACAATGAAGCAGCTTTACTGGAATCAACAAAAAGACTTAAGTTCTTATTTAAAACAATCAAATCTGCCTTTTTTTTTAAGGTGGGTGATTCAGAAATGCAAACTTTTTTTCTCTTTCTCTTTTTTTTTTACATAGAGGCTATTAAAGTATCCTTTTGAAATCATTGTAATGAGTAATTCTTGCCCTGCATTCATAGTTATCCCAATGAGCATGCACAGACTAAACCCACATTTTTGAAGTTCCTTCATCAATGCTATTTCTGCAGTAATGAGAAAGCAGGGATTTGATGGAATTAATCAACTTCATCTGTACAAAAGATAAATGGCTACCAAGGAAAAACTTGTAATAAGATCAGGACACAGGAAGAAAAGATGAAAAGATTTCTAGAAAAGGATGTTGCCTGTCTTGTAAATAGAAATATGTAGGATATACCAGGAAGAAGCAGATCAGATTCCCAAGACAATCCCCAAATGCAGCAGGTGGGGTATGGAGTGCTCAAGACAGAAATGGAAAGCAATGGGAATTCTTCATGGAAGGTAAATCCAGTGTCAGCTCTTCCTCCTCTAACCTGAGGGAAGAGAAAGGTAATTCAATAACCAGCTTCTGGTCCTTGGTAGGGTCCAGATCTGGGCCTCTGTTCCTTGTCTCTGACTAAATTTTGCTGACTTTGACCATTTTTTACATGATCTTCATAAACACCTGCTTCCTTCATTGACTTTTGGAAATCTTTGCCTGGCATTGTAATTATTTGCAGACTTAAGTAACTCGCATTGAAGACAGACTGTGCATGGTTTTGGCTTCAGTGAGTTGCTGCCAGGCCCTTCACATTACTGATTGTATTAATTTATTTATATATGTCTTAATTTCATTTTGGTTTGACATGCTGATTGATTCCTGGTGTTTCCTACAACCAGCTCTGATTGATGACTGACTAGGCCTCAATGACAGCAGGATTCTCTGCTGTCAGCAGGCTTTCTTCTAGCAAGCTCCTTTTTTACTCTAGAGCAAGTGCCTCTGCAAAACTTCCTAACCTAGCAGAGAAGGACCTATTCTACCACTTCATGACCAGTCACTTCTGCTACTTCTGAAATCTGGAAACTAGCCACTGATTACTGAAAACACTGTATGTGATGCTCATGTGATTAAATGCCACTGTGAACCACAATCAAGTTGAGTGCTGGAACTGGTGACCCATCAGAAGTTGTGTGTTCAGAGGAATGTAGTTAGCCTAGTGGTTTGGTATTTGTCTCACTTAGAGACTGGCTTCACCTTTATTCTTCCTGTCCAGTTAGGGTCACTCTGGTTTGAGTTGGCAACAAAAAGTGCTGCATTTTCTAAGCTTCAAAGGGGTGTCTGACAACAGCTTTTCATTCTGCTGGGCTGCAGGAGAAATTCTTCTGACAGTTCTTCTAGGCATGGGAAACTTCCAGAGGGAAAAGCATATCTTTATTTCCAAACACATGGAGACACATGGCTGGTGTCCCTAAGGTCGAAGTCATGTATCCTCTTCTGTTGGAGCTGCAGTAGCGTTATCATGCTCGTGCTGGAGGCAAGGCTGTCTACCTTTTGGTAGCTTTACAGCTGAGCTGCACACTTCCAGTTCATGGCAGTGCCTATGTAGTACAACTTGCCTTAGTAGAAGGCTAAGAGATATATTCCCTCCCTGCTTTTGAGACTTCTTATAAATTGATAGGACCCACTTCAGTTAAAGAATTTAACTTTTAAACATGTTTTTTATTCCCCTTTGCCTTCTGTCTTCCTTCCCTAGAGGTGGCCCAAGTCTTTTAGAAACAACATAGTCAACTGGAGCTCATTGAATAATTCAACTGTTGCCTGAAGTGATAGTAAAAAGAGGACGACCCATTTAATAAATCAACCAGAGCTAAAAGCTCTGTGGTTTGTAAAAATGTTCATCTGCCCTCCCTTTGAACTACTGGAATTTCTCTTCTGAAACACATTTGTTTTTCTTCTCTCAGTTGGATTTTCCCTGCTCTGAAAGGGTGCCTGATCTACCTGCAGGTTATTCTTGCTAGTTGTTTCTGTTAAGTGGATGTTTTTCAGTTGCTTTGGCAACATGGGGTGTTGTGAACCCTTCTCTCCACATGGTGTTCCTGGCTAGTTGTCCTCTCTCATGATGGCTGCTTCTTACTCCCTGCTAAGGGCTTCTGAGATACTCTTATAAAAGCCACTGCTGCAGCAGTGACTTCCTAAGAGCTACCAAGTGTCCCCTCTGATATTCCTTGACCATTTTTAAGTCAAAAAATTAAGATACTTGGGGGGCTGATGAAGTTTGCCTTGTGAAGCAACAAGAATTGACCAGAACAAGAAGACACAGTCTCAAGCTGCACCAGGGGAAGTTCAGGCTCGAGGTGAGGAGAAAGTTCTTCACTGAGAGAGTCGTTCATCATTGGAATGTGCTGCCCAGGGAGGTGGTGGAGTCACCGTCCCTGGAGGTGTTCAAGCGGGGATTGGATGTGGCGCTTGGTGCCATGGTCTAGTCATGGCTCGGTGGTGACAGGTTGGGCTCGATGATCTTTGAGGTCTCTTCCAACCTTGGCGATAGTGTGATACTGTGATACCCTCTCCGTACGTGGTTTTACTTAAATAAGGATTCAGTAAGTGCTCGCTCTTTCTTGTTTGTGCATTGTGCCTCTTCTCTAAAATGGATCTAAATGCAAAACACTGCCTTCAAGGGATATGGCACAGAAATATGGCTGTCTAGGGAAGTTCATAAACCTTTTGCTGAAGACATTCTTCTGTCTGTGGTCTGTGTCAGACTTCTATTTAATCCCTTTGGAGGGGCGCTTGCCAGTCCATCAGTGTGTTACTCTATAAATTGCTTTTTTCATTGTTGCTGTAATTGTAAAATAATCCCTTTATTGTACCCACACAACAAGCTCTGCCTTTGCTTTCTGCTGAGCCACCACATTTCTTGGTGCCTGGTGGTGTCCTGCTTGTTGAAATGAGAGGTGTTTATTAAATTGGCTTTTCGCTTGTGGCTCAGTTGAAAAACTGGTGTAATGATCACTAGGAGAAATGTGCTACATGCCTTGAAGCAGCAGCATCATCATCTTCATTGTAGTTTATTGGGGCTTATTTTATTTCTTCAGATGGGCCCTACTTCAGTATGTGCATCTAGACTCATGCTAACTGTATCAGATTACTGAGCTTTGTGTTTCAGAGGCTGCTGGGGATGAATCTGTGAGCACTGCTGTGCATAAATAAATGATTGTAGGTTTAAAATCATGGTCTGGGAAGAAACGATCCATTTGCTTCTCTTGCTTGTTTTGACTGGAGAGTTGAATTAGCAGCTAAAATGTGTGCTGTGGCTTGTTAAACAGCATTGAATAGGAGGCTACAAAGATAATCCTCTGGGTACAGGCTGTTGAGATTGGTGCCTTTCAGCACTGAACCCAGAGCAGGCTTTGCTGTTCTGTTGTCTGTGATGAGGTGGTGGCTTTTTCAATCAAAATCTGTACCCTTTGAAGCATCCTAAACTTCTTCCTTAATCGAGAGGTAGAGTGCAAAGTAACACTATGCTCAATCAGTTTCAAGAGCTTTTGGCTGCTTTTCTTTTCTGCTGTGTTTGTTTTTGTAAATGGCTGGTTGCTTTCTCTCTAGCTAGAAGGCAAAAGGCTTCCCATTGCAACATGAAGCTTCTTCCCCAGACTCTTCTCACAAGAGTATTCCAAAGTAAAGTTTTTCAAAAGCCAGAGTGTTCTAGTTTGTTTCTCTCGAAACACAATGAAATTCAGATAATTTGCTCCAGACATGGGCTAGAGGGACTGAAGAATATGTCTGGGTTGTCTTGTACCCTTATCTTCTCTCCAGTTGTGTGTTGGTTGGTGTGCTGTTGACAACTTGGGGGTTCAGAAACGGCCCAGGTCCAGAAGAGAAGTTAGCATGTTTGAAGAGTGAAAAACAAGCAACCAAACAAAAACATAAGGAAAAGGAAGCCTCTTATGTTTCTTAGTATGCTTTCTGCACTCCAGCCTTGAGAGAACATAAGGTTTTGGATTTTAACCTCTTTTGTAGAACCACCAGAGTTCCAAGTAATTCAAGTGAATACTGATGGATGATGGATGTGGGGAGGCCTGGTGGCATCCTGGCCTGCATCAGAAACAGTGTGGCCAACAGGAGCAGGGAGGTGATTCTCCCCCTGCACACTGCACTGGTTAGGCCCCACCTTGAGTCCTGTGTCCAGTTCTGGGCCCCTCAGCTTAGGA
This sequence comes from Melanerpes formicivorus, assembly GCF_026170545.1. Classification (NCBI taxonomy): domain Eukaryota; kingdom Metazoa; phylum Chordata; class Aves; order Piciformes; family Picidae; genus Melanerpes; species Melanerpes formicivorus. The sequence goes on along the minus strand of NW_027142388.1, from coordinate 3,026,100 downwards.
AGGATGTTGACTTGCTGGAGCGTGTCCAGAGAAGGGCAACAAAGTTGGTGAGGGGTTTGGAACACAAGCCCTATGAGGAGTGGCTGAGGCAGCTGGGGCTGCTTAGCCTGGAGAAGAGGAGACTCAGGGGTGACCTTCTTGCTCTCTACAGCTACCTGAAGGGAGGTTGTAGACAGGTGGATGTTGGTCTCTTCTCCCAGGCAGCCAGCACCAGAACAAGAGGACACAGTCTCAGGCTGCGCCAGGGGAGGTTTAAGTTGGATGTTAGGAAGAAGTTCTATACAGAGAGAGTGATTGCCCATTGGAATGGGCTGCCCAAGGAGGTGGTGGAGTCACCATCATTGGAGGTGTTCAGTTGGAGACTTGATGGGGTGCTTGGTTGCATGGGTTAGTTGATTAGGTGGTGTTGGATTAGTTGATAGGTTGGACAGGGTGATCTTGAAGGTCTCTCCCAACCTGGTTTATTCTATTCTGAGCTTCCCCAGGAGGTGTGGAGAGCTTTTCAGTGGTGGCGAGTGGCACAGTCTCTTGCTATGCGAAGTCATGGTGAGAAAGTTGCCAGCATCCTGGCTGTGTGACGAAGAAGGATTTGGGAAAGGATGAATTGTTGCATTTCTTGTGCCCATTTCTTGTTTAAGAAACTTCTTCAGAGAAAGTACAGAGAGTTTTGAGGTGTTTAGGAGTGTTTTCCAAAGAGAGGTAAGAGGGTGGTTTTGGTTTGGGTTAGGTTTAAGTGCCATTTTAAAGTAAGCCTGCCAGTTTCCACAGATCAGCTCCAATTTTATTTTCCCCACTTGCCATACCAGCAGCAAGGTATGTTATCAAATGTATGACCAGGTCAAGTCAATAGATTCTAAGTGCATCCTAAATTGCTTTCTGTCTGCCTTAAACATTTTTATGAGGTTATTGAAAGACTCACTTGATGCCTGTTAGATGAGCGAGGGAAATTAAACTATTTCCCCCTTTCCTTCCTCTTCTTTCCCCATGATAGACTGGGTAGACTTTGTCTTGAAATTACAAAATCTCCTTGGTCCATGAAGTAGAGACAGCAGAATTGGTCTCAATTGTCCTGTTCTGCAAGGCTGTCATATAATCACAGAATGGTTTGGCTTGGAAGGGACCTCCAAAGGTGATCCAGTCCAACCCCCCTGCAGTGAGCAGGGACATCTTCCACTAGATCAGGTTGCTCAGAGCATTGTCCAGCCTGACCCAGAATCCAGAGGTAGGGCTTCAGCTCCCTTCATGGACAACCTGTTCCAGTGTTCCACCTCTCTCAGGGTGCAGAACTTGTTCCTAACATCCAACCTAAATCTACTCTTCTCTGATTTCAAACCATTGCCCCTCATCCTGTCACCAAAGGCCTTTGGAAACAGTCACTCTGCAGGCTTCTTGTAGGCCCTCTTCAGGTACTGGAAGGCTGCTCTTAGGTCGCTCTGGAGCCTTCTCTCCTCTAGGCCGAATAACCCCAGCTCCCTCAGCCTGTCCTTGTAGCAGAGGTGTTCCAGCCCCGTGGTCGTTTTCATGGCCCTCCTCTGGACCTGCTCCATCAGGTCCATGTCCTTCCTGTGTTGAGGGCTCCAGAGCTGGACACAGTAGTTCAGGTGAGGTCTCAGTAGAGCAGAGTAAAGTGGCAGAATATCAGTAAATGCCTTTTTTTTTTTCCTTTTTCTATTAAGAAACTGGAAAAGATTGGTTTGGGTGGTTTTTTATATCTGCTTCTCCCCTCCTCCCCCCCCCCAAATCTTACTCTACTACTGAAAGACTGTCCTTATTCTGATGGAAAATACTTGGTGTTACTATAGGATGAAACATCCAGGGGCTGTGGGTTTCATACTGTATCACCTTGATGCAACCATGTTAAGGGAATTGTCTTCTGTTACTGCATTACCATGGTGAAGAATCTGGCCCCTTTGGGCTTAAGAGCAGCAAAAGCTAATTGTGTTTTGGTAAGTGGTTGGATATGTTCATACAGAAGCTGGCTGAAGCACAAGCCTTTCTTACACTGCTGGGTGCCAGCCACACATTTGTTTGTGCATACATAGGCTGCTGTTGTGGAAGCTGGTTCCAAAATACTTTGCTCCATCTTTTGTCACCTCCTTAGACCATGGTTGCCCTGTTTATGCTTTCCTGTGCATGGGAGATGAAATCTTTCATTACTGTAAGGTTTTATTTCTTTGCTTATTACAAGCAAATTAATGCTTTGCTGTTGTAAAGAATTGTAATGCTTCCAGATACGCTTTGGCTTACACTGATGGGAATAATTCTGGGTGTTAACAGAATCTGGGTACTTCTGAAAAATGTGCAAAATAGACTAGAAACAAACAAACAACAGCTTGAAAAACACCAAGCCAGTAAAACTGGGGCTATTTAGTGACTTATTTTGTCTGCATCAAATTAGCATCAAATCCAAGTTTTATGGCTGTCATTCAACCACCGTATAAATAACTTATTGTCAAACCACCCTCTTGACCAACCAAATGGCTCTTTGCTGTAGACAATTGGTCCTGGCCTGTTGTCTGTCAGACTGACTGCTGTTCTGTGCTTGGTTTCCCAATAGCACAGGGAGATATTTGGATAGGTTTCTGTATGTAACCCCTGACATCCTTCAGATGCAAACCCATTCTGTTTCAAAGCTCGGGATGTATCTTTGCACAAAGGCAGCAGAGTGATTTGCATGACTCAGTTGGAGAAGAGTTGCTCTGTTTTCGTGGGAGAAGGATGTGGTATTTTTAACAGAGAAGGATGATGATGTTGTTAGGCCAGCAGCTATTTGGCTGCCTGCCTTACAGCCTGCCAGCAGATCCTGTTGTACAAGCCAGCCTCACCAGTGCAGCAGATGGCGGGACCAGTGCCGTGGTGAGCCGTGTAGTAACAAGGAATGATTGCTTAGAGTGAACCACATCTATTGATTCATTAACACAGAAAGCAGCAGCAAAGAACAAAAAGAACCCCTTTTTCTCCAGAAGGAGCCCTAAGAAGTAAAATTAGGAGTGAGCTGGTGAGCTCCAAAAAGAACTTGAGAGAAGCCTGTAAGTGTGCATCCTGGGCTGCATCAAAAGAAGGGGGGCCAGCAGGTCAGGAGATGATTCTGCCACAGGTCATAAAGCTTCTTGTAAAGGAGATACACCTATCTGTCTATTTGCCTTTATAGCTGGATGCCATTGGGTTAGATGCTATAAATCCGGGTTCTGCAGGCTCTCCAGTATGCCACTGCTGGAGTCAGGTGTCCCACTTGAGTATCCTGTTCCCTGCACATCTCTTAAAATGAGCAACCTCTGAAACACAGTGCAAAGCAGAACCAGGCATGCTAGGAATGGCTATGATGAACAGTATGTTGCAGGACTAATAAGTGAGATGGTTTATTTTGGCCCAGTGCCTTTGATTGAAAAGGGCTGGTAATAAAAACTCTGAGACAGAGCTCCTGCAACTTGTATTTGATGGTTGTAAAAGGTGGTTGTGAAAAGGGAGGAAGAAATAGCTCATGGTGATGTGTTGGCCGAAGAGCTGGCTGGCTTTTCAGAGTTACTACATGGGAGGCTGAGGGCTTCAGGCATGTACTGAAGGAGATGGATGTTGGGCATCAGATGCTAAGGTAAGGTGGGCAGTGAAGAAGCAGAGGGGGAGAAGGCTGCTAGAATATAGTGAATGAGATTAGAAGGGTAGCTGATGTTGAGAAAGTAAGAATATTGACTAGGTGTTTTGATAGGGGCTGAATTAATGAGGTGGAAATTATACAAATACAGTTATCTTCATTTCTCCCAACAACCCCCACCCCAAAATTAGGTATAAAACTTAATTGATTATTTACAGCTTCTATTTGGTCACGAATTCTACTAGGATGCTTATGGGCAACTTTAGTACAATTAGAGAATTCAGAAAATGGAAAAGGCTAAGCCACAAAATAGCTTCACCCCACTTATAATCGGAGGCAAGCCAGGAACCTTAGGGAAAGCCTATAAGAATACTAGGTTGTACTCATGAGGACGGAGCAGGAATTTGGCGATGGTCCCTAGGTATCTCGTTGGCGTCAGGCTCCAGGAAATGCAGGTTTTATAATGCAGCACAATCCAAAGGAAAGGATCCACCAGAATCAAAGTGTCCGTAGACATGGCTGCTACGAGGGGAAACTGGTGAGCAGCAGCTCTGCAAGAAAGCCTCGGGTTTCACAGCAGGCAGGGTCCGGGGCGAAGCCAGGTCCGGGTGGAGCGAGCAAGATGATGATAAGAGCAAGAACAGGAGCAAGAGGATGGTGAGAGCCCAAATCACTTTCTGGTCACTCTATTTAAGGCATTTCTAGACAATGTGTCCAAGGCCAATGTGTAATGGGTGCGAAGTACCCCACTTAATCATAGCTCCCAGACCCAGAAGACTTCCCCCATGGGGAAGGAACCTCCTCCCTGGCAGGAAGAATGGGCACTAATTACCTGTCCCCAGGCAATTTAGCACCTTGGAAGGCAATTTCATGCCTTTGTCTTTCTCTATTCAGACCTCGGCTCATGGAGATGGGGGAAGGGGGTTTGGAGCGCACCATAACACTTGCTATCCTCAGTACCTAGTGCTTTTGGCGTGCAGAATGCTTAGGAAGAGCTCAGCACAAATAACTCGAATTGTATTTAAAGGAAAGGAAATAAAACTGTGAGGGGAAGAGGACGAGATAAGGAAAGGTTTCAGGGCCCAAGTCAGGTGCATCGTTTTTCACTTCTGTGGTTTCACCGTGTACTGATGGCATATTCTCATTGCCATGAGAAGGACTTAGTGTTCATGGGAGTTCTGCAGCGGAGTTAATCCTTCTAGCAACATTTTGCATTTTAGCAGGAGCCTAAAGTGATATATAACATCTGTGTAGAGCATTGCTGAAATTCCTGGTAAATGAGTTCCAGAGGCAACCTTCCATTTGGGGGACATGTCACAAAACATGATGCACAAACAGGAAAAAAAACCCAGATCTGTCTAACTCTAGGGTAGCCTGGAAAGTTAAAGAATTGGAGTCTTCTCTTTGACTGAGGGGAGAGACAGAAGTGTGTTTGTCAGACGCTTGAGACTTGCTGTGACTGACAACTGATGTCACGAACTTAGCAGAAGTGGGGGCATTGAAACACGGGAGAATAATCTCTTGATGCTCTGCCCCAGTTTGCTTCTCTCTGAAATAAGTAACCTTTGAAATGAATGCTGGTTTTGAACTTCTCAGGATGAGGGGATGGTGGTGATTGTGAACTGTAAAATACTATTTGAAGGTGGTTAAATTATTTCAGGTTATACAATACAAATGAAAACAGGGCCTTTATTTGCTTGGGACACCTCCTGCAGCATTGGAGAGTTGTTCCTGTCCCTACTTCGGAGCAAGGTCACTTCTGTCAATACCATCCAGATGTGTATCCTCGGGGTTTGTCTAAATATGGTTTGCACTGCGTGGTGTTAATAGCTCTTACGCTGGCTCCCAGCAAGGTTCCACCCCTGCGCTTTCACCTCAGTGTTTATCCATGTCTGCTACTCTCCCACTGCTTCCTCTTTTTTGTGTTTAGCTGTCTTGATTTAACAATTTTGGGGGGAGTAAATCTTGTCTTTATATAGGAGAGAAAAATAAATTCAAAATAAAAGTAACAAAAAGGAGAGACTGGAATAGAATGCCCATAACAGAGAAATTATGGACAGGAACAGATCTGAAAATTTCTACCCCTGGGACTCATTCTAGCAGCAGAGAAGCAGTGTAAATTTTGGAATAGGGAAAACAGTGCAGAGTTAACCATTCTAGAAGTTATCTCATAGTAAGATACTCGTGGTATTCAAAATTGATTTAAATGGTGAGAATCAGGATGTTCAGGGCTCCATTAATATTCACTGCACGGTGTAACAGGAATGACAATACTTGCATAGGGTGAGGAGGTTCAAGTGCCAGCTCTAAGATGGCATTTGTCTGCTCTGCTCTTGCTTCTGTTGACAAGTACCAGGTGATTTTTAGTTAAGCTCAGGAAAAGGTTATGAGAGGTTTTTGCTTTTTGCTGGTGGGTGTAGAAGGGATGCTGTGGTTCTGCAAACATAAAGAGATGAAACCAAGCACATCCTCTTCAAAATGTGGAACGTGATAGTGTCATTGCTCAAGGCACTTAGTACTGAAGTCAGTGTAGGAGATAACTGCTTCAAGCCAGCATGGCCATAATCCAATCAAAACTTCATTTTTTGCCTGATTGTGTTGGCCTGAGCAAGTCAAATGTTACCCAATTTTCTAACCCAGTTCTGTTTTGTGCCTCCAGGACAAACTCTGTTATATGCTTCTGTCTCTTCAAATACGTGTTTTTGAATGTGTTTGTGTGAGTTCCTGAACCATTTCAGAGGTGGAAGAGAGCAGGATAACACTCAAGAATGTATTATAAAAGCTTTCAGTTGGATTTTTTTTTTCCCTCCCCTCTGGCTTTTGTTTTCTTCCGATGGCTTTATTCTAGCAGAACCAATGTGTTCCTTCATTTGTACTGCTGAGATGGATTTAGCAGAGCTGTGCCTGAGATCATAGAATTGTAGAGTAGTTTGGGTTGGAAGGGACCTCCAAAGGTCAACTAGTCCAACCCCCTGGCAGTAAGCAGGGCCATCCTCCACTAGATTAGGCTGCTCAGAGCCTTGTCCAGCCTGACCTTGAATATATCCAGGGATAGGGCCTCAACTACCTCCCTGAGCAACTTGTTCCAGTGTTGCAGCACCCTCATGGTGCAGAACTTGTTCCTAACATCCAATCTAAATTTGCTCTTCCCTAATTTCAAACCATTACTCTTGTCCCGTCACTACAGGCTTTTGGAAACAGTCCCTCTGCAACCTTCTTGTAGGCCTCTTTCAGGTACTGCTATGCCAGTGTAGGTGATAGCTAAATGAGACTTGCTGATAAAAGGTGTCCTGCATCACTAAGCTTTCTGCTCAGGCTGGGCTTTTTTTTTTTGGTAGGGTAGCTGCTGCGGTATTGGCTTGAGTTAGGCAGGCTGAGATTGCTAAAAGGTCTTTTAAAGGAAAAGTTAAGAAATAGACTGAAACTAAATCCAACAAGTTTGTAAAAAAAAATAGTTCCTGGAAAGGTAAAAATAATCCCTGGGACACAGGAGGGGATCAAAAGGAAAGAGCTGAACTCCAATCTCTAACTGCAGGTGCTGGTGTAGCATTTGGTGGGCAGCAGCCCACCTGCAAAACCGGCAGCGATGGCAGTTTTGCTCAGTTTTATGGAGTGTCTGAGAATCTGTGGCTTAACTCTGATGTAGTTGTAATTCAAAGATGCCACTGTGTTCTATTTTTCCCAGTTTACAACGTCCAACTGAGAAATTTCCTTCCAACATTTTCCTCCTCTGATACTTAATTGTGCATTGGCTGTGTTAGCCAGACTTGGCTCTTGACTTGCATCTAGCCACATTCACTTAACAGAATGATGCTGGAGACAAATTTTTCTTGTGGTGCTAACTCTGGGACAGTAGTCAAGTAGGTTCTGCTGGCCTATTAGTCCATCCCTGGAAGGTCAAAGTTCTGCAGAAAACTCTGTGTGTGTACAGAAGAGCTTTTACTTATTTTTTTTCCCAGCTGCTCTAAATAATGTGCCTACACAGTGCTTGGGAGGCAAACATTTACAGGCCAAGATGGTTTGCTTTTACCAATTCTAATTGGCATTTGCTGTGCTGAGTAAACTCGTCCTACCAATATTTGGCTGGATTTAAGTCTTCTCACTCTGTCACATCCAAATGATGGTAATTTTTCAGGAGAGCATACTGGTTTATATAAAGATGTACAGTTGCATTTTCTGGCTAGATTGTCATCTAGTGGGTTTTTGCCTCCTGTGTTAATGTTCAGGTACCCATCCCTGATGCTTGCTGGATATAAAATGCTCTGCATTGTTTCAGGCGCTCAGTCAACAGTCAGGAGTAAACCTTTTGGCAGCTTCTATACCGTTGCTAAATGGAAAATCAGTTTCACTGCTTTTAAATGCTTTAGTTCATTATTTGCTTAAGAGCTTTTATTTAATTAAGAGATTGGTGTTAGTAATTGTGCAGTAATTACAGTGACAAAGGTCTGTGTTCACCTCTTCTCATCACAAGTGAGTCCATGGCTAAAAACTGCTGTGAGGAAGGGCAATTAAAAGGGGTTATTTAAATAAACAGTTTGTACTGAAGGCTTTGACTCCCCGCACCCACCCACACTGACTGCTGTTTGGAAATAGCTGAGGAAAACACCACTCCCTTAGTAGGAACTCAGACATGGCTGGGGCTTTGTTTTGATTTGTTCCAGTTGTGATTTGTCACTTGAAGTGGTCCTGGGCTTGTCCACCAAGTCACTTCCTTGTTTATATTTTTCTCCAAGGCTCCAGCTATTGCTCTGTACCTGAAGATTAGATCACTCCTCAAGAATGGAGGAGAACAGTGTTTGACCTGCTAATACAACCTCTCAGGCCAGTACCTAACTTCAATTACCATCTCTTAATGAGGTGAAAGCACCCCAATTTGAGGCAAACTTAATCATATGTTAAAATTGCCAGAAAAGGTGTCATTATCTTCTATACAAATGCCAAACTGAAATGAAGAACAGAAAGGTGAAATGCACTTTGCCTTTCTCTTAAGGAAATCACAAGTGCCCTGCCTTTTTGAATGGGAGTGGATGGAGGCTATAATGCAGGGCAGCTGCAATCCCATGTGCCTTCTCAGAGGTGTGCTGCTATTGTTTCCTAAGTGAACTCTGCTCTGTGTTTATACAGATCCTGATTTTCAGAGGAACAGTTGCTGTTGCAGCTGTATGCAAAATAAGGCTTTAAAAAGCAACAGGTGAGGGAAAGGGAAAGTGGATGTTCTCTCTTTTGGGGAGTGTTGTCCTTTCTGGAAGGCAACCTTTTTTCCTGAAATAAAATTGGAGCTAGCCACCCCAAAAGTTCACCCAAAGGCTACAGAGGAACTGATGTTGGAAGGGACAGCAGAAGCCTTCATAAAGCTGTGCGGTATTGAGCTGTGGAATGGGGTTGAAACACTGTAAAGCTGCTGGGTGAGGCTGCAGAGGACAGACCCAGAATAAGGAGAAGGTTAGCTAGTTAAGTAGTCTAAACAGGTATTTTCAATGTCTCTCATCTCAGCTTATGCTGAATGAGCTTATTATTTAGATGCTCATAATGACTTAGATAAACAGTGAAATAACTAACAAACTAGGCACTAAAATGGTTATTGCAGACTTCAGAGCTGGCTTTATTTAGATGAATGTGGTAGTGCTTTCTGTCATGAGCTGTGCCCAGGCAGAAGGGAGTTTGGGTTTTTAAAATATTTTCTTTTTAATGTATAAACACCCCAGTCAGAAAAATGTAGTGTGGCTTTCACTGGAAGGACAGCACCATCAACTGCTTCCTTTAGAGGGGGAACATCAGAGGCTGTTGGTGGCTCACATGCAGAATCAGAAAGTACCTTCTTGGTTTTGTTAGATGTCCAAAAGTTCTCACATTCTTTGCTTCAGCAGTGAAGATAATCAGCTCATCACATGTTGATATATAGCACTCATTAGATTCTGTTACAGAGTTTTCCAGGTACTGCTAGAGTACATGTAGAAGCTGGTCTACGTTTTTGCTGTTCTCTAGGCTGCTGTTTCTTTTCCCTCAACCATTTTTCAGTGCTGAGCCATCAGTCAGCAGAGCTGCTTACACTAGAACCCTCAAAGATTCTTCTTGCAACCCTTGGTCAGCAAGAGCACTTCAGATACTTCACACCTGGTGACTGGATCCTAAACTGGAAATCTGGCAGTATTCTAATGTCTTGTCCTGATCAGTGTATGTCAGCTTAACTGAACCTAACAGTTTCTTTTATGTTGCATAACTTTTATGATTCTTACTCAGTGCAGCTAGTTTAAGAAGACTTAAGCTGTTTGGTTCAGTAGTGATTCACATTGCTGCAAAAGCTGACCGAGGTTCTGATACTTCAAGGTATGTCACAGATGAGATCTTCTCCCCTCTTTTTTGTTTAAAGAACAGCAGGGGAAAGTCTGAGGAAGTTGACTGCACAGACCGGTACTGGGGGTGGATGCTGCTATAGGTGCTCGAGCTGTGTGTAGGAGAAGGGTTGTTTTCAGATAGCTTTGGAACAGCTCTGTTTTGCCCTTGAGTTAGGAATGCACACTTTATCAGTAACTGAGAGAAAGAAAGAGGGAAATGTAAAGGAAGATTTTCCCTTGCTTGAGTTAGAGAAGGTTATGTTTAATCTTTGACTTAGAAAAGAATGTAAGCATCTTGTAACTGAAGAGAAAGATTTGGCATAATTTGGTTGGACATATTGAACTATTGTTTTGTTATTTTAACCTATTGTATGCCTCAATTACACACATGCCAATAGAAAATAATCAATTAAGATGTGACACACATGCTTTCTAAAAGAGTATATAACCTTGCTGTGCAACATAATAAACGTCTTCCCCAGGTAACATCTTGGCCTAGAAGCTGTGCTTGTAGTGGCTGTAGGGTGATTGAACACCATCACCATATTACTACAGCTGTGGTTTGGTTTTCTTTGTGAAAATGTTAGCAGAGGTTGGCATTGGAGCTGTCATGTGAAAGCTTTCTTGGGAGGATGTTACTCAGAAATCCCGAGCTGTGAATTGTTGGTGGTGAATGGTGCCACATCCAGCTGGCGGCCAGTCACCAGTGGTGTGCCCCAAGGATCAGTGCTGGGCCCTGTGCTCTTTAACATCTTCATTGATGATCTGGATGAGGGCATTGAGTCCATCATCAGTAAATTTGCTGACGACACCAAGCTGGGGGCAGGAGTTGATCTGCTGGAGGGTAGAGAGGCTTTGCAGAGAGACCTTGACAGGCTGGACAGATGGGCAGAGTCCAAGGGCATGAGATTTAACACATCCAAGTGCCAGGTTGTGCACATTGGCCACAACAACCCCATGCAGTGCTACAGGCTGGGGTCAGAGTGGCTGGAGAGCGGCCAGGCAGAAAGGGACCTGGGGGTACTGGTCGATGGCAGGCTGAACATGAGCCTGCAGTGTGCCCAGGCAGCCAAGAGGGCCAATGGCATCCTGGCCTGCATCAGGAACAGTGTGGCCAGCAGGAGCAGGGAGGTCATTCTGCCCCTGCACACTGCACTGGTTAGGCCACACCTTGAGTACTGTGTCCGGTTCTGGGCCCCTCAGTTTAGGAAGGAGGTTGACTTGCTGGAACGAGTCCAGAGAAGGGCAACAAAGTTGGTGAGGGGCTTGGAACACAAGCCCTATGAGGAGAGACTGAGGGAGCTGGGGTTGCTTAGCCTGGGGAAGAGGAGACTCAGGGGTGACCTTATCACTCTCTACAACTACCTGAAGGGAGGTTGTAGACAGGCGGATGTTGGTCTCTGCTCCCAGGCAGCCAGTACCAGAACAAGAGGACACAGTCTCAGACTGCGCCAGGGGAGGTTCAGGTTGGATATTAGGAAGAAGTTCTATACAGAGAGAGTGATTGCGCATTGGAGTGGGCTGCCCAGGGAGGTGGTGGAGTCGCCGTCATTGGAGGTGTTCAGGAGGAGACTTGATGGGGCGCTTGGTGCCATGGGTTAGCTGTTTGGGTGGGTTGGATTGGTTGATGGGTTGGACGTGATGATCTTGAAGGTCTCTTCCAGCCTGGTTTGGTTTATTCTAAATAAAGGTTTTTCAACAATGTTAATTCAGATCAATCCAGGCAATTTTATTTCTCTGTTGTCTTTTGCATGGTGTGTGCATATTCACCTGGCCTTTTCTTATTAAAGCAATCCAGCCAGTTAGTACTTTGCATTCCCTTGTCATCCAGCTGAGACTCTTACTTCCCATTGGTCCCAGAACATCTCACAGATCTGGATAGGAATTGTCGTTTGTCATTGTAGATTGCTCCATCAGGGAGCAAAATTCAGGCAGGGAGGTGGGGTGGGGAGGAGGGGAAGGAAAGTTGTGTCCTGGTTTTATTTTTCTTTGTATTTTGATGTTTTCTGTGTTGTACATAGCAAATTGTCACCTATGTATTCTCCTGAGTTCCTATTGCAAGCCTTCATGCTAAGGAAAAGTCCTGTGAATTTGGACAAAGATGAGTCAGGATAGATGCTCTGTGTAGCCTATTGCAGTGTAACTTTTATACAAAGCAGTTGTCCTTGCTTGGATTTCATTGTTGTTATTATTAAAAGTGGCTTTTCTCCAGAGTAATTGCTCTGCTTAACCTTATTTTAAAAGAGCATTGGTTTTGCTTCAGGACAGAGTATTTGCATCAGGAGTTACTCTGAGAAGTTGTAGCTGTATCTTTCCTACAGTCAGCCTCCAGGTAACGTGCGACTACAAAAGACATCAAGAGCTCTTCCGACAACCTGTACTGTGAAAGCAAAAGTTGGAGACAGAAACTTTTGGATAGATTTTGGTATATTTATATCTTGCAAGAAGTCGTTGGCACTTTTTGTCTGGGGAGATCTTCGCAGGAGGTTCCTTTCATCTCTGTCTTGAAAAACCTGAACAGTATTTTCCTTTTCAAGAGCAGAGGCACTGACAGGTGAGGTAAATCTAAATCAAATGGCTCTGTTCCACAGCCTGCACAAACTATGGGTTTGTAGGTAATTAACATGGAGCTGTGGCTTTTTCCCTTTTTACCACTCCCTAATTGGTATTTCTCCCCTCTCTTTGTCAGATGCTTTCAGGCTCTGGCAGAGGAGGTACATTAGCTTCCCATGGTCTGCTCAAGTTAGCTGCTCAGAAATACCTTTAGAGGAAGAGCTGTCTGTAAGGGTCTGAACTGGTGCTTAATGAAGTGAGCGTGTGTTCCTTCCTCCTTGTCAGCTGCCTTTTGGGCTATGTTTAGCCATTCCCCAGAGCTGCATTGCAGACATGAAAGAACAAATATGACATCTTTCAAAAGACTGGGCAGGGAGTCATGGTGGATTTAATCTTTCACCACCAGTTGAGTTGTGGCTACGTGCAGAGCCGCTTCCATCATGGACCTCCTGTAAGTTGTCACTTGCTCCTTGGTGGCTGTGCTCCTAGGATTGAAGCTGGCAGTACAAAGCACATCTTCACGTTCTTCCACCTAGTCTGTTTTAACTGGATTTTATATAAACCAATGTTTGCAAATTAGCCCATTGTATAATGGTCACCTCACGTGGCAGAAGACAAGATTTCATCTGGCACACACTTTGTGTACTTAAAATTATTTATCCTAATCCATATGTTTTTATTAAAACCTTTGATTCCCCACCTATTGTGCTTAGACTTACAAATACTGCAATTTTAGAAATACCTATAGCTGGATTTTATGTGATGTTTCTCTTCATTTTTTTTTTCCAAGCAAGCAGTGAAGGAACAGAGGAAGGCTCAAGAGCTGTCTGTGTTTGATTTACTTGCTAATTAATCATTAATGTTTTCCAGGTGGACAACAAATGTGTTATGATATCATGTCTTTCATATTTGCATGCAGGCCAGTGAGCCAAAACACAGTGAAGTGCGTAGAAAAGATGCCCTCAAGCCTTGAATAGGTGCCTCTAGGAACAGCTCAGTCAGTATGCAAAGAGGTTACTGTGGTTGCATTGACACGGTGATGTGGGTACTGTGGTTATTGCTCCTTCAAATCCTTTATGTAGCCTTTTACTGTATCAGAGGGGCTGGAAACTGAGCATTTATCATTTTTGTTGTCTAGCATCTGGAAGAGAAATACCTCCTCCTAAATGAAATGTCAAAGGATTTAATCATTGGATGGGACAGATCCTCTGAATTAAAGAGGAGCAGTTCGTAGCTTTAGGAGAGATTTGCCAGCTCTCAGAAAGATGAAGTACTGTACCTGCTTCCATATGGCATGTTGCAAATCTTTCACAACAACTCTCCCAGACAGGAGGAATCTTCCCACCTTTTTCATTTGCTGCATTACTAACCACTGCATTGTGCACTAATGTTTTATATGGATCACTTCAAAAGTCTTGCCTGTCATGTGCCCCATATAAATGAAAATGTGTCTGCCAGACAGTGCCGGTCCTGCTGCCTCTCATTTGCTGTCTGCTTCACAGCAAATGTTATTCTCTGAAGGCAGCTTTCCCTTTTGTTCTGGTTATTATGTACTTGTTAAAAAATGATTGCTACCAAGGCTTGTGATTTAGGAATGTGATTTTAAGCCTTTCTACAGCCCTTTCTGTTTTTTACTAGCATGACCTGGCAGCATCTACCTCTGTAGGAAGCCACTTTTGAACATGCTGCAGTCACACCTCTGTGCATCAGTAGGTGTTGCCTTTATGGCCTGCTTTAACCATTTTCTGAAGCAGAGCTATCCTGCTGAAATTCTACAAGTAGGCTACTTTCACCTTCATTTTCTTGAGATCTCCAGCATAGTATCAAAGCTGCACCCAAGACATTTCTGATGTTGCAAGAACAGTTTGTCTAAGCAGCAGTCAAATAACTGGTCCCTGTGCCTGTTGAGCTTGCAGCAGACAGTGTGTGTTGTACTGGTGGTACAGAAGGAAGACCTGGGAGCACAGGACTATAATTTAGCTGGGACAGTGCTTTTCTACAATAGATGTCAACTTGAGGATATTTCTGACAGGGAGCTGGGGCAGCTAGCTTTGTCTGCATCATAGATGCTGGTGCTGCAGTCTGAATTCTACTGGGTGTGGTAATTACAGTTGGTGTTCAGGTTTCTGAATTGGATTAAGTGGGTATTGCATATGTGAGGGCTTGCTGAAATTGGAGACTTGAACTAAATAAACATCAAAAGCCTTTGAATATGCTAGAGAGCCTCATCTGACAAAGGTTTGCTGGCCTATGCAGGTGTATCCAGGGGATTTGGGAGAGGAGGCAGTGCAGTAGTGGAGAAACATCTTGGTGAGAATGGACAACTTGTGCTAGGTTTTCACAAGGGGACGGTTGTGGCATTGTTCTCCCTCTTCTGCTACTACAGCCTGAGCTTGTGCAGGCTGGTGAGAGATGACTACTATACCATCAGTAAGTAGAGTTGTGGCCCCTGACAGCTGACATTGATGTGTGATAAAGTCTCTCCATGAGACTGATAATGTTGGAAAAAACCACATCATGTACAGAGTTGTGCCAGGTGTAGTCAGAATCCAAAAATACCTCCCCTGCAGTGATGGAAGGGAGTAGGAGGAGTGGATATGGTGGATGTACAGATTCATTTGGTGGTAAGGACACCAGCTAATAGGAGCAGGTTGATGTAAGGAATGTAACAGCAAGCATATGAAAGGAGCACCAGGGTTACTGCAGGTAATGGGCCAGAAGATGAGCTGATGGCCTCACATCAGCTTCTATTTTTCTGCTAGATGCCACACTTGTGTCTGCAGTGAGAGCATGTATTGGCTAAGTGGCTATGGTTTGGAGATTTGAAAGGTTTTTTTCATGACTTCTACATATATGGACCTATAATGGACGCTTTGAATTTGGTTGCACAAAAAACCACATACTTTACTGTGGGTAGGGTTTGTTTTATTTTTATTGAAGTATCCTGATGAACTTTCTGGGTAGTCACCACACCTGACACCTGTCTATAATGTTGATAGGGCTGCAGTCTTAAAAGCACAGCAAAGCATATGGGGTACCAATTAATTCAGTAGATATTAATTAATAAACACTTTTCCTCTGGGGAAAAATCTTTTAGCACGTTGCTGTTCGGCCCAGGGTTGCATGCATGCATGAATGGATAGCAAACATGCTTTCTTGAATTGTCACTTGTTATTTCTCTTGATAGGCTGGGGACTGCCTCCTCTAGAATACTGCTGCCAGGCTTTTATAAGAGCAGACTGCAGCTAATGCTGAAGCTGTCTCTCAGCCACCAGCCTTCTCACATCTAGCTGATGTCAACACATGTCGGTTTTCACCATTGCCCTGTGGACTGCTTAGCTGAGTCTGGCCAGCTCCAGGCAGTCTATGGTCTCTTTGTTTTGAGAAACACACTTCAGTGGTGTGCGTGTGGAATGATCAGCTCTGAATATAGCTATTTTATGTGCTGAAGCATATCCATACACTTGTGGAAAAGAGCTATTGCATGAATGGAGAGTGCATTGTCTGTGCCTTCCTCTTAACATGAAACAGCTTTGTTTGCATGTGGTATTGTGCTGACAGGAGCAGAGCAGGCTGCATAGTTAATAGACACTGCAGGGCAAGCCAGCTGAATTCCAGGCTTCCCTTTAATGTCTCTTCTTTTAGAAAAAAAGCCCATTGGTCTGTCATCAGGATCATATAGCTCCAAGAGAGACCAGTAATCTAATGCTTGTGTTGTAGTGTGGTGACTGATGGTGAAGATGTTAAAACCTCTCCATCTGGTCTTGATAAGAAATTAGTTCTCTCCTGAAACATTTTAGTGGTAATAAGATATAAATGGTTTACAAAAGCTATTTGCTACTGACCACCTGAACCTGCTTAACTGCCCAAACTGTGAAATGCTGCTGAATGCTGTAAGCAAGGGACTTCACTGATGATCCCTTCTGCTGGGGTGTTGCTGCAGGTGTGAAGGCAGTGTTCTTGGAGCAGTTCGATCGGTGATTTGTTCTGAAGGGGTTTTAATCTGTGTACAATTCCATTTGACTAACTGTGTGGATTTGTATTGCTATTTGCTTTGCGTCCTGCCACACAGACAGATAGAAACCTATTAGAGGAATGCAAACACCCTAGGATGGAAAATCCACCTTATTGCACGATACAGCACTGCTTCAGAATTGACAGTGTGCTGAGATGTGACCTTGCTGCTAGAGGATTGAACCAGAAGTGCTGGCGTTAGTCTCCCTTTATGGTTTCTCAGGTTCTTCTCATTAGAATGCTCTCCACTGAAAAATGGCCTTGTGGTGTGTGTGCAGCTATGTGAAAAAGAGAAATTTCTTCATGAAGGTCTGCAGAGAATACAGAGGCTTGTCTGATGATCTTGCTTCCTCTCAGAGAGGTGTGGGTATAAAATGCATTTATGATGACAAAGCTATTTTTATCACTGGCATCTTCTGAAAAGCAGTCCAATGCCCAAAATACTTGGAATTTAAATATGTTATTTGGACTTCATGGAAGAAATAGTGAAGTGCTTCTTCAGTACTTCTTTGTTGTATGTATTTATATGGCTTTTACTGTCAGCTTTTCATAGAATTATAGAATGGCTTAAGGTTGGAAAGGACCTTAGAGATCATCTGCTCCAGCTCTTTGGGGGTTTTCAAAATATCATTAGCAAGGGACAACTTCACCTTCTCTTGCAGATAAAATTCATTGTGAATTGGACTGCTTTCCTGTATTCAGATTACTGTCAGAATGAATGGAGGCAGTAGGGCAGGACACAAATACTGGAAGAGGTCTGTTTCCCAGTAGTAGCTGCGTTGTGTCTTCCCCAGGGTACTTTCTGAAGTTGTGCCATTGCTAGTACAATCACAACTGCTCACCACGGGTCAAAGGAAATAGAGTCGAATTGTCTCATCTTCTAAAGAGCAGTAGTATCTGGGTTAGAGAAGGACTTAATTCAGCAGCTTGTCAAAAAGTTTGAGATTTTTAAAGTAAACTAGTTGAAAATAGAGCATCTTTTATTAATGTTTGAATATTTATGATCATGTATAAATTAGTCTGATAGAACAGCTGCCACAAGCTGTTTCCCACTCTCAAGGAAAAACTCTCTGAATACACCTATAAATAGGGAATAGTAAATAAGAAATCAGTTGGTTATTTCAGAGCATGATTCAGTGCTCCAAGCACTGCTGTGCAGTATTCAGTCACCTCTGGGTTGTTTATGTGCTTTTCACTTTCTAATGAAGGACCATGGCTTTCATTAGTACAATTTATATTTAATGTCTTTATTGGTACAGTCAAATCTTACCTATCAAAATGTCACCAGTCTTTTTCAGACATGCATAACCTTTTCTACTTAGTACTTGCAGCCTATATCCTTAGCAGGGGAAATTATTAATCCCTGATGAGTGCAACTGAAATGACACGTGAAGTCAGCAGAAAGCTTTCTAGCCAGCGAGCTGGCAGGGTACGTTTATAAGCCAGTGAACTGCAGTGCTTTGCAAAATAGTAGGGATCCAAAAGCACAGTGAATTATGTCTACAAGGTTTACAAAGCTAGGATTAAGAATAGCTGTAATGCCTGCTGCTAAGGGTATACAGAGCACGTTATCTGGTATATTTTCTGGGTTTCCAGACACAGTTTAGATGTATACTAAGAGCCTGTTATAATATGTTGGGTGGCTTTTTAAAGTGAATGGTACAGTTATCCTTAGGTTCCCTTTCATTTTTGAAATGCAGCTGTACTTAGTTTAAACTTCTTGGCAAAAAAAGTTTTCCAGGTTTTCTTGTCTTTTTTTTGCTTCTTCTTCTTGTTTTCATTGTGATCAGAGTTGCTGATGCTTCCTTACTCAGAAGCTGATACAATTTCTGCATATGAGAACTGATAAATGATGGAAAGGTGTACATACCCTTGTGTTTGGTCACTGTTGACATGGATAATTGGATTAAATGTAGAATCAGATTGGGTTTCTGCCTGTGGTGTGTGAGGTGTTCATTTGCCATTGTGGATGGAAACCTTTGTCTTCCACCCAAATAGCTAGAGTGTTACATTTGCTCTTCTTGACTTGCTGTCATCCCTTGTAAGCAGGATTTATTAATGTGGCTCTGTCTTTGTGTTGTGTTCTTGCACTTCTCTGGTGTGTGTGGCTCGCGGCAGTGCTGCTGCCCCATCCAGAGCGCATGTGGCAGACGCAGGGAGCCAGCCTGCAGGGAGGCTGGAAAATGGGGTGGCTACATGAGCTTGTGGTGTGGGAGATGGGTCCTGTTGAATCTTCAGTTATGCTCTCCCAGAGGGCCTCAAAAAGACCCTTTCTGTCATTTCCTTAATGAAGTGCTGTTGTGCTGGTATGGAACAGTTCAGGCACAATCAGCTCATCCTGAATCCCCCAGCCACAAGCACAGCCCTGTGCTGCTGCTTGTGTCAAATCGAATGCTGGGGTTGTGTTTGGGTTTCTTGTATTTTCTGCTTTCTTCCTTGTCAGAAAGTACCAGTACAAGATACACATCTAATGGGAGCATAGCAACAAAAACACAGGCTAGGCAAACCACATAAAAAGCCCAGGAATGGCACTGCCTTGTCTGGGAAGCCTTAAAAAAGAGCCTTGATATAGTGCAGTGTGTGGAGAGAGCTACTACTTGTCACGAGCTTTATACAGTGAACTAAAGCAGTGTTAGCATGATGACATTTAGGACTAAAATATTTCTCTCCTTTTCCTACCACTTTTTTCCTCTTTCCTTTGTGAAAGCCACTGATTTGGCTCTCACATGACACTTCCCATGGTGTAGATTCTGTCCTCAGTAGGGTTTTTTTTCTGCTTTCTCCTTTCCCTGCCATGCCTTGTTTTGTTTTTTTCCCCTCCTTGAACAGACTTGTGCATTTTTTAAGTTTTCTGCTTTGTCCATCTTTTCCTGGTGTGCTTCTGGCTCCCAGTGTCACTTTTGCAACTTTCTGCCCAGCTTACTCTCTTCCACGCTTATGCTTTATCTGTTGATAACTGTTGTGCTCCCTGATCTCACAAGCTGAACTGTGGAATATTACAGATTTCTGTTAGACTCTTCTTGAGGACATCTTCGTTTAAGAATATTAGACTAGATCAGCAAACCTGACTCAGGGATTCAGCAGTACCTTCTGGAAACAATTCTGTGCTGCTGGGGACTAAGAAGCCTTCTAGTACCCGAAGGGATCCTACAGGAAGGCTGGAGATGGACTTTTCATAAGGGTGTCTAGCAGTAGAGCAAGGGGGAATGGTTTTAAGCTGAGGAAGTGTAGGGTTGGACTGGATCATGGGAAGAAGCTCTTCAATACAAGGGTGGTGAGACTCTGGAATAGGCTACCAGGGGAGGTTGTGGATGCCTCCTCTCTGGAAGTGTTCAAGGCCGAGTTGGATGATACCTTGAGCAGCAAGTCTAGTTGAGAGGCTTCCCTGGCCATGGCAGGGAGGTTGGAGTAGATGATCTCTGAGGTTCCTTCCAACCTAAGGCATTCTATGATTAGAAGGCACCATTTTCCCCTTAGAAACAAGGTAACACAAGAGCTGAAAAACAGAGGAGAATGGAGCTGGTCTGCTAGTGTGTTTCTATGAGCAGGTTTCCAGGGCTGTGCTAAGGGTGAGTTCTGGAGGCAGGAACCCTGTTCATTGCAGGGTGTCCATCGCTGATGGTGGGCTTGCTGCTGCTCAACTTCTACTGATTGAGTCTGTCCAGCTGTTTAAAATAAAGGTGGGTGGGATGACTGGCTGTTTATTCTTGGAATCTTTGCAAAGAGCTGGAAGAAAAATAAAACATTTTCATTTGAACTCTGGGAAAGACAGCTGTGTGCATAGATGACACAAGGACTTCTAATGCTTTATGGAGAACTTTGTTCCTCTAATGCACATAGAGGAGTAGGACTGTAAAAAGTAGCTGCTTTTTTTTTTTTTTTTCCACCAAAATTTGTTCTAGTGGAGTTAAGTCTTATGGAACCAGTTCCTTTTATATAAAAAGGACAGAAGGCAAGACTGGGTACCTTGATGCTGCTGTATTCTACCAAAACAGATGAGAATAGAATAGACCAGACCAGACCGGAAGAGACCTTCAAGATCATCATGTCCAACCTATCATCCAACACCACCTAATCAACTAAACCATGCAGCCAAGCACCCCATCAAGTCTCCTCCTGAACATCTCCAATGACAGTGACTCCACCACCTCCCTGGGCAGCCCATTCCAATGGGCAATCACTCTCTCTGTGTAGAACTTCCTCCTAACCTCCAGCCTAAACCTCCCCTGGCGCAGCCTGAGACTGTGTCCTCTTGTTCTGGTGCTGGTTGCCTGGGAGAAGAGACCAACCTCTGCCTGTCTACAACCTCCCTTAAGGTAGTTGTAGAGAGCAAGAAGGTCACCCCTGAGTCTCCTCTTCTCCATCCTGCACGGTCCTGAATAAAAAAAAAGTTGTTTAACACGGGAGGCTGGGCTGCCTGAAAGGGAAGTAGTCACTGCTGCCAGTGTGTGTGTAGGGAATTGGGCATTTTGATGAGTTCTGGCCAGGGTGTGAGTAAGCTGGCTAAAAACTGCACACCATATCCTATTTGCAGCCTCAGCTTGGCAGGGCTTCTATGGAAAAACTAAAGATTCCCTTTCCTGGCATAAAACCACAACAAGGAGTGGGAGTGAAACACAACTGTCCTAGGTTGAAATAGCATTCTTGCAGCTTTTCTGCTGCAGGGAGGTACAGCACTTGGAGCATGAATTGAGTTTTCTGACTGATGCTCCTTCATAGCAAGTCCTTAATTTCATCCGGTGTGATCCCTTGTTGTTATCTCTGTGTGTTCAGTTGAGAAATGGCTCTCTGAAAAGCCCTCCGAGAACCTGTTTGAAAGAGACTTTGATTGCTGGCTCTAGGGCTGTGTCTTGTCCTAATCTTTATCATATTTGAATTCCATTGTCAAGTGCCAAACAAAAGCACATCAGAACTAATAATGAAAAAGATACCACGTAAATAATTGGGTTGTTGGCAAATGTGATTGGATTTAAAATTCAAATACTTTAATCCAGAAGTGCTGACTGTGTGCACAGTGCCAGCAGGAGTGGTCACAGAATGATGCTTATTTCCAGCAACTATGTTCAGTGCTTTAGCCACCACTGATGGGAAATGAAGAAAAGCCAAACTCATTTAACTAAGAAATGGAAATTTGTTTTACTTTACTAGTGAAGATCTTTACCTCTGGGCAAATAACCAGCACCTTAGCTTAAATGACTTTTCCTTTCTGAGCTGATGCTCGTCATGAGGTAATAGCAGTCCTTGCTCAGTGGCCTGGGTTAGCATTCTTAGTATACACAGAATGGACTCCCATGGGTTTCCATGAGTTTTCTGGGTGATAGTGCCTGTCTAAATCGTCTTCGTCTCTTCTTTTTTACCCTTTCCCTCAGTTACTGATTTCTACTATTACACAGCCATCTCAGTTATGCTGGCAAAACTGGTTTGGGGAGCTATGCTGTAGATAGAAGAGGTTGAAGCATGGGACAGGCAGTCATTGCTTGGTGATGGTGGCTTCTCAGTTGATCTGACACAGTGTGCTGATTTACAGCTTGGATTTACTTGAAGTACTGCTGGCCTGCCTAGCAAGGGGATTCACCAGCACTCACTAGTGGAAGGAACTCCTTAAGCCAAAACTGTTGCTGATCAGCCTACCTTCCCTAGCCTCTTCCCTAGCTGATAAAAATTATTGCATTTAAGTATAATTTGCTGAGGGCCATCCTTCACAAGCTTTAAATAATTTGTTCTTGGTGGGAAAAGTCTTCACATCAGTGTTGCAATCAAGTAATAGCTGTGTGCATGCACTTAAGCACTTCTCCATTGTTGGGTTTCTGATCAAATAGGAACAGGTTTCCTGAGAAGAAAAGGGTCTGCCCTGTTAAGTGGTTAGGAAAATGTTACTAAGTTTTGCATCACTCACATTTGCTATCTGAAAAGTTAAAATGTGTGTGTGTGTCTTGTCAGCCCTTGGCTTCCTCACATTG
Source organism: Melanerpes formicivorus (assembly GCF_026170545.1). Taxonomy (NCBI): domain Eukaryota; kingdom Metazoa; phylum Chordata; class Aves; order Piciformes; family Picidae; genus Melanerpes; species Melanerpes formicivorus. The sequence goes on along the minus strand of NW_027142388.1, from coordinate 3,003,646 downwards.
GGACTAGTTAAACCTTTACCTGTGAGGCTGAAGGCTTCTCTATCAACTTTCCATTACACCCTTAGGCATTTAAACTGCAATCAATCCACTCTTGGACCTTCTCTTTAAGATGAATAGCTTGGACCTTAAGGCTGGATGAGAGTTCTTTGATCCTTCTCAGCTGTTCAGTGTGGTTGTGCTCTGAGCCCTCTGCAGTGTATCTGCATCCTTCCACAGCTGAGGATGCAAGAGCTGAACAGGTTGTGCCAGCAGTTACTGTGTGGAAGCCAAACAGAGATGATGAAATGTTCATAGTCAGCATTTTCCCCAGTATCTTTTTTTTCCCCTTCTCTTTCTACTGTTTATTGCTATTTTAACACTGACTTAGCAAGTCTACCTGCTGTCTTCCCAGTCTGTGTGAGGACTGTTCATGTGCAAGTGGGGATTGTAAGCTCAGTCTTACAGAATAAACAGAGAATGTGTGAAGTAAACAGACTACTGGAGAAAAAAAGCCATTGGTGAACTTCCTTGGGTAGCTGAAATAGCACAGTAACTGCCTCTCTCTTGGGGAAATTGTCTTTCTGCTGGAATCTCTTCCTTTTGGAAGATTTACAGCAGATGGAGTGGCCTCTGGCTTTGTTGGCTTGTTTGTGTCTTTTGGTGTTCAAATGGACTTGTAGTCATCCAGAGACCTCCCGCACAGTTTCTTTCCTGCTGCTCTCTGCAGTTACGTAACGCTGAAAGCCTGGCCTCTGCTGGAAGCCCTTTGCACTTTTCCTGCTAGGTTTTGTTCATCAGATGGTGGCTCTAGTGTGGAGCTGGGAAGGGGAAGGAGGTGAAATACGGAATGAAGGAGGAGGTAGTCACTTGGGGAGCTGATTGGATTGAAATAGTCCTGCTGTCTTGGTGCCAAGCAAACCTGCTGTGGTGCTTGATAGTGGGAGATGTTGTCAATCCCTTTTGTGTTCCCTAGAATGAGAAATAATTTATGTAAGAAACCTCTTTCTTGGAATGCAGACTTAAAAAATAATTAGTGATCCATTTGTTCTGTGTCCCTCAAGATTATCCAAGCGTGGGTTTGCTTGGGTTTCGTGTTGTGGTAGTTTGTTTTGCCACAAAAAGCATTTTTGTTGCATAGTTCAGATCTACAGGCGAGATTGTGGGTGGGTGAGAAGATCAGTTAAATTTAACACTGATCTGATCTGCTTGCTGGAACACCCAAATAATACTCCAGTCTTGGTCATAATTCAGAGAATGCAGAGATGGTTTACATCTGCCTTGAAGTTCAAAAGCAATTCTCTAAGGTAGTTTTTGAGCCGTGCAGGTAGCCCTGGCTGTGTTAGCCTAGAATTGATGGGCTGGCTCTGGCAGGTCTTGGTTTAATGCAGTAGTGGTATGTTCAAGTGGCTGAGCTAGAGCCTGGGACACACAGACAGTGGAAAGAAACTTGCTGCTGTAATTTGCCAAACTGACAGCTCTCTCTTTTTTTGTTTTAGATGAGGGCCCTAGCTTGTGCTTCCTGACTCCTATGTGCATGTGAAGTTTGTGGACTTGGTATCTAGCAGTATTTGCATCCGTTTAATTTATGACCCAAACTCCGTGGGGCCAAAAAGGAATGAAAGCTGAACGCCTCTCTTGCAGAAAGGAATGTACAAATGAGTCATCCCACACCACTCTTCATGCCAGCATTGTAGAGGCAGCAGGTGGAGATGAAAGAAAAAGCTTACTGGAAAATTGTAATCCATGGTGTAACTTCATCTCACCAAAACTCTCCCTAGTTTAGCCTTAGTTTGTTCATCTGAAAGACTCCAGAGAGGAAGCAAGTCAGATGCTTTCTGGGTTTGGTCAAAGATTAGTTATGCAGATTTTCATTGTGTTTGTCTTTGGGAGGTAGCTTGGCAACTCAGAGTGAACTGTCTGTACAAATCTTGGTGAGAAGCAGTAATTTCCTGCTCATTTAGTACGGTTTCCTAGTGGGCAGACTTTCCAGATAAGAAGTAGCCATGCTGCCGACAGCTAAAAGAAGTTGGGCTAGGCCTAGCACTGTGTGCCGGCTGTTTGTTCTTTTTTCTTTTCTCACATTCATATTGGGAAATAATGGCTAATATTTTATTTTATCTTGCTGAACCACTGAGGGAGAAAAAGGGCTTGTGGCTAAAGGACAGAATGATGAATTGTGATACCCTTCTCCAGTTCTGGGTTCTACCACAGACTTCTGACATCTTGCGGCTCCGAGGCCTGGACTCATCCTCCACCTCTAATGCTTTCTTGAAGTGCTTGATGTCATTTACCTGCAGAACCAGTGGCAAGAGCTGGGTGTGTCCAAAGAGGTGATTAGACTGTGCAAGATCTGAACTGTTCTGAAGCTCCTAGTCTTCATTTTGAATAAATGGAATAAATAAGATACTGTGCATTTAGATACCTCACTGAGATGCATGAAGGTAGTTGCTGTGAATTTGAATTTCTGTTATGCATCCATTTTCCTGCCTGGAAGATGTGTCCACACTTGTCTCTCCTAGGAGCTGTTTAGGTCAGCAGACTGCTCTGTCACACTGCAGCAGTATTGCCCTTTTGCAGTACAAAAGCTGCTGGTGATTGCTTTGTTCTGAAAAATCAATGGGCATGCTTGATTCGCTGAGCATTAGCTTTAGTGGGACTGATTAACACCTAAGTTTTAAGTATATATTATCACATCTGTTGAAGCTGCCCGAGATGTAATGTCTTGACACCTCTGGTTAACACCCAGTCAATCTGGAAAGCAGGGCAAGGCAATACAGAGCCCTGAGAGACATCTTACTTGTCAAAGTGACAAATTGCCCTTTCTGATTCAAAGGACCAGCTTGCATGGCAGAGCTAAGTAGCTACTGGAGAAAGGGGAGGGGAGCATGGGAAAAATACTCTATTTGTTTAGGCCTTCCCCTGTATTTCTTGTTGTTTGTTGCTCTGAGTTGAAGCCCTTTGTTTTCCTTAGTCTGAAACAACAGCAGGTTGAGAGGAGCAAAGCCTCTGGGATTCTGCCGCTCCCACTTCTTTTTCTTATAAACTGTTTACAATCTCCTTCAGTTTTCCAGCTTTGTATGGAAAAGTTCAGTGGGTCAGCTTTCCCTTTAGCTTCATCCATCATTCCAGTCAATTAGAAATAGTTGAGGGCCAATTGCCCAGTCTTCCATTAACTGAGACACTTCAGATCTGTTTAAAACAGCATAAAAGCCCTCTTTGTTGACCGTTGGGCAAGCACTGTGGATTTCCCTGTGATGGGCAGTTACCGCGTGGCTGAACAGAACCCCAGTGTGTCTTGCAGCACTTGAGGGATGAATATTGCTACCGCAGGCCTTGTCTGGGTTTTGATTCCTTCTCCTTCACCTCTGCCTCTTGCTTTCCCTGAAAGGTGTGATGCTATGAGATGGTCAATTACCATGCCTGCTTGCAGGAAAAAAGCTGCTCTTTGTGGCTTTTCAAAACTTCTGTAGCTGAGGTTTTTCTTTTCCAGTTGCTGAAATGTTCCTTTTTAACCTTGGTGCTTTAAAAGCTCTTGGCATTATTTGTTAGTCGCTTGTCGTGTGTGTTTCTAAAGGACAAAGGAAGTGTGTAAGTGTTCAGGAAACAGTTGGTGCATTGTGGTGTGTGGCTGAGTTCATTCTGGTGCCCCATGCCAGGACTGCCTGCTTTCATTTGGGGCTAACATTTTCCTTATGTTCTGAACGGACCAGCCTTAGGGCAGAGCTTGTGTGAGAGCTCTAACAGAGAGCTCGAAGCTTGTCATAGGTTAATGTGTTTGGGTTTGCACTGAAGTGAGCTGAATCCACTGTATATATAGCCATAGTTATGTATTTATATAGATATATAAAACATGTTTTGTTTTACATGATGTTTAACCAGAGAAGTAGACTTACTAAATGGAGAACAGTTTATATGCAGCAAAGTAGATATTTATGTATTCCTGCCTTGAAGTCATTATGTATCTTGCGACCTCTCCACCTAGTGTTGTGTCCTGCCTGGGTTTCAGCGTGGGCTGCTCCCTATGCTTCACATTGTTCCAGAGCCCTTTTGCCTCACTGGGTCATCATTTGATGCTAGCTATGCAGCAGTGTTTCCCCTAATGGTGAAGAACTTGGTTAGGTGTGACCTGTGCTGTTCGTGCTGAAGACTTGGACCTCGCTGTGGTTTGTATTGGAGGAGTGCAGTATGTGGCAAATCTTGAAGATAAGGCTCTGTGTTTTTTCAGATGGTGTCCTGCCTCAGTAGTGCAAGCAGTGCTTTGTCAGGGCTTGCCTATTTCTCTGTTCCCGAAGCACCATCTAAAAGCAGTCCTGTACGGTGTCCTGTGTGGCTTCCTGTCAGATGGTAGAGGCTCAGTGATGTGCACAGGCTCTGGTTAGCCTGGGTTCCAACTGAGATGCACGGAAAGCTCTCTGGACAAATGCAGGGCAGAGAGCACAGCAGGCTGGGATCTTCTGGGTGTGCTGAAAGAAAGGCAGCCCTGCCAAGGCAGGAGATGTGATGGTAATCAGATTTGAGAGTCTCTAACTGCTGGGGAGATGGATCTTTTACTGGAGAAAGATCTGCTACAACTGCACCAAGTTAAACAAATCCCACCAGTGATTTTTCTTCCTCATTGATGTCCCATTGGGATACCAAGCTAATGCAGATCTCAGGATATACTTTTCAGTTGGTGTGTTCCTGCAAACTCGCCTTTTTTGTCTCCTTTGTCCTCCACATGCCTTCAGCATATTACAGCTTGAGGACATGACTGAACTGGAAGTGCAGACCTAAGCTGGAAGGAGATCAGTGGGGCAGAACATCAGCCTCAGACTTGACCCTTGACAAAACCAATGTTTGCCTGCTTTGCACTTATAAATAATCTCATGCTTTGCAGAGACTGAAGCTTTAATAAGTAATTTAAACAAAGAGTAGTAGGAGGAGAGACAATCCTCATTTAATTCAATTAGCATTGTTGTCCAATGTCATTAATTATGCCCAGGCTTGTAATGAGTTTCACAGGAGTTGATACACTTGAGCCTTGTCTGTGCAGAGGTTGGCTGAGGACAAGTATGTCCACTGTTGTAGAATCCAGCCTTTGTGCTTTGCAAAACCCTTCAAATTTGCTGTCTGACAGTAGCCTGGAGTAAGCAGTAGCCTGAATAGCCTGCATTGCAATCTACTGAACAAAGAGTATCTCTGGGAGAATGATGATTCCATGTACATGTTTTCAGTGGGTTTGGAGAGGGACTGTTGTAGTGGAAGTAATAATCTCCTGCAATTTTATATTATTTCCAGTCTGGTTTAAATTGTTTTATAGGCAGAGAATAAAGAACTTTGTTTACTGTCTTAAAGTAGGATGTCTAATCCTCCTGGGGGAGGTTATTCTTTTATTAAAAAAAGATATAAAATAGCTACTTTGATGGAAATACAACTCCTAGGAATTGGAATGGTGATGATTATAGGAACTGTAGTATTCTAATGCAAAATAAGCCCTAGGAGATATGTGCCCTAAATGGTAAATCATTCTGGTTTGTAACAGAACAAGAATTACTGTTATTTTATGATTCCTGCCTATTTTTACAAGGTCTTTAGCTGTTTCATCTGCACTTAACTTTTACAGGCTAGGGATAAATTGATTGTTATTTTGCTTTTTAAATGGCTTGGGTTTTGTAAAGAACACTGGAGGTGCAAGCACAGATCAACAGGATAGGATTCATTTGGTACTCAGAAAAGCAGGGGAAATAAGCCATAGCTACTGACACCAGATCCAATAACTGAATGGGAATATGTCTTCATCATCTGGTAGTGTTCTGGAATCTTCTTGGAGGGAGATAAAGGTCATTGATAGGAACCTCATGGGTAATGCTTAACAGTTTTGGGGAGGATATCACCTTGAAATGTGTGTTTATTGCAAGAGAAGTCCTGCCCTTTTAGAGGGGTTGGGGGGGATCCCTCAAGGCTCTGAGGGTACTGAGGGACCTCAGTGGCCATGGCCACCTTCATGTGGAGCTTCCACCCAGAGATCTGAGAACTGTACTTATTTAAACTCTGCCCTGAGCCCTCACTTCATGCTTGGGCTATGCTGTAGAAGAATTGGTCTCCAGATGAGCTGCAGCTATGCCTGTGCCTGGCCATGGACCCTAGTCATCCAGATCCAGACCTGCAGACTGACTGCCCAGCCTGACCTCAGGCCTGCCTTGTCACTGTGGACCTATCTGGCTACCACTGACCTGAGGATTTGCTTCCAAGGCTGACCTTGAGCCTCCCTCATCACTTTGTTACTGCTTCTTGGTTGAGCTTGACTGCCATACCAGGTCGGTCCTGCTCACCCTCCTCACCCGCTGTGGAAATAGGCCCCTGCTTAGCCATCCAAACGATTCCTCTCCTCTAGGGAGCTGCTGGCCATTGAAGCTCCCTGTGTCAGGATTTCTGTAATTTGGCTGTTGTGCCTTCAGTTCTCCTTGAAGGAGAAGAGAGCCAACCTGCAGGATTATCAAGGATCCTGACCATCTTCCATCAAAGAGGGCTGGAAGGAAGCTCCCTTTAGATTTGGTCTTCCCAGATGCTCAGTTGATGACAGGGATTCCTGTGGCATGGCAGATCCCTTTTGTGCTGGGGAACACCCCCTTTGTGACAGTAGGAGAAGGGCCACATGGTCTTGGCCAGTTACAGGAAAAGAGGAATTGTCTGGTTGCTTTTGCTTTGAAAGGCCCCAACAAGGTCAATGAATGTGTGTTGTTCCAAACTGGAGTTGCCTACCTCTAGTAGGCAGGGATTTACTGGTAGGATTATTCATTAGGGGTGTCAGCTTCCAACTGTCTGGTAACTTGTGTTTCACTTTGAATAATTAGACTTACCTGCCAAATGTTTGAAATCTGAGTTGCTGAGATGTGTTTAGCAAAAGAGCGTCCTAAATACTGACTCAGAAGCTGAGCACAGAGGAAGACAGTTGAAAGGGGTAATGTGTCCCAGTTTCTACAATTTCTGATGACCTAAAATCCTTAATGATGGGAACTAAAAACAGATAACAAAATCTTTGCATCTTTTCTCCATTAATGTTAGCTCATGAAAACTCCAGGTTAGCCATGTGGAGAAAGTACTGGGTTTGGAGATCAAAGAATCACCTCCTTAAACTAAATCAGAGCCTAAACTGGATGATATACTCTCCTCTCTGCTCACTACATCCCTTAGTAGCTCACAAAGTAAGAAGGAAGAAACAAGATTAGTCTGGCTATAGTTGTCTGTGTGGAGATATCTACCTTGAACTTTGCAAGCTTTTATTCTTTTTGATGCTTAGGACAGTCTCTTGCTAACAATAGTTTTCTCTTGTAGGAATTCAGATCTGTAATATATCTCCCTGAATCTTCATTTTAGAAGCAGCCAAAGGATAAAAACCAGCACAGTGCTCATTTAAAGTCAATATGCTCTACTTTGCAATTTGCTTATGTTTAAGTGCCCAGATTTAAAGGTTTCCTTTGCCTACAGGCAGTCTGAACACAAAGGGAGACTTTATTTTTTTCATAATGAAAAAGTTCTGCAAAAGCCCAAAGAGCAAAATATTCCTTTCCACCTTCCATCTCCTCAGGTTTGTTATCACAAAGTGGAGTTGGCCTCTGAATAATCCAGAAGGGAAAGAAGAGATGTAAATTCATGCAATGACCTCAAGATGCAGCTAGATACTAGAATGATGGATGTATGTTTGCACATATGCCTGTGAAGGGAGTGATAAGGTCCTACTTTGAAGCACTTCTGGCATTTTCGTGCCTTGGAGGTGATGATGTGGTGTACAGGGACAGGTTGGAAAAAAAATCTCAGTGTAATTAGTTTCTTTGCTGTTGGTAAGGCTGGGGTTGTGTGAAGATGAATAGAAGTTCTGCGTCTTTACTGTATTGCAGTACAGTATAAATTCTTCTGTTTAATTGGAGGTTTTACTGTGACTGAGGTGTCGTGGTTTAGAGCGGGACAGGAATTGGGGTGAGAATATAGTATCTTCAAGAAGAATGTGAAGGGATTCATATATTTGTCCCAGGTGCTAGTTTCCTTCTGAAGATGTGGGCAGAAGACATAATGTGACATCTGAGCTCTCCCATACAGTATTCAGTGTGTATCTTGATTGTGGCCATAACAATGAAGTACTGCAGGCTGGAAGGAGTGATTTTTCTCCAGAATTTCAGAAGCCTTACTCCCATTGATTGATTTTGCAGTCTGAGTTATTCTGTGGTTTCAATGGTAGTGAAAGTAGTGCCTGCTTGTATCACCTCTGGTGGTCCAGTGTGTGTTATCTCTGAAGGCTGTCCTTGTCCTTGTTGCAGTTTGACTGAGATGATTGCCTGAGGCTTATTGTTGTCTTCTTGGTTATTATTAGCACTTAGCTGAAAAGGGAAGTGGCTTCCTTACTGTATTTCCAAGTTTCAGGATGTCAGAATACAACTGTAAGAAAAGGAAACAGAACAGGGGCATCTCAGCTTGTTTCAGATGAAATTCTGGCTCATGCAAGGATTAAATGACACTTTTCTCTGTGAAGCTTAATGACACCTCAGTACCCTGCTCCTGCTCAGTACTGTAAGGTCACTTGGGAAGATACTGCCCTTCAGGGCTTGCATAAAACATGGCTCAGCTAAAGGAGCCATCCAGAGTTCATCTTTGGAATGAAGTGCAATTTTTTCTCTATAAAATAGTGCAGAATGTAAGATGGTAGTTCTGTGGTGGTGAAGCTGATCACAGAGAATATTTAAACCTTTATGCAACCTTTTTGTTTTCTTGTGATGTGGGCAGGTATACTGAATGTACCCAAGGTGTTTTCTTTAGGGAAAATGTGTTCACCCTGCAATTTGGGTCAGAAAATAAGTGTTGTGCTGATATTTTTGTGTGTGTGGATATTCATTAATAAAGGATATTCCTTGTGCTCCTGTTTGACAAGATGTGCAAACAAAAGCCCTGCTTTGGCTTTGAGGCCTCTGTAGCCTGATACCTTCAGGGTTTATAATGAAATGAACAGTCTGTCATTTCATTTTATGGAACTGAGGATTCATAATGCTGGGGAAGAGTCTTCCTTCTCGGTATGCAAGCCAGTTCTTGCTGTGAAACTTCTGAAATGCATTCATCTACCAAAGGGGAGCTTCTCTGATTTCTGTGCTGAGATACAATTGGGTAAGAAAAAAGGAAAGGACAGGCATTAGTGCTGGGGAGAAGCAGAAATATGTCCTTTGGGCAGAACCAGCCTTTGATCTGCTTTCTGTTTAGTGTTTCTTTATGTTGTCTATCTGTTATAAATTTTAAATAAACTTATACCCAGTTAGCTGTTCCAGACTTGGTGAAGGGAGGATGGCAGAAGGATAACATTTCCCATGATTCAGCTATTAATCTTTAGCTATTTCTTCAAATTATCATTGCTTTGGAGAGTTTGAGGAAGGTGTCAGTTTAATGGTAGGTCTCGATGTTTTATAGCCTTGTGTAGTCTGCAGCTGGCTGCATTTTACCAAATGGAAATAAACTTGTAATGGTGTGCAAGATTAACTACTCTGAAAGGCAATGGTCCTGTTCACTGTGGAACAGAATGAATGTTTCTACAGGCAAAAATTCCACTCCTCCTACGCTGGGCACTGAAGAGAAAGCTTAAAGCAGGTTTAAATATAAGTTTAGAATGTTTGTTAATCTGTAGTAAGTGACCTATAAATTTGAAGTATTGACAGATGCTTCACATGATTTCCACTGACTGAGCTGAGCCCAGCTTTCTTGAGAGAGTAAATACTTCTTTCTCTGAATGTCTACTTGCAAGTTGTTGGGCAAAAGGTGTTTTTTTTTTTTCAACTGAGAATGTTCAAATGAACAGAATAGTTAATGCTATGATGGTTAAGCAGAAAGTTAATTTATTTTTTTTGCCTGCTGCTTTAGGAACAAAGCCCCAGTAACCAGACATCAATAGCAATGATGCAAGAGCCTCAAGAAATGGTGGAAGAGACAGTCACTGTGGAGGAAGACCCAGGCACTCCCACTTCCCATGTGTCTATTGTCACTTCTGAAGATGGAACCACAAGAAGAACTGAAACCAAGGTGAGAGGTGAATAAGCAATGAGGAAAATGGCAAAACACCATCCAATCAAAAAGAATGGAAGTAGCACAAAGCAGCATGAGCAGTGATAATGATGCTGTTGTGCTCTGCGGTGATTTTGAATGTTCCATTTGCCAGCAAACTTGAGTTCAGGGCTTTTTCAGTTTCACCTCTGTCTGCTTTTGGTCCTTATCAGCTGTGCTGTTTAGTTTGTGACTTCTTTGGAAGAAATGCTGGTTTCTCTCTAGTGGCAGCAACAGCTACTGTTACTTGCAGGAAGGAAGTGATAAAATTACAGTGGGGATGGACACCTCTTTGTATGTACTAACAGTAGTGCATAGTCTTAGGAGACTATAAGTGTAGATATGCAAGTGGATAAAACAATAGCTATGACTGTAAAAATAGAGGAGAGGCCCTAGATAACAGGGCCACAGGGAATGAAATAGTTTGTCTGAAATAGTCATGCCGCCGATAACGCTGGCCTGCGTGTTTGTCATGGCCTGAAAGGTGAGATTTGCTCCTATGTGTGGTGTACCTGCTGGTTTTCCATCTTCCCACGAAAAAAGACAGTGGCACCTCCAAAACAGGCATTGTGTCTGCATATGGGAGAAGTGAAAAAGCAGCAACCCCAGAGCTGCTGTTCCATTCAAAGAGCAAGGCATGCTGCTGTTACTGGAGTTCGTTCCAGACACGAAAGTGTGTCCAGAATGGGGGGGAGTGTACATAGCTGCCTTGCTCTGCATTCTTGTTGTTTCAAATAATGCCACTGACTTCAACTTAACATGCTGTCTGGAGATGTGTCCTCATACTTCATTGCTAAAAAGACCAACTCTTAAAATAATTTAAAATTATGGTAGTAATAATAAAATAGTAATTTGTTGAGTGAAGTGATCCTGAAATGTCATGGTTGGCTTGGCCCTAACTCTGCCAGAAGGGGTGCTGTGACATTGCTAAGGTGGTGGTTGTCTCAGGAATGGCTTTGTTTTGGTTTGGGTTTTGTGCTGTGCTAACATGGCATGGGTTTAACAGCTCTTAGACATGAATCTGGGATCAGACTTTATTGTTTGGTTTAATCACGTTGGTCTTTGGTTTGCTTTTCATTTTGGTAAGGAATGTGAAATGCGTCACTGGGGTTTAGTAGCATCACTGTATGTACTCAAGTGTCCTGGAGTTAATTGGAATTGACTTAATATCACTTCTAATAGGTACCATCATAGTGCTGTTATAAATCATACTGTTGTGTTGAGAGCCTTACAGAGAAAGGGATCTCTGTGCAGTGGCAGATTTCTGACCTTGATGCTCAGATGAGGACAGCAAAGGAAGGCATTTCTCTAGGGTGAGAGGTGCACATGCACTGAGCATGCTCTGTGCAGTAGTAGGATTTTTGTTGAGCCCAGGAACTGTTGTTCTGTGTCTTTGCCTGTTCTCACCCTGACAGAATAAAACCTGAACAACAACAAGGAAAAAAAAAAATCACACCCAAAACCCCTTAACCCAAACAAACAAACAGAAAGCCCACGCCAAAACACTAACAAAGAAACTCTGAATCACACACACAAAACACCACACATACGGGAAAAACCCCACACCAAAACACAAACACACACCAAAACCCAACAACCAACCACACACCAAAAAACCCTTCACCACAAAACCACCAAACAGACAAAACCCACAAACCTTCCAAACCCCCCAAACCTTCCAAACCCCACTGACTAATACAGCCTTGCTTTTAGTGTTCACATACTTACGCTTGTAAAAGAGAAACATTTCCTTTGGTGGGAATCCTCATATGTGTTTTCAGTAATAACTAATATGTTACTTAATACAGGTAATGTGTATTTGTCTTGCAAAGGAGCTGGCAGCACAGGGTGCTTCCTGTGACTGAGTAAATAACACAGGTCATGTTTTTTTGAGAGCCAAAGAGAGCAGAGATGTTTTCCAAATGTGAGCTTTCCTTGCTGGATGGTTGATGTGGGGCTTAGTCAGCCTAATGCCCTTTAGTGTGCATTTTTTTGATTCTTCAAAAGCAAATTTTCCTTTATTTTTGCTACATTGTATGAATCTGTAGCTTGCTGGAGAGCGATGCCTCTGAAATGCTTCCTGAAATGAAGCATAGCAAGAGCTGTATCTGTGAAGGCTCCTGTGTGCTGCTGTTCCTTTATTCCCCCTACCCCCATTGTTTCAAAAGTGAAATTTACAGAGATTATTCTCTTCAGCAGCGTATTAAGTAAACAACCTTAATCTAGAAGCATTGACAGCTTCTATGCTATGCTTTTCCCCACATCTTTGAAGCTGCCTGTAGCAGTGAAGCAGGAAGAAGGCATAATAGAATTTACTGTTTGACATGTTTTAAATAGAGAACATCTGCCTTTTCAAAATGAGATACCTCAGAGTCATTTTCCTCAAACTGTTATTCTCTTAGTACTGTACTAAGTCCCTACATAACATTCACTGCACAAAAGATGTAGCAGATAATACTTCATTTCAACTTTATAATCTGTCTGGAAGCCAAATACCTATCGTGCTAAAACAGTGAAAGTCACCTTGGGGAGAGACTGCTGCTTCTTGCCTGTCAGCTGGATCTCTGCCATGTGTTACAGGGAGCCTGTTTGGAAGTGGCTCAAGAGAGCTGGGTAAAGCAAATTAGATGTGTGTGTGCTTGTGGTGGTGTTTACTCTTTTCTTCCTTCAGGCACCTTTTATCTTTGAAATGCTAAAAGATTGAAGCAATTTAGGTCACTCTTATTTATTGAAAATGATGGTTTATGATAATGAACTGTGAAATCAATCTGTGTACAAAGTTGTTTAATTTGTAGTCCGTCCCTTTGCTTGGTGCTTTCTAACACCCAGCAAGGCCAGATCTGCCCCAAGAGCCATTAACTGCTGATTCCGCTTCCTAGTGCCAGCAACGGCAAAGTGCTTCTGACTGAAATTTTTCACTTGTGGCAGTGCCAGGTACCCTGAGGTGCAGCTCTCTGAAACTTTGCAGAAAATTCAAAGGCATCAGGTAATAGAGCAGGAATGGGTGAAATTGACAGCCCTTTCAAAATGCCAAACCTCAAGCTTAAAGTCGAAGGGGAGAAATTTGAGCTGATGTTTTGAAAACCAACAGGGTGAGTTCTTACACAGCATTTAATAGAAAGGTAATAGCTTCAACCTGCTTGGGTTGATTAACTTCTGCAGTCTGCAGCTGAAAAACAAGCTCTCAGAAATGTCAGAATGCTTTTATCCTCATGCATTCTCTCCCATTCTTTTTTCCTTTTTTTTTTGGTTTATGACATAGTTTCAACAAAACTTTTAGCCCTGTCAGCTTTCATAGTGCACTTAATTCATCAAGGGGAAAAAAAAAAAAACAAAGACAGAAAAGCAAACCAAAACCAAACTCAATAACAGAATGATAGAATGGTTTGAGTTGGAAGGGGCCTTAAAGATCATCAAATCCCCAGACTCCTGCCATGGGCATCAACACCTCCTACTACACCAGCTTGCTCAAGATCCCATCCAGTCTGGCTTTGAGCGCTGCCAGTCTTGGAGCAAAGACAAAATATAGGTACCTGTTCACTTTAGCAGCCATCACAGCACTGTCTTGCCTTCTCTTCTGTCTGTGCACTTGGAGGGATACACTTGTGCAACCTGCACATGCACCCAGTAATTCTAGTTGTTGGATCTTCTCATGTTTGTTCTCCCACCCTTCAAGAACAGAAAAATACAGAAGCTGCTTCAAATCCACAAATACTCCTTTTGTGTTCTGTTGGCAAATAGACTTCCAGAAATACAATTAGAGAAAACATTATCTTGGGGCCTGCAGCAATTATGTTGTTAAATAATTCCACTATCTTCAGGGGAGAGCAAGGATAAGGTCAGTAAACCTGGAATGTACTTCTGTGCTGGAGTGAAGGGAGCAGCAATGACAGCACTAACTTGCAGGCTTTGTTGCAGAGGGCCTGAATAAGTTGGTACATGGAAACGTTTTTTGCTGTGGTTGAAGCTTTAATATATTTTACAGGGAATAAAGAGTCACATTTGAAGCGTTCCCCTGGTATTCTGTGATTGTAGCATTGAAACAATTGAGCACCTTTGATTTGTAATTGAGCTAAAAAACCCCTATAAATAGGTTTTCTTTAGAGATGGAAAGTAAATGGGAAGTCAGATGACACTCTCTCAAAGTAACTTGTATCTCTCAGTTTTCCACTAGAACCTATCTGTAGTGAGGAGTTCATGCTAATGTATCTTCCTCCAGGTGGGGCGCATCTGGAGGATCAGGTGTCCCTCAGGTAAGAGAGTCTGTGGGACTCCCATTTGGAATAGCTTCATTCTCTCTGGCTAATGCATCAGTATCAAGGAAACCACAAAAAATGCTGGAGAGAAGATTGCTGTGCTGTCAGCTGTTCTCTTAAGAAATAGAAACACAATATTCCCTTGAGCTGCATTTCCAGAAATAAAGATGGGTGGGTGGGGTGATTTTTGGTTGGGGGGGGGTTGTTTGTTTTGGTTCCCCCCTCCCCCCCCCCCCCAAATAAATAGACCTTCCTCTCTGTGCTAATTACTTCCAAAAAGCTTCTTTTTATTGTCCTGCAGGCAACAACGTCTGTTTATCACATGATAAATCATATATCTCCATGCCTATACCCTGACAAATGAGGCATGAGTGAAATACTCTCTTGAAATAGAGACTCAGTTTGATTGCCCCACCATAACACCTGTACCATTATTGACTGCTTTTATGCTATGAGAAATGTCTTCTTTACTGCTTGAGTGAAATGTTCCTTTTTACGTGTCTGACAAGGGGGGGTTGATTCTTTCCACTCATTAACAGGGGCAGCATTCAGAAAGTAATAGAGGTGAAACTGTGCTAACATTGTCAACTTGTTCTTACATGTGCTGGCTGGCACTGATTCTTTTTTGACTAGTCACAGCCATTGAAAACTTGTCAGTGCTGCACTCAGATACAGGAAAAGAAGGCAAATTGTGAAGAAACTGCAAATGAATCCCCTGCATTCTGTCTTGGTCATGTTAAACCCCCCAGATCTTTGTAAATACTCTGTGAGAGCGTGGTGACAAATTCATTACATGTCTGGTAGGGCACAAATTGTCTAGGAATTGATTTTCACAGCATTCGGTAATTCTTGTGGCTTTTTTGTGTACATGTGCTGAATATTGGTGGACAATTGTCCTTGCCATAACATTCCTGTGTTGTGTTACCTCATCCTGTTTGACAGGATGATTCTTACAAAAAATCCAACTAAAATATGAGCGAGAGTCCAGAATCAACAGTTGGAATGCCAAGTGAAAACACAGCAGCAAAGCCTTTGTCTGAGGATCCTGCAGGTCAGAACTTGTTGCTGCAGCCAGATGTGGTATACTAGGTTGTTGTATTGTCTGACCTTGACAGCTGTATGGAAAATTAACATCTGACAGACGGTGCATGCATGGCAACATGGGTCTTGAAAATCACAACTTGGAGTTAGATTGAAAATATTTGTCTCCTGTTGAGTGGTGCTGCAAGTATGAGCTTTATGAGGTTATGTGAGTGCTGCTCTTGGCGCCTAGAAGCTGTCTCCTTGTTTCTTCCTAGGCAAAAGTGTCCATTTCTGATTCACCAAGCTGTCGAAACACCACCTTGCATCCTGTTATTCCCATTACTGCTTCCCAAATTCAAGAATGCACAAGCCCAGCACTTTGCAAAGCTGGCATATTCCAGGCCTGAGAAATGCTGCTTTTTCTACTCCTATGAACATACTCCATTGAATAAAACTGTTGTTTCAGCCCTCAGTAGGAAAATACTGAGCTGTGTTGCCTTGTGCCTGTCCTCTTTACAAAGAGCTACTGTCAGATATGCCAGCTCTTTTGCTGCCCACTTCTGTAAATGCCATGGCAGCTCTCATGCTGGGAGCTGAGTGCAAAGTAGAAGTGATGTGTATAGGTAATAAGCCAAAACTCTTGTTGGGGTCTGTGTCATGAAAAAAATGCTTAGTGTCCAGTTTCTTTTAATTATTACAGTGTTCACTTCAATTTGGAGATCCAGAAGCTAGCATCTTCCCTGATGGTTCTTTGCTAAGGAAAATGCCTTTGGGTTGAAGAAAATTCTTTCCTCTGTGGCCCAGATTAGATACTACAGTCATGGGGGTACCTGGCTATGCTTTATTCAGCATTGTGCTGCTGTTTAATGATGCCAGTGGTGGAGAGCCATTTGTGCTGCTTTCAGTATTGCAGGATTTCATTACTTCATTAGGCTGAAGTATCATTTGCTCACAGATGTCTCTAGGAAAAGAAATGCTGTTTGGGTGATTTTTTTTCTGTTTAGGGTTTCTGTGTGAAAACATCTGGCTAGAGGACATGTCTGGAGCTGCTTCAAGAGATGTATTCTAATTATTTTGTTTTAGCAACAACTTGGGTAATCTGGTGCCAATCTAAATGTTTACATCCAAGGCTATAGGTCAAAATAGCTATTTGGACTTCAGAGACACTGGGTGATCCAGGAATACATGTTACAGTTAGTGCTTCTTCTGATGCATGCATTTCATTCTGCGATTTACATGAAGAAAACTATAATGTATTGATGCTTCCTTTACCTCTATAATACTTTTAAATCCCAAATATCCCTTAACAATTTTGGTTTGTGTTCCTCCTGCCCCTGTGTATAATTCTCTCTCTCATCTTCATGGGTGTCTTGTTTTGTTGCTTGGGCTTTTTTTCTTACAAAATCAGCAGGTATTCCTGTTAGGGTAACTTTAACCTGTCAAAAGTAATGTATTAGGGTTAGGGTAACCACGATTAGTTTGACTGCGAGCTGCGAGGCAACTGCATCAGCACCGGCTAGCTCCGTGCTGTGCCGAGATCTTTAGAAGAGGAAAGAGCTCCCGGAGACAGGGAGACCGAGAGCTAAAGAGAGGGAGAGGAGAGGCGACCCGACCCCACTCGGAGGCTCTCGCTGCTTGAGAGGGCGACATGGCTGGGGGCGTTCCGGGAGAAGCCGTGGGAAATTTAAAGCCCGGTGACACCGGCAGAGGCTCTCGGGCTGCGAGCTGCGAGGCAGAAGCCTTCTCACTAGTTGCAACAGAGGGAGTGGGGCAGGAGAGGGAGGGCCGTGGTCAGACAGCTGGGAGCACCAGGCCGTTGGTGCAGGCAGGCTAAAAGGCACAGGGAGTGCAAACAGTGACTCAGTCTACCCCAGGGGCTCCTTTTGAATTAGCTGAGTTGGAACCCAGTGAGTGGGTTGTGAAGTATCCCAGGGGCTCCTTTTGAATTGGCACGAGCAGGGTGTGTGGGTGGGACACAAGGTGCTTCAGTCTTACTGAAGGCATAACGGTGGCTACTTGGAGGAGGAAGACTGTGCTCTCTGCACCTACCAAAATGGATATTGGCACCCAGGCCACAGGTTGTGAGGAATGCTGCAGCCTTTTACAGGCAACAGGGGGCAACACCGACTATGGGTGTGTGAGGTGTGAGCAAGTTTTTGACCTGCTTAGCTGCTTGTCACAGCTCCAAGATAAAGTGATGGAGTTCAGGAAAGAGGTCAGTAGGTTAAGAAGCATGAGGGAGAGTGAGAAGAAAATGGGTGACTTTCACAAACTGATCTTTACAAATACAGAATAGAAGTCAACTCTTAGTGGAGCAGAGGATTCTATATCCTCTCATCAGGTATCCCCCAGTCTTCCTGCATTATCTCACAGAGGCAGGGTCAATGGAAACAGGTAGCTACCCAACAAGACAAACAATACAAAATGAGCAAATGTGCTCCTTTAAGAAGCACACCACCCAGAGTATCCTTGCAGAACAGGTATGAGGCTCTGAAGGAGGAACTGGTTGCAAGCAAGGATGGGGACTCCTGAAGGCCAAAAGTGCCACAAAGGCCATAGGTACCACCAAGGGCGGCCTGCCCCAGGCCAGCCACAAAAACTGACCCTGGAAAGAAAAACTGAACGGTCATTGTAGGTGACTCCCTGCTGAGGAGAGCAGAGGGCCTGATATGCAGACCAGACCCACTTCATAGGGAGGTCTGCTGTCTCCCTAGTGCCTGAGTAAAGGATGTCATAGGTAAACTTCCCACCCTTGTGAGTCTTTCAGACTATTACTCACTGCTGGTTTTTCAGTGATGATGCAGCAGTGGGAAGCTCACAATCAATTGAAAGGGACTTCAGGACCTTGGGGCAACTGCTAAAGGGATCAGGAGCTCAAGCTGTATTCTCCTCCATCCCTCTGACATTGATGGTGTGGGCAACATTTAGGAAGAGCCAACAGGTCAATTCATAGCCCCAGGACTAGTGTCATTGACAGGGGTTTGGATTTTAGGATCACAGCTCAGTTTACCAGAGCTGCAAGCAACCAATGGGATGCACCTGTCCCAGCGGGGCAAAAGGATTCTAGGCCAGAAGTTGGCAGGGCTCATTGATAGGGCTTTAAACTATATTTGAACGGGGAAGGGGTTGTTAATTTCATGCTTGCCTGTGACAAACATTGGAGCAGCTCATCAGAGACAGGGGAATGGATGCTAGCAAGGGCTGTCCACTTGTTGCCCTGAGGCAAGCCAAGGACAAAGCACTGGGACACCCCAAGGGAATCAAGGGGGATTCACCTAAGAGAGTGGCACGGCCAGCACAGCTGAAGTGCCTCTATGCAAATGCATGCAGCTTGGGCAACAAAGAGGATGAATTAAGGGCCACTGTGCTACTAGGATGCTATGACATAGTGGCTACCACTGGAACTTGGTGGGATGATTTCCACAACTGTAATGTAGGGATATATGGGTATAAGCTCTTTAGGAAGGACAGGCAGGGGAGGAGGTGTTGCTCTCTCTATCAGTGACTAGCTGGAATCAGTGGAGTTCCACTTGGTCAAGGATGATGAGCTGGTTAAGACCATATAGGTGAAGATTAAGGGGAAGACAGGGGAAGGTGATGTTACTGTAGGGGTCTGCTACAGTCTCCCTGACCAGCAAAACCATGCAGATGAGGCACTGCACAGGCAAATAGAGGTGGCTTTATCTTCACAGGCCCTGGTCTCCATGGGGGATTTCAAGCACCCTGACTTCTGCCGGAGGGACAACACAGCTAGGTACCAGCATTCCAGGATGTTCCTGGACTGCATAGATGACAACTTCATCTTGCAAATGGTAGAGGAACCAACGAGAAAAGGTGCTATGCTGGACCTTGTTCTCTCCAACAGGGAAGGGCTCGTAACCAGTGTGAGAGTCAAGGATAACCTTGGCTGCAGTGACCACGAAGCAATAGAATTTAAGATCCTCAGGGCAACTGGGAGGATGTATCACAAGCTTGCAAGCCTGGATTTTAGACATGCAGACTTTGATCACTTCAGGGATTTTCTGGCCAAAGTATTGTGGGACAAAGCCCTAGAGGGAAGAGAGGCCCAGGATAGCTGGTCAGTATTCAAGGATCACCTTCTCTGTGACCAGGAGCAAAGTATACCCACAAAGAGGAAAGCAGGAAAGAATGGTAGGAGACCTGCCTTGATGAGCAAGGAGCTTCTGGACATGCTGGCACACAAGAAGAAACTCTACAAGGAGTGGAAGCTGGAAGGAGACAGCTGGAATGGGGGGTATGTGAGGAAGCTGCCTGAGCAACAAGAGGCCTGGTTAGAAAAGCTAAAGCTCAGTTAGAATTAAATCTAGCCAGGGAGATCAAGGGGAACAGTAAAAATTTCTACAGGTATATTAATGGTAAAAAGAAGACTTGGGAAGGTGTGGGCCCCCTCAGAAAGGAAACAGGTGAGGTGGTGATGAGTGACATGGAGAAGGCTGAGGTTCTCAATGTCTTCTTTACCTCAGTTTTCACTGGCAAGGGTTCCAGGCACACTCCAGAATAATGGAAAATAATGGCAGGGACTGGAAGAAAGAACTGTCTGGTAAGATCATGGAGCAGATCCTCCTGGAGGCACTGCTGAGGCAAAAGAATAACTGTACAAGTATGATCCTTGAGGTGCCTTCCAACCCTCACAATTCCATGATTCTATGCCTTCTGCTTGTCTTTGTATTCTCCCCAAAGGAGCTTTTGCTGGTCACTCTGGAAGACAGTACAGAAGTTAACAGACCTCAGATACCAACCAAAATAGAAGGTCTTTTGCTGGTTTGTAAATAGTAGTGGCTTTTGTCTGACACTGTCTTACACAGATTACCAGAACTTTCCCATGAGGCAGAACATTCTTGGAAGCTCTTGAGGCCTTTTTGTTCTTGCCCTTTAGCAAGGAACCCTGAACGCAAGTGCCCTCTGGACACTTAACAGTTTCCAGTTTTTGTCAGTTACTGGAAATAGTCTGATTCTATCTGTTGAAATGTGATTTCTGGAAACAAGATAAAGTTGTATTTGTGTACATATTTTCCTTTCATGTTTTACACAAGCTTGTCTATGCCGGTGTGCTCATGGGAGCTGCAGAAACTGTGTGGCATTAGTGTTCATTACTGCACATTTGTTAGTCACCGAAATGGTGCAATGACAACAGCTACCTGTTTGGCGTCTATGATGATGGTCAGACATAAGCAGGTCTTAAAAGAGAAAGTATTCACCCCATCTAAAAGCTTGAAGCCCCAAATGTTTGTGTTTGAGATCTTGGTTTCCTAAATATTGCTGCCAAATGGGAGCTCCATCAAATTACACAATGGTGCGAACTTGATGCAGAGCAGGTGGGAGCCTACAGTACAGGAGTCTGTATTTCTGTCAAACCAGAAAATGTGATGTGGTATTGTAATTGTGGGAGGCCAGGCTGTGGCTCCTCAACATCATAAAGTCTACTCTAGGCAAGATGCTTCCTGGAAACATCTGGGGTAAATCTGAACTGGTGTGATAACTTTGCTTGCATGCACTGTCATGTGGTTTAGATGGAATCTTGGGAAGAAGTTCTAGTCCAAGGGTTATGAGACCCTGGAATAGCATGCTTAGGGAAGTTGTGGATGCCTCCTCCCTGGCAGTATTCAAGGCAATACTGGATGAGACCTTGAGCAGCCAAGTCTACTTGAGAGGCATCCCCGTGGTGGGGAGGTTGGAGTAGATGATCTCTGTGGTCCCTTTGATTCTGTGGTTTTGATTTGGTACTAAGAGCTCCATAATTACTTGACTCTGCCTCCATGACCTGTACTTTTAGCTTTTAATAGACATATTTTGCCGTTATTGAATCCCAACCTAGCAGACAAGCTTGTGAGTACACCAGTGCTTCCATTCAAAAGGTATGTTATGTAGAATGCTTTGTGATGCTCTCTCCCCCTTTCACTGTTCTACCTCCTGATGTGTCTCACCACACTGTGCAGCAAGGAGAAAATGAAAATAATGATTTGCCATTTCTTCCCAGGTTACCAAAATGGTCAAAACAGTCACGACAAGAACAGTGCGCCAGGTGCCGCTCGGCCCCGACGGCCTGCCCTCAATGGATGGCTCATCTCCCATGGGCAGCTACACGGATTCAATAGACAGGAGGTACATGAAGAACGGGGAGCGGTATATCACGCCACAAGCATCATCCACCTTAACCAGGTCTTACAACAACTACAGTGATCCTTACCCCGAGAGCCATGAAGGCCAGTACCGCCCCTACGTCAGCCACGATGGCTATGGAGAGCTATCTGATAACTACGGCAGCTTGTCTCGGGGTGTCAACTACCGGCCTCGCTACGCCTACATGCCAGGAAACACTTACAGGCCTGATGATGGTAGCTTCACTTTGCCAAGCAGAAGGGACAACTATGGACCTGTTGCCCAGCCTCAGGTGGCAGTGGGTAGCAATGTTGACTTGAACCGCTCCCAGCCAGAACGCTTCCAGCCAGAGCCCTATGGACTGGAAGATGATAACCGCAGCCTTGGAGTAGACGATGAAGGGTATGAACTGGATCCTGATTACTCCACTGTGAACCGGAGGACATCTGCAGGTGTGCCAGAGAGAGGAAGACCTCACAAAGGAAGGTAAAACCCATTTGTTTCTCATCATTCTAATCTGCGCCTGCTTTGCTTATTTGAGCTCTTAAGGGTCTGGTAAGTTCTGGAGTTGTTTGACTGACAGATGGGTGGAACCCCCCCATTCCATTAGCTCCTAAATGACTGCAAATGCACATGAAAATCACAAGAGTGAGGGTGCTGCTCAAGAGCCTTTTCACTGTGTTTCAAAGCTGCATAATTTAGGTTGAATTCAGAAAGAAAGCAGTAATCTTGTATATGAGGATTAAGCTACTTTTTTTCTCTTCCTAAAACAAAGAGTTGTGACTACATTGTGTTGTCCTAGAGCCATCTCACACCAGCAAGGTGAAAAGAGGGATTTGTAATCTGTGAGGCTTCTGGCAGGTCTCGTTATGTGCACATCTGCCAAACAAATACTTTGAACAGCTGGCTGGGGTTGCAGACGAGCTGCTACCTGGCAGTGAAGGGATGCCTTGTTACATAAAAGCTGTCTTGTGAGGTGTTTGACAACCTCAACTCCTGATCCTGCGCTAATTGCACACTCTAGGCTGCATGACCAAGTTGTGCTGAACCTCACTGTGAAGCACTTCAGCATTTTGTAAGACCAGATCATTATTTTGTTCTGTGCCTAGAGAAAGAGGAGGTAAGAGCATCTGTGGTGCAGTTAATGTAACTGAAGTGACCAGTCTCACAAATTACTCGTGATTCGGTCCCCTTTCCAAGGCGTGTTCTATTTTGTGCCTAATTTTCTGATATTAGTTGTTGTTTGCTGGGCTTGCAGCTATCAGCTCTTGCATTTGAAGGAAAAAAATAAATAAGCCAATCTTGGGAATGCCTGAGTGTGAACCTGAAAAACCTTATATGTTCTGTTTTGTGTACAAACTTCCATGTGCCTACATGAAGTCATACCCTCATGTTTCATGTTTTGATGTGGGTTTAGTTCTCATTCTTACCCTTTTTAATTTAGAGCCATAAAGAGAGTCTGGAACCCACCTGCCCCTGTGTCTGCAGAAGCTCTTTAGACTGAGTATTTCTGACCAAGGGCTTCAATTCAGTAGCAGTAGTTGTTGGAATTTGGGTAGGACTTTTGGCTCTTGAAAGGTAGGCATTCTTCAAAGGTGATCCAAGGTCTGGAACACCTCTGCTATGAGGATAGGCTGAGGTAGCTGGGCTTGTTCAGCCTAGAGAAGACTCTGGGGGGACCAGTGCCTGAAGGGAGCCTACAGGAAGGCTTGAAAGGGACTTTCCATAAAGGGTCTAGAGGCAGGACAAGGGGGAATGGTTTGAAGCTGAAGTAGAGTAGGTTTAGACTAGGTCTTAGGAAGAAGTTCTTCAGTATGAGGGTAATGAGACACTGGAATGTCACCTGGGAGGTTGTGGATGCCTCCTCTCTGGGAGAGTGTTCAAGGTCAGGCTGTATGAGGCCTTGAGCAACTGAATCTAGTTGAGAGGCTTCCCTGCCCATGGTGGGGAGGTTGGTGTAGGTGACATCTGGGGTCCCTTCCAACCTATTCTGTGATTCTTCTTGGAGATGTTATGTCATTTATCATTTCATTTATATGTTTGTGGCTCTATCTTCCTTCACGTTTCTGGAAGTTCATGTTAAAGCTAAATGGAGTCAAGCACCTGTGAATTCACACCTGTATTGGAGAAAAAGAAAAGGGGGGGAGGGGATAATTTTCAAAGCATATCTCTCAGAACTCCTCTAAGTCCCTCATGACATCTTTGATCTTGCAAGCTTACTAACCAGTAGAACCACATCAGCATTTTATGGGGCTATAGGGAATACCTGCAGCCAGTGGGTGCCAAAATACCCATGGGTCCATCAGCTTTGATTGTTGCTCCCCTGTATCTAAGCAAGTTTACAGTTCTCATTAATAACAGCCAGGCAGCAGTGCTTTTAAATTTTTATTAAAATGTTTCCAACTGCATGCCTGATGAATAATTAAAGGTATTCTTAGAACATACTATTTGCATTTTTAAAGTTTGTTGGATTTTTAAGCATCCCTTTGATTTATTGCTCCTTGCAGATGGGGTAGGACCAATTCACTATTTTTGTTTTACACTTCTTTTGTTGTGAGTTTCTTTTCTATATTTAGTATGATCAAGAGGTTTTGACAAGTAATTAGCCTGACTGTGACAGCAAACATTAGCTGGTGAGAACATCAGAAGATTGCATGGGGGCCTCTTCCCAAGTAGTTACTTTTTGACATTTCAAACAAATACTTAACAGTTCAATAAACCTGCGTTTCAGATCTGCCACTGATCTGCAGGAAACTAAAGACTACAAATGGTGCTTTGTACTAGATGAAGGTAATTACTACTTGATTATTCCTCTCTAGGATTTTTAAAATCACTTGGTCTTAGTGAAAATGATTAAATAAATGTGATAAATGGATAGCACTTTTGATTTTTAAAGTTGTATGTCTAGAGCAGGGATAATAACACTGCTGGAAGCTTTTCTGCGCATTCAGATTGGGTGTCTTCCATCATGGTGGAAATGGATTCTTCTGGTGGCTAAATCACTGTATGAATTTAAGTTGTTCTCTCATTTTCTCCCCAGTAAGTGCTGCCCTCATTTGTTAGTAACTTACAGGTAAATTAAGGATCCTTACTGTCACTTCTTAGTTTTGATGCTGTTCTGAGAGGACTGAATGGAGGTTTCTCATCTGAATCTGTAGTAGTGAACCTATATGATAAGGAGGCAACTCAGCTGTGTTTAGAGGGGAGGATGCTCAAGGGGATTGCAAGTACAGATTGTTCTTTCCATCCGTTGCCTGTTCCAACAGAGATAAGTATCTGTTATGCCTTCCTTGTGTCATCACCAGCCTCAGCAGAGGATTCAGTCCAGTTTTGAATCCTCTTGTGTGTCCTCCTGAGGGGAAGCAGAGCCTGGCAAAAGCAAGACCTCATTCTACAAAGTCTTTAGAGTGCCTCTTCAATTGGCACAAAGTTCCTTACTGAAATCCCAAGCCTTTCTGGCCTTTTATCCTAAGCAGACACCAGCTGCAAACTGCGAAATGAATGTAACACTTGTATGAGTTTTTGAGGATTAAATGTGCAAATCCTTCACCTGTTTCCTCAGATCTTCTTATGTTGAAGCCACAAGGAAGATGATAAATCCACGAGCTCTCTCCCAGTTTTTATCTATGCTAGAATGTGTTTTGATCAATTCCCTGAGACAGGTGATTAGTGAGACCCAAGACATCCTAAAAACTCAGCTGCCTTGCTACAAACAGATGGAAGGCAAGATGCTTGCAGTCAGCAACTCTGGCATGCTACCAAATCTCTCCAGTCCTGAGAGTACAGAGCTCTTGGCCTCCTGAGCATGGGTGATTTTATCTCCTGAAACTCTCAGTAGTCTTTCTTCTGTGTCAAGTGCCTTTCCTTTCCAATGTAGCTGCTCAGCTGACGTGAAGGTGAAAAATCGCATTTGGCCTCCACCAGCCTGACTCTGAAAGATGATTTCTTTACTGTGTTGCTAATTTTACTCATTTGTCTTCAGAAACTGGGTGTGTTTCACTGTCAGAGATACTTGCTTTTGTCGTCTCTACTCTTTGCCTAGTCTGCTCCCTGGTACCCAAGCCCCATGTCAAAGGAGGGGAGGTGGGTGGGTTCTAAATTCTGCTGCCCTCCCCACCACCACCTCCATGACTCCTCCTAAAGCACCTGAAGCTCTTCATATCCACTGGCACTTTGGAATGCAGCCTTTTCCCTGCAGCACAAACCGGCATCTTCCCATGTCCTGTTCTGCCCAGCTGTGTCCTGGGGATTTCAGCAGAAGGAGGATCATCAAAGCCTCCTGGCTGTCTCCAGTGCATCAGTAGCTTTGTTTCAGAACAATGGAAGGAGGAAACCTTTTTTCAAAAAAACATTGTTGGAATAAGTAGCAGCTTGGGATGTGAGCTGCTTTTTCTTTTGATGACTGATTCTTTAGGTCTTCAGATTGATATTGCATACCTAATCATTTGCAATTAAGAGTTGGCATTGTTGGCACAAGAGCTCTGTGGTGCTCTCTTATCAAGGCAGCATTGCACTTTCAAGTCCTAACTCTGAAGTTTTATTTTGGGCAACTGCAGTGAAAACAAGGAGCTTTGTGTGGCATGGGGGAGAGGATGCAGCATAAGGAAGATGGGCCTATCTGTGTGGTTCTGTTTGGAAGGCTTTGTGGAAGGAATGCAAACAAACTGCATCCCAAGACAATAATTATCTTTGTGTATTTGCATGGGTGAGGAGAGAGAAGCCTAGCTGGGCAGGTGTAATTGAGGTGCTGCGCAGTTATCTCACGGGCAGATCATGGGACTCAGGTGCAAGTTACCAAGTCGAGCAAGCAACAGCTGTTCAGAGGGCAATTACTAAAATGAATCTTCTGCTACTTTTCTTTTATGCAAGCAACGAGAATTTAGCATGAGGATGAGTTTGAGAAATGAGGTTTTGGTGTAGTTTTAATGCTGGTTGTCCCAAATTTGCATATGTAAGACCAGGAATTGTGTTGGAGGAGTACTTAGAGGGGGTTTTCTATTACTTCTGCTCTGTGTGTATGAACAAAAGTAAGTCTTTTCACTGTTGCTACTTTCTTCTTGGAATGATGGAAACAGCTTTGTTCTGAAGCAGAAAACACAAGGGCTGTCCAGACATTATAAATTGCTGTGTAGGGCAAGGACTGAATTATACACACACAAATAACTGCGTCAATAAAAGGATTTCCTCAGACTCAGTCTGGGCTTTGGATATTGGCCCGGTTTTATCCTTTCATTCAGTTTATGGTTTAGAACAGCAATTAAAGCAAGTTAAAGTCAGTAGAGGTGCTTTTAACATTAAAAGCATTAATTGTGCAGGACTAAGTTCAGTCTCCACCTCCGGCTGCTCTGCTCCTCAGAGTCTAGTTTAATTAGCAGTGGCTTTAGGATAACAGCATGCTCCATTTTCTTTCTGAGTTCTAATGGTCTATACTTCCTTCAGCATGGCAGCAGAAATTGTTCAGTAACATCAGTCAGTGCTTAAAATGAGAGTTTTTAAGAATCATTTTGCAGCACTTCAAACTACTTGCTTTCTGGCCAGGGAAAAACAGGAAGGCGAAGAGCTGCAACTGTTTTATAAAATAGATTACATAAGAAGTCAGTTTATTTGAACATCTGTTAAAAGTAATATTAGAGTGAATACAGGATGAAGAAGGAAAATCTTCTGTAGACTTGAGGTTTAAAATAATGGGATTGGTTGAAGTTTTGATTGAGCTCCTCGATGGGTTATCTCAGCTCATCATCTTCTCATCCAGGTTAGTGAGTTGGGGAGAGCCTTTGGGGCAAAGCCTGTCAATTTTATGTGTTAATACTTTACTCACATATAAAATTGACATCTCTGTGACCAGTGGGGTCATTGTGCACAAGCTTCTGATTTCCCTTTGTATTTTTCCTAAGGACTTAAGTGTTATCTCACTGATGCACCACATGTGCACTGAAGCTCCCTTACAAAGACTGCATGTTCTGGAGGGTGCAAGGTCTCCCTGTGAATAAGGGGTGAAGTATTATCAGTGCGCCTCACTAGCTGAAGCTGTAAATGCCTTTCCTTACAAATCTCTTACAGAAATAGTCTCTCTTACCAGCTAGTAGTGGGAAAAGTGATCAGAGGGGGAGATCTTCTAGAGGTTAGAGAATTATAGTTGCAGCAGTGGTGGTTAAAGGAAAAATGCTTCACAAATGCTGATGTTGCTGTTGCGTGGTGGTGGTGTTAGAATGTGGGCATTTGTAGTGTGAGAGTACGATGTGGTAGAATAGTTTCAAGTGTGTTGCTTCTAACTTTGAACAAAGACAGTAACACCTTACTATCTATGTTAACTGGTCATGACCAATCTTACTTCAGTCACACCAAGTCAATTATGGCTCAAGGAGATGGGTGCCGTTCATTTTAATGTTGTAAATGATCTTAAGAGTGTCTAACATCCAGGTTAGTCACTGCTCAGGAAAGCTCAGAGTACTGGACTTGTTTTGAATGTCCAGCAGATTACTCTGGTGCTAAAAGTTTGAGCCAGCTCTCTTGACCAAAGGTTCTTACCTGTGTTCTGAATGATTCAGTGCAAGCTGCACTTCAGGACTTAGACTTTCCACCACACTTGATACTGTTACACACACTGATGAGGTCAGCATGCTTGTGTGAGCATTAACATGGAAATAGAGTGGAACTTCGCAGACTTGTTGAAAAGTGTGTTCTCTGCCCAAGCCTTGAGTGCTTTTAATTAGAGATTGGGTTTGTTGCAGAAGTAGCAGCATTAATGAAGCTCAATGTTTCCTACTAAATGTAATCCAGCTCTATCATAATTGTTTTGCTAAGTGACCAAAATGAAAGCAATCTGTTTGATGACTTGCAGTTGCTGTCATCCTTTCATTGCTAGCCAAACAAACACTGTGCTGTAGTCCCATCATTGAGTACCCAGCTATGGTTAATTTTCAAGTTACTGCAAATAAATTACTTGAAAGCATAAATATGCTGTCCCTAATGATGTTTGTGATCGTGGAAGGTTTGCTCATAGCTGAAATCCCTGGCTCAGGGACACACAGTGTTTAAATGTGCTCTTTGTTTTGTTTTTTATTCTCCCCTCCCACCCATTCTCTTGGGACTGTTGCTTCTTACAGGGGCTACGATGACCCCGTCGAGACAGAGATGGTTGAAGAGAGGATACCTTACCTTCATGGTGGCTACGCAGCACCACTGGCACAGCCAGAGAGAGGAAGCATGGCCAGCATTGACCGGCTGGGGAAGCGCTCTCCCTCCATTGACAGCATTCGTAAAGACCCCCGCTGGAGGGACCCCGACCTCCCTGAAGTCATTGCCATGCTCAGCCACCCCATTGACCCAGTCAAGTCCAATGCTGCAGCCTACTTGCAGCACTTGTGCTATGAGAATGATAAAATCAAAAAGGACGTGAGGCACCTTAAAGGGATTCCTATTTTGGTGGGCCTGCTTGATCATCCAAAGCCAGAGGTGCATCGTAAAGCCTGTGGGGCTCTCAGAAACATCTCCTATGGGAAAGACAATGAAAACAAGGTGGCTATAAAGAACTGTGATGGGATCCCTGCATTGATCAGATTATTGCGAAAAACAAATGACATGGAAGTCAGAGAGCTAATTACAGGTCAGTGTCTGTAGTTTCTTTAATTGATTATTCTTTAGACTCCTATGATCCTGCTCTGGCAGGGGGGTTGGACTTGACATCCCTTCCAACCCCTAACATCCTGTGATCCTTTCAGCCTCAGGAATGAAGAATTTCTGGAGATTAGAGTATTGAAGGAGAATTGAGATCACTGGCTGCAGCTGTTTCTGGCTGCACCAGGTTTGAGGAGTGAGAAAGCCAAAGGCAAACGTGCCTATCAGGGGGAAATGGAGATCATCTGTGTATGTAGCGCACTCAGGTTTCAGTGGCTGCTGAGAGATGGATGATGGTTCTTGGATGTAGCATGTAACTGCATGTGGTCGAGGTACTGAAGATTAAATGAGTTTTAGCAACTTCATTGACAGGTAATTTGTTGTGCATTTGCCCTCAGCATGTTGTAATCATGAGGTAAAATATGCTAATCTATAGCTTGTCTTGTTAATCTCTTAGAGAACAATCCTGCTGCCACATCCACACCACTTCACATTGGTAGAACAGTCAGTCTCCTCAGGAACACTTTCAGGCCCCAGTTTCAGGTTTCTGGGGCTGTATATAAAGTTGCAGTGCTTCCAGGCTGATCTTAAGCAGTATGAAGGTTGCTGTTGTGATGCTGTAGGTGTGGGGTTTGCTTCTGCAATAATCAGAAGAGGGACAATTACATTTTAAAGTTACTGAGTTAGCACACACTTTGCAGGGGTTTTTCAATCACTTAGAACTCCATTATTCAACCTGGTTTTTATTTGAGCATAGTCTTGGATATCTTCCAAAAAGAACAATAAAGTATATGCCAACTTTCAGAGTTCAGCCATTAAGTGGAAGAGGGTAGAAAAGGATGTCAGCTCTTAAACTAAGGAGAAATAGATTGTTCTTCAGTCTCCTATAACTCGTGAGGAGTGAAATGGATTTCCCTTTCTCTTCTCAGAATCAGCTGGAGGTGTTTGGAGGGAGACCAGGTCAGTTGCGATGAATTTCAGTGCCAGAACAGATTTTTTTCAGGAAGTTTTGTGAGTGTGGAAATGGGTCCAGGACTAAACATTTAGCTGCTTTATCAGTGCTGGACTCTCCAGCAAGGCCCTATTGCAAACATGGATTAAGCCATTAAAAGTAAACGTCGTAATTCTGTAATCCTCTCCAAAAACAATTACAGCAGCTCTCCCAACTTTTTACTGGTAATCACAATTCTCTGAGATGACCAGTGCCTTGGGTGTTCCAACTGTTCTTCTCCAGGCATTATAGGATGTTCAGCAAACTCAATCTAAATATACAATGTAGAAACTAGCAGGATATTTTCCAGTGAGCTGTCTGTTTTGTCAGAGAGTCTGTAAGGAGCATGTGATGGCTTTGCTTTGTCTCTTCATTCATGGAAGCTCTGTAGGTCCACTTGTTCCACTCATTTAGTGTGATGGCTGGTTTACACTTATTTCTTTATTTTTAAGTAGTATCTATTTATCTGCTGTTCTGGTTTACTCAAAACTCATCTCTAGAGTGCTGAAAAGGAATGAAGTTGTTTATTTAGATGCAAGATAAGAGAAGCCAGTCTATAATTTACTCTGAAGGAATATCATTATAATGCTAAGTTGTAATCAGTCACTTTGGAGATGGCAAAAGCAAACTGGATGTTTTCACTTCTCACTCTAAATGGTGATTTCTTTGATTTCCCATTGATAATTGTTTTTACAGTTCCAGTGCATTTTATTTGACAGTAGCTGCTGCTAATTAAATGTAGTCTTTTTATTGCACTTTAGGTGTTGCTGTTTAAAGGTCTTTATTTCCCCTTACTGAGAGACACCAGGAATACTGAGGGCATTAACCTAAACAGATGTCCAGTAACAGGTGATGTGCATTTAATCTCCACCTAACCAGGAATAAGTTCATTCCACTTCTAAAATGATACCACTAGATCCGGTGTGAGACATTCAAGCATCAGCATAGAAGAGAAGAGTATTTCAGCAATGCCTCTGTGACTGATGCTGGTGGGCTTGCAGTCAGGGTTCAAAGCCTCAGCTGATAATGTGGAATTGTCCATTAGAAAAAAGAGCTTCAAAAGTCATCAGAGAAACAAGAGCCAGCTTGAAGTGCAAAGGGAGCATTCATCCAGGGCAGCTACAAAAGGACTTTTTTTTGCAGCCTCAAAAATTTAGATCACATTTCTGATGGTTCTTGGCTTCCTATCTGGGTACTTTTCCCAAGTTATAAACCAAAGTCTGCCTTTGCCATGAAAGTTTCTTAGTCTCTCTGGGGACTTCTGCAGCAGTGCAAGAAAAGAAAAAGGGAGGGAGCAAGAAATAAAAGGAGAGGAGGAAGGAAAAAGGAAGAAAAGATAATGAGATACAGAGTTTGCTTTTTTATTTCTTTAACACAATATTGGCTGCTTTTTGAAAATTGACTAGTAACCATCAGCTGGTCATCCCAGGTGTGGACCAATGACAAAATAACTCCACCTGCCCAAGAGACTGAAGTAATTTGTAGAAATTTAAATTCAAGAGCACTTCTGAAGCTTTTTTTTCTCTGGGTGTGGGACATTGCCTGCAGAACAGGAGGTACATGAAAGCATACCTATAAGACCTGTTATTTGCAGCTGGAGGGGGAAGCTTTCTGGCAAAAGAGAGGATCATTCTCATCTAATTTGAGAGTCAGCCCTTGGCTTTAACACAGCTCCATGACCTCTGATTGACTTGATCTGAGGCAGCAGCCACAGCTGTCCAGAACTGTATGAATCAGGCCCCAGCCAGCTGGGTCTGGTCTGTGGGTTAATGGGGTGGGACAAGAGCCACACCAATATATAAAAAAATACATCAGGGAGAGATGCAGTGGCCAGGGAGTGTGATGGAGGAATGAGGTGTGTGATGCTCCATGCTGGATGAGCAAGACTTGATGTATCAGAAGTGTGTTCACTTGGCTGCTTCTCAGAATACATGTTTTGAAGAACCAAAAGGTATTGATAAGCACTTTTGGAAGTGGGCTGAGTGTACTGATACAACAATGCTGCCAGACAAAGAAAGGCTGTTGCTTTTATACTTGCAGATAGCAATAATTGTAGCACAATTTGAAAACCACCTCTGGGTTAATGCCACCTCTGTTTCACCAATCTGCAAATGGCACTAAAGCATGCTGTCTTTCAAGGTAAGGCATGTGAGGCATGGAAAAGTAGCTTCAAAACTCAAGGTACATTCATAAAATGCCACAGATCTCATTTTTCTTGCTTTTTGAAGTGTGGGGTTATGAAATGTTTCCCATCTACTGCATTGGAAAAAACCCACCCCAACTATTTAACCATTAGCTGCCATAAGCAAATCATGAACAGAGCTGTGATGAGAACTATTCCTTGCATCCCTTATTAGCCTTGGAACTGTACTGCTGAACTTTCAGTGGATCGTTTTCTTGAGCAATGGAGATAAATGAGGATTAAGCTGATAAGGAATTAAATCTGTTCTGATTGGGAAAGCTGCAAATGTTTTATCTTGAGTCATGAGGAGAGTGGGGTTGTTTTTTTGAAGGAAATGTTCGCATCAGATATGCAGGACAAAAATTCTATCTCATTCTTTGAAAAGCAATCAGGAGTTGGTAGCTTTAATGAATAATTTTGTTCTTTGTGAGAAGATTGAAAGTAATTTTGTTGTTTAATGACATTGCAGTGATTTTAAGTGGTGCAGAACGTGATTTTCCTGATGCTCTGTGTTGCCAAACTGGTTTTAATTGAAAAATTATTGACCTTCAAAATGCTCTGCAGAGGAAATATTTTGATCTAATACTATAATAGAAACTCACAGATTGATCAGCTTGCTCAGAATTCACACCTTCTGGGCATTTATCTATGCTAAGATGCTGTCAGCTGATCAGACGCTAACTTCTCTTTGAAGCACCCTGCTGTTCTAAAATTTTCTGATTACAGATGAGCATTCTCCTTGCATTTTCTATTAGAAGGCTTTTCAGAAGGTCTCTCTTCATGGTGTATTCTATGACACAGCCACCTTCCAGTTCCTGAAGGGGGAGCCTACAAGAAGACTGGAGAGGGACTGTTTGCAAAGGTCTGTAGTGATAGTATGAGGAGCAATGTTTTGAAATTAGAGTAGATATAGATCAGATGTTAGGAAAAAGTTCTTTAGCACCAGAACTGGATGCAGTATTCAAGGTGGGATCTCAGCAGAGCAGATCATCATTGTGATCATCTTCTGAAAAGCAGTAGGTCATCTTCTTTCTCTAGTCCTAAAATTCATGCTATTTGTGGTCCAAAAGGCCAATATTTGTAGTGAAAGTGCATGGAAAATACAGGTAACTCACTTCCCTTGGAGGTGGTGGTTATATTTTACACATTGGTATTGAATTTACTGAAATCTAGACACAGGTCTTTAAGTCTTAAAACAAAGATTTGAGCACTGGGAAACTTTAGTACAATCCTGTCATAACAGAGTTCTCAGAATATTTTTGCTAGGTATTTTTGGCTTTTTAATTATATGTCTGCCTGATTCTTCTTAAGGAGTAAAATTTGCCTTTGTAGTTTTACTATCCAGATACAGACATTATGCCACTCCTCCAGGAAAAAATTATTATTAGTATCAGTTGTTTGTGTTTGTTTCTTGCATAAATGTGTATTTTGGAGCCAGTTTGTTAGGAAAACTAAAGGCTTTCTTCCACAACAAAATGGGAGCAATTAGCACTTTCTGCTTAGTTTTGAGATTATTTTTCCCCCCCCAGTAGCCATTCTTTTGTGTTCTGCTGTGAGAAAGGGTGACTTATTGTAAAAGATACAAAGAGAAAATGAATTCATATTTCACCTATACAGTCTTGTTTGAAAGCTAAAAAAAAAGTGGCTTGTAAAAACACCATCCAGTGTGTTGTCTGTGAATGGGAAGGACAACAGGCCAAAAAAACCCACAGTATTTTTGTATGGGTTTAGGAAAAGACTGATGGAAACATTGATGTTCATTCTGTTGTCTGCCTCAGAGTTTCTTTATTAGTTAATATGGTCTCCAAAGTCTGAACAGATGCCTGGATTTTGTAAAGATCACTTTGAATAGACGACACCCCAGCATTTGACTTCTGAGGCCCTGCTAATCATCAGCCTTGGAGGTGGTTGTGTAAGTGGCAGTCACTACTCAAATGGAGATAAAATTCCCGTCCCTGGTACCCGTCATGACCCTATATGGATAATGCTCTGATATTAAAATAGGACTTTTGGCATTTCACACTTGGAACTTCTAGCAGTGAGAGCCTGAGTGTGAAGGAGAGTTCCCACGAGATAGCAGCCTTGGCTCACATGAGGTAGGGGTGGTGGCTCTGGCTGCCCTCCACGCACTGCAGGCCTCTCTCTCTATTGCATGCAGCTTTTGCCTTGATGGGGTCCAGAGAGTCTGTGTCTTAGGCCATGCAAAAGTAACAGATCCAAAATCTTTCTCCAGTGATTTTTAAGTGTTTCAACTTCATATGTTTTAATGCCCCTTGACAGGACAAGGGACAGTGGTTTGAAACTGGAGCAGGGTAGATACAGATTGGACATCAGGAGGAAGTTCTTCACAGTGAGAGTGGTGAAATACTGACCCTGTCCTTGGAGACGTTCAAGATCAGACTCATGGCCTTGGTCAGCCTTATCTAGTTGGAAGTGCCCCTCCTCACTGTAGTGGGTTTGGGCAAGATGACCTTTGAGGATCTCTTCCATCCTAATACAGTCTGTGAATCTTGGAGTGATTGAAAGGGACTGAAACATAGAAGATGCACCTGTCCTGTTGTTCTGTGTTTTGATTTACACATATATGGTAAGGGGGATGAGTATCTGCAATTTGCACAAACTCACAGTTGTAGTAAAACAGAGGATTCCTCAGGTTTATATTCTGTCCACTTAGGGAAGATTTCCTATATGCTCTGGGGAATCCAGCTTTTCCAATTGGTCTCTGAAATTTTGCTTCCTTCGCATTTTAACTTGGAGATCAAAAGTGATTATCTGGCTCCCTCCAAGTGTTGTTACTGATAGTTGTCAAATGCCACCAGGCTGGGCCTATGCAGAAATTATCTCTGAAGTGAATGTCCTGGTTTAGTCCTAACCTGGCGAGCAGTCACTGTCAGGACACTGGTAGGGCTCTGTGGGAAGTGTTATCACTTATGCAAGACTGGGTATTTTTACTGCTAAGCAAAAGTAAGTAGGACTCTTTAGTTGTTCTGATGTTTGAATTCTGTCTGCTTTGGCTCATAAATATGAGAAGACAGGGAAGTCTTGGGTTCCTTGTGGCACCAGGTGATTTGAACACAGATAATTTCTGTGACAGGAAAATGTGAAAGTAAATAATAGAGAGGAGTCTTGAATGAAATATTGTCTTGTCCAGAGGATCAGCATAAAATCAATGGTCCTCCATAAATTCACCCCTGGTATTAAGACTTGCTCAATATACTTGTCTACTGCGCTGGATGAATTTTTACTTTATGAGGTATAGCTAGACTTAGAATTTGTATATAGCAGAAAAACTCTATTGATCTCCACCAGCACATTACCTGGTAGCTTCAGAAATATCCATGTCATGATGGAAGTCCTTCCATGCTTTTAGAAATGCTTCCTTTGCACTGACAGTGGAACTTTCCCTGAGTTATGTGCTAGTCCAGCATTTCCTCAAGTGGTCTTGCCTTTTCATTCAGTTTTGTGATTTAACCTTCCAGTGATTCTCTCCAAATCAAGGAATTCTATTTAATCCAAAGATTTTAGATAGTGGTTATTCTCTTGTTGTTTAACAATCACTCTTTGTCTTGCAGGCACCCTGTGGAACTTATCCTCCTATGAGCCCTTGAAGATGGTCATCATCAACCATGGACTGCAGACCCTTACCAATGAGGTGATTATACCCCATTCAGGTTGGGAGAGTGAGCCCAATGAGGACTCTAAGCCTCGTGATGCTGAGTGGACAACTGTCTTCAAGAACACTTCTGGTTGCTTGCGGTAAGGCAGAGCTGTGGAGTGTTTATCTGTTCACTACCTCCTCCATTTAGGATTTTGGTTGGAAATAAAGTGTCATTTCTCTTTCAGCAGCCACAATAGCAGGAGGTACTGGCCTGCCATGAATTCTCTTGTAGGACTTGTCAGTTTAGGTCTGTCCAGTGGGGGTTCAGTGCAAAGAGATGGGGGAAGTGGATCTGTATAGGGTGGTGGATAATATGATGGAGAGTGATGCAGGTAAGGCTAACTGCCAGACTGAGGACAGAAAAAGCCCCAAGTACTGAGAATCATGCTTGTATTTGTCTGCTGTACTGTGATCACTGGGCTGATTCTACAAACACTGCTTCCCTTGATGATGCTGGCTTTATTTGAAATGTGTGTTTTCAAATTACTCCCTTCTTGGGGCTGGGCCTTGTTCTATCAAAAGGCAGCTTTTTGCAGAGTGTGGGGAACTGGTGTCATGGAATTACACTGAGCCTGAAATGTGGATCCAGTTTGAGGCACACTTTAGTGAGCACACTTGTAGTTTAAGCTAATGGTTTCTTGAGCTTGTGGTCTCTAAATTGCAGTAGCTATTCCCCTGAGTAAGTAGACAAATGAAGAACGTAGTGAAAAGTGTTCTGAAAGGGCCCATTACCGAAATTATTTGCTGCCCCACTGGAACCTGAGGTCCTTTAAGGAGGCTCCAGACATCATAGGGTTTTACTTACTGTTGTCTGCTATTCTAATAATGTTCTGCAAGAGTAAATTAGGGAGGGGAGGAGGGAAATAAAAGAATTATAGAATAGAATAAACCAGGTTGGAAGAGACCTTCAAGATCATCGCGTCCAACCTATCATCCAACACCACCTAATCAACTAACCCATGCAACCAAGCACCCTGTCAAGTCTCCTCCTGAACACCTCCAGTGATGGTGACTCCACCACCTCCCCGGGCAGCCCATTCCAATGGGCAATCACTCTCTCTGTGTAAAACTTCCTCCTCACCTCCAGCCTGAACCTCCCCTGGCACAGCCTGAGACTGTGTCTTCTTGTTCTGTTATGAGATTCTCTAGTAAGTGTAGACAATAAATTGATCATTAGTAGACTAACCTAATCTCTATTAGTATATGTGGATCCACTTGAGCTTCTGCATTCCATGATAGCTTTGAGTGGAGGTGGTGGTTGTTGTCTGGTAGGGTTTTTCATTTTAAAGTGAGATACTGGTTCAGAAGCTTGTGCCACTTTGGACATTGTATTTTTAAAGCTAATGGAGGGTTGTGAAGTAAAGTAGTACTGAGATACGTTAGGGAATTAGAATTTGAGGTAATTAAAAGTGCATCAGGACAGCAGCCAGTGAATGGTGAGTGCCTTTGTTCTTGGAGAGGGGAAATGCATTTCACTCCTTTCATCTGCGGTTGGCTGTCATAGTCATGGAGGACTATCTGCTTCCTTGTGGAAAATTTGAAGCTTCAGTCAGATGTGGGACAAGGTGATTCCTTGCTTGAAAGTAGTTGCTTAAGGTAAATGGTGAGAGGTATAGCAGGGAAAGGTAATCTGAAAAAGGTCATTGGTCCATGTCTTTTTATTTTGCCCTGGAGAGAGCATCCTCTTGCATAGGAATGGTGCAGGACTGTCTTGGTGTCTTCCTGCAGTGAGTTAAAGTGAGTCCAGGCCAACAGGCAAAGATGCAGGAGTCGGTGAGATATGAACTTAGAACTGATTTACTTCTTGTTACAGCACTGCTGATACTACATACCTTTTGTATGTAATATCAAGATAAAAATGGACTTGCCAAAAGTAATTTTGCTACCACTGTTGGAAATCATTTTGCATTGTTTGTTGAAGTCCTTTGCACCAGGAAGGTAAGATAGTTAACACCAGCAGAGAACAAATTGCTGCAGCCATCTGTCTTGACAGACATCAGTGTTTTAAAAACTCCTTTTCCTACTCTCCTCTTGTTGACAGGGTAGCTGGTCCTAGAAATTCAATTTTCCATGAATGGAGCTTAATGCAGACTACATACAGTTTACCAATTTGATAGTTAATTGGGAGGTTGGTCCTCCTGATGGTGTGCCAGCCTTCTTTGTCCCCTTTGGAAGTGAGCCTCAGGTGTGTGCTGTGTTGTCTTCCTTAGCATCTGAGAGAATCTTTGAAACTCTGAACTTTCAGCTACTCTTGCAGTTTAGATACCTGAGCAGGAGACATGCACACTGCATGCAGGATGTAATTCCTTTTGCTATCATACTTTCACTTAATGAAGTTTATCAACAGATGTGGATGAGTTTGTTTCAAACTCAGTGATTCACAGCATGAACAGCCAGTTAATTATTTTGCCTTTTCGCTCCTCCCTGCCCCCCCGCCCCGCTTTCTCATCTTTACTTTGTTCTTAATCTAGGTCTCTTCTTTGATAATGTGGAGCCTTAGAAACATTTACTTTGAAATAATTGAAAACAAGTAATTAAAAAACAAACCAAACAAAACCACAAGCAAAGAAAAATAATACACAAAACCACCCCAACACCCAAACCAACCAACCACAAAAACCCCAACCACCCAACACTTACTTGCTTCTACCTCCTCTTTAAGTCCTGATCAATCTCATATTCCTTTCCAGTCCCATCCTGTCAATGGCACCTTTTTTCTCCCTGTGTTATTTTTAAGTTTCCCTTTAGGATTTCAGGTGTTGGTGTATGTCCAGGTCTGAGTAGGGCAGGGTGAATTGTATTCTACATAGTCAGGGTAGCCTGCCTGTGCCTGTGGGTGGATTAATGTCTGGTATCACAGTATCACAGTATCACTTAGGTTGGAAAGGACCTCGAGGATCATCGAGTCCAACCTGACACCGCAGACCCCATGACTAGACCATGGCACCAAGTGCCACGTCCAATCTCCCCTTGAACGCCTCCAGGGTCGATGACTCAACCACCTCCCTGGGCAACCCATTCCAATGCCGAATGACTCGCTCGGTGAAGAACTTCCTCCTCACCTCGAGTCTGAACCTCCCCTGGCGCAGCTTGAGACTGTGTCCCCTTGTTCTGGTGCTGGTTGCCTGGGAGAAGAGGCCAACTCCCTCCTGGCTACAACCACCCTTCAGGTAGTTGTAGAGGGCAATAAGGTCACCCCTGAGCCTCCTCTTCTCCAGGCTAAACAATCCCAGCTCCCTCAGCCTCTCCTGTATTAGCAGATAGTGCAGTGCTGCAGGTGTGTGTGGGATGGAAGGATGCTTTATCAGAGGGGTCAGTAACTGGGGGCAGTGTCTTAGCAGACATCTATACCTGCACCAGAGTTAGTTCTTCTGGAAATTAACTTTTCAGGGTAAGAACTGATTCATGCACTCATCTTGCCCCTTCCTGAGGTAGCTGAGGTACTTAACTGACTTTGTATAGCCCTGCATCCTACCCACCTTTGGAAATAACAAAAATCCATCTGTGATGCTTGATCTGGAATTCAATTTGTATGGCCAAAGGACTGCTGTTTAGGAAGGGATGTACCTGAGATACTGTTTGAGAAAGTCCTGTGCATGATACTGAGTAACACTGGATCTGGAAATCAGAGAAACTGCAAAATTTGTGCAGAGTTTGTTATCCTCAGGAAAGCCATTCAAATACTCCCTCTTATACCATGAGCTGAATAATCTGGAGTTGCATTTGATACTTAATTACATCCATATCAAACTACCACAGCTAGCTGACAATCTACACATAGCCACTAAGAATCAAAATCAGGCCCCAGGCAGCCTGGTTTAGTTGAGGATGTCTCTGGTGACTGCAGGGAGGTCAGACTAGACCTTTGGAGGTCCCTTTTAGCCCAGACAGTTCTATGGTTCTAAAACAAGAAAAGGCAACTGGTTAAGTTTGAGATTGGCTTTGCAGACCAGTGTTTACCTTAAGGACTCCTCCCATGTCTGTGGCTGCTATAAGGATCTTCTAAATCCTGGTATCACCTGGAACATGGAAAATGTGCTCTGTGTGCCATCCCACTCTGTACTTGGCTTGCCAAAACCTCTCTTTGAACAAATGCTTTTGGAATCCTGTATTCCCTTTAGCAAAATAAAGATTTAACAGCACAGGCAATTTGCAAACTATGATCTGATAATGAAATTCATGAGGTGCTTTTTCTGTAATCCTTACCAAGAAACACTGAAGTGTTCAGAAACAGTGCAGGTGGTGATAATTTTGTCTCCATTCTTACCCTGACATCAGGAAAAAGGTGTTTTCTCTTACACTGCTGTGTTCCATTTCTAGGGGCAGACCCAATATGATGGATCTGCTGTATCTGTAACAAAATTACTGCTTAAAATGGATAGATGCTGCCCTGGGTGTAATTTTATGAAATAAAGATATTCTTATATTCAGGTGAACCTGCTGAGAGAAATAAATATAATGGAAATCTGAAAAGGAACAGTAAAAAGACAAAGCAAAGACTGATTTATTGAAATTAAGTGGGGGTTTTGAGCATGAAAAAGTAGGACTGGAGAAGAAGTAAGAAAGAGATTTGCTAGGAGAATCATTAACCATGTGCAGATGTTCCTTTATTTCATTTGGAGTACAAGTTTCATGTCTTTGCATTGAATTTTATTCTCTTAGGTATGTGGAGAATGTCTCTTCTAGTAACTGTCTTTTTATTTCTTTAAACCCCTCAATCCCTGCTGGGATTTGCATTCCAGAAGTATTCATTTTCAAATTGCACTCTCTTCCAGTTTAAATAATGTCATCATTTGGTGCTTCTTAGCAAGGCCATTTCATGATTCCTCCCTACAGCTTTGACCCAGTCATATGAAGGTGCTTTATGAGGAGAGTAAAAACCGAATCCCTTGCAGGACTGATGGAGCTAAGGCTGCCTCACTTGCACCCTGGCATGGCCAGGGGCTTCATTTCTCCCCAGGTTTCTTCTCAAGTGTTTCTCTGTTTTAGAGGGGAAGGGCCATGTCTGTGAGTCAGCTGCAGTCACTTCATGTTTTGTTTGTGTAGGTATCCACCATCATTTCTGCTTCTCTGGAAGCAGCAAGAATTTTAATGATTTAAAACCAAAATTCATTTGGGGCTTAATTGCTGCTTTCTGCCTAATTACTTTTAGTTCTCCCTTGGATTTTTTCACTTCTAAGAGGACAGAGTAGAACTTGGTTCCTAAATTGCCAACTTTCTAGCCTGATTCCTGTGCTAAACTGACCTGCTGTCAACAAATGTTAAATGAATTAATTTGCATAGCAAACAGATGCAAAGTGCTCCTTTTTCCAGGGTACCATCTGTAGCTGCAGCATTTCTTGTCAGTTCTCCAAGTACACAGCAATTCACATTCACAAATAGCCCCAGGGTTCAGAGACCTGGCCATGGGTGTGCGAACACAAACAAACTGCACCCACTTGACTTCCACTAAAAACATGCATTCTTCAGATCAGAGCTGCACATAACAGCTTGTCCAACATCAGCTCCTGAGAAGAGAAGGGACAGCCTGGTGGTTAAAGCTGTAACAAGGGACTTGAGAAGTAGGGATTTAATTGCTGTTCTGCTGCTATTCTGGCAATTACAGACAAGATTAATGATACAAACCTTTTTGTGGTCTAATTTTTTAATAGCCCTATCTCCTCCTGGTTTGGTGAGATTCGAGCTCCTAAGTGCTTGAGTGGATGTGAATTTCAGTCACTGATCGTCACTCTTCTGTCTTTAGTGTGGGATTTGGCACCTCTGTCCTTACCTTCCCCTGAAGTTGGTAAATACCAGTAGTTCAAGGAGGTTGAAGTGGTTGATCCTAGAGACAACAACCCAAGATAAGCACCTCCTCTAGGTATGAATTAAGAGTTTGGTCTCATGGAAT
Source organism: Melanerpes formicivorus (assembly GCF_026170545.1). Classification (NCBI taxonomy): domain Eukaryota; kingdom Metazoa; phylum Chordata; class Aves; order Piciformes; family Picidae; genus Melanerpes; species Melanerpes formicivorus. The sequence continues at coordinate 2,961,874 of NW_027142388.1, read as the reverse complement.
CAAAACCTAAGGGTTATAAGTGTGAGATACGATGATTGAAGATGAGATGAGAACTCTGTAGTTTCAGAGCTGAAAACATACTCCACCAGGATAAGAAATGATGGATAAGTGTCTGAAGGCTCCTGATATGTACTTCAAAGGAAAGAGGACTGCAGGCACTTGATGGTAAATCATTAACACTTGGGGTGTACCAAATAAAGGTTTTGTATGAGAATGTTTTCAGCCTCCTTTTGAGGAGGACAGTTAAGATCCATGCATGTACACCTTGTGCTGCAGGTGTAACTGGCAGTGCTTCAGTCATACCTAATGCTGCATAAGGGAAGTGTCTTTATACATTATGAATGTGTGTGTGCATGCAAACACCTACAGCACACCTGGTTTGGAGCTGGAGTGTGTGCAGCTGAGGCACAGGGAGGTAAAGATCACAATCTGTGGTGTTTTGGCAGAAAGGTTCTCTGTCTTTGCACCTCAGAAATTACTCTATGAATGACAGAGTGATACTGGTGTGTCCTTTTTTTCTGTACATCTCTGCATGCTGAATTTGAGGATGGGGAAAAGGCCTGTCAAAGGCAGGTGGTTGTGCCCTCCTTTCTTATTAATGATTAATGTGTGGCTTTTCTCTGAAGAAAAGTGCTTGGGAATTAGAGCGTTCAAAGTGAATTACCTTCAAGCTCTATCCATCTTTAAATCCTGTAGGCATGATAATGGTATGTGGTGACAGTCAAATAATATTTGTCCTACCTGCACTCTCATATACTTGAGGCAGCCTTTATCTCCAAGGGACTGAAGAAAGAAAGCACTTAAGTGGGAATCTTTGACCTGGAAGCGCTGTCTAGTGAAGAGCGGAGCACAGGAGGTGAAGTTCAGGTGATACTGTGCTACAGAGCTGCCAGCCAAGCTACCTTTGGTGTTCAAGGGAACTTTGCTTATTGAAGCATGGCAGAATAGAGAAGATACCTTAATGTGAGTTTTCAGGTGCCAGCTTTTTATTTTGTCCTTTTTTGAGGCAGCAAATTAGTAATTGAGCTTCACGAGCCTGGCATTAGTATGGAGCCCTCAGTGCAGCAGCTGCATTTCTTCCCTACTGCAAAAAGGATTCTTTGACTAAGTCAGTCCTGTATTTGACTTCTCCTCTTAGCTGTTCTCCCTTATCACAGTTCAAGAGGTTCTTTTGTAGGGCAGTTGTTTAACCAGAAGGCTGGAGAGAACTTCTAGCAAAGCTTAGTGCTTTCCTGTGGCACCAGAGGAGGTGGGGGAAGGTGCTGTCTCTGTCCATCCACACACCACACTTGGAGGCTGGTGCACTGCACTCGGGTTGTTTTCATACTGGGTGCAGCTTTTGGGAGTCTGCTGCTCCAGAAACTGGAACTATTGATACTGTCAGTACTTTTTTTGTGCAACAGGTACTTCTGAGCTGGACTTTTCAGGGAAATAGCTTTAGAAAAAGATAAAAACCAAACAAATTTGCTGGTAAACCTTCACTTTGGAGGCAGCAAGGAGGATGGAAAAGGGAGAAGCTTATCTGCCCAACCCAGACTGGAAAAAAACCAACTCAAATTAAAAACCCACACAATAGAGAGGAGTGAGCAAAGGCAGTTTCTTAATTAGCTTACTGATACTGTGCAGGATCACAGCATATGGCTGTCCTGGGGCTTATATGATGAGCAGAGCGTTTAATTCGTGCTAGTAAGGAGCTGTTAGGGTTTCTCCTGACAGTTCCTGATGTTTAGCTTGTAACATAAATAAATTATGCATAGATTTTAGCAGCAGAGACATAACCTACTTACATGCAACCTTAATGCTTTACAATCAAATCTGGAGTATAAATTTAAAGTTGTGCACTTGCTTATTGCCTTCTGTCATTACTTAGGAATGAATCTAGGTCCCTTTTCCCTTGGCTGTCAGGGAGGGAGTCTACAAAAATGTGTCATTGTGGTGGGATGAAGAGCAAGACTGAAAGCAAGCTCACTACAGTCACTGTAATGAGCATAGTTTGCTTGGAAGGCAGGTAGACCATGAACCTTTGTTAGATAGATACCACTCCTTCTTGTGATTTCATGATTCTTTTTTTGCATTGCAACAAGAATGTGTGACAAAGGAAGCAGAGGCCTTTCCTCCAAGCAGAGACTGGAATCATTTGGAAGCTAAGTAGTTGCTGGGCATCTCGGATGTGTAGTGTTTCTGCATCATTTTGCACTACAGGAGAGCAAGCTCAGGCCCTCCAAGTAGCCAGTCAGAATTTTACTGAAAAGGTATTGCACAATATTTTGGATGTAGAAAGCCCCAAATAGCAAAGGATGTACTTGAAATCTGTACCTTGTTTGTTAAGCTCTACTGCTGACTATTGAGCCCCTGCTTACTGCAGGTAGCTCTTATAGGCAGTGCCAATGTGAACATGAGACCTGTAACTCTGCTTTGTGAGTCTCTTGCTCCGTGCCAGTGTTACTGGAGCACAGACTAAGCTTGTGAAGCCTTTTTCCAGGGGTAGCCACCCTGGTAGGTCCTCTTTTGAGCATCTGACCAAGTAAACAAAACCAATCTTTATTCCAGTAGCTGGAAGAGGTTTACATGCAAGGCAACTGGCAATGCTTCACTGCTTGTCTCTTTGGTCTATCTGGATGCTTAAGTGGAGCAGAAATCTCCAGTGGGATTTGCTCAGACCTGATACACTTTTTTCTCAGCTGAACAGCTGCTCCCTACCTAAGGTCATCATCAGCAGAGCTCCCCTGTCTTTCTGTTCATGTTATATGGATTCTTTACCACATTTCCTGCTTGATTTCTGATTCAACTGCCTGCTGCCAAACCCCATTATGTTGTATGGTGTCTGACCAGTGCTGCCTTGATCAGGCTGTCTTTGTGTCAAAGGCAGCTGCTTTCTTTTTCTCTTATTTTTAGAACAATTAACTTAATACCAATTAAACTTTCTGGTATTTCATTTGAGCTGAAGTATGGAATTCATTCTATTTCTTCATGAAACAATGGAATAGTTTTTTAATGCTGTGCATTCTTGCTTTGGGACATTCAGTGCTGAGAAATCTGCTCAGAAATAGAATACACTTATTGCCATATTATTTATCAATCTCCTTTTGTTGACATCCAAACTTCTTAATAGTGAAACAAAGGATTGGTGTGGAAGGGTGTCTTTAGAGCCAAGGTTCACAGCAGGTGGATAGAAGCAACTAATATATTTGAATTAGACTTGTGAGAACCTTGTAACTATATAGGATCCAGTTCCTTTTGACCCTGGCAATACAAAAGTAGCCATTGGAAGGTTGTTTATAATGATAAGTAAGATTCAGTTGGGCAGTCTGAGACACTGCAATGTGCACAAAGATGCTGTTGGAAAGACCTTGTTGCTGTCACAGTATCACCAAGGTTGGAAGAGGCCTCAAAGATCATCGAGTCCAACCTGTCACCACAGACCTCATGACTAAACCATGGCACCAAGTGCCACATCCAATCCCCTCTTGAACACCTCCAGGGACGGTGACTCCACCACCTCCCTGGGCAGCACATTCCAATGGCAAATGACTCTCTCCATGAAGAACTTTCTCCTCACCTCGAGCCTAAACTTCCCCTGGTGCAGCTTGAGACTGTGTTGTCTTGTTCTGGTGCTGGTTGCCTGGGAGAAGAGACCAACCCCTTCCTGGCTACAACCACCTTTCAGGTAGTTGTAGAGAGCAATGAGGTCTCCCCTGAGCCTCCTCTTCTCCAGGCTAAACAATCCCGGCTCCCTCAGCCTCTCCTCATAGGGCTTGTGCTCAAGGCTGTCACAGCTGCAGCTTTGCGCCATGCTTCTTCCAGAGAAAGATGGAAATGTTTCTAGGAGAATATATTTTAAAATTTCTTGTTCAGCCTTCTATTTATATAAAAAATCTCCCAACCTGTTGTCTTCATCCCCAGCTGGATCTCTAAGCAAAGTGCTGCTTACACCCCCTGAGCTGATGCAGGATGGTTAAGTGTTCAATAGTACTATAACCTCTGCTTCATCTGCAGCATTGTGATCTAACAGCTGATGGCCCTTTCCAGCCAGGTGGCAAACAGCAATAGCTTTGGAAATACTAGTTTTAATGTTCAGAGGAAAAAAATATGTCTTTTTGATGCTTGTATTTTCAAGTTTCTTTATTGTTGGGGGGGGGGAAGAGGGAAGTATCAACCCCCCCAAACTCTCCACATCTCCACATTGCCTTTCAGATTGTTTGAGGGAGCACACTGGGGGCATTGCTACATGACTGGCTTTGAAGTAGTGACAATTAAGTGCCATGCATTTAATTACTTTAAAATATTTTCTCTTGAGGATAATTTTGGTGTGTGGCACAGGCACACAGCTCTCCTATCCTGGAGGTAATGAATACCAACTCTGTTATGCAGATGTAAATGTTACATTCAGACTTGCATCTTATTAAGAAGACTATTTGGTGCTAATAACCTGATGTACAGTATGAACAGATTTCTCAGCACGTTCCCCACCATTTTCTGCAGCCTGTAATGCCACCAGACTGGATTCCTAGCCTGATGTGTTTCTGTGCTGCTAGGTATTTACCTTCATTTAAGGTTTACTCAGTGCCCCTGTGTTTTGTTTTCCCAGGAAAAGCATATATTTGAACAGCCTTACAAATCCTCTTCCACTAGTCCTATCTACAGTCTGAACTCCAAGAATTTGAGGGAGAATGCAGGTTGCTTTTTCCAGCTAAAGAGTGGGGATTTAGTCTCTAGAGTGAGATTTGTGCTTTACTCTTTTATATACAATCAGTCATGCAGTTGATTTCCTTCCTGTGTACTTTGAGTAACAGGGATGGGTATTCCATGACTTTTTTCTAGAATTGTGCTTTTGAGCACACTGGGAAGCTTTTTGTTGCCCTTTGCAGTGTGATGTGAGGAAGATACTACTGCTGTTCTTAAAATACATTTTTTGTTATTTAATGGACTCTTGGACAAGTATTGAATAGCAGAGGAAGCTGCAGAGGCCTGCAGGAGGTGAAGAAACAAGGCAAGGGAAGTAGACTGTACAGAGCACCAGAGATGAATGGCAGGTATCATGCATCCCTGGTTTGTGTAATCAGGCAGTACCCCATTCCCACCCATTTGAACAGGCAGTCAACTTTATTTTCATTTATAACAACATTTTGCCCATCATCACTGCCTCCAAAACCCTGTGGAGTTCCTGTTTCAAGTTGCTCAAACATATCTTCATCTGTAGAGGGGTTTGATATTAAACTGCCCCAGCAGGCAAGTCACTGAGATAAAGTGTTTAATTCCAAGATCTTGGTGCTGTTCCAGTTGTTGCATGGCAACAGAGTTAACAGAGTTCAGAAGTACTCAGCCAGGGTTTTGGCTTCCTATTCTGTTTGGTGTCTGGTATCAAACAATCCATCCACCAAAGAATGAATTTCTTCTGATATAAAAGGATGCTTGTCTGATGCACAGAGAAGTTCAGTGGGAAGCAAACCCCAGCTTGATCCAAGTCTGGATGCCTTATGTTGCTATCTGTGTTGCATGAGCTTCAGGAAGTTTTTGCCCTGGGTGAGGCTTTGCATTCCTCCTGTGGAGTGTTGCCCTGTATGATCTCTGCAGTTGCCCTGCAGATCCTCTGTTTATGGCTGCTACAATCTGTTGCCTTTTACTTTGAAAGTTTCCTTTGGAACATGATTTTGTAACATCCTCAATTCCATAACATGCATCCAGACCAATTCCAGTGCAGATGGGAAATAAGAACATACTATTCCTGACTCCAGCCAGTGGAGGACAATACCAGCTTGGCTGTTCCAATGGCATTTCTGTCCTTTTCAGTGACCAGTACTAGCTCTCTCTCTTGTACATGTGGTCACTTCTGTCTCCATGCTACAGCCCCTTCTGAAGATCCAAGATGTGAATTTGACCAATGACTGCCAGGTGATGTTTTTCAAGGATATAGATAGTGTAGAGTCTCAGCATTCTAAGATAAAGAAAGGCAATCTGGTATTTTCCTGGGTTGCAGGAGCTTTTGAAAATGGCTCTGGGTTGTGGAAACCAACCCTGGGAGCACTTCTCCTGGGATTGTCAGATGAGAACTTGCTCAAAGCACACTTGTCTTCATCTTCATCCTGCTCACCTTTGCTTTAGTGATTAGTTTGGCATACTTATGGTGTATCTGAAAGGCAAATATTCCTGTGGGACTGGGGAGATCTTTGCTGCAGTTTGCAGTGTTGGAGCAGCAAGAAGAGCAGACTCTCTGAAGGAGGTGCTGATCTATCTGAGCTTTGGTCCTCTTGAGATCTGTTAGCTAGACTTGTGTGGAGAAGGTGAGCTGAGCTCTCCAGTAGGGCTGGGTTGTAGTTACAGACATAGAATTGGTTTTGTTCTTCCATGATAGATAAATCCCATGGGCCTCAGGAACTGCATTACCCAAAGAGGGAGGACTAGCAGAGTCCCAAGAGTGCTGGGTATTTATAGAGCAGATGTTTCTGCATGAAATGCTCATAAGGATACATTTTCTGAATTGTTAGTTACATGAAAACCGCAAAGTTCGATGTCTGGGTAACTTATTCATAGCATTAATTAGCTATTAATTTGATGCTGCAAAGTTTTCATGCTCATTTACATCTGATATATATGTGGGAATTTTGACTTCAGGCATTCATTTTCAGTAAGTTGAAGATGCAGCAAGTGATACCAGTTAGCCACACTTACTGATGCACTTCTATGCTCTCTTTTTCAGTTATGACCTTGTCAGTGTCTACTTGAATCCTAATACAGATCAAGAAATAAGAAAGCAAGGTTCAAAATCCTGTGCTACAAGTGTTCTCTTTAATATCTTTATTGATGATCTGGATGAGGGCACTGAGTCGATCATCAGTAAATTTGCGGACGACACCAAGCTGGGGGCAGGAGTTGATCTGCTGGAGGGTAGAGAGGCTCTGCAGAGGGACCTCGACAGGCTGGACAGATGGACAGAGTCCAACAGCATGAGATTTAACACATCCAAGTGCCAGGTTCTGCACATTGGCCACAACAACCCCATGCAGTGCTACAGGCTGGGGTCAGAGTGGCTGGAGAGTGGCCAGGTAGAGAGGGACCTGGGGGTACTGGTCGATGGTAGGCTGAACATGAGCCTGCAGTGTGCCCAGGCAGCCAAGAGGGCCAATGGCATCCTGGCCTGCATCAAGAACAGTGTGGCCAGCAGGAGCAGGGAGGTCATTCTGCCCCTGTACACTGCGCTGGTTAGGCCACACCTCGAGTCCTGTGTCCAGTTCTGGGCCCCTCAGTTTAGGAAGGATGTTGACTTGCTGGAGTGTGTCCAGAGAAGAGCAACAAAGTTGGTGAGGGGCTTGGAACACAAGCTCTATGAGGAGAGACTGGGGGAGCTGGGGTTGCTTAGCCTGGAGAAGAGGAGACTCAGGGGTGACCTTATTACTCTCTACAACTACCTGAAGGGAGGTTGTAGACAGGCAGATGTTGGTCTCTTCTCCCAGGCAGCCAGCACCAGAACAAGAGGACATAGTCTCAGGCTGTGCCAGGGGAGGTTCAGGTTGGATGTTAGGAAGAAGTTTTACACAGAGAGAGTGATTGCCCATTGGAATGGGCTGCCTGGGGAGGTGGTGGAGTCACCATCATTGGAGGTGTTCAGGAGGAAACTTGATGGGGTGCTTGGTGCCATGGGTTAGTTGTTTAGGTGGGTTGGATTGGTTGATGGGTTGGACACAATGATCTTGGAAGTCTCTTCCAACCTGGTTTATTCTATTCTAGCACAAATGGACCCTAAAAAAAAAATCCTTTAGGACTGGGGCAAGAAAGGTGTGAAGGTTGGGAGCTTTTGGCAAAACCTGATATTTATTTCTTTTTAAGGCTGCATTTCTTATCTCTTTTAGCTCATTGTTTCTAAGGCTTAATGTGGTGATGAGCAGCATGATGCAGAGCTCCAGATAAGTCCATTTTTAGTGAATTTCTGTCCCACTCATGCTCAGTAAATAATGTTCCACTTTAGTAGATGTGCTTGGAGGTGGAGCTGCTATCGTCTGTTAGAACTCCTGAAAGGTATCACGCAGGATTTGAATTCTAATTTCAGTTCCATAAAGACTTTACATTAAAATTCATCTTTGGGCTTTTGATATGAAAGGATTAGTACAACAGAGATGGAAAAAGAGTGTGTAGAAGTCTGTCTTCCATATATCCTTTGGACTCATGTTTTAATATCCATATTACCAACCTTGTATCAGCTATTGCTAGAGGTGAGGCTCTGTGTTAGGATTTAGGGAAAGGATTCATTTATCTGTGTATTTCATTTGTGTTCTTAATTGAAAGTTAATGTGCTGTTACAGCAGCCAGCTCACAATTAAGTGTCTCCAGATTTTGAGAGGTCTCTGAGAAAATGTGGGGATTTTTTGCCTGGCCATCCAATTAACATAGCAGCCTGGCTAGGTGATGGGGAGACATGGGAAGGGACCATGGTTGATTGATTAATTATTGGGAGATTGGCAGTCTCTCTAGTTAGTTTAAAACTGGCTGCATGACGGTGAAAGCAGAAGGTGATAATTGTATCCTGAGCTTTTGCGAGCTAACTGTACATGGGTTTGTGGAATTTAGAGGCCCTGAAAGCCTAAAGGTTGGCTGGGTTGTTGTCTAAATTAGTGCAGTTCAGTTTTGAGAAAGCTTTCTGTATAGGTTTTGCCAGTTAAGAATCATTTTGTCACTCCATTCCCACCCCAAAAAATAAGAATTGCCAAAAAAAAGGGAGAGAGAAGAAAAGGCAACAGTGGAAAATTGACTTCATTTATTTATTTGGCAATATGTTGCTGCTTATGCAAGGCTGGGGCTTCAACCCACAGTGTGTGTGCACCCTGGACAAGTGAGGCTCCCTTCCAACCATTTCTGCAGTCATTGGGTTGTACAGCTTTAACAACTCCAAGTAGCCTTTCAATGCTCTGTCTCCCATCATCTGCCTAGGTCATTCTTTTGTGCAATTTTGAGACATTTAAAGCCATCTAAACATACTGACTGTTGTCTTTTGCTTTCTAAATGTGACTGATCCAGGCTTTGTGCTGACTCTGCCATACACAGTGTGAGCTTTAAATGTCAAAATGTTGGATTTAAACTGGCTGTCAATAACTTCCAGTCAGAAAGCTAGAGAATGTAGAAAAGATTTGGAGAACCTTTGAACTACAAAGCCGACAGTAGTTCTACCTGGTGACTTCCCATCTGACTTCTTTGGAGCAGAAGGAGGCCAAAGAAAGTGAAGAAGAATTTTCTCTACAGGTCGATCAAATAAAACGCAGCTTCTTGTACACCTGGGTTTCATCTTTTTCATTTTCCAGTTTCTGTGGCCATGGATACTGCTGAGCAGTCTTGTGATTTTGCATGTTTTTCTTCAGGTGGTGAAAGTACTTCACATGTAAATATTCTGGCTTTGAAATTCAATTTTTTTATTTGTTTCTTCAATATTTTGTTTATTGTTTGCTCTGAAAACTCCTGGACAGACCACTGGACTCGCCAACAAGATACAAAAGTGGGTTTTTAGGTACTTCTCTGACTGTGTTCCCCTTTTTGTTCAGGTTCAGGGAGCTGCAGGTAGGCATTGCCTATATTTGGTGAGATTTAATAGGCATTGCCTATATTTGGTGAGAATTAGTAGGCTTGTCAGACTACTCTGCTTCCAAATTATTTGTCCAAGATAATGAGTTCTTCAGTGATTGCAGTATAAATGGATGCAACTTCAACTTCAATGGTGAAAGTTAGAGAGTTAAATGTTCTTTCAAATCTCTCCTTTTAGGAATGTAAGTTCAGATGGAGCAGAAGCACGCAGAAGGCTAAGAGAATGTGATGGCTTGGTGGATGCTCTCCTTCATGCTCTACAGTCTGCAGTTGGCAAGAAGGATACAGACAATAAGGTGAGCTTGACTATTAAAACCTAATGCATGCTTCCATTTGCTTAGGCAGAGCTGCTGCACAGGGATCTGTCTTCTGTTTGCTATTGTCAGAAGGGGATTGTGCTTGCTTCAGAAAATACAGTGATTACCTTTCTCTCATCTCTGTCAGAATATCCACGGTACTACTGATAGGGGTGTCAGTATCACAGTGTAACTAAGGTTGGAAGAGACCTCGAGGATCATCGAGTCCAACCTGTCACCACAGACCTCATGACCAGACCATGGCACCAAGTGCCATGTCCAATCCCCTCTTGAACACCTCCAGGGACGGTGACTCCACCACCTCCCTGGGCAGCTGCTATGTTACTTTGTGTGTGTCTGATGGGGTGAGCAAAGACAAGTAGTTGTGATTAGGTGAGGAGAGGAGCCCTTTATTATTGTCAGTGACATTATTGCTGCTGTTCTGTATTATTTAATTGACATTTGTGAGCTTCATCTCCAAATCAGAACTGCACAATACCAGCCAAGGAGTCAATTCCCATTTTAAAGACTTGATTCAGCACCACCTCTAAAGACTGTAGTGTTTGGACATTAAGATCTCTTCAGACTTGCAGACTTTCATTGTGATTATTTATTTTTTTAATGCAGGGTTTTGATTCATCTGTTTTTGTGAACATCCCTTTCTGTGGTGCTTAAAGACATATTTCTGTGCATAAGGAATATCATAAATCTAACCTGTTTAAAAATGAAAAGGCATACTGTTGCTTTACAACACCAAGAAGGCTTGTAAAGCATTGTTATCTTATTCCTTTTGAGTCTCACCATGTGATGGACTGTACGAGGGAATTCTAAAGCCCTGTCACTTAATCAGATAATTTTGCAAGTGGATTTTGTAACCACCTGGTGGTTTCCATTGCAACCTAGAGAGCACTGCTCTTGTCAAAACCTGATGTGCTGTGGATTAGCTATTTCTACAGGACAACGTGTGTTCTCATTGAAATCCTCACTAGGCCTAGGTTTTGACCTAGAGAAAATTTAATAAAATGGGCCCCTTGGGGATTGTAAAGGTTGAAAGAATGAGAGAGAGGCTTATATTAAAATAAGATCCTTATATGATCATTCTCCACCGTGTTTTTGATCTTCTGGTGAATTGTGCTCTTGATGTAAGACCAGGGAGTAGTTTTTATTAGAGCTTTCATTTTGAATGGATACTATTTGTGAAGCGCCTCACTTTGGCCAGAATAAAATTGGCTTTAGAACAAGAATGAACCTTAATTTAAGGGATCTTCCTTAAAAGCTGCATTCTTTTCCTGGGGCAAGTGGGCTTTTTTATAAACTTCTCCAAATCCTCCACTATATAATGTGCAAATACAAGAGTGCAAGAGTTACTGTAACATAAACTTTTCCGTGACAGTCTGTGGAGAACTGTGTATGCATCATGAGGAACCTTTCCTATCATGTCCACAAAGAGGTCCCGGGAGCTGATAAGTACCAAGAACTAGATGCCAATCAGACTACAAGCACAGGAGGCTCTCAGAAGAAGAAGAAAGATGATGCTGGTTGTTTTGGGGGGAAAAAAGCTAAAGGTATGTGTTGAAGAGAGCTCAGATCTGGAAATGGATTTGGGGGGAGATTTTGCTGTACAGGCTGCCCTTGCAAGCACATTCATCATGCTGGTATAGAATGATGCAGTCTGTGTTTGTAGTCTTGTGGCATGTGTTTGTCTCTCTCCTTGCATTGCTGCTAGATATTTGGGAGTGTTTTCCGCAATTGCTACACTTTTGTTTGGCTTTAAATTCGAGTGGAGCATGCTGACAGATGACACTGCTGTTGTACAGAGGCAGATGTCTCCCCTCTGTGCTGCAGTCTTCTTGCATCTGTCAATTCTATGCTGAGTCCACTTGTTAGGCTGTATAGCATGCGTCTCCTGGAAGCCAGGCTGGCATGTGTTCATGCCCATGCATGGTAGCCCTGTCTGTGTGTCTTTCATGCCTCCAGTCTCTCACATTTGAAAACAAGCTAATGCCTACCCTCCCACTCACAACCAAAACATACAACCTCCCAGTTCTGTCACTCTTTCAGTAATTTAAATTGCAAACATGATTTTACAGCTTTTAATTGTCAGTCACTTTTAGACCTGTTCTCTCCTCTGGGGCATGAGTGTTGCAAATGAATTTCATTACAAGAGAGGATTAATAGTCTCAGTAACTCCCCTTCCATCTTCCCTTTAGAAAGAGACACTCAAATTATATCTGTTTTCTTTGTTGTTTTGAAGAAATTACTATTATAGACTGAATTTAGGGATAATTAACTCCATTTGCTGTGTAGGCTCCATTCCCCTCACTCATGTGTACTCACATCCAGGTTAATATTTATAGCCAGGTTTAAGGAGGTTTTGGTCCTGGAGAGCCTATATAGAATTGTTTGAACTTGACAGTCTGTGTACAGCACATAACTCTTACTATGATCTGACCTGTACATGTTATTAATGTGTTGTGTTCCCATGTGTTAGGGAAGTCATCACAAGGTGAACTTGCTTTTGCAGACTTGAGTGTCATCCACTTGATTTAAACCATGTTTCAAATGAAAAAAAGTTAGGGAATCTTTTAATGAGTGCAGGGGAAACTGAAGAAAGAATTTTACCTGCCTGGCCAGCCTTTTCTCAGTGAATGACTAAACCTTCAGTGTCTTATCCTTTGGAATCCTTGAATGAGTGCTGACTCAAGCCTGTTCCCTGCCACTTGCAGTCCCTGTTGTTTTGCTGCTCGAGAGCAACACAGTCAATGGAAACATTTTTAGACATAAAAGCTCTAAGTGTGCACTGTGGGAGGAGGGGAGTGTGCTGATTGAGAACTGTCATCGTCCTCTTGGTGACAGTGAAAGGAGAGCGCTCTCAGGTGGCTGGCTTTTGTCAAGCGTCTGCTGCTTTCCTCTGGGGCCGACCTAGAGATACCTTCTGTGTCTGCATGCCCTGATAGCTTCTGTTTATCATCCAGAGCATCTGATCTTGTCTTTTTGGACAAATTGGTCTCAAAATTATCTGACACTGAGGATAACCCCACAGATTTCAGTGAGCAATGCCGGCACTCAGTGACAGCTTGGGTTTGGCTCTGCCTGTTCAGCAGGAAATGACAATTTCCAAAGTATATTTCAACATGGGTTTTTTTTTTCTACCTTTTTCCAGTGCTCTTTTCAAAGTGTGCTCTAGAGGGAAATCAACTGGTAATAATGCTGAGCTCACAGCTGGTAGTATGTAGATCAGAAGGATAGAGGAGGACAGGCAACTGCTGTGTATTAAAAAATAAAAACTAAAATCCATTTTAAAAGGTGCTTTTAAAATTACAAAGAAAAGCTTTCTTTTCTCACTATTAAATTTATGTGAATACCTGGTCTGAACCTGTCTTGGATTTTTCTCAGTCTAGGAGCTTAAAACAGAGCTATACTCTCCCCTTTTTGTTCACTTGATCTTGCAGTGTTTTCGTGTTTATTTTATTTCCTGGTCGTTGCTCACAGCCTTTCAAACACCTCTGCAAAAAGCTAGGCATCGTTCTGTCCCCTCAGTTCTGTGGGCACCTTTTCTTTTCATGAAAAGATGAAGAAAAGAAAGGCTATGCAGGAAAAGGAAGGGGGTGGGAGGTGTTTCAGTAGAAACAAAAGAGAGAAAGTGGAATACCTTGGTTTGGCTTTTAAATTGGTGTAAGTTCTGTAGTGTTCTCGTAGTACTCAGGTTTTGAACCTGTGCTGTGAAATTCTGCCTCTTTGTGACTGTTCCTTTGTCTTTTCTTCCTTCCTGTAAATTTTTGTTTTTCTTTTGCTGCTTTTCTGGTAATTAGAGGAGTGGTTCAATCAAGGTGAGTCTTTGCAATACTTTCTTTTCATCATCACCATAATATGCTTTGTTCAGCTTTTATGTGCAAGGCTGAGAGCTGAGATCAAGGTCTTCTTCATTCACCTTCTCCTCTGCTTCCCCAGTGCATCCTCCCATCCATTTCAGTAGGCATGGAAATATTCAAGTTGAGTGAGCATTTGCAGTTTGGTCTTCTCACAAGGAGAGTAGAAAAGACAAGGTTTAATTCATTCCTTGTAAGTGCAGGAAGGGAATTGATTTGCAACTGGCCTGATAACCCCATGAGAGAGGGAACACCTAAGTATGCAAGTTGCCTCACCAAACAGAGCTTTGCTAGCTGGTGTGGGTAGCAGTAGCTGTGAAAATTCAGCAGCTTGGATGTGTATTTCAGATTCTGTCTGCATGAGCATGCATGCCTGGGCTGCTGAGTCTTTATTACTGGCACTCAGACTGGCTAGATGGAGCTACCCCCAGTAAGTGCCTTGGGGGATGTGCCCTTTAGTTTCTCATCCCAGCACTGTAAGTAAAATTGCCATTGGAATACATGAGGCTGAGGCTAAAGTTTGCCTCCCTCGCTCCTCAGCTGGGAAGTTGTTAGGCTGGGAGTGCCCTGGGGATTTCCATGGTGTTACCGAGACTGACTTGTGCCGGTAAAGGTGAAGTCATTTTCAATTTGTGACACTTGCTTCAGATCAGGGGGTTCTGGAGGGTTGAGCCTACTAAGGAACAGTGTGGGGGGAAAAACCAACACCAACACCCCAGTTGCTCCACCCAGCAAATGATGCCTGTGAGATTCTGCTTTCAGGCCGTGAGTGGTGAGCCTGTGGCATGTCGGCAAGGCAGAGCTCAGCCCTTGCTTTCCTGGCTGTGCTGCAGTCTGGTTCAGTGGCTATACTAACAAGCGCAGTATTGGCAGGGGGGGTTGTTATGAAGAATCTTTCCCGTCAACTTTCTTATTTTTGAACCAGAAAGAAAGCATTGGGGAATTAATCCTTCAGGAAAAAAAAAAGAAGGTCTAGCTGAAGAGCTGTTTTGATTATCCAGTAAAGCAAAACGACATTTGAGGAAGATCAATAGCAACATTAGTGGTTAATAATTCTGGGTCACACTTCAAAGTCCACACTGAGTTTCTGACAGATGGAAAATGCCGAAGGTCATGTTTTGGTTGTTTCTTACATAATGAAAAGTGAGGGGGGGGAAGGGGAGAGGGAAAGAATTTTAATCCCACTGTTGCAGAGACTGTAAATTGCATCTCACACACACAAGTCTCACGTCAGGCACTTTTCCCAAACCAGAGTTCTGTGCCAATTCCTGCAGCCAGGTCTCATAAAACAGACCTGTCAGCAGGCATGTTCTGGGCTGTCTGTCTCTTGGCAAAGTTTGGAGCTATGCTTCTCATCCAATGGCATCATCTTCCCTCTGGCATACCTTGAGTTGGAAAAGATGGAGAGCAGGGAAATGCATAGAATGGCAGAAAATGGAATGTACAAAACCAGGGTCTTAAACTCTGCTGCTGGTGTCATTTCAGCATTCATGTGTATTAAAGTTACTGACAGGTCTGAGGGACAGTTCAGAGCTGTAGAAGCTAGCAGTGAAGTTGGTTTTTCTATGGTATCAGTCAGGCCAGGTTTGTAATTGGTGGGGTTTTGAGCCTGCTAAATTTGGTCACCTTCTTAGACACTCCAGACCAATGTGTGTGGGTCCTGTGAAAATCAAATGGGAAAAACACCAGCTGGGCTGCAGATTGAGACCCTTGCCTTCTAGATGGGTTTCTCTCAAGTCTTCTTACACCTTGGTCCCCTTCTCTCAATAGGAAAGCCCTGGAGGGTGTAGGTGCTTTGGGTATTTCTGAACCTGCCCTTTGCTGAATTTGAATAAGCAAGTAGTTTTTAGAGCTGAAATCCCCTTTGTCCTCTGAATTGCTTCCATTTGCAAACAGCTGGCAGCTCTGGGTTTGAACAGAAGTGGGTTTGCCTGCAAGATGGGTTAGTTTCTCAGAGGGCTGAGACAGACTAGCAAAGGTTTCACAGAAGATGGCCAGTATTTGCAGTCTGGCCCAGAAACTGTGAAGCAGTGACTGCAGATCAGAGCACAGGTGTTATGTGCTGTCCTAATGAAAGATGGCTTAGTAAATAGGCAGCTGTTTCTGCATTGCTAGCTCAAAAGATGTAGCAGCCAGCACTGCCCTCCTGGACAATCTCTTCCATAAAAAAGCAGTGCACAAATACACGCTGCTTGCTAAACACTGCTCTGCAAAGGAGGGAGCTCCTGCTGTGCCATCTCAGTTCTGCAGGGTAATAGAAGTACCAAACCTCAACCTTTAAAGTATAGAGAGAACGTCTGAAATGAGTAGTTGTGTTGAGTAAGGTCTGGCTTTCCAAATACGTGTCCTGAGGTTTGAACTAGCTAATGCCAGAGTCATGAAATTCAGGGTCGTGTGAAAAAACAGTTTGTCCTGCTTAGAGGTAAGATGGAGTCATATTTATTGGTCTGCCTCGAGTCTGTAATCTTTCCTAAATGCTGGCTTCCTTCAGTGCTGTGTTTTGGTGGGGTTTTTCCCCCTCCTGTTGCTCTGCTTTTTTCCTGTCAATGCTCTAAGGGTCAACAAGGGTTTGTAGCCAGTAACTGGGTTCAGCTGCTATTATGAAATGCAGTGTCCTTTGGTGATGCACAGCAGTTTTGTTTCTGGCATTTGGTTCCCTGTGCAACAAGTTCTTTCCTGGAGTAACAACTTGATAGAGAGCTGCAGAGTGCAGCTAATTCCTGTCCCTTCCTTTAGAAAAGATGTGTTCCAGAACAGTGGCATGCTACCTGGCTGCAGGACCTCTTGGCAGCTTAGATGGGCTTTTTCATACTTGAATTCAGTTACTGGAGATGAACAGAATTTCTAGCTGCCTGTTTTGTTCTGCACAGCAGTTAAAGTTGGTTGGGATTTCAAAACAAGTGTGTGGAGATAGTCCCAAAGAAAGGGAGGGGATGGAATGCTTCCTTGAGTTGTGTTTTTTCCCTCTTGATGTTATTTCTAAATATTCCTATTGGTATTTAAAAGCTCTTTCTTCTCTGTGTGGTACTGCACGTGTTTATCCTCTTGTCAAGAGGGAATGTAGAGTGGTCCATTGAATTCACTGTGCAGAAGCTGTTCCAGCTCCTTGCAGTAGGAGGGCAGAGATTGGTCTTTCCCATTTTGTGAGCTGTTCCCAGTCAAGAGTCAGAGTAATCATGTTCTGTTTTCCAAGGACCATTTTCCCTTTTGGTTTTAGGCATCCTCACTGGAGGAGCTTTCAGCCCTTCCCTTAAACCTCCCTTAACAACATGGTAGAGTCCCTGTTCAGAAGCCACCTCTGGCAGCTTAAATTGTGTTGTTCTGAATTCATCCCATCACACCTGCCTCCCCTGCTCTCGAGGGAGAGGGAATAAACAACTTGATTTTCCCCTCTCAAAGTGATTGGGGAAAGCTAAACCGTATGCTGCTATCCTCAAAAGCTGTGCAGATTCCTGCACTTCCTCCCAAATCTCTCTCTGCTGTACTTCTGTGATGTTAAGGTGCCTGCTTATCCCACAGCATCCATGCAGGCTTACCCAAGGCAGTGTCTCCTTGAGGGGAGAAAAAGGAATGAAAATGAGTCCTCCCTCCCCAGATGTTTACATAACCTTGAATTCCCAGCCTAACTAAAACTGAAGTCCAAGGTTTTGTTCTGCTTTCTGTGAAGGGTTGTATAAATTAAAGCTGATGTAATGGCTTGAAAGTGTCTCCTAGCAAAGTTAGTTTCTAATAAATAGTCCAATAGGCACTTTATTGATTGAAGGGCAATTCAAGGTTAAGTTGTTGGCTGCTGTCTGTACAAGATGTTATTTAATCTAGGCTTTCCTGCCTGATAGTCATAGTAGAGTAGAGGCTGCAAAGCAAGTCTGGTTTTTGCTCGGCTGCTCGGTTTCTGCTTCAGATCCAGTTGTGAAAATATCAATGCTGGGCTTCTGAAAGAGGGGCTTTGCCAAGAAAGGAAATGGCCCAAGTGTCCAAAATATTTAAGCACTCTTAAGACCTGCTGAAATGCTACTGCTAAGCATGTTTGTGGATCAACCTGAAAGCAGCACAGATTTTTATCCCTAAGTTGCTTGTGCTAAAACTACAGCTGTGCAGCTGGGTTGCAAGTCAGATGTACAAGTACAGGTAACGGTCTGTGATTTATATTCTGAGTCTGTATCTTCTCTCATCTTGACAGTAACTCACCTGTCAGTATGCTGACAGTCTTTTTCCTCTGCCTTCTTTTTTTTGCACAGGAAAGAAGAATGGAGATTTGGACAGGAATTTTGATACACTTGATTTGCCTAAGCGGTCTGAAGCAGCAAAAGGTAATGCTAATGTTTGTGCTTTTGGAAATAACAAGTAGCATGGGAGCTGAAGGCTCTTAAAGGGACATGAGATGTGAGCATATCTGGCTGATCTTCCTTTTGTGCTCAGTTAATTGAAATAATGGATATGTCAGTGCTTGTTGTTATCTAGCATTAATACTGGGTATAATCAGCTTTTATAGAGAGCTGCTGAATTGATGGGATCTTGTAGAAGCCCATCTGATTTGGTCTTAGGTGATTGTAACTCCACAGAGGGGTGAATGCCTGCTCTCTTCCTTCACAGCTCCATTGCAGATCACCTGCACTAGATGTGAGGTGCTTTATGTGTACTTAGCACCAGCCTCTTCCCTGGCAGTTCTTTGGTGTGTTAATGACCTGGAGAGTGAGGGCAGGGAAGGAATCCCATTTTTTGGTCTTTTCTGACAGCCCCCTTCTCCTGAATGCAGTATTCCTCCCTCTGCAGTGAGTAGTTTTCCAAAATCAGGAGTTCTACTGAAAAGTTCTTCTGTACTGCACTTTTATATTTCAGCTCTGGCAGAAGTGAAATCTTTCACACACACTCTGCATTCCCGTCCTGCATGGGTGGGACTCTTTTTAATTGGAGATTAGGAGAGGGTTTGGGAGCTCAGCAGACTTCTGGATGGCGTTAAGAGGCTTGCAGAGGTTTTCATTTGACTTGTGTGCAGTGTCATTGCAAAGATCCAGTCATCGTCATGGCAACTGCTGTGGTGCTGCCCTGTCAGCCTAGCCTTGCAGGAGAAGCTCTCCCATAGCACCCTCACCCTAATGATCTGTGAACTACCAGAGTAACCTTCAGCAGGAAAATCTTAACACTCTTCCTGCATCACCTGTTTTGCAGAGTATGAAGAGTCAGTGTGATTCAAGGGAGAGATCCTGGGTCTTGGGATACCTGAATTATGCTCCTTCTGTGACCTCAATTGAATCAACCTTGTGCTTCAGTTTCCTTACTCTGTTAGCTGAGGGCAACAACAGAGCCTAGTTTAACATCCTTAGAGATATACTGATAGTAATGGTATAATAATTGTGCATGTAAAGTGCTTCACTCCCCCTTGAATTCATGGCCCTGTGATTGATGATATGCAAAGTAATCCAAATATATAGATGGATCTAATCTATTTACAGGCACCATTTACAATGGGTGCAGTTTCTAGGCTAATGTCTAAACATTAATTTCCATTTGATGCATTATTACACAAGATACTAATGCACCTCTTACAAGGTGCATTGCCCTCCTATTCTGAGAGCTGCAGGAACCTTCTCCTAGCCAGCCTTCACTTTGCCATCAGTCTAGGCTGTGCAGTGATTACATTGCAAGGTAAGGAAATATCTTAAGGATGCAGAAAAAGAACAGAACACAAAATACAGCAAAGGGTTCTACACTTTTGTTCCTTTCTAATTGTAGGTGCCACTAAAGGGAAGAGATGGAGGTGAAGGATTTCTGCAAATAAGTGTCTTGTGGCTCTGTTAATGGTAGAACTGTTGTGGCAGATTGGATGGGAGACTTCTCTATGAGCGTACACAGCTCATTATTCGGCTGCTAGAGGTCATATACTCTTGAAAAGGTTTGGTTTGATAGGTTTGAGATACCCCCATTTAATACAAGCCAAACAGATTTTACTCTGACTGCATATCTCATGCTAGATTACATCAGGAGATTAATCCCACAGCAAAAGAAACCCTTTGACAAGGAAAAAGACATAAACTATTCATGTGTGCCACGACTGGAAAATAAATCCAGTGATTGCACGTTTGTTCTCTTCTTTACTACTAGTATGCTGCTAGGCTTCTGGTTTACTCAGAGTTCCTGTGGATACCAAAGGTTCTAACAGGATTGGTAGGTCTTTCAATTGTTCAGTAAGATAAGAAAAATAAAATTGCCTTTTTTAAACCCCTTAAAAGCTCTGGTCAGATCTGTGCCAGGGAGGATAATTGGCTCTGATGAGATCAGCTCGCAGCTGAAGCAGAGCCTCGTTACTAAGACTTAAAAAATCACACAAGTTTTAATGATCAAAAGCACTCAGTTTGAGTGACACAATGAAGTGCTATTTCAAAAATCAACAATTATAGATTAATCTCTTTCATGTATTATTAAAGCCATATGAAAGTTAGTTTTCAGTTGGAATCTTTGTGGGCAAATGAAGCTGGAGTAATGAGATTTGTTCATGCAATGCAGCAAATGAACATTGTAGTAGTTAACAAATAGTGGGATGCAGTCTTGTTAAGTTCCCTGTAATCTTAGAGTCAGCATCCATGGGGCTTATCCGGTGGGTCTAAGGAGGTTTCAAGAACTTGACATCAGGATTTGCCTATGAAATATTGTTAGGTGTGATCACTGAGCTCAACTGATTGTGTGCTTGTGATCACCTGGAGAATCATGAAGTGGAAGCAGTGATCTGCTGCAGACTGATTTGCTAACATCTCTGGAAATTTCACCTGGTCTCCAAGTGTCTTTAGTGGCAGGAATGGCTGCCTATCCTGCAGCCAGAACCCAAAAACCTTTGTAGTTTCTAGTGAGAGGTGGTGGTGGTGGTTATTGTCCATGTGGAAGGCAGAGATTTTCTTAGTCTTTGTTCAGGCCAGCTTAGGAACGCTTGCATATCCTGAACACTCCAAAGAGTCTTCTGAGTTACTGCCTGATTTGAGGTGTTTTCTTGAAATTTGTTTTTATGGAAAGGAAGGAAGGAATGAATGAAGGCAATTCTGGTGTTTACCATTTTGGTTTTTCAAATTGATAGTCTCTTTTTCTTGTAATTGCTCTTGGTTTTTAATGGAAATCAGATTTCACTGCAGCACAGCATTTGAGCAGCCTTGAAACCATTTCTAAGCCTTAAGAATTTTATGTGCTAGAAATTCTGGCAGGGGAAGGCTTTCAGTTCAGGGTTGTTATCTGTGGTAAACTGGATAATGTCAGTGGGGAGAGCTTGCAGTGCTTTCAGAAGCTGTCTCATCTGATGTTAAAAAATAAATATATATGCTCTGGCAGTGTCCAGAGCACTGCTGTCCTCATGAGGAAAGATTGCAGAAGAGAAGCTTCTTCTTTCCCCTTTGTTGAAAGGAACATATTTCTTTCTGGCAGTCAAAGAGAGAGGGGAGAAATGTTGGGGGGGAAGCAATGAGAGCTTGCATAGAGCCATATGAGAAGGGGGACAGCAGTGACAAGAAATTTTGAATGCTGTCCTTGGGACCTTGCTAAATTTAGTACCTCCAAAAATGGAGTCTGTGAGGGTTTAGGGGGAAAGTCTGGCTGAAATCCTTTCCCTAGTATAAAGTAGGTCACTGATAGTGGTATTGGCTGTCTCTGCAGTGTGTTCTCTTCTGCACCGCCACAGTCTGAATGGTGATTTCTCCTGTGTACACATTAAACACGTAGCATAGTAAATTCCTTTGCTTTGTTCACAGAGTCCTTATTTCTGAGCAGGAACAGTGACAGGAGGCTGATGCACTGGGGGGCAGATCAGGATTAATCATACCTGTGCAGTGGAAAGCAGTGTCTCAGATGGCAGACCGAGATAAGGTTCTCTGAAAAGAATCAGCATTGATTTGTGTCAGCCCTCTGAAGATGTTATAAAGGTTGTAACATCTAATCCTCCTGATGTGAAGGTGTTAGATTGTCCACCTCTGTTCATCAGTGCTGAAATATGGGAAGAGAAAGTCCAGAAGAACAGACCAGCTTTTTCTGTGGAATCAGCAGGTTATTCCTAATTAAATCCAGAGCTCTGTGCTGTTTGGTTTAAGCGAGTCTCGGGGTTTGGTTTCTGCACGCATACATCTAGTGTATAAAAGCTCTAATGTGCTTTGGGTGGTGAAGTTCAGCTGTCTCATTAGGGAGTGGAATGTTTTCAGCCATAAAATGACAGGTACAGGTACATTTCAGACCTGGTGATGAGATAACTCACCCTCCTGTAAATCAATTATTAAAGTGGTTATTAATTTATCTTTTCCATTTCAATTCTTTAAGCTTTTTTCCTTTTTAATGGGAACAGAAGTTGAGGAGAGAGCCAAGCAAAAATACTGAACTAGGGCTAAAGCTGCCTCTAGCTGAACAAATCTGTTTTGTTGCAGCAGGGACCTCACAGAAAAGCAAAATTTATTTGAAAACTCAGCTTTGTGTGCACACTTACCCTGGTCAGCAGCCTATATAGGTAGGGAATGAGATTTGGGGTGAACTTGTCAGCAGGTGAATTTGTTCCTTCTCCATTATCTGAAATTCTCAGCCGCTTTCCATGTAGCCTGATGCCCATGATAGATTTTCTCTTCCAGAAGGTAAGTGTTTAAATTCACTTATAAATCTTTGTGTTACTGCTCCAGGAAATTAGACTTCCCTGCACTGTCAGGGTAATGACTTTAACTTAGTAGATTACAAAAATGCCAGCAATTTATCTTCAGCTAAAGGCAACATGTGGGGGGAGAGAGAAACTTCACTGAAGCTTTCCTCTGACTTCAGGTTTGTAATTAAGATTAGCTGCTGTTCTCATTTCACTGTTGTTTTAATTCCCTTTCTTTAAATCTTTACAAGTTGACTCAAGCACTCACCTGCCCTTTCCAGTTCCCTTCAATCATTAATTTTGATTGTCCTATTGTGAATAAGTGAGTAGAACTGATTGATTAATGGAACCATCCCCACCCCTCCTGTGCCTGCTAGTGGAAATTGAGGGACTGGGAAGATCTCCTCTGTGACAGCAAGTAACACATTCTGGTATTAACATGAAGCTTTTCATGCACGTTGAGAATTTCTATCAGAGTTATTAAGTATCTCTCACATCTGTTGCTGTACTAAGCAGGGTGTTCATTTTGGTCCTGTGTGTTTTTAGTAGTTTACAAAGCAGTGAAAGATCTCTCATCTGTCTTACAATGCTCTGAGTCAAGGAACATTTATTACCTTGAGCAGGGAGATTCCCATATGGAGCCTGCACTTGCCAAACTTTCTTGAGGCTGGTACCTTATCCTTTTTCCCAGCATCTGAGAGGAATCCAGAGCAGGCAGCTGTGAATCCTTCCTTTCTTGCATAGATGTACTTGCTTTGGAGACTACAAGGAAGTAAACATTTTTTGATGAGAAACAGTAATGCTGTGACTGAAACCCTGCACGGTGTGCAGCAGTGCTGCTGAGACTCTCACATCTCTGCTGTGTGGCATTTAGTTATTCCTCTGAATCATGTGAGAGGAATATGAGACCGTTACAGGACCAGCTCCTACTCTGCCTGCTCAGGAATGTGAAAAATAGTTTTGGCTTTGCATTCTGGTAGTTGCTGCCATGTTTGTCAAATCACTGCTCACTTCTGAGAAGGCCTCAGCATTGCAGCTCTGAGCCCTGCTTTCTGGTCCCTTGTTTTGTCCATAGGGACATCCAGGCAAAAATGGTATTTACAGATGAGACAGGCGTGGTTCCTGGTAGAGGTAAAATGACATCAGTCTAACAGATGAATTCTTGCAGCTGTAGTAGGGGGAAGCTCAGTGTTTATGTGACTCTTCTATAAATGGCCCAGTTAAAAGAGGTTTACTTTTCTGTTGGAATGGTTTGATTTGGGAGCTTGAATAGTGCTGCTACGTGGAAGATATGTAACCAATGGAAACCAGAGAACAAATTTAGCTGTGATAGCTAAAGGCCACTAATGCCTGTCCACCCCCAATATGGACACTTCATGGTGTGACTGTCTTTTTCAGTTTTAGATTATGCAGCTTTGAAATCTAAGCTGAGAGAACAGTGGTGAATAACTGCTGGGGTGGTGTGAGACAACAGGACTGACTGTAGTGATCTGAGAAATACATTCATCTCTATATTCAGAGTTAAGAACATGAAGCTCTTCACAAAGTCATAAGGTGGTGGCTCTTGTCCATCACTTCTTGGCTCTGCTGTAATTTGTTTGCCTGTGGAGCTGCTCTTTTCCACTTTGCCTTCTACCTCTCTTTCAGTGGCTAGAGGTCACATGCATGATGAGTTAGGAAAACAGCTTTCTTTCTGGATTGTTTCAGGCTATTCCTTCTGACTCACCTCCTAAGGTGCATACACCAAAAAGTGAAAGAACACTTACATTCCTCCTCTATATCCTTCTCTTGAATTCTTGAGCGTTCAGCCTTCCTTAGTATATGGAGGGGGAAAGCTGGTGGTTGGAGACAAGATTCTCCTCCCTCTCCACCTTTAGGTCCTTTCACCTGCCCTTCTCATGGGCCTGTAAAATAACTCCATTAATCAGCTTGCAGCTCCTCCTTGCCTGAGGCTGACACCTAAGAATTACAATCCATTGCAATAACCAGCAGTGTCTTCAGAAGACAAGAATCCCAGCTGGTGAATTCCCTTTCCAGCTTCATGTGAATTTGTGGCCAAGTTACAAATGCTCAGAAAATGAGACTTCTGCATGTGGTTGTAACATCTTAAACTAAACCAGCCTCTATATACCTGCATAATAAAGTAGGCTATGAAAAACTAAACAGCAGGAACTCCAGTCAAGCACCTGATAATTACAGCAGCTACTAAAGAGATGGAATGGCAAAGGACAGAACTGAAAGTAAGAAAGTCTCATTTTCACATTCTAGCATGGCTACTGATTTGCTGCATGGCCTCAGGCAAGTTAATAGCATTCAGATGCCAGAGCTGTAGTGATCTCATTCATGAGGTGTCTGCTTCCAGTGCCTTCACCAGCATAATTCCTGGTGTTTTCACTGCTGCTGTGATAACCAGTGCAGATGGAGTGTACATGAGATGTTTGTGAAAAAAGCAGAATTATGCCTGAGTATTGTGTGTCCCAACTGCTGTGAGCACCACAGGATAAAACAATCAAATAAAAACTTAATTTCTATTGAAGGTGGATGGTGCTGGCTGGCCCCAGAGGGATGTTGTGTGAAATTACCAAGGAGTTCATGCTGTAGAGAGGACTTTGAAAGTCTGTAGTGCTATGAATTGCTTTGTGTTCTTGCTATGCATATGGTTACACTTTGTATTTTTGTGGAGAATTTCAGCTGTCTTATTTATGATGCTGTGTATAAACAGGTACACAGAGAAACCTAAACATAACTCAAAGGCCTTGGCAAGTTTTACAGCCCAGCTAAGATGTTTACTTCAGGTACAGCAATATGTGCTCTCTGGCAATGCAAGATCTTAACCTTTCAGCCACTGACTGGATTTTCATGTCCTTTATACTTGGCTAATATTTCTGATGATAAAACAGTTAATGTTGGAATGTGATAGCTGTCAGTTGTATTTTATTCTTTTCACAACCTTCCTTTAGCTGGTTGCCCCAGCTAAGAATAGTTAATATTCTTTTTTCCCCACCCTTTGATTGGTGTGTATGTTTTTGCATGTCTCATTTAGCATTTCTGTTCTACAAGCAATTCTAACTGTTGCTCTCAAAAGTAGAATGCCTGTTACTACAGAGCATAGCTCATCATACAGATGCTGCTCAAGGACCGTTTATAAAATGAGAATGTGCCAAGCAAGTCTGCCAGGAGAAAAGCAGGAGTTGGCAGGAAGGTGTTTATGCCATATAAGTAACTGCCTCAGTCCTGAGACTTAGCCACTGCAGTAAAAACTCCATCCATTCATCTATCCATCCCTGCCTGTTGCATTATGTCAGATTTCTGCCATGCCATTTACTCAGTTAAGAATCAACCATGAAAGCTCAGATGCTTTCTCCCACCTTCAGCATGGTTGTGAGAAAATGAGGTATCATAGTATCATTCAGGGTTGGAAGGGACCACAAGGATCATCTAGTTACAACCCCCCTGCCATGGGCAGGGACACCCCACACTAGATCATGCTGGCCAGAGCCGCATCCAGCCTGGTCTTAAACACCTCCAGGGACGGGGCCTCAACCACCTCCCTGGACAACCCATTCCAGGGCTTCACCACTCTCATGGTGAAGAGCCTTCTCCTCACATCTAGCCTGAATCTCCCCACCTCCAGCTTCATTCCATTCCCCCTAGTCCTATCACTACCTGAGATCCTGAGAAGTCCTTCCCCAGCCTTCCTGTAGGCCCCCTTCAGATACTGGAAGGCCACAGTTAGGTCACCTCGGAGCCTTCTCTTCTCCAGACTGAACAGCCCCAACTCCTTCAGTCTGTCCTCATAGGAGTGATGCTTTGAAGAGGTGTGCAAATCAGAAAGTTGTCCTGTTGCCTAGCTAGCATTATCATGACATGCCAGGAAGAGGAGCTTGGCTTCTGTCAGAATTTAGAGATGAAATCTCACATCCAAATCAATTACAGGAACCTTGCTGCACCAAGTTAGGGTTGTCTCTAGTGTCCGTCAAAAGTACCGCAGCGAAGTTCTGCTGACAAAGCTGCTTGACAAGTTAAGAGAACAGTGAAAGTTTCAAAACAGCTGAGGCAGAAAAATGGTCTAATGTTGTTTTAAATCCCTTGCCAGATTTCCAGAAATAGTGTATGCATGAGGAAAGGAAGTAGCTGCAGCTCCAGGTGACCGTTCTTCAGGCTGTGCCTCCAGGAGTAATAGGACTGTGCAGAGCTTTCACAGAGGCCTACATGACTCATGCCTTGCTAGACAGACATCTCTCCAGTCTTACTTAAAGCATCTGTCTGGAATACTCTGGCTATCCTGTCTGGTGTTCTGCCCACAAAAATGCAGGCTAATGCCCCGTAATTAACCATTAGAACAGGTTCCTCAGAGAGGTTTGAAAGGTTCTCTATCACTGAAGCATTTCAAGACCTGAGTGGACAAAGGCATAAATAACTTGGTTGAAATTCAGCACTCAGTCTGCTTCAAGCAAGAAGCTGGCTTGGGTGACCTCCTGTGCTTCAACCTAGTTGCCCTGTATGACTCTTAACTGACTACAAAGCCAGCCAAAAAGAAAGGGGGGGAAAAAAAAAAGGCACTTTTGTTGTTGTTGTTCAAGAGAGAATGTTTTTCCAAAACATCTTACTCCTGTGACAGCTGGCTAGGTGACTGAGAGGGGAAGAAGAAGGAGAGAGCCCATTTGCCCATGGAACCTGGGAAAGGAGCACCTTAACCAGTGGATCTCGGGTTAATTGTTTTTTTCATGGCTATTTTTCCACACCCCCCCCAAGGTATGGCTTTTTTGAAAGACAAACATCTTTCTAACTCTAATACAGTCTTTCTCTGACACCAGCACAGTAAACCATGGAGTCCTCGCAACACTTCCTTAATCATTCTTTAAGGGTCTGCTTGTAACAGCTAATGATGGGGGAGACAAAGTGCAATAAAAATGAAATAGCTGTGTGATTCTGAACTAATTACAAATTAAGGTACTGGAGATCAGGCAAGGAGGCCTTCCTTATAATGCAGCCAGGGCAGGGGAGGTACGTGTGGTAAGGTGGCTAGCTTGAACACTATTCATTATAGTTAATGGAGAGCTTTAATCATGGAGTTAATCTGAAAATTAGAATAAGCTGGAATGTCAGAGAACCAGTTCATTCTAAATTGTAGAAGCCACTGATGCTCATTAGTCAGACTGAACTGCATTTATGTTTTGCAGAAAGGCAAATAAAGAGAACCCCAAAATTAAGACTTCTGTTTTCTCAGCATTAATTCCTAGCGTGTTTAACTACACAGCTGCTGCAGTCCTATTATCTGACTCATTACTCTGTGAACCACTTTCAGATACCTTGAATGTGAAAGCTGCTATATAGAGGCATATTTCTTCCTGTAACCCTGAGTGCTGTGCACAGCCTTAAAATCCCCCCCTTCTCCAACGTGACAGGGAATGATACAGCTTAATGTGCCATGTACCTCTGAGTGTGAATTGAAGAAAAATAACCTTGAATAGAGATAGGAACTTTACTTTGTAATGCAGACCCTTACCTGTCAACTAGAGGTGGGGGGAATCTTACCTCTCATGGTTTAGAAAGCCATGTCAATCCAACTGTTCATTGCTCTGAGCCCACTGAGAGCTTGATTGCTTACCCAGTCATTTTCTGGTGATCAGTGTGAATGTTGAGCAGTATGTGGTAGAAAGGAGAGCATTTTTATTTCAGCCACTCAGCCCATTAGTTTCAGCTCTGGATTTTCAGTATCTTGGCCACAGGGAAGGCTGAATGCCTGTAACAGTGTGAAGTGTTGCTTGTCTGTGTAGGAATAGACCATGGTTCAAGCTTACCTGGAAGGAGGATGTGTGAAGTGCAATCCTTCCACCTCGTGTCCAGGTCAGTCACACTTTGCACACCTTGCAGTCTCCTTTCACTGAATATATTGCTGCTTTTGTAGAGCAACTTCTTATTTCCTTTAACTAGTAGCATTAGTAGTGTGTAAGTAGCTGACATACTGTGACAGTCTGCTTTCACAGGCCAAGTCTAGATAGGTCAGATAGAGCTAGTGTGGGAAGGGGAAGGGAGACATGGACTGCTGAGGTCAGTTGTGCAGTTACACAGCACTTCAGACCTGAAAACAGAGATGAGGTTTCCTGGTTCCTAAAGCACCTGGTTCCTTACTTGCTGGCTCATGCTAACAAGCACACTCCATTTGGAAATGTCAGTTCTTCTTCCTCTCCTATCAATCCAGGAAGACTATTTCATCTAATGAGTTTTGTTTTGAGCCCTCTAAAATTGCAACCAGCAAATCTGTAATCACAAGTGCGCATGCCATGGTATCTTGTCCTGGTAAGAGCTTAGAAGTGATGAGTAGAGAAAGCATCTCCAAAGACTCATTTGAAGTGTGAGAGGACAAGAGTAAGATCTTGACAAAAGACCTAACCAGAGCATCCCCTATGACCTTTAAAGCACTTGGGAAATCGGCAGGTTGTATTCCTTGCAGAAGTAGGTTTCCCATTCCCCTTCCGGGGATACTTTGCACATCAAGTCGTAAAGTGTGATCACTGCAGAGCACAAAAGGTGAATGTAAGAGGAGAGAGATGAGCAATGCCAAGGGTGAGTGAGGTGTTAGCTGCATTGCAGTGTTTGGGATTTCTTAAGGAATGAGAAAATGAGGATGTAAGGAGCATGAGACCTAATCCCATTTATTCAATTACCTGAGTGCTGATTCCCAGAAAGTATTTCCCTTCAGGTAAGTGCTGCTCTTTGAAACTTCAGCCTTGGTAAAGGTATGCATGACCTGGATTTGGGCATTTCTGTCAGGTGTTGCTCAAGAGTTGAATCCTAACAAGCAGGTCCCTTCCAAATCCTGCATGCTGAAAACAATGCTGAGATTAAATTCATGGAAAATAAATTGTATTGGCAGTTTTCTGTGGCTAGATCCCAGCTTCCCTGAAACATTTAGATGCCACTCCTCTCACTGCAGTCTGTAGGCCTGTATCTAAATCCAGCCACAGACTCAGATGGCCCTTGAGAAGCCATCAGGGCATTCATAACACTGTATGGATATAGGTAGTAACACGATGGAAGTTCTGATACTCTTGAGGAAGAATCTCCCTTTATTTACACTGACATTGACCTTTGCAGAGTTTTCTATAGGCATGAACAACCTCCACAGTAAATGTCAGCTTCTGATTAGAATCTTTTCCATGGGTAGTTTTAAGCTTAGTTTTTAATTGCATAATATTACCAGAGGAAAGCTTCACTGAAATTGAAAATTGTCTTAAACAAAGCAGCTGTTGGGTTAGGGGTCTTTGTACCATTTTAATGGTGATGAAGTTGTTTCAAGGAAGCCATCAGAGCTGCTTTGAGGTAGTGTCTGCTGGGGCTTGTTGTAAAATTTCTCATAGGACTTTCTGGTGGTTTGTGGTGCAGCCATTCCTGCAGGATCATAGAATCAGAATCACCGAATAGCTTGGGTTGGAAGGGACCTCAGAGATTGTCTACTCCAACCTCCCTGCAATGGGCAGGTACACCTCTCATCTAGACTCAGCCGCTCAAGGCCTCATCCAGCCTGGCCTTGAACACCCCTTGGGAGGAAGCATCCACGAGTTCCCTGGACAACCTGTTCCAGAGTCTCACTGCCCTCATACTGAAGATCTTCTTCCTAAGATCTAGTCTAAATCTACTCTCCCTCAGCTTCAAACCATTCCCCCTTGTCACTAAACACTCTTATGGAGAGTCCCTCTCCACTTTCCTGTAAAGCTGGGGCCAGGCTGCAGTCGGACGCTGTGTAGTGTTCCCCTGTTGCCTCTTGAAGACTGAACTTTATTTGTGTATTGTGTTCATTGCTGCACTCTGGGGCCCCAAGTCTTTTTTTCTTTTCCTTTTTTTCTTATTTTTTTTAAAACTTGCAAATAGATTTCTTTGTGGCTATACAATGCTTGTGTGGTTGGCCAGCTGAGTTCAGAGAACTACTGCTCTCCAAATCATGGTGTCTTATCACGTGGTTTTGGTCCAAATTTAAGTTTTATAGCAAGGTGTCTGTTTCCAGGAAAGCTGTAATTCTATGGACAAAGCTGATTTGGTGTCAGGTTCTGCTTCTCAGATAGTGCATCGAGCAGCAGAATTGTTCACATCTAACAGAAACTTCCTTTGTTTTCTATAAGCTGCAAAGAATGGCTGGCATAAAGGAGGAAGGTACCCCCTCACTCCATGCCTTCAGTGTGCTGTGTCCCAGTGCATCCCAATTCAAGAGAGGAGGCTCAGGGGTGACCTCATTGCCCTCTACAACTACCTGAAAGGTGGTTGTAGCCAGGAAGGGGTTGGTCTCTTCTCCCAGGCAACCAGCACCAGAACAAGGGGACACAGTCTCAAGCTGCGCCAGGGGAGGTTTAGACTCAAGGTGAGGAGAAAGTTCTTTACCGAGCGAGTCGTTCGCCATTGGAATGGGCTGCCCAGGGAGGTGGTGGAGTCACCGTCCCTGGAGGCATTCAAGAGGGGATTGGACGTGGCACTTGGTGCCATGGTCTAGTCATGAGGTCTGTGTTGATAGGTTGGACTCGATGATCCTCGAGGTCTCTTCCAACCTTTGTGATACTGTGAAATGATGCCTTATCTGTAGTCCCTGCCTGGATACAGTGCTTTGAGGGTGGGTGAAAAATCTCTGTTCTTGAAGGCATTAAGATTTCTAGCTTATGCTGAAATCCACGAGAATTAAGTACTCAAATACTATACTTTGCAAACCTGGGCTGCAAGTCTCATTTTTTTGGTTACAGAAGTTGAAGGAAACGTTTTCTTCATGCTGCTTCCACTGACATTTATTTGACATTGAAAACATCACGTTCTTTTTTTGGATGCTTGGGAGATACTTGAATTGCCTGACAGCAGCATGGTGACTGTAATTGAGACAGATTAGAGGCGCTGGGCTGCCTTTGGGTGCGTGTGGAAGCTTTCATGAAATGGAGAGAGACTTTGGAAGCTGTAGCAGGAATTAATTAGCAATTTGAGGACACAAACAGGATTGGAGGAAGTGTTGGGGTTGGAGTATAATAAATTATTTAATAACACGAGGGAATCTTTCCATATGGCACTTGCTTATAAAATGCTTCTAAAGGCAAGATTGCAGGACTCTGCTTGTAATGAACCAAACAGGCTGCCTTTATCAGGCTAGGTGACTGGCTATCACTCACCTTTCATTTCTCTAGCCTGAGACTGGACCTGCTAGTTGCTTCTCAGCCTGTGTTATGGTAACATTTACCCCAAAAGAGCTTAGTTGTTTATATCCAAATATTTTCTTCCTACTGGGAAGTGTTCTATGTTTTTGTGAGGGTAGATCCGCTAGAGAATAGAGAGATTTATTCTTCCTACTTATTCAAGGGATTCAGGCTGTAGAGTTGTGCTGCCCTTCACTGCCTTAAGCTGACTGGCCTCTAACAAGCAGCTGAAGTGATCTGAATAACCAAATACCTGTGTAATGGCTTATGACCAGTTATGAGACTTTATATAGAAATCACGATGAGAAGCAGGAGTATGGGGAGGCTTGGTGAAGCATGAGTAACCCAGAAAGAAGGTTTGAAATTGGCTTCCAAGAGTAGTTCAGTGTGTGTGAGCTCTGAAAGATTAGGGGTTATTCTTGAAGTTGTTTCTCCCTTGGCACTGAAGGTAAAACTCAAGACAGGATGCAGAGAACCTGACAGGTGCCAGCCCAAGTGGAAGCCCTGTGTGTTGATTCTTGTCCATTGCAGCTCTGAGCAGCGCCCACTACTGATACATCCAAACTCTTGTCAGAAGCCTGCAGGCTTTCAAAGCAGAGCAGAAGGTCCCTCAGCAGCAGGCCGGTGTTTTGAAGTGCAGCCAGTGGAAACCCCTGTAGTCCCTCACCTGACAAAGCAGTCCTGTTCCTGCGAATTCCCGAGTGATGGAGGACTGGGTTTTGCCTCACTGCTGATGGTTCAGTGCCAGCACTCCAGTGCATGAAGGCAGAGAAGGGCTAGTCCCACAGAGTGCTCTGGGTCCCCCCACACCCTGCCTCACCACAGGCCTGCTGGGGAGGAATAGTATCCATGGAGGTCTGGAGGAGTGTGGCTGCTGTATCCAGGCAAAGCAGTGGCTGCTTGCTGCAGTCACTCTCCCTGACACAAGCCAGACTGCCAAGACTGCTGGCTGCTGCTTCTCTTAGCTGCCAGCTCTGCAGTACCACTTCAGGGGTGGGGAGTCCAAGAGCTCTCCAGTCTGACAGCTGGTTCCCACCTGATGCTGAACCTTACAGCTTTGCACTATGTAGCACTGTGGCTTCTCTTGCACTCCACAACCGTTTATGAGCTCTCCTGGCCTGCTATGTCAAATACAGTGGTATAGTGTCCAATATAGTGCAATAGTGAGATTACACCCAGTCTCATGATCCAGTACATTTCATATGGCCTTCTCTTGGAGACAGGAAAGAAGATCCTCACAAGGTCTGCAGAGGTGAGAAAGGGTTTGGTGCTTTTCCCACCTTTCTTGCATAACTTGGTATTTAATGTCTGAGGAAGTGTGGATGTTTTAGCAAAGTAAGTTTTGCCTTGCAACTGTCTTCTGTAGTGTTTTCTCCACTTCTCAGTGCTTCCCTACTTGCTGGAGTTTTCTGATAGTAAGTTTATGAAGGTTTTCAATATCTAGTTCTGAATAATGTCAGAATCTTTTTAATAAAAGAAGTGTACTGAAGTGGCATCTGGAGCTAAGGACCAATACATGATTCCTTTGG
Organism: Melanerpes formicivorus; assembly: GCF_026170545.1. Lineage (NCBI taxonomy): Eukaryota > Metazoa > Chordata > Aves > Piciformes > Picidae > Melanerpes > Melanerpes formicivorus. The sequence continues at coordinate 2,928,847 of NW_027142388.1, read as the reverse complement.
CAATAAGCTTTCTCTGCAGACAGGTTTCTACTACTGAGCTGGGAGGAAGCTAAAAGCTCGTTAGCTTCGTGGAGTCAAAGCAGCTGATTGGCATCTGGAACTGCAGAGCTGATTTTTACAGGGGCTTGAGGCCAAAAAAGAGTGATTTGGAACACATGATCCTTAGCTAAACACACACAAAAGACTAGAGGAAAGAAGATGGTAGGTCCGGGCAGCCACGAGTTGAAGGAAGGAGTCCCTTAACAGTGTTGTTGCTTTTCAGTGATGAGTCTAATTCTGAGATGTTTTTTTTCTGTTAGGAACCTCTTGTACTTGTTGATAAGATACTAACAAACTGCATCTCATTACTGGACATAGCTGATAGGTTTTTTAATGGGCTTTCCTTCAGGGGATCAGTCAGTATCTCTCTCTTTAATAAACACATTTTACACAGTAAGCTCAAACCTTCTGACAGTTGGGCATCTGCACTAGGTACAGCAGTAATCAGAGTCTGTCTCAGATCTGAGGTCTGTTCAGCTGCAGCACATGGCAGCTATGATCAGAGAAGCAGTGTCATGCATTACTGAGCTGGGGGAGAGGGGGATGTAAATAAAATGTTTTTACCTGGGTTTGGGGTTTTCAGTTTAAAATAGCCCCTGAAAACACAGACATCCTGGCATGCATACATGAATGTACAGTTGTAAAAACACTTGTTTATATCATGTGAAAAGTAATAATTTTCCTCAAGTTCCCAGTCCTCATTAGTTTTGCCAGACATATCTCTGTTTCTTTTGTGCCTTTGGGAAAGCTTAGCTAAATGGAAAAGGCTTGCAGTGTGCTCCATAAAGGAGTCCAATGGGATGGCATTCAACAAGTCCAAGTACCAGGTGCTGCACTTTGGCCACGGCAACCCCATGCAGAGCTACAGGCTGGGGTTGGAGTGGCTGGAGAGCTGCCAAACAGAGAGGGACCTGGGGGTGCTGATTGACTGCTGCCTAAGCATGAGCCAGCAGTGTGCCCAGGGGGCCAAGAAGGCCAATGGCATCCTGGCCTGCATTAGGAATAGTGTGGCCAGCAGGAGCAGAGAAGTCATTGTGCCCCTGTACTCTGCATTGGTTAGGCCACACCTTGAGTACTGTGTCCAGTTCTGGGCCCCTCAGTTTAGGAAGGACATCAAGACACTTGAATATGTCCAGAGAAGGGCAACAAGGCTGGGGAGAGGCCTTGAGCACAGCCCTATGAGGAGGGGTTGAGGGAGCTGGGATTGTTTAGGCTGGAGAAGAGGAGGCTCAGGGGTGACCTTATGGCCCTCTACAACTACCTGAAAGGTGGTTGTAGCCAGGAAGGGGTTGGTCTCTTCTCCCAGGCAACCAGCACCAGAACAAGAGAGGACAGTCTCAGGCTGCACCAGGGGAAGTTTAGGCTCAGGGTGAGGAGAAAGTTCTTCATTCGTCATTGGAATGTGCTGCCCAGGGAGGTGGTGGAGTCACCGTCCCTGGAGGTGTTCAAGAGGGGACTGGACATGGCACTTGGTGCCATGGTCTAGTCATGAGGTCTGTGGTGACAGGTTGGACTCGATGATCTTTGAGGTCTCTTCCAACCTTTGTGATACTGTGAATTCAAGCCCTACCAAGGCAGAGAGTAAGCAAGTTCTAGCCTAGAGTTCCTCCACTGAAGAGCTTTTCCCTCTAAGAAGAGAGGTCCATTTCCACACCTGCTTTTACCAAATTTGGCTTTCTGTAGTGCACCTTCTTACTGGCACATTTCCAGAGCTGTACATAGCAGAGCCAAAGATGGATTTGGGTTATTGCAGCATACCTGCATGTTCTTGACTCATGCTTGTAACTCTGAGGACATTAAGTTGACACCTCCTTGAGCTTCCACATTTTCTACTGGTGTAACTGGCCCAAACGCCTGGAGCCAGACAAGGCAGCCAGGCTGGGCAGTGCATAGATTGTGCACTCCTTGCAATTGCTGTCTGTGGCTGAAAAGGAGGGGTGAAAAAATAGAGCTGTTTGGTGCCAGGCACAAGGAGACACCCCTCAGGGCATGTGAACAGTCACCAAGCACTACCATCTGGGGCCCTTCAGAGAGGAGGAAGAAAACAAGTCAGTCGTGTATTTCTGGGCCCTCTCAGAGACAGAGACAGGTGTGTCACAAGCACCCCTAGTCAATAGTAGCAGCAGCACTGATCTCTAAAAGAGTAAGTATGGACATTTGACCTTGTCCACTGTTGGTCTAATATTCCTGTTATGTAGCAGACAGCATCTGGAAATTCAGCTTTTCCCTCCCAGGGAAACATAACATGATCGATGACACGCTTGGTATTGATCCTGTAGGCATGGGCCAAGCTGCTGCCTGTTTAAGAAATCCCCAGTGCAATGCACATCATCACTGTGCCCAGTGGCCTTTTGTTATCAACCTAACCTGAACACTTCAGGAACAAGTTTCTCTGGAGGCAGCAGGCAGGATTGCCCACATCTAGGAGCATCTGCATTGCTGCTCTCCTGACATATTGATCCACTGTCACACAGAGATCACCAGCCTGATAAGCTTCATCTGTTTTTTGTCCTAAAATACTGTAGTGGTTGAGAGTAATGGACAACCCTTACTCTCTAAGAGTACTGCAGACAGGGAATTTTTCTCCAGGCAAGAAAGTGTTCACCTGTAGCTTACAGTCAGGTGTGGCTGAGCCAGCAGGAGTGCAGTACCCTTGCACAGCTAGCAATGTCACACTGGGAAACCCTGCAGAGCTGGCAGACCTTTGGTGCAAATTAGTTTGCTGTTCCCTTGTGTATGTGAGCCAGGAGTTGAACCAAGTCCCATTTTGAGATTTTGCAGTGGTGATGCAGGGCTTGGAGTGCATTCTGGGAGCTGGTAGGGTGACAAGGGGAACCTGCACTTGAGCATACCGTGTTTGGTGTGTAGCTCACAAAGCAGCCAGGCCAGTGTGTGTTCTGTGCGTGAGAGAGGGTGTGAATGTTATTTGAGGTTTGATTTTTAGGTACTAATTGCACTTCAAAACACTTGCTTTTGGAATAACAGAATCATAGAATGTCATTGTCCTGTTCCCTTTATCACTGTGAAGTAAATAAAAATAACTTTGGGTCAGAGAAACTGGCAAGAGAACAAGTGTTAACATTTAATGTGCTATACTTAAAGCCTCCAAGGTCAGATGTAAGTCTTCTGGGACTAGAGTAAAGGCAGCTATTTACATGAACCATCCATTCTGATCTTGCAGCCAGAGGGCTAAATGTTAACTCTGGGTCCGAAGAATTGTTGCCTGTAACAAGGGTGTTTCTCAGAAACAGAAAAAAAACCAAACCAAACAAACAAAAGGTGACTTACAAATGCTTGGATGTTCTGCTGCTCACCCTCATGCCTCCTCACCTTTCAGTGGAGACCTTTGGCAGCTCTACGTCTCTCAGCCTGGCTGCCAGGCATTTCCTGCCCTTCGGTAACGGGTCCACGGGGACAGCACATTCCCCTTTTGAACTAGGAGCTTGGGTAGTGCTCTAGTTATCTGCTGCAACTTTCAGATACTTATTAAGTATTGGTCCTCCAGAGCTTTCACTGCTGATTAGCGAACTGAGGAGAGAAGGTTGTTAACGGAACATCTCCAGTTGCCAAGAGACTTAGCTGCATACACTTGAAAAAGCTTTTGTTATTGGGCAGCCTGTCAAACGCTGCTGGGAGGAATGCTGCTTGCAAGTCCTCTGGAAAGGGAAAGCTGTATTAGCTTTAAAATGTCTGCTCACAGAAAACAGAAGTGCTGGAACTCACACAGGGTCAGAATGGGTTGTGTTTAATCGAGCCACCTCTTTGTTCAATTGCATATTCTTTGGATATGAAGTGGAATATGACCAACCTCTTACAAAGCACTCTCTGTAAGAGAAGTTCCTTTGATGACAGCTTGTGGGGCTTGGGAAATGTAAAGAGTAATAGAAATAGCAAAAGACAGCTTGCTTTCCCAGGCATCCTTATTTCTCCTGCACTGCTTTGCCCTCCCATTTCCTTTCCTTGCTGCCTTTCTGTCTTCCCTACAGTCAGCCAAGCTCCTTGTGTTGTCTTTTTGCATACCTCCATGCCTGGCAGTGCTGGAGACATTCCTGTTCCATCCTGTGGGGTGGGGGGTTGTCTGCTTTCCTTTTTAACTAGTGTGCCATGGCTTCTTTCATTGTGGTAAGCTGGGGAGAGTTTATGTAAATTTAGAATTGGTGTGACTCAGTAGATTAATTGGAAAGGTCACACACTCTGGTGCTCATTCTTTAAATAGGTAAACTCCTCTGAAACATTCCTTCAAGCCTGATTGGAGTCTCGTGTGTCCCATATTATTCTGCTGGTTCTTTTCAATACAATTCAAAGGCTGTTCTGTCTTCAGAGCCTCCTGCTCAGTGGTGGGTGCTGCATTCATGATTGGATCCCCGCAGTAAGCGTAATACCTGTGCTGACTCGTGCTGTACCTTGAAGGGAAAGCTGTAGGGACTATTCAGAACTTTTCCACCTATTATTTCTCCTTCATTCGTTGCAGGAGTTGGCAGCCTCTGCTGTATGACACTTAGTATTCTACATGTATCTGCATCGAGCTGCATTCTCCATCGATTGTGCCAAGCATTTGGCTCTGTTGGAGCTGGCTATGTTTCCTCTACTGTTAAGCCTTTCAATTAGAAGAACCTTGCAAGTTTATGTTGGCATTCGAGCTGTTTTGTGCACTGGGTGCTGGAGCACAGCATGCAGATGGAATGGAGCTGATGGGTCTTTTTTCCAAGGATGTGATTACTGTTTTTCTGAAGTAACCAGCTGGCTCCCCCCAGCCTCCTAGGGGGCTGCTACAAAACCATACTGCAGGGTGAGGCACCCCTGGAAAGGGAGTGTTGAGCTGCTGGACTGAATTGCTGCTTGCATGTTCTGAAAACGGTTTTGCAGCAAATAATTCTGACCTCTCTTTTACAACTGTTCAGCTTGCAAACAATTAACTCCAGGGGCTGAGGGGCTGTAATGAAGTTACCAGCCTGTTGTCAGCAGAGGGCAGGAGCCCAGAATCTGTGGAGCTTCTCTTCTGGCAGAAGCAAATTGTTCATTCCTTTTACTGATGTTTTTGTTTAATTTATTTCTTTCTTTCCTTTTCTTCCCCCTCTCCCCCCAGTGTCTTTATTTTTGCTCATGCCTTCCCAGTTGCTTAGGGAGCTGCTTTCTTAACCTACACTTCTCTTAGTCTATGACCTTGCAGAGAAGTTGCGGTTTGGGCTCCTCTCGCTCCATCTGCCGGTAGCTGTCACATCTTGCGCTTGAAATTGACCACCACAGCGCCAGCTCAGCCCTTGAACTGGCTGGCACACCCTCGCCGTGGTCCTGGAAGGCACCTCTTGGTTTAGTGTCATCCCAGAATTCCAGGTGGTGCTGTGACTTCTCTGTATTGGGAACTAAAGTGCAGGATCTCAGGTAGTGATAGGACTAGGGGGAATGGAATGAAGCTGGAGGTGGGGAGATTCAGGCTAGATGTGAGGAGGAGGTTCTTCACCATGAGAGTGATGAAACCCTGGAATGGGTTGTCCAGGGAGGTGGTCGAGGCCCCGTCCCTGGGGGTGTTTAAGCCCAGGCTGGATGAGGCTCTGTCCAGCCTAATCTAGTGTGGGGTGTCCCTGCCCATGGCAGGGGGGTTGGAACTAGATGATCCTTGTGGTCCCTTCCAACCCTGAATGATACTATGATACTAAATTGCTTCCAAAGAGGCCTGAATGCAAAACCTGATGCCTCTGGACCTGCAAGAATGAGTAGCTATCAGAGTTCATTTTGGTGATGATTATTTTTTCCTAGGGCTGAGGGTTTGGGTTTTTTTCATTTTTCCTCAACTTCTGCCAGACTCCTTGAAGCTTATTAGGAAACTTGTCTCTCTTTTCAAACAGCAGCTCAGAGTTTCTGTTTGAAATGAGACAGCACAGTTCTGCTACAGCAGTAGGAGAGCTCTCTGACCAATATCCACATGAGTGTAGTTTCCCATGCCTGTAGGGAGAGAATAGATCCTAAATGGAATGGGTGAAGTGGAACAGACTTGGCAGCCTTGCTGCAAAGACAGTTGTCAGAATTTGAGACGAAGCTAGTGTATCAGAGATAGGCACCTGGTGCAGTAATCTGTGTTATTGCCAGAATGCAGCTAAGTATAGGTACAGGATCTGCATTGCCAAGATGAGAGCAAAGACGTTTGTGGAGGAGATAATACAGAAATTGCTGCATCATTCTCAGCCCAGGGACTGAGGGCTGAGTGGATGGAGATGGTTAATCAGCCCTCGTTAATTCCTCAGGTGTTTCCCGTTCAGGATTGAAATTGCTGTCTGCGCTGTCACTGTCTGTGGGCAAATAAAGGATAATCCACCTGGCATCTCCTGCCAGTGTGAACAAATCCATTTGCCAATTTTGAGCAACTCTGCTGCAAAGAAGCTCACCCTCCTCTTTTTTTTTTATCTGGAAAGATAAGACTACAGCCTGTTGGTGAGGATGAGTCTGACGTGGAAGATCTTCCTTCATCTGCACGTTGGTGCCAGTAGCTGGCAGGAATGCTTAGATGCTGTAAAATGTCTGACACTCACAATGGCATCAGCGTCCAAGGCATTTTCTGTTCCTCTAAAAGGCAAAAGCTAATATAGTGAACTTGTTTGCTTTGCTTTCTGCAATGACAAAAAGCAATAAGTGACTTATCCCCATGCTTTTCCAGCAGGAAACACTGTAGATTGCAACTCAGCACAAATCTCTAACTGATGGAAAAGTCTCATTTATTCCAGGAGAAATTGTCTTTTTAAGGGCGGTGCTGAAACTGGGCTATAATCAAACCAGCTTTTTAAAGGGCAAAACCAGCAGTTGTTTTCCTCCATTGATGTGCTGCCTGTCACTGGTGACCCTCTTCTCTCATTTCCATTTTAAAACATGGCTATAAGCAACTAGCCATGCAGTGCACAAAAGTAACATTACCTGGGAAAAAAATAATGAAGATGATCTTGGAATTAAGGAAATCAGTTTTGAAGAGAAGCAGGTGCTTAATGGAGGTGAGACCAGCTGTGCTTCCCAGCAAGGTGCTCCAAGTGCTTCATGGAGAAGCGTGCAAGGCCTCCACGCAACACTGGGAGGAAAGTTTTAATAATTCAGACAAATTGCATCCTATAAATAGCAGAGCTGGATTCATTAGGACAGGAGGCAGATGGAGAAAATACAAAACTTGTTTGTTGCTTTTTAAGGGACTCTAATGCTTATGAAAAGTGTCAGCTTGCTGTCAATGAGGGAAAAACCCTCCGGTGCAGCAGGAACTTTCTTGCTATTAGGTTCTCATCTCTGCTAATGAGCAGCCATCCATGAGGGACATTCTTAATACTTTATTTTAGCTACTCCTGCCTGCCTTTTGCTAGCATAGGCAAAATGACACAGAAGTGCTGCAGTGCTGGAAGGATGAAGCAGTTGAGGAGAGCAGGGAGAAAAAGTGAAAGAGGACAGAATTTCACATATGGTGCATGGCATTTGCTAACTCGAGTAGGGCAGAAGCACAAATGTAGTTGGGAAATGGGAATGCGTGGAGCAAGGTGGGAATCATCCACCAGACTGGCTGAGGGTTATGCCCCAAAGCAGGAATGTACTGGTAATTGGTAGAGGAGATGCTGTGCCTTATTGAAGAGAGAAGGTGAAAACATTTTTGAGCTGCTCTCACATTAGTAAGTAGGAAGAAGGGGAGAGGCTCTCATGCATGAAGAGAAGTCATGACAGAAGGCGGGTGGGAGGTGCATGACTGGAATGCAGCTCTGTCCACAGGAGGTAAGCAGAGGTGAGAGGGTTGTTGCATCTTAGTATTCATATGTGGGGAGATGCAGAGAAGGAAGAGTGTCCAGCCAAAAAGGAATGTGCAGACTGGCAGAAAGGGCACTTTGTAGACTGCACTTCAGGAACAGGAGAGGATGAACCTGTTGGGCTGTTCCCAAGTATGCCAATATTGTAGCTGGACACTTGAAAACAAAGCCATCGCAGGGCGATTGCTTACTATTCAACCACGGACCAAGCTGAGCTGAAGTGCAGAAGTGATAAATGTTCTGCATGGATATTATCTGCTGATGACCCCAGCTTCATCTTTTGCTGTTCTGATTTACATTTCAGCAAGGCTTCCTTAAGAGATAACAGTGTCCAAACTCAGCAGGCTATCCTAAGAGACTTTCCAAGTATCAGTGTTCAGGAAAGGAATACTGCACACTTAGCAGGCAGCAGGGGTCTTTCTTCAGGAGTTCTTAGATTGCCAATTCACCTTGTGAAGTGGCAGAGTAAGAAGGTGATATGAAGGTCATGCTGGAGTCACATAATAACAAACTTATTTGAGGAATGGAGCAAAGCTATACAACTGTTCATGCTTCATGTATTAAGTAACTATAGTTTTTCTCAGCATTCAATATAGAGGGCAATGATCCCAACTCAAGGAGAGGACATTGGAGAAGAGAAAAGTAAGTGGTATGGATTGGCAGGATGCCTTTTGGGGATTGCCATCTGTTGCAGCTTGCACATATCAGTAGGGTGTCGTATAGCAAGCAAGTGGTGGCATTAAAACTAGTCCCAGACTCATGCAGCAGGTTAACTATCCGGTGGGTTGGGAAGAATGCAGGCGTGATAGCGTGCATGTGAGGAGGTGAGCAAGGAAAGTGTGAGCCAGCACATGGCAGCTTAGGGATCCTCATGTATAGATCAGCTTTTTGGTAAGGAGCAAAGAAACCCGTGGCTGATGAAGTGTTTTCTTGCTTTCAATGGGCTAAATAAGCCCTGTGTATCCAGGGGAGTCATGTGGCCTGTGTTTATGGTAGCATTATTCACGGTATAAAGTCCAGAGATCTGAGACCTTAGCCTAGCTCCACAGCAATGTCTAGTATGAAACATACAGAGAGAGTGTTAGATTGTTAAACATAAGACTTGCATTTCAGAAAGCCTTCAGCAGCAGAGAGTTTTTAAAAGCAAATATCAATGGCATATGCACAGGATAGGAGAGCATTGTGCAGTTTGTGTGCTTCCAGATTTGAGCTGAGGTGTCTGAAACAGTAATCCATGATATGGGAATGTGTGTATGAGAGATGGGTAATTTTGAAGAGAAAGGACTGAAGATGGGAAGTGATTTGCTGGTTTCCTCTCTTGTTAGTGGAAAACTTGCCTTGAATTATGCTAGTCTTCTAGGACAGCATCTTGTCCTGTGAAAAACATTTTTTTTCCTTTGCATATATAATATTTTACAATTATTCTGCTCCAAACAAGCTTCAAATTTCCTCTTAGCTCATTCACACCTTTATGCTTGTTCCCATGCCATGTTTTTTTCCAGAAATCCTTTCCTTCAGTCATGCCTACTGAACTTATGCAGACACCATAGAAGCCACAAAGCCAGAAATACCTTCTAGCTACGGTAACTACAGATGAGTCTGTGTTGACCATAGGTTGCTTGTGGCTTCCTGTGCTCACCAAAATACTTTGGGGAATTTAGGTTTGTGTTCCCATAATCTGATCAGCACCATGATCTTGAAGATCATGTTTGTCTAGCAAGTGCTTTGACTGGATGCTTGCATACTCTTCCCTCATCAATGCAGCTTGTGAGGAAAGGTGGATCAGAATTGCTTCCAAATATGCAGCAACTCAGAATGAAGAAGTTCTTGCCTGGGACCTCTTTTTAATGTGGGTAGACAGATAAATGCTAATCCAGTGGATGAGGAAGTGAAGGCCGGGATGCTGCTGTCAGTTATTCAACATGACAAAAGGAAATCCGTGGCAGAGCTGAGAATAGTTCTTGTTCCTGCAGTGCTTCAGCTGCAAAGCTGATACAATGACCCTGGAGATATTTAGTTACCATATGTGTCTGTCCCAGGCTCTCAGTGTGTTACTATGCTGGTGTATTTCTTTATCTAGGATTTGAACTGGAGTCAGCATTTCTCCCTGACATACCAGTTGGAGATTCTAGTCACTCTGACACTTGACTCTGGCTGTTGTCACCTAGATGTGAGAAGTGGGTGGCAGATATGATTGTGTAGCTTGCTATTTTTGGCCCTGCTTTTGTCTGGAATGGTATTGAGGTAGTTTTGAATGAACACAGGAGTGGAGGGTGAATCTAGAGGTGCAAACTAAGAAATCAAACATTGTTTCCAACAGCCTTGTTATTGCACTCGTATACTCAGCCTGCTAGGCAGTGTACAGCATAGGACAGATTTCAGAAGGAATTGTCAACTTGAAGACAAGCAAAGGGACCTTCAGCCCAGGTTGAATGTTCAGTGCATGAGTTCCTGTGGGCACCATTTTCAACAGTGAATAAAATGTTCTGGACATGGCAGAAGCCCTTCTGCCTGTGGTATAGCTTTTTCTTGGCTGTGTGTGTGATTAAATAAAGGTATGTTATGTGTTTATTTAGGCATTGCCTTCTCTGCTTCTTTTTGCTCTTATTTTTCTCCTTCCTCACCTGCAGGCTTTGAATTACTGTACCAGCCAGATGTGGTGCGACTGTACCTCTCCATCCTTACTGAAAGTCAGAACTTCAACACTCTGGAGGCTGCAGCAGGGGCTTTGCAGAATCTCAGTGCTGGCAACTGGACAGTGAGTACAGTCTTCTCTTTAGTCTCTTTTGTTTCCTCTGTGTAAATAAAGAACAAAGCTATGTCCCATTATGTATACGTGCTGTTCCTTTGTGCATTTAAATCTCCTTGAAAAACAAGGGAGGTGAGAGCTCCAAAGAAATTATTTCCATTTTATTTGCCCACTTAAGATACTTTGCATCTTCTGGACAGATGCTGGAAGTGTCACTGAGCTTATGACAATTTAATCATGAGCAGGTTTTTCTGCTTAAACCACTTAACCACTGCTTTGTCCATCTAGAAAAGCCTGTTGTTAGATGATTGTGTCCTGAATTCATTGGATTGTCAGATTGCTCAGGAAACTGCACTCCAGAGTGTCCTCTGATATCCTCTCTGAAGCATCCCCAGCACTAATCAGGCAGTTCTCCCAAAGGTATGCCTGACTGCTTCTAGAGCCACGTGGCAAAGTGGGACTGATCAGCAGCCTGAGGATCAGCAGGGTGGTGTTCCACAGCTGTCTTGGATACAGTTTACTTAAAAAACCCAATTGTGAAACAGAATAAAAGCATGAAATTGGAGTTGGGGAGAGATAACAGATGCTTTGGATACTTTCCTGTTCCATTCAAATGACCTCCTTTTTCCTAACCCAGAGGGATGTATTTCACTCTGAGGTGTGTACAGAACAGATGCTGGCAGATGATGCTCCTTCCTTCTGTTTTTGTCCACTTTCCCCAGCGGCTTGCCGAGCTTTACTATGAACTTCTACATCCCTTCTGCCTTGGTGCTTGGTGAACTTGAATGATGGGTTAAGTTATAGATGCATCAGCACACAACCTAAGTAGCCTTTGCAGGGAAAATGAACGTAGTACAGCACTGAAAGAAACGCCATGGGCAAGGAGAGGGCAGGGTATGAACTCACAATCCTTTGTCTTGTTTCTTCTCTCCCTTGTGTGTTCCAATCAGTGGTCCACCTACATCCGTGCGACGGTGCGGAAGGAGAGAGGCTTACCAGTGCTTGTGGAGCTGCTCCAGTCTGACTCTGACAAGGTGGTGAGGGCTGTGTCAATTGCCCTGAGAAACCTTTCCATGGATCATCGCAATAAAGATCTTATAGGTATCCTCTCCACTTTTGCATTGGCTGGGATGTTGGGTGCCTTTGAGACCTCATTTTCTGTCATCTGTGGTGAAGATTCCTTTAGTATCCTGTTTCCATCCATGCTATCTAAGATTACTCTGTAGGCACAAGTGGAGAGCTGTCATCTCAAAATGTTTTTCCAGCCTAGTCATACAAGCTGTGGTTTGAGGAGAATCTCTGAGAGTAAAAACAGATGGAGATTTTTGCAGGAGGGGGGAGCATGTGTCGATGTGCACAGGATTGGGTGGGTTAAGAAGTTTCTTGACTTTACTTTAGCTCTGACTGGCATGGCATTTGTGGCCCTGCATTGGCATGGGTGGTGGACTAGATGACCTCCAACCCCTAGCATTCTGTACATCCTAGTCACACGTGGTGATTACACAGACATTGCTCCTTAGGCCTGCTATTTAGAGTAGCACTTTCACCTGAGGAAGCACATCAGGCTCTAAAGTTGCCTCTTTTTTGCGCTTCTTCCTTCCCCTCTCGTTATTTTGTGTGGTAGGTACTTGTAGAAGCTGGACACCAAACTGTTTACTCTTCCTGCAGTTAGTTCTTAAACTCTGCTCACTGACTTCTTTTCAAGGAGCTAAATAAGCATTTGCCCACACAGAAATATTGATAGATTCCACTGTGAGTTGGGTTTTCTTCTGGATGCTTCTGTACTTAGTTGATGTATTTGTTTAAACTGTAACCTTGTCAGGCCAGGAAATACTGGTGTCACATTAAAGGCTATCATCAAAGTTGATACTAACAAGTAGCAAGGTGGGATTCTGTCTTAATATATCAAGTTTCTTTTTCAATAGTTCAGAGGTGTAGCTAGGCAAATGGTACAGACAGGCACCTGGGAGTAATAAACTCTGGACTCTGTGTTTTTTCTCCAGTACTGTACACTGAGAAGGCTAACTGCACCCAGGAGGAAATCATCTTACTTTTGTGGGGGGAAGGTTAATAAATGCATGTCTGCACACCTTGCCCCAGAAGGCCTATTACAAGGCTAAGTTGAGTAAGCCATGTGCGTGTATTAGCATGAATATGTGGCATTAACAGCAGCTACTGGATGCTTTTTGCCTCAGGCATTGCAAAGTATGATAGATGTTGGCTGTAAAATTCTCACTAAAGATTTATTTTATTTCCCCCCTCAATACCTTTTACCATTCATCACGGAGGACTTTTTCTTGGGTATCAACTCTCAATCCCCTTGATGTGAATGATAAATTGCAAAGTTACAGTCTTGAGGTTCAAAACACATGTATCATAAAGTTTTTCAACATGGCAAACACCTTGGAGGTTTATCATTTAGGATGGGAAGCTGAAATGTTTATTAGGACTGACTAATGGTATCTCTTCCTCTTATCTAGGTAGTTATGCTATGGGTGAGCTGGTAAGAAATTTGCCCAGCAGGCAGCAGAGATCTGCAAAGAACCTGGAAGAGGATACAGTGGTTGCAGTATTGAATACCATCCATGAAATCATTACTGACAGCTCAGAAAATGCAAGGTCTCTGATCCAGACACAGGGCATTCAGAAGCTGGTAGCTATCAGCAAGTCAAGGTAAGTGACAGTTGAGGGCAAAATGCATAAGAACTCACTGGAAACATGAAGATGTCACTGTGAACAGCAGCTTTTGCTTGGTGAAACTAGGCAACAATCCTAACCCTTCAGAGCAATTAAAATAGACGCAGTAAAAACAGCCAGCACCCTTAATAGGGTGACTTAATTAAAGAATCTAATTGAGTAGTCACTTCAGTCACGTTAGGACATGCTCTCTTCTTGTCAGATACGTCTTAGCACCATCTTTGCATCTAGCAGGCATCATTTTCAGTGAAACTATCATCTTTAGTTATTAGTGTGGGAGGCCTTTTTCCTGTGGCAACATTCCATTCCCAAAATGCCACTGATGAAATCTGTTTCTTTTAAGTAAAATGGTTAATGGGGTACAGTAATTCATGTTGATAAAGATGTGCAGGGCAGTATCAGGAGGACAGAGCTAGGCTCTGCTCAGTGATGCCCAGTGGTAGGACAAAGGGGCAGTGGATGCGAGCTGGAGCAGAGGACGGTCCACATGAACATGAGGAAAAACTTTTTCTTTCACTGTGAGGGTGCCAGAGCCCTGGAGCAGGCTGCCCAGAGAGGTTGTGGAGTCTCCTTCTCTGGAGACATTCAAAACCTGCTTGGATGTGTTCCTGTGTGACCTAGGTGATCCTAGGTGATCCTGCTCTGGCAGAGGGTTGGACTGGATGATCTTTCGAAGTCCCTTTCAACCCCTAACATTCTGTGATTCTGTGATCTGAATGATCTTACACTGCTTGATACTTAAGCTCTTAATTTCACCTTGCAAATCAGCCAGTCTCCCAGAGAAACAAAAGCAGCATCTCACGTTCTTCAGATGATCTGGAGCTATAAAGAGCTACGAAATGCCCTGCAGAAGGATGGGTGGAACAAATCACACTTCCAGGTAATGATGCTGGATCTTAGGCATTGCCATAACTACTCAGTCTGGGTGGAAGTTGTTCTAAATTAGTCTTATACTGCACTGTGCTAGATTGTTGTGGACCTTGGTTCTGTTCTTGTAGGTGATAGAACAGTGTATTGCAACTTGTTCACTCACATACTGCTGGGTGTGTTTTCCAGCAGTCTGTGAAATGTAGCTCTTCAGGGATTGGAGGTTTGTCACCTCATACAGGCCTAATGCCCATGCTTTTCTGGAGAAAGTACTAGCAGGGCTTTTCTCAGTTATCTTTTGGTTGAAGCATTCCTAGCAGTGCAGGGCAGCCACCTGTTCCTGACATGCAGCCTCCTCATCTTTCCTGGTGAAAAGATTGAGCTCCTTTTACAGACCAACAATGCTGCCATTTAGAGAAGAGGAAAAATGAGAATAAAAAATGCCCCAGTGCCACATCATCGACAGCCAGGGGGCTAGCAGTGGTCTGTAATCTCTCTGTAGACTGTTGGGGGTTTGTTATTAATTTTTCTTGAGTGGGAATTTTATAGTTATGTAATTTTTTGTCTTCCAGTCTGTTTCTGCAGCTCCAAAGGGTTCCAAAGGTACTGCTGGCAAGTCTGGCTATGACGACAGCACTTTGCCTCTAGTGGACAAAAGTCAAGGTCAGTCCTTCTCTTTATCTGTTTCTGCTTGTGCTCTCTTTGCTTGCTTTCTGGATTTGCCACATCTGTGTTATGGGAGTGATAGGGCCAGGAATGAGGGGGTAAAAATGTATTATTTATGTGATGCTTTCTACCCCACAGTTCCAAAATGATCAGTCCTATTAGCTGGATACAGATAGTATTCCTTCCCTTGTGAAATGCACATTACTGTTGTTGTCCTCTCAACTTGTATGCAGCATAATCAGTTCAGTCTACCTGGGAGAGTTTGGGATAGACTGAGTTAGAATTTTGGAAGATGAGAAGAGCCTTGTTTGACAGTGATATATACGTTTTTATATATATATGTGTACACACACACTAATAAATGCAGCCTTCAGCTGGGCAGTGGGCTTGGCCTTACCCCTCCTTAGGAGTGAGGGCTTGTCTGTTTTTAAATCAAGTGCCTGCTTTGGCAGTGCTTCGTGCTCCACTCTGCAGGTTTTTCACTGGAGATGGTTTATCCAAATTATAGCTGAACCTCCCTGTGCTTCTTCATCAGGCCTGATGCAGCCACACCACCACTGGTGTAGCTCCAGTTCCATTGTGATTGCTTTGTCTCTGGTTCTAGTTTCTAACACTTGGAGAGAAAAAAATTTCTTTTCAGAAATCTTTTGTCTCCTAAGTCAAGAGTTTGCCATGTGGTACTTTATCTGCTCTAACTGTAGAAAAGACAACCCCACACTGCTTTGCCTGTTTCCACCTTCCCTGTCTTTGATCAGGCCCTGCACATAATGCAGACAGAGGGTGGTTTGAATCCATTTGCTGACTGTTTGCTTTGTGGGTTAGCTTTCTCTTGGCTCAGCAGGCTGCACACCATGGATTGTGTGCACCCTTACTTAATTTCTTTCTCTTCTGTTCTGGGGAGACCAAAGAGAAGCTGGTTAATAGCAGTAGGTAGTTCAGAACAGGGCTGTGGTTTGTGTTATCACAGGGAGAGAAGGAATTGTGTATTCCAGTGTCACAGCAGAAAATACGAGGATTACGTGTGCTCCCTGGAGAGCTTAGATTTCCCTTCCTGAATAGATAGCAGTTGAATGGTTTGGGAGTTGTTTTACAATAGTCTCTATGTTTATTACTTTATAGACCTCTCTGGTCCTGTGACTAATTTGAGGAGGAGGTGCTGAGAAAGGCAAATGTAGCTCAGGTGGTTCCTGTGTTTGTGTTTTCCAGATAACAAGAAGGCTGGGAGTCGGGACATGATACCTATGGATGAACTTGGCCCAGGTAAATTCAGTCACAGAGCAAACCCTCTGTCTCTTTCAATAGAGCACACTGCCACTCACAGGAAAGTTCAACTATTTCTCTAGGTGCTATTCTTTCAGATGGATAAAGCTGACATTTAAAAACAGAACATTACCTTACAAAAAAATGGGTCTTCAGCTTCCCTCCCCAGCCCCAATTCTGTAAGCATATAATGGAGATCTACTGACCTAGCTTTCATACCAGTCTCTGCCCCTTGAGGCAGCTGTGTTCTGTGGTAGAGATATGGAAGGCTGGGGATTCAAAAGGAAAAAGAGTTGAAAATTAACTTCAATATAACACTTGTGTTTGACTCCACCCTGCCTTTTTTTTTCCTGTTGATAACACTAAAAATCAGTTAGTGTAGATAATCCTGGCTCCACCTTCCATTCATCTGCATGTAGCTGCATCTGGCCTTTCTTATAGACTGGAGAGCAGCCATCAAACACCAGTGAAGGGCTTTGGGATTGGTAATAGCTGTAGTTTAAGACTTGTAGAGGGTTTTGGGTTTATTTCAGCAAGATAGATAAAGGTGCAGTGTGGTCTCTTGGGAATTACTTTTCCTTCTTCCAGGTGCCATTATTTTTATTTAAATACCTCTATTAATGCCTCCAAGTCAAACAGTTTGATATACTGCTGTTTGTGACTGTAGCTGGGAAAAAGAACAAGTCAGAACCAAGCTGAAAGCCAAGCCTGCTCGGAAGTTAAGAGGAGAGGTATATATCACCTTTTGTGTTCTCAGAAAAATGAGATGCCACCTGCCATGAATCAACTGTCCAGATGTACATTGCCTGAGGGAACACTGAAACATTTGTTCTCACAATGGAAGAAAATAACTTCAGAGAAGACTGCCTGGCAGGATAGCTGTGTGCTAGCAGGTGCTGCAGTATGGGCAGTGCTGACTGTTTATAGTCACAATATTAATTGTTGTCGTATGCTTCCAGGAGTTAGTGGTACAGCTCTGAGTACAAAATGAAGTGCAAATTAACAGCATGTGTACAACATCAGGCAGATTCTCTGGGCCATTCTGTTCTTCAGTCTCTTTATCACTATTAGAAGATTAAATCTGTCAAGCTTTCCTGACCCCAGCTGTTGAGTGCTTTTTAACTCCAGTGTGACAGTAACTTTGTTCTGTCTCAGAGGTCAGTTGAGAAGCAACTAAATTAATTAGCCAATTTACTATCCTTAATGTCAAGGAGCTGGAATAACAACTTGGTACTTAATCTCTTTCCTTCAGGCTCTTCCAGATGCCACATGTTTTTTGTCCTATGGGCATCTTTACATGAATTGCTGCTGGAGCCTATTTCTGATTTTTAACTTCATTGTGGACTCCTGTATTCAGGAGTTCTCGGTGGGTTTTTTTCCACTCATACCTGGCAGATATGAGGAGTGGAACATCAGTGTGCTGTCTCTGGGTTTGTACCTCCAGTAAACAGTGAAATAGTATCCCCACACATCCACACCAGTCTGTCAAGCCTCCAGGAGACTCTGACCTCCGTTATGTTAGCCAAGAAAATGCATGACAGAACACCAGAGAAAGCTGCTTGGCATCCCAGCTTATCTTGTATTGCAGAAGGTCCTGTGTCATGCTTTTAGTTATGTGTTTTTCCCTTGCCTTTCTCTCTTTCTGTCTTTGCTTGCCCTAAGACCTTTCTACTTTATATTCACTATCTGTTAAGGAATTGTCATCTGTCTCCAGCTTTCTATTGTCCTTTTCATTTAATTAAGATACTTCCAGGCTGCGTAGTTATCTTTCTGCTGCACTGCTCTGGTACTGAACTGTGATAACCCCAAACACATTAGGGTGTGGAGAACAAAGTGAATTTCCATGCCACACATGTTGGAGGTACCCATCCTATTCAGCCAGGTCCTTCCAGCAGAGTCTTCCTTCTGCTCCCCTGCAGCGCACAAGACTGCTTGTTCTGGGGCATCGCCACCTGGCTGCGGATCATCTGTCACATCTTCTTGTCAGGGTTCAGCTGTCTCGGTGCTTTGGCCTCTCCTGTTAACCCATGTTGACTCTTGTTCAAGATAGCCAAAAGAAAATTGCTGTTGGTATCTCAGCTTGTTTGGTAATCCTGTGGGGGTCACCCCTCTCTGTGAAGGAGATAGTGTAACTTGGGAGGCAGAAAGATACATTCCCCATCAGCAGACTCTACTGGACGAGATTCCTGTTGTTGGAGCAATAGGAGGGCCTGGGGAGAGCGTGGATGTCCTGGGAGATGGAAGAAAACACATCTCATGAGTTACTGTGGGATGCATTAGACAGCCCAATACAGAAATAGCTCAGGTCTGTCAGACCTCATCAGCTCCAGGCAAGTGGCTCTGCACAAGTAATCTGAAGATCATCAATACTTATTGTCATGGTCCTGCCTGAGGGTGGCTGTGACCCTGAGCTGTCTGCAGGAACAGCAGAACTGTGATCTCAAGGCTGTGTGACACATTTGTGAGGTCTCTAAGACACTGTGCCTCAGCCTGCAGTCAGTCAGACAAGAGCATCTGTGAGCTGAGAGGTGTTCAGAGCAGAGACACATAGTTCAAATGCCCCTGTCCTACATGCCCATCTTCAGGCATAACTTTTCCTTTCTCCTTCTCTTTTTTGAGGTGTTTGGAAGTTTGATCTTTAAAAGTTGAGAGCTGTGTGAGGGCACAGATGGACTGACATTCATTTGGGCCTCTAATGCATGATGGCATAAAAACGTTGCTGCAGAGTGAATGGGAGATACTCAGTGCAGCAATACAGCCTACAGCTCTAGCCTGGTGAGGCTGCACCTGGAGTATTGTGTCCAGTTTGGGGCTCCTCAGTTCCAGAGGGACTGGAGAGAGTCCAATGGGGGACCACAGAGGTGATGAGGGGACTTGGAGCCTCTCTCTTACAAGGAGAGACTGAGAGACCTGGGGGCCTTTAGCCTGGAAAAGAATAGACTGAGAGGGGATCTTATACATGCATACAAATATCTAAGGAGTAGGGGTGATGAGGATGGGGCTGGGCTCTTTTCAGTGGTGGCCTGGCCAGTGACAGGACAAGGGGTAATGAGTACAAACTAGAACACAGGAGGTTTTGCTAGAACTTAAGGAAAAACTTCATTACTTTGAGGGTGCTGAAGCACTGGAGCTGGCTGCCCAAAGAGGCTGTGGAGTCTCCTCGTCTGGAGACTCTCAAAACCTGTTTGGGCATGTTCTTTTGCAACCTCTTCTAGGCAAACCTGCTTTAGCAGTGGAGTTGGAGTTGGATCTTCACAGGTCCCTTCCAGCTCCTACCATTCTGTGAAAGTTGAGAGAGAAGAATAAGCCAAAGAGGGAGCGTGCCTCTGTTGACCAATACAACTTTAGTCTTTACACTGGATTGTATTAGCTCAGAAGAATGCATTTATACCTGGGAGCAGTAAGGTCTGTAAAGGTCTCCTTAATGCCACGGAAGCAGAGTTAATTCTGATCACTTTTTAGAATTCATCTGAAGCATGGGAGAAGCAGTGTTTCTAATTTCTGTAGAGTTTTGGTCCTTGGAGCAGAGGTAGCAGAAGTATTACTTCTCTGGTGCAACCTCCTTCCAGATATTACTCATTTTGTTAGGTCCAATCATTAACTTCCTTATCTCTGCTGCTGCTTATCTCGACAGAGTCATACCACAGTGTGTGGTTTCTAGAAACACGTCATCCAGAGGTGCTGATGTGATTGCACCATTATCATGCAGACCACACAAGAGAAGGCTGACAGGATGAATTGTAAAATATGTTGGAACTTGCTATGAAGAGCAAAGTTCTTGACTGTTGTTAGCTTGCTGGCACTGTGCAACAGCTTGATCCTGCTGCTGCTGTCCTGGCTAAACATGGAGTTTAAAAGAATCTTCTTAGGTTTAGACTGGATCTTAGGAAGAAGTTCTTCCGTATGAGGGTGGTGAGACTCTGGAACAGGCTGCCCAGGGAGGTTGTGGATGCCCCCTCCCTGGAGGCATTCAAGGCAGGTGGAGTGAGGCCTTGAGCAGCTGAGTCTAGTTGAGAGGTGTCCCAGCCCTTGGCAGGGAGGGTGGAGTAGATGATTTCTGAGGTCTCTTCCAGCCTAAGCCATTCTGTGGTATTTAGGAAGCATAGCTAAATAATGTTAGTATCCCTAGTGTCATAAATACAAGCTGCTTGAGGTGCTTGGGGCAGGTCTGCATGCATTTTGAGGTGTATAGGAGACCTGTATTTCTTCTAAAACTAACCTGGCTGTGGCCAGCACAAGCAGTGTTCATGGCCCTGCTCTGTGACTGCATATGGACCAGGTCAGTGTAGACATGTGAGCTTCAGTCATGTGGGCAAACAGTGCCTCCTCATGTCACAGGAACTCCACAAAACACAACTGACCCCTTCTTAACCCCCTGTCTCAGGCAAGCAATAAACCAGGAGAGGAGCATTTTGATAGTTTATACAAAACCTTTGTGTGGTGTTCTAAGAGCCCAGTTTGTCAGGACATGAAAACATTAATGATCCCTCAATTACACAGGGGAAAACAAAAGCCTACAGGGAGCTATAAATTTGAGTGTCATTTACTTCAGATGTACAATGCTGTCAGAGCAGGAGAGGATCTATTTGTCACTGATAATGAGGGAAATTTGGTGCATCAGGAAAATAAATGAAGATTTGCATTGGCTGACAATGATTCAAAGCAAAGGCTCTGAAATAATTAGAGCCATGTCTTTATAAAACCCTCTCACACTTTTCTGCCTTGTGTTCATCACACTTTTATATTGCTCCTTAGCTGGCAGGAAAAAAAGTACCAACAGGTGCTGCTTTGTCATGAAAGACAGGCCAAGCACAGCAAGGGCCGCATCAAGATTTCCTCCCAACTCAACAGGTCCTTTTCCTCTGCACTCTGGAGGGGTCTCTTCCAAATTGTTGTCGTGTCCTGCTAGTAGTCAGGCTCAGAAAGAGTGGGCACATGCTGCAGAGTGTTCAGAGAAGGAACACAGCCAATTAATCAGGCTACTAAGCAAAGAACACAAGATACAGGCTGAATTTGGAGCTCATTAGCCACAGGGCGTGAGATGACAACTTGCTGCTTTCCTTGGGCACTCTGAAACCTGCAGCAGGCTGGGATGAAAACAGTGCTGCTTGCTAATGAGTGCCAGCATCTGGCAATGAGATGAAAAGAGAGTTTTGCTGGGTTTGTTTGAAGCTGGCAAAAATGACGTTCCAGAGCTGAAGCACATATGAAAAGGAGGCTGCCAGCATCTTTGGTTTGGGACTGTTTCTTTTCCTGTTCCTTTGCTAAAGAATTCTGCCTGTTTCAGCTCTGTTTCTGCTTTTATTTGTGCTTCATACCTGACTGTTGTGTTATTTCTCCTCAGATGGGTACTCCACCATCGATCACCGGGACAAGGAGCGCAAATACAAGACCGGTGATAGCACAGGGGATGCCTCTGAGAAAGAACCTTTAAAAGTGAGCTTCTCCTTACTGCTGAATGCTAGTTGGTGCCTTTAAAAGAAAGGAAGCCTGGTGTCCTTAGCAACAAATATGGGGTTATGGGGCAGTCACTCGCCAGGGGGCTGAAAACAGCTGCTTGGGGGGTTTGTTGTTTTGGGTTTTTTTAGGTAAAGGCATTATTTTGTAAGTCAGCATTGACTAGAAGCAAAACCAAAGTGCTGCTTTTCAGTGCAAAGCACAGAGCAAAGGCAAGCAATTGCTGTATTCTTGCCAGTGGATGAGGTTGTAAAAATGGGAAGTGTTTGTTCTGTCACCTTCTTCCAGGCAGCATTCCCTAGCCCCAAAGTGTATAGCTGTGCTCAGACTTTGTTCTAAAAATATCCCCTTCAGACTGTCAGACTGCTTTATTGTTTTCACCATGAGAGGTAGGTGGGAGCTCGTGTGTCTGTACAGCAGTGTGCTAAGCAGCGTGTTCATTTCTACAGTGCTCATTCACAGTCCTGATCCTGGACTGCAGGCATGGGCCAAGGAGATGGGGAGGGTGGGAGAGACATGCACTGTTAGTTGTGTGCCACACAAATTTAGACAACTTTCTGACTAAAAATAATGATGATCTTGCTTCCCAGAGCTCTCTGTACTGTGGGCTGTGTGCAAATGTGGCTTGCTATACCTTTTCAGTAGCCCTTTCAAAAGTTTGATTAATGCTATGACCATCAGTTCTCCCTGGGCTCAAAACAAGCTTGTGTTTTCCCTTGGGGAAGCAATTTTGAGGAGGAAGGGGAGAATTCATTGAGCCAAGAGTCAGTGGTAGGAAGCACCATTGTTAGTCTGCAGAGGACTGTCCTTAATAACCTTCAGCACATCGCTGATAATACCAGAAAATCCAGGTGATCCATTTTGAGTGGCAACAATTAAGCTTCAGTCAGTTGAAAGGAAAACCTGCTACTATTGAACAAGAGAAATGAAAAATGTGATGGGAAGAAACACACTTTCATAGATCATGAATGAGGAGGTTGTCCTGCTGCATCAGCCTGCCTGTGTTAACCTGCCTGCTCGTCCGTTTCCTGCTGTGTCCATCCTTTCTGTGCAGGTACACCCTGGAGAATGGCTTCAACCCAGCTGGACATGTTTTTAAGCACAGATTACTCTCTTCAGCTGGCCAGGTTTAGCTGCAGCCTGTTGGAAGTTGCCCAGTTAGACTTTGTGGTAGAGGTGGTTGTGCTCCTTCATTTGGTTTTGGAAATGATAAAACTGAGTTGATGATTTAAGTCATGCAGCGTTCCCCCCTGCTCCAGTGTGGCAAGAGGCGGCCCTGCTTGAAGCAGAGTCAACAACATGAGCTTTCTAGTTCTCTCCTTGCAGGTCTGATGTTCTGCAAGGTTGCAGTGGGAACAGATGCACTGAGTGACAGAAGAATGCTGATCAGTAGGAGCTCAACAGAAAATGTCTTTAAGGAAAATAGGCTACAGCAGGAAAATTTAACAAATGCTTTGTTATTTTTGCTACTCAGAGCTCATTAAGTGGTCTGATACAACTCTTAAAGTCACATCAAGCAGCCCAAATTCCAGTGTGTCTGAAGTGAAGCACAACCCAGAGTAAACTGAGTAGCTGATTTGCTTTCCCAAGGAAAAGAGAAAAAATATTTCACCTCGACAATGTGTCTCCCATACTCTGTGCTGCCTCTTGGTTTAAGGACAGAGGGTAACCTGAATTCAGCCTGTTGTTCACATCAAAGGTATGCCATGCCAGCACTTGGGCAGAGCCTAGTAGCTACTATTCCCCCTTCTCACTGTGTTGTGAAACACAAATGCGTCTGTGGGGTCTTCCATGGGGTCTTCTGGCTTGTGAACTGTTTGAGAACTGTGGCTCTGAGGCTCAGGAATGGACAAAACTGGTGAACAATGACGGCAGGGAAGCGTGCAGCCTTTTGGCTTTTGTCAGTATTGTGCCTTTGCTGATCTTGTTTCTTTCTCTACCACTAATTTTCCCTTGTGCTCCAGTAAGCTGACTTGTTTGGTGGTTTTGTTTGATTAATCCGCTCTGTTTTGCCTTTAACTCCTCACCCTGTGCTGCAGAATGACACAAATAGGAAAAACATTAACAGGAGTAACAGGGCTTCGGTGAATCTGGTGGATGCCCGTGACATTAAACCCCAGCCTGTTGACTCCTGGGTCTAATTTGCATGCATGGTAGGTCCTTTTCATGGTAATTGCTGCTAGTGATTAACTTGTCTCATGCATGATCTGTATCTCTGTGGAATCTCTTCAAGGCTAACTGCTAACTGGGTCCTTTCAGACAAATGAAAATGCATTTGGGAGAGGGGAAAAAAAAAAAGAGAGAGTGCTGTTTGTATTATTCGGTGTAGGTTTAATGAAATGCAATCAAACACCAGTGTTTGATTAAAAAATAACCTGTCAAATAACTAGACAGCAAATTAATATCCTGAGTGATTGGTTGTCAGCTGAAATGTGAAAGATTTCTGCTGTTAGGCCATAGGAATGAATTTCAATAGCGTGTTCCTGTTCCAAACCATTTTTTTCTCCCCTCTATGCTCATTATAAGGATTAGCCTGAGACTTAAGGAAAAGCATATCCTTGACTATTTATGGATGTCCCCTGAGGTTCCCCTGCATTGCACAGCCCTGCCCATCTGCAGGAAAGCTGCTGGTTGTACACAAGCTACTTTGGAAGGAGAGATGGTTTTGGTTATGCAACAAACACAGAGCCACAACTCCAGCTCCTCCATCCCTTTGTTCTGTTTTCCTGTTGCTGAAGCAAGGTGCCCTTGTGGTGCCTTTGTGGTGCCTCTTTGTCGCCTCTGTCGCTTTCTAGTTCTCTGCCTTTGCCCCGTGCCAAGTTTCTTGGTAATGTCACTGAGCCTTTCTTTGCTCCTGCCACTGCTAATCTGTCTCCTGCCGTCTTGCTAGACAGCCCTCTACCCTGGGTTTACCTTCTGGCACTCCATCAGATGTGACACTCCATTTGGAACAGCAGGTTTTGTGCCCCTGGCTATGACTAAAGGAGAATCTCAGTGACTTGTGGAGGCACTGGGCAACTTTCCCATCAGAGCAGACAATAGGCCTTTAAGGCCCCAATTCCCAAACCACACTGGCTCCCAAAATTCTACGTGGAAAACAATTGCATTAGTAGGAGAGGCAGCTCCTGTATGGGTTTGGGTGATGTTGCTGGATTTTTTAATTCATTTCCCACCCCCCCACACCTTTATCAGTTAAGGGTCCAGTATAAGTGCTAAGCATTTGCAGATTCTTTCTGTTCCGGGGTTGGAAGCACCTGTCCAGAGCAGTCTTTCAGCACTCTGGCACCATGAGTTTCCCACAGCTGTGGTCAGTCTTGGCCCAAAGAGCAGAGATAAATGTGTGTTGTGGCCATGTGCTTCCTTCTTGCACTCTGAGCAGCGAAGGCTTGCAAAGTGGGGTGCAGACTTCGAACAGTGAATTCCGTGCTCCCTTTCCCCTGGCCGTACCCTTCAAGGAACCCACAGATTTGGGACAGGTTGGTGTTCCCAACCACTGTCCAATATGGGTGATGGAGATCACCAGGGTCATGTTATTGCTGGTATTAATTAGTTGTGACTTTATTTTACAGGGCTAGAGTCCAACCACATTTTTTTCAGTCGAGGGGGAGAAACAAACATCGAATCGACACAGAGGATCTCATCAGTCACCACTGCCATTCAGATTTGGAGGGCGCTGCCTCACTGGCCAGGCTGCAGATTCCAGGAGGATGAGGGGAGAAAGAAACCACAAGTGACTGCAATTGCCACCCCCGGAGCACCATGCCTTACAGCCAGACAATTTGTTTTTTAACTCGGTTACATTCCCGCCAGAAACAGCCACCACCTCCCCCTCCCTCCCACTCCTGCAAGAAGCAAGCAAGCAAGAAAAGAGAATCCAAGCTTCCATCTAGCTGGCTGCATTCTTAGGGTGCCTCTTAGGTATGGATGGTGCCAAGTGTGAGAAGAAAAGGTCGTGCAGCAGCAAAGACAGCTTCACAAATGAAACTGCAGAATATTTGCAGCAATAGGTGTAGCCATGAAGATGAGAATAGCACTTTCCTGGTTTGGGGCTCATGTGTTTTGTTTTTCTGGTTTGGGGGATTTCCTTTGAACTGTGAATCTAACATTTTTAAAGGCTTTGGAAAAAAAAAAACCCCAACGTTTAGGTTTTCTTTATTATTTCCACAGAAAGTGCAGGAATGTTGAGTGGGTTTATTGGATTTCAATGAAGGGAGAAAATGCAGAACAAAAACTGTTAAACGCTAGTCCAGTGGACTGGAGGGTAGAGGACAGAATTGATGCAAGCTGTATAATCTGCTTTTAGAGTAAGCTATATCAATCACAGTGCTGTATTATCATTATAATCTGGTGTACAATACTTCTGCCTTTGGAATTCTGTAATGGCTCTGGTTTTATTTCCACATATTGAGGAGCAGCTCACTGAAGTGCTCCTGGTTCAGCAGCAATCTCTGCTGTGGAATTGCTGGCTTTTGATTTTCTCGTTCTCCGAGGCTGCAACAAGGAGCTTTTACATTTCAAATGTGCCGGTGTGGCACTGATGATGATCAACAATTTCTTTTGCCATAGCTGTTAGCAAATTGGAAGAATGTCTTTTGGTTGTTTTGGGGTTTTTTTTGGTAGGATATCTTATTTTGATCATGCTCTAAGTTTTAGATGGGTCTGTCACTTACATTTGATGCTAAATTTATCACTCTCAGATCCATGTTTGCTTTGGGCTTACAGATCCTAAGGAAGAACGCCGCAAAGGGAACTGGTTTGGCGTTTTTTAAGTCATCGTCATCATCATCATGATTTCTTTGTTCCTTTGGTTTTGTTTTGAGGTTTACAGATTTCATTTGGTGTGAGAATCACCCACGTGCAGCAGTTCTCCTCTAAGATGCCAAGGCCTGCTTTGTATGAGGGGGAATTTTTACCTCAGAAGAACATAACTCTGCATATGGTATTTGGTAATGCCGTGAACTAAAAGACTCCCGATCACTGATTTTTCTCCAGGCATTGATCCAGGGCAGGCAGCAGATGAGACCAGGAAGCAAAGCGTCTCCCAGGTAGCATCAGAGGACTTTTGCTGATCTTATTTGGTCACCACATTTAGTTTAAAGCAAGCTCCTAAAAACGGTGTGACTGGAAAGCACATTTCCGAACCCAGCAAGACATCACCTGAGGTTTTCAGTGCCTGCCGTTTCCTTTGTAAATTAAGGAGGGGAAATATCCAATGACCTCACCTCCCCCAAAATACTGCTGTAAGAGTAAACAGCTAAGTTGTTTTTTTTTATATATATAAAATAAATTTAAAAACTTTAAAAAAAAAAAAAGCAAAGCAAAAAGGCAAGTACCAAGAGCTTTGTATCTTCTTGAGTCTATTACAAATTTGACATGAATACATATATATAAATAAATAAATAAAATCTATATATCTATATATATATATATATATTGCTGTGCAGAGGATAGGTTAACCAAACCATGTAAAATAGTTTGCAGGAGAGGGAAAGCATTTGTTGATTCAGGGAAAAAGACTGGTGCCAGAAGCTGTCGGTGATTTGGGTGACACACGCTCCTTCACACCCTCCCTTTCTGCCCCTCATCTTCCCACGCACGTTGCAGTGGTCGCTTCTGGGTCCTGGGGAAGGTGAAGCTGCTTGGAGCAAACTAATAAATCAGAATTGTAGGTTCTTTTGGTTTTGTTTTTGTTTTTACCTGCATGAAGAGTCCTCTTGGGCCAAAGGTGCTCAGTGGATCAAGGGAAGCAAAGAGATACATCTGTGATTATCTGTGTCAGGGCGGCGTCTCTCTGTGTGTAGACATAAAGTGTGGCAACGAACCCAGATACATCGTCTGACTGTATTCTATCAATGGTGCTCTTTTCATACTTGTTCTGCCAATACGCGGAGACCCTTTTATCCAAGCTCCACAGAAGAGTTTTCTATCACTTTGGGTTATGTACTTGGTGTATTCTTTTTGTATATGAAAGGAGTTTTTTAAACACGTTCCGTGATGCGCAGTGGAACCTGCTTTGTAGTGGATGAGAACAGCGTAAGAGAAGGGCTGTGCTGTCAGTCTGTCCCTGATCTACTTCAAACCATATATCTACCAAAGGAGTCTGAGCAAAAGTTCACTGAAAATAAAAACCTGACTGTTGAAAGGAGTCTCTGCTAAGACTTTGTGCTTTAGTTACTGTACAGGTGTTTCAAAGCCAGCAAGAGGCTAACAGAGAACTGCAGGTAGGGGGAAGGAAAGTGACTAGGGGCCAGTTAGGTCCGTGACCTCTTATTCCAGATATCCCATGGCTCTCAGTGGGACACTACAGGGACCCTGAAAATCCAGACTGGAATCTGCTTTGGTCTCTGTCATTAGTGGGCTCACAACAGCCAGGAGTATTTGCAAAGCAAATTCAGACCCTACCCCACTTTCCCCCAGAAGTCCTGTTTGTAGTTATGCTGCATCCTGTGATGAGCAAACCCCCTGTCAGGTCAGATGGCGCTGGCTACCCGGGGTCACTGTAGCACTTTCCTGGGGGGTAAGTATGCATGGCAGCCAGTGTAGCAGTGAGCTGCCAACGTGGGTTTACTGCTGCAGAGAAGCCAAGGATGGTATTTTCAGAAATCCAATCTCCATGGGCCAAGGCTTCCCCTGGGAATCGTATGTCTTACCCCTGCCCTTCCCATGCCTTACAGTAGTGACTCATTCCCAAGTATGTGGCACTAACCCATCCTTCACTCTGGGTTTTGCCTTCTCAACAAACTGTTTAGATGTTGAGGAAGGAAAATGGACTGGGGGGTGACTTGCATGTGAGACTGACTGCCTTGTGTTATCAGCCCATCAGCTGACATCCAAAGCGAGATACTTTGAGGTGGGTCTGGTGATCTAATGTCCTTGCTGGTGGGATGTGTGCCCACACCTGTCCTTACCTCTCCCCTTGTTGGCACAAGTGTGGCTGTTTGAGCTGTTCTGGGATGTGGGTGGATGAACCTGTAACTGTCGTACTTTGGCAGCAGGACTGTATGTAAAGAAGGGAAAGCGGCAGTGTGTGTGACTAAAGCTGTAGTAGGGTCTAGAGTCTCCTGCTGAAGGGCAGGCAGTGCTTTTTAGGGCTCAGGTATGTCAGCCCTATTGTTTCTGCTGTAAAAACTGGAGGGAATCTGCCTGCAAAGGGCTGGGGTAGAAGAGATTCCTACCTGCAGAAATTCTAGTGGGAGGGATGGTTGTGGAAGGAAGTGATGGCGTTGCAAGACTCCTGCTAAAGAAGAGGAGGAAATTAGATGGCCCAGTGAGGGCTGAGTTGAGAGAGGGAGGCTTCTGACGGCATGTGATTACTGCAGAACTTTCTTCCCAAGGAGATGTGTTGCCCATCTCCCAAGCATCTTCACTAAGTTGTGGAGATTTAAACAAACATAGTGTTGTCAAGACTCCCTTGGAGAAGCATTGTTTGGTTGTTGAGTGTGTGAGCAATTGTACTTGTGCTTGCAGCTTCCCAGGTTGGGTCGTCTGCAGAACCTGAGGAGGAGAGTGGAAAGACAAGGCTTTAGGACATTCTGTTTCTGTCTTGAAGTAGCAATTTAGCCATAAGTGTAACTTTGACAGATTGAAATGCTCCCCAGAGAACAGCTTGGGCAGCCATGAGTCCTGGTCTTCAGTGTCTTCTGGGCAAAACACCTGCCTGTCCTAGTCCCGCTCTTGTGCCACTCAGACGTGCTGATCCTGAATGTGGCTGTAGCAGGAAAGCAAATCTTTTCTGTGCTGCCAAGACATGACAAAGGGACTGGCTTAGGGACTGGGAGTTGGCTTGCTGTAAATGACACATCAGAAAGCAGGGGGTGGCACGTTTGGTACAGCAGATTGGGAAGTTCTTGCCAGCTCTGAGGAGCAGTTTTCAGTAATGCTTTCTAGCATGCAAGGCTTATGCAGGGCAATGCAGTTTTCACTCTTAGAGCAGTTCCAGGAGATGGAGGGTGGTGAGTTACCTTCTGTTACTTGCCTTAAAGCTGAGCATATGGGCTCAGCTACTTGTGAGAGAGGTGCACATCTTAAACCCTTTGAGTAAGCAAAGCTTCAGAAGCCAAACGGGCACGTGAGCGTGGTGATGGCCTCTTCTGCTGCCCCGCTGCCCACTCAGTGAAAGCTACAGTGTGCCAATAACTTCAGCCAGCGTTTTCGTGCTGTTGGGGTGGAGTTGTGCTCTCACAGGTTTTGAAGTTGTTTATATAGGCATAGTTTTCTTGCAAAATTTCCTTGTTTTGGTGCCCCTAAAATCAGGTGTTTCCTTATCTTTAACAGAGGAATTCTCTGCTCTATTGGTGCAGTAACTAACTTAGTGCATTTGAGGTATTACAAACCTCTTTTTTTCTTTTTTTCCTCTTTTAAGTTTTACATCAGGGTAGGATGTTGTGAAAGTCCCAAGGTGAGGAGGAAGGTAGTGCAGATACTACAAGGCCTGCCAATCTGGTTCTTGCTGTTCAAAAACAAACAAACAAAAAAAAAACCCCACACAAAATAACTAGACTAAGAAGCTTACTGGTAATTAGTAGCTAATGTGTTTGTAACTATCATGTGCCTTAAAATTTTCATGGTAGGAGAAATAAAAAGAGAAAAAAAAAAATCAACAATGTGTTTTCTGTAATACTGCTCAACATTCTCTGTAGTTTAGACTGGTGGGATTTTGCATTGTATTTACACTGTACTATAAACTGAAACACTTAGAATGGTTTGATTTTACAAGGGGGGGGTGAGGGGTGGGGGAGGGAGAGAAAAAAAAGGTGGATTATGCTTTTCATAGAACAAATGTTACCGTGACAGAATGTATTATTATTCTAATAGGACCTTTCCATAACGCAGACAAGTAGAATGCTTGTTAGAAACCAGGTATGTAGGATAACAATTTGGTGTGTTTTCAATAAACCATGCCTGGAAAGAATACATGTGCCCCTGGTTATCTTTTTGTTACATCAGGTATCTCAAACATTCTTTGGCTTTTGCAAGAGCAGTTTTCTGTGCTGGGAGGTTACTGAACCCAAGCTCAGGTCAGCACTGGTTGTTAGCAAAAGGTCAGTGGTAATGAGGGCAATTGGAATATCATTTCTGATTCAGTGCCATATGCTGGGGTTGCAGCATGAGGTCCTGTAAGGTCCCTGGGCTGTAGATCATGGGGGTTTTTTTCCCCTTTTTAATATACAAGCCTGTTTCTGTGGGCAAGACATCTGTGTCACTGTTCGAAGGCCTGCACGTTTGGGACCACAAGCCTAAATGGCTGATGGCTTTTCCATTTGGGAAGTCATTAACCTTTCCCAATTCAGTCACAAAGGCTGTGTACCTTTGCAAAGATTTCCCATTCCTGAAATGTGTACAAGCATTCTCCTAGGTGTGTAAGAGTAACAGAAAGTTGTTCAGCTCATTGGATGAGGTTTGGTTGACATGAGTTGTTGTTCTGGGGATGTGCCAAACAATTTACATTTGTTGCTGAGGGGGTAGAAAAAATCCTGCTGCTTGCAAAGCCAGCCATGTATTTCAAATAACAGCCAGATACAGATGCAAACTCTCTTGAGAACTTCCTCTCCCTGGCACATTCATCTGTGTTGGCAAGATCAGCAGGGAGGATGATGCACCTAAATACAACATGCTTACTGCCATGCCATCACGAAGCAGGACAGAGCCCAGTAAATCTCAACATGAAGTGTTCTGCCAGGTGTTACAGAGAGAGTGAAGGTCAGGGTTTCGGTGGATGAAAGGCTGATGAAGCATTGCCAGTGTTTGCTGTGTGCCGATCCCTGATTGCGCCATTCACAGCGCTGTAAAGTTCCATTTACAGTACACAGCACTTGGAAGGTCTTCTTCAGCCTGCCTTTCCTCCTTATTTCAGATGTCCTGAACTGCATCCCCAGGAGTTTTGTAAAATCACTTCCAGATTGTGTTTTTGCAGCTGGAGGATCTAGTTTGACAACTGCTGTGGTGAGAGATGGGCTCCTGGGCTTAGCATCTTGCTCCTAGGTAATATGGGTGTTCTGCTACAATGAAGAGCCTGATTGTTTTCCTGTGTGGATGCACTAACATGGCAGTGAAGAGCAGGTTCTGTAGGTAAGGTACTGAAATAAAACAAATACGTTGTTTCCACAACTGACCTTTTATAGCTGTCAAAGTGATTTCATTTCCAGCTTATCACAGGTTGGGTAAATGGAAGCAGTGAGTCCTGCAGGTGAAAGGTTAACCTGGTAACAACTGGCAAGAAATATCACAGCCCTTCTCTGTTTCAGGTTCCAGCGGTGTCTTGGGGGAATATTCTGTCCTTGTGGATCTCTTCTCCAGTGAGGTGTGTGTGCAACTAAAGCACAGCAATGGCAGAATCTCATTCTGGTAGGAGCTGGCAGAGGGGAGGTTTTACAGTGCACAGTTGTTTTATAATGGGATCGTTACCTGAGCTGTAGAGACAGGGGCAAGGCTAAACCTCTTCTACTATGGTTAACTTGCATGCACAGCAGACATAGCTGGGGGTCATTCATACTGATTCCTAATGACTGACTCAACCAAATAAGCACACATGACTGCCCTGGTGATGGTACCTTTGGTGGGAGAGTTGGAATCTCGGTGGTCTCTCTCGTGCCCCTCTTGTAGAGGTTTCTTTATGTTCTCTGCATCTAATGGTTGACTACTTGCTCAACATTCTTCAGTTGGGGTGCTTTTCACCAGCTCCTGTACCCATGTCTGCTGACTGCTGTTTGCTCTGATGAGTAATTGCTGCTTTAAGGATTGTTCCATGGATGCTGCTCATGCCAGAGTCAAAAAACTTCTTAGCCAAGAAGCGGCATTTCCATTTAGCACTAAATAAGCACCCTCAGGGGGATCATTCCCGAAGTCCCCAGGGGACCCTGAGCTGAGGTTTTCAGTTATTTATACAGGAGCTTTCACAAAGTCACCCATACCAAACACAGTGACTCCTCCTACCCATTAAATTCATGGGGTATGACTCATAGAAGTGTTTGAACACCTGTGCCCGCACAGATAGTCTGGGGGCCCCCTTACAAAACCATTCCCACACTTCAGACCGTAACTCCCTTTCTTGTCTGTTTAACTTACTAACCAAAGAAAAACTCAAAACCAGCATGTGCAATCATCTTGCTCTACAGCTTGTGAGCATCTTTCTAGATAGTTCAAAACAGGGACTGAGCTCATGGGAAACACAAACTTGGTTTTGAAATGCAAGGCTGAAGTCTTTTGAAATGTGAGGTTGAGGGACAGGTTTAAGGCCTCATTTTTAAGGTGACACTGTTAAGCTCA
This sequence comes from Melanerpes formicivorus, assembly GCF_026170545.1. Taxonomy (NCBI): domain Eukaryota; kingdom Metazoa; phylum Chordata; class Aves; order Piciformes; family Picidae; genus Melanerpes; species Melanerpes formicivorus. The sequence goes on along the minus strand of NW_027142388.1, from coordinate 2,896,078 downwards.
ATTCATTACTGAATTAGGAAGCAAAAAGGACTAATGCTGGGTTTGACTTCCTCATAAATCCTCTTCTCTTGTACACTGATTTAAAGTATCCATTTCAGTATTTTGCAAGACAACATCATGTCCCTTTGAGGTAAGAGCAAGGATCAGGCAGAAACCAGAATTCCCTTTGATGTGTTGCCCCTGAATTGCTAAGAGAGTAGCTGTCATTTGGAGAACAAGCCTCAATTTCCAGTATTTGGTGGGACCACCACAGCATTTGTGACATGAGTTGTGAGAATTTGCTGAAAGCTGTGTGTTGTCCTGGGGACCTCTCCCACTGGGAGCTTTCTCTCAGTGGTGCACTCCTCAGCGGGCATCTCTCAGCTGCACAGTTGCATACCTTGTTTTGGACCAGAATAGGTTGTGCCTTGTAGCTACAACAAACTGATGTTGCAGTAACACTCAGCAGGCTTTCAGACTGTGTTTGATTTAGCAGAGCCTTGTCTGCCTTTTGCTTCTCCCAGAACTCAAAGCATGACTTGACTTTGAGAAGGAACTCTTCTCCCTGGGAGATTTCACAGTTGTGTGTCAGTAGTTCCAGATCATATATGCTCAACTGACCAAAAGCCTTTTTACTAGTTGTCAGTCATGCAAATTGAGTCAGGCTTTCCCCTTTTCATTCCTTGCCACAAATAATTAAGACAATTTCAGAAGTGTGGCAGAATGGAAAGATTTTGCTTGCATATGGAATTCTGTAAATAAGCTGATGATGCACACACTGTTCATTTTTAGTTTGCCATGTGGGAGATCCTTTCTATTGAAGTTTTCTTCTTTTATATATGCTAAAAGGTGGCTGTTAGATTTGCACATGTACTACACATGCATTCTTCACTCACATGTCTTTTGAACTATCCAGGTTCTCTCCTTCTCTCAGTTTCTTGAGGTCTCTGAGAGGGTCATTTTGGCTGTTACCTAGCAGTGGGGATCCTCTCTTAAGAAGTGCAGAACAGTTCTACCTATTTACTCCTACACATCCTTCAGCAAGTATCAGAGACTTTTCTTTGTACTAGTATGTGCCAAGTGCCCTGCTATGGCAGGAGTGGCTGCTTAGGTACAAAGGTGTTTAGAGCTAGAAACAAAAGAGGATTCTTTGGAGTCATGACTTCAGGGGTACAGGAAAGAAAAAGAATCCCAGCTGACTGTATGTATCCCTATTTTCTGGTGTGCTTCAGAAGCTTCTGTATAGTATCCCTTAATAGCCCTCTGGCTACTATCCCTTAATAGTTACACAGTTAGGGAATGATGATGTTGCAACCAGAACTCCCAGGGCTATAAAAAATGACTTCAGGGCCCTGGGGGATCTGGTTGAGGGGTCAGGTGCACAAATAATTTTTTCATCTATACCCTTAGTTGCAGGAGGGGATACCATAAGGAACAGGTCAGCAGCTGTAGTCAAGAAGTGGCTTAGAGGCTGGTGCAGTCAAAAGAATTCCAGGGTTTTCGATCTTGAAGAACTTTCTACTGCACCAGGCCAGCTGCCAACAGATGAAGCACATCTGTCCCAGAGGAGGGGAAAGATCAGAGTGTACAAGAATGGCCTACCCCTCAAAGGGCAAAAGATTCTAGGAAGGGAATTGGCAGGTCTCATTGATACGGCTTTAAACTAGATTTGAAGGGGGAAGGGGCTGGAACCAGTCTCCCCAGACAGGAGTCTGAGGGTGGTAAGCTGGAGTCAGGGGTGAAACCAGCAGCCCAGCTGAAGTGCATGTACACTAATGCATGAAGCATGGGCAACAAACAAGAGGAGCTGGAAGCCTTGCTGCAGCAGGAAAGTTATGATGTAGTTGCCATCACAGAGACGTGGTGGGACAACTCACATGACTGGAGCGCTGCAATAGACGGCTACAGGCTCTTCAGGAGAGACAGGCAAGGAAGGAGGGGTGGAGGGGTGGCCCTGTATGTCAGGGAGGCACTAGATGCTATTGAGGTGGAGATCAGGGATGATCGGGTTGAGTGCTTGTGGGTGAGAATTAGAGGGAAGACCAGCAGGGCTGACATCCTGGTTGGAGTCTGTTATAGACCACCCAACCAGGAGAAAGATGCTGATGAGTCATTCTATAGGCAGCTTAGGGCTGTCTCAAGATCGCCTGACCTTGTTCTCATGGGCAACTTCAACTTGCCTGACATCTGCCAGGATCTCCACACAGCAGAGAGGAGACAGTCTAGGAGGTTCTTAGAGTGCATGGAGGACAGCTTCTTATCCCAGGTGCTGCGAGAGCCTACCAGGGGCAAGGCTATGCTTGACCTCCTCTTCACCAACAGGGAAGGACTGGTGGGGATGTGGTGGTCGGAGGGTGTTTGGGGGCCATGACCTCCTCTTCACCAACAGGGAAGGACTGGTGGGGATGTGGTGGTCGGAGGGTGTTTGGGGGCCATGACCTCCTCTTCACCAACAGGGAAGGGCTGGTGGGGATGTGGTGGTCAGAGGGTGTTTGGGGGCCATGACCTCCTCTTCACCAACAGGGAAGGGCTGGTGGGGATGTGGTGGTCGGAGGGTGTTTGGGGGCCAGTGACCACGAGATAATTGAATTCTCAGTATTTGGTCAAGCCAAGAGGGGCAGCAGGAAGACCTCCACTCTGGACTGCCGGAGGGCAGACTTCAGGCTACTCAAGGAACTAACTCAGAAGGTTCCTTGGGGAACAGCCCTTAAAAACAAAGGGGTCCAGGAGAGCTGGACCTGCTTCAAGGAAGAACTGTTGAAGGCACAGGGACAGGCTGTGCCAATGTGCTGGAAGATGAGCCCTGGGGCAGACAGCCTGGATGGGCAATGAACTTCTAACAGAACTAAGGGAAAAAAAGAGGGTGTGTCATCTTTGGAAGAAAGGTGAGGCAACCCATGGAATGTTTAAGGATGTTGCTAGGTCTTGTAGGAAGAAAATTAGGGAGGCAAAAGCACACTTGGAGCTTAGACTAGCCTCTGCTGTGAAGGACAACAAAAAGTCCTTCTATTAATATATTTAATAGCAAGAGGAAGGGCAAGGACAACCTCCACTCCTTGGTGGACATGGAGGGGAACATTGTAACAAAGGATGAGGAAAAGGCAGAGATACTTAACACCTTCTTTGCCTCAATTTTTACTAGCAGGACGGAATGTCTTCCAGACAGCTGGCCTGCAGAGCTGGCAGAAGGAGCCAGGGAGCAGCACAGTTTCCCTCTGTTCCAGGAGGGGCCAGTTAGAGATCTCCTCAGCCGCTTGGTTCCCCACAAGTCCATGGGACCAGATAGGATCCATCCTAGAGTGCTGAGAGAGCTGTCAGAGGAGTTGGCCAAGCCACTCTCCATCATTTTTAAGCAGTCCTGGCTCACTGGCGAGGTCCCAGAGGACTGGAAGCTGGCCAACGTGGTACCCATCCACAAGAAGGGCCGGTTGGATGAGCCAGGGAATTACAGGCCTGTCAGCCTGACCTCAGTGCCAGGCAAGATCATGGAACAGGTCATCCTGAGTGCATTAACACAGCACTTAGAGGATGGCCAAGGGATCAGGCTCAGCCAGCATGGATTTAGGAAGGGCAGGTCCTGCCTCACCAACCTGATCTCCTTTTATGATCAGGTGACTGCCTGGTGGATGTGGGGAGGCCTGTGGATGTAGTCTACCTGGACTTCAGCAAGGCCTTTGACACTGTCCCCCATAGCAAACTCCTGGCCAAGCTATCAGCCCATGGCCTGGATCAGAGCACACTGCAATGGGTTAGGAACTGGCTAGATGGCCGAGCCCAGAGAGTGGTGGTGAATGGTGCCACATCCAGCTGGCAGCCAGTCACTAGTGGTGTGCCCCAAGGATCAGTGCTGGGCCCTGTGCTCTTTAACAACTTTATTGATGATCTGGATGAGGGCATTGAGTCCATCATCAGTAAATTTGCAGATGACACCAAGCTGGGGGCAGGAGTTGATCTGCTGGAGGGTAGAGAGGCTCTGCAGAGGGACCTCGACAGGCTGGACAGATGGGCAGAATCCAATGGCATGAGATTTAACACACCCAAGTGCCAGGTTGTGCACATTGGCCACAGCAACCCCATGCAGTGCTACAGGCTGGGGTCAGAGTGGCTGGAGAGCAGCCAGGCAGAGAGGGATCTGGGAGTACTGGTCGATGGTAGGCTGAACATGAGCCTGCAGTGTGCCCAGGCAGCCAGGAGGGCCAATGGCATCCTGGCCTGCATCAAGAACAGTGTGGCCAGCAGGAGCAGGGAGGTCATTCTGCCCCTGTACACTGCACTGGTTAGGCCACACCTTGAGTCCTGTGTCCAGTTCTGGGCCCCTCAGTTTAGGAAGGAGGTTGATTTGCTGGAGCATGTCCAGAGAAGGGCAACGAAGTTGTGAGGGGTTTGGAACACAAGCCCTATGAGGAGAGACTGAGGGAGCTGGGGTTGCTTAGCCTGGAAAAGAGGAGACTCAGGGGTGACCTTATTGCTCTCTACAACTACCTTAAGGAATGTTGTAGACAGGCAGAGGTTGGTCTCTTCTCCCAGGCAACCAGCACCAGAACAAGAGGACACAGTCTCAGGCTGTGCCAGGGGAGGTTTAGGCTGGAGGTTAGGAGGAAGTTCTACACAGAGAGAGTGATTGCCCATTGGAATGGGCTGCCCGAGGAGGTGGTGGAGTCACCACCATTGGAGGTGTTCAGGAGACTTGATAGGGTGCTTGGATGCATGGTTTAGCTGATTGGGTGGTGTTGGATGACAGGTTGGACACGGTGATCTTGGGGGTCTCTTCCAACCTGGTCTGGTCTGGTCTATTCTATTCTATTGGCTTGAAGATTGTTTTATTGCAAAGATTGCTTGGAATCACCCAAAGGACATTGGCCCAGGGACTTTGAACTGAGCCTGAATTCTAAGGGAACATGCTGCTAAGCAACGCTACAGAATAAACCATGGGCTTACAGGGCGAGATGAGTGTTAGGTCTCAGTGTCTGCTCCTACACAGGTCAGCACAAGGGAGTCACAACAAGGGGCTACTTCTGCACAGTCTAAGCAGCACAGTAAATCTTGTGTCTCTCTCAGTGTGACAGTTTAAACTGTTACAGAAATTCTAATAATGTTGCTTTCCATATCCTGGTGAAACGCACATGTTACAAGCTGGCTGGATCACCATGGTTTGCTTGGTCCATTTCTAAACTGCCTCTGTCACCACAGCCTGTTCTAAGTTTTCTTCTATACTGTGGCACAATTCTCTGCTTTGCTCATTGTTGGTGTCCTGGAGGTAAACCTTCTGTAGCACACAGGCCAGGGTAGATACCACTTCAGTAAGGAGGGCTATAAAAGGAAGAAGTAGTTGAGACCAGGGCTGAAAGGTTCCATAATGGGAAAGATGAGAATGGTTATCCCTGATTTGCAGCCTGATTTTTCAGCAGCTGGATCTTCCTGTGGCTGCAAACCTCAAGTACACAGCAGAATTCATGGGAGGAGGGGAAGAAAGGAAGTCACATGCCTCTTCCATTGATTTTTCACTTTTATTTATAAATGCCACCATAATTTCCTATAATCACAGCAGGACAGGACAGGAAGTGCCAGTGGATTGTTGCAATGTTAGGTAAGTTAGAGACTTCAGATTCGGCTTTGTGTCTTCTCAGTGGTAAGCCTCACTCTCCATACAGTGTTTAGAACACTGAAGTTAACTGGGATGTGCAGGATCCACCTGGTCAGACCCATTCTCTCTGGTCTCTATTGTTATACAGCATCTTAAACATACACAGCACTTCAGAGTAAGCAATTGCCCTGCCCCTAAAAGCATAAGCTATGTATATATACTATGAGGGATAAGTAAATGTGAGGGGATAAACAGCATCTTCCTAAGGTGTCTGATATTAGGTAGTTTTGATGTTGCTTTGTAAAGAGCCTACTCCTTCTGTTTTCTGTCACTATTTTAACCTATTGACTACTTCAGTTTTCCCACCTCTACCTGGGCAAAATTTTACATGTTTGTCTTTTGCAAAATTCTGATTTATTTTCTTGTCACTTCATGGGTCAGCCTCCTTTCAGTGCATGCCCTTTTCTTTAGCTTGAGATAATTTTGTGGTCACTGTGCAAAAATGTGTCTGATACCATGCTGTAAGCCTTCACTGTATTGAGTCATGCTAGTAATGTAGCAAAATCAAGGCTCAAAATAGTCTTTTCTTGGTAACAATCAGCTGAGCTTGGGGACTCTCATTTTCAGAAGCTGCAGCAACTTTCTGCACCCCACCCTAAGCCAAACTGTGTTGTTTGATGATGTGCTGGTGAAGGCAAGGCAATGTGCATCACCTTGGACTTGCTGAATTATGTGAAACAATGGCACAGCCCTACAAGCAGTTACCCTACTTACTCCTGACCTTGGTTTTCACCTGGTCTAAAATGACTCTCACTAGCACTTGCTTTAACTACAGGCTCCAAAATACAACCCCCCCCATATGTAAAGCATGGACAAATTAACCTGTGCAGTTACATTTATGTCAATTAAAATAACGGTTGAGTATTAATGGCTCCCTTTATCCCAAGAACACAGCCTTTTCCATGGCATCACCCGCTTTCATGTATTCCAGACGAGCAGGGTAGTTAGTGCATTGGAACTGGGGGTTGTTGCGGACGTATTGAAGGAAGTCTGGAGCTCCGGGGATGATGACGTTGTCAGCCAGCAGAACAGAGCCCTTCCTCAGCAAGTTGCATTCCTAGAAAGAAGAGAAATGGCTTCATGGTGGCTGTTAGGCAGACATTGGCTTGATTGTAATGTGCTTTCATGTTAGCTATGTCATACTCAAATGCCTGCTTCCAAAAACCCCTTCGTACTCTGGGTTTGGAGAGAAGAAAAGCCATGGGAGAAGCTGAGTAACTCTCTGATTCTTTGCGGTCGTGCTTAATACACTGCCTTTGCCTTAGAGATGCTGATAATGCTTTGGGTTGGTCAGGTTCTGAACAGCAACACAAGTGCAGTAGAAATGTGCAGTTTGTTGCTCAGATTGTTCCTAACTCTGTCTACATTATGACTAAGATAGTTTTGCTTTGGCTTTCATGCCTGATGTTTGAAATTGTTTCAATGCCACATTAAAATGTTGTCGTAGCTCCTAAGGTTCACCTGAGAGACTGGCACATACCAGTCTGCTTTGGCCAGTCTCAAGCTCCACAACTGCTAAATGAGTAAGAGAGATTTTCTGCACTTCTTTATGCTTTCATCTTCTACAACTTTCTGCTGCATCCCTGAGGTGTTGGGCATGAAGCAGGGTTTGTGCACAATGAAGATCAGCTGGACAAATTTCCAATAAGGCATAATTAACTTGCAGTGTTCACTTCAAGTGCAATATTTATCCTCAGTTAACCCACAAACCTCATTTTCACTGGTACTTTTGAGTAGTAGAAGCTGCTTATCTGAGCTTGCCAGCTGTTTTCAAACAGTGTGAAGTTAATGAGGCTGGTTGTTATCCTGTGTTTACAGGCAGCAGTAGGAGCCAAAATACAGGGTGGTTTTTGTTGCTCCCAGTATATTAGAGAAGTCCTCCATTGATGAGCATGCTGCAGAGACTGTCTAGCTTCCTGCTCTTGCCTCTGGTGACTGAACACCAGTCAGCACAGTAGAAGCAATTTTAAAGCCATTGCAACTGTCCTCTAGTCTGCTGTGCAGCTTATGGAAACCTGGAAGGGACAACATCCTGCATATTCCACTGGTCGTCAGGATTTCAGCTGCTCTTCAAGTCAGCATTCTCTAGAAGTGCATCGTAAGGAATGCTGTCTGGACCACTTTCAATGTATATTTAATATTCATCTTTCATATACACTGCTCACATTGCAGTACAGGCCAACACTGGATGTTAGGAGGTTTGTGATGCCTGAGAAAACGTGGGGATCTTTTCTTCATGGTTCCACTCTTTCAGGTTCTTTTTAAGCAAAACAACTTGGTCACAGTTGCATCAGACTGACCACTACGATGAAACTAAACTACCTGTTTGCTTTGGCTGTGTTGTGAAGGTCAACCTCCAATAAGGATGTGCTAGCTCTTCCCAGTGTAAAGAGCTCAGCCATCCTCACAATGCCAGTTTAGAAGAAAGCATTCACTGGGTACAGAATAAGCATAGGGAGGGACCATTTTCTTCAGCTGTTGCTGGGTAAATTCAGTACTGGCTGTTTGTAACTCCAAACAAATTTCTGTTTCAAACAGGCATCTGGGGGACAGGGCTGAAATTAGAAAGCAGGGGAGCCTGGATAAGAAAATTCTATCATAGTCCTCAAGCCAGAGTCTGGAAGTAGTTGGCTGTTTCTCAGTGTAAGAGGCAGCCTCAAAAAAAATGTTTGTGAAAAGAATAACTGGAAAATGACATTTCTGTACAAATAGTTAGGCAATTGTGGAAGATTTAATCAGCCTGCAGCTCCAAGCTGTGCTGACAGATAGAGATGTTGTGAATCTCTGTTATTTAACACTTGAAAATACATTCCTATCCAGAAGTCCTGCTGTAGTTACTTCACCTGTCACTGCTTACTGCTGTTACAGCCAGCCTGCTTTGCAGTGCTGTCACTAATGGGTAAGGAGGGTTGGGAAGAAACAGGTTGGATTTTCACACATCCAGGGCTGGAGATAAGAGCTGGACAGCGCTTCCCTAGCAAGTGCCTGGCTGGGGCAGTCTGCACTCCTCTGAAGGTTGCATTGCAGCCAGTTACTTAGATGGCATAAAGACTCCCAGAAAGATGATACCCAGCTGTGCTACCAAAAGAGTACTTCATCAATAGCACCTGCTGGCACCACAGAGCCTCACACAGACACATCAAAAAGGATACTGAGGAAATTACAGAGAGGTAGAACTGGCATATGCAGGTCCTAAGTCTCACCTGCTCCTGTGGTCAGGATGTTTTGGGGTCAGATGTTCTGGTTAGTGACCCAGACCATGCACTCCTCCAGCTGGGATTTTTACTGCAGATATATTTGTACAGGAAACAAAATGATTCAACAGCATTTGCCAAGTCCTGAGCTATGTTGTGTCAGCAGCTGTCCCTAGCAAAAGTTTGGGATCCTGTCCCCCAAATCCCTTTTTTTCTTGGAAGGATTCTACTTGGGCTGCCATTCTTCATTTTACAGAGGACATTTTACAGGTCTCAGAAATCAAGGCATTTCCTACTTTTAAGACTGGAATTGTGCAAACTGACCTGAATCTGAATGGTGTCAGGTTTGTATCTGTCTTTCCAGTGGTCCAGGAAGACAAAATCCAGAGTATCCACTTCGTATTTTTTCTTCAGCTCGGGGATAATTTTGTCTGAAGGGCCTTCGAGGATTTTCACCTGAAATGCAAATCCATCTGATGAATTGTGAACCACTAAGAAAAAAAACATATGCCCCTAGCTCATTTTAAATCCTGGCCAGACATCAGTGATCCTGTTTAGAGCTCAATACTGCCTCAGTTGAATTATTTCAACTAAATTATGTTCCTGAATGTGGGTTTGGGTAGGGGTTTGGTTGTGTTCTTTTTAATAACAGCAGAAAAAAGGTGACCTGTTGTTTGTGTTGTATGGTGTGATTGTTTACTGGAAACATGTGAATCTCCTTTTGAAAACAATACTTTCAATTATTTTTTTTCAGTTACATCTCAAGTTGAATTTTGTAGTCCAAGGAAAGAAAAAAACAAACAACCCAGGGAGAAGGTGGCTATAGCATGTAAAATTGATATGGCCAGCAGAGGGAGGAAGGCAGGACAAGAGGCTACCACATCTTCCTTAGAGGTTTATTGGCATAGGTACTGTTCAACTGAAAGAAGCAGGTGCACACTGATTTGTTAAGCAAACACCATATACTGTGATCAAAGGACAGAAGTGGAAAGGAACTTTGTCTGGTTTATGACTCATGGCTGATCAGATTAAATCAAATGGGGAAAATGCAATTTTAGATGTCACCAGGACTTCAGGTTCTGTTCAAGGAGTTAAGAAATGCATGAAAAGATCTCATGGTGGGATTTACTTCCTCTAGTTTTATTATCTGTGTTGAAATGAGTTGTGGAGTCACAGAGACAGGCACTTCTCAGACAGGAATCTCCTCACTTGCTGTAGATTCCTGCCTTGGGCTGAGATGGATCATAGACTGGAAATACCTGCACCTCAACCAACTGCACAGAGAAGACACCTCAGATTGCACAAAATTTAGGTGTGCCCATCTAGATGAGGGTAAGTACATCTCATCTGCAGTCCATTGCACATAATGCAACTGTTTCTTGTGAGCTTTCCTTCACAAATTAGATAATGGTTCATTTTTTCTGTTGTACTCAGACTTGACACTGGTTTATGCACAGAAACCCAGTATTCTGGTCTAGCTTTTGAGAGGTAACATAGAACAGTCCTCAGCTGTACTGCTGTGAGAGGTCAGGGACTGTAGCTAGGCAGAGATCTCGTTAAATTAATGACTGTGGGTGAAAAAAAATACAACCACCACCAATAAAATATCAATGAAAAAATGCCTGATGGAATCCTAGAGAGGCTTCTGATTATCAGGAGAAGGAATCTGCAGGGCAGTCCTGCAGGTGAATAATGGCAGTAAATCTAACCAATTTTGCAGCAGTGATTACTAATTTTATGAAAAGCACTGTGTGTGCTGGTGTCCTGCAACTATAACAAGTGAAATAACTGACTCTGGAACCTCCTTCTAGGGCCTATGTTATCCTTACAAGTCACTGTGGGGTTTGAAACCAGCTCTCAACAAATGGCAAAATGGCCTGTCTGCCATACTAACCAGTGAACAATGAGGAGACTGCACTGGAAGATGAAGCCTTTCAAAATGTTAAGGACATATGGGTACATGTGATTGTTTCTGGTCTTGCCCCTCTGAATCTTCATCCTGACTCACATAGCAAAGAACTTCAGAGAACAGCCCTGACTGATTTGGTCACACACATCTTGACAAACCTCAAACTCTACCCTGACTCTCAGCTGGGTCTGCATGACATTTGGACCCCTGACTGATGCAACAGAACTAACTTACACTCTATGTAGAACAGACACTTAGCTTTTCCTTGCTGTAAAGCCAGGCTGTCATACTTGCTTGACTAGTGAAAACCAAATACAGACTTCTTGTTTGTACAGATGAAGTCCTGCTCTCCATGTATTGCCCCTTCTTACCAAGCAGACACCAATGGTATTTACCTTATCTTGTACTCCAGCAAACTCAATCATCTGTTTAGCTATAGCAGCAAATTCTGGGTTGAACTCCACAGTGAAGAGACGAGCTCCTGCCTTCAGCAGCCGAGCTATCCTAACTGCTGAGTAGCCACAGTAGGTTCCCAGCTCCAGTACCACTGATGGATTGACCTCTTCCACTGCCTTGTCCAGAATTAAACCTGAATAAAATAGAAATAGGTTAATTTTTTACAAAATCAAACTGATTCCCATATAGAAGAGCAAGGTAGTGAGAAGAAACTTAGCAAGGCTGCATACTCAGTTGCTCAGGAGAACAACTAAGGGTTGTTTCAAGCTATATTCCATAGCCTCTGCAGATTGGCTTATCTGTGATCAAGCCAATCATGGACATTCTAAGTCTGAAATTGCAAACTTTCAACTAAAAAAAAAAAATCTTACTTATTTTCACAATATAAACATTTCTGAGTAAGGAAGTGCCCTGAATTAACCAAGATACTGTGATACTGTGATATTTATAGTGTTACAAGGGGAAAATGCAATGCTTCTTTCCAAGAACTTACTGCAAACACAACCATATGTGTGAAATATTTAACTCCTGAATTTTCACAGAATCACTAAGGTTGGAAGAGACCTCAAAGATCATCGAGTCCAACCTGTCACCACAGACCTCATGACTAAACCATGACACCACGTGCCACGTCCAACCTCCTCTTGAACACCTCCAGGGATGGTGACTCCACCACCTCCCTGGGCAGCACATTCCAATGACGAATGACTCTCTCGGTGAAGAACTTTCTCCTCACCTCAAGCCTAAACCTCCCCTGGCGCAGCTTGAGACTGTGTCCCCTTGTTCTGGTGCTGACTGCCTGGAAGAAGGGACCAACCCCCTCCTGGCTACAACTGCCCTTCAGGTAACTGTAGACAGCAATAAGGTCACCCCTGAGCCTCCTCTTCTCCAGGCTAAACAACCCCAGCGCCCTCAGCCTCTCCTCACAGGGCTGTGCTCAAGGCCTCTCCCCAGCCTCGTTGCCCTTCTCTGGACATGTTCAAGTGTCTCAATGTCCTTCTTAAATGGAGGGGCCCAGAACTGGACACAGTACTCAAGGTGTGGCCTAACCAGTGCTGAGTACAGGGCACAATGACTTCCCTGTTCCTGCTGGCCACACTATTCTTGATGCAGGCCAGGATGCCGCTGGCCTTCTTGGCCATCTGGGCACACTGCTGGCTCATATTTAGTGTAAATGTTACATGCAGTAGTCCAACACAAAACTTCTCATACCTAGACACTTGTTTTTAAAGGGAAATATAGAAGACTAGTTATAAAACTGCTAAACATTTGGATTCACCAGATGAATTTAGGGGATGGAAAACCTGAGTCAAGTATTAACACCCAAAAGAATGTTCCCAAACAGAAGTGGCAGTTTACTGTATTCAGTCCTTCTGAAGGAAGGATTTATTTGTGAGAAAATTGTCTCCTCTCACTCGTATGGCTACAAACTAGTTAACTAATCTTAAAATGTATCTGAAGGGATTTTACTCAGCTCCACAGACTTTTTCAGTGTAGATATATATTTCTTTATGTCATATTTTCCTGGCTAGAATTTGTTTATGAATAGTTTTCTGATGATGCTTGCCTCTTGAGGTCGTGTGGTCACACTCAGAATCTCAGGAACTGAAGACACATTATCTTTGATGGCTCTTACCTGAGGGAAAGCCATCTTGTCCAAGCAAAACCAGAGTGACATTTTTAAGAATATAATCCCAAATGACTGATGTTTAGAGCTTTAAGAATTACTCCTCAGCCACCACCTACTGTTCTGTGGCCTTAAGCAGCCCAGCTTAGGGGTATGCAGAGGAGCTAGTTTCACAAAATGTCCCCATGACAGAGAAGCATTTTTATGACAGTGCTTCCAGCTGCATTTCATTAGCTGTATTAATCCCAGACGAGGCAAATTTCCCCCTGCAATTTCCCAGCAAGAGGTACTTCATTGTCTGATTCACAAGGGAACATGTTAAGGTTTTGCCATTACAGTTTTGGGAAAAGATTGCCACTTTCCTGCAGCTACAAAAAAAATATGTTTTGTCCAGGTATTTTCCTTTAGGAGGCAAGAATAGGACAATTACTTCCTAAGATGCAACAATATCTGAAAGCTGCTTTTGTGTCCTATGGGTGGGATTTCTCCCTTCAACAGTAACTTGAAACTTATACAGAATGAGTATAGTTTTAAATGCTTCTTTTTCTGTTTACTATTTTTCAGTTTGGGATCTGAAAGTACTTAAAGTATTATGGCTTAAGGCCACCCTGTATAGGAGCTGCAGTCTAACACAACACTAGATTTTTCCCATGAGTGGTCACAGCCCCAGTGCTGATCCTCTGATTTCCTGGATTACTGTCTGGATACCACTCCTCAAAAGACCTCTGCACAAGCATGCATTACTTTTACACAACTACTCTACTGTCCACAAGGCTGCTGTGGATTTTTTTTCTTCAGCAGATAGAAGTTACCATATGAATACAGTAAAATGTCCTGCACTATGGATCTTTCAAGTGTTGACCCTTGCTGCAATTACCTTTCACATTGCCGACATGCATGGCCCACTCCTTCTCGGAGCAGTACTTATCTACAGTCTCCAACACACTGCAGGGGTCTCCTCGGACTGCATTCTGCAGCACAAAATTTAAAATTCTCTGTTCTTTGGTCTGATTCATGATGAAATTGGTTATTTTCTCCCGGATTACTTCATGCCAGATAAGGGCAGCAGCTGCATTATTCCTGATGAGCACCACAAAAAGCAGCAAAACGAAAAGCAGGAGGAAGACAATGAACAAAAGGACTGAAGAGCTCTCCAGCATCTGGAAGGAAAGAAAAAAAACAGCCCAGGGTTAAGGTGGCACGGAAGAGAGCTATCCTTTTGATAAATACTAAGCTGAATAACTCACAACCCACCATACTGAACAGGAACACGCAGAGGTTTATTGTGATACTGTCCAGAGTAGCTGAAAAAGATTCTCTGTCACTTGGTAATGGATGGTGCTTTGCGGCACTGCCTTTAGAAGCCAGTTTTACAGGCCCTCAACGAGCAGCTTTACTTAATGCTCTGGTCCCTTCCCCCACACAGCTGCTGGCTCTTGGCTCCGAGCACACCACTTGCACAAGGAGTCTCTCAGCATCACAACCCTTCTAACCGTTTGTCACAAGATTTTAAATCTTAAATCAGAGCCTGTATGTGATCCTGCTCTCCTAATTTTTGAGCACTGGGAAACTTCTAAGATGGCCTGCTAGCAAAATATGGAACGTCTTTGCCTTTTAGTTTTGAGCACAGTATCAGCAGACACTGGGCGCCCATAGGTAACACTCTGTTTCAAATCAGTCTGCTGGTCCTAAGCTATTACCTTGCATGCAGGCCTCTGCTAACACCTGATCTCCCTGCACAATCGGCAGAGAAGCTGGGCTTGATGTCCCAGCAGGATTTGATCAGTCCAGTGCTGCAATAAAAGCATAATAGGTGAAACCTACTGAGGTTCTCGTCCCTCTCTCTATCAGAATGGTTTACAGGAGATAGTAGCCTATAGTAGCTCATAAAACCTTTGACGTGAGTCATCAACTTGCTCCTTTTCAGAACAAAAGATACTTTTTATTTGATGAAGTAGGACTGCTTTCTCACTGCTTAGACAAGCATAAAACCAAATCCCTGAATCAGAGAAGAGCCCAGGCTCTTGACAGTGAGAGATGTAACAAAAAGGCACATTGTGCTCCTTCCATGGGCCAGTTCAAATTATCTGATGGGATTATGCTTATTCTGCCTCTGAAATTCAGCGTCACAGCTGCAGGTGTGCAGAGTGGGTGGTGAGATGCAGTGGCTGCAGGTGTGTAGAGTGGGTGGTGAAATGCAGTGTCTGCAGGTGTGCAGAGTGGGTGGTGTGTGTTTCTGTCTGAGAGTTTAGGGCATCTGAACCTAAAGCTCAGCAGATGGGATGCATGTCACTATAGAGGTCAAGCAATAAATCCTGTCAAAGCCATTTACTCTGATGGATTTCAGACAAGCCAGGATACAGGAAGGTACATCTTCTTCTATGCAGAAGTCACAGCACAAAAGATCTGATAAAGAAAAGGTTCTTAAAGGTAATTAATTGATTTGGCCTGTGTGAGGATGCCAAACTAAGCATTGGGTTTTCCTGAGGAGTCTCTGCCTGTGAAGCTCCTCTTGCACAGCTCAAAGCACACCTCATTTCTGATGGTGCAGCTTACAACAACACGACTTTTTTACCTCTGCTTCCCACAAACAGGGGCTGACAGTTGCACACCAGGAGGACAGCATGGTTGCAATGTGCTCCAGTTAATATTGGGATGAATGAATGCCAAGTTCATTTGGCTTTTAGGTCTAATTAGACACTTGAATACAAGTCTAAAGGATTCTGAGCCAATTTCTAAACCTCAGCAGGGTGGCTTGAGTTGCAATGGGTTTTAAACTGTTCTTTTTAAAGAACAAGACACTCTTTCTGTCTCCAAATCTTTTATTAAGTCTCTCTCTCTCTCTCTCTTCCAGATTGCTCAAAATGGTGAACAGCTTCCACTTGCACTTGTCTTAATGTACTAGGAGGTCAGCAAAACCATTGCTTCAACAGGAGATACATTATCAATATTTTGCCTAAGTTGCCCAAGAGCAGAGGTAAAAGGGCTATATGATTAGGCAAATACTCCCCCACATCTCTTCCATCCCTTTTTGTTTGTTTCCCCCAAAACTGTCCCAGGAGAATACTCAATTTTATGGGTGGTCAGACCTTCCTGCGGTAGTGGGACTCGGCATGCACACGTTACACATGGGAAAAATCTATCCCACTGCTTTAAATTGAATCATCATGCAGAAGACATTGAGAGTTCAGAAGATGACTGAGTTTCCATGGAGATATGTTCACCTACAGTACAGCCTCTGTGTGTTCACCCATCTGCTTATCTCAGCTGCACAGCAACTATGATTACTTTGGAGCAGGTAAAAGTCTGCTTCTCTTGCCATTAAGTAGTCACCAATGTTAACAGTTACCTTTAATGCTTTCCTTGCAAAGTCTGACCCCAGACATTTCCACCACCATTAGCACATGAGAAAGTGACTTCTTGGCTTTCTGAATTTTGTTTCTTAGCTAGTAAGAACCTGCTTCTTTGCCTCAACAGGATCATGTAGGCCTGGATGTCAATTTTTCTTCTTTCCTTTTATGCCCTGGTAGTTGTCCTCATAAGGCCCAATTGTCCTGACAGGCCAGATGGGGCTTCTGCTCTTTCTAGTTCTTCTACATTAGGATGTTCCACATTATCTGTCCATTAACAACTTGAACTGGTCTGAAAATATCATTAGTTTAACTGAAAAATATTTCTCTGGCTTCACTGGGTCTGTCTTCACCTGGCTTTCACAGCTTATTGATTGAATGGCCTTTGTTGATAGATTTGCATTACTGACACAGTTGAGAAATAATTATTCTGCACTGCAATGAATGGATAGAGCCAAGAAACCATTTACTGAGAGCAGCAGGTATCTAACTAACCCTTCTGCCTCTGGACAAGGAAAACCATGTGAGCCTGCATTCCCGTGACTCGCTTGGTGCCACTCCAGCTGTATTCAGGTCCCTCCAGAACTGAAGACTGTTTGCATTCAGCATTATTTCAGACTACTGCTAGACATAATCCTCTGGTTACAATGGATGCTTTGGCATCCTCTGAGTACAACTTACCACAGGCTGCTGCCTTGGCACTACAAGATTCTGCCAATATGTTTGGGGCTGCCCTTCAAAGACCTGGTGGGCAGCCAAAATGGATGATAGCTGCAGGATGAAGTAGGTAGCATATTTTCCAAAGAACAGCTTTCCTCCTTTATTGCTTAGTGTAGATATGAGACCATTTGGTCTGAGAAACAGGGAGAGAGAGCACGTGCAGGCAAACAGCCCCACCCCCTGTCCTGCAGGAGTGGTGAGACTTCTTAGACAGGGAACAGACTGTGAAGACTTCTTCACATGCCTTAACAAAAAGGACCTGCTCTACAAAGGCATGTAATGACAGGACAAGGAGTAGTGGCTTCAAACTGGAAGAAGCCACATTTAGATTAGACATTAGAAAGAAATTCTTCACCATGAGAGTGGCGAGGCACTGAAGCAGATTGCCCAGAGAAGCTGTGGAGTCTCCAACTCTGGAATTGTTCAAAGCCAGGTTGGAGGAGGCCTTGACTGACCTGGTCTAGTAGGAGGTGGCCCTGCCCATGGCAGGAGGGTTGGAAATAGATGATCTTTAAGTTCCTTTCCAACCCAAAGCATTCTATGTTTCTATGACAGTAAAGCCCTGTTCCTTCATTTTCACATTGCTTCCCAGGCATAAAAGGGTGTGTCAGCAAAACAGATTTCCATTGTCTTATTTTCCCATGCTGCTATGGCTTTAGACGCCAAAATTACAAGCCATCATGTGCTCAAATGCCCATGTATTGAAGAAGAACAGCATCTACATTGTCTGCAGCTTGTGAAATGCTATTTCTTAACATGAATTCCACTGTAGGAGCAGAGCCTCCACAGATCCTTAGAGGTTGCTCATAGGCAGCAAAAAGCTGGTGGTTTTTTTGTTTGGTTGGGGTTTTTTTATTCCCAGACAAGTCAACTTATTTTTGCTTCATCAAGGAATGTCTTTTAACTCTTGGGAGTAGTATTATTATTCCTGCAGAGCAACCCAGCACCCTCTTAAAGTGACAGTATGGACTGCTCTTAAAAAAGCTCCTTTAGGAGGCAATTATCCTTCAAACCACTTTCCAGAGAAGGTAACTTTTCAAAGGAGCAAATCAGACATATCTTGGGTTTCTTCTTTTCTTCTTTTATGTAGTTTTTAAACACACTTGGTTTTTCAAAGTTTGTCCCTCTTATTTTCTGTCTTTTTAGATGTGAAAATAAATCTAGTGATAGCAGTGGACTGAAAAAGCATACTGCCAAGAGCAAGATGCATCGGTGATGGCCATGCACCCAGAGGGGGGAAAAAGTCTGTACCAAAACCAGGTAATTTCTTTCATATTCTTAGCTGGAAAATATTTGTTATGAAAATTAAGTGCATAATTCCACCAATTTAAAACTACCACTACCAAAGAGACAGTCATGTTATGACAGCTTTAGAAAATGCAACTGCAATTTTAGCTTTAATGTGGATTCATGAGGCTCATTAAATATGAAATAAAACTGAACTTGCACATAGCCAGCTTTCTCATAACCACTTATTACCATGCAGGCACTCTTGTTATTTAATGCTGGTACTGAGGTTAGCACTGCAACCTCCTCTGTGTGCTAGAAGCATCATGATAAAGTGAGGCTTCTCTTTGAAAGGTTAAATTTGAAGTGGAAAACAGTAGGCAAAATGAAAAATTCAGCAATGGAATAAAGAGAAAACTGGAGGGATAACACCGTGGAAGGGAATGAATAACACCTATCACTAAGTCTGGTTTTGAGAAGACAGGGTTTAAAAGAAAACATATTAAAATTTCATGCCCAAACCTGTCAAAGTACTGATGAGAGCCGTTCCAAAGCACTGGGTTATTTTCTTACACATCTCATCTTACTCATTTTGGCAGGTTTCATAAGACCAGATCATAACTTGGTAATGCAGTTCAGCAGTTTTCCCCTGATGCAAACCATAATCAAACAATCAGCACTGGAATGGGAGTATACTTGTTTCAGCTACAAAGATTTTAAAAGACACTTTCAAACCAAGAAGCAAACACAAATGGTGAGAATCTGCTGCCCCAACTCATATGCCCTTGAAGATAAAATACCTAAGGCATTCCAGTGGCTATAAAAGAATCCTCAAGAGACTGGCTCAGACTTAGGGATTTATTATTGTGCCAATAGTTGTCATATTTGAGGATTCAACACCCCCTTACTATTATATGGTCTCCAGCCTTTCTGAAAACAAAAATGCCCATGGGATGGAGCACGAAACAATAGACCCTGTTCTTTATTCTTTCACAGGTGACTCCAGACATTTGACCAAAGGTTACAGGAAGGATCCTTCAGTAAGTAAATTTTTCCAAATACTGTTAAAAAATAATTTGTCCTAGAATTCCCCTGCGTGAAGAAAAGGAAAACAATTGGTAACACCAATTTTTAAGGTAACTCTGAGTAACTAGAGTAATTCAAACTGAGATTTTTCATAGAGTTTTTATGAAACACTGAGAAAGTTGTCATAACATTGTTAGAGGAAGGTGTATGGAGATTTGATTTAAACTACTGATTGCTACTGTTTCTCTCCCAGATTCCAAAACAACCTCCCTCTGCTAAAAATTGGTATTTACTGAGAAGAAAAAAAAAAAGCACGATGAAAGGAAGCACCTTTAAATGCTCCTGAGTTTTAATAACCACATGCCTTGTTGATTTTTAGGGGATTAAAAAAGTATCAAATGTTGTTATTTAACTATTCTGAAACTGAGTTCATTATGATATGAGTAGTTAAGAAACCCTCATTTCCTTACAGATGCAAAAATAAGAGGTGACAGACATTAAAATACTTGGGAGATTCAAAACTGTTGGATAGAAAATTGTTCTGATCAAGGCAAATCCTTATAAGCCTAATTACAGAAGCTCTCATTAAAATTTTAGCTGATATTGCTTTGCTTTGTAATGACAGCCAGTCAGCAGTGGCATCCCCCAGGGATCAGTGCTGGGCCCCATCCTCTTTAATATCTTCATTGATGATCTGGATGAGGGGATTGAGTCAGTCATCAGCAAATTTGCAGATGACACCAAGTTAGGAGCAGATGTTGGTCAGTTAGAGGGTAGAAAGACTCTGCAGAGGGACCTTGACCAACTGGACAGATGGGCAGAGTCCAATGGGATGGCATTCAACAAGTCCAAGTGCCGAGTGCTGCACTTTGGCCACGGCAACCCCATGCAGAGCTACAGGCTGGGGTCAGAGTGGCTGAGAGCTGCCAAACAGAGAGGGACCTGGGGGTGCTGATTGACAGCTGCCTGAACATGAGCCAGCAGTGTGCCCAGGTGGCCAAGAAGGCCAAGGACATCCTGGCCTGCATCAGGAAGAGTGTGGCCAGCAGGAGCAGGGGTGGAATTCTGCCCTGTACTCTGCACTGGTTAGGCCACATCTGGAGTACTGTGCCCAGTTCTGGGCTCCTCAGGTCAGGAAGGATATCAAGACACTTGAACATGTCCAGAGAAGGGCAACGAGGCTGGGGAGAGGACTTGAGCACAGCCCTGTGAGGAGAGGCTGAGGGAGCTGGGGTTGCTTAGCCTGGAGAAGAGGAGGCTCAGGGGTGACCTCATTGCCCTCTACAACTACCTGAAAGGTGGTTGTAGCCAGGAAGGGGTTGGTCTCTTCTCCCAGGCAACCAGCACCAGAACAAGGGGACACAGTCTCAAGCTGCACCAGGGGAAGTTTAGGCTTGAGGTGAGGAGAAAGTTCTTCACAGAGAGAGTCATTTGTCATTGGAATGTGCTGCCCAGGGAGGTGGTGGAGTCATCGACCCTGGAGGCGTTCAAGAGGAGATTGGACATGGCACTTGGTGCCATGGTCTAGTCATGAGGTCTGGGTGACAGGTTGGACTCGATGATCCTCGAGGTCTCTTCCAACCTTAGTGATACTGTGAAAATGAGGTCCCAAACACAGTCACACACAAAAAAAATCTCTTCTATAAAAACAGCAGGTACATTGGACTGCTATTCTCTAGGACTGGAGTAAAAGTGAAACCTTGTGATCCTGAGCCAGTAGATTTACATTTGAGACTCATTTTGGCAGTATTTTTCTGATCTGATCTTGGCTGACCTGTCTTACCCACACCTTTGATGCCACAAGATTAAGTTACTGCTGCTTTCCAGGTGGTGTGGAGCAGAGTTCATCTTTGTCAGGAAAGTCCCTGCTATGTGTAGATGAATAACACCTGAGAAAAGGCAAAGTGATTCTATCTGCATTAACTGAAGAGAACAATCTTGAGATACCAAGACAGCAAACACCTGTGTGATGTTATTATTCTTCAGTTTATGACCAACAGGGGAAATGTAGAGACAAATAGTGCTTCAGACACTTTCCTTACATGATTTTAGTCTGAAGACACATCAGGCCTTTGAGGAAAGACCATGTCGCTCCCAATCTTGCTACACTTTTTCATTCACTTAATCTAACTTCCAAGTACTGGTTGGTTAAGAGTTTCTTTTGAGTCTCCAACCATTCAAACACTACTTTAGCATGCTGGTGTTAAAGGGTTTAGAATCTAATTTAGACTTTGTTAGCTCACACAACTTGGTGAATGGGAAGTGCTTGGTAAATTTATAGCGTTCAGCCTTTCTTCACAGGAGAATCTCTCCACGGTCTGGTGGTAGAAATGGTCTACAGCAGTAGAGTGCCTGGGGACAACAAGGCCTAACTCATTGAAGGGACACTCCCTGCTGCTAAGTCTGCAGAGAGAAGAATGCAATAAAACAGTTTTCTAGAGGTTTTTACAAAGCCCACACAAGTGAACAGACTAAACCCTCCTGTTTGAAGGAGGTAGTTGTACCCTCTTTTTAGAACAGGGTTAAAAAATCCAAACTCTAAAAGCTTGTGCTGAAATTAGGCCTTTAAGTATTTCATGCACTAAAAGAATGCAGATCATTTGCTTATTAGTAAGGATAAATTAGCTGTGTAAGGAGCACTGCAAAAACAATGCAGAGGAGTCAGCACATTTTTACACATGATTTTAACAATGCCTCTTGCTCTGCATTGAGCCAGAGAAGATCTGCATTGTGCTATGACTGTGACTGGCTCTTGGCTCTTTGTCCTGTGCTGTCTTGAATGAGGCCATCTCTGGTTTGTGGTATTTTGTTTGTCTTGATCTTTTCCCAGACCAAGAAAGGCAGAGTATTTTGGTCAGAAAGGCTAAACTAAATTCTGCCACACATACTTTACCCCATTGCTCCAGGCAACACAATCCAACAGCTTCATCTTTTAGTACTTTTAAAGGTTAAAAAAAAAACTCCACAACTATTTTTACCTCCTATTCTGTTGTTATTGATCAGGCTTTTTCAAACATGTGCAAGACTCAAGAATAATCAGCATACTGCCAAATGTGAAGAACTTGTATTTCAGTGGAAACGTAGCCCAGGAATTTGACATTCAGATTTTCCACTGACATCATAAAAACAAGCTGAACAGACTTTATGTAATTTTTCACTAAGTATTTCTTGCATGAACTCTCAATTTCCCTCTACCTAGTTTTTTTTTTTTTCAAACTACTACAATTTCACTTCATTACCATGACTATAAAAATTCAGACTTCTATAAAAGCAGAGCTCTGATGATTTCCCACCCATCCCCTAGGCCTTTTATCTTTTCTTCTTCCCTTTTCTCAAGTTGAAAGGAAACAAATACAGGTTGTTTCTTCCTGAATAAAAGGAAAAGAACAGAAGAGTGCCTCTTGCCTACTAGGGAGCCTCATCAACTAAGCTTCATACAGATGCTTTAATCCATTTTCCCCAGAAAGATTTCAATTAGGATAATTAATGCTCACTTGAAACTTGCTTCACAGTAGCCATCGTCTAAGTGGTATTGCATGCTATCAGCCAAAGGTTTATATAATGGTTATTTGCCCCCTAAAGAAGGTGGTTTACAATAAAATGGCCACACAGGCTGTGGATCTTGTAGTGTTCTCATCCACACTGGCCTAGTGAGCCTGCTGAATGATTAAAGAGAAAGTTTGAGGCAAGAGAATTCTTCAAGGATAAGAGATGCACTTTTACCAGGCCTCAAGCAGACAGCTTTTCAGGAATAAAATCCTTTCAGGTACCCCCAGGAAGCATTCTTTTCTCATAGTCCTTATTCCCACTCCAGAACTCTAGATGGTTTTGTAGTATTTGTACTAGTGTTTGAGGCCAGTGGTTGGCATAGCTTAGCTGAATTGTACAAATCCCACCTGGGATGCTAAAAGGAGAAAGTGCTCTGCCCTGTCAGCACACTAGGAGCTGTGAAGTTTTTTCAGCTGAAATTTTAACGTTCCCCAGGAAGGTAAAACAAGCTTCTGTTGAATGATTTTGTCCCAGTTTGAGGTAGAGAGAAAGGGTGGGAAATAGATAGATCAAAATGGCTAGTTGTCCTCAGCATAATCACCTGTGACAGACCCTATTTCATTGTGTTTTGTACGACAAAGATCAAGGGCCGAATCCTCGGTGTCCCAAATCCCCACTGTGTGGTCCTGCCCTGCTTCCCAGGCTACCAGATGATCTAGTATCAATCTGTCTGTCTCCCAGCAAAGCTTTCTGTTCTCCACAAGCTGCTCTTCAGGCTGGGGGAGCACACACCAAAACTTGGCTGTAAGGACACCCACTGAGGGACCTGAAAGAGTGGCAAGGAAATTACTGCTGAAATGTTGGCTTATTTCTATGGAAATGAACAGCTCTAACAGGCCTGGCAAAGTGGGATCCACCACAGCACACCAGGCAACCAAAGCATTGTGTGGGAAGAAGCAGCCTAACTGAGACAGAACAGGACATGAGAGCTTGGTCTCAGATCCTGAGTGAATGTCTTCCCCAGAGAAGGAGCTGGAGTGGGCACAGAGGGTCTCTTACTTAAGCTAGAAACTGCTTTCTGTGAAAACTCTCCTGAGAGAGGTTTAGAAAAACTGGTACAGATGGCCTCCCACATTAATATCTGGTTTCAACAAGTGCTGCCAAAATTATGTTTTTTCAGAAAATTCCCAGTCAGTTCTAATTCCAGTGATCCTGAAAGAATGCTAAAAGACAACACTGTGGGACTGGCAGAGCCAAACCCGATACCAGCTGCGGGCTGCTAAGAAATATCGCTAAACTCGAGCGACAAGTAAATTGTTAGCAGTGTTAATGTGGTTAAACTCTTTTTCCACTGATGCAAACTAAAGTTGTACATCAGGAAAGTTTTCCTTTTTTTAATGTTTAAACATGCAAATGCATGAGAGGCTCAACCTGAGAGCTTTGTTAGAGGAGTCCGTGGCTGAGTAAGCAGCAAAAAGTGAGCTTAACCACAGAGACATAGTAAAGGCTGTTTATGGAGGTCACTGATATGGCATGCAGTTGATAGTTCTGGTAAACAGGAGGTTGTTTTTAAAGGACAGAAGGTAAGGAATGTCCATAAAGGGTGTCAAAAAGGTACTCTCTAAGTAGCAACAGGGCTAGCAAGCTGAAGTACTAGCTTTTTCTGTGTTCTTCACAGACATTTTGCTGTAGCAGAACTCCCTCTCGAGAATGAAAACCTCCATAAAATACAGCTGCAGGCAACGCATTTATAAAAGCAGCAATTCAGTCAAATATGACTGAACTGAAGCTTGACTTGCATTCAGCCTTTTCTTGAATACAAATGAGTCCCAAATTCCAGCATACTTACAACTATAAATTACATTTTCAATTCAGTCGGGGTTATCTCATCTCACTTCTTTCAACTGTCAAGGTTTACAATACAGTACAAATGCATTACACACAAACATGTCCTACTCTTTCTCTGTGAAAGCTGCTGCTGCCCACGGACCGGCTTCGTGACAATGAATACCAGTCAGGCTGTGGAAAACACCACTTTCATATTCACCACTGTTTAGAATAGTGACATTATCTAAGCTAACAAAGCATGTCAAGTCTGAGAAATAAGAAAATATAAATGTGTACCTTTCCCAGTACAGCAGAAGCTGTTCTCTCCAATCTTTTCCTGTGCTGCTCTGATGTGGATTTTACAGAATAAGAGTCCAAGAGCCTGCAGTATTCAGTCACATTCGATCACATCACAGGAATAGCTTATCAGTTCTGTCACACAGACTCTAAAAGGAGCGGTGTCCTTTTCCCCAACTCCTCCTTTCACAGATTTCTGCACTCCTTAAAGGTGCTCAGTGCTCTAATAACCTTAGAGAAAGCTATTCATCTGTCCCCTAATGACAGTGTTCTTGTTACTTAGTTACAGCACAGTGAATGCTGACAAAGTCAGGTATGAGCCAAATCTGTGCTCAGTGTAAATGCACTCTGTTCAGTCAAGCAACTCCAGGAATGAATTTGGCCCAAGGGATTTACTTCTTTTTTCAGCTCAGACGTGGCATGCTACAGCCAGTGCAGAAGTTGCAGAAACAAGACCTAGGCATGTGGACTAAATATAGCTTGCTGCTGGAAGGGGGGGGAGGTACATCTAGCAAATTGCTTAACACCAACTACAGAAGGAGGTGCAATCAATACATTATATATAGTACACTTGAATTCTTATGGCTTCTAGGTGGAAAAATATTCTGCTACAAATAGCTCTAAGATAAAAGGAGAGGCTTATTATAATAAACCTTGTTGTTGGCTTGACTGTCTATCTTGTTTCCTTCAAGGTGGAAACAATATAATCAAGCTGCAATTAAATTATACTGCAAAAGATAAGAAAAACCAAAATCCAAACCATGTGGTAGTAGTTCTTTGCTGTAGCCTCATTACCTCGTCTGCAAGTGTTTGAAACTGTGTAGAGAATCAAAGAAAGGGTTTGTATCAAAAGTGGCAGAAAGAACTGAAAGCAGGCTTTGTCACATGAGCAGGGAGGTCCTTGAAAAAATTAGGGAGTACATGAGAGCATGACAAGAGAAGAATAAAAACATTTAAGTGGATGAATTGAATAAAGAATTGGGGGGGGGGGAGGGGG
The DNA here is from genome assembly GCF_026170545.1 of Melanerpes formicivorus. Classification (NCBI taxonomy): domain Eukaryota; kingdom Metazoa; phylum Chordata; class Aves; order Piciformes; family Picidae; genus Melanerpes; species Melanerpes formicivorus. The sequence continues at coordinate 2,870,336 of NW_027142388.1, read as the reverse complement.
GAGAGAAAGGTAGGTAGGGGCAGATCAAAGTGGTTCTAGTAACTCCAAACAAAACATAACTAAGACCCTGCAATATAGCACAGTACCTAATGTCAATACAGGGTAACTCTGAAGTATCTCTCCTATGTATAACAGAGCTTAAGCTCAACAAATATTTTCTTATAATCCAGACAGCAAGCAGAACAAAGAATGAAATAAGCAATACAGCACTCCAGCTTCCCTGACAGTAATTTCCTGTCTGGTCACAAGCTGGTTGTGACAGGCTGTGTCTGTATGACCCCTGACACCACTCAGTTAAAATTAGCTGACAATTTCTTTTATTGGTGGGCTGTAGAGGAAAGAGCTTAAAACAGTAAAACATTCTATGCACTAACCTGGTTCTGTAAGCATACAGCTATCCTTTGGAGAAGTCCTTGGAGTTAACTACAGCTAGTTGTGAAATGGTGGGTGGAATCAGCCCAGCTTCTGCTTAGCAACATAAATTAGCGCCAAGTTTTACCAGCTTGAGCAGCATCCCATGACAACATTTCTAAAGGACTTCCAGCTTTGAGATGAATCATATTCTTCAGGCTAGAAGCATGGGAGGAGCAAACTTGCTTCTGCCTGCCCACAACTGTTTACTTGTACAATAAAAGCTATGCCTGTAAAGTAACCCTTTCTGTTGCCTAGATACTTCATTACACATGTAAAAATGGTGCATGGCAATAACTGCAAATTAGATAAAGTCAGAGATTCACTTAGTTAAGCCACTCAGACTGTGTGATAGTGTCTAGTCTCTGTAAATTGCTTCCAGATTAATAGAAAGCTAAGATCTTATAGTATGTTATTACAGGATATTCTTCCTCCAAAGCAACAGTTGGCTTGGCAGGCTGTTAGACATTGGCTTACCCCTTCCTTAAATGCACCCTTTTGCTCAAGACAGGGCCAATTTAGGTGTGGATTTTACTGCCATAATAAGAATGCTGCAAATTCGAGAGTGTACACCTGTATACACTATTCATATCACTCACCCTTCTCTGGATAGTAAAATGTTACCCCAATATCAACATATGCAGGTTAGAGAACTGTAGTAAGTGTTAGGGTAACACAATTTGTATGTAGAGGCAAGATCTTAACAGATGGTTCTGGTATTGCAGAACATCAGGATAGTGCTTTCACAGGGCACATCTGTGGGAAGATGTAGAGCCAGGACGCCTTAGCTTGGGAGCAACATCACATGAATGGCAATGGGTCAAGGTAACTGGCGAGTTCACTGACTCACTCTGACAGATACAGAATTAAGCTCAGATTTGCCTGCACAAAGTTGAGCAGCCTTGCTCATGTACAGAGCTCCCAGTCTCGAATGGAGGCTCCACAGCTGCACTCACATAATGCATTGTGGCAGTGCTATCCCCACTTGCTGTGCCTAGCACGAAGCTAAAGCTTTCTCAGTAAATCCATGCCTGGCCTAACAACAAATGGCATTCCCTTCTTCTAATAATCCTGGCCAAAGTCTGGTTTTTAAAAGCCTAAACAAAGGGAGACAGGAGAGCTAGCACATTACCATAAACCCTACAGATCATGTGAAACACTGAGTGGAAGAAAATTCTTTTGAGCTTGCATTTTCAGAACAGCAGGAGGGATTTTCTTTTATGTGAATTTGCTGGTTTCAACAGTCAAATTAGTTTCTCTTGCTGTAAAACATGCAAAAGAGGAATTTTAAGAAAGGAAGCAGAAATGAATCAGGAAACTGCCTGGAGGTATCTAAAATAGAAAACAGCTAAAAGGGAAGAAAGATGGCCAGCAGAGTTGTGCTCTAACATTTAACACATTATTCAAGCTGTTAGACTATTTTGTGCTTACTGTGCATCTTAAAGGTTATCACATAGACTAACAAAACTTCCTGCTTTCAAAGACTTTTAACTCCTCATGAAAACTCTGCAGCTCTCTTAAGTCTAGCAACATTTCTGTCTTTTCTCCCCCCCACACACACTTTTTTGGGAATATATGTTGAAGCATTTTAATGAAATTAAAAATTGGTTTTACTTGAAGCTTCATCTCTTTCTGCTGGGTTCTCCCTCACTTGCAATCAATTAGCTGCTTGAGACAAACTATAAACAGAAGATTGTGTGCTAAGGAAGGAATAAACTAGCATAGATTAAATCCTAAACAACAGCAAGTCTTCCTCTCAGACAAATTCCTGAAAATGCAAAAAAACAAAGCAACAAAGCTGAACTATGAACCCGTCTCTGTTTGTTTATGAACTCAGGCACAAATGTCTAGCAGAGGAAGCAGCTATCTGAAGGGTGTGTTCTTTGTAACAAGATGTCCTTTGGGGGCACTTGGCAAATATTAGAATGGTTGTTTTTCTCTTAGAATCACATTTTAGAATTACATTTAAATTATGACCCATTTTAAAGTTAGTCTATGAGATGTGTACTTTTCTTACCTCTCTTTTAGATACACTTACAGACCTTGCCTCAGAAATTATGCTAATGGGATATATTTGTCCCAACTTAACAAAACACTGTAAACTTTTTAGACTTCACATAGAAATCTGATCACAACCTTGATCTCACAAACCAAAATTAGTCATTTCTTCTCTTATCAGTTTGACTTAACACTCCTCAAGACTGATTGGTCAAAGCTCTTAAAGGCAGATATCAAAAATGCAGAGAAATACAACAGAATTTGACTGTAAGCAAGCAGCCACAGATTCCTTCATGCCTATGCCCAACAAAAAGTACTATAAGCAAATTCTTGCTAGACAAGTCAGTTAAGAAGCCTCAAATGGAAGTGGTAAAAATACTTCTCTACTTTACCTAGGATCTCTCTCTTCAAACAAGGGTCCTTGTCAGCAGAACTCCCAAGTTAGAACACTACCCATATATCTAGCAATTTGAATTATAAGAGTGTTATACCTTGCTTTGAAAAAAAAGCTGGTAACCACCCCTCCTCCCCTGCTACCCTTTATTCTGTCCTCTCTGTAGTGCTGGGATACAGTTCTCTCAATTGCTAGGGTCTGTATCACTACTTCCACTTTTGTATTCACTGCCTGGCATGCCTTTCTTCCACATGCTCTTCATTTCCCCCCTCCTTCATACTTAGAACATTATACTATACACTAGCAGAGGAACAAGGAAAACGACAACCAAAGAAGTGCAATCAACAACAAGAGAGCTGGTAAGAAACCGAAATATCCTACCTAATGCAGAGAGCTCTTAGTTGGAACTGCCACTGCTCCAGTACAGTTCAGTGACACTTAATAAATTATTCATTAAGTCATGCCACAAAATACAACCTATGACATATTCCATTTCCCACCCCACCCACTGAACCAGAAATACTGTGATGACTTCCAAGACAGTATCTACCTGACACGTCTCTTCTTTCCCTTCTAGGTTGCTAATCTGAGAATGTAAGACACAAAGCAAACCATGCCTGACAAACAGGACAGACAAGAAGATGTGCTTGAAAAGTCAAAATGTCTAAAATGTTAGGTAGAGGAGGTATTTGGTCCTGGTTGTCCTCAAGAGGAAGAATTTAAATAAGCCATTGACAAATGTAACAAACAGCATTTCAGATGAACAGGGAAAGTACAGAATTCCAAACTGTCCTTACAATAAATTCAAAAGATGAAAATCTGCCCCTTGACAGAACTAATGAATGCCTCACATACCCCCTATTTCTCTTGAATGGATTTACATACATTTCTGAATCACACTACAGTGGTGTTTCCTTTGTCCTTTTAATACCACCCTGTTTACAGTGCATCGAATAACCATCTCCCCCTGGAAGTAAACCAAACCACATCTAAGGCACTAAGTCAATTAATGACTTTAAACACAACTAGCTAAACCTGACAAAATTCTGTGGAGATGTGCTGTTCACTCTGATAGCTATCTTGTAAGCAGGGTGTTTTTAATCCCAAGATTTGAAGAAACAAGCTTTCACTGCAGAAACACCATGATGCTTCATGTAAATGATTCCTGATACTAGACTGTATTTGCCACTGAAGGACTCAATGCTTGCATTCTTAAAAGAAATTAAGATATGTATGTTAAAATAAAATTTGTCACTAATTATTCAGATACCACTAACCACAAAATAATTAAAGAGTACAAAGCTATAGGAGATGAGCCAAAGACACATTAGAAACCACACCTGATAACCAGAATATGCCTCAGGTCCCCAGGAAAGACTTTTGAAGTGCAGCAAGACACACCTGCTCAATGCTGATTGCACCAACTGGGAGTGGCTAATGTGATAGCCACTTACTGATATTGTTATCACAGGTAAAACCTACTCATCACTGCTAATTATTTGCCTCTACCAGACTCAATCAGGCTTGTGAGAATGTACAAGAGCAAGTGGATCAGCATTACACACACTGCCTTTGTACTTTCTTCTGAAGATAGCAGTTCTGATGGGAAAGCCCCAGCCTGTGGGAATGCACAGTGCTTCATCACTAGCTGTGAGATACAGCCAGAGGGCTGGTGACATCCAGCTTCACATGGCTTGCCAGTGGCACTGCAGCAGCTAGGGATAGTTATGGTTCCTTGATGATTTAAGTAGGATGCTAAGGGAAACCAACTGAATCACTTTTGAGATAGAAAAGAGAGGGTGTGTGCTGATGTGCAAATGTTTAAAAGAAACTGAAATCTCACCGCTGCTGTATAGGCTGTGGTTCACTTAGACTCTGAGCTTTAAAATAATAAAAGCAATCAATGGCTGTTATATGGGCACTTGGCCAAGATCCTACCCTTACAAGAGCTGAGAAGCATCACTCCAAATTTATCAAGTCTTAAATTGCTACAGTAGGTGCTGTTTAAAGGTAATGTTTTCTAACAGCATTGTTATATTTAAGACTTTTCCTTATTACAAAATACCATAATGCTGCAGGGAACATCTCTTCACATAAACTTGTTTTGTGTTTGGGAAGATTCAATTCTATCTTTGATCCCGCATGTCTGAACTAAATGTTGTGTGAACAGCATATGCCTAATGCTGCTTGAGTCAGCCTGGGATAGTGGCTAAAATGAACAGCTAAAATAGCTTTGCGTGCATATACCTGAAAATCATAAATGATTAGCATCTGAATATGTTTGAAGTTTCTTTAATTAAAGGCCTCTCACTGCACTCTAGTGATTTACTGATTAGTGCTGCAGGAGGCTACAAGCGAGACATCAATCCATTTACTGAAGTGCTAGTAAGGGATTGTTGATTCATGTGTTTTCAAACATTAATAGTCTTGTTAAATAAAATTAATCAGACCTAGAATGGAGGTTACGTTAGTTCCACAAAACTTTTCTTTGGAGCATTCTAATTTCCTGCCATTTCTCGCCTCGACTCTGGCCCAGATAATGGATGGTTTCCGACACCAAATGGTTGGATGCTGCCCCCTGGTGATGCTGCTTTCTTGCTGCGGAGTCAGCCGAACCGCGACTGCCTGGAACTAGTTTCTGTCCCCAGCTCCATGACCCCAAGAAGAAGCAGCTGATTTTGTCCCAGACTCTGATCTGGCTATGGTTGTATTCGTTACACGATGACTCACGACGTACAGCTGCAGGCAGGGTCACTGCCATGCCTGAGTAAAGGCCACAAGAGCCAGCACTTCGTTTTGATCGATGCCTACTCTAAGGCCTTTTACCCTAAGATGCCAGAATACATTACGAGCATTAACTCTCACAACTCTCATCCCAAGTAAGTCAGCAACATCACTCCTCTTTAATGAATGGAGGCACAGGGATAGGAAACACTACTGAAGGCTGCAAAGCATCAGAGGTGCTCCAACGGGTCATCCCGTGCAGGTATCTGTACCACAGCAGTTAAACCAGGTGTTACAGCTCTTTCTGTGGGTCTTGCTCACTGACCTGTGCAGCACTGCCCAGCTCCACCCTTTCAGCTGAGGCAGCCTTCCTCCTCTCTCTGATACCCTAACACCAGCTCCCCAGGCTGAATCCATCTTGGCCACAGGAATCCAGAGCAACATCATGTACTGCCTCTAATACCTCTCAGAAGGGAGAGGCTTTATTCAAACCACCTTCTCAGAGGTTTTCAACTTCCAGTCTGTGACAGCGCATCCCTCACCCTGTCTGTGACAAGGGGATGTTTGGTTTCACAGGGGATAAACGGGGCTCTGAGTATCGATAATGGTTCTGAGCAACCATCACGTTCCTCTTCTTTCCCAAAAGGTTTTTCCCGAGCCCCTTTTGCAGCAGCATCTCGGGAGGAAGCCAGTCAAACAAAGCGTGGGGTTTTTCCCCCCTTCCCCTTCCAAACGTCTGATTTTAACGCAAACGCGCGTCTCGAACGCCAGGCCTGTGCTAGGCCTCCCGCAGCGGCTGCCGCCCTCAACAGCGCGCGCGCCGGGCGGGCATCGCGCCCGCACCTGCCGTGCGATAATCCTCGCGCCTCCCCACCCCGCGGCCCTCACGGGACTTCAGCCCTCACCGACCCGGTGTGTCGTAGCCCTCCAGTCAGGCGCTGCTCGGCCACCTCGCAGGGGTCCTGGCTCAGCGCGGAGGTCCTGTGCCGTACAGCATGGCGGCGCTGTGGCGGAGGCGGGAGCCTCTCCAGGGAGTGTCGCGGCTGTACCATGCGGTGCGAGCCCTCTCAGGTACAAGATGCCCGCTGGGCTCGGGCCTGGCGGGGGCCGTGCCTCTGCCCTTCCTGGCGGGAAGCGGACTGTCCTCTCCAGCCCCCACAAAAAGCGTCAGGGGAGGATCCCGAGCCCTTCCCACCACCTGCACGGTGGGAAAAGGCCCGCGCGCGCCTTACTTGCGCGTCCGCTGTGGGGATCAGAGATCGCAGCCCTCCCTGGGGGCACCATTCTCCCCAGAGCGGTTAGGAGTGGGAAGGGTAGTGGGCTGCCGCCATCCGGAACGGCTGTCGGAGCGCCCTTCGCCTCAGTACCTTTCTAGGAGCCCGTCTTTCCGCCCTACGTTTCTAGGGGGTCCCGGGTCGCAGGTAGCTATGAAGAGGACAAGGCCGCCTGTGCCCCTGCGTGGGGGCCCTCCGGAGACGTACCGGGACAGCCCGAGAGGCAGCCAAACCTTTCCTCCAAGCTTGACTCAAACGACTGGGGGCTATCAGTCATCCCAGTCTGCCTAGCCACTCCGAACTGCTAGGAAAAGTCTCCCCACTGAACAGAACAGCTGTCTGCCTTCCCTGAACCGCTGGCAGCTCTCTCGACAGGGATTGTCCCGATGCCTTTGCTAAGAAACGAGTTCTTACCTGTGTGCTTCTCCTGCTACTTCAAAACTGCTCTAGGAGACGGTTGATGTGTGGGAAGGCTGACGTAGCAAAAGGGACAACTTCCTTCTGAGTGCTCCACCACGACCCTGCAAAGCCTGTATTTCAGCTGTAGCTTTACAAGGTGTCTCCACTGAAAAACTTTCATATGGAGCTTTCTGCCTGTAATGCAGAGATAGAAGATCTATACTGGATTCCAGTTGTAACTAACCATGCAAAAGAGCTTCTTGGGACACTGAGTAAAAAACAAACAACCCAAACAAAAAAACTAATTTATGTCCTCACTATTTTTTATTGTTTTCCATGTTTCATTCACAAAACCAGACTAGGTAGTTTAACAATTTTGAGAATAGTTAAGAAAACTGGAAAAACAGTGCTCCAGTAAGGAAAACCCAGTAATCAATTATTGCCAAAACCAGCAATAGTGAATTGTGAAATTCAGTATACATGTTGATATTTCCTTTCTTACTTACTTCCATCTTTTCCTTTTTTGTCTGTTTCTTTTCCCTTTTTCACATTCTCTTCACAGGAAAGAATGAGTATGATCTTCTGGTAATTGGGGGAGGTTCTGGAGGCCTTGCTTGTGCAAAAGAAGGTTTGTGTATCTAAGTGACTGGAAAAAAGTTTGGTTTAAGCTTCAGTGGTGTTTATGGAAACTAAGTGTACTATTAGTGAAAAAGTTTTTAAAGAAACATAGTGTGCTTCAGTCCCTGTACATTAATCTTTAACTCAGCCAGCTCCATACAGCTAATCTACAGATTAGTTAACACCCTCAGGCAGGGTGATCTTGTTTGACTTCCCATTAACCTTTTTAAAAAGTACTTTTGTCATGGGAAAAATCTAATAGGCTTCTATTTTGCTGTTACTGTGAAGTACTCTGAGTGCCTCCATAGGTACAGTACTTTTTTCATGTCTCACATTAATGTGTCTTATTTGTGTGATAAAACCACAGTCCTTTCAGACTGCTTCTAAAAACTGGTTGCTGGCTATAGAGAACCTTGCCCCTTTCAACTCAGTGTAACATGCTCAAAAACCCACAAGGTTCTTAAACATCTCATTTGGGGTCATACTGCATTTTTGGGGTCAGTGGAAGCTAGAGGCTCTAGTATGGGTTATTAAGTGCCTTCTGGAGAATCTGACTCCAGAGACAGTCTGGCATCTTGAGTGGGACAGTAAAAACCACCAGCCACCATCTCCTGTGGTCTTTGTCTGTACTTGTGCTACTAAAAATGTTTACTTTTGTGGATTTTTTCCTCCTGTAAATACCTCCTCTTGCTCTTTTTTTAAAGCTGCTCAGTTTGGAAAGAAAGTGGCTGTTTTGGATTATGTGGAACCATCTCCACAAGGTATGGAAGAGAAATGCTAGAATAATATCTGGACACGTGTAGGTGATAGTAAACTGTGGTTTCAGAGCTTTCAAACTAATTGCATGAGCAACCTAGTTCTCTGAGGAGCCTACCTGCATGAAGTTACACTAACCTGAAGCACTGACTTTTTTTTCTTCTCTTTTTCTCCCAAGGAACCAAATGGGGACTTGGTGGAACTTGTGTGAATGTTGGCTGCATTCCTAAAAAGCTTATGCATCAAGCAGCCCTTTTAGGGAGTGCCCTTAAAGATGCCCAACACTATGGCTGGAATATAGCCCAACCTGTTCATCATACCTGGTAAAGTTTATTGCCCTAATCCGCTCCTGTGTGCTGCAAATGTGTGACAGCTTTTCCCAGTTGGTGTTTGTTTAAGCACAGTTAGGGAAGTGAATTTTGCATGAAGCTTCTTAGACTGCTTGATTTATGCTTGATAATTTATGGCAAAAAGTACTGTAGAATGTTCCTGATTTCTGTCTTTGAGTAGCATAATCTGAATTTATAATGTGACGACTTCATGCTCGGTTTCTTTTATTGTGATAGGTCTGTGATGGCACAAGCTGTTCAGAATTATGTGAAATCCTTGAACTGGGGACACAGAGTGCAACTACAAGACAAGTAAATAAGACTTTGAAATTCATCTTCCTGTAGTCAAGGAATTCTTCTGCTCCATGTAGAATTGCTGAGTTGCCTTTGGAGTCTCGCATTAAAGATAGTATTTTGAGTTGTAAATCCTTTCTGCTCAGAACTGTAAGTGGCCTTGCCATTGTCAGTGATTTTAAATGGTTTGGTTTGGTTTTTTTTCCCCCCTGGGAAATAATGATTGAAAGGAAGCATACATGAAAGCCTTTTAACAGCATAGTAATCAGGGGTTACCCTCTTTAATCTGGAGAAGTTTTAACATGAAGTAGTCAGTATAATTTCAATCTTCTTCACCAAAAGCTGGATGTCCTACAACCTCATAGATAACACTGTACTAGACCAGCTGATGTTTTTTTAGTTAGTCTACTGTATAGAGGAGTTAAGTGTGACACAAGAATTAAGTGACTTAGGTTATGTGACAGTGCTGGAAACATTTCTGTGACTTTTTTTTTTTCTTCCTTTTCTGTGCCCTCTTGCTGTCCTTTGTAGCACTTCAGATATGGAAAAAAGCAGGTGATTGTATTTCAGTCCTGTTTTTTAAGTGTCCATTTATGTTGCTGTTTCCTTCTAAACAGGAAGGTGAAGTATTTCAACATGAAAGGGAGTTTTTCTGATCCGCATACAGTCCATGGTTTAACAAAAGCAGGTAAAGAGGTGAGCTGCTGTGCTGACTTCTGCAATATCACCGACTTCAGACATTTCAGGTCTTCATTTGTTGGTTTTCAGGTCAGCTGGGAGCTAGACTGCACTTTTCACAGTATCACAGTATAACTTAGGTTGGAAAGGACCTCGAGGATCATTGAGTCCAACCTATCAACACAGACCCCCTGACTAGACCATGGCACCAAGTGCCATGTCCAATCTCCTCTTGAACGCCTCCAGGGACGATGTAGATTGCTTTAGGTATTCTGTATTGTTTGGTGAGGGAGAATTGCATTTTACACCTAGAGAAGATGTTTTTGTACTTGACCATTGCCTACTGAATCCCTAACCTCTATGTGCCATGAGGATGATCAGAGGGCTGGAGCACCTCTCCTGTGAGGACAGACTGAAAGAGTTGGGGCTGTTCAGTCTGGAGGAAAGAAGGTTCCGAGGTGACCTTCCAGTATCTGAAGGGGGCCTACAAGAATGCTGGGGAGGGACTTTTTAGGGTCCTATCAGGGAGTGATAGGACTAGGGGGAATGGAATGAAGCCGGAGGTGGGGAGATTCAGGCTGGATGTGAGGAAGAAGTTCTTCACTGTGAGAGCAGTGAAGCCCTGGAAATGGGTTGTCCAGGAGGGTGGTTGAGGCCCCATCCCTGGAGGTGTTTAAGCCCAGGCTGGATGAGGCTCTGGCCAGCCTGATCTAGTGTGGGGTGTCCCTGCCCATGGCAGGGGGGTTGGAACTAGATGATCCTTGTGGTCCCTTCCAACCCTGACTGATTCTATGATTCTATGTGCAGTATGTGGTCGTACTGCTTTGATAGATGCTTACAGAGATGTAAGCATCAGTCTGAGATGTGTTCCTCCTTCAGAAGAACTGTAAGAATGATTATCTTTCCAACACAAAACTGTGTGGGAGACAGTTACCCTGAATGCACAGCTTCAAACACGTAACAGAATGGTGAGCATTTCTGCCTATTGAACAAGAGACTGAGCATGTGTTTTTAACGCCTTTTTTGAGGGTAATTAATTATGTTACTGTTAATACCAGCTTGATAGAGCCAAAGTTGATTGGAATACCTGACTAGTGTTTTCTAAAAACCTGCTACTTTTGAGGTAGCTTAACTTCAGGCCTTGGAGACAAAATTGACTTGGTGTGATGTGTGTTTTGTCCTAAGCAAAAATTGATTTTCTAAATCTGCCATTTGTACACAACTGCTTCTTCCAAGGAGTCATCAGAATCTTGTCCACAATAGGAACAATTATAAGCTTAATATTAAACCAAAAACTGATAGAGAATGTGTAGGAGAAACTCTTGCATGCATTAGTTAATATCTCTGTCCTGTTTTTTAATGCATTGCTCATTATTCTGTCATATGAGTAGCAGATGGTAGTGGCAGCATTCCTGCTTATCACTCATTTGCACATCAAAGTCCAAAGTCAGATAAAGAATTTCAAATCCTTGATTTCAATTTTTTTGTTTGTAGACTGTTGTAACTGCAGAAAATATTGTTATTGCTACTGGGGGAAGACCAAAGTATCCTGCACACGTAAGTTATGCTTGCCATCTATCAACTCCAACGGCTTTACTGGTTTGATTGTAGATTATAAGGAGTTTCTGGAGGATAAAGAATGTAAATATAACAGACAAGAGATTCTTGTACTTGTGTCATGTGAAAAAAATATTGTTTATATAAAGCACAGGGTTTTTTTAAAAGAAAACAAACCTAGCCACAGGAAACAATTTGTATCAATTGACTGTGTTGATGTTGCGTAGAGCTGTGGGGTAATTCAGGTTGGAAGGGATCTCTCGTGGTCATCCAGTTCACCCTCCTGCTCAAGGGAGTTGGGGTCAGCTATGGAGTACTGAGTCAGCTGTGAGGTCAGATCATGTTGCTCTGAGAATTTTGCAGCCCAGATTTTTAAAACCTCCAAAAGTGAAGTCTGGATAACACACCTGGGCAACCCCAAATATATCTCTCTTGGCCTGCTGGTTAATACAGCCTAAAGAGCTGTTAGCTACTTTTGCTGCCAGGTCTTTCATCATAGATTGAAGGTCTTACTTGTGTGATCATAGATTGCTGGTGCACTGGAGTATGGAATCACAAGTGATGATTTGTTCTGGTTAAAAGAATCTCCTGGGAAAACGTAAGTTACCTTTTCATGGCTTTAACAGATTTTGGTATTCCTTCTTTATAGCAAGATAAAAAGTGCTCAGAACTGCTTCTTACAGAGCAGTTTTTCTATTCTTCTCTTTTCCATCTGAGATTTTATTTTGCTATGCATCACCATCACACTACCAACCTTCATTAGTAATTAATGGTTTTTCTTCCCTCCTCCATCAATGAAATTCCCTTCTAAAATCAAATTAAATATACATTTTCACCATCTCGGGTAGCATTTGCTGGAGCAATTATAGACAGAAGTCACAAGAGGGCAGCAGAAACTTAAAGGAGAGCTATACTGCCCCTACTCTTTGCTGTGGGTGGTGTGGAATTTCTCAGCAGTTAGGAAAGAAACCCCAACATAATTATATATTTTCTTAAGTGGTTGCAGTTGTGTTTACAAAAGAAAATACAATGAGACAATTGGGTTACCTTTGTTTTTTCTTATGCTTTGAGAGCTATTGTTTAACTGAAGTACTAAAAAATTGGTTTTCATAGAAATACTGAAATGCCATAGTCTTTGTTTGTTTTACAGCAGATTTGCACAGTGAGATTCTGAGTCAACACTGTACTGCAGAGCAATTTCCTGATGCAGATAATTGTGATAGGAAATGTACATTTTTTTTTTTTAGCATGAAGGTCAGATATAACTTTTTTTTTCCCTAAGCAGTTTCAGAAAGGCAGTAGATATCTATATATATATATAGATATATATAAAAGCAAGATACTGGAAACTATAATGCTGGTGTTTTGAAAGAAAACAGAGATGCCATTCATTGCTGTGACTTTCTAATATAAAAATGCATTATGTTAAACATGAAGTAGATAAACAGAGCTTCTTGGTACCGTTTAAAAAGGAAAAGTAAATTTGCAAAGTTGTTTGTAGCATATCAGTCACCTCTTAAATTTTGAGAGCATGATTTATGTAAAGAAATTGTGGTGTGTTTTTTCTTTTTAAAAACAAACCAACCCCACCAACTCCACCCCACCACCCTAAACATAAGATTTATCCCTCTAAGATGTTTCTGTGAAAATGTGGCTTTTGTCCAGTTGCTGCTAATGCAAGTTGTAACAGTGTAATGTGGGAGTCTAGTGTTTATATGTTGCATTCCAGAGATTTAGTCAAAATAAGCCTGCAGGGCCTACAGTAGCATTTCTGTGCTTTATCAGGCTGTGTCCTAGCAAATGAAGGAAGGAGTTGTTAAAGGTTGGTTTCTCTTGGATTTGTTGCTGTTATAAATATTCCCAAGGTTCAGTTTAACACCTTTTGTTTTCAGTCTGAGCTGCGTTGCGCTTATTCTCTCTTTTCTCCCTCTCCAAATGTACACATCTCAGCTACAAATGACATGCTTGGGGGTTGTAGAACTGTCAGCCCTGCAGTTATTCATAATTATATATTTAAAAAAAGGTAAAGCATTAACCAACTTAAAAGTCCTTTAGATATACAAACACTGTGAAGAAACTCTCACTGCTGAGATGAAGGGTTTTGGCAGAGTGAATTAGAAAAGATGCCTTGCAATATGTTCAGAATGAGTGAGAGATTGAGCAGGTGTGAACGAGGTTAGGTTCAGCTTTCTTAATGTTTCTATTAGACATTGACAAGGCCCAGGAACCCTCTGCTTTGTAGAAGAAACTGTGAATAATGTGGTGCTGATGCTACGAACGAATGCCAGCTGGCATCACATTTTTTCATCTGATGAAACAGAACCTATGCCCAAATTGCAGCTATTCTCATTTTATTCCCTGTGAATCTTCAGTAGATATTTCTATATGGGGAGCTTGTGGGCTTTTCCAGCACATCTCAGGAGCTAAAAGAGGAGGTGATTGTCCATTCACAGATGAATCAGATGCCCTAATGCTGGAAAAATTTATTTCCCACTATGTTAAATTGTTTGGCAAGCATATACCCCAGGCTAGTAGATTTTAATCTCTTTAGCTCAACCTGTTTTCTGTACACCTTCAGAACTTGTATGTTTTTACTATAGGATAGATAGTTGTTATCTAGGATCTTTGTGAGAAGACATGTTGTACTGACTCTCCAATCCCTGGGGCTTATGGAGCTGCAGCCCCCATGCCTGCACTTTCCAGAAGTTTAAAAGCATCTCTGTTAGAACTAGGAGATGATGCAGACTGGTTTAGGGCAAGTTGTAAGCCACAGGCCAATATTTCATGTACAATTTTTCTTTGCTTTCTTAGCAGAGAAAAGACTGTATGAAGACTTACTTCTCCCTTGCAGTATTGCTTTCTTTCCTAATTCAAAAACTTTACAAAAAAACTTTGTAGCAAGTTGAAATAGTGTGGAATGCATCTCCAAGGGGTGAGATCTTAACAAATCTGCAGAACACCTGAGCAGCAAAGGGATGTGCAGTCTGCCCACCAGCTGAGTGTCAGTGACTGGCCACTTGGACCCACTTTAACCTCTGGGACAGTGACAGAACATTCTGCCTTTTGTGTACCCAGCAGGTGTAGGGAACTGAGCGTGTGGTGAAGACACAGGGGACTGCTGCAGGTATAGGGCATCTGGGGACAGGCATGGAAACTGCTGTGCTGGAGAGCAGATAGACCTCCTAAATTAAGTGCTGATGGACAATTTTAGTGATACTCTTGGTTGAAAGGGAGTGAGACATGGGGAGAGATGGCAGCTGTAGTTTTATTTAGGATCTGAAATGGATATATTTGCTAAATAATAAGTCCATTAAATGGATTTTTTATAACTGTGTACACAAACTTTTGAGGACAGGAGGGGCAAATATTTAGCATTTTGAAAAATACAATGCTTAAAAAGCAGAATGAAATTTAGCACTGAATAACATCTTATATTGGGCACTGCAATCTGCTTGATGGGAAGATGATGAATTTCAAATGTGCTTAACTCTGATTGTGTTTTCTTAAGAAAAACTAAAAATACATTTTACTAATTCAGATATCTCCAGAAATGTTGGGATATAGTTCAGTTCTTAAAAGACTGGTGAATGTTTGTGTGTCAAACATGTCACCTACTGTCTCAGAGGCAGTGGTGCCAAGATGCCCTGTAAAGATGAGACATCAGTAGCAATAAGTGCTGTGACCAAAACCTGTCAGTGTCTACTCCATGTGTTTCCAGCGAAACTGGAATTATGTGATACTTGTGCATTTCTCTGAGGTTTTCATGGCTTTCTTCACTTGGTCTGTCAGAGTATGTGTTTAAATGTCACTTTACAGTATAAACCAAATTGCTTATGTTTTATAAGACTGTTCTTTTATTTTGTTAATAAAATAAATCCATGTTACAGTGTTGCCTTTGTTGGAGTTGACAAGCCATGCTCTTTCTTCCCACCAAACAACATCAGATCCACTCCTCAAATCTAGAATTTTGTAGCTACACATACTTCAGGAAAGAATTGTTTATTTCTGCAGGAAAAAAGCATATGCTCATTCCACTGCTTTTATTCTTTTTTTGTTTCCACCTAACAGGTTGGTTGTTGGAGCTAGCTGTATCCTTTGCAAAAACTGTGATGATTTATGATTATAAATTATAAGGAAAGTTGAGTTTTCAGAATTCCATACCCTGTAGTTGAGTGGGTACCAGAATGGTAACGGTTTTCTTGATAGTAGCATCAAGGGAGTTAAGGTCAGTTGAGGATAAATTCTCAAGATCTTAAAAACTGTGAGGACAATATTCTAAGGCTTTATAGTTTTATTCAGCGCAACAAAAGCAAATGAAAGATGTTGTCTGTGTGAGGAAAAACCTGACAGCTCTAGGTAAAAAGCCCACTTGTTATGGTACCCTTTGAGATTGCATTGATATGAAATTGTTGGTGGTATATCCTCAACTCATTTTACACCAGATGTTTCACTTGAGTGTGCTGGTTTTCTAACGGGTATTGGCTTGGACACTACAGTCATGATGAGAAGTATCCCACTTCGTGGGTTTGATCAGGTGAGTGTGGACTCTACAGAATAAAAAGAAAAATAAAAGCAATTAGAAAAAACAATGAGAAAAGGCAGCAATGACAAAGGGTTTATATAGGATTTGTGTAAAGGTATAACTGATTAAAGAAGCCTGGTAGTCCTTTTGATCTCCAGATCTGCATGGAGAGTATGTTAAAGGTGATTGCGAATCCTCTGTCCCTGTGAGATTTGATGCTAATATCACTTTGAAGGAATAGTTTCTACAATTCCCTTAAAGCAGTGGAAGAGTTCCTGGGGTTTCACTTTTTCTTTGAAGTTTTCAAAGTTTGATATTTTTTTTTTTTCCTCAGGAAAATAACTTTGAAAAATGTTAAGACTCAAGATTGAAGACTCTGTCGTCTTAATCACCTGAAAATAGTGTTTTCAGAATGGGAATGGGTGCATGTCAATTTAATATTGCTGGTATCATGAATTAGGATTATTGGGGGTTTTAAATGTTTAATTGCAATAGTGCAAAACATTTACATGCCAAAGCTGATGAAAGAAGGCTAGAACTATGAGCTGGTTTTTAAGTTCTTTTTACATACGTTGTGTAAGAAAAATATTTTCATGTGTAGCAGCATTTTTGAGGAGGGAGTATTGCTGTGAGAAGCAACACTGACAACTACCACTGCGGGTAGTGTCAACTTCTGGTTACATGCCAGCTGCTTCCACTTTGAAGTGGCTTCCTTAAAAGTAGTGGTGTGTGTACCAGAGCTTGCAAAATACTGTGTAAAAGTGTGTCTTCAGATTTGCAGTGACTGAAGAAATCTACACCTGTAGCAGCGTGAGATCTGAGCAAGCTGGGAATAGTATTAAGAGTGTGTGTGTGTGGCACTTCATAGGACACTCACAGTAGGGCTTTCTCTGAGAGCTTGATCCTTTGTAGGCAGGAAAAGCACAATGGACACTTCAAAGTTAAGAAAATATTAATGGAGATAATTATGTTCAGTCTGTAGCCACATTGGATCTGATGGAAACTAGCTAGTGAGCTGTCATGTTTCTGAAGAGATAAACCCCATGTATTAGTTAATACCAACTTTGAAACCAAAGTTTTATAAGCTGAGAGTTTGCACATAGTTGTTCTGTGTGAGTGGTTTTGTGATAGTATCCTTTGAGTTGTTCTTTGACAAAGTGCAACCTGAATCACTGCAGTCAAGAACAATGACACCTTTGGATAAACCTATCAGTGTGACATGTCACAACATATCTGTGGTGTGCATTGTTTCAAACAAGCTCTTTGGACAAAAGCATTATTTCCTTTTTGTATTAGAACTTCCCAGGAAAGCTTGGTGATTCATAGTCCTTGCAGAGAAATGACAGGTGTCATGGCAAAAGGAAATTATTTTTCTTCCTTAGCTTTATAAAAGTATTTAATTCTCAACAAGCTGCCAGAAAATGGTAATTATGGGAATGTTAAATTGCTTTAAGATGCTATTTCTGTATAAGCAACAAATTATTTAGAAGCATCTGTTTTATTCTTCTTTTTTTTTCTTTTCCAACAACTTGGATATTTATATGTAGCTGCCTCTTGGAATGGAGTTGCAGGTCATAGTGGCTCAGTAAATTATCATGTTGATAATGCACAGTCACCAAGTGCTCAAGAATGTTTGCAATGCACAGTGTAATTACTGGATTTTCATTAAGACATCTGAAAGAGGATTTCATATTTAAAAAGTCATATATCTAAGAATGAACAATTATTTTATATCCCCTACTCAACAGCAAATGGCATCTTTAGTAACTGACCACATGGAATCTTATGGCACAACATTTTTGAAGAGATGTTCCCCGACCAAAGTTGAAAAATTGGAGAGCAACAGATTGCAAGTCACCTGGAAAAATACTGACCTGGGCACAGAAGAAACTGATTCCTTTGACACGGTGATATGGGCAGTAGGTAAACTTGATTAATCTTTATTTTCAATGCTTGCCGCTCTGCAAATTAAATCCTCTCATGGAATAGAATAGAATAGACCAGACCAGGTTGGAAGAGACCCTCAAGATCATCGTGTCCAACCTATCGTCCAACACCACCTAATCAACTAAACCATGCAACCAAGCACCCTATTAAGTGTCCTCCTGAACACCTCCAGTGATGGTGACTCCACCACCTCCCTGGGCAGCCCATTCCGATGGGCAATCATTCTCTCTGTGTAGAACTTCCTCCTAACCTCCAGCCTAAACCTCCCCTGGTGCAGCCTGAGACTGTGTCCTCTTGTTCTGCTGCTGGCTGCCTGGGAGAAGAGACCAACCTCTGCCTGTCTACAACCTCCCTTCAGGTAGTTGTAGAGAGCAATAAGGTCACCCCTGAATCTCCTCCAGGCTAAGCAACCTCAGCTCCCTCAGTCTCTCCTCACAGGGCTTGTGTTCCAAACCCCTCACCAACTTTGTTGCCCTTCTCTGGACTCATTCCAGCAAGTCAACATCCTTCCTAAACTGAGGGGCCCAGAACTGGACACAGTACTCAAGGTGTGGCCTAACCAGTGCAGTGTGCAGGGGCAGAATGACCTCCATGCTCCTGCTGGCCATACTGTTCCTGATGCAGGCCATGATGCCATTGACCCTCCTGGCTGCCTGGGCACGCTGCAGGCTCATGTTCAGCCTACCATCAACCAGCACCCCTAGGTCCCTCTCTGCCTGGCCGCTCTCCAGCCACTCTGACCCCAGCCTGTAGCACTTCATGGGGTTGTTGTGGCCAATGTGCAGAACCTGGCACTTGGATTATATAGGGACAAACAGACCCCCTCTTTTTTATTAAATATTTAGTGACCTGAATGTTAGTAGTTTTAAAATTATTTTCTTTCACACATGACTTGCTCTAAAAAACATAGGAAATCTACAGTGAATAGAAAAAAGTCTGTGGTAACTACTTTTACATGAGCTGCAATAACTGGGAGACATTTTAATGTTCCTCACACTTACTAGAGAGTGAAGGCATGGATTCTAGCAACCTCTGTGGTGCAGGTAGTGTTCTTTAAATCCAGACACCTGACCACCTTCTGTTCAAGAAGAAGGTTTCTTCTAGGAATGTTTCTAAGCTGTGCTGCTTCAGTTTGTTGTTTCACCCATCATCAAATTTGAAGAAAGAAGTAACTGCTCCTGAAAATCTGAGCTTATTGCAGGGAACCCTGAGCTTTTGGAAATCTGGTTAGGAGCTATCATATATCTCAGGCTCCTTGAAACAGACATTGGATGCCTAAGTCAGAGTAAATCAGTTTCAAAGAATTTTGTGATAAATGGGTATGGGCATAATCACCAGAGATGGGAATTAAATCTGGTTTTTTCCTCCTTTGAGTGAAACACTACTTCTTGTAAGGATTAACACACAAAATGCTCTGAGGTAGAAGGCTCCAGCCCACAGAAACAAAAGTACACACTGCATTGCTTCACTAAAGCTGCTTGCTTCTTGTTGTTAGCCCTCAGTTCTTATATTGGTTCAGATGGATAGCAAGCCTGCCAGAATAGGAGAATTCTTGTTTTCTGTGTTTGTAGAGCTTTGTGAATATCTGGAATTCTAGATAAATAGTGGATGGCTGCAGCTAGTAGTGACACTTTGCAAGAAGATCATATCTGGCGAACAAAGGCTTGAATTTAGTGCCCATGAAATCTGTTTTGATGCAGAAGAGCTATCAGTTTTACTAGCAGATTTAGCAATTCTTTTGCTTCATTTTTATGCTATTCTTTTCATCTGACACAACTGGTTTAGAGTAGGGGGGAAGTATTACTCTCTGATTTGTTGATAAAGTTGAATTCTTGTGGTCATAGAATAGATTCATTACAGGAAATGGGAACAAATCATTTACAGCACTTCGGAGTTTGCCCATTGGACTGACTCTGTTGTCTTGTCCTGTTGTTCTTTTCCCCTAGCTAAGTCAGCTTTGTATCTTCCCAATACCCCAAGCAGAATGCAGATTTTTATGTTGTTACAAACATTTTCTTTTGTTTGTCACGATCACTGTTCTCTTAGAAGTGCAGTGGGCTTCTATAAGTTATGGCAACAGTCTGTAATAATGGGGTGTGCTCAGAAGAGCCAATCAAAGGCACTAGTGCTTGCCAAGAGAAAAAAAGGTCATGCTCTGCAGAGACGTGACAATCCTGAACACTGTAGCATAATACTCATGAAGTGAGATGAAAATGTTTCCAAAAAGTGGGTTTCTCTAAATTCCATATTTGATTGTGCTCAAGCTTCCTAGTAAAAGTGCAGTGAGGTGGAGTCACACCTGTGAAATGTCAAGTCAATTTGTTTTCTTTTGCCAAAGATGGGGGGAAAAAAAGCCATTAAATTGAAATAAAAAGAAAAAAAAATACCTTGGATTAGTGGTAGTTATAATGGAATAAGATTGCATGATATACTATGGCAACTCACTTGTAATGTGACTCTGCTCACTATTTTTGATAGAGAGGAACTGCATGTAATTGTTTTTGTCATGGATTTGAATTACAATCCATGCTTAAAAACTGCAAAATGAATAGTTTGAGGGGTTGGGGGGGGTTGACTTCCCCCCCCCCCCCCCTTTTTTTAGTGTTCAGATTGGCACTCCACCCTTAAGGATTAAACACATTAACAGTTAAAGCTAGTTAATTGATGTGCAGTCCACATGATTCATTGTTTTGCTCTGTATCAACACACCCACACCAGGTGTCTCAGATAATAGGCTGGGAAACTTAGTAGTGGTGAGGATTTCCTGTCTGCAGATGTGCCAGTTACAATACTGATTGAAGAAAGTCAGCTTGTAGAGTTAAAAAGCAGCAGCTATTGTTAACTAATTGTAGCCTGAATTACAGCAGATATTTCCCTCACTTTTGTAAGTAGATTGAGGCATTTTTGTAGGATTTTGAGTAATGTTGAAAATACTTATTGGCAGTAGGGCATAATTTGAGTTTTGTAAGCTGCAGTATTATCTCTTAATGTAGAACCTTTGGGGGAGGGGAAAAAAAACCAAGCAACAAACCTACTACACTGTTTCTATGAAAACTTTTGGTTATCTCTTGGAATATCTTCTGATAGTATGGGCAAGGCTATAAAAGCAGGCACAATGCTCTCTTTGCTCTTCTAGCAGCTTTTTTTAACCAAGCAAAATGTTTGGAGTTAAAAAACCCCAAACTGTTTGGTAACTTTTAATGGAATTTAAAGGTTTCAATCCAAAGCTTTTGTAGGTAACCATTGTGGACCTGTGCTATTTGCTGAGTGACTATATGGTTATCAGTGAAACAGCTCTTTCCAAATCTTTATTCACTTCTGCTTGTCTAGTCCTGTAATGTCTTCCTGTCTTTTACTAGTGCTCTGTCATCTACTTTTGTGAAGATTCTTCTGAAACAATAAGCTTTTGAGATTTTTTTGTTCAATATGAAACCAATGGACTTTTAATACTAGACATAAATTTCAGCACTAAGGTGCTGTTTGAGCTGGTCACTGATGGTTAGTCTTTACCTGAATGGTGGCTTAAATTAATTTTTAAATGGTGGAAAATACTCCAAAGTAATTTCATTAAATCAGTAGAATTACTGTGACATTTTCTACAGAATGCAGGTTCTGTTCACCCATAAATGTCTGAGATTCAAGCTCACTTAGAAGACTTCAGTTCTCACCTGAGGAGTGAAGACCTCACTTAGAATTGGCTGTGTACTAATTTTTGAGACTGCAGAGCTGTCCTTTAAGGGTGTACAAAATCTTTGGTTAAAGCAAGCTTAGTGTGGGAGGATGAATGTAAAGGTGAACTGTAGCTTTCTTCTCAGATGTTTCCAGCCTGCTATATGTCATACAGGACTGAAAGCAACAAAAAAAAGACTGTTAGAAGTTTGTCCTATACTGTAAAGTTTTGATTTGGTTGCATGACAATTGGAGTTGCTTCTTTATGCTGCTGTTTGGGTAGGACCAAAGCAACACATTCCCAGATGTCGAGTGGTTGGTGATGGCCAGGTGTTTACTGATTGCGCTGTCTGCTAGTAGCTTTGTGCTGAGATGGCTTCTCTGTATATTAAGTATTACTAGTGAGTGCTACAGGACACAGTAGAGTTTAGCAAACTTGGCAAAGCACCAGTTGCAACCCTGGCACTGACTGAGGGTCAGATGTTTTTCAGATTGTTGCAGGCATGCTGAAAGTTTTCAGTAATGACTGAAATGTTCAAAAATGACCTTGTAAAATCAGTGTACACAGCTATCAATGTGGCAAGGGTCCTGAACTTTTTAACCTCGGTTAATCTTAGTTTGGTCAGTATGTTCTTGTAATCTGAACATTACTCACACTGAATTGATCTTTATTAGTCATCATCAGCTGGCTGTATTTTAGCAAACACCCTGTGGGTTTTGAGGAGGGATTTGAATGAGGAAAGATCTTGAAGCTAATTTTGAGGAGTGTCAGGGACCCAAAACAAGATGAGAGAGAGTTCCAAGACTGGGAACACAAATGAGGTTTTGATTAAGGTCAAACTGAGATCAGAATGGATAAAGTTATGAAGTACTGTGTCAAAATACCAGTGTATAGGTAGGAAGTGTAGAAGACTATCTGGCTCATGTTTTGTGCTAGAAGAACCATCCTGTCAACTTGCAGTGTCCTCACAGCAGCCATCTGCAGCGTCATGCCTGATCATAAAATGCCTGGTTGGCTCTAGTTTGGATTGTTCAAATGATGGAGAGTAAACAGGCATTCCAGCTTTGTGGTTATGAAACTGCAGAAGACCCATTATAAAATTCTGCTGTCAGCTGCACCTTTATCACCTTGGGAAATCTTATGTTATGCAAGAGAGTGCTGTCACTCATTTGCTGTTACTACTTACTTGACTATGCCTTTTCCTGTGGTTTCTTCTTAGTTCAGCTGTTTCAGTCTCCCATATTAAAGGTCCTGCACCTGAAGGTCACAGCAGCCTGATTTCCTTCACCTTTGTCAGGTGTGATTTGCAAGGCCCCTTAGCAGACAGTGGGACAGAAATGCAAAATCACAGCATAAGCACCCTAGCAGCCTCTTGCTTCTCTCTGTAGCTAAGGTTAGGAAGCCACATAAAATATTATTTGTGCAAGCTAAGAGCTTTTACAAAAACAGATCAGAAAACTGTTTGTTCTTCTACAGTTAAAAGTCAATGGGTGCAGGCCCTGCAAGCAGAGATCTGTGGGGTTTTCACATCTATGTTGTTACTGTGTTAAAGATGAGCTTATGATGTGACATTAAAAGTGCAAGAGGCAAGCAAGCATTTTAAAGGTCAGATTTGAATTACTGCTTTTCCTCTAGATGTCTGGCATGATATCTTGCTGTTCTGAATAACAACTAAATCTCGTCTTGTATCTTATTCAATCATACACTCCTTGTTCTGTGGCAGTTTCAGGGCAGTGGACATTTTAAAACTAAAAGCATGTGTGCTGGCTTTAGGGGAAGCAGGGAAGAGAGGCAACCATCTCTGTGTTGTGTCCCTGGCAGGATTTGATACAGTTTTGTATTGCCCTCTGAGTCTTAGAAATAAGATGTAAACTCATACTGTCTTGAAGCTGTGAATGGCAAAGGCTTAGGAGTCATAGGTGTGAAACAAGTGTCTTTCTGATTTGGTATTTCTCAGAAATGGTGAGAACTGATTCTATAATACAAGAAAAAGAATGTTGGGAAATAGCAGAATTTCCTGAATTTGACATTAAAGCTTACCAAGACACATTGGATAATCATGAACCTAAATTACTGAATTTGAGGTAAAGCAAGATCAGTAACTGTAATTCTGGTTTATGGAGGGAAGCCAGCGTGGGGCTGAAGGCCAATAAAACTTCAGGTTTTTAAAGGTTTGGGTTTGCTTTCAGAAATAATATTTAGGCAAGAAAAGTTGAGAGAGAGACTTCACTATGAGTAGCAACACATTTTCTGTAAGTCAGCTATTAATACCAAGCAGTGCACATGTTAAAATAGACTGGAATGGAAAGGTTAAGTGTTATCCTGCAGATTTGATAAACTCAGCTGTTGTTGTCACAGGTCTTTAAATTACTCTATTGACAATTTTTCTTTTTTTCCTCTTTCAGTGCCTGCCATTGCGTGCTAAGCCTTCTCTTGGCTCTGCCTGGCAGGAAAAAGGGGAAACTAGAAAACCCCATTAGTTGTCCATTTGCAGAATATCCAGGCTTTACTCTCAATACACAAAGAAATACAACGGTAGGAAGTTGTTTCACATCCGAGCCTAGATAAGGTCCTGGAGGTTTATTATTTTTGTTGCCTGATAGCATCAGGACTGGGGAGCAGGGGGCAGAGAAGGAACAGCAGATCAACATCCCATGGGGACAACAGAAGGGAAGACAGACAGATAGCCAAGTGCCGACAGCTTCAGTCAGTACTCCCAGAGGAAGTGTTGGTTTCACCAGATGAAATTAATACACAGAAGTCTTTACAGAGGCATTCAGATGTGACATTGTTTGGGGGGCCTGGCTATATGGCAGATGTATAAAGCACTGAATCATATGTTTACATATAATTAGGTCTGTATTGACAAGCCAGGTTTTCCTTTTGTTTAATAATTTCCTACATTAACATCAAAGAGCTTGTTTTTGTAATGAAAGCACATTTCCCTTTTTGCTTTGCTTTGCTATAGCTGTTTATTAACATCAAACAAAATCATGACTCACTCAAGGGAGGCCTATAGATGTACATACCCACATTCATTTAGAGCCTTTAAAAATGGATACAATGTTATAAAACTTCCTCAATTTGGATAGATTCAGGTAGTAATTTCCATGTGATCTTACATGAACCTACAAATCTGGGGAGTACCTTATAATTTCTCTATGCTTATTACCCTTCAAATGCATCCTATCCAATTTTGCAAATGTAAGATTCCAAATTCTGGGTCAGGAATTTGATTGATACTCTGTACAGTGTAATGTTATCAAGACTTTGGTGGTCTAAGTGGTAACTCTATACAGAAAACACCACAAAAATATCTTTAACAAGATGAGATGGATTTTAAACCATTAGAGGGAGAAGCTGTAATAAAATCCAGGCTTGGTATAGATTTTGCCTCATTGGGTTTTAAATCCATTTAACATAGTGTTTCTAAACTCTACAGAAACAGCTCAAATTCAGAATCTAAGCTAAATAACAGCAGTAAGGACTTGAGAACTAACTGGTAAACTTTTTCATTCAAGCAAGGGTACCAAAGAAAACTTTAAGTGTATCAGATAACAAGAAGAGAGGACTTCAGGAATGTTTAGTGTTGAACATAATAATTTTTTATCCCCAAGTATTCACAGGTGGTTAGTAGTGAGTGCCATTCAGTTAATAGTTACTGGAAATTTTCAGTGTAGTTGATTAGTTCTATTAGACCTAGATTCATGCCACATCAGGAAACTGAACTTAAGAGTGTGCAATAAATATTAAACCATGTGGGGGTTTGCATTTCATTTTTTTCAGTGGGTGTTGTTCTGCACATTTTTAAAGGATAACTTCCTCTGACTGAGTCTGATCAAAGGCAATAGTAATAGAGCTCACTTCACAAAGAAATTCATATCCATACCTTCCACCCTCACAGCTTTTTTGGTATAAGGTTTGTCATGTTTCTACTTGGACTATCAAATAACACAAAGTTCTTAGAAACCCACAGTGGAGGATGCCAGCTTTTTAGATTAACATTGCTGAAGTCTCCCAATAGTTCTTTCTTTAATTTCCATTTTTTTTTACCTTAAGGCCGAGCTCCTGACACTAAAACTCTCAATTTGGATGCAGTTGGAGTGAAAACTAATGGTGAAACTGGAAAGATCATTGTTGATGCCAGTGAAGCTACTTCTGTTCCTCACATTTATGCAATTGGAGACATAACAGAGGTACTGAGTCTACATAAACTATTTTACAATAACAGGAAGCCAACTTTGTTCCTGACTAATAACTAGTCCCCAGATGTCGTCACGCTTTAGCATATAGCTTGGTGTTTTGCTCTTTTTCATTTTGCAGAGCTGTGGTGTTTATGCCAGCCACCTGGGTCAGTAATTTCCTTCACATGAATCTTGTGAAGTATCTCAGCATTATTACTGATGTTTATCAGGGGATGCTTCATTGGTCAGAGACTAATAATAATATTTTTATCACTTTGGTTATCTTTCTAATAATGTTTTTATCACTTATACTGTCTGTGAGTGCTGAGTGAAAGCAGATCTTAATCTTCTGCAGTTGCAAACACTTGCTAGGAATGACCACATCAAGTTTTGTAATTCTGTTTTTTTGTGGTTTGGGGTTTAATTGAGACTAGCCACAAGACAGCATTTCAGCTCCCTGACACAAAATGCTTCTGACAAAAGTGTCTTCCTTTGAAATAAGAAAGCGTAATTGTTGCAAGTACTAAATGCAGTTGACTTTTGTTCATGAGATGTGAATAATTATGCCAGGTGAACATGAGGTGGGTGTTCCATTGTTTTGCTACTTTCTTTGTTTGTTTTGTTATAACTTGAACAAAATAATCTACTTATTGTAGGTGCAAAGCCAGAATTCTGTGGCCTTAGTCTAGTCCTATTGATGATCTGCAGTTCTCTATGACAAGAATGTCTCATCTTGATCAAAGTGCACGCAAATACTTTCAATCCCTCAATTTTCAGTTCACAGAACGACTCAGAGTCTATGTGCTGTAAATTGGGTATCTTCAAGTCTTTTGTCTTCTTAAAAATAAATAGTTTGTCTGCATTCTCAGCTGTGCAGTTACAAAAGGATTTCTTTTATCAGCTATCTGCTGTTCCCGAAAAATTTGGGCAATGTGTAGAATACAGAGACTGAGTGTTGCAAGGTACAGAATTCTTTCACCTGTTACTGAGTTTAATGTAACTGAGCACATGCCTTCCTATCAAGATTGGTTTTGATAGAGTGAAGGCATCCATTTTAAAAGTCTGGTAAATATGAATAGCAATAGCCAAACACTATAGATAGGATAATTTGAGACACCTCTAAAAGGTTTCTTATTCTCCCATGTTTAAAGCCTCTTAAAGGCCTTTCAGGTTTGTGAACTGTACAGGTGCTCTATTTTTTGAAAGGATCTAACAGGTCTTGGTAATAACCTTGCAGATTTCTGACTGGACTCTGTCACTGCCAGAGATACTGAAATCTCATAAATCTACTGACCATTCATGACCTCTTCCCCTCTGTGAGATGTGTTTCTTCCTGTCTATCTCTATCGTCACGCAAATGACTTGCCACTTCCTTTGAAAGTGTGTTAAAACTCTTTCCTCCTCAACTGTTTTTCCTTTTTTTTTTCCTTCCTAACTCTCACATCTTCTCTGTCCTGTCCAGTCACTCTGAGCTTTGGGATTATGCACAGTTCATCTCCTTCCTTCTCACTTCACATACAGGTTCAGTCTGTGTTTGTTACTTCTTGCTCTGGAATATTTCCTGAAGTCCTCTTTTTGCTCACAACGACCTCCTACTCCTGCTTGTCCCTGATACTTGCCTTGGTTGGGCCTCCTGTTTCCCAAACTTTAAAATTCATCCAAGAAGGTTGCTAGAGGCAAAGCTGGTAGGCCCTTAGATTCTGTTGCTCATTTTGCTGCTCAGTCTGCAGCATTATTTTAGGCAAGACATTTCCTTTTAGGTGCTTTGTGTCTTCTGCCCTTTGAGGATTTAGTTAAGTAAGAAAGTTGGAGGCAGGATGCTCTCTTCTTTCCTACTCTGGATCAAAAAAATCAGGTCTTCATTTACTTGCCATTTTCATTTTGTTGTTAAAATTTTGATTTCCTCTTCCTGCTTTTTTCCTTATTAGTGCAGATTTTTGACTCAAGTTGCTCAGTAGACGCTTGTAAATGGAAGTATTAAAAACAGCAACACAGTTTTATACTGTGTCCATGTGCAACTGGAGAAAAACTGGAAGATTAAATCAGTGCTCTGTAGAAATATTTTCTTAAGTTTTTATCTGCATATGGGCTCAATATAGTTAAATCACAATATAGTACTCATGCCCTTACAGAGTTTAAAGAGAGAAGGAATCATTGCCACTATCTTGTCTGACTCCAATACAAGATGAGCCATGTAATTCCCCTTGCTAAGCAATAAAGTTTGCTTTATTTGAATGCTTAAATTTTATCTTTTTTAAAAGCAGAATTAATTAGGATGATAAATTTCACTGACATGGGAACTGGCAGCAAAAGAAAATTCTCTGTTGGTGCCCATCTCAAAGGATAAACACAGAAGAATCAAGTGCATCCAGCTAAGAAACACGAAGCTGTGGAGCTTAGGGTGCAATACTTTCTGGGTGAGACCTACCAAAAGAGCTCAGGGAGGAGCCTTCTGTTTGCTGTGAATGAGCATCAGTGATTCTTCATAAGATTTTATTTTTCTCCAGTGCTCCTACTCAGGATTTTTCTTTGCTCTCTTCTATCTTTGTCAGAGTCTCTTTGCTACCATAAAATGCTGCTTCTCATGCCTCTTCCATTTACCATGCTGCACTGAGTGGATACTAAATTGCAACCAAATAGCTAGAACTACTTTTTATTGTTGTTGTTTTAAAATTCAGTGTCCTGGCTGGAAGGGGAGTGAGAGAGGGCCAGAGAGGGTTTCCTGATATGCTCAAAATGACTGTTTTCATTTGGGAGTCATACTCAGCTGGCAGAAATGGGAAACTATGTGCATGGGTGTCTTGTTGCACCCTTGTATGGCAGATGGAATCTTAATGTTATCTAAGTTGTTCATTTGGAAGAAAAGTGAAGGGAAAAGCCCTCCCAGTCAGTCAGTTTGTCTGTCCTCAAGGGAGGTTTTTCAAGCTTTGGCAAAATACATTCAACTGACAAGTGAAATTAAATTTATGTGTTTTCATCTTCTGAATTAAGGACAAGGAAGATCAAGCAGGATTTTTTAGCTTAAATTTTTATGTAGTGCTGATGTAAACTCTGTGTTAAAATTCTTCCTCCAATAGCATTCTCGTCGAAAAGCATGGCATACACTATAACGAAGTTCTCTCAGGAGGAGGTTTATTGTATGGTTGTGCTGCTATACAGCTGTCATATTTCAAAGGGTGTTCTAACAAAGATATGTAGAGAAGGTGGAATGTGCAGTATGTTGCTTTGAATAGAAATAAGACCAAATAGAATTGTGTTAGAACAAATACGCGTTACATCAAAGCTTTTTAAACTCTCTTAGGAGCCATCTCCTTCAAATATCTAATACATTGGAGGATTCTTAGGAACAATTCATATCCATAATAATCAGCAGAGTAGTTCTACACATGACTGAAAAGTGAATGTTCCTTTCAAATATTTACCAGGGAAGGTCTTTATGTCATTATTTATGAGAGATTTGGCTTTATCTGCATGGATGGTTTAGTAACTAGTTGGGTTTTATGGAATGCATGGCAGTGCTTTCAAAATTTTTATCTCTCATTCCAATCTTCTATTCATTTCTGGAATGCCAAAACAACATCTGTATTTCCTGCTACAGAAATGATTGACAGCCACGTTTCAGGCAAAGTGTGTGTAAGAAAAAGCAAATGGCAAATTTCATCTGGTAAATGACATTTACAGACTTGAAAGTCAAAATGTTAGATTTGGAAAACCATGGCTTGATGAACCTTAGGGGGTAAAAAGAGATAAACTTGCAGCTTTGTGATTTGTCATGAGCTGTAGGGAAAAAGGTTGGGTTTTGTTAACAGTAAGAACTGCAGTTTGTGTTACTGAGTTAGACCTAATGTTTGAGGGTTTTTTTGCAGTGGAAGTTTTATCTTAAGGGGTTATTAGCTCAGGTAAAAGCATAAATGCATATTAATATGCAGCTAATTGATACTGTACATGTACTGAAGTAAACGATAAATAATACCGCCTTCAGAATCTCTCCAGCAACACAGGAAAGGTAAGCTGGGAAAGAAGAATGAATTCCAGTAAATGCTAAAAGCTTCAGGGTCAGGGCAAAAAAAATAAAAAAGGTTTGAAAAACCTGAACATGGGTGGTAGAGAATCCTTATTGTATTTTCTGCTGAAAACTAGCTTTGAGAATTTAATGCAGCTACTTCCAGCTGGGACTTTGAAGGACTGTGACAAGTGTGTCTCGATAGGAGCTGTGTGAATCAAAACTTCACACATTTTATAAAGTGTTCTGTGTTGTCTCACAGAAGTGTGTTTCAGCTACAGCTCTATGACTTCATTCCTTCTAGATTGGTGACCTTTTTCCTCAACTTGGACAAGCATCTTGATAATATGCCTTGGACAAACCCTTAAGTAACTTTTTTTACTAGATTAATGAAGTTTGTTAGCTCTTGTTAACTTCCATGGACTGTTCTTCCTCAGACTTCAAGAAAATTCCTTTGAAAATGCCTTCCTTTAATTTGCAGAAACTTCCAGTTTCCTTAAAACTAGCACTGGAGTTCTGATGGTGCATTGGTATTGTGCCAGCACTTAAAATTAGGGCTCTGGCACTCTGCATGGCCCTGTTTGGATATAAAAAGTACCTAGGACTCATGGCTTGAAATGGAGCATGTCCTGGTCATATCCTGCTATCATTCCATTTCTCACTTGCAGGAAGTTTGCATTTGCCAAAAGCAATCTTTTTTCAGGGCCCTCTTTAATACCAGAGTCTGAGACAAGGACCAACTCAACCTATAGCCTTCAGTGCTAGCAAAATAGCGTTCCACTTCTCCAGTCTTAAGACCAACGTAGGAAGTCAGTACAGTGCCTACAAATAGCTAAGTTTGTGTCTGGTCTGTAAGACTGTGATGGACAACTTTTTTTAAAAGGTCTGATATTATAAAAACACTGCTGCTTTATTAGGCTTTTCCTGCTTTAAAAAGACCTTCTGAAAACTGTCTTGATGACTTGATATGAAAAGAAAGGGAGAAGTAAATTAATTCCATGTGAATGTCATCTGCTTTTCGAGAGGTGACACAATAAGACACATGATTTCGACACATTCCTGGTGTTTGTTCCTTGCTTTTAAGACAGATACTAAACTCAAAGACTTAAAAGCATGTTTGGACAGAAATTATGACTGCCTTGTCTCCTTGGAGCCCTGGCTACTAGGCTGGAATTCCAAAGATTTGGCTTTCCTCTGACCATTGTCCCGGGGGAAATCCTTGGATGCCACTTCTCTCTTAAAGCAAAACTTTGTGCTTTCTTCTTAGGGCCGTCCTGAGTTAACACCCACAGCAATAGCTGCAGGAAAACTGCTGGCTCAGCGGCTTTTTGGCAAGTCATCAGAACTGATGGACTATGACAATGTGAGTTATGTCTTTTTTCAGTAATAAACCCCAAATCATATGGGTTTGGGGTTGGTTGGTTTGTTTTCTGGGGTTTGTTTGTTAGTTTGTTTTTGATGTTTTGTTCAGGGGGTTGTGTTTTTGTTTTGGTTTTCCTTTTTTTGTTGTTTTTCTCTTTAAGAATTTCTGAAGGAATGGCATTTTGTCATCTGGAATCCAGCTTTGACAGTGACCAAAGTAGATGTGTGAGATAGTTACACTTCTCAGACATGCAAAAATCTTCTGTATCTGCTATGCAGCTGTTCCATATGGTTCAATAGTAACACTTTCTGTTTCCTTGCAAGCAGGTACCTACTACAGTTTTCACTCCTTTGGAATATGGTTGTGTTGGACTGTCAGAAGAAGCAGCTGTGCAATGTTATGGATCAGATAATATTGAGGTATGAAAGCATTTTGAATTTTATATGGTGTCAGAGTTGCACTGTGAAAAGACAGAAGTTTTGCTGTTGTGTCAAGTAAAATTTTTGGTCCACAAAATACTGTTGTTTGCAGTATGGGAGTTGGTGTCTTCAGAGTAAGTCATGACTTGCAAAGTATTGCAGCAGCTCAATGGAAACTGTTACCTAGTGGACTTGAAATTATCCTTAGGGTGTGACAGCTTTAAAATAGCTGCTGTTCTAGGAAGTTACATTGTGCAGCGTCATTTAATTAACATTCATGTTCCTTTGAATTCTGAGAACTGATGGTCAAGTTCTGCAGTCTACATTTTTGCGATGTCCCCAGAATTACTCACAGAAACTGGCAAGTGTGAACTTACAGAACTGGCATCTGTAAGTCTAAAATGTCATGATATAATATACCTGGGCATTGCATATTGAGGAAAAAATCTTTTATATGTTCACACCCAGTCCTCTCATATGATGAATGAATTCATAATCACTAGATAATAAGAAAAAATTCAGACAAGTCACCCTTGCAGAGATCTGTTGTGCTACCTTGATTCACTCATCAAAAAGCCTGTCAGCATATGACTCAGTAATCTGTGGAAATGCCAAGCACACTACCTCATGTCCAGTCAGTTAATTTTATTGGTCTTTTGTGCTTTTGAAATACAGTTTATACTCCTGACAATTTATAGTTGATAGTACTGCTAGTATCATCAAGGTGGCTCAGTTGGTAGCACTGAATCTAGAATTATATAAATTACTGTAAGAAAATTTTTCTCATCTGATTAAGATAGACAATTATATGTGTGGTTAAAAAATGCTGTTATTGTGTATATATTGGAACCCAAGTTCAGCTTGGTGTCTTAGGCAAAATCATGAATGAAAAAATAAGCATTTACTATTCAGAATGCAGAAACTACATTTTGGATTGTCTTGTGTATGTATATATATATTATTATTATAGGTATGGATTTCATTATTTTCACTAAACAAGGTATTAAACTTTTGAGAGGAGCTGAAAGAGGCAAAACATTTTTATTTTGGTGCACTGGTGTGAATAACATGATTATTTGTGCTGGGTTTTTTCCAGTTTTGCTTTTAATGGTTCTCTAAGACAGCTTTGTGCTGAATTCTTGCTGTCTTTTCCCTGTTTTCTTTTTAAAATAATGAACATATTATAAATCAATCAATTTTTGCAAAGCCCTTATAAATGTGTAGTAATAGTAGTCACCATAATACCAAAGAGCAGTTTTGGACATAATGCTACTTGGTATAACACAAAATGTTGTTGTTTTCCCTACCAGGTCTACCACGCATATTATAAACCTTTGGAGTTTACAGTGGCTGAAAGAGATGCAACTCAGTGCTATATGAAAGTGAGTGTTGTGAGGTTTTTATCTTGGTTCTAACTTGAAACAAAAGATATGATGCAGCCAGTTTTAAGGAGGACTGTTTGGCAAAAAAAAAAGACCCAATCACAAGATTAATGAGCTGGTTTCTTGGTGACAGGGTTCTTTCTGTAGTGTAACTCCAAATATTTAATATTCATTATGTATCCCATTGCATCCTGAAATTGCTTTACAGATATTAGCATTTTTCAGAGCTGACATTCTGCTGATTGATACCATCTTTGTACTGCTCTTAAGGTCCTAGGAAATATTCCAAATGCTATAGAAATTAATCTCTGCTTCCCCTAGCAAAGTTCTTAACTAGTTATATGTAATATTTGAGTTGCCATCTCTTGGGGACAGCGTGCTGCCTTCAGAAAAATCAACCATAAGCCTTACAACACTAAAGCACTCATGAAAATAAAAACCTCCTTGTTTAGACCCAAATGTTGGACTTGTAGTATGTTCTTTCCTAGAGCAGTCCAAATCCTTCAGTGTCAAAAAGGACTTTTGATGCACTTATTTATTTGAGATGAGGTGAAGTTTATTGTTGGTAGAAGATATCATAGTTTTCTTTCTTTTTCTCCTCAGTATCAGGGAGCAACTTTTTTTTCCTTTTTCACTAAATGTAGTAACCTCTGTAGGTTCATCACACATTATGCTGTTATTGTTGTTTTATGTGAATAATATGCATTGTCAAGAGTTGCAGCCAGTGTTTTCTAACTATACTTTGTTGCATCTCATTTGTGTAAGTGACTTGGTAGCTTGCCTTAACTCTCCCAAGTATGAGTACAACTAAGCTCGTGCTCCTTCATTTTAGTTGCTTCCTTTAAATTATGTTAATGGAAGTAAATATTTGAGGGTGAAGTAGTAATTACATGATAGTTGTTGAATGATACTGAATATAGTCCTTCCTAAACTCCCAAAAACATTAAACTTGAGTTTCAAATTCAGTTACCTCAGTATTTAAAGTTCTGTGTGAGGATTGCGGCTGCTCCTGAGACTCGTAATGACAGAATGCAAACCTTTACTGCATAGCAGAACCTCTTACATCTGTGATGATTTAATGGGAGGACACAAGGAGAGAGAGATTGACGTTCTTTTCATAATTATAAAGACGGTGATCTTGCAGGAACTAAAAGTTTTAAGTTCTCTAATAAAAGTTAAACGTGCAGTGACTCAGGCCCTCCCAAATGCTTATTAACTTGCCCTCATCTTTGGCTGCTTCCAGGGCTTGACTCCTTTTTAGGTTGTGTGACTGATGTGGTAAATGTATCTCACCGAACATGCTGCTGTGTTTACTGCCTGTATCACAGAGGCACAAATTATCCCGTAATTGGTAGTGATCATCCTTGGAAATGGAGCTGATAGCTGAGGTGGGTAGCTGCACTAGCTTGGAGAATTGCAAAGGGGGTCATTCAGTGTCAAAATAACACTGATCTGGTTACTAGACTACAAGAAGGTATTTTGAGGATTTCAGACAAATGACAAAACCCAAAGAATTCAATTTGCCACAGATTGTTGTTGTCAGTGGCTCCCTGAAGTCTGAAAGAAATGCACTAATAAAGCTTCAACACCGGGAAGTGCTTAAGGACAAGCATAAGACCCATTGAAGTCAGTAAGAGTTAAACAAGTGCGTAAGTTCTTGGCACACGGGGAATAAACAGCCGAACTAGGATCTCGGGGCAATTTAGTTTCATTTAATTCAACTTCATGCTTTATCTTTAAATGTTCTAAGAAAAGATCTCTATGTAATGTATTGTTTTCAGATGGTGTGCTTACGAGAGAGAGAGCAACGAATACTTGGCCTTCATTTCATTGGACCAAATGCAGGCGAAGTTATTCAAGGATTTGCTCTTGGAATCAAGTAAGTGCAAAAGAATGTCTCTAGCTTCTAAAGCCTGCTTTTTAAGTTATTGTAAGATTATAAAAGATAGCTGCCTAGTTTTGGCAGCACTATAAAGAATTCAGGCTTTTTGTTACTTTTATGTAGTATTGCACATTTTTCACTGAAAATGCTGCAGTTCTTCATTAAGAGGCACTGGGTTTAGTTACTGCAACACTGGGTATAGGTAATGAAGAACTGAGGGAAATATAATGTTGGCTTGATACAGTTAAAGCAGAAAATAATATGGTACACTGACTTACTGATGTTAGTTTCCTCAGAGTGTAGATTCTTTTGCATTCTGTGCACATCTTAGGAAACCACTGTCATTTTGCAAGCCACTTCCTTAAAAGGATGTTTGTGCTTTTCCTAAAAACCTGTCTTTGCCTAGGCCAAGCATTTCCTTGCCTAATCTCATCTTTAAATGTGCACAGCTATTGCACCTCAAGAGGTCAGCAAGGACTTGCATGGTGTTTTATATTTCTGAGGTATAAACTAACCATAATATGATAAAGCAAGAAAGAAACCTCTGTAGGATGATAGGAGAGATGAGATATTTTTGTCTGGAGCAATCTGATAATAGCAAATTTACCCAAGCAAGTAAAGCTTTAATCTGATCACGTCGAAGATTTTGCTCCAACGCTAACAGAAGTCCTGTAAAAGTCCCACCTTTGAAGAAGTAAGGAATGATTCTGGTTTAAGTGGAGAATTCCTACCGTGCCTCTTGTGTGCCACAAGTATTTCTTATTTCTTTTGCATTTCCTTACTGCTAATTCACATCTTAAGAAATGTTGATTTATGTATTTACATTACTAAATTATAGTTTTTAACTCCTCTCTGAAGAAAGTGGGCTGAGACAGAAGAAATCACCCCCATTTGTGGTGTTAGTTCCTTGTCCTAAATATCATCACTATTTTACTCCAGTCTTCAGATTGTGAGTGACTAGCATAAATGAGAAGCAGAAAGGATTAAGAAGGCAGGACCACAAGTATCATGCGAGGAATATCTTGGAAATCACTGATTGCAGTGTACCCTTGGTACACATTTTCAACATATGTTTGTAGTCCATTAATTGCCAGTGGTATAGATTCTAGGACTGCATTTTTAGGATGTCATTGTTTTGAAGTTTTATCCAAAATAACCAGAGAAAAGGAAGCACGTGGACCTGGAGTGCTTTTCTGCCTTGCCTGAGGGAAATTAAAACGTTAGCCACAGTAAGAGGTTTTCAGCAGGTCAGATTCTTGTATTGTATTCAGAGCTTTCAATGTTGGACACCCCCCTATAAGAGTTGCTGTTATTTTTTGTCAAAGATTAGGTCTTACTTCAGCCACTCCAAAGGATGATTTTTCCATCTTCCCTCTCCACTTAGCACTCCAGTAACAGCTGTCCTCAGCAGTGTGCTTTTTTTTTTTTTTTGGCTTGTCAGTGGTTTTTTGGATATAGGTGGGGACACCAGAAAACATTTATGGCTCTCTTCCTTTATTTTGTGGAGGGAGAGAACATTTATTCCATAGAAAGCTTGAAACAATTCTTAAATTTAGGGCCATTTCAAGTATTCTTACAACAGCTCAAAGGAAAGTAATCAAGTGTAAGAACGTTATGACAAGTAAAAGAATTAAGCAAGTGGGATTTTAGTGCAAGGGAGTTTTGGTGGTGGTTTGTTTTCAAATGAGAGGATTTTTCCTCCTGCTTATAACATTGATCATTCCAGTGTGAGCACTACACTTTGTCTAAGATCATGGAAGAATATTCTGGTATTATTTCCTTCAGCAGATTCTTTCCAACAATCCTAATTAAGATTTTCTTCCTCTGTGTGTATGTGTCTGTTTTTCCATCTGGAGTCATAGTTAGCAAAGCACACATGTATGTACAAGAAAAGCTGAAGGCTGCAGTTTTGTCATATGTTTTTACCATAGACTCATCTGGGACTTAGGGTGAATTGCTTCATTCTCTGTCCCAACTGTTATGACAATTCTTCCCTCCCGAACGGTGTTGTGAAGCTGGGCATTTAAATGTTGCATCAGTGCCTGAGAAATAATAGACAGCATTGTCTGAAAAATAAATGAACCTCCCCTCCTTGATAAAATTAACAAGAACAGAGTTTCTTTTATTTAGGACATTATAGCTGCTGGAGGTGAATAGAGTTTGACTTGGTGGGTCTTTTATTATTTTTTTTCTGTAGATGTGGTGCTACGTATCCTCAGCTAATGAAGACAGTTGGCATTCACCCTACCTGTGCTGAAGAAATTACCAAGCTGCACATCACAAAGCGTTCTGGTTTGGATGCTACAGTCACAGGCTGCTGAGGTTAAACACCATCCCTGGAAAGAAAGAAATTAAAAAGAAAGCACAAGATAGATTTGTAAAGGAAAGGGACACTTAGGGTTCAAACAACTTTAATGGCTTGAGTTCCATGAATCTTTCTCCTTCCCCTGCAGGTAGATTTTTTTTCTCACAGACAAAAAACTTGTCCTCACACCATCACAGTTCTAAAACCAATGCAGTCCTGCTGTAACAAATCTCTCAAAGGGCCTGTATCTCTTCTTTTGCTGGGAGCTAGGGAATAATCACAGTTTTATATAAGTGAAGCCAGTGACATCTGAGGTCATCTACAAATTGAACAGTTGTCATCTGAGTTTCTCAGTTGGCATGACTCACCGCCAACAGAAGTATCCTGCATAATATTCATACAGATGCTAGGAATTGGACAGGGCCTCCCTTCAAATATTGGTGATGATCCTTTCTCCTCAGTACTTGGATAACTCATTGCTGATCCTAGTCTTTAACACTGAGACTGTGTACTCACTAGTGGAAACAAATTCCCAGTGTTTAACAATGGGTAAGCTGTCATCTTTGGTCGTCGGGTTGTTTGTTTTGGGGTTTGTGAATTGTGTTTTGTTTTCTTTTCTTTTCTTTAAAATGTACAGGAATTTAATAGAAAATCACATATCACTGGGGCTGTGCTTCTACTGGATGAATCCCAATGGATTAATCAGTTGGCAGCCTGGTCATAACATTATGGTGATGGCTGAGAAAGAATGAGCTCAGAGGTGCTAAAGAAGGAGTTGAGTTTTACGATGACTTCTCTCCCTGCTTTTGAAATGTCTAATTCAGTTCAGTGCAAATTAAATTGACACATCTCATAAATTACTACTTGAACACCATCTATTAAGCAATGCTGACAAGTAGAATCAAAACCACTTAATAATCCAACTCAGGCAGCGTTTTCTGGTTTAGAGAATGCGGAAATCTGGCTGACACAGTGATGAATTTTGTTGGTTTGCTTTGAAGATTTTCTCACTGATGAGCTGGATACTACATCAGAGTGGCTTTAGATTGGGCTTTAATTAAATATTTTCCTAAAGGGAACTGTATTAAACAGTGGTCTAGAAAAGAAATAGACCTGCTCAGAACTAAGATAGAAAAGAACCCCTTTGTGGGTTTTTTTTCCCCCAGTGTTGGCCAGAGTAAGAAAACATTCACGTGTTGCAAATTTCTGCTCCTTTTCCTGCTCACCAGAAGGGGGAGATGCTGTCTAATTTGTAGCAGTGAAGAAACGGTAATCTGATCGTGAAGCTTCTTTTGCCGAGCGCTGTTAAACAGGTAGCCTGACAAAGGCAAACATAAACCAAACAGTACTGAATTTCAATCCGAGTTGCAGTTGCCAACGTTTTGCTATGTGGAGTCACGCAGTTTATTGCACCTTTTACAGCAGAGTAGGAAAAGAGATCAGTTTGAGGTGAAACAAAGTGTATCTTTTTTGCAGTTAATTTATATCAGTGTTTTTCTGTGTGGAGCTTGATACTTTCATAGCTGTCTCCTCCGCTTGTTGCCTGAAAATAGCCTGATGATCATGTATGTCTTTGCTAGTTTTGTTTGATTGCTATTTCTGCTGCAGCATGCAACACAGACAAGAGGTTGGTTTATTTCAAGTGTGCAATCTTTTTTGCCATCTGTCAAAGAAAATCTTAAACAGTGATCAGAATTTCCTTCTAAAATACGATGTAGTAGCATTTGCCATGCTCTCGTTGATACTGGAATACTCAGTTTTCAGTTATTTGTTCTGAGTTAACAACAAAACAAATCTTAAATGCTTTGTTTACAAAATTTCCTGATTTTTGGACTGTATTTGTGGTTCATGAAAGAGGAAGCAGTGATACAGTTTGACTGTGAGCAGCATTCCCTGTCAGATCTGTTAATGCCATTTTTCATCTGTGAAGTCATCCATACGTTTGTAGTTGAAAAGCAATACTTTGAGTGCAAGTGTAGTTGAAACACTGCCTGAATATTGTAACTGCCTTTAAAAGAAATGATGAAAAGTTTTTATCTGCATATAAATATGTGCATACCTGCACATTCAGAGGTTCCTGCTTCCTTTAATAAAGGTCTTACGAGTATGATACAGCCAAAAACTCACATTTTCCCAGCTAGTTTTTTAAAAGTCATGGTAAAATGGAGGGGTTTAAAAAGATTTTATTTCCAAACACTGAGATACTGAGCACCTCAGGTTTTGCTGTGAGAAACATCCCACCTCTGACTTAACTGTAATGTGCATGCATGCAAGATTTTTTTTTCCTTAATTATTACCTATGATAGTTCCTTCTGTTCCCATAAATGAAAACATTGACGTTTAGCCATGTGAAAGCTGCTTCTCTTTTCTGTCCTACCGATGCATCCAGCACTGACTTGTCTGCCCCTCGAGACAAATCAAAGATGAGTTGATTTCATTCATCATAAAGTTCAAAATGATGATTTGGGAGAAGTAAAGAAATCTCAAGGAAACGTGTCCTCAGAGTATATGAGCTGTTAAACTGTGATGTTCTCAGAAGTAATAGAGCTCTCTTGGTTTTAGAATTGCTGAGTGGACTGCATGAAAACTCAGGCTGTGTCTTGATCAGCAGCCTAGTTCTGTTCCTCAGTTAGTGGGAAATGTTGTTGCCCTGCCTGAAGTAAAACTAAGCATACATTCATACCCACCTAGCCCTAATCAGAATCGACAGCAAGACAGAACAATGACAACTACTGTGATTGTGCTTTTTTTTTTCTTTCTTGAAGGATTCACCAGGGATGGTCTTTAAGAATTGTTTTTAGCAGCCTGACTGACAGCAATTTAAATGACTGATGTGCTCTGCAGATTACTGATTGCATGTGAAAATGCAAACAAAATTCACATAGTCAGGCTTCTCCTCAGGATGCCAGCTGATGAGGGCTTGTTTGTCAAACCACACCATGGTGCAAACAAGTCTGAGAATTGCTGGGTCCATCATGTGGATGATCCCAATATTTATTGTGTTGTGAATTAATTAATAAAGGTTTTTTTTCTAGAAAATGTTGGATTGTATTTGTTTGATTTTGTACATATGACTTCTGCTTACAGAAGATTTCTTTTTTGATCTTAATGATGCTATTCTTCATTGAGGTTTTGTGTCCAGAAAATGAAGAAGTAGATGGAATCTGATGTCCTCATCATAAGAAGGACACAGAGCTGTTGGAGCAAGTCCAGAGGAGGGCCACAAAGATGATCCAAGGGCTGGAGCACCTCTGCTATGAGGGTAGGCTGAGGGATCTGGGCTTGTTCAGCCTAGAGAAGACTCCAGGGGTACCTTAGAGCTGCCTTCCAATACCTGAAGGCAGCCTATAGAAAGGCTGTAAAGGGACTTTACATAAGGGTGTCTAGAGACAGGACAAGGGGCGATGGTTTCCAGCTGAGGGTGAGTAGATTTAGATTAGGTCTTAGGAAGAAGTTCTTCAGGACAAGGGTGGTGAGACTCTGGAATAAGTTGCATAGGGAGACTGTGGATTATTTCTGCATTTTTAATGTTTTTACTTCTTGGAATGTTTCATTACAGCTTCTAAGTTATTAGGATAGCCAGGAACAGTGGCTGTAAAAAGGGCTAATAACCTAAGCATAATTCTTCATGCTTTTTTCTCATTTTCATCTATCACTTAGTCTCGAAGCAAAACAAGAATAACAGAGAGGCATATAGACAGTCTTTATAAATTAGGAATTGAATGACCTGCATTAGTTATGATATAATGTTTGCTTGTTCTCTCCGCTAAAATATTCTGTCCAATTAAGTTTTGCTTTTCCCATTGCATTGCATGTCACTTTTCCCATTCCCATGCACTGTATGTCGTTTATACCTACTGGAAAACATTTCTACAGTTTACATTATTCCAGACTGGGGACTGGAAAAGACATTTCGGTGCAGCACGTGCACTCTTTGTGCTAGCGTAGTTATTCAGCTAAAAGCGGAGATGCCGCAGTGCGACGGATTTCAAACCAAAACAGTTGCACATTGTACAGACTTGAGTTTGAAGGCTTCTCTTCAGAGGCTTGTGCCTATCCAACAAAGTAGGCAATTTTGTGCCTGTATAAATTGGCATCTGTCTAAATCCCAGTGAAATCAATGTACTCAAAATGAAGGTTAGCCATTAATTTCAGTGGGATGCAAGTATGTGTCTTAAGTGCTTTGTTAAAGGGGAATCAATATAAGCTACATGCCAAAATGTCTTTCATTATTACAGTCGGGGAGCAGACTGCAATTATGATTCAAAACATAAAAGGTACAATAGACAACTATGATTAGGCAATGAAATATGCCTTTAATAAGCATAGTGCAGACAGTTTCTTTTGCAATAAGTAAACTTGTATAAAATTCATGGACTTTTTTCATTCTTTCAGATCTCTGTGCTCCCTTTTTTAAAAGAGGTTTTTGAGTTTTATGCACAGTTTTCCTGATGTCCTTCCAGCAGAAAGGCTGTGTTTGCATGCATTTATTCTAGTGCCAAACTTGAGTTTTACTGGGAAGAGGGGAACCAGCAGAGCAGAGGGTTTTTTTTCCCCCCAGGGTAGCATGCATCAGATACACTGTCATTACTTCAATTGATTTTTTCTTTTCTTTCTTTTTTTTTTTTTAATGGAGTATTTCTGTCCACTACATGTCAAAGAGCTAATTATGCTTCTGTTGTGGCACTCAAAGTCAATATTGTCAGCTGCTCTTAGTTCTAATCCTCTACACGGAGTTTTGATGGGCCAGGTGAAATATCCCCTTCAGCACCTTACTGCAGTTCTTGTCAATCATCTTGCCATGGAAAACATGCATATTACAAATACTGTGGCAACACTGCATCTTATTTCAGTCATTAATCTTACCTGCACCTTAAGAAAACACCTTTTCAAGTACTGATGTTCTATTTGGGATGTGAACAGGATCCTATTTGCTGTGGGAAACGAAAATGATCTAATCTTGAATGGATGTAATGGAACACTTTAGCCATGGCAGTAGAATAGAATAGAATAAACCAGGTTGGAAGAGACCTTCAAGATCATCGCGTCCAACCTATCACCCAACACCACCCAACCAACTAACCCATGTAACCAAGCACCCTGTCAAGTCTCCTCCTGAACACCTCCAGTGACGGCGACTCCACCACCTCCCCGGGCAGTCCATTCCAATGGGCAATCACTCTCTCTGTGTAAAACTTCCTCCTGACCTCCAGCCTGAACTTCCCCTGGTGCAGCCTGAGACTGTGTCCTCTTGTTCTGGTATGAAGTCTTACTACTAAACCACCAGCCTAGCAAAAAAGCTAGGTGAACTGGTGCAGAAATTAAGCAGAATATCTCATGACACAGAAGGACAGATTTAGACTGGATGTTAGGAGCAAGTTCTTTACCATGAAGGTGATGGAACACTGGAACAGATTGCCCAGGGTGGTAATTGAGGCTATTCAAGGCCAGGCTAGACAAGGCTCTGAGCAACCTGATCTAGTGGAGGATGTCCCTGCTGGCTGCAGGGGAGTTGGACTGGATGACCTTTGGAGGTTCCTTCTTACCCAAACCATTCTATGATTATAAGTAAGAAAATTCATAAAATGAATCATAGAATGGTTTCTATGGTTATAAGTAAGAAAATTTATATTTGTGTAATTGTAAAATTAGTAATTTCAAGCACTGTTGGAGTTAGGAGAGCATCCTTTCTGTAGCCCCTTGACTTTATTTGCACAGAGCACTGTTCTCTGAAGTCCATGTCTAAGCCTGGTACTGTGCATGCTATTTTTTTTTCTGTTGTTGTTTCTTGCAGACAAGATCTAGCACATCTAAAATCTTCTGGTCCTACAATGGAAAATTAACATCATCCCTAAGAGGCTGGAATATAAACTAATAAGGCAGGTTTCCAGAATCTGATTGCATCAGTCGGAAAGATACAGTATGAAGAGAAAAGTGGATATCCCCCGGGGGTTAATGTGGAATGGATACCAGTCTTGTTTGAACAAGGTGCTTTGCATTTTTAGGTAGGTAGAGGTATTGGGAATTGCAGCCTGTCAGAACCAGCATCTCTAAGGGGGGTGGAATGGGGTGCAGAACTTTTCCAGGTACAAATATCAGCAGTTTATGGTAGAATATGTAACATATTAATATAATAATTTAAAGAAACCCTTTATACTCCATGAAAGATGAACTGTGAAGATACTCACCTATTCTTTGTCTTCATATCATATGAAGACCAGAGAGACTGTTGGGATTTTTCCATCCTTCTTCTCTTTACTTTAAAGAAACATGGGAATCAGGCTTGTTCTCCCTTGTTTCAGCATAAATCACAGAATCACAAACTATTGGGGATTGGAAGGGACCTCAAAAGATTATCCAGTCCAACCCCCATGCCATGCTCGAACAGAATCACCTCGGGCAGGTCACACAGAGATGCATCCAGGCAGGTTTTGAAATTCTCTACAACCTTTCTGGGCAGCCTGCACCAGGGCTCTGGCGCTCTCATGGTGAAAAAGTTTTTCCTTATGTTTGTTTGGAACCTCCTCTGCTCCAGATTGCACCCATTGCCTCTTGTCCTATCACTGGACATCACTGAGCAGAGCCTGGCTCCATCCTCCCCGTACTGCCCTTCACATCTTTATAAACATGAAGGAGAGCACCTCTTAGGCTCCTCCAAGCTGAGGAGCCCCAGCTCCCTCAGCTTTCCCATAGGGAGATGTTTTACTCCCTTCAGCATCTTTGGGGCTCTGTGCTGGACTCTTTCAAGCAGTCCCCTGAGGTCCTTCTTGAACTGAGTGGCCTTGTACTTTCCAAATCTGGAATTGCCACAGCTCCAGAGGTGGCAGTTCTATATAAATCCAGTCCTTAGCTGTGGTGTAGGTCCCCAGTGAAGAATAAGAGACCAATCATTTGTGAGTGTTTGCAGTTGGATCTTCTGAAGATCATCATCTTTCCTTAACGACAAAATGCATCAGATTCATGAGCTGCAACAGCATCACCTCAGAGTAGTGGCAATGTGGAATATCTGATGGAATCTCTTGTGAAATGCAAGGCCACCTTCTCTTTGACTGTGCTTACTGAGAGCTCTAAGGACTTGCATTTTTCAAATGGAGTATCAAATTATGGAAGTGCAGAAAGCTACCCTGGAGTGATGAGATGGTCCATGTTTGAGGCTTAAACATCTTTGTGAGGCCACCTCATTGTCTTACACTCTTATTTTGGAAGCCATAATATTTCCAGAGTTCACAAGCTGGGTGAACAGTTGCTTTAAGCTATGGAGTTGATGCCTAAGAACAGCCCAGGGGGGTGCTCACTTG
The DNA here is from genome assembly GCF_026170545.1 of Melanerpes formicivorus. Lineage (NCBI taxonomy): Eukaryota > Metazoa > Chordata > Aves > Piciformes > Picidae > Melanerpes > Melanerpes formicivorus. The sequence goes on along the minus strand of NW_027142388.1, from coordinate 2,825,929 downwards.
GATCTACATTATTGATTGAAGCGTTCTCCCTCACTGTACTTCACTGAAGTGGAGCCAAGAACAATAAGATAAGAATTAATGTAAGTTGCAAGGGAGTTTCTCAGACTATGCTGCTGCACATTAGCCTGGCTGAAGAGAAAAAGAAGCTGATACTCGAGTCTTTGGAGCTGCAAAGGGTCTGGTCAGTCCTTGAAGGGGAAGCACATGAATGGTCCAGTTGTCATCGCATTTTATTTTTCCTCCAACTTTGACTAATGGTGCATTTCCTCTGGCCTCCCACGGGCCCTTCGTGGCTGACTTGCTTTGTCACTCTTCACATCTAGTCACTGCCTTTACTGTCCACGCTGTTCCCATGGCAGAAACCTGGTGTCCTCTGAAAAAACGCACAGGCACAAACCATCTGTCGTTCTTCCCACTCCTCTTTCAAGTGACCACTTCCCCTATTGTGTGGCCTTGCAGACTTAAAGCAGTCTGCCTCCCCCCTGCCTGCCTGGAGTACATGCCAACTCTTTCCCTGCTTGATAAGGAACCTCCTGACATTCTGCCTGTAAAAATACTAATGGGCATCTCCCTGTTGATAACCAGCTCTGCCTTTTTATTATGTTCATGTGATGATAAGTTGTCTGGATCAACAAGGAGTTGTCCCTTTTGCCACTTCACAGGCAAAGGGTCAAATTAGGTGTGAGTTGTGAAATTAATCATTGCAATAGCAGTTTGTAGTATGCTATGGAGAAAAGGAAAAAAAGAAGCTGCAGAATAGAAGTGGAAATCATTGTAGGGCACAAAGAACTAAAGTGATCAAGAAGAAAGGAGAAAAGAATGGCTGGCAGTGCTGTACAGGATGTTGAGCTAGGCCTGCATGCTGTGCTGGATTCGGTCTCCTGCACCTGTGGACTGTGAAATCATAGACCAAGGTAGTTCTTGAACATGGTGTGAGAGTTCTAAGTAATCTACACCCAAGGTGTCTTAGGGAGAGGACACCCAGCTGCACCAGAAACAGTGCTGTTATGCAGACATTAGTTGATGGTGTTCCTTGCACATCTCTAGATGTGGCCCCACCAGAAGTATGCTCATAAGGCTGGAAACAGGTGCTCTAGGAAAATCTGCAGCTGTGGCCATTAATGCAGGCCAAGGTGTGGCTCAGCTGCATCTGTCAAGTGGACAACACTGATAGTGAAGTTATGCAGACTTTTATCTATAAAAAATAGAAAAAAAAAATCAAACACTTCTTTGGTACATTGTGTGGAAAAAAAACTGGGAGCAATTTCATTTCTTCAAGTACTGTCTTGGGGAAGATGTCAAAATCTGAACTGCTAATCTGAACTACATGGATCTAGTCTCTGCTGAAAATGAAGTTGAATTGATCTAAATTATAGCTGGAATTTCTAAGCTGAGATTACAGTTCATCCTTCTAAGGCGGTGCTTGACAATATCCCTGAGATGTAGGAATAATGTCCTCTGAATCATGCATAGTTTAAACTCATTGCTTGGGGACACAGCTTCTTGGGTCTGTTGTTGCCAGGGCTGCACTCACAGCAGTATTTAAGGGAGTTAGAAGAACAGAATAATGACAGAAGAAAGCATGTAGATAAACCTGAAGTTTATGTGTAACCAGAATGACCATGTTTTTCCAGGGCCATTAAGCAAGTTCAGGAGAAGCAGAATGCAACTCAGAGGTCAAACTTGTCAAACACACCAAGAACTCTGTGTGAATTTGGTTCTAACTTCAGAAACTGGGGAGCTGTGAGGGTAGGATGGAAAGTGAAACTCCACTGAAAAGCTTCCAGTTTGTTTTCTGAGGTGAGAAGCCTGAATGTTGTGCTTAGAATATAAAGCTGAAGGTGTGCTGGGTTTGTTTGAAAATAACAGCTATTCTCACTTCCTTTAATTATTGCAATGTTGGTCTTTTTGCATGGCTAAACCCCAGTTCTTAGCTAGTCAGAATGAACTGGCATGAGAAATTCACTCTCTTTCATCTTACAGTGTATCTAGCAAAGCGAAAACCAAGACTTTGAACATTAATTCCTATATCTGTGGCTTGGTTTGCTGTAGTAGGAATTGTGGTTTAAGGGTTTTGTCTTCTCTTACCAAAGTTAATTATTAATTGCATCTTCTTTTCTCTAGCCACTTTCACAAGGAATGACTGCCTTCTGTGCTGATGACAGATCTACCCCTCTGTTATCAGACATTGCTCTTTTGCCATCTCAGTTTCATAACAGTTGCCTGTGCCTGGGAGCCAGTGGAGCAGCCACGTTGGGCAAAGCAGTTAGTTCTCTGAGAACAATGGATGACAGAGTGATTCCCTTCTACACAGCTAGGGCACTGTGGTTGTGTTAGTTATCTTCCCCACAGTCCCACTTCCCCCGCTCTGAATTCTTAGAACGAATCACAGTATCACTAAGGTTGGAAGAGACCTCAAAGATCATCGAGTCCAACCTATCAACACAGACCTCATGACTAGACCATGGCACCAAGTGCCACGTCCAATCCCCTCTTGAACACCTCCAGGGATGGTGACTCCACCACCTCCCTGGGCAGCACATTCCAATGATGAATGACTCTCTCAGTGAAGAACTTTCTCCTCACCTTGAGCCTCAACTTCCCCTGGCACAGCTTGAGACTGTGTCCCCTTGTTCTGGTGCTGGTTGCCTGGGAGAAGAGACCAACCCCTTCCTGGCCACAACCACCCTTCAGGTAGTTGTAGAGGGCAATGAGGTCACCCCTGAGCCTCCTCTTCTCCAGGCTAAACAATCCCAGCTCCCTCAGCCTCTCCTGATAGGGCTTGTGCTCAAGGCCTCTCCCCAGCCTTGTTGCCCTTCTCTGGACACGTTCAAGTGTCTCGATGTCCTTTCTAAATTGAGGGCCCCAGAACTGGACACAGGACTCAAGGTGTGGCCTAACCAATGCAGAGTACAGGGGCACAATGACTTCCCTGCTCCTGCTGGCCACACTGTTCCTAATGCAGGCCAGAATCATAGAGTTGCTCTATGAACAACACACAGGGACAGTGCTATAGCAACTTGAGAAAAAAAACAAATTTTATGGCACTGCTATGCATCACCTTTGTCAAAACTGTCAGGAAAGAGATGATTGTTGCAGGTGGAAGAGACTGCTGGATGACCATCAGAGCATGCACAGGGAATATATTTGCCAAATTTCTAGTGTTTATGCCAGCAATACTGCTTCCTTTTCTCTCACTACTGTCATTTAAGTCATTTTGCTACAGCTTGCGTACTGGCCTCCCTCCTGTGCTCAAGGAAGAAGTGGGTCTGGCACTTACACTGTGCTGTGGTTCTGCAGGGCCCTAGGGGTTCAGTTTGCAGTGATGCAGTCGTACTGGCACAAAATTCTGGAGAGGTATCAGCACAAAGCAAAGTTTGTATGGAAGCAGCTTGCTCTGAAAACAGTCTGCAAGTAGCACAGATGTCCTCATGGAGACGGGTTCCCAGGACTAGATCTCAGCTGTGTTAAGAATCAGCTTTGTATTCACGCACCGCCTTGAAATATTGTCTAATAGTTGATTTGAACAATATTTAGCAGAGATCATGTTTCTAGTTTGGGATTCCCTTTATCCATCTTTCATTAATACAGGGATTCTCCACAATCAGGCCAGCACCGCAGAACAGCTGGATCCATTTTGGCTTGACAAGGGGCATGGGCATTTTTTTATATATATTTATGGCTCTCGTGAACACTCAGAATGCTTTTTATAAATATTAAAAATAATCAAGGGTTCTGGAAAGAATTCTTATTGGATTGCCATCATCTGCAGGAGTTCTTCCATCTTCCTCTAGATTATGTATTACTAGCTGACACTGTGAACTAACTGGTCCAGTCTGGGAATTTCTAGCTATAGCTAGAGGAAAAGGGAGGCAGCGAAGGGAATTGGTATCTCTTGAACATCAGAAAGAGCAAATACAATACAGGCGGCAGCCTGGCTGCCCCTGGAGCAAGTCAGAAGCAAGAAGCTTGCAAGAAGGCACCTCAGAAAGCTCCCCAGAGTTTTACTCTGCCTGCTGCACCCGCTGTGGTTACCCTTGCTAGGTTACTTGCCCTGCTTGTCTTGAGGTAGCTAGAGCTGGAGCATGTGTTTTGCATTTAGAGCTTGGAGGATGCCCAGGTCCGACTTGGCATGCTGTCTGCACTGGGCATCAGCAGTACAGATGTGGAAACCACAAACCCGATTAATATGAGCCTAGAGTAAAAACTCAAATAAGCTTATAAATAAAACCAGACTTGGAGATTATTTGTTTCCATATTAGTCTATAATAGACCCTACTCAATATGTTTGTTTTATTTGGTTTGCTGACCGACATAGGTATTTATATTTCCAATAAAAATTGAAATCAAAATACAACAGAAGAAGTAAGCTTAAATTATTTGTGCAGAAGATGATTGCAACTGTCTGAAGCGTGTAATTCCTTACATGAAATGTTAGCCTGCTTTGAACAGAGATGTCACAAACTCCATAGTTAATTTACCATTCTATCATAGCTCCAAATCCTACATTTATAGATTAAAATGGACTCCTAAATGCACTCTAATCCTCAGTGAACAATCCAGAGGTGCTGGATAGCTTGATGAGTCTAATTCTTGGTGTAAGCACCATCTGTGTGATCTTGGGTGAGTCACTAAATGATCCTCATGTCTTAGCTTAAAGCATGACTGTCTTCTTTTCCCCTGCCAGTCTCCTGCTGAGCTCCGGGCATGGTTAAGGACCTTCAGTGTTCATTTCCACAGCTACTCCCGTGCAGATAATTAAATGGTCCAGAGAAGAGTTCCAGAGAACTATCTGAGACAGCAGTACTGACAGATGTTTTACTCAGTGGAAAAGATCTTCTCCTGGGAACTGTTGGCTCTTTACCCAAGGTGAGATTGCCTTGATTCAGCTCCATTTAAGCACATAAGAAAAATCGATGGTTCGGCAGCTAGTTTATTTTGCCTGTACTGTAACACTTAGGATGGGACACCTGCATAAAGCCTCACAAGTCTTTGAAGTGAGACTTGTATCAAGGCCTTGTACACATCTGTGGTACATAGTATCTACAAGTGATCAGTTAGGCTAACCAAGCATTCAGACCATACCAAGGTGACCTCACTGGAATTGTGCTTTTCTCCCCTAAGCCTACTAAGTAGACAAAAAAGGGAAATAAGCACTTCCACATGCTAGTTTGGATCTCACACAGGCTATCAAAGGAGCACGCAGCTCTTGCATCCCAGCGGGATGAACCTTGGGTAGGTGTTGGAAGTGACTTTTTTGGGCTAGTGGGGCTCTAAGACAAATGAATCAACAAACAGGACTCTCTTCCCATTTTTGCCTTGCAAAAACACAAAGGAATAAACTCACACAGCCTTTCTTAGGATGTCAATGGCAGAGGAAAGACACCAGCAGTCACTCCATTCAGACATCCAGATTTTGTATTCCAATTGTTTCTCTGGGTTCCTTTTTTATTCTTTTTCCCTCCTCAGCTGGTTGAGCGATGACCTGCTCTTATGAAATGAGTTTTCAGCTTCACAATGGTCCTGACTTCTCATTGTTTGAAAGGCAAAAGGGTCACTCAAAGTAAACTCTCTCATGCTAGACAGTGTTTTTGCACATGGAAATGTTGGAGGGCCACTCTGTGCTGTCAGCCCAGAAAGGCTAGAAGATGCCTTCAGATTCCCCAGGTGCCTCTGTGTTTGTTTTCTAATGTTATTGCACATACGATATCATTAATATTAATGTCCAAAGCTTGTCTGGTCAAACAGAGTCAACACATCTAACCTATTAGTCAGCCACAGGGGGGAAAAAAAAAGAAAGGATTAAGTCAACACTGTAAGGAATTAACCCTTTCTATTGCCTAGAGAAGAAATCAAAGATTATGTGACCTCCTTGAATTGCAAAAGGGACTTGATTTGTCTTTCACAAAGTAGTGGAAATGCAACAGCCTGTGTCCTGCAGGAATCAGAAAAGACTGGTAACTTAGAAGACTTCGTTCTCTTTCCCATGATATGTGCCATTGAAGGGCAGGAAGTTTCCCTTCCACCCAACTTTCTCTTCTTTCCAATCTCCATTTCCCTGTGGGCTGCCTCAGGTACTGGGCTAGGCTTGGCACGTAGACACAATTAGAAATGTAGGCGAGACTGCATGGAGCAAAGCGTCCAAGTGCTGAGTGAGTTACCAATGGGGCGTAGCAAAATGCACAACCAAGTCAAAGAAAAATGGAAAATATTTCATAAAATTCATCTTTGCATCCCTTTTTCCTCTCTTGATATATGGCCCCTTTTTCACAGCTGCCCGGGCCCTGGCCTGCGTGTAAATATGTCAGTGCAGCAATGAGACGGAACACGGTCACAGGAGCGCCGGCGGCTGTTCCCAGATAAAACACTGAGCTGGAGCCCAGGCCTTTATTGTAAATAAAGATCAAGGCAAAGCAGCAACATTTCTGCTCAACTCAAGCCTGCCAAGGTTGCTAGCCCTGCTCCTTTCATGACTACCATATGTCCACATGGATTTCCCCTTCTAGAAAGTGACATGTTACTCTTCTGACAGCTCTGCAGCCATGGCAAGTTCCTCGATACTTTCCATGTGTTGCTTTACAATAACCTGGAAACACTGGTGGTGGATGGGGCAATGGGTGCATGTGTGGGCATGGCAAGGAGAGACAAACTTCCAACTGTTCATCTCTAGCACTGCTGTACCTTAACAATGACTTTGTGGGGCCCAGGACACATTAGAGGGTTTTTTGTCTCTGCTCAGTAGAGGGCACTGGATCCTATAAATAGGAATTGATACAGTAAAGCACGAAGGGCCTGATGGCTTTAGCAGATGGGCTGATCTTTTTAATTCTGGATACTGGTGGTATGGAGGAAAAGTCTGTGACTGTCTGTTGTGTGCTGAGGGACAACCATGGCATGTGTTAGCAGGTGATAAAGTCACCTTTTACTTTTTTTTTTTTAATTAGTAGCTATGAAGAGCAGGCATCTGGAAATCAGGTTAGCTTAAGCACCAGTCAGCTGATACAACTGAGGGGAAATGCAGGCACTTACAAACTGGAGGTTGAAGAGCCAGGCTGAGGTGGAAAGTGGTTGAATTGTGCAGGCTTGTTCCACAGGTGAACTACATGAGTGGTCTGAGGGGAGCTGGCTGAATCAGGGAGTTTACCCTTCTTCGTGGCCTTTGATCCAAAGGCCTCACAATTTCTCTACAAAGTGATCAGTTTTGCCAGTGAGTTTGTCTTGTTCTCAGCGGTACCCACAAATAACACTCTGTCAATCTGCCCTGCTCTGTTCCCCTGCTTTTGACACTGAGTTCCCTTTGCTGTGTGCTGGGGTTTGCGTTTTCCTCACTTAGGGCTCACATGAGCTATAAGCCAATGAGACTAACAAAAAAATACTTGGAATGTAGGGGGTTTTTGAGATGACTTTTAAGTTTAGATGGATCTTATGCATCTATGTTGTAACAGAACTCTTTTAATAATAAAAAGTTTTCATGCTAATAAAGAACATATATTAAAAAAACTCCCTAAGCCTTCAGCTGCCACTAGTCTAATATGTTGAAGATTTGGCACACTCATATAATTCAATAAGAGCTGAAGTTATTCATTCTCCACACTGACAGATACTGAGTTCTTGAGCTGACCTAAGATGCTTCACGTTAGATGACAGCTCCAAACACAAGTTAATTGAATACTACCACAGTGTGTGCCCTAGCTCTGTTGAAGAAAACTGCAGGGCGATGCTGTTTCACAAAAAGCAGAGAGTTATTGAGGCTTTTACACTTCTGCAGCCACACATCTCGCTACACCTCAGCAACTGCCAGACACAAACAAGGTTAAATGTGTTGGAAAACGTGGCAGTGGCTTCCAGCATTTGCTGATTCCTGAGCTTAGTGGGGCTCAGGCATGCCTGCCTTGCATAGCAGCGAGATAAGTCTCAGAGCTGGGACAGTGTGGCAGCTTTGCCTTCACACACCCTCTCTCTCACAAGTCTGAGCTGCTGCCTTTGCCTTGGCAACACAGGATGTGGTTCAGGAGCTGCCCATGTACCACAGGTGGCTGGCCCTTGCCCTGTAGTGCTGTGCTGCTGTTGCCATTTCAATCAGATAGAAGCTAGGATTGCTAAGGGTTGTGGGTTTGGGGTTTTTATTAAATAGGTCAGCAGGCCCTACCAGTTGGCAGCCATCTCCAGTCTGGAAGCTGTGTGATGAAAGGCTATATTATGGCAGGCTCCAGTGTATCTTTTTATCTGTCCTACTTGGTACGGCATGTTCCAGGTGGAGACTGGCTGGATGCTAGCGCTAAACCCTGCCCTACTGCTTTTCCCTGGTGACAACAGCAGTATCCTGGCCCCTTGTCCTGTGTTTAGATCCCAGCTCCCTTTGCCCTGGAAACTACTGCTCCCATCACAGTTATTTGATATATGGAGACTTCCTGACTTGAGCACGTTATTCTGGGAAGGGATGAACCTGAACTCCTTTTCAAATAAATGTGCTCTCAAAGAGGTTGCTGTAGTCTGTATTAGGTTAAACCTGGTCTGTATTTTGTGACCAGCTTCACCTTCCACTGAAGAAACCTGATACTGTACCTTCATTTCTGGTACATAACACCACGCAGTAGACAAGTAGGTAGGTGATAAACTTGGCCATAAATTGGTTCAGTAGCAATTTCCCTTAGCAGCTTTAAAATGTGGGGCTCCTTGCCAGGTTAATGGGGTACATGGACAGGACACTTGTGCTGTATCCCCTGGAGTGCTGACAATTTGAGGTGTTGCCTGGCTCCTAGATGTGAGAAGAAGAAATACCTTTTACTTCTGCCCCACGATTTCCTGATGTTTGCTGGTGTGGAGAACAGACGTGACTCACTGCAAAAGGTACTGTGCAGTGCTCCTGGGTATCTGATCTGCCAAGCAAGGTTGGTAGCATCAGCTCCCATGAGGTTTCCCTCTCCCAAGGAAAGGCTGTTGTCAGCCCCAGCTAACTTTCAGAGGCCTGACATCAAACTGTATAGAATTTTGTTAGAAGCTGACTGAAAACTTGGTGCTGTTATTATCTGACACTAGCTGAAACAAAAGCCAAATGTTGATGAATGTCTGATCCGAAAAGTAAACAGTTTGATTTTCTGGGGTTTTTTTGGTGTTTTTTTCCTTTGCAAGTCAGGGGCCCTCTAGGGTTTTATCTGATTTTGGCAATCTCCTGCACATTTTGGGGCCTGGAGCATGTTTTTAATTGTTACATCATAAAAGTTGCCAAATCAAGTTGAATGCTCCTTAAAAACTCTCTCAATTTTGTGGAACTTCTCAACGGCTTGACTAATACAATAATTACTGGAACTAGGCTATGTTGCCTAGTGGCAAATGGAATTTCTTCATAATGATCCTGTCTGTCATTAATAGCAGGATTTCTTCTTTCTCTCAGCGGGAGAGAGGCCAGAAAGCCATGGTATCTCTCTTTTTTAATGACAGCCAACAGCAAACAGATAAAATAATCAATTATATCTACAGATAGGTAGATAAAGTATAATTTATCATGTCAGAAACAAAAATGTTTTTAATTGGGCTGTTAATCATTTTGTAATTTTAAGAGGGCTCTTTGTGCTCAGACATCACTAATATTTCATACATTAGCTGGTCTTATTATAGCTTTAATAATAGTGTTTACGACTAACTGCCAAAGTATAAAATGTGATTTCTGCTCTCATTAGCTGAAACCCTCCCAGTTATAAAGGGATGCCCTTCTCTTTTATATTTGTCCTTCTAGAAAGATCTAGAGGGGGGAAAAAAAGGGGGTGAGGTGTGTTTCATCAAAGCAATTAACTTTAACAGTTCCCAGAATATGTTGATCTTTCTGTTTGATCAGGAGTGCCCATATTAGTTACCAACAAACACACTACTGACACGATGATTTTGTGGTTTTTCCACAGCAAAGCAGATTAGTGTAACACAGCAGAGACTGGAAGTTGAGAGTTTTGATTTCTAGTCATACCTGCATTGTCTTGTGGGAAGCTGGGCAGATCATTTAATCCCTCCTAACTTGTTCTCCCTGTCTGTAACAAAGGTATTAGCTGCCTCATCAGGCAGCTGTAGAGTATGTGAGTGTTGTAAGATTCCTGAAAGTTTGTAATAAAGATGACAAACATCTGGATGGATGGCTGCAATAGCATCCTCTCAGACAGCTATCTCTTTGAGGATGGAAATGGGAAGTTTATAGCTGGAGCTAAATTTTCCTTATCTTATAACTGGAAATGTCTTCATGATGCTGCCTAACTTCAGGATCAGTGAGGAATCATCCAGCAGACATTTCTTACAGCACTGGGGTACTTTGGCTGTCTACTCTGGTTATTGGTGTCACAGACAGATGCCCTGTGTGGGACCAGATTTCTATTTTACTTATGAATTCTACATTTTAAAAAAAAGCCAGTTGTGCTAGAAAAAGAAATGTTGTGACTCTTGAACATCCCATTGCCTCAAACACGTTGGATCACTTCCCTGCTTCAGAAGTGTTTTGCAGAGACTAATTAATCCCTATTTCTCTTACCATGGTTTCCCTCTGAAAAGCTCTGCCTGCCTTAAATCAAGAGCCAGCCTCTACAGTACCAGTTTGGGAGAAGAACATGCACTCACTGTTGTTTGGCAAGAGCAGTTTTCACTTTTGGTGTTACGATGGGTGGGTTTGGCTATGGGTTTAATTTTGCATCCATAGCATCTTCCCAGTACTGCATGTTACAGAGCAGGCAGGACTGGATCTCCCCTGGGAATGGGGGAAATATAGCGGACTGAGAGAGTTTTTCGCATGTCTGGTGGCAAGATTGAGGCTGTATTCACACTGGGAAACAGGGAGGAGAGGCTCTGGGGCTGACTTGCCCAAGTACAAATAAATTGGAGTTGCATAAACACGTGAAAAATTCCCAGAGAGTCACGTTGCACAACTTAATGGCCTGGTGCCTTCACCTGTGCCCATTTTATGTGACTCTTAACTCTGACACTAAATAAAAATGAGACTTGCTCTAATGACATCAACAGCCTGTGGTGAAGAAAATATGCTGCTACTTTGATACAGATCCCTTTTTAAGGAGGACACAGTAGAGAGCTAAGGTTCTTGTTTCCCATCTGTTAGGTGAATGTTACAATTCCCTATTTAGAAGCTTGCTCTCAATAATGTTCAATTTCAGTATTACACCACAATTTTTGATAAGAATATGGTGAGCTGCTGCTCCTGGTTTTGCCACCTTGATTTTACACTCTTTCTCCATTACATGAAAGCATAGAAAAGGGGGCATGAGTCGTCTGGGGGAGGGGAGCAAATAGTATGGAGAGGGTGTTAAATGAACCAGCTGTTATGTGTGAAGTATCTGCTTTCTAATTGCTTCTGTTGGAATTCAGAGGGAAAAGGCACTGGCTACACTTAATTAATAAGGCAGGACTCACACAAACTCCAGCTGTGAGCACAGGACTGGTCTTTAAAGGATAAACTCAAGAGGTGGGGCAGAGAGTTTTATTTCCTTGAGCTAAATCCCATCACATGCTGCTGGTACTGTGTGTGTCCACTTAAGCCTTTTGGTTGGTCTGTCTGAACCAGACATGAGGTATCTGTTGCTGTCCACGTGCCCCACACCAGGAAAAATGATCTGTCCTCACAAATCAAAGGTGTGAGGCTGTGTTTCAAGCTGAGTGAAACTGCTGTGTTTTTACTCGAGCTTGGAATCCCCAACATGTGGGGATGGTTGGATCAAAGGTCTTAGTGCAGACTTAACAAAAGCATGGGCTTTTGCAGCTGCACCCAGATATAGGTTTGCCCCTTGGTCCTCTTTTCTAGCTAGTTCCAGAGGGTTTGGATTTTGCATCCTCTCAGCATCTCACTCCCATCTGGACTCTGCCTCGGGAGCTTTGCTACAAGAGTAGTATTGGTGGGGTGGCTGTGCAGATGATGTCTCCAGATCAGGTCCAAAGGCCATTTTCCAATGATTGCTTTGAGGAGTTCTGTTCATTTCTATTTTTTGGGGATGGGCTTAAAAGAATATCCCCAAGTTACAGACAGTGCCCCTAAAAGTCACACAAAAATGTGTATGTCACAGTATTCCCCCATTTAGTCCTGCTCCAGATGTCATTGCTGTAGGACAACCCCTGCCACCAGTGCAAGGTCTTCCCAGTCTGAGCACAGCAGTACTGGGGACTGTGCTGAGGCCAAAGTCTTCTTCTGCTTCCCATGGGATGTCATCTCTGGATTTCAAAGCTGCTTGTTTAAGGGTATTACACTAGGAAACTGTGGAATCAGGACAACGGTGGAGGGGATCTTCCCATGTAGTTAAAAGCCTGGTTTCCCTTACTGGCTGTGGAGGGAAGTGAGCTTCCTGCTTAAGGTGAGGTGTCATTTACTGGATGGAAACCTTTGTGTCCCAGCAGGCCTACTCCTTCTGGAGCTGTTGCTCAGAGCAGATCTCTCCCAGTGTGATCGCAGTCCCTCCCAGGCCCTCTCTTTTCCTGGCACCATGCCTCTGCCTTGCATCAGTCCTGACGCTCCCCAGATGAGTACTAGGGTCAGCACGAGGGAGGGGAGGTGTCCATGTGGCTGCAGATGGGTTGGGAGAGGAGGAGTGCTGGTTTTGGCACAGAGAGCCCAGCTGTTTGTTCTCACCGCACCCTTCCTCCCCAGGCTGGAGCTGAGCAATTCTCCATTTGACGTTGGCAAGCCCCTTTCCCCCCTCTCTCTGCTTGGGATCACCCACACCTTCAATGAGCTCCAAAAATGCAGGAACCCTGCAGATTTCTGGTCAGAGCCCCTTCTTGTTTTGAAAGGTAAAATAATCCAAGGCTCAAACCTGCAGGAGGATTTGGGTGTTTCGCTGATCCTGATTCCAGTGACAGCTAAGCCTGACGTGGGACTAAACACACAGATGCATCAATAGCTCCAGTCCTTTGAGGTAGCTATGTGGAGCTGGACTTCCCACCCAGACAGAAAAACAATTCTCGGGTGTTACAGCATGTTTCCAGGCAAGCAAGGTGGGGCCTCGCTTTGCAAAGCTCTATAAACAGCAGCTCTTTGTCTCCTCCATTTCTCTTCACCCCGAACGTGTTGCTGTTTTCAAAGGTCGGTTTCAAAGTGCTGATTCACAGCCACCAGCCGTATTGTTTTATCTGAGGAGATTAGGGCTGAGAATGTTGTGGTTTTGTAGTGAAAAGACTCCATTGGAAATAGCAGCATATTTGACATGAGACTGTTATTTATGCTCAAGTAATCGTCTCATTTAAGGATAAGGAGTCTTTCTGCATCTTTTTTTCAAGTTTAGATCAATCATGTATGAAGACAAACTCCCACTCGGCCTCCCTTGGCCCCTTATACTTTCATTTCACTCTTCTTCTGCTCATTATTTTATGATTTTGTCCTTGACTGGAACATTTCTCTCTTGTTCTTCTTTACATGCACCATTAAAGAGGGAAAGAACTTACATTTCAGGCTCAAGCCTCATGTAGCTCTTAAGCTATAAATAATGTTTTATACAGATTTTAAGATTATTAAATCCTTCTAGTTAGCCTCCCTCTTACAGCTCATCTGATTAGAGGGGACATAGTCTTCTGAAACTTGTAACTATCTCTGTTTTGCTTTTGCAAGCAGACATGAGAAGACAGGATCTGGCTGTGTGTGTGCATTGCTGATCGGAAGACTTGCTGCAGGAATGCAAAAAAAGCTTGCCTGCAAGAGAGGTGATTGTTGGCATGGAAAAGTCCTGCAATGCTGAGGTGTAGTAGACCTAAATACAGGCAAGTCTACAACTGAAATGGAAATCAGAGGAGATAAATGCATGCAAAATACACTGTTCTGGAGAGGTTTGACAGATACACAATCAGTGAAGGGAATGCTTTGGTATGAGGAGATAGTTATGCTCAGGTAGTAACTGATTTTGGACAGCTGTGGGAACTAACCCCTGGGCTCTGCGCATTGCCTCCCTGTAACTATGTACCAGGGCCAAGCATCTGAAGCTCTGCTTCTCCCTTCAAATGCAGCCAAACCAGCTGCCACAGTTTGCAGAAATCCTGAGTCTATAGCACTGCACTGCTCTTCATTCTCCTTCATGAACTCTACTCAGCTCATACACACCTTAGGGGTATGGCCAGTTAGTCGGGCCCTGCCAGTATTATGAACTAGAGGTGAGCACATAGAGGAAAAATAGCCCTACTAGAGAAAAAAACTAGTGAAAAGTGCTGAGGAGTCTTACAGTAGACAGCCCACACAGTGAAACTGTCTCCTCCCATTAGAACATGGTCAACAACGAGGCAAATGCCTCTGCCTCCTGGGCCAGACAGGGTGGTGTTTTAATAATAGGCATAAATCTATTGTGCTTTTCTCCTCATGACCTGTGCTCTCTCAGGGCAATGCATACCCCAGAGAAGAAGCAGAATTTATGTGTACAATAAAATAATGGAGCTTCAGCAATATCAGCTGTTTGACGAATTTTAATATATATTTGCTATAAACCAGGCAGCAATTACCAGAATGTGATACCCAAATAAAAATCCATGACCCATTTGCATGACAGATCTTCAGTTTACTCACATCCATGTGAAAGAGACACATAAAAATAATATCCATGCTTAAAATCACTTAGCAGTCTGAAAGACCCCACAGTTGCAAGTGATACTGCAGTACTTAGCTGATACTCATGTTTCGATGGCTTTGCCTTCATGATTCTTCCAGTGGTTCCTTTATGTCTTCTGGTATTTTGCCAAACACCTGTGAATCAGTGCACAACAAATATTCCTGCCATTTAATTTAGCCTTGCACAGAAAGGCTATATTAGGCCTGATGCAGACCTAATCCCAAACCTCTAAAGAGGTTTAAGGCACTCTGGTTTCACCTAATCCCGAAACCTAAACCAGAATCATTGAAAACCTCTGTAACACCAAAGGAATGGGCAAATAAAGGTTTTCCACTATGAAATTATTAAAAGGACACAGTGTATCTTTTGGATTTGAGACCTAAAGCTTTACCTAAGGAGCTTGGACTGTCCACAATAAAAGTGTTTATTTTGAAGATAGGAGTTTGAAAGGTTTATTTGACTAGAGGACTGATTTCATTCCTCCCATGTAAAGAAAAAAAACCCAAAACAAAAAATGGGGTGACCACTACAACAGTGAAGAATGGGAAAAGGGATGAACAAGTAACAAGGCAGGGAAGGACAGCTCAGCAAAGGAGCCACAGAAAATGAAGCCCAGGTTTCTCTTTGAGCCTCAGTCATGGCCCCAAGAGAAAGAGCAAGGGCACAGACAGCTTGGCTGTTGGTTCATAGAATCATAGAAAGTTTAGGTTGGAAGGGACCTTAAAGATCATAGTCCCAACTCCCTTGCCATGGGCAGGGATATTTCCAACTACACCAGGTTGCTCAAGGCCCCATCCAGGCCTGGCTTTGAACAGTTTCAGTGTTGGAGTCTCCACTTCTCTAAGCAACCCATTCTAGTGCCTCACCACTATAATGGTGAAGAATTTATTCCTAATATCTAATCAAACGCTAGTTTCAAGTTCCTCACAGCAAACACGTGAGGGAAGAGTGATTTGTGGTACAATAAATACATTGCTACATCCAAATGGAGAATCTGTGCTTCTGAGATACTTTACACGATGGGAGATAACATGCAAGAACGTGCTCTGTAATGGAACTTTAATTACAAACTGCATCCAACTGTACTAAATTTGATCTTGCATTAATTTGTGTTAAATTAATTGGATTCTCTTGTTCCTGAGTTCTGGTAACCACCTTATTTTGCTGCATAACTCATTATTTGAGCAAGGGGGACTTCCTTTTCAAGGTGACTGCAGGGAGTTATTAACTGTACCATATTCTTAATAAATATTTAGCTCTTAAAAATTAAAGACCTGGAAGTATACTGCACATGTGGCTTCACTATGCAGAGCATTTTATAGCAATGATCTGCTGCGATGGATATCTTAATTCAATTGATTTCAGCAAAACATGTAGGAAAATACAGAGGAACCAATTTCCTACCGATGAGAGGTTTGATCCAACTAGAAAAGCAAGTCCCATATTTACCCTTACCAACACACAATGAATTTCCATGCCTTTATTTTTTCATCAAGAAGTGGAACAACACAGCACTTATCTAACAGCATTGTGGTACTCCTGGTGTAATTTTGAGACTCTCTGCCTCTGCAGGCAAAAATAGCAGGAAAACTGAAAAGCCTTAGTTTTATGATGTACCCGTCTTTCTAGCTGGAATTTACAGCAGTATAACCTTCTGAAGCTGCATAAATGGCAAAGCTTTTATCCCCTAGTGACATGAGGGTGGTTTGTTTGCTTTCTTTGAGCAAATCTTGGTGTAGCTGGAGAGTAACGGGGCTCTTAAGCGGGGAGACTATGCCTTTCTGCAGTGCTGTCATGTGTACATGCACTGAGCTTGCCATCACCTAATGAGGGTGGATGGGAATGTAAGCAGGGTACAATTCCAATCCCACAGCAGTACTTTTGTTCTAGCAGCAACAATACATACTAGGTTACTGTTGCCTGATTTAGTGCAATTATGACGCCTAACCACTAACTTCCATTTGGAATCAGTTAAGGTGATAACTTTCTTCTTTAAAGAACTTCTCCTGCAGGAAAGCATCTGGAGATCTAAGTTTGGCTATGTTGCACCGAAAGACTTGGTTCTCTTTATCCCAGAAGAAATCCAGACTGCCAGTGGTTGCCAGAAGAGACAAGTGAATTCAGAACATGCAAAAACAGTGCTCAGCAGACCTCCTGGCAAACAAATATTGTGCACTCTTCAGAGTGGAAGAGAGACTAAAACACTGCCTGGCACACACGCCCCCCTGATCAAACTTCACGACCAACTATGGCGAGCCAAGCTTTAAGTCACAAACTGACTCCATGCCTGCTGGATGGCAGCAGAGCCCTACCCCGGGGCTCCAGCTGCTTCAAGCACTCCTCGTTGATGCTGAAACTCTCTACCAGATCTTGCCCTTCGTGTGTCCTGCTGTTCGTGTCTGGCTCTCCAAAGCAGTGACACGTTTTAAGTCCGGCCTGGCCCTGCCTCCCGGTGAAGACAAGATCCTCACGGGTAACGGGATGGGTGAAGCCGAGAGCAGACGAGCACGAAGGCCCTCACGGCAGTACGGGCCGCACTGCTTTTCGGCGGCTACAAGAGCCTCCCTTGTCGACCGGATGCCCCCGTGGCTACTCGGGAAGCAGCGAGGCTCCATAGCTAAACGGACCGCGCCGCCAGGAACGCAGGGCCCGCCAGGCGCGGACAGCGCGAGCGCGCCTTCCTGCTTCCCCCGTGACGTCATGAACAGCGGCGCGGGCGCTACGCCGGCGCTCGGCGCTCCTCTGCGTACGCCTGGCTCCCGGCAGGCAGCCTTAGGTACAGCGGGAGATCGCCGAGTGATCGCTGTCACGCTTCCTAACCCGCCTTGCGAGCCGCGGTGCTCGGCTTGTCCCGCCTGCCCCTGGCCGTGACCAGCGCCGGAAAGGTACGCGGAGATTGTCCCTTCCAGGGGAGCGAGCGGGCCGGGAAGACGGCCAAGCTAGGACGAATGCTTGAGGGAGGCGTAGCCTGTGGCTGATGTGAGGCCTCTACGAGAGGAAAGTAATATTTTTGATTATAGCCTGCACCTGTGTCATTGCAGTTAAGCTGCTCTGGAGCAGTTTGTCTGGAGAGTCTCCGTTCAGGGTCTTTTCTGATAGCTCCAACACTAATGCTTGTGCTTCCGACTGCAAGAATACACGCCATAAAATAACTTGCTGCCAGCCGTAAGCAGCAAACCCCGTAGTAATAGTTTGCATTCTGGTGCACCGAATTTTACAACCCTTCCATAATAATCCCAGTGCTTTGCTTTTGTGACCAACGGATATTAGTGTTTTTAAGGTATTCAAACTAAGCAATAGTGCACAAGTTCATGTAAACACTGCCTGGGGAGATCAAGGTGAGGCAGGGAGCTGCCTCCAGATCTGGACTTGGGAAGCGGAACGTCAGGTGGGTCGGTGCTTGCCCTCTGCTTGTCCTCCCCCCATCAGCAAAATTACAGTGGCAGTCCTCACGAAGGCTCACAAGTGCTTTAATACCTTCTAACTGAAAGCATTTACAAAAGTAAATCATCATACTGGTAATAATACATATAATGTAGTAATATGGAAAAACAAAACAAACAAACAAAAAAGTACTGTTACCAGATGGATAAAGCTCAGATCAGCCTGGTCCAAGCTCATAGCTGATCTAGCTTTGAGCTGGAGATCAGACTGCAGACCTCCTGAGGTCCCTTTCATCCAGCGTGACCTTGTGATGCTGCAATTCACACGCTGTAATTTCATAATGCAAACTCCAGATATAGCCTATGCAAGTCTACAAAACTAGCCTCATTTCAACAGATTTATTCAAGTTGCTAGGTGTTTACTTTGATTACTATCAGAAAAGGAAGGAAACCTTGGCTTAACGGATTTCTAACAGAGCGGTCGGTGGAAGGGGCAAGCAGAGGCCCAGGTGCGCTCATTTGTACCTGGAAGCCCAGCGCGGCGGGCGGCCCCTGGCTCGCGGAGCGGCAGCGCGGGCTCCGGGGCGCGCGTGGCGTCGCGTCGCGTCGCTGCTGTTGCTCCCTCTGCTGGCCGCCATGTTCGGCTGGGTCCTTGCGCACTTGGCGGGGCTGTGGGGCACCGGCCGTGTTTGCTAGGTGACAATTTATGCATCTAGGTGGCATTTCGTGGATCTCGCTGGCATTCCGAACGTACTCGTGCAGCGTTTGGATGACAGCTGGGGACTGTTACCTGAGGTTCTGATTCGCTTGTTGTGTGTTTTTCTTCAGAGGAGTACGGGTGGTTCCACGTGGAGGAGATGCCACTTCACAGGCCGCTTGAGAGTAGAAAATAACCCAATGTCCAGTGGCTTCACTTAGAAATAAACGCGGTGAAAAAGGGGCACGGTGTTTACTCTGGCAGAGCTAGGGGGCATGGGAAGTGGAAGTCTGTGTAACCTGGGGAATCGTTCTGGAAAGCACTCCTCCACGCTTGTCTCTCTGTGACCTGTCACTCCTCCAGAGCGCCTTCCACCAACCTCCAGGTTTAGCAGCAGTTCTGTGAGGCTTTTGGAGAGGGACTTTGTGACCGGGAAGGTTTTTTTGTTACTAATTTACCCTGTCTCTGTAAGTGTCGTGCAGTGTAAAGGACATTTTATTTATATTTTTTTTAAAACTAAATTACTACATTTTAAAGAAACCACTGGGGATACCTCTTGTTTGATGGTGGGGTTTTTTGTTTGTTTTGGTGGTTTAGTGTTGTGGTGGTTTTTTTTTTTTAATGATTCCTATCAATATTTTTATTGATTTGCAGGTAAATTAGGGTGTTTTTTTCTTGTAAAAATATCCCGTGATCAGGAAATCTTAAGGCTGTTTGTTCTGGCTTTGGATGTGTTATTACCAATTGCAAAGAGCTCTGCAGATGGAAATTGTGTTGGTGCATGCACTGGAATAGGCACCCGTTTCTAGTATCATATGGTCTGGGTTTGGTTAATTGGTGTGGAGACTTACTCTAAGCTTCAGAATGGCATTATTAGAGTCGTGTCCTGTTAGGGAGTACGTCTGTTGCCTAAGCACGTTACTTCTTTCCTGACCCTGCTGACCATTTTAGAACACTGTGAATTTCTTTTTGCAAAGTAAAGCAAAGCTACTGACCTGTCTGTGTTCTGCTGTCTAAAGAGACACCTTTTGTGGCTTTCTAGCGTGTAGTGCATCAGGCTTTATTATGTTTTCTTTTTAGTCTGGCTACTGTTTGTCTGCGAGCTCGACCATGAAAACATTGGAGCAGTAAGAACTGTAAGCCAGTTGTGGCTGCTTACCTTATGCAGGAGAGCTAACACTGAAGATTCTGGTTTTCCAGAATTAGATTCTATGAAGCACTGTCTTCATTGGTGAAAACAGCTTCCAGCCTTAATGATTCTATGACTGCTCTTCTGTAGTAAATTATTTTGTTGTAGCTATGCTGGATTATAGGTGTATGACAGTGAGATTTCTGGGATTGTGGAGACAAATTCAGTAATGATTGAAATTAACAATGGAAGGCAAATTTAGTAGTGATTGGGGGGGGAGAAAAAGGCAAGATTGACTTTGGGTCTGGGCATCTCTTCTGAGTTGTAATATTGACAACAATACTTTTGTGCAAGTTTGAAACCTCAGCACAGTATTATGTGGTTTTGTGTGTGCCTTTGTACAGGAAAAAAAAGGTATGTTTAGTAGCAGTAATAGTGGTGTGATCCCCAAAATACCTGTGTGGGTAGATTTATGCTTTCTTTGTACGAATGCAGCTTCTCTGCACTGGAATATACTTGGTAGTACAAATAAAAGGTTTTGAATTAGTAATAGCTTGAAAACTGCTTTAGCTACTGGGGGTTGGTTGGTGGTTGGTTTGGTTTTTTTTCACATTATTGTTCTCTGTGGAGCAGTAAAAGTGATCACAAAGCAATGAGACAGAAATAAATCTACAAAAAAGCCCAAACAATTTTTGCCCCTTCAAGCCAGCTTCCTTTTGAGCTCTGTGCTGGCGCAGTTGTATGATAAAAAGTAGACTTTTTATTTTTTTCCTGTTCATAAGCAATAAAATAATTTCACAACTGTAGTGAATGCACTTCCTATGGTACATTTTAATTAATATGCAGCTAATGATGACACAGCTTGTCATTTGAAAAAGTGTTGCAGTGGCTTTTATGACTTGGTGTAAACACTCATATATCATAGGATTATTTGAGAGAACTGGAACTTTGAGAGATGTCAGGTTTGCTGTGTTGAGAAAAGTGACTCATAAAACAATAGGTGCTAATTAGCAAGAGCAGATTGTAGAGTATGCTTAAGCTACAAATATTTTGAGTCAATATGTAATAGACTCAACAGAATGATTTTAAAAAATTGGTATTATGAGATGTCCTTTAAAAAGGCATATATTAGCCTTGAAAGTTTCCAGGCCTTTAAACTGGAGCATTCAAGCTAGATCATGATTCAGAAGCATTTAAAAGATGAATCAATCTCTTCTGCATCTCTTAAGTTACAGAGGAAACGACCTTTTCTATAAATGGATTTGCCACCACAGGTCTTTAGAATTGTAACATCATACTGTAAGCAAATTAAGAGTCTTAGGAGCAAAAAAAAAACCAAACCCTTTAGTCAGCAAGTTTTCTCTTTCATGATTTATTTTTAAAGGTCAGAAGATGGATGTTACAGTCAAAGAAATAGTAATTTGTACAGGAAAACCTTCCCAGATGAGGTGCAACCCTGTCCTAAACCTCTGAGTGTACAGACTAGTTTCCCAGAGCTGCTGGGTGACTGTTGGTTGCAAGGTAAGGCTGAACAAAAACTATTTGAAAAGAAACACAAACTTAGGTTTAGCTTTTTGTAGTTATTTCATAGAATTTCAGTAGAAGCTAAATTGCTTTGATTTAGGGGCGGGCAGGACTTGCTTTAAAACATACCAGATAGGAATCCTAGGACAGACTTTTTGCACTCAGACAGCTGGAGCAGCTGTAGATTCCCCAATGAAATGAAAATGCTACAATTCAAGATTTAGAAAGGTAAAAAGTGTGACCAGAGCATTAAATAGAAGGGCCATATGATACCAAAATTAAGCTCTGTGTTTATTATAAAGAAAATCCTAGTTGTAGAAGGGGAAAAAAATGAACTTGTTCCCCCACTTTCTTTTTTCCTCAGGAGAAAAGATAGAATATATCCTAGGTAATAAATCTGTTTTATGGCTCGCATGAGAAAGGGTGGAGAAACTCCCATTATTTTCTTCCCAGAAATTGAAACACACATGAGCTAACATGGGAGACACTGGGATTTTCATCCAACAAATGCACAGCTGGCTTCTGCTTTTAATATTTTTCTAAGCCTAATCATTTTTCATTTGATTAGCTGGTGGCTGACAAAACTATCACTTGCTCAGTGTTTTGTATATTTAGTAAAATAGGTGTGATGCGAAGAAGATATTGTAATACCTACCCAGAAGCATAGCTCAGCTTGTTCAGTTGATGAGAAATTTCTGCTTGCCTCTCCTTAAAATGCAAGTTTCTGTCATCAGGATTTGAGTTTGAATACTAATAAAGCAACTTCCTGAGAACTGTGTAAGCATTTGAGGATTTATATGTTTTAATTCACATTATAGAGTTGCATGATGCTCTACAAATGTAAACAAATTGTCAGGAATCAGTTGGCAGCCTGCAGTGCCACTTTTCCTGTGGTGAAACTACTTGAGGGGAACAAGACCCTACTTAGTGTTAGGAGGTGGGAGACATAGAGCTGCAAACGAGTATATCAAGGATTTGAGGTGTACCAGTGTGAGCTGTGGAGAAACCCATGGACACAACACAAAACCAAAACAAAGCAACCCACAAATCCACCCAAAACAATGAGACAAAGTGGTAAAGTGAGTGCAGACATAAATGTAAGATAACAGGAGCCATCTAGGAGTGAGATTGCTCAGAGCCATGTCTGCACAGACCTCTCTAAAGCTGTAGGTTCTCAAGTTGAGTTCAGGTGGGAGAATGGCTAAGCTATGCCAAAGCTTGCTATCTTTGTTGTCCTGGGCAAAGCAATGCTTACATCTTTGCTATGTAAGCAGCATAGGAAGAAGAATATTTTTTTTCTCCCAGATTGGTAGGTCTGTGCTGTCCAAACAGTTAGTGTGTTTCTAATTATTATTTTCAGAAATTCCAAAACATCCTGACTTGCTCTGGGGGCAGGAGAGAATGAGGGCTATCTGCTTCTACTTGAATATTGTGTGATACCTTCTCTGATTTTAATCTGCAGTCATTTATACATGGTGGATGTTTAAGACCACGTAAGAAATTTTTAAGTGAAATGACCTTGAAGCTACAGGTTCATGACAAAGCCAAACATGTATCTTGTTTGAGGTTGGGTTGATGTCCTTCTATACAGTGGGTGGCTGGAAAAGGAATGATTTAGTAAAGATTAGTAGAACCTCTGTACTATCTATGTACTTTCTGACCTAGCTCCATGGCACTCACTAAGTATTTGTTGACAAGTTCAAGCTCTGTAACTAGAAGATTGTGATTTTGCTAAATACCATGAGTTTGTTTATTTTCAGGGATAGGGAAACTCATCTTAACAGAAAAATATGAGGCCTGCCAGTATTTAGCTATCTGCTCTAATAAATGTTCTTCTGTGATGGGCCTACTCAATTGCAAGCTGTACTTTGAATTCTTGCACCTGCATTCTTAAACCCTTTGAACTCCTCTGACATAGCAGATGATGCCACATTGATTCCTAGCTGGCCAAACATGTTCTTGTGTTACTGGAGAGGATGTGTTCCTGACATGCAGCTTTTGCACTCTGTCCCTTGATCTAGGTGCAGAGGGCTCCCCACCTGATGTGCCTGAAGTTGCAGAGAGGGAGAATCTGTAGTGTGGTGCCACATAAACAGGTCATACGCAGTCTTCACTGCTGAAGGTGCTCTGTCTGATACTGATATACAGCATTTATGCTCTTTGCGTGATATTTGCCAGGCCTGCTGTTGGTAAGTTTGACCTTATCAAAAAAGGCTCTCAAATTTGAGAATAATTTGGAACATGTGAAACATTCAGGACTTCTAAATTTTTTTTCCTTTTCTTTTCCTAGTTGTGTGCTTAGGTCCTCCACCTTTCACTTCAACAATTGAGGGTGTTGGTTACTTCCTCCTGTGTTTGTGTAAGAAAAGTTTTTTATAGTCCATTTTTCCACTTGGCGTATGTACTTCCTCCATTACAGCTCAGCACAGTGTTCTTCCCACTCCATCCCAACCATGAAAGCTAATGGAAGACCTTTGAGGGTTTTTTTTTTTTACTTATAAAAACCATGGAGCTGTGGAGTTGGGGATGGTGGTTGTTCCTGCTTCAAAATATGTCCTTTGACTAGTTGTGTTTTGTTCTTGGTAAAGGAGAAGTGTGTAAGGAAGCAAATAGTCAGCTGTAGTTTAAAGGACATTTAGTTTCACCTGGACATTTCCAGCTCAGTTTTTGTTTAGCTGAACATATACCTAGAGAAACAAAAGTTTGTCAGAAACATGAACAGGAGTGGGCTGCATTCTAATTTTTTTACCAAAAAAACTTCATATAATGCCAAATGTGAAAATGTGAAGCGTTTTTCAGTATTGTGCATCCCAGCTTCTGAAAGCCTTACAAGTGAGGTGAAGGCAGTCTGGGAGCTCCACATCCATTTATTATTTTATCCTGTATGGGTAAGTCTGACAGCACTTCAGCTTTGGAAATCTGGAGCTGTGCTGGAGCTCTTTCCTTTGAGCAACATCAGTTACAGCAAGAATGGAGAAAGGTGTCCTGTCCAGTTGGCCTTCATTTCCTGACCAAGAGGCATCCCTGCTCAGGACAGCATGTGTTGCATCCTGATTAAGGATAGTACAATGTTTGGTTTACCAGGGCTTGACTTCTTGCTGGATGGTTTTATTGCCATTTGTCCAGGCCTGGTTTTTAGCCCCAAAAAAGGCAAAAAAGTGAACCTGAGAGCTTAATTGTGACACTAGGCCTGAGGAACATCCCACTTTAAATCTCATGTCTCATCCAAGGTCCTGACAGGGCATTCTTTTTTGTTCCTTTTATATTCTGTGATTACTCTGCAAAAATAATATTTTAAAGACACTTGCTTATTTTACTGCTCCACTGCTAAATAATTGAAATCAGCACTTAACATTTAATTATAGTGATTTTATGCCATAAATGTTGTATAATGCCTGACAATGTAATTGGTCATTTTTATAATAACCCCTTTTTTAAAAAATACAGGGAAAATCTCTGAAATGCATACCTCCATGCTTGTGCCCATTAAATGTGGTTATCATTATCTAGTGATGACATATGTTCTTCCTAACTAGGATTCTCTTCTCTTTGATGCTGATACCATTCCATGCTAGATTATTCCTGTCCCTAGTAGCACCTCGGGGCAGGAGTGGGAAGTACGTGTCCCATATGGCCAGTTTAGAGAGCAGTTCTGAGTGTGGGGAGATGGGAAGGCAAGGACAGTGGAGTGGAGAGACAATGAAATCTTCACGCCTGATCCTTCCTTCCCTGCCATACAAATACAGGGAGAGCAGGCACATGGCTTTTGTACTATCAAGTTAGCTAGGAATAATGTGGGAGTACATTGCATTCAGGAAGGGGTGAAATTATTTGTTCTCCCATGTGAGAGGAAGGGAGCCAGGGAGGAACTGTGACTCTGAGTCACTCGTTCTTCCTGGAGCACCTCCTGGGGTGGTGCCGCTGCATGCAGCTCAATGCAAGACTGAGCCTGAAGGCTTGAACTAGCTGATTGCAAATATTTTACAGAAGTCTTATTTTCTGGTAATTACTTTAATATGATTCAGTGTTTTGTCTTTTGTCTGATCTTGTTGATGAGCTTTCATGCCTGATCCTTCCCTCACTGTCATGGGAGCTGGGCAAGCGTTCCCATACCATCTGTACCATTCCTGCTGTCTCACCTCTTGCTTTCAGTGGCTGTCAGTAGGTGAATTTCGAAATGTTGCTACTGTGTAGTACAAGAATATATACTTGCAGAAAAATTCCTGTTCTAGTGAAGCCTTTGAAACTGCTAAGCTGACTCAGATGGTAGGGGTAGAGCAATTTGCAGAACTGGACCCTGGGTACTGTTCACCACTTTGCATTCCTAGTGATTCCTGAAATTAAGAGTTCCTGTGGAAGCCTGGAACTTTGCTTCTGAGGCAAGTGTGTATGAACTGAGTCCAAAGCACCCAGTGTTTAACAGATCTATGGAGAATAGCTAAGGTTTAGGTTCCAGTGGGTCACCAACACTGTTTGCTAGAGACTCATAGTAACAGTGACCAGACTCATTCCATTCCCAGGTCTCTGGGGTTTTAGAAATCTGGCAGAACCACCAAAATATCTACAGCCCAGCCACTGAAATCATGCCAAGTTTAGTGGAGATTACAGTGATAGCTTCAATTAAATATAAATTGTGCACTTTAAATGTACAATTTATATAAAAAAAGGGAGTCATTTTGCCAAACCATAAATGTACCAATAACTAAACCAAGAAATAACAGATTAAGAAATCTCAGTTTATGAGGTCTAGAAAAAAACTTTCAGATACTTCTAATGCTTTTGTTTGACCAAGTGATTCATATGTAATACTGGATAGACCTAATTGATGCATGCATACAGCAGGCTTATGAGCAATTGGCTGGTCTCTGTTGTCACATTTGTTCAGCACAGGCTGGGGAGAGAGGTGCACAGTACAACTCACTTGCATAATCTTTTGCATGTAGTAGAAGGTAATACCTACAAGAAATACATGGATGCTCATAACTCATATTATCTCATAAAATTTAGAAGAGCATTCAGAGACTGCAAATGAAGGTAATTTATGTATAAAACCTCATCCACAAAGAATTTATTGCCATAGATATAATATACTTTGGCACAGGCTTCTTCCCTGAAACTAGTACTTGCAGACTTGAACACACCAAAGACTTGCAGGTTAAACTGTAGTCTGGTTTATACAGCATACATCATTATGAGGACTTTTGTGTCTGAGAGAGTTAAAGCTAGTTGCTGTGTTCCATGGATGTTGCAGATGTATGCAGACATCTTCGCTGTGTGAGCAACCTCCTTAAATTCAGTGTTAGTTTAGTGGTGCAGTCTTTGCATATCTAAGTATTTTGGACCTTAGTGGGAACTGAGAAAACTGCAGAAGTACATTTATATAAAACTTGTAATGTGCACTGTATAAAACAAGTATCTGCTTTGCAGAGGTATTCTGCTAGCAATGTCATGAAATCCAGATCTCATTTCCTGCAAGGATTGCACTGGGAACATGTGTCCCCATCTTCCTCTCTGCAGTTGGGCAAAACTGCCAGAAAAAGGCCATGGGATCCATTCATCTCCTTGCCATTTTGAGAGAAAGGCTTTTCTGGGTGACCATAGAGAGATGTGACTCCTACGTCCTGGTAGATTCTTGCTGATAGACTTGTGGTGGCAGAAATGAGGCCAAGGCAGGGCTATGGTTGCAGTGCAGTAACATTGTGTGCAGTCTTGGGGAGATTTCAGCTCTCGTCTCAGTGCCTGGGTGGCTCCTTACACCTGGAATAGAAATATATTTCCCTTTTGTTCCTTTTTCTGCGGTCTGACTTATTTTTTCTTTTGAGATTACATTCTGCACATGTGCTTTTATAATTGTCACATCTTTTTTTGCCAAACACTTTTACTTTCATGTAAGTTAATTACATCAAATGACAAGAAAGGGAAAAAGGCAACTTGTTGCCATTCTGACAGTTCTGCTTAGTACAAAGCAATCTTAAAACAGGGAAGGTTCTGGTGTACTGTGAAATATGCCACTTAAATGCATATAGCTGGGAATGGAAAGAAGCAGCTGCTAGAATGAGCCCAAGTCAGCAAGAGAAGATAGAGGACTTACTGCTATAAAAATGAACCAAAGCTCTCAAGCGCTGATGTAGAGTGGATAGGACCTTTAAAATTCTTCCCCAAAAGATACACATTGGTGTAGGGAAGCACTCTGCCTGACTTGGATGGACAAAGAACATTATCATTTCCCCTGGGATTCTAAGTAGTAATTCCAGGAAGTCTAGGTGTTTCAGGAAGTGCTATTAAGATATTATGCTTTTTCTTCCGGAAGCAGATCCTTGGACAGTGCACTTACATTTAGCCTTTTCTCTCTTGGCTTGCCCTGCAGCAGAAATCCTAACCTATTGAAAGCAAAGATGACTTCCTTTGCCAGGTGTATTAGTTGGAATTGTAACTGTTGCAGAAAGAAATAACTTCTCTTTCGAAAGTGAAATTATTTTTGAGGTCAGTGAAGATTTTTCTCCTCAAGGATGTCATTTTGCTACTAAGGAAAACCTCACTGCACTCATGTGTGCTACTACATTCCATTTCTCTGCTTTTCCAGATGGATTTGGTGGACTTAGAGATGGTGCAGAAAAATGGCAACTGAAACGATGGGGGGAAATGGAACAACTATCGTATTGAACAGGCTGGTGCTCCAGGAAATCATAAAAGTGATGAAAAAGATAGATATGAAATTGTTGTCCTCCAAATCCTGCAGTGCAAGAGCTAGAGGGCTCTCAATGACGCTACTGGGAGATCAAGTTTAAAACACATAAAATGCTCCTTCATGTTCTGAAATTTCAGATAGTGAATTTGTTTGCCACAGGATGTAGTGGAGGCAATGGTATCAGCAGGTTCAAAAGGGATTAGACAGTTTTGTAGACAGCAGGAGCCACAAATGGGCAGTGAAGTTATCTACCCTGTAACATCATTAAGATAGAAGTTCTGCGTGGAGGCGTGTGGGGGGAATGGACTGCAAAAGCAGTCAGGCTTCTGTATTTTCTAAATGCCACTGCTGGAAACAGGATATCAGGCTAGAAGGACCAGTTGCCTGATGCTGCAGGGCATTTTTTTCTGCAGTACTAGACTCATACAATGTTTTCCTTTGAAAGGTTCTTGTTGTTAGTGCACTGAATTCTCATAAGGATAATCAAGAAAAAAATGGTAGCGAGTATGTCAGTGCTGCATTGTTGCTACCTGAAATGTGGATGTGTGTTAAAGTCTGATCCACTGATAGTCAGAGACGGCAGCTTTTTGGAATATGTACAACTTGGAAAATGAACTTTAAGTTTGTATGTTTATTTTTCTTGGCAGTGAGTTCTAGTTATCTCTGAATTGAAAAGCTGTCCAGGTGCAGTGAAGCTGTATGGTGCCATGAGTACTCTAGCAGGAAGGTATGCAGGACAAGTATGCAGGAAGCTGAATTGGAGTTTTCTTCGTGCTTCCATACTGTGCTACTGAGATAGTTTTGTCTTAGTTCCAAGTAGGCCAAGTTGAGAGAATGAGACAGAAGAGGGACTTTGGGCCAACCACATCCACAGATCACAGGGGCCCAGAATTTGGGATGTGGCCCCTGTTCCAGGCACTGGGCTTTAGTGACACCACAGAGCAGCAGCTGATACGCCTGCAGGTTAGGGCATCCTGCCCATGCAGCCTGTTCAGTGCCTGCTCAACTCCCGATCCCTCAGTTTAACCCTAAATATTAGGGTTACTGCTCCTTATATATATATATCTATATCTATGTATATATATATATGACAGCTCTTCTGTTATTTGTATCCTTTATTTATTTAGATATTTTTTGTTATCATCATGTACAGCATTTAGTGGAGACCTGTAAAGAGGATGTAAAAATCACTAATTTACTTCAACCTAGGACACAGAAAAGTGTGAGGGTTTGGGGGTTGTTTGAGTTTTGTTCTGTTTTGGTTTTAATTTCCTTTTGATACTTTATTTTTTGAAACATTAAGCATATCAACAAAAACATTCTCTGTTTTAATTAGAGGAGGTGAGCTTTGTTCACATAGAGACTTCTGAATAATTATGTACCTCCTCTGGTCTGGGCACAGCTTTAAGAGGTACTTACCCAAGCCTTAAACTGTACCAGTACAGCTCAGGTCAGCTCAGTGTGTGTGAGGAAACTGGAGGTGCTCTGCTGTTGATGAGAATTCCAGTGTAAACAAATCCTCAGCAGTGGTCTCAGATGTGCTATCGGGAAACACATTTGGCTTTTAATCAAAAGAAATGGAGTGTTTGGTTCTTAAGAGAATCTTTCTTTTTCTCGTTTCAGTTAAATAAATGTTAACACAAATGAAGAGCTTTAAACTGTCTGACTAAAGCCTCAGCTAATTGAGCTTTGGTTCCGTGAGAGTTCTGATGTCACCGTCCTTTTTTGCCAGGTTTCTGCAGACATGCTTCAACTGGAGGACAAAAATAAACAAAAGGAACCTTTTAAAATCTTCTTCACACTTAAATACATTTATGCATATTTTTAGTTACTATTTACTTCTCACAAATTTGTCTTGACCTGAAAAATAAGAAGTCTTCCAGCTGTATTGTTTTCTTAACAAAGATCTGACCTTCATCTTTATAGACATAGTTTCACTAATTTTTCCTCTCAGCATTTAGTTCAAAGGAGCACTTCTGAGCACGCTGGCAAAACCCAGTTGTATTGTATATAACAGAGATGTGTGTTTTATATCACGGGAGTTTAGAGAACAATGCAAAGGTCAATTGTGTTGCTTGCTCTCCTGTCACATGATGTGGGTGTGTATATGAATGCATCCCTGGAATTCCACTGTGGGATCTGCATCTTTGAAGCTGATGCTAAAATTACTGCCGAGGCTCTTCCAAAGGCGGATACTGATAGAAGATTCAATGAAATCGAAGGTCGCCAGGCTGGTAGGCGTTGAAAGATACCTGGCTATGATACTATTTCTGATTTAATAATGCGAATGGGAGGCTAGCCCTTTGTAATAATTAGGACTAATTACTGAAGAGGTGTTGACAGATGGGCTAAGAGGAAACAAACTGCCTTTATCCAGTGGCTTAGAGTCAGATTACTAGTCTTGTGTTATCTGTTTCTCAGAAAGTAGAAGCTTCAATCATTCACTAAGTCTTCAAAGGGGAAAGGGATCCTAACAATATAGAGGATTTGGGATGGAGCTATGAAATAGGTCTTTGACTCAAAATGGCTAAATTAATCTCCTTTCCGTAAACTATCATACTTTTAAAGTTTGAGTTACAGATGGAGAATCTGATTCTAGTACTGAAAAATATGTGAAATCAATATTGATCACTGTCCTCTTGTTGTCGGCGCTGCTCCTGCTCATGGATTTGTCTAAACTCTGGTTCTTGCTGTTAATTATATTAATATGAATTCTTTGGTTCCCTCTTATGCCATGCTTGCTCTCCACCTGCAGTGGAGAAGAGACCATCTTTGGTACTCTCCCATTCAGTGTTCATTTATGCAGATCTCCTATCTGCCCCAAAAGCAGGACAAACATCTGCCAAAATTAATTACCGTTATTTACCTTGTTAGGAGTCAAGATCATGCATATAGCAGGAAAAATAAATTACCATATAATTGCATTTCCTGAGAAATTGCTCACTGCTGTAGCATTTCCTTAGAAAGTGTTTCTTCTTCCTTTTGGATGCAGCATCCAGCCAGCCAGCTGCATAAGGTAAGTAGATATGACTACCCAGGATGAATGGGGTTAGCAAAGACCTTCAGGGGTTAATGCTTTCTCACTAGAGTGAGTACTCAGTGTAAGTTACTTTACACAAATGATTTAAAAGTCTACTAACCCTCCATCTTCTCAAATGACTGCTTTTAAGGGCATTTCTTCCCATTCCCCATCATATATAGGTCCTGTCTTTCTGAGAAGCATGAGATAAATACAGTTGCATTCAATAGCATTTATAAGAAGAGGTAGCTTTCAATTATTTATTTACTTTTAACAAAAGAACCCTTTTAATTAGTGTTTAAATATTTATAACAGTTTTATTGTGCTGTAAAATAGGTTATACTTTGATCTAGATTTTCTGGTTTGAGATAATAGGACTGGTAAAAGTTTTCCTAATGAATTTGGTCAGAACATGACATAATCTGATTATCTGATGAAAGAGTGACACTTCAGTTCCTGCCAGCATAAAATTGTGGTACAATGGGGGGCTGTTCAGCACACATTCAAAGGCTGGGAGTTCAAGTTCAGGTACTGCAGGATTGTTCAACTTCCAAATTAAGGTGGTGAAACAGTTTTGCATTTTTCACTACTTGTTTTGGTCAGAAGTAGTCTGTGGTGGACGAGCAGGAAGCTTGAAGTTATGTGTGTAAACTCTGTAATTCTGTAACTTTGGGTTTATTTCTATTTGCTAAGTGGTAGCTAGTGTCACTCCTTAAAACAGAAACAACTGCTCAGAGCATGGCAGACAGAGGAAACAGTCAGTAATGGAAAGTAGGAATTAAGCAGCATCATTATTCAGTGCTGTTAGATGTAGGACCAGCTTTTATTAATATCCCTCACTGTCGCAGCGTAGCAGTTTAACGTGGCGTTACTCTTCTCTCGGAGCCTTGCGAGATCAGCATACTTAATCAATACATCCTGCTTGCTTATGCAGAGTCTTAGGTGATCAAACTGGCATGAAAGAACAGTTGTGGTTTGTGTCTAAAGCATAAGCTTAGCCTAAACTGTTAAACTGTTTTTATAAATTTGATATTCAGGTAATATTTGCTTTGTAAATGTCATTCCTGTTTGCACTGGAATTACAGTGATCCTTATTAGGTTTCTTGGAGTAAATTGCTTTCCAATAACTTGGCTTATCCAAATACCTAAGCTCTATTGGATGGGAGTCCTCACAAACAAATGATGGATACTATTAATAATGAAGCTTGAATTTGGAGGGATATTTTATAGCATAGAAATACTTCACAATCTGTGACTTTGACCCCTATATTTAAAGGAGATAAACACAACACTGTCGTCTTCGTTTTGTTTTGTTTTGTTTTTTGTTAATACTGAAGGAGTTCTTGGAGAAAGTAAAATGTCTGCAGCAAGTGTTAGGGTCTTTACTGAAAGGCCTTGAGAGTTCACCTGATTACAACTTTAAAGTTTTAGCCTAATGAATTGATGCAGATAAAAACACTGTCCACGGTGCCTTGTTCCTTAAAATACCACATGGCGTCTGAATCTGAACGGGATGGGGCTGTCTGTGCCTGGACTCCTAACCCCACTTCTAGGGTTTATGTCATCTTGGGAGGTCATTTATTATCCCTGCCTCAGTTTATCCATCTGCAAAGAACGACCTAAAGTAGTTCTGGTCTCAGAGATGTGCTGTAGTTTGCAAGAAAGTAGAAACCTTCCAAAGAGAAAATGGTTTATGAAATACTGGAGTGATGACTGAATCCTGCAAACCCTTCCTTGTTTGAGCAGTCTCACCAATATCATCTAGCAGTTTGGACAGGTGTAGTTCAGATCCAAAATTTGGAATTTGAAACATGAGCTGGACACAGATAGGAATTTCCTTCAGTTATTTAATATTCCTTCTTAGGTTTGCATCAGTTTATCCCATTTCAAACATTTTAAAAACTATTATTAAACAAATTTTGAGAACACAAACATGGGGATAGGAAGTGGGTACAGCACTCTGATACAAATGTATCTCCCACTATGGTCATGCTGCTTAAGTCCCAGACTGTTCAGTAGTGGGCAGCATCTTCCCCCCCTCCGCCCTTTAAGGAATATGTATTTTGTGAATGTTTTTTGTACTGCCTTTTAAATTCTCTTAAACTGTGTGATTGAAGCAAATGGAAGGATTTTGAAAAGCCCTGTCAGAGCTCTAGTTGCAGTGCATTTTAATTCAACTACCTCCTCTGCAAGACATCTCATACTTGGTAAGGTGTTTGCAGCAGGGGAGTATTTCATAAGCAGAGGAAAAGCAGATAGACAAGAATGCGAGCAGTATTAAAAGTGCGTGAAAAGTGGATTGCTTCATTGTGTCTTCATGAGAGTCACCACTCAGTATCTCCTCCCACCAGACCTGCAAGAACTGTGAATTTCAGGGTCCTTCCTATCCAAAGAAACTTGGAGTTCAGACTGTAAACAAGTCATTTTTACTGCAAGTCTGGTGAAAGCGAAATGAAATACAACAGTGCTGATTCCATGGGCGATAAAATATTTGTGTATACTGCTTTGATTGGCATTTAGTCCAAATGTGTAGTGTAAGAAAGGAATTTATATACTTCTGGTTTGGTTAAATCTAAGGTAACTTGATGCAAAATTAACATGCAGTGTCTTGTAAAATGCCCTGGAATACTTTTTAAAAGTAAGCAGGAAAATGTTTGAGTTTTTTTTTTTCCTTCTTATTGACCATATCAGGCCAGATCCTGAGCAGAGCTCAGTGTCAGTGGAAACAACTCTGTTTCTAGCTGTTCTGGACATGGAAGCAACTGGTAAATCATTGTGTGATGTGTTTCAGAAGGATAAGCTAATTTCCTACAGGTTATATTTTACTAGGTAATATCGTGTTACATAGGCGGTTCCTTAACACTGAAAACTCTTCAGTTATGTTTCACACTTTAAAGGGAAAAAAGGTGGAAGACAAAATGTCATCCGATTTGTGCTGTGCTTCGTGTTCCTATGCCCCGTGGGAGGAAAAGCAAAGTAATAGAACAGACAAATAAATAAACGTGGTGTTGAAACTGGCATGACAGTTTCTGCTCTTGCACAACGGAACTGCAATCAATTTATTGTCTTCATTGGTCAGATGCCAGAATAACAGTATACTATTATACAAGAGCAGATTAATTAAAGTGTAATTAAAATGAAATAAATTAAATGATCATAAAAGTTTGTCATGGGAAAAATATGTGTTTAGAATTAATTAGTTTTCAAATAAAGTGATATTTTAATTGCTCAGAGTTACAGAATCCTTAATTGCAGACATATAATTCTGGACCAAAACACTGCAGTTGCTGTAACAACTTGATATATTTCTTCTCTGTCAATTCTTTTTAATAGTTTGTTACTAAACAAGATTATTGCAGGAAATGTCTGCTAAAATATCTGGAAGATGTTTAATTAAGCCCACGCTATCTGAGGACATTATTAGCTCTTGGAACCGAAAGATTTGTAGCTGATGCTGCACTGAGCAGCACCCCTAATTAAGGAGGATGGGCAGGCAGAGCCCTGTGGCTGACAGATTGCTATGCATGGCTGAACGAGAGGCTACTCACAACAATCTTTTGATGGCCCTTGGCTTATCAATTTTCTGCTAGATTACAACGATTTATCAAGTGTACATACTTGTGTTCATTTTGGGTCTGGTGGTATAAACACTTTTTGCTGACGTTCTGCATTTTCATACTCTTCAGTTTTTCAAAGTCAAGCATTCATTGTTGTCGTCCTTTCCTCCCTCCCCCCATTCATTTTGTGGAGGGTGTGTTGCAGCTCTGAACTACTGTTGGCTATTATGCTTGCTTCCTTTCTCCAAACAAGGCTGTCTGCAGTTATATCATCACACTTTACCAAGGAATTAATGGTTTCAGAAAGTAAACCAGATGGGTGTCTTTCCCCTTGTCTGCAAAATGAACCTGTTTATGACAGACCAGAACTTCGTCTGTTTCAGCTGTATTTCAATGCTGCATTTTAGATTCCCTTTATTAAAAGCTAGCACAATGGCATGTGAGGCAGGGACTCACATTTTCAGACCCCATATTTTTTGGCATAAACTTATCCATGTTATTTGGCTGTCTCCAAAATGTTTACTTCAGTAAGATTTGCAATGCCCAAACTGTTTAACTGTGTTTAAAAAGGTCAACCAGCTGATAGCTGAAGGCGAATGTGTCAGAATGAAAGAGGGGGAAAAAAATTATCAGCCCGCCACAGTGGGAGTATTAGAATGATTAATGTTTATGTTAATTTATGGCTTTTACATATTGATTAATAGCTTTTTGTTTCAGTGACCAAAATGTGTAAGTGGCAATGAGATCCATATGCTAACCCAGTGTCTTTCAAATAATTACAATCATTCTCAGTTTTGTTCCCATGCTGAATACATGTTTTCATATAGGAAATAATTATTGTACAGTGACTGTTTTAAGGATTGCAGATGGAAGTATTTGAAAGTCAACCTCAAGACACAGGCCTGGGTCTCACTATTCCTGGAGGTTACACACTGACATTTATATAAATTTTTCTCACACTTCTTTACTTAAAATGGTAATATAATGTGGTTTAGCTTCATTCATTTAGGGGATGCTTGGAGACAAAAATGGTGCTAACACTGTGAGGAGCCAGTAACTGAGAGGAAATCATTAAAAATGTGTTGCATTGCATAATGGTTATTAGTAATTTTCTTTTCTGCTCCCATAAGATTTCTTGGCGAATCACCAACCTGCTGATAGGCAATTTTGCTTGCTATCAGTCCCTTGACTATTACAATTAAAATGTGGACATTTCCATCATTCATGGTCGAAATGTCAGGAGAGAAGGTAATTTTGGGGAGCTCCTGGGAGAAGATGAGCTCCTAACTTCCCTTGAAGTCAATGGGAAATGGAGGCTCTCAGCACTTCTCAAAATGAAACTTTTGAAGTGTTTTTCTGTGCAGGCAGTCATGGTTAGTTGTTAGAAATGATGTGGTGAGCATTTAGAATGAAGGCTGTGACAGCATTTAGTGTTCCCAACTTACAGAAGGAGGACTCTGGTCAGTTATAATGCTGGCTGTATGGCAACAGTCTGTGATATCAGGTGACTTTATAG
Source organism: Melanerpes formicivorus (assembly GCF_026170545.1). Lineage (NCBI taxonomy): Eukaryota > Metazoa > Chordata > Aves > Piciformes > Picidae > Melanerpes > Melanerpes formicivorus. The sequence goes on along the minus strand of NW_027142388.1, from coordinate 2,789,846 downwards.
CTTCTTCAAATCATAGCATTCTCTTTGTCATTGGTGTGGCTCTAGCTAACCAGCTTTGCAAGCGAGTGAATCCTCCCTAGAAATCCATCTGCAGTATCTAGACACTCTACTTTCCAGTGCAAACACAGGCACACAAATGTATGCTTCCAGCCCATTGTTCTGAGTTTGGTGTGGTGTTTTTTGGTGGTGGGATTTTTGTTTGTTTGGGGGGGGTTGCAGTCACATTTGAAGTAAAGTCTTCTTTGGTAGCTGTAGGGATGTAGTAATATGAAAAACAACCTAGTTAAGAGAAAGCACTTGGTTATCCTTACTACTGCAAATGTGAGGGTGCCCTAGTAGTACATTTTGCTGGTTACATTAGAACTTTGTACTAATCCTAATTTCTGCTTGAAATCAATTTCTTGGTTTTAAAATATTCTATGGATTTCTAATTTCCACCTCAAAATAAATTGAGGGGTTGGAGGCTTTTTGGTGTTTCATTTGTCTGATTGTTGTTTGGTTGTTGTGTTTGGGACTGTTGTTGGGTTTTGTTGTGTTGGGTTTTGGGTTTTTTAATTAGCATCCAAGAAGTCATAGAAGTGTAATACAGTTTATATCTCAACTTGGCTCCAGAGATAGCAAGGGAGTTTTAAACCAAGAGCTGTGGTGTTAGTTGACTGATGAGTGAATTTTCATATATTCTGGGGCTCTGACCTTTGCAACTATTTGTGTAGCACTCCCACATCTCTTGATCTGTGCAGGCAATTGCTGTACAATCTTCTATTGATTTTACTTTCACTCATGCATGTTCCTGTCTGCACACAACAGACATACCATATATTTCAGGGGACTAAGAACATGAAAAGCAGGCTGCCTGGCTTGGAATTTCGGATCTTAACCTGTGTGGCTTCTATCTGTTAGCTTGTAACAGGACACAAAAAGGTATTTCTTTGTACAGTCAGTTATTTTTCACTTTAGGTGCAAAGAGATTTTTCTGAGGACTGTCTCACAAGGTCCCTTTTCCATTGGCAGCTTTTCTGTTTCAGTGTGTTCTGCCATTTTTTGATTTGTACATGCAAAATCTTAAAAGTTTGCTTAGACATTTGCCACAACATGTCTGCAGAATTGTTTACCAAACCATATACCTGCTTTCAGACCTTTTGTTGTCAATAACCTAGAAAAACTCTCTTTTGAACTCAGATGAGGTGAACTTTAACTGATCCAACTTGTACAGATCTGTCTGGCATCTTTTTTCATTATATAGAGAAATGTTTATCGTTAAATGGGTTCCTGCAGCCCTAAACTCTTGCTCTCCATGTCCTAGAAGTGCCATATGGCCAGGCAGCATTTTGCACCAACCAGGGATGTCTAAGATGTTCTCAAACCCCTCTGTGTTTTGGCACCATTCAGTGAGGTGAATTGGGTGCTGCTGAGAGCCTCATGACCTTCCACTATGAAACACAGTTGTCTGCAGTGGTTTGCAGGCTGGAAATACGGGAATGCTGTGTTTGGAAGGCTCATACTGCAGGGGCTGCCCAATGAATATTAATGCTGGAGATGGTAAATGTATTGGAATACACAAAATTGTGTTGCATTGTTGATTTGAGGGAGTCCTTTGCTTCCACTGACTGCTATTACAGCTGGTGACCCACTTGGGAAACACAACCATGCACAGAGCAATGCTCTAGAACGTGGCAGAGTATGGCAAAGCTTTTGAATGAGTGCAGGTAGGCACAGAAGTACAGGCTGGAAAACGCCTTTTGTATGAATGAAAGAAACAGCCTGGAAAGGGGGAAGAAACATTTATTCACATCTTTCTCAACTCATTCTTTGCTCTGAATTTTCTGTTGGGAGGGTGGCACCTGGCAGGCCAGGAGTTCTCAAAAAATAACATGGGTTTTATGTATCTGTTTGTGAGCACACCTGGATGCGTTGAATATTTTGCCTTAGTAATTGTCTGCACACCTGCTGGTTTCAGTCCCAAATCAGTTTGCCAGACATGCCTAGAGAGATTTATTTCTCTTATACCTGAAAAAACTCTTTTACCACTGAGTTTTACTATTCCAAATAAGCCTAAAGAAAAACAAAGAGGAGGATTTTTTTCCTTGTCTTTGCTTCAGCCTTGGTATCTCAAACTGAACTGCGGAGTCTGTAGGGAGAGGAGGGCATTTGGATGATATTTTAATAGCAATTTGTTTTTGCTTCAATGTGTGATAGAAATACAAGTGACAGGAGTGGGAACAGGAGAGTTTCTGAATTCTGCTGGAATTTTTCCTGTGGGAATCTGTTAATGTTTTTAATTCTCTGAGAGGTTTTTCTAAGGTAATCCTTTTGACATCTACATATTTTAAATTACTCTCATTAAATAAAAGCTTAACTTTTTTATATCAAATGCTGAAGTGATGATACCAAAATACCACTGCACACACATTCAAATGGTTTGAAGATTATTCTAATTGCAACCTGAACAAAGTAAGTTTTGTGAGGGATGTTAACAGTGAATTGTTCTTCAAAGTAACGTCATTTTGAAGGAAATTCAATTGTTCTGGCATTTAGTAGAAGCAATTTTTTAGGCAAAGCCCTTTCTAGTGCCTAATATGTGGTGTTTAGCTGTTTGCTAATTGCAACACTAATTTGCACAACTAGGTTTCCCACTCCTTGCTCCGTGCAGGAGCCCAAGGGTTTGCAGTGCACCTTGTGAGAAGCACTTCCAGTTGTCTGTGTCATATGGGAGTGTAGCTCAGCCCCTGAAGGAGGATGCTGTTACCAGCAGAGGGAAGGCTGGAAGAAATAAACAGTGGAGCATCTTTTAAAAACCAAGATGGTGAAGTGTTTCATCTCTTACTGGTAATGCCCCCTTGCAAGCAAGCAATGCCATCAGCAAAAGGACTTGTATCTTTTCAGGAGGCAGAAGTCCCAGTATGAGGATATCTGAGGGACAAACATATTGTCTAGCCCCAAGATGCTTTAAATGAACTTCTGCAGGTTGCACTTTGCTTGTTCAAGCCCTTAAGCCAGATTTTGCTCTCAGACCAGCCTAAATACTAAGGAAATTAATTTAATTAAATATGGTGTAGATATCCCTAGTTAACAAGAACAGATTGGTCTCCCTGAGGCTAGATGGAGTTAACAAGAAAATAAATGTTGTGTTAATTAGAGAACTCACTTTCAGACACATGGGGTGAAACTATAAAAAGTCCTAGAGATTTAGGATTGAAAGTTCAGACAAAAATGAGTCTTAGGCTTCTAAATCACTTGGGCATTTGTGTAGTGTTTACTCAGGAGCTTCAGCCACCGCACAGTCACTGTACTCAGATGTTTGTAGCTGCCTGTTTAGCAAAGTAGGATATAGCCAGTGTCTGTCAGCAACAGTATGCTTTACTCACAGTGTGTGAGTAAAGCAGAGATACTGAGCTACCTGGTGAGTGGAATGTTACGTGTCTTTTTTTCTGAGGAAGCAGGAACAGGTGAATGCTTGCTTAGAATCTGTGCACTGAATTCTCATCTTTTTGTGACCTCATAGGACTTTCTGTTGATTTAGATACCTAGGAACTTTTAATTACATTCTGGTCTTAAGTGACTTGTCCAAGTCCATGGATGGAGAAGACAGCACAGATGCAATTTTGTAGTTCAGCACTTGTTGGAAGAAAAATGAGATGCTTATACTTCCACACTGCCATTCATCTGCTGAGTCATGATAGGAAGTAATAAGGAGTCCTCTCATACACCAAATAAAAAACAACAGATTCATGTATTAGATCAGCAAACAAGAAGCAAAGGACCAGGCTCCAAGGAGCAAAAAGTCACTTCATTTGCTTACAGCCTGAGAGTGTGTTTTCAGTTGTTGTCTTTTTTTTCCCTTCTTCTTCTTTGCTGTAGCCAGTCTGAGGATTTTTCTGAAATACTGTCCTTGTAAAGACATGCACCAGAGCATCTGTTTCGTGCCAGGTAAAACCCTTCCCACAGCCACGCACACACTTGCTGTCTGTCAGCAAAAACTTCTGTCTCAGTAATTAGAAAAATGCTATTAAAAACCTGCCTTGTAATCCCAGATAGCCTCTGGCTTGACTCAGTTCTATTTTGTCTTCCTTACTCAGTGCAGCAACCCAGCATTGTTCCACTGTGAAGAGGGACCCTGCTCCCCTGACAAGCCACCCAGCTACTATTTTATTTATATGATTCTACAAAGTGTCATTTTGAGGACAACAGCATACAGCTGTGGTGTCCCAATGAGGTGACCTCTAGGGACAAAACCCTTAGTCTAACAGGTTTGTAACACAGGTGAAGCATGTTACAGGCAGGCAGGATCTCAGGGAGCTGGATCTCAGCATGGGGGCGAACCTGTACATCATGTAATCACCTGGAAATTTACTCCAGCCTGTCATGAGTCTGGATAGTCAGACAACATCATAAAACAAATGAGTCAGGGCACTAAAACGTGGAGGTTAGCCACTGAGCTCATTATTTTCATACCTAATTACACAGTGCTATTGAGGGAGAACTGCACATTATGCTGAAGAATCCTATTTCATCACTAGTCCTAAAAGATAATTGTGTCTAATTAGGACGCATAGATTCCATAGTGATTACTGATCTATAAAGAAGGCAGAGATGCAACAGCAAGTGCATCCATGAGACAGCACTCAAAAGCTGACACTGAGGTGAGATGACAATTGCAGGTATAGCTGGTTTAATTTACCATGTAAGTTGTAACTCTAGTGCTCTGTTCCCATTCTCTGTAATTCCTCTGCTGTGAACCAAAGGGCAAAAAAACACCTGCTGAGCTTCCTGCACTGAATTTAGAACACTCTCTGTCTACTCTGAGGTAATACATGCTTGGAGAGCTGACCTCTGCAGAGGCAAAACCTGTCCTTTTCTGTGGGAGGCCAGGTCAGAAAGGAGAATCAGAAATACAAGCATAGTTGGTAATGTCACAAATAAAGCAGTAAAATATTTATTGCAATGCATGTTAGAATCTATTTGCCAATGAACTGCACCTACAGTTGAAGCTGAAGTCTGGGTGGTCAGTCACAGCAGGTCAGAACACAGAAGAGTCAACTTCGTCCTTTGGTGCTTGTGCAGAGCTGCCTGCAGAGGTGTTAATGTGGAGGGAAATACTTGGTGAAGGAGCAGCTCAGCAGGAGAGTGCCTGAGCAGGTCACACACTGTCACACTTCCCATGTTCAACAGCACCTGGTTTGCCAAACACTTGTCCTGCTCTTTGCTGACTCAGACCACATGTGAACCAACAGCATCAAGCATCTGTCCCTCTCTATTGATCCTTTGGGAAGTACAGCTGGTAGCACAGTAGTCACTGAGTTAGTGTGAAATCCTGCAGTTCTGTTTTGTAAAGTAACTGTGCTTGGAACCAAAAACTCCAGGACTGGGGAGTAATAAGATTGTTGTGTAAAAATTGTCTTCACTCACCTGAAATTCTTTTTGGTTGGCATGTTCCCAGCAATGATTTGACTGTGAGTGGAAAGCACAGAAGTAGTATTTTATGGGGAGGAAGGGGAAAGACTTGGCCAAGGGGCTAAGTGGAATGATAAATTGCTTGCCCACTGAAATTATGGGTATCCAGTTTCTTGTGTTTTATAGCTTTTTAGTTTTGCAGCAGGGAGAAGAGCTGAACAATTTGGTATTTCCAGGTGCACAAGAGGTGTGTACACATGGCCAGCTCCACACGTACCTTGCTTAAAAGGAGTGCAGCAAATAGCAGATTTGAAGGCTGCTTGATCAGCCAGTGCTAGGAGGAAATACGCCACACTGGCCAAGAGAAATAACATCCAGTAATGAGAATTCAAAGAAGAAAGTGACTAGGAAAAGTAAATGCATTTAAAGCTGTAATTTCACTTTAAGCTGCCTTACCATCTATGATGCCTGTGCCTTCTCCCTCCCTAGTTCATTGCTCGTATGGCTCTGCCACCTCCAGACCCACAGTTTGTGCTCAGAGGCACCAGTGCTGCAGTCCACACGCTGCACTTTTCCTGTGGAGGCCAAGAACCTGATGTTCCCATTCTTTTCTCTGGGTAAGTAAACCAGGATTTCTGGCTGAGCTGGGCATCGTGGGGACATGTAAACCAAAGCGTATTCTTTAGCTAAATTGTCAATCAACACAGCACCTGGGTGGTGAAGGGGGGCTGGGGAGGGGAATGTGCATACAGCTTCACTTTGCAAATAAAAAAAGGCAAGTACCAGACTGTCCTATCAGATTTTCTGCAGTGGCCACACTAAAAGCATCTGTTCTTACTGCCAGGTCTGAGAGTGGTCTTATCCATGTCTGGAACCTGAAAACACGCAGAGTGGACACAGCACTAGACGGCCACGGAAGAAACTCTGTCTACTGTGTGGAGACGATGGGTAGTAAAGACAAACTGCTCAGGTTAGCAAAGCAGGCAAATACTGGGAGATGAGTCTTGTTTCTGTGATTTCTGGAGTTAAAAAAACCAACCAAACAAAAAGGAATCACTCATTTCTGGGGTCACTGAAAGTCTCTTCAAAACATATGGCAATGTACAGAAATACAGAAAAACTGTAGAACAAAAAGTGGAAAGAATGATACAATTAATTTCTTTATGATACATAGTTGAGGACATCACAACAGCTTGAGGTCCATAGTGTCTTTTAGTACTGCACTGAGATCAGGTGAAGTCTTCAGATACAGGAATTAAATCAGATTGGAAGATGACAAATGTTTCATAACTGGTTTTCAGGGAAGATCAAAACTGATATAGAAGTTTATAAATAGGAGAAGGAGAAAAGGCAAGGAAGGAAGTGAAGAATTGGAGGTGGAGAACGGAAGACCAAAAATGAGCAAGAATGGGAGTTGCAGCCTTTGCTTTGTTACAGAATATCTTCTGGTCTTGGTTAGCAAGGGAAGGAATATTTGTGTACTTTGGATTAGACAGGTGATCTAGTGTGGATGCCAAAGTGTCTGTATGACTAGGAGCTGCTCTGACATGTTTATCTGGAGAAGACATCTCTTCTAATATACAGTGGAACTCATTAGCATTTATATTTGTTATCTGCTTAAGTACAATTATCAACGCTTTCCCCCATAAAATACTGAATGAGCATGGTTTTTCCATACCTCTATTTTTGCTGTGCATTTATAAGTTCACACAGCTGTGCCATTTTAGGACAGCAGTTACCTGTATTTTTTGTTTCTCTGCTCAAAAGGTAAATCCCATCAGTTTCTTGCAGTACCGCATTGTGTGCCTGGCACTAGAAATGTTTTGACAGTTTGTCACTCAGCTGAGCAGCAGATGGGAGTTTCTGTATTGGTGCTGAAGAAGTCCCAACAGTTTGTAGATGTGTATCTACCTCTGGTATCTACCTCTGGTGTGGTTTCATACTTCCATCAGGTGATACTGCTGATTAAAATAAGAATTGGATGAGAGATTGTGATGACTCCTTGCCCCATGTGATAACGTGAGGACACATACCCTGTAGTTTGTGGACTGGTGGAGTTTTGTTGTAGAGCCAGTGGGATCACAGGATTACGTAGCAGTTAATGCTGTGGTCTTTTTCTGCACCCCTTGGTCTTGCTGTCTGACTTCTGTGGGACAGAGACATGTGCAGAGGGGTCTCTGCCTGAGCTGCACCAGTACATGCATGCTACAGCCATTGATTCTCTGGGTGTGGCTGTTTTAACCACAGCTTTTCATGGTTTCATTCCTGCTACACGCTGCACTGCCAATGCCTCTCCTGTTGTGTGTCCCCACATACATAGTTTTAATGGTCTCCTGTGCCCTCCATGAGGCAGTGGACCACTGAAGAACTTTATCTTTGATGCAGTCTTTGTTGTCTTGCTATTTGTCTTTCAGCTGACAGCCTGCCTGACATTTCTATTTCATTGCCAAGGTGAAAGAGTGTTAAATGTGTTACTCTCTGCATACTCTTGTTTCTTTTTAAATTGGATCTAATCAATGGCAAAATGCAAGTATTCTTGTTGCAAATATGCTCAAACACTGCTGAGACCTCATAACTGTGCACGCACAGGCAGACAGGTTGTTTGATAAGGCTCTTAAGGCACAAAGAACCGTGATGAACTGTGACTGCAGTGTACCTGACTGACTCGCAGGTCCTCCCTCCTCTTAGTAACTTTTGAACCTAATGGCCAGTTCTGTAGTTAGTAGAAGGGTGGTGGTCTCAGTGATGCTGTCTCCCCACACATTTCCTGAAAGACCCAATTGATGCCCCAACAGTAGCTGGCACTAAGCTCCCTTGGTTCTTCGCTGCATGTTAAGGACCCAGCTTTGAGAGTCTAAGCTGCAGGAAGCCTGGCTCGCTCAGCTGGGCTTGCTCAGCTGAACCTGCTCAGCCTGGCTTGCTCATGGACAACTTGTTTTTCTGTGACAGCCAGGGTCGTGACCAGAGGATCTGCTTGTGGGATTTAGCAGAGGGGCGGACGTCGGTGATGGATTCTGTCTTCACAGAGAATGTGGGATTCTGCAGGTGCTCTCTGTTAAAGATGGCAGAGGGACGCTGGCTAATGGCCATGGCCTCCAAAGCCCTGGCAGAGGTAGGAAGTTTCTTGTTCTGGTGCTTGGGAGATTGTTTTGGTTTTGAAATGAGATCAGAAGGCTAAACATCATCACTCTCAAAATGCTCAAGAGGGGGCAGCACAACTAATAACAAGGATAGCACCCCAAGATTTGTCTGACATTTAAGTGCTTGCAGCTGATGATTGTCTGTTATGTGCAGGGGTTTTGAAATCTCTTCTGGTGCTGCTGAATACTGTTAAGGGGTACAAGAGTCCTTCTGGAGTCAGAAAGTCTGTCATCAGCTGGAGGTACTCATCCTCCATCTCAAGCTGAAAGTCATGTTTGGTGAGAGAAGGGGAGGTGCAGGTGATTTGTAATGCAGTACATGGTCTTCCACCTCAGGCTAATTCTTTAGCTGGTACTTTGGCTGGAAATAGTTGAATGACTATTGGCAGCTAGAGGTTTGCTCAGTGTAAGATAATTGTAGGGTCTGTTTCAGTTGCTACTGGCTAAGTCCACACCTAATACCCATTGTCACAGCAATCACTGACTGACAGCTTTGTTGTCTGCTTTGCTGAAATCCTACTTTTCTTCCCTTTGAAGGACTATGTGAGGACATCACACAAAAAATAATTTAGAATACTTGACATAAAAATACCAGAAACGTGGGGAAAGAAATAAAAGAAGTGACAGAAATATGGAAAGAAATACTGTAGCTAATTGCAAGCTGTTCCTGGCCATAAAAGGTCATAGGCTCTCTGGCCAGCAGGATGTGTATCTTGAAATGGAAAGCTGCATGTTTGATATACAAAGCACCGAGTGAGCACGGTACCTGCATTGCACGGGAATGTGAGCGTTTTCTTATTTACAAGTCAAGTACATGTTTAAGTACTTTGTTGGCTCACAGCCAGAACATTCAGCCTGTTGCAGAACTGAACAAACCTGTAGACACAACCACTGCACCAGCAAATACAACCACTCTAAGCGCCGTACCTTCTTGTGATCAGTGAACTCTCTCCATCCTACAGCAGTGCTCAATAACACTGAAGTTAAACAGAGCTGACAAGTGCATTCTTGTGTCAGCTGGAGAAGAGTTTTTGTGTCAGGCAAGGAACACACACACACTGTAGTAAAGAAGAATTAAATAATCATCTGGTCCAAAGAACAGACATTTACTCCAGTGTCTCTTACAACTCTGTTGTATTTTCATTTGTTGCCTGGGCCCTGCAAAGCGATAACAATTTGCTGTCTCCTGAGGTAAGAATTCCATGCTGTGTAAGAACCTCTGCATTACAGCTGGGTCGGGTTTCAATACATTCCCATAAGCTCCCATAATATATGGTGCTTCCAGATAGGCAGCACTGTGTGAGACACAGTACATTTGCAGCTTATGATTAAAATTAAGACTTAATAAGTGTTTATGCTTGGCTAGTGCCCAAAAAAAGAGTAATTCTGTCTTAAAACAGGTTCAGTCCATAAATAATGAGATCTGAACAGGCATTTATTTGTTCATGATTGCATTTAAATCACCAATTATGAGTTACATGCACTCTTCTTGCCAATTTGCCAGAAACATGTTAAAAGCTTTATTAATGTGAAAAAGAAAAAGGGTGTGTTTCCTTGTGGCCAGTTTTAGCCACCCAGGAACACTATTAACCTCAGGCAAAGGCAAATCTTTCTCCTATTAAGCAAAACCAATATAAACACAGAACTTCAAGTTTTAGGTTACAGTTGTCAAAGTACATGAAATAGTATTTATTGCTGAGGCTCAGCTGCCTCTAATGCAGGCAGTCTCTGCAATTGTCAATCTAGCAAAAGCAGCTCATGCCTCCTTGCCTTCTGCAAAAAGCTTTAATCATCTCTGTGGTTTTCTTTGTCCTGTGCAAGCTCAGCTGTAGCCCTTGTACCAGTTTGTTGGTTTTTCATCAAGGTAAAGCAAGGGAGATTTGGGCTTTTCCCTTTCAACCTACAGAAGAGTATTTACCACAGTGCACTCACCCCTCCTCATTCTGTAAAAGTTGCCATTTTGGAGAGCTCGTGATGAAAGACAGAAGATGAGAGCAGGTCACCTTCACAGCTTTAGCACATTTCCTGCAACAGTTAAGTTGGTCATTATGTCAATAGCAAGGAAGTTGCCAAGAGAAAAGCATCCTTTGTTGAGATTGTAGCTCCAAGGAACCAGAATTCCCAGAAGCTCAAACTCTGATCTGTTCCTAGGTTTGGTTATGTACTGGCTGGCCCTGTGCTATAGTCTCCATTCCTCCAATCTGGAGAGTAGTTTCCTGCTCCATTGCTAAGTGGCTTTGGAAAGTGTTCTGTATATTGTGTTCAGCACAGCGTCAACTCGCAGTCCTGGAGCGCAGCTGTCTGTTGGCAGGCTAGCTGACAACCTCTAGAAATAGGAAGATGTTCTGGCAAGCTTTGAACTAAAGGTACGGGATTGGAAAGCCATCGCAGCTGCCGTGGTCTTGATTGATAGCTCCCAGAGGAGCCATATTTGTGTAATAGCTCATCTCAGATGCTTAAGGAAATTCGCATGACTGGGGCTGTCCAACAGCACTGCTAGGCTCTCACACATTCTGAAATAGCCTGGGATGGCTGGTGGTGCTGGAGTTATCAAATGGCTGAAGCCCTTTACTTTTACAGGATGGTGCAGACCATTCTTTAATCAAAATGAAAGATCACCTGTGCTGGTTTGGGCTGGGGTAGTTAACTTTCTTCACAGTAGCCAGTATGGAGCTGTGGTTTGGGTTTGTGCTGGAAACAGTGTCAGTGATACAGGGATGTTCCCATTGCAGCTGAGCGGTGCTTACACAGAGGCAAGGACTTTTCTGCTCCACACCCCACCAGTGAGTAGGCAGGGGATGTCCAAATAGCTGGGAGGGGACACAGCTGGCACAGCTGACCCCAGCTGATCCCAGACAACATAGAATCACAGAGTCATTTAGGCTGGAAAAGACCTTTAAGATTGTCATACAAATCTGAGGTGAGAAAGAAAGGGAGATGTTCAGAGTGGTGGTGTTTGTCTTCCCAAGTTTTGCATGATGCAGCCTGGCTTTACTGGAGATGGCTGAACACCTGCTGGCCAATGGGAAGTGGCGAATGAATCCCTTGCTTGCTGCAGTCCACAGCTTTTGCTTTGCCCATTAAACTGTCCTTGTCTCAATCCATGAGTTTTCCTCACCTTACCCTTCTCATTATCTCCCCCATCCCACTGTGGGGAAGCAACTGGGTGGTGCTTAGCTGCTGGCTGGGGTCAAACCATGGCATCACCTTAATGTTTAAGAATGCATCTGAGAAACAACAATGTTCCTGGCATCAAGTTTTTCATACCTAAGAACTTGTTTCTCCATAGTTCCAGGCTTGAGAATCAGCCCAGAGTGAGGCACTACTGTGTCACTTGAAGGGACTCAAAATCTTCCAGCAGCAAACCACAAAGACAGACTCCCCTGATCTTACCTGCCATCACCCTAAGGTGAAAAATGAGCTACTTCCGTAGTAGAGGAAGGACTTGCCCAATGCTAAATAATAATAATCAGGTCCATAATTTAGTACAGCGCAAGCAATGTAGTACTCTGCTCCATAGACAGAGAGCAGGTGTTTAACACAGTATTGACTGACCTGCTTTGAAGATGGTCAGACGAGTGTGTTAGAATTACCTGTGTGCCGTCGCTGCTCCAGCCTGCACTAGCAAGTCATTCTGGGTTTACGCTTTGTTAGCACAGTCAGCCAGTAAATAAATCCACTGCAGTTACATACATTGCCTGTGTTGCCATGACAGAACGGAGGAGATGATGCAGGTGTCCACAGGTGAGTGTAACAAAAAAATTAGCAACAGAGATTGAAAAGGGGGGAGAGGGAAGAGGCAGAGAAGTGTTTTCAGGGTCAGCAGTCTGCAATATTATCCAGTCTGTGAAGAGAGTCATCTGCTGCATGCAATGCAGATGAAATACTAGACTGGAAGAAGAGGATGAGTTCATTCTAGGAGTTCTTTGCCTACTCTCTCCTAAAGCAATGCATTTCTTTAGAAAGCTGTACATTCCCCTACAGCTCCAACCTAACATACATTCCTCGGTTTCCTTCAGACAGTTTTTACTGGAAAAGCTTGTATTAGCCTTAGCCACCTGAAAAGACTTGTGTTTTTAACGGCAGAATTTGGACCTGGAGCCTGACCAAATACTCTTGTTTTCCTGATGTCAGGTTCAGGTTTTGGAGCTGCCATCCAAGACATCAGTCTGTACCTTGAAGCCAGAGGTGGGTGCCAAGCTGGGCATGCCCATGTGTCTGAAGTTATGGCAGGTAAGGCAAGAGCGCCTGCTAATTGTGAAATGTTTTCCCTGTGATTCATTTTATATGAAGCACATGAATCTTTCCTCACTTGGATTTTGATTTATTATCAAACCAATCAAGTAATTATACTATTAAAGGGGGGAAAGATTTGTGAACATCCTTAATGTAACTTTCAGAGCTTTCCAAGCTTTAATGGAAGATTTGCTCAGGGAAAGCTTTGTATCCTAAGGACAGATATAGGGTTTGCATCAGTCAGGAGGAAAATGAGTGACTTACCAAAGCCAGTTGTTTGATAGGATTTCTTGCTGCATTACGAGTGATGGGAAATGATTGGGTTACTTCAAAACAGTGATTTTAATGGCAGATTACATTCACCTCAATGCCTTCAGGACAAGGAAGCACTCTATGAACATTTCTATTCCAGACACACAATAGGAACAAAATACTTATGGTGGTGTTGACTTTGGACAAAAAGGTAAATAAAAGCAGTTAATGACAAACCCCATATTTACAGAGTATCTAGCAAATCACGTTTATAGGATGCCAACAGTGAAAGACAAGTAATACAAAAAGGTGGCAGTAGAGGGAGGAAGGAGTTCAGGTGGCTGGCTCTCAGTCTCCAAAGAACTGGTGGCAAGACTGATTCCCAGTTTAACCCCCTGACCCACATACTGTTCTAGGTCTGCAGTACCACCCGAGCTGACTTCAAGTACATTATTCCTGCAGAGTCATCTGAACATTTGTATTGAGTTCAGCTGGAAAAGTAACCAGTCAGTTGTGAATTTGAGGTCTTAGTGTCTTCACTCGAGGTCCTGAACAATCTGAGGTCTAAAGGAATTCAGTTGCTGACTTCAGACAAATGTAGGAAAGGCCACAGTTCAAGTCTCATGCTGTAATTAAAAACCTGGGGGGGAGAAATCAGAAGGAAAATTAAATAGACTGATTAGACTGTTATTAAACAGAAAGTTTCTCCTAAAAATGCAACCAGTATTCAGTGCTCCAGGAAATGAATAGGGCTGTCTGTCTCCTGGACATTTTTAATGAGATGAAGATAACTGAGGAAATGTTCAGTGTTGAAATTTCTGTTGCCGGTATAAGAAGTCCTCTGTCCCTGCCATATTGTCTACATCCATTAATATTGCTATTCCTCTAGGAAGCAGAGCAGGTGCAGTCTTAATCTTATGTTGTTTTTAATTGTGTTGCAAGTGGGGATAAAGCAGGGTATGGGGAATTGGGAGAAGTAAATTATTCCATGCAAATTCTGGCTTTGGGAAGTCACCACAACTTCCTAGACTGCAGCAGGCAAGGATAGATAATCCCTTAGTCTCACAGCTGTATTTGCTCTTTTACAAATGTGTGCAACTTGGTTTAAAAGCATGGGGAGGAGGATTCTCTTAAGGGCAAATAATTACATGTGGTGTACCAAATCGATGCTCTGCATTCTGTTTTGTGGTTTCACTGGAAGCAGCTCAATGAGTAACCCCCTAAGCATAAAAGCAGAACACGAGCTAAGCCAGGCGCAGCCCTTCCTGAGCAGAGGCCGTCCAGGATTCCCCTGCACACTGCTGCATTGGGCAATACCCAGCCAGGAGATGAGCACTCCCAGCGCGGCGCTCATGGACAGCATGTTGCCTAAGAGACTATTCGAGGTTGCTTATGGCACAGTAAATGTTAACAAGTTGAAACAGAAGCTGACATGGAGAGAACTACATAATGGTCTGAAGGAAGTATGCTCAGGGTTGTTGTCCAAGCACAGCCTGAGGGCTGCAGCCATGTGTCATCATATTTTTCTGTATGCCAGTAAAAAACTGACCCAGGGAAACAGTGCACCTCACCTGCAGCGGAAGGAACTGGGAACTTCACTGGAGAGCAGAAGGAAATGGAGGCTTGTAGATTTAAGCCTCGATGGCTTCTCCTAGGCATTAAAAAGCATGCAGCACTTTGTCTTTCTGAAGCATTTCCCCCCTCATTTTACTAGATCTGACCTTACATGTATTAGTTAATTCAATGAGTTTTTCCTTAAATATGTTAGTTAATTCAGTGAGGTTTTTTCCTTAAATGTATTAGTTAATTCAATGAGGCTGTTTTCCTTTTGCAAGTTCATATTCTTAAATGCATGGTCCCTTCAGCTTCACACCTTCCTGCTATTACTAATTGGGTGGAGTAGGATTTGCTGGAGTAAGGACAGTCTTCCCTTAGATTTTTTTGCACTCCCTGGGGAAGGCATCGTGTTGCGTAATGGTGCAAACGAAATAATTCAACAGGAATAATACATGTAGAAACTGGAAATGCAGAGTTACTACTTTATATAAACTATAGCAATTATTCCTGTTGAGTTGACAGCAGATCACCTTTTCTTCCTTCCTTGACAGTTATCCAAATGCAACAACAAAACACTCAGCTTAGGAAGAGCAGTGATTTATAATGTAATTTTTCCCCTGAAACAGAACATGAATGGTGAAGACTTTTCACCAGCAATGGCCGTTATTAGGAACTGAAATAAACAGGCTTGGTGGGGTGGGTGTCAGGCTGAGAGCTCCCCTGATCTGTTAAGAAGCTTTTATTTACATTCAATTGCATGTACCCATTGAAATACTACACTTCACTTGGATAGGGAAAGTCAGGAAGAAGTATGGCAGCCTTCATTTCATAGAAACAAGAGAGCAATCTTAGATCTCACTTGCAAATTCCTGCTTTTCAAATCTGAGATGCCCAGAGCACACACAAATAAAAGGTTGTGCTTGGTGTTTCCCACGTTGCTGAGCATTCACCTGTCTCTCTTTTCTTAATGAGGGCTATGAGCACCTATGAAAATCTAGCCATCCAGCTCCGAGCCAGGCAGAGCAGCCCACCCTGCCCTGTTTCTCTGATGACAGCTGTATCTCCTTCAGAGCCCCAGGGCTCTGGAGGAGTCGTGCTCAGAGAAAAGCAGTACAAATAACTGGGGGTGGAGGTTATGCACAAACAGAGGCTTTGCAAAACTTAGTGGAAGTACCTATGAAATGCTGCATTTTGCTTTAAAGGTCTTACCCTTTATTAAATATAAATGAAACCAGAAATACTCATTTCAGGAGTATTGTTTTTAAACTTCTCCCAGGGACTTTCCATCCAGAACAGCAGATGGGCTGACATTAATTCACATGTATTTGGCTCTAATGTTAGATTATTTTAAGAAATCCCAAATTTGACAGGAAGATTGTGCACAGTTCTGAGCATTATCAGAGAGCCTTTGTGGGCCTTTCTAGCTAGAGTGTGTTCCCTACCCTGCCAAAAGAAAGAGGAACTTAAAGCAAGGAGTGAGGCTCCTGCGATTCCAGGTGTGGACAGCCCTGTTCAGAAAGATGATGTTGGGGATTTCCCCTGGTTTCCTCCTTTTAATGGGCAATTTTCTTCCCTGCTCATGCAATCCATGCCTTATTTAAACACTTCTTTAGACTGAATAAATCTGAGTAAGAACATGAAGCTGTTACTCAGCAGTCTTATTACCAAGACCACCCATCTCTTGTTAGTTTAACTCCCCCTAGAACAAATAATAACCAGTGGGATAATAGTCTGGACCATTCACAGAGGCAGTGAGGCTTTGGCCACTGCAAGTTTGTATCATGACATTGGCAGCCTGCAAGTCTGAAAACCATCGTTTAATAATGCAATACCAGTAAACATTAATTCTTTATACGTGTACTTCACCTTTATTTTTAACTGAATACCAAAGGAACAAATCCTGTAGGCTCAGACAGGATTTGGAAAGGGCTGAATAACCCACTGGCTACATTTCTTAGATGTGCCTGCATGAGATTGCCATAATCCCAATGCCTACTTTGGTGTTTCTTCTCCTACTAAAGCACTAACTGGCACTAACAGATGCCTGGCTTTTAGTTGCTTTTGGTTAGGGATTTGCATCTTCACTCAGCCAGTCACTGCTTCCAGCCAGGGTCATTAGTCTTTTTGCTGGAGCAATGATGAATATTTTCCTTAAGTGTGACATGTAATCCAGTAATGTTCCCTTCTTTGAGTTATTTCAGAGGCTTAAATAAATTAGGTGTCTGCCCAGGGTGCCATGCCCTTTGACCTGTGACATCATTAATCAAAATAGCTTTCAGTTGGTTACAGTGGGACTTGGGCACCCATTAACCCGTTGGTGACTCACCCAGAGATTCCTGAGGAGAGGTTCTGTGTTTACCTTTAAGCACTGTGGTGCACTTGGGTAAATGACCCCCACGTGTAACCCCACGCTTGGCAGTGTGACACTGGGATCTTTAAAAACGGCACCTCCTCCAGTGTCCATACAGGTTTCTGTAGCTTCACAGTAACTCAGCTGCTTTAAGTGATTCCGTTTAAGGAGCACAAACAAAACTGAGGCAGTGAAGCTTCTGAAAGCATCAGGCAGCGTCTTTTTCAGATGTCATAGGGTCTGTTTTTTCAGAGAGAACGTTGCTATATGTGTATGTAAAAACCATAAGTGCACATCAGCAGTTACCTAGGAGCTCTTTCTGTCAGTGGATGGACTATCCAGACGTGACATGCAGACTTCCAAACTTTTCACTTCTACACCACTCAACCTTTTAATTTGTTTTCTTGGTGCTTGGACTGAAACCTGCCTGGGGGTGATAATTTTCCTAACAGACTATTTACTCCTCAAACAATTTTACTTTTCCCTTGATCAGGTCAGCTGTGGTTCACAACCTTTGCTTCTGGCTGGCTATGAAGATGGATCAGTGGTCCTTTGGAATCTGTCAATGGGAAAAGCATTGAGCCAACTTGCTTGCCACCAGGAGCCGGTGATGAGCCTTGACTTTGACTCGGAGAGGACCAAGGGGATCTCGGGCTCATCTGAAAAGGTGCTTAGCATCTGGAGCCTCAATGAGCAACAGAACCTCCAGGTCAGGATCATTGGCCCTCTAGTGTCATTTATCCCACTTTGCACTAACAGTTTGATAGAGTGAAAAAATACTTAGTCATGAAGAGGAGTTGTTGCAGATCTCTAGCTAATTAATCACAGACTGGTTAGAATGTCTGTGCTATGTGACTAGACTTAGCAAAAGATGGTGAGGATGTAAAAAAAAGGAAAAAAAAAAACTTCTCTCACATGTTTCTGGTTTTACCAAAGTTGCAACAGGCACACAAGCCTAGCATTACTCAAGCCATTGCCTCTGTATCTTCATTTATCATGTTAGTAGTATCCAGCTCTCGGAATGTCCTAAACATTATAAATTACTTATAAAAATGAGAAACAAAGGATTGCTTTACCAAAGGTTCTGCTTGAATGGAGAGAGCTTTCTTTCCACTGTGGGAAAGGCAGAAATGCTCCACTAAATACTTCACAAACAAAAAGAGCAAGAGTAGCCCAGCTCGCACCAAACGCACAGGAGGTTTAGGCGACCAATGTCCTTTGGTGCCTTTAGAGCCCTAGCTGGAGACAGGGAAAATAACTTAACTGGAGATAGCAGTTGGCGTCTGAGCTACGCATACCTGGAAGGGCTGGGTTAGAAGGAGGTCTCATAATCACCACTTCAGGCTCTGCTACTGAATGGCAATAAATACTGTTTAATCTAGACAACTTTAGCAAGTGTTCCAACAGTGTCAAGGGGTTAAGTAGGTTTTAACTAAGTGTGGAAATGAAGTGCATAAATAAAAAGCTTGTGAAAATTAAAATGGACCAGGTACAGCCTCTGCTTAAAGTGGCAGTTGTCCCCTGAACACACAATAAATAGGGCCTGAGCCAGTCCCTGTGTGTCCCCTGTATCATCCTTGAGAAGAGCTGCTGGATACACTAATTCACTCTTCCAGCCTGCAGCTTTTGTGGAGATCTTCTGGTAGGGTGGTAAGTTAATGCTGTTTTCTGAACAGTGTTGCAGGAAGAAAAGCAAGTGCTTGTTCATCCAGTGGTGACTCATCACCTGGGGGACACTGTGAAGGTACATACTGTGTTAGGCATCCCCACAGAACTAGTGGTAGGGTCCTAGGACACCAGTGCATGTACTGTAAATGCATCCAGCTGAGGTGAAGTTTGGAGGCCACAGCACTCACTGAGGACATCTGAACTTTAATAAGCAATATGGCATGAAGTAAGAGAGGCACTCTAGACTCTGAGTAAGTAGCAAAGACATTCTAAGCTAATGTGATAAAGAAAAAATGAACCAAAGCTGATACACAGTTGTCATGATTCAGGAGGGTTTTGGTTGCCTTCCCTCCCCCTGCCCCACCTTTCCTGTCACTGTTGACACACAGGTGGTGTCATTAGCTCACAGAAGTAGAAGGAAAGTGAGCAAGTGAAGAAACTTGGTATTAAAACTAGTTCTCCAAGGCCAAGGTGTTAGGAGTCTGATATCATGATAAGCTTTTTAAAGCTTGCAAATACTCCAGAGCTGGGGAGGAAGCTATTCCTTCACATTAATTGTAGCAAAGCTTGTTCCTAAGTTCAAAGAAAATACTGTTCCCTACAGCACATTTCAGTCCTGAGTTTAACTGTAATGGAGGGTTACAGGTAGGACTCACAGGAAAAACCAGCAGTTGTTCACATCAAATATTCCAGGTATGGTTTGCATGGGGCATTCACATTCCCAGGCCTGTAGGATTAGTTACATCTTCAGCACATCACACTAAGGGCAGAAGCTGCGCTCAGAAGAAATTTAAATACCAAACATAATAAACTCTAAGTAATGTTTCTGTGCTTCATGTGCAGTGTGAATGCCCTAATCTTTCACAGGAGCACTCCAGCTTGTCAAGGACATAGATTTAAGGGGTTTTTCCACTATTGCATTAATAATATAAAACAGATGGGGATATTTTTTATTTTTTTTACCCTGACATTCCAGGTACCTGAGGTAATGGTAGATGGTGGAAAACCACTCAGTGGCACATTATTTTTATTCTAAAAGGTTTTAATAAGTAAATGTGGCACACAGCTATCTGCTGTTGGAGAAGTAATGATGCAATGATGCTACTTCAGCTCTGTTTTGAGTGGCAATGTTCCAGTGTGTCAATGAATAGATGATGAAGGCAACTTCATAGTTTATTGCTATGGGGAAAGTTTGGTGTATTGTCTTCTACAAAAAGTTGCTTAAATCATCACTGTCAGCAACTGACTGGATTGGTTATGAGCCCTCTGATTTGGACAAGATAGTGCAATTATGTGATGATGTTTGTGATAGAAGGTAGGAGGTAAACAGCTTCTGCAAGTGAATAAACAAAGCAGACCTAAGCAATCTGATAATCACAGAAGCTTCTTTATATATGAGAAGAGAAAAAAAATCTGTAATGCAAGCAAGCACACGTTTTGGTGGTTGGATCGCTGAGGTTTGTCCCTCAAATGCTTAGGGCTGCTGCTACCTTGACTGCTTTTCTAATAGGAACAGGACCTGACAACATGATTTGAGTGTGGGAGAGGGAGATTTAAAAAGAGAGAGAAAAGTCATAGCTAGCACATGTTAGCGAGCAAAGGGGAATATCTGTTAGCCTCAGCACCTCAAAATTTCTCAGTGCATCTGGTAATAGACACAAGTGCCCCTGGTCACGACTGTTTTCCCCTGTTTTCTTAGTTACAAGCAGGATTGCTGGTTAGGAAATGATGCTCGTTTGCATTTGACTGCAGTAGTTGCCCATAAATGACTGGATGGCACAAATCCTGGTGCTAGGATTTCACCTAGCTGCATGTACATTGAGCAAGATGTTCTACTTTGCTTTTCTCTCTCACCTCTTGTATTTGCAGATCACGCACAAATGCCCCCTGTTCCCTCATGTTCCATAGCCAGAAGGCATCATCATTATAGGCTTCGTTTTCAAGTTGTAACTTGCTGATGACATATGATTTCTCCCAGTTGCCCTGATTTTGCTGTATGGATCTTGCCCATATAATTGACAGTAATGATGGGAAGCACCACGCCCAGGACTGGTTATAGCCATTAGCTAACAATATCAGTTACAGAGTGAGGCCCATCTGACATTTGCTAGGCTGGTGATGTAAGTAATGAATCTTTTCCTCACCAGTGTGCGTATGCCAACAAAAATCCCACTGAAGCCTTGTCGCATTAGCTTGACTGGAGAGTCTGGAAGAAGATGGGGACTAGCAAAAAGCACTGCTCTAACAGTAGCAGCCACACAAGAGGCCCATGTGCAGCCTCCCACTGTTCAAGCAAAATTTGCTGTCCATGTTCTCAGTTGTAGACATGGTAGTCAGGTCTTTTTTTTATAGGGGAATGTGTGGAGCATACAAGTTTCATTTGGCCTTTTGTCTCATCAGATTGCACATCTCCTGCTGTCTGAGTAAGTTGCTGTTACACAGCTGAACGATAATTGCTTATAGCTTTGTGCCTGTAAGACTCCAAGATGCCTTCAACTGCCTTTGAAACCAACTTTGACCAGCATTTCTGGAGCTGCAGCTTTCCACATCCAGCATTATCATTAAATTATCTGCAATTAATATATTATTTTCACTCCTGTACTACCTGTGTGTCATGGAATGTGCTTCAAGGAGGAAAGCTCCTCAGATGTCATACACTTGCCACTCCCACCTCAGAAAAGCAGCAAACATAGCATATTAAAACATGCTTTGGTACAAGACAGCTACAGATTTCAGCATTAAGTAGAGGGTGGCATTAATGTGCAATTTCCAGATGTGTTTTTAAATAACAGCACCCCAAGTTCAGCAAACACTCAAAAGATGTTTTCCACAAAACCCAGGCTGTTTCAACATGCTGCACGCACAGTCACACTGGAGTGCCTGTGCTGTGAGCTCAGAGGCAGGCTGTTGACTAATGCACGTTACCTGAGGTGAGAACAGAGCAAGTGTTTTACACTGAGCTCTCGTTCTGTGCCCCAGGGGAAGCTCCCGTTGGCAGAGTGAAAACTATTCCTTCCAAGGGCTATGTGCTGGGCAGCCCCAGTGCCTCCTGAAGAAGCTAGATGTTTTTCCTTGTCATTGTGCCCCTTAGAAATTTGTGCCCCAGTAGTCTCCAAACAGTAACAAAAGGCTTCCAAGGTTGAAATCAGTAACTTGGTCATAATCCCCTTCTTGGAATTTGGTGTAAATAAAAGTCTCTTGGGAAGAAGTACTAGAAATACAGATTTCCTGACATTGAAACCTAATTCCTGGAAGCATTCCTTTCTCAAGACTCCGGTAAATGCTACCACAGCTTATTGGGGTTTTTGTGAGGGGCCACATGAGTAGAAATAAGTAGCAGGTAGTTTAAACATCAGCAGACTCTCAGCATGGGAATACTTCAGGAGCAGGGGGAAAATTTGTTTTATATATATATATATATATAGCCATAGTTCTGAACGTTGTTGTTCAGGCTTTGCTGGAAGAGCAAAGCTGTGTTGTGGTCTGGTTCTCAAAACCCTGACTCAGAGCTTTGCACGTGACAGAATATTGCTTTAAATGCAAATATAAACTGAAAACATATAAGGGATGATTTTCTTTTTGGAGAATGGTGCTGAAGAGAGGCTCAAGTTAAGCTCTTTTCCATCTTACTCTGTCACACTGTTCTCACTAAGGCACCATCCACCATGTTGTGAAAAGCTCCATAGTACCTGTGTGACACCAATGTGTATGGGTGAGCTCTGTACCTTCTAAAAGCTCCAAAGATTCCTTTTCCTTCTGTTTTAAACAATTAGAGCTCATCTATTACTTTCTCCCACAGGTTTACAAAACACACAGACTTGTCAATGCTGGCATATCTGATGTCACCATCCGTCCAGACAAGAAGATTTTAGCAACAGCAGGGTGGGATCATCGCATCAGGATCTTTGGCTGGAAAAAAATGAAGCCCCTAGCAGTCTTGGCCTACCACACAGCAACCATCCATTGTGTGTCCTTCTCAGATCACAGCCAGCCCAGTGAGAGACTGATGGCAGCTGGCTCAAAAGATCACCGCATCAGTATCTGGTCAATATATACTCAGACATGATGTGTTCTGCACTGCTGTGGACTAAGAAAACAGGACTGGTGAAGCAATTCTTTACACTGGAATTAACACGTGGATGTGGGAACGCAGTAGAATGTATTTCCAGAGTGAAGTGAGAGTCCTCAGTTACTTTTTACACTTGTTCAAACTGCTTGTTTCCTAGAGAAGAAAATGGATTCTGACAATTCCCAACAAGGACCCAGAACAAGCCGCTGTGACTTCTGCTACAGGCTTTGTAACAGCTTTTCTGTGGCAGGTTGCTTTAAAAGCCTGCACCAATATCTTCTTTTGTGAAAAAGGACTGGAATCCTTCAGACTGGGGGGGGCAGAATCCATCTGTTTGTAAGTCATTTGTGTATCAAAGAATCTGAACCAGTGTAAAATATCTCTCTTTGTTGGAATTTATACACATTACACTACCTCCAGTGGTTTCTCATTGTCAGTTACTTTTTCTTCCCCATAACTGAAAGGCTATCAGAACAACCTTGATTTGTTCACACTTCTGTCAGTTTCTAACTTAAACCAACAGTCAGGAATGTGACTAGGGACGGCCTTTGGCATTTATGAATTTCATTACATCTCCTGTCACCTCCAGCCTCTCAATTAATCACAAGAAAGAAAGAGGAAAAAAAAGAAAGAAATCTTCCCCTGCACTGCAAAGCTAAGTAAAGCCTTTTATAGTGCCAGTGCTAAATCCTTTCCATAGACTGACTAGCTGAAGGATTTAAACTCAGCAATCCAATTAGCACCCTTCTCCTTAGAGAGTTAAGGGTAAGTTTCAGCAGGGCCAAGTCTGGGATTCAGCTACACAGCTTCCATTAACATTTAGGCAACTGCATGGACAACTGTGCAAATGGCTCCATTAACTTGGCACATCTACGGCTGGGGAAGCTGAAATTCATTCAGGAAGGGATTTTTGTTTGAATGCTGAAGCAGTATTTGCATTCTTTGGAAGCCCCTTAGCCATACACCAGCCTGCTCACAAGGACTGGTTTGTTAAAAAGGAGCTTTACAAGCTGAAGTGGTCTGTGTCCAGGCTGTGCACTGCTGATACTTTACTGGAAGTACTTGTTTCTGCCTCTGTACCGAGCTGGACATCAAAGAAAAAGTCACCAGCATCAAAAGCCCTTAGAAAGTGTTTCAGGGAAAACACAAGCAAGTGAAGGCCTGGGTCTGCTCTCCAGCTGTGCTGTACAGGCAGAGAATACGCTGGACTAGAAGCCTCAAGCACCAAGCCTGATGTTCTTTCCATTAAAACACAGACACAGGCTGCTTGTGGCCTCACACATATTGGAGTGTGCTGACACTTTAAATAATGCATTTCTTTGATTATTTCTTTACTGTTCAGTAGCTGCATGCAGGATCACATTGCAATTGGAAGCTAAAGACTAATTTTGAGCAATCCTGAATTAAGGGGAAGTGCTGGTGTTCATTACATCTACCAGACAGAGCTGCATAGATGCTAAGTGCTCCATCTCCACCTACCATTCACACAGAGGAGGAGCTATCTGCACCATACAAGAGGCTCCAGCCTGCAGCCTGGAGCTGGAACAAGATAGGGCCCTTCTCCACAAGCCTGCTGTTTTTCTTTGATTCCCTTTCTTAAAGCAGCTCTGAATTGACATAAATAAAAAAATGAACAATAAATACAGAAACCATTGTCATCTATGGTCTAGGGACTTGCAATAGGGTGTTTGCAAAGAGATTTCCTTTTGACTGTCCTGTCTTATACTATACCACATATGAAGCCCATTGGCAGTCTAGGAATTGGTGCCTCGCATTTGAGTAGTGCTCTTGAAACAGAGCTTAGTGACCTGTTGTAGGGGGATAATTTCACATTCAGTTTTTAAAAAGACAAAATCCAGTGGATAGAAACTTGGGCATTTCTCCTCTCCAGAGGGGGCCCTACCCTGAGCTTTAAGCTGTGTAATCAGTGCACCTTTTAATCAACAACCTTGAAGTGAGAGCTGATGAAGGCCCATGCCATGTCAAGCTGGTGGTTGGGCACTGTCCTGGCAGGTGAAAAAAACCATCTCTGCATCTCCTCCAGAATGGACCTATGCATCCTGTGTCAAAAACCAGCACGTTATCCTCCCCTCAACTCTGCAGTACAGAGTTAGAGGCACAGCTGCTACCATCATTTTGCATGGATCAAAGCCAGGAACACTTTTTGGGGACTCCTGGTACCACAGGCATGGGGTTGCTTGGTGATGGAGGCCAACATGCTTTTGAGTTTATCAAATTAAAACAAAATAAATCCCAAACCAAACCCCAAACAACCCCAACTGTCAAGCCATATGGTCAGTCCCTGCACTGTGAACCCACACCTAGTGTC
This sequence comes from Melanerpes formicivorus, assembly GCF_026170545.1. NCBI lineage: Eukaryota > Metazoa > Chordata > Aves > Piciformes > Picidae > Melanerpes > Melanerpes formicivorus. Next base: position 2,764,854 of record NW_027142388.1, on the reverse strand, counting down.
TTTTCTCAACTCTGCACCTCTTCTGTGAAAAGTTCATTTTCCCCCATTCTTCCCAAAGGACTGGAGAGCTGTTCTGCAGTAGCCCTGGGGTGGAGGAGTGGCCTGGAGGGTGCAAGCATTCCTCTCTTCTCCATGGCAGCAAATAACAGCCTACACTGTTGGGCAGTTTCCCCAGAATTGAGCTGTAGGTTTAATGTTCATCCAGCAGAAAAGGAAAGGAAATCCAGGGCCCATTCATCTTGGGCAAATGGTGGTAGGAAATGAGGAGGGCCAAGTAGTAATTGCTTTCTCCTCTCATCCTTTTGACAGGAAAAGGCAGCTGTGCCACCAGAGAGTACTGAGAGTAGTGAGAAGCCAGTTTCAGGACTGGAGTGAGGACTTAGAAATCTCTCCAACATTTCAGGGCAGCTCTAGTCTCAGCACCTCCCTTATTCTGAATGCCAGTTAGGAGCACCTGGTGCTCCAGGGCCACTGTAAGATTCCAAGGCTTTGGTGCAGTGTGGCACTGCTGCTGGCAGCCTGGCTGATGGGCTGGCTCACAGCCACCCTACACAGTTCTAGACCTCAGCTCCCAAAGCAGGACACAAACCACATCTTTCCTGAAGGCCCATGCACCTTACATCCATTGTAGGCAACAAGGTCTGATGCAAATACTCTAGTATTGGCACAGTGGCAGTCCCCTAGAAGAAGAGATTAACACCTCTGTTACTGCTATCAATCTGTCACCAGTGCTGTTAGATCAGAGCCCAGAAGTTAGGAACTCAGGTATATTCTCTCTGAAAAATGCCATTTACTGTCAACATTGGTGTCTGAAGTAATTACAGAGATTCAAGGGATGTTTAGATCTGCTAAGAGGTCTCTCAGAAGATACTCTGAAGATTACTATGTGCTCTCAGAGCTAACTTGGCACCCTTTTCTGGGGGTTAAATATTTATGTTTGTCTGATTAGGTAGATTTAAAAATAAACTCAGCCATGTAAGCACAAATTGAAAATGAGGGCATGAACTGCAGCTGAAATCCTACTAGTAGGCAGAGTTTCATCAGCTTCCAGAGGAAGGACACGTGTTGCAGAGCTGCTTGCAAGAACAGACCTATCCCATCCTTATTTACTTCCTATTCCCAAAGCCCAATCCATGTGATACTTTCATGCAATTAATTAACACTTTACATCACTGCTGATTTTATTTCAACACTGAGTAAAGGGATTTTACTTTTTTTCCCAAATTTCTGATTTCATTGAAATGAGCGACCAGAGTACATTAGTTTGATCCAAAGTTGAGCCTCAATGCCATAGTCTCAATGTGTGCTGCAGTCTTCAGAAAGTTTATTTACTTAGACAACCAACCTGGACTTCCCCAGAGTAGAAAGGAAGAGCAGTATATATAGCTGGAGACTGTAAAATACACTTGCCTGATTGCATCTAGGAAATCAACAGTTCTTTTTTTCTGAGAGAAGGAAAAAAAAAAGAAGTCAAGGTCTTTACAATTCTAGCAAGCATGGTTATCACCTGCAATTTCAGCTGACTCAAACATTGTGAGTTAAGAACCACCTTAAATTTTAGAGCTGGCTCTGGAATCTCACCTGCCAGAAACAGGGCTAGCCTGTACCTGGCCTAGAGGATTCAGGAGTAAGGGTGATAACAGCTAAATTACTACAAAAGGCTTCCTCCCACGAGTCACTGTCTTTGGCACTGTGAGAGGGAAGAAGGCAACCAGCATCCATAAACTAACAGAAATAAATCCCAAACACTAGTGTTTGTGCAGCAATTACATGGAATATTTATCACCACTGGAATGAGTGGTGATCTCTGACCCTCAAATGTTTTTTGCAAATTCACCCATTAGTTCCAAGTCCTTCCTCACATCAGTAGATGAGCCATAAGGCATTGCAGTCATATGTAGAGATGAGCAAGGAAAAAGAAGATTAACTGTATTTGTAGTAATGAGTGAAAAAGGAAGCAGGCTGAGGGCCTGCAATGAGACAGTTGTTAAGTTCAGCCCTTTACAATGTAGTGCTGTAGCAAGCCAATAAATTACTCTCTGCAGCTTGACTTGGATTGTTGCAAAGATTTGAGCTTTAAATAGCAGATTTTTATAGTTAAGACAATACTGGCTTCTGAACGGCTTTGGATTTTAGCACGTTTAAGATGCATCTACAAAGCCAACATACAAATTAATAAATCTTTCCTTTAATTCAGTCTGCCAAGAACAAAGATAGAACACTGACTACTGCAGGAGCCATGTTAGTGATGTAAACCAAAGGACTGAGGATTAAACAAGGATTACTGAGCACTAAATCAATGTGTTTCCTTTTCTGGCTGTGTGTCGGGTGTGAAAGTATGGATCATTGCAGAGAACATGGCACATGACTGCCTGGATTAGTATTAGACAATGTTACAGCAATGCTGAGACACAGTTTGATGTCAAAGCATAACCAGTGTACTACCAAGGAACTGATGGTGATGCCCTAGAGGAGAAGCCATGAGGCTTTTGTTGTTTGCAGTATTCTGAAATGCCAACCTCGGTCCCCCTTCCTACAGTAGGTTTTTCAAGTAAACCTGGCTGTGTTTAATCCCTGCCCTACTCCTCTGGATCATGCTGCAGGTTTGTTTTGTAATGTGATTGTCCAGAATTAAGATTGTACTGGAGCTTTTGGCCATTCATTTAAGGATCTCACAATATGAAACTAAACACAAAAACACCCCATGTCTGCACTAAATGTAATTTTGTTAATAGACTGAAGCACACTGATTGTGAATCTGCCCAACAGGATCAAAGTAGGCAGAGAGCAAGTAGCCACATTCTGGATACCAAATTCTGTGTCCCCTGACTTTTGCACATCCTTTTTGGTCAAGACAAGACCAGTAGTGGAAGCTTGTGCTAGTTAGTCCCTTCCTGGGTGTGATTTTATGTACCACTGCCCCTTATCAAACACTACAAAGCAACAGGTCTGTTTGGACGGAGCCATCTGCTCCCCTGTGCATTTCTAAAGCCTACTAAGAATTTTGTTCCTGAGCAGCGACACACCCAGAATATATTTAGCAGTGATACACACCTCCAGATATATTTAATGCTCATATTGGAGGAGATAAATTTTGGTTTAGTTATTACTGTCTTATTCCCCTTCAACAGAATCCCTGACCAATACTTTGACACTACAATGTATTACTGCACCACACAGCTGGGACCACAGCAGTGTATTTTTAAAGCTGTACACCAGCTCACTTCCAAAAGCACTTGCTTTTATCTCCACAGCATCCTCTTTTAAAGGTGTTGGAAGACTAGGAAATCCTGTAAACCATAACCTACACCTCTCCATGAGCCAGTGCTCACCCCAAGGAGTGTCTAAGTATTTCTCTGCTATGAACAGTTGCATTGCCAAATGTTACAGTGTCACTGGAGGCAGCAGCATGGGGGACTGAGGTCTTGAATTCAGCAGCCACATGTGCTGCAGAACCATCCCAGAGCAGTGCTGGCTATGTCCTTACAGGAGAGCCACATGGCCATGAAAAAAAAAATAATTCTCACAACCATCTATTACAATTTTAAGTTTTAACTGGGGGGGGGGGGAGGGGGGGGGGGGAGAAGAAAACTGTAACTTTGACGTTATAGTGGGATGCTGTTTCCTCCTCATTTATATTCACAGATTAAGTAAGCTGGTGCAGCAAAAGCTACAGAAACTCTTTGGCACTTTCTGGACACCAATGATCTCTCTTTCCTACCAGCTGCAGGGTTGATTTTGATCCTGATTATGTCCAGATCAGAGAATCTGGGGAGGATGTTAAAATGCTGAGGCATTACTCTGCTCTGGTGTCTCATGAATGCAAAAGGTACATTTTCCAGGCAGCCATGGCACTGCTCGCTATAAACATGTTCTGACATAGGTAGGAGGAAGGTTGGTGTGTTGGGTGTACGTAATAACTTTAAACATGGCAGGGAATGTGGACATGGCATTTGTCTTGATGCTAATTAAAAAAATTGCTGATATGAAATCTCAGTGATTCATGGATACATTGTCTGTGTTCACAGAAAAGCATCTAGGCTGTTTTTAACATAATACTGATGGTGAGTATTATCCTTGCAGGGCTTTTTGCCTCAGATATTTTGATGGCATGCAGACTTGGCATCATGCTAAATAGAGACATTGGGTCTTTATAGTTTTATCTCTTGAGCCCATCTGGTTTGAAGTTGTTGACAACAAGCAGGAAAGAAAGACTCACTTCATGTTTGCTGAAATAAAAGAAACATGTAAGGCAGTGCTCAAATAAAATCAGCCTGAGAGGAGGGCTGCTGCACCCCCATCTCACCACCCCTCTTTTGCTCTTTTAAGATGACTGGAATGGGACAGCTTTGTGTGCAACCTCTCCACTCTGAGAGCCAGTGCTGACTGCCTGCTGTTGGAGCTCACAGCCCAGCCAAAGGGCGGCTAAAGCCAGTAGGAGAGAGCACTGAGGGAGCAGGGGAACCTCTACCCCCCAGAAACAGGGACAATGGGAGCACTGGGCAAGCAGAGTGAAAGAAAAACAAACAAGCACAGAGCCCTTGTCCATTAGCCAAACTAAAAGCACTGGAAAACCTAGTCATGCAGACATCTCTAAGTTTTAAGTGATGTTTATTTCTTTTAAACTTCCTTTTGCAATTTATAGCTGCAGCCCAGGGGCCTGGGTCTCAGCACCTGGGCATTTGTGCAATCAACCTGTCACAGGCAGGTACAGTGTCCTGCCTGCCCGCTGCACCAACCAGTGGGTTAGTCACCAGGACTAGCTTCACGAAGAGCACATTTGGTTTCAGGAAAGCAAATGACCACTAAGAGTTGGTCACACAGGAACTACAAGGTAGAACTCAGGCTAGACCAGACACTGAAGAGCACTTGCTCTGTCCATGAGACATGGAGGTGGTGAGAGGCCTTTATCAGCACAGAATCGCTCTGGCAGCACAAAATGGAAGCTGCTGTACAAGCCTGCATGATTTTACACCCTGCAGCAGCTAGCCTTAACATGCATAGGTTCTCCATCTCCTCCATCTCCTCATACAATTAGCTCCTAAATATGACTTTTCTAACTTTTGTTCTTAATCTCTTTGTTACTAATTCAAATCTACAATTTTAACCTAACTAGAAGCAAGTGATTTATTATAATTATTCTGTATAGGCTGCTCTTCATAAACTCTTTTTTTTTTTAATCTGGAAAAACATTTAATTTCCCATATGGAAAGAACACATTTATCATACTTTACTCAGATATACTTGGCTGACTATTGCACATATATGCAAAACATATGTGACATATTCAAGGCTGAGTTTCATAAAAGAGAAATGCTATGAAATGTGATATAATAAATATATTACACAGACATATGTGGCCAATTTATAAAACTATGGTATCTTTGGTAAATTTATAATAGGTCATTTCTGTTAATGGGGGAATGAGTGCATTTTTCTGGCATGTGCAACACATAGAGTACTTCACACAGACCTCGTGAAGGGCAGTGGGCCTTTGAAAAGCAGGCTGGTAGATGTACATATACAGTGTATGTGAGGTATGTCCACATCTTTAATGTGTATCTTCAAAATCACCTCTTGCTTTGTGTTTACAACATACCTGGGAACAAAAGGTACGAAATACTACCCTTGGAAATCTGCAGCCCTCTGGTATGCTAACTAACTAGATTCCAACGGACAATGAGTGTCTCACATCAAGAGAGCTCATTTTATAAGCACATATTGTGCTCAGGGTAATAGCCAGCATCAGAAATCTTTGGGTACCAGGGCTCTCATCTTGTTGTGTAAATTAAACATCTTACTGATCCAATTAATAGGAATAATTAGATGAAAAAAAAAAAACAACCAACACAAAACCTGCACACGCTTAGAAAAAACTTCCATACATACACTCACTCACACAAGCTTCTACAGCAGCAAACTAGACTCCTGATAATCTTGTAGCCACGGCTGAACTATTGCTGATTATCCTCCAGTTCTAACTCACAGATTACTGCCCTTCCGTATTTGTGTCCGTGTGCTTCAAACATCACATCTTTGCTTTGCGGAGCAAAGCTGTACTTTTCCCTCGGACTGCACATTTGCGAGCTCCGCTTGATTTTCGGCCCGTGCATGCCAGCGCCGGTGCGATGCCCGCTCCTCCCTCCGGAGGGAGCCTGCTCTCCAGGCTGCGATCTGCAGCATCCTGGCCGCAGGCAGCAGCGGTACCCGCAGCCCAGCGCCTCCGGGCAGCACAGCCCCTCCTGCCTGCGCGGGCAGCGGCACCCCAATGGCGACTCGGACGATTGCATCAAGCCTCCACTCAGCCAGCAAACCCGCGTCGGTTTTCAACCCATCATGAAACTAAACAACAGAAGGAAAAGCTACAAGCATCAGAACACGTCTGTGCACAGACACATTCTTCCCCAGCCATGTTTATGAGGCTCACCGCAAAGTTTTTAGCTCCTCGGAGGAAGGTGCTAAACCTTGCCTTGTAAGTACTGCTGCCTTGACTCTTGCAGCGCACCTCTGGGCAGCGGGGCTCTGCTTCTACCTCCACTCTACCCTTTAGGTAGCCAGAATGTTCACAGCACACCTGAAGCTGCTTTTCTTAATCCTTTCAGATTAGATCAAATTAGGACTGCCCCTTGAGCAGGAACCCAGGCATCACAAGATGAATTCCATGTGCTGGAGAGAATGAGGTTCGTTTGGCAGAGGGCACAGAGCGCCCTGATGTAGCCCCACTGTCTATGGCTCATTGTAGGGGTGCACTGGGAAGCCCCTAACTCATGGGAGACCCACACTGTCCCCCAGTGGCCTGATGCCTGCAAAATGCTTTTTTATGCATACTGCAGTCTCTGGGTCCATTCTCCGGATTGCAAGTGACTGTTACACAGACCATAGCATGAAGCCATCCAAAGTATTTGCTCCCCTGCCAATGGCTGTGCACACACATGCTTGAGATTGACTGAAGAGATGCCAACACCCCAGGACACTGAAAGGCATCTGCTGGAGACCACCTTCAGTTTTAGGGTCTCCCTGAACAGGAGGAAAGCTTACTAAGAACATCCATGAAGTGCTCAAGCATTCAGAAGTCTCATCCCCTTGCTCCTATCCTACACTGAATTTAGATCAGATCCATTAGCAAGGAAAAAATGAAACCAAAACAAACAAAAATCCTGAAAACTGAGCTATTCCCAGTGCTTGGGGTAAGTGACCAAGCAAAGACTTCCCTTGTTTCACCTGTGTGTGCTGTATTAATCTACTGAGGTAGGTGACAGTTTTCAGACCTTTGGAGCAATCAGTAATCTCAACCTGTACCTCTGGAAAATGGAGCCACAGGGGTAATTTATTCTCGAGCCTTGTTTGGAACAGACAAAGGGTGCTTGTAACCTCTGTGCTTGGGCCTGTTTCACCAGCAGCTTTTAAATACACAGCATTACGTGTGACTTGAGGTGACCACAAGTGGAAGTACAGTCTGGAAATGCTGCAGCCTTCTTTCTGATTATGTGCCATGGACATTGGTGACAGCATGTTTAAACACACGTGTAATCAAATCATACAGAGCCATTTTTCAGATGTAACTGCAATAAGACATGGCCTATACATGACACATCTTGACTAACTGGCTGACAGGTAACATGGAATTAAAGTGTTACAGAATGTGATTTCCCAAAGGCAGTCAATGTGCAGTGTTACAGGTTTGTTGGTTTGTTTGTTTAAAGTGGATTTTTTTTTTTGTGATAGAAAGATAACTCTGTTTGCTTTCCATTATTAGAACACTCCCATCCAGTGAGACAGACATAGCTATGCAAGGAGGAAACACTAGTTAAAGCCCTAAGGAAGCTTGGTTTAAGGACAAACACGTGATATGAAAGGGACTGCTAACATATTCAAGGCTAGCATGTGTAAGCATCTTGCATGTTGATGGTCTAAAGGAAGCTTAGAAATACCAATTTCATCATTTACATTGTAGTCTTGACACTGCTGTATGGTGTGTCCTCCCCATTCAGACAGTATTTCTGTAGTGGTTTGTCTAGCACAGAGAACAGACTAGTTACCTGGGGGTGCACTGCCCACAGGCAGAGGCTGAAGTTCTGGGATTTTTCTACTAATGGAGATAAATTAAAATTCCTACAGTCAAGGCAAGAACCTTGAGCCACTTTCTGTAAGAGCACAGTTTAGTCCTGGAATCTTGGGTCACGCAGTCCTCTCACCTCTTGTGCAGTAAAGTTTGAAAAGGTGTGCCACCAGCCTGCACTGAGAGCCAGTGCAGCACCCTATATGTTTAAAGAAAATAGATGCTTATCAGTACAAAGGGAAGTGTACTGTATTCATTTCAACCTGGGACCACAATCCTGCAAGTGGTTGTGTAACGACAGAGCACTACAACCATGGGCAGTTTCAGCAGCCAGGGAGAGAAAAGGAAGAGAGCAATCACCCACGGAGATTCAGTTTGCTCAGAATAAACACCTCCAGTTTAGTGTCCCTCCTTATTTAAATGACCTCATTTTGTCGGGGAGGCTTTGATTTCAGAGGAGACAAACTCACAAATAATCAAACAAGAAATGAAAGAAAGGAAGGAGAGGAAAAACATTTATAAATGTCACTGTCCAATGTCTTTTGGATTTCAATGAAATAAGATTATCTACATATATCTACAAATATCTACAGGTATCTACACTGCTTGCAGGTATGATTCTTTGGTTGTCTTCACTTTTTTACTACGCTGCAACTATCAAAGAGAAAAAAAAGTATGTATAATCTTTGAAAGAAATAATAAATATAACAACTTCATTAAACGTTTGAGACCAAAGCTTTGGCACTAATTAGTTTACAGGTAACAAATCATACTGAAAACTCTGAAATGACAGCGGCAAAGCAACAGCACACATCCAAGAGCCATTTCCCACTGACTAATAGTAAGCACAAGGCTATTTTACATCAACCTTTCGGAGAACATCAATTATGGTTCAGTCAGACACTAAGAATCTCACAATTCACTGCAAGTGTCAAATAAAATACATATTTCTTGCACAAGTCTTTCATGGATCCAGATATATTTTTTTATAACAGAAAAATAATACATAAAATATTCATGTTAGCCTGTATCCCTTCTTAAAACCCTTCCAAAAAGTTTTGGAAGCCCAAAGCCCACTGCCAGAGACAAGAATAAACATTGCTGTTAACACTGCCACCTGCACAAGGTTTGTAGTGAAAATGCACAAACATGGATGAATAAAGGACTTTAAAAAAAACCCCAAAACCAAACTTCTTTTCATTGAGTCACATGGAAGAATCAGACAAGTGTTCATAATACTGTATACCAGCACAGCTGAGGAGCTGTTCAATACCTTCTCTGAACACAAAAGGACTGCAATTCAGTGAGCATCTGACAGAAAACACAAGCCAACTATTCAAAACATGTCACTGGAGAAACTGTGATGAACAGGCCCATCTTTTCCACGCTAAGGAAAGACCACTGAAGGAAGATATTAAGGGGGAAAATAAAAGAAAAATAAACTTAAAGTACTTACCAGATTTAAAGGGAAGATGCAGCAAGCAGGTAGGTGCAGAATAGGCGCTTTGGGACAGTTTGGGTCAGCCAAATATAAGGGGTGAGGCATTATGGGGAAAAAACCCTGAAGTTGCTCTAAAAGGCACCTCTCAACAGGACAGCATCAAGAGCTCAGGAAAGGGCATAGGAAGGCAGTACTGCGAGGCTGCCTGGGAAGCAGCCAGTTTACAAACTATTGCTGAGAAAACAGCCTGAACTCTGCAGGCATTCCCACCCACACCCCAGGCTGGTTTATAACCCTTAGCATCTATTGTGAAAACAAGGAGCTGTACGCGGCTGTGCTCTTGGCCGTGGGCTTTTCTCAACGGCTCCACAAAACGCTGTTGCGATTAAGCCGCCTCAATGAACCCCAAAATTCAGAAGCGGGCCAGGCTCAGAGGAGTGGCCAATTCCTTCTGACATTAAGGATTCAAAGTATGTCTTTAAGCTAAACTCTGCTTCCTCTCATAGTCTCACCTGAAGCCAAGCGTCCCCGAGGTAGAAGAGCGACTTACACCAACATGTGGAGCCATACGCCGTCCCTGGGGCCCGCCGCTGCTGGGGGCTGGTGCCAGCCGCTACCTACGGCCAGCCCCGCAGCTTCCCTGACTCGGTATTAGTTTTACACGCCCCACTCGGCAGGGAAAAGCCCGTGGCACCGCCAAAATTGGTGGCAACACCGAATCTCCCTCATAAGACCCGGCGGGCGACCAAGAAGAGTACAAATCACCTCACCGCCACCGCTTCCCTGCGGCCCTACCGTCCACGGCACCCGCGCACTAGTGGGGCATCGGCAAGAAGGGAGATACAGGGCAAGAAGAAGGGAGATAACAACATATGGCTTCGTTTATCAAAGTGCAGCTGCGGGTCACACCGCAATAGGCAGAGGGAACACCCCCTTCCCTCGCCGCAGGCCGCCATCGCCCGCCTTCACGGCTTGCCGATGGGTGGGGAGTGCGACGGGAGGCTGCGGGTTCCTGCGACTGGGCTCTCCGATTGTCGATCAGGTCAAACTGGCCTATCAGCTCACTCGTAAGGCGGGAAGAGAGGGAAAGGCGGGAAGGGGAAGAATGGCAGCGCTGGCGGCACGCGCGGCCGCTGCCCAGTCGCTGCCCAGTCTCTCGCGCCGTCAGGGCCCGGCGGGGCTGTGGCGCCGTTACCGCGGCCCGTAGTCATAGTTGCCGGGGGCGCCGGACGACGAGTACATGTTGGCAGCTGCCGCCGCCGCTGCGGCTGCCGCGTTCATGTGGTGATGGTGGTGGTGGTGATGGTAGCCGTGTCCGCGGATGCTGGGGAGGGGGGTAAGGGGCGGGCCGGCTCTTCGCCCCCAGGTAGTGGTCGTAGGCGGCGGCCGCCGCGGGCGGGTACTTGTAGGGATGGTGGTGGAGGGGCTCCGAGGCGGCGGGCTCCAGGCGCAGTTCGTGGTGGGGCGGACTGGGCCGGCCGCCGCCTGCGCCGCCCAACGGCACCAGGCCGCTGCCACCGCCCGGCAGCGCGGGGCTGAGCACTCGGGACATGAGCTGCTGGTGCGCCGCTTCGGCGTGCAGCGGCGTCCCGCCGGCTGCCTCCCGCTCGTACTCCCGCCGGCTCTCGGCAGCATCTGCGGGGGCACAGAGCGTCATCACCGCCGCCGCGGCGGCCCAAGTTGAAACAATACATTCACGTAAAGCAGAAAGCGGGGCGCGGGGGTTGCAAGTGGAGCGTGCGGCAGCAGGACCCGGGGCTGGTGGGACAAGACCTTCTGACTGCGATAAATGGCACTGACTTGACTGACAAGCTGGTACACGCCTGACATTTTTGCAATTGTGTAACACTAAACAAATACAGACTTCCCTTTATTTTGCAGGCCCGCAGTGTGCTGGAAGAAAGGCCCTGGGTTGTCTTTACAATTGTTTGTTCTGCGTAATGGAAAAGGAGTCAATGGGCAACAGTGCTGTTGCAGCTGGACAAGGCTCTTGAACGAGAATGGGTCGGCCCTGACTCTGCTGCTGGGGTGGGTTAAAGGGGCAACACGAGCAGGAGCCAGTGGCCCTTGCTGCATCCCTACCTGGAAGGCTAAACTTTCTGCTGCAAAATCGAAAATGAGACACTACAGGAAAAGGGAGGTGTTCTTAAAGCAGCAACAACAGTTAGTAGTTTAGACCTAGGAAGAATTAGGTTCTGAAAGCAGCTATTTTTGTTTAAAAGTAAGTGGTAGCGTAAAGCTCATTAGCAATGGAGCTGTGCCCACTGCAGGCAGCTGTGCCCCAGTGTGATGAGCAAGGCTGGCCCCAAGCATGCATGCACTGAGGCCAGCTGTGCAGGCCAGCAGGGCTAGGGTCACAGGCTTGCCTAGCTGTTTGAGGGTCTCACCTTTCTCTGTCCCATTCTGGTGGGCTGGGGAAGAGACAGGATTCCGGGATCTGGCAAAAGCACTCATGAGGGGAAGAGCCCCTGGCCTGTGATTCCTAGGCCTAGAACAAGAAGAGAACTGATACAGACCTGAAAGTCACACAGAATGAGCATTTGCAGCATTTCAGCTGGGAAATGGAGCCCAACCCAATGTTCCCCAAACTCCATGCAATCTTTGTGCAAATGTAGGCTGCACAGGTATATGTGAAACTAGGAGTGAAAGTAAGTAAAGACATAGCCTTACCAGTCTTCGGGGTCACAGTCTCGGAATCCCTTGGCAAAAGGGTTGCTGGCTATCTTCAGCTGTGTGATCTGTAAAAAGAAGCAGGGAAATGTGTCAAAGTGGCATTCATAGGGCTCTCAGATCAGACAGCAAGTGCTCCCTGAGTGGGCTGTGGGAGTCAGTGGTGACTGGTGTAATGCAGAGAGCCTGCGTGGCCAGTGGAGCTGGGGTACACTCTGCCACAGAGCACAAACATATGCTTTCCTTCTATTAGAAAATGCAGGCTGGTATGCTAATATGAGTTCAAGGTGAAGGGAGAGGCAGCCTGAGTTGGCTGCAAAAGCTGTGTAAATGCACTTGTAAGAAAATGCCACATTATATGGGTCACTACCAGAGCAGCTAAGACAAATCACTGGATAAATCTTACTTATGTATTTATTTAATTCGCCGGGGAAAAGGCAGGACATTTTCTATATTTAAGCAAATCCATGGATAAAGTATGTGATTGTGAGTTTCCGGAATGGGTTGAAAAACAAACTTTAAGCCCCTCAGTGACAGTTCCAGCCTTAGAGGTCAAACTGATAGAAAGCAGGAGAGAAAGAGCAGCTGTCCGGAGCCATCAGGCAAATGCCAGCCAGGGAGAGACTCCGGAGCCCCTTAAAGGCACAGCCTTGTTCCAGCCCCGCTGCCTCTCTGGAGCGGGGTGTGGACAGACCACAGCATCCCCGGGGGACCACGGATCAATGTGCTTGGAGCCACTGCAGAGGGTGGCACTGCCAGCAACTGCTTGGGCACAGCCCCACCATCCAGCTCCAGCAAGGACTGCAGCAGCAGCACGGAGCAAGGCATTTTGGAGCAGTGCTGAAAAGCCCCTGCTATGAAATCATATTTGTGCGTGGAATTCCTGGTCTTTAGATTACACTGATGAGATTTAAAGAAGCAATTGGATTATCTGCTGCTCAGAAATCCCCAGCAGCCTTGGGGGAGGGGGAGCCCTTCTTATGTTGTTTTTTGTTTGGTTGGGTTTGGTTTTTTTTAATGTGTAATTGTATTCTGGGTAGGAACAGACCACTACGAGCATAGAGAAGTAAAACTGCAGATTTATCCAAACAAATTGTGAGTGACGTTTCACAGCGGGGCGCCTGTAGTTTCCCAACCAGCCCCGGTCTCGGGTTTACATAGGTAATGAGGTCCCCCTGAGTGAGGGGAAGCTGCTGATGGGGCTGAAGCTCACACCACTTCCTCGGCATGCAGCGGTGCAGCTCTGTGTAGCTCCCCAGCTATCGGGTTCCTTATGCTGCCCCAGAATGGGTTTAGCAGATGGGCAGGAGGAGGCAGGAGTATCCCCAAACAGCCCCTCCAGCAGCACCACCACCGCCAGACACCCGCAGCCTAGCCTTCATTCAGCCCAGGAGGCAGGCATACCTCTACCCCCAGTACCCCCAGAGCAACTTCAAACCCCACTTTTTCATTGCCCAGGCCCTGCTGCTGCCTCACCCGGTGGTTCTGGTAGGCAGTCACGGCTGTGAAGCGGGTCTCCTCAAAAACAAACGTTTTAAAGTTCTCCTCTGCATATTTCTCACTGTCTTTCCGGGGATCCACGTAGACCACATGAAAACGTGGTTGGTATCTGTGCATGGAGTTCAAAATGATCTGAATGATAAAACGAGCAAGGAGACAATAACTGATCCAGATGGAGCATTGAGAGAGGCAAATGCAGCTGCCGGCCCCGTCAGCTCCCCTGCCTAGGGCTGGGGCAGGACAGGGGTGCAGAGTCCTTGGAAAGAGGCATGGGCACCCCACAGGGATCATAGCACAAAAAGTACTCCCCAGTACAGCCCGATGTTTGACATCTTTTCCCCAGGAATACTTACATGTCCATTGTCATCCAGCAAATTGTTGGTCAGTTTGAGCTTATCAAAGGAAACAATCTGCTTCATCCACTGTGCCCCTTTTGCCGGGGAGTCCGGGTGGTAGTGCACCCTCCCGGGGGTGGCAGGGTCAGCTTTGCCGGCTACCAGCCAGGAGGAGCTGTGGAAGGCGTACCTGCAGGAGGGAAAGCACCCTCAGCCATAGCCCAGGCGATCCTTCACTGTCCCAAGCTGCAGCACCCCATGGCCCTGCAGGATGTGGCCTGGGAGGGTCCCCCTGCCACGGCAAGGATAAGCACTGCTGCCCCCATTGCTGTCACCCCCATCACTCCTGCTTCCTAAAGTAATGAGAACAATAAGCTCTTCTCCACGGCCAGACTCGTTGTAATGCAAAACCGATATTTTATCAGGTCACCAATGGAGCTGGTGGGCAAGAAATCTCCAGGACAGAGGAAATGTATAGCTACCTGCACAGATTTGGGAGAGAAGCTACAAAAGCTCCCTCTTCTTCTAAAGAAATGGGTGAAAGTGGGCCCTCTATACAGTAATGCTCTGGCTTTAAGTGAAGAGTGGAAAGCTATGTGTAGATTAATAGTACATCCAGAGTTTAGCAGCCTTCTTTCATTCTATCAAAGTACATATTCAACAGTAACATTTAAAACAGAGAAACCAATCTTCTATACACGTGTTTACTTTAAAAGCCAGTGTTTGCACAGGGGGAATTAGACACCATTGGACTTGAGCAGAAACATTACTTTTTAAAGATATACTCAATTGGATGTTATATATCCCACTTCCCTTGACAAGCAAACATTTCTAGGACGCCCTGAGAATTTGGATATCTGTCTAAATATTTATATATGAGACCCTGCAATTCCTATGTGGGCTGCCTGCTCAGCATCCTGATCTGAAGCTAAATATATAATGCACCTTTCACTGTCTTTAAAGTAAAGGGGTTCCAAGCCAGACTACATCGCTGCCTTGCAAGTTGCTGGTTTGCAAAGCCTTTCTGCACTGTCACTGGAAACAAGGGCAGGGGTTTGTGGCTTGGCTGGTCAATGCATTTCCAGAGCACAAAACTAGTTCTCTCTGCCCAAGCACCCAGCAGGCTCTCTGGTGGGCACTGCACAGCACCAGGATACCTGGCAAAGCCAGCACCACCAGCTCACCTACCCTAGCTGAGAGGCTACAGCAGTTGAGGGTTATGGGAAGGATTTTTATTATAGAGGAATAGGCATTTGACAGGTGGAGATGTGGAGCAGTAGCATGGGGATGGCTTTCCTAGGCAGAACCAGCCCTGCTGCCCCATGCAGGTCTCGCCTCAGTGGCCCCAGCTGCTGAGGACATGGTGTGAAATCTGAGGGGTTCCTGTGGGTCCACATCCTGCTCCCAGCCCCAAACTCATGGCAAGGATGCATAACAGAGGCAGGGCAGCCACAGCACACATCTCCTTCTCATCTCCCACCGACATGTATCAGGCTCAAGGGCACATCCCTGAATCCTGGGAAGAGAGGGGGCAGGCAGCACCCCACCAGCCGAGCACCGTGACATGGGCAGCGTGGTACTTGCCGGTATCGCTTGTCATCCACAGGGACAAAATCCATGAGGAGCATATAGTCAGCCATAGGGTCCATCCCAAATATCTTCACCTGGAAGGTGGGGAACATGCGCCTGGTACAAAGAGGAGAAAGGACAACTGAGTTGAGAGGATGTGGGGAGCTCCGAGGGGGCAGGAGATGCTTGGGGCCAGGTATGGTAGCCCCTCAGCCCCTTCAGCTCTTCCCTTCCATCTCCCTGATGTACACAAGAACCTTCGAACAGAATAGAAGGAAAAGGCAGATGCAGGCGGGCAGCTCAGGGTGAGGAGATGCCATGCCACCCAGCAGCATGTGAAAGAATGAGCTGGGGCAGCGCTGGGCAGCTCCGTCTCTACCGACAGCGGCAGGGCCACTTGTGTTAGACACCAAAAAAAACCTGCTGCGGCAGGACACAAGGGCTAAGAGGAAACAAGTGCTACCACCACCACCTTTGCCATAGGCACACAAGTGAAAAGGATTTTCTCCCTACGGTTTCCCCATAGTCCGAGATGACCTGATTTGAGGCAGATACAAGGCATTATACGGTCTTCAAAACCACACCTGAGGCGAGGGTAGAGCCCCGTAACACTCGGCCAGTCCGAGGGGACGCGTCTAGAACCTCCTGTGAGTAACGCGAGGGATCCGAGCTCCCACTTTCACAGCTTCTGGCACTTCAAATCTGTGCAGCCGTTACCGCAGCAGTGTGGTCCCTGGGGCCAGTGAGAGACCTCCCGCTGCTCAGAGAGGCAAATGCACCCCCCGCGGCGGGCAGGGACTAGAGGGCAAACGGGATCTCCCAGCGAGCCTGCTCCTGGCTCTGTTTCGTTGCCAGAGCCCAGTCGGAACCCCGATACCCACACATTTGTGGGGCGAAAGGCAGGTCGGCCCGAGACTGTCCTCACTGCTCTGCTTCCAGCTCCCCGCAGGCCACGGGGACCCCAGGCTAAGCCGGAGGCGCGGGTCCCACGCTCGGGGAGGGCACAATTCCTTCGAAGGGCTGTAGGGTAAATGCAATTGGAGGGGGCTAACGAAAGAGGCCGAGGAGGCCCCATGTCCCCTTTCTCCTTCCCGCTGCACACACCGGGGACATGGCTAGGTCCGCGGCTCTCCCACGAAGATGCGCTCTTGGGCCGGGGTTCACTATGACTTCGGTTTCGGTTTATTTTTTTCCAAATAGAAAACGAAGCGAGCCACAGCAGCCGACATTTCGGGAAGGGGGTTTGCAGCCATTGAAAAACCAAACTCCCAACACCCCATGAAAAAACAACCCGATAAAACCTGGACGTGGAAAGCCCAGCCCGGCTCATTCTCGAGGGGCAGGGATGGAACTGCTATGTTTTTTCCCGGGGCTTGTTTGGTTGTGTGCCTGTTTCCCGCCGAGGGAAGGCTGCGGCTAGGGCAATAGGGCAGTGGGGCTCTGGCCCCGCAGCTCTTTCCAGTCCGGGCCTAGCACTGCTGGGCAGTGTCAGGATCGGGCAGCTGCGCCTCTCTCTTTGTAATGCTTTAGCAAACTCTGGAGGACGTTTCCAATCACTCCCCCTGTTATTATTATTTTTAAAAGTGTAAAAGCCCCCATTAGCTCCAGTTCCGGTGTTTCTTGTTTTAAAACTTAATTTTAAAACAAACAACCTGAGATGATAAGACCCACCTAGACAAACAGCAGGGCCAGCTCGGAGGCGCTGGGAGAGAACAGACTTCGCAGCGCCTTCCTTGAGCCTTTTCCTGCTGGTTTTACCCTGGGCTTTCCTGGTTTTTACCCGCCTATTTGAAGATTTGTCGGTGTCATAAAATAAAGGAAAAAGGCGGGGGGGGAAGCTCTGATTCAGATCGAGTTGGTTCGTTCTCGAGACCTTTTGGAGTGGGCTATTCCCAATCCTTTCTCTCCCGGGAGAGCAAGAAAGCCAGATCGAAGAGCTCTTGTTTGCAGAGAGCCTCCGCCTGGAGCCTGAACGACCTTTTCCGCTAAGGAAAGCAGTGCCGAGCCCGGCGCCGGGCTGAGCGGCCACGGGCGGAGACAGGAGGACAGAGCGACCCGGCACCGGCAGGCAGTGGCTGCAAAAAAATCACGTCCGGGGTTCCGCAGCGCAGCGCCGGTCCCGCTGCCCACTGCTTTTACGCCAGGCACGGCGGGGATTAAAACAAACAAACCAAACCAAAACAAAACAAAAACACACACAAAAAAACACCCTCTCCCCAAAAAAAAATTTAAAAATCAAAAAAAACACCCCCCAAAAAAACCCCTTTATTAAACTTCGAATTTAAAAAAAAAATTCAAATGCGTAAATAAAAATTTATTTAATTTGTTGCATCTTCGGAACCCTCAAAACCACTGGAGGGGAGAGCGGGACCTTCCTGCCGCGGTCACTTCTTGTGCTGGGCCTTTTCGGAAGGGAGCCCAGTCAGTGCGGCAGTGCCCTGCGCTCCAGCTGCTGCCGCTGCAACCTACTCCGAGACTAACTGAGAACAAGCACCACACGATTCGTCGGGTTTTTTTTTCCTTCTTTACCTCGCGGAACCGATATAAGTCAAGAGACGAGACCAGAGCCCGAACAATGCGCTCGCTCACTCCCCGAAGGCAGCGTTTGCCCCAGAGCTTGCGCTGAGAAAGCTCCGCAGATCTGACGAAGCCGCCGCGGCCACGGCTCTTCCAAGAGATCGCAATTAAATGTAGTTATGAACAACCGTAACTGGGGCTCCTCTTTCCCCCAACATATTTTTCTCGTTTCTAACAGGCTCGCATCAGCCGCTTCCTTTGTCCCCTGGCCAAAGCGGGTTCCCGGTCTCGGCTCCGGCCCGCCAGCAGAACCGCATAGCAGCGGTCGGAGGAGAGCAGGGCTCAGCAGGGCTCGTTACTCGACAGTAAGGAAATGCAGCAGTCATGGGGAACATTTCAAGGTGCAGAATTATTGTCTGCGTCCCCATCGGAACGAAAATATCTGACCGCGCTAAAAATTTATTTAGTTACAGGTATTGCACGGGTGGGTTTGTTAGTCGCTTCTTCCCGGCCTGCACCATTGCTGCCTGCCCCAGGAACACAACGTCCTCCGCCAACACGAACCCAGGTCCCGTGAGGAGTAACCAAAAGCCAAAGGCACCCGGCGGAGCTCAGCGCCCTTTCCACCGGGAGGGAAACCCGGCGGCTGAGAGCACGGCGCGGCTTTCCGGGGCAGGCCGGGCCGGGCCATCCTGCCCGCCGTCCTCCGCACGCCTTCTCCACCAGCCCGCAGGAGCCACGCGTTCCTCCCCGCGACACCCGAAGCCTTCGAGCCGCAAAAACTCGCAGCTTTCGCCCCGGGAAAAGTGTTAGGATCGAATGACGGCAACCATCGGGCCGGGCCGGGCCGGGTCATTCCGCACTCGCCCTTGGCCAGCCTTGATTTCCCCCCTGACCGCGAATTCAACCGCCTCCAGCTGGGCTCTCTGGCCCCGGTTAGCCTTGGTGCCCGCGCCCGCAGGGAGCGGCTGGAGAGCCGGGGCCGCTCGGGAGCCCGCACTGACCTGCCGGCCTTGGTAACGATCATCTCGGTGCCCAGCTGGTTGAACTCGTCCCACAGCGCCTTCATCTCCAGCTGGACGCTCACGTTAGCCACCTTCGGGTTCTTCTTCACGGGCGCCTTGGCCGCTGCGGCCGCCCCCGCCGAGCAGCCCGAGACGGCGGCCGGCCCCGCGGCGGTTCCCCCGGCGCCCTCGGGCGGCTCGGGACCTGGGGGCGGTGGGTTGGCCCCAGCCACCGCCGCCCCGCCGAAGGGGTAGCCGGGCTGGGGCGGCGGGTGCTGCTGAGCCGTGCAGGGCTCGTAGTGCGGAGGCTCATGCTGTCCGTACGCGTCCCCCGGGGAAGGGGAGAGGTGGTACCCCCCGGAGGCGTTCAGGCTGCTCAGGCTGTTGGCCGTGAAAGCTGCAACATCGCAAAAATGGGACAGCTGGGTGAGCCAGGGGCTGGAGATAGCTGAAATCATTCCAAAAACAGGCGGTCAGGGTTCCACTCCGGCTCCCGCTTTCCCCCCAGCTCCGCGCCGCTCCGCGCGGCCCCCGCCTCCGCGCCGGTTCCGCGGTGCCCTCCGCCTCCTCTGCTGCCCCGCGCCCAGCCCAGCGGGGCGCCTCCCCCTTTCCGCTTTGCTTGGCCCCAGCCCCGCTCCCCCCGGGGCAGGCGGGGAGCTCGCTGCTCCTGCTGCCTGCCTGGGCTCTTCTTTTTTTTTTTTTTTTTTCCTTTTCTTTTCTTCTTTTTTTTTTCCCTTTTTTTTTTCCTTTTTTTTTTTTTTTCCCCTCTTTGCAAACACGAAAGATCTGCCAAGAGCCGCGGCGGTGCAGAGCCTGTGCTGTCTCTGCAGAAGTCCTCCCTCTCTGTACGCTATATGGGACAAAGCAAACTTCCCTCCTATCCTCCTCTCACTCCCCTCCCCGAAAGAAAAAACAAACAAAAAAAGTAAAAAAGAAAAAAGAGGAGCTGGGGGGAACTCAAAGAGGGAAACTAATTCTTATTTCCGTGTAGCTGCACTGCTCCAGGTAACGTCCCTCGCTCTGTGGCGGCGGGGCAGTGGCTGACAGGGGAAGGTGGACCTGGTTTGGCAATCCCCACTTCTTTCCATCTCCGGCCGAAAGAGGGGGAACAGACGGCGACCAGAGCAAAGCTCAGAGTCCGTACTGAGGAGCACTGGGACAGCCAGGGCCGAGCGGCCCTCGGCCACCGGACCAAGCGGGCCCTGTGGCACATGACAGGCCGCCCCGGAGAACGGATGGCTCCTTCGGATCCTCTACAATGCTGAAAGGCTCCTCGAAGTCCTGAGGATCTCTTGAGTTATCTCCGCAGCGGCTCCCAGGCCGGACAGGGGCTGCAGAGCCGGCGGAAGCCGAGCTCCGGCCAGCTGCTGCCCTGGACAAGGCCGGCTCTGTCGGAGGATGCTCCAGCACCTCTGAAGAGGTGTGGGTCCAAGCGGCATAGCCGTCGGAAGCCGCTACAGGGGTACGGGCTGAGCCTTATTTTCCAAGGGAGGGCTGTGAGGGGCACCGCAAAGGCCCCTGCGGCCGGCCCCGCGGGCAGGCCGCATTTCGCGCATTGCCCCCGGCCCCGCCGGGCCGGGACGTGTGAGAGCCCTTCGAGAGGCGGTGGCCGGGGACTCCCGTCCCCTCAGCTCAGCGGGGCCGAGCGCGGCGCTCACCTTCCATGTCCCTGGTGACGGTGCTGAAGTGCATCTTCTGCGGGCGACAGCCGGGGCGGGCGGGCGCGCTGCGGCCGCCGCTGCACTCCTCCAGAGCTCCTTTCCCTGCGTGCTCGGCGGCGGCGGCGACTGAAATCAGAGAGGCGATACTGAAAGCATTTGCTTTGGGAGACAGAGGGCTGTTTTCGTCCATAGGGGAGACACCAATGCAGGAGCAGCAGCCGCGGCAGCCTCCCACCACGAGCCCCCCCTCCCACCCCTTCACTCCCCTCCTACCCCTTCACTCCCCTCCTTTCTACCACACCATCCAGGGAGGTGCGAGCAGGACCCCCCTCCTTCCAGACGGGGGAGGGAGGGGGGAGGGAAACTTAAAAAAAAAAAACCACCACAACAAATCCCCACAGAAAACAACTCAAACCCTCTGTACCCCACCCGGGAAGGGCGTTGGGGAGCAAGAAATTTCCCCTGGACCCTTCGCTGCTAGAGCCGAACACCTCAACGGCCGGATCGAGCCCTGTCAGCGAGAGGGGACCGAGGGGAGTAATAAATAAATAACTCCACTAATTTCTTTCCCAGGGTCTCTGTTTCTTTCCACTTGACTTCGTTCCCTGCGATTTATTAATTTGTTTTCTCTCTTCCCTTCCCCCGCAGCCACCACCTCCTGCTTCTGCCCCCCCGTCCCCTCCTTTTCTTCTGCACGTAGGGAAAGTGTCTCCCTTATAGGCGCTTTCCCCTATTCAGTGGCTGGGAGGCGTCACATGGAAGCCGGGGGTGTTTGCCTGCAGGAGCGGCGGCGGCGAAAGCGAAGTGAAACTCCTGCGGAGACGGTGTCAAAGGGCTGGGGAGGCCCTTCCCCGCCTCCCGGGCACGGCAAGCGGCCGGCGAGGAGGGATGGGATGTGCTTCGGGGCGGGCGGAGGGGATGGCGGTGTCAATCACGGCTCCAGAAGCCGGCCGACGGGAAGGGAAGGGAAGAGCCCAGGGCAGCCGAGCTGAGCCCGGCGTCACGCTACGGATGTCCGGCACGGAGAGGGAGGATTGCTCCTTTTCTCCAGCCCGCATCCACTGCGGGGCGCGGGCTGCCACGGCAGGCAGGGACCGGGGGACTGACCTCTTCGGGCTGCGCTGAGGTCGCAGGTACCGGTGGCCACCTCGCTGGAGTGGAATGGGACCCATCCAGCTCGGAAAGAAAAAAACCCAAAGCACCCGCCAGAGTTCGAGCTTTTCCTTAGCCAAAACCAACCAAACAAAAAAATAAATAATAAAAAAAAAAGAGGCTGAAAAAGGTAAAGCAACCAGCGGGGCGGCAGGCGAGCTCTTGCCTGGCCTGGCGTGACAGCCCGCTCCATCGGCAGCACCTGCTCTCCCTTGATCACCTGGGACGGACGGCCCCGTTCCCCTACCTGTCTCGGCGAGGCCGAGACGCTACTCACCGCCCGGCACTGGCCCCTCGAAGCGCCGCGGCGTCCCCTGGGCCCTTCCTCCGCATCGGCGCGGGGCGAGGCAGCGCGCCCGTCCCGCTGGGCCCGGCCGAGCCCTGGTCCCGGCGCTGGTTCCACTGGGCGGGTCGCTGCACCGAGATCCCGGGGAAATGCCCCGATGGGGCGGGCGGAGCCGTGGGGCGCGCCGGTGGCTACCGCCGCGATCGGGGTTGCATAACCCAAGCGATGCGCGGAGAGCCGGAGTGAGCAAGCGGGTTATATATAGCTGCCCTGTCTGTAGCCTGCGGGGCTTGATTCTTCTGTTGAAATATTATCTTTGGATGTGGTAAAAATATTTGCAGAGAAAAATCTAGACTACTCTTACATATTTGAGCATATGTTGCTGCAGCTAGCAGCATAAGGGCAGTGCGTGACACGGTCGGTGTTTTGTTTCTTCGCTGCTGATGGCAGCGCGGTTCCCAGCCAGGACATTGTCTACCTCGACCTCAGGGACACACTACGAAGAGTGTCCCGGTGCTAACCCGCTCTGCTCACCCGGCAGTAATGCAAGAGGGAGAAGAAGGGTTTGCATTAGGGCACCACGGAACAACATTGCCGCTCTGCCAGGGGAAAGCGAGGAGACGCGGGTGAGAGTTAACCAGGGGCTGATGAGAGAAGGATTCAGGACACCAGCTTCTTCCAGGTGTGCCCGGCTCTGAGCAGCCTCTGCCTCAGAAGAAAAGAGAATATTCCCCCCCCTTGAAATTAACAAAAGCCTCGAATCCAGCGCCCCAGGAGATTTGGGGAGCTAGGGTTTGCTGCCTGAGTCTTGCTTGCCTCACCATTCCTTGCTCTTTAGGTAAAGCCTCAGCTGAAAGCCGGGAACAGCCCTGACGCGAACCAACCCCTTGGCCTGCTCACCGGCCCCTCGGGATCCGGACTAAGCGATGTCTGCCGGGGGTACAGGACACGCCGGGAGTCGTTGCTCCCGAACAGCAGCGGGCGCGTGCCCGCCAAGCCGCGAGACTGCGGCCCTGAACCCCCAAATCCCAGAGGGGAGACCTCGCCGCCCCGGCCCCGCATCCCGCCCGTCGGTCCCACACGGGAGCGGCGCCAGGCGGAGCTGAGGAGACGGGCAGGGGGCAAACCCACATGCGGCAGAGCGATCAAGGGGTGCGGGTGACACGAACCTGTGATACAAACGGAGTCGTCTCTTTTCATGCAGCCCCAAAAGGGCCTAAATTGAAAGGTCGCATTTGCCAGGCACCTCGCCCAGCCTCGTGAGCGCTTGAGGAAAGCGCGTCCAGCCTCGTCGAGGGGTTGCTAACCCCGACGTTAGCCTTGCTGCTCTGCCCCTCTCTCTGCAATCGGCTCTGGGCTGTCGTGGGGTGTGTCGAAATGGATCGAGCCCGAAGGCTATCGGAGGAGGGTGAGGGCGAGAGGAGGGTGTCTGGTCCCCCCAGCTCACACCTCGCTCGAGCAGGTGGGAGGGGAGGTCGGGCATGTCTCGCCGCCTCTCCACCAGGAAAGGCTATGCGCTGAGAAAAATCTGAGAGTTCCACGGGGAAGAAAGGCAGAACATGCCCCATCCATCGCCCTTCTCCAATGACATCCCTCTGCTTCGCCCGGAGATGCTTGGGCTCTGGGTGCAAAAACCCGTGGCGACACCGAGGAAAAGCAACGCCTTCCAATGACACCCGCGTCCCCGCGATGTCAGTCCCCAGTTCCCGTGCGGCCCTCGGGGCCCGAGCATCGCAGCCCGCCCTCTGCCCCACTACCTTCCCTAGCCTCGGCGAGGCTTCTCCCCGCAGCTGGTATCCACTGCCGCCCCCTTCCCCGTTTCGTCCTCGCAACCCCCCAGACCTTCCAGGCGGGGCGGACACCGCGAGTTGTTTCCTTCGTCCTCCCTCGCAGGGGTCTCCCCGCCGGTACTGCTCCCCGTGGGCCGGGTCAGGTGTCCCCGGGCGCTATCAGTCACGCTTCGCTCCAGTGCTGGGGCCATGCTCATACCGAACCACGGCCCTTTTGCTGCGGAGGTGCCCAGATCCCCCAGGACAGGTTTCTCCACGCACGCTAAGCCCAGGGCTGAGCTGCAGGTGCGCTCCGGTACTGACGGGCTCTCCCCTCGACGCCGGGGCCCCACTGGGACACGTCCCCGCCGCCTTCCCTCCGTCCACACTTCGCATCTCTCCTCTCGTCCCTCTCACGATCCCTTCTTTCTGCCCGCTGCTCTGGCCCTTGCCCAGTCCCGCCGTCCCTCCCGCCCCACACCACTGCCCCCCGATGGGCTCCCGGCGAGCCCGGGCTGCAGGGGGGCGCTTAGACTCTTCAGGGGAGCTAGAGGCGGCCCGGCCCGGCCCGGCTTGGGCTTGGCACGGCAGTCCCGGCTCCCCTCTGAGCCGTGGGGTAGAAAATAACTAACGGAGGAACAGCGGCAGCAAGCTGATACTGGGCCACGCAGTGCACTGCACTCGGTGCACACGTCCGTGAATGCTTATTTCTTCGCACACCTCCCACCCGGCGAGGGTGAACCCCGCGGCCCCACCGCTTCCCCGCCCGCCGCGGCCCCATCGCCCGGAGCGATGAAACACGGCACTGGAAAGACTAACGCGGGCAGTAGCGATGCTGCTGCCATCGATACAATAATAAATGGTAGAGGTCCAGCTAACGGGAGTCCAGGGTATTTACGAATTCGTTGTAAAAAGTGTAAAAGAAGCCTGCAGATACAGCGGGTTCCGGGAAAACCAGAGATTTCCTGGCATTTAATTTGAGACCGTTATCGACGAGAGCTGTTATTATAACTACAGATACCCTCCTCATTACTCCGACTATGGCTATTATTTAGCAACTGACGTTTGAACTAAAGGAAGCGAAATTAACGAATTCGTCTAACAAATCCCAAAATGTGTTAACCAGGTCATACTGAGAAAGAGAGACAGAAAGACAGAAAGTAGGGCAAGACAGGCAACAAGAAATAAAAATGAAACTAGGAAAAAAAAAACCAGAGAGAAAAAGAAAGGAAGAAGAAAAAAAGAAAAAGATAATGAAAAATAGAAAATACAAAAAAGCTTAGAAAGCGAAAGAAAGAAAAAAGGCAAAGACAGAAAGAGAAAGAAAAATAGAAATACAGTAAAGAACATCGGAGAGATCGCCAGAGCGGTGCGGGCAGCCGAGAGAAAAACTGGGCAAGACGAGCACACGACGGGGCCGCTTTGTCCACCCGCTTTCCCGCACGGCGAGCAGGGTGTCGGCACCAAGGCTCCATCCCTGTGCAGGGTTCTGCGGGGGTCCCCAGGCATTCGTCGGGGCTGACGCCGCCGCTGCATCTCGCTGGTTTTCCCGGAGCTCACCGACTCCACTCGTCCCCGTTGAACCTCTTCAAGCAGCCGCAGCGGGCGGATCTGTTCCGGCCCGGCAGCCTCCTTTCGCACGGCCCCGCCGCTGGTGTTGTGCGGGGATCTGAACTACGCCGTTCCGTCCGGTGGCATCACGGCAGGTGCGCGGCTCCGCGGAGACCGAGGCTCGTCTCTCTGCGGCAGCGGCGGGATTGCCGGCAGCGGGCACCTGAGGCCGCGCCAGGAGCGGCTCCTGCCCTTGACGGCGACGACCACGGTTCCCCGCGGCAGCCGTGTTGTGCTCCGCACCTTGGTGCGTTTTCGAAGTCGGGCTGGGGAAGAAGAAATAAGGAAAGGAAAGTGATAGGAAAGTGAAAGGAAAAGGAGGAAGAGGGAGAAGGAGAGGGAGAAGGAGAGGGAGAGGGAGAGGGAGAGGGAGAGGGAGAGGGAGAGGGAGAGGGAGAGGGAGAGGGGAGGGGAAGGGAAGGGAAGGGAAGGGAAGGGAAGGGAAGGGAAGGGAAGGGAAGGGAAGGGAAGGGAAGGGAAGGGAAGGGAAGGGAAGGGAGAGGGAGAGGGAGAGGGAGAGGAGAGGAGAGGAGAGGAGAGGAGAGGAGAGGAGAGGAGAGGAGAGGAGAGGAGAGGAGAGGAGAGGAGAGGAGAGGAGAGGAGAGGAGAGGAGAGGAGAGGGAGAGGGGAGGGGAGAGGGGAGGGGAAGGGAAGGGGAAGGGAAGGGGAAGGGAAGGGGAAGGGAAGGGGAAGGGAAGGGAAGGGGAAGGGAAGGGAAGGGAAGGGAAGGGAAGGGAAGGGAGGGGAAGGGAAGGGAAGGGAAGGGAAGGGAAGGGAAGGGAAGGGAAGGGAAGGGAAGGGAAGGGAAGGGAAGGGAAAGGGAAAGGGAAAGGGAAAGGGAAAGGGAAAGGGAAAGGGAAGGGAAAGGGAAAGGGAAAGGGAAGGGAAAGGGAAAAGGAAGGGAAAGAAAGGGAAAGAAAGAAAAGGGAAAGAAAAAAAGGAAAGGGAAAGAAAGAAAAGGAAAGGAAGAAAAAATAAAAGAAGGAAAGGGAAAAAAAAAAGGAAAGAAAGAAAAGGGAGAGAGAAACACCTCATGGAAGAAAGCTTCCAATACCAACTAATGACTGTTGTAACCAGCACAACCCTCACAACAACAGTTGTTTCCTGGATAAGGACAGTGACGTGCTTGGGAAAGAGAGGGCTTGTGGGGTTCGTGGGGCCCTGCAGACGAGCAGGGCGGGGAGTCCGCGGCTGGACGCGGGGATGTGCAGGGCCCAGGGGAGATGGGCTGGGATCTCGCGCTTCCACTGCCTCCCGCTTGCCAGCCTTGGCTCCACATTATTTACCCTGGGATTTCGGTCTGGTTTTATGGGGGCACTGCCCTGCAGATCCCAATGTAGAGATCACGTACGGGGAAATCCTCAGGAATAAAACTGTCAGCCGCTCTTCTCCAGCACACAGCCGGCGTTCCCCCTCTTTTTCCCTTTTTCTTACCACCCCTACCCCACCTCTCCCCCGCCCCCGCCAACTGCTCGTGCTTCTCCAGCGAGATATTCATACTTTCCTGCAGTGCAGCTGCCCTCCGTGGCCCACGGTTTGGTGCTGCATATTTTGGGACTCCTGCCCAGCCCTGGAGGGCACAGCTCCCTTGGGAGCTCTGGAATGGCCTGAATAAGGGGACCTGGCAGTTGAGGTCATTGCCTGGGGCTCCCCCAGAAGCCCACTTCATTTTGTCTGGTTTTGAGAGCATCAGAAGCTGCCTTTAAAAACAGCCACTTTCTGTCTCTCCTGTCCTCATTAATGTTCATTAACGCTCCGGGGAGCAGGGGGAAGCTCTTGCACTGGGTGCACCGGGAACCGGGACTGTAGCTACAGGAGAAGGAGGCACTTTTAGTTTGAAAGAAGGATTCCCCCCGCCAGTACTGAGGTGCAAAAGCTGGCTCAGCTGAAGCGCGTTTCCTTATCGCAGCACAAGTCTGGGTAAGATCGCGAGGAGCCCGGCGGAGAGCAGGAGGACACCGCCTGCTGTGCTGCCTCCAGAGGGAAAGCAGCCTCCTCTCTGCTTCTGGAGAGAGTCTGCAGAGCAAGAGCCGATTTCAAGCTACCCATTTGCAGCCAAGTCACTAGAGGGAAGGGGAGGCATTTCCCCTCTGCCGTTGCTCTTGACTGTCCTGTAAGTTTTTTTTTTCCCTTGTGAGGATTTTTCCCCGTTTTCTCTTAGGCCAATAAAAGGCTCCTGACATTCCTTGTTGTTCCACCT
Organism: Melanerpes formicivorus; assembly: GCF_026170545.1. NCBI lineage: Eukaryota > Metazoa > Chordata > Aves > Piciformes > Picidae > Melanerpes > Melanerpes formicivorus. The sequence goes on along the minus strand of NW_027142388.1, from coordinate 2,737,080 downwards.
TGTCCTCTGTCACAGCAATGAAGTGATCAACATCACTTCCTCTGGAGCTTGCAAGTTTGCATGGGGTACATTGTAGCAGATGATGTTACATATTAATCACTAACACCGCTCATGAAAAAATTAACAGAAACAATAAACGGCAGGGCTTGGCATGTTAATGTGAGGCTTCCACTGGGATAAATACTCCTGCCTTGCTGAGCATTTCATCAGACACTCTGCAAACTTAAGCACCATAAGGAATGGATGCTTCATCTGACATCAGCTGCTTCTTCAAACCCAATGCAATGTAAAACCTGATAAAATCCATCATGGAGATTTTTCTTTTGTCAGTGTTGGAGCTATACCCTCTGGAAAGTGTTCACAGCAGAGGCAGCAGGCTCTGCACAGTCACCAAGGACAGTTCGTGCTCATTAAAGTCATATGGGACAGTGCAGTCTCTGAGAGCAGACGCCTGACCTGAAGATGAGAAAAAGACACTTCCTGACTCCTTATTTTCCTGAAACCCCCCCATTGTTGCTTCTGTCAACCTGTTCCACTCCATTCTCTTCTCCTTCCTTATTTAATTCTGTCTCTCCCTCGCTCTTTCTCTCCTTCTCCTCCTCCTCCTCCTTCTTCTCCTCCTCCTCCTTCTTCTCCTCCTCCTCCTTCTTCTCCTCCTCCTCCTTCTTCTCCATTCTCTTTACCAACTTGTGGATGTGGCTGTTGTTAGGGGATTTTTCAGAGCATTGTGGTGGGACAGGGGAGGAGGACTGGTGGTCCCTTCTGAATGCCTACAGACCTGCACCTGTATTACTGACAGCCCGTCCCTCTCTCTGGGCACAAGATACGTGAGAACAGCAGGCCACTGTACTGGCTCCTGTTTCCATTACCCATGAACCCAGTCACATACCTTGCTGCAGGTGCTGGGGACAGGCAGATTGTCTCTGCTGGAGTTCAAGGCTGCTGGAGCAGCCATCTATAGCAGCTAGGGCCTTCCAGGCACAGAAACCAGCCAGCTGGGTGGGCAGCCCTGCCTACATGCACAACAGACTCTGCACCTAGCGTGCTCCTGCCTGCAGGGTCCTGAGTGGAGATCTGGCACCCTGGCTGGAGACAATGGGCATCTCACTGAAAGGAAGGGGTATAGGCTTCACATCCCTGCACAAGCCCTGCTAAGGACAATGGCATGTTACTAATCAAACAGAGCATAATGGAGCAGAGCAGAGCAGAACACAGCTCAGTGCTCCCACTCCTGCCTTTCTGATGCTTCAGGCAAATTCAACATGCAGTGCCCAGGGTTGCTCGACACATTTAAATCCCTTTGCTAGTTGCATCTCAGTGTCCTTCTGTGAAAGCAACAGTGATGATTTTTAGTCACCTTGGAAAAGCTGTTTGGCATTGAAAGGGGTCCAGGATAATCTTGGCTTAGCTTTTTGTGTAATTTATTTATGGTATTTTTAAGTTTTGTTGTATAAATTAACATTGCACCATTTCTAGCCCTTCTCAGACAGTATCATAGTTAATTCTTGTTCTTCCTACTCATTAATTCCATTTCCTCTTTTGTGCTTGAAATGCCAGCCTGGAACTGGTCAGGAATTCACATTCCCATGGATTTTTTTACATCTCTTGTGATTCTCTCAAAGAATATTTTTAATGTCAAAGGGTGTTTGAATCTAACCTCTTTTCACACATGCGGCATATGCATGAGGAACAGTCTCCTTCTTGTCCTGCTGAGCTGAGAGACAGGGCTTGGGAAAGAGATTTGAAGGTGCTCAGGTAGACTTCCCAGTGATTAGAAGCAGCACAGCTGCCCTCTTCCTCACAGTTTTAACCGGAGAAAATCTGGCCTTGGTGAAGCCATTAGTGGGACCCCCCATCATCTGAGGAATACACATGTGTAAGGTGACCCATAACACATCCAGGGGCCAAGCTGTGTTGGCCACTGGCTCTATGGGACCCACGGCTGCCACTGGCCCTAGAGGCAGGGCTCTCTGCCTCTGCCATGCATGGCTCACTGAGGGCACTTCCCATGGGCCATGGCCTAGGAAATGCCACCATCCCTGCAAATAGCACGAGCCGACTGGCACCGAGGGGTGGTTCAGTTTCGGGAACTGCCAATGCTCACGCCTTCCTCTACGGAATTAGCACAAGGACAGATTAAAGAAAGCCAATTTCCTTTCTCATCAAATCAATTCCTTCTGGGGCAAACAAAGCCACAAGCGCCACGCTCTTGTCCTCCCGTGATCTTGTGGTTTGCTCTGGCTGGAAGAGGCAGCTTTGGAAAACCCGAGCCCATTTCCTGCTCTGCATGCTGCAGTGTATATCCTCGCCTCAGCCCTGGAAATGCTTTGATGGATATTATTAGGCCCGGAAAGCATTTGGAACTCCTTTCTTCCGTAGGAGCTGACCAAGCTGCTATGGGATGAAAGAGGGGCAAATTAGAAGGGGCTGTGGATGTTGTGTGCTTCGCTTAGGGAGCCCAAGTTGCACTACTGCCTGTGATAGGGACCGGAGCAAAGCAGCTGTGGGGCCAAGGGTCACAGCCAGCCCATAGGTAGGGGATGTCTCTTTCATAACCTCCTGCCAAGAGGCACAGCTGATGCCAGAGAAGCCTAACCCCTCCTGGATGTGTCCAGCCCCATGCAAGGCACCTCGACCTTTTCTTAAATCCACATGCCAGGTCCCTCAGTTCCCATTCCCTTCCCCAACCTGCTCTCATCCAATCTTACAAGCAAGCAGAGCCAGCCTTTTGGTCCTTTCGCAGCATCCCTTGCCTACCCTGTGTCTTCTCAAACCTGTCTTTGCCCAGGCCTACATCCATCAGGAGCAGGACTCTCTTACTGCTTTTTACAGAAAAGTGGCTGAAAAACACAGCCAAGCAAAACCTTTGCTTTGTGAGGGACTGGATCTCTGATCAGTGTTCTGTTGCTAAAGCAGTCAAGAAATGACAGTGCAGAAATCTTGGGGAGCGAACAGCACTTGTGGTTATTGGTGAAATCCCATATTAGCGAAAAGGTCTGGTAAATGGAAGCAGGAGTCGCTCTGACTATAGCATCTGTTGGATGTGGAGAGTGGTTATGACTCTCTCCAAATACAATGCACATGTACTGGGGAAAATGACTGCTACAATAACAGGAATAAATCTTAATAGAGACTTGGGTGATAACAGACACCACAGGGGAGTTGAAAATGAAAAACATATGGCAATGTTTCGGCCAGACCTGCATGGAAACCCCTTGGAAAGACTAGCAGATCTTGTACCTGAAAATGAAAAAGGAGTGAGGGAGACAGTGACAGGGAAATGGGGCTGAGGGAACAAGATAAATCCTGTCATCATGCCCTGCTGAGAAGCTGGAGAAAAAGGGGCATGTCAGCATCCCTTCTGCATGTCTGGGTGTAAAAGCTGCCAGGTTTAACAGACTCTTCCCCATTTCTCTCAGCTTTGGCAAGGCAGAAGGCTGCAAGTCAGGCTGGACAGGGGCCATTTTTGACTGTGTTCAAACAAGACCTCAAACCGGATTGCTTATTATCGTGCAATCCCATTTTCTCTAAATGTTGGCAGCAAGCAGGGGCAAAGCTGGTGGAGAATGAATACTGGAGGAGCAAACTCAGAGCCCAGGGAAATTCAGGCACAGCCCTGGGCTGCAGGGGTAGGATGGATTTGTTTTTCTGCAATTATAGGTGGTACAAACTGAGCCCAGACTTCATGATATGGCAAAGAACAAGAAAACGGGAAGCTTGGCTGGAACTGACAGTTCCTTGACAGGAAGTAGTGAGTGACAGGACAGAGCTATGTTAAATGAAACCTCACCTTCTCCCAAACACTTAAAAGTCTTCAGCAGAGGAGAAGCCACAGATGAGCCAGAGTGCAGAACCCAGTTTCCCTTGGCTTTCCTCGAGAGTAGCCTGGCAGGTGATGGATAAACACAGTGCAATGTACACTGAGAAGCTCAGCATGAGATGAGATGTTTGTCCCTTGGATTTGCAGAAGGGGAGTAGAAGGCACGAAGAGCATACTCAAGATCCCAGGGGGAAGGAAAGGTGTCCAGTCCTGTGGATCAGACCTCAGACTTTGGGGTCAGGAGTGGGATATGCTGATTTGTTACCTGCTAGGTTCCCCACCACCATCAAGACCAGCCACTGCCCCTTGAATCTCTTGAAACTCTGATCCCCCACCAAAACCTGACTGCACTGACTCCCACAGCCAATATATTACTAAGGCAGAGCCAGAGTCTTGAGCAGGGACTGTTATCTCCTCCTTTACTCTCAGAGGTGACTATTCAGGCTACTATCATTCAGCCCAGGGCCAACTTGACAACTGGGGATTAAATAGTGGAAAATCCAAAAGACAGATGAGGAAGGGGCTTATATTAGTCAAGATACTCCTCACACCAGCATTAAATGACCAGGCACACCAGCAGTAGTGAGAGATGTTGTTATGGTAATGGAAACAAGGCAGCAGGGAGAGAGGATGACAGAGCAGACCCTAAGTGCTTAATGCCTCTAAGTTGTTAGAGACTTTGCCCCTGGCTGTCATTATTTTAATTGCATACTAAATCTGCAGCCTCTGCTCAGAGCAGGTGTCTGAGGACACGGGATGGGTCAACTCTGGTGCCTGTCTCAGCCAAGTCAGCACTAAAGAGGGAGTCAAATGTGATTTTGGCTACACCAATCACCCACATTGGTATAATCCAGGATTAATAACCCCAGCTGACTTGTTTGCTTACAGCCCCAAATCATCCCTGTTCAGGGGATCTGCAAAGAGCAGCATGAAGCTTTGAGCTGGTCAGTTCCAGCAGCAGAGTTGCAGGTCCTGCTCTTGCTTCCCGGGGCTGGGACTCAGGACAATTGCAATGATTGTCACTGGGACAAAACTCTGTCCCAGGGACAGGCAGGGACTCTCTGACCCTAGATAGGCTGCGGATACCTGGTTTTAGCTTAAGCTAATGTACACCAGGCAAAAGAATTCAGAGATCAAACAGTATCTTTATGCCAGCCCCAGCCAGAAGGTTTGATTTATTGTGTGCTTAGTCACAATAAACTAGTCAATAAAGCAGTAATAAATGGTCACCAAGAATAATTTCAGAGTCAATAAAACAAAAATGAAGTTTAATGGGGAGAAATGAGTTGTTAACACTCCTACTCTTCCCTGTCCTATAAAACATGTCAGGTTTTGAAGGTGATGGGCAAACACAAAGCTCCTCTGGTCTTGTAAGACAGGCAGCATGACCAGCTGTGAGCAAGGCTACCACCCCAAAACCCCATCGTCAGCATAGCCTCGATTCCCACTCCTGCTGCTGGCTGGGGACCCCTCCACGAGGCCATGGGCTCCCCATGGCTATGGGATGCATCCCACGCTCCATATTCTCCCTCCGCTGGTGCCGGGGAGCGCTGCGGTGCCGCAGCCGTTCCCTGCAGCAGTCGCAGCCGTCGGGAGCCAGCCAGTAAAACGGCGGGGCGCTGAGCTGAGCTCTCGCCCTGAGCAAACAAGGCTTTCTAAAGGTTTAGAGGACCACCTTCATGAGCAGAATGACCCCCCATGATTAAACCAAACAATCTTGACCTCTCTATGAGTTCTAACCACATAAAAGCTCACCTCTTGGACTCTCCATTAGGTTTTATTATGTGCTTCCATATTTAAATGGACATGACTCACACCAGGGTTTCTGTCGTGCCTATGAAGGAAAGAAAAGATGAATGCCAGATGTTACGTATGAGTTACTTCAAGGCAAAACAAAAAAAGGGAGAGAAAAGGAAATTAAATATAGGGCTGGGCTTTCACAGCTCTCTCTGCTCAGGTGAGCATCAGTCTGGTGTTTGAATTTGTTTTAACAATGCAGTTTCCTCAGCCTGGCTGCACTCCTGGCTGCCCTGCAAGCATGCTACCCCCCTCGCTCACCCTCCTCACAGTGGAGGCTTCAATTTTCTGTCAAAAATCTTCTGGCCAAACCTGGCAGCTGTCAGCACCTCACTGTTTATTTGTGGAGGAGAAAGGGAAGCAGAGAAGGGGTGGAGGGCAGCCCTGCTTTGGGGTGACATGTTCCTTCACCCAGAAACCCCTGGGTATGGAATCGGGATGGCCATGCCAATGCAGAGAAGCTGCACAGGCAGGGCAGCATGTGTCTGAGGGTGCAGGCTCCAACCATTGCAACTGGAGAAGCACCTGACAAAGTGCCAGCCACCCCCACCAGCTTAAAGCTGCTTTCCTCTGGGCTCCAGTGGTGAAGGGAGGTAGGAAGGTCTCAGCAGCAGACCACCTTACAGCCTTGTTCCCGTCTATCCTATTTGGAAGTATCTTTTGTGCCCACACAAAAGAATGTCTGAATGTCATTGCCTGGACCATTCTGCTCTCCATCAGCTCATCTGGCACATAACTCACATCCTCGCCTCAAGGGGATGATGGCACAGCCTATAGCCAGGTTCATGCCATGGGTTAGTCCTTCCCTGCACTCAGTGCTGTACACACAGAGGGCATGAAGCACAGCCATGCCTATGCTGAAGTCACAGGCACCAGGTCCTGCTCTCAGCGTCAACATGAGAGCACAGGGGCTGCAAAACCGCTCAGCACCACTCAGGTGAAAGAAGGATCACTCCACCTATTGTATCTTTTCCAGCATGAGTGCACACAACCTTAAAAACCTAACCAACTATTTGTGTTCAGCCCTCCTCAGGGGTCTTCTCCTGGGAGGGCCTGACACTCCATGTGGCCTCCTCTCCCTGCAGATGGCTGAGGGGACCCACAGGTCGACATGAAAGGGGTTCTGCTGCTCCCAACTGGGGCAGGCTGTCCTGCTGCAGATGGATGAGTCTGAAACTCCACACTAAGCATGTGTAAGGACATTAAGCTGTTGGAACTAAAGGATAATTTGAAAAGTATTTTTCTTAATACTGGCATTAGGTTTCCCCAGCTTTGCAGTTGGTAAAGAGAAAAAGAATGTCCTTACTAAGGGAAAGCAAGTGAAAGCTGAACTGGGGAGGAATTAGGGGTGTTAGATGCTCAGAGCTGGGTCCCCTTGCTTGACTCAGGGCTCTGATCATGCTTAGGGCAAGAAGAAGGCCTGTTCCCAGCCCAGACCTGCTGAAACACTGTAGGGCTTATTGGCTTTCCCTCACTGTTAAACTGCAACATGGCAAAAGGAAAACAACGTGGCACCACATACTCTGCTGTAAGCAAGAGCATCCATGCTGCATCCTGCCTGCACTGAGGGTAGAGCTGCACTCTCACTGGGGCCCTGGAAACATTTGTGTTACGCAAAAGCTCTGTTTTTTTCCAGAAGTGATGAACTGGAAGATTTCTCATCTTCATATCACACTGAAATCCCCCTTGGGTACCTGCTGAGTTTTGCAACTTCTTCATATGGTTTGCTGAATGACCTGGCCATCAACAGAGCACACAAAACTCTGCAATTGTTATTTCCCTTCACATTTTCAGACCTCTTTCCTTAGCTGGCTAAATCAGTGCTGTCAGTGACATAGCAGATCTGCAGCTACAGAAGCTGCAAGTGGTGTGTGGTGAATTATGTTAGTTCTCAGCACTATTCTGTTTCCCAGCTTCACAGGGAGAGCAGCCCCATGGTGAGTCACAGTCCTACAGTGCAGCCTCTCTGCTGCCTCCCTTAATTCCCACTTCTGCTCCTGCGAATGTTCCAGGCCATGGACTCTGCACTTACCTCTGATTCCACTCCCTGCCTTTGGCACCACAGGCCAGGGCAGTAGGTGGGATGTGGAGGCCAGAGTTGCACCCCATGCTCCTGAGTGCAGGAAACTGATAAGCTGGCAACTTGGGGTGCATGGTGGGGCACAGTGCCAGTTGCAGGGCCATCAGAAGAGCCCATGTTCTTAGCAGAGGAATTCCTGTGCCCTTGCAAAAGGCCCATGTGAACGGAGGCAGGAAAATTAGCAGCAATATGGCTTTTTGTGATCGCAGAGAAAGAGCCAAAGGAAGGAAAACAAAAAAAGGTTCCGTTTTCCTCTCACTCCCCTTCCCCACGATGCTGGAAAGGCTCAGGAAGTGCCCAGCCATCAGGAACAATATGAAAGAAAAAAGGGTACCATTTTCCCTGGTGAACCTGGCAGGATCCCAAGCATGGATGGTAACACCAGGCAGGAGTGGGGCTCCCTTTTGCCTCTCACAGGGAGACAAAGCTGGGCTTCCTCCTTTCATTTTCTTCTTCCTTTGCTAGGCCCTGCTGCCATGTCATGGCCCTGCTTGGGCATGCTGGTGGCATGGGCAGCCACAATGGCTGACAGGAGGTCCCCAGTGAGCTCCCCATCTCTGGCCCAAGTGGAAGCAGTGGCTTGCAGAAGAACACATGCCAGGTCATGCCATCAGCCTGTTTAACTTCCCATCTCATGCCCAAAATGCCTTTTAATTGAGCAGCAAGGCTGCCTGACGTTGTGGCTTTGCAGACATTGTGGCTGTGACCAATGTGCAGGACACGTCCCTGGGAGCATTCATTACATTTTGTAAGTGCTGCAACCACAAGAGTGTCAGAGAAGAACCAAAGTTACCAGTAGTCATGTTCCTTCCCTGCCTGCCCTGCCCACCTGGCACAGGTTGGGGAAGAGGAAAGGCAGGACCTGACTCCCAAGGTCACAGCCCTGGTACAGAGAGGCCAGGCCTGGCTCCATCCCCATGTTTTGTGAGGAGGGCCCAGGATGGTGAGGAGCATCTGTGCTGCTAGGCAGCACGTCACCAGGAGCAGGCATCACAGCCCAGCCTCTTCCAGGGCCTTGTGCATCCCCTGGGCTTGTCTGTAAATGCTATGCTTCCCCAAATAGATGCTTTTCTGGGAATGTCCCATGGCCCTGCAGAGGCCTGGCTGGTTGGCATCGGATGACCAAAGCTGTTGCGTGCTCCCATTGTTCCCCAAGGTGGTTATTAATAGAGCACTGTAATAATAGGGGATATTTATAAAACACCTCTGTGCCTGGGAATCCAGAGCAGTCTGCAGCCCTGTGCAGGTCTGGTGAAGGGGAAAATGAACCCTATACCCCACTGTACGATATGAGAAATGTGCAGGCTGGAGGGGCTGCAGCAAAGGTCTGGTGCAAGCTTTGGGGATGGAAAAAGTAAAACAAGGCACAGGATTCAGTCAGAGCAAAGCCAGCCCCTCTGTGCTGTATGGGCTGGGGCTGGGCACAGTGTCTGGGAGCTGCCATGTAGGTGTCCAGATACAGCTGGGACAGGGACCGAACAGAGAGGCATGCAGATAGCCTTGCTGCTGGGCTGTTCCACCAGGACCATGAAACCCAAACAAATCCAGTCTTACCCCCAGCCTTGCCTGAGGAATTAGAGAAATGAGGCCATTTATGTCTTCACATGGGCGACTGAGCCTGGCAATGACCTTTGGTCACTTCAGAGCCAGGCTGGATTTGAAATGTGAACCAGAGACCAGGAGGTGAACACTTCCATATCCCATTACAAATCCCCAGGGATGCCCAAGACTTGTCAAGTCACAGTGCTTTGCTGCTTATTTATTACTATTTTTCTATGATTGTAGCCATCACCAGGGCTCGTGTTACTGCTCAGGCAGTGGTCAGCGGCTGCGCGGCCTCCGGGCCAGCTCTTCTCCTAGCAAGGCAAGGCTGAGAAAACACATTGGTCCCTCCCTGGCAATGAGCGGGAGCATCATGATGGGTGACATAGTCCCCATGGTCCCCTTCATGAGGAGACGAATTTGCCCTTTAAGATAATGAAGTATACAGCTCTCACAGTAGGGGATCCAGATAAAGTATCCCTGAGCAATACTAGAGTGTTCCCTATTGAACATACAATATTGTACACTGGCTTATTCACAGCCCCACAACACTTGCTGTTGGATTATTAATGCTCTAAGAGAGAAAAATCCTCTGTCTGGCTTGAGTCTGTCCTCTGAAATAACTGCAGAAGATCTGCATGTATTCAGCACACATTTTGACCGACTTTTATCCCAAGAAATCTCTAACCCATCAGATAAGCACAGCCTCAGGAGAAAACCAAGCAGGAGACAGTGTGCATTTCTTTTTTAAAAATGCTGTATCTGTCTATAAACAGAAAATTCCCTTTCATCCCTTTTAAGGCTGCTCCACCCCCCTCCTTAGCACTAATCATCTTATTTCTACTTTTGTGGTCTAGGACGTATCAGATCATTTTGCAGAGTGGGGGCTAAGGCAAGCCCCTGGGTGGTCGGGGCAGTCTCCCCAGAATGGCTTTGCTGGATCAGCCCTGCAGACAGAGGGGCAGGTTCCCATGGCCGAACAATGGGGTTTGCAATAAGATGTTTTATAGAAGAAGTTTTAGCACCCCTGTGTGGCATCACCATGCTATGTGAGAGCTGAGCGGCACACGGAAAATCTGCCTAAAGCCTTGGGGAGCCCGCAGCAGCCTGTGTCTGCTGGTGGAAATGTGAGTCTGCCGGGAGGCCAAGCCCAAGAGATTTCCCTGTTAGCGGCTCAGCCTCTGGAGAAAGCCTCAAACCCACCTCATGGCAGCAACTGACACCGTAGAGCTCTCCGAAGTGGCACTTCTCAGAGGTACAGCAAGGTCTCCTGAAACAGGAAAGAGTGTGCAGAGAGCATGCAGTGACAAACTCTCACAGATCCATGTGCCTGGCTGAGACATTCAATGTTTTACAGCAGAAATGCTGATAATTTACTTGTTTATGATGTGGGACAGATGATGAAGATTGGTGAAGCTGTCAAGGGCCAGGGAGGCTCCACTGATTTCCATGCAGGCGCAGGGACTCTGCTTGCTACACATGATGGGTTACTTCCCAGCAGGACCCTGGTGATTTAGGATGTGAAACACCCTTTTCAAAGGGGAGAAAGTACTTAAGTGCATGTTTGCTGAGTATGCACAGGTTTGCCATCTAAAGGTATCCAGACAGAGAACAAAGACCAGTAAGGATGAATAAATCAGAGCATTAGTGGTCCTGCCCTCTTGACTGGTTTATTAGTTTCACTAGGCACTATCTGCAGTAAATAGGAATCCTTATACAGTTCTGCAGATGTGATGCAGGCTGCCAAAATGCTTGTGCTCCCTTGAAAATACCATCCTGAGTCTCACTGACTCTCAGTAGGATCTATGCTGTTAAATCAGGTCTGGAAACACCAGCCAAGAAGCCTGCATTTCTCCAGGGTCCATCTCAACTGCATTGTTTCCAGGTGCAGATTAAAGAGTGAAAAGCAGCTCCAGCAGCTCAGCTGATGTGAGGTAATTTGTGCATTGATTATGCCAGACCCCATGCTTATTCTCAGCCTTTTGCTACTGGGAAGCTCCTTTCCGCACCAAGCTGTCCTGCCCCCCAAGTCCATGCTGCCAGCAGAGAGAGCCTATGTGGGGTGAAACACTGCTGAGTGCCTGCTGCTCAACAGAACAAATACATTCTGAGGGTTGTTCATGAAGAATAAAACTATAGAAAGAGAAATATGGGATTCTAAGCAAGTGCAGCCAGATCTAGTGCTGAACAATGGGACTTGCCAAGAATGGAGCTGACTGGTGGCTCTTCATGCACGAAGCTAATCCAATAAAGTGAATTGTCCAGTGCAACCTTTCCAGTATGTATGGAACAGGATTAGCTTCAGGCTCAGAGTGAGCAAACACAGCCTTTGTAACCAACGCTGAATTATTCTGCCTCTTCTTTTCCATTTGCTTTCTTTAGCAGAAGCATATTGTGGCCAACCTGAAATGGCAGCCTTGGTGAGGACACAACAGAAACTTCTAGGTTTCAGAGAAACACTCAACTATACATAATGATTATGCTGTTTATGGTCCTAAAACTTAGACTGGCTTCTAGTTAACATTACATATCTGTTCCAAGCGTTTGTTTTTGTTGCTTGTGTCAAGAGTAGAGTCCAAAATACCTAGGACTACACATCAGCTTTGGGAATATCACGTTTTTTAGCTGGCTGTGCTGTGCTGCAGTGATTATAGACTTCTTGAAAGCACAGACGAAGAATAAATTTGCTACCTAGAAAATAAATTAAATGTGAAATGCCTTTGAATCAATCCAAGCATGCACCCTTTGCAAAATACTCCACAGAAACTGTGCTTTTCTTGGTGTTGCTGTGCTGAGAGCACTTCCATTTCCAGGTTTTAATGATTTTCACCTTATTTCATGCTCTGACAAACCTACAGGAGTTTGATCTGGTCTGGGGAAGCACTGTGCTGTGCCAGAAAGGCAAGCAGCTTTGGAGGAGAGAGGAGGCAGGAAAACACACTCAGCTTTTAGTGCACACAGCAGAGATCTTGGCTTAAGGGCTTTTCTGCACACTTGCTTGAAGCCCAGCCCCCCATCCCCACCCCCCATCCCCCTTTAGCCCTGCAACTAAGGTTCTTCACTGAAATTCTGGTGCTTTGCAAAATCTTCTATCCAAGGCACATGGTTGCCACAAAGTCCCTCCTGGTCCCCATGGCAGTCGGGGCATCAGCCTGCCTTGCCCAGTTTGTGGAGTGAGGGGGCTTTAGTAGGTGGCTGAACTGATGCTATCCAGTCAGTGTCAGATTCCTAGGGGAACAGCCTGCCCTGGCTAGGGAGCCAGGCTGCTCTGGGAGCTACTGCCACCAAGAGAGGGTTTTTGGCTTAGTGAGTTCTTTAGGCATCTGGCAGGTATTCACAGCCTCGGGGCAGGGCAGGGGCGGGGGACTGATCCAGACTACTTCGACCTCCATCGTGTAGAGAGGGAAGAGCCTGCTTTTATTGGGGGCAGACCCTGCCTTGCTCCTGGAGAGGTGCCTCTGAAGGCAAGGGTCTGGCAGAGAGGGCATGGCAAAGAGCTGCTCAGCTGATCCCAGCCTTACCTGGAGACCCTTTAATCAAGAGAAATCTGGGGGATGAGAGCCCAAGCAAAAGCTGGCTGTGACTGAAGAGAGCAAGACTTTATGGGAGTAATATGGGGCCCAAATTCAGGAGCCTCATGCTGGTTTCATGGAGGGTAGCACTGCCCCAGGACAGGGCCCACTGTAGTCCCCACAGTGCTTCCCCCACAAGTCTTTTTCTGCAGATGATGGGAGAATAGGTACAACCTGAGGCAATGACAGATTTTTCAGCATATTTCTGAAAGTCTTGGCTTAGCTACTGCTGCCTTAAATTATCAGGGCATCTCTGGACATGAGACTATCCTCCCAAGTCCTTGCACTGTCCCCATCACTCAAGCAAGGTGTCCTGGCAATGGAGGGCTGACATGGAGCATGACAGTGCTCACCGCAAACAGAGACATCAGATGTCATGTCAAGGCCAAATTTAAGTGTGGGTAATTACATTTCCCCATTTAAACTGCTGGCCAGTCTCAGATGGATAAAATGTTCCCTTCCTAGCTGGAAGAGTTGCTGTGCCCTGGGAAACAGCTGCTGTGACAAAGTCAGGGGGCAGCTGCTGCACATAGAGGACTGACATATTTGTGGCACCCAGCCGCCCGAGCCCAGGTACTCAGTGGCAGGAGGCAGTGCTGCCAAGGGCTTACCCACCTTCTGGGAGCCCCAAGGGCCTCTTTGGGCTTTGGTATAGCCTGACCCAGTGCCTGGCTGAGAAGGAACTGGTGGGATAGAAAGGTTCAAGTAGGATGGGCAAGGCTGGCTAAAGGGCCATTGTCAGCAGTGGAGCTCTTGGTTTTGAACAGGGAGAGGCCTCTGCCCATCTGGGTGCATGTGCTCCTTGCAGAGCACACTGCCCCAGATGCAGGATTTTGATAGAGCAAATGAGACCAAACCCAAAGACATCTGAGTCAAAGAAGCTGAGTCAATGGCCCAACTTAGTGAAAGCTGGTGAAATGCAGCCTCTGCCCTTTTCCTTCCCTGCAGCCCTGGTGAAGTGCAGGGTCTCTCAAGTAGGTCTTTATAAATGATCAAAGCATCTGTGTGCCTTTTCAGGGAGCTGAGCTTCCACTCACAACCCCAAGTCCAGTTTAATAATGTAGCTCGTTAAATAAACAAGTGGCTACGCAGAGCCCCAGCACTGTGACGATGGAGAAGATCCGGTGTTCTCTTCCCACTCCAGCGCCAGCTGCTGATGGACATCTGTCTGTAAAACATTGGGCCTTTTATTGTTTTTAATGGAAGAAATGCCTTTTCCTGGAGACCACCACTGAATACTGCTTTGCTAGAAAGGCTCCTTCACAATCCAAACAGAGAGCAAGTGAGCATAGAGGATCCATTACCCAAAAACTCAACAAAATCTTCCTCACCCATGAAAAGTGTATGCACAGCGGAGGACGATCTTGGGGATGGGGCTTGGAGGAGGGGGGCAGCTGTTCCTGGAGGGTGGTGTTCTGGGACCCACCAGAGGAAAATACTTCCATTTTTCTATCCGATAACTGCTGCCTGGCTAACAAAAATAACCCCTTATTAACGATAACAAGAACCTGGCTTGTGTAATGTATGCACAGAGATTGATGTGCTTCCAGTTTTCAGAGTTTCTAAACCTTCAGAGAGACTGAAAGCCACAATATCTGCTTGATGGAGGGGACAAGCTCTCCTGCAGACAGCCTGGCTTCACATTTTTGCATGTGAATTTGAAATACAGGCTTAAATTTGATCTTAGCCACTAATACAGAGTTGTTGAGGTCTTAACCTTCCTGAAGAGGAGAGCCTTGCATATGCCAAGCAGTTGAGGGGTGCATGTGTCTAACAAGCTCTTTTTACCAAAGGCACGGAGCTACACTATCTTAACTCCCATCCTTTTATTAGACCAGAGATTTGTTTTACTAAGAAAATATGGAAAATGCAAATGCCAGTAATATGTTCCTTTAAGTGAGCCAAATTCCACATTCTCTTATGCTCTCAGATACCTCCACCAGCTCCTAAAGCAAGAAAGCTCAGCAGAGCCACCGCTAGTGACCCCATGAGGGACTGCCCCTGAGTCCCTCAGTGTGGGACAGAGGCAGCCAGAGAATTACAAAAGCACCTGTAGTGCCACAGGTCACCTGGAATCACCCCAATGCTGACACAGTCCCCTGCATCAGTTTTGTGTAGGAAGGGGTGATTTCAACCTGACAGGGAAAATCAGGACTTCTTATGGATAGATAGGTCCTGGAGGAGATATTACACCTGGTGGTGTGATAGATGCTACTTGCTAATGAGCAATGGTCCATCGGAACTGGCAGTGGCCCCAGCTCTGAGGTGGTAAATAACCCTAGTGCTGTTCTGGCAGGAAAGCAAAAATCTGGTTTTGTGCAATGGTCAGCAGAGGAGAACTCGACCGGAGCAACCTGGGATATGCAGGGGGGTTCCCAGGGAGAAGGTTAATCCAGGGCTTGTTTTACTGACTCGCAGGATTTGTGATCCATTTTTGTGTCTGGCAAAGGTTTACTTCAGTATAGAAAAGTTCCACCCATTTCAGAACAGCTTTGGTTATCCAAAGCCAATTTGATATCATCAGAGATCATTTCACCCTTTACCTCTTTTTGGGTGAAACTGCAGCTGAGCAACATTCTCACACTGTGCAGGGACAAGTACAGCAGAAATTCCTCTTGTTGAGGAGTGCTAAATTGCAGGGTCACCTTGCCAGTGTGAAGGTGGCAGGAGTGAGAAGATCCTCATGTAGGTCCCACCAAAGTTAGGTTTGAGAAGGCCCTCAACTCATGCGGCTCCTTCCCAGGACTCGGCTCTCCCACTCTGGGCGCCCTGAGCAAGACCATGAAAGCCCAGAGCCCGGATGTCCATCTCCTGGCTCCTTCAATTTCTGTTTTTCATAGATGAAAAGCGTGGCTTCCTCCTGGGAACACCCAGGAGCTGGAAAGTTTCATCCTGGAGTAATTCCTTAGTTAATTTTTTTTTTCCTCTAAAGAACTGCGATAAAAATAACCCCCAAGGAAAAAAAAAACCATAAAAATCAAACTCTTGGAGGCCTGACGCAACCTTCACTCACAGGAGCACCAGGACCGGCAATACCATAATAAAGATCTGAGGTATCACCAAGAAAAATAGGAAGCAGCCAAAGAAAAAAAAGGTCACCGCAAGCTGGCTGTAAACAGCTTTGCTCTGCAGAGCTCTGGGCTGCCCCGGTTTGATTGCTAGCAGGCGAGAGTGTGACGCTGCATTTTCGGCGCTGCAGGTATTTATTTTACACTCTGGCTCCGAGTCTGAGCCTCCGAATGTAAAAACAATCAGAAGGCTGAAGTGTAAATTCTCCCTGCTGATTTATTTACTGTTGTGTTTTTATAGCACCACATGGCTCTAAGTTTGCACTGGGCCCATTCAACCAAAACCCATGTCATACACTTCCAGAGAAATGAATGACTTTATAAATTCTCTACAATAATAATCCCACGTACAGGAATGCATGCAGAGAACACCCAGACGGGGCTGGAATGTTTTAAGAATATAATATTGTGCTTTTTTGGTCAGGGAAACACATTTCTCTCAGGGATATGTGGTGTGGCCCAGGCTCCAGCCCTGTCTGCCTACCACCTGTAATGAGCCCTTTGGGAGATTTTAGTTCAGGCCACCCAAACTGTGAGCTGGGCAAAGAGACATCAGCACTATGAAGTTAACAGCCTTAATGAAGCCCGGCCCAGAGGAGACTCAAAACATCCACAGTGGGGAAAAAAAAAGGAAGAAAAAGAAAAAAAGAAAGAAAGGAAAGAAAAGGCTTTGATAGGAAAAACATCTGATCTGTGTTCTCTAATCTTTGCTTTGTTAGTTAAAGCATCTTTAAAGGGCTTAATAGCCCTGGAACAGGGATCTCTTTCTCTTCCTTCAGAAACACCAATTAGAAAAGCAGGAAACTGCTTCCAGAGAAGGGGACTCTTTAAAAGAAAACTTGACTTTAGCTCAAGGGATCTGATTGCCTCTTTGTATTTTTTTTTTCCACAAGCTATTTTTTCCCCCTTGTGTGGCTGAGCAGCTCTTTTCTCTAGGTGAGGAAGCAGCTCCTCCTGCCAGTGCTGCTGGTGGAAAGTGAATGCAGTGGGGCAAGGAGAGGGGAGATTTATGGAATAAAGGGATGAGAAGACAAGAGGGTTTCTCTTTCATATACAGCAGGAATGACACCCCTACGGTGTGGCAGCCTGAGGAGTAAGTGTGCTGCATGCTGGGAGGAGGGAGGCAGTAATCTTGTGCAGCAAAGGCTCAGGTGGGCAGGCTTAGTGATGGTAGTGGCAGATGACTTTGTCTATCCTCCACAGGGAAAGAAAACCTCTTTTCCCTTCACAGAGGTCTTGGTGTTTGGATCATGTGGGCAGCACTCTTTCCCTGGACAGGGCTAGCACAGGCACAGTCCATGCCTGCATAGCAGAGTTGCTAGCGAAGGGGCAGCAGCTTGGTGCAGCTCAGCATGACCAGCCAGGTTTTGCTGCCAGGAGAGATGGTCACAGAATTCCTGGTGACACCCTGGGGACCATGTGCCACACTCACCCCTGCCTCAGCAGCTGATGGTGGGAGCAGAGATGCCACTGCATCCCATGGGGTCTTGGCTAAGTTGCGGTGGCTACTGTTGCCATGGGAGTCCCTGCAGCCGGACTGGGCTGCTGATGGCTGCTCTCCCTCATGGCCATCATCCCTCAAGGCTGTCCTCTACTCCAAGCTGTATCCCAGTGCCACTCCAGTCACAGTTGTTACAAACGATAACCCCTCTCATCTCCATGGGCCCTGTTAACCCACAGCCTAGAAGGGAAACATCTGAACAAGCTCCTGGCTCTGCTCATGAAATTCTTGGACATAGTCCATGCTAAGATCTTTTTCTCTCTAGCAGAGTATTTTCCTTTGGATCTCAGGGATGTTACAACAGCTGTTTGTAAACAGTTTGCATCCAAAGTTAGCAGAGGGGTGAGCAGGGGAATCACATATCAACTTTGCCCTCTTGAACATCTGAAAAATGTTGCAGCTACCTTGGCACTGCCATTCAGATGGAAGAAGTCAGCTGAAAAGGCCAGTAGCCATCAGGCAGCTGCCCATGCCTGCCTCTGCCTGCAGACACAGCCAGGTAGGACTGGGCTGTGGGATGCAGCCCTGTCAGATGCCTGCCTGCTGGAGACTCAAATTCATCTCAGAGCCTGAGACCAGGTAGAGACCAGCAGAAGGAGATTTCTGGGGAATGAAGGAGGCAGAGGCTGATAGGAGCAGTCAGAGCTGAGAAGCTGCAGCATGGGTTAAGCACAGAGGAAGATGAGAGTGATGAGCGCTGGAAAATCTGATGTTTCTCTATGAAAGGCCTGGGTAGCTGTAGGGTGGCATAAAGCTGGGCTTGAATCCAAGCCATGAAACCATGTTCCTAAGCCTCTTGTGGTAGTCTCCAGCCTTGAAAACAAGATACAGACCCCTAGCCCTCCCTGTCCTCCTTTCCACCATGAGTCTCTGCTCAGATCAGCCGAATTTTGTATCAGAAATAGAAAACTGGCACAAAAAAAAGTGTCTGTAAATGTCTTGCACCATAATGGAGAGAAAAAGGAAGTCTTGTCATTACATAAAGGATTTCTGGATCTTAGAAAGGTTTTAGCTTTCCTATACAGCCTGAAACGATCTGGCCTCTGGGAGAGCTCAGTCCCATCGTGTGAAACTGTCACAACAGTGATCTCTGGAGACACCTGAGCTGGTGTAAAAGTGGAGCTTTGTGAAACTACGTGGCCCTGGCATAAGACCTCAAATCTAGGACAGCCAGAGCTTGTCACCCTCAGGAAGAGCCACAGCACCGGGTGCAATAGGGCTGGGGGGCATCTGCAGACCATCTGTGTTGGCAGAGCTTTTTCTGTTTCTTTTTCTTCTCAGGGTGCCCCTGAGATTTTGTTACCTGTCATCATTTCTGGGAACAAGTGTATTTTAAGAGACATCTTTAAAACTGTGTCCAGTGACAGAGTACCCAGAGTAATTTGAGTAAATGGAGCTGCAGCTTTTTCCAGGGGCAGTGTTTGCTCCCCCAGGCTTTTCCCTCTAGAGATGCCTCTGCTGCCTGCCTTCTCCCACTGTCACAGGTGGCACAATGCCTCCACACTCTCCACTGCTGGCCCTGATTGACCTTCACTGTGTGCTGGCACAGCCCAGCCATTCTGACAGGTCCTTGAGTGTTTTTCTGGACATGATGGATTGGCACAGGCCATCAGCAGAACCCAGAATTTTTCTTTCCATGCTTTGCTGGCAGTCTTTCAGTTGATGCTGGGAGGACCTTATTTGCTTTCTTCTTCAGCTCAGACTTGGTGTTAAAAATATTGGCAATGGTGCTGACACTATACAGAGTATTTTTTCCAGCTCCAGTGAAAAGGTGAGTTATAACTCATTGTACTCAGCCTGACATCAAATACTTCTTAGTGTACATCTGTGTAGGTTGTGGAAGTGTTTTGCTGCTCATTTTCTGATGCTGCTCAAACTGAAACACAGAAAGATGAAGTACAGGACCTCTGCAGACCTCTGGCATACAATCAGCAGCAGGAACTACCTGAGATGGGGCAAGGGGCTTTGTGGATTACTGCTCTGGTGCCAGGTTAATGGCAGGTATTTGCTGGGGAGTGCCACTGCAGTTTTCTCCAGGGTTTCAGCCGTGGTACAGCTCTTGGCACTGAGGCTAGAACAGAATGAAAGTGTGTGCAGTGATGATTATGGATGTCACATCCTGAGGCAAACTGACCAAAATGTATGTTATGAATATTTGCTCAATGAGAGAGGGTGGAACTAGCCCTCAAACTTTCCCATACAATGAGGCAAAGGCAGAGAATTCTTTTGACTTGCTGCCACCCATGCCCACCTTGTCCTTTCTCCTCTCCTGGTCACACTCCACTTGGTACCAGATGCACTCTCTCTTCTGCTTGCTGCCACTCAGATGTGGCCTTGCTTTTGCTGCCTGGCTTGTCAGGCTGAAACAATACAGGACATGTTTTACAAGGTACTCCTGCAGTGGGGAGGGAGAATTTGTAATTTTATGGAGCTTGTAAACTGAACTTGTAAAGTCCTTTAAAGCCCATAGTTTGGACATTTCATCCTACTGATGCTTAGGGATAAAGGCCAGCAAGAGCAGAGGTGAAAGGGTCCAGATTCATTGCTGAGATGACTGCAGGCACTGGAGCTTCCACAAGGAATGAGTCTGGTTTTGTTTAACCATTGCCTTTACAAAATTAGCCTAGTTTCTCTCCCTAGCATCTCTTGAGAGACTTCCAGAGCTAGTTGTATCTTCATGTGGATATGTGAGCACAAAAGACTTCAGGTCATCCCAGCCTGAAGTTCTTTTGCTTTGCACTTCACCAAATGCAGCAGGAAGACAACTTGCATCTCTGGCAAGTTTGGTTCATATGCCTCAGAGGTTGGGGTGAGCATCCCTGGGCTGTGACACCAGAGGAATGTAAGGTACCTGCTAAAGCAGCCCCCAACAAGGAATAAATAGCCATCTATTGCAAAGCACCAACCATGAACGTAATTGAAGGCAAACAATAATAATGGTGAGTGTTACAGCAAGGCTTCTAATAAAGCCTGCTCTGTGTCCTCGGCCAAGTGCTTTACCTGCCACTGTGGGCTCTGCAAGGTAATTATGCCATGGGCAGCCAGGATGATTGATGGAGATATTCATTAAACACAAACCTGACACTTTGCTCTCTAAGCCCAAATAATCCAACCAGTCTGTCTCTGAATAGGGCACCCTCCTCTCAGCATGTTTTTAATGGGGGGTTTCAAAATAAAACCAGCAGTTAAGTACCAGAGCCCAGACCTAACAGGGGGATACCGGCTTGCTTCTGAGGGCTGAGGGCAGGTGCTCGGGCCAGAGCCAGCTGTGCA
The DNA here is from genome assembly GCF_026170545.1 of Melanerpes formicivorus. Lineage (NCBI taxonomy): Eukaryota > Metazoa > Chordata > Aves > Piciformes > Picidae > Melanerpes > Melanerpes formicivorus. The sequence goes on along the minus strand of NW_027142388.1, from coordinate 2,716,427 downwards.
CACACGGACCCTAAGCAGAGAGTATTAGGCTGTGACAGCTGCAGCTGGCTCTGAAATAAGCACCACACATGAAGAGATTATGATAGATTTTGCTTGTATTATGAAACTGATTTTACATCATATACAAGGCAAAAAACGTCTGTCCCACAAAGGGATGGAAATTGTTTTGTAGGGCCAGGGCTGCCACAGGAGCCAGGCTCAGGGCTGCTGGTGGGGGTCAGGTTAATAAAGCATCTTCTCTGCACAGTGGCTGGCTGGCAGCATAAGACACAGAACAAAATATGTGTCTGATGCTCTGGCTTTACTTTGAAAGAGAAATAAACTGTCTTCTCCTCTCCTCTCCTCTCCTCTCCTCTCCTCTCCTCTCCTCTCCTCTCCTCTCCTCTCCTCTCCTCTCCTCTCCTCTCCTCTCCTCTCCTCTCCTCTCCTCTCCTCTCCTCTCCCTCTCCCTCTCCCTCTCCCTCTCCCTCTCCCTCTCCCTCTCCCTCTCCCTCTCCCTCTCCCTCTCCCTCTCCCTCTCCCTTTCCCTCTCCCTCTCCCTCTCCCTCTCCCTCTCCCCTCCACAGATTACTGAGCAATAGGTTCATTTCTGGTGCATGCTTGTCCCCAGGCATGGAGGTAAGAGATGGGCTTTGGTGGATCTGTGGTTGGACTCAGTGTTTTGTCCTTGCACCTTGCCAGGACTGACCAGCGAGGGTAGTGAGTAGCAACCAGGGTCTCCAGGCAACTCTGCACAGCAAATACTCCCAAAGCTGGATGTTTTCTCTTGACTCAAAGTTTCAGAGTTGGTGAAAGGCTTGTGGTTCCCAAGGTGCATCCGACACCTCTGGGATGGTTCCTCACTTCCTGCACAAACCAGGTGTCATCTGTGGTGCCTGGGGAAATCTGCATGGGGAAGCAGGATGCATCATAGCTTCAGGCTCCTCTCATGGCACTATTTGGTCACTGGGGTTATGGGAAATAGCCTGAGCTATCCAGGAACTGACTGTGGGACCCCATCCTGTTATCATGCTCTATGATAGCCCATCAGGAAATGACATAAATACCCTCGTTACTCTCTATTTTATTTTTCACCATTGTGAAGCATCTTTTTTGTTTTGTTTCTGCTGGTGGCAGGTGACCAGTTGCAGTGCCCTGGCTCCTCACATCCTGCTGGGCAAGGTCTGCCTCTGTCCCTCTGAGAATCAGGCAAAGGATGTGCCTGTTTGCCTGTTCTTGCCACCCCAGTGATGTTGCTTGGTCAGGAAACAAACCTGTTTGGAGAGTGCAGGAAGGCAGACTTTTATTATGCTGCCTGTGTGGAATATCTGCAGCGAGATGGGCACGGTGCGTCAGCCAAGCACTGTGGGAATGTGAGTTCACACAAGTCTGGCTGTTGTGATCCAGAGTGACTCCAGGTCACTGACTCCTAGCAGCTCACCCCTTCCCTCTTGGAAACCTGCATCTTCCTGGAGTGACCTTTGCCACAACATTTTTAATCTGACTTTTACACTTTGCATCCTGCCTATCCTGGAGGGGGAAGCTTCTTCTCTTTATGTTGTTGGAGAGATTAGAAAGTAAAATACTACTGCAAATTAATTACCCTCCGATATTTCCACACCAAACTGCCAGCTAGGGGAAAACCAGCCTGCCTCATCAATACAGGAAAGAAGTTCACCAGCTTGGTGCCATTGTCTCTTTATGCTGTGGTCACAAGCTCTTTAAGAACAGCTCTTTGGATATCTTGCTCTGATCAGACACCAGCCTGAGATCTAACAGAGAGGAATCCTATTGCTCTCAGCCTGCTCCAACCGGCACAGCACATGAAAAGCCAGGGAGACCCATCATAGAGCAATTTGCTGATTTATAATGGAACTGTGGTAGAGTATTTCTAGCTCAGCTAACAGCTGTTTTGCTAATTTCTAATTTCTCCCATAATCTGTATATTTTTGTCCCATCTAGGGCACGGTCTGTGCTACACAACAGAGAGCATTGCCATTAATCATGTACAAGTGAAAGTATAAACTGGTTTTATTAGTTTTTAGCGTGCCAGGTCACATGAATTAACTGGAGCCTGCATTTAATGTGTCCTGAGCAGTGCCTCCTGCCTTTTCTGGTAGGACAATGTCATACAGGAACTTGTTTGACCTGCATTGGCAGCAGGACGTAGCCTCTCTCATGTTACCCTTGGGGTGACTTTTGCCCACACTGTCACACTGAGGTTTGTCTGGGCAGTAAGACAGTAAGCCAGGGGCCCATCAGCACTGGGATCCCAGAGCAAATGTGTTCAAGGCCCATGGCAAGGGGCAGATGCCACAGAAAGGTTTCAGAATCCTGGTGTATTTGTGTGCCACTTTAGCAGGTGGCTTGCACGTCACTTTTGGTAGCCAGGCCCTGTTTACTTCAGGGCTCCCCTTTCTCTTAGCTCTCACCAGCTGCTGGGGGGATGAGGCAGTCCTCACCAGGCAGCTAGCTGGGACATGAGCTCACTCACCCAGAGCTGCAGGAACAAGAGGGTGATGGCAAAGCTCAACAGAAATAGCATCCATGACCTTAGCAGTAAGTTTTGCTAATGGGAACAATCTTACAAGCCCCAGTCCTAAGGGGAAGCCAGGAAACTGCTGAGGTTCAGCACCTTCTTCTTCTCAGTTGGGGACTGTTGTAGTGACCCATGTGATGAGGTCTGCATGGGTAATACATCTTGATACCATCCCAAGGGCCATGTGTCATGTTTAATACAAGTGAGAGGAGAGGGAGATGGAGATGGTGACTTGTTATTATGTTTCTTAAACACTTAGTTTCCTAGAACTTCAGGAAACAAAAATTTCCTCCATTTTAATTGCAACAGCATTGCTGGGACTCTGCTGACACTGGATGCTATATTTGCATTGAAGGTGGCCTGCCCATCCCTGGGAAAAGGGCTTTTTACTCTTACTAGAGAGTATAGGTGAGAGAAACTAAAGCAAAGTAAGATGATACAGTGGGTGTGCTGCCAGCACGTGCAAAACCAGGAGCCCAGCCCTTATCTTTTGAGTTAAACTTGAGGGACATAACTGTGAGACCAAGGAAAACTTCCTGAAATGATTTTACTGCAACCCAGCATATTCTTGCATCTGAAACTCAGCTGTTTAGGACAAAGCTGTGCTAGGGGGAAAAAAATAAAAGAGTGACTCAGCTCTTTATGGGTTCCACTGCATTTGTGTTTCCTATGGCATGCAATGATTTTTGGTTTTGGAAGGCAGGGGTGTAATCAATTCATTGGCTGACCCCAGCAGCCCTGATTTGCATAGGATGCTCTGCACTGTAACCCTAGAGTACCAGCAGTGGTTATAAACATGGGATGGAGAGGGGTGAGGGTGGTGAAAAACCATTGCACTCACACATGGGTCAGTGTGCTGATGGATGGGTTGTGCTTGCAGGGTCCCAGGCTCTGGGCAGCCCTCTGAGCTCCCACATGCTGTGGGACTCCCCCAGAGTTGCTCAGCAGCTTTCCCACAGGAATTCAGCTGCCCCTACGAGGTTCTTCCCCACATGGAGCTGTTGCTATTAGACGACAGAGAAAATATAATATTGCCTCTATGAAATGTCATCCAGCTCCCAGATCAGAGCCTCTGATCCTGCACGTGCAGTCTAGACAGCCTGTGTCTTGGTCCTGCAGCTCAGAGCCTCTGGCTTGGCAAATCTGGGGCAGCTGGAGCACAAAGTGGCTGGATCAGTTTTGTGTGTCCCAGTCCTCAAAGGATGCAGAAACTGCTCAGATTCTGACACCGACTGGAGCAGCCTTTGGGCTGATCTAATCCATGCTGGCTGCCAAGCCCCTGAGCTTGATCTAGTATCACAGGAGGGCCCATGCCCTCTCCTGACTTAAAATATCCTCTCTTGATCTTACTCAGATATCCAAGGTTTGCTCAAAACACCTCCAATTCTTTGTGGTGCCATTAGAAGAACCCCAGCATGAGCACCAGATGTGGTACCTGCTCTCCTGTCACCCGTTTGCTCATATGCAGACTATTAATCTGCGCAGGGGTGTGTTATAAATGGTTTGACACGGATGTAAATCCCAGACCTAGAGTGTTGTTCTTGGCAGCCTCTTCCACAAGCTGATGTGCAAAACTCTTTGCTGTGAAGTCTGCAAACAATTTGCTGGATCTCTGCACTTTCCATAGGAATTTGTAGGGAGATAGGCAATGCCAGACTAATCTGTCCTCTGTTTTGGGGAGCTGTCAGGTCACACAAATTCCCTGCAAAGACCAGACAAGGAGCACTGATGTATCTAGTGACTTCATGTTAGAGCTGTCCCTAAATCTGGGAATCCACTGAAGGCAATGGCTCCCTCTAGGTAGGATGTTCATACACGGCAGTGTGACGCACAGTAACAGAGAGATTACTGGACAAAGCTCTGTTAACTTCTTGCTTTTCAGTGGTTATAGATTATGTGTTTAGCAGATTTCTACTCTGTTGTTCTGTAACTCCCCTCAATAGGGAAGCTCATTTTAACCAAACAGACCACATTTTCATTTGTTTTTCTAAGAATAAACCATCTGTGCACCTGGGAAGTTTTTATGGGCTATGAAGGAGCACTTTGAGGTGCGAAGTATCAACATTCCTGTAAAATTAAATTAATTACCTGTTGGAAACAAGGATTCCTTTTCCCCTCATTTGACTAAAATTCCCAGGTCTGCCCTCCAGTTCCTTTCAAAACTGGGAACCTGATCAGATTAATCAAGGCTAAAGGCATTTCCGTTTGCTATCAAAACACTGCAGCTCCCCTCTGTCCTTATCATGGTGCTGCTCAATCACTCCCTGCCATAGAGGAATGGGCTTGACTGGGGGACGGGGACAATACCTGTGCTTCCTCTGACTCAGACCTACCTTCCTTCTCTTTAGACTCACCGTAGTACCTTCCATTGCTTGGACCCCAGAAGTGAAATCTCCTTCACAGGGATGCAACAAGATGTTCAGAGCTGGCAAAGGTACTTGAAGGTGAAGGAATCTGCATTATAATTTCACTGGCACATCTTTCCTCTCTTAACTGGACTGTGCCTCACTTTTGCTCTTCTTTGAGAAAGATACATGACTTCCCTATTCTCCCTCTCTATTTCAGGTAGTATCAGCTATATCACATGGGCTGCCATCACATCCTTTGCTTTTGTTTGAAAATTGTCCATAGCCTACCCCATATGCTCAAAATTCAGTGATGAAGCACAAAGTGTACTGGATATCATGATGTGGAAGGAAAGAAGGGGTGCAAAAGAGACTTGGATCTCTGCAGTAAATTGCATAAGCCCAAGAAGCCACGTTAGAGCTGGGGACACTTCCTTTACAGAAATCAACTAGTTCCTCAGAAAATATGCTCTGATAGGAACACAGACTCAACAGCTGACTGCCCAGTTGTCATTTCTACATCTGAAAGCCATTTTAAAGTCAGAAGAATTTCAGAAGAAGCTCACGAGTCAATTAATTTAATCACTTAATCATAAATATGGATAAATCACAAACAAAGTAGTAAAATCCCTGGTAAATGCCTTCCTGGTTGCTCACAGCAATTTCAAGTGATAGCCATGGTCTAGTCATGAGGTCTGTGGTGACGGGTTGGACTTGATGAGCTTTGAGGTCTCTTCCAACCTTGGTGATACTGTGACAGCCATCAAAACCAGAAGTGTTTAGAACTAGAGGAGTTTTTACATTCCTACAGTTGGCTCTGGGGTCTTTATGTAGTTGATTCAGTTCAGTTGATCACCTACATTAGAGGTGGAGAAGACTCCCTGGATGTCCCCACAAGTCCCCCAGTACAGAACTCTTCCTTACAGTCCTCTGTGCAATTGGCATCAGCAATGTTTTTAAATGTCTTGGTCAAGGGGTTTCTTCCACTTGCCTTGGAGGATATGTAGAACCCATTAGTTGAATGTCCTTTAGCTTTAATTTATTATTTATCTTGAGCATACTCAAAGTGTTAGCACCAGTCCAGAGCCAAGCATATAGATGGATGTGGGCTGGCCCAGCAGGAGTTTCCTGCTGAGATGGTCAGAGTGGGAAGTGGACAGTGTGTGTTGGCATGTGGCTCGCAGGAACTCGGCACCTTTAAGACAATTCTGTGTTGTTCACGCAAGAGGAGGAGTTTCCCCCTTTCTTTTTGCCCATGTGACACACACTGAAGGATCCCTGAAATATTAAAATAAACAGAAAGCTTGACTTGCAGAACCTGTCTGCTAAGCTGGGAATCACATTTCTTGCTGCAGTTTCAAACCGTCATCCAGATACTTGTAAAACATTGACAAAAACCTCTTTGCCCCCAGAGCTTTCAACAAAAACAACAGCCCAGCACCCATTCTTCACAGAGCAAATAGATCAGCCTGTTCCCATCTCTCTCTCTTTGCTTTTCCCCCTGCAAAAGCAGGAGTTCTGAGCATATTCTCTTTGTGATTTTGGTTTTTCCCCCCATTCTTTCAGTTATAGCTGATTTAAGGATTAGAAGGCCCCAACATGCCAGATGTGGGGGAAGCAAATGTAATGGATGTAGTTAAAGAAATATAAGGAACCCCCCTGATCTAAAGTCACATTTCCTGCTAACTCTTATCACTGCCTGCTTTCAATGAGGAATGCATAATCTGTTGTTGGACACAGCACTACTTGTAAAGCGGGACTGCTCTGAGGCTAGCTCACTACTATGAGGTGTAGTAGCATAAAGCACAGGGTGCCCATGAGACAGAGACCTCTAACCAGATGATAGGTGGATCTGGGCAGATATTACTCACATGCTGGCTGCCTAAGCTGCCTTCCCCAATGACCTGCTGGACTCAATAGCCACCACAGACACACACAAGCACAGGGCCAGGTTAGTTTGTGACTCACCCAGGTGGTCTGTGGCAAAGCCAGGAGCTGAACTCAAGGCTGAAGGATGGCTGGTTATGCTCTGCACAGCAGACATGCCTGATTCTTCACCTTCATTCTAATAAAATGCCTGGTGCTGTTTCTTGTGAAAAGAAAGGGACTTTCCTAAATTACTTGGTTTGAAAGACTTCTGAGAGAACTGAAGTCATGAAGAGTATTCATGACTGGGGTGTGAGCTTTGTAATTACTGGAGAGCTTTTTCACCCCTTAACATTTGGTACTAAATACTCATAAGCATGCTAGAAATGTCTTATTTACCAAGACTCTAGTGAGTTTATGTAGGGTTTTTAGGTGATGATATTTTATGGAATATATCCCAGAGCCTTTTGTCCTCACTTCTGGAGAGAAGGTTTGGCTTATACACACCACTCCACTCCCAAGAGCCATCACCCTTTAGGCTGAAAAAAGAAAAAAAGATTGAGTCATTTGCAAAAGAGTTTGGGGTTCTTTTCTACACTTTGCCTCTCAGCAGTCACAAAGAGTTGGATTTGAGAAGATATTTGATGTGAAAAAGTAATTTACTCCTAAATCCAACTAACACTATCTCACACTCAGGACCGTCAGGTTTCTTAGTAGCTTCTGGCAGAGTATCCCAGGTTAGGTGTCCAGTGCTCCTAGCAATCCACAGTCAGCAGCCAGGGATTGGTTTGGTGAAGAAATACCAATCCTGTACAGACACATGGGCTCCTTCCTCCTCTGGTTTTCCTCTTTCAGCTGTTTGAACACAGAGATCTTGCTCATCTTGGAGGAAAATCAGCAGAGATAGGAAGCATCCTTCTCTTACCTATACACCCAGAAGGATCCAGATGGAGCTGATGGATCCTTGCTCATCAGGAGGAGCATTCTAGGGTCCCTCCATGTTGTCAGTCTAGACAAATTTTGAGAGCCAAATTGGGAAGCTGGATACACCCAGATGAGATCTCCAGTCCTCTTGGTGAAAGGAAAGACAGAAAGGTTCCAGACAAGAGAAAAAAACCTTTCTAAAGCAGTGAAGAGGAAGGGGGCACTTGAGTTGCTGTGCTCTGGATGATGGGAGACAAACCCATCTGAAAAAGCATCCCATGGAGATAGGTGGTTCAGACCCTGGCAATCCTCTGCTGGGTGAACACCTCAGCACCTGGCAGTGTTTCCATTTTCTCTAGTGTCCCTTTTTTCCTCCTTCTTTTTCCTTTTCCTTTTCAAGAATGTGTTACTCGCTAGGTTTTCCTATACCTTGGCTGGCTCTGCTTCAAATTCTGTTTTGCTCATTGAACAAAAAGTCTCTCACTGCTTGGCAAAGAAACATTGAGAGGCTGTGGATACCTCTGATCTGGCTGAAAGACTTTCACTCTGCTGAAAGCTCAGGATTTTACTAACAACCCCTGGCTGTTAATTGCTTCCTTTATGCTCAGTTCTGAAAAGCAGAGTCCAGGGCCACAACTATCAACAGTTCATATCCCACATTTCAGTAAGATCAGCCCTCTGCTATAGGTCTTCTGCTGTACAGAGATCCACTGTCTACAAAGAAGGCTGAGTGACTGGCAACTTCTTGGAGACTTGTTCTCTGGGATTTCTGCCCACATCTGCACAATACTGTGTCATGCACAGAAAATGTTGAGATCAAACATAAGACCTTTAATATCAATGAGTCCAGTGCATGACATGAGGAACTAACCTGGTTTTGGCAATAGGTGTAAACCAAACCTGGTCAAGAAATCATTTACAGTCAAAAGGCAAGACTAAGAGCAATTGGTTTTACCACATAGAGGAGAAATATTTACATTGGTCAAAGCAGGCCAAATAATCTCTACCTCAGTGGTAGGAGCAGAGAAAGATGAGAACTGGGCTGGATTTCAGGATCAGAGCTGTGGTAATCTTCTGAAGGGGAACCTTGTGCCTTGGGAATGTTTGCACTCAATGAAAGAGAGAGGACTACTCATATAAGCTCCAGGGACTGAAGAGGCCAAAAAGCACAGACTTAATATCTCACCAGCTCACAGAGGAGGTGAAAGAGAGATTGTGGGAGAGAAGAGGGCATAAAATTGTGAGCATTTATTAGGTGTGGATGATAACAAGTGTGTTAGGCAATTGCTGCATGTTTGGCATCCCAGGAAAACTGACTCCAGAGCTAGTACCTAGGGAAATGACCTCCCAAACTATAAAGCTCAAGAGCTTTGCTGAGAATCTAAGTCAGTTCTTTCTTTATTGAATGATGCAGCAGATCAAGAGAGAGAAATTGCTTCACCTGAATCAGCAAATCATTGCTAACTCACTGCCTGGGCTCATCTACACACAGAGCAAGAGTATCTGCCTGGCCTGCTGGCCTCCGTAAGTGCTGGCTGAGAGGTTTGCAGCTCTTCAGACACAAGCGTTGGGAGCAAGGTGTGAGATGCTGTACTGAAATTGCCAGCTGACAACTTCCAGGGGAGCTTGGGAAGCTCCCTGCAGCCTGTTCCCTCTCACAGTCTCTGACTCCCCTGACCTCTCCACAGATGTGTAAATGGCACCGGAGAGGCCTGTGTGCAGGGTTGGTAATTTGTCCTCACCCAGTCTATCCCCCACCGGTATGCAGAAACATGCTTGGTGTGAGAAATGTGTCCCTGGCATGAAGCCAGGGCCCAAACAGACAAAGAAATAATGTTTACCCCCAGGGCCTTTCTGACAAACAATAAAAAAGCAATAGAGTCAAGATAGATTACGCGTCAGCTAAAATATTACCTCTTCCTGCCAATTCTTATAAAAGGAGGCAAAGCTGCTCTTCACACTGAACTGAAACTTCTGTTAAAATACTCAAGGAAAAACAATCATTTAGGTAACATCTTTCTTTCTAGCCAATAAAAATAATATTCTGGTTAAACCTTTATTGTGACAGTCTGCTTTTTGGGGCGCAGCAGGCAGTTTGCTTTGAACACAGAGTCCCAAAAAGGACTGGAGGACTTGGAGCCTGAAATGAGTGGTCTGGTGATAGCACCTCTGCAAGCAGAGGAATGGACTAACTTCACCTCTGGCAAGCTCAGAAAGCAGCTTTATATTGGTTGCTGACTTCTCTTTGCCCTGTGCATAATCCACTCTCAAAGGCATCAAGGAAACCATTGCCACTTGGGCACCAGGGGGTACAGTATCACAGTGTCACTAAGGTTGGAAGAGACCTCAAAGATCATCGAGTCCAATCTGTCACCACAGACCTCATGACTAGACCATGGCACCAAGTGCCACATCCAATCCCTTCTTGAACACCTCCAGGGACAGTGACTCCACCACCTCCCTGGGCAGCACATTCTGATGACGAATGACTCTCTCAGTGAAGAACTTTCTCCTCACCTTGAGCCTAAACTTCCCCTGGCGCAGCTTGAGACTGTGTCCCCTTGTTCCGGTGCTGGTTGCCTGGGAGAGAAGACCAACCCCCTCCTGGCTACAACCACCCTTCAGGCAGTTGTAGAGGGCAAAGTGGGAACCCCAGGCTGCCTTCACCTGAGCCAGCGAACAGCATGCCAGCTACTGACTGGATGCCTGTGCTCACCCAAATGGGTCCTAACCACAAGGAGGTGAATAGGCACCGTGTGAATATTTGATTCAATAAACTTGTCTCTGCTGTTGTGTGGAGGGTGAGGCATGTGATTTATTACTTACAGGAATTTGGACAGCCCCTGGCTTAATGTGAAAACACTGGCAAGTGTCAGGAAATTAATGAACTTTATACACATGATTATCAATGCCTTTTATTAGCAAACAGTTCTGATATCCTCCCTTTGAAAACAATGCCACTGGCCAAGCTGAGCAAAACACCCCTGTGGGCACAAGGTGGCAAATCACACACTGGCATTTGCAAATAGCCCAGAGTCAAAGATTTGTCTGGGTAACATCAGCGAGAGGCAAAAGTTCTGCTTCGGAATAGATTAAGAAGAGGGTGAAAAGCCTGGGTGAGTTCCCAGCAGGAACCACCTATAGCAGTGTTGAACCCAGATACAAAACTGCATTGAGCCCTAATGCTCTCCCTTCACTTTGACAAGCATCGCTCAGAGCCTCTGTGGGTGTCTCTGCCCTAGCATGAGCTGACAAAGGAGAATCACACCTTTTTCAGTGAAAAATACAACCAGACAGATGAGATAAGCTTGACATAGCTCCCTTGGCTTGGCAGACCTATAACTTCCTGTTACAGAAAACTACTCTGCACTCAGCAGAACCCTGGTTTGAATACTGGGCTTCCATGTTGGTTATCAGACTAAAATATTTCTGTGAGTCAGCCAGATCTTGCTTACAACCCTTCATACTTGTCTAAACCCACAGATCTGGCAGTGGGACAAAATGTTTACTCACAAGCATCTGTACCTGAAATGAAGAGTTTGGAGTGGCATATATAAACAAAGTATTTGCTATATAAATTAAGCTCTGTGTCAGGCAGGACAATTGGAGCATGGAGTCCTCCTGGCTCTCCCAAAGCCCATGGATGGGGTTTGCACAACAGTGATTGGATAATATAATGTCACACTGTGCACAGACACTGCATATTAAGTTCTGCAGGAAGAACCAAGTAGCTCTGCAGGAGAGTTTCACACTTGCTGGTGTCCTGTCTAGGAGTTAAGAGATCATTCAGACCTTAAGCACATGCTTAGGGACAAACTGCAATGGAAACTAACTCACCCCAGTTTAATGGTGCTTAAGAGTGCAGTTAATGGGAGTTACTAACATAATCACTCTTAACTTGGGTGAGAGGGAAACTAAAACATGCCTTTCAAAGTAAGAATAGTGATGGCAAACTAAGAAACATATCCAGAAGTAAGGAACCCCATTATAGGCAAGTATGAGTGCTCATAAATATTTCTTTCTGTTGTGAATTTGAAAAGAAAGAAAAGTAGCATATTCTTGCCTTTCAGTGATAATGGCAACCTCTCTGGGCCATCAGAAACCAGGGAGAACTTCCACATGTTTAAGATCAGCAAAAGTGGGAGCTGTATGACCTGCTCCTGTCAGCTTTAAGGAAATTTTGGAATATAAGGGAAATTCCACAAGGCTGAAAAGAACTGCAAATTGTGCCAACATTTGAAGAAGGGTAAGTGGGTAACCCCCTGGTGGTATTAAATCAGTTAATCTGCTATTGATTCTGGGCTCAGTTGTGGAAAGACTGATACTGGATACAAGCACTGAAGAATTTAAAGGTAACATATTTCGTGCCAGTCAGCATAGGGTCGTGGAAAACAGCTTTTTGCCAAAGTAATGTTCTGTTGCTTTTTGATGGAATGACAAGCTTCATTAATGAAAATACTGGTGTTGATGTCATACAGAGAGTTTCCTATGAGGCATAAGGTTTGCCTGCAAGACATTCTGATGACAATAGCAAGCACTGGAACATTTTGTAAATTGATGACAATTAGGGAACTGATGGAACACAAAATAGATGTAAATGAGGAACTGTGATGAAATGGGGTTGTTTCTCCTGGTGTCCTAGCAGACTCTGCTCTTGACAAGTGACTAGCCAGATTCTTTCTTAAGGATAACAGACTAAATGTAAATGTGAGTAGGGATAACACCTAGAATTGGCTCAGCAACTGCATGTGGTAGTTGGTACCAAGGATGAGGAGCACCTCCATGGACTGCTATGGAGCTCTGGCTCATTTGATCAATATGCACTTAAAATGACCAAAGAAAAAAATCCAACCAACCAGTGGGAAACTGATGATCCCATTTCTGAGGTGTGAAGCCCTAAAACCATTAGGAGGGACCTGGGGAGCACAAAGCATCATCACAAAACTATGGCTAAGAGCATTTGAACTCAAAAAGGTAGATAATATCTTTGCCTGAGGAATTAGAGAGACTGCTGCAAGAATATTCTGCCCTGCTCCTGGACCCACCCTTCATAAGGATGTGTAAAATATTGGGGTGCACTCAGAAATATGTATCTAAATGCAGCATGGTTTGGAAACTATGCCAGATAATGAAAGGAATGTAACCTATGTAGTTCATTGAGCAGAAGCTGAGAACAGACTTTGAGGAAAGCTGGAACATTTTCTATGTTCATTTTCACTTGGAGTGAAACCAAATTTTAAAACCTGACTCTCATGAAATGGATCTCCTGCTCTCTGAGCTGTTGTCATCACAGTGATCCTCAACTCTAACAAATACTATGCCAAGGGTAACATGAAGCTGAATTTTAACTGGAGATTGATTAAGTTTCTTTCTAGGCAAATCATTTGCTGGTGCGTGCAGCTACAGAATGACACACCCTGATGTCACAAACAATTTCTCCATGCATCCAAGGAGGCTGAGAAACAGTTAGAGAAGATGAGGACTAAGCTGTGAGCATTCTGGGCTCTAATCCCACCTAAGCCCCTGCCCAACATTTTGAACCTGAACAAGTCATTTAACCCTCTCAGCCTCCTGCCCAGCCACAGAACTGTGCAAAACTCAAGATCTTGTTGAAAAACAGATGGTGCACTCTGGCTTTCTAAAAAGTAACTCAGTGAAAAGATCTGCTGGAGACTGCAGGCAAGTGGATGGATGGAGACCATTGCAAATAGTGTGAATTCACACTCTACACATGGATTCTTAGGGGTAAAGGGGAAGAGGCTTTCCCCTGGTGATCACTTTGCCCCAGTAGCATCCCCAGAATTAAACACATAATGCTGCCAGCAGCCAGCTTTGAATTTAGTGTATTGACAGTCTGGGCAGAACCACTGTCCCAAGCAGGGCTGGCCAGTGGTAGGTGCTTTCTGGCTACCATCTGTTTTGGAGCAGACCAGTGAGCTCTGCCATTGGAAAGCCTTGTGTTTCAGTTCATATTTATTCATGTGCTCGTTTTTCTTGTTGGGTGAATGTTGCATGTCAATATTTAGTCATTACTGTGGAAACAGCAGCACACGTGCAAACGGAATGAAAGAATAAAGAGGAGGGAAGGAACAGAGAGCAGTATTTTAAGGAACAACCAATTTGGCTGTGTTTGCCCATTCGACTCAGGAACATGAGTTTGTTTGGCCCATGTGCTTGCAAAGAGAAACAGGAATTTAAAAGGAAAGTGGTACCAAACTGTTTACTTGAAACTGTGGGCAAGAGTGGGAGCCAGAACACCTGAGAACCCTATCAGGCATTTCCTGTGCCTTCACAGCTCTCTGGAAGAGCTACATGGGCCTCATGCTGCAACACAGCTGTGGTGCTTTCAACCACCTCCCCTTCTGTTCAGGGCTCGTGGGACAGCCTGACCTCCTCTTGGAGGGGTTCACTTCCCTTCCTGACCCTAGAACCTGAATCAGGGCTGAGTGTGAACAGCAAGGACCAGAGACATGCAGGAATATAAGGCTTTCTGGGTTGGACATGGAAGAATATACTATCATTCACTCATAGACACAGTTCCTCTCCATAGCTCCTCTGCTTTCAGGTGGGTGATATCTAGAGGGTCAAACTCGTGAATGCAAAGGCTTCTTAGATTAGATGCTGGAGGCCAACACAGAGGATCTGTGACCATCAACATCAACTTAAGTGTCTGCCCTGCCTTGCTGCAACACACATGGTGCTTTTGGACTGTGTGTCTTCTGAGAGTGTTCCCGAAGTTATATGACTCAGAGTGGTGCTGGAGGGATCTCTCCACCCATCAGCAGCAAAGAGGCAATGGGGATCTGGAGCTCCTGACCTTCCCTTTCTTTTGCAACTTGCCCTGAAAAGCAGCAACAACAAGAAGACAATACTCAAAGGACTTTCATTGATAAGACTATAAATGGTTACAAATGAAGTTTCAGTGAGTAATATAAAAAAATGTCTAGTATAATAAAACTTAAATGCCACTGGGAAAAGACTGGATTGTAATTACATGAAAGGACATGGGAAAACTCTGCTTTATATTTGAGTTATATTCAATTGAGGAAAAAAAAGACAATGAAAACATGGTGGCTGTGATCTCCAGGGAATATTATTTGCTTCATAAATAGCAAGAAATTAGGGGAAGCCTCTTGTTTCGGTTGTTGAAAGTGGAAGAGGGATATGTAGCTGTGATTTGGAGGAAGAGCCATCAACACAGTGAAGGGTAGTTATTATCTGTTGCACTTGGCAATGGGTACATCCTGAATGAAGATACAGGGATGTACATGCAGAGACCTGAGGAAAAGTCTAACCTGAAAGAAAGGTCAGCTTGTGCTGCCAGTTAGGGCTGCAGGCTTTGTTCTGCTCTGGCTCTACTCTTTCAGTATGACATTAACCTTTGTCAAAAAATGCCAAGTCTCAGTGAAACCCTGCAGAAAGGGGAGAATGCAACACCCCCAGGCTTTGGCAGCAGTTACAGAAAATATGTGTGTGTATATGTGTGTGTTTAGACTCTTGATTGCAAAAGAAAAATGGCATTAAGTTGGCACAAGAAAGGAATTTTATACCTGTCAGTTTTTGCACAGGTCTGTAAATGGCAGAAACTTTCAACTTCTGCCAAAAAAGCATCAGGGTTGCAGATACAAAGCCAGAGAAATGATGTATCTAGACCAAATACAAGAATGTAATTTTGATTTCAATACAGTCACTCTGGGTGTAAGAGCTGACTACCTTTACAGAGACTGGGTATAATCTAAAACTGAAATAATTCTTGGTATGGAGAGTCATGTTTTACATCTGAGATCACCCTGCACCGTATAAGCACCAACAGAAGCCCCTTTAGGAGATGTATCTAAAGGCTGCACAGACCTATAATCACTGATGTTTGGGAGAAGGCTAATGTGACTTTCAGGATCTAGAATGTTTGTACTGGAGAACTAGCATCTTTATGCACATGGCAAATGAGACCTGTGATTTGTCCTCCCCATGCAACTGCTCTCCAGATTCTTATGATGGTATCTGTGCATTTTCTACCTTCTCACGTGGTCAGGGAGCAGCCTCCCTGTTCAGGCTAAGTGAGAGATGCCAAACCCAGTCATCATCAAAGCCGGCTTGCTGGCTCCAGCCCAGTGGTGCATGGGGTCTTTGATACAAGATCCTGGAGTGGCCCAGCACTAAGGAGGAAGATACAAAACTGTCCTGCAGCAGATGTGTGCTGGGCCTCATTGTGAATCTCATTCTCATAACTCAGGATGGACCTATATTTTCAAGTTCTTCCAGAATTCAATAATCAAAGATAATTAAAGGCAAGTGCCAAGGTGATTACAAGTCTTCCTAGGACTCAGACCAATGCTACTAGGTCCCAGCTCTAAGGAGATGTGTGCGTGAGGCTCCAGGCAGGTATCTGGGGTTGCTGGTCACCTTATCTGTTCTTCTCTGTGTCTCTCCAGTTTCCATTAAGAAACCGCAGAAAGCAGCTTTTTGGTTACTGTGCCATGTTCCCATCCAGACCAACAACATCCTTTCTTGGAGAGGGTGTGTAACTTGCGCTGGGCCTGCACTGTGAACGTTGAGTACATGCAGTCCCTTTTGAATCACAGGAAGTATGGAGGCTTTGGAGATTATCAGCCCATTATTAACATTTCAGAAAAATATAAAGCAGTTTCCGCTTTATCTGTTTACTCTGTGGCTGATAAAATATTAACGTTTTTCAGCCTCCACTGAATAATCCCTGGTCCTCTTATTCCCAGACATTATGGTGTGTGGCTTAAATGGATCACCCCAAATGAAGCTGTTTCTCTTGGCTACTGTCATACAGGAAGCTGATGAAAAAAAGAGAAGAAAAAAAAAGCTTGTTTGCACAGGATTTAAGCATTAAAAAAATAAATTATGAAAACGTGATGCTGAGCAAAACATCAGGCAAGCAGTAAAAGTGCTTTGCATGTGTGCAGCTGTTTCCTGGACATTTCTTTCTCTTGCAGGAGTGCCTGGTTTACAGGAAATTCCAGTTCACATACAATGCCAGTCTCCCCAGAAAATGGGCTCTGGCTTCAGTGTATTGATCTTTTTTGTGCAACTGTGGTGCTGGTGATTTCACCACCTGCACACCCACAGGCAGCAGGGGTTGTTCTGATTTGCTCCTGCATGATTTGTAGGAAATAGTAATAGATTCCCCTCAACTGTTTTATAGCAGGGCTGCTGTTCCTAATGCTAAGTTTTAGACCTATGCAGATTAGATATTGGTCCAGTTATAACTTAGCACCCAAGCTCCCCATGTGAGTGGCTGCCTCTGGGCTTGCACTGTCGACAACGTGGCATGAGGTGGGAGCCCCGATGGAAAGACGCAGAACTGCAAATCCACAAACATGTACTGGCACAGGCTGAGGGTCTCACACCAGCCTTCTCTGTACATCCAGAACTTGTACTAAGTTTAGCATTCTTGAGAAATTCATGGTTTCCATCAGCTAAAGTTTCTGGGCTGCTTTTTCGGGTTTAGAATAGTGCCAATAGGAGATGGGTACGGACTCCAGCAAGCCCAGATAAACGTTACATGTTTAGCATTTTCTGTTGGATAGAAACCCTAACTTGCTCCAAACACTGGTATGGCTCATCACATGGCAGACCCAGCCACGTTCAGTTCCCTTCCGGAGGTGCTGGGAGCAAGACAAGTGTGAGCAGGGTTAGCTGGAGTTCCCATTCTGCTGAGCTGGCAGAAAGCCTTGTAGAAGCAGATGCAGGGGGACTGAGATGATAAATGGACTTTGGAAAGGAACACAAACATGTACATACAAATTAGTATTTAACATACAGTTGCCATTTGCAAATTATTCCCTTGTGCTTTAGCTCATGAGTGAAAGCAACTGTGTTAGCTGAACAAACAGTAGCAGAGGGAGCTCCAGAAATGCACCTACACTCCCACCCACCACTGGACCCTGTACACTCTGTACACCAACTGCACTCACATGAGGCACCCAAACCGCTTCTCAGGCATGCTCTGAGAGCCACCCAGCTGTGGTGTCTTCTCTCAGTCTATCAGGCACTGTAAGGCACATGAGCCACCCTTGCAAGCCACTAGTCCAAGCCAGGGCCCTGGACATGGGGCTGTGAGGGCCCCGTGAGGAAGGGGCTGATGGCAAGTTGTACTGTCAGCATGCAGGTCACTGGGGAGACAAATGGCCTGGCACTTTGCCAGGTGCTTTGGTGGAAGACGAGCTGGGTCCCTAGTCCAGCTTTTTAATGAAAAGTGATGTCATGGCAACACATGAATCACAAATAATACAAAAGGAGCCAGCCCTGGTGGCCCAACACCTGAGTAACCGCCTCAACATCTGGAGTGACACAGTGGGCTTGATGTGGCAGGCCAAACTCTGACGTGTGCTGTGAATCTTCCAAATCCCCAGAACTTCTCCAAACCTCAACAATCAAACCAAGTCCCTCCCAATCTGGCCTGAGAGTCCCTGTGCTGAGCCTGCATTGCTCCTGGGGCTCTGGGAGGGACCAGGGCAGAAGTGAGGAAATCGAGGCTGGGTAGCATAGTGAGCACCCTTCATGCATGCTTGTAATGCAGCCAACTAGTTAGCCTGCAAGGTGCTGGGACAGCATGTCCCAGCTAAGGAGCCTGCTTGTATTCAGTAAATTTGAAGAGCTGGTGAATAGCTGCCTCCTGCCATTGCTCCTGGCACCATGTGCTCAGGGCTGTGGAGGGCAGGCAGCCCATGTGGCTGAGCGCCCAGATGAGCACAGCCTCGGCTGTACTTCACAGGGACCTACCAGGAGTGGCAAAACTTACCATCCTCCCCCTCATCCCATGACAGGGCTGGAGTTTTGAGGTACCAGAAAGATGGTGTTACTCAGTGGCCCACATTTTGCAGGTCAGGTCTTTCCCAGCCAAAAAAAGAGGAAAAGGATTACATTTCAAAATAGTTTCCCTTCCCTTTGGAGGGAGAATTCAGAGGTAGAGCCAAGCAGCTGCTACTATGCATGATTTAAGGAGATAAGAAGCAGCAGCAAGAGGGAGAGACTGGGATTTATAGTATCAACCCTAAAAATAGCTGTTTAGAGAAAGCCTAAGCCTGGCAGAGCCTCACTGGGTGTTATCCCATACACCATGGCTCAGCTCAGCATCCAGGTGGGGAAGATTTGACATGGAAGTGTTTGTCACCATCATTGCCACTTTAGCCTAAGGCATGCTTGAGGTCAAAGTGGCTCAGCCCCTTGTGTAGATTTTGCTGGGAAACAGGTTCCACTGAAATACGTTGAAAACAGAGCTGTCAACACGGCAGCTCACACTAGTTTATAAAAAGAAAGTTCAACCAAAGCCAATATAACTTCCTCTTCGAGCATCTCCGAGCAGCAAAGTGACTTGCCCAAGCAGGTTGGTGGTAGACACTAGTGTGGAGAGGGGCTCTCCAGGCTGCATTTACAGCCAAACCCAGATGACATGCCCAGGTTGGCAGCCAGGCCTGGAAAGATCACCTGCATGTTCGGTCTAGCCCTCTGCAATCGCAGACAACCATGTCATACAAAACCATTTAACTTTACTAACCGTGCTGCTCATCTCTTCCAATCTACCAGGAGTGGTTTTAGACCCTCTCCTGTCTGCTGGCGTCATCTTTTCTTTCCTTGCCAAAACGAAAGTCCCTGGGGCAGTGGGACCAACAAATACACATTACACACCCAATCAGGAAAACCCGTCTGCTCAAGAAGAGAAGTCTAAAGTCTAAAGCCAAACCCCAGTGAAAGTGAGATCAATAGGTATCAGTAAGCTGTCAGATGAGCTTTCTGCTTGCATTGGCACTGACTGTCACCCAGACACACAAGAAGATACTCCTGCTGTTGCACAAGTGTGCTTTATGGGCTCTGCCCTGTGAGGAAATCGTGACACTATCAAGTATTTGGGTTAGAATTTGTTAGGAACTTAATTTGCTGTCCAAGAAAAAAAACAACTTTTCTATTTTCTTTAAAATCTTTCTTTGCCTTAAAAAGTAATTTAATTTCTCTTCGGTGATGGGAGAGAGGCAGATACTTCTTAAGGGAAATTTTGATGATTAAAAAAATAGCATGTTGCCTCTGGGAATTTCCAGGTAGAGAGAAAGCATACTATTTTCCACTAAAGGAACGTGAAGGTAAAATGTTTGATCTGTTCTGTGTTTGATTGTCTCTCCCTCTCCACTCACTTACAATGCTGAGCATCATGTAATCCCAGTCTGTGCCCTGAACCGGCCCGGCTCTGACACTGTGTGCTGCCCAGCATGCCAGCCATTGCTGCACACCTCATCCTCCCTGCCAGCAGCAGCAAAGGCTTGCTTGTAATGCTGGTTTTGCTCAGACTGTCCACATGCTGTTTCTCATAAAACCTGATCTTGTTCCTTTTGATGCAGACGACAGGAACTGCTCCTGGTTTAAGTCATGCTGCTGGAGAGCACACACCACAACCAGCCTATGTTAACACTGTGGAACAGGAGAGAGGGACTCAGGAAGCAATAAATCAACTGTGTTGAGTTATGACATTGGTGACAAAGGAATGGTTTCTCCTCCATCAAGCCCTGCTGAAGGTACTTGGTCTTTGAAAGCACTGCAGAGGCTGGGCTGGCAGGCCCCACGGCAGAGCAAAGCGTGTTTATTTGTCCTAAATGCAGTCCAGAAACAACCAGTGCTGCTGTGGATGGTTTACATACAAGTCTAACAAATAGCATCAATAACACTGAAAAGTCATTGCTTTGGTAACACCGAGGCCCTACTGAAAGTCTCTATATCACTACACTGGCATTATTCAGCGTTCTGATAGGAACTAGTTCACCCCTAAAGAGGGAAGATGGATAATGAGTAAGGGAGGCAGTCAGAGTAGAGAGCAGTGGCAAGAGGTTCAAGGTCACAGAGCAGCTTGTCTGTTCAGCAGTCCTGGTTCAGCATGTTACTCACTGCTCCTCACTAATCCCTCTATCATTATTCACACTATGAAAGTATCTGGTTTTGAAACCTCTTAAATGACCATTAAATCCCATGATGGAACAGAGACAGGAAGAGTGAGACCCAAGGAATCCAGGACCAGTGTCCTGAAAAGCTACAACTGGTAGAAAAAGCCTCTCTTGCTGATGTGTTCCCAGAGGAGCTGCAGGGCTGGTGCTTGGCTGGGCTGTAGGCTATTATCTGAGTTCCAAGTACACTTTGAGCAGCCACATCTAACAAGCAGAGTTTGCCACTATTGCCCCACAAAAGTGTGTGATGAAAAGTGTTGTGATGAAAGTAACATGTCACCCATTGAATGGCCAGGGAAAGAAACTGTGAGGCCAGGATGCCAAGCATTACCTTCCCACCCCAATCAAGTAATGAGATCCCCACATAGCACCTTACATGGTATCAGAGATTCATCCACACAAGGAGTCTGCAACCAGAATAAGGAATCTGACTGGGTGGGAAAGCTGTATCACAGCGGGAAGGCAGATGGGCTGATCTGACTGCACACAGACACAGAGCTGTGTGGCTCCTACAAAATCTGTGCTGCTACTGGAAAGCTGAAGGGTCTGGGCCAACATAACGTCAGTGCTGAAACTGCATGCCCCAGGCCAGGCCATATAGAGCATGGCTTCCTCCAGGGGCACAGGGTGGGGTAATGCACTGTTTGTCTAACTTGCCTAGTTTATCTATGAACTCCAAAGCAAATAACTAAGCATGCATCTTGAACTCAGCTTGTAAAAACGTCATGTCTCCCTGTTTACAAGAGATTTCTCTGTGATATTTGCTCAGACAGAAGGTAAAGTCACACCAGTGAAGCAAACAAGAAAGGAGAAAGAAGTCACACAAAACAGTGATGATTAAGGTCCCAATCAGCACAGGAGAATGGAGGCTGTCGGATATGGTCACGCCACCTCCCTCCCTCTCTCCCATGCATGAAGTTATTTGTAGCTGAAGAAAGCAACCATTTTAACAAAGAGAGCTTCTCAGAGAAGCTTGCTCTTAGCCCACAGTGTGAGACTTGATCTCTTGGTCATACAGGTTCCTCGTGTGGAGACAGGAGGACAGGATGTGTCTTGTTCACCCTTGAAGAGGACTGCAAACCTATGCACAGCATGCCAGAGCCTGGAGCCCTTCCAGTGCCTGCACAGCCTTGGTGGGAGATGGATGGTGCTGATCTCATCGGAAAGGTGGCAGCTTCTATGCCTGCAAGGGGAAGCTGCCTGAAGGCTGGGGAAGCTCTGCAGAGTGCTATGGCAGGATCAAGAATGCTTTTCATTCCTGCTGCTCCTGTGACGGAAACTCTCTTGCCACTGGGAAGTGAGTTGTGGATTCCCCTATTTGCTCCTGTTGGCTCCACAGACAGTAGATGATAAATTGAACACATGTGACACCATAGAGAAACTTCAGAGGTGATGTAAACCCCAGTGTGGGTTACACATTGGGTGTGTGTTGGTCAGAAAACAGGTGTGAGTGACCAAGCGCTGCGGTCTGGCATGTGGCAGAAATGCAGTGTGTAACTGACCCCAGCCAGGAGCCTGCAGGACCTCTGGGAAGCCACAAAGATGGCTTCAGGTGGAGGTGGATGGCTGTAGGGTGATGCCACACTTTATATAGTTTAGTGCTCTTCCTGTAGCACACGGCATCTCCATGGGTGTGGGAGAGCTTTGCACACCCACTGAATGCCAAACCCCAGCAAGATACCCTCACAACAGCTATTTCCTGACTAACTTATACCAGGGTGTAAGCGATGCCATGGGTTTGCCTTCTGCACAAAGGAACAAGCGTCACAATGTGGCCAGACTGAGTGAGGGAATCAGCCTGTAACATCGTCGTGTTTCCCAGGTAAGTTTGCTCTGAGATCTGTAGGTGAAGAGCTGGACCCTTGGCTATCAAACTAACTTGTTTCACAGACTCCAGTGTGCAGCAGGTACTGAGAAATCCTAAAGAGCCTGTTCTCCTTTCAGGGCAGGAGGAAAGCCACTGAGTTGAATTCAGTGAGAAGTTGACACAGATGTATATGCAAGCTGGGCAGGGGACTTTTCTCATTTACAGTACTTTGTGCAGCAGTGCCCATGTCACTGGAGGGAAGAAAAACTAAATGTGGGTCTCCAATGCACTTGGATCAGATAAGGTCATCACCAGACACATGGCACTGCTTACAGACACAGTGTGGGCCCTGCTGGAGAGCAGCAAGGCTGCTGTGCCTTTAATCATCCCCCTTTGCCAGAGCACCAATCCTAAAACTGTCACAGCTTCATTTGTCCTGGCTGGGTGCAGAAGGTCTGAACTGCTCAAGTCTACACAAACAGCTCCTTTTGGAAAGAACCTCACCTTCCATCTCCACCTGCACAGGAGACTGAACCTGTTAGGGTTTCAGCAGCTCTCCATAGTGCTCTGCACTACACATACACATTCCATTAATTCAGGAACTTGTTTATAAATACTTTTTAAAGCAAGCACATGGGAAGGCAGGGAAGTAGAAGAGGCATCTCTATCCCTCAGGAACTGCTGGCTCCTATCCATGGCATTTTCACAAAGCACTTTTATCTCATTAAAATTCTGTTTTTTCATGAGCCATGAAATGATTTTCTGTGCATGGAAAGGGTTCATAGTGCTCTCAGCTCTGAGCAAAGGAATGCACTGAGGATGGCTGGGAGAAGCTGATACTAAATCTGGCCCCAGACAGAAAAAAAGGAGCAAGAACAAAGCTACCAACATTTTGGTATCCTCAAGGGAGATGCTAGAAACACCAACCTCAACAGCAGGATTTGGAGGCACCAGGCAGGCATCACTTATGGCTCCCAGCTCTGGCTAACACAGAGTCTAAGGAGCAGCAGCAGCTTGTTTCTCACAGGAGGAGCCCCACACTTGCCTCACCATCACTTTTTGGTGATCCTCTTGAGGAGGGAGCACAATCAGACACACTGCTCAGCAGGGTGAGAGCCTGTCTCCTCCTTGGTGTACACCTAGCAACTAGCTTCAACCCCATGCATGTCCCATTGGGCTGCGGGTTGGCAGTGTTGGACACAACCTGGGATAGAGGGAGCTGTCCCAGACTAAGAGATTCTCTTCATCCCTTCCAGATTTCTCCTTTACAGAGCCAAAGGTCCATTTGCAGTACCCTGGAGCTGCAAAGCTCTTGAGGCAGAGCCAGAGCCTGCTCTTCAGCTACTGGGGCTCTATGAGTCTTCATCTCTCTGGAAAAAGGAGTTGAAATACTACCCATTTGGAGAAGGCACAGGCTGAAGGAGCACCGCTTCCTTAACTCCTACGCAAAAGGAGGATGCTGATGCTAGCTCCCCTGTGCTGTCTGCCAGTCCTGTGCAGGCTGCAGACTACAGGGCCTGCCAGTCCTCCTCCAGTCCCTTGTCAGCAGGCTGGTCCATCACTCAACCTTCAGCACCCTGCCACATTCCTCAAGCTGCGTGTTTTCACACCCGCAAAACTGCTCCCGGCAAAATATTTGAACAGCCCCTTCTCAAAACACCAGGAGATTAATATAAGGCACATGTAGCACTGTGGAGACCTCTTCTAGCACATGGAGATGAGGAAGGTGAAATGAGTCCCACACTACTTGTAGGTGCCTCTCTATTTTTTCAAGCAGTTATGGACAGAACGTACTCTTCCAGCTAACACTTGAGAGATCGCAGTGCGGCACAAACCTATCAGCTGGACTGGACCTGTCCCCCAGCCGGTGAGCCTGACACTCCGTGTTAACACATTTCAGCTGGCTCAGTCCCAGTAGGTGAGAAAGGCACTTTCCTCTCAGCTGCTCCATGCAATCCCCACCACAGCCCATGCAGTACACTGTGCGCTCCGCTTACGCCTGCCCCTTCCAGCTCTTTGCTCCCTCCTTGTGTCTCTTCCTTGCTGAGGGTGTTGATATTGGATCAAGAAACACAGCTTGTAATAAATGAAGCACAGCGTTTTAGCTTCAAGAAACTTTGGAGAGACTCATGCAAAGCTAGAATTTGCTTTCATTCTGAAAGCCAAGCTGCAGAAAACACCTCTTTGAGATCACTTTGCTTTTACCTGGGTTACTTCTTCCTAGCCTTTGGCAGGAGGCTACAGCACCAGAAAGTGTCAATTTTCGCTCATGACTGGGCCAAGAACATCCCTGGTACAAATTTATTGCTCTTAATAGGGCTGGGCCTTTAATTCCTAGTGCATACTTGTGAAGAATTTTGGCTTGTCACTGAGGAGTAGGAATTATTTTCCTCTCTACAGGTAGAGGCAGGTCCTCCTTTGGCTGAGGGCTCTGCACATCCCAAGAAGAGCATTGCTGCAGTGCTCCCACAAAGGGGATTTGGAAACCCCATAAGCACCTGCCTGTGCTTGAAGCCAGAAGAGGAATGGCTGTTGTTCAGCACATGGGATTTTTTTCTTACTTTCTCCCCCCTTTTTATTGCTCTGCTACTTGTTGAAGTGTTACTATGGGATCAATATGCTCCCAGTATCCTGGGGAATTAGACAATGGAGTAAAGGATTCCCATAATGAAGACTGGGCACTTCTGCCATTAAAGTCACTAACAGCTGAAGTTAGGACTAAGGTTTCACAGTGAATTTTACAACTTAATCTCATTTGTAAAGAGATCTGGTTTAAATGTTCACCAGGCTCAGTTGGCTGGGGTTTCTGCTGTGTTTCTCTGCACACAGGGCTGATGTTCTCACTGCTGCAAAAGCTGCTGCTGGTGGCTCCAGTCACTGATCAGGGAAGTAGCCACCAACAATGGCAGCCCACTAAATGTTCATCCCTGAGAGAAGCTTCCTGGCAACTGGAAGAAATCTGCCTTCTGCATTCCAGTTAACTCAGTGTTGGCAGGACAAATCTGGGCTGAATACAGTAGAGCGCAGCCAGGCTGTCCAGGCCAGGAGCTCTGCTCATGGTTTTAAGGTAAAACCCCAAAGACTGAGCTCCAGTCTCCCTTAGAGCACAAACAGTGTCTACCAAGAAATGCTCTTTGCCCAGCTATATCTGGCTACAGCTCCTCCTTTACAAGCGTGACCAGCTGTGGAGACTGAATGGTTTCAAACAGCCGCAAAGTGCTCTGTTACTGCAGTCCCTTTCTGCAAGGATGTCTCTGCACCCATCTTGTCAGCAGAAGCAGTGGTTCCTCACCACTAAACCTGATTGTAGTTTGCAGTAGATTCCCCTTTTGACATTTTTCCCAAAGACACCAGTAACTTCCTCCTTCCTTGGGGGCTGTTACCCTGTGAAACCACCACCAGTAGCACACGGTGGCTTGCAAAGTCAGGTGAAAGACTTTGTTTCAGGGCTATTGTTTCAGTTGTTCATATTACTGAAATGTGAACAAGAGATGCAGATAATCAGCCATCACTTTTCTTCTGCAAGGAAATAAAAACAGTCTCTGTGATCCTCTTTAAATGTCAGCTAATGAGTGCCCCAGCTTCATCAGATCTGCAAAGGAGGATTTATGATGGTTGGAAAAGCCCAAGTAAGGTCACATGGGAGAATGAAAGGCAATGAAAATTCAGATGACTGCCGTTACCTCCCTACCAAACTCCTCTGGACTCAGTCATTATAGAACATGTGTGGGTAGGTGTTATTAAAAGGGTATTTAGTTTTACAAAGGGAAATGATGCTTACAAGAGGGGGACAGGGGCTTGGCAGATCTGTCCCTTTCCCTACACATCCATTTCTGCTTTCTGTGCTTTTTGTGTCTCATGATGGTATGTTTCCATCTGAGACACATGCACATGCACTCAGCAAACCATTTGCCTGAGGCCTTCATTTCATGGATACTATATGAACTGGTCTCCAGATAGATGAGGCTGCAGCAGTTAAATAGCTAGTTACAGTAATTAAAGTTTATATCCACTCTGCCTAGAAGAAGCTTCCCCTTTGATTTTAAGTGTTTCTTTTTCATTCTTTATGAAGAAGAGAAAGATGGATGCAGTCACGTCCCAGCTTTACAATACAATCCTACTTTAGTGGTAATACCATCCAAAATCCTTCCCACTTTACAAACACATGCCATTCACTTTGTAGCAGGGAGAGATGCTGCTCAGCATGCAAGGGAGACTCAAGTCTCAAGAGTCTGTTATGACTGACAGAATCTGTCCCAAGAAATTGAGTTCTGCATGTTATTTCCTTCCTTTATTCAAATGTAGCAAGAATGTCACTTCCTTCTGTGACCTGGTTCTCTGACAGATTTCACAGGAAAGGCCTTTGGAAGCTTACACACTTGATGGTTGATTGCTCATTTTATTTTCTAAAGCTGAGATACTTCATGAAGTAAAGAAAATGCCATTACCATGTACTCTGGAGCCCCGATGGAGCTACACAGCTTCAGGCAGTTAGTGTCATCATTTCTTCCTCCACCATGCCAGGAAATGCTTTCTCTCTCATGCCAGCTGGGTATGTCCCAGGAGGAATGATCCCTCCAGGGGCTCACTAGTTTGGTGACTTGTTCCTACCAGCCATCTTGTCCTTGTTTGCTCTAGTGCAGAAAATGAGGAATTCTTAAATGACTCATGAGATAACCAAATGTACTCTGAGGAGCAGCCTTGAATTAATCTGGACTGTTCTACTGCCCATTTTTGCCACATCCTCCATGAAAAGTGTTTTTCTTGACAATGATCCCTCTGTGCTCTGCAACAGGCATGTCTCAGAGCACTGGCTATGCAGTAGACCACAGCAGGCTCTTGTCTGTAAGTAGATGTGAGGAAGCCAAGAACGGCAAGGCAGGAAATGGCCACTTGGCCCAATGAGCCTGGCCCTTTAAGTTTATCTCAAACGCACCTCCTTGCTTTGTCTTTGCATCTGCAAATCTCCTTTCTCCTCATAAAAATGCCTAACTGTCTCTTAAACCCGTTCAAAGTATTTGCTTAAGTGACCTAACTTGGCAGCAGCTCTACAGGGTTTGGGCTGGCCTGAGTGACTAAATTCTGCTAGAATCCGCTATTTATTTTTCGTGTTGCCTGCAACGCTGCCACGCTGGGCTGGCCTGCAGCAGATAAATAAGTCCTGTTCAGTCCACAGGAACCATCTGCAGAAAGCCCAGGGCTACCAGAAGTGGCAGTGCTGACTCAGCATTCAGAACACTTCCCATGAGGTAACTGGAGCCATCCTCTCTGGAGCTTGAGAAATGGTGCTTATAGAAGAACCATCTCTGGGTGGATTTCTGAATTGGCTTTGGTTTGTTTTCAAGGACAAGTGGGGAGAGCTTCTGCTGCTCTCTCACCTTAACCCCTCTCTTTTCTAAGCATATTGAGGAATCTGTAGTTTTTATTTGGCTGATAGATAACTTCAAACTGAGTTACAGTTAAATAGTAAAGATTTTGTGACAATTCTCTGTCTTTTATGCTCCTTATAACTTTTCTTAGGATAGACATCCACCTGCTTGTTGTAAATTTGCACTGGCACTGCCATTTGCACTGTTTGCTGTGGTTCCTTTCCCTAGTGAAACACCAGCTCACCTATATGCTCAGATCTGGTGCAACTCTGCCTCCCACTGCAGTTTACAGCAGATCATTTGTTTCCCTATATGTATTGCTGAATTGCTCTTATTGCTGCTGTTGAACACACACTGCTCCAAAAGCATCAAATTTGATGATGGATCTGATGCAGTGTATTTATACCTATTAAACCCACTCAGTGCTTTTCACCACTTTTCGGTTGGCAGCCCTCCCCACATCTCTCTGTGGGACTGTACACCACATAACACAGTGAACTGATGCCAGTGAGCCACCTTTCCCGCATCCTGGAGAAGACCCCTAACTGAAAAATCATAATTAGGAGCAAACTTTATCAGAGCACACAGAACCCCATCCATCTGCACCATTATGTACCAATGGTTGGACATCATTTGTAAAACCGTAAAGTCACCAAAATAAATACTGCAACATCCAGCCTTTTGTGTTTTGATACAGATCATGCTCTTGAACACACTGAACAATCAGCACTGTTCTCCTCTGTTAGCTGCCTCAGTGTTTGTCAGCTGAGCTGCAGCAGGGGGGAGGCAGCAATTAAAGCCTCCAACCATAACCTTTCCACATACACTATATTCTTAGGTTACAAGACAATCCTACATGTTCTTATAAATGTGGCCTTGCTAAGGCAAAGTAATCACTGATATGAAAACTTATCTGGAATATTAGGATCTCTTCAGTTCTGGTTATTTCCAAGGTCCTGTAAAATGGTTGCAAGATGCTGTAAATGGAAAAATCCTTTTGCTCTTGATACAAATCCCCTTTCTCATAAAGATTTTCAAATGCTATTATTCCAGTTTTTCAAATAAGAGCAGACCTTTAAAGCATGTGGAAACAGAATCAGATTTTTAATGAGCCCTTTTGCCCCCCTCTAATTACTTTTTGGAGCATATTAAATGACAGGGTTCCTGATGTAGCCATTCTGGAATCACTAAGACCATTGCTACTTGGCTTATTTTGGTTCATGTACTTTAAGCATTGCTGAGGTATTTTATGTCTAATGTTTCTGTCCTTCTATATACATGTTCCAAATTGGTTTTTTTAATCTTGTTCTTAATTGCACCCATGCCTTGTAAGGGAGAAGACTAGATCCTGCTCTCCATGGAAAGATTTGTTCTAGATCATTCATTCTCTAATAAAATTTACTTTCCATTTTCCTGCCTGACTCCTACTGGGTAAGCTGCCTGTGTGTACGGAGTTGTGCTGACTAAAGCTGCTGCTTCATCATCGCTCTGTGTACAGAATATCCTGCATTCAGAGAACTCTGTGCAATAGTGCAAACCAGAATTTCCCTGTTGAAGAGTAAATCCCAGTTTCTGAAAGTCTGGATGAGCACTTGTAATAGTCTCAAGCCATTTCCCAGAAATTTTGCTTTCACCCTGCACTTGGATTCCACATTCACTTCACCCAGTTTCTTCCACAATCTGGCAAACAGCTACAATTCACTGAACAGCTTGGTATCGGCTGATGCTGTATCCAAGAAAGTCTAACCCACTTTTAACTCTGCATAGGGGATATGAAGGCTCTCAAGAAGACTAACAATACATAGCTAGTAGTGCTAAGAGTCCCTCTCTGCAGTGCCACAAGTCTGGGCAGCCTCACACTCCCTACACCTCTTTCCCACAGTTAAAGAGCTGCCACCCTTTATACACAGCCCAGCCAACCCAGGATGTGATGAAGTTCCTCTGTGTGCAGCTGTAACTATTGAGCCAATGGACACCCAAGTGAGGCTCATACACTCATTTAGCTCATTAGACTCAGACAGCTGTAGATTACCCAGGGAACAACCAGAGAGACAAACCTATTAGAGAAAACTAAAGGGAAGGCCCTGAGGATGGCTGTGCTGTGGTGTAGCATTTAGAATAGAATAGTCAGGTGGGGGTTGATCTCTTCTCCTAGACAACCAGCAACAGAACAAGAGAGCACAATCTCAAGCTGTGCCAGGGGAAGTTTAGGCTGGAGTTGAGGAGAAAGTTCTTCCCAGAAAGAGAGATTGGCCATTGGAATGTGCTGCCCAGGGAGGTGGTGGAGTCACCATCCCTGGAGGTGTTCAAAAACAGATTGGACATGGCACTTGGAGCCATGGTTTAGCTAGTCCTGAGGTGTTAGGTATTAGGTAATAGGTTGGACTTGATGACCTCTGAGATCTTTTTCAACCTGGTTGATTCTATATTCAGATTCTATATTCAGATTCTATATTCAGAATTAACCAGTTTGGAAAAGACCTTTGAGATCATCAAGCCCAACCTATTACCCAACACCATCTAATCAACTAAACCATGGCACCAAGTGCCTCATTCAATCTCTTCTTAAACACCTCCAGTGACGGTGACTCCACTACCTCCCTGGGCAGCCCATTCCAATGGCCAATCACTCTTTCTGTGAAGAACGTCTTCCTAACATCCAGCCTAAACCTCCCCTGGTGCAGCTTGAGACTGTGTCCTCTTGTTGTGGTGCTGGTTGCCTGGGAGAAGAGACCAACCCCCTCCTGGCTACAACCTCCCTTCATGTAGTTGTAGACAGCAATAAGGTCTCCTGTGAGCCTCCTCTTCTCCAGGCTAAGCAACTCCAGCTCCCTCGGCCTCTCCCCATAGGATTAGTGCTCCAGACCCCTCCTCAGCTTTGTTGCCCTTCTCTGGACACATTCCAGCAACTCAACATCTTTCCTAAACTGAGGGGCCCAGAACTGGACACAGAACTCAAGGTGTGGCCTAACCAGTGTTGAGTACAGGGGCAGAATGACTTCCCTTCTCCTGCTGGCCACACTATTCGTGATACAGGCCAGGATGCCATTGGCCTCCTTGGCCACCTGGGCACACTGCTGGCTCATGTTCAGTCTACTATCAACCAGCACCCCAAGGTCCCTTTCTGCCTGGCTGCGCTCCAGCCGCTCTGACCCCAGCCTGTAGCACTGCATGGGGTTGTTGTGGCCAGTGTGTAGAACCTGGCACTTAGATGTGTTAAATCTCATGCCCTTGGACTCTGCCCATCTGTCCAGCCTGTCAAGGTCCCTCTGCAGAGCTTTCCAACCCTCTAATAGATCAACACCTGCCCCCAGCTTGGTGTTATCTACAAATTTACTGATGATGGACTCAATCCCCTCATCCAGATCATCAATAAAGATACTGAACAGGACAGAGCCCAGCACTGATCCCTGGGGGACACCACTAGTGACTGGCTGCCAGCTGGATGTGGCACCATTCACCACCACTCTCTGGGCTTGGCCCTCCAGCCAGTTCCTAACCCAGCACAGAGTGCTGCTGTCCAAGCCAGGGGCTGATAGCTTGGCCAGGAGTTTGCTGTGGGGGACAGTATCAAGGGCCCTCCTGAAGTCCATGTAGACTACATCCACAGCCTTCCCACATCCAGCAGGCAGTCACCTGTTCATAGAAAGAGATCAGGTTGGTCAGGCAGGACCTGCCCTTCCTAAATCCACACTGGCTGAGCCTGATCCCTTGGCCATCCTGTAAGTGCTGTGTGATTGCACTCAAGATAACCTGTTCCATAATCTTGCCTGGCACTGATGTCAGGCTGACAGGCCTGGTTCCTCCTTCTGGCTCTTCTTGTGGATGAGCATCATGTTGACCAGCTTCCAGTCATCTGGGACCTCTCCAGTGAGCCAGGAATGGTGGTAAATGACGGAGAGCGGCTTGGCCAGCTCAACTGCCAGCTTTCTCAGCACCCTGGGTTGGATCCCATCAGGTCCCATGGAATTGTGGGGATCCAAGTGGCTGAGCAGGTCTCTAACTACTTCCTCCTGGATTACAGGGGAACTATACTGCTCCCTGACTCCATCTGCCAGCTCAGGAGACCAGCTGTCTGGAAGACAACCTATCTTGTTATTAAAAATTGAGGCAAAGAAGGTGTTAAGTACCTCTGCTTTTTCCTCATCTTTAGTTACAATATTCCCCTCCATGTCCACTAAGGAGTGGAGGCTGTCCTTGCCCTTCCTTTTGCCATTCATATATTTGTAACAGGATTTTGTGTTGTCCTTCACAGCAGTGACCAGTCTAAGCTCTGAATGGGCTCTGACTTTCTAATCTTTTTTCCTACATGACCTAGCAACATCCTTAAACATTTCATGGGTTACCTCTCCTTTCTTCCAAAGATGGTACACCCTCTTTTTTTCCCCTTAATTCATTCAGAAGCTCCTTGCCCATCCAGGCTGTCTGCCCCAGGGCTCATCTTCTGGCACATTGGCACAGCCAGTTCCTGCGTCTTCAAGAATTCTTTCTTGAAGTAGTTCCAGCCCTCCTGGACCCCTTTGTTTTTAAAGGCTATTTCCCAAGGGACCTCCTGAGTTAGTTCCTTAAGTAATCTGAAGTCTGCCCTCCTGAAGTCCAGAGTGGAGGTTTTGTTGCTGCCCCTCTTAGCTTGACTGCAAATTGAAAACTCAGTTATTCCATGGTCACAGGACCCCAGACAGCCTCCAACCACCACATCTCCCACCAGCCCTTCTCTGTTTGTAGAAAGAAGATCAAGGAAAGCCTTACCCCTGGTAGGCTCACACAGCATCTGGGATAAGAAGGTATCCTCCACACACTCTAAGAACCTTCCAGACTGCCTCCTCTCTGCTGTGTTAAGTTCCCAGCAGGTATCAGGCAGGTTAAAATCACCCATAAGAACAAGGTCTGGTGATCTGGAGACAGCCTCTAGCTGCCTATAAAATAATTCATCAACCCCTTCATCCATGGTATTGCATCTCCTGTTTCCACAGCACCATGTTTGGCTTGTTCCTCTGCATTTAGATATTTCTAAGCAGAAATCTGATCTGCACATTTGGGTTCCAAACAGGCCAAATTCCTGCTATAGCACTGCAGGTGTTTGGTATCCAGATCGGCATGGGAAGGAAGCTGCCTTCCACAGCAGGGGATCTGAATACCTCTATTGGAATTAAACATCTTGGCCTTTGTCATAGAGACCTGAGTATGGATTCACAGGCTGCACAACCCAACTGCGATGGGCTAAAAGCAAGAGGGAGATGGGGAGATGGGAATAGCCTTCACAGAGGATCTGGAAAATAAGGGAGGAAGGCTGTGCCTGATTGGTACATGCTTTTTTACACTGATGATGGCAGATAAATCACTGCCCCCCCTCTTCCTGTCCCTGTGGCAGGTGTGTACAGAGCAGCTGCTCTTTTGGCACTGTTACCCTCTAATGACATGTGTATGTTCTACCTACACCTCTGTCACAGCTGCTAAGAAATAAATCTCTGAACACATTGGAAGGTGGATTCCCCATCATGTCATAGGAAGAGATATTTTTGTGGAGAGGGAAATGAGTGGATGGGAGGAAAAAGAGCTTTGCAGCAAGAAATGTGCAGAACAATACTCAAAGTCGTATTCCTGCCTTGCCATCCAGACACTTCTAGAGACACCAAACCAGCTGTGGTGGTTTTAGGCTATGCCTTTAAAATGTAATTGCAGATTTTGAGCAGAAAAGTAGAAAAATATAAATAAAGCACTATTGGGTGTAAAAAGGAAAACTCAAGATTATTCTAAACAAATTCATTGGAGGAATATCTGCTGTAAGATTGGCTGTACCAAAACAATTATTTTCTGATCTCTCCTCTGCTTGCTGTGCTCAGGAGAGATTAACCTGCTTTTTTGGCTGACCTTGGCTAGGCTGTGTTCTTTAGTTAAGTCTAACCCACTGCTTTCTCTCTGCTCCTTTTCTCTACTGGGACAGGGAGCAGGGGAGAGGGGCAGTGGAATGGCTTCCCTCTTCTCTTTGACCAAGGTGGGGTTTGTGTTATTTGTGAATTGTAAATCTCTGTGTAAGATTGTAAACACTGTCTATTTTGTACATATTCATTGCATTCCATTGTAGTGTAGTTTTGCTTGTAAATACAGCTTTCATTTGCTTTTAACTGAGTTGGTCTGGCAAAGTTAACACTGGGGGGGAGGAATCTCAACCCAACACACCAGTGCATACCAAACTCAGGGCTTCTCATTTCCACCAGACAGGCACTGCATGAGGAAAGGATACATTCACTGTTTAACCTCATTTATTCCTTAGCAACCAAAAGCTCCCTGTATTTTCCCATCTTGGGGGCTTATGCGTGGATCCCCATCCAGTGACATTCTCCCACCATGAATGATTAAGGAATCTGCATCTTTAAAAATTGCCAGATCCCATTTCTACTACTAAATACAGCTCTATATAGAGAGATAAGCCTGGGAGGCCATGGGATTTTAGTTAATGATCCCTCTTTATGGGCCAAGAAACAGTGCTATGAAAAGGAGGGCTGGGGCCATTTCTCCCCTTTGTGCCTGTGCTTTGCAGAGATTTATGAAACCATTTTTCTTATTCTACCTAGCAGTGCTGTGTGGCAGAGAGAGTTAGGCTCTTGCCCTGGGATATATTGCACAGCCACCTGTCAGGTCTTGGAAGATATCTTCAGCATTGGGCAGTGCTAATGGGAAGAGAGGATGAACATCTTGATCCCTGGGTGGACAAGGACAAGGCAGTGGGCAACTACCTCAAGGTGGAATCACATACAAGACTGTCTCGAGCAGGCTCCTCCCAA
Source organism: Melanerpes formicivorus (assembly GCF_026170545.1). Classification (NCBI taxonomy): domain Eukaryota; kingdom Metazoa; phylum Chordata; class Aves; order Piciformes; family Picidae; genus Melanerpes; species Melanerpes formicivorus. Next base: position 2,681,854 of record NW_027142388.1, on the reverse strand, counting down.
AAGAGATGCCTGGTGCCTTGCCTTCCTGTTTTGGGAATTAATGGGATTTTTACCTTTCATTCATTAATAATATAATTTTATCTTAACGAGGGCAAATTGTGGAGAGTTAACTGTTTAGCAAGCTCAGTGTTGTGTAGAACTTTCCTTACCTAACAGCACTCTTGAGAACAGGTTTATCAGAGTGGTTTACTTCATGTACCTGCACAGGGTTGAGTGTATCTATTTAAATTCATGCTTAGGACCAACTCCATGATCAGTCTACTACAAATGAGGTAGATGAGATTCACTGTCTCATCATCTGTATTCTTCTGTGGGAGGTGGTGGGATTACAAACTGTGGGGCAGGAGAAATGGGGTCATGAAATATGGAATGTTCTTAGCAGTGCTGCTTGACCTTAGAACCTGCAGGCTTAGGGAAAGGGGAGCATAACCAGCAGAGCCAGCAGCTGGATTCAACTGCCCCAGCAGGAACTGGAAACAAATGAACAGACTAAATGAAATATACCTTCCCCTTCATCTCTCTGAATCAACATTATGCTATTTACAGTAGTGTATAATAATATTGAATCAAGATTTGCATGGGACAATTTCTATTCCACAGCACAAGATAACTTCCCAATAACTTTTTTTCCAGAGATGCGAAAACATTTACTTTAATGATAATGAAAATAAAGTCAGTAAAATCCCTTTGTCCTGTCGTTTTGATCAGATAAACCATATCTACCAACTGTTAGAAGGAGGATTAACTTGGGCTGACACTCTGTTTTAATGTACTATGAGAAAGCCCTGAGGCCAAAACATTTACAGGCCAGGTTTTAGTGTATGTTGATCTAATAGTTTCTCTGAAGAAAATGTCTTTAGACCCAGCAGGTGTGTGTTGGTTTTCTTTATTTCAAGTGTCTCCTAGCAAAATCTCAATTAATGGGGTTACATACAAAATATTTCTAGTGTTGTAGGAGTGAGGAACTCAGAAGCAGGACTCTTGGGTTCTCTTTCCAGTTGCTGAACAGGTCGAGATAGATAAGGCTGTAGCAGTCTTGCCTTGAGGGCTATCCCATAGAAGGTCTCTTCCGATATCCAAGTATTCCTCTGATGTATTATTTGCAAAACCCCAGTCCTGCTCTGCCAGGTACTGCAGAAACTGTCTCTGCTACAGACTAAAGGGAAATACAGGTGCAAGGGGATGGACAGAATTGGCTGAAGTCATCCAGTAAGTCTGGGACAGAACCAGGTAAAGGTCCTCAGGTGTCCCAAGACCTACTCCTGTGACCTGACCATCTTGTCCTGGCCATCCACCTCTCCCCAGTCTTTTTGGGGAGATGCCCACTTTGAGTTCTGTGGAAGAACAGGGAACAAAATTAGCAAGGTGCTTGCCTTCTGCAAACATAAGAGGAGAAAACAGGGCATTTGCTTTGCCTCTTATCAGAGACATTAGAGCCCAAGAGATAAGGCTAATTAGCAAAAACATAACGGAACGGTGGTGCTCTAGTCAGATAGCGGAGGAGATAGACCACTGATCATATCAGTTCTTTTATGGAGGCTCCCTCACCGCTACTAAAATTTTCTGTTAATATAATATAGAGAATTGATAGCATTTTATTTTTCACAGACAGACTCTTTTCACTTGCCCTTTTCTTAACAGGTTGGCTTTTTTCTTCTTCCAGTTGGTGGATTTTCCCTCTAAAGTCCTCAGTTTGGTAGCTTAATTTTTCTATTTTAGATCCACTTCATCCCAGTTGTTTTGACTGCATTTTTTTTAACAGACTTTTGCCTCCTGTTGTCTCTCTTTCAACAGAAATCCTGCTCTAGGAAATAGGTTTTCAACAGTGGCAGCACCAAACGGGACAGTTTGCACTCCATCCAAAACCCCAATGTTTATCTGATGAGCATTGATCATATAGTCTTTCTGTGTATTTGGGAAAGAAAAACATCATGACTTAGCTTCTGTGCATTTCTGGGGATGATTTCCCAGGAGAGGAAGGTGTGCTCCTGCTGTGCAGGTACACAGTTAGACCGAGCTCTCCTTTCCTTGTCATCTCCATGTGCAATGGGATGTGAGCTGGCAGAGAACTGGACCTAGAGACCAGAACTTTGCAAATCCAGCTGCTAGGCAGCCTGACGATCATCTCCTCTGTGTCCAGATATTCACAGGCCCTGTGCATGTGGAATAGTCTGGTAAATTCCTTCTTTCTCATTAGTATCCCTCTTCTTGAATCTCTCATGTTTTCCTCTGTGAACAGCTCAGAGCTGTGCTGCTTGCTCCCTGTGGCAGTGGAATATGATTCCTCCATTGAAGGTGACCTGTTTAAGCCATACCCCCATCACACTGTACTTTGTCCCTCTGCAGTACACTGAAGGTTAATTAAACCCCACCACAATTACATAAAATTAAAAGATCCAGCAAGCATCAAAGAACTCCCTGGTGACCTGCTTGCAAAGGCACGTTCCTTGAACAGTCCCTGCTGTAGGCTTTTTTGTTTTTGACATTAGGGTTCATGACTCTTAGAATGTCAAAAGCACCTCCATGCAAACAAAAATTAGGCCCTAAATTATGAAGTGCTAATCCTGTACCACTAAAATTAGTGAGAGATTAGTCACTAGTTGCAAAGGGCATAGGGTCAGGCTCTAGCAGAAAAATACAGTCATCCTTAATTTATTGTGCACATTTTCATCGGGCAGCCTGTTAGATGCAGAAAAGATCCCAACATGGCCAAGTTAAAAGGTATGCAGAAACCCCCCCAGACACTTCAGAGCCATCTGCATTCTCCTTATCATGCCACGCACATCAAGATGAAAATTTGGGTCGTTACCATGCAGATTATAACTAATTTCATACATATGATTTTGAAAGAGATCACTTTACAAGGCCTTTGCACAGGGATTACTTGCAATCCTCCTTGAGGGGTGATCTGAAAAGTTTTTTTGTCTCAGTATGATAGATTGATTTTTCTTTTGGCCATTTGGGATGATTAAAGCAGAGATCTTGACAGGTCCTCCTACGAAGGGTCAAGTTCTGCTCCTGGAAAGATGGGAGTTGGCATCTGGTAGCCTGAAAATGGGACAGGGATTTTAAAATCCAAACACTGGGCCATGGCATTATTTCTAAATGTCTGGCTGTGAATGTATTTGTCTAGCCCTGTGGCTGTCACATGCACCATTTCCAGGAGCTCTCCTTCTTAGAATAGCAAAGATCTCTGAGTGATGCTGTTTGGCTGCCCTCAGAGTACCTCAGCCCAAGCAGGACATGTCTTAAATAATTTTTAATTCCTTCCCTTCTGTGGTGTGTAATGCCTTGTGTATGCCACATTGGTACATTGGCCTCTGGGCTTAGAGCCCAGTGAGAGGTTGCATTACTGTGCTTATTTGGGAACCAATGGCTTCAGACATTGTTGGGCTTTCCTGAATTTTCACCAATATATGCTTTAATGATCCTTCTTTTGGTGATATCTGGGTACATCACAGAGCATGGGCGAGTCCCATACTTGTGGCAAACTGAACAGAACAAGATTTATTTTTTTCCTGATCAGATGAGTTTCTCCTTTGTATATCAAGAAAGGGATGGGCCTTCCCCAGGAGCAGAGCCAGGCTGGTCTGTGGAAGAGGCTGGAAGTGCCTGGGCACTGTGCTCTGCAATCCATCTCTTTCCTTCTTCTTTCCAGAAAACCCATGCAGCCCTCAAAATCTGAACTTTGTCAGTGGATGTGGTTTCTTCATAAGTACTAGCCTGGTTTGTGATGCTGTAATACTGATTCACTTTGGCTATGCTTCATATGAAAGTCCAATTTATAAATGACTTCTAAAGAGAGTCTATATGCTTAAACCCATGCATTTTATGCATATAAATAGGGTTTTTATGAATGGTTATGACCAGATTAGAGGAAGATGTCACAGAATGTTTTGGAGGACCTCTTGGGATGCTATAGCAGTCACTAACGATCAGCTGCCCTAGTTGTCATTCAGTAACAGTTTACATTGTATGTGCAGGTTGAAAATACATAAATCCAGCCAGATTTTCTATTTGATGAAAACACTGAAGTCCAAGGAATCCTCTGCTCTAACTTCCTAGATCCCCTCAAAGACCCTAAGACAAACAATTAGAAACAATAGCTCTGGTATGTTTCCTTTTCACAACCACGAAGCAAATGAACTCTGACACACCAAGCAGTTTGAGGGCTTTTTCAGCCACTGCCAAAAGTCCAGATAACCTGGAACATAAAGTCCAAAATTTGCATTCATACATTTCCAGGTTTGAAAGTCTAAGAAGAATGTGAAGGGGAAATCTGAAGTGAAATGTGTGTGCTGTAGCTGCTAAACAAGGTCAGAAGTATTTATCTACCTGATAGTGATACAACTCTACAAGTTCTTAATACAATGTGAACTCCAAACCCCTTTTCACTGAACAAAACAGGAGAGAAAAGCAGAGTGGCACCACTTGGTGAAAGAAGAACCTAGCAGTAATGGGTGCTTGGGCACTGGTCAGGCCAGCTGCCAGCTCTACAGGGCAAAGAAGCTGCAAGTCTTGGTGTGAAAATGCACCCATAGAAACCCTGTGGGTCTGTGGTATTTTGGGCTCCAGTGAAAGCAGAATAACCTTGTCTCAGCTGCAGAAGCACTTAGGAGTTGTGTGGGAGTCCCCAGAACACATAACAAATCATGGAGTAACAAAGGGAATTAAAAGGTGGTAATATGATACATGATTTAAGAACATGCATTCACTATTGAATTAAGCCCTTCTCCCCACTCACTCTGCAGCCAGTCCCTTTGTTATAAAATGGCATCAGGGGCCAAATTCAGCTCCTGCATTAATAGGAATGAGCAGGAATTGCAATGGAGTTATGTCAGAACAAGTCTGGGATGGTGAGAGGAGCCTGAAGCCAGGGCAGCAATGTGGTCAGGGCATGTCCAGGAGGGGTTGGGGTGAATGGGTCTCCTGACACAGTTGTCAGTGTAGGCAGACAGGCCCTAATTGGTCTGATCTGATTGCTTTTTCCAAGAGCTTTGAACTTTGCACAGGATGCCTTGGGCCTGCCGGAGCTGAGGCTTTGGTGGGGAATTAGCACAATGGCTGGGCTGACCTCCTCCCTCCGCCCCCAGCTGAATTTTATTATCTAAGGGGCAATGATTTGGTGATGAATGACTGACAGGTGTGATCAGCTGATGGGAATGGCTGGGGATGGTACACACACACTGCAATTTTGCCAGACCATAATGTATTCTGCAGTGGGCAAAGGATAAAGCTGGTAAAACATTTGTTTTAAGTCTTAAAATATCAAATTCCTCATAACTATGGGCTTCCTAAAACTGGCTCTGGTAATTACAAGTGTTGAGCCATGAATAATTTCATGCTAGGAGGTGCATGAATTTTAAACTCCTCCTGCCTCCTCCAGACATTGTGAAAGCACATTACCAGTGAGGACAAGTTTATGATCTTATCCAGGACAACTGGTGCAATAATATGAAATGAAAACCAAGACAAAAATGTCATTGTCTGCTCACTCTGTACAAAGGGATCCTGCATAAAGCTCCCTTTGCAGCCTGAGACCAGGAGTGCTCCAAAGGTGCGAGAAAGATTTATGGAGCCTTTCCAAGCACATGGTTCAGACCCTGCCAGAGCTGCCCGTTTGCAGCAGGGTGTCTAGGGACTGTTTCAAGGAATAGGGAGGAGTTTTGACATCATTGCCCCTGTGATGGTTTGCATTTAATAGCTTCAACCAGAGTTTCAAAAAAATCCACTGAGACCAGGCTCATGCAGATGTGGCATGCTTGTCCCAAAAGAATTACCCTGCACTCTGGGGTACTCAGGTTTGTAGTCTCACTGTTGTTAAGTTCACAGTAGTGGCACAAGGATCTATTTGGCAAGCTCTCCCTGCTTAACATCTGCATGTTTCTATCTGTTCACATTTAGGGCAGCAACCCCATCGTTTCACAGCTCACTCAGAAGTTACACCTCAGTCGGAGAGGAAACAGGCAAGTCTGGCTTGAGGAAAGATCAGAGATTTCTATCTTGGGCAGGGCACCCACAGTGTATCTACCATTCAGGCTGTGTCAGAGGCAGCACTGTCAACACCATGCTCAAGAAGGATGTATAATACAGATGTTAAACACCAATTATCCCGTTAAAGATCAGGTAAAGTTAAATAATGGCAGGGGTGTGATGCTAAGCATTGAACAAATTAGGGTTGATATGCTCTCCCTAACGTTCCCAGGTGCCCCTGTTGTTGCTCTCCCTCACCTTGTACTACATCAGACCACGTGTGCTGTTACAGCAATGCATGGTTGCGAAGTGAACAATTATCTTGATGTAGCATTTGGAAGCCTTGGGGTTTGCTTCACAACCTGGGTGCTAACATGCTGAAAATGTCATTCTCAGCTGCTTCTCAGTCCCTTTGGACTGAACTAAACACCTTGAGCTAAACATATAGGCAGTCCTGGTTTATATCAAGACATGACAATACAGAAGTCATTCAAGTTGTCGGGCTGCACGAAGTAGAATTTAGCTTCCATGTCTTATTTATGACCTTGCAAACTAACATTTGGGTGCACTGCTTGTCCTTTCTAACAGCATAATAGCACTGAAACCAGCTGTAAGTTATTTTCTTGGGATTTTTCATGCCTTCTTCTTACCCTTTGAGAAAAATGCATCACTGTGCTACTATTGCTAGGATGACATTTTCCCCTGGAAATCAAGGCACGACAAAAACTCTTTATCAGTTTCCCCATTCTCTTCAGAAAGCTGTGGTAGCAGATGCTTTAAACTCTCTCATGGGTGAAGGGGAAAGGTTGGATTACTGAAAAAACAATGCAGGCTTCAGAGTGTGGAGGAGGCATTAGGAACTGCTTAGGATCTCAAACCTGCAACACCTTGAACCCATCACCAGCCAGAACCATGATGGATGGGAGAGGATAAAGGGCAGTCTAGCTGACCCATGATGCCTTCCAGTGCCCTCCAAGAAACAAGAAGAAAAGAGATTCTTATCACTCTGTGAAAGAACAGAGGGGAAAATTATCATTAAAATGCCTTCCTAATAAAACCAACAAACAGGGCCTTTTTTTTTTCCTTTCAAACTCCATTCTCTTATCCCTTCCCTACAAGCTTCAAGATGGCCATGACTGGAAGAATCTTAGTCTTTGGGTGAACCTTTCTTAAGTAGAGGTCACATCATTCTGTCTAGACTTTAGTTTTGCTAGAGAGTCTTCTTTGAAAGCCTCATGAAAATAAATAATTTTGGGTATCTCTCCATAGTCATTGGTGTATAGAATCATTCTGTTAAATTATGCTAACACACAAAATTAATATATGCAATGAAATTTCTGTGTTTGTGAATTCACATCCCACATCACCTGCTGGAGGATCACTGATGAAACATAAATGAGTCACTTTATTTTCTGTTTGCTTTAGGTCTGGGAATTTTGCTATCTCCTTGGTAAAGTGCTCTAGGATGACATCAAGTAGTGGAGAAGGTAGGTGTGCTATGGAAACCAAGGCAATTACAGAGCTTGCAGCACAGAATCTACAGCATAAAGCTGGCCACTGGAATTTAATTTCCTATGGTTGTTTTCCCAACTAGATATTTGCAGCCTGGCACTCTCAGCCCACTGAAACCCATCCATTTTCCCCTCCAACTCTTCCATGCCCAGCTTTCTCTTTGCTTCTGCCCAGCATTATCCTGCATTGCAGGAGCCCGACTGCCTCCTGGCACTCCAAATATCTCCCAGACTCACTCCTGCTCATAGCTCTCAGAGAAGACAGTCTCTGCCTCTCTCCTCTGTGTTCCTAGAGCCCGTCCTTCTCAACCTATCTCTCCCTTTCTGCTCCCAGGATGCTGTGCTTCTGAATTTCCATAGGCAGTCTTTGAACTGAGTACAACATAAGTTCAAAAGCCAAGGGGTTGGAATTTCTATGAACATGAGAGTGCGTTATAAGCTGGTATCTGTGGTTCCCATTCCCTAGCATCTGGTGCCCTGTAATTCAAAGTCCTATGAAGCCTCCTGGCTCAAATTCCACCTGTGCCACAGGTTGCCTATTAGGCAGACACCACAACTCCATGAAAAATAGGCTCTGAGAACTGTACCCCAACGCCAAGGAATTTACCAGCCAGCTGTCCTAGTACTTGGCCATATATTAAATGCTCCAAAACATTTGGGGGTTTGGTTCTTTGAAACCAACCCTTCACCTCAGTATTTGGTTTAGGTTGTCAGCATCATGTTAATCCCCACAGATCTTTGGAATTTGTTCTGCAAGTCAGTGACTACATCCAAAGTGTCTGGTGGGAGAAGCCAGGAGAGATATATTAATTAATAATAAAGGAAATCCCCATTGTTCCACGGCTGAGCTACCATTTGTGTGGATATCCTCAAACTTGTAATACAAGCCACCTTAGCCACCTTCACCATCACACTGACCAGATTCTCTCTCAATATCCCCAGGAATATTTCCTAGAACAGATCTTACCTGGTGAGAAATCAGGCTCAACCTCCTAGAAAAATCAGCTAATTCTAGAGGAAAAAAGGAGCAAAGTAATCTTTGCTAAACACATTCATATCCAGTAATCAGGTGGGACCTTTTCTCTTCGTCTGTCTCAGAACTGACATGCATCTCTGACCCAGTAAACTCCTGCTCCTACTAACTGAAAAGCTTTTCCCCTTCATCCTAGGAATCCTTCTCTTTTCTTTCTCCACTCTTCAAACCAAGGTTCAAGGTGTACTTTCTAAGCAAAATACCAGTTTTGATATACAATTGTTCCATGAAAGCTTTTGACTATGGAGCTGGAAGTGTTTCCCAAAAGCTGCTGTGACTTTGCCTGCCCTGGGACATTGTGCTAGCATCAAGGAACTGGTTTGGGATGCGAAGAAAACAAATCACATAGACATGCTGGCAAAAAACATAGCTTCACTATAGATAAACAATCAGAAAAGGGCTCTTTTGGCTCTGTGCTGTCCATCATCCAGCACTGCAGAGTAGGCATGACAGCCCCACTATCTGGGAGAGGTACTCCTGTAAGCCTCAGCAGAGGGACTAACATTAGGTTTTTCTGAGTGCTATCATGCAGCTCAGGCCTTTTAAAGCAGACATGCTGCTGTGTGCCCAACTTACCGAACTGCCCACTTGTAAGTCTTGGCTCTTCTCCTCCAGAGCCAGCCAAGTTCCCATGATCACCCAGTGGGGGGTAGTTTGTAACGTTTCTCCATTAAGGGTTTATTCCTAATCCCGTTGGTTCCTATCTCACAATGACATAGCTTGGATCCCCCAAACATTCCAGTAATTCCTCCCTTTTGAGCCAGCAGATGCGGTGCTTCCTTGGCAAGCAGGCATCCCACATTCCTGGACTCACTTCCCAAGCTGTCTTGCCCACTCCTCAGGAATGGCTCCCTGCAGGGACTTATTTCCTTAAGGATGAAATGTTTTCATACCCTGGCAAATTTCCCACTTCCTATCATCACATGTATCCCATTGAAAGAGGGAGCAGAGACGTGCAGGTTTCTTCTTAGTTGTTTTGAGTGCCCAGACACCTCAGGATGACAAGCAGGTGCTTACACAGTATGCAGTCCCTTGTTCTGACCTGGGACACTGCTGGAGAGTCCCTGGAAGCCTTGGGGCAAACTCTGCCTGAGGCACAACAAAATACAGGGATGAGCCTTTCAGAAGTGACATTAAACTCAAGAGATTCCAGAGAGGTGCTCCGAGGTTTATGCAAGAGACCAGATTCCTAGCAGTTAGCAGCACTGAGAAAGCCAGTACAGGCTAAGGCAGCCTCACACATGTGAGCTTTGCTCCTGCACAAAGATATCAGAGTTTCTAAGCCTCTTTCTAGAGCAAGCACAGGTGTGTTTGAACATTAAGCTTGCCTCCAGGAGCAGTTGTCAAAATGCATCTGGGCTGAATTCACCACCTTCTGTATCGTGCTGCTTTTACCTTGGTGTGTGTATGCACATCCAGAACAGCAGCACTTTGCATCTCATTATCTCCCCTGGCCCTGCTGGGACCCCAGTGAGAGCTGGTGTGGGGCCACCAACACAGCCTGACCAGCTCTGCCTGAGTGCCCAGATCATGCTGCCAGCCTTCTCACACACGCAGCCCCTCTGCTCTTCCCAGATTGCTGAGACTTGTGAAATTCTCTCCCATTGTGGCTCTATCCATCCCTGTCTTTATGAAACCAGAGACAACCTGCAAAGGAGTTTCTTCAGGCATTTGTACCATCCCAAGATGCAGAAATGTTGGAACAAGATGAACACAAACTGCTGAGGTGTTGATCACCAGTAACATGCTGGGCAGTTTAATTTCTTTCTCTCATAGCTACTTGTACAAGTAGCTCATAGCTACTTGTTTGCTCATTTGCTTTCCACTGCTGCTCCTAGGGGTGCTGCCAGCACTTAAATACATTGCTGTGTGGATTCCAGTTTATTTTGGAGAGAAATAAACTCACATCCCATTGCTCAGAGGCCTGATGCTGGCTCTGCTTACCTCCTACCGGCCTAACTCTGCAGGAAGCGCCCGCAGCCTCTGACCTGCCCGCCCGCCGTTACCGTGTGTCAGAGCGGCGGACACTGCTCCGCCGTTACCGTTCCCGCTCCGTCCCTGCCGCCGTCCCGCGGCACACGGAGCCCTCTGGCGGGCAGAGCCGGCAGCAGCCGGCTCCCCCGTGCCCACGGCAACAACGCCCAGACCGGGAACGGAGCGGCCCGGGAGCGATCCGGGAACTGCCCGAGAACGGCACACATGGGCTGGCCGCTCCCTTCGTGTAGCGCCGTGCTGGCAGGCCTGGGGACCCTTTGCAGAGCCGTTGCCAATGAGCTGCCGGAGCTGCAGCTCTGGTTCCAGTCTCTTGCCATACTGCACTAGTTCAATCACAACCTTCAACGACTTCAAGGCAGTTCTATAGGAAGATAATGTAAAACATGACAACTTTCATAGAATCACTGCTGAGGTGGAGTTTGGCAGCTGAGACTACTTGATGTGCCAGGTTCCCTCTCCAGCCGCACTGGCCCCAGGAGTCACTGGTCCAAGCTGTGCTGGATCCAGCATCTTAAAATTGAAAAGGCTGAGGCTGTTAATCTGTGCACTGCAGCAGCAAAGTGCATTACCCATGGGAGTACCCAAACCCCGGCAGCAGCATAACAAGCTGGGCAGAAGGCCAAGGGCAGGAAGATGTTCAAGTCAAAAGCAGAGGCTGTAGAGCTACTATTCAAGAAGCTGTCATTGTTGCAGGAGCCCAAAACACAGATGACCTGGGATAGCCTCGTGTTCTAAACACCCGGGGTGTAAAATTTGTTCTCCTTCATAAAACTGAGTAAAGAGATAGTGCAGGGTGTTGCATGAGAGCTGAGGAGTTCTCCTGTGAAGAGGCCACACAGGTTTGCACTGTACCTCTACATCAGGCCACAAACCCCAGGACCTGTGATTCTTTTGCCACAGTGCACCAAGTGTGCAGTCAGGCAGAGAGAGCCAGCTGCTGCCACTGACCTTACGTACAGCTCTGTAATGGAGCAGCCAGGGTCCCCAAGAACGTGAGATACTGGGATCTAAAACTTGTGATGCTGAGGAGCTGTCGGGGATTGCTATACCCAGGTGCTTTGGCTTCCTTGACTTGAAAACAAGGTTGTAATATATGACCTGCAAGGGTGTCATTAGCATCAAGAGATCTTTGAGGTCCCTGGAAGAGAAGTGCTGGAGAAATGCAATCTATTAAAAGTACAGTTTTCTCCTTGCCAATTCTATTCTGCTTCAAGGAAAGGGGCTTTTGCAATGACAGCTGGGACGAGCTGGTTTTGACAAGTCAGAGTATGCAGATTTTGATGGAAGATTTAAGTGAAACATGACTAAAAGACTAAGGCAGAACATAGTGCTTTTCTCCTTCCATGTCTAAGTGCCTCACCTCCTCTTGAAACAACCAAGGCAGGGTGCACTGAAGCATCAAGAAACCCATGCTGGATTTCAGCAAGACACCAACAAATCCAGGAGAGCACATGGAGTATGTTTGCTCAGATGGATTCTTCAGCATATTCTCCCACTGGGCATTTTGCTGGACCAGCCTGGAACTGAGCCAGCCCTGGCTGACAATCTCAGGTCTCGTAACTCACTGTCATTTTCAGGTAGAGGATTTATTTACACAAGGCAGATTCTCACACCTGCTTGCCCCTTTTTAGAATTAATGCCTTTGCTGCTCAAAGTTCTACTGCTTTTATTTTAATGTTATACCAAGAGTGGGATTTTCCTCTAAGTCTGAGCTCCCCATGCACACCTCTGAGGGAGCCACACAAAACCACTTAGCACCATCTGAAAGACCAATCTTCCCTGATCCAGTGCAGGTCTTTGTCACTGCCAAAGCCTGGATTATAATATGCCATTTAAAATAAAACATTGTACTCAATATTATGGGGCTTGAAGCAAAGCCAGGATCCTGAGTGCATCCAGGTATGTAGCAACAATCTGGGTTTGAAGGGGACAAAGCTTTTGGTTTCAAAATCTTCTTCTTGGAAACTTTTCTTCCTGGCCAGTCCAGAAAGCAGAATCTGGCCCTGAAGACAAGGCTAAGCTGGGAATGTGCACTCACTGGCTGCCCAGGTGGGCTCTGGGCAAACGTTCATCTGTAGATTTCTCCACACAATGCCCTGGGGGACGCTACCTGCAGTGCGGCCTCGTGTGGGTTCTGCCTCACAGGGCAGAGGGGAGGCTGAGTGCACTGCATGTGTCCTGTTGCGTTGTGAAAGCTCATCTGTGGTGACCAGGATCTGCTGACAAGTGCTGGCATGCTCTGCAACCTGCTCACGCACATGGGGCAAAACATCAGAAAGCTTCTCCTGATTTTATAGCATCAGCTGACATCTGGGGCCACAACCTGCCCTGATGAAGTTAGAGCAGAAGAGAAAGGAGATTTTTCCAATGTGTTAACTTTTAGTTAAATCTTAATGCTTTAATTAAAGCAAGGAGGGCATAATTAAGGACTTAGCTAAAATTCAATACTTTAATGGGACTAAAGACTTTAATTTATCACTAAGTTGAAAATGGGGAAAAAAAATAAAAATCACAAGGGCTCTTTTGAGACAAAATACACCCAGCAGCCAATTATGAAGGAATCCTGGGGTGTCAGGTTCATCAGTCAGAGCACGCTCTGCACAAGGGGTACCTGTGGTCGTTCACATTTCCATGTTACCTGCCTAAAGCATAAGCATAGGTTAAGATCATCCCACCAAAAGAAATGTGGTACCTTTGCCTTTTTCCAAAGAGCTTTTTCTGAGCTGATGAAGGCCTGTTTCTGGGCTAACCAGCTCACACTGTGATATAAGCTCAGAGATGAGTCTGGAGGTGTTCTGGTGCACCTGCAAATGGCCAGGCTCTGAGCCTGCAAGCTGCCGTTTCGGGGCAGTGTGTGACTGAAAATGCCCCATCAGTGGCATATGGCCCACAGATCGCAGAGACCAGGCCAGCCCTGCTCAGTGTTATTGCAGAGACAGGAATGCTGCAAGGCATTTGGATGGCTTTTAAAGGCCAAGTCTTCATGAGGCTCAGAGCTCAGCACCTCCCATCTTCCTCAGACGGGATGTTTATCAACTTCTTGGTATTTCTTGGGGCTGGGAAATACGAACCCAAGCAACTGAATCTCACTTACAGCTTTTCAAGTGTGCCAGCATTACATAGTGACATTTGTGCCACAAATAAGTGAGCTTTAAGGAGCCTCTGACTACAACTTCTGAAAGAGTCCCACATGCACCAATCCTCCAGAGGAATTATTTCCAATCATTTGACTTTTCCAAGCTGTAATCCACTGCATCAATCAATGTGGTTACCTCAAAAGGAATCAGAACTATTGGCAAACACCCTTTCACATTTCCTTACACTGTATTTTCGCCCTGTAGTATTTTCTGTAATTGATCTTGAAAATCCACTGAAAGGTCAAGAGGTGTTACTGCAATTTTACCAGCAGAGAAGTTGAGGTATGGATGAGGCAGTAAATGACTAATCCAAGATCAGACAGTGACCTCACAGATATTTTGAAGACCCTTCCCCACCAGGCAATGTGCAGCTGCACTCCTTTGAAGGGGACTGGAGCTTAAAAAGAGCCTTAGGTTCAGCAAAGGCGGCCCCTCTCCTGGGTGTAATGTGATACTGAATGGGGCTTGGCATTTTGGTCAGACTGTCATTTCTTCAAACAGAAATCTGCCCAGCCTATGGAGAAAGGACACATATGTTTCCTATAAGGAGACTGTATGTTATTTTTTATATACATAGGAAGACTGTAATATCTGAGAAGAGTCATTACTTGCTATCCATTCATATCTGCAATCCTCTGTGGAGCTGCAAAGGCCTAATATGTTAACTACATCAGACACAAGGAGGGCCAAAGCTTCATCTCTGTCCAAGGAGCATAGAGTGCAGCTCAGTGCTGCAAGACCAGCGGCAGGATGCCAGGACTGGTCTCTGTTTCTCTGCTTGCCTTCATCAGGAGCAGAACAGTCCCCCAGCATCCTCAGCAACACTTTCAGCTGTTTTTCACTGCCAGAGGTAAGAACACAGCCAGGAGCAGTGAGGCAGGGCATGAGGGTGCAGTAGCTCAGACATATCTCCTCTGCTGGTTTACCTTGGCAGAGGTGGTGTTTGGAGGGTGCAAACCTCAAATAGTCTCCAAAATCATGGTAGTAAAATTTCTCTCATAAAGCAAGAAGTTGCGGTGGGTTCTGCCTGCCAGCACCCTGCACCAGGATGCAAAGAGAACTGCTCTCCTTGCATGCTGCCTTGGTGGCTTGGTCTGTGTGCTCAGCCTGTGGAGGTAGACTGGGAGTGAGGGGCTGGGGACTTCCCCCATGCACTAGCAGTAATTATTCCACTTTGATTCTTCCTCATCTCTGGCCCATAAAATCAAGGCCAAACTCTGGAGCATGTGCAGGGGGTGAGGAGACGGGCCCAAACTGCCTTAACTGGTTCCACAGTTGGAGCTGTTGGTTTCTGCAGTGAGCAAGCCAGAACAATATCATCTCAATACCCTGCGCTAATCTGGGGGAAACTGAGCGTGACCGACTTCACGCATGACAGCCTGGTAGCCAAGCATGGGAGGTCAGCACCAGTCTCACTCTGAGCTCCCTCGCAGCTGGCTTGGAGAGACAAGGCACATGGATAACCATGTTCCATCCCAGTACCCATCACTCTTAACGTCCACTGCCACTGGCTTTGCTCATTGCACTGACACCCTGGTGCCCATGCTTGACAGGCTGACTGGACTTCAGGGTCCCAACTACCCACCAACAAGAGAGGCTGGTGCACTTTTCAGGCATGTTGTCATTAACAAATGAGGCACAGCGCTTGATTAATTCCACAGGTTTCTTCCATTAGGAGCCACTACATCATTGCTACACGAGAGCCTTCCTCCCCTCAGCGCTGACCTTCCTCCCACAACTCGCCCATTTCCCTTGGCTGTGGAAGTTATTACAGACTGGTTATTTGAAAGACCTGGAAACCGGGGCAGCCTCTGCTTCCTTTCATCTCCAGCTCTGCTGCTCCTCACTCCTTGGCAGTTTGGAAGGATGGTGGAAGTAATTAATGGCTAGGGAGGGGAGGAGGAGGTGCTCCTAAGAGAGGAGTCAAAAATTCCTCTTGACAATGACCACATGTCTGAGGCCCAGCTACTAGTTCACCTGACAGCAATAAGAGTCTAATAGTCATTAGTCACCACTGCAGACACGCTTCATGCACTTCTCCATGCTCTTTTCTTTCCCTAATGAAGGCTGAAAATAAAACAGCATCAACCACCCTGGTGCTTTCAACCACCTTTTGTCATCTTGCAGGGAAAAGACTAGGGAACTCATGGCTCAGAGAGCTTTGTCAGCATCCCTGACCAAAGGCAAGGAAAGATCTTCTAGCAGAGAGGTAGGGCAGATTTAAAAAAAAAAGAAAAGAGGATTTTCAAACTCCAACTAAAATTCTCTAGGAAATGAGACAGGTGGGAATGGACAGAGAATACCCATAGGGTATCAATATAAAAACATTGCGGGACCTGATCACATCTGGCTCCCTGCAGCCTCTCCTGTACCTTCCTGCCTTTCATTTCTCTCTGCACTTGGTACAGGGCTATCTAAGGCCTTGCTTTCAAAGAACTTTCTTCCTGGAGTGCAAGCTACAGACATGAAAACACAGTGATCACACAAGTTCCCCAAACCAAGAGGGGTGCTTGGCTCTGCAGCCTCATGTTCAGGCAGAAGGAAGCAGGGGTTAGAGCCTAGCCCCTGACTCCCAGCCATGTGCCTGCCCTGGGTGAGACACTGAGGCCAGGAAGCCTGCGTGCTGTTGTCCCAGCTCTTTCCCACCCGCTCACACATGATAGTATCTGAGGCTTTGGCTCAGAGTCACCTGTAATTAGAACAAAACTGGCAACTTTCTGAGGTTAAACTCCAGATAAAATTGGTTGTGAATGAAAAATAAAAGAGAATGAATGGTATAAAGTGGAAATGATATATCTGAGTGCTGATCAAGAGCTAGAAGAGCAGCGGGGGAATGCTAATGCACCTCCATGGAGGATTTGGGTATTAGGTTTTGGACTGAGTGCAAAACCAAAACATTTTGAAACTCAAGCAGAAAGGGAGTGCAGCTCTGGGTCTTGGCAGCCACTCTGTTTGCCAGACTGTCCTGTAGCCACAAGCCATGGAGAAACCCTAGGGTACTGTGCCTGTCCTAGATGCCAAGGCGAGCAGCTAAGGTACCTGCCTGGCACCTGAACTGTGCCTACCTGATAGTTTGGTATCATTACTCAAGTGCAAGGAGCAAGCAGGCTTGCTGACAGAGATGCCTACCTGGGACCTTCCAGCCCTGCCTTGTTATCTGGCTATTTCCCTGTATCAGCTGGGTTTTGGACTCAAAAGCCTCTGGAGCAGAGGCTGCAGCTTTCTTTTTCTGAAAGCTCTTCAGTTTTAATATTTTAAGACCCAGCACCATGGATCACCTATCCCATATCTGTGTCAGACAAATTAATCATGCATCCCCATTTTTCAACAGGAAAACAAGGGCATAACAAATCACAGCAGCCAGTCCGGGGCCAAACAGAAGATCTGACCTGTTGAATTCAGGTCACATAGTTCCTCAACCAGGGTCTTAATTGCTGGATCATCCATTCCTCCATCCACAGCTGTCCAGGACAGGAGTTTTCTCCCAGAAAAGAGGGTAAATGACTCACTAAGCCCAGCTGCATTTCATATGCATCTTTGCCAAGCTTTTCTGCCCCATTTGAGAGGGCGCAGGCATGCTTTATGAAATATCCGATGGAGATCTCTGAGATAAAACCATTTCACAGTACGTGATTTGGCTGCAGAGGACAAGCATTGCTTATTTGCAAAAGAGCTCTCCTATCTGTCTGACCGAGACATCAGTCATTATAAGTAATAGTCCTACCAGTGAGAGGAGAGCAGATCCTTTCACTGGTGGGGCAGCCATACTGTTTTTGAAGCAAACTGCACTCTCCAAGGAAAGCCACACCAGGCTTGATTGGCGCCTGGCTGCCATGCTGAAGTTGAACCAGATGAGCTGTGTCAAGACCAGTGGAAGGCAAATGCATGGTAGCTGCTCTGAAAGCCCCTCTTCCCTTAGATTTGTCACTGACTGCATTGTTATCTGCAAGGGGGCAGAATGTAATCAGAAACACATTTTTGAGTGAAGGACTGACCTCTGCAAAATCACCAGGAATTTCTGAGGCTGTACAGCTGTGCAAGTGCCTTCTCATTGCTGCGAGGCAGAGTGCTCTGAGCTCTAACATGGTGCTGAGCAGCATTTCTTTCCACCTTAAATCCATGCACTGCTTGAAATACAGCTGTGGAGCACTGAGATCTTTCAGAAGAGGGCAATTTTATACAGTCAGAGAGAATCAGTTCAATCAGAGGCTTCCCTACTACAGCATTTCATCTAGATATTTCTACACAGTGTTCAGCACCATGTGCTCAGTCACTCCCTGTTCGTCTTCCAGAAAAAGCACTTCCTTTTGAATTGTAGAAGCAAGAAGCAGAAAGATGTACAACTAACCTTGTTCTGATCACTATTCTCACTGCTGAAAAAAAAAAAAAAGAAGAAAAAGAAGAAATGCCTAATTTTATGTTTATCTGGCTTCAGCTTTCAGCCATTAACTCTTGTTCTGCCTTTCCACTCCAGATTAAACTGCCTTTAGCACCTGGTGTTTTCTTCCTGAAAAGCTGCTCATCTACTGTAACCGAGTCACCTCTCAGGCTTCGCTTTGGTGAAGCAGATGGACTGAGCTGTTTCATGCTGTTCAGCTTGGAAACACTTTTGTGTCTTCCTTGAACCCTGTCATTTTCCTCACCTCCACATTTAAAAGTGTGGAGCTAACCCCAACTATGGGCCAGCCAGCAGGTCCTAGCATCAGTCCCAACAGTGTAACACCATGCCAAAAGCCTGTCCTGGAAGTTCCATGCTGATCCCTTTTCAGAGTCCAAGGAGAACCCTAAGGCCATCCCAGGACACACTTCCCACTCCAGACTATTCTTGTGAAGACAAAAACTGCTTTGGAGTCAGGTGTACAAGAGCTGGGCAGACTCTGGCCTTGGGTCTCCAATGGGAGCAATAGAGGAAATTCTACAGAAGCTACTAACAGCCTCAAAATGTAATTCATTTCCTGCAGAGTATTTTATTAATATCCCTTGAACAGCCACATTCACAGAAAGTACCTCCAGGTGGTCAGCACTGGAACCTCTGAAACCTTGGCCCCCCAGGGCTCAGTCTGGAGCTCATCTGAACACCTTCACACCTTATTGAGGCACTGGGCACTGAGGTGCTCAGCGCCTCAGTCTATGGCCATCAGCTGTCAGTCAGAGCAAAATGACCTCCTGAAGCTAAGCATGCAAGGGGCTGTGCCTGGAGGTGCCATCTGGGCACAAAGGTGACTATGTTCAGCACACCTGCCGCTGGCAGCAAGCTGATTGCACTTCTGGGCAAGTGCTGTTCCTCATGCTCCTGTTGGCTCCCTGGGAGGGAAACAAGTCTTGCAGCCTCCCTAAGTGCTCCAGATTCAGGCTTTGAGATGGAAATCCTGGGAAGTATTTGCTGGCATTTGGATGACAGCAATTGCTGATAAAACTTCACAGGATGAACTATCTTTGCACTCTTTCAGCATTGTTTTCAGGACAACATATAGAAACCAAATGCCAAAATTGTTTCTACTGAAACTAAGGATAATAACAACCAGAAATAGAATAACCTCACACAGTCATTGCTTTGTTTCCTTATTTTCCTCTAACTTGATTTTTCCACAGACCCTCTCACAAACTGATTTTACCTTAGGAAAAAGGCTAGGTTGGTGGTTCTAATGAACATGTTCATTTTCCAGTAATTTGAGGTCACTGTGGTATCAAGAAGGAGGTGAGCTCAGCATATAGTTTTTCTTCTCCTTTTGCAAGCAAGGGCAGGCCTCGTGATTCTCTTGCATACATAAATCCCATAACTGCTTGTGCATCTCCTACACAGGATTAAAACCTTTTCAAGGTGAGAAGTTGTAGCCACAATGCTGTTGTTGGAAAGCTGAGTCTTTACCTGGCATTGGGACAACTTATTAATGAGTTCTTGCTCTTGACAGCAGGCACTGCGTGCTGCTAAAATGCAACTGGAATATTTTCAAAAGCACTCCCATCATTTGAACCTTCTATTTGAATAGCCAAAATAAGGAACAGTCCTTCTAAAAAACTTGGCACCTAGCAGTGCCCCTTTGAAAATCTTCTTTGTCACTTCAGTTACAACTTTCTGTCATGCCCAACTGCTGGGTGATAACCCTGGTGACTTGTTGTAGCTATCACATTATTTGTTCTTTTCTATCACAGAGCTCAGATGCTGGATTGAAGACTCTGAACAGCAGAGCACCTCGCTGCTGGGAAACACCTACAAATGCAAAGCAAACATATCCTAAAGGCTCAGATGCCAAAAGGAAGATAATATGTTTAAAGTCTTGATTTTTTGGCCTGCTGCATACATTTTGATCACTGGAGGTTTTGCAATTATGCAAATGGCTGAAGGTGTGACTGAGCTGGAGTACAGACTGATATCTGTAATAAAATCCCATGATGACTTAGGAGTGCCACTTCAGGCAAATACCCCATTCCAAGATAAAGAGCAATATACTATTGCAGTAAGTTGGGTTCTTTTCATTCTTTTGCCTTCCTGATGTTTGGCACAAGTCCAAATCCTCTCTGTTCCCCACCCACCCATCAGACATATTCTGCTAAATATCCTGTCCTCTTGTCGTTTTGGCAAAAAATAAGCTATGCAGGAGAAAGAATTATGCCTGTGAGGCTCTCATAAAAAAATTCCTGTGAACGATAAATCAAAACAAAATAATAATTATCACCAGCCACAGGACCACATTTATGCTTCTCATATTTTCCTCTTACTTTTCATAGATTATCAAGTCTACACAAGAGTGAGAGCCAGATTTTCCTAAAGATATTGATACAGCAGTAATCTCCAGCTCTGAAACTGAAGTTTGCCTTGTCTCCAAGAGACTTCTCAAGCTACTTACAGAGAGGGTTAAAAATTTCTCTAAGAATTAAAATGGTACATTTACTGTCCTGGAAAAACTATGCCTTGTTTTTTCCTGTGGCTATATAAATCTTCCACAGTCCCTGTGCTACCTTTGACTTGCATTTAATAAATAATGAACATTTATAAAGTGATTTTTCCTCTTAGACTTAGACATTGACATATACACACATATTTGGTAGATGAAGAAGCTGAGGCTTAAGGGATTTGCCCAAATTCACAGTGTGCCTGGGTGGAGGCATCAGCTGTCCAGATGCCTGATCTCACCCAGTAGGTGTATGACCCTCCACTGAGTAGCCCCAGCACAGCAAATCCAGATCAGGCTCAAGGACATGGGCTTCCGTGCAATGTGGACCAACTGGACAGAGTGGAGAAATATTTTCCCAGCCTTGCAAAGTCTCACAGCATCTGAAACCATTCAGAGCTGTGGCAATCAGCACCCAGAGCTAAGGTGTAACCTCATCTTTCTCTCCCAAGCAGCTTGAATAGAGTCAAATCCTCTGGAAAGCCCAAAAGCAGATGGAATTAATGTCTGAAACCCCACCAAATCACCGTCTATGGGACTTTTCCTAACACCTCACAGGAGTTCAGACAATCATCCAGCCTTTGTGTCAGCACCTATCAGCTTATTCCCACCCCAACAGGCAACAAGAGTTGTGCCTAGGTGTGCTCTTACAACAGCAATCAGACTCATTAGAGAGCAATGAATACTTTTACTTACTAGCTGAGTTCAGAAGATTTTAAAAAATTAGTTTAAAAATACATTCTCCCATAGGGAAAAAATACCATGAGCCAACACTTTTTGCCTTGTTAGGAAAAAAAAAGGGGAAGGGGAGGGAAGGGGAGGGAAGGGAAGGGAAGGGAAGGGAAGGGAAGGGAAGGGAAGGGAAGGGAAGGGAAGGGAAGGGAAGGGAAGGGAAGGGAAGGGAAGGGAAGGGAAGGGAAGGGAAGGGAAGGGAAGGGAAGGGAAGGGAAGGGAAGGGAAGGGAAGGGAAGGGAAGGGAAGGGAAGGGAAGGGAAGGGAAGGGAAGGGAAGGGAAGGATAAAACAGCAGAAAAGAAAAAAGAAGAGAGAAGGAGAGAGAAGAGAAGAGAAGAGAAGAGAAGAGAAGAGAAGAGAAGAGAAGAGAAGAGAAGAGAAGAGAAGAGAAGAGAAGAGAAGAGAAGAGAAGAGAAGAGAAGAGAAGAGAAGAGAAGAGAAGAGAAGAGAAGAGAAGAGAAGAGAAGAGAAAAGAAAAGAAAAGAAAAGAAAAGAAAAGAAAAGAAAAGAAAAGAAAAGAAAAGAAAAGAAAAGAAAAGAAAAGAAAAGAAAAGAAAAGAAAAGAAAAGAAAAGAAAAGAAAAGAAAAGAAAAGAAAAGAAAAGAAAGAAAAAAGAAAAAACACTTGTAATTGCTCACCAAATCCCCTGGAAAAGGGCATTGAAGTAATCGTTTTCTGATGAGCTGTTACTGTCAGGATTAAGTAGGAAATGATGGTAATGCTTTTATGTTAATACTTCAATTTTTGTGTCAATACACTAGCTGTGCTAGTGTCAGACAAAATCCTGATCACAAACTGGTATAATACCAAGGAGGTGCAAGCCCAGCCAGCTGCAGCATGGTGGGAGCGGCTACCGCAGGCACTGTGCATGGATGAACCTCACTCCCCACACCAGCCGGAGCAGCTGAAGTGTAGCAGCACAGCTAAGGACAGAGAAGTCCAGGCAGTGGAGGCTTACACAGAGAACAAGCACACACCTAAGCTGTGGATGGCACATTTGCCCTGTGAAATGGACTGTGATACAGACACTGAAGACCACAGAGACACAAAGTGTAGGTTCAGGGCAAACCAGCACCTCCAGTGCCATGGTACACAGTTTGGGTGAGCTAAGCACTGCATACAAGCTAGCAAACCCTCAGATTCATCAGGCTAATGCAACCATATCACATCTAACTACTTTAGGTATCCCTGCAGTATGCTCTCCTACTCACCTGGCCTGCAGCTATCATGCTTTGGGCCATCTAGCAGACCTTAAAATCTTATTTATGATGACTGTGTATTGAAGAGAAGTGCCACCTGAGAGTATCCATGGAGAACTGCTAATGACATAACAGGGTGAACAACTACAAGAGAAGGAGCTGAAGAAGAGAATGTGTTGCTCAGCTCTGTGAGGGCCTGAAGGTTTCATTGTCTACTAGATTTTTGATAATGTGATGTCTGGGAGGAAGGGAGCAAAGGGGTAGTATGTTATTAATGGATTTTTATCCATTAATAGCTTCCTTTTACAGAAGTTTCTTCTGAGCAAGCTCTTGCTGATCACACATTCAACTTTGCAAAGGTCTCTGTAGAGCTTATTCTTTGCCTTCCTGCTCTTCCTGCTGTACTCATCCCCAGTTAGGTGATGTGCAAGAAACTTCATAAATGAAATTTCAACATGCTTTGATTCCATAGTTTTCTGCACAATTTAGGGCTAAATACTATATGACTTGACCAAAACACTTCAAAGACAGGCAAAAAAACCACTGAGCTATAAGAAACTTTCCTGGCTGCTCATAGACTTAGAAACAAATGAGCTGCAGAACTGGAAGGCTCTTTTCCATTAATAGCTTTGTAGACCAGGATGGCTGAGAAAAAGGGTGCCTGTACAAATGCACATCACTAGTATAGGGCCTGCAGACAGTATCTACAGCTGTTGTCAAAATATCCTGAACCTCTTCTTCCTCATTAAGGTTTTTGTATTTAAAAAGAGAAGATGCTGTTGCTATAACAAGCAAGGCAGTGGTTAAAAAAAACACCAAAAATCAAACCAAGCCATAATACTTTTCCCTCTAAGAAGACTGGAAATGCAATGCAATGCAATGCAATATAAGACAAACCCAAGAATAATAAATAGTGTTGTCTGTAAAGATGAACACCATGAGAGTTGTAGAAAACTCTACTGCAGAAGAGGCAGTGGGACACTGGGTTGGAATCCAAATATTATCACTGGAGATAATTAGAATAGAATTAACCAGGTTGGAAAAGGCCTTCAAGATCATCAAGTCCAACCTATCATCCAACACCATCTAATCAACTAAACCATGGCACAAGCACCCCATCCAGTCTCTTCCTAAACACCTGCAGTGATGCTGACTCCACCACCTCCCTGGGCAGCACATTCCAAAGGCAAATCTCTCTTTCTGTGAAGAACTTCTTCCCAACATCCAGCCTAAATCTCCCCTGGCGCAGCTTTGAGACTGTGTCCTCTTCTTGTGGTGCTGGTTGCCTGGGAGAAGAGACCAACCCTCACCTGGCTACAACCTCCCTTCATGTAGTTGTAGACAGCAATTACATACCATTTGGCAGTGCAGGGTGTTTCTGCAGGACAGCAAGTGGGGTGTGCTGGGTCAAAATAAGTTTGGAGGGTCAAAGGAGTCTTGTGTCACTTGGACCAAAGAGCTCATTCTGTGAGTTTTCCACCCAGTTGTGCATGGCAGGGCTAGGGGGAAGATTGTGAAGCGTTTGTACGCAGCAAGTCTTTTATTTTCATAACTGCTCGCTCCCCAAAATAAAAGCCAAACAAGCGCATCGCAGGCAACATGAGCCACAATCTTGGAATGTGACTGCATGGCAATGTCAAGGGCAAGTTTCTAAACACTCCCCACCCTTCCCTGAGAAATACAAAGGCACAGGCTATTAAATAATCTCTTCATTTCAGTAATTTAGTTGCTGTTTGTACAGCACTTTGAACGTGCACAGTGCCACAGCACAGAATTGCTAAGTAGTTGCAAAGCCTGGTGATAATCCCTCATTATGAAATAATAATTAATCATCATCATTTTATTCAAGAGCTCCTTGCCCCCACCCCCATCCAAGCCCTACAGGCACTGACCAAACTCTCTCCTGGAGCACGTCTGGACAGGACAGGTTGGCTATGGATGCAAAGTTCAGGTATGAACTTTCCCAAAGTTCAGGGCTGTGCCTACCTGCATGTCTCACCCAGCCCAGTGGAGGGACAACGCTTCCTAATCTCCAGCGGAGGATCAAAGCTGCAGATCCACCCAGCCCAACCACTCCTGTCATCCTCACTAGACCAGCAAGGGAAATTGAGACATTCAAAGGGGAACTGAGGACTTTCAAGCAGTTGCAACTAGAGGAGCTCTCTCCTTCAGGGACAGGGTTCCTGACTCAGCCATCTCTGTTGTATGGTTAAAAGATGGGGCAGATCTTCTGGGCCTACCTCCCTGAGGGCAAAGACTGTCACCCTGGAAAATCCCCTCTCAGCCTTTTCCCAAAACTTTACAAAAGAACTGTCTCATCTGATCATATCTACCTTAAAGCTTTAATGAAACTAAAGTGAAAAATATTGTGAGATGGTTCAAACTCTATCATGCTTTCTGGAGTGAATACAGAGTTAATCTCCTAGATACCAGAAGAAGGACAAGTTTGGACTGAGCAAAGTTACTTCAGAACCCCAAACAAACGTGAATAGTTTGCTGCACCTCCTCACAAATAAGCAGCATGCGCCAAAGCTACTAGTTTGTCAATTTGCCATTAAATTGACCAGCAGAAAGTAATGACTGTGGGTGGGGATGGCTGCTATGAAGGGTCATTTAGACATAACACTACTGGCAATCCTTTGGTATGAGAAAAGCATGGGCGATCCTGAGAACTTGCTCTGCTCTAGGGTGCAGTACCCTGGAGGTGGAAGGCCACTGATTTTGGCTTTTCACCTGTGGAAACTACACAAATTCTGACTGTACCACTTCTATGGTTCAGGTATTTTAAGAATTTATTTTCTTAGTTAAGATTTTCTTTTACAACTATGCTTCTGACTTTACAATCAAGCAGTTTAACTTGTTTTGATGCAAATAAAATATATTCTAATTTCAGGCTAGCTCAACATTTAATGTGGAACTACTCCCCTTTCCTGGTGGTAGCAAGCCTAAATAAATCAGAATTGCTGACATACCCCTCTAAGCTTTTGCAGCTGAACTAGGAGTGGTGTGAGCACTGGTATCAGGCAGCACCAGGTAAAGGGAGATTCACACCCCTTACTAGATGTCACTCAACTCTTTATGGCATGCGGGAGACAACAGCAGGGCAACACACTGCTATAGCAGTGGACACCTTATTGGCGTCTCTATGGCTAAGAAGCATTACATTGAGTCCTTCCTGATCTTGTGAGCACAAATAACACTATCAAATATCTGTGCAGGATGAATTAAATAGCCTGAATTCACTTCAAAGACAGAATGCAAAGAGAATTTTTTAAGAGGAAGGAATTGAGGGAGTTTTTGGAAGTATCCTGGGCAGATACATGCTTGTGCCTTTTGTTCAACAAGGTTCCTATTATTGTTTTTCAATAGCCTGGAAGAAAATGTAATACCAGCACTGGAAAAAACTCCAGAAATCTGGAAGCAAGTTGGATTATCTTTACAGTCTTGCAGGAGAAAGCAACCTGAAACTCAGGATATTTAAGCTCTCAATTAATATGAGAAATAAGACATTCCATTCTGATTGTGAGTAGTATTCACAACTGGAACAGAGATGGTTTCTCCATCACTCACACTGATTAAATGTAGGAGTGGAGAGCCTTCTGCACCAGAGCAGAGGAGCCATGTCCATAGATATTGTTGGATTTCTTGCCAGAGCTGAAAACCTTTGGTCTGCAATTACAAAGCCCTTAAAATCTCTCTAATTAAATTAGACAAGGGCAAAAGCTTGTTCAGAGTTACAGTGGATTTAATTCAGAGCAAATCCATGAACATGTTCAATATTCTCTAGGTTTACACCAGCATCAGGAAGAATGCACTTCTGAGCCTACATACTTAATTTTGACTTTCTCACAGGAAAAAGGACAATACCAACACCAGTCAGTTTTCTTTTCAACGAACTGATGACTATTTATAAGATAGTTTCCAGGTTCTCTTTGCTATGCATCCAGGTCACAAACTGGGACTCTTGCTATGTCTTTCTCTTTGTTCTTGAGCAGGTTTTCATTTAAATCAGGTTGTTTGCCTCCTGGCCATAGGTATTTCTTCAAAGGGGAACTTTCAAATGGGCTGATATTTCCAAGGTACATGAAGAGATGAGTCTGACCATGCTGCTCTGTAGCTGTGCCACAGTAATGGATACTGACCTGGAGGGAAGTTTTTTCTACAGAAAAAGGAGTTAGAAATAGATCCTTTTACTTATGTCACAACTTCTTGACAATAAAAGGTGAAAAAGTGGGATATAGAGGGTCACTGGGGAAGAATGGCTTGACTGCAGAGCTTTCCTCCAGCCAAGACTGGCAGTGGGTTCACTAAGAAAAAGCAAACAGCAGATCCAAAACACAAAGCTCTGTTTTTGCCCAACAGTGGCAGCAAAACTCCAGCTAGGAAGGCAGGAGGACAATGAGGCCCTGGACTGTACCCCTGACTAAGAAGTTGTGTGATTCCAGACAGGTCATGACAAACATCTCAGCCTCAGTTTCCCCGTCTCTGGAAATGGCATGGTGATAGCTTGGCATGTCTGTTAAGATAGATTTGCAATGGACAGATTTGCAACAATATTCAAACTATAATCAGAGAGAGCTGAGATGCTTCCTCTTTTCCCCTCCCATCAGCCAGGTTTGACAAACTAGAGGGCAAGAGACAAGATGGCACAAACAAACTGCAGAAGCAGAACCAACACTTACTCACTGGTACCTGACTTTGCTCTTGCTTATATGGGTATGAAACCCACATGGCAATGTAATTACATAGTTTTAAGGAAGAAGCAGAGCACAACTTCTATTTTTTGAGATGTTACTGATACTTAGAAATGTTTTAGAGATTTCCCCTTGCTACAAGATTTTAAGTTGAAAGATTATGGTCACATTATGCCAAGAGCAGTAATGAACTTCAGTGCTTCATATAGCATAATGAAATACCAGCCATAGCATTTTGCCCTTGCTTACCCATTGAGTGAACAGCTGCTCTCCAAAGCTCTCTGGTGATTACACTATTTCTTTGGCATCTACCCTTTTAAAAAACACTTGAGAAAATAAAACAAAAATTGTGCTGTAAGCTTCTTCCCATCAGCAGCCATGGGGACCTTAAGCTGCAGAAAGAAGAAAAGTCTTCCCTAGCGCCTGACAGCAAATTGCATTCTTTGCCGAATGGGAGGTCAAGAGGTGACCTTGCCCCTGCCTGACTTCCTGATCCTCCCTGGCTGCCAGTGCTGTGCCTGGGAGCCCTGGGCTGCTCGGTGCTTCCTCACAGTGCAACTGCTCTGCTCAGCCGACACCAAAATGGCCTGACAAGGCTGGAGGGAAAAGGAAGCTGCTCCTATTCCCACAGCCTGTTGTTTGTTTTTAATGGTGAACGATAACTCCATTACTGCATCCCACAGGTCCCAGGGAAGAGAGCCATGGGCTGCACAGGGCCCATGTACTGTCGAGCTGCACAGGTGCCATCACAGCTGCATCTCTGCAGGGGCTCAGACAGCACTGCAATGGGCAGCGGGTGCCTGGGAGGGCTGTGACATCATCCTTCTTGTCAAGAATGATTGTCGTAGTGGCTGAGTTTTTAATTTGTTTTTCTTTGCTTCCTAGGCTCTTACAAAATAGAAGACACATGGTATCAGGTACATCAGGGCTAATTTTTGGCTTATTAAACAACTAAATGCAATTTACTAGAGATTCTTGGATAAAAGGTTTACAGCATTACAAACAGGGGGAAAAAGGAAACAGTAGAGTAAGTTGTAAAAGACAGAATGTACCAGTGGATCTTCATGAAGGGTTTGGAAAGTGTGGGACTCATCAAAGCAGATGGCTTTGCAGAAATAATCTGAACAGGAAAATCATTGAACAGGCCACCAAAAAGTCCAGTTTAATGCCCAGTTCAGGAAAGAAACCCTGCCCAATGAGGAGCCCTGCACACTTGTATAAAAAAGCTAGCTTATACTGAAATGACCTGACTCGTAAATTGTATTTCATTCCCAGGAAAAGAAGAGTTTCAGTTACATTTCACTGCAGGGATAGAGACAGAGAGCACTTTTGCTCATAGAGTTGTATTAATGTGGCCCTCATGGACATCTCAGTCCTTTGGAAAGAGCAGCACAGGAAGAGTCAAACTCCATCATAAATGTTTTTCTCTGAGCAACCAGGAGCACAGACAGTTCCTTTTGCTTCCAAGGAAACGTCTGTGAGGACATGCAAGAGAGATATGCAGGAAGCTGAGCACCAGATCCAACTTGTCTTTCTCACGTTAATCACTTGTCTGTCATAACACAACAGGTAATTCTCATTGTACAAGCAGGCACTTGGAAGACAAAGGCAGTCAGCCGTATGTGAGGCTTAAAATGACTGGCAAGTGCAGAAAATCATTCTACCTGAGACAATTACAAGCTAGTCTATGAGCTAGCGTGGGGTTCCCCTTTTGAGAACCTAGTTTTCAGAAGCCTTGTAGCCATGCAGTGTTTCTTTTGCAAAACCAAATATATTCTGCTAAATAAACTTGTGCTGGCCTGGCTGTATCATTAATTCTTTGAAGCTGAAATTCTTTACTACTCTTTGGCTTTACAGTAGCTAATGGGTTTTGCATAGGGCAGTAGTGATACTGCTATCACCTGACACACAGCTTCCTGTGAGAACAAATATCTTTGTTGCAAGTGACTTTTTACACCAGAGCTTTCCAGCATATGAAGCTGGATGGAGGGTTGCAGCCCCCCCAGTTTCTTCAAATCATCTCTTGCTTCCAGAAGAAGGGGTGAAATGTGAATACCATAAGTTACACTCCTAGCTTCTTGCAGAGCAGTCTTCAAAGCTTAATATGCCCTAGGTCTGCCAAAGCTTTAGCTGATGGCACACAATAACAAGACATGCCCATGGCACTGGCCAGAGAAGTTTGTTTTATGGCCGCATCCACTGTGGCACTGACTGGTGTTAGAGAGGTTAGACCCATGGCCCAGGGTGAAAGTTATTGTACACTCAGGCACAGCTCCTGCTGTGTGTTTGATTCTGCTCCATATCACTATTGTACCCTTAGGATTTAAACTGTCAAACAAAGAGCTTGCTCTCTATTTTCTTTGCTCTTGTTCTGTGTCTGCTTTACATACTGATGGAGGATTACCCTGGTCTTACCTGCTTGTCAGGCAGCTATTTCACTAAGTACTTAAGTGTATTGTTCTAAATCTCTCACATTTCTTGACTAAAATTCAATTTACGTTTTTGTCACAAGAACCACATGTCTGATTGTCCTGTGCTCTTTCTCTGGTTTTCGTTGTCTTTTCAAAATGAAAAGCTTGCAGAAAAGCTTTCACTGAGCTAATGGAAGGGGAGATTGTTGTTTTTAAGACAGATGTGTGTCTAAGAGCATTTTGGCACAGTAGAAGGAAAAAAAAATAGCCAAAGCAAAGGCTTTAAACAAAAATCAGTCTGCTGTCTTTATTCCACAAGCTATACAACATTTGGTGTGTCACAACAGCACATCACAATGACCACACAGAATGTCCTCTTTCTCTGTGCATCTATTACATATACACTCCTCATATTTTGTAGCTCTTTAGGTCCCCTCTACCAATGTACCTCCCTTCTGTCACAGGATAGTCCCTGGGTGCCTCAGCTCTTGGTGAATATGAATGGGAAGTGACCCAAAGAGCAGTCAAGACATTTCTGGATCATGTGCCATGCAAAAGGAAAGGTTTCTTAATGGGGAATGATGGCAAGGAGAGGGGAAATCTGAGGCCAGCTTTTCGGCCAGGGCTGCAGTAACAGTAGGTGGGCTGCTAAGCAGCATGGGGACACAGAGAGGAAGGGTGTCCATGCAGGGCTCAGTGACACTAAAGGGCTGGAGAGTGGCCCTCATCCAGCCTGTTCCCATTCTACGCAGCTGCCACTGCTGGCTTAGAGTTTCTGCACTAAAGCACTGGGTGCAGGGGGAAGGGGAAAGGGTGGCATGGAGGCAACAGCCAGGGCAAAGGGGAGACGAATATTTCATTTGTTCCGGGGCCTGAAATAGCTCTCAGCAGCCCTGAGTGCAAGAGTCACGTTGCGAGGAGGGGGGAGGTGGGTGCCAGTTTGTCAGCAAAACTGCTTCAGAATTACGCCAAAGATTTATGAGTGTCTGGATGGTCCTTCCAGCAACTAAATACTGCCCTGGGTAGGTGAACCTCACGCTCTGGAAGGATAACAGAGCTCAGATGTGTTCACTCAGTCTGGCTGGGCTGGAGAACGATATAGTCCGCATACTTTGAGTGTGGCAGCTGAGGCTCTGAGATGAAAGCTGCCTGAGGGAGTGACTCCTCCCTGGTTTAGTTGCAGTTGGCCATTGAGTGCTTTTTAAAATGTCAGCCAGAGGGCTTAGGGACAGACCACAGTCCGATTACAGGTCCAGGGCAGAGCGAAGACAAGAAGCTGACCTGTAGGCTTTTATGGGCACAACACATGGGGCTCACACCAAGACACAGTTGTGAGAGGCTATGGCCCACATTTCTGATTCTGGTGTAATCATATAAAACATCATGTCTGTTTAATCAGTTTTGAGGTGTGTCCTAAGAGGAGGAACAAGGCCCTGAACCCCTATTATTTTCAAATCAGAAAGACAAAAATGAAATTAACAAAGTAGCGCAGTGTTATTTGACCTCCTTATAAAACCTGACAGCTACCAGTGCCCCAGGCCAGGTACTCATTTGTCTCTTCTGTCCCACCCAGCATACCCAGCTCCTGGCTGTCTCAGGGCTGGAGCATTGGGTAGCAGCACAAGAGTTTGGTTGTGTTCAGTACAGGCTGGAACCAGCTCAGATTATACAAACAGCTCTGAAGTCTGCATGCAGGGGGA
The DNA here is from genome assembly GCF_026170545.1 of Melanerpes formicivorus. Taxonomy (NCBI): domain Eukaryota; kingdom Metazoa; phylum Chordata; class Aves; order Piciformes; family Picidae; genus Melanerpes; species Melanerpes formicivorus. The sequence goes on along the minus strand of NW_027142388.1, from coordinate 2,650,574 downwards.
CACTGTGCAGGCTCACTTCAACTCTGCAGAACCCATAACAGCTCTGCTGTGCCGCAAATGGAGTTCACTGAGTGCATTTAATAAGATTAGCTAAACCCAGATTGTTTTGAAGACATTTTAAACTGATTAAACCGGGCCACTTCAACCCACCACACCATGTGACATGGGTTATGACTTCAGGTGGAGGTAAGGCCTTAAATGATTATTCTGCCTATCAACTCAAAGACCCCTAGAGACCTGTAGGGGGGAAATGCTAAGTTCCCAAGCTGTGGTGTCTGAGCTCTTTGGAGAACCTAGAAAGCACTGATGTGAAAATCCTTTATACACTGCTTGGGACTGGAGGACTGTACTGAATACTTGGGTTCAGCCTGTACCCCATCTGGGGCACCTCTGCAGAGGACAGGCAAGAGAGTGATCCCCCAGAGAAGTGCTTTATTCCCCCAGCCAGGTCAACAACCACCACAGAGTCTGGGCGAGGCCTTGCAATCAGGGGAACACGAAGATCAGGTGGCTGAGGGATCATTCTTCTACATCACTGAAAGAGCTTTTGGAAGGTGTAGTGTTAGGGCTGTTCTGCTCTTCTGTCTCTACAGTGCCAGCAGCCCTACAGCAAACACTTCTAACCCTCCTTATTTTGTATTGTTTCTTGTACTCAGAGACCAGAGGAGAGCTGATAAAGATTTTAAAAAATCATGCTTTGTGGGAAAAAGTGCACAATAATGATTAAACCTCATCTTTGAGCCAGGTCCCTGAGTTCTTTTGTCTTTAGCAATGCATCTTTAGAGATGGGAAAGCACTAGGCATGAAACGGAGTAACCTGTAAGCTAAAACTTTACAGCAGTTTAGTTGTAATAAAATATTTATTGTATATTAATGTAAGACAAATTGATTGTTTAAAAACACATTTCCAGGTTTATTGGCTAGGCCAGAGCCAACAGGTGCAGATGTATGAGAGGTACAAATAATTCCCATAATCATCCAAATCTTTTAATCCAAACACTTTTAAAATAGGCTAATGGAATGTATTTAACCTTCTTGTTATTAAACACAAATCAGAGGTATGTCTGTGAATCCTCATATTGATGGTTCCCTAAAGCTCAGGTTGGAGCTGGGGCTCCTCTGTACGGGAAAGGATGCAGATGACTTGCTTTGCATGGGAGAAGACCATGCCAGGCAGCTGAAGAGGCATAAACCAGCCAGGCAGCTTGCATTAGTAGCATTAAATGGTTCATGGAAGGAGTAAGCATCTGAGATTACCTGCTCAAATACAGCAGCAAGTGCAGCCAGCTCCAGTGACCATTGCAAGGTGGCATGCAGACTTCAGGCTGGATTTCCCAGTCACAGCTTGAGCTTTGTGAGATTAAATGAGGTGAAACCAGCTGGAGGAAGGGCAGGGAACACTGATTGTGTGCAGGCCATCCCTACACTTTAGGGAAAGGGGCAAATGGACAGCCCCTTTCACAAATATTTCAGGAATTAGAAGCAGACACAAATAATTTTATGACATAGTTTTGGAAGAGTTTTTAAACCTCCTGCTCCCTCCTGTAACACAACAGACTCTTGAAACACTGAAACTGTTCCCCTTCCCCATTTTGGATACCAGCCTAGGAGAATCTGTCTTTACCCTGACAGCACCTTTCTCTTCAGCACCACCTGATGCTGAAGCAGAGGGTCAAAGCATGCTCATTCAGCAAAACAAAGCAATGCAAACAGCATCCCACCCTCTGAAACCCCAAAATCATTATCTTTTAGGAACAGCTGGCCCTCAGGCTGCAAAAAGGAGCGGGTGAGGGACCCACAACCCTGCACAGCTCCCACTGCAAATTTACTGGCCTCCTGTCTCATTTTAACAGAGTGAGGTTGGGGGAGAGAAATACCACACATAAATTCGCACCATCAGTCATACAGGGGGAGAGAAAAAACCCCACAGTCGTCTCCAAGATTTACGAGTCCCCCTGAGCAACAGCACAGAAAAAACAAAGACACACACACATACACACAAGGAGCGAAGGGAAACGTGATCCCACTTGCAGATTTATTCCTTTATCATGTTCCCTGACAGCAACCTGGACCCAGGCTGTACAAAGAGGAAGCATACAGAACATGTGGCTGCAAACAGCGGAGCAACAGCCCCTGATCAGTAATGTCCCTGTGCCATACTCAACACTTTTCTTTCTGGATGATCTCAAAGCACCAGAGAAATCCTCCAGTCCTCCTCTGGCCTCACTTAAACCAGAATAAGCTGAGTCCTGCCATGCCAGTTAACAGAGTTTCTGTACACTCACCTGGCACAAGCTGGGACCAAGGTGTGTCCCATATTGCTTAGACTTCCCTATTCTCTGGGATGTGCCCACATGGACACATGCTATCTGCACCTCTTATTCCGCTTGCTGTTCTTCCACAAGTTTCAGAGAAACTGTGCTTTAACACAAAAGAGATCTGTAGACTCAGATCCTCAAATATGTCTCCCTGTTTTAGACAACTTGGTATCTGTAGAAAATGTTTTCAGTTTGGGTGTTCACAAATGGAGGCACAAAACAACATCCTTTTTTCCAAAGACCCTCGGTCATGGAACCTCCTGTCTGTCTCTCACAGAGACAGTAAATGGTACATCGGTAAATGATACACTTAAAACAGTCTAAATCAAGTGAACATGACAAGAGCTTATCATCAATGATCAATCACACTGCTTGTTGCTACATTCCACCCATCTCCTTGCAATATTATATCATCCACATAGGCTGCACGGTGACAGGAACATTCCCCTCTTACATGTGTGTACAACACCTAATGCACACCTCCAGACCCAGTCCTGGAGTGTGACCACTGGGGAATGCTGCCTTTGCTCAGCTGCTTGTAGAAGTTAAGGATAGGAACCACTTCATGAAAATGATCAAAATCAGTTAGGATTTCCTTGTCTTGGTCATAATCCCTGAAGTTTTCAGAACCATAGCAAATGGCAGTTCCCTGAAGTAAAGTCTTTAGCTGAAGTAAAGTCTTTAGCTAAAGAAAAGGGAAAGAAGAATGGGCAAACACTCCACAAGGTCTCCAGCAGAACTTGGAAACCACAGAATCTGGATGTCCTGAATGTCAGTTGAGGGCTGTGTTAAATGTCCATTTACAGTATTATATACTGAATTTCAATTTAAATGTTAACTGAAGTCATTCCACCTTTGGCACCTTTCTCCTGCTGCTTTCTGAACAGGTGCAAAACCAGAGACTTCAACCTTCCAAACACAAGGGATACTCAAAAGAAACTAAGATCAGATTTCAGTAACCTGTTTTAATAGCTTTCTCTAGAAACTCCAGTTGAGGAACTGTTAGATAAAGTCCACCTAAGCCTGTAAGCAGAGGTATGGTGCAGAGAAGCCCAAAAGCATTGTAAGTTTTCCCACCACCGGTCCTGACTCCAGCACTGGGAAATGGGTTTACACCTATTTCTCCACTAGCTGACATAAGCATTTGAATCTAAATCTGTGCTACTACAAAGACCTATCAGACAGAGATTGCTTCTCTTATTGGGTATGTTCCAGTTCAAATGCTTCCTCTGAAGACACCCTGTGACTTTCACTTCAGTAGTTCTGTTATACCCTGAGAAAATCTGTGACACTGATGCTCAATCCTTTAGAACACCTGTAGGAGAGGAATGGCAGGCACAGGTGAGAGCAGCACTTAGGCCAGCAGAAGACCTGGGACCCATGTCCCAGCGATGTCACTGGCTGACAGCCACTCAGGGCAAAGATTTTAAAAGTCACAGAAGCTGTTATGTAAAAGTCACTGATGAATTTTGGACTCTGAGACCCAGTGACGCTGCCTGAAGCCTTGGCTCCTAAAAGGACTGATGGGCCCAGACTGGTCCCAGGAGTATGAAGTCCACAAACAACCCAATTGCTCTTGGAATGAGGAGCTGGAATTTCAGCAGAAACGGAATTAGTCCTTAATGACCAGTGCTAAAGCCCACCAGTTAAAATGATCCTCCTTCTATACTGCCAAATATATGTTACATTTATGTTCCATCTTTATGATAAAAAGCCTGTGGTGCATGAGGCATTTGGGATTCATTGCTGCATGGGTGAGGCTAAGGGGCAGAAGGCCATGTTTTGACACAGCCAGAGACATGTAGCTCAGCTTCCTTTGAGAAATTAATCTGTGTATGAGTGTGCAGGAGCTGTGCACTGGCCCAGGGGATGGTTTTGCTTGGCTGTAACAGATACTGCCTCAAACAGGATTTCTTCAAGGGGACAGGGAAGGCTGGAGGAGGACTAACACAGTGCTTCAGTGGCTGGGGGATGATGTATTTGTGCCTTACCATCACACCTGTTGTTATGGAGCTCAAATGCACTCGGGAGAAAAAAAAAAGTCCAAACCTCACTCCAACTAGATCTCATGCAATTCAAATCCTCCATTCTCCTACCTCCCAGAGCTTTTGTGCTGCACTTTCAGCGCAATTACATGCTAAATATCTGTCTGTCAATATGCTGGATCCCCTCAATTTGTATGACACGCTTTAACGCAGGCCTAGCCAAGCCTAATGGAATGACAGCTATGCCCTCCAACCATAGACTGAGTGCTGCTGGGAGAGCTGGCTGGGCTCTTCAAGGAGCACGGGATGGGGAGGACAGAGGAAAGGCAAATGTCACCAATAAGCTGGCACAGTCAGACCCCCAGCTCAAAGAAAATATGTTGCCTTCTTCCTAACTGCTGGCTCATGATGAAAAATCAGAGAGGGAATGCCATGTTGTGCGTCACCTCATCCCAAACAGACACAGAGCCTCTGTCTCGGGTGGTTTGCCAGCAGGTGTAAACCTGGGGAGCTTGTACTGAATGTTACTGGGCAATGCTGGCTTACAGCAGCTGAGGATTAGATGCCTCAGCCTTTGCACTGATTCCCTATCAGGAGTGTTTTAGTCATGCACACCAGGGGAGAATCAAACTGGAAAAAAGAGTTTTCTTTTTGAAAGAAATCCTTAAACCCCCAGGCTAATCTGCCATAATATCGATGAATCTCTCCAAGCTTCTTTTTGTCTCCATGTCCAAAACAGCTGGGAAGGTCCTTAGAAATTACCAAATCCATCACTGGTAGGAAACAAGGAAAAAGGGCCAGAGAAAACTGCTTAACAACCAGAGAGAATTCTATTTGTTCAGAACCTGGTACAAGGGGAGGAAGAAGACAAAATGTATCCCAACTGCATGTTGTCAGAAGGAGACTGAAAACCAGCTAGAGGGACACGGCACTAAAAATAATGATTTTTCAGCCCGCAGCAGACAGCCGCCTAATCCCGCATGAATAGAGACATCACTTGAATAGCAGCCGTCAGCGCCACTGCTGATGCCGATTCCAGCTGGACAGGTCTCACACAGCCCAATAAACACACCTCAATCTCATGCTTCAGTTAAAACTACTGCTTTTTTTTTTTTTTTTTTTTTCATTTTTAACTGCTTGCTTTCTTCCACCTATGTCCCTGCTCTATCCAAAGGTTTTTTTTTTGAAAGTGATAGCAAAAAGGTTCTATGAAGTCTCCAGGTTATTAGCCCTGACATTCACTGCACTGGCATTTGGTTGCAAAGGTGATTGTGGGGCTGTTCCTCTACGTAACATGTCACGATTTCCGTGGGGCAACCTTTCTTTCTTACAGACAGAGGTTGCTGATTATTTCCTTCTTGCTATCAGAAATGTTTAATAAACACCCCTGCACATCAAATACCAATTTCTTTGCCTGGAATATTAGCTCTGGACAGAAATTCAACTAGTCTGAATTTCCTACTCAGTAGAGAAAGTTTGTTTTAAATCCATGCAAGAATTTTCTAACTTCAATTTATGAAAGAGAAGACAATAAATCAAACGAATACAAGCCAATTCCTGCCTCCTGGTAGGAGTGGTCAGCTGGAGCTCCCAGCCTTCCTCCTAGTTCTCCCTTTCCTTGAAGGATCCACTGGGCCTTTATGGACCAAAGGCTATTGAATGGCTGCAGCCCAGATACGTTATAGATAGAATACCTCTGGGGTTCCTGCCCTGTACTGGCTCTACATGCAAGACAAACACTGTATGACATGTTGGTGGTGTTAGAGCAAGACTGCGTGGCCAGCAACTAGAAATGTACATCTGGACTTGCAATGTATATTTTCAGCTGTGTGTGCCAGTTCTGCTCATTCTTGTAAGGAGAACTCCTTATCCAGGCCTGACACCCTCACAGGTAGCTAATATGCCTTGTTGCACATTTCAGCAACCACTGCAGTACAAGTTTGCAATTCAGCATCCCCAGACAAGTATGGCAGAGCTGAATCCATGAAACACTAGTTCAGTCTTCCTGTTCTCATAATTATTTTTATAGCCTTGACACAGGGTGGTCCTGCTAGCTAATGACCAGAGGGCATCAGGGATGCTTTATGTTCTGATCAAAATGATCCTTTTCTTGCCTTGAAGCCGTTTAACTATGTCTGTAAAGAAGTATGAACCCAAACTATCTGCTTTAATTTATGATGACAAGAACTGCAGAAAAGCACTCCTAGGAAAAAGAAGCAATTGAGAAGTACCATTTCTGTGCCTTTTGTGCCATCTTCATTGCCCCCCTAGAGCTGATTGCCAAGTCTTTTCGTAATTCATTATTCTTCCCACATGTGGATTTTTGTTGCCATGTAAATTCTGAAAGTACAAATCACCTGAGAGAAAGAACAAAGCTCCTGGGCAAGGATTTAAATCTCATGTTTAATGTATTTTGGCACTTGGGCAACCTAGTCTCAAAGGGTAGGAAATGAAGACAATCCAGGCAAAAATACCCCAAAATTAAAGTATTAAAACCCCCCAGCTTAAACATGGTTGAAAATTACCAATGAGCCTGCTTTTTATAGAGGGATGAAATGTAACTCTAGTCCCTGATTTTCCCCGGAGCATCCCAAATCTGGACCCATGGCACTGTTCTGCATTTTAAGGATGTCTACTGAAATATAGAAAACACCTTTGCTCTTGATGAATTCAAGCTACACTAAATGACTCAAAATTAATACCTGAAGGAATGTCAGCAGAGCCAGATGTTTAGCATTTGTAAAAGTACAAACAGCTCAGTCCAGACTTTCCCAATGCTCAAAAGCAAAATATCCCAAAATATTTTCAAACACATCAAAGTCAGAAGTCCTTGGTGAGGTCTTTGTGGAGAGATTTTTGTTTTAAAGTTGCCTTTTTTTTTTCCCTCCTAGGCCTGAATAATGATGCAAATCTGATGAGAATTAAGACAGTAAAGGAGTCTACAAAATCCTTTGGCTACACAGCAACAGAGAGTGGTCTCCAGAGAAGGAAATTTCATCTGGCTGCGTTGCTGACAGGAGAAGGCTCAGCGTGATAAAAGAGATCCTGCCACTTGCTCTGAGAAACCCCAGAAAACTCTGTGCTGATACATCTCTGCTGACACCTGCTCCAGCTGGTCCTTCACAATTTGACAGGGCTGAAAGGCTGATGGCTAAAGAGGAGGTGGACCAGCTCCTGAGAACACGTATAACATTTCATTTGTCTGATATGGCTCTTTGCTGTTGCAAAGGCTGAAAATGAAAAAAACATAAATATTTGGGTGACCATTCTCTCATGCTGCCAAGGCAGAATATGCCTCTGATACATTTCCTAGTGGCCTGCATTAGGAATAGTGTGGCCAGTAGGAGCAGGGAAGTCATTGTGCCCTGTACTCTGCATTGGTTAAGCCACATCTTGAGTACTGTGTCCAGTTCTGAGGCCCTCAGCTTAGGAAGGATAACGAGACACTTGGTCGTGTCCAGCGAAGGGCAACAAGGCTGGTGAGAGGCCTTGAGCACAAGCCCTATGAGGAGAGGTTGAGGGCGCTGGGATTGTTTAGCCTGGAGAAGAGGAGGCTCAGGGGTGACCTCATTGCCCTCTACAACTACCTGAAAGGTGGTTGTAGCCAGGAAGGGGTTGGTCTCTTCTCCCAGGCAACCAGCACTGGAACAAGGGGACACAGTCTCAAGCTGCGCCAAGGGAAGTTTAGGCTCGAGGTGAGGAGAAAGTTCTTCACAGAGAGAGTCATTTGTCATTAGAATGTGCTGCCCAGAGAGGTGGTGGAGTCACTGTCCCTGGAGGTGTTCAAGAGGGCATTGGATGTGGCACTTGGTGCCATGGTCTAGTCATGAGGTCTGTGGTGACAGGTTGGACTCGATGATCTTTGAGGTCTCTTCCAACCTTGGTGATACTGTGATACTGTGATTTCCAGTCTCCTGTACCTTGCTTTATTGAACATGTCCTGATATGCAGGCTAAAATTTCCTCCTTGAGAATTATCTCCATGTATCCTGCTGTGATATTCTATGCAACTCGTTATTCCTTTCTGTTTCCCCCCCACTGTAAGTTCATTTCCCAGTGCAGTACTGCTAGACACTTTTTTCTTTTGCTTTTGTAACATTTTATTTACAAATCAATCCTTTCAATTCCCTATTCCTCATCCACCTTGAACTGCATTCTTTACTCCTCTCTAGTCCTATGGGGACTTTGCTGAAATCTTCACCTTGACAACATGACAATATTGTCACTGGCCCTAGAGCACAGCCAAAAAGCCTTGGAGGGTGCAGGAGATCTGATGCAGAGTTCTTGATGTCTCAATTTGTGCAAAACATTCACTTGCAAATATTGACAACCCACAAACTGCTGATAATCCACATGCCACACATACAGAAAAAAACACACACGTGCCACAGGATGACAACATCAGCTACCTGTCGATGGGTATGTCTTACAGAAAGGTTTTCTGCCACAGGGCTGGACTGGTAGCAGCCTGTCTCTAGGGCTTTTCCATTAATATTTTTACTTGAGGCTGGGAAGTATCTCAGTTGTTGACTGGAAAGAGAATGTTACAATGGTCTGAACCTCACTGGAGGGCGAATTTCGCAATCACACATACTGGCATGCTGTTTCTTCCGGGCTAAGGAGTGTTTAGTCTATTTAGCCTTTGTAATTCATAACATAATAAATAAACAGGCACTGTGTTGTTCTTTCCTCCCCTTATAAATACATCACTCTGATAGGTGTTATCTGCTACAAACAGCAGCCAATTTGCTCTTTCCGTTAGAGATAAGCTGAAGCATCTCTTTTCAGTGAAGATGAATAACAGAATCAGACCACATTACCTGGAGTCAGGTTGCAAGGGATCCAGCTTCCACTGGAAGGTGGACAGCCCTGCTTCCACAAAAATTAATCTCCATGCTCCCCCTGAATCCACTAGGCCACGGTTTCACCAGGTTTCTACTTCTTGGAAGCTACAGCCTTCCCTGCCCTGTGGTGTCACACTCCTACTTGCCCATACAGGTCTGTAAGAGAGGCGTATGTTTTTTGATGACTTTGGCAGAGTCCTGAGTCCTGGCCCAGTGCACAGCATGATAAATAGGCTGTAGAATTTGAGGGTCTGTGGAGCCTGGGGAAGGAGAAATGAATCCTCTACCCCCAGACAGTGCAACAGCTGCTGGGCTTATGCTTTGGTTACCACTGCTGAGGGTCCAGACCCCCACTCACCTCCACCATGCTGTCCTGCCCATCCCTGCAGGGAGGTGTTGCACTGCCCCACAGGAGCAGATAGCTGTAACCAAAACCGACAGTCCCATTACTCCTTCACCCCTAGACAACTCTCCATTCTGCAGTGCTGTGTATAAAGTATCTTGGTGCATCCTCCCCATCAGGGCTACCCCTGCTTGCAGCTCTGCCAAGGCAGAGACCCTGGTTAACATATGAAGCTTTCTTGCTGTCCCCAGCACTACCAGCTCACACTCCTGGGTCCTGGGGCAGGCAGCATGAGCAGATATGGAACAGCTCCTGGAATTCAGAGGGCACTTGGGGAAACTGGACATCCCAACAGTATACAAGGCACAGCCCACCCATCTTTAGGTGGGATAGAGCACTCCTGTACTGAAGTTTTTTTTCCTAGTAGAGGGAGGGAGCTGGTGTCAGGCAAGGATTTCAAGGTCTGGCTCATCAAATTCCAGCAAAATGACCACCCTCATAACCCAAAACAGCCACTGTGTTTATAGTAAACATAAATGATATCTGGGTGGCCTTTGAAGCCACCATGTCCATTGCTGGTAATTATGGACAAGTGGATACAGCAGGGATGATCCAAAGCATTCATTTAATGTTCAGACATAATTATGGCTATTATCAAATTTCTGCCCCTTCAGCAAAAAGGGGGTCAGGGGTCGGTTGTCTGATACCACAGGCAGAAACTGCAAAGGAGAGGGTTCTTCCCTGAGTAACTCACACTGGATAAAATTCCTGGGTACCACCAGGTGCAGTGGATGCTGGCACTCTGATGGAGACAAGTGATGATTGAAGGCCCCTTGGGCACACCAGCCAAATGGGTTCAACACCAAGGCCTCCCACAGAGCTGTCCCAGCCTCTGTCCCTTAGGTCTGGGAGACAGGGTAGTTCAAACAGCAAATACACCTCTTTGAATGTCACCTCTTGAGTGAGAGGAGAGGGCAGCGGCAGCATTACTAATTGCAAGGAGGTATCACTCGTGTGTGAGGAAGCCTTACCCCCCTCAGTGCCACTGTCATGTCGACCCATGATGACTCATTTGTGAAGGATGCCCCCCTCTCTTCTCTCAAACACTCCAGCTTTATGGCAGAGGGAAGTACCTCATTTGCAAAGGGTTATTCTAAACACCGGAGATGATGAAAAGGTAGCTACACAAGGCCTTTATGGTGGGAATCTGAAATGACCCATAGTGAGAATTATCAAACAAAATCCAACCAAGTATGTCTGTGAGAAATGCTGGAGTGATGGGGGATGAAGTTTACCTTTTCAAAGTTGGTGACCTAGTGCTAGGATCCCTTTAGCACATTTACTCCCTAAATAAAACCATATTATTATACAGTATCTAAAAAATCTATGGAAGCTGGCAGGAGCTGCAAACAAACTCTGTCCAAATCACACCATAGCTACACGGTTGTCTTATTCTATATGTTGATATGAAAACATTGTCCACTCTGCTCTTCGGTGAGGTGAAAAGCACCATCCACAGACACCCGGGCATCCCAAAGGATTTTTCTACAGTCCTCTTAAAGGATTAGCATTTTTCCCTCCTAGGAGGGAGAGGACTGAAGACTGGAAAGAAAAGTGAAGCAAGACCTCAAAGCGTGTTGTCTGGCCTGGAGGACTTGGAGCAATGGTTCTGTGTGGCTGCCTTGGCAGACACAGCTTGCTGCTGAGTCGTCTCACTAGATCAGACCAGGATCATAACACAGAGGTATGGGGCAGATCATCATCCATTCCTCACTTGCAGGAGTCCCTGGCACAGTCTCACACTCCAAACAGCACTCCTTGGTCCATCCAAGGGGATGCAGCTCTGATGGGTTGGAGGGGATGGACGGATGGGGCAGCTGCTCTTTCAGGAGCTGGTCCCTGAGGTCAGGGCTGGGGCACAGTGCTGGAGCACCGGGAATGTGCTTACAGCACTTTGTTCAACAGAGGATAAACAGAGGGCTGAAATCTCTGGGGCTGTTAATCTGTCACCTTTCCTCAGCACTGAATTAATTTTTTAACATGTTTTTAAAGGAAAAATAAATAAAAAGAGAAAATAGAAGAGTTGATAAATGGATCCCCTTCTATTCCCCATCATTGGGCAATACCACCCAAGTATCTGGGGCAGGGATAAAATATAAAAGTATTTCCCTGCCTTACCAGCTGAGCTCCACTGGGATTGACAGCAGCCCCTGGAATTCTCTGTATGTCCCAGATTTACTCATTTCTTCCTGCAGCTACAAGGGATTGCAATGCAGTGGCCCCTCTGGGCTCTCATGAAATTCTAGACTGCATGAACAGTGCTGCTCAAGTAGAAAGCTGATTTAACACCATGCTAAGCTGTTGCAAAAAGATCCAGAGTTTCCATTATGCTACTTTGATTTTCTTACTAAAAAGCTGGAAGAAAGCATCACGAAACCTGAATCTATCCTGCACAAAGTTTGCAGCTGTTAAAACAACAAACTATTTCCCAGAGGGTGCCTGTGTTTGATGCAAAACAGTGTGTAAGGCTGCCTGCTGCACCAGACAGTGCATGAGCCTGGGACCCAGCAGACCCAGAGGCTGGCCCAGCTCTGACCTGCTCTGTGACCTTGACCACGTTGCTTCACTTCTTTGTGCCTTTACTCCCTTTCTGCTATTTTATTTGGTCTCCCTAGTAATCACTGCCTCCACCTCACAAAGGCCTCCTCCTGGAGTCCAGCACCTCTGCAGTTAGCTGCTGTTGGAGTCTTACACAAGAGGTGTTTTAGGAAGTGTATTAGGGGGAAAATCCAGTTTCCTTCATTCTATTTTTCTTCCTAGAAATTATACCTGAAGTAAAGCAAGCAATTGGCAGCACATGGCAGGAGAGGAATATGCTCAAGAGACTGCTGGAGTGCACAGAGTGCTGGTGACACCAGCGGTTTGGAGCACAGGCCGTATCAGCTGGATGTCTACTCTCTTCCTGACACAGCTGCCTTTGAACAGGCTGGAGCAAAGGACAAACACCACTCAGTACATACAAAGTGTACCTCTGCATGTTCACCATGTCTCCAGCTAGCAGAGCCAAATGTTTGTTTGAGACTTAAGCCAATTACTGCTGAAGATGCACCAACAAGAGCTGGTTCAGTGGGAGAAATGCAAATGCATGCTAGAGCACGGGGTTTTATGACAGCGTGAAGGCTGCTGCCCGTGTGGTGCTCCTCCGAACACAGATCTAATCATCTCTAGCCCAATATTTACCTTCCTGAAGAGAGCAGTGACCAGCCACCCAACACCACCTGGCTGCTCTACAAAGCCTCGGTGGAGCAGTTTCCTCTCTGTTTTGTTGTGAAAGAGGAAGGGGGGCAACTAATAATGTTCTCTCTCAATCGAACAATTGTTGAAAGTTGGGAAGGGAGGTGTTGAGGCAGAAGGGGGGGGAAAGGACCGTGTTAACCTAAGTGATAAGCTCTGCTCAGCCACAGCTCAGCCTGCCTCGCAGGCGGGGGGATGGGCATGCAGAGTTTGTTCTTAGCAGTTCACCTGCTGCTGGCTTTCAGCACTTTTTATTCAGTTGTTTTGTTTATCTTGGAGGCCTATTGTCATCACCTTGGTGCCGCCAGGGCAGGCTTCAGGTGCGGAGCGGTCCACGGGGCGCTCAAGGTGCAGCCACGGCAGCGATCAGCAGCCATGCCGGGAGGGGCTCCCCGCAGGTTATGAAAATCGCTTCCTTTGCTGATAGTGACAAAGCCGGGCAAACAAACAGCGCTTCGGCTAGGGAGTTTGTCTTTCTCCTCGGGACCTGAATTGCGTGGAGCATTCAAAGCAGTATAAATAGACCTAATTTCCAGTAATGAAGCCGGAGTAGACACGAGGAGGTCTGAGTACCACTTGATGACAGGTCCTGTTGTGGGGTTATTGGATGAATGGAGGTGCTAAGCACGACCATTGTTTACAAGGCTGAGTTTCAATAAGACTGTTTCCCGTCTTTTAAGTTCCCATTTTCAGAAGTAAAAATCATGCACAATTGAGCCAAATAAATTTTCACAGGATTTTTGGACCGCTGAGGCAATTACACAACCAATTGCCAATAGCAATTCTATCATAGCCAGCCTAACATAAGTTAATTTTTATTGATTATGAATGATCCCAGGTCTAGTCTAGTGATACTGCAGTGCAGGATTTTTTTAGTGCTCTTTGAACAAAAAATAATATTTTAATTAGAAATGTTCTAAGTTTCCTTTATAAATGGTAATTAACAAGGCTGGAGCAAGGCAGGCTGAGGAAAGACTGCTTGGGTATGTGCAATGCAGCCCTCAGTCTCCAGTGTGGCCATCAGAGCCTCCTCAGGGAGCACAGCTGCATGGCAGGGTAGTGTCCTACAAGAATAATAGATAAACACACATGCTTCACAAGCCACTGGGCACTATATTTCTTCTGATGAGAACCATCCATTATTTTTCCATGCTCCTCTCTGTGTCACATTAGTGAGAGGTTTTACAAAGCAAGCTAGGGGACAGGTTTATTTACCCCCAGCTGCACTGCATGGCACCCAGGTTCATTGGTATTGGTTACAAATGACCTCGGGTCCTCCATTATGGGCTAATGTCTGCAGCCCTCTGACCTCCGGAAGTGCTTAAGGAAGAGCTGCAGTAAATCAGAGCAGCACTTAGTTGTGGAAGAAGTCCCTCCTTATCAATCTGCCAGTGGGAGAGAAAGGACTCTAGCGGGGCTGCTGAAGGATGGTGTATTCTTGGCCGTTTGGAAAACTGCAGACACAAGTGGCCTTTGTGCCTGCACTCTGCCTCTAAAGGCTGTGAGAGTGGAGCTGGAGGGGAGTAAGCCTAGCTGCATCTCTTCCAGCCCAGGACAGCAGGGGAAGTCACAAGCACTTGCTTCATGAGGCAGGTCCTATGTGCACAGGTTGACTTCTGTAGTCGACCAGTGCAGACATGGGCTATGTCAGATGCAGCTGAACTGGTACCAGCATGTGTTCCTCTCCTTTTTATTTAAATTTCACTAGTGCCAGACCCATTGCACCAGCCCAGAGAGCCGCAGAAGCTGCTGGACTTGCAGCATGGATGACAAGGTCTGAGGGCTGGTTCAGGCTGCTGTTACAGCCAGTTTTCAGGATGCCCTCTGAGGAGCAGTCTTTGTGATGGTGAGAATGGCCAGCGTGATGATTATCCTTGACAGACAATCTCTTTGGAGAATCAAAAAGCACAGAACTGACAATCTGCACATCTCATAAACCAGCCTGGGTCAGCCACTAGCTCTTCACAGACCAACTCTTTCACTGCTTCCCTCTGAAGGATGTCTGTTCTCACACACTAACCCTATTGTAAAGTGGAGACTGTTTCAGGAGCCTGCACTAAGGTCTAGGACTGATCCTTAGCACTGAGCTTCTTACCAGAGGATATGAACAGTCTGTGCGGTCTGAACAAATTAGTCATCATGGAGTCAACCTGAGGATGCTGTTAAACACCCTGTGTGCCAGAGCATGTGGGATTACAGGAGGAAGCAATAACATAACCACAAAACACCACACTTGCAAATCTTTTTAACCACAAGTAGTTCTCCACATGAGGGTGGAAACAAGAAAATTTGCCACATCCTCTGTGCTGACAAGTGGAGCCCCAGAAGAGGGCACAGAATCAGGCACATCATGTTACTGAGCAGAGCTCCTGTCTCTGCAGGGTCTGCAATCAGCAGAGGGTTTCAAAATCAGTAACAAGCAGCTTGGATGGAACCAGGTATTTACCTGTTTTGCACAGGTGAAAAAGGGGAGAGGATGAAGATCTCTATTGACAACTGATATGTATAACTCACCTCTTACAATCAGGGCAAGATGGCCTTGAAGACCAAAAAGCATTTATCTCCTCTACAGTTCTAGCCTTTATCTCTTTCTTAGAGAACCTGGTTCAGTCAGGTCCCAAGAGCTCCCTGCCCCAAAGGTAATCCTATAAATCAAACAAGAAAAACAAACAAGAATGCTGCTGTCCTAGAAGCAAGTGAAAAAGCAGCTGATCAGCCTGTTCAGTTCTGGAGAAAGCTTGGAGATCCAGCACCCCAACTACATCCTTCATCCCAGGAACAAGAACACTGCCCAACATAAAAAGCAAGGCAAGAAAAGGAAACATGAGAATTTTTAATGTATTCAGACGTGTCACGTGCCTAAAAAGTATTCTGCTTTATCATACACATGTATAGATTACTTTCATGTGTTTTTCACTTCTGCCCATCTCCAGAACAAACACTGCAGTTCTACTCTCCCATAACTGTTTCTTGGCTTCTTCTACACATTCCAGCACAGCATCATCACAGATTCACTACAGAGAGGATTTACTCCACCAGCTGACGTAGTTCACTGCTGAATTGGGTTGTTCTCTATCGTATGGGGACTAACTTTGTGGAAAGCTGGGGTGTGTCATCCAGCAAAAGGAGAGGCTCTGTCCTTCAGGATATACAGGATATGCTACCAGAAAGAATTGTTTTTTTTTTCCTGGCAGAACTTAAATCCAAGCCATACAAGAACCAGGGCCAAGGGTGCAGAATCACCTCCTGATGACAATTTGCTGGGTCACACAGAAATCTGTGTGGCTTATGTACTTCAGGGTTCTGTATTCTATTGTAAAAGGAAGTTCACAGTGGGGAGGTTTTTGTTCAGATACAGTTAAGAGACAGGCCCAGACCAAAACATTAGAATTATAGAATCTCAAGTCTTGGAAGTGCTCTCAGAAGTATTCACACTTCACAGTTCAGACTTAGCTTTCCACTATGTAAGGATCAGTAATTGCTTTTTTAACATGCCAACATTAAGCTCAGTGAACAACACAAACAGACTACAGAAAGAGGAGCCTGTTTCTCTATGTGAAATGCAGAAAATATTTTTTTTCAAAGAATCAGCAGCATCCATTGTGAGCCTGGAAGCCTGGATTCCCAGTTCAGCCTGCACACAGCAGATGTGACATCCCCATTTCTCTCCATCTTTGTTTAACAGCTTGTTTGTTTTTAACTTGGTGTTTCAGAAATACCAAGCCACAAGATCCTGTCCTGCCAATTCTGTCGCTTTTCACATGACAACTGTCTGTCTTCCAAAAGGTGATAACGACTTTGAAATTCACTTGGCATTTCATTTTCCTTCCTGCTTCTCTCAACAGCTACACAACTGATGTCAACAGGTACAGAACAATAGTGTATCAGGAGCTGACAATCACTAAATGCACAGGAGCCTGTGTTCACAGGGTGATTCCCAAAAAGAGATTTGCTTACATTAAAAAATGTGTAGAATCAATAATTTGGTTTTTTGTGCTATAGGTTGCAGACATTGCTAGGATGAATGGCTAGAAATCATGAAACTGGCTGTAGCAAACCAGAAAGCTAAACTAGGTAGACTTGAGTTTTCTAAAAGAGAAAACTGAGCTGTCCCTCAGCTCTGTCTCACAGCAGGGGTTTTAGCATCTGCTGTGCCTGAAGGAAGCAGGACCGTAGCCCAGCTCCCTACACTGAATCCACATACAGATGATGTGACTCCAAGGAGTGTATGCCCATACACTGCCCAATCAATGATAGCTTATCCCAGTCCCCTAACACTTTCCCTGCAAGTCTGTCATGGGGTAAATCACAGCAAAATAACACATTCCTGAGAGGTTTCTTATTTTTCAGTTCCCTTATCTTCCTCCATGCAAAAGTGCATTCACAGGATTGCAGGACGTCAGGGGTTGGAAGGGACCCAAACAGATCATCAAGTCCAAACCCTCTGCCAGAGCAGGACCATACAGTCTAGCTCAGGTCACAGAGGAATGCATCCAGATGGGCCTTGAAAGCCTACAGAGGAAACTCCACAACCTCTCTGGGGAGCCTGTTGCAGCAGTCTGTGACCCTTAAAAAAGTTCCCCCTTGTGTTGAGGTGGAACCTCTTGTGCTGCAGCTTACATCCATTGCAAGTGAGCAAGTGAGAAGAGCCTGGCCCCTCCCTCCCAACACCCAGCCCTCAGATATTTATAAACATTTATTAAATCCTCTCTAAGTCTTCTCCAGACTGAAAAGCCCCAGGTCCCTCAGCCTCTCCTCATAAGGCATGTGCTCCAGTCCCCTAATCATCCTCATTGCCCTCTGCTGGACCCTCTCCAGCATGAGATGGACTCAAGACTCAAGGTGAGACTGGTGAGACTCAAGATGAGGTCTCACCAGGGCAGAGTAGAGGGGGAGGAGAAGCTCTCTTGATCTGCTGGACACACTCTTCTTAATACACCCCAGGATCCCATTGGCCTCCTTGGCCAGCAGGGCACATTGCTGTCCCATGGATAACTTGTTATCCACAAGGACTCCCAGGTCTCTCTCCACAGGGCTTCTCACCATCAGATCACCTCCCAGCCTGTACTGACATAGTTTATTATTCCTCCCTAGATGCAGGACTCTGCACTTGTCCATGTTGAACCTCATTTGGTTCCTCTCTGCCCAGCTCTCCAGTCTGTCCAAGTCTTGTTGGATGGCCACACAGCCTTCAGCTGTATCAGCCAAGCCTCCCAATTTGGTGTCATCAGCAAACTTGCTGAGCAGACACTCTGTTCCCTCATCAATGTCATTGATGAAGATGTTGAACAGCACTGGTCCCAGCACTGATCCCTGGGGGCCTCCACTAGTTACAGCTCTCCAGCTGGACTTGGCACCATTGATCACCACTCTTGGAACTCTATCTTGTTACCAGTTCCTAATCACCTCACTGTCTGCTCTTCCATCCTACACTTCCTGAGCTTGCTTACTAGGATGTCATGGGAGATGGTGTCAAAGGCCTTGGTAAGTTCAAGGTAGACCACATCCACTGGTCTCCCTGAATCTACACATTGAGTTATGGCTTCACAGAATGCTATCAGGTTAGTCAAGCAGGATTTCCCATTGGTGAATCCATGCTGACTACTCCTGATAAGCCTCTTCTCTTCCAAGTACCTTGAGATGCCCTCCAGAAGGAGCCACTCCATCATTTTTCCAGGGATGGAGGTGAGGCTGACTGGTCAATAGTTCCCAGAAACCCCTTTCTTACACTTTTTGAAGACTGCAGTGACATTGGCTCTCCTCCAGTCCTCAGGTACCTCTCCTTTCTGCCAGGATTTCATCCAGGGTCTGGAGTCCATAAGGCAGTTCAGTCTTAGGTGTAAAGACTGAAGCAAAGAAGGCATTCAGCAACTCTGCCTTCTCTGCATCCTCAGCTATCAGGGCTGCCTTATGATTCAGCAGTGGCCCCTCACCTTCCCTATTCTTCCTTTTCCTACTGATATATTTGAAGAAGCACTTCTTATTCTCTTTTACTTCCTTTGCCAGTTTCAGTTCCAGGAGGGCTTTGGCCTTCCTTGTTGCCTTCCTACATGCCCTGACAACTTCTCTATAGCTCTCCTAAATGACATTCAAATATTTCTCTGACAAAAAAAACAACCAACCAAACAAAAAAATCCAAACCAACCAACCAACCGAAAAAAAATAGCACAAATAAAGCACAAATACAGCCCCAATGTTCTTTTTGTAGTGGAGACATTTAATCCAGTCTGACCTTATGGCAGCTCAAAGTCCTGTGACTGCCCCTTAAGACACTATCTGAAATAAAAATTGCAGCGGTACCCAAAGAAAAGTATCCCTGAGGTAATAAACTCATGGCATGCTGTCCTTGGAAGTGGAGATATCCTTGCCTTTCACTGCTCTATCCCATTCCCATAGTGCTATTACAGGAGTGTTGTTTTAAAATTAGATCATTCAGTGGCCAGGTTTATAGCTCATGCAGTTTGGGAGAGGGGAGAAGGGGGAAATAAGTACACTGCACACTGCATAACACTGAGCCACCACACTAATGCCCAGGCATGGGAACCCAGCCAATATATCCGTGGCGAAACACTGCTGGACACAGCATGTCGAGAAACCATGCCAGGGGACTCTTCAGTCCTCTTCTTCTATAAGTACTTCTTAACACCTCCTTCCTTCTTTTTTTCAATCTTTTTTTTAAGAAGCAGTTTTCATTCATGTGCATACCCATCAATCAGCTGTTTAACAGCAAAATGTGGGCAGTTGAGGTGGGCACTTCAAACACCAGAGACATGCCAGCTCGTGCTAGATATTTGGAAGCCTCTAAGATAGGAGCAAATGCAATTCAAGTGTGCAATGGAGCTTTTCAATAAATATGAATAGGTTGAATTTGAGAGCTCTGAAAACTTGATAGTGCCAGTGAAATACTGCTACTAGGAAGATCATGAAGCTTTGCTCCCTCCCATATTAAATCCTTTTGAAACCTGTCTGGTGACTATTCTTACAGTTACTGTAGAGAAAAATTCCAAATTCACACTTGGCCTAGTTATCTTTTTGCCACAGACTTTTACCTCAATTACTCTGGTTTGTACTGGAAACCAGGTGAAAGGACAAATTAAATCAAAACTTTGTCACATATCTCAGGTGTTTTCATGCCATGCATCCCAAGAAGCTTTCCCCAAACCAACAACATTGAATTAAAATCTCAGCCATTTCTCTCAGGCCCAACAAATGCAGATTAAGCTTAAATTTAAATGGGAAGTAAAAAGCTTTTTCCTTCTCCTCACCTGCCAAGTCTTCAAAGTTCAGAGCTCTGTGTTTCTCTTTCAACATGTAACAGCAGAAACACCTAAGGTTGAGTGGAGAGATTTCCTCCTCACACCGTCATTAGTCATTATTTCTAAAGTGTCGACAAATGTCTTCAACGCGATGCAACACACACAAACAGACAGTCCCTGCCCCACTGGATGTACAGTCTGAGGCTGTTATCTTTGTTCTGCTTTGGTATATCATCACAAATTTCAGCAGAGCACCAGATGAGCCCAATCCAGTTTCCACCAGCAGTTTTCCACAGCTTTTAATAGGAGGTGGCCTAGCACTCATCAAACTAAGTTATAGAACAGCTATTGCAGGAGAAAGCACAGTTCTTGGCACATCTGCAAACAGCAAATCCCCCTGATTCTCAACACTTTTGTTTTAAATTAAGTGTGTATTTGAATGTTTTCACACAGAATGCATTTTGAGAACTTGAAGAGCTCCCTCTCACTCTATCTTTCAACCATAGCAGTGCGACAGATCAACCAGCAGCAGGCAGTTTCTGGACCAAGGCAGACTGGCAGCTACAGTAACAGCTCCAGCTGGTGGATGTTGGTGAAAATTTTGTTCTCTAGAATTTTGTGCTAATCTTTCTGCCAGGACATTTCAGCTTAGAAGTGCTTCTTGCAGTTATCTCTGGTTACAAGTAGTATTTTCCCAATTTGTTCAGAGATGCTCTTCTCCCTCCAAGATAAGAAGTCCAAGGAGCTTCCATCCTCTTCCTCAGTCACTTGGCTTCGTCACTCAGCCACTCTGAAAAGCAAACATCAAGATCATAACACATCTGTGCAACAGAAAAGCCAACCAGTTTACCATAAAATGCAAAAATACTCAGCTAAGGTTTGCTGTGGCATTTTTTATGTTTAAACCAAGCAAATTGCTCTCTGAGTCTTTTTAATGGCAATTCCATCCCTCCCCCCGCCCCCTTCTATTTCAGTGATGTTTTCAAAAGCTCCCAAACTAACTTAGGCATAAACAGCTTTCACTAGAAAGTATCCAATCTGCTTACCTGGAAACAGTACTTGAGTATTTATAATAGGGTAACTTCTTGTCTACAGGGTATCAAAATACTTCATTTTCTGAGTAAAGATTTTTAGTACTTATCAAAGTTTCAGCTTGTATTTAACTTGTTTTGAAAAGCAGAACCTCTGCTTTTTCTGATTTCTCTGCTGTAGCATCATCCCACTGATTCCATACCTCATGCAAAGCTGACACAGACACAATGCTCAGCTTAATTCATTGTACAATTCAAGATAGTCTCTTTCTATCCTGAAACTGTTTATTGTTGAACCACTCATGGATATAAACTCATAAGTAGATTGGTTATTTGGATAGGAAAACTTGGAGGAATGAAGTCTTCCAAGATGCATTAGGATTAGGTCATTGTGAAAGTGGGATCCACTGCAAAGGTTATAGGCAAGCACAGTTTCTGAATATTTAGAAAATTTGGGGTACTCAGGCTTAGAGCATGAGTCCAAGTTCTATATAGAACTATATTTCTATATAGAAATATAGAAATATTTCCTTCAGCCTGAAGGAAATAAGGACTCCTGGGGAGCCAAAGACTAGCTGATTTCTTTTGTAACCCCCCCAAAAAGCCATTGTGGAAAAGAGGCTTACATGGTCAACACTTTCACCGTAGAGAAGTAAACTCCTCTCACTCTGTGCCTCCCTTTCACTTTCTCCTTCTGCCTCCCACTTGCCCATTTCCCATAAAGTTGTTTCCAGACACAACTGATTTGAAAACTCAGATTATCCTGTTAGAATTGCTGACTTTGGACTTGAGACCCCAAGCCAGATTGGGACAATCCCCTCAGGTCCTTTCTCCAGCTAATTTATAGCGATTTTTGTTGAGACAAGGAGTTATGGTCTGTAAAAGGCTTGCTGTCAGCCTCTCATAAAACCCCAGCACCTTGTCAGGGCAAAGGAAGCCTGGGAAGAAAGTTTCAGCAGTGATCAGCTGGTTTCCAGATGGGTGGCCTTATACACACTGTCCAATCCCACGAGTCCAATAAACCAGCCCTTATTTTGCACTTTGAAAAAACAAAGATACAAACCCTCTTCTGCTCTCAGTTAGGGTTTTATAAACATGCTCCCAGCCACTGTGTCAAATTTATTGAGAAGAAATTAATTCTGCCATCTCCCTTTCTCTCTCTTTGTATGCATGTAACAGCCCCTTCCAGTTTCTCACTTTTACATGGGGTAGAGGGACTTGCATCCTGATTTACATCCTTCTGGGGTGTTTTCCTATCAGAAATAAGGAAAGGAGCAAACAAGTCAGAAAGCTGAGGGATTGGCCTCCTAGGTATAAAACCACCCACATGAAGCTATGTTTGTTCTCAGTCTGGCATAAATTCTCCTCTTGTTCTGTCCTCTCCATCTTAACAAACCAAAACAACACATGATTAAAGACACAAAAAGTTGGTCAGCAATGCTGGTAGTCAGAAAACATCACACTTCTAACTGAGAACACTGTCTCTGGAACAGCACTGCCACAGAACCACAGTGCTACTGCTCGAAGGACCTGGGTTTGCCTCAGCACAGAAAGCACACTTAGATTACACCTACAGGCCCTGATTTCAGTTCCATCTGAAGTAGCGAAATCTCCATCAGCCTCTAGACAGCTATTTATTCAGCTAAGTATGTCTGTCTATATGAATTGTGACATGCATAATTTTCCCTGTATTTAGCCCAAATTCCCCTTTTACTTTCAGTTCATTACTCTTACTGACATCAGTGATTCAGCAGTGCAAGGATTTCATGCCTGGCATTACCCTGAAAGGAACCAGAGATGGCTGTCGTGGCTCCTGTGCCTGGCAGATGTCTCAGAGATTTGAACTTTCCTCATGAAGTTAAAACTGTGAAGCCAGTTTTCTTCTTCTCTAACTTCAGTCTATAAACATGATTATTATCTCACAGAAACCATTAGGACTCTCTTCTCAACTGTCTGTCCCATCAAGATGATGACTCTGATTATAACATGTTCTGAGACTTTCAAACAGTGAAAAAATAGAAAGCATAATTGTAGGGGGAGACTGATTGTCTTCACAAAGAGTGAGTAACTGTCATATTTAATCAAGACATAGAACTAAATTTTTGGGCATCATAAATGTCTGCTCACTAAAACACATAATTATGGGTGATCCTGGAATCTGAGTACTTAGATTTTGTCTGTGCACTGAGGAAGTTAGTGGAAACTATGCTAAGGAAGAGAGTTAATCACAATATGTGATAATGGTAGCCCTGCTCCCTTGGAGTGCTCTGAAGAACTTGATGTATGTATGGGTAAGGATGATCTAGCTGATATTGCTGGGGTGGGGGGGGGTGGGGGGGTTGTTAAAAATAAAAACTTTCAAGAGGCTCCCTTACCAAAGATTCCAGTGTTGCCATGGTGTCAGAAGGAACAAACTCTTACAAAATAGTAACTGGTTAAAAGAAAGGAAACTTGTTTTTTACAGCAGAACAGCATTGCCGAGACACAGTTGCAAAGGTCTGTCCTGGCACCGGTCCTGTGCAACTCATCCATAACAATGCAGGAAAGGGGTGTTTAGGAAAATGACATTTGCAATTGATTCCCAAATCATTCTAGATCATCAAATTTGAAACTGAGGCTGAGGAGGGTTAGTGAGATCTCGACAAACTGACTGCCAGGCTGTGGGAGCACCAGATTGAATTACATTTCATTAACTACAAGTGCGCATGTGGAGAAATCCAAAGTCCATAAACCCTTTAACATGTCTGGGTTAGGTATTACTGAGGACAAAAAGAGATTTAGAAATCCCTGGGGATAGTGCACAGAAGACATCAGCTCAGTACTTGTCCTTGGCCAAAAAGAACCCCCTAGTATTAGAAATTGTTAGGAAATGAACAGAAAACAGAATAGAAAACTTGACCACTGCCCACTGTGCTGTTCATTTCCTCTAAAAAGACAAAAGAGACTCAGGGGACCCAGCAAATGGCAACAAGGAAAAGAGTTTCCATTTAAGGTGAGACTGAAGAGATAGGACTTTTCAGCTGGAAAGGAGATCAGTATGAGGAGATACAGAGAGGTCTGTAATGAACTGGCAAATGTGATTTACTAGTTCACCAGGCAAGTTAGGGAACCATTCTTAAGGTGAAATTAAATGCATGCTTAAGCCTGTGGCTCAAGTTCTGCCTGTTGTTCTCTCAATCTCCTTTTCCTACTTTCATCTTCTGGGTTTTACTCAGCTCAGAAGATGATAATGCAGGAGTCCCCTTTCATGCACTGGTTCTTAGTTGGTAACATGCCATGGTAATGCCTCAGTGACTAACACTGCCTGTGAAAACTGCTAGGCATGTAAAGACTTTGCATTGAAAAATGAGATAAGCAAAAGCTAGGATACCGATGCACTGTTAGATCCTTTGTGACACTAAATGATTGTTGGCCTGAAATATTTGAAGAGCTTCTTCCAAATTCCAAATCTGTATGCAGAAAGGGAAAAAAAGATAATTCCCTTCTATACACCACTCTGTGGCAAGGCTGCTTACAACCAGAGCCACATTTTTGTGAACAATCCCAGGTGTAATATTTTCTGCAAATTTTGGTACACTTTCCTAGTGGTCATTGTTTGCAGCATGCAGAAATCAGTGAGACCTCAGCCCATGTGAATACAGAGCAATGTATTTAGGAGGAACCCTGAAACACAGCCACTCCTGGGAAACAGACTGCAACCACCTGGCAATGAGTATTTCTAGACCAAGCCCCAATTATCACCCAAGTAATTAGCTTTGTCTCCATAAAGTAAGGCTACTCTGTAGCATGTCACATCTTCAACAGAAGACAGTTCATAGCTCCCCATCATTTCTCTGATATATCCATTACAAAAAAATCCAGATTTGCTTGCCATGGTTTGCAGCCCCCCTTAAGGCTATGACCAATTTCCCACTGACTTCAACACAGCCAGGATTTCACCCTCAGATATGACCAAACCTTTGAATAAAAACAACTTGTTCCACAAACAATAACAGCATTTTCTATCAACAAAAAATTTAATCAATCTCAGCAGCATGTCAGAACAATGAGTTTTCAACAGGAGCCTACAGGAACCTCAGAGTATCGGAACAGTATCACAGTATAACTTAGGTTGGAAAGGACCTCGAGGATCATTGAGTCAACCTATCAACACAGACCCCATGACGAGACCATGGCACAGGGTTATTATCACCTTTTTAGAGATATAAAATTCCCTTATGGAATGCACTAAGAACTAGAGCTGCTTCATAAAGGATTAATGCTTCACATCCACTGTTGATAAGCTTTCAATGCTGAAGTTCAAGAGAGACACCAATTCTGTGATCAATCTTTCCCATGCAGCTCTGCCCATCTGCAGTATTTGGCACAGATTTTAAAGTACAGTAGACTCTAGTTTTCCAGGGATCACTCCTGTGTTCCCTCTGGAGTGACTACTGGAAGCCAAAAGCATTTAAGCAAAGCTAGATAAAATCAGCAGTGCCCAATGTGGGTTCTTTCTGGTTTCCTGCAAGTAAACAGACATGTTTACAGGGGGCTGTACATTCACATCAATCATAAGGTGACTTTGTTTACAGTAGAGGAATTTCCTGCAGGCTTTTGCTGTCCTGGTTTCTTTCTCTTTGTATTTACCTTTGTTCAAATGCAATTTAAAAAAAAGCCAAAAGTACTCCAGCTCAATTCAGAACATGACACACTGAAATCTGAAGCAGGCTATAATTCATGCCCAGATTTAGTTGTTCTTTTTCTTGTTTGTTTGTTTAAGCTAACACACGCCTCTCCATTAAAAAGCCACTTTTCTCTACCCACTCAATTCATCTACACCTGGCAAGAAAACAGCTTCTACTTGTCTCCCCACAAAGAACTGCTTTTCTTATCAAGCCCACAAAACAGCAGAAGCCCACCTGACACAGAGATTGGGCTTTTACTTCAGGCATCTAAGAGACAGACCCCTCAGAGGAATTAAAGTAAAAATGTTATTGAATGCTACTGAAAGACTGGCATTAATATCAGCTGAACAGCCAGGATTAGGAACTGCTGCTGCCACAAACTAGAGTGAACCATTTCTCTACAACTTGATTGACTAAAAAATTACTTCATTGGGGATTTAATTTGAAGAACTACTGCAGAATTTGGCCACAAAATTCAGAGTTTAGACAAGAAACTGTGTCTCAATAGCAAGTTCCTAATTATCTATGAATGAAGTCCAAGAACCTCTAAAAATGGAACAGAAGATGGGGACTGGAGCTTTTTATCTGTACTCACCCAAAACGTGAATAGAAGGAGCTGCATGGTCACTTCTGCATGACACACCTAACAGGTTGCAGTGAGCCACAGGGCAGGAGGGAAGATTCAATCCCCTTCTTTCTACTTTTCCTCTCTGATCTCTCCTAAAACCCCAGCTGTGCCCAGAGAAGAAGGCCTGCTTCTCTTGATGCATGGAGCTGAGTGAGGCCCAGAGCAACAAAAAGCTACATGATTCTTGTCTGCAATGAGCTTAAGCCAAAGCACAACACACAGGGCTTTGGCAGGGTGGCAGCCATCTCAATGGCTGTGCTGTCTCTCTGGCCTAATAACTTGGTGTTCTGAGGTACAAACACATTTTGATAAAAAGTCCCAAAACCTCATCCATATTTAAGCTACTGGGTACAGATAATAAAATTATGCAGCCCTCACACATACATCAGCTCCTGAAGTTATGTGCACACTCCATCCTTCACTGCCTGAGGTGTTTGCTCTCTGTTCTGCTGCATGATGTGATACACATTAGGCCACTCTGGTTTATTATCCCTGAGAGGAAATTAACATTAACAGGTCAAACAGAGGAAGTGCCAGGAAACAGCCCTTCTTTAAGACACAAGCTTTAGGAGGCAAGGCACCTATAACCCACAAAGGCTACAAAAGACATAAGAGCAAGAATGGGAAGTGCAGACAGAGATCTGCTGAGGAGAAAGTAGATCACTATTTTTGAGTGGCAAAGAGGGAATTTCCACTCCCATTTGCCCTTCCAGGTAAGAGGGGCTCAGCTGCAGCAAGGGAGCAGAGCCACATGAACATAAGGAATTTCTTTCCAGTAGTCTCCAATGCACAGGCTGTGATTCAGTATAAAAAAAAAAATCAGCCCAGTACAGACTCTCTTTGTTAGCATTTGTTAGCAAGAATGTCAGCTAATCAATACATTTTTATTGCCAGATACCTACAGGGCTGGAAGAGACACTATTTCTGACATTCTTTTCAGTGTTCTTCTTACAACTCAGATTCTTGGAAGCAGTTTTCCTTCACCTTGTGTGGCATCGTTATTCATCTTCACTGATGCTTATCTACCTCCACAGCACTGCAAATGCCTGTCCAGAGAGCTGTGTCCCTTCACGCTCATGCTACTAACCTTCTCCTCCCCATGACTTCATCCTGCCAGACTGTCACCTGCAGCTGGGTCAGGATTCTGCACTTCGTGGTGATGAGCACCCCCATAGCTGACTTGCACTGTCCCCACAGAGCAGTTTCCTTGCTATAGGCAATCAGAGATAACAGCTGGGACCTGGCAAAACGTGATAAACAAATCTTCCCAATCCTGTAATCCAATTTACAAAGTAGCACCTCGTACCACATTTGTGCATCACAGGTGAATAGAGCCACAAGCCACGTCTTTTAGCAGCTCTTGCTGCAACCACAGACATCTATAGAGCTATTTGGCACACTTGAGAATATGTTAGCAAGCCTGGAACTGCCTCCTGGAAACTTCCCAGCCTCTCTTCTTGTGTCTCCAGACAAACAGCTCTTCTCCCCAAATATCTGTGTGTTTTTCTCTTCCATACAGTGGCAGAGCCCTGGGTTCCTCAGTGCTTTGTGCTTTTGAGGAATCCAGCTGCATATGCACAGGGCAGAGATTAACCAGCAAGAGATGCTAAGCCCCAGGTGCTTTTCTGTACCACAGATGCTCTTTCCCGGGTGGCGGTGTAGCACAGGAAACCGGGCAAAACTGGGGAGCCCTTTAATCTCTTCCTGCCCCTCCTTCTTTTGGTTAGCCAAGAATATCTCAGGATCTTCTGCACCTTAGTTATTGGACTAGCCTGAAGCAGCATGGTTAAAGCACAAGCTCCAACCTTGTGTCTCATCTCCGCTTTGTAGATTTCCTTTGAGATTATGGACAAGTTACAGACTTTGTGAACCCATGTCCCAGTGTGGACATGGAATTTCACCCTTGTCATGGAAA
Source organism: Melanerpes formicivorus (assembly GCF_026170545.1). NCBI lineage: Eukaryota > Metazoa > Chordata > Aves > Piciformes > Picidae > Melanerpes > Melanerpes formicivorus. Next base: position 2,622,294 of record NW_027142388.1, on the reverse strand, counting down.
AGGATGTGGTCTTGTGACACCACAGTGAGAGCAGAAGGAGGCAGCCATAATTTTTTTTTTCAAAGATGCCCATCTTGAGCATACAATCCACAGAGAGCAAAGTCTGTCTCTTCCCACACACTGGTAAAACCTAGGACCCACTGTGCCATGCCCAATTGCAGTAATGCACTTAGTGAATAATCATGTATGGGTACATGGGCCAGGGTGAATTTAAGTTTGTAAAATATACTCAGCAGAATAAATACCCAGTGTATAGGATATGCTATCTCTGGGTTGCTGTCTGAAGGGAATAAAATTAAGGTAAAATGAATCTACTCTCATTTCCAATCAGCTGAATAAGGCAACATCAATTAAAGGAGGGCACAGCCAACAGTACTGTGCATGCTTTGGGAAACACATCAATATCCATGGTATCTTGGAATAACATTTTTAAGAGAATTAATTTAATTTTGAATACTGTCTTGCCTCAGGACCTGTTCCTATTTGTCCCAAGACATGTTGAAACAATAAAGAACATTTTCTCACCAAGCCCCTGCAAAAAAATTTCTCTTAAGGCTTTAAAAATTTGGCAAAAAGCCTTCTGCAACAAAAATGGAAATCCTCCTTGTCGCATAAACATCACACTGCCTGAAAGAGTTCACAGGGAGACTGGCAACTCAGAAAAACTTACATCTTTAAAATGGGATCCTGTTCTGGGAAAGACAAACAACTACTCTCCCTTTAGCTTTAGAAAGGGCCAACACTGAGCAAAACTTCCCAGTACAATGAGCAAACAGATGATCTCTGTATGTACTTAGGAACTGTACAATGGTGCAGCCTGCGCTGTACTTGACAGGTAGGTTGTGATATGTTTTTTTGCTGCAGAACAATGTGATTCTGAGGCTTCTGGGTGCCAATATAACCCAAATGATTGTCAAGTATCTTGAAGGTTTAGAAATTACCCAGACATTACAATAAACACAAAAGTGCTTGGCATTTGTGGTTGTGGATGCCTGCTCCCTGGAGGTGTTTAAAGCCAGAATGGATGAGGCCTTGGGCAATCAACTCTAGTAGAGAAAAGTCCCTGCCATGGCAGTGGGGTTGGAGTAGATGATCTCTGAGGTTCCTTCAAACCTAAACCATTCTATAATTCTGCGATTAACCAATCTAACAGGTGACGTGGATATACCTGAATGTACATAAAACTCAGGTGAGCTGATCAAAACTGGGAAGCTGGCCAAAATGAGGAGCTACATTGAATCATGCCTGGCTGCAGCTTTTAATTCTTTGAAGGAAAGTGGCTGAAGTGTAAGAAAAGAGGCTTACTTCTTCTGATAACCTCTAATGTCTGCCACACAGAAAATACTGAGGGAGAAGAAACCTGTCCCTAGCATCCCATGTGCTCTGGTATTCTGGATGGAAACACTAGGTGGTAGCCTGACATTCATCAGACTACTGAAGGGAAAACTTGAGTTCTAGCAAATTCTTTTTTAAATGACTGTTTTGTTGAGCAGAAGCCATAGTGGCTGTTTAGCAAAATACAGAGGCATTATGGAATAGCATGGGATAAAAGGACTTGCAATGATCTCTTTGATAGGATCTACCCCATCAAGCTCAGAGCCAACTGGCCATGGGGAGAGGAAAGTGAATTTCAGCATATCAGAAAAAGACCTGAAGTTGCTATCATCCTGAGGCATCACAGATGCAGAGTAGGTTCACTACAGGGGAAAAAGCAGCAGCAAAGGGAAATGGTTCTTCTTGCATCATAGTATCATAGTATCATTCAGGGTTGGAAGGGACCACAAGGATCATCTAGTTCCAACCCCCCTGCCATGGGCAGGGACACCCCACACTAGATCAGGCTGGCCAGAGCCTCATGCAGCCTGGTCTTAAACACCTCCAGACCAGGCTGGATGAGGATCATGTATTCAAGACTTGCACATAAAATATAGAAAAAGCACCTGCACAGTTTGCAGCCTCCTGGAGGCACCCTGCATGCAAAGAGGAGGTAGTTAATCAATCCTGTAGACATGTACAACATGCATTAGGGATGGGGGTAACAGGGAAGAAAAATGATTGAGCCCAGAGCAATGCAGTTGCTGGGGAATGGCTTCCTTGTCTTTGCACCCCATGTGAGGATAAACAAAGTCTCCTCCTCCCTTTACTCACAAGTAACCCAGTGAGCTTTGGTTACTTATTTCAAATTTTGCAGACTTTTCATCCCTCTCCATCTAGTAAAACCATTTATCTAATGTACTGGGGTGTGTGGTACAATCTTTTGTGGTGCCCTTTAGTATCAATTCAGAAAAGTGTTTTAGCATATGATTAAAGCCCTCTGAGGACAATGCCAAAGGTAAGCACATGCCCAAGCACACTGCTGAGCTGGCTCTACCAGCAAATCAAGATTTTTAGCTGTCAGACTTTGAGTGAGGATCTTGACCCCCTGCACCAATGGGCAAAATCATCTGCCTCAGAGTTTGCAGCTTTAATCTGTTGCTAACTTGTAGGGCTGGTGCATCCCTGCCTCCAGGCATGGGTGGCAAAAAGAAGGTAGGTACTAGGGCAGAGCAGTGCTGATGAGCATAAAAGAGTAGCAAATGACAAAACTCAAGAAGATTCAAGTCATAGGATGAATGTAGGTAGCAAGAGACATCACAACTAACAAGAAATGTTTTAAAGGCTCCTAAGTTTCAAGAAAGTGAGGAAAGAAAGTGCTGTTGGCCTGCTCATCTGACAGCAGGGCTGTGATCCCTGAGCTCAGAAGCAAGACTGGAGGCAGAGCAGAGCAGTATTCTTCTAACCCTCATGTCCAGGTTGTCTTGGTGCGACATAGGCAAGCTGATGTGGCACAAAGGTGCAATAGAGTGCAATTTTGAGGCAGTATTTGACTCCTGTGCGGGAGTGGTTACCCCAGCACAGAAGAGGGTCACTCGTGCACTGTGCTGCCAAATGTTCTTGGGATCCTCCCCAGAGCTCTGCTTGCCCTATGGGACAAAGCAAGTCTAAGCAAAAATCCCCCTGCTGTCAAGCTGTGACTGAAGAGAGATTCTCTTCATGTGAAGCCATTCAAAACCAATTCAGCTGTGCTTCATTTTGATCTTTACTAGGAACTGTGAGCTCCTCTCCAGAGTAAAATCCACCTCCTTCATTCTGTTTCCAGCTGGCTCCAATTCACTCATGTTCTGAATGTCCCACTGGACTCTTCTAATGTTTTATAATGTGTCAGCTTAAATTCCTGTAATCTGTGGCCCTAACTACAGCTATTAGAACACAGTATGAAAAACAGTATTTGGAGAGCCAAATTTTGAAAAAGCAGCCTCCAAATATGAGTGTAGCTTCAGAAACAAGAGTTTGCAAATGTCCAGAGATAAGGCTCCTCTTGCATAAACCAGGTCACTTAGACACTGAATCTCCTGGTTTGATCACACCTGTTCAAGCTTGAAAGGGGTAGAGAGAAGGGGAATATGTAGAGATACGCAAAGCCTCCATTTGCAGCATGGCCAGTGCACATTTATCTTTAATATGTCTCAGTCAGGAGAAAATCCAATGGAATGTTCTCCTGTGTTTGCTCTGCCCAGGAGATGGTAAAAAGTGACACAATTTCTCTCTATAAATCCAGACTAACAAAGCTTTTGACCCAGGAAAGTGAAGGATCCCCTCCTCTGTAAATGCATGTTTCTAATAGTAATTACTCAGCTGGGATTGTCCAGCCTGGAGAAAAGAAGGCTCCAGGGAGATCTAATAGTGGCCTTCCAGTACCTGAAGGGGGCTACAAGAAGACTGTAGAGGGACTGTTTATGAAGGCCTGCAGTGATAGGGCAAGGGGCAATGGTTTGAAATTAGAGAAGAGCAGATTTAGATTGGATGTTAGGAACAAGATCTTTACCATGAGGGTGGTGGAACGCTGCCACAGGTTGCCCAGACAAGTAGTTGAGGTCCCATCCCTGGAGATACTCAAGGTCAGCCTTGATAAGGCTCTGAGCAAAGTGATCTAGTGGAGGATGTCCCTGATGACCTCAGGGGAGTTAGACTAGATGACCTTTGGAGGTCCCTTCCAACCCAAACCTTTCTATGATTCCATGTCTATGTTTTTTTCACTTACCATCATTTTCAAACACAGTTATCCCAAAGAAAACCACAGTTTCAAAGTGCAAGTCATGAGTACCCTGATGGATATAATGATTCTCAGCAGCATCGGCATTACAGCCAAGGCCATTTTTTCACTTGCTAGTAAGGGATCCTCAGTGACCTGTAAGTGCAAGCCTATTACAAACCTGTAGGTCTTAAAAGAGCTGACAGCACATTCTGTCTCCAACCTTTCAGGGTAAGTGTAAAGATGCCTATTAGATCAGATCCTCAAGATAGCCTGGGGATACTGATGCTTTCAGGTTTGAAATTCATGCCAAAACAGCCCCAAATAAAAATGCTGTGAAAAAAATCCAGTCTCAGGGTGTCTAGCTGGGAAATTAGACTGCCAAAATCATGTGAGTTATTTTGCTGGGAACACAGCTTCTAGACATCACAGGCTCACTTAAGGGGTGCACGTGGGACTATTGAGAGAAACATTCTTTATTATCAGGCAGTAGAGAACTGGCAAATGCTTCATGTAAGATGAATCCAAATGTGTATCTCCAATTATTTTTCTGTTGGGTGTAACATGATACCTTGGTCTTAAGGGACACATTTCCCATGAGTACCCCAGATTGCGTCTTCATATTCTAGTGCATGGTTATTACATGAGCAGTATTGTATGTGCAGCTCTGCCCATCTGGGTGCAAAATCTGCACTTGCTATATTTGGAGGCAGAGTAGAAAGCCAGTTGGCATCTTCCCTCCTTATCCCCACAAGATGCCCCTTTATAGCCCAGCAATCTCCCAGTACTAGACCATACCTTTAACCAGTCACTCATATTGACTCAGGTGTTTGTAAGGGTTCCCATTGGCTCATTTTCCGGTGTTTCAAACCTCCAGCATTTGAGCTTCCATTAAACTGAACCAAGGGGACACTCAAACATTACAGATCATCTCAGGATACTTTATATTTAGAAATCAGCCTCAGGCTAAAACAGTTCTTGAGATTCCTACCTCTCTTTAGACCCAAGTATATAATGTATCTCCCACAAATCACTTCAACTACAAATGCAGATGACATAGTACCCAGAAGCCACAAATAAAATGAGGCTTCCATCAAGTAAAAAAAAACAAAACAAAAACAGACAAAAAAAGGTGTCAGGAAATGGAAGACACAGCCCTAGCCACACGTAAAATCCCATCAAAGAGTTGCTCTGGTCATTGGAAAGATACTTTTACAAACAATTAGATCACCCTCCTATACATTTTATATATATATATATATATATATATAATTAGTTGCTTGCCTTTATTTCACAATATACTTTTCTCATACATTGGCTTAAAGGTTCCCCTACTATGGTCTAACATGAACTGACAAAAGATAAATACGAGCCGCCTACAAGATAAATGTAGAGAGCAACATAGTCCATAGTAAAATCCTCCACTGCATCTGTTCTCTTCATATGAACAACTGCTGCAGCCTGGTATTTCTGTTCCAACATATTTATGAGTTTCATACATCAGTGGTAAGCGATTAGGCAAAGCAGTCCCAACACTGCAAAGAGCTCACCAGCTGAACCGTGCGTGTGTGGGACGATCAGCTGCCAGTCTGAATCCACATGGATTTTGTTACCTGTTGCCCCTGTGCAACACAGTAATCAATATTAAGGGATTACCCTCTAAGAACATGAGTGGGGTTCAGTTTTCTCTAAGTGACCCAAGCACATGCTCAACGTGTTTGTATGAGGAGATCAAGTGAAAGATCCATTAGACAATAAGGCAGCACAAGCCCACGTTCCTGTGGGCTGAAATCAAGGGCACATTTTCAAGCTCTGAGTAGGCTAAAGAAACCTGATGCCATCTGGAACAGCCCTCAGTCAGTGTCGGCTGGGTAGCAAATTCTCATTATCTTCTTCCCTGCTTTGTACCTTGATGGATTTTTGCAGTGTCTCAATAATCAAACAGCTAAGTACCACCCCAGAAAGAGAAACTGAAATGACACAATGTTTTCTTTATGAAGTGCTTCATGTATTTGCCTCCAACAGATTTTTCATAGAAGCTAAGGATATTCATGGGGAAAGGCACAGTGAAATCAATCTGTGTCTGGAAAAGTTGATATGCTCCTTACTTGTTGTAACCTGAAGCCATTGCCTTCTTTTCTCTCTCCCTCTCTCTCTCTCTCTCTTTTTTTTTTTTTTTAATTACTGGTACATACATCTTTGAGACCTGAGCCAAAATGATATTAGAAGGAATTCTGCTGTGGTTCTGTTGATTCTTTGAACAAGTCCTTTGACAGCAGTAAACACCCATGCTGATAGCAGAGTATAAGGCAATTTCAAATCAGGTCACAAAACAGCAAAACCAGATGAGTGCTGGAAAAGAAATACCCAATGTAAGTGCATGGGGTGATCTACTACTGCAATGTAACACCAGGTGCTCTGAGGACTCCTGGTCAAGGAGGTTGGAGTTCTTTGAAAAACACTCATGATTTAAACACTGTGGCATCCCTTGGAAGCAGGGAGGGAACCTTTATTCCATTCTGCAGTCTGTTAGAGAGCTGATGCCTGCTCCTACCCCTATGGGGCTGGGGACTCTGATCCCAGCAGGACCACAGGATGCTCATCCAGGAAGCCATTGACAGCACTGGGACTGAGCCCAGCCTTTTCCCTAACCAAAGTGAAAGAAGAAAATTGACAAAGATATGTTGACAGGCTAATCTAAGGACAAATGTTGTGCTAAGTGTCCACATTAGACAGTGATGACAAAACCTTAATTTCTATATTGAGTGCACAAGAAGATTAATAATGTATTTTCTTTTAATAAATATTTAAAACAGAGTCACAGTATCAAACCCAAGTATTCAATTTAGTCCCCAAATCCATGAGATTATTATTAAGATAGCATAACTTGGTGGGTAGTTGTCTTCTTTTAAATTTACCTCCTAATATCTGACTCTTGAGTCCTGTTTTCCAGATATTGTGGGGTTTTTTCCTATGACAAGGAGGGTTAGAAACTGCCTTGGTTTTTGAAAGCTGAGATTCTCCCTTAATTACATGCATGGCTCTAGGAAATACACTAAATATCACATAACTTGGCATTCTTACCGTGCTTCATGTTCAAAGCACTTTGCAAACCTCAGTTAATGAATCCTGTAGGCAGGAGTGCATTTGGAGGCAGTCAAACATTATTGATCTGAGCAGGACTTGGGACCATGACAAGGCTCATTGGAGGATCAGGCCCTGAGCAAGCTGTCTCAGGGTCACTGGAGGACTCATAACTGGGATTGCAGCTTTGGATTCCTCCTGGCCTAAAAGCTCACTTCTCTTATTAAAGATATTAGCACTTAAACAGAGCTTTATCCACTCTAGAGCATCTGTTTATAGCTATGGTAATTTTTACTTCAGTTACTGATTTATTTTACTGATTTTATTTTTACTTATTTATGTTACTGACTTACCCTTCTAGCCAACCCTGCAATATAAACCAGCAAACAACAGCATTCAAATACAATGCACAAACTTCTGTAAGGCCTGGGAAGCAGCAAAGCACAAAATGGCAGCTTATGTTTCCACACCTTCCTTTCTTTCTTATGGATCCACCCAAAATTTTAACAAGAATGTTTATTTGGAGAAAGAAAAATTAAAAGCTAATGGATAAGAGATGCACATTAGGGATTCAGAGGGTACTGGTCTAGAGACAGGGAAGGTCTCATTACACCTGGAGAGCCCTTTTTCCTTTCACTGCTAAATCCTACTCCTGGCCATCCCTTTTGGAAGGCTTTCTGAGGTTGGCTGTGTTTGTACTGCTTTGAAATGCAAGTCTCCTCGCTTTGTTTGTTTTTGAAATGGTTTGAAAGGGAGGAGCAGACGTCCTTGGCTACTAAAGCTGAGCTTTCCCAAAACACAAGCTGCTGCTCTTTGTTTGCTTCTCGTTAATTAGCTGTGTGTCTAATTAGTGACAGGTTCCCTTTGGCTTTCCTGAAACCAAAGCTGCTCCATATCAGTAGAGGTCCATCAGGGGACTTGTCAGTGCCCGAATGGCTTCCAGCTGCTCCACTGCCCTCCACACCGGCACACGTGCATGCACACCGACGGACACTCACCTACCCCAGCTGACAGACTGACAATTGCCCTGCCAATAGAGATACCAGGCACATTATCTGCGCTGAATCTTCAATTTCAGCCAGGTGCAGTCTTGTAACACACTAACTCACACCCCATCATAATCCACCGTAGACAGATTCACAACAGTATAGGAAACAGGCTCTCAGCCTCTAACTCTCTGCTTTAGTGCACTTCTCTTCCCAGTGTTTCACTTTGACACTTTAATCCAGACTGTCCTCTCAGTTACCATAGTCCAGTAACACTAATTTCACCCAAAAGTGTAAACTGCTCTTTTCAGCTGTGCAGAGCATCACTTAGCTTCCCCAGGCGCTCACTCTAGGATCCTGTTTTAGCAGTTTGTTTATGTAAACCAAGGTGAGCCTGGTTACCAGCTTTAAGTTCACCTCATGTGGGGACTCACTGAAAAATCCCTTCGTCTGTACATGCTGGTGTGAGAAAGAGGAAGGACACAGACTTGCACCATCCCAGGGGATCACTGAGACTGTTCCTCCCCCACGCACACACTTCCTGCTCTCCTCTGCTCTCTTCCCCCCTACGGGTTTCCATCAGCAGGTCCCTAAAGAGAGAGGAGTTTATTTAATTCCCTACTGATGTCAGATCCTGTTGGTGCCAGAATGATTGATGGGCAAGCTCCATGACTGACGGGAAGATGCGCTTTCAATTACCTGTGTGGGCTGTTTCCCTCTCTCTGCCCTCACTCCCCATAGTCCCTTTGGGGCAGTGCCCTCATTGCAGGGTTTCTCTTTGAACCAGCACCCTTCATTCCCTAACCTCTCTTGGCAGCATCATATAAACAAATGTGGATTATTTTAAATTGGACAAAGCAGAAGAGGGAAATCTCTGTCTTGGACATAAACCAACCCCAAACCCTTCAACCCTGAGCCACCAGAGAAGACGTTTCTTCCAAGAAAACCACAGGGTTCACAGTATTTGATTCAAAACCTCTCTGAAACCCAGGGTCTATGGTACCTGGCAGATCACAGCTCCACAGAACCAGGAGAAAAAGCATCATCCTTACCTGGTTTTGACTCCTGCTTTGAAATAACCATTCCAAGACTGGACTACATACAAACCAAGATTATCCCTAAGACACACTACCACGTGTGAAGGAGACAAGAATTCATCCTTTTTGGTTTCTCATTTCTGCAGAACATGCAGTATCTTAGCTCTTCCTGTGTAACAAATCCAATCCCTAGTAAAGCCATTTGTGCAAACAGCATGGCAAGAGAACATCACTACTCCCTCCTTGGCTTTAACCTGAGTTTGCCAAATTAAACCATCTAAACCAACAAGCTTTTGCAAGTGTAATAAAATCAAGACAACCTTTGGTATTTAAAATTATGATGCTTAAACAAAAACTTCCTTTGACTTTTCTCTATGGCCTTGTGTTAAACTGTGATTTTAAAAAAAGTAATCTAAAAATCTCACAAGATCCTGGTGCAGGTGTCCAAAGGACATTCGACATTCGACAGCATCATGCCCTGGGAAGTATTTACCTTGTAAAAGGCACTTTCTATAGCAGAATCTGACTCACTTAGGAGTGAACCACTGTTTTCACAAAGGTAATATAGCAGTGTGTTTTTCCAGGTTGCACTAGAAGTAATAGAGTTTCCTGTAACTATTTTCTTGCACCAAGATTTTTCATGAAGAAGAAGCAGGAACATTGTAAACATTGACTCCAGCCCAAAAGACCAAAAACACTTTCCTGTGTCAGAGTTTTAGCAATAGCCAGATGTGGATGTACAGCAGGTGCCAACAGAAAACATCAGCTCTGAGCTCACATTCTCTTCACCAGCCAAATCCGAAGCATGAAGCTAGGTTATTGTTTAACTTTCCACAGTACAGGCGATCTAGTCGGTGACAGCTGTGTGGAGATGAAAGAAATCAGAGCAGTAATGAAGAACTACATAATTCTGGGACAACTGACTTCAGAAACAAACCCAGCAAGCTAATGGGGAAAAGCAGAAGAGCTGCACCATAATCACAGAATGTTAAGGGTTGGGAGGGACCTCTAATGATCATCCAGACCAACGCCCCTACCAGAGCAGGATCACCTAGAGTACATTACATCCAGTTGGGTGTTTCCTGTAAAGCAATTCCAGACCACCTTAAGCATTAAGTAAAAGAAAAAACAGAAGACTCTGATCTGGCCACTGACCCTGTCAACAAAATTTGCTTCAGCCACTGGCAGCAGAGATGAGCAGGGCCGAGTCATGTCTGTATGTGCAAGCTCCGCGGGCAGGCGACGACATCTAGAGAATCTTCTCGTGGGCACAGCCCCTGGGGCCATTCCCCCAGGCTGTCTGGGTGGAGTGAACAACTGGAGGGAAGATCCAAGTGACAGAGAAAGCTGCCCCAAAAGCAAGAGGTCCCTTTCCTCCCGGCCTGCTCTCACGGCTCTGCCGAGCAAGTGCATCCCCGGTCTCTCTCGAGCCACCGGTGCCCTCTGCCGACCGGCGGCAGCAGGACCCTCGACGGGAGCGGCTAGCGGGAGACCTCGGGCCTCTGCCAGCGTGAGAAGGCGTCAAACACAATGTAGGGACCTCCCTTTGGCATAGGAACTTTATTCTTCTTGCCGGCTTGACCGGTAGCCCCATGCAGCCACACATCTGCAAAGGGACAGTGTGGCTCCCACAAAATCATGCACATGGGACGACTGTGCGTGTCATTCTGATCATCAGCATCTCAGTCACTCCCAGCCCCAATCCAGCCATCAAAAATCACCAACATCTCTGGGTTTGTCTACAAGGAGCAGCCCTCTCAGCACATACTGTTGCATATCAGCCTCTCCGCTCTGCACTACAGTGGGACAGGGGCGGAGCAGCACAGCCCAGGAGTGTTCTGTTTGCCCACTGAAGGAGGGGATTATCTGATTGGGGCTAACAGGTACCCTGAAAGTTCAAGTGATGGCAGAGTCAGAAGGAAAGAGGCTGCACTGCGGCCACTCTGGTGACATAAAATAAAGGGGCTGATGGCTTAAAAGGGCTCATTGCACAGAAGAAATGAAGGATAAATTGCCCTTTTTATTTCCTACTCATGTCAGAAGCTGATGAATTAGGAACGTGGATCTCTGCCGAAGAGCTCCCATGAGCCAAGCAGCAGGCTTGAGAATTTGGGAGATTCAGCTCCACAGGGACAGCAGCATCCTGCTGCAGCTGTCTGTGGGCTTGTGGTATGACTGGAGGCCTGGTGAAACAGAAGCTGTCTGGGAACTGCTGCTGTGACTGGCAGGGCATCTGATGAAGGGGATGAAGACAGAGGAAGAGGGGCTCTTTGCTAAAGGTGTGCTAGCCTTTGAACTCCAAACCTTTCCTCTGGAGTAGGGAAAGGGCCTGTGCAGCAACATGCCAAGATCAATATGCTCTCCTTGTTCCGGCCTGGCTGATTTCAACATTTCTTTTCATCATTCAGACAAAATCTAAGTTACAAAATTGGTTCTCATTTCCAGCAAGACCTCTTTCTAAAGAATCTCTTCCAAAGAGTGGCGTAAAGGAGTTTCAAACACGCAAACAAACAAGGCACAACTTTACCACAGGGCTGTACTGTGAATAGAATAGAATAGAATAGAATAGAATAGAATAGAATAGAATAGAATAGAATAGAATAGAATAGAATAGAATAGAATAGAATAGAATAGAATAGAATAGAATAGAATAGTTTCATAGTTTCATAGTTTCATTCAGGGTTGGAAGGGACCACAAGGATCATCTAGTTCCAACCCCCCTGCCATGGGCAGGGACACCCCACACTAGATCAGGCTGGACAGAGCCTCATCCAGCCTGCTCTTAAACACCCCCAGGGACGGGGCCTCGACCACCTCCCTGGACAACCCATTCCAGGGTTTCACCACTCTCATGGTGAAGAACCTCCTCCTCACATCTAGCCTGAATCTCCCCACCTCCAGCTTCATTCCATTCCCCCTAGTCCTATCACTACCTGATATCCTGAGAAGTCCTTCCCCAGCCTTCCTGTAGGCCCCCTTCAGATACTGGAAGGCGACAATTAGGTCTCCTCGGAGCCTTCTCTTCTGCAGACTGAACAGCCCCAACTCCCTCAGTCTGTCCTCATAGGAGAGGTGCTCCAGCCCTCTGATCATCCTTGTGGCCCTTCTCTGGACACGTTCCAGCACCTCCACATCCCTCTTGTAATAGGGGCTCCAGAACTGGACACAGTACTCCAGGTGGGGTCTCACCAGGGCTGAGTAGAGGGGGAGGATCACCTCCCTCGACCTGCTAGCCACACTTCTCCTGATGCAGCCCAGGATCTGATTGGCTTTGCGGGCTGCAAGTGCACACTGAGAGCTCATGTTGAGCTTTTTGTCCACCAGCACCCCCAAGTCTCTCTCCTCAGGGCTACCCTCCAGCCAGTCACTGCCCAGCCTGTATTTGTGCCTGGGATTGCCTCGACCCAGATGCAGGACCCTGCACTTGCTCTTATTGAACTTCATGAGGTTGGCCTGTGCCCACCTCTCCAGCCTGTCAAGGTCCCTCTGGATGGCCTCCCTTCCCTCCAGCGTGTCTGCTGCACCACACAGCTTGGTGTCATCAGCAAACTTGCTGAGGGTGCACTCAATGCCACTGTCCATGTCCCCCACAAAGATGTTGAATAAGACAGGTCCCAGGACTGATCCCTGAGGGACTCCACTTGTCACTGGCCTCCACTGGGACATGGAGCCATTGACAGCCACTCTTTGGGTGCGGCCATCAAGCCAGTTCCTTATCCATCTAGTGGTCCACCAATCAAACCCATGTGTCACCAGTTTGGAGACCAGGATGTGGTGTGGGACAGTGTCGAAGGCTTTGCTCAGGTCCAGGTAAACGACATCAGTTGCTCGCCCCTCGTCTATTAATTTTGTCACCTGCTCATAGAAGGCCACCAGGTTGGTCAGGCAGGATTTGCCCTTGGCAAAGCCATGCTGACTGTTCCCAATCACCTCTTCACTATTCTTTTGAGCGAGTAGTGACTCCAGGAGGATCTGTTCCATGATCTTTCCAGGCACAGAGGTGAGACTGACTGGCCTGTAGTTCCCTGGTTCCTCCTTCTTACCCTTTTTGAAGATGGGGGCAATGTTTCCCCTTTTCCAGTCTGTGGGGACTTCACCAGACTGCCAGGACTTTTGAAATATAATAGAGAGGGGTTTAGCAACCTCATCTGCCAGTTCTCTCAGTACCCGTGGGTGTATCCCGTCGGGTCCCATGGACTTGAACACTTTCAGGTTCTTCAGATGATCACGAACCTGATCTGCACTTACAATGGGCAGTTCTTCCTCCCCGTCCCTGGCTTTGACTTCCATAACATCAGGAGTGTGGCTAGAGGCCCTTGCAGTGAAGACTGAGGTAAAGAAGTTATTAAGTACCTCAGCCTTTTCCTCATCACATGTGACCATGTCACCATTTTCCTTTCTGAGGGGGCCCACACCTTCCCTAGTCTTCTTCTTCCCATTAATATACCTGTAAAAGTTCTTAGTATTCCCTTTAATCTCCCTGGCTAGATTCAACTCAAACTCTGCTTTGGCTTTCCTAACCAGGACTCTTGCTGCTCGGGCAGCTTCCTTGTATTCCCCCTGTTCTACCTGTCCTTCCCTCCACTTCCTGTAGAGTTTCCTTTTAAGTAATAGTGTGTCCAGTAGCTCCTTGCCCATCCAGGCAGGCCTCCTAGCATTCTTACCTGCTTTTCTCTTTGTTGGTACACAGAGCTCCTGGACACAGAGGAGGTGGTCCTTGAATACTGACCAGCTGTCCTGGGTCCCTCTTCCCTCCAGGGCTTTGTCCCACGACACTTTGGCTAGCAGATCCCTGAAGCGATCAAAATCTGCATGCCTAAAGTCTAGGGTCGTGAGCTTGGTATACTTCCTCCTGATTACCCTGAGGATGTTAAATTCAACTGCTTCATGGTCACTGCAGCCAAGGCCGTCTATGAGCCTCACATTGCTTACCAGCCCTTCCCTGTTGGTGAGAACAAGGTCCAGCATAGCACCATTTCTTGTTGGTTCCTCCACCATTTGGAGGAGGAAGTTGTCATCTATGCAGTCCAGGAACATCCTGGATTGCTGGTGCCTTGCTGTGTTGTCCCTCCAGCAGATATCTGGGTGGTTGAAATCACCCATGAGGACCAGGGCTTGTGACCTGGAAGCTGCTTCTATTTGCCTATGGAGGGCCTCATCTGCTTGGATCTGCTGGTCAGGTGGCCTGTAGGAGACCCCCACAGTAATATCTTCTTCCCCTGTCCTGCCTTTAATTTTGACCCATACACTCTCAACTAGCTTATCATCCCTCCCCAGTTGGAGCTCCACTGATTCCAACTGGCTATTGACATAGAGGGCAACACCTCCTCCTCTCCTTCCCTGCCTATCCTTCCTAAAGAGTTTATACCCATCTATGCCTACATCCCAGTCATGGGATTCATCCCACCAAGTTTCAGTAACAGCCACTATGTCGTGGCATCCCAGCAGCACAGTGGCCCTTAACTCATCCTGTTTGTTGCCCAAGCTGCGCGCATTCGCATAGAAGCACTTCAGCTGGGCTGGCCCTGTCCTCCTCTTGTGCCAAATCCCCTCGGTTTCCACAGAATGTCCTGATGGATCATTCGTGGCTTGCCTCAGGGTAGCAAGTTGAGAGCCCTTACCAGCTCTCCTTCTCTCTACTGCTGGTGAGCTGCCCCTCTGTTTGTCACCAGCCAGCAGGAGACTATTAACCCCTTCCCCCTTCAAATCTAGTTTAGAATAGAATAGAATAGAATAGAATAGACCAGGTTGGAAGAGACCTTCGAGATCATCACGTCCAACCTATCATCCAACATCACCTAATCAACTAAACCATGCAGCCAAGCACCCTATCAAGTCTCCTTCTAAACACCTCCAGTGATGGTGACTCTACCACCTCCCCAGGCAGCCCATTCCAATGGGCAATCACTCTCACTGTGTAGAATTTCTTCCTAACCTCCAGCCTAAACCTCCCCTGGTGCAGCTTGAGACTGTGTCCTCTTGTTCTGGTGCTGGTTGCCTGGGAGAAGAGACCAACCTCTGCCTGTCTACAACCTCCCTTCAGGTAGTTGTAGAGAGCAATAAGGTCTCCCCTGAGCCTCCTCTTCTTCAGGCTAAATTAGGACCTAAAGGACATAGGACACTTGCAAGATATGCCTTCCTTCAGGACAAGGCTTTCTGGAGCACAGGGTATTTGATCCACAGTCCTCACTACCAAGTTTGTACAAGGTACAGAAAGCAATCCCCAAACTATAACTCTGTGTCCCAGAAGTGAGATCACACATCCTACAGATGGATAAGCTTACGGAGGTCATACTCAGATTTTAGGAAGGGTACATGCATCCAAAGCTTTTCTGCTTTTCCTGGCTGTATCTGAAAAAGGGTATTGCCTCTTTCTAGAAACCCAGCCTCCCTTGCCAAGCTTTAGCACAGCATTGTGTGGAAGGAGAAAGATGGGCTAAGTGATCCCTTTTGATAATATTGGGGCATGGGGATATTCATCATCCAAAACCCAACAAGCTCACCTTCTTTATATTTCCATACCTGCAGCAGAAGGCTGCTCTGTTCCATTTAGGTAGGATATACTGAACCCACCACACAAGGAGTGACTGGGCACTAGGAATGAAAGGCACCAGGAATATCAGTACTAGGACCAGTCTTGTTTAACATCTTTGTTGGTGACATGGACAGTGGCATTGAGTGCACCCTCAGCAAGCTGGCTGATGACACCAAGCTGTGTGGTGCAGCTGGCATGCTGGAGGGAAGGGATGCCATCCAGAGGGACCTGGACAGGTTGCAGAGGTGGGCCCATGACAACTTCATGCAGTTCAACAAGACCAAATGCAAGGTCCTGCTTCTGGGTCAGGGCAATCCCAGGCACCAATATAGGCTGGGCAGTGAATGGCTTGGGAGCAGCCCTGAAGAAAAGGACATGGGGGTGCTGGTAGATGAGAAGCGCAACATGAGCCAGCAGTGTGCACTTGCAGTCCAGAAAGTCAACCACATCCTGGGCTGCATCAAGAGAAGCATAGCCAGCAGGTTGAGGGAGGTGAAGCTTCCCCTCTAGTCCACTCTAGTGAGACCCCACCTGGAGTACTGTGTCCAGTTCTGGAGCCTTTGTTACAGGAAGGATCTGGAGGTGCTGAAACACATCCAGAGAAGGGCCAAGAGGATGATTAGAGGCTGGAGCACCTCTCCTATGAGGACAGACTGAGGGAGTTGGGGCTATTCAGTCTGGGGAAGAGAAGGCTCCAATGAGACCTAATTGCGGCCTTCCGGTACCTTAAGGGGGCCTACAAGAAAGCTGCTGAGGGGCTTTTCAGGGTGTCAGGGAGTGATAGGACTAGGGGGAACAGAACAAGAATAGAAATGGGTAGATTCAAATTGGATGTTAAGAAGAAGTTTTTCACCATGAGGGTGGTGAGATACTGGAAGAGGTTGCCCAGGGAGGTGGTAGAAGCCCCATCCCTGGAGTTTTTAAGGCCAGGCTGGATGTGGCTCCAAGCAACCTGACCTAGTGTGAGGAGTCCCTGCTCATGGCAGGGGGGTTGGAACTAGATGATCCTTGAGGTCCCTTCCAACCTTAACAATCCTATGATTCTATGATTCTAAGACACGGTACCTGCTCCACACAAGCCTGGGAAGGAAGCCTTGCAGTTCAACTGACAGCATCTTTCCTCCCTTTGCCCTCCTTGGCATAAACCAGGTAAAAAGGCTTTCTCAGAGCAAGAAAGGGTCTTCCTGTGAAGCACACAGCAGCTGCACAGTACTATCTATGATATACACATGCTGTAAATAACTGAAAGGAAAGAGAGTGGCAGAGCTTAGAAGCATCCACAGCAGGCTCAGAGCACTAAGCAAAATCTCACAGTCCCAACACTGTTACCCACACAGAAAAGAGTGAACCAACTCTTCAGGATGGATCTGCCACCCTCCAGCCTCCTCTTTGTTAGGATGGCACTGTCTTGCAGAATCACTTTACCAGACCTATCTTGGAGCCAGCTGGCCTGGGTAAGAGCTCCGCTTCCTTACCTGTCTCATCTGAATGTGCATCATTCATTGCATCCCACACTTCAGGTGCCAAAGAGCAGAGCTGGCTTTGGCACCTGCTCTGAAGACCCAGGAGGTGTACACTGAAAGGCAACTGCTTTCAGGCCATGGGAACAACCCTACCAGGTCTCCATTAGAAAAGGCGATGACAGTCGCACTTATACAGGTGACTAAATTTCACCCATAAGAGACAGGAGGATGCTTTAATGAAGGGCACACCAAGAAAAGGCACCTTCTCTTGGTTAACCTCTGCCCCCCCAGTCCTTGCCACCCACAGTGAGCTAAGGACGTTCCCTGAGCCAGAAGAACCAGTTCTGGTGGCAAGAGCATGGCTTGCTGTCACAGAGCAAAAGCCTGCATTTGCTTTATAAAAAGCACTTTCCTGCATGTTTTGCCTTTAGTGGCACTGCAGCACCTCCCCTTCCCAGGTGCCCTCTCCTGGACTAGACCTCAATTAACTCACAGCCTCAGGCTATAAATCAAGTCAATAAAAGAGGCTGCAAAATAAACATGAACAGGTCTTCCCCTTTCCATTCAAACGTACTGAAGTGGCAAAGCCTTTTTCCAAGAGTAGCTTAGACACCCTGTGCTTCACTGGCCTCACAAGAGAGATTCCAATGTGCTCAGATATTAATACAGGTGACCTGGTCACTGGGATGTAGGTAGCACTAAGAAGTGCCCCATGGCTTGGAGGTCAGCATCAGGTCACTTCTCCAGAGTTCCTGTGGGGTAGACAGGTCTAATTTACAGCTCACAAGAGCTGGAAAAGAAGATTTTAGAGATGGAGGTTAAATAAGCAATGTTTTTTTTTTCTTCTTTTATTGTTAGGCCTGGCCTACCAGAACACAAAGGCATACATTTCATCCAGCAGACCCACCTGACACCTCTAATAAGGAAGAAAAGTAGATCTTCAGCCTCTGAGCCAAAATCTGCTCTAAGGGATGCCCATGGGGTCAGCAAAGTTGGCTGCATGACACTAACAACACAGAGGACTAAATTCTGCTGTCAAAGCAGCAGCAGTGAGAACTGTGAGCTTTTCTATAAGTTTGCAGAGGAAGAGAACAGAGGGACTATAAACATTGTTATTTGTAGTACTCCAGTGCCTAAAGCTTCCAGCTGAAAACAGGCCTATGGCATGTCAGGTGCTGTAAGGCAAAGTGAGAGAAACATCCTGCTCTGAAGTAGTAAAAGCCTGTAGAGAAAAGAGGGAAAGAAGATAAAGAAAAAAGAGCAGAGCTTTAGTCCAGTTCTCCTGATCCACCCATGGCCCTGTATTCTCTCACTGGGTGATGGAGCAGGATATGCCCTTCCAAAGGCTGTCAAGAGCAGCCTTTCAAAGATGACCAACTTAGGAAAAGTTCTGCCTCCATCTCCTGCAGAGTTCAACCAACTCTCCATGCTGCTCAGAAACATAGCAGCCCCACTCATCTGGTCCACAGGAAAGAAACCAGCTTCACTACCCCAAATGACTTTCAGTTCCCTCCATGTCCCAGAACCCACACCAAACATTATTATATCCTTCAGAGCCACATGGAACCTTAAAACATATTATCTAGCATCCCAGGTCAGTAACTCCCCACATCTGGGCACTACCACACTCTTTGGAAATCTTTCATCTCCCTTGTAGCTCCTAATCCAGCCCCAGGGAGTGTCCAGCTCCTGGTGAATGACTTTGCTGGGAGCTAAATCCTCAGCATCTCATGAAGGAATGGATAAGGCAACTGTAGCTCACTTTTATTAGCAGACGGTCCAGCACTCTTTCAGAACTGAGCTGCTCCTTGCTCTAGAGAGTGAGCACATGTGCACACATCCGTAGTAGAATATGAAGGGTTAAAATCTTTGGGTCTGTCCTTTTGTGGCCACTCCTTCTGTGTTGATTGTAGGTTTCCAAATAAGTGCTCATTCAGAGAAGCAGGTGAGACATCTTTAGTCATTCGATGGATGAGAAGATATGAAGAAAAAGAGTTCAAGAGAGGAGAAAAAAGCTGAAGGGAACTGAAATCTTCCTTCAAGTCTTTGTCCCTCTTCTGTAAATGGGGAGCTACGACAATGCTCCTGTAGTTTGTCCAGTTAATTATAGAACAATAGGAGGAGGAGGGCTGTGATGGATCTGCGATTTACAAGATAGGGGTGTGAGAGCCAGAGAATGGTAATTACAGCAGACTTCCACACTGCCTATACAACTGACTGTTTGACTAACTAAAAGAATCCCTCCTATCTGCCTTCCCCTTGCCGATAAGAGCCAAATGCCACACAGGCACAGGTAAACAGCACAGCTGGGCTTCACTCAGTCTCGAGGGGATGCCCGTTGTCCTTCCCCCCACCCTGGTCCTGGAAAGGCACCTAGGGAGAAGGTGCAGCACTGGCAACTGTTCACCTTCACTGCAGGGAGTGGATACCCAAGGCAGAGATAAGAATCACTGAAGTAAGGCCACAGTCGAGGGGACAATGGAGAGGCTTGGGCCACAAAGCCATCCATCACATGGCAAACAAAGCTGTTGTCAGCAGGGACGGCTGCATCCTCCAGGCATGTCAGTTGTCGAGAGAGTTGGATGACAGGCCCCTCAAGGACTGACAAGGCCTCCAGGGAGATGCCAAGAGGAGAAGAAAGAACATACAGCAACCATCGAGATCCTACACAGGTTCCAGGAAAGGCCATGTTGTTTCACAGATTCCTCCCAGGTAAAGAAAGTGTAAATCTGGTTAGCAGGCTGAGTCTTCTCGAATTGGAATACTTCTCATGTAGCTGAGGATGCAGGACTTTTCCTTGGCACAAGGGAGTATTGCAGCTGCACAAATTAGAGTCCTTTACATATTTTGACCAAAAACCTCAGGTTCAACATATTTAGGGATTTTTTCCCCCCTCTTTACTCAAAGGTGTGAGCCTTTCCCTAGTTAGAGTGTTGTACACTGAGCACATACACAAGAAACTCCACCAGCTTGTATGCTCCAGCTCTGTAACCAGCAACTAAGTGATGCAAGCTTTGCTCTAGCTATTCCATTGCAAAATGGAGGAACATAGAGGTGGTACACATCAGTCTTCACTCTCCTTCACACTTTATGTGCATCCCACACCACAAATTAAGGCCTGTCTCAAGAATAGCTTCTTTGATGAGCCTCTTCAGTGGATACTCCTATTTCAGACTAACAGAGTAGCTCAGTTTGACTCCCCGACCCACTTGAGCCTAATTGCCCCGTGTAGACAAGCCCTCTCATGAATAGCTTCTTGTGTGTGTAGCTCCACCAAATCATCCACCATGAGGGAAGAAGAAAATTCCAGCAGGTCTGCTTTCCACTTTTTTTCCACAGTTCAGTACTGGCCTGAAAACAGGAATGAAACATGTGGTTCTGATCATTTCAGAAGCTCCAAAAGAAGTCAGATTCAGAGAATGGGCCAGAGTTGGAAGGGGAAGAGGGGAAACACATATCCTGTTTTAAGCCATCTTAACCACTCTAAACACATGCACATGAAGTGTCAGCCCAGGGCAACGTGCAGAGTAGTTCACAATGCAGGTACTAGAAGTTAAGACATCTCAGAGCTTGGGAAGTGCTGAATCCAGCAATGGGATCTGAGCTCGCTATAAAGAAAGGTTAAAGTGGAAATGAGGTCTGAACTCAGATTCACAAATATCAAGGCTTACAGTGGGATACATCTTGAGTTATAAGCTGCTCTTTCTCCTTTCTTTCTTCTCATTGCAGCTCCTGGGACTTTCCTTCTCTGTGTCATGTTTGGTGACTTTTTGCTTATTTTTCTGTAGTCGGGAGAGATGCCACAAACCTGGAGCTGGGCCCTTCCACCCATTAATCAAAAGCTACAAGTGCTCTGCAGGGAGACAAAATCTCTGTGTGTTTTCTCTGATATTTCTGGAGCACAGCATGGAGGGCAGGGGGGCTGGGCCAAGAACCCCTAGTTAGATTAACATTTTATTCAGAGACCTATTAATCAAAGTCAGAAATGGCGTGAAGTGGCACCAAGGGAGAAAAATAGCTGGACAATCAAGGCCCTTAAAAAAAAAAACCAAACCAAAAAAAACCCCAACCCACCTCTATTCCCCCCCTCTCAGCTTGTTTGATTTACTGCAACTTACAACTCAGTCACAGTACTAGATGGAGGAGGGGGGGAAGGGATTTGCAGCCTCTGTCCAAACAGAACTGGACCATACAGGTAAATTCTGGTTTTTTTCATATTAAGCAAACAACTCTCTGTATCCTTCCCCTAGCACCAGTCAAAAAGGTCCCTATCTTTCTTTCTGCAGAGCATAACACACTTTCATGCAAGCTTCTACTTTTTAATTATTATTTTTGGAAGACAGCACGGTTAAACTTCTTTTTCTTACAAGGAAAGACAGGCTCAGTTAGTGGGAAGAGGTCTGGCCAGCGTTCTGCTTGATTAGGGCCTTTTGGAAGGGAGCATTTTGCCCCACAGAGAAGGAGATAAATGGCCTTAAACAGCACGTTACCGATGGGAGTCAGGCAGGTATGTGTCAGGAGACTGAACAACTCAGCAATTGTTCCCTTCAGCACCAGCACTAACCTATCACAAGGTGAAGCACAGCGACACAGGCGGTATGAGCCTGAAAACACACAGATACACTGGGCACAGTGCAAAAGGTGTATTTTCCTTTAAGATAAAGATCAGCCAGGGAAGACTTCAACGCTCATCTCTACAGTTTGCCCCAAGAACTCAACTACAGGAGCCCAGCACGTTTCAGAGAAAGTCCAGTCCATCCTTGACCTCTGTCTCCACAGGTTGTTTGGACAATGGTATCTCAAGGACTTCTGAAAATTCAAGGGGAATTGGGTCCCATGGCCCTAAAGGGTAATGACATTAAGAATATGATTCTGCAAGGTCTGACCAGTAGTAACATGTAAGTTAAACAGACTTCAGATGAAAATCTTGTGCTTTCCTCTCAAAGCGCTGGAAGAGAGAGGACAAGAGCTAAGCTGGAGAGCAACATTATGCCTATCACACCAAACAGTTCCTAGAAAACTTTGGCACATGCCTTATGCTAAGACAGCTCTGCTGCAAGGAAGAAGAGACTTGGCTCTTTCTCAGAGGAGCTGTGTGCATCCTCCACCCAGGAAGAGCCACAGCATCTCCAGCAGCTTTGGCTTGGTTTTCTCCCACAGTGAGTTCCTGGCAGTTGCTGACAGCAGGGAGACATGGGGAACTCAATCCCTTCTCCCTTCCCCAGGCTTCTGCCACCTCCAATCCCTAAACACAAGTATATGGAGGAAGAAATGGATTTTTCCTGTACGGATAAACAAGGCGCCAGGCAGAGAGGCTTGTGGAATGCACAACCCAGTGGATCTAGTTTCCCAGAAAGACTGGCCTGGCCATAGCAGGAGGTTAATTAACTCTGGCAGCTCAAGGCTGGAAAATGTCCACTTCATGCACTGGAGTGCCTGTCCGTGGGTGAAGAGAGGGCCACAAAAACCATAGGGGCAAAGGTCCATCTGCAGGCGTGTATGAAAAGCTTGGCTGAGCTTGTGCCTGGGTCCTGTGGGAGGAACATAAGAAATAGTTAGCCAGTTGCCACAGCCAGAGCAGGGTCTTGCAAGTGCAAGGAGAGAACAACAAAACCACAAAAGAGCTAGAAAAACACAGCCATGCCAGGCGTAGGTGGAGAGGCATGCACCCTGCTCTCTCTTCTCTAAGCATCATAGGTGCCTTTGTATCAACATCCAGGAACAATGGCTGAGGACTTGAAGGACCTTGAAGACACAACTCTCAGTGGATGTGATGGTTCACAAGCAGGGGAGCAGAATGCATCATGGTAGTGTAGTAGAGAGAAATTAAATTACTCTGAGGCTAAGCAGCCCCAATAAAAGCAGTATTTGGCTTTCCTTGCCCAACGAAAAGAGGCACTGGCCCATATGTCTGTGCACACTTCAGTTAAGTGTGTTTGGGACTGGAGACCTCTGTTCTCATTGCCAGTTCTGCAGCTAGCCAGACTGCAGAATACATTTCCTGCTCATAAAGACCAAAGGTAGAAGAGACCTCCTCCCAGGGCAGCATGCATCAAAAAATGACCCTGTTCTCTGCCATCTCTATAGCACCCAGAGTATTAATATTCAGAGAAGATTCATGGTAGCATTTTACAAGACATCTGTGAGATGGCAGCATTTCCCATCTAAGCAGAGGGCCTGGAGACAGGCTGCCCCCAAGACTCAGGTGTCAGCCTGTAACACAAACCTTTTCAGCCTCAGACTTACTGAACTCTAGAGGAGTTTGGCAATTAAATTAACCATGAAGAGCAGAGGAAGAAGTGCCTCTGCAGCAGTGCGCAAATTATTGAGAAGAAAGTCAGGAATGGCTACATGCAGGACAGCCACGTTGGGCTGATCATTCTTCCCTCTCACGTCCCAGGAAGCTGGTGCAAGATGCAGGGGTGTTCAGTCTTGGCTTTGCTGCTGCTGTGTTCTGTGAGAGCAGGAACATCAAAAAAATTTCCCTGCTTTAGTTTCTCCATGTTTGCAATTAATACAACAACTATATCCAGCCTGGCAAAGCCCTCTGAGATCTTTTGATGAAAAGCATCTATGAGATATATTTTAATTTTACTAAGTATGTTCTCCACACTTCCAAAAAAAGCAGGTTGATCACAAGGTAGGTGAAAGGATGAACAGTGCCTAGAACCATATTAAAGTGTCCCACCATCCAAAAGGTAACAGATCAATTCCTCTGTGCTGCATTAGTATGGAATAAACAGCAGCTGAGAAGCTTACAACTCTGCTTGGGGAAGTCTCTCCGTAGCAAGAGGAGGGTAGGATTAACACAGAATTTCTGTGATTCCTTGGCTTGCTACTCAAGATAAGCATCATAGCCTTAAATATTTGAGAGACATACAAAACCTAAACAAAGCAAAGTAAGGTTCAAACAGAATTGTTTGCAAAGAATATGGTAGGAAAAGAGAAGGAATAGAGGCCAGGAGGCATTAGACAAGCCAAGGAAAACATTCTGAGAACACCATGCCACTTAATGCAGTCAAATTTATTTCAAAAGCAAAGAAATAGTTTTTCAGAAGTTGTTGCATAGCCAGGCTGTAGCAGGAGGTGTATCCTTGCATCTGCTTTGAAGCACAGATACATCTTCTCTTTCTGCCCAGCATTTTTCACTGGCAAATCTCAAAGCACTTACAGATGTTCAAATTTCACATACTTCTAATTTTAACTTTCTAGATTAGGTTTCTTGATAACTCTACTCAACAAAATACACTTCAGTATTTTCAAACTGCTCACAATGTCCCTGCAAAAGCTGTGTTACTCTAAAGCTACAGGGTGTTTCATGGTAGCCCACAAGTTCTACTGCTTTTCTCTCCATTGCAAGCTTATGTGCAGCAGCTCCAATGTATTTCATGTTTTATTTCATGTACAGTTTGACAGATTTGGGTGCAGTAACTCCAACAGAAGAGCTTCTCTTTCCTGCCATGCTAGACTCTTCAACCAGGGCAGTCAAGGGAAAAGACCTCTGAGCATGGATTAGAGCTGGCCAACCTGGGCAGCTAGTGAGGATGCCCCAGCCCCAATGTCCTCCAGTGAGTCTGGTGAACAACCTGTTGCATCAGTGCTGCAACTGCCAGGTGGAGAACAGGCAGTCTCATTCAATACGGGGAGTACTGATGTATCTGCTCATGGCCCAAGGATGCTGGAGAAGTTCTTCAGAGAAGGCTACAAAATAGTGCCCCACACAGTAGTAAATTATCTCTTTGAAGGGGTGGTCATTAAAAGTGAATTACACATGGCTCCTGCTGGCTGTCACAGCAGGAAGGAGAGCAGTTCCACACAGCTTTACATGCTTTTTGTCCTGAGCTGATGTCCACCTCCATACCTGGCTGGGTGCAACTCTTAGCTATGCAGCACCCAAGCTCAGTATTACATCCTACCCACTTCTCTCACATTCCACCCACTTCTCTCACCAGCTGCCAAAGCACAACCCAAGGAGTCATCACCCCAACATCTCTGGGGCTGCATCCTGTTCGCCATGGGCAGGGAGCCCAAGGCCCTTGACTGCATTAATGCCAAGCCACCCCTGTACAGATGAGCCATCACAATCCTTGTCTGTTCCTTTCCCACTGGAGGCTGCCTCCTGCCCTGCCCTCCTACTCCAGCAAAAGCTTCTGTTTGATATGCACTCCAGCTGCTTCCCAACAGGAGATATTCCCTTTCTGACTGACATTTCCTTTGAAATAAGAGAAACACAGCAGGCACTGGACTCCCAGTGTGTCAACACACACAGCTCAGCACCTCCAGGGGTCCTGGGAGTCCTTCCAAAACCTGCTGGATTGCTGTGGTTAATAAACATTCAGTCTCTGAGCAACAGAACTCTTCTGCTTTCCAGGGGAGAAACCCCAAATGCTGTCAGTCCTGCTTGGCTTCTGTCAGGTGGATCCACTTGCACAGCAAATCAAAAATAAAGCTGTAACTTAAGCAGGATCCAGCCTCTTGCAGGAAGATCTATGCCACAGAGGCTTGGTTCCAAATAAGCCACCTCCCCTCCACAGCAGCAGGCCACTAGGCCATGAGGTGGCTGGCAGTCCTACCAACAAAGATCATTTACCTACCAACAAAGATCATCCTCCTCTTTCTGTTCCTCTGCTATCTCAGCAATGCAATGAAAGACACTTCAGCAGACAGATCCTCTTTGCCATGCCAGATATGAAGCTAGCGGAAACCATTCAGTGAATTATTATTTTAGAATGAAGCCCCCAGTTCCTAAAGACCAAAGAACAGTTGGTATAAGCATCTGTTTTTGGAACATAGATATGAAAAATATATAAAATGTATATTTAGATGCCTGCTTTCCAGTTAACAAATACTAAATTTCAGGTTTTGGATTAGGGTAATTTTTCAATTAGAAATTCAAGTGGGTTGCTAGTAGGCAAGAGGGTGAACATGGAAATGTATGCACCAGTTGTATGCCCTGGGCTTCATCTGAGATGTTTCCAAGACACTCTTCCCCCCCCTATCTAAGATGGGAAACATCTGAGATAATTTCCCATCCCACATGGATTTCACAATTACCCATCCCTGGGAATGTAGAGTGCCTAGTACATGGGGCCCCACAGACATCTACAGATAAAGGCAAGGCGAGGTAGGAATCCTGGAGACTCTCAGACAAACAGGGATTGAAATTACATGCTAATTTTCCCACAGCTAATTAACTACTGGAACAATTTTAGGGGTTATAGTGCCCAATTGTAATCCAAATTTCCTCTCATTTTGACAGGACTCAGATGCTTTCAGTGAGTTTAGAAATACTTGCCTTACTGTACATAACTAAGGTTACACTACCAAGACACGCACAACCAAGTGCCCTTGCCCCACAGCTGTGTGTTGGATCTCATTAAATAAGAAATTCATCTTGGCAGTTTGTGTGCACAGCCCAGCACATGCTCCAAAGGCTCCTTCAGTGAACCCTGGCTTTATTGAAGTCAATGATAGAATGGAGCAGGGCCAGGATTTCACTCCACGGCCTGCAAGTCAGACATGTTTTCAGCAGTTACATCTCCACATTGTTGTTTTTTTTTCTCTGCATGTCTAGAACAGAAACTAGGGCACTGGCTTATTGCAACACACAGCAACTTACCCAAAGTGTGACTTCTCCTAGAGTGTGAATGCTACCACACAGATCAAACCACTTCAAGTGGAGCCTTCTCCCAGATCCACACATGACAATGCATCTCATGATATATTTTCAGATTACAGACAGTGCAATTCTCTCTCTCTCCACCTTCATCTTATATAAGCATATTTCTTTCCCTCCTCTCTGTGTGCCTCATTCACTCAACATGGAAACAGAAAATTCAACTGTCTCTTTTTCTTTTTGCTCAGACCGAGACTCGCCAATGGACAAATGCAAACCACTCTACTTGAAGCACTGTAGGGGAATTTGCACACTGAAATTCAGGCACAGGCACTTGGAGGGAGTTTTGCTTTGTTTAGGGCAGACAGAACAGAAATAACACATTGCTTCTTGCACTTTTGTAAATCTCAGGCAAAGAGGAAAAGCAGCAAAGGGATCATCAAAATGCCATTTTTGACAGAGAGTGGCAATGGGGACAAGAAGAGAGAAAGTGATCAAGAACATCAATGTCTTGCCTTCAAAGCCTTCTGCCCTGGATCATCAAATTAATCAGTTTGATGGTTTTGGTGCAGCTGAGCCAGCAAAGGACCAAACATGGGAAAGTGGCAAGCTATATTTTATGCACATCTTGAGAAATGCTGACAGCACTGGGAAGGGTGGGGAAGAATAGCAGGTACCAACAGAAAAGGCAACAGCACAGCAGAGCTGAGGATGAGGCAAGAAGGATGATGCCAGCTTTGGTTTGACGTGTGCAGCCAGGCCAGGGTGGAGGCTTTAGACTGGACCTGGAGAGAATCATTACAAGGTAGAAAAACATGTGCAGCTGTGCGGGGAAGCTGGCCTCTGCTTCATAAGTTTTAACGTGGGCAACAATACTGCAGCACATGGGGATTTATGGAGACTAAATATGAAACCCAAGTCTCACTGACAATCATTTTGTCTCATGTCCCCACAGAACAAAGATTTCATGCTTAACCTCTCTTCTCTCTCCCCACAGGAATCCAGGCAGTTGATCTAATAT
This sequence comes from Melanerpes formicivorus, assembly GCF_026170545.1. Taxonomy (NCBI): domain Eukaryota; kingdom Metazoa; phylum Chordata; class Aves; order Piciformes; family Picidae; genus Melanerpes; species Melanerpes formicivorus. Next base: position 2,594,480 of record NW_027142388.1, on the reverse strand, counting down.
GAAGATTCACCTGAGAAAGGTACAAAACAGCCTGGGGAAAAGCCTTGATTTCACCAACAGGTTCATTCATAAAGATCACAACACAGCACATAAGGGGGCCATTGTTCCTGGAATAAAATCTCCATTTGAGCTCTCTTCTTTAGCCACGATCAATGGGAGGGAATGAAAGTCTCATCCTGGGAAAAAAAAAACCCACACCAAAAAACATTAGCTTGCTAACACTGTGTTGAAAGATCAGGTAATGGAGATGTAAAGCAAGTGTGGGCACCCGCACCATCTCTTGGTGAGCTTGAGAATGCTGGAGGTAAAAGCCCTGCTGAGAAAGGCTCCCCAAACACAGGCACAACCCTTACTGTATCCCATGAGAGACAGCCAAGTGCTATGATTTGTAAGAGGTGTTGTCAGTTTCACAGTACTTCAGATCCCACAGCTCCTCCCAGTGCAGGGGCATTTACTCCATGTTTGACTGTTCAGCCTCTGCATTTTCTCTTCCATGGACTCAGAACCAACATACATAACTCTGTTCTGTTCTGCACTTGCATCCTACCAAGCCCTGAGGTATTCTCTGAGCATGTATCCCCCACCCATCTTCCAAGCACCTTCCCATCTCCAACAGGCATATCAGCAGAAACCCACAGCTCTCACCACCACTTGCCAAGGGCTGGATTTCAGCCCTCCAAAGCTCAGACTAAACACCCCACAGAGAACCAACACATTTCCATCATGGTCATAGCAACACAATGCCCCCTTTCCTCCTCTCAGTTTCAGTCTGATGTTTTGGAATGCCAATAAGAACAGGACTGTTCAAACTAGGAGTCACAGGTTCCAAAAGCGATGCCTGCTGCATCACTGTCAGTCTGTTTGGGCAGACACACTTGCCACAGGCCCACATCTCACGTTGATTTCACTAGTGGAAGCAAACAGGAGATGAGAAGCTATTTGCTGCCCTCTTCCGAGCACACTCAAATTACGTGTCACTGCGGGTAAGGGCTCCAGAATGAGCACAGCTGCCTCCGTGCAAAATGATATTGCTGTGTCATCAAACACTGCAACAGGGCAGCTTAGAAGGGACCATCAGCTACTGGACATGAGGATGGTAGATCAGAGCTACACAACACAAAGCATTGGCAAGCCATAGAGGACATTCCTGGCATTTTGATTTCAGAACTCTCTGGTGGAAATACCTCCTAGCATATTCTCTTGTCAATAGTCACAAACATTTCAGAGCAGCAGCAGGCCATGAGACATGTACAGAAATAGGAAGAAAATTACTTGTGGATTTAAGAGGGTGATTTTTTTGTTTGTTTGGTTTGGGTTTTTTTGGACTAAACCCACTTAAATCTTATGCTCTCCAGCAGTGGTCTATCCTTCCAAGGAATTTATAGATCTATGTAAACATACAGTACATATGTACATCCTGTCTTCAGAGCAAACTTTAACACTGCAGCCTGCTACTCTCAAGGCACTTATCCAAGGTGACAATACCATACAGATACCTAAAACCCAGGGCATTTGAAAGAACAAAGAATCAATGTGCCTTCTTCCCCCCTCATAATCTACCAGACATTTGGGACTTCACCAAGGAAGTGCTGACCTGCTTTTTAGACACCCCAGGTTTGGAGCTCTGCAGGTTGGAGGTTGCAAACACAATTTGGTGTGGTTTCCCAAGGTTTTTTAATCTGGTATCTTTCAGAGAAAGGACCTGCTTGGATGCACCTTGAGCCTTTGGTAATTCAGCAGCCTGTCCAGCTGGCCTGGAAGCCCAATCCTGTTGGACTGGGCATGACACTAGGAAGTTATTCTCAAAGCAACCTAATAGCTTGCATTTATCTTTGCCATATTTCCGTCACTGCTTTCTCTTTGAAAACACTGCACAGCCTTGCACAGTCACTCCCTTCAGAAAGAAAGTCAATTTTCTCTTCAGCAGCAACACAGCAGATCCTCTGCAGGTCAGTGGAGCAAGTAAGCATCTGTGACGTGCAGCTTTCTGAGCCAGCAGCAGCCAAGACATGCAGGCTCTAGATTTATGGGTTAAACGTGCTGCCACGGCATACAAATCACTCTGCGCTTGGTGTAATTCATTATCACATTGCTATGGCTGGTCACATTCTTCACAGGTGCAAATGATGCCAAAAAGGCTTTTTACCTTTCAAGTGCCAAGACTTAACCACGCAGAGTCATGACCCCTCCTGCCTCCCCAGGGAAGTGAAACCCAAGTCAGCAGTTGCTCTTCGTGGGCACACTGAGTCCTAAGGGTTTCCAGCACTCCATGGCAGTGCTGACAGGCAGGCAGCTCCGCAGTGACAGGACTGGGGTTGTGCCTGCTCCCAGTCCAGCCTCTCCCAGCAACTGAGCCTGTGTCTGTAGCAGTGTTTGTCAGTGCATTAGCAGCATCCTCTTAACTCAGCTAAAAATCTGCAGGCAAACCCAGGGATTCATTCTGCCACACTAACGTGCTTTGCAATAGCACTGGGAAAGCAGAGGGCCTTTTACATTCCTTGCACGTACCAGTAAAGGAAAAAAAACTTCAATAACAGGCACAAAATAGCTAAAATAACAGTATAGGTGACCTAAAGAAATGAGAGGGAAAGGGTGAAGGGAAGAGAGTGTGTTGTGCTTCTTCATTACACATCTGTATCTTGATTGTGAGAAAAGAACACTGGGGGACAAGAAGCCACAAAACGGGCATGCTATTCCTGTGGCAAGATTATTCCTCAGAGAAAAATGAACAAATAAATACTTGCTAATACTTTAAAATTATAGATGTAATAGCAACAGGAGCTTCAGAAACATCAGTTTGGGCATCCCGGCAGAGTAGGCTCCCCGAGGAGCTGTGCCTCCCCTAGAGGACTCCTGGTGACACTGCAGAGGAATTGCAGCATTGGCTACGAAGCCCAGCAAGGCGCAGTCCTCGGAGTTAAAAACAAATCTGGGCTGGAACTCCATTCCCTCAGGTACTACACTGCAACATCCAGGCAGGCTACCTCCACAGGCAGTGTTGGAGGAATAGAGACCAGAGACAGAAAAGGGAGGAAAGAGGCCTCCTGGAACAGAGCTGTGAACAATACCTTTGGCTCCTGAGGCAGAGCTGTGTCACTTCGCATCAAGCTGGCCCAGGCACATCAGCAAGGTGAACGTCTTTCGAGGTCCCCCCGCGCAGTAGCCAGCCCTCTCTCGGCACAGTGAGGGGATTCACGTCACACAGAGGGCCTCGCTTTCCCACCTCAGCCTCTGCCCCGGTGCCAGGGGAAATTTCACTGCAGTACTTCACACTTCTGGGGCTGGCACAGACCTTTGGGACGAGCTGAGGCGAAGGGAAGCAATCCGTGGCAGAGGCGCCAGGACCTTCCGTTTCCCCTCAGCAGCCCCCGAGCCCGGCCTAGCCCAGCGCCTTCCTCCGCCTCCTCCCTTCCTCCCCCTCACAGGTTCCCTGCAGCTTCGCGCCTGAGGGAGCGCGCGGGCTCCAGGTGAGGGCCGCTAGCTCCAGGCGCGAGCGCTAGGGGGCGCGCGGCGGCGCGAGGCAGCGCCGCTTCCCGCCGGTCCGGTCCCTCGCCCCCTGCCCCATCCCCCGCGCTCGGTCGCCAGCTGAGCGGCCAGTCTCGTGGCCAAGCCCCAATCGTGTGTAAGCCTGAGGACAACCGGACCCCTCGAACAGTGCTTGCGGACCGAGAGCACCGGGGCGTTCACCAGCAGCTGTCAGGGCGATCACCCTCCAGGTGTTCCTGTGGCAGGAGCTACCCTTCCCCTCCAGCTCCCATCACACTAAAATAAGCAGCAGCTTCATGGAGCCAGAAGGGAATAGCCCACTGTGGAGCGCGATAGCTCAACGCTGTAGTGCACCTCTGGTAACAGCCTTCACTATTTGCTCTGCTTGGCACAGAGTGTGAGGGGGCACAGGAACATGCATGATACCAAATGGAGAGCAGGAAAAAAAGTCACTTACATCATCATGCATCATTATTTTATTTCAATTTTGCTTCATTCCAAAAATAATTAAGGAACATCAGAACCTGCTGTGGGCATGTGAGTGGGTGTTGCGTTGTGAAGGTCCAAAGAAAAACAGCTCTCTTGTGCCAGGTGCTGCACAAGCAGTCAGAAAGAGCCTCTGGTCTCCACAACTCTTGGCTTCAGGTTGAACTTCTCATAATGATTCAGGGTGCCACTATGACTGAGTATGTGTGGAAGTCAGTATTAAACTACAAGCAGATTTAAAGGAAGAAAGATAGGGTGAAGGGGGTAGGTTTTTGAACATTCATTCCCTTCCCCCCAAACACTGGAAAAGACACACTGGGCGAGGAGAAGCACTCAAAGTTACTAAGGCAATCTGTGGCGGCACCAAGGAAACTATTTCTCCACTGTTCAAGTCTAGTACCTTAAGTGTTCACTGTCTGCCTCTACCCTCACCTGACCCAATGCAAGCAGAAGCATCACAGAAAGTATGACAGAAATACTCTTCACATAGAAGGGACTCAGGACTGCAGGCCTCTAATGAGCTCATGAGCAGTTTGAGTCACTTCTGGTTGGTGCAGTTTTTGATTTCCTTATTCTACCAAACTAGAACCTCTCCCAGCTCTGCAAAGCAATCAAGATCACGCTACAGAATTCAAAGCACTAAAAGAAACCACAAGATCAAGTCTTTGGAAATACAGCAAATGTTTGATTAGTTCAAGTCCTGTTTCAGACTGCAGTCAGATTAGATGCTGCAGTGAACTGGCCCCTCTGAATATCACAAGCCACATGACCTCAGCACAGAATCACCCAAGAAGAAGAAGGGCCTTCAGTCTTGTGATGTTAATCACTGTTGTAGGGACTTCTTGAAGAAGATACCCAGGTATCTACACGCTGGTGTAGATCCTAGGTGGTGCTCCGGGCTTCAGCTGTCATTCTCCGAAATTTCTGCAGATAGACAATGATGAAGATCACCAAGATACCTTGGAGGAAAAGGAGAATGAAGAGGCAGAGCTGAGAGAGGAGAGCCAGGCTGCAGTACCAGTACTGGCATGTGGAGATGATCTCATCTTCTGTCAGATAGGCAATGACACGATCCTGAAGGTGAGCTGGGGACGTACATCTCACATCCCTGTATAAGGTCCGGTTCTGCTGCCACTGGAGCCAGGAATGCAAGTAGAGGATGTCACAGTTGCACTCCCAAGGGTTGCCCTGCAAGTAGACTATTTGAAGGCTCCTTAGGTTGTCAAAGAGCCCATTGGGAATAGAGGTGAGCTTGTTGTAACCAAGGTGGATAACTTCAGCTGAAGGACGGAAAGCAACTGGTAGTTTTGCTACAGTGAGGTCTTTTGATGTGCAGTCAATAATGTTGGTAGCACACTTACATGGCACAGGGCATGTGGGTATCACAAGTGGGAGGAAGCCAAGGAGGGACAAGAAGAGAATTTCACCATTCATCTTCACTTGTAAATGCTCCCCTGGTGAGACTGGGTAAGTAGACACCACACGCACTCTAGGACAGACACCACAGCCCAGGTCTTTCGTTGCTTTGTTCTGAGGATGAGTTTCTAAAGCTGGGTAACTTTGCTGTCCTTCACAGGAGATGGGAGAACTCTGGAAAGAACAGAGTTAAAAGAAGTGGTGTACAAATAGGGACTCATTACAGGAAAGAGAGTGTTCCAGGTCTTCCAACCATGGATTTGAGGTGGGATATGAACAGATGGCTACTGGGAGGCTTAGCTGCAGCCATCAAATCCATTTTCACCAGTCCTCAGCAGTGTACAGGAGCTGCCTGTATTTTCAGTATTACTGGGGGCACATTACTAGGCTAGCCAAGGGAATTTGTGTCAAGGAATCAAAAATTAGAATATGAAACTGCTCATGCCTTATCATAGCTCTGAATTGCATTCATGAGCAAAGCTTTGTTCATGCAAACTACAAGAGGAGATTCAGAAATAAATGTACTGTTACCACAAATGAAAAGCAGCATTTTCAGTTTTGAAAAGAAGTGACAAACAGTTCTTGGCCAGTGAAGAGGGTGCTGACCACTGAGGCTAGACATCAGAAGAGTTTTTCGTGCTAGATATTGCTCCTGCAGGTGAATAATCTCCTTCTGGAGCTGTGACCATGCCAGCAGACATGGGTCAATGGACTCTCTTCGTCCTGCAGTCTCATGCCATCACTGAGCACGAGCGGCTGTAACTTCTCTAGGAGAACAACTACATACACCTCCCACAGTGCTTTCCTGTGCAATACCAACCAAATGAAAAGAAAAAAAACAAAGACCAGAAGGCAGCTCTGTTGACTTACCAGAGTAGTTCAGTCCTTGCTTTCTTGCTGGCTTTACAGCACAAGAGGAAAGTCTCAAGGCAGTTCAGCCACTGCAAGAGTGTTTGCAGCTGCATAGCTGAGCTCCTGGATAATCCTCTTGCAGCTGGCTGGCAAGATAAGGGTCAGCCTCATCCCAGGGACGCCTCCCACATGAGGCCTTCCTGCAAGTTTGCTGCATGTCACCGGAAGCTGGGGCTTCACTGAGCAAGTCTTCCAAGAAATAGGAGCTGGCACTGCTCACAAGAACATGTTTGCTGGAGAGATGCTGACAGCACTGATAACTGTGATTCTGGGCCCACATGCTCAGCCCAACAGAAACATTTCAAAGCCTCAACTGCAAAGTAGTGACTCAAAATGCACTTCAACCTGGAAGGTGATGTGACTGGTTTGTACCACACTCCCTGAGCACTGTGGCCTTTGGTTTCCCACCTCATCAGTAAGACTGTATTTGGCAGAGTGGTGAAACTTAGCCCTTTGCAGTGTGCTGACCCTGAGGTTTCCCTTGCAGCAGTAACACAAATCTACTCTTAATTATCAGCGGAAGATCTGCTGAGAGAAATGGACTTCCAGTGACCACACTGGTGTCAATAGCCAAACCGAGAGGAAAAACCTTCCTGGCACTTGCGTCCTCTCATTATTGTTAACATAGAACTCTTGGTGTTTCGTGGTCTACATCAAAGTAATAGCTTCACAGGAAGGACAACAGATTGGGAAAAAGGTTGCTCCAAAGGACTGCTCTTTTGATAGCCAAGTGAGCTGGCAGCTCTCGACAAGTGCAGCTTGCAGTTACTGAAAAAGATTGACCACATCTTTTATTGGGAAGTTACGTTAAACAAATACTGGAACAGGTTAAGTCCAAGGGTCACAACTACATTTAGGCAGAATCTTGTCTTCTCAAGGCCACTGTACCTTCACAGACATTTTTTTGCCATCACCCTGACCTTAGGCATTGGTAGCACTCCTTAGAGTAAGGCCACCACAACTGCAACCATTGCCCCATGGGGCCAAACTCTCCATTACCTTGTACAGAGCAAAACCAATGAATGTCCTGAATGTGCTTATGTCAAGATAATCTAGGGTATAAACAACAGCAGAATTTGGCCTTAACCATAGGAAAAAAAATCTCTCATGCTCTAAATAAGGCAATTGAGATTTACATTACTAGAAAGCTGGAACAGATCATTCCATTTGTTTCATTGGAGCAGGCAGGCAGAGTGGGAAACAACTCTCAAGCTAACAAACCAACCCAGTTTTTCCTGCAGGGCCTGCTTCCCATTTGGGCACAGCTTGACTACCACAGGGTAAATTTGCTCTGCAAACTTACCTCATCTCATTCACTTGGTGCCACCTTTATCCAGAAGCAGGTAGTCAAGCCAGGTGTGGCATGGAGCTGAATCTAGAGTCAGACCCCTTTTGGCTCTGCATGCAGCACAGACTCAGCAGTGCTCCTTTGGTTACGTACAAAATGGATTTCCTGGGACTGGATCCTGCTCAGCTGCCCATACCTGACTTAGACACTGCTCCTAGGGGAAGCTTAAAGACAGAAGAATTTCAAGATCATCTTGTCTAACTTCTGATGTAAACAGGCCAGAAATCCCATGCAGGAGGCCCTGCCTGGAGCCTGGACCCATAGAATCAGATAAAAGGAGAAACAGGGTCAGTTTCACTCTCTTCTGCTCAATGTATCAGCAATGCTGGCTGAGGGGACTGGAAATTAAACAGAAAGAGGTTGGGGTTTTGCATGTATTTATTTCACTGATCAATTCAGGTAGTAAACATTAATAATAATAACAATAATCATTTAATAAAATGGATATGTTTTAAAAGGTTTCATTTTTCTTTGTTCACAATGACAAAATGTTCAAACAGAAATTTACCCCCCAAAAATATATATATTATAATGACCCAACAGATGGACAGGAAACAGCCTAGGAAAGGAACAGGGGGTGAGGAAGTTGCATGGCAAGAGCAAGCCAGCGTTAAAGCACAGCGGAGTTGGTGAGGAGGAGCAGGGAACACCATTGCAGAGCATGAAGAGTGGGACCCTTCCTTCTCTGGGGGGGAGGCATGCAGGAGGCAGCAGGACTGCACAGGCAGGACCAGCACAGCAGCAGCACAGGAGTTCATGCCATGGCTCCCTCCCCAGGCAGGCACAGGGTCCAAGATGTACTGACAGCCCCAGCTGCAGCCTGGGATAGCTCTGTGGAGTAGGACACCATCCCTGCAGCGATGCATTCAGCAGGGCAAAGCTTGGCAGATGCATGGGAATGTGCCTGGGGATGTTGGGGTCGCAGATGAGGCTGAGTAGGGTAGCATGAGGGGTGGTGTTAAATTACTTTCCCATCCATGATTCTCACTGCCAGAGCCACATGGCCAAGCCACATTTGTTCTGGAGTCTCTTCTCTGCTTACTGTGCAGCTCCAGGCAGCAGTACAACACCCCTCCTTCCACAAACAGATGCCATCTCCCAGACCAGAGTTTGAATCCCTAGTGCTCCCCAAAGTCAGTCTCTAATCTCAGTCCAGGAAGCCCCCAAACTCTGGACAGGGAAACTCCTACATGGATTTCAGCAGTACCACTGCCTATCTGCAGAAGCCATCTCTGGTACTCACTGCTGTATATTTTTTACTAAGTGCAACTGGAATCATCTTTGCCAGCTGGCTCAGCTTTCTGCAGAGGACAGACTTGTGACTATGGATGTAGAAGCCATGAGCACTAAGCTGATGGATATTTCCTCACCCAGAGGTACAGGGGAAGATTCACCCTCAGCAATCCTGCCTGCTCTCACCAGCACATGGCACTTCCACAACCAGCCCAAGATAAAAGCTGTCAGCTCTTCCATATCCATGCTAAAAGGTAAAAGTCTCCTTTACTTCTAGGAATGAATTGGTTTGAAAGAGGAATAGCTCCAGCTGGACAGGGCTCATGTGCAACAGAACATCCTCCTCACAGACAGGACCATGGTGAGAAAAAAGTAGACAGGTACTGTAGAGTGTCTCCCCTTGCACTAGCAGAGATAACACTGAGAACTCATCAGTCCTCCTGCTTCAAACAGCAGCAAGCCAGCTCCAACAAACCTGGAGGAAGCTCCTGTGTCAGGCTAGCCCACTGCTCAGGTAAGCACATCACACTAAGAAAGGCTGCATGTCCTCCTTAAGCACCTTGGTCCTGCACATTAGTGAAGACAAGCAGAATCCTTCCCCTTTCCTAGGCTGGCAATGCCACTGTCACTTATGAGCCTAATAACAGGGAAGAACGGAAGAAAAAAAATCCACCATTGTTGGCCACTGCTCTTGCCCACCTTGCACCTTTCTGCCAAGGGGCTTCCACTCTCACTTTATCCTTCCACACTGCACCAGGGTCTCTTCTATGCCTCTACAGCCCATGTAATGGCTAAGCAGAAGATCCATACAGTGAATAACTGGAACCAGCCAACCTACTCACCACTTGGACAAGCCCTGATCAGGACTCTCAAGCCCCATGGGGGAATCAGACCTAGTAACAGAATTTAGGGCCTGGTTATTCCTGGCCAACAATGTGCTTCCTACCCAGGGAGATCTAGTGGGGAAAGCCAGAGATGGAGGAGCAGATACAAAAGGAGAAAGGGAACAGAGGAACCGGGCCAGGAAACACAGGAGCAGAACTCCCTGGAGCTGGAGGGAAGAGCCAGGTGTCCTTCCTTCCAACAGCCCCAACTTCCTGTGAGCATGGCAGTGTTGCTGGTGAGGCCTGCCCTGCCAGGCACATCACACTGCAGGGCTCTGCTCTGGCTGAAGTTAAAAATACTACAGGAAGTAAGAACAGGACAGAAACTGCTGCCCAAAGAGTGCTCTTATCTCTGCTCAGCAGACCTACCAGTCTTCCCAGCACAGAGACAGGAAAAGCATCAGACTGAGGGGGAGAGAAAGGCTGAATCCCAGGGAAAGGGGCAGGGGAACAAGTGCCAAGTGTGCTGGGCTGAGCTCGGTCCTGCCACACTCACCCAACACCTGCCTGGAAAGGTGCCTTGCAGATCTCCTGTACTAACCTACAAAAACTGTCCCTTTCTCCAGGAGAAGCTCAGCACAAGCAATGCACTTATGGGACCACAAAGCCTGGGGGTAGGGCATAGCTCTGCATTTGGGGTTGGATTTCAGCCCTGGGGTTTCTTCTTCACCCTGGCTACCGTGGTGCTTTTCAGAGCAGACACTGGTGACACACTGCAGCTGGATGACCAGAACTAAAACACAAGATATCTTCACCCAGATATTGCAGGGCCCTGGGGTTCCTCTACCAACACCTCCAGCATGCCATGGGAGGAAACCACAGCTGGGAAGGTGCTCACTCCTGTCATCGCCTCCTTGCAGGCAACAGTCAACAACTCACCCTCTCTGCCAGAAAGACATAACAGAGAGCAGTAGAAGATGTTTTCTTCTAACCAGCCTCAAGAGACTCAGTCCCTTGATGCTCAGTGCAAAGATCCTGGAGTTTCTTGATAGGAAAACCAAAACCAACCAACTAAACAAAATAAAACCCAGAAAAACCTGGGCAGGAAACCAGGCAACCATCAGGACCCCTGAGCAGGTCAGTGCACAGAGGAACCCCCAGCCCCAAGTGTCTGGGCCAGAGCCAGCCCCAGGCTGAGGAGCCCAAGTTGGTCAAACTCACAGGAGGGTACAGCTGCCTTTACAGTGCTCATGCTGGCCCCAGACAAGGGGAACAGGGAGGGAGGCACAGCACCTCCTCTGGGAGTAAACATCGACGTGCATTGACACAGATAGTCTTCAAGTTTGTACACCAGAGAAACCAGGACTTTAAATACCAGAGCATTCCCAAACAACAGATTAGTATATGGGAAAGAGAGCTTTTTCTTTTCTTTGTTTCTTTAGGATGCCTTAGAGACTTCCCAAGCTAGCTTCTTAAAAAACAAAACAAAACAAAAAAGAGAGATAAAAGAAAGGAGAGAATAATTATTAAAAAAGAAATACACATCAGTAAACTGTTAAGTGAACAGCCTCCTCCTCAATCCAGCTGACCACAAAGCCAGCACTGCTAATAAATTAGAGGGTGCGGGTGCAGCTCTTGCCCACAAGTCTCTATACAACCGGAAACCTTTTCTAAACGTCCACAACTCTTGCCAGGCCTCAGATGGTCACTGGGGAATTCCCTCTGTCCTCTGAGGACCTGCCTCTCACTGATCCTGCATCTGCTGCTGCATCTTCTGCAGCATCTCTTGCATCCGCCGTAGCTACGTGAGACAAAGAGAGAGAAGCAGTAGTCAAAAAGGGATCTGTTGTGGAGCTGGTGATCCAAGGGACTGGAGACAGTCCCTCAGAGCTAACAAAGGGATCTCCTCAGAGTATTAACTCCTGCCTGAGCACAGAGGCATCTGTATCTAGGGTGGAATGGAGCTGTGTTTCCCTGACAGAAGCATCCCCAAGCTTTCACACCCTGTCCTCCACATCACGAGCCCACGATGGTGGGAGGCAAGAGTGGGAAGCCACAGGACTGCCTCTACAGGGCAATCCTGAAGAAACTCCAGCCCCAACAACAAGGAGACCCAGGCAGAAATGTATCTCACCTCCTCATCCTTCATTTTGATCAGCTTCTCTGTCTCAGTGTCTGGTGTTGGGAGAGGCAGGATAGGGATAGGGCTTTCTATCCTGTTGTCCTGAGTCAGCTTGCTAGAAAGAAGGAGCACAGAAGTGCAGTCAGTTGAGGTTCGGGCTGGCTGGCATTGGTGGCACTCAGATTAGAATGAGGTCAGGTCACAGAAGTTTTCAAAACAGAAGTTTTCAGGTAGCTAACAGAAAATCCAAAGCAGGCTTACACCAAAGGGGTGGCAGTGGCCAAAGATGCCTGGGCTGAAACTGGGAATTCAAGATGTCACTTGCAGGCATTCACCACTTGGAGTCACCCTTGACTTATTATTGAGTCAATTCTAGTCCTGGAGCTTGGGATCTCTTCCCAAAACCTCTCTCTAGAGGACCCTTATCCTGCTGCTAGGAATGGCCACACTCTGGTTTTAGGAGACTTGTTCACTGGCAAGGAATTAGTCATGGCATGAGAAACAGTACCAAACACAAGCTTTTCTTAAGCTGAGCAGTTGCTTCTTCATTGTGCTCTTCTTTAAATAGCTACACAGCCTACCTAACTAGCAGCTGTGACACTCCTCACAGATCTCTAGCATTTAACATAGTTATTTTGGGAGTCGCTGTTCTCACAGTTGAAAGAGGCAGGCTTGTCTGCCATGCAAAGATAGCGAGATGCACTCTGTGTGTGAGCAGAATGCGCTAACCTGCACGGCTGCACGCATGCAAGACTCTTCCTTGCTGCAGCACAGCCATTTCTGCTCTGCAACGTGGCAGTACAGAGCTATCCTGCCAGTTCAGGCAGGAAGTAAAGGGGATGGTTTAAAACAGATGAGCCAAGACCCAGTTAAAACTAAAATTTGTGACCAGTATTTCAGTCGTGGAAAGGAGACAGGAGAAAAGAAATTTTGAATGAGACGTCTGTGTGTACACTGTCTTCTGTTTTCTGATCACTGTGACTAAAACCACAGAGAATCAAATGCAACAGGAAGACAATGCAGAGAAATCTTTGGAGATGTGTTAAGAGCCTGGCTGATTGCCTGGGCTCTGTTGTCTGAGAAACAGCAGTATCCCAAGGGTCATGCTGACATCTGGACAGAACTTCAGAATGCACACAGCTATTACCCATCCAAGACATAGTTATCCCTTGTTTTATTAGGCTGGATGTATTTCACCAAGTCCTAAGAACACCTCTTCAAAAGAATATCCTGGCCTGTTTCCCAAGATCTGCATGGAGAATCCCCAGCCAGGAGGCATCTCCACCAGGGGTTCAGGCCACATGCTTTGGATTTGCTATACTTCCTGGTGCCATTCCCTAGGCTGCAGCCCAGCACGTCTCCAGCAGACCCACAGCCTCTTGACTGATGAGCTGCTCCAGAGACTGACATCCCTGACCTGGTTGAGGACTCACCTGGTCATTTGCTGGATGCACTGAGCTCGGTAGTTCTCGTAGTGGACATCACAAGTGACATCCTTCAGGTCGTGCATGTGTGTCCGGATCAGCATGTTGCGCAGCTTCACGAAGTCGCAGTGTGCCTGGTTCTCCACTGCAGAGCCACAGGAGAGTGCTTGGACGTCACACCTCAGCGGCCCTCCCACTACCCACACTGGACTAAAACTCTCCCACCCAGGACTCCTTTCCTTATCCTCCCTCCACTCTTCCCCATTACTGCTCAGGCCTCTCCCCCTGGCCCTGGCACAGGTGCAAGACGGTTTATGATTCAGTTTGGCTGAGGGCAATGGTTTCTTCCTAGAAAATAGACTGGCAATGCCCACCATCCCCTCTTAAGAAGCCCCAATCCAAGTGCATTCTTCCATTCACACTAGAGCCTCTCTTCAGCCTGCCATGGCTTCAGAGGCTGGCTGACTGTTATGCCCCCAGTACAGACCTCCTGAGCCAGTCCCAGTGCCTCTGTCTCTATCCTACCTTGTGCCCTGCCATGTGCCAGAGGTGGTAGAGTCAGTCACAGCTGTGCAGAGGTAAGCTCTCTCCTCTCAACCCTCCCTACCTGTCCTTTCCCCATGGCTGCCTGCCTCTTGCTCCCAGTGCCAGCTCCCAGCACCACACTTACCCTCTACAATGCCCCAGGGGTAGAGCCGTCCCCGGACCCGCTGGCCTTTTGCCTCCACCACAGTGTTACTGCCGATGACTGCAAAGGGAGCACTCTCCTGCAATGAGAGGCATTGCTGGGCCCAGCTCAGCCTGGGGCTGCACACAGAACCCTCCTCCAAAGGCCAAGCTCAGGCAGAGTAGAACAGGAAGGTGCTGGTAGGATAGGCACAGGGACATCCACACATGCCACAGCACAGGACACCACAATGCAGTTGCAGAGAAAAGCCTAAGGCACTGGGGTCTGCTGGCAGCCTGATTCCCAGCCTGACCTTCTCAGCCATCCTGAGGGAAACTGTGCCTCTGCAGGTGCCTGCATCCCTTTTTCTACAAAGAAGCCAGAGCAGAGAGGCTGTGACACTGAGCAAGTGGGACAGTGTTCACCAAGATCTTGCCCAGGCAGGGATGTACAGGCTATGCTCCCTGCTGCTCAGAAGGAATAAAAGCCCAATGCAGCTCTCTGACAGAAGAAAGAAGGCCATACTGCATGCACACACAGGTCTGGCTCAGCCTGGAAGAGGGTGAGGCCTGGGTTGTTGGAGCCTCTGGACAGGCCTATGTGACCACATTGTCTTCCCCTGTGCAATTCATGCCACAGTGGTGCCTCGTAACTCATGAATGTCTTGTCCTTGCTGATGGCATTGCTCAGAAATAAGTGCTGAAAAATGCTGCACAACCCAGCCCTCATCTTAAACATACAGGCTGAGGTACACCAAGGGAAAACTGACACTGCCTGGTGGGAGAGCACAAGTGTCATGTCCTCATGCTCCACTTGACTTCATGGCATCAACAAGGACATCAGCTCTTTCTCTTGGCCATCTACCACACGAGCCAATTCAGGCAGGTCTTTGGCACACAGAGGGCAGCTCTGGCTTCTTCTGCAGCAACTTGCTGAGCAGGTTGCTTACCTTCAGCTCTCTGTCTTGCTGCTTGAACTCCTCATCTTCATCAGAATCACACTCGGGAAACTGGTACACTTTAATGCCAAACTTGTCAATCTCTTCCCGGATCTGAGTCCATGCAAGACAAAACCAAAAGGACACAACACTGAAAACCACAGAAGCTGGGTTTATTCCCTGTTTGTGTCACCCTAGGATCACAGGATTGCTGTAGCCTACACAGGGTAAGAGGATTTGCAGTTTCTTCTCGAGCTGGCCTCTCTGAAGGCACCACTTCCCTCCTCACAGCACAGAACTGCTGCAATTAGATTTGCAGGTACTGTCTATGCGTATACATAGAAATACATCCACATTCTATCTATCTCTACCCACCCTCTCCTTCCCCTCCCTCCTCAGCTCATCCCTGCCACCACTGCAGAGAATTTGTATCTCACCCTCTCTTTTAGCTTCCGGATCTCCGAAGGAATCAGGCAGTCAGCTTTGGCAATCAGGGGCACAATGTTGACCTTTTCATGCAGAGCCTTCATGAACTCCACATCCACAGGCCTCAGCCTGCAGGAAGAATGAGGAAGGACACCATTAGCAAGGATGCACTGGGCAGTTCTCCCTCCAGCCCCTTCCCAGCAAAAAGGGAAAAGGACAGCAATGTCACAAGAGCCCGGGGCAGCACTGGGACAGTCCTCAGCTAGAGCAGTATCTTCAGAAAAGCTACCTTGGATTTTAGATGCTGAATGGCTCAGACAAAGGCTGGGTATTTGTTCCCTTGCAGGTCAAATACAGCCCAAGCCACAGCTCAGGGTCTCCCTCCAGCTGTCCTCTGCTGCAAGGCAGCCAACATGGCCCCTCGAGTTGCTCAGGCTGGCACATGAGTCAGCAAGGGCCAGGCACTGAAGGCAGCTTCAAATTCCCTTTCCTACCCATCATTCAGATTTAGCTAGGTAGGAAGACACAAGATCTGTGTGGCATTATTTCCCTGGTTCCCTAGTAGGCTGTAAGATCTGAGGGATGTCACTCTGCACAACCACAGCAAGGGACAGGGAGGTGGGGTGACACCCAGCTGAGGGACAACATCTAGACAGCTCTTCTCCTGTGTTAGCAGTCCTGCCAATACACAAGCCCCTGTGGGGCAATCCTAGGGACTAAGTCCCACCCTGGCCATGGAGTGGGGGCTCTCACCCATGCCCAAAGGGGGAGATGAAGTAGAGGCAGCAATGCACTCGGTTGTCCTGGATGTTCTTCCGGTTCAGGCCACTCTCATCACGGAAATACTGCTCAAACTGCTGGTCAATGTAGTCAGTGATGGGCTTCCAGCTGGGAAAACAAAATCACGTGTTTAAGAGGACAGTGTCTCCAAGTGGCTATGAGAAGGCATCATCCTCTTCCTACTGCCCGACCCCCTTCTGGTGAAGCACCCACAGAAAACAAGACATGACCATGGATTAGGAGGAAGGCAGCGGTGGCTTGCTCACCACTCAGTGTTGTTAACAGCATCTCCAAAGCCTGGTGTGTCCACAATGGTCAGCTTCAGCTTGACGCCCTTCTCCTCGATGTCCACTGTGTGCTTGACGATCTCCACTGTCTGGTTGATTCTCTCTTTGTCAGAAATATGTGAGTTAAAGCAGGCAGTACCACTGGAGATGCCCTCTCACACCCATGACAAGCCAGCTCCCTCCTTATCACTGAGCACAGGGAGTAACATGGCTTTCAAAAACCTCTGATCATCCTCCAAGGGAGTGGTACTATGGGAGGCCAGCAGCAGGCAGACTCAGAATACAGACCTCTGAAGTACTTGGAGCCCAGCAGTTCTGAGCATTTTGCCCACTTGGGACAAAATCACTTGGGAAGGGAAATCCCTATCAGACTCCAGCACCCAAAAGCAAAAGTCAAAGCTCAACACCTCAACCCAAAGGGCTAGCACTGCTCTGTAGCCTCATCTTCCCTTCACAGGACAGAGAAGTCCTACAGCCAAACCCTTTTTGCTCAAATACTAACTAGTGCTTCTGCAGCCAGAGAAGGAGGGCAGAGCACCAAACAACAGTGCTGGGATCTAGCCAGTCTGTAGCTGCCACTGAAGCAAGGAACCAAAGTACTAGAGCTTAGCACAGTCTAGATCTGCAGACACCAGAACTGTTCACCCTGCTTTGTCCCCAACTTACCCTCTGCATTGAGGAGCTTTCTGTCTTTGTAGAGGTCTGTCAGGAACAGGCTATTCACCAGCGTGGATTTGCCCAGACCCGACTCTCCTAATTGGCAGAGTGCAAAGGGGAGGAGGGAAAAGCACATAACAAGACCCACTAATTGACTTACAAATGAAACTGAACAAGGCTTTGAATCCTGAGCCAGAGGAAGCGAGAGAGACAAGCTGTCAGGAGCTGTTTATTGGTATTGCATTTTTCCAGCAGTGGGAGGACTTCTGCTGCAAGATGTCTCAATCCTTGCAGAAATGTGATCTCTTGGCTCCTCTATGCTCTCTCTCCTTCCTTTCCCTTGGCCCCTGCCAGGCCCTGCCTTCACCACCCAGACCAGCCACTCTGTTGGGAGAAGCATGCTGGACTGGGTTAGGAGTGCTCAGGAGGGGTCCACTCCTCCTGGGGGAACTCTCAGTTGACAACATAGGCTGGGGAGCAAAGCAAGGTCTGAGACAAGGACCAGAAGAGAGAGAGGGAAGGATCCAGCCACTAAGGGAAAACCATGTGCCCCCCATATGGCCCAACACCCTCCATCCATGGGCAGTCTCACCTGCAACCATCAGGGTGAAGTCGAAACCCTTCTTCACTGATTTCCGGTGGACCTGGTTGGGCAGAGTGGCAAAGCCCACGTACTGCTTCTCATGGTCCTGCAGGGCAGAGGTGGATGGGAGCAGGTCAAGGTGTGGCACCCCTCTTCCTCAAGCCTCACACAGCATCAGGCAACTGGACTCAAAAAGCCCAAGGCAGAACCAGGGGCTGGAAGAGAGGCTGGTCCCTATCCTGGCAATGGTGTGGGTCAGGGCACACATCTCCTCTAGGCTGAAGAACTTCTGCCCTTCCTGCAGGTGGACACCAAGGGCTACCTGCTGCCAGGCACAGCCCTGCTCAGCTGCTCTCACCAGCCAACAAGGCCCAGCAGAGAGAGCAGAAAAGCAGAGGTACATCCTGCTGTTTCCACCAGAAAGTACATCTGGCCTGCTACTGACACACAACCTTCCTAACTCTTTGTTTCTCCTGCATGGTTGCAGGCTCCCTTCACAAGCAGGGTCACCAAATGCCACTTCTCCCCAGGTCTTTCAGAGTCATTTCTAAATCCCTCCCTCCAGAGCTGTGAGTGACAGACAGAAAGCTCTCTGTCACTAGCGCTCCAGGGTTTGTGCGGTCCTGAGCTGTGACTAGAGGAAGGTGCAGTGGCTCCTGCTTGACCTAAGTGGGGATTATTTCTTGCTGTGTCACATCCACTCCTGGCTGAGTAAGAGGAAATCCTGAGTAATCCCTCAGTATTATTTCTGAAGAGCCAGAAGTTCAAGGAGCATGGCTAGTGGGAAGATGCCGAAGTATTGATAACACAGGCGAGATTCTTTGGGTGATGGCATTTCACTACTGGAGTGTTAGCTACTGCCTAACCACCCCCTAGATACAGCCTCCTGTCACTCAGTGCTCTCTTGCAGCACCAAAGCCACAGCCACCCCACAAGTGTGGCACATGCTGTGTACAAGTACACCAAGTGCACTCAAAGAGCAACATGAGCAGCGGTGGGTTTCAGGAGCACATGGTGTGCATGCCACAGCCAGGAGCAACCAACCATGCAGCCAGCACTCTCCCAGGGGCACACACCCTGGGCATCCTGAAAGGTGCACATGGCTCACCTGCAGGCTTCACTGACCTGCTCCAGGTGCTGCCCTCAGGATGGGCTCAACACAGTCCAGTGCTCACAGCTCAGGCACCATCCAGCCTGGCCGCTCCATCCACCTTCCACTGAGCACATCTGGTCTTTCACAGCCTACAGCTCTGCAGCAGTACATTCCCCTTCCCAGGGCCACTGCAGAGACTTTGGCAAACACTTCTTTTCTCACACACCTTCCAAGCTAGACCCAAGGGGAAGCAGTCACTCACAAATGCCTGAGCCAGAGACATCCACACCACTTTTCAACATCAGTAAAAATAAGCATCCCCTGGGATTCACACCACAGGCAAAGCCATGGAGATAGGGTTGGTTTTGAGGAGCTCCTATCTCCCACCTGGCCTTGGAAGCCTTCAAGCATACAACTGTCCTCACCCTGCAGCTCTCTGGTGCTGGTTCTCCAGACACAGCAGGGAAGACCTCTGTTTCTAAACTGAACTATCTCCATTCCTGGAACATGCACACAAAAGAAACACAAATCACAATCTAATACATTTAGCTTAGGGCAGTGCTGACTCACACCTATTTCCATACTGCAAGTGGGCAACACAGCTCCTGAGCAGCCCTCTGCAGCCTCTGGCTGCCTGTTCACATGTGAACACTCTCAGGCATCCACAGCCATGCAAACTGCAATGTCCTGGTGGGTACATACAGCAGGGAGAGCACAGAGCCTCCTCCTTCCAATTTAGAGTTGATCTGAAGCTGCCCACTCAGATGGGGCTGACACAGCTGATGGCCATTGTGGGCCAATAACTCTGCTACCTTCCAGAAATTCAAGTTTGGTTTGGGTCTCAAACTCAGTCACTTTAGCCCTAACAGAGTCACCATGAGGTCTGGTCTCCCTCACCTCACCCCACTGCTGTTTCACCCACCCCACAGTCCAGAAGGACAGGAAGGGACAGAGCAAATTGAGAGAAGTAAGGAGTATTAGAGAGCACTCAAATTACTCCACTGGGAGCTCTAATGGCTGAGGTGAAAGGCAGAGGCAGCCCAAACAGCAGTGCAGCAGGCAGTGAAGAGACATCACGGTGAGAAGTGATGGCAGCTCTGTCAAGCTGCATACAGCAAAGCAGCACCTGCCTAGGGGACGCTGCCAACTGCCACCCAAAATGCTCAGTAAAGGGTAAACACGAGGTGTGCAAGGCAGGGTGAGCTCAAGACAAGAAGAAAAACGGCCCCACCCAGGCAGTGTCTTTTAGTACCAGGGCTACCTCCTAGCTGCTTTCCTTTCCGGGAAAACACAACCAAAGCCAGCACCTCCCAGGGCATGCACCAGTGCTCAGCAAGTGACACAAACATACACCTGCCCTTCCCCTTCTGCTTCTCCTACAGCCAAGCTTTGGGTTGGAGCAGGAAGAGACCTGCCCCAATCTTCACCAGCCTTTGGAAAGAAAACAATCACCTGCTCTCTCCAGTGACTTGGCGTGTGAAATAGCCCTGGTAACGTGCTAGTAAAGCCCTAGCTGAGGCTTGGGGTGTGTTTCTCCTGTCTCCTCTGGGTTGTAACCTGGATGACTAAGGGATGACAACAGAGACACTGAGCTGAGCTCTGGTGCAATTCCACTTACTTCAGCCAAGCATAACTGGCTGAACCTGATCTCTTGTTTCTGTTCAGCCCAACCAAGGAAGCCTAGATTTACTGTGCCTCTGGTTACCTCCCCACAGCTCAGGGGAATCACCACATTTGGAATGAGTAAATCCTGGCTGGTGCAGGATGCTGTCCTTCACCTATGGCTTGTGGTTAATTTCCCTTGCAGCGAGGAAGGTCAGAGCTGAGCATAATACCAAGCGAAGAGCATCCCTTGCAGTGACAGGCAACCAGAGTCACAAGGGGAGATGCCCTGTTCCCAGTCATGCCCCCATCTGACCAGCCATAATGTACTACAGAACCCTACCAGGAGCAGCATGTCACTCAAAGGTGAAGGCTAGAGATGTAGGGGAAATTGTGGGGAGGATTCTCTTTCTTCTAACAGGCTTCTCTCAGGAACAATGGTGTGGTCCCTGCACCACAGCCAACCTAGACCCACAGTTCCACATCTTGGCTTTGAGACATCCAATGTACACTTCCATCCCACCCACATTTGGGCACTGCAACAGCCATGTGCCACTATCTCTGCTAGTGTGACAACAGCAACATGGCACCTAAGGAGCCCAAGCACAGTGTCTGCCTTGCTCAAAGCTCTATGTCACCATTTCCACTAGGACCCAACAGAGATGCTATCTGCAGAGCAACTATATATGGGATACGAAACGCTGAAGGGGGAATACAGGGCTGAGAGGGCTACTGAAGGAGACAGCTAAAATCCATTAATTAGATGAGAGACTTGGATCAAACCCCACTCTGCCCACTCCTGACCCTCACAAGCCAGCTCCCATCAAGCTGACACAAGCTGGGACAGCTGCTCGGTCGCTGCTCTCTGCTTCCCTCACCAGCCCCAGCTGTCGGGAAGGGGCCTCGGCCAGCTGAGCCAGTGGCATCCTGCTCAGCCAGTGGCATCCTGCTCTGCCAGTGGCGCTTTGGCACAGCGAGCCCTTCTCCCAACCACCTCCTCCATGTGGTGCCTTTGTTGCCAATGGCATCCCACTCTCACGTGCCTGGGAACGTGCCCCACGCACTGCAGTGGAGATTACCAAGAGATGTTGTTGACCTCTGAGGCCCTGTTACAAACTAGAGCACACCAAGCCAACCCAAACCTGTGTGTGCTTTCCCTCAGCACATGCCTGCTGGTTCACTGGACATCACAGTAACGTGTCCTGTCTTCACATCCTCCACTACCTGGCCAAGGAGGCCAGGGCTCCCTGACAGGCTGTGTTCTCCATGGGAGTTCAAGCCAAGGAACAAAGCACTGAGGGATTCAAGTCCTGTTCCTGTGGTTCCTGTCAAGGGTAGAAACACTCGAGATCTGTGCACAGAGAAGCCATCCCTAGTAGCAAGTGTCCACAGAGCTGTATCTCCAAGGCAGGGCACAAAGCACAGCCTCCAGTGATCCCATCCTTCCCAATTCCCTCCTTGCCTCTCTGGTGGATTTGCTGCTTAAACCAATCCAGATCTCGTGTGACTTCACCACTCAGCCTGGGGATAAACGGGGCCTCGCTGGGTATATTCAGAAGGGCTAAAATTAAACATCACGGCACCACAGAAAATCTGAAGAATAGCCCCTGCCACAGGCCTGGAGCAAACCCCAGAAATGAAGCTTTTGCTGGGATCCAGGTGCCCTTGCTTCCACTTTACAGGAGGAGCGCCTTGGCGCTACATGCTCCAGCACAGGCTGTCCAGCTCCCTCCCGGGCGGCCCTTCCTCCAGCCGTTTCCCCCTCGCTAGGCACAGCAGCCACATCCGCGCCTGCACAGCCCAGTCCCAGAGGAGAGCAGACCCGACCCTTCGCTTCCTTTCACTGCTAGAAAGCTGCATAAATTCAGAACGTCAGCAGTCCCCGGGGCATCTCCCGCTGACATCTGCTGCCTTGGGCCTGGGGCTGGCCACGGGAGTATCAGCAGCCACTCGCCCCCTACGGCTCGCTGCAACAGAAGGAAAACCGGCTAGCAAACCCCAGCGTTAACTAACACAAACCAGGCTCTGTTCGGGCACACAGGCTCCAGCTCCTGCCCTGGCCCCCCCGTCCGCACGCCATTCAGACAGAGTCTCTGCATCAAATAACCTCACAAAACCGTCGTGCATCTCCCAGCTGTCCAACGCGCCCCTCGGCCCTGTGCCCGCAGGGGCTGCCGCCCTGCTTTCTGTCCCCGCCAGCTCTCCCTTACCGGTGGCTTTCCGCTCCTCTGCTCCTCAGAGGTCTCATCTTGTGCCGCACACGTCTTCTCAGGCACCATCCTCCCCCCTCTTGTCCCCGCTGCTCCTGGCTTGCACAGTGCTATAAATACATCCCCGTACCTTCAGCTTGGCCGGGTGGCTTCGCTGTGTCTGCGTCCGCGGGGAAAGCAGCCGCTCCACCAAGCGCTCCTGAATAATGATCGAATCCATGAGCGCGGCCGGCAGGACGGACAGCCACGGCGGGCCAAGGAAAAAACACCCACCCCATGTGTTCCCTCCCAGCCTTCACTAAATCCATGCGGCAGCCCCCCCCGCCCACACGCATGCACACACAGGCAGGGCTGGCTCAGCTCGCAGCGGCCCGGCAAGGCGAGCGGAGGTGAACGCGCTCCCGGCAGCTGCCCGGGATTTCCTGCCGCCGCCTGTGCCGCGGGAGGAGCCTGCCAGCGAGGACAAGGACAAAAGCCACCGCGGCCGCAGGCCAGAGGCAACGTCTCTCGCTCTGCCAGTGTCCTGCGGAGAGGCTGTGCACGTACCGGATGCTGTCCCAGCCGCCAGTCTAACTCCCTTTGTCAGATGGGCTTATTCAGCTGGAGGATTTCCTAGAGATCCCCACAGACACGGTCAAGACAAAGGTTTGCTGCCAGAAAGCCTCATCTTGGTGACAATGTACTGCACTTCTGTTTGTGTGTGCAAAAGTCTAATGGGTCTGGAAAGCTCCACCAAGAGCAGGGTCCAAACCTAGCCCCAGACCCCAGTCCTTATTGACATGGATCTGCCTCCACGTAGTGCAGGTCCATCTGTTGTCTAGTTCAGGCTCTATTGCAGCCTCATCTCTTAACCCAGCTAGAACAGCAGCTAATGTATTCCAGACCTTCCAGCAACCACCCAAGCTCTGAAGTGCCACCTGTGCATTTGCTAAGCATAAGAACCCAGCCTAGCATGAATAGGGAAGGCATTCAAACCTCATGCTTGGGTTCTGAAGCCAGGTCTAAGACCTGCTTCCCAGCTCTTCTAGGCAGCCATAGAAACTGAACAGGAACTTGTCTGAAACAGACAGAAGCTGATCATCTCATGTAATCACATGATTCCAGAAACTGGGGGGTTAATATCACAGCAGGCATAATAAAATCACACAGGATAGCAGCACTGGTGGTGCTTGAGGAACCTGCCACCTGCCACACAGGTTCCTGGGCAACTTTCTGCAGCCACAGTCCTGCCTCACCCTCAGCCAGAGCTCCTGCTGCTGCTCTGGGAACCACAGGTCTCCAGCAGTGGCTCCACAGAACCCAGGGCAACCCAGGGCCTCCATCATGCACCCCAAGTGTGGTTGACACCAGGTTCTGTTACAAGGTACCAAGGTACTGCAAGGTCTCCAGTAGCCTGAAGTCTCATGGCAGATGTAAGAGTGGAAAAATCTTGGAAACACCACATGCTGAGAAAAAAAGGAAAAGAAGTTTTACCTATGCTACCATCCTGCACACTGAGGGAAGGCAACCTCAGATGTTGCAGGTGCAAGGTCCTAAAGGCTGAGAAAAATAAATGAAGGGAAACTGGGAAACATTCCCAGAGCAGGAAAACTGCTGCCGTATAGCCGCTGTCACGTTGCATGCACAAAGCCCTTTCCCAAACCACCCTGGTCTGCCAGTAGCATCCTTAAATTGGGTTTTGTTCCCAATTGTTTCTGTGTGCAGCAGTCAAACTGGAGGCTTGGACTGAGATCCAAGTGTGGCAAGAACTGCCACCTCTCAGAGGATGTCCCCTTTGGACAGCTCAGTCCATGTTTTACAGCTCTGCTCCATTCCTCAGGGAGCCAATAACCCTACACCATCCTCCTAGCCCAGTCAGGCCATCCTCATGACAATATTAGGGTTTTTTTTTCCCCTTCTAGATTCACATTACTTAATCATCACTTTGCTGACTGGAAGGCTCCGCCACCAGGGTGTTCAGCTTGTGCACGACTGAGGAACAATGAGGGTACCACACTATCTGCACTGAGCAGCAAGAGGAATATTATCCAAACCTACTTTAAATAGCACAGAGGTTTCACCAGTCCTTCCACATCATAAACCATGAGAGCAGTGAGCAAACCCTTTCCCAGTCCCCATGAATTCTCATGCCTTAGTAGACCCTTGTCTTAGGGTTACAGGCCACATGGCCACCAACCACAAGCATCTTCCAAGGGCAGATGGAGACATGTTGTGTCCCCACAAGCCCACTGGCCCACTGCACCAAATCACAGCATTCTTCTGAGCTGGGATCACAGATGAAGTCAACAACGATTTGGTTGCAACAAAACCAGAGTGTTGCTGATGGTCTCGGGCTGTGCTGACAGTGTGGGAAGGAACAAGGAGATACTGCCTCCCGAGTGCCTTGAGCTCTCACACATCACACCTGCTCTAAGGACTGGCAGGCAGGGAGGAATCTCAGCCAGCAGACCATGCCTGGGAACACAGAGACCAGCTTTGAAGAACAAACCAAGAAGGGCTGGCCTTGCTTACAGAGCACCTGAAGGCTGAGTTGTCAGTGCTGTGGCTTTCAAAAATGTTAAAGGAGGGTGGACTGGTCCCAGACTCAGGATCCTCTGCCTCTCCTAGAGATGTTCATCTTGGCTCCTCTCCTATCAAGAGTAACTATACCAGAAATGACAAGCCAACAAGAAGACACATTTGTGTGCCTCTGGTGTGCCCAGACACACCCAGAGCTGTTGGCTTAGAGTGGTCTGTGTGCAACTTTGCCAGAGACAGACACAAAAAACCCAAACAAACAAAACCACCACCACCAAAACCCACAACACAAAACCCACCACCAAAAAAAAAACCCAACCCCAACCTCTTATTTTGCCCCTGTCCTTTCTAAGTGCCTCCCTCTCTTTCCATGCAGACCCTGGAAATGCCCACTGTAAACTCTGGCCTGCTCCTCTCCAACAAGAAATCTGATGTGTGACGTCCTTTAGAGAAGAAAAATAGTGCACAGGAAGTCTCACATGGTATGCAGCAAGGAAATGCATGTC
The DNA here is from genome assembly GCF_026170545.1 of Melanerpes formicivorus. Classification (NCBI taxonomy): domain Eukaryota; kingdom Metazoa; phylum Chordata; class Aves; order Piciformes; family Picidae; genus Melanerpes; species Melanerpes formicivorus. Next base: position 2,568,964 of record NW_027142388.1, on the reverse strand, counting down.
TTCACTCATTCAAGACCTAGAGCAAAACCCAAGTGTTTGCATCCACTGGCTTGTGGCCCACCTGTACCTCTAAGCTCCTCTCCAGGCAGGTGCCAGCAGCAGTAGCAGCTCAGGAGGGGAGCTGGCAGCAGAATTCAGGTTTGTGATTGTCAGAGCAGAGTTCTGCCCAGTCCCAACCTGCTGACCACCTAGCAAGGGAAATGCAGACTTGGGGTGCACCAAGCCCATCCCAGCTCATAGACCAGCTCTTCTTTGTCAAACTGTGACAGCAAAAAAGAAAGGCAAAAAGCAATCTGTGAACACTGTCTAGCACAGCCTGGCTCTTTCATGCTGCTGCTGTGTCGAGCACTTGCTCACTAACAACACGGCCACGGCAGAGCCAAACCCACCCTTCTGCAACATCTCTGTCCTCTGGCTCATCAAAGTCAGCTTGGGGCAAACCCTGACCAGAGCTGCTCTAGGCAGGGATGACAGCACATGTGGGCAGAGCTGTAACTATACATTAACAGCAACAAAGAAATGTCCTACTTTTCCCTTTGTTATAAGGGAATTCTGGCCTGCTGTGCTGGATGTGGGCTTTACAAAGAGAAGAGAAAATGCATGATTTCATGGTTTTAGATAAAAACTCAGCAGAAGGCAAAATGCACCACTGGGCAGCTGCCTGGAGCACAGAAATGTTTCCCCAGAGCAGTGCATCAGCCTTGGATGGCAGGCAGGGGCAGACTCCCCACTGTGCTCCAGACCAGCCGCAGGAACAAAGAACAAGGAGATCTGCTTCACCAGCAGCACTCACCCTGGGCAGGCACAGAGACACCCAGGGCTGGGCTGCATCACGAGTGAGGAAAGCAGCCAGTGCTCAGGACCTGGCAGTGGCAAGGGGCAAAGAACTGCCACACAGCTCCCTGCAGTGGGCAGATGCAGAGGTGACAAGCAACAAGCAGCAAGGACGCAAGGATGAGTGGGGAGAAACCGATGCAGATCAGAGATGGGGAGAGGAAATTCTGTCCTTGGTTACACATACACCCTTCAGCCACAAAAATCAGAGCCACACACACCTTCCTCCTGGCAGGCCCCAGCTCCCATCAAAGCTGGGCTTTCTCCTCTGCACCCTCCACGCTGGGCTTTTGCATCAGCTCAGCAATGAGCAACAGAGATACTACAAACAGGAGCTAAATCCAGAGGTCCAGGTGTGAAGAGCTCTCCCCTCATCAAAGTGAGTGTCTAGGGGACGAAGCACAGTGCAGGGACACAGGCCCCAGCCAGCTCAGAGGAGAGATCCTCCACCTGCAGGGCAGATGGTTTCTGGCAGAGGTGCTAGGGCCTAAAGACTGCAGTGCTCAACCTCCAGACCTGGTAAACACCCACAGAAAGAAAACCTTCAGCCTGGTGCAGACAGACATTCTTGAGCAGCACCAAGTCAATGAATAGGGTCCCAACAGTGATGCTTCTGGCCAGGTTGGAGCAGCTCTGTATATCCATGGCTCAGCAGGGTCAACTCAGTCACATCACAACAGTGTTTATGTTTTACTCTGAAGCAGACAAAGCTATTTTCAGAATTTGTCACAGAAGGGAACTTTGGTTCCAGGCTGTTTTCTGCTGGGACAGGAAGGGCAGTTCCAGAGGAACCATTTGCTCAAGTTGAATAGGAGCAGCAGCAGGCAGTAAATCCATGCCCAGCTTGGGCCAGGGCAATGGAGGCTGAGGAGCTGTGGCTATCCTCCCTGCAGGTGCACAGCTGGAAATACCCACAGCTCAGTTCTCACATTCTCCTCCTGCTGCCTTCTCTGCCACTACATAGAAATTCAGTGCTGACTTCAGAGAGATGAATTGCACAAGGTTTGGACACTGCATCACAGTATCACAGTATAACTAAGGTTGGAAGAGACCTCGAGGATCATCGAGTCCAACCTGTCACCAACCTGTCTGCTGCATCAGCAGCAGAGCTATACAGTCACCTTGAGGATCCTACTGACCTGACCTAAGAGAAAATGCCTTGCTAATCTAAACTCTGAAGATTAATTTAGCCTTGAATTGGCAAACAAGTATCTATGGAAATGGTTACTGGCAGCATCAGAGCCCTGACACTTGAGCTAGGCTCCATCCTTTGACACACAAGTCAAGCTTTCTTTTCCACTCACGGATCACAGCTGCTTTGTCACATAATCCCTCCAGAAATCTACCAGATTCCATTTTAATGGTATTTGTGTTCCCTGCTTCCACTTGAAGTACCTCAGGCTTGCAAAGAGGCACAGTATGACTCATGAGATGCCTCCACTTCCAGCTCTGAAAAAGGATCAAGGACCATAAATTGCCTGCTGCCTGTTTAAACTCATGACTCCCTCTGGAGCAAACTGACAGCTCTCATCACACCCAGCTCCTCTGCTCACCATTACTGCAAAATGTAACATATGGGGCAGCTGTGGAGCTGGCTGGAGCTCTTCCACAAAGCGCCTGCTCGCTCTCCTCTCTGCAGAGGCACTTCCAGCCAGCCTGCCCTGGTGCCGTACCGACACGTTCCACGTGAGGGAGAAGCTGGCCTGCAGAAGAGCAGGTCCTGCAAGCAAGTGGGCTGAGCTCAGGGGGCATCCCCTGACCAAGGCCAGGCAGAATCAATTGGCAGATTAAGTTTGCAACCCTCGCTGCTTCCCCCCCTCACACAGGGAGACAGGCACTGGCACCTCCAGTTGTGAACACATTCAAAACCTTGGTGAAGAAGAAAGGTTTCCAAATTCCAATAGCTGGTTCAAACAGAAGGAGAAATCAAGTGGTGCAGGAAAGTCTGCAGCAGTCTCTCAGCAATTCTACTGATCATATTCCCTCTGCTTCATCCTCCAGCTCTGCAGCACAAATCAGGCTTAAACAGATTCCCTGCCTCTCACCACAAACCAGAGCAGAGCCCTGCCAGCCCCAGGAAGCTGGGAACAGGAATGCTTGGGAGACGAACAGGTACATGTGACTCCATGGCACGGATGCTGGCTGGCTGGGAGCTGTTTGGTGGAAGAAGGTGAAAGATAATGGCGATTTATCCTCTGAAATGGAAGGACACTGCTTCTCCAGCTCTCAAGGTCTTCATCCAAATGACAAGAACAGCAGCAGCTGTTGGAAGCTCTTGGTGCACATCAACACACATGAACAGAAAAAGGGTGGGAATGGGATGCTACAGAAGATCCACTTTAAAGTTACAGGTAGTGGTCCCAGTCCTGCGATCCTTACTCACCGAGTAGTCCCTTTGAAATGGAGACGACTGCTCATGTGAGTAAGGGATGCAGGATCAGGCCTCTCTACCAAAGATGAATCCTGAACTGGAGAGGACATCATGGCCTCTGAGCATTGCAAGACACTCATGCCTGGTCCAGCAGGGGCTAGCCCAAGAGCATTGCCAGGGAAAACAGCCCACACCTGAAAAAGCACACCAAGCACCAAACATGGAGAGCAAGGCAGCAGACAAGCAAAGCTGGAAAAGGGATGCTCCACTCAAGCAGGAGTGCTCCTGGTCCATCCCCAGTATGCCCATCTCAGACACTCCCAGCTCTGCAAGGTCTTTCCTAATCCTGCCGTCCTCCCAGCAGGCTCCTGAAAACAGCATTAGGAGAACAAAAGCCAACTGTACTGGGACAGCTCCCAGTCTCTGCCTGCATCTCCCAGCTACAATTAACTTAAGTTTAGGAGTAGCTGATGCCCACCAGGGAGGAGAATAAGCCCAGTCTTAGCTCACCAGGTTATTTTTTAATTCCATTAGTTAAGGGGAAAAAGGCAGCTCTGAAAAGCAGCCTTCAGTCCTGGGAGGCATCCAAGGAGACGAAAGCCAGCCTCAGTCTGTGTGAGGTGTAACTCCAAACAGCTCTGCAGACTGCACCTTCCAAGGCCAGACTGGTGCTTTCCATGACAAGGAGACAGAGTCACCTCCTCCATCCTAGGGAGTCTCCTGTAGGTCTCCCTCAAGTATTCAGACCCCCAGCTCCCACTTTCCATCCCTGCTATCAGCTGTCCCTGTGCAGTCACACTGCACTAACACGAAGCACAGTCCTTGTGTGTGCTCACAGAGATTGTAGAGGCACATAGGGACCTTCCCCTTCCTTCCTTCACCTTGCACCACCAGCCCATTTGACCAAGATGAGCCTGCTGAGAGGCTGCCAGCCAGACATTTACCCTCCTCCCTTTGTAACTGCTTCACCAAGACATGACACAGATGTAAAGTGCTGCCCCTTGGAGCCTAGCACAGGCCAGCCTCCCCAGCAAACATATTTGTGTGGCTTCCATCTCAGCTCCCTGTGACGTGCATTGGACCATCTGCCACCCCAGAGGAGACCCCTGGGAGCCCATTTCCCAGCCCTGCCATATGACCAGTCTGTACAAACCTCACTGCCCACATCAGCTTGTCCAGGGCTGGGCCCTGTGTGGAGACTAGAGTCTGCCTTTGCAGATGGATAATTAGATTCCCTTTCCATTTCCTTCTTCCTCCTGATGGTTTTTCTGGCTGGCAGTTCCCCCGCAGCCCTGCACAATCCAGCAGCATTAGTCAGAGGGAAATTCTGCTCCTTTCCTCTCCTGGATGTTGCTCTCGGTTCAGTATAAACAGCAGAGTAAAGTGTGCAACACTTGAAGTGTTTCGTTGCAGAAGCTTTTGTCCTTTTCAGGCTGGCAAAGGTCACTTTCCCTCCCACACCTGCACCGTGCTCCTTCTCCCCAGGTGACACAGAAAATGCACATGATTAAAGTGAGTGTGAGGTTGTTGGCAACGGGGAGCAATTAGCTAATTATCAGCAGGAATAAGCCCTGAGCTGCACTGAGGTTTTAGCACACTTCAGTTTATGATCAGTGCTGTAAAACAACCCTTTTGGGTAGGACCTGAAAATAAAGAAATCACACCTGACTAGCAGCAATGGTGTGAGGTGCTCTCAGCAAGAGCTCACAACACTCTCCTGCAGGAAACTTGAGAAACAGATGGGAGGAACGATGAAAGCAGGGTAAATCAACATAGAGAAGTCTGTGCCCAGATGAAACATCTGCAGTGATCCTCACTGAGCATACAAGCTGCCTGTCCTCCCCCACTGCCACTATACAGTGGCTTCCTGGGAAGTTCTGATGGGTGCAAAAGCATTCCCAGGCCCTACAGAGAGACACGCTTCAGCTCCACTTGGAAGGACAGGTGAAAAGGAGTTATCCTGCTGATCCTTCTTCACAAGAGATGCAGAGACTGAAGTTTTCAGAGATGATCTGTTGGTTCTGATCTCTTGTACACCGTAACACAGCATGTCTCCATGGACAATGTCCTGAGCCCATGCAGAGCACTGTGGGTCTCACGGACCTCTAATGCAAACCACTGAGGCCTCCAGCAGCTCCACACTGCTGCCTGGGCTGGGTAGTTTCTCCTCTCCACCTCACTGCAAAACCCAGACAGCTGCCTGCCCCATGAAGGGAGCTTCTAAAGACTTTTGGAAGATTTCAAGAGCTTGCTGAAGACTCCCTCTCCTCTGATCCATGCCAGCCTGTTGCTGGCTACCCACCAAGTGCCGGAGTGTTACCCAGCTGTGCTGCTGGCAGGCCATGAGGCCCAAGACACTGCAGCCATTGAGCAGTCGGTGCCTCTTCCACCACTTGTGGCCTGGCACACCATGCACAGCAGTGACCACACTGGATCAGAGCAGCAGCAGTGTGGCACAAAGGGTGTCACAGCCCTGGCTGTCCCCAAGAGCTCCATGGCACAGCTGTGTTGTGGGCAACAGACATAGCTATGGGACCAGCCAGGCAGACACAAAGCCTGGCAGTTTACTGCATGAAAGGAGGAGAAAAGGTAAGGGCTGCAAGGCAGCAGACAGCTGTGCTCATCCTACATTTCAAAGACTGTCAACATTTTTTTACAGCCCAAGGCTTATGCAGCTCAGGCCAGCAGAGAGAGGCTGGGGACCAGCATTCACACCTGCTCCTTGTACCCTGCCCGTGCTGACAGTGGGGCCATGGCTGGGGATTATGCTGTCAGAATAATCAAAAAGGGAATAAAAAGATGCTCTCCAACACCTTCCTTTCCCCTTCTCCCCCATCTACTTGCTCCAGCAAGCATCAAGCCTGGTTACACCTTGGCTATGCAAGTCACCACCTTTCTGTGCCCTGCAGTGTGACTGGAGTTTCACATTTGTTAAATGCTGTGATGATGATGGGAGAAAACACCATGCCACTCAAGATCTACATCAAATTCTGCTGTCAAAGGGAATTGAAAGAAACTTTCTTCCAAGCTTAAGAATAATAGTAACTGCTGTGTTGCTTCTCCCATCAAAGATGTTGACCAGTACGGGGAAAATGAGAACAGTTAGCCTGAGTCTGTAATGAGAGCAAAAGACCATCTTGGATGGAGAAATAGCTGGCTCAGTCTTAGCAGAGACCATGCTGGATAGCAGAGCTACTCATGCTCTTCCATAACGCAGGTGTGATGATGTAAGGACTGGAACTCACAGAGAGGATGACCACATGGATTATTTAACCAAGACTGATGGACACTAACAGGTCCTGATGTCTCTGCGGTACCCAGAGGAACATCCTGTCTGAGTCTGCTACAGGAAACTGGGCACTGGGCTGGGAGCTCAGCTCAATAGTTGCAGTGCTTTTCTGCAACAGAGAGGTGATGAGAGACACCACAGCACCGAGCCATAAGCCAGCGTGCCCTGTCGGCACAGCAGCCTCCCTTTGCTTTGGTCCAGCCCCTAAAGCAATCTGCCACTGATGAGCCAGGACCCCAGAATTAACAGCTACCCAGCCCTCTTTCTTTCTGTACTGTACAGAGAAATCTTTACCTACACAGCTTTTTCTTATCTACATGCTGCTTGGGGAAACCATGTACCCCCTGCCCTAGAAAGGAGGAAGATGTGCTGGTGCTTCCTGCAGAGCCCTGGTCAGCACAAAAGCACAGAGCAGACAGGGGAGATAGAAACAGCAGTGTGTGGCACGGCAGTGTCTAGGTGGCTTCTGAAAATGGTAGCAGAGGGAGGAAAGGGAAAAGGGCTAAGGAAGTACTGGCTCTGTCTAGCAGCTGAACTGCAGGACTTTGCTGCCTCATTTCACTGGCCACACCGGGCTCAGGAGGGACACCAGTCCTCTCACTCCACAGGAGGCTTCGTGCTTTGAAACAGGTTGCTTAATTCCTGGCAATTTGAGTTCGGCAACTACCCTCTTCCTGTGATTGCAGCTTCTTTCTTGGGTACACACAGTGCTTTTCAGAGCCATAAGAGCTGTTATGCTCCTCTCAGCCTGCAGCCAGGCCCTGTCACTCCTCTCAGTGATTCCTCCCTTTTGAAGAGCTGGTGTCTGTGGTGGATTCACAGCCACGACAGAGAATAGCAGAATGTGCACAAAGTTCTCCTTTCCTTCCCAACAAAATCTTCATCAACTTGCTTGGAGAGAGATGAACCTGGTTTCCCTGGAGAATAGTGCTCCTAGGTGAGAAAGGATGAAATGTTTGGACATACCATAGACAAAATGCAGCAGCAGCCAGCTGGACAAAACTGCCACAAAATCAAAAGCCTGGAGCATCCTCCACAGCTTCATGGAAGGAATTCTTCCCAACATGATCTTCTACTACTGCCCCAATCCCATCACCAGCTTCACAGTCCATCTATGGTTTTGCACACCCCAGCACCACCCACATTGCTCTGGAGAGGGCAGCTCTGAACCACTCAGCAGGCACCTCCCTCTCAGCCACACTCAGCTCTGCACCAGTGCAGTACCAATGCTGCAACCAAACCTCAAGCCCATTCTGGCAAAGAGAGGCTTTCTCCAAAGCCTCTCCTGGAACCAGCATATATAGTGCACAATTCACACACGGAGGCCTCCCTCACTTCTACAGCCTGACTTTTCTGTCACACATTGCCAAGCAGTCCCTCTCAGCCCTACTTTGCTGAACTCTTTCCAAGACATAGTTCTCTCCTCAAAGCCCCAGACAGAGTGACACTGCCATCCTGGCCCATTACAGCCCTGCTCCAGTCACCTCGAGGCCACTGCTGGGCACTTCATTGCAGGGCACACACCCAGCCTGGGCACACAGCTTCAGACCACACACAGGGCATGGGGCAGCCATGCTGATGAGCACTGGGATGTGAGAGGCCAGGAGACTCCTGCCTCCTGCAGCTACTCAGCCCACCAGGAAAAGCTGTATTTGGGCAAGCAGGACCTGCTCCAAAGACCTCCCACAGCGAAGGAAGAAACAGCAACTCTGCCACTGGGCTCCCAGATAGCCCCGAGCCAGAGGAGGCTCTGAGCAGTGCAGGGGGCTGGGCACAGAGCCCCCATTCCAGCTCCAGAGCTGACAAACATCCTGCTGTCAGCAGTGCCTGCTACAAAGGCTCATTTGTTCTGACACACGAGCCCCTTCCAGGCTGCTGCCCCAACACATCTTCTTTATTGTGCCCTCCTGACCCCAGCAACAGGCAGAGCTCGGGGCTGAATGGCTCCTTTCTGGGATGCTGCTGGGGCTCACACACAGGAGACTGCAGATGGGAGGACACTGCCAAGGTCCTGAGCCCTGCCAAGCAGCAAGCACTGGCATCATGTGTCCTTCACCACTGACAGCAGCACAAGCCTCCTTTGGGGCTCTGCTGGCCCAAACCCTTTCACAGACATGGCAGAGCTCCTCTGTCACCCAACCAGCCACAGTCACCTGCCACTGCATGCCAGTGCTGCAGGCACTGCTGCAGGATGCTGAGCAGAAGGGACAAAAGCAAAATTCCTGCTTGTCTGTGCACTTTCATGTTGTTCCATCATGTACAGACCTGGAGACAACTCTGAGGCAGGAAGGAGGAAAATGGGACTGTAAACTCTTGTCCCTACCATGACAGTTATCATGGGGGATGTGTTTCCAGTCCCTGCTCCCAGTGCAACAGGGAAGAGGGGCAGGAGGGATGAGAGAAGTCTCTTGGCTACATCTCACAAATGGTTAAACTCTCCCCATTTAGCAGTAGGGAGAGAGGATTTATCTCCAAGCAAGAGCCTTGATACTACCTGGGATGAGGCCAAGAGAAAAGCAAATTCCTCCAGTGAACTTACCCCCCCCCCCATACAGGGATTTTCCTCTACATGCACAGGGACATGAGAAAAGACTGCTTTTATTTTCCCACCCATAGCCCAACACAGCTCAGCATCTCTTCAGCTTGAGCCAGAAGACAACTGGGCTGAAGGGGAAGTGGCTGGACTCCCCCACACAGCTTGTGAGACAGTGCTTAGAGGCTCTCCTTCCTGGAGCACACAGGCATTTACTCAAGTCCAGTGCTGTGCCTGGCTGAGCAGCTCCAGAAGCCAGGTTGGATCTGAGCTTGCTGGACACTGGCAGAGACCAAGGACTCCAGGCTCCAACTCTGCAAGAGAAAATCTTGGCCATTTCAAAGCAGCAGACATCAAGGCAGGAGAAAGAGGGGCCCTTTGCCATGTCAGAAAGGAGAATTCTCTGGTAATTTCTGCAAGCAGCATGGCTGCTTCTGGTTTCCCAAGGTCCCTGCCACTGGCTGGGACTTGAAGCTGACAGCCCAGCTGCCTTCCACCCCATGCTCCAGATCCTTGGCACTCACACTGATATCTTCACTCCTGGAAATCAAAGCCTCTGAGAGGGCTCTGATCACCTTTTCAGCTGATTCACAGGGGCCTCAGATACAAAGATCCCAGCAGGGACACTTCCATCCATACCTTCAGCACCTACACAGGATCACATTGAGCACATCTTCAAAGGCCTCTTCTCCAGCTGTGATTTTTGGTCTTTGCTCTGTTTTCTCCTTCCTACTTCGCCCTCACTCCAGCATGCAGAAAGAGGAGAACATAAAGCCCCCACATCCACCTTGCACAGCCATATTGCCCCTCAGCTGTGGGGCTGGGGAGCACCATACTGCAGCCCAGCACCCAAGTATGACCCTTCCTCACACAGGGTTGGTTCCCAGCACTATTGCTGTTCTTCCATGGGGACATTGGCCCCACCAGCACAAAAGGGGCCACATCACACTCCCTGCCCTGCCCTCTCTCTGCAGAGTTCACAACTGTTGGAGAGAGCAGCACAACAGCTTAGACATTGCCAAGCAGCCCTCAATCCTAGTAACTGAGGTGAGACATCAGGATTTCCCAGGGCTGGAGCTGTCTTTCCACTACCCACACTCAGGGGACTGGCAGACTGCAGGAGGCCTTGGAGTGAGATCCTACCCTGTAGGTGCCAAGAGCACTCCACTGAGTGGGAAGCAAGGGCTCCCTGGAGTCTCAGCCCCTCGCCTGCGTCATTCGAAGTGTGGCATAAGCTGTGGCCACGGCTCCAGATGCTGCTCCACCTCAGAGCTGGAGATGGATGAGGTCATCCCCAGTCTGCAATCACTTCCATTCTCAAATTGCTCTCAAGACTGTGCCACAGATTAAAAAGTGTGGGATGGGTAGGGAGGGAAACCCGAATCCGTGGAGCATGTTCCCCATTAAGAGCTCAACACTTCATTAATCTCTGCCTCACAGTTGCCTGCCATCCAAACCCTCCACTCCCCCTCCTGCCCTTGCAAGAAGCAACCTGGCAGGAGCTGTCTGTAGCTAATAGCAGGGTATGGCCCAAGCTGAACTAGCCTCAATCCCCAGCTCCTCAAATGCATCCAAGCAGAGCCATGAGGAGAAATCACAGTTTGGTGCTGTCAGACTACCTCAGCCACACCACTTTGCCTTGTGCCCAGCTGCAGATACTGGCCTTCAGATGCCTGCACTGCAGGAGCCCAATTCTTTCTGCCCACACACACAGTGCTGGAAATGGTTTGCAATGGTAACTGGTTCTACTCATGCAGCACTGAGCACCAACATCACAGTGCTGTGGCCTCTTCAGTACAGCCTCATTCTCCACTGCTCAGGTGGCCACACTAGCCCAGGTGAGTTCTTCCACCTGGATCAGGCAGTACTTAACCCACTGCCTGAGGGACCAGGCTGAGCAAGGAGGATGGAAATTCAAACCAGCAGCACAGAGGAATCTTCAGGAAAAGAGCCTTGCAATGGTCACATTTGGCCAGAAGAAACCAGACTGACAGTTCAGTGGCATCATTTTGAAAACACATTGACCACAGATGAATCAGTGCTTCTTTCTTGGAAGCTCTAAACTGACCACAGTATCCAGCACTGCCTCAAGCAGTAACAGCCAAGACACATCACTCACCCACAGTTCCCTCCTTCATGGTCATGTTTCTTTCCTCTCACCCCTGAGTCTGCTCTGCACAGGAAGGCACTGAGGTTTTGTGGGTCTCTTCCAGAACTCCCAGTCTCACTGCAATGACAGCCATTGGATGGGGTCACTTCAGCAGCAAATACAGCTGCTGACCCACCTGCTGTCTGGACTCAGCTCAACTGCAGCCCATGCACAGGGTCTTGGCCTCATGTGTGCCACAGAAGCAAGTGGCCAAAAGAACACAGGGCACTACACCTTCTCCATACTGTGAGTAATGGGAGCTACAGCAAATGCAACAGAGAAAGAAGCAAGGGGCAGAGTGTGCTTGAGTGAGCAGCTATGGATCACATGCTGCATGTTTCTAGGGCCTTCCTTGAAGCAGATGGAGAACTGGCATTCAGGACCCTGTGCTAGTTCCTCTTGATCACACAACATCTCTGGGGCTGAACAGTGGGAGCAGTGTAGCATGACTCCTTCCAGAGAGCCCTTTGCTCCTCAGCCTCTTTCCAGAGGCCAGCCCTGCATATCAACCAGCTAAAAACACAATGAAAGCAAGACCGGGGCCCCATCCCTGGAGGTGTTTAAGACCAGGCTGGATGAGGCTCTGGCCAGCCTGATCTAGTGTGGGGTGTCCCTGCCCATGACAGGGGGGTTGGAACTAGATGATCCTTGTGGTCCCTTGCAACACTGACTGATACTATGATAAGATCTTTCATCCATGTGAGTTTCAGACCTTCTAGAAGCAGTGAGCACCAGAGAAAGGAACCTCTCTTAAGTCCTGACGCACATCTGAGCTGTACAGGCGGCTCCTCTTCAGCACAGACCAGGAATAAGTACGCTGCAGCACAGAGAAGTTTCAGTACAGGAACCAGCAGGCTCTTACTACCTGGCTGCTTTCCCACCAGTTTCTTTCTGCTAATTCTGTTTTCACATCTAAGTTGGTAATATGCCACCAGAAGTCATCAGCACAGTGAGGTCCTGGTGGGGAAGCAAATGTCCAGCAGACAGGTTGCCTTGTCAGGGAGATAAGCCACAAACCCCCTAGCACACAGTGTCTGTGAGCTCCCAACAGAGATGAGATGAGCAGGGTGTGGTTCAACTGCCCCCCCTGAGAAACACCAACCACTGCATGGAAACAACAGGTCTGAAGCTGGGCTAAGGGGATTCCTGAGGCTCAAACACCTCTGGAAAGCTTCAGTTGTGGCATGAGTGACTCACCGAGGAGTGGAGCCACTCCTTCATCAAGGTAGCTGTTGTCTATCCTTCCTAAAAAGCACAGCCTCCAGACAGAAATGCCTCCAAACAGAGCTTCAGCTCTGCAACCTCAACAGCAGCAGTGGGGAGAACTTCATTACCAGCCTCCCTGCCAGCCCTGGCTGGGACAGTGATGCCTGCCAAGCCCTCCAGGATCACGGGAGAGAAGGCATTCAGGAAGGGTTGTGCTCTGCACCCAGACACCCTGGAGAGCTCCGAGCCACATTCTCTGTCTCAAACCCTCCCCCCAACACCGTTTGTAGGAGACTACTGCTCGCTCTACACTTCACACTTGTCCAGCACTCAGCTTCTCCTTGTGTGCAGGAGTGGGCAACCATTCTGTGTGCTAACAGCCCTACATGAACAGTGCTGCAAGTGAGCACAGGCACGCACTAATGCTCCCACAGAGTTTTCAGAGATGTTGGTTTTCTGTTTTGTTGATTTGTGGGTTTGAATTGCTCAATATCCACATAAAAGCCATCCAGACTGAGAGCAAAGGCTTCACCCAGGGCAGCTTAATAAAAACCAGGCTGCACTGTGTTTGAGGAACTCACAGATAAGATACAGGTAAACATTGAAACCCACACCCTGTATTTCCAAAACAATTGGCTGGAAAGATCCACTGAGTGACTGGTGAATATCCTGGATAGCAAGATGCGAGGGCAGGGGAGAGATGCTGTGAAATCATTTAGTATATTATAAGCAACAAAAAATAACCTAATTAAAGAAAAACCTCTCTTCCCAGGCAAACCAGGCTTCCCCTCTGCAAAAGGAATTTCACAGGCATAAGGACATCAGTGCCCTGGCAGAGCTAGGGATGAGGAGGATTCTCTTTTCCTTTCACTATTTCACTGCCCATGAAAGAGCCTAAAGAGTTAGATTTTAAAGGTGAAAGCACCCACCCCCAAACTGCAGGAAGCCCAGTCAATACAGATGTTCTTTCTATAGCAAACAGAAGCTTTGCTGAACTTCTCTCCAATTCTTTGCCCTGCTACTCTTGCTGTCCTTGGCACACCCAGAAAGAGCAAGGCATAGGAGGAGTTCAGCCAAGTAAGAATGGCCTCAGTTAACACTAGTACAAAAGTTGAGAGATCTGCAATAGCAAAGTCTGTGTGAGTTTTTCATGCTGTGAAGAGTCTAGGTGAAGCAGAGACAGGCATATGGGATGCAGAAGCATCCAGTCTCTGGGCAAAGCACTGCCTAGCTTGTCAGATATGTCATCTGGGGATCAGAGTGCAGATACATGCTCCCAGAGAGCACATCCCCATGTGCAGGGTGCTGAACTGGAGCAAATAGGCTACCCTAGCCCCAAAGGGCTTGCAATCAGAAGCCTACAAGGAGGCTCCATCACTCCTGAGCACAGCTGTGATATTTTCAGAGCCATTTTCACAGAGCTACAGCTCTTACTCATTTTTTGAGACAGAGATGAAAGGGCCATTCAGAGCAACCTGACACCTACATCCTGCAGTATTTTTCTTCACCAGCCCTTTTCCTGGACCTAATCTGTGGACCACAGCACATGAAAGACAACTCTAAGCCTGCCACCAGGTGTGTAAACTCCTCTGCAGCAGCCTGCTCATAGGAGATGGCAAGAGCTCTTGCTACACAGAAATTTCAATCAGACAGAGAGATGGTGGGGAGACAACAGTGGCAAGGCTGCTCACATTTTGCAGGAGACAGGGACCAAAGCCCTAAACTCTGCAGAAGGTCATTAAAGGACACATTCTAAATAATACTGCCCCACTCCTCCTAAAATCCTTTCCACCTTAAAATAACTTCTCCCCTGAAAAACTGAGTGAGAAAGCAATCATGAAAGGTTAGTGACCCACAGAAGGTTAGGGATACAGCCAAATCACACTGAAGAGTTCTCAACAGTATCTCTTCTTTGGAGACAACACAGCTGTGACACTGGTCTTGCTGCTATTTCAGTCTTGATTTCCACTATAAAGTCTATTCAGAGTCACCAATTCATCTCTTCTTGCCCTGTAGCAAACTGCAAATGATGACTCATTAATACATGCTAATGATGACTCATTAATACAGTGCTGACCCAAAGCAACAGATAATGGTAAACTCCTTGCTCTTGCAGATTTTTTAGTGCTATTGCTGATTTCTTCCTTTTCTGGGCTCCACCTGAAAATAACAAACACTGTGAGATGTAAGATCAGAGACATTAACAGAGAAAGCACTGGAAGAGCAGAGTCTGGAAGACCTGAGAAAATGTCACCTTTGAAATGACTGCAATGGATTTCTGGAAGTCAGAGCAACAAAACTGGAGTAAAGAGGCCATTAGACAAGACAGAAAGTCATTTGACTGTAAACTCTGTAGCTGTTGGATACACAAGGCATAGCAATGTTCCACATTTGAAAGACCTTGGAAGCAATGGAGGGGAAAGATTGCATTTGCTAGACAGTGGGTTTCTACAAGGCAACCCAAAGGAAACAGCCACATAGGTAAGACAGGAGAGCAAGGCAGGACAGGGAACACTCAGCTCAGTCAGTGGGTTAGTAGAGAGCCAGCACTGCCAAGCAATGTCAGCTCAAGTGACAGCCACAGCAGGCCAGGAGTAACTTGCCATTCACAGCGCTTTAAGAAGAACAGGGTGCAAAATCAGATTAGATATCCATGAATAGCTCTTGGGACCTGTAGCACAGCATGAGGTTGGCTTTATCATTTTTAAAAATCCAAGGCTATCCAGCAAATCTTCAAGCAACTCCCACAGCCAGTGTCACATACAGAATGGAGAGGGAGTCCCAGTCTGGGCTGCAAGACCTAACAGCAACCTCTTGGGATTTATTCTCTAGTGTTTTGCTGGGGGATCTAATGCCACTGTCTCTTGCAGGCCTGGCACAACATGCCATCCCCACACAAACATGCTAAATGTCACACAGTACTGGCCAGACTCAGCAGACTGAGTCCACACCCCACAAAACCCACCTTAACCCGCAGACGTAGTCCTGTCCCCAATGCAGCTGCCCTGCTGCCCAGAGTACCTTCATGTGCCCTCAGACTACAGGCAGTCAAGTTCTTTCCCTTCTTGTCTCCAGTCTCAAGGGGGTAAGAAGGGTGGGGAGAAATCTGCAATGTGAGCATTTCTAACCTCCAGTGCTGAGGGACAGGGAAGGATAGAAGAGGTCTGGTTTTATGGTCAGAGGGAACTTGCTCCCTAACCTGCACACCTCCCACCTCATAGCCCAGCTTTAAGACATGTTGATGGGACTCCTTCCTGATGTAATTCTGCCATAAGGCTCATTTATAAGCCACTGCCTTACAAATACAAAGCAGGATCTGCTTTTCTCTGTGGGAGAAAACACATGCTGGCCTATTACTGCAGCATGCCAGCCAAGAGGTGGGTGGATGCCCTAATTATTTTAGTTTTTGAAAAATAAGAATGAAAAATAGTTATTTGTCATGAGGGAAAAGCCCTAGGGGAGAAGCTCTAGGTGCCTAATACACACAGATTCACTGGGGTCACAAATTAGCTCAGTCCTTGGCCATACACAGGGCATCTGAGGGAGCGAGAGCAGGGGTCTCATGCAGACATTTCCTGGACATCCACTGTCATTGATATCCTGATAGAGGGGATCTGAATCCTCCAAAAGCACATCTCTCTGCTGTGGGCTGTACTTGCAGGGCCACACTTCAGTACCAAACACACGAGTCAAAGATGCACACTCTGCACAGAAATACAAGATGGTTCATTAGGCTTTCAGACTAATGAGCCCCAAGATGTCCTTGTTAGCAATCCCATGCACACTGTACTGCTGCTGCATGACAGGCAGCTCAAATCACACCATCCCTTGTTTACCAAGAGAACAATTCTGCTATTGCCTGACACCTGCCCATGACAGCGGCACCACAAGAGGAGCACAGAGATGGTCAGATGACATTGGCCTTTCAAACAGGGCAGTAAAAGGCCTGGCACTGGCTGGAACCTCTGAGCAGCTGCTAAGGACCAGCCCAACCACCTCAGACAGAAAGGCTTTCACTGATATTAATGAGAGCTGCTGGAAATAAAGCCATCACACAGCTATGAGATTACATGCAGCCTCTGGTCCAGCATCAGCGTGCTGAACAGAGTAGGCACTGAGGAAGAGAAATGCTGGGCTGCATCCAGTCACTTCAGGTTTTGTTTAAACTGCTGTGAAGATGAATGCCATGAAGCTGGGGAGCTGAGTGTGGAAGGGCAGGGCAGATGAGGCCTATCCAAGTGACAAGAGGACTCACCCCTGCTGCATGGTGATGGTTAGGAGGATCCCAAGTAGATGGGTGTGACAATACAAGAGAGTACACAGAAAACATGCCTCTAACCTGCTCAGCAATGTGGGCCTGCTCTGAGCTTCTCAAGTGTCAGCCCCAGGGCTGCCTGCAGCCTAGAGCACATCCAGAGTGCTGTGCTGCTCAGTGGACCTGGAGTGCTTCCCAAGCATGTGCCTGGATTAACAGCCATGTAAAAGCACCAATAACTGTCCTCTGATAGCCACTTTCCCTGTAAATACAGACTTTGGCAAGGGCTCCTTTCACTGGAGGAGAGCTCTTTGAACTAAGCAGAGGAAGAACAAAGGTGTCAGTCTTGGGAGTGAAACACCAGCAGCTGCCCTGCTGTGAGCTCCAGGCTCCAGAGCACTGCTTCAGTTGTGTTGCAGAAACCATCTGCAACATCAGGACTGTAAGCACAAGCAGGGGGAGATGAGAGATCATCTCGGACAGCATCTCTTGTGCTGTCCTGATGACACACTCTTGCTCATCTCAGCACTGTGCAGTCACAGCAGCAGGGCTTTGCTGCAGGCCAGTCACATCACTTGAAGTTTAACCCCTGCTGCTTTGATTCAGCCCACTGCCTACAAAACAGGGAAAACATCAGCTCCTGAAGGCTGTGATGCTTCTTCCATTACTGTCTGATCCCAGCTGGCACCAGCTCCTCTGAGCAGCAGGAGCCTCTGAGGATTTATAGGATCCCAAAAGCCATAAACCTGACTGACATTTTTTATGGCAGGCTTTGAGCAGAGGAAAATTACTACTGGTCTGGATAGGCATTTCCAATACTGCTTATCTACAATTCCAGGACTTCATATCACTTAATATTCAATGCAGACACTCAGGAGAGCTTTAAAATCAACAGAACCCACAGCCAAGGGGACCATGTATGCAGAGCAAGCAGACAGCAGATGCCTTTGTGATTCATATTTCACCTAAATATATAATTAACATAGTATGTAATTTATTTGAAAATAAAAGTGGATGTAAGACTGCAGGATCTAAGGAGACTTCACATGTGGATGTATCACAACAAGCATGAGCTCAGTGCAGCAGGCAGGATTAGAAGAGTTCCTACACTGAGGAAATAGCCAGGAGACATTGTAAAAGGCTGAAAATGAAGTGACTTGCTTGAAGTGTGATCTTAAAAGTAACTGCAATACAAAGTAAAGCAGCAGACAGTCTGGCCTGTGCTCTCCTGTACATCCACAGCTCCAAACACCAGGGAATGAAAAAATGAAACAGTCACAGGAGCCCAAAACATATCTGCACCACCAGGGGCTTTGCCTCACAGAAGGCACAAGGAAGACGCTAAGCCCGTGAAGCCTCTTTTCCCACAAGACGCGTGGATCTTTTTCCCCTCCCTTGCTTCTGCACTGAACATATCCATAGGTCAGTGGGATGGGCTTGCTCCCCATGGCCAGTCTCCAGGAGCTAGCACTCATAATCCTGCAGTTTACTTGCTCAGCCTGCACTCCCAGATCCCTGTTCCCCTGCCAGGAGTCATTCTGGGAGAACAGCAGCAGCTGCCCCAGGCGGGGTCAGGCAGAGACAGGCCATCCCAGCTCCACACACACACCCTGGACACACTTGATAACAAGCTTCAAAATAAACAGGGCACTCCCAACCTTCCCAGGAAGAGCAAAGTGCTGAGCTGAACAGAGCTGGCAAGAGAAGGACCGCAGCTCTCCTGCTCCTTGGCTCTGAGCAGTCCCACAGCAGAGTCAGCGTTGTGGCACACAGGGACAGGAACAGGTCAGCCACTGTGCTGCCCCTCTCTCCCCATCAGCTGACTGCAGGGTGAGCACTTACTGCTGTCAGCTGTGCAGAAAAAAGGCCCAAATGTCAGAGCGGTGTGAGAAGCTGGAGTGCAGTTAACAGCTTCCCATTGCGACCAATTTAGACCTGCACTGGCTGAGATCCCCCAGAGCCCTAAGCTAGCCCAAGATCCTCCAGCATGCTGCACTGCTGAGCGTTTGCCCTGAGCCTACCCTAGCCCTCACCACATGGCTGATGCAATCTGAAGGCTGCACAGCTTTATCCAGGCGGTTTGTGACATCTTGAGCAGCCTTGCCGTGTGCTGCCCTGCACAGCAGGGCTACATCCCTCCTGTAGAGCTGAACTTCAGGCTCAGCTTCTCTTTTTTAATGTTGACTTCAGGAGTGGACAGTTGTACTAAAGCCAGAAATTAAACAATTCTCCTCCCTTTCTTGGCACTGCACCCTTGCAGATGCTTGTGCAGGGTTTCACTTCCTCTTCAGCTCCTGCCCAACACTCAGCCAAGCTTTGCTCATCACCAAGACAGTCCCTGTAGTCCTCCAGTGTGCTCCTTTCCCCGCCACCTCCAGCACGTGGCTGCTGTGACACTGCTGGCATAACAGCCACATGGCCAGGGGCTGGGAGTTACAGACTGAGTGAAGGCACAGCAGTCTAGAGCTGAATATTAGCAGGGTGTCACAGATTGTAATTAATGTACTGGAAATACAGGTGTGAGAAGAAATGAAGAGTATTAACCCACTCAGCCCTCAAAACAGAAAGGACTCTGGAGTCAGGAGTGACAGAAGATCTCAGTCCTTGCAGCCCAGCCCCTGGCATAGTACTGCATATACAACCTTTCCTCTCAACACACTCAGTGCCACCTTCCACTGTTCATGGCAATCTGTATTTCTGAGATACTGAGTGATGAACAGCAGCACACATGCTGATGAGGAACACATGTTCTGGGGTCTGATCCCAGCTTTTCTGGTGCACCACACACAAATTCAGCTCCTGAATGTTCTTGTGGGAAGAAGATGACTGCAAAACTCTTCACAGCTCCAGGGATAATTCTCTGGGAGAAAAGGAATGTCTAACAGCAGGCATTTTTTCCTGTGCTTGGAGGCTAACCACACTGTAGACACACACAGACAAAATCCAGCCCATATAGGAATTATTCCAGTATGCCATGAAACAACTTGCATACACTTCACAAAAATCTGAGTCACCCAATGTTTTAGACATGCCACATGTTTCTTTCATGAGTATTAGAGGATTGTTCTGTGTGGTTTGGCTGTCTCTGGGAAATCTCTGCCTTTGGCAAGAAGGGGACAAAGTCTTAAGTGTTGGGCAGGCAAGAAAGCTCTACAGGTAAGCAAAGAAGGTGCCCTCCAGTCAAGCTACTTGAACTAGAAGAGAAACAACAGGAGAGGAGCTCTCTTGGCTTGGGTAAGAGACAGCTCAACAAGAAGTGCTTGAAGCATTAAAGATGAAGCAGAGCTCTCCAGGTTTGGTTTCAGCACATAGGAGCAGCAGCTGCAGCATGGTTATAGGAGCCACCGCTGTGGGCCATGGGTGCTAGGGAAACCTCTTGGATTGAGCATTTAAAACTAATTTGGCAAAGATCTAAAGATAAGCAACAGGGACCCAACCTACCCTGGCACAGCAAGCAGCCAGCTAGGTGAAGGTAGAATCTCTGCTAGACTGTCCATTTTGTTGAGTATTTAAAGAATAGCAACGTGGACTGAAACTGAGGGTGGGAAGTGTGGGCTCTAGAAGGTACTGAACTCCACCAGTTGTGGAGGACTTGCCTTTCTTAAACTCTAGCAGTGAAGTGTCATATTGTAATTATTGCCATAAAAATCAAATGAAGAATGGTATCAGTGTGAGGTCAGTACCATTTTTGATGGTGTTAAGCAGTTGTAAGAGGCTCCTTGACTTTGGTGACTGAAAGTGTCAAGGGACTGGATTTCTCCTTCATTCAGATAGCAGCAGTGTTTTCATCTCTGCACTTGTGAGCTGCCTTTTGTAATGCCCCAGCAAGCTGTGACCCAGCAGCTGAGCAAGTGTCACAAGCACCTCCTGGAGTTAAATGAGTGCGGCTCCTACATAAGCATCAGCAAGGATGAAGCTGCAACATCTGCCACGCTTACGGATCTGGCTAACGTGCCCAAGCCAGTCCTGTGCAGTTCACATGAGCAGCAGTTTTGGACTCACACAAATGTGTGGAAATTCAAGAGAGAAAAATCCCTGTGCAGGAAACAGTTCTTCTTTTCATAAACTACAGTTTGCTACTTGCACTGAGAGGGCTGAACCTCTCCCCTGCCTTGCCCTAACAATCATTTCACCCATCTGGAGCATAAATAATTGAAGAGAGACACCACCAGCAGCAGGAGACAGGGTCTGTGCCCAGATCTCCAGTAGCTCTGTTTCACCATGCAGGCCATGTGCTGACCTCTTTTTAGAGCCCTTTTTCAAGAAGCCAAGCAGAAAAAGAAGGGGAAAAACCTACAAGAAAGAAGTGTCCAAGATGGACTTCCCTCCCCAGACCAGAATAGCCCATCTGTGCAACACAGAGGCCTCCTGCAGTAGGACTGTTTAGACAGATGCACAGTGGAAGGACAGGCAGGGCTGAACCCCCCGACCTGCTGTAGTCCCACCCTGCTCCAGACACACTGTTCTGAGCACTGACTCTTTGCTCAGTTTGGAGGGCAAAAGACCAATGTTGTCTTTTGAAATGGGCCAAAAAAAATTCCTGAACTACATAAGGCTTTTTACAGAGAAGTGAAAGCTTCCACTCCTGTGCTACGTCTGGCCAAGATACACTGGGACACCAGAAAAACAAGCAGAGATGTGCCGCTTTGAAAGTGTTTCCAGTACGGACCTCCAGATTCTGTGACTAATTTGCTACTCGCTTCCTGGCAGGCATCAAAACTGGGATTGGAAAACAGAGAGGTTGGAAGAGACATTAAGATGGGGAGTCAAACAGAACCAGCCTCACCCAGGGCGATATGTGACACAGTAAGAGACTATCCAGCTGTGGTGAAATATCCACTCGCCAGCTGCAAACATCGTTTGCTTTCTCCGAGAACAAGAACCCTCACCACAACCACCCAGTCTGCACTGATACAGAGCATGACAGACAGCCCAGGAACACAGAACCATACTGCCACTCCCAATGACTCAAAGAATCAAAACTAGAAAACAACTGGTTTAAATCTGAGAAAATGCAAAAAGTTGGTCTCCCAGCCCCCGTGCTTTCCTGCACAAGCAAGCAGAACTTTCCTCCAGCCACAAGACTGCAAGAGCCATTTTTGTACAAAAAGCCACTTAGGTGAAAGGTGACAATGCCACAAACACAGTGCAGATAGGAATCCTCCAGACTCTGAGGGGGCTGTCTAATTACCAAGATCTGCTTCTGGTCATTGTAGCACAATTGCTGCACAAGGGAACTCACCAGTGGTGATACTCCTCATTACATCTTTCACAGAACTCAGCTGATTGATTTTCACTACAGAGGTACCCACACAGAACCTGAAGGTCAGTTTAAGGTCATCATCAACCAGCTCAAGACACAGGAATCACCACTCCTCCCTCCTCTTAATCTGCTCTTTGTCATCAATAGCTGACTCCACTAGAGTTGCCCTCAGTGTGTCAAGGGCATTATCTACAAGTATCTTGGGTATCTCCATGCTACACAAGTGTCTCTTTTTCAGGGGGTACACTTTCTTCTAAGCCCACCTGGGCTCTCCATAAGCACAGTAGAGAAAAGGCAGTTCAGCACTCAGTCACAAGGAACTGGGAGACTTCCATCAGCCAGTGTCCCCTGGTAGATGAAGCTAAGGTCAAAGGCTGACCTCAAAATGATGCTCTTTGTTGGCACAGATGCTATTTTAGATAGAAGACATGGCTGTTGTTGTAATATCTACTGTTCCAAGAATGATGGAACTCTCTCCATCCTTTTTCTCTTTTTTTTTTTTTTTTAAAGAAAAAAGCAAAGGGGTTTGAGTACAAGATCTTAAGAGATAAACCTGAGATTGTCAACAACTGAAA
Organism: Melanerpes formicivorus; assembly: GCF_026170545.1. NCBI lineage: Eukaryota > Metazoa > Chordata > Aves > Piciformes > Picidae > Melanerpes > Melanerpes formicivorus. Next base: position 2,546,489 of record NW_027142388.1, on the reverse strand, counting down.
CACAAAGGCAATGAATCAGGAGTTCTCAGTGCCTTGCAATGACTTGCACTGAAACCATTCCTCCAGTCAAACCACCTGTTGCACACTATCTTCTCTCTACACAGTACCCCCTATATATATATTTTCACTTATATGCAGACCACTTCAAAATATGCTGAAGTAGAAAAAAAGGACCAAGCTGAACGCAAAAGGCACAGCCCTGTAATTTCAAACCCACTGAAAGAACTGGATCCACCAGATAGTCTCTGCTCCCACACCCAAACAACCTTGCAAGTAGATGGGGTGGGGAGAAATCAGCTTGGGAATGACAGGTTCCCATCCTCCTGATTTAAAAAGAAACAATGACTTCAAAGAACATTAGAAACATGGACCTGAATGAGCAGGAGCCAGCTTCAGAGACAGGGCAAAATAACACCTCAGACAAACACAAGCTAACAACACAAGCTAGCAGGCATGTTCTGCTGGAGTGCACCAGGACACTCCAGTTTAACTAGGTATTTGGGAGGTTTCACCTGTACTCCTCCCACAGCAACACCTCAGGCTTTGGCAGAGTGTCCATCCACTGCACTTGCACTGTTTGCTTCTCAAGTCAACACTCTTGACAAATTGCTAGGTTTCCCTTACAGGAGGCCTGGCCTTCAACACATAGGACAGCAGTCATTGCTTCACCACCAGAATCCCTCTCAGCACTTCAGTGGTATATAAATTCCTGGAGAAACCATTCTTGGAGAGGTGCTGAACTGAGCTACAGAGAGACTGAGGAGTTTGGTGTCACCAGGCTGCTGTAGAGCTTCAGAACAGAAACTGATTCCCCCCACAGTCCTGGGTCTTAAATCATAACCCTTCCTCTTGGAAAACTGGACGCACAAGAGACCAGTATCAAACCTCCACAGACTTCAGTGGCACCTGTGCTCCGTGCCTAATAGACCAAACAAGAGGTTATTCCTTGCAAATAGTTGAGGTAGAGAATTTACCACCATTTTTTTCTTCATAAATGGTAGCAATTAGGGATCCAAGCTAAAATTCAGAGTCAGGTGGAACCAGACGATGTATCAGCCCTGATTACACTATGAGGGAAGATGAAGGCACATCGTGTGACACCACATTAATTCTGGTTGGTTGTTGGGAGCTTTTTTTCCACTGAATAAGTCATCATAATTAAGATTTTACTGAAGGCTCCCCTACTTATGTGCAACCTATTGTACTGCCCTCTCAGGAGCTCATTTCATTTCCCAACTATTTATGTTTTTTCTTTTTGTCATAGACTTTGAAAAATTAGTTCAGGCAAGGATCACAGCTTTAGTAAACATTTAAATTGGTGCCTGCTGCCAGATGTGAGCGGATTGGAACAAAGTCCTCATCACAAAGGATGCTTTTGTACATTGACTTGAATTTTAACAGATTGCTTTGTATTCACGGCTTGGTTTCCCTCCACCATCCACAAGTAACAGGGCTGGCACAAATTCATCCTGAACCATGCTCTGTCATGCAAGACCCTCTCCACACTCAGCACAAGACACACGGTTCCATGCACACACCTGGGCACTTGAGGAAAGCCTTCCTTTGTCCTGGCAGAACACTGCACCCTCCTGCAGGCAAAACTCACTGGGGTACAGACTCCAGCCCACTCTTGCCTATGCAGCGTGACAAGGGCCTTCAGGAATTATGATCATATCTACAACTCTGATCTCTACCTTGATTTATAACCTCCTTCCCTCTTTATTGAAAAGCAAGTGAACTAAACAACAGCATGCCTCTCAGGGGTCACAAAGGTCCTCTCCAGTTCACAGCTTACACTGGATCTTCTACAACTTCAACACATCTTCTGGACCAGTTTCCTCCAGAAATAAAACAAGGATTAACAGCAATACTCAAGAATAACTACAAAATTCTAGCAAAACTCTACATAGATGTTATTTCTGGATTTACTTTGTTCACTGCAATCAACAACTCACAAAAAATGCACAGGTGTCTTTTCACAGTGTCCAAGTCAGCACTATATAGGCAAACACCACCTCCTGCAGTGCCACTGTCTCAGCAGTTACATAGCATTTGCTGCATGTGGAATTAGAGCCTCAGAGCAAGACTGGAAAAGCAAGGCAAGTGCAAGCCAGGCTGGGAATGGGTGGACTTCTTCCCACTGCAGAGACCCACTGCACTGCTCTGTTGTGTTAACCATTGTCTCCATCCTCGCCTTTGTGAGACAGAAAACCTCTTCCATACACAGCAGATAATGCCTACATGATGATGACTGCTACAGAACACACGGGACTCTGCTGATAACCCCCCACCTAGGCATTAAAGCTCAGTAGAGAAGAATTCCTCTTCCTGTCAAACACCTAAAATCCCTATAAATACCAAATAGTGAACAAAAAAGCCTCATCCATGTCATCCGATTGCACCACACCCCCCGATCGCCTCTCTCCGGGACTCAAAGGCATATCTCCAAATAGCTATTTGCTTTGCAAAGCAGAACAGATGTTCCCTGACGCCCAAGTCCTGGCCGCCTGCGAGGTGGTGATCTGCCACACCAGCAAGGAGTGGCGACTGGCAGGACCGGGGCTGTGCCTGCGCATCTGTGCTGCGGAGGGCAGGGCGCGATGGGCAGACGTGCTCCCAATACTGAAAAGCCTTTGCCAGCCCTTGCTCTGCCTGTCTCCATCCAGCCCTACCCGACACACCCAAAGGCACCACACAAAAAAAGCGGAACCCAACCCAAAGTCCAGGGAGGTAAGGCAGGCAAGCCGCCGATTTCGCGGCTAAATCCAGCCAGAGAAGGGCCAGCACGGCCGAAACACCGCTGTGCCCAGGTAGCGGCACGCCAGCCGCAGCCGCATCACCGCGGGAGAGCTCAGGAAGAGCTCCGGGTGAGCTCCGGGTGAGCAGGGCCGGGCCGGGCCGCGCCGCAGGCGGCTACAGAGAGCCGGGCGCGGCGGGGGAGCGGCAGCCCACCTACCTGCTTCTCCTCTGCAGAGCGGGTCAGCGAGGACGGGATGCCCGCGGAGGGAACCGGCAGCGGGGAGAGAAAAGAAGAGAGAGTGAGGCGTGACGGATGCGGCAGGCCGGGGCGGAGCGGCCGCACGTCCCCGCCGCCTCACCTGGGTTGCCCAGCTTGCTCTTGTACCGCATGCCGGTGCTCATGGTGCCGGCGGCAGCCCTGCCTTCCCGCAGCACCGCCGGGTGTGAGGGGCCGAGTGCGAGCGCGGCGACGGCCGCCCCGCGCCGCCGCCGAGGGGCCGGGAGCCGCCCCAGGCGGCCAATCCCGGCAGCCCGCCCCGCCCCCGCCGAGCGACGGGCGGACCCAAGGAGCGAGGAGCCACCCGCGCTGCCCCATGGCTCACCGGCCAGACACAACGAACGGCGGTTCCCGCCCGCCGCTGTCAAGCGCAGCCCGGTACTTGACACCAGGCCGTACTAAGCCCCGGAGCCGGGTCCCGTACCGCTCGCTGCAGGCTCAAGCGCTGCAGAAAGAAGCCCTCCCTACTCCCCGCCAGAAATCAAGCACCCAGCAGAAGGAATACACCAGTAAAAAAAAACCTCAAACACAAATGGAATAAATAGGAAATGTGCTTCCAGATTTAGCATCTCAAAGTACAGTGGGAAGCCCAGAATCGTGCTGCATCTACACTGAGGGAAGCAGGCACGTGTGCTCTGCTTCCATTAAACCATTTTAAAGAGATGATAGAAGTTATTTTAGGCAAAAGCTGTCAGTATAACTTTTTAAGGAAAGGAAGCAGAGGACGCCGTTGTGAACATTCCAAAGGCAGTAGAGTAGCACTTAAGAACAGCTCACAGAAACCTCAACAGTAAAGAAGTGGGAAGAGGGGATGTGAAGTTTCAAGACACCCCAACTTCCAGAACTGCAGGGAAAGATCATATCTTCCACATTTCAAGGAGAGGTAAATAATCAGACCTGAAACTCTTCTGAAAACAGGATGGGATAAGCTTAGCATGGTGATGGCTGTACAAGTGCAAGGACATGCTCCTCTCTCATATCAAAACTGACACTGACGCCACAGTGAAAACTTCTCCAACTCTTGTAGTCAGCACAGCATTTATCTTGCCATTTCTTCCACCTTCTCATTCCAAACATCTCTCACATCACAAACCAAGACAAGGGCTAGCAATCCCAGACAAATGTATTTTAAAACCCATTAGCTCATCCTGAATTCAGTTTTTAGCCATTGATTCAAAGCATCAGGGAAAAAAAAAATCAGGTAATTATCAGCATATTTGCTTGTTTTTAAAGGCTGTGGAGCCACAGACCATTAACAGCCTCTATACCACAATTAAAGGTACCAACAAGCCAATAAGCCTTTCATGAGTTGCTTTATAGTCTGCCACAGTGTTTTAAATCTCAGGAAGACTGAAAGGACTGCAGACAGCCACTCCTTGATCCTGCTGAACAGCCCTTAAAATAGATATGTGTAGGCACTTTGTCCCGGTGCTGGACAGTGTCAGCCCAGAGAAGGCTGGGGTGGAATTCAGAGAAAGGGTTGTCTTCTGCAGCCCTGGCACTGCCAGCATTCACAGGAGTGGAAACACAAGGTCAGAAACCAGGCTCTAGCCAGGATCCTCTCTCCAGAGATCTTCACAGCAGCAAAGACTTGGCTTAAATAGATGATCTCCCATTATACTGTGAAGTATTCTAACAAAACCAAGTAAATGTAACTGAAGATTAACATCAGACAACATCAAAGAAGTAGTACAAGACAAAAATTAAACCTGCATTGAAAGAACTCAGGTATAGTATCTGCAGTACTGCAAACCCTTCTTGAACAATTATTAAATAGATCTCAGATTTTCAGCCAAAGTCCTCCACCTGGAATCCACAAGCCTGAAAAAAGGCAGATATTATCAATCAATAACCACTATCCACTAGCAAAAAGCTGTTCACTGAGGCTTCCCACACAAGGACTAGACTAGATGGTTTTGAAAGGCTGCTTCCCTATTGTCCTAGTTTGCTTATAGAGATGCTCCTTTCATGTTACCTTTGTTCAGAGGGCTAATCCAGTATGAAACTAATGTATGTAACCAAAGTCTTGGTTTCTCGGGGGGAGGTGGCTGTTTTGACTTTCACAAGCACAAATGGACAGCACATCATTTCAAGATGCATATTAGGATGCAAAATCCTGGAAGAAAAAGAACAAGACAGGGGCTCATAATGGCACACAACTAATGAGAAAAGGTCTGCTGTTAAATCTCTCACCTTGGCCCTCTTGACAGCCATGCTTACAATTCAAAGCTTCACCAAACCTGATGAGACTTTATATGAAGACAAATCTGCCACTTTCAACATCATTACATAACAATGTCATGCCCATTTTATGCAGCTCACCTCCAAAGACAAGCTAAATAAGCATCCCTGTGGTAGAAATAATTTGTTGATGCTACTCTGATTAAACCCTCATTGCTAGACAGCAAAATGAGGGCTAATCATTACATGAAAGACACCTCAGTTTAGTACAGAAGACAAAGTGTCTCAATTCCATACTTGCAAAATAATTTAAGCATATGCATGTATAATACAGACAAGACTACAAGAGCATGCAGAAGAGACATAAAGGAGTCAGCAACATCTATGAATTTAGAAACTAAGCAATCTGATTTTCCAAGGTATTTACCCACCTAAAGTATGTCAGTAGGTACCTAATGAGCTGTGGAACAAAGTGGATGCAAAGCCTTGCTGCCCAGCTCCCAGTTAAAACACCTTAAAAGTTGTTTTGAACTGAAATCAAAGCAGTTTGCATGTAGACATCCTAGAAAATGCCTCTGTTTCCCCAGGGTGAAGATCCCAAGTCCTGTGAATGTGCACCCCACATGACGCCACTACAACATCCCACAGGTTAGATTAAAAAAGCCGAACTCCCCAAAGAACTACAAGAACCACCCTGAAATGCAGCGTTTTCCACATCCGTACAGTTTATTACAAAACGTCGATGAAAGTTAGTGTCATGGTATATAAAAAGTTCAGCACATGCCACCACTCAGCTGACAGATAAAAACGCCTGCGACACAGATTCTTGCAGTCAATGCTGGAGACCCGAAGACAAACCTTCAGAGGTGCCCCCAGGAGCCGTTGGCATGTGTAGTGTTTATGGCATGTTAAGGCACGATGATTTAGGAAAGTCAGCTTCTTTGCATCGCTGGTGAACCAGCCGTGGTTTGTACCTTTTCTCATAGCTGACACAAATAGAAACCACCAGAGATGAAGCTTCAAAACTAACCAAAGCGTAGAGAAAGTTAGGAAAAACTGATGATGATACACAATGACTGCAAAGGGCAGGTGACTTCTGCAAACACACACACGTTTACTGTAAACAGCCCACCCAGTCTTTCAGTATTAATCACAAACTGTTCACAGTGACCTAGCAGATCCACGACTAACTCCTCAAACCCAGCACGACGACTAGCCCAAAGAGTGTACTCTATCAGTTTTGGTATAAAAGGGTAGAGGAAGGATAATAAGCCCACATTGATAAGTATGAAGATAGTGTTACCAAAAGAAAAGAGATACAATATACTTGATTAACATGGAATATATAAGCCAAGGCGTTTTACAACACGATCTTCAGACTTTGTGTGATTCACGCAGGTCTTGAGCTGTGGCATCTGGCTTTTGCATTTCAACATTACCATTCGGTCGAAGAAAGCACTGCACCCATCCACTTAGAGACCTGTATGCTGCTGTGAACAGAAGCGGAAAACAAAGAGCATTAGAAAGGACAAACTCTCAGCACTGTCAGAGCCTTTGAGGCAGCTGGAGCCCCTCTGAGCAAAGCAGCATAAGCCAAGCAACAGCGTATTTCAGTCACTGCATCACGGGCTTCTGCACTGGAACTACAGCAGCTGAGTCAGATGCAGTTTGGGCCCAAATATTTATCACAAATGTCTAACAAGAGCACATAAATGAGAATCTATTTTTAGCTACATACTTTAAGCACGCTCTCCCCCCTCTGTCTGCAAGAGCCCAAGAACTGCATTACAGCTCATCTCAACGGCAATGCACACAAGAAACCAACAGCAGTCAGCCTGTCGTACCAAGTCCTGCTTCTGGTGAGGAAAATAAAACCCACTTATCTAAGCAGGGCTAAAAGAAAGCAGCAGATCTGATGCCATGCACAAACTGTTATGACACTGCTTAGGTAAAACAGGAAATCTAACAGATTTTTTCAGATACTGACACAGCAGGATTTATAAGGCTGAACGAAGGGGTGCTGCTCTGCAACTCCAAACATAACTCCCAGGTTTTGATGGCTCTACAGCTACTTGCCTGTCAAAAATGCTGCTACAAAGAAAGCAAATTCCACTCTTCCCTGAAACTTTGGCCTTATGAGGCTGTGTCAGATTTGGAACACAGGAGATACCTCAAATTCTCCAGTCCCAAAAACACTCACTCCCAACAGGAGAAAAATAGTATAATCAAACATTAATCTGGGGGGAAATAGAAACATCCTAGAAAACATTGGTACGGAACACTGCAACACTTGTCCTAACTACACTGGGGATAAGGAACAAGGAAAGCTGACAAAAGGGTCCTTTGCTCTTTGCCATTCTGTTTAACACACAATTACTTCACATTTGAAGGAGGCCACCACTTCCCATACCAACCAGAACAGGCCAGCACGAAGGCTTTAAAGCCAGATTCCTACATTGCTAACAAAACCAAGTAATCATACTCACAATGCTGTGCTACATTGCTACTTCAAGTATAAAAAACAAACTAAATTTCTGCCATTGCCTGCCTAACTCTGTTAGAGAAAATACCTCAAGAGGAAATTGAAACTGAGGTTTCAGCCTCACAAAAAAGGCTGGAATTTCCAATAAACATAAAGGCTCAGGTTGGAAGCACAGCTATGCACTGATGCTACCAGCACTGGCAACAAGATTGTTTACATGCTTGTAGAACATAGGTGGTTTCACTGCTCTTTCCTCCTAATCTCCTGAGACAGTATGTATGATACATTATGTTGACATCATTCAAAGCAAAGCCTTCAACACTGTCCCACACCACATCCTGGTCTCCAAACTGGTGACACATGAGTTTGATGGGTGGACCACTAGATGGATAAGGAACTGGCTTGATGGCCGCACCCAAAGAGTGGCTGTCAATGGCTCCATGTCCCAGTGGAGGCCAGGGACAAGCGGAGTCCCTCAGGGATCAGTCCTGGGACCTGTCTTGATCAACATCTTTGTGGGTGACATGGACAGTGGTATTGAGTGCACCCTCAGCAAGTTTGCTGATGACACCAAGCTGTGTGGTGCAGCAGACACGCTGGAGGGAAGGGATCCAGAGGGACCTTGACAGGCTGGAGAGGTGGGCACAAGCCAATCTCATGAGGTTCAACAAGACCAAGTGCAGGGTCCTGCATTTGGGTTGAGGCAATCCCAGGCACAAATCCAGGCTGGGCAGTGACTGGCTGGAAAGCAGCCCTGAGGAGAGAGACTTGGGGGTGCTGGTGAACAAGAAGCTCAACAGGAGCTCTCAGTGTGCACTTGCAGCCTGGAAAGCCAATCAGATCCTGGGCTGCATCAAGAGAAGTGCGGCCAGCAGGTCAAGGGAGGTGATTCTCTCCCTCTACTCAGCTCTGGTGAGACCCCACCTGGAGTACTGCCTCCAGTTCTGGAGCCCCTATTACAAGAGGGATGTGGAGGTGCTGGAGTGTGTCCAGAGAAGGGCCATGAGGATGAGCAGAGGGCTGGAGCACCTCTCCTATGAGGACAGACTGAAGGAGTTGGGGCTGTTCAGTCTGGAGAAGAGAAGGCTCCGAGGTGATCTCATTGTGGCCTTCCAGTATCTGAAGGGGGCCTACAGGAAGGCTGGGGAAGGACTTCTCAGGATCTCAGGTAGTGACAGGACTAGGGGGAATGGAATGAAGTTGGAGGTGGGAAGATTCAGGCTGGATGTGAGGAGGAAGTTCTTCACCATGAGAGTGGTGAAGCCCTGGAATGGGTTGTCCAGGGAGGTGGTTGGGGCGCCGTCCCTGGAGGTGTTTAAGACCAGGCTGGATGAGGCTCTGGCCAGCCTGATGTAGTGTGGGGTGTCCCTGCCCATGGCAGGGGGGTTGGAACTAGATGATCCCTGTGGTCCCTTCCAACCCTGACTGATACTATGATACTTTACAAATCTGATCTCCAGTTTTGTCCATAAACCTTGGAGGCTCCCTACACCTTCCCACCATACCGTGCTCATCCAGACACAGCTTTAATAATCACCTCCACCTGCAGTGTGAATTCACAGTCATTTCAGACAGACAATGTATTTCTCCAGCACGTCATTAAAGCAAAACGTACTCAGTAAGCAGCACTATGTACACCTGCATCCTGATGCACATGGTCAGGTATCTCACACAGTCCTGTGATTGTAAAGGTTTTGAAAGCTTTGGGAAGGCATGGGTTTGCCTCCCCCTCAGCTGTCTCTAAGAATACCACTACAATGCAGGGCAGAGCTTAGCATCTCTTTAGGTACACTTCTGAATTCCCAAAGAGAGAAACTCCTTATAAACAGTTACATTTTCTCACTGATCAGTTCTTTTTCTTCAGGTAACACCACTTTTATGCTGTAGCTACAGCCCTTTGAGTGTCCAATCATTAGCAAGAACTTTGAGAAACAGCATCTTTCCCAAAAGAGAGCATTTGCTGCTACGTCTCGTTGTTAGCTAGTTCTGATATGTGAACATATCACAAAGACTTGCTAGCAGGTGTTCCAATCTTTTCCATTTTATGCTTTGCAAGCATTGTGTCATTCCTTGAAATTCTTTTAAGCTTGCAAGGTAGAGACTGTTTTGGGAGGTGTTGGGGACTATTTCTCTCTCCTCATCTCTCTAAGAACAGCAGTTCTGGAAACTGGTCTCAATGGGAACACACTTTATTAGATGCATCAATCCTACAGTGTTAGAAATGATGAACCATTACTGCTAGGAGACCATTTTCCTTATAGGAATAGGTCCTAACAAACCCAGATAATTTTCATACAGAAGGTGCAGACAGATAAAAATCACAGAATGCTAGGGGTTGGAAAGGACCTCAAAAGGCCATCCAGTCCAACACCCTAGTAGAGCAGGATCACCTAGGGTAGGTCACACAGGAACACATCCAGACAGGTTTTGAATGTCTCCAGAGAAGGAGACTCCACAACCTCCCTGTGCAGCCTGTTGCAGGGCTCTGGCATGCTCACAGAGAAAATGTTTTTCCTTACATTCATGAGGAACCTCCTCTGCTCCAGCTTGCACCCATTGCTCCTTGTCTTATTATTGGACATCCCTGAGTAGAGCCTGGCTCCAGCCTCCCAACACTGCCCTGCACATCTTTATCAACATGAATGAGGTCACCCCTCAGGCTCCTCTGCTCCAAGCTGAAGAGCTCCAGCTCCCTCAGCCTGTCCTCACAAGGGAGATGTTCCACTCCCTTCAGCATCATTAGGGCTCTGCACTGGACTCTTTCAAGCTGTCCCTGAAGTCTTTCTTGAACTGAGGGGCTCAAGCAAGCTTCTTTAAAAGCCAAAAGCCAGCCAATATCAAGGAACAGGAGGTTTACAGATCTGACTAATAGTGCTACCTTTTTTCCATTTGGGAAGAGTTGCACAACTTATTTTCCATCCAAGGCCACAGGCAGAGATGCCATGGAACAGAGAAGGTCCCAGTCCAAGTACAACACTGTCTTTTATTACGTTCCCTTTCCAATCCAGGAACACAACTGAAAGCAGTATGTTTTAACAGGGAGATGTAAGGTACTATTTATAGATGAGCAAAGTCATATGAAAGTGTTACTGCCCTACACATCGAGGATTAGAAGCCATAATGTGACTCACCTGAAGCCTGCCTAGCTCTCCACACGACGTGGCTCTTGAGGACCCTGCTATGACCTTTCTATGAAACTCTAATGTCCTATGGAGCCACACAAGTCCAGCACTTCAGCTGTACAGTAGCAGAGGGAAAAATTTCTAACAGAAGTCTAATCTAAGGGAAACAAAACCTTGTGATAGCCCTTCAATGCAGGGTTTGCTCAACCACTCCACAGCTAGGAGAGCTGGAAAGAGCTGGAGAACAAGAGTGCTCTTCTAAGCCAGAGAAACAGCCACTAGCAGTGCCAGGCACTTGTTCCAAATACTACAAATTTGCCCAAGCTTCACATTCTCTAGGCTCTCAATTTCAGCTGCCAAAAACTACAACAGGATCTTCACTTCCTCTGATGACATTTCTCATCAGATCAATTCAGCATTCAGCAGCATCCTTTTAGCAGGCTGGTTGCTATGACAATGCTTTCTGTTGTTCTGTTAAATGATGTAAATTCATTGGCAGGAAGAACCAGCTCTTTGGTGCTTTTAGTACTGGTCTTACCAAGAATCAGAACAGTGGTAGTGTACTCAGGAGGCTTTCAAATACCTATGGAAACCATGAGCTATATTAAAAGAATTTTCAACATCCTGTAGATATTTTAAGTGCAAGATGCTTAATTTTTCTGAGCAGACTTCCCTAACCATAGCTACATTTCCAGCTGGCTCTGTTTGTTTTCCATAGGCTGGCTTCTGTTACTGGTTTGTCCCAGTATGATCTTGAAGCTGAGTGGGAGACAGACAAACCAGATTTGTAAGAATAACAAGAGGAAAACAGATTGCAGAGATACACTTTTAGAAACAAAGGGAAGAAACACCCATCAATAACCACTTCATTTGAAAAAATACTTGCAGCTTGTTGCAATAATTGTTCCTCTGAGATGGACAAGTTCAGGAATTGGTAAACATGCTGTGGGGATTACTGCAGGCGTATTTCACAAGCATTCTGGAGTATCCAAATAAAGCTAAATCTAAACCTGGTTTAGTTTTTGTTAGCTTACTCCACCCCTCCCTCTCCTTCCTTTCCAATCCTTCATTTGAACTGTCAAGGAGGAGCAGCATTAAGCTCCTACACTTTACAGCAGCGTCTTGCATTGTAGAAGAAAAAAGATCTGAACAACATCAAGCTTGTCCTCAAGTCTTTATCATGCTTCACATGGACTTGTAAGATTAGTATATCAAAATCTAGGGTGAAACAAAGATGCAATTACTCCTGCTTATTCCTAGAGTATTCCCAGAGTCTGTGCTCTCACTGCCTGCTGCAAACACCTCCACATCCCCTGTTTGTACACAGAGGCTATGAAATGATTGGAAGAAAGGACAAAAAATGTAAGTCAACATCTTTGCCAGGGCTGCTCTCAAAAGCTCTTCATCACCACCATCTCCTGGAACAGGTTTACTCACAGCCTTTTGTCAAAAGCTGCAGGTGGCACACTGGTTACTACTCTTCCCAAAGTTATCTTCCTTTCCTACCTCTAACCCATTCTCCACTAGTGCTCCTCTTCATTCCCTTTATGGTTTCTGCTTCTCCACAGTATCACAGTATCACCAAGGCTGGAAGAGCAATGAGGTCTCCCCTGAGCCTCCTAAACAATCTGTCCATCCTCTTTGGAAACTCTGAACATATTCCCTTTGTATAAGCTTTGCCTTTGACACTCCCTTTATGCTTCTCTCACTCCAGCCTTGAAAGTCAAAAGAAACCACCTGAAGTAACTTCTCCTTTGCTATTTCCATAAAACCTTTCAAGATGCCCTATTCAAAAGAGCTCAGGCAAACCAGCCCTTCCAGTCATCCCATAACGATAATACAGACTTGTCAGCCTTTTTGGCAAGGATTTGACTTTAGCACTTCTTAATCATTATGCAAAGCCAGACTCTTTCCAGAAATGCCAAAAGCATTCAACAACCTTCTCTCCACCTTGAAACACATCTGAAATCAGAAGTATTTCTCACTTTTTTGGGGTATTACCACATTTCATTATCCTCCTGTTTAATCTCAAGCTCTCGCCTATGAAGGTATTTACACCCTACTTCTCTTTTCCCAAACTATCTGCAAACATCTTTATATCCATGTTTTGTGAAGGGGGGAAATATTTTAAAGGGACTTTTTAATAAAAGAGGAGAAAAAAAAGGGAAAAAAAAAACCTCCATTAATCCAAAGAGTGAAAGTTATTTTTTTACATAAATCATCTATAAAGTTGTGTATTTTTCTCAGCCAAAAGGGTCAAAAGAGCAAACAGAGGAGACTGCTTTCACTTGCAGAGCTGATCCCTGTAAAACTAGAATCTGACAGCTGTTTGAGATAAGCTTCAATAGAACAAAAAAGATTGCTATCAAGTACATAGAAATTCCTTGCCAGTTTGGTTCTGTTACCTACTGTGTTAATTACAAGTTTCCTGGTTTCTCTGGAAACACTGCCTTGCAAAAAAATACTGCAAACAAATCTGACAGGAATCCTAAAGGTTGAAACCATCATTCCTCCTAAACTGTAAAGTCACTTAACAAGCAGAAGAGAAACTTCCCTAAGGCCAAGTTCTAAGTGAGGATTCACTTCAACAGGCTGCCAGGATCACACAGCAATGCTGGGGTTTAGCAGGACTGCAGCTGCAATTCTGCCTGTGCACATCAGCCAACAAATTACACTAAAGGTCTATCAATCAATAACTCAAGGCTAGCACAAAAGAAGTTCAAATTTCTTTCCTGTCAAACAACATGATTTCCATAGCAGCTGCAGAAAGGTAGTTTAGCAGAGCCCAAAGGGACAGCAGAACCTCCATACAGGAAGATCTTGTTCAAATCCTTCTCAAATATTCGATATTTCAGACATTCAATATTTCAGACAGATTCACAGAATGCATTAGGTTGCAAGTGACAAAGGATATCTTATCTGACCTTCCCCTGCAGTCAGCAGGGACACTTCCAACTAGAGCAGGTTGCCCAGGGCCACATTGAGTCTGATCTTGAATGTCTCCAGGGATGGGGCCTCAACCACATCCCTGGGCAACCTGTTTCAGTATTTCACCACTCTCATTGTGCAGAACTTCCTCCTGATGTCCAGCCTAAATCTCCCCTGCTCTAGTTTCAAACCATTGCCCCATATCCTGTCACGCCAAGCCCTTATAAACAGTCCCTCCCCAGCCTTCAGACACTGAAATGCTGCTCTAAGGTCTCCCTGGAGTCTTCTCTTCTCCAGGCTGAACAGCCTCAGTTCTTTAACCGTATCTTCATAGCAGAGGTGCTCCAGCCCTCTGTTCATCTTTGTGTCCCTCCTCTGGACCTGCTCTGGCAGCTCCATGTCTCTTGTGTTGGGGGCCAAAATGGATTCCAGATTAGTAATGTAAAGTATCTACAGAATAACATTTTACTAAGCTGCACATGAGCATGCTCACAACTGTTTGCTGATGTATCCATGGCTGCAAATTCAGCCTGGCACAAACTCTGCTCCAATTTGTTTTTACAAATGCCATACCCAGTATTCCCAGAAGCTGTGCAACACAGTGAATTCTAGTGCCATAACTGGCTACTCATTAGTGGGAATACTGCATCCTGCGAGCCCTCACATGTTGAACTCACAGCAAATCCAGTATCTAGGAAGTGAAGAGCTCAGACTAGATTTATATCATTTGCCATCCTGTGCTCTGGAAGCAACAATTATGGACAATTCTGTTAGATTTTGGGGGGGGTGAATTTTTCTTACTATCCCTTTAAAGGATGTCAAACGTGATTTGTAAGTCTCAGAAAGGACTGAGCTCCTTTGCAAAAACCAATAATAGTCATTACACTACATCAGGTTGCCTGCATCAAACAGCCATTTTCACAAGCAGTTTGGCCACATGATAACCAAGTCATCAAGAAAATTTGGGACCTCCAGTTCAGACTCAAATATTTAACAGGCTGTATAATTACCAGTGAGAGCCTTGTGTCAGACACTGCTATTGCACACACTGCATGGTCAGCCACAAAATTATCCTCAGTGTTTAGATTTCCAGCTCTGGGAAAATGTATCTTAGTACAGAAATTGGAAGACATGATGTGAAGACTTCTCTATCTGCAAGACTTGGAACTGTGACAAGAAACCTGAGTTTGGATTACTATTTTCTCCTTAACTCAAAGATCACCATGCACATACCAGTAAAACCATCAACATCTGCTTAAAGACAAATAAGTTTATTCCTTAGGAGACTTTTTTGGTTTTTTCAATATAAACAGGAAGACTGAAGGTTCAACTAAAGGCAACAACAGAAAAAAGAAATCTCCTTATTTTAGGCTTGGAATGTTGGCAATTGCCACAAGGTCATAAGGGATAATATAATCCATTTTATTCAAGCTTTACATTCCAGAAGACCAGCAATCACAACTAGAGTATTAAGCTGAAGCATTAAGCAACAAGACTCCTCACAGTCTTCCACTTTTTATTCTTGCTTTAAAAGAAAAACTATGCCAGAAGAAAGCATGAATACCTGCTCCAAGAATTTTGCTCTTCACTCACTCTGTCCCACCTAATACATCACACACGACATCAAAGCAGTCTGTGCTCTCTACGCGTAACAATTTGTCTCAGATTTTGTTTGGTTCCTTGAAAAACCTGCTCGAAGTTCAGCAGCCTACATGCCCTCAAACACTCTAACTTTAGTTTGCATATATTCCAAACAATTTTCTGAGTAGCTTTTGTTAACAAATTTGGATGATTCAAAAATAAAGCACTGAAGAGATCACAGTATCACCAAGGTTGGAAGAGACCTCAAGGATCATCGAGTCCAATCTGTCACCACAGACCTCATGACTAGATCATGGCACCAAGTGCCACGTCCAATCCCCTCTTGAACACCTCCAGGGACGGTGACTCCACCACCTCCCTGGGCAGCCTGTTCCAATGACGAATGACTCTCTCCATGAAGAAATTTCTCCTCACCTCGAGTCTAAACCTCCCCTGGTGCAGCTTGAGACTGTGTCCCCTTGTTCTGGTGCTGGTTGCTAGAGAGAAGAGGCCAACTCCTTCCTGGCCACAGCCACCTTTCAGGTAGTTGTAGAGGGCAATGAGGTCACCCCTGAGCCTCCTCTTCTCCAGGCTAAACAATCCCAGCTCCCTCAGCCTCTCCTCATAGGGCTTGTGTTCAAGGCCTCTCCCCAGCCTTGTTGCCTTTCTCTGGACACATTCAAGTGTCTCGATGTCCTTCTTAAACTGAGGGGCCCAGAACTGGACACAGTACTCAAGGTGTGGCCTAACCAAAGCAGAGTACAGGGGCACAATGACTTCCCTGCTCCTGCTGGCCACACTATTCCTAATTCAGGCCTAATTCAGAAATCTTAAATAAGAGAAGTAAACAAGCCAGAAAAGTCATACCTGATGCATCCAGATGTTAAACACCTTAATCATCACCAGGCTTCATTCTCATTTGGGCTTGCATCTGTGCAATCATCTCCTGCATGCGGCGCAGCTGTAAGAGAAAAACACCCACATGTTTCAAACAATTTCCTGAGGAATCCAAAACTTAATCTTTTCCTTGCATGGTTGGACACAGATCTGATTTGCCCCTTTGTAAACTGGAAACATTAGAATAATTCACGTGATTGAATACTTTGTTCTTCCCATCTCTCAGATTATTTAATGCAATACATCTGACTTTCCCAAAAGACTTGGAAGAACACTTAGAATGAAAATCAAGCAATAAAATCCCAATCTGCTGAAGCTTGCAGTCCTGTGTCTTAATATTTCAGCTACAACAAAGAAAACATGGACAGCAATAACACTGCTTGAGTGAGCTGACGCAGCTTTGCTCTGACACGAGCGCTCGAAGCACGCTATCATGTGTGGATCCTCATCTTCTTAGCAGCAGTATCTGGTTAACCACAGTTTGCAGAGTTAACAGCCAAGCACCATGCAGGCAGAATTTAAGGAAAAAAAACCTACATCAAACACAAAAATGTTTACAAAAATTTGGAAAGACAGACTAAACATATTAAGCACCAATATTTTCACATCTAAACAATGACCTTCCTGAAAATAACAGGGGGCTTTTAAAGGCTTTTTTCCTATAAGTTAAATTTCCTCCTCAGAAAAGGCCAAGTGAATACAACAATCTCTCCTCCTTCTCCAAAAAAAATAACCAGAAAAAAAACCCAAAACAAACCAACCAAACAAACAAAAACCCCCACCCAAACCACAAAACCCAGTGTTTCTAAGAAAGAATAGGAAACACTAAAAGAGATTTTCAAAATGCACATGCAAATGCCTCTAATTTGGTTTACAAATAACTAGGTGTTTCCGTCCAGATGCTAGTGGTGAAGCTCCACATACACAACTTTTACACAACATGATTTAGACTGGGGATTAGGAAGAAAATCTTTACAGTGAGGGTGGTGAGACATTGGAACAGGTTGCCCAGGGAGGTCATGAATGCAGTCAGCAGGGACATCCTCCACTAGATCAGGTTACTCAGAGCCATCTCAAGTCTGACCTGGAATATCCCCAGGGATGGGGCCTCAACTCCCTCCCTGGGCAACCTATTCCAGTGTTCCACCATCCTCATGGTGCAGAACTTGTTCCTAACATCCAATCTAAATCTTCTCCTCTCTAATTTCAAACCATCAGCCCTTGTCCTATCCCTACAGGCCTTTGAAAACAGTCCCTCTGCGGTCTTCTTGTAGGCCCCCTTAAGGTATTTATCCTCTTGCTGCAGCCTCACAGGGTTCAGCAGAGGCTAATTCCAGCTCCTGTGACTGCAGCACTGACACACTCCCACAAAAAGAGATTCACACAGGAGCAGTGTGAGATGCAGCTAAGTCTGTAATGTTCATTACATACCCACCTACATTGCTCTGCTAAACACTTCAGATAAAAAGCTTCTGATCCAAAAGACAGCATAATGCTGCAGGAAGGAGGAGGGGAGAAAAGCAGAACATCTTGGAAATGAGGGTTGCATTTATTCCACGGTCCAAGAAAAGACCAACTTGTAAAAATATAAAACACCTGGTCTTTTGAAATGCCTCTGCAGAATTACCATCAGAATAGAAAAGTAGCTTTTTTGGAAGCTCGCCTACTTGAGCTTTCCCAAGAGCACTCAAAGCTGAGCCATGAAACATTCCCAAAATAGAAACCATTCAGTAATCACAGGGGGAGATACTGCTGCACATGTATTATGGTGACTGCTCAAATACAGCACTCTGCTAATAGCCAATAGCACATTTTAAGACTTATTATAGCTTTGAGTCTCACATTTTCTTAACCTTAATTGATAAAAATATGCCCACAACATAAAAGAAATCAGATGCTGCATGACTCAAATGTAAGGTAGAGTAAAAGCACTAGGAGAGCTACTCTGCTCTAACATTAAGACTGTAAGATTTTCTCTCTCCATTTCCAGGTGGTGTTTTGGAAATCTACTAGAGTAGAGTAGAGGTAGAGTGTTAATCTCATTCATTATAGAATCATAGAATGGTTGGGGCTGGAAGTGACCTTAATGATCTAGTTCCAACTCCCTGCCGTGGGCAGGGACACCTTCCACTAGACCAGGGTGTTCAAACTCCATCCAGCCTGGCTTTAAACACTTCCAGGGATGGGGCATCCACAACTTCTCCGGGTAAACTGCTGCAATGCCTACCAACTTCATGGTTAAGAACAACTTCCTTACACCTAATTTAAACCCACTCTCAGTTTAAAGCCATTATCCCTTATCCTTGTCACCATGTGCCCTTGTAAAAAGGTTCTTTCCAGCTTTCTTGTAAGCCACATTTAGGTACTGGATGGATCCTATTAAGGTCTCCCTGGAACCTTCTCTTCTCCAGGCTGAAGAACCCCCTCAGCCTGTCTTCATAGAAGAGGTGCTCTAGGCCCTTAGTGATCTTTGTGGCCCTCCTATGAACTTACTCCAACAGGTTCATGTCCTTCTTACGCTGGGGACCCCAGAGCTGGACACAATACTCCAGGTGGGGCCTCACTAGAAGGGAGATGGGAAGAATCACCTCCCTTAACCTGCTGGTCCTGCTTATCCTGATGCAGCCCAGGATATGGTTGACCCTCTGGGCCACAAGCACACATTGCCTGGTCATGTTGACCTTCGCTGCAATCAACACCCCTATGTCTATCATGAGCAGTGATCGATACCACAGACTGCACCCTGGCTGCATAACTACAGGGCTAAAGTTAGAGGTAATAACTGAACTTAGAGAGAGTACACACCATTATCTTGGAGAGAAGTTGATTTGCACAGTAAGAGTGCTGTCAGCTCAAGTGTAAAATTAAAACTAAAAGAAGAATCAGGCTGTACAATACTCAAAGTGTCAATCTCTTCCACAATTCCTCTTCAAGTATAGGACAGGATGTAAAAACCACTCCTACACATTACAATACAAGCCAAAATCATCTTGTATGGCTTCACCTTACTTTACCTTCTACTACATAGAAAGAAACCATCTTTCCCCTTAAGACAGCTGAATGTAAAAGAGCACACAAAGGACTGAAATTGATGTCATATCAACATCTGTGGTCCCTTTGCTGCTGAGGATTATAAGCATCAAGGGCATATTATGACTTTGATCTTGCTCAGCAGTAGACCCTCTCACTTGTAAGAGCAGCACTAATGTATTCTGCACTCATCCCCTAAAGAACGGAGACTACAGGACAGTGCAGGGTCAGTGCACACAGTGAAAAGGAAGCTAGGAAACAATGTTTGCAAATCTGTTAAACAGTTCCTGTGAATTTCCAGATACCAAAAATTCAAAAGAGTAAACCTAACCTTGGTGTAAACTCCACTGAGTTTATTTATGTCAGCCCTTATGTCCTGGGCAGTGACCACACAACTACTGCAGAAATATAGAAAAGAAACAAACATTTCAAATGAGAGTTAAGGGTAAAGAGTTAAAAGTGACTCATACAGCTTCCTAATAGCTTCCATATCACTACCAAAGCAAGACACACAGCTTTGTTCTACCTTCAAGGCTACACCTGCAGTACATTTTGCCCAGAACACCAACAAGCACTGCTCCTGTCTGAACAAGGCGAGTGGCTTTTCAGTGGCAGTCCTACAGCTATCACAGGATAAGAAACATCAAAACCCAAACCATATCTACACCTCACTGACATGCTTCCCCTCCCCACACCAAGTACGATTATTTCTGCCCCTGCCTTTACACACAAAGTTTGTATGGGAAGAGGCTGCAAGAACAGGGCAGGATGGAGAAGTGCAGACAGTAGATTTTCTAGTACACCAGGCTGTTCCCATGACAGTTTCTGCTGGTTAAAAATACTTCCAATACCAAGGAGTACAATTAATCTTGTTAACTGAAGAGAGGGAAAAAAACCTCCTGACAAAGTCACTCTATTAGAAAAGGGGCTACCACCAAGGTATTTATCTTGGCATTTGTCTTTCATGGGACACGTTTTAAATAGCAGAAGTCACTCTGGCCACAGCCATCGGTCTACATAGGCAGCAAAAGTTGTTCCTTCAAAGAACGACTCAAAAGGACAAAGAAAAGCAATTAAAGAAAAAAAAAAAGAGTTGTTCTTCATTTCAGCTCCCAAGGGATTCCCATTGTTAATTGCTTACTAAGGGTTTCATCTGATGATGTTCTCCCAGGACTGAGACTGCACCTCTATGATTCTCTTCACAGGTGAAAACGGAAGCATTCTGCACAAAGCTCACCTGCTTCCCCTGGCACTAGGCAACATCATCCTGCCACACAAATTAAACCTCAGAGCAGTTTTTATTCCCTCAGGTCTGCAGGCCTCCATCAGCAGTCACACTGTCTCTCCATGTGGAAGTTCTCACCATATCTTTCAAGAAACAAACACCTGCCATACCAGGCAGTTACATCAAATCCTCACCTACCCATAGGGCTGTTGCTAGACCCCTGACTAGCAGCCCCACACAGCAGCAGGCTGTCCCCCACACTGACCCCCACGCTGAAGCAGGATTCTTCACCTCATCTGATAAAGGGTCAAAGGGTTAAACACACTCAGAAAGCTGAAGGACAGAAATGAATTTCAACATCACGATTTATTCTCCTATATTCAGCCTGCTGCTGCCCAACCCCACTGAAGACAGCAGTGCAAAGGGAATTGTCCAAAGCCTCAGGGCAGCTCACTGGAAAAAACATCAGGAAGCTTGTTCCTTGCTGTATTACGTAAGCATGGCTTAACATTTTTCTGCAAGTATTGCCTCTCAAAAATTGGAAAGGTTTTTATTATGAGATATTTTCAGAGTATAAAGAGAGTAGCACAATACTACAAACTTTCATAAGCTTGTGCTTACAACATCAAAATCAGCTGGACTGCAGCAGATGGGGAGTGAGGAACATGGGTCCTTTCATTCTTATTTCCACTTCCCAGCTCAGAAAAAACAGCTCACCACTTGCAAATGAGCAAAAAGCATGACCAGACCGAGCAAGAAATTCAAAATGACAGATTAGCAATTCCAAATTGCTGAACTTTGGCATAATACAAAATCATTTAGCAAAAGTGATGCCTTGCTAAAGATGATCCTGGCACCAGCCCAATCATTCATTCCTTCCAAGGTTATATAAACCTCACCAGACTGTAAATAGAACTTCAAGCACCATTACTGATGGGAATGCGAAATAGGAGGGGAAATGGATATTTGTTTTCTCTGCAAAGGCCATGGAATGCAAGCCCATTTCCTCTGTGCCTCTTTCCTCCCCATACTTTTCCCAGTCTGAACCTTAGGGATGATATGGAGATGAAGGGATTTCATAGTGGCTTATCTACAGAAGATTCAGTAAAGCCTCTTGATCTCTTTGGGACAATAGAATGCAGAAGTTAAAAATCTATTTGTTTTTTCAAGTTCTGACCTAAGCCTTTGCAACTTCAGCAGCAGTTATTCAGAGATGATTACTCCCAGAGGAAACTTTCAGAGACTGCCCTCAAAGAAATTCAAGACTTCATGCCTTTAGCTATATTATATAAAGAAAAAGAAATACCATAAATATATAAATAAAAGTACTATATATACATTCACAGGAGGGGGGTCAGAATAGAGCAGGCTAGAGTAATGTGCCTGCCATAGCAACATTTTCCAGGGGAACTAGTTACAGGGTATTTTTTTCAGACACAAATTTTAAGACAAAGAATTCTTCAAGGACCCAAGTTTCTGCTTAAGTGCAAAACATAGAGTTCATGTAGTGCAAATAACAGGAGAAACAGTAATGACAAATTCTCTAAGTCTTCTGCCTGAATCTTACAGATTCAAAGATTGCATCAAGTTGGAAGGGACCCTCAAAGGGCATCTTGCCCAACCCCTCTGTACTCAGTAGGGATACCTCCATCTAGTTCAGGCTGCACAGGGCCACATCAAGTCTGATCTTGAATGTCTCCAGGGACAGGGCCTCAGCCGCATCCCTGAGCAACCTGTTCCAGTGTTTCGTCACTCTCATTGTGTTGAACTTCCTCCTGATGTCCAACCTCAATCTCTCCCGCTCCAATTTCAAACCATTGCACCTCACCCTGTCACCCCAAACCCTTCTAAACAGTCCCTCCCCAGCCTTCCTGTATGTCCCCTTTAGATATTGAAATGTAGCTCTAGCATCTCCCCAAAGCCTTCATCTCTTCTCCAGGCTGAACAGCCCCAATTCTTCCAGCCTGGAAACCCTTGATCTTGGAAGCATTAAGGAGGTTAAAAAAAAAAAGAACAAAACCAAACACCACCACCATAACAGAAAAAATACCTCCAGAAAAACCCCAAATCCCCATGAAGCATTTCCAAAGAATGCTCTTGACATGCTTGACATTTACACAGCAAGTAGTACTCCTGGCAAGCAGCTGATGGTGACTGTTGTTTCACATGCAGAAGTAAATTGGAGGCAGTTAATCTGTGTACAGAATACTTGCAGGAGTTCCACTGCCACGTTTGGCCACCAAGCTCGGTTACGTGGCTGAAATGAAGTTATGAAGTGTTAAAGATGCAGCTGGTTTAATCTCCAGCAGTTCATATTATTAACTACTAGTGATAGTAGTAACCTGCTGCTGCTGCAATTCCTTTAGGAAAATCTTCAGCTATTCCTGTCAACATGCCAGTATGAGCCAACAGCTAACCAGGGCTAGCTATTTTTAAGTATGGATTCTCTAAAGGAAAAAGGAAATGCACAGATCTAAGTAACTATTCTGCAAAAATTTTCAACTATGGGAGTCTGAATCTTTTACCTCAGTACTACACAGAAGTGCTTGTAGGTTTTTTATTGCTTACTCCCAGTCACTGCATATATGCATTGATCTTTTAAAGCATGCCTTCCTCCGTTTGTGGACTTGGAGCCAAGCTGAATTGGTTAAAAGGATAAACATCAAAGCCAGCATCTTCCAGCTAGCAGCAAGTCTTAGCTTTCACAACACTGCATTGGCAGTGTACTGCTTGAATTTAAACACTAGGCTAAAACCCTCTGAATCTTTTGAACATTAGCAAAAAAATGTGAACCTGAAACCAGAGTCAGAAATCAGAGATTGAAAATACCAAATCACTATGTTGAGGTACAACAGAAATACTATCAATTTGGCTGCAAGGCAAGATTAAGATGCAAAAAAATGCACATTCATTATATAATTGGATTTTTAGCACCCAACAACATTTTACTGCTCCACAGTCACAAGACTTAAGAAGAAACTGACTGGTAACATGCTTGCAGTAAGCAGTGCACATCCAAGATGACATCAGACCAGCAGCCTATCCAAAAGTTTAAATCAGGGTAACATAGAATGGCTCAGGTTGGAAGGGACCTCAGAGATCATCTACTCCAACCTCCCTGCCATGGGGAGACTTGGCTGCTCAAGGCTTCATCCAACCTGGCCTTGAACACCACCAGGGAGGAAGCACCCACAGCCTCCCTGGGCAGCCTGTTACAGAGTCGCAGCTGACTGAGCTGAGAGCTTCTGAAGACTGAAACTGAAGAGCTTCTTCCCAAGATCCAATACAAACCTGCTCTCCCTCGGCTTAAAACCATTCCCCCTTGTTCTGCCTCTAGACATCCTCATGAAAAGTCCCTCTGCAGCCTTCCTGTAGGATCCCTTCAGGTGCTGGAAGGTCCCCCTGAGTCTTCTCTAGGCTGAACAATCCCAGCTCACCCAGCCTGTCCTCATAGCAGAAGTGCTCCAGCCCTTGGATCATCTTTGTGTCCCTCCTCTGGACTTGCTCCAACAGCTTTGTGTCCCTCTTATGATGGGGATACCAGAAATGGACGCAGTGTTCAAGGTGGGGGTCTCACAGGAGCAGAGTAAAAGGGAAGAATCCCCTCTCTTGCCCTGCTGGCATAAACTGATTTCAATACTTAAAAATAGCAGCTATCCTTTTGGAAAATTAGCATACAAAATGATAAATATCCTGCCCACAACCAAGAGACCACCCATAGCATGCAAGTGACTACAAACAGCACACTTCATGTCAGCAATTTGTGTGTTCAGATGAGACCTGTCATTTTTCACAACTCCAGTCTTACACTCCATAGGCAGCAGCTGACAGAATACTGAAGCTGGAACACAGCATGTTACAGCTTCAGGAGAGCTCTCTTACCTCAGCCTCTTTCTGCTGGAGGATTCTATCCTTATCGACCACTTCTTCTTCAACAGGCCTATTAAACAAAAGAATGCATTGATGGTCTAAGATGCAGAAGTAAAAATCTTCAAGAACATATTCAAGCAGCTCGTGTTTAAGTAACGTAACAAGAAGAAAACCTGCATTCTTTGAAGGAGGGGAAATTAGGACACTCTTAAGCCCATGCTTTCCTTTTGTAAAATGCTTCTTTACCTCATAGGCTCCTTATTCATTCTCTGTTTCTTAAAATTAAATTTCTTTATGGCTATGGGGATTTTTTTTCCCATTTACTCTAATCAAGAGACTCCCTCCACTGTCTGTATATGGTACCAAAAAATCAACCATTTCTTTCTTCTTCAAGGTCAGAATGCTTGGCTGAATACTTAAAGAACAAGCAAAATTGGGACAAGAATAAGTTACTATCAAAAAAGATGCAGCACAAGGAGATGTAGATTTTTTTTTGCCTTAAGCTGCCAAGGACAGGCCAAAAAAACCTGAACCAACCCACCACAAAAACTCTCACATACATTACCAAAAAAAGATTGTTTGGTCTAAACTTCTCTACCTCTATATGAAGGAGCAAGAAAATAGACACCATGGCAGCCCTGCAATAACTAGAGAAGCAACACCCTACCTCATCAGACAGGCTGGGGTCTACTTAAATGTGTCCAGAGTTTATTTCTTCCAAGTAGACATCATTAAATAAAAAACTATCTTGCTTCCAGCTCAGTACTTCTTTATGCACACACCAATTAAGAGAAAAGGGAATGAATAAAACCCCCAAGAACAGCTGTTCATAAGCACAGCACCTCACTAGATCTCTTCAAGAAGGAGGTTCACACTGGTGTCAGTAATGCCACAGATTGAAATCTCATGAGAAATATCTAGTTACAGGTGGAATTAGTCAGGAGGAAGAGCAAGCCCAGGGTCCCAATGGAAAGCAGCAAAGCCCAAAGGTGTACACACCCAGACGCTCACACCCACACGCTCTCACCCACCCACACGCTCTCACCCACCCACACGCTCTCTCACCCACCCACACTTACTTGCCAGTTCGTTTCAGCCTCTCTGAACGGAAGTTCTCATAGTGCAAGTCCTGGGTCACCTCCTGCAGGTCCTGCATGTGCGTTCTGGAAGATGCAAAGAGATAATGAACACTTTGTCCTTCTTTCCAAAGGGAAGAAAAACACTCTTTTGTCTTCTACTTTTATACAGGCTGTGTTTACTGGAAAAATAAACGTTACAGACTAAGATTGCCATAAAGCTAATGTCAGAGTGTTGCTTTCAAGTTTATTAGCCTTGAATTCATACTTAAGCGTCCCCTCATCTATGTTCTTCAAAGACCCAAAGTAACCTTGTGAAGACAGTTACTCAGAATGATACTTTCATTCCTAAAGTATTTTTTGACTCTTAAGTGCTATCAATTATGGTTTGTAACTGAGAACTAGGTGGAGCTCCTTGGCTCAGGGAACGGCTGACACTGAGAACTGGAACGGGGACTGGCGGGGGGGAAGGGGGGGATTGCGGGAAGAAGTTAAAAAATGCTTGCTACCGAAGACCAGCAGAGGGCAATCCTTGCCCAGAGGAGACACTGAAATCAGAAATGGCCAGCAGCGTTTCATTTCCAACAGTAGCAAGACGTCATTGAACAACAGCAAGAGAAAAAAACCAAACAAACAAAAAAATGAACATGCCACCAACATGCAAACGCAACCCACACAAACAACAAAAACACCACACAAAACAAAACAAAATGAACAAAAAAGCCCAAACACCAAGCAAGCAAGGTGGGCAGGCAGCAAAAAATTTACTCCAATGTGTCTACATGGGCAGATCATCTGCATCTGCTAAAATCATATAGGAAATCCTGTTAAATACGGTACCCAGCAGTTTATATCTGCAAAAACTGAGCTTTGCCTTCAGGATTTTCTTCACAGTTTAATCAATCACTTGCAGCAGTATTTTAAAAGCACCTCTGCCCTACCCACTGCCCTAAAAGAACACCTCAGTTTATATCTAAAGCCATCAATTCAGTTCATATAAGGCACAAAAGCTGGCAGGTATCTGGCGACGTGAAATAAAGAAAACCTCATCTCAGGTCAGAAGTTGGGGGATTACAGCAGCAAAACCAGCTAGAGGGGGCTAAAAGTCACTCTCTGCTGTCATCAGAGCTGCTTTTGGATTCAGGACCTGATGCTGTTGGAAGGCTCTCATGGCTGCAGGGTGATGCCAGCACAGGAGATGGGATAGCTTGACCGTTACTCACACCAGCATTGTGCGCAGTTTAAGGAAATCGTTGTGCTCTGGGTTTTCAACTTCAACAACTCCCCAGGGATACAGACGGCCTCTGATTTTTTTCCCTTTCACCTCAATAAGTTGATTGGATCCAATAACAGCAAAGGGGATGCTAGCCTAGTTGAGATAGAGCAAAACAAGTTATGGTTTGATTTTTGACTGGTTCCTTTTGTGGTTTGTTTTGTCTTTCTTATAAAGACACAAAAACTTCTGAGTAACAGCAAGGTGGAAAAGAAATGCTGAGAAATGCACTCTACTAAAACCCTTTCACAGGGTTGCAAGGGACCCTCAAAGATCATTTTGTCCAACCCCCAGCAGGGACACTTCCAAATAGATCAGGCTGCCCAGGGCCACATCCAGTCTGAGCTTGACCATCTCAAGCAACAGGGCATCAGCCACATTCCTGGGCAACTTGTTCCAGTATTTCACCACTAGATCTCCCCTGCTCCAGTTTCAAACCATTGCCCCTCATTCTACCACTGTAGACCCTTCTAAACAGTCCCTCCCCTTCCTGCAGGTCCCCTTTAGATATTGAAATGTAGCTCTGTGGTCTCCAAAGACCCTTCTGTTCTGCAGGCTGAACAGCCCCAATTCTTTCAGCCTGTCTTCACCGGAGAGGTGGTCGAGCCGCGCAACAGGAAAGCACCAGCTGCTGTTCCAGGCAATGCAGTACCTCACGTACAACACCTGCAGCTTTGTTAGGATCAGCTTGTCTCAACAGAGGCAGAAAAGGAAATGACGCCTTGCTTTAGGAACACTTGACTGCTGTTGAAGTACAGTTTGGGCATAATGTCTCATCTGACATCACATCATGCATGGAAAACAGCCAACAGAAACATTCTTTTAGATACAGATTAAAGCAGCTAGGGAGATTTTCAGATGCATTCTTCAAGCACCTTTGAAATTGTCACAGCACAAAGAGGAAATGACCTCAGTAAAACCTTTACTATCTGCTCTAACGAGAGGAAAATTGCTAATTAGTACAGTAACCATAATAAACACATTCCCTCTCTTTGCTCACACATTGAAAGCCTTGAGTCAGAAAACAAGAGTGTAAATCCCAGCTAAAAAAAGCGGAGAAAGTTATAACACTGCATTTGGAACTCAGATGAAGCAGAGGCTGGAAAAGAAAGGATCATAATTATTTGGAGTAGACATCCAAAGAAAACTTGAGTTTTCAACACATTATAAAAGCATAAAGTATCTTTAAGCATATGGTAGGCTTGAAGAACTGCTGCAGCAAAATAATAAATGGGCCTCAAAACTTGCCTTCAGAACTCTGGTTTGCTCTTTAAACTCCTCATCTTCATCAGAATCTGCATCGGGGAGCTGATAAATCCTAATTCCATGCTCAGAAATCTCATCCAGAACCTGAAGTTTACAAAAAAAGGAAAAACAAACTCTTACTATAGAGAAGTAGACAAAACTAAAGTGAAGTTAGCATGAAAAAAAGAATTAAGTAAAAGCAAGGAATTTGGAGAAGTGATTTCTTAGTTACAGCATCAAAGCCATGCAGCTCATGTCAGAGTGTATGTTCCTCTATTTGACATGTACAGAATTTGAAAGGGCAGTGTCTATTGTCTCTTGAATCCAAAAGACAAAAGCTTATTATCTACTTCAACTGGAGAAAGTAATTCAAAATCTACTAAGAGAAAAACCATCCATGGAGAGAAAAACCATCCATGGAGAGAAAAATCATCCTTGGAGAGAAAACCCATCCTTGAACAGTTTTGTTTATTGTCATTAGTGTCTGAGATTAACAACAACAAAAAAAACTTCATTCTTCTACACATTCTTTTCCTTATAAAATCACTGCAGGGGTAAGCAGCTAGCATAATTCCAGGCTTTTGGCAGTTTCAAAAGGTGGTACAAGTCAATCCTTTCTTCAAAGCTGAAAGGAATGCTCCTACTGCCATGCTATTAAAAATATTTAAGTCAGAAACCTTACCAACTGCACTTCTCACTGAAGAAAGTGTGGTGGTATGAGGAGAGCCATGAAGAATGCTGAAATTTCACAGAAACTCTCTTCAAAGGGATCTTGGAGATCTCAACAGAGCAAGGTTAACTGTGCAACCCTCCTAGACTAGTATTTCCTAGCTAGTTGCAACTGCAACCTCACAACCAACACATAAAGTACACACCAGCACTGGTGCAGTGACAAACTCATGGTAGACAAAGTCTGGCCAAAATCAAGGGGTGGGAAGGCTGGAAGACCTCTGCTACAAGAACAGGCTGAAGGAGCTGGGGTTCTTCAGCCTGGAGAAAGGAAGGTTCCAAGAAGACCTAATAGCAGCCTTCCAGTACCTGAAGAGGACCTGCAAGAAGGCTGCAGAGGGACTGTTTGCAAAGGCCTTCAGGGATAGGACAAGGGGTGATTGAAATTAGAGAAGAGGAGATTTAGATTGGATGTTAGCAACAAGTTCTTTACCATGAGGGTGGTGAAACACTGACACAGGTTGCTCAGGTAGATAGTTCAGGTCCTATCCCTGGAGACATTCAAGGTCAGGCTCCACAAGGCTCTGAGCAACCTGATCTAGTGGAGGATATCCCTGCTGAATGCAAGGAGGTTGGACTAGATGACCTTTGGAGGTTCTTACTGACCCAAACCATTCTATGATAATACTGTTGGGTTCCTTGATCCTCTGTCATGATTATGACCAATAGCTACCATACAAATAAAACCTGTCCAAGCAGGGGTGATTACTAAACAGCTGTTTAAAAATAAAACAGTCCTTCAGGCCATTAGAAGAGGAATGACCATGCATGAAGCACAGCTATTCCCATTACAGCCTTTCCTGCCAGGTGCATTAACATCCCCCGCACTCACACACGCGTGCACAAGGAATTAAGATGTTTTGAACCTCCACAGCCAGCAACATTTTGAAAATGAAAAAGAAAATTGGGGATAAATGTGGCCAATAAGCAACCAACAGCCACGTCCACACAACTTAAATCCATGCCCAGCGTTGCTGGTTTTGCAAAACAGAAGGTAACTGAACTGTCCCCAGGTGACAAGAGAAGCTGCACAGCTGGAATAGGTGGGGCAGCGCTGCAGTGCGACGCCTTTAAGCAGCTTCATGAAGCAAGAAGCCACACTGAACCTGGCTGAGATCTTCCAGATAAAATGCAAGTGAAACAATAACGGGAAAGCCAACAACAAGGGGTGCTAGAATAATATATTACAGCTGTTAAACCTAGTGCTTTCCTGAAAGGAAAAAGAATTGCAATAAAAACAAACTGTATTTTATGGTCCTAACAATGAAACAGCATTTTGCTTCTTCAAATCTGAATCTTATTGGCCTCAGAGGATTCTGTGTTCCTAAAGATTAGCCTTCCCATGGGAAATAAAAAAAAAAAAAAAAAAAAAAATCAAAATATTAGTTTCTCCCTCTCATGAAGTCATTCTTTTGAGCAGGTTTCCTTAGCAGCCTTGCATGGCACAGCTTGTGAAACTGCCTTGCACTTCTTCCCACTCAAGAGCTTCAAAAACATAACTTTGAATTCCAGAAAGACCAAACAGGAATTGCTCCAAGCTGGGTTTCCTTTGCAAGCTCCACAAACTTGCTGCTTAGGTCCAAAGCAGCAAAACAAAAACATTTTACTTCAGATTGATGGCCAAATGGCAGAAACATCTGAAAAAAAAAACAACTTCAAGCTGCATCAGCAAAGCAGGATTTTGATTCTTCCTCTAGATTAGAGATTCTGTCAGCCAAGATGCTTTGAGTTAGAACAATATACAGTAGGTAGACTTTCAAAGCTTTGGAACCACATGATACATTCGACTTAGTATAAACTCAGATTGTATAGTGACCTTTGCCAGCAGTACAAAAATAATCCCTTGTTTACCTGCTTCCTAACCACTCCCTTAGACTGCAGCAGAAGTGCATTCATCTTGTTACATTTAGCCAAGGCATAAATGTGCTGTCCATATATTTATGCGATGTCCAGTCTTAAAGATTACTTAATTAAAGGTAACTCTGCTCAAACTAGAAAGAGCCAGATATGAATCAGCACTAGTTATGGTCAAGAGAGGATGCCTATAATCTCTTTCATCACAGGGTATGTAAACTGGGATTCTTCTTCCACAGTAAGCATGCATCATAAACACTCAATCTAGCATCACTGCACTGCAAAACAAGCAATTCACAGTTCACACTGGGACACGAGCTTGCTTGCACTGCTGCAATGTTTCAGCTAAAATCTGCTGTTAACACACAGAAGTGAACATAGAATCACAGAACAGACAAGGTTGGAAGGGACCTCCAAAGGTCTTCTAATTCAAACCCTTTGCAGTCAGCAGGTACATCTCCACTAGATCAGGTTGCTCAGAGCCTTGTTGAGCCTCACCTTGAAGATCTCCAGGGATGGGGCCTCAAACTATCTCCCTGGGCAACCTGTGCCAGTGTTCCACTACCTTTGTAGGAAGGAATCTGTTCCTAACATCCAATCTAAATCTCCTCTTCTCTAATTTCAAAACATTGCCCCTTGTCCCACCCCTGAAAGCCTTTGCAAACAGTCCCTCTGCAGCCTTCTTGTAGCCCTCTTCAGGTACTTGAAGGTCATTATTAGGTCTCCCCAGAGCCGCCTTTTCTCAAGGCTGAACCCCAGCTCCCTCAGCCTGCCCTTATAGCAGAGATGTTCCAGCCCCTTGGAGTGAAACCAAACCTAAAGATACACTCTAAGAACACATCTAATGCACTCTCTACTTCTGATAGGCATCCAGAACAGTGGACTACATGAGAGCTAGTTTGATTTACAGCTGCACTACCTGCCTTTCAGGCTGATTTGAGCCCTCCTTGCAAACCCATCTGCTCAATACCTGCTTTGTTGGGCTGCACTGCTTGCTAAGACAGATGAAGTCAAGAATGGCCAGATTCTCAGCAGCATTAACTGCTAAAGCACATTAGACTTCTTTGAAGATTTCCCACTTCATAATTCCCATAGATTAGGTTCTTGGCCAATATCAATCATCCTTCTTAAGTCAGTATTTACTTTGTATTTGGCTTTAACATTGTATGGATTGCACTGTTCCCATGATCAAGTGTTAGACCTACTCTTCTCTTCAGCCTTTCTCTCTCCTTCAGTGTCAGTGTGTCAGCCTTGGCAATCACAGGGACAATGTTGACTTTTCCGTGCAGAGCCTTCATGAATTCTACATCTAAAGGTTTCAGCCTGCCAACAAGTGGAAAAAAGGAGGAAGGAGGGACAAGGAGGAAGAAAAGAAAACAAAAAGTATTTTTTACCAGACCAAATACATCACAAATTATTTATTGCAGGTATCTACATAAACAATATTTCCAAAATAAAATAAGTCAGAGCACTTGCTCATCAGTTTGATTGTATAAAGGTTGAATGGCAATTAAAACTGTCACTCTAGATAAATTGAGTATTATGGATATTATAAAGCTGTTACGTTTCTGAGTGATAAACAATATGATACAGACTGCTTCAAAACAGTATTAGATGCCAAAAAGGAGACAAATTAGGGAGCATTCATTCCCAAAGTCCAGTTTAATTGCATTGGCTGACAGTATGAGAAGGAACTCAATTAGCATTAAAGTTAAGTTTCCAGTTCAAGTAATGAATACACTTAAGAACAGGATACAACACCCTAAAACACAAGAGCTCAAGAGATTGTCTTACCCATGCCCAAAGGGAGAGATGAAGTAAAAGCAGCAATGGACTCTGTTGTCTATAATGTGACGTCTGTTCAGACCACTCTCATCATGAAGGTACCTTTCAAACTGGTTGTCAATGTACTGGATAATTGTTTTGAAGCTGTGATGTGGGGCAGGGAAGAAAGAGAGGCATCTTACATTAGCTTTAAAATTATTTTAAGAGAATTATGAAAACATAAGATCAGAAGGAGAAGAATCACTTCTGTTACAAAAAGTTTCACTTCCTAGCATTGTGTCAACTACTGAGGAAAAGCATTTTGATAATGCAAAAAGATATTTTCATAGCAACCACTAAGTGACTATTTCTGCTTAGAGCTACTTTCAAGTGCTACTCTGTCCACTGAATAAAAAGTTCAAGTGCAAGCTTGGAAAAAAGAGCATCCAGTACCAAGACAACACAGACAGGAACAGAAAACTTGGAATCTTTCTGCTATTGTTTTTTTCTGGGGGTGGGGGGGTGAGGATTTGTTTCTAAGCTAACTGACAAGTGACATATCCTGGATATCTTCTTGATTTACAGCCCTGACCCTGGGGCTAGGTTTCTATAGTTACCTATGGAAATTCTGGTATTCCAGTCTGTTTGAATGAAATGCAAATACATTTGCAAGTCATGCACAAAAGCATCACATGATTTATTAAGCTATTTTTGTTACCTTACAGAATCCTTCTCTGCTGGCAAAGAAAAATAATTCCTACTTAGTTCAAGGCAATTTTAAAAATGCCCTCCAGAGGAGAGGCACAAAGTTTGATCACATAATCAGATCCAAAGAGCAGTGACGACAGAGAAGGAGAAAACACAATGTATTACTAAGAAGATTGTTTTAAGATATTCCAGAGCATGTACACACCTGCAAACAACATTAATATAAAAGGACACTTTATATTAAGTACTGCAGGGGAAGGGAAATAAACACACTGATGAAGATAAGATTAGGCAGATGATTGTGTCTCATGAACAGATCTTAAACTACTTGAGGGAAAAACTAAGCAGGAAGATTAATATGAAAAAAAAAATATTATTTCTGTTGCTGAGAAAGTACAAATTTGATTAATTTCCAGGTAAACTGGAAAATGAACACATGGAGTGGTGGCAAATGCAATGATATGCAGTGAAGTTCAAACCTGGGCTGGGTGGCTGCAATGAAGACAATGAAATCCAGTAACAAAAACGATGGCAGAGATCCTGGAATTAACTTGATTTTCAAAAGCTGAGTAAGCTTTTGTATCTATGAGGCAAAAAATCCATAGCAGAATATATATATATACACACTGATATCTTTGCAAGACTTGCACCATTCCAAGCCATACTGCAGAATATGAAACAGTGAAACAAGGCATTTATTGAGGTTTGGCCTTAGTTTGGTTCAAGCACGTTAATACCTGGTGGAAAAGGACATCATGGTTTACCTTCCTGTTGATCTCAAATACTCTCAGCTGGTGAAAGGTAATGAGACTGAAGACATACAAGTATTAGAACACAAACAAAGCACTAACAATGGGAAAGCAACTATCACACATTTCCCTGGAAATTCAATTAGTTTACATGGAGTTTCCTAGTTCTAGCAGCTATAATTTTTCCTATAAATATGGCATTAGTGTCCTGTACCTCCTAGCTTCCGGGAAACACCTGGCTTATACCACCGTGCTACCATTACTTAAGAGATATCCTGTATTGTAACAGCAAACAACACAACCATTGCATTTAAGCAGCTGGGGGAAAAAGAACAGCATTACCAGGCTGCCAGAATCCACCAAATGCAACTTAGCATAAACCAGTAAATAAAAAAGTTAGCAGCAGGTAGAAAGTAGTCATCAAAGAATGACCTGAGACACTGCAGACAAGGTGAAATGAGGCTCATGATCAGCAATATCAAGTTTATCTGTACTGGTTTTGTCAACCACCCCTTTGATGCCACATTGGATCCCAAATCTGTGTGTGAAGCAAACCTCTTTCTCATTTCTCCTTAGATCCTTTCTTTTGCCTGGTGAAAGGTTACCTAAGAACACGCTTCCATCATGATCCCACTGTCACAGATTCCATTGGGTTGGAAAGGACCTTCAAAGGTCATCTTGTCCAACCCTCCCTGAAGTCAGAAGGGACATCTCCAACTAGATCAGGCTGCCTAGGGCCACACTGATTTTAATTTTGTATGTCTCCAGGGACAGGGCCTCAACCATATCTCTGGGCAGCCTGTTCCACTATTTTACCACAGCATTTTACCACGTCCTTAAGAAGCCATTCTGCGCTTCAAACATCCCACCAGAAAGGATTTTGCTTCTCCAAAAAAGAAAGCCAAGGATGCTAAGAAGGATGCCAACAGCATTCCTAGGTGTAGTTTGATTCTAGAACACAGAACTCCAGCTAGCTGAAGCTTCTCATGGAATCTAAAAGATTATCACTGTAGTTAACTGGGCAAACTCCTGACAACAGACAATCCTTCCTAGCACTTTATGACAGAAAACACAATAAAACAGACTCCAGTACCACTTTGATTTAGCTCTGTTCAAAAATAACCACAATAAAATTTCTAACTCTGAAAGCCAGGTAGACTGCTCAAGTCACAGCTTCCCCCCAGAATAATGCTTCATAAAAACTTGGATCAACACCAACCCCATCTAATGGTTAACCACTCTTGCAGCAGATGCTCCTGAACAAACAGAAGCTTAAGAACACAAACTTACTGCTTCCTCTGCCCTAAGAAGGAAGGAAGGTAACTACACTGCCTTCATCTTGCCTGCAGTTTGGAACAAAGAGTCTATCCATCCAAGTCCCTACCACATCCTGTAAAAGCTGACAGCCTTAGTCAGAATTACACTCATCAGGGCTCAAAGTCTTTTTACGTGACACAAGAAAATGGGATCGGAGTGAGGCAAAACTAAGCACACCTTTTCATTGTGTAGTATGTAAGTACTATCTGTTCCCATAATGTATTTGGATGATTAAGATTTGTCACAGAAAATGAAGTATAAACCAGTAAATTGTTCTGCTGGGTCTGAGTCACCATGGAATCACACTGAATCACACTGTTCGGCAAGCCTTCAAAAAGAAAGGGGAAAAATCTGGACACAGAAGTCTCTAAGAAACATCTTAAGAGAATAAACAAAGGGCATTAGAACACAATCAACAGGAAGAGCTCTACATAAGACAATAGACAGGCTGCAGAGCTCTTAGCTCCAACGGAAGGAAGCTCTGGTCAGCAGTGAACAAAATAAGCAGGACCATGCTGCAGTCCAGAAAGATGCCTTAGTGCTAAGTCTAAAAGTTTGACTATTTTTAACTTCATAAAATAGGAAAAGTGGGAGGAAAATAAAAATCCCTCTACACCTTCACTTTCAAACTTTCATTTAGAATATCACAGAACTTCACTGCCTGTGTTTCTACTGAACACCATAGGAACAAGAGAAAAAACATGTCTGATAACAATGTTCTTCAGAACTCTCCAGATTCTGTCAAGAAAAGATGACAAAAAGATTCTGTCAGCATTACAGAGGGTTACTTTAACAGCTATTCACCTCCTCAGGAGGGTGTCTAGCAATAAGACAAGGGGGAACAGTTTGAAGCTGAGGGAGAGCAGGGTTAGACTGGAGCTGAAGAAGTTCTTCAGTATGAGGGTGCTGAGAGTTTGCAATAGGTTGCCCAGGGAGGTTGTGGGTGCTTCCTCCCTGGCGTTAGGGCCAGGCTGGATGAGGCCTTGAGCAACCAAGTCTAGTTAGGAGGTGTCCCTGCCCATGGCGGGGAGGTCGAAGTAGATGTGGAAGTAGATGATCTCTGAGGACCCTTCCAACCTAAGCTATTCTATGATATGATTCTATCAGAGTAGCTATGGAGATAAGCTGTTTGGAGTTGTCACAGACAAGCTTACTGGAGAACAGGCCATTGATTAGGGGGGAGAATGACAGACAGCCTGGAGGCTACTAACCAAACCTTCTAAAAACTTTATAAAGCAGATAGAAAACTGAAGCAGGAAATTACACAAAGCAGCACAGTTTTACTAGAGACAACAATTACAGTATAACTAAGGTTGGAAATGACCTCAAGGATCATCGAGTCCAACCTATCAACACAGACCCCATGACTAGACCATGGCACCAAGTGCCACGTCCAATCCCCTCTTGAACGCCTCCAGGGTCGATGACTCAACCACCTCCCTGGGCAGCCTGTTCCAATGACGAATGACTCGCTCAGTGAAGAACTTCCTCCTCACCTCGAGTCTAAACCTCCCCTGGTGCAGCTTGAGACTGTGTCCCCTTGTTCTGGTGCTGGTTGCTTGGGAGAAGAGACCAACCCCCTCCTGGCTACAACCATCCTTCAAGTAGTTGTAGACAGCAATAAGGTCTCCCCTGAGCCTCCTCTTCTCCAGGCTAAACAATCCCAGCTCCCTCAGCCTCTCCTCACAGGGCTGTGCTCAAGGCCTCTCCCCAGCCTTGTTGCCCTTCTCTGGACACGTTCAAGTGTTTCGATGTCCTTCCTAAACTGAGGGGCCCAGAACTGGACACAGTACTCAAGGTGTGGCCTAACCAAAGCAGAGTACAGGGGCACAATGACTGCCCAGCTCCTGCTGGCCACACTATTCCTAATGCAGGCCAGAATTACAAGAGAAACCCTGCTTTGAAAGCTCACCTAAACTAAATGTCACTGGTATTATGAAGATGAGCACCCAGAATGTGTGTTTAGAAAAATTGTGTCTAACTGCAAGGACTCAGAAAAAAATCCTCTACCATGAATTGAAGAAAATGCTGCATTAGCGTTAAGAATAATGAACACATTGCTTCCTTTTAGTGCACCAAAGTTATCCACAGATCACCAGCTGAATCACTTCAGTTAGAGACAAACACCAGAGCAGTTTTTAAGACAGAAATACTATCAAGCAAAGCATTTGCTTGGTGAGGGGTTTGGAACACAAGCCCTATGAGGAGAGGCTGAGGGAGCTGGGGTTGCTCAGCCTGGAGAAGAGGAGACTCAGGGGTGACCTTATCACTCTCTACAACTACCTGAAGGGAGGTTGTAGACAGGTGGATGATGGTCTCTTCTCCCAGGCACCCAGTACCAGAACAAGAGGACACAGTCTCAGGCTGCGCCAGGGGAGGTTCAGGTTGGATGTTAGGAAGAAGTTCTATACAGAAAGAGTGATTGCGCTATGGAATGGACTGCCCGGGGAGGTGGTGGAGTCGCCGTCATTGAAGGTGTTCAGAAGGAGACTTGATGGGGTGCTTGGTGCCATGGGTTAGCTGTTTGGGTGGGTTGGATTGGTTGATGGGTTGGACACGATGATCTTGAAGGTCTCTTCCAACCTGGTTTGGTTTATTCTAATAAAGGTTTATTCTAATAAAGGTTATTCTAACTGGATTGTTCAAGCCATAAGTGTAGTCTTAGTGCCTGTTTATTCTAATTTCCATACATACCAGTCCTGGCTGTTAATGGCATCTCCATATCCTGGTGTGTCAACTACTGTAAGGCGCAGTTTCACCCCTCGCTCCTCGATCTCTACAGTAGAAGCTTCAATCTGAACTGTTCTCTCTATTTTCTCTAAAATAAAGTAGCATTTGCATTGTTATTATGCCTATCAGAAACCCCTGCAGGACAGAACAACAGAACAGGAAATGCAATCTAAAACAGACTGTAAGCAACATGACATAAAATATTTTAAAGATCAAAACCAAGACAGGTAGCGAAAACCGAACACCACATTACTGTACATAAACAAGAAGCAATGTTGTGAGTAGTGATTGTTTGAGTGTATTGATTGAGAAGAAACAGGAGCCAGCAGTGCACCCATGCAGCCCAGAAGGCAAGTCTGTTCTACCCTGCATCGAGAATGTGGCCAGCAGGGCAAGGGAGGTTATTCTGCCCCTTCACTCTGCTCTTGTGAGACCCCACCTCAAATACTGCATCCAGTTCTGGTGTCCCCAGCATAAGGACGGAGATCTGTTGGAGCGAGTCCAGAGGAGGACTACAATAATGGTCCAAGGACTGGAGTACCTCTGCTATGAGGACAGGCTGAGTGAGCTGGGCTTCCTCAGCCTAGGCAAGAGAAGGCTCTGGGGGGACATTAGAGCTGCCTTTCAACACCTGAAGGACTCCTACAGGAAGGCTGAGTTTTCATGATGTTGTCCAGAGACAGGACAAGAGGGAATGGTTTGAAGCTGAGGGAGAGTAGGGCCAGACTGGATCTTAGGGAGAAGTTCTTCAGTACAAGGGTGGTAAGACACTGCAACAGGTTGCCAAGGAGGCTCTGGATGGCTCCTTCCCAGGGGTGTTCAGGGCCAGGTTGGATGAGGCCTTGAGCAGCCAAATCTAGTTGAGAGGTGTCCCTGCCCATGGTGGGGAGGTTGAAGCAGATGATCTCTGAGGTCCCTTCCAACCTGAGCCATTCTATGATTCTACAGGAAAAACATATCAGAGGAAATGGGGACTGAGGTCCCAACTAAACTAAACTAAATCAAACTAAAAGGTTTGGGAGCTTGGTTTATAATGAGAGTTTAGGAATAAGCAACAACAGCTGACCCTTTGAAAGGAAATACAAATAAAAAATAACTTGGAAAATTGAAATGCACCTAGGCAGCACAGAGAAAGGGTCACATGGGTGAAGCTATCAGAACTAAGCAACAGTAACTGAAAGAACATTAAACGTCACAGCAAAACTGCAGAAGCACATTTACCTGCAGCGCCGGGAATGTAACGTTCTGGGTAAAGATCAGTCAAGAACAGACTGTTAATTAATGTGGATTTCCCCAAGCCAGACTCACCTGCAAAAGAAACAAAATTCATCTTATTAAGCACACACACCTTTCTATTCCAGGCTTTTCAAAGCATAGCCTCTTTCCCCAAGCCCACAATTTTTGAGGAAAAATAATTTGTTCATCAGGATCCACCCTAGGTTTTGAGATTAAAAAACATCAAAGGTTCAGCTAAGCAATTTAAAATCCACAGGAAAAACAAGCCTCTAGTGTTTTTACAAATGTTCCATGAAAATGCTAAGTTTACTCTAACAGACTTCACAATAAAAGCTGAAAGGTCACACAGCACTTTGACTACAGATCTAGAGATAGTTAGGTTACTTCAAGGAAATAAAAGCTGCTGTTTGTTCATTTAAATCTACAAAATCAGGAGCTTTAACTCTCCTGTTGGAAATTTCTG
Source organism: Melanerpes formicivorus (assembly GCF_026170545.1). Classification (NCBI taxonomy): domain Eukaryota; kingdom Metazoa; phylum Chordata; class Aves; order Piciformes; family Picidae; genus Melanerpes; species Melanerpes formicivorus. Next base: position 2,507,013 of record NW_027142388.1, on the reverse strand, counting down.
GGAGCTTATGGTTTTCCTAAGGCAGAGATTGAACCTGTTAGGAAGGATAATGAATAAAGAGATCCCAAACTAGTATGTGAACTTTGCACCCTTCTAGTTAGGGCACATGTCATGAAACATGGAACAGAAAATCATGTCCAGAGAAGAGCAAGGAGGCTGGTGAGGGATTTGGAGGGTGTCATGTGAGGAGTGGCTGAGGGAGCTGGGGGTTGTTTAGTCTGGAGAAGGCTGAGGGGAGATCTCATTGCTCTCTACAACTGCCTGAAAGGAGGTTTCAGTGATGCTGCAGTTGGTCTCTTCTCCCAGGTAACCAGTGACAGGATGAGAGGAAATGGGTTTAAGTTGTGCTAGGGGAGGTTTAGGTTGGATATTAGGAAAAACTTATTTACTGAGAGAGTGGTAAGGGGTTGGAACAGGCTGCCCAGGGAGGTGGTGGAGTTACCATCCCTGGAGGTGTCCAAGAAGCTGTAGAAGTGGTGCTTCAGGATGTAGTTTAGTGACCATGGTAGTTAGGTTATTGTTGGACTCAATGATCTTAAAGGTCTTTTCCAACCTGAATGATTCTATGACTCCAACAATGTTACAAATGTAATTACTAAATCTGAATATCAAAAAGTCACTTTTTCCCTAAGGCAAGGAATCAGAGTTTAGAGCAATTCTCATGTTAGATGCTGCTAACCCAGTCTCAGAGATGATGAAGTTATCTGTATTTATCGTTAAAAACTAAGAGATACTAACCTTACCATAAATTACCTATTTATTGTACAGACTCTGCTGAATGCTCTGTCACCAGATAATCTCAACTGGTACTACAGAGCACAGAGATAAGGCAGCAGGGTCATGTATCTCTTCTCATTTTCATCTTTCAATAGCACATAATTCGAAGGTAACTACTCAGAAAGGTGAAACTACTGTGGACTCCTTTTGCACTCGTATGACATTAAATTGATTCAATGCAAGCATAATTCAACAGGCCACTGAAAACAACTTTGCGCCTGAAGGACTTTCCATCAAAGGTGCTCATTCACAGAGCAGGCAAATTAAAAGTTTAGTGACAAAATACCAGTGAGTCAGTACAGAGCAGCAGAAAACACAAGAACAGCAGCACCATTTCAACAGCAAGATATTCACCACGTGCACTCATGCCTTCAGTGGGGAAATGGGAGTCAAGGAAAGATTAAGCAACTATCCCTTCCATCTGATGATGAGTCAGGAACACAAGAATGTCCTGCTGGCTCAAAGTCATCATCTTTAATCACTACAAATACTCCCTTCTACCAAATATGAAAAAGTAGTAAGAGATTTAATGAGAATGTGTTTAAAGATCTTTCCTTTTTTTAACAATCCCTTGCAAAATAGGAAGACATGCATGCCTATGTGAAAAAAATATATTTAGCTGTTGTTTAACACTCAAAACCACTTAAACAAATCACTTACCAACCACCATCAATGTGAATTCAAAGCCCTTCTTCACAGATTTCCTGTGAACCTGGTTGGGCAGATTAGCAAACCCCACATAGCCTGCTGAGTCGGAGAACTGCCAAGAAAACAAAAGTTGAGTATAATTGAGATCCCCTTCCCCCTAAAAAGTTGAAGCAGAGTTCATTTGATTCTATACAATGAAGTGCAGAGATATACAAAGCACATGGAAAAATAATGAAACCATGTTTTGCTGTTCTAGCAAGGCAGACCTTGAAATGGGCAATTCACCAAGCAGGCTGATCTCTGAATAGAAATCTGTCAAGTACCTTGAGTCTGGACTTGAATTAAAAATATCTGCAAGCTTGCAAGAACACAGTATTGTTAACCTGTAAACTGTTCAAATTTGGTATCTTCTGCTGCTATCTTCAATTAAAATAATGCATCAACTCATCTGTAGAGAAAGAGGAATGCTGTATAGTAACACACAGATTACCGAGAAACAATCACACGGAGATCTGTCTTCTTGCTGAGTTCTTCACCTATCTTCACAATGTTTGACTTCTAACACAAAAGCAGGAAAAATAAGTGTGCCTGAAAAACTTATCAAAGAGATTTGGGCTATAAAAAGGGCAGTCTGCTTCACCATCTCTTATCAACTGACTGAAAACCTAGTAGGAGCCTAAACGAGAATATCAGACATTTGATTTAGGGACCTATGAGCTAGCTGGAACCAAATCTATTCTACACAGATGAGTTTACGATGAGGAGAGTTTTTATTCAATGCCATACTTCCAGTGGGGCAGGTTGGAAGGGATACAGGGGAAATCACTTAAAAGGCAATTAGTTATTTGCTAACAATCCTTTTAAAACTCAGCCAGATGTGCAAAACCTTTGGAAAAGAAGGTTTATCAAATGCCACTTCACTAGGTGAAGGCACCATTCTAAACACCGAATGCTTGGCAAACATCCAAAAGTCCGATACTAAAAGCACAGGGAAGCTCTGTTCCCACTTAACTTCACAAAGCACAACTGAAGCAACAAGGTATCAATCATTGCTTCACTATTTCACCCCTTCAGCAAAGCCAAGAGTTGTTTTTTCAGAAGTCAGACAGGTTCTAAACAAAATTTTGGCTATGCAGCCATCTCTTTACCTTCACTTTTTCGCCTGACTGAGACATGTCTCGTCACTTCCAAGTTTCAGACACTGGAAAATAAAATCCACAGTGCATATTAGTTCACTTAGAGACTACATTGATATTAAACTTGAACTTCTATGTTGCACAAAATAATAATACTTTATTCTAGTAGAATGAAATGTCACATAGGGAGCTGGGGTTGTTCAACCTGGAGAAGGCTCCCAGGAGACCTAATAGCAGCCTTCCAGTACCTGAAGAGGGCTACTGGAAGGCTGCAGAAGGACTGTTTCTAACAAGCTGTAGGGCTAGGATGAGGGACAATGGTTTGAAATGTGAGGAGATTTAGATTGGATGTTAGTGACAAGTTCTTCACCATGAAAGGGGTGGAACACTGCAACAGGTTGCCTAGGGAGGTAGTTGGGGCCCCACCCCTGGAGATATTCGAGGTGAGGCTCCACAAGGCTCTGAGCGACTTGATATAGTGGAGGATGTCCCTGCTGACTGCAGTGGGGTTGGACTAGATGACCTTTGGAGGTCCCTATGATTCTATGACTGTTTTCAGTTACTTCAAAGTACTATCATTGAATGTGAACACCACACCAAACACAGCAGAACTCAGCATCTGGCTAACCCAGGCTGGAGATGAAAACTCACCCTGCTCTAAAGGACTATCAAAAAGATTTGTTCTTCAGTTTCAGACACCCAGAACAGCTGAGTTTTGGCAAGCCCTTATCTTTTTCCTCAAGGATGTTAGTTGTGCTATAGATTAGTTATCACAGCAATAGTGAGGCCTTTCATTTAGTGTGGTCAGAGAGCACTGACAGGAAACACTGAAGTGGCAGGAGCACTTCACAGCTTGGTTTGTTGACAAGGCAGCTCTTGGCCTGGGAAAGCAGGGAAGTGACCTATGCAGGCACCTGTGTTTCCAGACAGAACTGCTTTCCTGCTGGGTAGCAGGACTTGTTTTAGCAGGATACAGGCCAGCTTCTGACACCAGCAGTTTGACAGTCAAATCCTAGCACAGACATGCTAAAGCTTTGGACTAAAAGAAAAATCAAAGTCAGCATAAGTGCAACCTGGGACTTTTAAAGAAAGTATGTCCTCAGCTCACATGGCATTTCACTTGCCCTGAAGCAGGCATTTCAAATCCTGGCAGCTGTGCAGACATAAGCTACCCTGAGAGCCAGGAAAGGTTTGGATTTTTTCCTCCAACTATTTCTATCCCCATACCCAGTTCATTTGCTTGCTAATGAAAGCCTAATACATCCACTGCCTGGAAAATAGGGAGGCCCTGGTCCTAGCCATTTTCTGACAGCCTCTAATTGGGTATTCCTCCAACCAGCCTGGGAAACATCCCTTAAGAATGGGTTTGGAAAAAAAAACCACAAAGCTTATTTTTCTTTGACCAATACGCAAGGGCTCATTCTAGTGTTCACAGATCCTTAAAGACAGTCACAGCCCCACTGACAGATGTAACTCATTGCTCCACATCTTGTTTCTGTGTTTGGAAACTTCTGTGGTCACCTTGCCTGTAAAAATCAGCAACATCATTCAAGGGTTTAGAGAAGTTCACAAATTGTCAGTTTGGGTACTAACACAGATAAGAGTTTCTGACCCGTTGCTCACAGTAATGCTAGATGAGAAGCCACCCAGAGCAGCTGCCTATAGTTAGGGGTGAGAAGGGAGAACAATTGCCATTTCAACATGTATACCAAATTCTCTAATTACTTCTGCTTTAAAATGACTGCATAGTCACATCCATCATTGCCAAGCTACTTGATTAAAAAGCAGAAGAATCAAAGTTGTTGTCAACTGTTATGACACATCTGGCTTCAAAATTAGCCTGTCAGCTGATAAAATGCCAAACTTGTAATAAACCATTCCACAAGCAATCTACAAAGCCTGTTTCTTACTGGACAAACATTCCTCTTGTGTCTTTGACTGAAAAGTTGCTGCAGGCTAGCTGCTCTGACCACATCGTGACTGCCTGTCCAGTTCCGAGCCCCTCAGTTCAAGAAGGACCTCAAGGAACAGCTTGAGAGAGTCCAGTGCAGAGCCACAAAGTCAGTGAAGGGAGCAGAACATCTCCCTTGTGAGAAAAGGCTGAGAGAGCTGGGGCTCTGTAGCTTGAAGAAGCAGAGCCTGAGCAGTGATCTCTTTCCTGTTGATAAAGATGTGCAGGGCAGTGACAGCAGGATGGAGCCAGGCTCTGCTCAGTGATGTCCAAGGACAGGACAAGGGGCAATGGGTGCAAACTGGAGCAGAGGAAGTTCCACAGGAACAGAAGGAAAAACATTTTCACTGTGAGGGTGTCAGAGCCCTGGAGCAGGCTGCTCAGAGAGGTTGTGGAGCCTCCTTCTCTGGAGACATTCAAAACCTGCCTGGATGTGTTCCTGTGTGACCTATCCTAGGTGATCCTGCTCTGGGAACTTGGACTGGATGATCTTTCAAGGTCTCTTCCAACCCCTAACCCCAGCCCCCTTCTCCATGTGATTCTGTCTGCAGTGCATGCTTAAACCTCCATGTATAAGCATCCAGTTAGCTATTTCCCACTGTATTTTGTTAAACAGAAATATCCTAACAAACAAACAAACAAAAAAACCCATAAAACTGCTGTTCCATAACACCCAAATAAGGCACTGAGGTACAAACAAATCCTCAGGTGCTCAGCCTCAACACATTTTGCAGTTCATAATACTGCCCTCATGAGGTTCCCTAGAAAATTATTCAGTTCACCAACTTCCCCAGATGACCATAAGCCATCTTACTGAAGGCTTTATCATTACAGATCAGAACTTTAAAATTAGCAAAATATTCTGCTGCATCTTCTTGCAGCTCCAAATTACTGCAGCACTTACAGCACTTCTGTGATATCTTGAACAGGAAGCAGGCTACACCATGCACCAGTGACTGCTGAAATCAGTCTGTGTACAACTGACTCAAACTTAAAAACTAAATGCAGCTGATTATCTGACAACACTCTGGATAGTCTCACATCTGGAAATTGCAATTAACAGAGCAAGCCACAGCTGTTCAGTATTCTTTAAATCTTTAAAGGCTAATTTCAGTCATTATGAGATAATTAAAGCAGCACATACAAAATATGTCAAAGAGAAAGGAACAGGAAAGATCCAATTGCATTAAGTTGAAAAAAAAAAAGCAGTCAAACTTTATTTGTAAATAACTGTGAGCCCCATTTAGCAGGTCTAGCAGAAAAAAAAAAAAAGGGACACTGTGCTGCAGTATAGAAATGTCCAAATCAGGTTTTGAACAATGGATAACCAAGTTCCATTTCAGATCCCAGCAAATCTCTGTCCTGGACACTGTGCTGTTTGGCAATTGAAGGGAGCACTAAATTCAGCTATAGCTGCCTCCTCTACAAATGCAGAGGCCTGGAACATGGCATCCTACCATCTTCTGATAAGAACAGTATTCCAGTGAGAGAGAAAGAGAGGGGAAGGAAAATGGGTCATTTCCTTTGTTCCTGTCAGGATGTGAGAAGTAAACTGCTAGGAACAGGCGGACTGGGAGCTTCTTAATAGGAACTAGCACAAAGAAAAAGAGTGTTTCCATATAAGGATACTAACAATCCCTTCATACTGACCCTAACAACCATCTCTACAAGCAGAACAGCTGTCTTATTTATCAAATGAGGCCTCTTTCTTTCCATCTGTGATTCCAGAATTCTGAAACTTCTTTTAAAGTACTTAATAGACAAACAGGGAACTGCAGAAAGCACTAAAGTGCTGGAAATGGTCTCAACAACATGAAGTCACATTTTTGGACTTAAAGAAGATAGAGAAACACCAAGAATATGTGAGTAAAATACCAATATTTGTGGTGCCTCACAAGAAGAACTACAAAAACTCAAATAGAATTATCAAAGTACTGAGGCACATAACATTTTTAATGATTACAACTTCTCCAGGTGTCTTGCATACAGACAAACAGGGAAGTTATGTGAAAATGAAAAGTTTACTGCATTGCAAACTGGATATAGGGGCATTCAACACTAAGCAGTTAACATTTCTTCTGGTAGGTTATGCTATCAAAATTATAGTATGAGTCACCCAATTTCACCAAACAACAAAAGGTTCAACAGAGCCTGTTCCCTGTATCATCCTTTGTTTGTAGCTAGTCCTCACCTCTGGGGTTGGAAATCCCCTCCCAGAAGCTTCCAGGGAGCAATGTCACTTCCTCTACACCAACAATCCCAGATGATTTTCCTCAGTAGAAACAGATGTTACCAGCTGAAGGAATCCTTTTTACAGACTAATACTTCTGTGTTACTCTTACTCAGGCGAACAACTGCATCACTTAAACCAGATACAGTATTTAGGAGCAAATGCAACAACCCAACTACAGCACTTGCAGACAGACCAAGCTAAGTCTATACCACTGCTTTGTCTTTTAATTAGTATTCAGCATTCATATGTTTCCCAGACTTCATTTTGAAAATGTATAATGAACCAGTGACACACCACACAGATTACTACTGGGAAGGCATCGCTGTGCATCAAAACGTTTAACTCTTCTGTGACTTAGCAGCACACATGCACAACAAAAGGAGGCAACAAGTAAAAAAGAAGAACATATGAGCACTGTTCTTAAAAGGCCTAGAAAATGCAATGCATAAATCTAGAGGGCTAATCCTACATATTTTATTTGTTCAGTTTCAGTGTTAACATATTAGACAACTTCCTTTCTCACTGTTATTTCAGTGAATAATGTCATTACAGGAGGCAATGCTACCATTCACATTAATGATCAGTTTCAGTGGCATGCTACCTACACAAGCAGCTTTTGACAGTATATTCCCAGAGCTACTGTAGCAAAGAAAACTACTTTAAACCAAACATGCAATCATGAAAAGTATGTATACTTTTTCTTTTTTTTAATTAAAAAGCTAAACATATTGGCCATGATCACTCATCAGGCACTCATAGGCAGCTCTACCTCACATCCATGAAGCTTAACTGTAACTGTGGACATACTGGCAATGCACAGCAAGCATTGATAGATTAGCATTTAATCTCCCGAATCATGCTTAAATCCCATGATACCACGGAGCCTCCAAGCTGCACGTGAATAATAATTTCAGACTTAAAATAAAAAAGGTGTATCACTTGATCCGTCTACTGCCGGATCCCTGCATTTCTCCTGCAGCATCCCCTGCTCCCCAGCACTTGACGACGCTTGGTGTTGCAATTTAAAAAGCATCCGAAGAATGCCCCATGGAGACAGAACTTCCTGTTCCATCCTCGCCCCGTATCTCCGGCTACAGCATGCCGGGCAGAGCCCAGCAGCTGGGAGGCCCGGTCCGCATCTCAAGTGTAACGCACGCCTTGCTTTACCAACAAACACAGGGGTGCCTACAACGCACCACGGCCTGACCGCGGGGTTTGAGGGCTTCTGCCCCGATATGCTTCCCCCCTCCTCATACAACAGGTTCGAAATCCCGTTTCCGGGCAGAGGAGGGAGGCCAGCGGCAGGCCGCTGGGCCCGTGCACGGAGCACACGCCGTCGCTGGTGAGCTCCAGAGCCCGGGCCGGGGCCGAACCGGTACCACCGCCCTGCTGGGGGCGCGCAGGCTGGGCAGGGTTGGGCAGGGCGGGGCGGGGCGGGGTAGGGCAGGGCAGGCGCGGACAGTGACCAGACGCAGTGGTGTGCGGGGTGGAGGAGCCCACCCACCGGCCAGAGGAGGCGGCCCAACCCCCGGCGCTTACCTGAGCCTACAGCCGCTTCCGCCGGTGCCTGGCTGACAGGCCGCAATCTGCCACCTCCTACCGAGGAGCCCTCCCGCATCCCACACGCCACTGCGGCGAGCGCCTACCTACCTTCTGCTCGACTCTATGGTCTAGGGCGCTTCCCAGGCCAGCAGCGGGGCGCGGCTCCAGGACGAGCGAGAGGAATGACGGAGCGGCGCTCCCACCCCGCCTGCGTGCCTGAGTGCCAGTGGCGGGAGTGCCGGCGGGGCGTTGCCATGGCGACTCCGGCAGGGGACGTGGCGGGATGCGGTGTGGGAGCCATGAGCTCACGCGTGGGTCCGGCACTGGGCTATGGTGAATGGGAGCGGCTCAGCAGCGGATGCTTTTCTCCCGAGGCACCGCGTACCTGGGTATTGGCAGCGACCGTGGTCCCTTTGGGACAGGCCTGACACGGGACGGGCCGGGCGAGCACCTCCCCGGATCCAAGCAGCCACTCCGCTTCACGCTCCCTATCTCCTCATTCCCTCCGGAGGGAGCGGTGCTACCACCCTGCAGTCTGCCGGTGCTCCCGAGGATTCTGCATCCAGCCCCCGAAGCTGGTCCCCGGCTTTGGCCCTGAGTGCCCTGCCCAAAAATATGGAGCGTCTCTTGAGTCTGCTGTCCTCCCCCGATAACACACGTGGAGGAAGGCTTATCTGACAGAGCCACCGCTCCCGGGGGTCACTGCACTCCCACATACGACACGGTAGTCAGTGCTGCAGCAGTTAACGATCTTGAAATGATACCGGTTTGTGTTACTACCCTACCTCCACGTCCAGCCAGCAGCACACTGGGCATCCGTCTGTACAAACGGGCTCGCTGTGGAGCAACATACACGAGTGGCCTTCCAGAATGAAACATAGTTAGGGTCCATTCTGTTTAATATATCCCTTTCTCAAATTGTTTGATTACTACTTCCTAGCCAAATACCAGTGAGCTTGGAGATTGCCTCCACCTGAAGTAGGGTTTAGCGATCCTCCTCAAAGAGGAAAATCTTTTGGTATGGCAGGTGTGATAGCCAGGGGGAAATCTATCTTAAAACTTCATGCTGTTCGATTGTAATGCAGTATGTAACAGAAACCTGTTTGGGTTACAGCTGCTCATCCACACATGAAGCAAATTACCCCAATGTATTTATTTCACCTACTCTATAGATATCTTCTCTTTCATCATAGCACACCGGCTAAGTGAGAGCAGTTCTGCCTTGGTCAGTATCACCAGTGAAAGGGTGTGTGGGATTCTCACTGGCAGGTTCTCTGAGGTACCAGGGACTTTAGCAGACTTTTTACAGGCATAGACTGTAAATGATACCTGTAGTCAGATTACAGATCCAGATCACTTTCTCATGGTGAAATAGTGTTACGTAGCTCAAACACTCAATACAACACTGATGAGATTAAACCGCAATACCAGCAGAAGTTCAAGGAAGACTTTTTCCAGCCTCCAAGTTGCAAGCAGCAGGTTTGAGAACGTTCCAGGTAATCCATCTGAACATTTTGCAGAGGGCAGTTCATGTGTGGGACCTAGCAGCAAATGTTTTGACTTAAAATTTTGAATACCAAGAAGAACATTTCTGTTTTGTCTGTATTTCCATCCGTTAAGCAAACAGCGTTGCAGCTCACAACAGGAAAATGTGGAAGTGAAACAAATGCTGCTGAAGGCAGACTGGCATTATTTGCTAATTCACATTGTGCTCATATTATCAACTGAGCATTGATGTGATCTGAGTAAGAACAACATAAAAGCCAACGAAAGCGCAACCAAGTTCCGTTTCCTAGGACACAGTGTAATGTTATAACACAAAGAACTGTTACACACAACCTTCCTGGAGGAGTTAAAAGATGGCATTTTGGTCTTCTTTTGAAATTAAGGTCTCATTTTAAACTCTTCCATTAATATCCATACAGATGTTTTGTATTATCGCCAAAGGGGCAACAGTACCTTTGGCAGTATAGGTTGAGGACTGACCTGTTTGTCAGTGACAAAGGGGAAAGGGACAAGGGATTCTGGTGGACAGAAGGATAATGATGAGCCAGCAGTGTGCCCTTGTAGCCAAGGCTAATGGTATACTGGGGTGGATTAGAAGGGGTGTGGTTAGTAGGTCGAGAGAGGTTCTTCTGCCTCTCTACTCTGCTCTGGTGAAGCCACCCCAGTTCTGAGCTGCTCAGTTCAAGGAGGACCTCAAGGAACTGCTTCAAAGAGTCCAGTGCAGAGCCCCAAAGATGCTGAAGGGAGTGGAACATCTCCCTTGTGAGAAAAGGCTGAGAGAGCTGGGGCTCTTTAGCTTGGAGAAGCAGAGCCTGAGCGGTGACCTCATTCCTGTTGATAAAGATGTGCAGGGCAGTGACAGCAGGATGGAGCCAGGCTCTGCTCAGTGATGTCCAAGGACAGGACAAGGGGCAATGGGTGCAAACTGGAGCAGAGGAAGTTCCACAAGAACATAAGGAAAAACTTTTTCACTGTAAGGGTGTCAGAGCCCTGGAGCAGGCTGCTCAGAGAGGTGTGGAACTTCCTTCTCTGGAGATATTCAAAACCTGCCTGGATGTGTTCCTGTGTGACCTGCCCTAGGTGATCCTGCTCTTGCAGGGGGCTTGCACTGGATGGTCTTCTGAGGTCCCTTCCAACCCGTAACATTCTGTGATTCTTTCACTAAGTTACAACCCCATGATGCACACAATATTTTACACACTTGTCCTGCTCTTACAAATAACTGCTCAGCACTTGAAGAAATTACAAGAAATTAACAGGAGCAATGCCAAATACAGACTGGGATCAACACAGAGTCTCATGGAAGTTAGTGCTTTCCCGTGACTGTCACTCCTTTCCTTTGGCAGGGTTTAGTGCAACAGATGAAACATTCTCCAGAAATTTCCAACACCCATTTTTGAGGAACACTTAACAATTTTTGCAGGTCATGGCTGACCATCTGTCACACAGAAAGTTCAGGGAACTCACAAGCCTCCCAGAAAGGTCATGGCTGACCAACTGTCACACAGAAAGTTCAGGGAACTCACAAGCCTCCCAGAACAGTACCATTTTGTCAGAAAGTAACATAAGGAAGGGCACTTCGGGTAAGAATAAAGGTCAGCTCTAGTCAGTGCCCAGCCTCTGCAGTGCCCAGCAGCAGATGCTTAGGAAAAGATAAAAGTAGCACTGTGTCTGTGTATCCTCCCAGCTTCCGGCAAGCTGGAGCTCAGCAGCTTCCTGAGCCAGAAGTTTTAGCTTGATAGTTTTCCATGATTTTTTCTTGCTGCTTTTTGAACCCATCTCAATGTTTGGTATTAGAGAGCATCCTGTGACAGTGAATTTGATGCTGTGTTACGCACTTGCTGAAAACGTACTTTTGTTATTCTTGAAGCCTCTTATGAGACTCCCTGTGAAACAGCAGCATGCAGGATCACCATGCAGCAGAACTGGAACTGTCTGGGGCATGTGGTTGAGGAATGCTGCATCACAGAAACCAACAGAGAATGCATGCCCACAAAAGACATGCTGCATATTTCTTGGTTTTTCACAGAGGTGCAAAGAGAAGAAATCATTGTATTGAAGAACGCTCTTCCTCCTGAGTGCTTAAATAGTCTGGAAGTGTTAATGCAGTCAACACTCTGACTGTGAAGCATTCATTCCCATCATTATTTCTAAAAGAATTTTGTTTTATTCTTCCCTTGCAAGCTCAAATGCCTTTTATAAAAGTTCCTGACACATCTAGGTTTACAGTATCCAAAGTACAATTAGAGTCCTTCCTTGATTTCAAACCTTAACTCTGTAGGGAGTCACGTCTTAGCAAGTTAGAAATACCTCATCCATTCAGCAGAAGACATTCTGTCACTTTCGTTCTGCTCCTTAGCAGAGAAAGTGGTGTGATGCTGCTTATAATAAAATACTACTACATAACTGAAAACCAAAGTGAGTTTTGGTAGATAAATTAACTCCGTATTCTTTGGCATGATTTCTATTAAATCTTTTAAAAGAGAAGATAAGCTGCTTAGATGAAACAAAGCTGTGTCTTCTCAGTTATGGGATCTCTTTTAACTTGATTTCCTTTCAGTTGAATCTGTTCCTCACGTTGCTCAATATATTTGGAACTTGAGTCTAAAATGATGTGACTGCTGTAACAGCTGCACTGTAAGAGAGTGTGTGTGTATATATATGTATGTGTATATATATATGTGTGTGCATATATATATATGTGTGTGTGTGTGTATGTATAATGGAGATACTGCTGTAAGATACTGAGCATCTTCAACTCTCCCCATCTTCTCCAGAGATAAAATTACTCAAGTCTTGATTAAACAATTTTGCATTTCCATACAATTTAAGTTTGTGTTTGACTCAGAATATTTCTGTTTGTGCTAAATTCTAGTGCATGGCTTCAGGACCAAGCCTTCTAGAAACAAATATGTACAAGCTGCATACTGAGGGTGACATCCTTCTAAAAGATTAGCAGAGGAAAAAAAGTACTTTGAACAGAGCTGGTCTGAATTTAGATATTCCCTGAGCTAATTTTTATTATTTGGGTGTGGTGATAGAGAAATTAAAGGGCAAACTTGCCATTCTCTGTTAGTATTTGGTAACCTGGTGAGCTGATCAAGATACTCTTCTGTGTAGTGCTCTATCTGTGGAATCACCAATGGGGTGGAGTCATTCTAACATCTCAAAATCCCTGTGTTTTTGCAGACTTGCTGCATCAGGAATTGGAAACGTCACATCTGCTGACAGCTGAGCCCTTTTGAAGTGTGCAGCTCAGAGCTGGAGCTCTGGCAGTGTAAGAACAGGAAGGCAGTATCTGTGGATGCACCAGGATTTATTGACACAAGCTACTTTACAAGTTATGTAGTAAGCCCTAAGAAAATCTGCAGCTGATAAGTATTTTCCCTTGCTGGGGGGGGGGGGGGTGGTGGAAAGGCATTTTTAGTGACACACTACAACAATTGCTTGAATGATAGCAGTCTCAGAGGAATGAAAGTATTTCTTTTGCATTTACAAGCCCTGCTGTGGCAACAAAAAATCTCAACATTTTTCTCTGGAGTAAGAGACATTTTGCATCTTTTCCACCAATAACAGCCATAATTTCCTCTAACTGGAAACCAGTTTCACTTTTTAGAAGGGAATCAGGATTGACAAAACAGATCCACATTATTCCCAAAGACGGAGTTGTCTCAGACTTACTAAGAACAGAGTCAGCACTGCTGAGAATTATTCACTCTCATAGCCGGAAGAGGTGTCCCAGGCCGCTCACATTCTCAGGAACACAAATTTCCTGGGACAGCAGGTAAACGTAGTACATTTCCCATCACTAGCCCTGAACAACCTTCAGTTACTTCACAGTCATGTCCCTACTAATTGCTCTCAACCTTTGCAATGTATATTTAAAACAATGGCATTTGTCCCTGCTGACGCTGTTCTTTACAAAATGACATCTGATGTGATTTCCCAACAATTACATGGGAAAGAGAGCTATCAGGATCCTGGGGCACCACAATCTGTGGAAGGAGACTAACTTTGGAAGAGGACAAAATTAAACTACACTTCTGGTAGGAAACATGATGTAGAATGGCCTCTGAGGCACGAAACAATGTATAGCTTCCCCTCTTCCCCCCACTGGCCTGTTCAAGCTTTAGTATATTCTCAAGACCTGCCCATTGCACTGAAGCATTTGAAGCAACATGGCCTAAGCATGTATTCAGTGTGACCTCTTGTTGAATGGGATGATCAGCCTCTTTAGATACTCATCCACAGATGGGGCATTCTAAGCTTTGGAAAAGAGCTACCATTTACCATGTTAACTGCCCTGACATGTTGTTAACACAGGGTAGGGCTGTCCACTGACACTGTGTATCCTCTTGAAAGCCAAATTCAAAATCAGGGTGCTGAAGTGTTAGGTGTGCAGCGGCCCACCAGAGCAAACCAGCTGACCCTGACAGCGAAGACTGGAAATATTCCTGTTACAAGGGGTGCTTTAGTAAGACATAGAGACATGAAGATCAATTCCAACCAAGGGGAAGTTTCAAATGCTGATCCAGAGGTTTCTGCGTAAAGGAATTTGAGCAGGGAGGTGTAAAACTTGGTTCTAATGATAGTTCATCATAATTAATTTCCTCATTGTATGAGGAGACCGCTCACAACACTGTCCCAGTCTTGCCACCGTGTGTAGGACAGCCAGACCCCCCCTACTCCCTGTTAGTGTCAGTGGGCAGTCCACACAACAAGAAAGAGTGCAAGCAGAGGGGGTGCCTGTAAAGTGCAGAGTGTGATACAGGGCTAGGGCTTATTTGGAAAGGGACATTTGGAAAGCAGCAAATATATGAAGGCTGGAAGCAGATTTGTAACCTTTTTTACTGGTTTTCCAACTACACATATCTGCTTCCTTCCTTTCTTTTTTACAAGTCCTGTCACACCACTGCTGAGGGGGAAGAGTAGTGTGGGCAGCCATTTCTCAATCCTGAAGGGCACCAGCACCACTTGTACTAAAAAAAGGTGTTGGATCCTACATCATGGAGCATTACTGGTCCCCCTTGCAAAATTCTGGTATGGCATTTTAGTCATTGCTTCTCTTTGCTCAGAAGATGAACTAAGAGAAGAAGTGACAATTTCATGTTAACCACTTCAGCTTGTTTCCAAAATAAATGATTCTGAGTTAAATCCTATGGTGAAACCATGCACTTTCATTTTGCAATAACCTGCTTGAGGTTGTTGACTCATTGCTACGTGCCAGTCTTCTGATGTGTCCCACTGGTGTGAAGACGTGTTGGAACTGCTGACATGCAGCAGCTTCATGGAGGTCTGTCTTACGGTGGAAAACAGTACATGCACTCCAGCTAAGTCTCTTCTCTTGGGAGAAACAGTGGCACTTTAAAGGATAACTCAGAAGTAGTCTTCACTAAGAAAATTCAGGCTCTCTAAAAAAAGAGCAGATCCTCTTGTACCTGTAAATTTCCTTGCCTTCATTTCAGCACTAATTAAAAGACAAAATGTGGTACAAAATCTGTCTCTAATAGGATTCCTGATTCTTGACCTTTGATATGTCTGATCCTATAGCTATGGTAGCTGTCTTGAGATTACTGGGCTTTTAATTAATCTTTTGACTCATCCTTTGGCTTTTTCACACAAGCTTTGTGCATAAGCTTGCTACCAAGTGTAATTTTCTTTTCTGTCTTCCAGATGCTTAACATTTTAGGGACAAGAAGCAGCAGAAGCACATAGATAAGGGATGCACCACAAGTTATAAACCAAGCATGCTGTGGAGACTACATTTAAGGTTCCAAAAGGCAAATCTAAACATTGCTGGTGGGATGCTTCAAGGCTGAGCTAAGCCCTAGCAAGACTCAAGGGTTGGGCACAGCAGCTCTTCTGTGCCATGGTACAATGCTCACGTGCCAGGACAAGCAAAGCTGGTGAGAGCCTGGACCCCCCTTTGCAGCCCTCCCAGAACCTCTGTGCTTGGTATTTGTCCTGATTATGTCAGGAAAAGAGGGAAAACACAATCGCCTCTAATCCCAAAGCCCCTCTTGCTATAGTATGGTTTCTGTGCAATTGTTCTCAGCTTGAATGCCACTTCCACCCATTTTCACAGGCTGCAAAGCCCCCCTCTGCATCCCCCAGAATAATTTAATAAACACATAGCTGGAGCAGCAATAGATGTGATGACATTCATGGGCATTTGTTAATGGGTTACTTTGCTGCACAAACACTTTTGAATTTAAAGGCATCCAGACTTTATCAGCAAAGATTTAATTTGTAAGCAGTGATTTCATCACTTAACATCCCAAGTAAAACATCACGATGGGTTGTGTTTCCTTTTCAGACATCAGAACCTTTTTATTTTGTGGGATTGAATTAATTCTTGGTGTTGTGACAGCAACAGCAGCAGAAGACACAATGTGCTGAAGCTGATGGGGTCCTCAGGCTGCCCCCAGAAGTTGCATCAGTCAAGTTACCAGTAAGTCAAGTAAGCAGTCCTGTGAGCACCTTGCACCTATGGGCTCATTAGGGGTAGTCTGTGCAACAGACTCACTTTCAGGATTACTTTTTAATAGAGTAATTGAAAATGGAGGTTGTTGCCAGCAGACAGGGTAAAAGCAAATATCTGGGGTAAGAGAAAGAAACAAAGAGACAAAGGTGAAGTATGAGGAATGGAAATGCCTCTAAGCAGAAAGGTTCATTTGCCCTGTTGTTATTAAGCATGTCTTTCCCCAGAGAAATAATTGCTTTGGATTAAGTGATTTGTAGGAGTAAGTTGCTCGGTAACAGGTAGCAAGGGAAGGTGGGGTGAGGGCTGCAGAGGTAAAACAAGCTATGCACTGGCTTCCCTTCTCAGCCCAAAGCCCCGGGCAGCTGCACAGGCCCCAGGAGTGCCTCCCGGCAGGCACAGAAGCACACAGACCATTTATCAGAGGAAATTCAGAGTTCCGTGCTCCTGGGCAAGTGGCAAGGGTGGGGCTTTCCTGTGCTTATGGGCTAAGATAACTGGCATTTCTTCCCCCCCTTTTAATTGTTCTTCTGTGCTGTTTTCTGTATAATCATTATTATCATCATAAATACAGCTGTTATTCACTTTCAGCTTGTGTTCTGGGCTTCTTCCTGTTCACCTCTGAGATATCTCTGTCTCTGTGGCTGATTCTTTTGCACATTCTCCTTTCCCTGACACTTTTCTGAGTGATTGTAAGCAGCCTCAGTTTGACAGACTGCACAGCCCCAGTCACACATTCCTCCAGGACTTGCACACTGGAATTTACAGTTTTAAATAATTGAGGTAAACTGTATGTATTTCATATACAGCCTGAAAAGGAGATAACTCCTCTTTACCAGGCAGCCTCTGCTAGAAAGACATTTTCCATGCTAGAAATGTTTACAGCTCCTCAGGCAGAGATTCTTAATGGGAGGGCTGCAGTTGTTATGTGTCAGCATGTCCATCCCATGATGGTCCACAAGCTGCTGATGTTCTGCTTTTTTTAATGTTGGTTTGTTGGTTTTTTTTGGTGTCTTGTGGGTAAAGTTTGTCTTCTGGCTGGAAAAACAAAAGAAGTGAAAGGGCACATCCAGAGGGTTGTGACCTCATTGCCATCCTCTTATTACCAGCACTTGGGTCCTCTGCAGATGGTTCATCAAAGCAAGTGTCAGGATGTAAGCAGGGCATTACTCAGTGTTAAGCCATCAGTCACGTCCTCAGTTGTCAATGCATGTGATTCCTTTAGCCTTTGCTTGTTGTTTCTTCTGCTGCTTTTGCTTCACACGTGGACTTTTCCACTCATGCTGCATTCATATCAGTCATAATATTTCTGTCACAAATCTCTGCATACTGTAATACATGTTGTAAATTACTGTACAACAGAGAAAACACACAGGGGCAGGAAATGTGCTCTTTTCAGCTCTGGAAGGACACTTTGGGCTAACTGAACCCAAATCTAGATAATCATTTCAAATCGGTCTGAACTTAATTTTCAATTTTGTCTAAACCATTTAAACTTCTTTATGATAAACCAAAACAGTCCTGGTATAAATCAAAACAAGTCTTTATCAGGGCAACCAGTGGAAAGCCACTGAAGCACAGCTCCCCATGAGCGCTGTGAGGCAGCTGGTGAGGTCTGTTCCCTTTCTCTTACAGCTATAACAGCATCATTGCCACCACAAAGGCTCGCTGCATCTGCCAGCCTGGGGGCTGTGAGCTGCTGGTGGTCTGCATGAGCTGAACCAAGGCTTGTTTGCAAGAACAATGCAAGACATCGGTGGTCCATGAGGAGACTGAAGCAGATGCAGTATCTAGACAAGCTGCTGCTGAAACCTCTTGTGGATATGCTCTTTTTGATACAGGCACTTAACTCCTTGAAATATATTTACCAAATTAAAACAGTAAAGTGAAGTTTGAAATCTTTATGCAAGATGTTTAAATATACTGCCTTGCTCTTGCCTCCAAACAGAGTTTCATGCCTGGTGTAAGATAAAAGCATTTATTCTTCCTGGACCAAATTAAGAATCTGTCTACTGGTATTGACAGATGATGTGCAGATCCCATATTCAAAGCTCTTCCATCTTCAGTGTGGTTCCTAAGGTGTTTGATGGTATTTGACTACACTTTTGCCTGTCACAATGTGCAAGAAGTGATATTCAGGTCGGTCAGCGTGCTCAGCCTTTGGGAAATGATCAGTTAGGCTCTGATAATGGGAACATCTGAACTGCCGGGTGCCGGCACTGGCAAGACCTCTCCAAAGGTCTGGCTGCAGACTTTGTCAGGTGATAGGAAATACATACAAAATGGCACTAAAACAAAAACAAACCAACAAAACAAAACAAACCCAACAAAACAAACAAACAAACAAATAAGGCAAAAAAAGGCAAAAGCCTGAGCAGCCAAATTCCTTGAGGGATTTCTCCAGCCCCACACTTTCCCTCGAGGAAACAGCATCCCTGCGGACTCCTCCCTAAGCAGGGTGCCAGGGCGAGCAGAGGGACATTTTCTCGGCTCCGAAGGGAGCCGTGAGCAGCGTGGCAGCGCTGTGCCCCCAGCCCCGCGGCGCTCCCCCGGCGGTGGGCAGTGCTGCCGCCCACCCGTGACCGTGCGAGTCCCCTTACGCGGGAAAGGGCCGGGCCGGGCCGGGCGGGAGGGCGGGCGGTGGGAGGGCTCCCCGCGGCTCCTCATATAGCCCTGCCCGGCGGCGGCGGCTCAGAGCAGGCTCTGCAGCCGTCCGGGAGCCGTAGTGCAGACCTGTCGTGCCGTCCTTTATACGGAGGCTTCGGTGAGGCAGCGGCGGCAGCATGACTTCGGCGGCGGTGGAGATTCTGGGGCTGGGGCTCGGCATCCTGGGCTGGGTGGGAGTAATCCTGGCCTGCGGGCTGCCCATGTGGCAGGTGTCGGCCTTCATCGACGTGAACATCGTGGTGGCGCAGACCATCTGGGAAGGGCTGTGGATGAACTGCGTGGTGCAGAGCACGGGGCAGATGCAGTGCAAGGTGTACGACTCCATCCTGGCACTGCCGCCCGAGGTGCAGGCGGGCCGGGCGCTCACTGTTATCGTGGCGCTGCTGGGGCTGGTGGCCCTGATGGTCACCGTGGTAGGCGCCCAGTGCACCAATTGCATCCGGCCCGGCAAGATGAAGTCCCGCATCGTGATTGCCGGCGGGGCCATCTACATCCTCTGCGGGGTCCTGGTTCTCATCCCGCTCTGCTGGTTCGCCAACATTGTCATCAGCGACTTCTACGACCCCACCGTGCCGCCGTCCAAGAAGCGGGAGATGGGGGCCGCGCTCTACATCGGCTGGGCGGCCACGGCCCTGCTGCTCTTCGGGGGCTGCCTCATCTGCTGCTGCTCCTGCTCCCAGCGCGACGAGACTTCCTTCCCCGTCAAGTACTCGGCGCCGCGGCGGCCCACCTCCAACGGCGAGTACGACAAGAAGAACTACGTTTGAGCGGGGTTGCCCCGCGGCCCCGGCCCTACGGGGACACGGACACGGACTGTCACCGGCCGCCTCGTGGGCTGGAACGGGGCACTGAGCCCGGAGAGTCTGAGCCGAGCTCTAGCGCTCCCCTGCCTCGAGACTCTTCTTAACGGGACCCCGTAAAGCTGCAGCCGTAGGCAGGGCAGCGCCCGGCGCACCGGTGGCTCTAGCAGCTTCGTTGGCTCTAGCCGCTTCGTTGCGGGCAGCGCCGCGCTCGGCGCCGCCGTGGACCCGGTACTGACCGCCCGCTGTGCCGAGACGAGCAAAGCCCTCCCCGGCCGCACAGTGCAGCCGGCCCGGCATCTTCGCGGCCCGAGGCGGCTGGAGGCACCGACGAGCCCGGGAGAGCCGCGGCAGCATGTGCCGGGACGCCCCGTCCGGGCTCCGTCTCTTGCCCGCCCGGCTCCCGGCGCTTCCCCGGCGCTACCGTGAGAGACTTGTGAGTACTTCACCGGCCGCTCTTGCTGCTGGCGCCTCTTGGGGCACCGCCGGCTGGTGGGAGCAGGACCTCGGGTGTGCGCTGTCACCAAGGAGATGCTTCCTTTCTTCATATGCTCTCCTGGAAACCTGCGTCAGGCTGTTGCCGGTGGGACTTCCACTGGTTCGGGGGTTTTGTTCTTCTTCTGTTTGGGCAACTAAACTAGGGATAACGTCCAAAGCATGCAACTAACCTTGGTCCTTAGTCCTGCAGGCAAGTAAACTATTTGGAGAAAGGTGTTTTATTTTCTTAATTTGTTTCAGTCCCTCAGAGAAGTGCATTGGTCTGTGTATCTGTGAGACCTTTGAAAGAGATTCAGGTAGTTGCTGTAATTTAATGGAGACTAAGATTACAGTAGGTTGCCTGTTGAGATCCTTTATCCCTTCTCCTTCACCAGCTTTCGTTCTGTTTTTACTTGAATATGAATTCATTGCCAGAATTATTGGAGGACTAGACTCTGAGATCTAGGAGATCTTTGTATGCCCTGGCTCCAGTGGTGCATCCCTCTCCATCCTCATCTGCACTACGGGAGGCTGGAAACTTAAAAACTGCCCCAGATTTTGATGGCTGGGGTATTCTATATGGATGGCTTTCATGGCCTTCTTGCCAAGCTCCACTTGCTGCCAATTTTGAGTTGTGTGTTCAGTTGGATGTGCATTTGGTTGACTCCCCACCATAATTTTGTTAACACTTGCTTTCCTTCATTTACCAAATTGGACAAAGAAATTGCTAGAAGAATTTTGCCAAGTATCTTGAATGAGATTTTATGCTGGCTGATCAGGAGATGTGAAGTTACAGCTCTCACAGCTCTCAGCTCCTCCATATTGCCCTGGTAACACTGTGCAGGCTGGAAGGAGGATGCTCTGGGCAGCATAACTCTCATTTTCTGAGCTCAACACCTGCTCAACTTCACCATAGCCTGGAACATTAGTACACACCTTCCATTTTACACTGCAGAGATTACCTTTTCTAGAGGAGGGGTTAAGGAGCAGTGTGATACTTTTCCATTAGTATTCTCTCTTCCATGCATTACTTCTGCTTTTAAATGAATGCAGAATTCTGCTACAGATGGTGGCAGGATCTCTATTGCCATAAGGGTATTTCTGCCAAGAGTTAGTGTGGAAATGTGCTTACATGTTCCTCAGAGCACAATGCTACGACCTCATGGGTGCCTCACAACCACAAAGCCCTACAGTGCACACACCTAACCTGAGCATTAACTCTTACACCTCTGTCCTAACGCAGAGACCAGGGACTAACCATACCTGTGCGTTTGCAACAGGCTTACATCAGCTGTGCTCTTGCCTTGCTTAGTAAAGTGAACCCCTGATCATATCAATGTATACACAGACCTGAATAAAAGACGGAAGCCTGGCCCCTGAAAGGTTTGGTGTTGGATATTGAACACACAGTTTACCCTTCTAAAGAGAATTGCTTTCTTGTTTAAACAGATAAATCGCAGGGTCTGAGCCCATGAGGGAACACAAAAGCAGAGCAGTATGTCTAGAAGTAGTTTGGCTCTATAATGAGGTGCAGCTCTTATACCACCTGCATTTAAGTAAAAGCTATCCTGTTGTTATGATGTGATATGTAGTTTTGGTACAAGAATGAAATATTCCTTATTTCATCATTGCAACTTTTTTTTTTTTTAAACACTGTAACCTTGTAAACTGTAAATGTATTTAAGTGCATGTATTTTGCAAGAAATCAACCAAAGTTGGCTTGTTATTGTGGTTTGGTGCCTTGATTTGTTTTGTGATTACTTTGGTATTATGCTAAATGATAATGGCCAGCTGTAGTTGTCACCCAGCCCACCGACACACTACACCCTCACTCATCTCTCTTGTGTCTTCAAAGGAGTCAGCAGATACTAGCCCAGATCCTGGACCTCACTCTCTTTTAAAGAACTAACCCCCAACCCCTGCCACCAGACACCCTTGCACATATCTGTGCTGTTGAGCCCTTCTGAAGGGCTGCAGGATCTGGCCTTTGTTTAAAAAGAAGATTAAACCTTTCTGGGCAGTGCTGCACTAACATTTAAAATCAAATCAAAACTGGTGGCTTGGGGAGAGGAGAGGGAGGGGAACTCACACCTTAGAACTGACTTTTTGTTAACAAGCCAAACTTCTTAACAAGTCACTTTGTGTCGGGGCAGAGCTGGATCCTCTTATAACCAAAATCCGAAAGAATTGCACAACAAAGCCTCTTGGAAGAAGCCAGCACTAACTGTGTCTGTACTAGGAAGCACAGCATCATCTTCCCAAACCCATGTCACTGCTGATGTAAGATGGTTTCACTGAGGTCAGTGGGGCAGCTCCCAACAATACCAGCAGGAAGTGGGGCCCATTTTAAAAAATAGGTTTATATTTAATCTCATCCTCCAGTATACTTATTTGTTGCTATGCTTTAAAAGAATAACCTGAGAGAACACTGTTACTGATGTCACTGGCTTCAGGGTAAGAGTCTAAGGTGGGGTTTGCTATGTTTTGTTTTCCACAAGCAAAGACCAAGTCCTGAACTTTTAAGACTTGGAAGTGCTCAGGAGCAGGTCTGAACCTCATTCCAATGGGAACAAAAAAATAATCTCTAGCACTTGTTTACTATTTTTATTTTGTATTTATGATTTCACATAAAAATAAAAATATCTAAGCCAATCCCTGAACAGGGGTAGTGTTTTTTTTTGTGAAAGGCATTACATTGTTTGGGCTCAGGAAGATGGGGTGCAACATCGCTGTCCAAAGGGCAACCTTCACCTGGGCTACCTTTGAGGGGAGAGCTGGGTCACTTCTGGGGAAGAGGGACTCCTCCCTTGCAGAGCACTCAGCATCTCAGCTTTCTACTGAAGCCTCAGACAAAAGAGCAAGTAGCAGCTGTTGGTCTTGTGATGCGAGCACATTAGGAAGTGGAGTGTGAGTCCCAACTATTTTGAGAACAGCTCTAAGTATGAAGCTTTTTAAGCTTTCAATTCCTACACGTCTAAACTAAAAAAGAACAAAATCCCACTGCAGCTTGGATCAGCCCCAACCTGACCTGATACCCTAATCCTTTCTGCCACTTGGTTTTTTTGTTTTAGTTTAGAAGTGCATTCAAGCTAGGGAAAAACATTTTCACAGATGCAGCAGAACAGAACCTGTGAAAAACATGTCTCTCATAAGGAAACTGTAGAGGCAGATTGCTAGTGGGGAAATTTGCCTGTGTTAGATGACTGCCAGGGAGGTCTTTCAATATTTTGTACTATCTTTCTCCCCCCCAAGACTTTCAAGCTTTCTTAACAAACTGTTGCTTTAAAAAATGAAGAAAAAAACATCTTCAAAGACTTCATTTTGCAGCATTCTTGCCAGCTGGGTTGAGATTAACAAAAGCTCCTTGCCACCCTCCCATTGCTATGCACATGCTGAGCTGGAAAAAGGGTGTCTGCGGTCTTGGCCTTTGTCCTGCTAAACGAACCATTTCATAGTTATGAATTTGAAAGTAACCTGCAGTTCATACCCTGCAAATCTGGTTAGATCCTGTCTGTGCAAAGAGGGGAAATGCACCAGGCAGAGGGAAAAGGAAGCTCAATCAGTCACGTCTGCTGCAGGATGTTTAAGGAAATGTTTCCTTTTCCTGCAAAAAGATGTTTGTGGGGCATCTGCTCTTTGGAATATACTGAAACATCTTACTGCTGGGGTGGGGAACCAGTGAAATTCCAGATTTTTGTTTATAAATCTATCCCCTGATCAAATATTGTGCAAGGATTTATTTTTTTTTCCTCCTTTCCTTGCCCATCCTTCAAACTACAAATGCAGGTAAACAGCCTCTTAAACCTACTTTCTTCAACTGATCCTTGCATCTGTAATGCTCAGTGAGAATCCTGCCTGGCAGAGCTACACACCATACCTTAGTATCACATAGATGCACACATTCAGCAATATATTAATGCAGTGTTCAGCATCAGGTGACACCCAAAATGCCTCCTTTTTTTTTTGTGCATACCAAAGAAAAACATCCTGAAGTACATGTCTGAAGGTTTGCTTTGATAAGTCTGCTTGGGAAGACACATCCCATATGTCTGCTGTTATTAGATTAATCAAGAGATAAAAATGAATTATTTTCTCAGGTCAGACATTGCATTTGTTCTACCTGTAGCCTGATTGTGATGGGATAAATCATTCCAAAAGCAGAGCCCCGAGGGAGCCTCATACTTCTGGTTTAGAACTGAGTTTTGTCATTCTTATTTTGGTCAGACCTTTGTCCATGCCTCTGTGTATGACTGATTCAGACTGTTCCTTGCTGCCTCTTTGCAGGAACAGGCTCTCTGTCCAGTAAATCCCTTCTTCTTCCTACCCCAGCCTTCAGTTATAAGAAAAGGACAATTTCAACCACTGCGTCATTGATAAAACCTCCCATGGCAACAGGGAAGACTTCATGGTTGCTTGGATACAGAAACCTTGCTTCACCTTTTCCTTTTCTTAAACACAGATTGAGACATTATGCCATGAATCAATTTAACACTGTCCTTTGTCTGTTGCATTTTGGGAATTTATTTACAACACTGAGCCTCCCCCTCCTTCCACAGCTCACCATGTAGCTTCAACCCAGAATCTGGCAAGGAAAAGCAGCAAGTAGTAGAGCTTTGTGTGGAAGCACATGTGTTATGTCAAAGGCAGCTAGCCAGGGCTCATGCCAATCTTCTCATCATGCTTGATTCCAGCTGCACCCAAGCCCCTCTTCTGCTGGCCTGAGGTACAGCTTTGCTTCACTCAAACTAGCACCTACTGTTTGTGTTGCTGGTTACCTTGAGGTGCTCAAGACCTATATGATGTGCCAAGCCTATCCCACAGAAACTGCAAACAACTTGTGAGAAATGATCAGCTGAGGTATTGTTCACAAAAGCTACTATTTCTTTCAGAAAAAATATGCTCAGTTTAGGCAGACTGAAGTGCCTCAGTGCTAATATGGACAGCAATTGTAGTGGATCCATGCCTTCTCACACATCACTTCCAAGTCCAGGTGAGACCTCACCTGGAGTACTGCATCCAGGTCTGGAGTCTTCAATATAGGAAGGACATGGACCTGATGGAGAGGGCCCAGAGCAGGGACATGAAAATGATCAGGGGGTTGGAGCACCTCTGCTACAAGGATAGGCTGAAGGAGCTTGGAAGAGGAGGCTCTGGGGAGACTAATAGCAGCCTTCCAGTACCTGAAGGGGGCCTACAGGAAGGATGGCGAGAGGCTGTTTGCAAAGGCCTGCAGTGACAGGATGAGAGGCAATGGCTTCAAACTAGAGACAGGCAGATTTAGATTGGATATCAGGAGGAAGTTGTTTACTGTGAGGATGGTGGAACACTGGAACTGGTTGCCCAGGGAGGTGGTTGAGGCTCCTTCCCTGGAGATATTCAAGGTAAGACTTGATGAAGCCCTGGGCAACCTGATCTACTTGGGGATGGATGTCCCTGCTGTGACTGTGGGGAGGTTGGACTAGATAACTTTTGAAGGTCCCTTCTGGCCCAGATCTTTCTGTGATTCTATGATCTTCCCATGGATCCTCCGGGCTTCCCCAACCAGGCAGAGAGTTTGCATGGCACAGAGAGGTGTTCTGGTGTACAGAAATGTAACAGATGTGATGCAGCCAGTTCATGTTTGTTTACAGTGGAAAACAGAAGAAAATATTTAGAGTAGCTGATCTTTACAGGCAAACAATAAATAACCCTCTCAAAAGTGACTCTGATCCAGTGAGCAAACTGTGAAGTCCATGCCAGTTGTAACAGAGACTATGTAAGGTCTCTCTTTACTTTAAGTCCTGCAATGGGGTAAGTTACATGGATGCAAATTTCAGGTGTCAGCACCCTACAGCAGCAGCTGTGCTGGCATGGATTATTTTTTGTTCTTCTTTTAGATGATTAGAAGATTTTCAAATGCATCAAAAGCTGGGGCTGCACAAAACCAGAGCCTGCAATGGCATTTTCCATCTGCTAGCAAAAATAGTTTACAATGTTAAATGCGTTTTGGATTTCAGCTGCCTATGTTCCTAAAGTCTCAACCAACCAGGTTAGCTGACAGAAGTCTGAGAGACATTCATCTTGATCTCATGCCAGGTACTGTGGCAAACAACCTAACTATGTATGGGTACCTGTGGGTCAACCATTCTGAGCTGTCTCAATTCCCCTCTGTTACACTCAAACCTAACTCATTAGTGATAATGACATTTGTAGTCAAAAGACTTCCAGAGAAGGTTAAACCTGAAGAGACTTCAGGCTTGGGCAACAAAAGAGATCTCTCAGGAAAGAAAAATAGGTACTGCTTGACAAGAGCATATGTGAAATCTCACAATGTTACAATTCAGTTTCAATATAACTTCACATATTTGAAGGACTGGGGGGGAAAAACCCAACAATCACAACTCTTATCAGCTCTAGCGAGTGCCTAGCACGGCAGAATTCTTGTGCTATGTATATTTTTAGACGACTCTCTCAGTTATAACGTTCTGTCCTTACTGTATATCTTTTGTTAGAATTAGGCTATCTGCTGCAGCAGCCTGGATAACCTTTAGCCTGAGCTACAAAACCTTTAACAGTTTCCAATTATAACAGCAATCTTTCATTCTGTAGTACAAATAAACCCAAGTGTTATCTCAACACAGAAGACCCACATGAATACCCAATGACTGCAGAATGATTTCATCATATTTTTTTCTCTATAATTTCCTGCTATTATTTCATTGGAGGTTACTGCCAAGATAAAAGCAACATAATACTTGCCACTGTTTACATCTACTTTATTTTTGTTATACTGTTGACATTTGAAAATGTTGACCTGCAAGACAGGTTTAAAAATGTAAAATCAACTCTGAATTCTATTCAGAGGGTTTGGTTTGATGTACTCAGCACTGGTTAGGCCATACCTTGATACTGTGTCCAGTTCTGGGCCCCTCAATTTAAGAAGGACATTGAGACACTCAAATGTGTCCAGAGAAGGGCAATGAGGCTGGGGAGAGGTCTGGAGCACAGCCCTGTGAGGAGAGGCTGAGGGAGCTGGGGTTGCTTAGCCTGGAGAAGAGGAGGCTCAGGGGAGACCTTCTTGCTCTCTACAACTCCCTGAAGGGAGGTTGTAGTCAGGTGAGAGTTGGTCTCCTCTGCCAGGCACCCAGCACCAGAACAAGAGGACACAGTCTCAAGCTGTGCCAGGGGAGGTTTAGGCTGATGTTAGGAAGAAATGCTTTCCAGAAAGAGGAATTTTTCACTGGAATGTGCTGCCCAGGGAGGTAGTGGAGTCCACATCCCTGGAGGTGTTCAAAAAGGGATTGGATGTGGCACTTGGAGCCATGGTTTACTTAGTCAAGAGGTGTTGGGTGATAGGTTGGACTTGATGATCTCTGAGGTCTTTTCCAACCTGGTTGATTCTATGATTCTAGGATTCTATTATGTTCTTGGGCCCCCAAGTTATTCTTCAACACTCCCATTTTCCCCTAATTTCATTATCTTATCCACCTGACAATGTCTACGTGCCCTGTTACCTGCCAGTTTTCACAGTTACAGAATGGTAGGGGTTGGAAGTGACCTCTGGAGATCATCAAGTCCAACCCCCCTGCCAAGGCAGGGTCACCTAGAGAAAGTCACACAGGAATGTGTCCAGGTGGGTCTGGAATATCTCCAGAAATGGAGACCCCACCACCTTTCTAGACAACCTGTTTCAGTGCTCTACCACCCTTAAATTACAGAACTTCCTCCTCATGTTTAGATGAAACATGTGTCCAAGTTTGTGGCTGCAAACTTGAGTAGTTCACAAAGAGAATGGTGTTCCACAAAGGATGTTATTCATCTTGATTTCTATTTGAAGATTATTTGCAATAAAAAACTGAGGTTTTTTATCTCCTCTTCCATTCTACAAATAAACATGAGCATGTCAGATAAAGGCAAGATTGGTTTCCAGAAAGTGAGTCTGTAATACACTTCTCAACTCAATGTTAGAACAATTTTAGAACAGTCCTAACTCCCACAGCTTACAGAGTGGAAAAGGTGGTTCTATAAGACACATCAATGAGAATAACTTTTCAGATACATGGAAATAGTTTCCCCATGAATATAATCTTATATATCTTAATATATATCTCAATCTTAATATAATGTAACCATGTGGACCAAACACCATTTTAGAGGAAGATTCAGTTCCACTGGGTGGTATAGCAAGAAATTAAACAGAGGCATTGTTAAAACTGTTGGTTCTGCAACACTTGATACTGGATTTTCCCAGAAGCCAAGAGTGTAGGGGAAAAATGCTGCTGTCTGGGTAAGATGGAAAAGAGACTGGTTGTCTGGTCAGGGTTATTAATGAACAGAGCTATTTAAGATATCCATATCATCATTATAGTGTCCCTCCTAAAAAGAAAGCTATTATCTGTGGCATCCTGCCCAGATTCTTCCAGAGCTGATTACATTCTTTCTAACCTGCACTTTCAATTCAGCACAGCAACCTTGTCTTCCTACCTGGATAGCTGTATAGGCTCATTTCATGCTCTGAAGCAGTTACTGCCATCTGTCCCAGAGGCTGATCATCAGTGGTGGGAAGAATACTTTGTCTTTTGCTACTCACAGGATTGTGGATTTAACTTGGTTGCTGTCTGCAAAATGGATCCCTAGCCTTACAGAAACGGTTCCTTCTTAGATTACAATGCTAGTACTGAGATTTACTGGTGTATAGAAAGCAAGTCCATATGAAAGGAAAGGTGGTAAGGGGCAACAAATTGTAAGACAATGTTTTCATTCCTTAACAGAATTACTGAAGTCTGAGCCATGCCACAATGTGGAACTGAGAATTTCAGTTTTCTTACCTGTTGCTACACAAGGATTTGTATTATGAAGAGAAATGCAAACTGCAATCCTCCTTCTGAACCAAAATGTCTTAGATCTGTTCTGACCTGATAGTGTGTTTTGTCCTTGCTATAAGGAAAGTGCAGAGATGGACATCTCAGATACATGTGCAGACAGGCACCTCAAATCTGGGACCACAAGAATGGTTCCAGACAGAACTGAAGCACAATCAGCTCAGAGAAGCCCAAACAGCAAGCAAAGCACACAAAGGATGAAACCCAATGGAACAGGTATTTTACAGATTAGTCATGGATCAGCTACATGGTTCAGTCCCCTCCCTTGCACTGGCACACATGATGTGAGGAGTGGAGTTAAGGAGACCAAGCTAGCTGAGAGCAAACCCAGCAGAAAAATACACAATAGCTTCCTTTGTCTAGCCACCATCTCACTACTCCTCCACACAGTAACATGGGCAGGAGTATTTAAACTGCTGTAAAACTTCACTTTTTGACCTTGCAAGTGAGTTTGAGTCAAACAAAAGGATCTTAACTCGGATGAATAAATGAAAAAGGAAAGCCATAATGAAAGTTCTCAGTGCTTTATAATGAGCAAAGGTGGGGCAAGGTAATACCTTGCTGTAGAGACCAAACTGAGTGAAACCTTTCCCTGAAGTGTCAGCGAAAATACAGATGTTGCACACTGACAAATGGTTAAGGAAATGAGAGTTTGGAAATGGAAATTAATGTATCCAGGGCAGAAGCAAAAGCTAAAGAGCTCAGTCAACTCAGGATGTAAGTGCAGGACTAAAATTAACCTGTTTCAGAAAGCCTGGAATTTCCCAAGTGGAAGGTAAAATAGGAAGGTGGGTTTTCTTTTAACAAATAGGCTAGAAAATAGCATACAGAACACCTTTATAGGTAAAAATGGGGAAGGTTTGTCTAAAAACAAAAGGATAGAACTAATATGATTGATTGGACATTGAACAAAACCCAGCGCTAGTTACTAAATATAGATTGCATCTGATGAGACTCAATACAACTTAATAATTAATTGAGCTGTCTCAGGAATGTCCTTTTGGGTCTCCCTGTCCATCTGAAACAGAGGCACTCTCTTAACATCCACCCTGAAGGGAGAATGTGAGGCAAGGAGGAAACAAAAACAGTTTGAGGTTTAATGAAATAAAAGGCCACAAAAATGTGCTGAATAACAAAAAAATGAGGGCTCATCACATTTTTTTCCTGAAGTCTCTAATCAGGGAGGAGGAGGAGGAGTGACTCTTCAGCAGTTTCTGCCAAGTCAATGCAGTACTCTTGGAACCATGTGCAGTATTGCTATATCCCAAGGGTTGAGACAAGATACCCTTTCTGGAAAGGAAACTTTTATTGGTTATGTGGAGATAGTGGAACAGATGAATAAGCAGATAACTACATACGTGGAGACTAGTGAGAATGGGACACTAGCCAAGAGCACAAATATCTACTTCTACTGGCAAAAAAATCCCCATGAAGAAGTGTAGAGGTGAGAGTTTATTAGATAGTGCAGAAGTTATGCAGACAAACAATGCTGGCATCAGCTTGTAACCAGTCCAAAAAGAAACATCTCTTCTTAAAATATCTTGTAGGCTCCTATCATCCATTTGTGCCAAGAGATGAGGATTTTCAGACTGGGCAGATGACCCCCGTGCAGCTGTGCTGCATTTCATTCCCTTTATTGCCGCAGACACAGTTTAGTGGGACACACTCCCGTATCCTATTCCCTTTCCTTCTTCATTCACAGCAGAACCTTTCACTTAGCATTTCTAATAGCTCCATGTAGCGCTGTCGGTTCAGGAAATGCCTGGCTGTATTCACTGCTAAATCAAGCAGGAGTCGTGCTGGCAATTCAAGGAACACCTCATCAGAGGAAAAAAAGCAATTGCTGCTGAGCTATTGTTTTCCATTTCATTTCACACACTCAAAAGAGCTCTGGTGACCACCCAGTGGGTGCCCTGAAATACAGATTCCAAGACACCTTCCTGAGTTAGAAAGGCAAATGGGATTTACTGCTCCCCCTCTATTGTTCCTCAGTCTCTCTTTTCCTGTTAGTGCTTTATTTTCTATTTTTGTACTTCACCCTGTCATTTTCAGTCCTTTTCAGGTTCCCTTCTCAGTTTTCTATGCAACAGCAGGAAAGCCTCCCTTCAACAGCACGTGCTATGCTCAGCTTGCTGAGGGGATACTCTACAATGGGAGCTAGCAAGACTGAGTCAGATTTCCGTGGCCTTAGCAAGGAAAAGTCTCTACAAAAGCTATGTCATCCACGTTATTGTTCTAACTGCTCTGTCCTTAGCACTGATATTGGCCAAGCTACTTACACAGCTACGCTGCAAGCGGAACCAGCTGAAACAACAATACCCTTCCCCTTCTTCATGTTCATGAAGTAGCACACACTGGATTTGCAAAGCAGGTAACCATATACCAACACCCATGCATGAGCAAATGCTGGGTTTGTGAGTGTGAGCAAACTGCAGCCAAATAACAGGATAAAGAAACCTAAACACTGGAGGGAGAATGGGAGGCAGTTTAACGTTAAAGAAAATGTGTAGGTAGAAATGTCTCACATGGAGAGAGAACAGTCAGAGAGGAAAACTTCAGGGTGATTTACCTTTTCTATTCCTCAATCTGTTTCAGGGGGACAATATTTCCCTCCCTTGAACAGACAGGTCTGGGAAATTCCACCAGTGCTTTACAGTTTGTCACTACAGGTCTTTTAAATGAGTGTTCTTAATTTTTCAAACAGTAACTTTTACATAGTCCAGAAATGGTGCTGTTCTGATAGCAGAGACTCACACAGTGCCATTAACCCTAGAGGGTAATGGATTTTACTGACAACTAGTATAAATAAAGAAGAACCAATTGGACTGCATTTTTGAAAGCAGAAAATATTTTCAGCCATGAAGCTTTTGGCAACTGGGGAAGTGAAGCTAGAAATGCCAGATCCTGCCTCTAAAGTCTTACACTTCTCTCACCATCCCTTTAGAGCTTTGTTCTGCAAGCCAACCTCCTTCTAATCCTGTGGTCTCTCCACAGGTAACCAGTTTCTGGTAACTGTAACAGCAGATACAACACAACAGTATCTTCAAGGCAGCAATGATTTCTCACCATCACCCTTTGAAGCAGAACAATTAAAAATACCCCTAAAGTAGGAAACTAGAATGGTAGGAGTTGGAAGGAACCTCTGAAGATAAATTGCCACCTCCTCATATAAAAAATACTCAGTGCTGACCAGGAGTATGTTTTAAAAATACAGAGTAGGTCTCTTAGAGAAATGGCTAGAGCAAGATCTTTCCTGATTTGAATGTAAAGCCTTGTTTATTCCCCACACTCCTGAAATGCTATATTATAACTGCCTCACTAACCTAAAAGGAGTTTTTCCTAAGCTACAGAAGAGAATTGTACCCCTCTCTCCACCTCCATTTATTCTAGTCTGTATCAGTTTGAAAACAAACTTACTTTGATTCCAGTCCTGCAATTCCATATGTAACATAGTATACAAACACTCAGGAACGTGACAATCCCTTAGAAAGGACTACAACTTCAACTACTCAGACAGACTGCCAACAACAGCTGCCATAAAACAGCAGAAGAACATGACATACATTCTACAGCCATTATTTGAGTCCTGAATTACCCCACTGACCACAACAGTGTTTAAAGAAAATACCATTTTACATGCCCATTCCTTACAGGCTACTGTTCCAGCTAGACTTTCAGATCAGACAGGACATAATTATTGACATAGCTATTTTGGGAGCCTCTTGGTGACTTCTCTTGCAAATAAAACATAGCAAGAGCTGAATGTCTCTGAGAATCCTTTCCAACTCAGTGGCAGGTGCCTCCGATTTTCCACTGACATGCTGCAGATGAATGATTAAATGAAAGTGAATTCCACTGAGCTAAGTAGTGGAAAGAGACACCAGCACCACAGGCACTGAAAGAAAGGCAAAGTGTATCAATGAGAAGAGGTGACTCTGAGTGCTTCATCTGGTTAAAAAGACAGCACCTCTTTTTTTTTGTAAGGAAGCATTGTGCTTTCTGCAATAGCCAGGAAGGAATAGTCTCAATTAAAACTGGTTTTGAAAAGAAAACTAAGGACCCATGATATCCCAGTTCTTATCTAACACAGGTTACTGACAACATGAAGTGACAAGAGGTGTCCCTCAGGAGTCAGTACTGGGACCAGTGCTGTTGAACGTCTTTGTCAGTGACAGACAGTGGCACTGAGGCACCCTCAGCAAGTTTGCAGATGACTCCAAGCTGTGTGGTCCAGTTGACATGCTGGAGGGAAGGGAACTAGATGATCTTTGAGGTCCCTTCCAACCTAAACCATTCTATGAATCCATGAATACACATCTACTGTTTGTAAACAAGTGGCAAAGACTTCAGAGAGAAACGTTGAACAGAGGAATACAAAAGTCCCAGATCTCTTGATAAAGTAAACCCAGATCCAGAACTCTGTTGTGATATGGCTTGTGTCTACATTTTACCTTAGCATAATTGATGAGGCACGATTAGGCTTGCCCACAAATTCCTATATTGAAGCTTTCTACAGAGAGCCTGGGTTTAATTCTGATTTAAGGATGTCTTTGCAGCCTTCAGCTCACTGAGAGCAGCATGCAGCAGTGACTCTGCTAAATGCTTGTTTGTGGTAGCAAATTACTAGGCCAGTCTTGATCTCTCATTATTCAGATGTTGATGGATCACCCAGACACCTGACTGGGTAAGAGGGAGCAAGTCAAAGTAACATGTGCCAGGGTAGCTACCCAGCAGACACAACTGCCTTGAGGGGGCAGAGGAAATAAGAATGATTCTATCACACAACTGCCATGACTGGGAAATCAGCTTTCTCTGCTGTCAGACCCACGACTGCCATGAAGTTCTGTACAGCTGGGCAATAGATCTCTTGCCTGCTTTGAATGTCTCAGCTTTGTATTGTTTCTCTAATTCTGCCATCTTCTGAACAACAAACATCAAACCTGAAATGCTTGAAGAGAACAGGACTCCAGCCTGAAGTAAAAGTTCACATAATTTTCTTTCCCTAGTGAATGTTCTGTAATATTTCCTGCTAAGAAAGTGTTTATAACCCAAATGCTTGTACATAAAGGTGGCACTGTATTGTGCACTGCTCCACCCTGGGCAGCATTTTTCCTTAGCCCTTGAATCTGATCCAAAGGGAACTTTCAGTACCACCTTGAAGCCAACAATGGTACAGGAGAGCCAAGAAGGACTTCAATTTTTCCATTTACAGAAACAAACATTTCACTGGTTGCTTTCCCTCCAACAAGCCAGACTTACTCATAATGCAACTTCCAGGGGAATGTTTGCAAAAATATGATGAGGGAATCAAAACAATCATGAGTGAGATGTTCATACAAAATCAATGATCAAATGTTGTTGTTTACAGTCCTGAGAACAGCCCCCACGCTTTCCTTTTTCTTCCTCAGTTGTGATACTCTTTTGATTACTCCACTGCCCATCTGATAAAACCTGTTCTGTAGCTCTCCCACCTTTGCAAGTTGGTATATCCTGAGGGGCAAATTCAACTCAATGAAGCCATCTTCAAAGAACTCCTGTACAAAAGAGAGTGATTTCCAAACTTCCCTTTTTCAGACCGTAAAACTGGGATCCCCCAGACCAGTGATTTGAGCCATCTCCTGGGAAGAAGCAGTATGTTATTTCTTTTATCTTTTATGTATGGGCAAGAGAGGCCTGGAAAAGCTGTCCCGAAACTGGGAGTGGAAAAAAGGGAAACCGAAGGAGGAAAAATGTCTTGAAATATCTCAGTCACTTTTTCCTTTGTAGTCTAAGACAGGGAGATCATAGATTCGAAACATGGTATTTCCAAGGTACTTTTCCCCCTGCCCTCATTAAAATACTTCTTTCATGACCAAAGAAGGAAGACATATATACCTTTGTAATAACATTTTTGACTGCAAAATTTGAAAACCCAACGAAGGCCAAACCTTGCTGTGTATTACCAGTGTCCGTGTTCAAAACAAACGCCAGAATGCAATGCACGACCTCAAGCTCTCCAGCATTTATGTTGTGCTTCCCAGGACTCCTCTACCAATAGCTGTGGTTCTGTTGAATTCCACTTGCTGATCTATGCATCAGAAGTTCTGGGCCCCTCAGTTTAAGAAGGACATCGAGACACTTGAACGTGTCCAGAGAAGGGCAACAAGGCTGGGGAGAGGCCTTGAGCACAGCCCTGTGAGGAGAGGCTGAGGGAGCTGGGATTGTTTAGCCTGGAGAAGAGGAGGCTCAGGGGTGACCTCATTGCCAGGCAGGGGTTGGTCTCTTCTCTCAGGCACCCAGCACCAGAACAAGGGGACACAGTCTCAAGCTGTGCCAGGGGAAGTTTAGACTCGAGGTGAGGAGAAAGTTCTTCACGGAGAGAGTCATTCGTCATTGGAATGTGCTGCCCAGGGAGGTGGTGGAGACACTGTCCCTGGAGGTGTTCAGGAGGGGATTGAATGTGGCACTTGGTGCCATGGTCTAGTCATGAGGTCTGTGTTGATAGGTTGGACTCGATGATCTTTGAGGTCTCTTCCAACCTTGGTGATACTGTGAATATTGCACAGGCAAGAGTTTTACAAGGATTCAGGAGTATGTCATCCAGGCTCACAGGTGACTACTGACAGTTACCAAACACCCAGAAACCACACCTGAGTCAGGATGTCTGTGAGTTGGAGGACTGGGAAAGTACTTGCGGTTGTATCTGGAAGGAAGCTCATTTGCAATTTACTCTTCCCTAGCACCTGCTTTTGACATTATAG
This sequence comes from Melanerpes formicivorus, assembly GCF_026170545.1. NCBI lineage: Eukaryota > Metazoa > Chordata > Aves > Piciformes > Picidae > Melanerpes > Melanerpes formicivorus. The sequence goes on along the minus strand of NW_027142388.1, from coordinate 2,471,194 downwards.
AGGTCAAAGTACCAGCTAAAGGGCCCACTGGTCTCCCCCCATGGCATGTTTAAAGTGCTATAGACTCAGTTGCTCATTCATACAAGCCAGCTGTAATACTTCTCAGAATTTTCATTTCTGAAGAGGAACAGTAAAGGAATGAAGAATTAATTCTTACCCAGCATACAACCTTGATGTTTGCAAGTGCAGGTCCATTAAGTCACTACAATTCTTCTGGGGCAAGGGATTCACTGTAATTCCAATCAAATGAGGTCCTTACTGTGCAACTTCAATGATGTCTAAATTTATGGCCCCAGAAAGAAACAGGCCATGAATCACTCTGCAGGAATGGTATAACTTAGTCATCTTGCTCAGCTACTTCAGTACTTTGGCATTTCAGGATTTTAATTCTTTTATTCTCTTAAAAAGCTAGGATATTTTAAAGGATTTGTTTCATACTTTTATTGTTCTCCCAAACAGATTAGCAGCAGCAGCAGAAATAATTTAGAGAGCAGATTTATGAGGGTACCATAAGAGCAAGCAAACACAGCAGAGGAAAAAAAGTTGCTCAAATATAATCCTCAGGGAATGTTTCTGTTTGTGTTCAGACATGGCTAGGTGGAATGTCACCATCCATCTAAGAGGGTAAGCCGATTTCTTACTGCTCTAACTGCTTGTTTTAAAGTCACTCCTTAGAGCCACATTTTCTGTTTGGGCAAATAAATCAAAAGCAGAATAATCTCTTCATGAAGAGCTGTCAAGAGTTCTTGGCATGGAGTTCCTGTCTAACACTTAACTGTAAGAAGTGACCATTTTAACTAAGCTGCACAATGTTGAGCAACTCAAACCACCACTTTACTGCTGCTTACAGGAGATACTTTTATATCCGCACACCAGGAACTATAAAATAGTGGATCTTCCTGTACAATGATTCTTCAATTACTGCTAACACTTCTATATATATTCACTTTCATCAGTGATGCCAACAGTGAGATTGAGGCACCCCCTGCAAGTTTGCAGATGATACCAAGCTGAGGGGTGCAGTTAATGAGTTTGAAGGACCAGGGGGACCTGGACAGGTTGGAGAGGAGGGCTGAGGGGAATCTCATGAGGTTCAATAAGGCAAAGTGCAAGGTCCTACACCTAGGTCAGGACAATCCTAGATATCAATACAGGCTGGAGGATGATGAAAGAGAGAGTAGCCCTGCAGAAAAGGACTTGAGGGTGCTGGTGGATGAGAAGCTGGAAATGAGTCAGCAGTGCATGCTTGCAGCCCAGAAGGCAAATGGCATCCTGGGCTGCATCAAAAGAAATATGGCCAGCAGTATGCCACTTTACTCTGCTTTGGTGAGACCTCACCTGTAGTAGTGTGTCCAGGTCTGGAGCCCTCAACACAGCAAAAGAATGGACTTGATGGAGGACCATGAAAATGAGCTAGGGGCTGGAGTACCTCTGCCATGAGGACAGACTGAGAGAGCTGGGGCTGTTCAGCCTAGAGGAGATGGCTCCAGGGAAACCTAATAGCAGCCTTGCAGTACGTGAAGAAGGCTACAAGATGGCTGCAAAGGGACTGTTTTTAAAGGCCTGCAGTGATAGGGTGAGGGGCAATGGTTTAGATTGGATGTAATGAATAGGTTCTTTTCAATGAGGGTGGTGGAACATTGGAACAGGTTGCCCAGGGAAGTAGTTGAGGCCCTAGAGACTATTCAAGGTCAGTGAAAACACTTGGAAAAAAAAAACCAAACAAACAAAACCAAACACAAACACCATCCCATGTCATGGGTTGAGCTGAATCTGCTGCTGATACTCAATAGCATGCGGCTGTAATGCCAGCTTCAAAAGGAAAGTGATGGCTGGAGCAAAGTATCATGGGGTTTGACGTTCAGAATGGAACATGAGAGGCTTCCTGGGACAGTTGCTGCTTCTGGTTTCAGGGTTTGGGCTGATGCTCTTTTTCTGCCAGGGGGGCTTCTGTGTGCTTGGATGGGGAGAACCTTTTTATCAAAGGCTTCTGCTGCTGCTTCTGCATTTTGCTGTGCATTTGTGCATATAGGCTAAAAGGTAACTATGCATTGGATCAGTTCCAGTAAAACTCTTAATCTCAGAGTTTTTTGTTACGTTCCATCCTGTCTGTGTGAAGACTGAGAGGCTTGTGAGAGCGGCCTATGTTAACCCAGGACACCCCAAAACAAATAACCCAACCCCCCAAAACTTTTGTTTGAATAAAAATATATAGTTTAATTAGCATTGCAGGTGGCTACATTTCAATCACGTTTAATATTAAATTAACCTGTATTAAAAATCTGTACAAAGTATGCCACAATAATACATAACCTTTACATATTCATTATAATACATGAAAACAAGGAACTCACACAGAATTCAGGCAAACACCCAATGCACTACAGGTGAAGTCAGACAAACCAGACCATTTTGTGAGCTAGTCTGCAACGTGTACAACACTGCAGTCTACACACAATTATCACAGTATTTTAGGCTCTTTCCAGGAAAATTCCTCCCAAAGCCAAGCTACAGGTGTCCACACAGGATCCTATGGATGACTAAAAAAGCAGAATTCCCCTTTTTTTTCTTTAGGTATTTGGCAGTTTATCAGTATTTGGATTTAAAAAGCCCTAAAATCTTAAAACTTCTCTCAACAAACAGTTATTTCAACTAAAGTACAAGAGCTCAACCTGACAGTACTAAAATCACTTTCAACCTTCTAGAAATTCAAGGAAAGTTTCAAATTTTCTTGTTAAAAAGATGAATAAATAAAAAGTACTCAAGAGCATTTGAAAAGAACATTTGAATGGCAGTATAATGGCAAAATGAATATTGAACTTCTTCAAAACCTATTTTCTTTTGTTATTAGCCAACAACTAAACATCACAAGAGCAAGTCTACTAACAAAACCAGGTTTGACAAACAGAGGTCCAATTTGCAAATAGTCCTGGTTGACACGTCCTCCACTGCAAGCATGGGATGTTTACCAGGAAGCCATGTTCAATATCTGTATGCTAATGTTAAAATTCTTTTGACCTCCCAAAAACCATAAAACCAACAGTCCAAGCCTGTACAGGTACATTTAAGATAAAGCAAGGCAATACATCACAACTGCAGCACCATAAACTTTGGAAGATCCAAAAAAACTTCAGAGCGTCTGATCCTCTGCTTCCAGCACAAGGAGCCAAAAACCATCACTCAAACAAAGGCAGAAGACAAAACTGAAACAATCAGAATCACAGAATGTTAGGGATTGGAAGGGGCCTGGAAAGATCATTGAGCCCAACCTCCTGCTAGAGCCAGAGTGTAAAGGCACAACAGATGTAAAAACCTTGACAGCCATGCATGACTATGTTGTCTAGCAAACAACAATTGCAGCTGCTGACCCAATGCTTCAAACCTCTCAGTGAACAGGAGAAAAAAGAAATTACAGCTTTGGTACCACTTGAAAAAAAGGTAAATCAGATTGTCATCTGGCTAGGACTGCCAACATTCACAGGCTGTTGTTAGAGTCTTCCTATTAACCCTTTGCATTTGGATGTATGCCATGAAAATTAGAATCTTGTGAGGTTACTTCATGTGTTAACAATAATGGCCAAATCTTTACATAGGCATGAAAAAGCCATGAGGTACTTCGTATAACTTGTAACTGTCTTATAGGTTCTCTGAACAGACTATACAAAATAATGTAGGGCTTTTCTTCTCTGGGAGAAAGCAAGCTATCCCCACCCATCACTGCTGAATAAGTGAATACAAACCAATAAAAGTAGTTCATCATTGAAAAGCAGTGAATCTTCAAGACAATTTGACAGTTTCATCAGATCTACAGTAAAATCTGTCTTGCCCTAAAGTAGCTTTAAACCAGACTTTGAACTAGTTTAAAGCTAACAGCCACAACTACAAATCAAGTCTTATATCCCCATCCTTATCCCAGATAAAAACGACACACTAATATAGGCTACGACCTACGCTGCTGCTATTCTACACTACTGTTAAAGCCAAGAACACTACTGAAATGGCCAAGATTCCATTGTGATCTCAAACAAGCCATCATCTTTAACAAATCTCTGAAGGAGAAAAATAAAATCAATATTCTGCTTGTACATTGTCTGCCTCCTTCCCCAAACCCCCACAACTGTCTTTGTAAGGAACTCTTCTCTTCAATTAGTATTTCACTAGAAGTTGCTGAGAACATTGTACAGATAATATACAAATGCCATGTGGTAGCTGACTTGATTTGTAATATTTGAATGAAGCCTCTTTACATTGTCTTACCATTAGGACAAGAGAGAAATGAGTGCATCCAGAAACTTGCTCCTGTCTTCTGTTTTCAGTTCAATGACTAAAATATGAAATATTATAGTACAAAATGTAAGCAAGTGTAAGGCATATCAGATGTCACACTGAATATAAATTCCAAATATACTTATTTATATCCTTAATCAACTTGAAGAAGGAAAAACCTATTTATTTGGACAAAATGCAAATCATATGGTTTATTTTGCTCCTAGATTCCAGCTAACTTCTTTCTAGGTGCTCCCTACATGTAGGAGGAGCCACTTTTTAAATCTCAGACTGCTTCTTTAAGTCATTAAAATCAGCCTCTTTTGTAAACACGTACAAAGATAGGCAAATCTTGTTGCATAAGTATCTCATTTTTCAAACAAATAATAAAGAATGCATCTCAAAACATCAATACCATACTTCATTTGGCTGCTCAATACAGAAACTCTCATAGATAACCTCATAGATTTTGCACTGAAGTGCACATATGATAATCCTTGCTCCGTGAAAAAGGTAGTTTGGCCTCCAAAAGATAGGAAAGCCTCTGCTTAGCAAGTTTAGAATTTCTGCCCAGGACAGCACTTAGAAAAAGACTGACAAATAATGTTTGTGTTTATCCTAGACTCAGGAATAATGCATCACACCGCCCACCCCGATGTTTGCATCTAAGACATACACAAAGAGTACACTGTCTGCAGCCGTTATGTTTTATGGAGGCTGCGTAAACAGTGACCCCTAAAGGGCTCGGTGGTGACTGACACAAGCGCTAGGCAGTGTTACTCACTTGACATGTCAAAATGGTTGTGCAGAGTCCTAGAACTGGTACTGTCTGCAGCTTTCTCAAATGCTCTCCCAAAAAAGCTAGAAGATGAACAGAAATACCCATAAGCATCACAGAAAAGGAGATATTTACTAAGGTCTGGGACTTCTTCCTCGCTGAGAGCAGAAAATGTCTGCCAGGGGTTTTTCATGTGCCATGCACTCAACACAACCCACACTTACTCAAGTACAAAACTTTTAACGTTACAAGATTGTTATATAATGAACTATTTCCTTCTTTTAAGACAGAGATACTTAAGAAGGAGAAAAAAAAATCCTTGTAAGGAAGCTAGGGAAAATCTGCATCCTCTTCTGAAGTAACTCTTCTCTTGCATACCATAAGAGAGATTTTTTATGAATACTACTCCAAGTCAACAGGTTCAGTGCTAAATACAGGAAAGATATTTTTTAATTCAGAGACAGGAAAAGTCTACAGATAGCCTTTAGTAGGAGCTGTGAAACAACATGCTTACTTCTTTTTGTCAGAGCTTTGTGTCTCTGGAGGAATCCCCACCATGATCACAGTTCCTTGTTCCACGTCCATGGGTGCAGCCATTATCAGTGGCAGCAATTTACAACGCTTGTTTTTTGTCTGCAAGTCAGAAAGCCTCTTTGTTAGACAAAACCCAGGACTGTCAAAATGAGCACAGACAGATGCAATCTGACACAGATGGACCACTACAGATGTAATCCACAAATTAAGAAGTGCTCACTGGCACTTCTCAATCTTAAAAGTTGGTTGTTCTCTGAATTGGGTAACTAATAGCTCAAAAGCTAAATGTAATCTCATTTCAGCTATGTTAATGGTAGTGATCAAAGGATTTTATTTAGACAGACAGAGAAATCTTTAGGTAACAATTACTAGTCCTACAACATGACACTTTTTTAATGTCAGGTTAACTTTTCAAGGTACATATTTAGCTATAAGATCCCTCAAAACAAACAACTACACAAAGATTTACACTCTAATGCTACAAAGATAGCTTTGCTAGAGCAGCATTCACAGATGTGCTAAAATTATCCAACCAGTTGTCAGAAGAAAAACATTATTAACATTTCCATTTTTCATTATGTTCTTTAATAAACTGCAAATATCCAACAGAACAGTAAGTACTGCACAGGCCAGAAGTTTGTTAGTCAAAAAGCTTTTGATTTACTTACAGAGCAAACAAAAGACTTGAGTAAGTATTTACTAAGCAGGCACAGAGACACTGGTTTGGAAAACAGCTTCACATCGGGTGTGCCCTAGAATAAGAAAAAGCATTTCAATTACATTCCAAGATGATTCTTATTTCATTTTAATACCTACTGACAAGTCTAAAGTTTTGTGTGACCCAAAGGGCACTGAAAAGAACCATTACGAAAGAGAAGTCCAAGCTCCCCCACTTGACTTCGTAATGAAGCCTTTACCCCCCTGAGAGAACTGATTCTTCGTTTGGGAAGTTCAGAGTGGTTGTCAGTATTGAGCCATCAGAGGACAGCATGGTAGAGATAAATAGGTTCTGACAGAGTCATTCTTACTGAGTCAGACAGTTAGGAAAACACTGTTATTCAACTACAAGACAGCCAAATGAGAGAGCCAAAAACTTGAATTCTGACCTCCATGAGAGAACAATAGAGAAAAGGCCCCTGAGAAATAACAAGGTTGGTGCAAATACAGCTGGCAACTGTCTGCTGAATGGCACGTAGCTGCTTTTTGGCTAGGTCCAGTCCTTGGTGCAGTTTGTCCAGGTTACCTCTGCAATATAAAGAATAAACCCAGAAACTTCTGTATGTAAATAAAGCTTTTCACACAAAAGGATAATCTAAACACTATTCAGAGGGATATTTTGATTTTTCTTCAATGTCTTATCAAGCATCAATGTTTCCTTTAGATAGGTGGCCCGTGCTCTCTAACTAAAATTGTAAAAGAGTGAAGAGATTTTTGCAGTACCTGGAGAGACTGTCCAAAGCTTTAATGAAATTGGTTGTTTCAGGCCCTCCTTCCTCTATATTCTCCATGAGAGAAGCTGTTGCATACACTATATCACTTGCTGAGAACTTGTTCTTAAAGCCAAAGTGAATGCTGAAGGTCTGAACTCTTAAATCCTTCATTCTGCAAAATGGAATAAAATCACTACAGGTCATGAACAATATCATCACTGACCTGCCATCTCCTCAGTACAAGTAAGGAGCATGAATACAAATCATACCCTAACATTTACAATGAGCCTACTATTACTTTATCAATCTAAAAACCATATTTTTAAAACATGATGTTGTACAGTCCTCATAGCAAAATATTTGCACTTTATTGAAAAGTATTTTCAGACAAAACATTTGTATTCCACACAATTTACCCAAACTTGTTTGCTGATTCTTCAATCATCTCCCGAAGGTTTTCTTTCAAGGACATGTCCATGGAATTAAATTTCTGTTTCACTTGCTTCAAAGGCAAACTGAAAACAAAAGGAAAATAACATGTTGATAGGCATGCCAGAAGAAACAAATATTTTTGTCTTCCTCTTGTAAGATGCTCTCAATATGGGAAAATTTAGCAAGTTAACTCTGACTAAGTTTGTTTGCTTTTTTTTTTCTTTAATCATTGAGGAGTGGACTTGAGAAAGCAGTTTACTTACTAATCCATAAAGGCACATAGCTGAAGTATTCCTCACACATCAAGGCACAAGTTGTATAACTCAACTCAAAAAGACACTGCAACCCACTTAGCATCTCACAATCATTTGAAAACTAATTAGCTGGGTACTCACAAGCTATATTATCAATACTTCCCCATAATTCATTGAAAAAACATCGATCCTTTATAGAGATATACATTTTTGTAACTCACCCCATGTCAGCCAAAAACTCCTGGAGCCTCTTCTGCCCTTGCACAGACCAAAGCTTAAGGCTAGCAGAGGTATATGAAGTGTTACACAGACTTTCATATAAAGACCAGTGCTGGTAGAGTGCCAGGCGCAGACTGAAGGGGAATTAAGGAAAATAATCATAAACACAGAGAGCATTTGAAGTCACAAAGCAACAAAACTCCTCCACTAATACCTCAGTCTTCCGCTGCCCTTATAAGTTGCATTCTTGTCCTACATAAGATACAGTTCAAAGCTGCAGGTGCATGTAACACAAGAGGAGCAACACTGGCATGTAACTAATCCTGAAAGGTTAAGCTGAACGGAAGCCACCTGAGCTGCAGGAAGAGGGATTCACCTTCAACAAAACATTCAAACTGGCATTTCTTTTAATTCCCTTCTCAGCAAGAGAGATAATGCTGGGATTTTTATTTTCCCCCCCTAGATAAAAATCCAGAAGGGTTTCACCAAGTGGGTAGAGCTCATTTCCCCCAGCTCTTATGCAAGGATACTCATACTCAAATGCTATTCGCATGCAATCGATCGACAGGGAGTTTTCTTCATCCTCGTTGCGGTGGTTATGGCGAGAGACGTGCCGCTGCAGGATTCCAATATCAGTCACATACTTCATTCTTAAGCAAAGACAAACAGGTTACATCACTTTCTTCCTGTGTATTTTTACACTCAATCATGAGAACAAAAAAAAATAGCTTCCTAAAAGTTACACATTGGACAGTCAGCAACATGAAACCTACAGATATAGCGTCAAAAACTCCCAGCTTGATAAAACACAGTCAACATTCAGCCATACACCTAAGCCATTAAAGCTCTAATAAAACCAATACAGACAGGCAAATTAAATTAGCTACTTAATTCAATTTATCATCTTAAAAACATCAGTGCATTTGGTAACAACAGAACAGCAGAATTACAGCCCACATATTTACTACCAGAATTTTGATGCTATCTAGTAGGAAATAAAAGGTAGGGGGGAAAAAAGGAGAAAATTTGAAACTCATTAACTAAAACTGAAACTGAAGTTGGAGATCAGAGTGCCATAGGATCACTTTGATTGGAAGGTCTTTAACCAGCCAGCCAGCATGGATTTAGGAAGGGCAGGTCCTGCCTGACCAACCTGATCTCCTTCTAGGATCAGGTGACCTGTCTGGTGGCTGCGGGGAGGCCTGTGGATGTAGTCTACCTGGACTTCAGCAAGGCCTTTGACACCATCCCCCACAGCAAACTGCTGGCCAAGCTGTCAGCCCATGGCTTGGACAGGAGCATACTGCGATGGGTTAGGAACTGGCTGGAGGGCCGAGCCCAGAGAGTGGTGGTGAATGGTGCCACATCCAGCTGGCAGCCAGGCACCAGTGGTGTGCCCCAGGGATCAGTGCTGGGCCCCATGCTCTTTAACATCTTTATTGATGATCTGGATGAGGGTATTGAGTCCATCATCAGTAAATTTGCAGATGACACCAAGCTGGGGGCAGGAGTTGATCTGCTGGAGGGTAGAGAGGCTTTGCAGAGGAACCTTGACAGGCTGGACAGATGGGCAGAGTCCAAGAGCAGGAGATTGAACACATCCAAGTGCCGGGCTCTGCACATTGGCCACAACAACCCCATGCAGAGCTACAGGCTGGGGTCAGAGTGGCTGGAGAGCAGCCAGGCAGAGAGGGACCTAGGGGTGCTGGTCAATGGCAGGCTGAACATGAGCCTGCAGTATGCTCAGGCAGCCAGGAGGGCCAATGGCATCCTGGCCTGCATCAGGAACAGTGTGGCCAGCAGGAGCAGGGAGGTCATTCTGCCCCTGTACACTGCACTGGTTAGGCCACCCCTCGAGTACTGTGTCCAATTCTGGGCCCCTCAGTTTAGGAAGGAGGTTGACTTGCTGGAGCGTGTCAAGAGAAGGGCCACAAAGTTGGTGAGGGGTTTGGAACACAAGCCCTATGAGGAGAGACTGAGGGAGCTGGGGTTGCTTAGCCTGGAGAAGAGGAGACTCAGGGGTGACCTTATTGCACTCTACAACTACCTTAAGGGAGGTTGTAGACAGGCAGATGTTTGTCTCTTCTCCCAGGCAACCAGCACCAGAACAAGAGGACACAGTCTCAGGCTGCACCAGGGGAAGTTTAGGCTGGAGGTTAGGAGGAAGTTCTACACAGAGAGAGAGAGAGAGATTGCCCATGGGAATGGGCTGCCTGAGGAGGTGGTGGAGTCACCATCATTGGAGGTGTTCAGCAGGAGACTTGATAGGGTGCTTGGTGCCATGGTTTAGTTGATTAGGTGGTGTTGGATGATAGGTTGGACGCAATGACCTTGAAGGTCTCTTCCAACCTGGTTTATTCTATTCTATTCAACATCATCAAGTCCAAGCATCAGTCAAGCACTAAACCACATTCCCTCAGCACCACACACAAGATACAGGACATACACAGTTTTTTTTAATCCTTGAATAGAACTTTATCAAGGTCCTATTTAGGTAATCTACATTAAACACCATTTCTTCCTTCCTGCATCAGAAGTGATTAAAAAATACTTTTGTGAAAAATAAAATTAATTTTAAAATTCTGAACAGTAGGAAGGAAAAATACCTCCTCTCTTTTTCTGATTTATATTAACATTTTTGAAGGAATCAGATCACATTCCACGATTAAGATACTGATGTCACTGTCTATTAATTAGCTTGCATTACATTAATTTCCATGTGTTTCCTGATCTCTCTTAATTCCTCTTAGTTACTCCTAAAAATGAAATTTAAAAGGTAGATAGGTATCTAGATAAATCATTTTTAAAAAGGATAAATTGAGATAATCTTTCTTACTGAGTGATTTTATCTTGGACCCACTGATCTGTTAGGCCAACAATTGCCCACCTAAATTTGGGAAGGAAAATAAAAGAAGTCAAAGCAAGGAAAAAAAAAGTTTCCAGCAGAGCAGATGATACTTAACAGAATGTAACAGAACAAGCCAGAACCCCTGTTCTCCAGCTGTATCTAGAAGTTAATTACAAAGCTATACATCTATTCCCTTTTTAGCAGACATACACTTATGGTACCACCCACCCTTTTCCCACTCAGAATCTATTGGTTGCCTATAGTGAATCTATACAGATGTCTCTTCCAGCTCCAGACATGGAATAAACTGCAACCTCATACTGAAATCAAATAGTCTGGGGAAATCTTGCATCTCTTTACTATAGGTTCAAGCTTCTAACCCCCATGAAAATTGATAATGGAAACATACCACAACATGTCATTCAAGTCTTTAGACATTATCCATGCCAGATCAAACATCACCATTGCAGACTATATTGAGGACAAAGCAAAAAGACAAGATGAATGAGCAGAGAATTCTCATTTCATTAAACAAATGAACACAGATAAATTTGCCAAGCATTAGGCTGCTACTGAAGCCCTAGAAATCACACTTGACTGACAATCTGCCAGTGTCACCTTCTAAGACACTAAGCAGTAATAATGCAAACCTGCATTATAAATGAAGCAGCACTTAACAATACAAAAACAATCAGACCAAAGGCAAGATGACAGAACAGTTTGAGGTCTTAAATATCCTGACACTTCAAAAGGCTAAAAAGCTCCCTTCATGATTAAGTCTTTTTGTGAAAGTATTTTTTGCATTGATAGTTTTGTCAGGTCCTACAAAAATTACACTACTGTCATTTTTGTAATGGTATCAAACAGCAAAAATGGTAGTAGTTCTGGTTTATCACTTTCCTTCACTGCTAACATTACATTTGCCACTGTGACTCAGTTTTGGCTGTTGTCTGCCAGTCTGCCTGTATTGTTTCTGTGATTTGTCCAATTCATCAGTGATAAAATTGGATGTGCATAACCAGAAAACATTATATTGCTACATAGAACTACTTGTACACATATGACATATCTTATATATAGAAAGACTACTGTTACAGCTTGTTGGTTTTCTATGCTATGATAATGTATAGGATTCTTAGATAATTATAACATTAGGTATTTTTCAATTGCCTCTGCATTGGCACCTTGTGTTTTATGGCAGACAAGAGTTTATACTTACTGAGGTCCCATGATATTCATATTGCTCATAATCAAACAGAATTTCTCGTCTAAAGAGGGGGAAAAGAGAAACAACAACTCACATTTGACTAAGTCATGAAATGATCACGGAGCCAAATTAAAAACACAGGCCAGGAATTGTGAGATAATATTTACATTTCATTCTAGCAGTTAAAAACCAAATAACTTGAGCTGCAAATTGTTTTTCTGTAAGGAAGGAAGATTTAGATCTTTTGATTTAAGACTTTTCTGCAAGGCAGAGAGATGAAGAAAGATTATTATTTTTTTATTAGATTTTAGTAGCAATGTGAAAAATCACATTGACATAGACTCATGAAAAAACCATGTATTTAATTACTATTCCTTAAATTTCACTTTCTAAATCGCATTTGCTCCTGTTTATTCCTAGTGACAGTAGTGAGATTGTAAAAGAAGAAAACAGAAGCATCAATTTCACCTGAAATAAAGAATAAGAACAGAATACTACAGCTCCTTGAAAGTGAAGCAATGCACCTAGTGCTACTCAAATGTAGAAGTTACTATTTACAACTACCCTCTATTCACAGATCTTATTTTTATATAATAAATGCATATCTCCAGTTTCTTAATAAAGTTAGAGCTAAAGAATCTTGCAAACCAAGCAGTGCAATGTCATGTTTTTGTATTCCTAACAAGATTTTAATTAGAGAATAAAAGAGATACGAGCAAGCTAGAAAAGTTAAACACACCTGCGTGCCTCCCATTCTCGCCTTTGTCGCCTCTTCATTGTTCTCTCAATCACGTCCTGCAAATTCATTTGGATGTTAAAAAGCTAGGAAAAACTACCTATCCAGAGACTTTAACAATTAAGTCTTCATTAAAAAGACTTTAATTAAAGCCTTCATTAAAAATAAGACTTTTTCTTAGCAATGACACCTAATGAGAACAGTATTACTATCAAACACTTTTCCAAGGAATACACTTTTTAAAGTCATGGCATCTTTCTGTGCTGGCATTTGTCTTGCTCACCTTCTCAAGTAAGAGGCCCAGTATTTTCACACTGAGCAACATTGCATCCCATCATTTTATAACATGAAAAATGACAGAGAGGAAAAAGAGAGATCATTAATGAAGCTCAGAAAGAGAGTCACTCGCTGTATATTTAAGGCTCACAAATAGCAGCAGCAGCAGCTTGCAAACTCAGAGAAAACTGCCAGATCTCTGGAAAATAGTTAACAGATTTGAGATTAACTTTTGTGTACAGGATGTACAGATTCTCCTTTAAATTTCTGCTGCATGCTTTTGCTCAGTTAGCACATTTCATAGATTAATAGGGGAAAAATGTACAATATTAATAGAAAAATAGAATCAATTACATATAATCAAATACATATAAACTTTGACAATATATTTAGTTGCCTCAGTATTTCTAGCCTCATGCTTTTCCTTCCTTGAATGGTGTAAATAGAAAAATATGCCACAAATAATGTATGGACAATTTCATATTTGGTGCCTACCATAATATATTTTTGTTACATTGCTGCTACAAGTCCAGCAAAAATTGTCTTGATAAATTCTTTGTGAGCTTCCCTTATTAAACAATCATTTCAAGAGTTTATATCTAAAGAAGTTGTACTGCTAGACTGAGAAGTTCAGAGTATGTATACAGAAATAGTTATCTTCAGGTCAGTTACACAGACAGCATTGTACATAATCAAGTTCAAAACATCTGCTTTTATAAAGAGAAAATATTTGTGTGGTTCTTACATAAACCCATTTTGTGCATGTGAAGCACTACTGGTCATAATAGATAATTTTTAAATCTTACTCTTGAATTTGTGATCTAATGGAACACAAAATGGTGTAAAGTACATATAACAACTGTTTCATTTTCCTTCTTTTCATAACAGAGTAGCAGAAACACACCTCTTCAAAACGTCTACGCTTCTCTGAAGGCTCTGACTCATCATTTTCATTTTCTGACTCCTCTTCTTCATCCTCTTCATCTCTGAAGATATCATCATAAGCAGGAACATCGAGATCATCATCCTGTTTAACTAACAACTTAATCTAGCAAGCAAAAAGAAAAGTATTTAAAATACTTTATTTAGTCATTAAAACACATTTCAAATGACCAATGAGAACACTTCAAACAGTAACAGAAACTGAATTAATTTTAGCTGTGATCAATTCCTGGCAGAGTAAAAGCATTGCTTTTCAATTTGAAGACCATATTTGACCTGGATGTGGGAACAGAGAGCACTGTCAGCAAGTTTGCTGATGACACAAAACTGGGTGGAGTGGCTGACACACCAGAAGGTTGTGCTGCCATTCAGCAAGACTTAGACAAGCTGGAGAGCTGGGCAGGAAGAAATTTAGTGAAATTCAGCAAGGGCAAGCATAGAGTTTTGCACCTGGGAAAGAACTTCATGTATAAGTGTAGGCTGGGGACTGAGCTATTGGAGAGCAGTGAAGGGAAAAAGGACCTGGGGGTCCTATTGGATGAGAGGTTGACCATAAGCCAGCAACCTGCTCTTGTGGCCAAGAAGGCCAATGCCATCGTGGGGTGTATTAGAAGGGATGTGGCTAGTAGGTCGAGAGGGGTTCTCCTCCCCCTCTACTCTACCCTGGTGAGGCCACATTTGGAGGACTGTGTCCAGTTTTGTGCCCCTCAGTTCAGGAAGGACCTCAGGGAAACTGATTGAAAGAGTCCAGCACAGAGCCACAAAAAGGATTAGGGAAGTGGAACATCTTCCTTATGAGGAGAGACTGAGAAAGCTGGAGCTCTTTAGCTTGGAGAAAAGGAGACTAAGGGGTGACCTCAACAATATTTATCAATATGCAAAGGATGAGAGCCAAGAGGATGGAGGCGGGCTCAGCTCAGTGATGCCCAATGACAGAACAAGGGGCACTGGGTGGAAGCTGAGGTATAGGAAGTTGCATGGAAACACAAAAAATTTTTCACTGTGAGGGTGATGGAACACTGGAACAGGCTGCCCAGGGGGGTTGTGGAGTCTTCACTTTCTGGAGATATTCAAACCCCATCTGGATGTGTTGATGTGTGATCTAGGTGCTCTGGCAGAGGGGTTTGACTAGATGATCTTTCAAGGTCCCTTCCAGCCCCTAACATTCTGTGATTCGGCGACAATCACTTAGGCAAAATAGGAGCTAAAACAAGATTTCTTTGCTACAGTACCACTGAAAGAATTATCTTTTTTTTTTTTTTATGGCTGCTAAAAGTCACACTGTGAAATAATCTGTGCTTAGTATTCCAATTGTACACGTTGCTGCCTGCTGAGAGATGACACACATCACATTCTGGAGGACGTGAATCATATGATTTGTCGCAGTTTGATTTATAGCAAGAGCATTAACAGGTCCTTACTAGTGACAATACCACTCTGCCAACAGTAGATATCATATTGCTGAAGCAGATTTTTTTCTTTCTCTCTGATAATGTGCAATCCTAGTACAAATATCCATTAATAGTGCTTCCTGACAGACCAGCTAGCACTGCAAAGTTTCCAAAACACAGAAAGCAACGTTGGCCCACCCCCACACCGTGCAAAGTTTTTTATTACAGCCAAAAAAAGCATTTACCTGTGTGTCATTGTAAGCATTCACGACATTGATAGGTCTGTGGCTGTCACACACAAAAAAAAACCTGTCCTCTTCAGGCTGCAAGATCTCCAAAAGGTCAACATTGACACCACAGTTAATAAGAACAAAATATTTGAACTGTTGGCAAAAGTTAAAAAGGAGAGAAAAAAAAGAAGGAATGATGTTTTAAACTTAAATTAGCAGGAAACAGAGGAGACTGAAAACAGTTTACAACCTCCAGAGCAATTATCATTGCTAAAACTTGTACTTAATTTCTTAGAGAAGGGAAAAAATTGTAGGACAAAACACCAAATTTGGGACTGTGGGACATCCAATGCTCCCAGCTTTTATGTCATTATAAATGTGTGCAAACTTAATTTGGCTCTATCGAAACTATAGCACATTAGTTTGAGATGATGATAGAAGCTGGAGAAGTTTGTAATTGGTATCTTAACATTTAACCTCTGTTTTGAGGTAACTAATAATAATATGGGACATTTCAGTTGGGGAAAGGGGTAAGTGCACATCTAGATCAGAAGATCTGCAGTTTAAATAGATTCCCGCATTTTTCACCTGATCTTTATGCTCAAGAAAGGCAGTCTCAAGTTCTTGCCATCCAGACACTGGGACAAGTGTATATTGCACATGGTCACATTGAAACAAAGCCTGAAATGAAGCAAAGAGCTGTTAGCAAAGGTGAAGGGCAACAACCTCTTCTACAATGCTGTGTCACACTATAATTCTATTTCACACAAATCTGTATCTTCAAGATATTCTAAATGCCAAATCTTCATGAAATTTCAGAGTATGACTTAGCAGTTTTCAGTGTCATAACTCATAGAAAAAAAAACAAGTTACAAAAGTAGAATAAACCTTCAGTCTTTCCCCAGTTCCTATTAAGAGGATCCCAGGCCATTGTTTCTTTTACTGTAAGATTTACAGAGGTAATGAATAAAGACTTACTTGGAGTATTTTACAAGCACATAATGCATCCACATCTGAAGCAACGAGGAGGAGAACACGCTGCAAAAAAATTATGGGATAACAGCATTAATGCATTGACATGAGCACTAAATCTAGTATGCTGGTACTTGAAATGCCTAGATCACTGTGAGACCAGAAAGAGAGAAATCTACAGATTGCATTGTGTTGGAAAAGACACTCAAAAGTCATCTCGTCCAAAGCCCCTGCAGTCAGCAGGGAAGCTTCCAACTAGCACAGGCTGCCCAGGGCCACACTGTGTCTGACCTTGAATGAAATTTACATAGAGTCCTGTGTCCAGTTCTGGGCTCCTCAGTTTAAGAAGGACATCGAAACACTTGAACACATCCAGAGAAGGGCAACGAGGCTGGGGAGAGGCCTTGAGCACAAGCCCTGTGAGGAGAGGCTGAGGGAGCTGGGATTGTTTAGCCTGGAGAAGAGGAGGCTCAGGGGTGACCTCATTGCTGTCTACAACTACCTGAAAGGTGGTTGTAGCCAGGAAGGGGTTGGTCTCTTCTCCCAGGCAACCAGCACCAGAACAAGGGGACACAGTCTCAAGCTGCGCCAGGGGAGGTTTAGACTTGAGGTGAGGAGAAAGTTCTTCACGGAGAGAGTCGTTCTTCATTGGAATGTGCTGCCCAGGGAGGTGGTGGAGTCACCATCCCTGGAGGTGTTCAAGAGGGGATTGGACGTGGCACCTGGTGCCATGGTCTAGTCATGAGGTCTGTGGTGACAGGTTGGACTCGATGATCCTCGAGGTCTCTTCCAACCTTAGTGATACTGTGATAATCACAAACCAGGATTGTTTCTGAACAGATGCTGCAACCAAAATGAACTGATTTGCATCCCTGTAAATATGGACAATAAACTCCACATAGCCAAAATCAGCCAGCTGCTTTGAGTAAAGGTAACTCCTCAGACTGGTCTGAACCACACACAGTTATGTAGGTTCCGAGTTTATCAGCCCTACAGCTATTTTCATCGTGCCTAGAAAGGCCTGTTTTCAATACAGGATCTGAAACAGTTTTGGCTAAAGAAAATTTGCATCAAAAAGAGGAGCAAGGCAGCTCCTGAAGTGACCGTGATTTAGGCAAAACCCTTTAACTGGAGGTATTTTTGTGTTTTGGGTTTCTGGTGGTTATTTTCTTTTCGTTAGATTTTGCTCACAGTGAGAGAAGCTGAGGGAAATGCTTTCATTCGCACAATCCATAACACAGTTTCACGGGTAGAAACACTAAAAGATTGTCCAACAAAAACTTTGTCACTTCAGCATACACATCCCCTCTGCACAAAGCTAAACAAACTGGGGGTGAAAAATAAAAGCAGCCAACCAGGTAAGAAAGCAAGCGCCGATAAGGAAGGATAAAAGCTTTCGTATCCAGACAAACAAGATCAAACCAGTTAAAAATTACGTAAAGAAAACAAATAAACAATCCCAAACAACTAGAAACGTCTTGGTTAAACAAAAGATCCACACGAATGCCCAAAGCACTCGCGAGAGAGGAGGAAACCTTTGGCGAGACCTCGTTGCACGGGCAGCAGCTTTGGCGCGGGTTCCCAGCACCGTGACAGGCTCGGGGAGGATGTTTTTATAGTCCGGGCCGACTGGCGGGCCCGCCGGTCCCGGGGCCCTACGTCGTCCTGAAGAGCACCGCTCCCCGCGCCTGCAGCCCGCAGCCCCGGGGACGCGGGCATCATCGCCTCTCACAGTCCCTCGGCCTCAAGGCTACAGCGCCTCAGCAGCCGCCGGAAGAGCCCGGGACGTCCCGGCACCGGTCTTGCTCACGTCCTGCGGGGAGCGGCCTAAGGAAAGACAAGTGCAGCCGCCTCCGGGATACTCAGGACGACACCATCCCCTCCCTGGTCACGGCCCGCAGCCCTCACCTGGTTGACAATCACGTCGTAAAACTCCCGGCGGCAGTCAGAGATGAACATGGCGGCAGCGCGGGAGCAGCAGAGAAGCGACTGAGAAACAGTGGCAGCCCCGAGCCCCCCCCACTCAAACTGAGCGCCAAATCAGCACCGCTTCGCATTGGTCTTCTCGTCACGGCAGGCTGGCCAGTGGAAAAGCGCTCGTCCCTCCTTCGCGGAGCGGATTGGGCAACTCCTTCCTGGCCTTCGCCAATGAGATTGGGAAAACGCATTCGCGACACGTGCATCTGGCCAATCCCAAGGGTAGCTCGGTCGGCAGCAACGCAGGGACCTTTGTTGCCAAATCTGCCATCTTTGTCAGGGGCAAACTGTTTGCTTTACCATTTCAGTGAGCCCGACTAAGAGGCAGCAGGAGCCGTATCAATCCTCGATAACTGAACAATTGTCAAGCGGCCGGAGAAATTTTCCACACAGGCGACGCTGGCAGGTGCGAGATTCCTTCTTCCGCCCTCACACGAAATGGCCGCCCAAGAGGCGGGCACCGCGCTGCACGCTGGGAGGGGCAGGACCGGGCGGGTGGGCCGTGGGGTGGGACGAGCCGTGGTGGTGCGGACCCCCGTCAGGTGTGAGAGGGGCCCAGCTCGGCCCGCCTGCTCACCGGTTCCTGTGGGGAGCTGTAGCACTGCCCCTCTGCGCTGCCACTATGGTGAGGCCCGGGGGGCGGCCGAGGGAAGTGCCGAGTCACGGCGGGCGGGTGGTAGGGCCCCGCGTTCTGTCGCCGGCTGCCCCGCTGGTGCGCGTTCTCAGAGCTAGCGAGTAGTGAAGCGGCTGTGGAGTGTCAGGCTGAGGGCAGTGAGTGGCCGGCGGGTTCGGCGTCTCTCCCTCTGCGAGGCGCCTTCCTTGGTCAGCCGAGCAAGCTTCCAGCGTAGCCTGGAAGTGCGCTGCTTCGATTTGCTGCCTCCCCGGCCGGCGCTCGACGCACAAGTCCTTCCCCTAGCCGCGCGTAAACTCTCTGGGAGAAGCGGGGAGCACCTCAGTTCACAGGGACAGCAGCAGTGCGGCCCCTCAGCGTCGTTTTAGCCGAACTTTAGGAGAGTTCGTTGCGTACTATAATGTTTTGGAGTACTGTAGAAGTCCTATTAATACATTTTTCTCTGATTTTGTTTTCCACCCCAGTTCTCTTTTAATATGTTTGATCACACCATCCCTCGGGTTTTCCAGAACCGCTTCTCAACGCAATACCGCTGCTTCTCGGTGTCCATGCTTGCTGGACCTAATGACAGGTCTGATGTGGAGAAAGGAGGGAAGAGTATGTGCCTGTTTTGTTTTGACTAATAAGCGTTTGGAAGACTTTTTATGAAGAATAAGTAATGCAGCTTTTGTCCCCGACTTCAGAAACATTGTTGAACATGGAGATGCAGCGTTGGCTTTGTGGCTGGAGCTAGAAGAGCATCCTGGGTGGGGCTTTAAGAAGGAAGGAGGAGGGGTTTGTCTCATTAGTGTGTAATTAAAAAAACGCAGCTAGGGAGAGGCCTTGTTTATGAGCATGAGGTTGTCAGACTAATGCTGTTTTGAACAGGCATCAATTTAAGAGCACCTTAAAGTCCAAACAAAATTACCTTTGGGAAGCCTTTAGTGCTAGGTATTGTAAAAGCTTGGTTTCTCATTAAATTCTGAAGTCTCTGTGCTAGCAGGTGTATTTATCATGACCTGATTCCACAGAAATCTGTGGCTCAAATTTGTGGGATGCACTGGAATTGCCTTTTCTTTTTTTTTTTTTAAGAGGAGACTTCAAAGTAGTGATAAAACTGTATGTTATGTACTCTTTGTGGAGTTATACTTTCTCTAATCTGACATTCTTACTAATTTCTGCAGTAATTATGCCACCGTCAGCTTTGGATCAACTCAGTAAGTGAACATTTTATTCTGGAATAACATTAGAAATAGGAACAAATACCTAAATGCAACAGTGTTTTGTCATCTATTAAAATCAAACTTACATAGAGAGTATTAGACTAGTTGGAAAAAGAAAAGTACTTTGCAAGTATTTTGTCTGTTAAAATTAATGGGGCTTGTCCATCCTCATATAGAGACACCTGAAAGTGTTGGGCAACCTGAGGCATGACTCAATGTTAACTATAAATAATGTATAATGGTTACAGGCAATGTAGTAAATTCTTAATCTCAACCTACTTGTGCTGGATGCTGTTGTCTGGAGCAAAATTTGTTTTAAAGACAAATTATAATTAACTTTGCAATGGGTAAAAGACAATTGAATCAATAGTCTAAGCAGTGTTTGTTGGCCTTTACAACTAAGGGCTTTCCCCCTTCTTTGAGTTTTAGCCTTAAGAGAATTTCTGTGATAAACTAGTTTAGTTGGGATTTAATTTTTAAAACAGGCAGAGCCTGTTTAAATTCATTAGGTAGGAAATAGCTGATAATAGCAGAGGGACGTAGCAGAAACAGATTCCTCTGCTCATACTCACTGTCCTCTCATCTCTGAGCTTGTGGGGAGATGTTGGATAGGCATTTAAAGCTCTTAAGTATGATGATAACACAGTATTTGTGTATCTGGATTTGTAGTTTCGAGCAACTGGAATAGTGGTGTGAGGGGAATCCTCTCCAATGGCCTATCCCACTCTCTGGCTAATATTCAATCTCTGAAAGCTTCAGAAATGTGTGAGTGGCTTCTACCAAGATGTTTTTCTCCTTTCTCACTAGGCCGACTCAATATTACTTACCCAATGCTGTTTAAGCTGACCAATAAAAATTCAGACCGAATGACACACTGTGGAGTGCTCGAATTTGTGGCTGATGAGGGCATCTGTTACCTTCCACACTGGGTGAGTTGTCTCAAGATGAGCTGTCAAAACCTGAAGAGTAGGATTAGTGAGCTGCCAGTTTGAAATTGGAGAGGCAGAATGTTTCCTGAAAGTGCATGTCTTTCCTGGTCATATTGCTACAACAGCTTTTAGTCACAGCTCAGGTTTTACTCCGTGAGCGTTTAAGCAAAGCAGACTGCCTTTTAAGATGCACCTGACTGTTCTTCCTGAAACGGAACCATTGTAAACTGGTGCATCATAAACTGGCTCCAGTGAAAATAAAGATATGCAGGGAAAGAGAATTAAAAACATCAGTCATTGATAGTGGTTTGTGTCGTTGTTTTTATCCTTGCAGATGATGCAGAACTTGCTTTTGGAAGAGGGAGGACTGGTGCAGGTGGAGAGTGTTAACCTTCAAGTTGCTACGTACTCAAAATTTCAACCACAGAGTCCTGATTTTCTTGACATCACCAATCCCAAAGCTGTGTATCCTTCCTATTGAACCTCCCAACCTGGAATGATGAAGCGGAGCTAGATTTTAAGATGTGGCTCATACTTTTCCAGTAGTAAGCAACCACTGCTGCTCCCAAAACCAAAAAGGATGGCCAACTTATGCACAGAGTTGGTGCTGACTATTGGCACAAAGTGTAGTCTGGGTGAAGCAGCATGAATCTTGGCTTAAAATCCAGTGAGTTTGAGTGTCCCTTAGAAGAACTTGTACACTTTGATGTTAACTGAGAGTCTATCCACAGTACTGATGAATGTAAACTACAATTGACAGATCTAGGATCAGAGTTTTATAACATAGTAGCTT
The DNA here is from genome assembly GCF_026170545.1 of Melanerpes formicivorus. NCBI lineage: Eukaryota > Metazoa > Chordata > Aves > Piciformes > Picidae > Melanerpes > Melanerpes formicivorus. Next base: position 2,449,147 of record NW_027142388.1, on the reverse strand, counting down.
TAAAGTTAGATTGTTGCATTGAAAACAAATGTTTCATCTTAACATGCTTCAAAGATTAGAAAACGCATTGAGAAACTTTGCCTGTCTCACTACTGGGGATGTTATTGCCATCAACTACAATGAAAAGGTACGGTCCCCAACACCAATCCATGCAAGGTTTGTTTGGTTACCATCAGTTTGAGGACCTAAATTCTGCCCCGTGTGAAACTGTACACTGTATTTCAGTAGACTGTGACCATGTAAGTACTCTGATGCTGCATCTTGTTAACAGGTTTTATGTATGAGTATTTTTGGCAGCACATGTGTGCATTTGATCATTGGGGATTGTAGACTAAGCTCGGTTGTTCGATGGAGGTGGTAAAACAGTCAACACAGAGCTGTTCAGTGTTGTTGACAAGTAATCTCAGATGGCAGATTCTGCAATTTTTTTTCTGCTGGAGGGAAAAAAGGATCAGTTAAGGTTTTTCCTGATCTGCTGTTTTGACTTTTTCCACACACAAGAAAATAAAAACATAAGCAATACAGTATTTTATAAGTCAAGGGACAGAATTTGTCCTAAATTCAGTAAGAGTGCTGCAAGGTACAGTAAAAGGCATGTCCTCCAGCATGTAACATTCTTCTCTGAGGTTAAAAATCTTGGCTCTTATGTTCTGCAGAGATCCTGCAGTGTCCAGTCTTCAAGATAAAAACCACTTATTTCCATTTTCTTGAAGCTGTCCAAAGGGAAAGGTTTAGATAAGCTTTTCTTGTGTGTAAATTGAGGTCTTCTATGTGCAGTGTTAAAATACTCATTACTGTTTCAGATCTATGAGCTTCGGGTAATGGAGACCAAACCAGACAAGGCTGTGTCCATCATAGAATGTGATATGAATGTAAGTTAAAGCTGATGTGGAAAGTCTGATTTCATTGTGTCCTCCCAAAAGGAGAGGGCATCTGGTTCAGCAATAGTGCTGTGCACCAAGCACCTTTGATGCTGCAGGAAAGGATTGGGAAGGTGACGCATTTGAGAGTACCTCATGTACCCTCATAACCATATTGGTGGTCTTAAGCTGCACTTTATGTGCCATCAGATGACTGTAGTGCCTAGAATGTAACGTTTAGCTTCAGTATGTTTTATAATCTGAGCTTTATTTGACAGCTTTGTCTTGATTCAAACTCCAATAGTACTGTGGGGTGCTGTTTTACTGCTCTTTCAGTTACATGTTAAAACATTTCTGGGAGGTTTAGTCTTTTCAGTTACTAGTTAAAATGTTTTAACAAGCCTCACTTCTTTCTAGATCAAAATGGAGTGTTAAGTTTGTGGAGTTTTGGGAAACAGTAATATAAAACTTGATGAGTGAAAAAAAATACCAGTCATGCTTATTTTCATGCTTCTTGTCTAAATAGGTGGATTTTGATGCTCCTTTGGGGTACAAGGAACCAGAAAGAAGTACACAACATGAAGAGACCACAGTAAGTTAATCTTCTGTTCTTCAAACGTGTTCCCTAGAGGTCAGCCTTGCTTCTGATGGGAGCAGTGGGGCACTGACATGCTCTGGTTTTGGTTTGGTTTGGGTTTTTTTCCCCTGGAATAACTTCTGAGCCTTGCTTGCCAGATGTTCCTGCTTGTGGTACTTAGGAGACGGTTGTTCAGCAAGTGTTGGTTTTGGAAAGGGATGTAGTGATGGTCTGATGTTGTGTTTGGTCACGTGGAACTGTATTGCTGCGTTCAACATATCACAACATGAAGCCAATGAAGTAATTTGTTTGTTTCCTGGCAGGATGTTGAAGCACATCATAGTGGATATGTGAGTGACACAGGATTTCGTGTAAGTTCCCTCTTCCGGGTGGTTTCTGTATGTTGTAAAATGGTGAGGGGAGTTGTTTCAAACAACAGCAAAATACTACTACCTGTTCTTAAAGGGGCTCATTATTTGACTGGCAAGTATCTGTGAATGCTTTGTGATTCTTAGGACCAGCAATTAAGTATGACTTGGTATCTTTAAAAGGGCAGCCTGTAAGTGGGAATCTGTAACATGCTCCCACACCCAGGATTCATTAGCTTACAATGTTCCAAAAAGAAATGTGGAATCAAATCATGAAGTGAGACTGATAGTAAGATTTTAGAGAACATAGTACCCCTGTGCACTGTGCCTTCAAATATAAAATATGGTTAAATTAAAACTCTTTATCTATACATAGGCATTTTCTGGTTCTGGGAACAGACTGGATGGCAAGAAGAAGGGTGTTGAGCCTAGTCCATCACCAATTAAACCAGGAGACATTCGGAGGTATGTCTATTTCATTCAGTTGGCAGCAAGTGGAAGATCAGTGTTTGAGAGAGTTGTTGGATGTTGTCTTTTTTCCTGCTCCTGCAATACAAACAAGCAAATAGTCTAATCTAGACTGACTGCGATGCCCCTGACTACTGAAGATGCAGATTCTAAGTTAATGCTGCCAAAACTCACTCAATCAACTCTAGTTCTGTAGAAGACAAGTAGGGAGAGTCAGGAGGTCCAGACTGGACTCAAGCACAGAATTCTGCTAAAGTGAAATCTGCCATAGAGTGAAATCTTTAAGTGGGTAACTGAAGCTGAACCATGTGTGGGTTTGGTGGTGGCTTTTTTTCCTTAGAAGGACATTTGGAAAATTCAGACTTCGTGGAAGTGTGCAGGGCTGTGGTTCCTGTGGTGTTCTGTTATTTATGCTTCTCACAGTAAACAGAACCCTTGTGGAAAAGTCTATCTGTGGCCCTGTGGAAGTGGTAGGATATGTTGAAACATGCCCACAGCCAAGCTTCTGGCATCTGAATATTTACTTCATGCAGCCTTCAGAAAACAATTCAGTGGTTTAACTCTAGTCGGGTGATGAAAATTTGCAGCCACTGTTGGTACAATACTGATGAATATAGAATAGGTCTCACTATGTTCACTTGGATGGGAGGTATGAAACTTAATTCATAGCATTTTTTTATGCTTCTTTCCCAGAGGAATACCCAATTATGACTTCAAGATTGGTAAAATCACGTTCATTAGGAACTCGCGTCCAGCAGTTAAGAAAGCTGAAGAGGTAAATCCAGTTGGATCTTTTCCAGTTTTGCACAGAATTAGAACATTGGAACTACTGTCCAATATGGTGGCTCCTCACTCCATACTTGATTCTTCACAGTGCACTTCTGTTAAAAAGTGGTAGTAGTTAAAAGTGGTTTGAGTTTGGTGAAAGCAGCCTCCAATGTTGTTGCTTGCTATGTGAAAAAAAAAATTGGCTGAGTGCAAGTTTAAAAAGGGAGTGGATCCTTGTTTCCATTGGCTGGAAAGCCCCTGGAATGCTTGTGTTTTCAGGAAGAAGGTAGTTATCAGATTAAGAGCTCTCTACAGTCAGTTGCTGCTCAGATGAAATGTTCTAACGGTCATTCAGCTTCCGTCACACACAAGCTGTGAGCAAAGATGTAAGAACCCTTTTCCCTTCTTTTCCAGGATGAATCTGGGAGCCGGTTTGTTGCCTTTTCAGGAGAAGGTCAATCTCTGCGCAAAAAGGGAAGAAAACCCTAAGCTGTGGCACCTTCAGTTGGTTAGGAGGAAAATAAAGTAAGAGTTGCCGCATATTTGATCTTAGTTATTGCCATCGAGAGGAGAGATTGGTTTGCAACACAGGAATGTTTACTGTTTCTGGTTTCATGTTTTTAAAACCAGAGCTGCTCGACTGTCGTCATCTTCACTTGAGAATTAAGTTCTAGGCCTTCTGAAGGAGTTTTTTGTTGTACATGTTGTAAAGAGGGAAGGTGGATCTTAGAGAAACATAAGAAGTAAACCCAACAAGATGTACCTTACTGAAAGGTCTAGTTCTTAGACTGCATCAGCCCTCTTACATCCTGAGTGATGATGGTCTCACCTTGTTTGTGCTTGATACTTTCTTTCCTCTCTATTTTGCCACACTTTCAGGTAAGCTTTCTGTGGTGGCCCAACTGAAGGTGAACACCTTGGTGTTCAGGGCTTTTGTGCAGGGAGTCTCTGATGTTAGCTTCAGATGTTGGGTTATAACTCACTCTAAGCAATCCCTGTCCTAGCTTTTTGTATTTGTAATTAATAAAATGCCTTTACCGGTTCAAGTACAACGTGCTGTAGCAATGGCACGTATTGGAAGAGGTGAGATCCAGCGTCTCTCCCTGGCGCAGCGGCCTGCACTGTGGAGTAACGGTGTCGGTAATAACCTGCGCGGCCTTTCGTGTGCCGGCGTATCGGTATTGAACTGTGAGGGCGGTGCACGCTCCTGGGAGGTCCAGTAAAGACTCCATGGTACCTGGCGTGTGTCCCTGTCACGGTGATTTTTCTTCCTGCCGCGTGTCCCGCGAGAACGGCGGCTGGGGCGTGGGATCACGCGATGCGTCGCGGGCGGCCATTGGTTCGCAGCACGGGGGTGGGGCGAGCCGTCCGTGCCGCCCCTCGCCATTGGCTGGACCCACGACTTCACTTGCAGGGCGCGGCGCGGATTGGCGGTGTCCCGGCCGCCTTCAGAAACATGGCGGGCGGCGGGGCCTGGCGGGTGAGCGGGGCGGGAGCCGGCGGAGCTTAGGGTGCTTGGGAGGGTCGGGTTGGGCCGGGCCGGGCCGGCGCTCGGCTCGGCCTAGCCCAGCCCAGCCCAGCCCGGCCCCTCTTTGCCCGCAGCCGCCGCGGTCTTGCGAGGACTACTGGTGGGAGTGGAAGCATTGCCGCGGGTTGCGACACGCCTTCCACCACTACTATGCGCACGGGGAGCTGCCGGTGTGCGACCGCTGGCGGGAGGATTACGAGGCCTGCCACGCCTGGGAGAAAGACCGCTCCGCCGCTGCCCAGGTACTGCGCACGGCGGTAAAGCTCGTGCTCCTCGTCTGCCCCTGCGCGCCCCGGGAGCGGCGGCATCTGTATCATTCGAGCCCCTGCAGGCACTGCCCGCGGTTCCAGGCCTGTGCGGGTGGGAGAGAAACCTTGCAGCCGCCTGCGGGCAAGCAAGGTTGGTGGTGACGGCACGGGGAGGTGTTAGGAAAAGCAGGAGTCTGCATGGGGTGGGTGTATGGAAGCAGCAGAAAATAAACTGTAGGACTGAAACATCCAATACTATATTCCTCTCCCCTGTATTTCAGGAAGCTTTGTGCAAGAGTGAAAGAGCTCGGGTTATGGAAAAACAGAAATATGCTCCAGTGTGGACACTCAGGAAGAACCCACCCTCTGACTGGTACCTTCCACTTGACCAAGAGAAACCGAATTAGCAACACTGTTTTGCTGTGATTGGTCAGTAATGTAATACAGACTGCAGAGCTATGCTGGAGTTTCTCTCTCATGTCATCTTGAAATTATACAAACTTCCACTTTGTTTAAACACCCAGTGTTTTTTAAAGGGAAAACTAAAGTATGTAGTTTGATTCTGGTCTCTTACTACTGTTTTACACTTCAGGACTTCACCTCTGCAACTTGATAGGCAACTCCCAAATTAGTGCATACCTGATCTAGCTCTTCTTGCTAGACAAGGACCTCTTCCCTGGTGTTGCACACTTTTGGAACAAGGTACCCACCCTAGGCCTGCCAAATGGGAAAACAAAGCAAGCTGGGACTCTGCCAGTTCAGGATAGTCACAACCACTGGCATTTAAAATGCACTTTCCAGATTCAGTATTGTTGTGGGTTAAGAGCTTCTCAACTGGTGGGACGATGTTGCAGACCCTGCAACTGCAACCCTGCCCCTTTGTGGAACTGCTTTCAAACTGTGGTGTGTATTGATGGCAGTATTCAAAATGATGGCACCAAAATAAAGGTTTAAAGTAATGAAAGAGAGACCTGGTTTGGTTTAGGGTAAACCCTTATACTTGGTTACAAGTTACAGTAGCTAGATGGTACTATTAAAAAAACCCCAAACAATCAAGTATTGGCTTTCTCACAGCGTATTTCCCATCTGTTTTCCCTCTTAGATGCAAAAGTACTCCAGTGAGGTTAACAAAGAAAGGCAGTAAACTGCTGCCTCCTTTTATAGTAAAGGCTCGGGTGGGATGACTGTGACATTCTTTCCTCATAGGAGAGGAATCTTCCAAGGTACTCTTTGTGCAGAACAACAACAAAAAAGAGCTGCTCAGGAGTGTATGGACAGATGAGTGATACAAGCCCAGGAAGATAAACTGCTGTATGAAATTCCAGCATGGCACAAATGTAAGCCAGTGTAGTGTTGTTGGGTGCCTTATTACCTAGAGAAGCTGTTTTGAAGCCCCAACAAACATACTTTGTTAATATATGGTTAGACAGTCAGATACCTGCAGAAGGAATTGTTTATTCTTCTTCAGTTGGCTGAATAGCTCATGCCATACACAGAACAAGCTCCTCCTTCACTGTGTATACACTTTGGTGATATCAATGCATTTTCCTTCGGGAGGATCATAGCCAGGCAGTGGGGGGGTGTAATTGGGTCCATCTCTCTCAAAGGGAAAAAGCTGCTCGTCTCGTTTGATTGCTGCCTGATACAGCTCCTCCGATTCAAGGCGCAGTTCCTTTAGTGCCTCTTGCTGAGCTTCCACGAGAGTCTGAATTGCTTGCTTCTCTGCCTTGTCTTGCTTCTGCTTAAACACGGACCACTTTTTCAGAAGTAGAACTCTTCTTTCTGTCTCTTCAAATGAGAGGGGGGGAAGACTCCGCACCCTGATAAAGAATAAAAGGTCACATTGCAACAGAGAAACAACCTGCACCCCCCAGAGCACCCTTCCACTAACCCACAACTCCACCACAAAACACCTACCAAACCCAGAAAATGCTTTCATGCATGCAAGGTCTGTCTAGGAGGTTTTGTGGTCATTCCAACAGGAAATTCATGTTACTACTTTTTCACTGCTTTCAGCAGGAGTAAACAACATTTACTTTCCACATTTTTGTTCTGGTAGAAGCAGGTTAAGCTTTGTGCCAAGGCTGGTGCCACACTGCACTTCCACAGAGAAATAAATTGGAAGCATTTCTACCAAGAATGCAGGTTGCATGGTGAAAGGCAGTCTGACTTACCTGCTGCCATCTGAGTACTTAAATGGTGTTTCAAAATCTTCAATTGGAATCATTTCTGCAGCTGCTTTTTCCAACTTCTTAATCTTCTTTTTCATACGATCCTTCTGTGCCTGCTCTCTCCTTAAATCCACCTTCTTCTTCTTCTTTGGTTGTGCTCTACAAGGGAAATAATGATGTAAATGAAAGGAGATAATTTGCAGTTTAATTTCACACCAGCAGCTTTTACAGCTTCTTTACTTTCCTAAGAACTGTTCCTTCCTCTTGCTTAATTGGGTGCCTAATAAAAGTTCCAGACATTCACTATATTCTAGTGCAAGTTCCAGGAGATGGTAATAGGTCTTCTCAGATTTTCTGCAGAAAAAACTTCCTGTCTGAGACAGACAACCTCTGATTTTGTGTTGAATATCAGAATGACTTCAGGAAGTTCCACAAAAATTGAATTGGAAGTGATTGATGCTAGCTCAGAGCAACATAGCAGGCAACATGTTTCTATTCCTGCTATCTCACATTCAAGAACAGAGTGAGTGGTTTTACATGATTCTAAAACCTTCACATTTGGAACCAAATTCAGGCTGCAGCACCCTCTTGCTGTACTTCTCCACTGAGATCCAGGACCCAAAATAACACACACATACACTGCACAAACTCATCTTCACAGTGGGCCTGTGGGATATCATTCCTGCTTTGCAGATCAAACAAGCAATCTTTATATTGTGAAAGTCTCTCCAATGGTATCCAACAGTTACTGGGATACATTGAATCTATTGCATCAAACCAAAACAAGGGTACCAAAATGTAACACACTTAAATGCAGGCTGTCTAGCACACCCACTCTTCTAGGCTTCCATTTGCGTTTTTGCACAAAAGGGAATTCTGGAGTACTGCCTAAACTGAACATCTCCAACCACATTCTGTGGCTGAGAGAGAAAATACAGCTACACACAAGCACAATGAGAGAATTATACAGGTAAACATTAAACCCTCCTGAAGAGGCCAACAGCTCATAACTACTTTTTCATATAGTGACTCAAAAGGAAGGAAACATCTGTAATTAAAAGGTAATTTGGACTTGGGGAAATGTGTGTTCTCTTAAGGATGAAAACACTTCGATGTAACTCTATGGAAGCAGCACTCACCTCATTGGGAGAGATGCCCTGAAGGCCAGCACTGAAGTCTGCCAGTGACTTTCTCGGAATGGAGCCATCCGGGGCAGCCATGAACTTCGGAAGAAAAAGTAACATGAAGCTTGAGGAGAAGGTGATTGGTGACATTTGTTCACACAATACAAAAGCTATTTCCTAGTCATACATTAAAATGCGGAATTTCAAATCACCTTTGTCTACTTAATTCATGACAGCATACAGTGCTTGCCCAGAAACGATAACCAACTCATCAGTGAGGTAAATAAACCCAAATTTTGGGCTGTTCAGTGTTACGAATCTACAGGGTACCCAAGGGTGAGGCAGATTTGGTTTTATTAATCAACGGAGTGGTTTTATTGCTAAGATATGCTAACAGCCTCCACAAAACATTGATTTTGGGGGTAAAACCTCTGTCGAAATAGGAGGCGAATAGCCGTCTCTCAAATTTCGGCGGATGTCAGGAGGGGAAGAACCGGGCCGCGCGCAGGCACGCCGGCTTCTCGAAGTGCGGCACCAGGCGTGCGCACACCACATCCCGCTCCTGAGCCCGCACCGCAGGCCCAGGCGCCAAGGGAGCCCCAGCGAGGGGACCAGGTTTAGGGCTTGCCAGGAGCCCCGAGCAAAGCATTCTTCGCCGAGCTCTCTCCACGCGGGCCCGGAGCAAATGACAGCCACAAAAGGATCCAGGCAGACACGGACAGCCACTTCCGCCCGGCTCGTCACCCTACCTTAGCCGGGCTCCATCGGGTGCCGTCAAAGCTCCACAGACCACCCGGCCCGCCCGGGCCGTGGCCGCCAACATGGCTCCCTGATGGTTCCAGCGGTGCGCCCGCCCCCTCCGCCAGCCACGCTCCGACACTTGTGTTCCGTCTCACAAACGTTCCGCCCGGGCTCGCCACGCTGCCGCGGCGCTGCCGTGACGCCAAGCCCGAGGGAAAGCCCCGCTCGCACCCCGCCCCATCCGCCGCCATCGTCCTGCTCCGCCCGGCAGGGGGCGCCGGCCTGTCCGTCCAGCCGCTCCCGCCCGCCCGCCCCGGAGGCGGGGCGGCGGCGCCTCGCGGGATCTCGCCCCCCGCCGGCCGAGGCTGGGGAACGCCGGGGCTCGGGGGCGGCTGTTTCCCGCCGGGCCGGTTAGGCGGTTGCCAGGCGCCGAGTTCCGGCGTTGCCGGGAGCCGCCGGGAGCCGAGCGGGGGATGCGGCCGGGCGGCGGGGGCTGCGGCACGGGCGGCGCCGGGGCATGGAGCGGCGCTGAGGCGGCTCCGGCCGGCGGAGGGGGCGGGCAGAGCGGCGTGCGGCGGGGGCCCATGGTGGCCGGCGGCCGCTGAGCTCCGCCGCTCGCTCGGCCGCGGAGGCAGCCCGGGCGGAGCCGCCCTGGGGTCCCGAGGGCGGAGGCCGGCGGGGGCCCCGGGCGGGGAACAATGAAGCTCCTGAAGCCGACCTGGGTCAACCACAATGGTGAGGGCCGGCCAGCCGCGCCGCCGGGCAGCAGGTGCCGCGGGGCCGGGCGGGCAGGTGCGGCGGGGCACCAGGGTGGGGAAGGGAGCGGGCCGCGGGGCCGGAGCGGGGCACACGCGTGGGGCGCGTTTGAACGCGGGCGAGGGGCAGCTGGCGGGGAGCCGGGGATGGTTGTAGGGCAGCCGGAGCCGTTTGTAGCAGCCGCCTCGCAGCCTGCGGAGTGGCCGTTTGCTCCCCGCGGGGCGGCCGCGGCGTGCTCGAGGCCCCGCCGCTGTGGGGACCTGCGGGGGAACGCGGGGCGGCGGAGGGCAGGTGCCTCCGGGCGGGAGCGGGGAGCAACAAGTTCTGCCCCCCGGAGTCCTGGTGGGCTTGTGCGGAGGCGGCGGGCTAGGAGGCTCGCAGGGGGATGGAGGTGCGGAAACGAACCCGCAATTTCGAGAGAAGTGTGACTTCCAAAACACTGGCGGGGAGCTCGGCCAGAGCCCGTCCGCCAGAAGATGGCTGAAGGGTGTCGCGCCAGCCGCCTCGGAGCTGTGCTGGTGGCAGCCCCTAGGACAGTTCTCGGTCGGTAAACCGAATGGGGGCACGGCCAGCGCCCGGGCTTTGCAAGGCGGAGTGAAAGCTGCTCGCTGAAGGCCAAGTTGCTTTTACCTGCCAGATGTGAATGCTGGGCAACCTGGCGCTTCTGAGAGTGGAGAGGAATAGTTTGGACCAAGTATAGTTTGAGCTAAAGAGAGAGGGTGACTTATGTGCAGCGGTTGGGACACCCCTTAGCATGTATGGACGTCCCATGCCAATGCACAGCACTGGCCAGGGTGGTCTCAGCCAGGTCCTGCGTTAAAGTCTTCAAGCACACTGAGCTTCAGCACTGGTCCTCTGTGCTGTTGGCACAGGGGAAAAGATTCTTCCAACAGTACTTTCAAAACGACTCCCTGAATTTATGTGGTGTCCTGTCTATCACTCTAGTGATTTTTGTAGAGTTTTTATGAGCTAAAAGACTTTCAGAATCAGATGTTGATATTGACAGAAGGCTTTCTACTCTCCTGGTGTGGCAAGTACAGGTTAGCATCAATGTTGCATATTTATAGCACTGACTATAAGTTCCCAGAGTAATACCTGTGCTGTTCCTAGCAAAGCAGTGAGGAGAAATCTAATGTGAAGAGTTGATTTCTCATTTTGTGACTTTTGTCCTGAAATTAATGGGTACAGCTTTATTTAGACTGCAAATTTTGTATCCTGGTAGAAATGTCAATAGTTGGACTCATCTGGCTAATTGGTATCTGGAACAAAACTGAGCCAGGGAAGAGTTTATTCAAGCTGAAGAAGTGTGCTTTGAGTTAAAAAACGCAGATGCAGCTTTACAGCTGCCTTTCTGCATGCGGTGTCTTTGTAATCATGCTGCAGATTTCAGGAACAGTAACTTAAGCCTGAGTTGCAATTTGCATGCATCTTGACTTGAACTGCTCTCCAGGGGCCCTATACAGATGAACTGAGCCTTTTAATGAAAGGTTGTAGTGAACTGAAGAAATGTGGAAGTACTTCATTTGAGAGGGGTTTTACACTTCTGCATGGTTAATCTAAACAAATGTAGCATTTACATCTTAATCTCTGTCTGCCTGTGGGCAGACTGTCCTCTGCTTGTCTGGATCTTCGTTGGAAGCACCTTACAGGCAGCTGAATAAAAACTTTGGGCCTAAACCTTTGCACACCACAGAGAGCAAATCTGTTTCTTTGCTTATTTCTTTAAAGGGTACACTTTTGGTGTGGTTATGTATACAAAATCTGTCAAATTGCAGAAAACAGCCCTTGGCTGAGCAGTTTGCAGCAAAGCTCCATTTATGAAGCCCTGTGATACTTTGCCTTGTGGATAATGTACTTCACAGAGCCTTGATAGTCCCAAATCTTATTCCCATTTCTGCCACTGTCCTGCTAGGATGAGTTTGGGCAAGTCACTTCGTCATGGTTTCACCACCAGCAAAGCAGACATTCATCACTGGCTGAATTTGTAAAGTGCTTTCAGGTCTGCTAAGATATACAGGGCTATATAACACTCATGTGTTCTTATCCTGGGGCAGGGAGTCCAGGATAAAAACTGGGGAGCTGAGTTGGCCTCTTTTAACATACCCAGGTTCTGGGTCCTGCAGGTGTTCCTGTGTGCAGGTAGCCTCCATCACTCTTGATGGGCCTGTGCAGTTGCTCTGAAACCTCTCCAGAAACAGGGTAGAGATAACTTAGGTTGTGTGTGATGGAGACTCATTGTGGTATTTTTTCCTCCATTTGTTTTCTGTGCAAGCTCAAGAGGCTGCTTCACTGTTGGTTTGTGAGTGAGAGTCCTGACAGCAAGGCTGGGTTCTTGCACACATCAAGGAGCTGTCATCGCTGCCTTTCCCTTCCCCACTCAGCTTTAGGATTTGTACTTTACTGAATGGACTAGAATGGGTTTAATGATTTTTGCAGACTTACATTCTCTAATAGACATTAGAAATTAGTGTCCTAGCCAGGGAACTCTGTACACCTGGGAATCATTTGCTGCTCGGCCGAGATGCTACGTATTTACTGTCAAAGCACTTGAACACGTTTGGGCTCTACAGGTTTCTTTTTCCTGGAGTTCTTAATGTGTTTTCTTTCTGAGTACTTACTGGAAGTATTTCTTTTTCAGATGCATTTTCCCCAAGCTTTTCACACTTTTAATAGGGGTTTATTATCTTTTTCATGAAATTCTCATTATCGTGGTGTTCTCCTCTATGTTTCTTTGACTCAGAGCAAGGAAGAATATTGAAAAGTGCAATCTAATGATGGGGTCAGGAGCTAATGACTGTAAGGTACAGATGAATGTGGTTTGCTTCTCCTTCCCAGTTTTCCATTCAGTACTCTTGTAAGGATGCATCACACATCCACCATGTTCAGCACACAAGGTTTTGAGAGCCCTGGTGCTTAAAGATGAGACTTGCAGGCAGACACTGAGCCCTCCAGGAAAGGAGGTCCCTTGCCATTCTGAGAAACCCATGCAAACCCCAAGGTGCTGTTCATGTGTAACAACAACTAAAAATTGGAGCCTCCATTTGTTTAAGTGTAGGCACAGAGTTTATTATCTCTCCGAGCTGTAATGGTGGAATGTAAATATTTGAATTGATTTGTGAGTCATGTTGGATGTTGTGTATCAGATGGGCTGGAGGCAAATGAATGGAAAATTATTCATATTGTGGTAGGAATTCACCTAAAATTGTCATGGCTTATTGCCTAAGGTTAAATGGCAATCAAAATTAATGCAGTAGTTGAATGTTTTATTCAACTGGCATATTTTTGTAAAGGTGGGACCTTCTCCTTGGTTTTGAATTATCTCACTTGGCACTTTTTGTTGCAAGCTTGTTATTTCTCAAGCTGTGCCAGGGGAAGTTTAGGCTCGAGGTGAGGAGAAAGTTCTTCACTGAGAGAGTTGTTCACCATTGGAATGAGCTGCCCAGGGAGGTGGTGGAGTCACCATCCCTGGAGGTGTTCAAGAGGAGATTGGACGTGGCACTTGGTGCCATGGTCTAGTCGTGGGTTCTGTGGTGACAGATTGGACTTGATGATCTTTGAGGTCTCTTTCAACCTTGGTGATACTGTGATTCTTTAAGTGCATAATATCTATTTGGGTTCTTTAAACAAATATTTCAATGGGACATCTGTTCTTAATGGACCTGGTTTGCTTCCTTGTGCAATGTGATGCTGAGAGCTTCAATACTTTAAACTTTATTTATTTATTTTAGACATTAATAGAAGAGGGCAAAATGTCTTCAAATACACCCTGTGAGATTTTAGTGTATTGTGTTTTGTTTTGATGCATGGTTTTAGGAGATTCAACGCATCTCCAGTTAGGAGCATGGGAAAGCATTCAGTCACTTTGAAACAGGGACCTTGTGCCTTTTGGCTTGTTTCAACAGGAGCTAACAATGTAATCAGATAAGGAGGTGGACCCAGGGAAGGAAGCAGTTGCTATCATATAATGACTCCTCCTCCATTATTTTGAAAAATGAAGGAAATGAGGAAAACCTCAGCATCTGTGATCAGTTTATAAGCCACGAGTAGTATGGAAGCCGTGACAGTTACCCACCACTGTAAATGGTATTGCCTTGGTAATGGGACTGTGGAATAAAGAGCCCCCTGGTATTGACTTTGTCCTGCTAAATTCTGTCCTGTGATCGCTTCATCTGTTCTTTTTGTTTGTTTGTAATCACTTGACATCCCTGAAAACAAATCACAGAATCACAGAATGGTCTGGGCTGGAAGGGACCTCCGAAGGTCATCCAGTCTGACCTCCCTGCAGTCAGCAGGGACATCCCCAACTAGCCCAGGTTGCCCAGGGCCTCATTGAGTCTAACCTTGAATATCTTCAGGGAAGGAGCCTCAACCACCTCCCTGGGTAACCTGTTCCATAGTCTTTGTTTACTTGGGCAAACAATCTAATGATTATTAACTTGTTCTGTATTTTAAGGGATAAACATGAAAGTGTAGAGGGTGAGTTTATTAAAAACATAAAGAATTTCCTTCTAGGTCATGAAAGAGTTAATATCCATTCTTCATACCAAGCCCTGTGTTTTTCAGTAGCCAAGACAAGCATGTGTAGCTCTGGAGCAGGACACTGAGAATGTTGATCCCAGTTGATACGTTAGTGTTAAAATGCCTCTTGCTGCTAACATTGAAACTTTGAATATGCTACTGTGAGCTCTGCGTTTCACCCATCCTGAACATGAGCATGGAACAAAACTGACTTGGAGCTTCATGCAGTGTTAGTGCTAGATAGGAACTGAATTGTTTGTGGCAGTGTTATGCAGCTTTCTCATGAATAGTCAAACTACAATTCCTTTCCTTGGCATTGCCAAAGGGCCCGAATTAGGTGCTGTCCAGTCTGGATACCACCACTGTCAGTGTCTACACTTTCTGATGCTGAAACACATAGTAGCTCTATGACTGCCTTAAAAATGTCTGCAAGTTGTCCTTCTAGCTAAAGTAGAAGCTCAGGTTCCTATATCCAGTCGTTACTGTTTCTTGCAGGTATCAAAACAAAGCCGCTGCACAGTGAAAGTCTTGTGAACTGAAAACTGGGCTCTAACTGAACAGTCCATGTTTGATTTTATTACCCCTGGATCTTGGACTAATATCTAAAGGCATATTAAATAAATAAATAGCATTTCATCCAGGTTGACTGGAGTGTTCTGCTGTGCCAGTGTGTGACATGGCGTTTTGCAGTTGCTGTTTGTATTTTGATTAACACAGGCTGGCTGTTAAGAAGAGGGTGTGGGACAGGTTGGGGCTGGGTGTAGTTTGACATTTCCTGTATGTAGGAAATGGAAGACTCTCATCTGTACAAACTTCCAGAAGTCTGGAACTTGGTTTAGTCAGCTAGGGAGGAAAAACATGTCTTTAAAGGTGAACCACTGGATGCATCTGGACGTTGCTGGTGAGGCTGAGATATGTGAAACTAGGCCAATTCTTATCAGGAGTTATCCATCAAATGGAAACATTATTTACATGGCTGTGGTTTGACAGACTTCACGATCACCAGTCGTGCTTTAAGCTTATTGGCAAATTCTGTAGAAAACCCCAACTTTACTGAGTAGGTCATTGTCTATGATTGGAATAAGATCCCTTCCTGGATCACAGTTGAGCCACGGAGGAAACTTGGTTCGTTGTTGAGGGCTTCATTTATTACAACTGCCTTTCCCGAGTGCAAAGTTCATTACCTTTTTAAACTCCACAAGTGAAATAATGCATTCCCTGCCACCTGACAACTTCCACTGAGGCCTATAGTTTGAGGATCAGAATAATTTATGAAAATATCTGCTCAGTGCTCATTAGATCAAAACCCAAATTTATGCTAGGAGAAGTCAAAAGTAGACATTCTCCTTCTGTATAAGTACACAGCTCGTTTGCCTTTGAACACTGTCTTAAATGCCTGTTCCACTCCATGTCATAAAATACAGAACAACTGTAAGAAGCCTGTAGTGAAGTGACTAGAATGATCAAAAGTGTGGGACAGCTTTTGTATAAGGAATGACAATGTAGAGCAGGACTCTGGGCTAGAAGTGGGAGGGTGGGGGTGGAGACATTATGAACATGGTACTGGGGCTGTTCAGCTCCAGGGAGACCTTATAGCAGCCTTCCAGTACCTGAAGAGAGCTACAAGAAAGTTGGGAAGGGGCTATTTGCAAGGGCTTGTAGTCAAGGGATGAGAGGGAATGGCTTTGAGCTCAAGGAGGAGAGATTTAGACTGGATATCAGGAAGAAATTCTTTCCAGTGAGGGTAGTGAGACACTGGAATAGGTTGCCCAGGGAGGTTGTGGGTGCTTCCTCCCTGGAGGTGTTCAAGGCCAGGTTGGATGAGGCCTTGAGTGACCTGATCTAATGGAAGGTGTTCTTGCCCATGGCAGGGGGGGTGGAACTGGATGATCTTTAGGTTCCCTCCCAACCCAAACTATTCTATGAATCTATGAATATGGAGAGTTGTGAGTGGCAGAAAAGGGATGAATGTCAAGTGATGTATTTTCATTCACTGTTTTCCTGTTTAATTGAAGGCAACTTTCACACCCTGGGAAGGGCAAAATAAATGTTTGCTTCTTGTCTGTACTTCTCTAAATATTCAGTTTATCCCTATATGTTGTATTCAAATTAAGATAGAATCAGGCACAATAAGCTGAAGAAAAGTCACAGCTAAGTCTTAGGTAATATATTCTATGTGGTCTAAGGGACTTGGAAGGAATGTAACTTGAGTGCCATCTTACTGTAGTTAAGGCCTTTGCTTGGCTGCCTATAAAATTTTTAAGAGGAATCACATGTCACAGTTGCAATATAAATCCAAATAAAATAAACCTTAAACCAAATCAGCCTAAAGTTGGCATGGAGCAAAATGCATCTCTCTCAAAAAGTAAGAAGTCCTGTGTGTTTGAGTGTGGATTGCTACAGCTGCAACATTAAATCCATCACTGGATAAGTTCTCTTGGTTTTGTCATTCGTGTCTTAACATTGTGAAGGCAGAATGCAAGAACTGACATACGTAGGAAACTTCTTGGTTAATCTAGGTCCATGGGTACTAGTTCTTTTGGCTGATTGATAAATTGTCTTCTTTTATACTGGCATGTGTGTGATGTTGTTTGCAGAAGCATTCCAATTTGAGAGGGTTGGGACTGCTGCCAAAAATGTTTAGAATCTGCAAGTCGTATGTGTTTGCCTTCAAGTATTCCTTAGTGGTAGCTTTTTGAGCATCATTGAAAGCAGTAGGCTTACTTCTCTCCTCTTCCTTCTCCTGCAAAGGTTAGCAGAACTGAACATAGGGGAGAGCATGTGTGATCCAGTGGTCAGAGCAGAATAGGTTGTGTGAGAGTTGCCTGGTCTCTAAAGCTGTTCCACAGCTGTGTTAGCTACTTGTTACACAGTTTATGTTTTCATAAAATCATTAGTTTTCTTCTGAAAGATTTAGCATATGGAGAACTGAAGAATTGAAGAGCAATGTTAGAGTTTGGTTAGCCTTCCTCTGTCTATATGGAAGCCAGAAAAATAAAGATAGTCCTCGGGGAGTAGAGTTTCATAACAACAGAATTTTAATTTGAGACAGGTAATTGTGTGACAAACATATGCAGTCTGAGATGGGGGAGGATTAAAAAAAAAGAACAAACCAGAAACCAAACCAAAACTTGCTTCAGGTCATCAGCTAATGAACTATAGCAGCCTGGAAGAAATTCCTTACTTGGATACAGCTTTGCCTTGTTGGTGTGCTTGCTTTGTGGTATTATTTTGCTTTGAGGCATTTGGCATATTCTTGGTTGCCATTGGTTTGCTGTGGCATGATAAATTCTATATACACTTTTAATAGGCTGCCATTTCTGTCACCAAGTTAAGTTGCTTTCAACTTGTAGTCAGCTGTAATTCTTACTACAACTTACAGAGGAAGAAAGTTATTCACCGACTAGAAGAGTTATGGTTTGTTTTGCTTTACCGCATTCTGTTGACTGTAAAACAATTCAGTGTGTTGCTGCTTGTTCTCTGATTCCAGGAAAGCCAATATTTTCAGTGGACATTCACCCAGATGGGACCAAGTTTGCAACAGGAGGACAAGGTATGCCTGCAGGCTGATAGAAGGCAGAATTTGGGGCTAATAATCTTATGCTGTCAACACTTTAATCAGTCTGACCCTCTAAAAACCACATCACTTATATCTCTAAGAAACAGATCATTACATAAGTCATTGAAAATTGCTGCTGTTACTGCAGATGGCAGGGTTACATTTTCTGATGTACTCATGGACATCATTGAGATAAGAGCTGCAATAATTGAGTCGTGGCCATACTGCCAAATTTCTTTCTTTGGAGAGGAACTAAGTGGGAAGTTAGGCTTTTTGACCTGCTAAATAATAGAGCTATTTGGACCAAAAAAAAAAAAATTATATAAATGGAACAGCTCAAAAAATACATGCAGAATTATTATTTGGATCAGAATGGTAATTTTATGCTGGCTACAATAATTGCAGTTTAGGATCTGAATGTATCTTTTCTCTTTTGAACTTATAATAACGTTGTATTTTATCCCCACACTTGGTATCAGTTATATACACTGTAATTTTTTAACAAGGCTGTAAAACTGTATTTTTAATAACTTACAAAACCCAAACCACTTCTGACTCAGTGTATTTATGTTGGAATGGCATATGCATTCAGATATTTCTAAAGTGCCCACTGTAGTAACCCTTGAAGTTTAGCCTCTATTCTGGAGCAGAGATTAAGTCTGAAAAGCCTTTTTTGTGCAGGTATTTAAGAGGAGGGGACTGTGTGTTCTCTTACAGGTCAGGATTCTGGGAAAGTTGTGATCTGGAATATGGCTCCTGTCCTGAAAGAGGAAGATGAAAAGAATGAAAATATTCCCAAGATGCTTTGTCAGATGGACAATCACTTAGGTAACAGAGTGACTGTTGGTCATTTGCCAGGGCTAAACCATTAGATGTTTGTGATTACAAAAATCATTCTCTGTCCAGTGGTGAGGAATCAATGAAATACAGCAGGGTAGTCCCATGCTTTGGCTATGGAATTTTTTTAGACCTTCAGCAGAAAATGTTGTTAAAAGTGAGAAACTGTACAGAGAAACATAGATAGCTTTAGCAATCTCTTCCCAATGAGGTGTTTTCCAGCTGTGGTCACAAAATAATTGACGATGCACATTCTGAGAAACTGAGAACCCTGAGGGAAAGGGCAAGAAAAGAAATATGTGTAAAGGAAACATGAAGCATTTTGGTTATAGTTCTAAATTATTCTGCATTTATTGCTTGCTACATTTGAAAGAAGTTTAGTTACCTAAACAAGCTGTCCCCATCCCTTCTTTTCTTCAAGATGCATCTCCTTTCCTCCCTCTCCCCCCCAAGACCTCTCTTTCCTTCTTGGCCTTCTTAATCCCACCTCATTTACCACAAGAGCCATTTCCTTCATTAGATCAATAACAATATTTCTTCTCCTGAGCTGCATTTGGCAAAGCTTTTTCAAATGAAGAATAGAGTTTTTAAGAAGCTCCTCAGCTGCCACTGAAAGATAAATACCACCTCACTTATCTACAGCAGACCGAGTAACTGCTTAGGGTGGCAAAAGCACACTTAAATCCTAAACATTTCCTGTCAGGTTTCACTTATACTGACTTCTGTCACCAGTCCAGAACCACTTTATTCTCATATTTCACTTTCCTTTCCACATTTCAGCTTGTGTGAACTGTGTGCGATGGTCAAACAATGGAGTTTACTTGGCTTCGGGGGGAGACGACAAGTTGATTATGGTGTGGAAACGAGCTGCGTAAGCATGTTTCTTCCTTCTTGATTTTATATTCCAAGTAGGCTACTCTGGCACATCTCTTGGTACTTCTTCCCTGTACTGGCTTGGTGAGTAAGGAGCTGGAGCTGTGACACCGCGTCTCTGCTGCTGGAGATTTGGTCTCTTCTGTCTCTTGGGGTGGAGTGTGTGTATGTCTGTCTGGGCAGTCTCTCTCCTCTTGAGGAGCTGAGGCATCTTATTCTGTCCTTGAAGAATGCTTCCTGATGAGATTTGAAGAGTTATCTTAAATGTTACCATTTTTTGCTCTCTCTCAAGTTGTACATGTTATCAAAGCTAATATTTTAGTAATGGGAGAGTGAAGCCCACAGTTTTGTGCTCCAATAATGCGAGACTGGAGGAGGCCACAGGGATGATCTGGAGCACCTCTGCTATGAGGACAGGCTGGGGGAGCTGGGCTTGTTCAGCCTAGGGAAGGAAGACTTTGGGGGAACCTTATAGCTGCCTTCCAATGCCTGAAGTGAACCTGCAGGAAGGCTGCAGGGGGACTTTTCATGAGGGTGTCTAGAGACAGGACAAGGGGGAATGGTTTGAAGCTGAGGGAGAGTAGGGTTGGACTGCATCTTAGGAAGTAGTTCTTCAGCGCAAGGGTGGTGAAACTCTTGAGCAGGTTGTCCATGGAGGTTGTGGAGTTCCCTTCCCTGGAGGTGTTTAAGACCAGATTGGATGAGGCCTTGGGCAATCAAGTTGGGAGTTGTCTCTCCACACGGCAGCAGGGTTGGAGCAGATGATCTCTAAAGTGTCTTCCAACCTAAGCCATTCTACGATTCAACTTTCATTGCAAGAATAACTGACTATTAAAAAGGAAGTGTACTATGGAGCTGATTATGAATTTATTTATTGTTTTAGAAAGAAAGTTTGGAGAGGTAACTGTTTCTGTTTCCATTAGGTATATTGGACCTAGCACTGTGTTTGGTTCTAGTAGCAAACTCACTAATGTTGAGCAGTGGAGGTGTGTTTCGATTCTCAGAAGCCATTCAGGGGGTAAGTTAAGAGATGTTGAATGAACACAGTTTGTAGGGGTTTGGAAAAAAAAATGCTTCTCAGCGTGACATTTTCTTGCTTAAAAATATATATATTTGGTGGGAAGTCAGTAATTACTTTAAAGAGCAAGAGTGGAACTCTAAAAGAATGCAATTTTTAATGAAATGCCAATTTTTGTACAAGTAACATCCAGCAACTTCTTAGAGATTCTGGCAACTATGAGTAGAAAAACTAGCAGCTAAGCAACCTCTATTTTGCTGCTTGCTGCCTTAAAAATTAAGGTGAAGAAAGGAAGCTAAACCATATTTTTATTTAAATCAATATTTACACTTGCAGTGAATAATCTCCTGGCTGGCAAAAGGTAAAGTTTTGGTAAACCAAAAAATGTTTATTTAGAAAAAATAACTAAAAAGCAATGCAGAAGATGTATAAACCAGGTAATTTCTAATGCATTTTCCACCTGCTTACATAAGCTGTGATTAAAATCAAGGTTGAGATCACTTTGATCATTCCACATGTGTTAGAATAAAAGCAAGTGCGTTGCAACAGCTGCTGTTGCTTTTCATTCACGGCAAGGCAAGGCATGCTTTTATACAGGCCTCAACACTTCCTGTAATCACCAAACACTGCATCCTCTGCCTTGGGTTTTCTTTCTGGTTTTGTTCCCCATTGAACAGTGTAAGTTGGAGAGCGTCACTCCCAATGAATGTTGCTCAGTTCTTTCTTTCCTTCCACTCTAGTGGTAATCATGTCTCGGTGATAGAAAAAATGTTGCCACCCAACTTAGTTTTAAGAGGTTGGGGTTTTTTTGATTATCTGATTCCCATCAAAGTCTTAAATGGAAACATTTTTTGAACAGATGTCATGGATGTGGCGTGGTCTCCGCATGATGCCTGGCTGGCATCCTGTAGTGTGGATAACACTGTTGTCATCTGGAATGCTGTCAAATTTCCAGGTGAGAATTCTTAGAATTTGGATGTGCAAGTATGTAAAGCTTTGTGACAAAACTCTTCCCTCCATGGGTGTATTTCACTGACTATGAAAATGTCTTTGTGGGAGAGGGTTGCCTGCCTTTGAGATGATATGGTTGCAATCCAAGTCGGTCCTTCGAAGGCTGGATAGCAATGAGCAGCAGATTCTGCTCTCCTGTAGACAAAAGCTGCATTCAAGTTGTGCTGCTGATTTTACATGAAGGCCATTATAACATTTCTTTTTCATTTTCTCTGCAAACTCTCAAATAGAACTTCAGCTTGATCTGTATATGCAACCATTGTTTTCCTGTTGCCTTTGTACCTACAGAGCTTTCCATTCTTTTGCCTTCAGAGGGCCACGGTCTTTCTCACACCTTTTTTTAATGCTGCTGCTTGATAAGCAGTGATGAAGGAAGGCCAGAATATAGGAGCTTCACATTAGCAGATACTTTCAAGTCTTATGTTTGGTGGCTATTTTCCTTCTTCCTTTGCTGCAGCACTGGGAATTCATGCCCTCTTTCTCAGGCACCGCGCTGCCAGGCACCGCACGTGCACTGGACAGCTTTAGCTGACCTGCAGAGGCCTGTGGCAGTCAAGAGAGCACAGGCATTTATTTGGCTGCTTCTCACTATGTAACTTGATGCAGGCTAAAACTCCCATTGTGTGGAGCCTAGTAACTGCCATTTGTTTTAGGGTTGCTTCCAATTCTGGTAACAGAGTTTTTGTGCTTTCAAGCTAGCTGTGTAGCATGTGCAGTGCTCTCAGCCTCTCACAATCTGATAAGCAAGAGATTCACTGAAAGTAGGTTACCAGGTGTGTCAGGCTTGTGTATCTGTTCAGTTACAACTTTATCTTAGTTCACAGTTTGTGCACAAAGCTAAAATTGTTGTCATAATCTTTGGGTGCACAGGAAGGTGTGAATGTTTAAATGAAGCAGTTAAACTGCTTTCCACAGCTTGGAAATACTGTTCTGAAGTATCTGGACTCTGCTGGTCTTCCTGGTGTGATCTATCTCCTCTGAAGAGTTTTGCCTCATATATTCTGGCCAGAGTTCTCTACCACTTTCCATATTGTTCTTAGCTTAAGTACAGGTTCCAGTTTGGTTGATATGTTGTTGCTTGAATGTTAAAGGAAGTTATATTTGACATGTTCTTTCAAAAAGATCTTGCAGGTCTCCTCCACAGTCTGTCCTAAAGGAAGTATCAGTAGCTGTTCTCTGGTTTTGCAGAAATTCTTGCCACTCTGAAGGGACATTCTGGCTTGGTGAAAGGCCTGACCTGGGATCCTGTTGGAAAATACATTGCCTCTCAGGCTGATGATCGAAGTTTAAAGGTGTGGAGGACCATGGACTGGCAATTGGAAACCAGCATCACAAAACCCTTTGATGAGGTACTTGAGAATGTGTGACTGTTCCTTGTTAATTCGTGTAGAATGAATGAAAATTAGAAGAATAACTGACAGCACCATGAAGGATCCAGGCTTGTGGCAGAGTGGGTGGAAACTGCCTGTCAGAGAAAGACCTGGGGGTGTTTGACAACAACTGGCTGAAGATGAGCCAGTGTGTGCCCAGGTGGCCAAAAGGCCACCAGCATCCTGGCCTGAATCAGCAATAGTATGAGACCAGCAGGACCAGGGCAGTGATTGTCTCCCTGGACTCTGCAGTGGTGAGGCCTCACCTTGAGTCCTGGGTTCCGTTTTGAGGCCCTCACTCCAAGAAAGACATTGAAATGCATTGTGGCCCTGGGCAGGCTGGTCTAGTTGGAGGTGTCCCTGCTTCCTGTGGTGGGGTTGGACCTTTGAGGGCCCCTTCCAGCCCAGTGCAATCTGTGATTCTGCACACACATTTGTTAATTTAGCAGTGCTGAAAACCATCAGATGGGGGATTCAAAGGGAGGGGGAAGAGCTGCTTTCTCACACCTGATTATGTTGAGTCTCTTGTTGTTGGATGTCATGAAGGCCAAAGGTTTACATGGGTTATGTAAACAATGGAGCAAATTCCTGGAAATGGAGAGGTTGTTCTGAGGCAGTATTGGCACATGAATTACATTGTTCTTTCATTCTTCCCTATTCATCTTCTGTTGGCCACTATCAGAAATGAGATAAGTACTAAGAGATCTTTGGTCTGGCATCATTGGGTTCTTATGTGATGACTTTGATCAAGGGATCCAATTTCTGGGGACAGAAGCTAGTGCTAAGGGAGTGGAGTGCTTTGCAGTAATGTTAGGATATTGTGATTAGTGCAGTGGCTCTTTGTAATGGGCAGTAAGTGCCTAAATTCATGTGTGAGCTGGTGTTGCAAGCTGAAGTCTTATTATTAGCAGTTGGTACGCTGCAGCCCTGTCACTAACACTCAGGAATGCTGAGCATACCTTATCCAAATACACTTTTATTTCCTTTAAAAAGGTATCTAGGTTCCTTTTCCCCATTCATAAGGGCTTCATAAATTGCAGTAGATCCCCAGGACAAGCATGGCTGAAGTGCTGAGAATTGTGTGTAATGTCATTTTATACATTCCCCCAAACCTAACTTTGTCATCATATTCCCTACCCTGAAAGTTTAACTAGTTTGTATTTAAAACCCTTTGTTTGCCAAACGCTTCTAAAGCTCTAATGTGTTGGGGGTTTTTTGGCAGTGTGGAGGCACAACTCATGTGTTGCGTCTTAGCTGGTCACCTGATGGTCACTATCTTGTTTCTGCTCATGCCATGAATAATTCTGGACCTACTGCTCAGATCATTGAGAGAGATGGATGGAAAACCAACATGGACTTTGTAGGGCATCGGAAGGCAGTTACGGTAGTGGTGAGTGAGTGATAGTAATTCATCCCTGAAGTAAATCTCCTAATATGTGCTTTTGGATCATTCTGTGCATAAATGGGACAAGAGGTGAAGATGGGTATCAAGATTAGTAAAGCAAATGCTTGGTGGTGATTTTGAAAAGTCAACTTCCCATGTTGGAAGCAACCAGCTTGCTCTTGCAATAAGAGATCTGCACGTAGATGGACAAGCTTAAGAAGGGGGAGTATGGGGCCATGTTAGGAATGCCAAACACTGTCTTTCTTAGCTATCCAGTGACTTAATTAAACTGACTTAAGTATTAAAATGAATACTATTTGCTGTTCCTATTCAAGCATTTAGAAAGCTCCTTAAGAAAGGACATGTGGCTTTTGTCAGTGCCCCTGTACAATCTGGTTTAGGGGCTTTGTTCCTCTGCAATGTTTCTTTTTCACCCTGAAGTGGAAAACTTGCTTCTAAAGCAGATCTACTCAAATGTAATCACTGTAATAAATGGGGGGCATCTCATTTGTTCAGAAATTCAATCCAAAAATCTTCAAGAAGAAACAAAAGAATGGAAGCTCCACCAAGTCAAGCTGTCCCTATTGCTGTTGTGCTGTTGGGAGTAAGGATCGATCTCTTTCTGTCTGGGTAAGTGGGGTGTTTTTTTACTACCTTTGAACAAACATGGTCATTTGGATAACTTGAGGATTTAGCTCAAAAGTCACATGTACAGCAGTACATTTAGATTCATTTTTAGGTATTTTTCTCTCTGTTACAGAATTAGCTGGGGGGAAGGAAGTAGATTTGTGTTAGCTCATTTCTCTGAAGCCAAGAACAGCTAGAAGCCAGGGGCAGAGTTATGTTGCCCCAGTAAGGGGGAGGAAGTATGTAAGGAAAGAATGTATTACCACAATTAATACACATAATTCAGCACTGTTTTCTTCCCTGTGTCTCTTCCTACTCCTCCATGTGAGTGTCTTAAGAAAGACTCTTTGTTTCCCCCTGTTTAGCCTACCTATCCATTAATCACTCTTGGAGCCTATCTTTGTCTTTCTTTTATGGGTACAAGGAAAATACAACAGGCACAGGATAGCTGTTTCTGAGCAGATATACAGCTCATCTTTCTGCTTTGTTCTGGCTTCAGTCCATGGCTTCTGTCTTTACTATGGAAAGGAATGTGAGAATCAATTAGTTTTTTAAGTGTATTTTCCAGTTTTGAATACCTGGTTTGGGTTTTACTTTAGAATCTAGACTGAAGTTGTTCCTCTGGCTGTGAGAAGTGTATCTATTCTCACATCTATAAATTCAAGGCGGGTTGTTTGGCAACTGCAAAGGAGAAGGAATAAATTTAACTGATTTGTAAAGCTTTGTGTTGAGAGCATGTGCCAGAACACACCAATTGCTGACTGCAATCTACTATTTATAGATTCCAGTGTGATATTTATTCATCAATTGCCAAATGCATAACACTCAATCTGTTTCTGGCAATGTCACTAATGCATACCCATATCAAAGTATCACTCTTAGTGTATTTTACTTCCTATTTTATACTGTGATTTCATTTATGGGGCCTGTTGAGGTTATACTATGTATTGTGGAGATACAAAGCTATAGGTGAAGAGTTTAATAGATACAACAGACCTATACAACACAGACCTATGGCAATATAAAGGAAATAACTATGGAAGAGGACCCAGAGAAGAGCAGATTTAGATTGGATATTAGGAACAAGTTCTTTAGTATGAGGCTGCTGGAACACTGGCACAGATTGCCCAGGGAGGTAGTTGAGGCCCCATGCCGGGTCAGGCTTGACAAGGCTCTGAGCAACCTGATCTAGTGGAGGATGTCCCTGCTGACTGCAAGGGGGTTGGACTAGATGACTTCTGGAGGTCACTTCCAACCCAAACCATTCTGTGGTTTAACACTGGTGGATGAGAAACTTAACATGAACAGGCAATGTGCACTTGCAGCTCAGAAAGCCAATCATACCCTGGGCTGCATCAAAAGAAGTATGGCCTGCAGGTTGAGGGAGGTCATCCTCCCCCTCTACTCTGCTTTCCTGAGACCTCATCTGGATTACTGTGTCCAGCTATGGAGCCCCTAGCACAAGGGGAAGATGGAACTATTAGAGCAGGTCCATGAAGATGATCAGAGGGCTGGAGCACCTCTCCTATGAGATTTAGGTTAGACATTAGGAAGAAATTATTCACTGTGAGAGTGGTGAGACACTGAAACAGGTTGCCTAGAGAAGTTACTGAGGTTCTGATTCTGGAAGTGTTCAGAGCCAGGTTGGATGGGGCCTTGAGCAAGCTGGTCTAGTAGTAGTTGTCCCTCCCTATGGCCCTGGGGTTGAAACTGGATGATCTCTAAGGTCCCTTCAAACCCAAACCATTCTATGGTTAAAGAGCACAGAACATCTGATTTAGAAGAGGTTACTGGGAATGTTCACATTCAGTTCTTTATTATTAAGCTGATTTATAAGTGTAGAGGAATCTTCTTTAAGAATAATTGTGAGTCAAATTCCCTTTGCTCATTAGGACACGGAAACGTGATCTGTTTTCTGTCTTCTTGTGCTGACAGTTTGCAACATTCTTACCTCAGCAAAGCTTAGAATAGAAGCTGTTTTTAGCATCTGCAGAATTACTTTTTGAGTGGTAGAGAGCACAGGCAAGCTGGTGAAGAAATTCAGTCTGTGTTTCTGAAAGGGAAGGAGGGTTGTGTGTCAGCTGCTATTCTCCAAAGCTTTTCTGTACCAGTAGTGGAATGGGCAGCTGGGTGATTCAGATAAACCATCAAGCATACAACTGCCTGCTGATCAGATCCTGTTTGGTGACCAAGAGAGTGGTAATGTGGTGATATCTGTGGGCACATAGGGCTTCTAAATTTGAGTGTTGTTTCTTCTGTTTTCAGCTCACATGTCTGAAACGACCCTTAGTTGTCATACATGAGCTGTTTGACAAGTCCATCATGGACATCTCCTGGTAAGTTGATTTCTGCTATTTGTTTGTGTTGCTATCAACTTTAGGTACACACCTGAGCTGGAAATACCTTAGAGCACCGCAGATTGTAGCTGTTGCAATTGGCTCCTGAAGGTTTGGGGTTTGCTGCAGCATCTCAGGTGGTAAAATTAGATCTTCACTTGAGATTGCATAACATTTAAAACTGAATGAAAACTTAGAACCTGGTGCAGTAAAATACCTGTGGAATGAGTTCCCACTTGCTACAATTCTATGAATTTATTTTCATAGAACATGTGTTTTATAATACAATGTACTTGGTGAGTTTTATGTGCATTGTATCTGTGGAAAGTTATTGCACTGTACAGTTAGGATAAATTCAGGTGAACTTTTGAAGCCAATAATTTCTTTGTGCCTAAGGACATAATATACCAAAAGAAAAGAAAAAAAGTCATGTATGAAGAATAAAACCAACCAGTAAATGCAATAATTGCTTTTGGGTTTAATAAGAATGCAGTTACACATTATTGCTGCACTGTGTGAAGGGTATGAATTGCTCTGTGCTGAAGAGTTGCAGAGGCTGAACATGTGGTAAGGCTAATGAACCTATTACACCCAACCACACCCCATCCACCAGCCACAGGGCACAGCAGAAGGACAAGTGCTGAGCTTTCCCAGGACATCTCTACTGATATGGGTTGGACAGCCCACCTTTCCCATAGCCTGCTGTACCAAATGTTGTTTCCTCTTCCTGCAGTTAGTGCCACCCTCTCCAACCCTACTTTTTTTTCCTGAGGCCTGGTCATAAAAATACAGAAGATAATAGTTCTTCATTCACTATAAGACTTAAATAACAAGGGAGAAATAACTATGTAAATGGTATTAAAAATGCTCTGCACCATGCATCACCTGATTTACAGTTAAGGGTTCTGTGTAGGAAAAGGCTATTTTCTCATGAGAGGCAGACAGCTGCCTCCATGTTATCTTAATTCTAGTGTGTCCTAATTTTGGAAGTTCTACCTTGCCTAAAGCAATCTTGGTGATTTAATACTGTAAATTTTAAAGCTTACAATTGTATAACTTCCTGTTTTCTCTGTGCCATGTGGATTTTGCCATAAAGCTCAGTGGAGCATGATGAGGTTCTCAAAATCAAACCATTTTTCTTTCCATTTATACATGAAGGGTAGAAAGTGGAATATTTCATGAGACATGCTGCTATTGTTATAGCACAATAGCTTTGAATAGTTTTGTTTTCTTGTAGTGCTTTTTTAGTTCTCCATCTGCAAAGAGCTGGTTAACAATTGCAGTTTCTGAGGAAATGCTTTTGTGGAGTATCTGAGAGACAAAGGATCACCAGGAAGCTTGCTATTTTATATCCTGTTTCCAGATTGAAATGTATGGCTGAAGTGTCAATGATATGGAGTGTTCCCAGAAACATGGATCATTCTGGAAAGAAACTGAGTGCATTCAGAGAAATCTGATAGCATTATCCTGTTAGAGCTGTCTTGTTTCTATTTTAGAGTTTTAGACTTAGATCCATCTTCATTAATAGCTGAATGTGATTACGTTTTCATGGAACAATTGCTTGGATCCAGAAGTGAATAGGAGCTCAGCAATTTTGTCTGCTAAGCAAAGAGAAAACTAAACAAGATTTTATCATTTTCTGACTTGGAGTAATGTTGGTTAACCTAGTTAGACAGTGCTGAGGCTAACTTCTCTGGATGTGATGCTATCAGGGCAACAGCTGCCACAAAAAAAAAGATGATTTCAGAGAGCTATAGCCATGGTGATGCATGTAATGTATTTTAAGCCTTGCTGGACTAACTTGGCTGGGAACTCTGCATGCTTCCCTTTCCTCTTCTGTGCTCTGTAACAAGTCATCTCTAAACCTCTGTGCTGCTGTCTCTGATCTCTGATTGGATTGGCAGTCAAAACTCAAGTACTATTTTGTTTTCAAGTGTGCATTGATAACTTACATGTAGAAGGCTTTCATTTCACTGAGACTACAATTGGTAGTTTCTTCTCTCTCTTTTACCAAGAAAAACTTGTTGAGTCTCCAAAGGAATATCAAGCACATGGACTCCTGCTGTCCTTACCCTGTCTCCTTACTGCCCCACTTCTTTAGTTCCACCAGTAGCTGCTGTGATAATGCATCTTCTGCTAAGATTTTTATTGAGTAACTTATTGTATTGCACCTTTGCATCAATGAAAACAAACTGAAAACAAAGATGGACCTTTATTTCCTTCAGGACTCTTAATGGACTTGGTATCCTGGTGTGTTCCATGGATGGATCTGTGGCATTTCTAGACTTTTCACAGGATGAACTTGGAGATCCACTCAGCGAAGAGGAAAAGGTACAGTAACTACAGAGAAAATCTGTGATTATAGTTAAGGGATGTATTGTATCAATTAAAATATTGGACTCCTTAGAGAAGTATGTGGTGACTGATATTCCATATCACAGAAGAATGTGTTCTTGTCTGCTTTCATTAAAAAGAGAGCAGTCAAGAAATGAATTTCTGATACTAGTTTCTATTTTGGAAAGAAAGTGTTTGGAAAACATCCACTTGCTTACACGTCATTGTACCTTTTAAGTAATTATTTGGCCAAGGAAACAAGGGAGGGGTGCTTCAAAACACTTCAGCAAAATTAGTCTTTGTCTTGCAGGTCTTTTTAAACTGATTACTCTTGGCTGGTTTTTCGTCTCATTGCTATTAACAACTAAAGCTTTGAATTCCAATTATTTCACATATTGATTTTGTGTTAGCTGGAAGTATTGAAAATAAATATGTAGTGGATAAATGATTGTCATTCTTTAAGCCCAGCCAGCAACAAAGCACCACGTGGCCTGTAGCTCACTCCTTCCTGCTGGTGGGATGGGGAGGAGGAAATAGAACAAAAGGCTCCTGGACTGAGACAAGGACAGGGAGGGATCACTCACCAGCTATGGTTACAGGCAAAGTGGACTCCACTAGGGTTAAAAACTCTGTCAGTTTAGTTCATTGCCAATCAAATCAGAGTAGGATAATGAGAGATACAACCAAATTTTGAAAACACCTTTTTCCCTACCCCTCCCTCTTCTGGGGCTCAGCTTCACTCCTGAATTCTCTACCTTTTCCCATCCAGTGGTGCAGGGGTTGGGAACTGGGGCTGGGATCAGATCATCCCATGTTATCTCTGCCACTCCTTCCTTCTCAAGATTAGGACTCCTCACGCTCTTCCTCTGCTCCAGTGTGGGGTCCCTCCCATGGGAGGCAGTCCTCCATGAACGTCTCCAACATGTATCATTCTTACGGGCCTCCAGTTCTTCTAGCAGCTTCTGACAGGAGCCACTGCTGTAACCCTTCACCCACTACCAGAACTGCCACAGAACCCCACCAGAGGTGTAAAAATTACACAGAGGGCAGTTACATTTTATAGATTCCATGAGATTTGTGTGTTTGCATTACCTGGGGATGGATGGTGTGCTAGCTGTTATAGTTACTCTTTTTTCCATTTTTAACACTCACAGAGCAACATTCATCAGTCCACCTATGGAAAAAGCTTGGCAATAATGACTGAAGCTCAGTTGTCTACCACCATAATTGAAAATCCTGAGATGCTCAAGTATCAACAGAGACAGCAACAGCAGCAGGTGGAACAGAAGAATGCATCCATCAGGGAGGCATCTGGGACTGCAACAGCAGCTCCCAAAGTGGCAAGCATGGTTAATGGGGAGAGTTTGGAGGATATCCGAAAGGTAGGTGTCCTTGGATAATCACTTTATAGTGGCAAGTACTAAGCTGATAAATATCAAAACTACTTACAATAAATTCCTGCTTCCTTATTTGTGTTGAAATGCACCTTTCTAACCTGTGAATTGTCCAGCTGACAAGTTAAAATGCTTTTAAGCAGAAGCCTGTGGAATAGGGCTGGTGGATGTGTCTATATCTGCCCTGGTGAGACCACGTCTGGAATAGTGTCCAGTTTTGGGCTTCCCAATTCAAATGAGACAGGGATCTGCTGCAGAGAGTCCAACAAAGAGCTACAAGGATGACTGGGGGGATTTGAACATCTCTCCTGTGCAGAACGACTGAGATACCTGGGACTGTTTAGTCTGGAGAGGAGAAGGCAGAGAGGGAATGTTATCAACATCTATAAATACCTGAGAATGACAAGATGAAGGTGCCAACCTCTTTTTGATGGTGCCCAGTGACAGGACAAGGGACAGAGCATACAAGCTAGAACACAGGAAGTTCCACCTCAACATGAGGAGGCACTTCTATATGGTGAGGGTGATGGAACTCTGGAGGAGGCTGCCCAGAGAGATTGTGGAGTCTCCTTCTCTGGAGACCTTCAAAACCCACCTGGATGTGTTCCTGTGTGACCTGCCCTAGGTGATCCTGCTCAGGGGGTTTGGACTGCATGATTTCTGGAGGTCTCTTCTAACCCCTAACATTCTGTTATGTGTGCTAAATTCTCAGTGTTGATAACAAGCAGTAAAACTGCCCTTCAGCTTCTCATTTGAAGGAGACTGAAAGCATTATTTAATTCTCTCCCAAGCACAGAAGGCAAATTTTAATGAAGGATTCAATACACGCAGCTGAGAATGTTTCAGGCTTGACTCTCTGATGTGGAGAACAGATTCCATTCTCAATAAATGACTTTTCTACAGATGGATAGACCCTGAATTGGAAATGCATGTGTCTAAATCAAAAAGAATGTATGTTATGATGCAGCCTGAGAGCAGTAATCAGAACCAGAATTCCGTTGTACTTTGCACTATATAACCTTCTACTTCAAACCCACCTATCATTGGTAAAAAATATATATAATGATAAGATCAAAATAATTCTTTTATTAACAACAATTTAAATTCTGTGTCGTGGGTTGAGGGGAAGGCCTCAAGCCTTCTTCCCCCACCCTGTAAGTTTAGAATAAACAACTTTATTTAGAATAGAATAAACCAAACCAGGTTGGAAGAGACCTTCAAGATCATCATGTCCAACCCATCAACCAATCCAACCCATCCAAACAGCTAACCTATGGTACCAAGTACCCCATCAAGTCTCCTCCTGAACACCTCCAATGACGGCGACTCCACCACCTCCCTGGGCAGCCCATTCCAATGGGCAATCACTCTCTCTATATAGAACTTCTTCCTAACATCCAACCTAAACCTCCCCTGGCGCAGCCTGAGACTGTGTCCTCTTGTTCTGCTGCTGGCTGCCTGGGAGAAGAGACCATCATCCGCCTGTCTACAACCTCCCTTCAGGTAGTTGTAGGGAGCAATAAGGTCACCCCTGAGTCTCCTCTTCTCCAGGCTGAGCAACCCCAGCTCCTTCAGTCTTTCCTCACAGGGCTGTGTTCCAAACCCCTCACCAACTTTGTTGCTCTTCTCTGGACTCGTTCCAGCAAGTCAACCTCCTTCCTAAACTGAGGGGCCCAGAACTGGACGCAGGACTCGAGGTGCAACCTAACCAGTGCAGAGTACAGGGGCAGAATGACCTCCCTGCTCCTGCTGGCCACACTGTTCCTGATGCAGGCCAGGATGCCATTGGCTCTCTTGGCTGTCTGGGCACACTGCAGGCTCATGTTCAGCCTACCATCGACCAGTACCCCCAGGTCCCTCTCTGCCTGGCTGCTCTCCAGCCACTCTGACCCCAGCCTGTAGCATTGCATGGGGTTGTTACATTCTGTTTACACAGTAATAGCATGAATCAAAGAATGAAAATACGGGGAAAGACCTATGTTAACAGATTCTTGATTGAGGAACATCTGATACTCTTATTCTTGTCAACTGTGGGGGGGGAAAAGATAAAAATGCAAGAAAAAATGCATTTCCTATTTATCAGCAATGACAATGACATACATTTTCCAACAGAATCTCTTAAAAAAACAAGTTGAAACACGAACAGCAGATGGCCGGAGAAGGATCACACCTCTCTGCATAGCTCAGCTGGACACTGGGTATGTTTGGAAGTTTGTCTTTAAAGTCTCTCTGTACTTTTTTACCTTTTCTTTTCTTTTTTTTTTTTTTTTGGTACCTGAAGTGAACTCAGAATCCTGATTTATTTTATTCTTCTGATCTCTGAAAGCACTTGCTGGCAGTACCTTGTGTATACTTACAGAATACAGTTTCAGCCTATGTTCTCTTCTCTGTAAGATCTCACTTTTAATAAATACCCATAGATAATGAGAATTAGCCTTACAGGTGAGTGAACAACGCTCTAATGTATGGCAGGCTCATTTCTGCATTAATACTGGCCTTAGCATCCTTTGTATGTGAGAAATGACTCTGGGAAGTTGGGTGTTCGTGGCTTGTTTAGGTAGTGCCTGCATGAGGAAAAGGGAATAAACGGTTCAGTTAGGATGATTAATTTTCAAGTCTTTTCAGGTGTTTTGAGAAATGTTTTCAAAGAAATACATATTTATGGTTTGTCTTTTTTGTTTAGGGATTTTTCTACAGCATTTTTCAATAGTATCCCAATATCTGGATCTCTGTCTGGCTCAATGATGTCTTCTCAAAGTAACCAGCAGCTCATGTCATTAGATTCTAACGCAGCAAATTCCCTTAATACTTCTAAGCCTTCTGTAGAGCCAACAGCAGCTAGTATAAAACCAACAGATGATGCAGCCAATAAAGATGGGTCAGTATTTGCAGTTTCTTCACTTTTATGACTCTGTTCATTATTTTTACTTAATTTTGTTTTCAATTCTGTAATCAAGCAATGATTGAAGTGGTTTCCTTACTGCAAAACTTCCAAGAATCTAGCATTCCTGCAAACATTGATTTTGATTAGTGTTTGGATCCTTTAAATAGTGATAAATGAATCAAATCCATATGCATAGTCCTGGAAGTGAACTTCAGTGCAATGAGGTACACAGTCGATTGCTGTTGCTCTAACACATTGACCTGCTTATGGATTACTGAGTTGCTATTAGTAAATAGCAGAAGGGTTTCTAGCAATAAAAGTAATGAAGCCTATTTTCCATCAAATTCTGTCCTGTGTCTTGTATATCTCCTCTCTCCAGGCATGGTAATACTTCTTCCCTGTGGAGCAGCCCCCATCAGAGCATGATGACATTGACTTGTTAATGTAGATATGCCAGTGTGTCTTTCAGATTAATTGTGGCAGAGTACAGCTAAATTACTTGTTCTTTCCCTCAAACACTGACTTAGTTTCTTTTCCTCAGTGTGTATGTGTGTGGTTTTTTGTTGCTTGTTTGTTTTTCTGGGTTTTTTTTTTATAGCATTCATAAAAGCACAATGTCATTGGAACCTCTACCACTCCATCAAATTTAGTTGAAATTGGCTAGAGAGTAAAAAATGAGTGAACAGATGATGAGAAATGATTGAGTTGAAACTGTTAAGTCTCCTTTTCTGTGGAAATTGGACTTATAAGAGCTTTTTAATATAAACATTAGTTATCTTAGAGCCATTCTTTCTTTCAATTAATTCAGAGAATGAATTGAAAAATCTCTAAAGTAAACAGCTATTCAAACAACAGATCCCTGGAATGCTGTAGTGTGGGAAAAACACATTCCTGTGCCTTAGAGTTATGCTTGGAAAGGCCCTAATAATTCGTTTGAATTCTGCAACAACAAAATTGAAACCTGGAATGACTCTTTTTAGCCCAAATTGTTTGATAACCAGAGGAATATAATCTGGTAATGGAAAACATTTGGGAAGCTGAACAAGGAGCAAAATCAGTAACTCTCCAGTTCTCATTTAAAATAGTGACCCTTTCCCTTTGGGTGCATAAGTACCACCTGGAAGTATCATTTACTTCCTGAATTAAAATATATATAATGAATAAATTAGGGTCTTTTAACCTACACATATTTATGTTGCCACATGAAGCTCTGAGATATATCATAAACTGGTTTTGAGAGTAGGCAAAGCTTGCAAGATGCTGATGTGTGAAAGAGGAAAAAGCATCTTGTAATTCCTGGTTTGCAATATGGTTTCTAGCCAGTGTAATGAATGCTACCTAGTTCTGAGCAGGGCAGGTTACCAGTACTAAATTTCATTCAATCCTTGTTTTCCTGTCTCTTATTGACAGTCTAAATGCTACCTCTGCCTCAGCTGCTCCTCCTGCATCGTCTTCCTCTGTGTTGACAACTCCATCGAAGATTGAACCCATGAAAGCATTTGACTCTAGATTTACAGAGCGATCCAAAGCCACCTCAGGGACTGCTGTTGTCACAAATACAAATCAGACTGTTGTGGACAGGTGAGACGGGGAAAGTAACTCGGAATTAAAATGCTGATTGTCTGCGCTGTGGATGTCATGGTGCTGTGGCACTGTAGAAATTGTCTTGGGTCTCTTCCATGACTGGCAGGAAGGGGACAACTGCAAATAGGTGAATTCTTTACTAGGATAATGCCTTTGCACATTCGTCTCTGGCATTTGGGATCAAGCAGGTTCTTCAAAATATTCTGAGTTCAAACTCTTGTTAGCAGGGGCTGTGTGTGCACATACCTCCTTGTTGTGGCTGCATGCATCTGTGCTCCTTAGAAGACAAAAATAGTCAGCCTGTATCTCTGTACCAGAGTGAGATTTACTTCAAGATAAATTACCATACGTGTCAGCAGACTGCCTATCATCATAATAGCTGCAGTTGTATTTCACTTGTATGCCTTAAAGGCATGCAGAGAAGATACTTTGATTTTAAGGAGTTTTGGCTCTGGATGCACATGGTTTTGAAACGAAAGCTGCAAGCCTTTGTTTTGTGACAGAGTGTGTTATGGCATAAGCGTTCCTCCTTCGCCAAAACAAAGGACAGGAAAAAACACAATAGCAGTCTCGAGAAGAGAAAGAAGTGGGTAGTTCCCCACTTATCAATAAAATGTGGTTTTACTTAATACCTCAGTGTTTTTATGTCAAAAGGGTTTCACCATATGATGCAGAAGAAAGATGTGTTAAATTGATCATTTCTAATGGGTCTGTGGAGATTGATCGAAGTGTATTATTTGACATAATTCAAATGCCGAAGGGAAAAGGTTTGGATTACACCAGGGACAAGTGGATATGGAAAAAGTGGCAAAACATTGGGAGTTAATAATCAGCCCCTGGAGGGAATGGGAAGAGTGTGATTAAATGACCTGGTTTAGGGTATAATGGTTAACAAAAGAGTTCACAGAGTATTGTACTTTGTTTTCTTTAGTTATATTGTGTTCTTGAAATGGAAAATGGAGCAGTGAGGTCGTTTGTGTGGTTTACAGATATGCATCTTACTTACAGTAGTCAGAAGTGAATAGAACAACTTTGGGGGATAGACGAGAGGATGACAAATGAAGTTCTGCATGAGTAAGCAGAAAGTGTCGTGTCTGTTGGGGGGAAGTGAACTTCTCTTGCGTCTTAGAGTGCTGAATTATTTATATCAACCCAGAGAAAGAGATCTGATTGTAATGGAGCTGAATGCTAAAAATAAAGCTGTTATTTACAGCTTCACCCAGTTATTAACTACTAGTTTGATTAGGGTTTTTTTTTTTTAAAGGAGAGAATATATCTGATCAGCTTACATATATATTGCACATTGTATTTCTGCAGAGGGTTTGCTGTACCTCTTCAGCTTCCACCTCTTGCCTTTTTGTGTGTTTTGAAATACACTCAAACGAGGCGGAGAATGTATCTTTGTTGCTACGAGGATGCAGCACGTAGCATATGCAGCAGCTTTTGGAATGAGCTTTTTACATAATGTGAAATATGTGTTTTTCACTTGCTCAGACTGAAGGATCAGAATTTAATTAAAGATAATAAGCCCAAGGATATTCTGGAGAGCAGCAGTGACAGTGAAGAGAAGATTCCAGCTGCTAAGCCACTCAGCGCACCCAAACGGAAACTGGAACTTGAGGGAGAAACAGTAGAAAAGAAGAAAAAAGGAAGGCCCCGAAAAGACTCCAGGCTCGTTCCAGTAACTTTAACTGTTCAGGTGAAAGAAATGAGATTCACTGCAGCTTTCAGTGTTCGTTTAATAAAGCCATTCCAATGTTGACTTGTTCCATCAAGTCAGGGAAACAAAGGTAGTGTTAGTCCCCCAGAATCTGTATCCATCCCTCCTCTTGCTTCTGAAGTTATTGTTTTTAGAGTTGAACGTTATAAGGAGCAGATGCACACAGTGTATGCACACAGTGTGGCAATGTGTGCATCCTTTACAGAAGTGTGTAGTGTGTAGTGACTTCTTAAATGGTACCAGCATGCTAAGTAGTGCTAACCTGCTGAATGGCTATGGAATAAAATGAAACACCAGTGAGTTTTGTTGTTCTTTGATGGAGAGTGACCCAAGCACAAGAGAATGACTTGGATATAATAACTGAAATGGTTCTGAGTTTCCTAGGATCCATGAAGTAGTGAGCTGCAGCGGAGTTTCCCTCATTTTAGGGAACACAGCTCCCTCTGTTTTCACTCTTCAGAACTTATATTTTCCATGCAGTATACCAGCATCTCCATTAATTAGTTGCAGCTGGAAAAGGGTGGGATATACATGTATTTAAAAAAAGAAGACTCCTCCTAGTTTGTTTTGGGATTTTTTGTTCTTGGCAGCTGTACATAAAAGCTTGTACTAATGCAACTAATTGGAAAAAGATCAATATTTGCAATTGGCATTATTTGGAATTAACCCTTCTCTTTCAAATCTCTCTGTATTCTAGAATATCTCTGGTTTTAACATCTTTTAATTGAAAGTGTTAACTCCTTTTGCAATTGTCATGTTGGTTTTTTTTCTTTTATCTTTTTTTTTTTCCCTGTTTTGTTTTGTTTTTTCCAGTCCCAAGCTGCACTGGCCTCTGAGAAGGATGCTGCTTGCATCTCTGCACCAGCATTAGCACTTAAACTGCCAACCCCAATCCCACAGAAATCGTTTACTTTGCAAGTAAGTGGACCATAAGGGGAAAGAAAAAAGCTTAATACTTAATAAAAAAATTGAAGTTCTGCTTTTTGTTTGTTTGTTTGTTTTTTCAGTATTCTTAGATTATTCAGCTCCTTAGATAAATTAATGTCAGGTTATGTGTATTTGTTCAAACAGAATCATAGAATGGTTTGGGTTGGAAGGGACCTCCAAAGGTCATCCAGTCAAACCCCTCTGCAGTGAGCAGGGACATTCTGCACTAGATAGGTTACTCAGAGCCTTGTTGAGCCTGACCTTGAATATCTCCCAGGCTGGGGCCTCACCTACCTCCCTGGGCAGCCACTCTATCGGGTCCATGTCCTTCCTGTGCTGAAGGCTCTGGAGCTGGATGTAGTACTCCAGGTGAGGTCTCACCAGAGCAGAGTAGAGTGGCAGAATCCCCACTCTCTGTTTACAATGCTGCTTTTGATGCAGCTCAGGATGCCATTGGCCTCCTGAGCTGCAAGCACACACTGTTGGCTCATATCCAGCTTCTCATCCACCAGCACCCAAAATTCCTTTTCTGCAGGGCTGCTCTCAATGTCATCATCCCCAGCCTGGATTGATATTTAGGTTTGCTCTGACCTAGGTACAGGACCTTTGTTATCATACCCCATCCTGGACTGATATTTAGGATTGACCCAACCTAGGTGCAGGACCTTGCACTTTGCCTTATTGAACCTCATGAGATTCTCCTTAGTCCACCTCTCCCTCTCCTGTCCAGGTCCCTCTGGATGAGATCCTGTCCTTCAGACTTAACAGCTGAACCACTTAGCTTGGCATCAATCTGCAGACTTGCTGAGGGTGCCTCAATCTCCCTGTCAATATCGCTTAAGAATTTGTCTATATTGTGAAAGTTAATGGCAAATTGGATAAAAATAGCACACTTCTCAACTAGCTAAACTTCAGAGAGATACCTCTAGTTCTGCAGTCCCTCCTCCTGGTTAACCCAACTATGTCATAAAGATAAGAGTCTTTGATGGGAGTAACTGCTGCATTATTAGAGCTGTGTCAGTAGTATACTGCTGAAGAGAGAAAAAACAAGTATTTTTCAGAGCTCTCTAGAGATGCTTCATTCACATCTAAAGAGACTGGCAAGTAGTATTGCTTTAGGTATTTAGGAAAAGTTCTCTCTGTGTTTAGGCTGTGGTAGTCTAATTGCAAGATTGTAGGGAGACTGAGCACATCTAGACTTGATCTGGTGCCCTTAATGAGGAGGCACCCTTAATTAGGAGGCACAGACTAGCACAACATTTTTTTATTCCTATGCTTCAAATACAAATAAATTATTTATGTTCTAGCCAAGACTGCTTTTCAGAGGTCTGCTTCTTTTTGAAGTACCACAGAGAGTTTTGAAGCCACTTTAAAAAGAGGATGCCAAACTTAAATCTAGGCTTAAAGACAACATTGGTTTAGATCTAATATTGCTTGCTGCTTTTTTTGAGTAGTTCTTTTTCCTCTTCCAAAATTCATCTTGTTTTTTATATTTCAGGTAAGTTCAGATCCATCAATGTACCTTGAAGTGGAGAATGAAATGACCACAGTGGGAGGATCAAAGCTGAGCAGGTTAAAGTGTAATCGAGAAGGAAAGGAATGGGAGACAGTCCTCACCAGTCGAATTCTCACTGCAGCAGGAAGCTGGTAAGAGAGGATGTTTTGGAGGATGAGGGTTTTAAAGGCCAGAAGACATTATTAGGGATACCAAAATGCACTTCACAGAAAGCTATTGGCTCCTAACCCCCAATCTTTACAAAGAAGTAGAGGGTTTAAAGCTATTTTAATCTACACATTTAAAGAAGTTGATTAACCGGATCACTTCTGTTGGCGATTTTCGTGCTGCTTTGGGCACGGCTCAAGATGTCTTATTTCTCTTTGAGCTATTTTCCCCTTTTAGTTATTTATTTTCCCCTTTAGTTATTTATTTTCCCCTTTCTCACCTTGCTTAGTTCCAACCTAAGAGTTTTAAAGTGTACATCTGAAGCCTGAGCCATGTTCAGATCTAAAGAAGGACTTGTATATACCAAAAAGCCTTACTGACATTTGCAGCTATGCCCCTTGGTATGATAAAAGATACTATCTTCTGCCTGCAAACCTTCTCTTGCTATCTCCTTACACCATCACAGTCCTCATCAACTGAAGGAGGCATGGAATATACCTATATTTGTATAGAATGGTTAGGTTTTGACCTTTCCTTTTGGCACCCAGGATGTTTTAAAAGCTGTAGTATATACCTTTTGGGAAATTAGCCCAAGCTGTATGCTAACTTAAATGAGTCTGGCTTTCTGCTGCTTGTATTTGACCAAATGTGTTTCTTTTTGCCTTGTTGGTTTTTGTTTGTCTTTTTTTTAGTGAGATTGTAAGTGTAGCCTGTGAGAAAAGAACCTTATCGGTATTTTCAGCTTGTGGTCGTCGCCTTCTTCCTCCTATAGTATTGAATACACCCATTTCCACCCTACATTGCACAGGTTCTTACATCATGGCTCTCACCACTGCTGCTACGCTCTCTGTTTGGTAAGCAAGCTGTCTGGGCTGAGTTTTGTAGGTAGCTGTTGTGTCAATGCAGTTCTGTTGAAACTTGCACTCAAACCACAACAGATCTGAGCACAAGTCCACTTTTGGATGTAATACAGAGTTATCTGGGCAAGACATGAATCCTGTTTCTTCTCTGTTCTGGAACAGTCCATAATATTGATTTTTGACTCCAGAAGGAAGATAAAGGATCAGCTAGAAGTCACTAGTTTAACAGGTTCCCTTGGATAGATTTGTCATGTGTATAGAATGGATTGAGGGGGCAGAAAGAAGAAATATGGCAACTTCCAACTCCCATCATACTTAGCCAATAAAGTACATGAGTTTAAGTACATGCTGCAGCCATCTTTAAGACACCAAGAGAAAAACTGCAGTACTTGTTTATGGTTGTTGAATTTAATCTGTCTCTTACAGTTCAGACCTTCTGAAGGAGTTATTTGGTTCCTCAGTATTTGCTTAGCTGTAGTCATGTTTCCTGATAAGAAGCCATAGAAGTTGTCCTCTGCTATTGACTTTTGCTGTAAAGGGTTTGAGTTTACCAAAATAATTTTGTTGAAGCCACAAAACAAACAAACAAAAAACCAAACCACCAAATATCCCCCCCAACACTTAACTTTGTTGTGACTAGTGAAGAACTGCATTTGTAAAATTGTTTTGGAGCTTTCAGTTGTTTCTAAACTGCAGACTTGTCCTTTTGTGTTTTTCAGGGATGTTCACAAGCAGAGAGCTGTTGTTAGAGATGAGTCTTTGCAAACAATATTTTCAGGTAATAAAAAAAGGGTCATTTAGTTATAACCTTTGAGCCCACTTGTACTACTTAGTGCCCTTTAGGAATATGCTGAAATTTCACAAAACTCAAAAAGCCTAACCAAATAATTTTCCTTCATTGTTGTGTAACAAAGGGAAGTCATTTGCAGTGTTGAA
The DNA here is from genome assembly GCF_026170545.1 of Melanerpes formicivorus. Taxonomy (NCBI): domain Eukaryota; kingdom Metazoa; phylum Chordata; class Aves; order Piciformes; family Picidae; genus Melanerpes; species Melanerpes formicivorus. The sequence goes on along the minus strand of NW_027142388.1, from coordinate 2,407,703 downwards.
ATACAGTAGAAATGACTGAGGTGGTAATATCCGTGGGTAACTGACTTGTACAAGATACTGTGGGCTTGCATCTGAATGTGAAAATGCAGTGTTGTGAAGATCACAAATTAAGTATTGAATGTACTTCTGCTCTTACAGCAGTTTCTCTGTGTGTGCTTTGCATATTATCTAAATGAAGAACAGCAACTGATTATCTTCTGATTCATTATTGCAAACCCTTCAGTTTTTAGGATGGCCAGTGTCTGGTATCAACCAAATTATCAAGAAAGCAGCATCTCATAATATATGGGCTTTAATTTTAGCTTGAACTTATGCTAACCAAACAGTGCTAACCAAAGCTACCTAAAGTAGTTGTGGTAGCAATTTACAGATGTCTTCATTAGATGTTGCATGCACAGAGTTTGGGCTTGGAATACGCTGAGACATGAGAGACTCCAACTGTCCCATTTATACTTCATTCTTGGAGAGCATTCCTTTCAAAGTATGCTTTCTGGGAACTTCACTGGGAAAAGCAAGAAAAAGGCTTCTTAGAGAAGACACAGCAGAGAGTTGCTGAAGATTGCCCCCTGGATATGTAGCCAATAATGCTCCTGTTCTGTATAAGCTGCAGCATCAAGAGTGATGGATTTTGTAAAAGCGATTTTAATGCCACTGTGTTCAGCCTGATGCTTACAGAATCATAAGAATGTTAAGGGGTTGAAAGGGACCTTGAAAGATCATCCAGTCCAACCCCTGTGTCAGAGCAGGATCACCTAGGGCAGGACACATACGAATGCATCCAGGCAGGTTTTGAATGTCTCCATAGAAGGAGACCCCACAGCCTCCCTGGGCAGCCTGTCAGTCCTTCAGAATAATATTGACTGAACCCTTTTCTATTGGTTGCTGTGTCTGATAATTAATGGTGGATAGCAGGTTTTTACCATGATGAATGTTATGCAGGACTCCAAAAGAAATACTTTGGTCTGATTCAACTTGCAGGAAGTGATGCAACTGTCTCTCAGATCTTGCTGACACAGCATGGCATACCTGTAATGAGCATGTCTGATGGCAAGGCATACTGTTTTAATCCTTCTCTTTCTACATGGTAAGTTAGTTATTGCTTCCTGCTTTTACAACTTAGCTGAACTGTCATGGATTCTGATTTCCTGTTTCATTCCATAGTTTGAGTGTTAGTCTGAGTAAGGTCACATCCCAAGCTTAATTTTTGCTCTGGTTCACTATTGTATGTTTAGGCTGTATTATATATAATTAATGTTGGGAACTTTGGGAGTGGAAGGGTCATTTCTCTGACAGCACAAGCAGAATTTGGTCATGGAGTGAGAATAGTTGGGGGCAATGGAATTCCTGAGCACCTTGGTGATAGTTTTTGTTTGCTTGTTTGTTATCTGTGAAAATACAAGCGGGTATTTGAGGCAGGACAAAGCTGGATGCCCTGTTCTCCTCAAACTGGATTTTTGTCTGTTTGCCTTGTATTTTTTTTTCCCCAGGAATCTTGTTTCAGACAAACAGGACTCTCTAGCACAATGTGCAGACTTCAGGAATAGTTTACCATCCCAAGAAGCCATGCTGTGTTCCGGGCCCTTAGCTGTAATACAGGGACGAACATCAAAGTACGCACTGCCTTGCTTCATTTGATCACCATCTTTGCCTTTCTCTTGTTTGCCTCTGATTTATGTGTGTGTTTGAATCACTGACTTAATTCTGAAGGTACTAAATGGCTCCAAAATTCAGTAGCTCAGGCAGTGTTTTGTTGGGTTGTTTGTTTTAAACCTTTAGAAATGTATAGGTTATAATCTTAATGTTACTTTGAGATTATGGGGGGGCAGGAAAGCATGCTCTGAATTCGACTTCAAGGCATGGAGTAAAGTATTTCACAATTCTGTGCATGTCATATTTATCATAGAATACCAGGTTGGAAGGGACCTCAAGGCTGATTAGCTGAACAATTCAGTTTAGCTAATTTCTTACATTTTAATTTTTCACCTACCAGCCTTCTGGGGTAGGCCTACAAATTTTGAGTAGTTCAGTTGTCATCAAGGGATCTATTCCCTTCCACTACCTGAAGGGATCCTACAGGAAGGCTGCAGAGGAACTTTTCCTAAGGGTAGCTAGCAATAGGACAAGGGGGAATGGTTTGAAGCTAAGGGAGGGCAGGGCCAGACTGGATCTTAGGAAAAAGTTCTTCAGTATGTGGGTAGTGACACTCTGGAATGGGCTGCCCAGGGAGGTCATGGATGCCTTCTCCCTGGGGGTGTTCAAGGCCTGGTTGGATGAGGCCTTGAGCAATTGAGTCTAGTTGAGAGGCATCGCTGCCCATGGCAGGAGGTTGGAGTAGATGATCTCTGAGGTCCCTTCCAACATAAGCCATTCTGTGATATATGATAGGATTCTATGATGTGATGGGGAAGGCAGTTTGCTATGAAGTGCTGCTTTTGTCATTAAAAACTTGAACGCTGGGAGCACTGAAAGATAAAGGTGGAATAACTTGTGTATTCCTTAACGTTCCAGCCTTAAAACCAGACACTAATTCTTTGGTTTTGTAGTTCAGGAAGGCAAGCTGCAAGATTGTTCTCCATGCCTCATTTAGTGCAACAAGAAACAACACTTGCATACCTGGAGAACCAGATAGCAGCAGCACTTACGCTACAATCCAGTCACGAATATCGCCACTGGCTCCTTATCTATGCACGGTACCTAGTTAATGAAGGTGAGGCCTGCCATGCTCTGGTGCTTCTTTGCAGCTCTGATGGACTTGTGAGAAATGCTCTGTTCGTGTCGTGTGTATGTATGACTGCACTTAACGTTCTCCTCTTAGCACTTAGCTTCTGGACTCAGTGTTTACTTAAAACCAAAACAAACTGCTCAAGTGCCTGTGCTCCCTTCAGTGCTCGCTTCTCAGGAATCTTGTTTTGTCACACCGAGTGTGAACAGATCATGGTCTGGGGAAACAGTGCCATCTGTGGACTTCACAGTTCCATTGGCCTGGAAGCTGTGTGGTATTATTGAAGTTTTTCTTTTTAAATGACCTGAATTAAACTTTGTTATAAGCTCTTTGTTATAAGATGGAGAACAGCCAGGTAGAGAGGGACCTGGGGGTACTGGTCAATGGCAGGCTGAACATGAGCCTAGAGTGTGCCCAGGCAGCCAAGAGGGCAATGGCATCCTGGCCTGCATCAAGAACAGTGTGGCCAGCTGGAGCAGGGAGGTCATTCTGCCCCTGTACACTGCACTGGTTAGGCCACACCTCGAGTACTGTGTCCAGTTCTGGGCCCCTCAGTTTAGGAAGGAGGTTGACTTGCTGGAACGAGTCCAGAGAAGGGCAACGAGGTTGGTGAGGGGTTTGGAACACAGCCCTATGAGGAAAGACTGAGGGAGCTGGGGTTGCTCAGCCTGGAGAAGAGGAGACTCAGGAGTGACCTTATTACTCTCTACAACTACCTGAAGGGAGGTTGTAGACAGGCTGATGATGGTCTCTTCTCCCAGGCACCCAGTACCAGAACAAGAGGACACAGTCTCAGGCTGTGCCAGAGGAGGTTTAGGTTGGATGTTAGGAAGAAGTTCTATACAGAGAGAGTGATTGCTCATTGGAATGGGCTGCCTGGGGAGGTGGTGGAGTCACCATCATTGGAGGTGTTCAGGAGGAGGCTTGATGGGGTGCTTGGTGCCATGTGTTAGCTGTTTGGGTGGGTTGGATTGGTTGATGGGTTGGACACGATGATCTTGAAGGTCTCTTCCAACCTGGTTTGGTTATTCTGTTCTGTATTTCAGGATAACCAGTACATGGTTATTCTATTCTTTTACTGAGGGTTTGAGGGACTCTTCATTTAGTATTTTCCTGTTTTGGAAGGGTGTCAAAGTTATTTAATTTTTTACTACTGACTTCATTTTGTTCAATTTCATATTTTGCCACTAAATGCAGCCTAACAACTTTTCCACTTCACTGGTTTTCATTTTGTGGCTTTCCAACTCTTATCATCTCTCTTTCATAGTAATTCTCTGGCTGTCAAAGTCTGTCAAGTTTTTCCAGTATTTGTCTTCTTGGTTTTTTAACAGCTGTTGTATTTGCGGGAGACAGAAGTGAGGCTCAGATCAGGGCAGCACTTAAAAGAAACTGGAGGATCTACTTCATTTTTTTTCTCCTTTTTGTAGATCATTATTAGTTGTGTTTTTTGAGAACACAAACCAATTGAGAACTCTAAAATAAGTCCTTTGAAAATCATCTTATCTGTTGTTTAGAAGAATAATGTCAAAAAATCAATGCTTTACACTTTATTCTGCATACTTGTAACTCTTTCCTGAATGTCATCAGTTGTGTTGTGGAGTAGTTCTCTGCAGTGAAATGCTTATGAATGTGCTTTTGTTTTCTGATGATATTCAGGGTTTGAATATCGTTTGAGAGAATTATGCAAGGATTTACTGGGTCCAGTCCATTACTCAGCTGGAAGTCAGTGGGAATCAACAGTTATGGTAAGTCCTGATAATAGTTTAATAAAGAATGAGGCAGAGTTTCCCATGGAAACTGCAGAATGTGGGTAGACAATAGGACATAGAATGGGATTCAATTTAGTGGCAAAAAAGCAGCCACAAATTATTTTGGCTGATCCTGGAACCCTTTTCATACTTTGCTCTGATCTCATAAGCAGGTTTCCTCCCATGGCACCTGTGTTCCTTTCCTGTGAAATTGTAGACAAATTCTTAGTGCCACAGTCTGGGCTCTGGTCCTGTCTTGAGTATCATGCAGATGGAGCTGAGCTGCCCATTCAGGCCTCCCCTTTCCTCAAACAGGAACTTTGGAATAGTGACATGCTTATGAAATGTCTTCCCTTCTCCAGTACATGCCGGGAGTCTGTGACTACAGACTCTGCGCCAGCTTCATGAGTATAGAGCTGTAAAGACAGTTTTTAGTCCAGCAGTCATGTAAGCAAAGAAAGAAGATAAAATCCCCAGCCCTCTCCACGCAGGCAGGAAGGCAGGAATGTTAACCAGCTCTGTCAGATGTGTTTATGGTATCAAACAACACATTCTGAGGATGCTTCTGTGGGGTTTTTTTTTTTCAGGGTTTACGAAAGAGAGAACTATTGAAAGAGCTTCTCCCTGTTATTGGACAGAACCTTCGTTTCCAGAGGCTTTTCACAGAGTATCAAGAGCAGCTAGACATCTTGAGAGACAAGTAGCATTGCCCCAGATTTTCCCTGCGGGGCCTGGTCTGAGAGAAACTGCTGGACAGCATTAACCAGAGACAGAAGAGGAGGGAGAGCCCGGTCGGTGGGGACACTCCTGAAGAGCGCAGTGCTGTAAGGGTCCCAGATGCTTCAGGAGTGACCTGCTTTAGTTTTTAAAGAAGCTCACAAGTGGATTCATGAAAACGACGAGTGGATGAGCTAGACAGTTTCCCCAGTGAAACTTCACCATCGAAGCTGTGGCCTCTGTTTCTATGGAAAGTCGTGGATATATACTTCAGGGGGGGTCCTTTTGGATCTGGATCTCATTTTAATATCAAAACTAGCTGAGAACTGGTCGTGGGGTTTCTTGGATGTCCTGTGAAAAGCACAGTACTTCAGAGTACACTGAACAGCATATTTAACCCTGTTTAGGGGTTTTTGCCTGAGGATTTATTGAGGCTCAACACTATATTGAATTAGATGAATGAGCCAAGTAAAAAAAAAGAAATTTCATAAATATTAAGGTATTATGCAGCCAATAGACTCTTTCCTGTGAATATAAAAATAAGAATAATAAGAGGCTGTTCTAACACATGGACTATTTTTGTACTAGAATTTGCTAACTTGTGATATGGAATTTTATTTGGCCGATAATCAGGCTCTCTACAAAGTCATCTTGTAGGAAATTTAACTCCTAATGACAAAAAGCTATGTTTCAAAATAATTCTACCAAATTAACACGTCATCATCTGGTTTTTAATTTTTAAATGTTTGTAAAAGGCATTTGGGGCTGGGGGGGGGCGGGGCTGGGGGCAGGGGGGGAAGGGAATACAAGGGGGTGGCTCTTTTTGTAAGTACAGAAATAAATGAACATTGCATTGGTTTAAAAAACGCAAAATCAAAGCCATGGTCTTGAATTATTGCAAAGGGCACAGGCATCTCCAGCATTGGCAAAGCAGGCTGAATCATGCTAACGTGCCTAGAAATAAATAACACTTTATTTAGAATAAACCTTTATTTAGAATAAACCAAACCAGGTTGGAAGAGACCTTCAAGATCATTGCGTCCAACCCTTCAACCAATCCAACCCACCCAAACAGCTAACCCATGGCACCAAGCACCCCATCAAGTCTCCTCCGGAACACCTCCAATGACGGCGACTCCACCACCTCCCTGGGCAGCCCATTCCAATGGGCAATCACTCTCTCTGTATAGAACTTCTTCCAAATATCCAGTCTGAACCTCCCCTGGCGCAGCCTGAGACTGTGTCCTCTTGTTCTGCTGCTGGCTGCCTGGGAGAAAAGACCATCATCCACCTGTCTACAACCTCCCTTCAGGTAGTTGTAGAGAGTAATAAGGTCACCCCTGAGTCTCCTCTTCTCCAGGCTGAGCAACCCCAGCTCCCTCAGTCTTTTCTCATAGGGCTTGTGCTCCAAACCCCTCACCAACTTTGTTGCTCTTCTCTGGACTCGTTCCAGCAAGTCAACCTCCTTCCTAAACTGAGGGGCCCAGAACTGGACACACTACTCGAGGTGTGGCCTAACCAGTGCAGTGTACAGGGGCAGAATGACCTCCCTGCTCCTGCTGGCCACACTGTTCCTGATGCAGGCCAGGATGCCATTGGCCCTCTTGGCTGCCTGGGCACACTGCAGGCTCATGTTCAGCCTGCCATTGACCAGTACCCCCAGGTCCCTCTCTGCCTGGCTGCTCTCCAGCCACTCTGACCCCAGCCTGTAGCACTGCGTGGGGTTGTTGTGGCCAATGTGCAGAACCCGGCACTTGGATGTGTTCAATCTCATGCCCTTGGACTCTGCCCATCTGTCCAGCCTGTCGAGGTCCCTCTGCAGAGCCTCTCTACCCTCCAGCAGATCAACTCCTGCCCCCAGCTTGGTGTCGTCAGCAAATTTATGACACCAAGATGTTTGGATCATCTCTCCTCTGAAGACATAATCAGACCCTAGGCCAGCTAAAAAGTCTTCTCTTGGATCCACAACTCAGCTGAGGGAGCAGGAGCTGTATGGGAGTGCTCATTACCTTGGGCAGCACAAAGCAAAATGGGCTCCCCTGACTGCTGTCCAAAGTGGTAGGGCACCACAAGAAGAAGTGAGCTTTGTGCAGTTATAGACAGGTTCCTTGCATGGCATTACAGGTTCCTTGTGTGGCATTTTGTGGTAACAAAATAGTGCTGGTGCCCTGCCAGGAGTTCACCTGTGGAGTGGTTTTGGAATTCCACTGAAACCAGATCAGTCAACTTGTTTTCTTTCCCAGCACCAAGCCTGCTTTGGGAAAGCTAACACATGTATGTGTTAGTGCTTACAGGACCTAAATATTCAGGTGTGCCTCCATTTATTCCCTTACTTTGAGATGTTTTTGAGTAAGAAAATTAGTATTACAAATACAAAGTGTATTTAAACCCTTATAAAAGGGCTGTTGCTCCCCTAAACTTTTAGCAGAAACAATGTACTTCATCCTCAGCCAGAACAAGGACTAGCTGTGCTACCGTGGACTTCGGCTAAAGGGGACTGACCCCCTTCAGAGAGGTGGCTCTGTGGTTATATGGTTGTCTGGATCCTAGAGGAAGGGATGTGTTCTTTAAGGCAACAAACCCCATATCTGGAGGGCTTTGTTGTCTCCTGTATTCAACTGGCAGACCAAATGGATGCTGGATTACTTCTTTGTACAGCAATCCCATGTACATACTGACAGAAGAGTCTTGAAGAGCAATAAAAGCAACTACTTTAGCAGTTAATTTTCAGTGTGGCATCACTGAGTTTTCAACAGGCAGAGAGAGGTGTAGTGATAGCACAAATTGATTCTGCATGTAGCTCCCTAGAGGAAGGCAGTCAGCTTCCCCTAACCTGCAGTCCAAGCAGTTTAATGGTACTGTGACAACCAGCTGTGGTAGTGCTGTGAATGATTCATGCTATTGCCAAGTAGTCTACACTTGTGGGAACAGGCATGTTCATCACAGAGTAGAATCACAGACCCACTGTATCACAGAAGGGTTTGGGTTGGAAGGGAACTTCAGTGGTCATCTCATGCAAGCCCCCTGCAATAATCAGGGGCACCTTCAACTGCATCAGGTTGTGCTCATCTTGTGCTCATGTATGCAGGCAAGAAATCCATCAAAATGATTAAAACAGCAGGTGGAGCCTGTGTTCTGGGGAAAGAAGGGGTCCAGTCCAAAGCCTGGTCCAAAGCCTGGGACTGTTCTGTGTAGGCAGCTGCCGTGGTCATGGTTTAACAAGGAAAAAGCAGAGGGACATGGTTTTGGAGGTGTTTGATAAGGGAAAGTTCAGACAGGTGGCCATTTCCTTCTGCAAAAGGCAAGATGTTTGGGTTCAGGCCATCCTCTATTCAGCCTTGTGCTGTTCATACCAGTCTGTAATGAATGCTGTTTTGTGGGATCTAAGGTAAGGAGCTGAGGGAAAGTCAGTTCTTTGTAATGAAGTCTTTGAAGAGATGCTGAAATACATTTTAGGAAGAGCAGTCTCCATTTCAGACACTGATGGTTTTTTCCTACCCACTTTTTCTTGGGAAGTTCTGACACTGCCAGACAGATCAAGAGCACAATTTTAAACTTCCACACACAACACAGATTTAAATGAAGTTTAACATTTTTCTTAAATTGGATATTTTATCACTTTCTGCTTACACTCACCATCTTCTATTTGCAGGTGAGGGCTATGAAAACTCTTGTTTAAGGCTGCTTTACATTATCAAAGGAAGCCTGCAGCAAAACACAGAATCACAGAAAACCTCCAGTTGGAAGAGACCTCAAAGCTCATCCAGTCCAGCCCTCGACTGAAGGGTCAGCACTAAACCATGACCCTAAGGGCCAGATCCCCATACTGTTTAAACATCTCCAGGGTCCTGGGCAGACCATTCCAACGTTTGAGAACCTTCTCTGAAGAAGTATTTCCTAGCATCCAGCCTGAACCTCCCCTGGTGCAGCTCGAAACCGTTTCCTCTGGTCCTGTCGCTTGTCGCCACGGTGTGGCTTCACCAGTGCTGCGTACGGGGGGATGATCGCCTCTCTGTTCCTGCTGGCCAGCACTTCGGTGCAGGCGGGTCGCGTCTTCAACGGGGACAGGGGGAGCGTCAGATGGGGGATTCGACGTTGTCACCGGGAGAGCTGGGCCGAGCACACCTACGACGACTCCCTCAGCTCTCCATCGGCGTCCTTGCCCTGGCGGGTGAGGAAGGGCCCAACCAGAGCCAGAGCTGAAACCGGAGCAACGTTAGACTTAGCTGGGCGCCAAGTGCTAGGGCACAGGCTCGTCTCCAGGCCGCACTTAAGTTTTACGTGTGCGCCTCTTCCTGCCGGCGAGCTGCCGCGCTCGGCGCCCGGCCGGCCCGGAACCCCGCCCGCCGCCCGTGTTTCCGCCGAGCGGCTACCGCCGCAGCACCCGCACCGGAAGAGCGCCGCGGGGCTGACGGAGTCGCTTCTCCGACGGTCCCCGCGCTGAGCAGCCGCCATGGGGAAGAGGCAGCACCAGAAGGATAAGATGTGAGCGGGGCCGTAGGAAGGGACGGAGCGGCGGGGCGGGGAGAGGGGGGCTCGGGGCCTGCGGGGTGCGCGGGGCGGGCGCGGAGGGCTGTGGGCGCCCCTCAGTGATCCTCCTGTCTCGGCAGGTACATCACGTGCGCGGAGTACACGCAGTTCTACGGGGGCAAGAAAGCAGGTACGGGGTGAGGGGGGACCCCGCACTGACTGGAGTGGGGTCAGGCCTGGACGGGCGTGCGCTCTGCTGGTCAAACACTGGCTGATGGCCGGGCCTAGCGGGTGGTAGTGAACGAGTTAAATTCAGTTGGTGGCCGGTAAAAAGCGGTGTTCCCCAGGGCTCAGTGCTGGGGCCACCGCTGTTAATGACTTTAGCAGTGATTTTGACGAGGAGATCGAGAGCACCCTCTGTAAGTTTGCAGACTGCACCAAGTTAGGGGGTGGCCAGGCTGGATCGATGAGCTGAGGCCAACCATAGGGGCTTCAAAAGGCCCAGTCCTGTACCTGGGTAACAACAGCCCCGCAAATGCCACAGGCTTGCTGGGAAGCTGCTGGGCACACACTGACCAGGGGCTGTCGATAAACAGCCGTCTGAACAGGAACCAGCAGTGTGCCGGGGTGGCCAGTCAGGCCAGTAACATCCTGGCCTGCATCAGCAAGAATGTGGCCATCAGAACTACAGAGGTGATTGTCCCCCTGTACTCGGCACTGGTGAGGCTGTGCTTTGAGTACTGAGCTCAGTTTTGGGCGCTGCAGTACAAGAAGGAGTTTCAAATTTAACCTCAGTGCTGTCAGTCAGAGCTCTGGTTTGTTTTATTCTGATTGTGTCATTTTAGCCCAGGACTCTCCTTGCTTTTGCCAGTGTCAATCCAATTTTAGCTACAATTTTGCAAGATTTAAGTGTATTTATCCTTATCACCAGTAAATTGCTACTGTATATGTATCCAAGTGTAACTTTGAAATGTTTCTCTGTTTCCTAGGATTCTATGTATTTACTAAAATTCTGTGGTGTTTTGGTTTTTTTACCTTTTTTCCCCCCAAACAGACCTTCCACGAACTAATTTTAGACGTTTATCATTTGATCACTGCAGGTAAGACAGCAAATTTACATGGTCACAATTAAATGATTCGTGTGTTTATCAGGCTGTTAACATTGAACCATTACTGAAGCCAAGCTCTTCCAAGGTAGTTGCTTAACTTGGGCCTGCTACAGTAGCAATGCAGTAAGAATAAACCTTTAAGAACTTTAATGCTTTCTGTGGTGAGTGTTTGCAGAGATTGGAGCTGTTGGCTATGAGAATACAAAAGGATAATTCAGAACAGTTATTGTGTACCTTCCAGTCTTTCAAATCTATGTAATTTCCCTGCTCAGAATGTGCTTGGTCATTCACTTATCTCTCTGAGGCAGTGATTAGATAGATTGAAGGGCCTACAGGAAGGCTGGGGAAGGACTTCTCAGGATCTCAGGTAGTGATAGGACTAGGGGGAATGGAATGAAGCTGGAGGTGGGGAGATTCAGGCTAGATGTGAGGAGGAGGTTCTTCACCATGAGAGCGGTGAAGCCCTGGAATGGGTTGTCCAGGGAGGTGGTCGAGGCCCCGTCCCTGGAGGTGTTTAAGCCCAGGCTGGATGAGGCTGTGGCCAGCCTGATCTAGTGTGGGGTGTCCCTGCCCATGGCAGGGGGGTTGGAACTAGATGATCCTTGTGGTCCCTTCCAACCCTGAATGATACTATGATAGTATTTATGCTATTGTTTTGTGTTTAGAATGTACTGCTTCATGTGCTACAGTGAACAAGGGGGGTTAGTGGGTTAGAAATGCTTTTGTAAGTTGAGTAGTTCAGGTTACCACCCACATCTACAGACCACTGCTGTTTGGCTGAAAGCTGCTGGGTTATGGAAACATCCCTAAAAGGAGATACTGAATGTGATTGCAGTTACCCCCTAGCCCATTTCAGTGCAAGCATTAAGTGTTTCTGTTTGAACCATCTTCTGTGCTGGTGAGGCCCCATGTGATAATGGTAGCAGGCTGGGGGGGGTGTTACAGCATCCTGTGGGTCCATGGCTGTGAGTGCTGGCAGCTACATGTCACTGAACTGCTCCAGTTCCTTTCATGGGTTCTGTTGTTAATTTATGTAGAATCAGGTAGCAGACATTGGCAGCCACTCAGTATTTTCCTTGCTATAGCTCTTACTTTAACATGCAAGAGAATCAGCAAAAATGTTTCTTGCTTCTGTCATCATGATTTCCAGCTGATTTTGCTAAATAAAATGTATGCTTTTTTTTTTTCTAGTTTATCTCTGCAGCCATTTGAATACCCAGTTTGCACACCAGATGGGACAGTCTTTGACATACTGTAAGTTCTTGTCTCTGGGTAGCTTTGGTTTTGTGTTGCATAACTGGTTGCAGCTATGTATTTAACACATTTTAAGATTTAACACATCCAAGTGCTGGGTTCTGCACACTGGCTACAGCAGCCCCATGCAGTGCTACAGGCTGGGGTCAGAGTGGCTGGAGAGCAGCCAGGCAGAGAGGGACCTGGGGGTACTGGTCGATGGCAGGCTGAACATGAGCCTGCAGTGTGCCCAGGCAGCCAAGAGAGCCAATGGCATCCTGGCCTGCATCAGGAACAGTGTGGCCAGCAGGAGCAGGGAGGTCATTCTGCCCCTGTACTCTGCACTGGTTAGGTTGCACCTCGAGTCCTGTGTCCAGTTCTGGGCCCCTCAGTTTAGGAAGGAGGTTGACTTGCTGAAAGGTGTCCAGAGAAGGGCAACAAAGTTGGTGAGGGGTTTGGAGTACAAGGCCTGTGAAGAGAGGCTGAGGGATCTGGATTTGCTTTGCCTGGAGAAGAGGAGACTCAGGGGTGACCTTATTGCTCTCTACAACTACCTGAAGGGAGGTTGTATACAGGCAGAGGTTGGTCTCTTCTCCCAGGCAACCAGCACCAGAACAAGAGGACACAGTCTCAGGCTGTGCCAGGGGAGGTTCAGACTGGATGTTAGGAGGAAATTCTACAGAGAGAGAGTGATTGCCCATTGGAATGGGCTGCCCAGGGAGGTGGTGGAGTCACCGTCATTGGAGGTGTTCAGGAGGAGACTTGATGGGGTGCTTGGTGTCATGGTTTAGTTGATTAGGTGGTGTTGGATGCAATGGGCTTGGATAGGTTGGACACGATGATCTTGAAGGTCTCTTCCAACCTGGTCTATTCTATTCTGTTCTATTCTGTCATCATTTGGTCTTAGCAAGTTATCAAAAATAATCATGCCCATTGACAGAGGTTTCTTGATGGTGCTTGTCATTTGCAACTTTATCCTTTCTCTTTTCAGGAGCATTGTTCCTTGGATAAAGAAATATGGAACCAATCCAATCACAGGAGAAGTAAGTAGTGATGGGTGTATTCATATGCAGTTTTATGCTCAGTTTCTCATTTAATGTGTAAGCAAAACAAAAGTGCCTTAATGAAAGCAAAGCAGGTTGAGTGGGAGTGCTGTTTGGAAGGATGATGTTTGTGAGATCAGCTTTGCTGAAATTAATGTAGAGATTTAGTAGGGATGCTTTTATTGTCCCCCCAAAAAAAGAAATGGGCTTCTGGGTTTGAGATCTGAGGTGTGATATCCCCTCACTATCATCCTGCTGATGATCTTTGTAGTAGCATCAGCCTCAGGCTGTGAGAGTGAGTGTGGAAGAAACAGGAGAGAGATTTCTTTGCACTGGACTGTGAACAGTATGAGAGGAAATGTGCAGCTTTTTGAGTCTGTTCTCACAGCAGAGGTATTCCAGCCCCTAGCTCATTTTCATGGCCCTCCTCTAGACCATCTCCATCAGGTCCATGTCCTTCCTGTGCTGAGGGCTCGAGCTGGATGCAGTACTCCAGGTGAGGTCTCACCAGAGGAGAGCCAAGTGGCAGAATCCCCTCTCTCAATCTGCTTTCTGTAAGAGTGTGAATCTGTAAAGCACTGGATAAAGGTGAAGTACTAGAAATACTCAGCTGTTGGAATGACATTTGTTTCTGGTGCGTTAGGAGTCCATTGTTTGTGAGGACAGAGAGGGAAATTTGAAAGAGTAATTGTTCCTTGAGCTACTGAAAATAGTCTTCCTGCACTGAAGTGCAGTGCCTCTGCCGAGCATGAGGTGGCAGCCGTTGCACAGTGGTGGTTGCTCTGCAGCTGGCTTGTGTGGTATGAGATCACCTTTGAAACATCTTGTGTTTGATTAAAGATTTTCCCAGCAGACAGATAAGAGGAAAAGCTAAATACAGGTGCAGCACTCCAAACTCTAAACAGGAGCAGGCTGTCTGAGACTCAGTATCTTCAGTTCTAGCAAACTGCAGGTGTGTTTGTATGATGGAGAGATGGTTGAAGGTCTTCAAACATGAAGAGGCCAATGCATTGTTGAGAAGGGCTGGAATTACAGCTATTGCCTATGTTTTCACAGCCTCCCACCAGCTTGCTGCTGTATGTATTTGTTGGGAGTTTTGGGCTGTTGCCAGGTGGTTTACTTTTTTCCCACTCAGAGCAGCTCCATGGCACCACTTCTCGTTTCAGGCTCTGAACCATGATGTGGTGTAAAGTTATTTCAGGTAAATTCTAAGCAGGAAGATTAATGTGTCTGTGGTCTTGTGTAACCCAGAGAAAGGGAGAGCGTGCAGAATGGACTTGGTGAACTGTAAATGCTCCAGTAAAGTCTGGGTGATGGTGGAGTCACTATCCCTGCAGGTGCTTAACAGGGTGTTGACCTGCTGCTGAGAGACATGTTTTAGTGTTGACCCTGCTTTGCTGGGTTGAAGTTTGACTGAGGAATCTTGAAGGCCTCTTCCAACTAAATATATTCTCTTATCTGTTAACTTACTCAGATTTGTGCTTTTGTAGTTGATCTTCAGTGCACCTCCAGCTCTCCCCAACATGCATCCTCTCTCCTCTGGAATGCTTTGTGTGGGGAGCATTTTCTTCTTCCCTGTAGTAATGGACTTGTGCACAGCTCTGTTCTCTACAGGATGAAGGTGTTCCAGGCCACTTGGAAGAAAAAGGGAGATACTTGCTTTCCAGAACAGCATATAGCCCTGCCACATCCAGCCCTGTGAAGCTATTATTTGAAGAATGGGGTTGAAGGAAGTGTTTCTTAGATGACTTTGCTCTGATTTTTGGAAGGAGAGGATGGTGTTGGACTGGAAGGGATGGGGGTACAGGGACAAGGCAGGGTAGGTGGCAGAGGAAGTCAGTGAGTTGACCTTGGTAATCTGTAGGCTGTACTGCCCTGTGTTCAACCTATCACTGTGTGTGCTGCTCCTGTTACTTGTACAGCTCCCTCATTGTGGAAATCAGAAAAGATTTTCTGTACTGAGTTAGTGACTTCACAGGAACTCATGTCTCTGGGGCTCCAGGGAGACCTTGTGGTGGCCTTCCACTACCTGAAGGGGGCGTACAAGAAAGCTGGGGAGGGACTTTTTACAAGGGCTTGTAGTAACGGGAGGAGGGGCAATGGCTTTAAGCTTGAGGAGGGGAGATTTTGGCTGGGGATGAGGAAGAAATTATTTACAGTGAGAGTGGGTGGTGAGACTCTGAAACAGACTGCCCAGGGAGGTTGTGGATGCTTCCTCCCTGCAGGTGTTCAAGGCCAGGTTGGAGGAGGCCTTGAGCAACCTGGGCTGGTGGGAGGTGGCCCTGCCCATAGCAGAGGGGTTAGAGCTGGATGATCTTTAAGGTCCCCTCCAACCCAACCCATTCCATGGATCTATGAATTGAGCCACATTACCTGCAGTGCTGTGGTTTGTGTGGTGGCTTGGGAAGTGCCTTCACACAGACTGGTGGTTCATCAGTGCTGATAAGGCTTTGGAGGATTTTTCCTTTTTTTTTTAATGTTTTTTTTTCTTCATCCTAAAGGTAAAAATGATCATGGAATCCCTTGTGGCTTGTCCTTCTGTTCTGGTTTGCTCCAGGCCAAATGGATTAGAGAAGTCAGTAGGCTACTTGGAAAGGGGATTGTGAATGGGGCACTCCTGGTACTCATTAAATCTCTCTGGCTGTCTTATTTCTGAAGTGGATCCCATGGTGGAGCTTTGGAGAGCCCTGCAGTCATTTATCTTCACAGTGCTCCCAGAGGGTAGGACTGTGCTAGTCTTTTATTAATTAGATCTTTGTGACTTGATCTGCAAGTGACTTCTCTGAGTATTTGGAGTCCAATATTGGCCCATTCTTCCTTTTTAAAGCAATTTGGCAATGTCAAGGCCACAGTTACTCTTTGGTACATTAAAAATACTTTATGTTTTTTTCCTTTCCTTCCCTGTACTCCCTCAAGGTTTGGAGTTTATTTTTTTCTTGCTTTTCTGAACATTCTGTTGAGGTGCAGTAGGGACACCAGTATCCATTTAAAAGAAAGAAATCACCATTGGTTTTTTCTAGGGTTTCTCATGAGCACTTCACTCTACTCTGGTAAGACCTCACCTGGAGTATTTCATCCAGCCTTGGAGCCCTCAACATGGGAATAACATGGACCTGATGGAGAGGGTCCAGAAGATGGACACAAAAATGATCAGGGGGCTGGAACACCTTTGCTACAAGGACAGGCTGAGGGAGTTGGGGTTTTTCAGCCTGGAGAAGAGAAGGCTCCAGGGAGACCTAAGTGTGGTCTTCCAATACCTGAAGGCTGCAGAGGGACTGTTTCCAAAGGCGTGCTGTGACAGGACCAGGGGCAATGGTTTGAAATGGGAGAAGAGCAGGTTTATACTGGATGTTAGGGACAAGGGTGGTGGAACACTGGCATAGGTTGTCTAGAGAGGTGGTTGAGGCCCCATCCCTGGAGATCTTCATGGTGAGGCTCAGCAAGGCTCTGAGCAACCTGATCTAGTGGAGGATGTCCCTGCTGACTGTAGGGAGTTGGACTAGATAACCTTTGGAGGTCCTTTCCAACTCAAACCATTTATGATTTGAGAAAGTAGCTTTGGATTTTTATTTTCCCCTTCTTTTTAATAACACATAATGGTAAAAAATACCTCTCTTATTATACCAATAATTTTGGAAGAAACAGTGCAGCTCTTGCAGCTGAACTTGTCAGATGGCATTGGCTCAATTTTTTGATCATCTTTGTCAGGACAGAGCCCTAGATTATGTTTGCACTAAAATTTCATCAAATAAAAAGTCCTAGTTGGCTCATTCCTTTTTCCTGAGAACATCATTTTGGCTTCTTGGGCTTGCAAATAGTTTCAGGCTTGCCAGACTATTTCATTTAGCATTGGTATGACAGCAGTGAGCAGCATGCTCACACACGTCAGCCAGCTGGGCTCAGGAGAACCTGCTTCCAAGATAAGAGATTGGTCAGAGCATGTCTGGTTTGTTGGAATCTCAGCTCTGAACAGATGACAGATCTGCATGAAGGTAGCAGCCTGCCTTTTGACAGGGATTTCAAGGGAATTGTTCTTTGTTGTATGGATCTGTTTATTCTATGTGGGCTGAGCTATTTTGCTCCTTTGCATTGTAACATGTCTGATATAAATACCTCCTTTTTTCATTCTGGTTCAATAACATTCTAACTGCACGTGGGCAGGACAGATTATTATGGAGCACTTCAGCTCCATTCAAGACTGGCTCTGTATCCTTGGGCAAATATCTCTCTTCCCCTATCTCAGAAGTAGCTGTGATCTTTCTCCCTTGTGGCCCCTTTCTATTCTGTGGGAATTTAGTTCTTTTTGGACGGTTGAAAATCAGCTCATCTCTGGTGTTTGCTCCTCAGGCTTTGGGCCAAAGTCAGTTTGGTGACTGTTTTAAGTGCTTTCAAATGCATACAAAGGGCTCACCTGTGTGAGTTGTTTCTGCTTTGCTCAGAGCAGGCTAAAATCTGTGTGTCTCCTGATCCTGTGTAACCCAGAGAGGCAATCCCCATGGTAAGGGCCATGTGCAGCTGCGTGGGTGTTGCCTATGTGTGTCTTGAAGGGCAAGCAGGGTTCAGACAAGTTAATTGAGCTGGGGCTTAGCATATGTCTCAGAGTGAAGTTAAGAGAGCTGCAGATGCTGTGTGGTGGAGGTATAGGACTGGAAGTCACATTTCTAGTCTGAATGAGGCAGAGCACAATTTGTGTCGTGCTTGACCTCATGCAAGGTCAGAATTCAGACCTGCAGGACAGAGAAAGCTTTTCACTAAGCGTCACAAGGGTTTAGCTTCTGATTGGGTAAAATAGGAAACTTTTCATAAATGCTGTGGGTGTTGGGTTTTTTTAGGGTTGTGAGAGCCTTTTGCTTGGGCTGCCTCTGAAGATAACTATAAAAAGGAATAGGAAAAGGAATAGCAGGCAAAGCCACTGACATGGAAAAATGAGGACTGACTTTGAAATTGGAAGACTGAAAATCTCTGACTTTCCCCAGTAGGACATCTGCCTTCTTAAAAGAGAAAGCTGTACACCAAGTTTTACTGTGTACAAGACAAATATTTGCTGTTGCTCTCCCACACTCTTAATCCTGTATTTACCAAACCTAAATGACTTGGGGTGAGATTCTGTCTAAAATGATCAAATAACTGCAGCAGTACAGGTGCCCGCCTCATGCAGTAAGCCTGTCTGATCCATGCTCTGAAAGCACCCAGAGATGCACATCTTGTACCTGCAACAACCTGCAGTGATGGCAGAGCTGGGAGCAGACACCTCCTTACTCCACCACTCCAGTGCCCTTTTCTAAATCATTTGTTTGAAATAAGGTTGGTAAAGGTGATGACTGCCTAAAAGAATTACAAGCACTTTCAAAACCAAGAACTTAGTATCATAGTATCAGTCAGGGTTGGAAGGGAGCACAAGGATCATCCAGTTCCAACCCCCCTGCCATGGGCAGGGACACCCCACACTAGATCAGGCTGGCCAACTTCTTATCCTCAAAAGGGAAAAATGCAACCAAGTCTCTTAGTTGAGAACTTCTGGAGTGTCGTTCTCAAGTACGTTCCTTGCATGGTTATTAGCTAATTCCTCTCCCAGTTCTCAGTGGCTATTGTTGCTTCCTTTTGTTGTGAAAAGATTCTTAGATTCATTTATAGGATGGTTGGGGTGTTCCAACCCCGCTTCTGTCACCAGGGACATGACTTTCACTTGCCCAGGTTGTTCAAGGATCCATCCAGCCTGCCTTTGAACGCCCCCAGGGAGGGAGCATTTGAGATCTCCCTGGGCAGCCTGTTCCATTGTTTCTCCACCCTCACTGTAAAGAATTTTTTTCCTAATAACCAGTCTGAATCTCCCTTCCTCAATCTTCAATCCATTCCCTCTTGGCCTGTCACTACAAGCCCTTGTAAAAGTCCCTTCCCAGTTTCTTGTAGGCCCCCTTCACCTGGAAGCCTGCTCTAAGGTTTCCCTAGAGCCTTCTCTTCTCCAGGCTGAACAGATTCAACTCTCTCGGCCTGTCCCCATAGGGAATTTTCTCCAGCCCTCTGGACATATTTGTGGCCCCCTCTGGACCCACTCCAGCAAGTCCATGTCCCTCATATGCTGGGGGCACCAGCACTGGACTCGGAACTGGACACATGGTTCAGTCTCGTGGAAATGGTTGGTGGCCTTATGGTGAGAGAAGCTTGCTGACTAGGTTAATGGAGAAGATCTAGAGATAACTTTTCTGTTGCTGAGTTCAGTAATCCCTCTTGAAAAATGCAGAAACAATCTCAAAGCACTTTTTGCTCTCTTCTTTTTAAACCACTAAAAAGGCATTTGGCTGCCTAAGGGAAATCCTGCCTGAAAAGGCTGCAGAAATTAGGGCAAAGGTGAAACTTCCTTGAACATAAAAGTGTTTTCACTACATACATGTTTTGGAAGCACAGAAACAGGGCTGGAAAGCACTGCTAATGGTTTCTTCACTCAAGAAGTAAAATACAATCATTGCAAGATTCTGAATAAGGAAACTGCAGCATGTCAGGAGTGTGGGAAGTGTCAAGTACTATAGGGACAGGCATTAAAGTACAGGGAAAGTTCCAGCCAGGACTTTCTAATTCACTACAAATTGCTCCTCCATCTCTATCAAATAATCAGCATGGGGCCCATGTGTTTTGGGAATGGATTCCTGTCAGTGGGTTGTGTGAGCTTCACACATTGCTGAGTCAGAGGTGTTGAGATCAAGATCACAAACAAAACTCACCCAGCACTGAACTGAGTGGAATGGGTCTCTGTCCTCAACTGGGGAGGGGACAAGTTCAAATTTCATGTGACCTGTGGCTACATCAGCAGTGACCATGGCTTTTAACTTGGTTCATGTGGCCTGTGTGGCAATTTACTGCAGATTGCTGCTTTAAGTTTGTTATTCCAGGTGTGTTTCTAGATAATGAGCAGCAAATAATGAATGTCATCAGACAAGGATCTGTGGTTTGAAGGTGACCTCTTCCATGCCAGCGTAGCAGTAGCTGCTGCTGGAATACATTGTCAGGGAAATGTAATAGCTGTAGGTAATGTTCAGTGTGATTTGTTTTCAGAGTGCTTGTCTAGACCTTTCTGTGACGTGGTGGTAATACTGCCTCAGGATTTGGATCACAGAGTGACAGAATGATAGCGGTTGGAAGGGACCTCCAGAGATCATTGAGTCCAACCCCCTATGCCAGAGTAGGGTCACCTAGGGCAGGCTGCACTGGAATGCATCCAGGTGGGTTTTGAAAATCTTCAGAGAAGGAGACTCCACAGCCCCTCTGGGCAGCCTGCTCCTGTGTGCTGTCATCCTCACCACAAAGTGGCTCCTTATGCTGAGGTGGAACCTTCTGTGTTCCAGCTTGTATCAGTTGTTCCTTGTCCTATCACTGGGCACCACAGGAAAGAGCCTGGCACCCTCAACTTGACACCCACCCCTCAGACATTTATAGATATTGATAAGATCCCTTCTCAGCCTTCTCAAGGCTATGGATGGTACTGTAAAGATGGCATACTGCAGCAGGAGTCAGATTCTCCTTGGGAGTTTCCATCTTCTGGAATGTTTTGTTGACTCCTAGTGTTTCCAAAGAGATTATCATTACACTGAACACTTTTATTTATTGCCTACATACAAAATACAGAGAGTAAAATGCTCTGAAGCCCTTAGTCTACTAAGTTAGTTAGTCTACTTCTACATGAGTTTTCCATATCTAGAGTGCTGGGATTGACAAAGAGCAAAAGAGTTTGACCAACGGAGATGCTCTTCAGTTGTGTGAAAAAATTCAGCAGTGAGATGTATCACAGAATCCTGGAGTGGCTCAGGTTGGAAGGGACCTCAGAGATCATCTACTCCAACCTCCCTGCCACCTCTCAACTAGACTCAGCTGCTCAAGGCCTCATCCCACCTGGCCTTGAACACCCCCAGGGAGGAGGCATCCATAACCTCCTTGGGCAGCCTTTTCCAGAGTTTTCCTTCCACATCAGAGCACAGCACCTGAAATCCAAGTAGTCTGCTGCATATTCTCCTTGGAGCTTTGGAAATGAGCAGTCATTTAGCTGGATCAGTAACTTCAGGTCCCATTTGGCTTCAGGTACCATGGCTGATGTATAAATTAGACTTCTAATTCTTCTCTGGAGAGCACTTTCCCCATCCTTGTCAGAAGGAGTTGGCACATCTTCAGCTTTGAAGTTCAAAATCTATTTCTTTGTCTGATGCAGTTCAGTCAAGCCTTCAAATATTGCACAGGTTTAAATGTTAATCTCCCCCTTTTGTTACACTTGCCATATTTTTTCCTGTACATTTGAAGTAAAGAAGGGTTTTTTCTTGTTTATTTGTAAGAAAAGTTTCAGCAGGGGGTGAGAATACAGTTTTGTTCTGGGTGAGTAATAGCTTATTACAGAGCAGAGAACAAAGCTTACAGAAATAAAACCAAGGGCAGCTTTGTTGTTGAAAAAGTGATTCAGACAAATCCAGCTTAGTTGGTTTTCCTGTGTTGCAGAAAGGAGGCTGAAATACCAGTAACAGAAAACTGGAAGGCTCTAAGGTCTTCAGTGCTCTCACAGTCACAGACAGTGTGCTCTGCCTTGAGCCAGTGTTTGCTTTCTTCCTGCTGTGACTGCCAAGAGGTTCTTCTGATGGTTTCTCATCTGTAAATCTTGGGCTTGACCAGCTTAGTCTTGTTTGTATTTGTGCCAGATCTGCTCTTCTCTGTTAGTGTTTACAGCTGTGTGTTTGGTACAGAGGACTTCAGTGGTTTCTTGACAATGTCTTGTTGAGACAATGTCTTGCTGAGAGAGCTGGCGGATTGCTGAGAGAGCTGGCGGATGTGCTAGCTAGGCCACTCTCCATCATTTTCCTCCAGTCCTGGCTCACTGGTGAGGTCCCAGATGACTGGAAACTGGCCAACGTGGTCCCCATCCACAAGAAGGGTCGGATGGAGGAACCTGGAAACTACAGGCCAGTCAGCCTGACCTCAGTGCCAGGGAAAGTGATGGAGCAGATTATCCTGGCAGCAATAACTGCGCACCTGAAGGATGGCCAAGGGCTCAGGTCCAGCCAACATGGATTCAGGAAGGGCAGATCCTGCCTCTCCAACCTGATCTCTTTCTATGATCAGGTGACCCGCCTGGTGGATGTGGGGAGGCCTGTGGATGTGGTCTACCTGGACTTCAGCAAGGCCTTTGACACCGTCCCCCACAGCAAACTGCTGACTAAGCTGTCAGCCTGTGGATTGGACCACTACACTCTGTGCTGGGTTAGGAACTGGCTGGAGGGCCGGGCCCAGAGAGTGGTCGTGAACGGTGCCGCATCCAGCTGGAGACCAGTCACCAGTGGTGTCCCCCAGGGATCAGTGCTGGGCCCTGTCCTCTTCAACATATTCGTTGATGATCTGGATGAAGGGGTAGAGTCAGTCATCAGCAAGTTTGCAGATGACACAAAGTTAGGGGCAGATGTTAGTCAGTTAGAGGGTAGAAAGGCTCTGCAGAGGGACCTCGACCGACTGGAAAGATGGGCAGAGTCCAATGGGATGGCTTTCAACAAGTCCAAGTGCCGAGTGCTGCACTTTGGCTATGGCAATCCCATGCAGAGCTATAGGCTGGGGTCGGAGTGGCTGGAGAGCTCCCAGACAGAGAGGGACCTGGGTGTGCTGATCGACAGCCACCTGAATATGAGCCAGCAGTGTGCTCAGGTGGCCAGGAGGGCCAATAGCATTCTGGCCTGCATTAGGAATAGTGTGGCCAGCAGGAGCAGGGAGGTCATAGTGCCCCTGTACTCTGCTCTGGTTAGGCCGCACCTTGAGTACTGTGTCCAGTTCTGGGCTCCTCAGTTTAAGAAGGACATTGAGACGCTTGAGCGTGTCCAGAGAAGGGCAACAAGGCTGGTGAGAGGCCTTGAACACAAGCCCTATGAGGAGAGGCTGAGGGAGCTGGGATTGTTTAGCCTGGAGAAGAGGAGGCTCAGGGGTGACCTTATTGCCCTCTACAACTACCTGAAGGGTGGTTGTAGCCAGGAGGGAGTTGGCCTCTTCTCTCAGGCAACCAGCACCAGAACAAGGGGACACAGTCTCAAGCTGCGCCATGGGAGGTTCAGACTCGAGGTGAGGAGGAAGTTCTTCACCGAGCGAGTCATTCGGCATTGGAATGTGCTGCCCAGGGAGGTGGTTGAGTCATCGACCCTGGAGGCGTTCAAGGGGAGATTGGACGTGGCACTTGGTGCCATGGTCTAGTCATGGCGTCTGCGGTGTCAGGTTGGACTCGATGATCCTCGAGGTCCTTTCCAACCTAAGTGATACTGTGATACTGTGACTTGTGTTTCACTGTTAGATGTTCTACTTGCCTTTAAGTTCTCTGTACCCTGAGTGGTCACAGTCTTTCTCTGCATCTGTTTAATTTGAATTTGTCTGCTTTGAGCAGATAAATGGGTGAATGCCTGGTACAGTGGTACAGTGGGAGTAGTTTCTAATCTCTTCCTGAAATGCTTTTGATGTATTACACATGATAGTGTAAGACAGAAAACATTTTCAGTGCATGTGTTGAGACAGCATATGATCAGTTGTTGCATTTTTTCTCCTGGTAAGTTGGGACATTCCAGAAGCAGGTACTTAGAAATTCAGTCAGAATTAGCCAGGATGAGCTGTGGCTCTTCCTTTTTCATTCTGTTTTTGCTTTTGGTTTGAATGTTACTGCCTCTGTTTCTGTGGCCTGTACCAGCCTTTCAGGCATGGGTGGTTGCAGCCATCACCATTAAACTTATCTCTCTCCAGGTGCATTTTTGTCTGGGGGCAGCAGACAGAGGCTGCTAATCAAACGCCTGGAATCCACTTTGAGCGAGATGAACTTTGCGATACGCAGCAGCTGAACCTTGTCGTGTTACCTCATTTGCTTCAGAAATTATTAGCTTTTAGTCAACAGTCTAAATGAGTTAATATTTGACCAGTGACCATAAATTTTCAGGGCCCCCGGATAGAAGCGTATGAGGACATGATTCCTGCCTAAAGGAATGGCCAGAAAATTGTATGAACTGGAAATGGTCATAAAACACAAGGGGGGCAAGGGGATGAAGGTCCCTGTGAGGCTGCTGACCTGGCCTATGACTCATTTCTGTGGGGTTTTCTGAAGTTTTCTTACTCTCCTTTGTTATGAATACCTGGATGGTTGGTTGTTTCTTTACTGGAGTTCATAGACTCATAAAATGGTTTGGATTGGAAGGGACCTTAAAGATCATCCAGTTTCAACCCCCTGCCATGGGCAGGGACACCTTGCACTAGACCAGGTTCCTCAAGGCCTCATCCAACCTGGCCTTGACCACCTCCAGGGAGGGGTCATGCACAACCTCCCTGGGCAACCTGTTCCAGTGTCTCCCCATCCTCATTGTAAAGAATTTCTTCCTCATCTCCAGTCTAAATCTCCCCTCCTAAAGCTTAAAGCCATTCCCTCTCACCTTGTATCTTGTTTTACAGTAGTGTACCCAGCAGCCCTAAGAGTTAACCTTTATCAGTTCCCTGTATAGTGAGAAAACAATGAGGGTGAAGAAGATGAGCTTTGCCTAGACTTATTGTCCAGGTCCTTTATCAAAAGGAGGAGCTATTTAAAACCCTCTGGTATCACGAGTGCTGGCCAAGCTGCTGTACCTTCTTCACACTGAAGAGTATTGTGGTGGTGATGGGCAGTGTTTTATCCAGTAAGCCAGCGGTGGGCACAGGCAGATAAATGTGTCTAGCATTATTCCTAATGCATTATTTCCCTTACATGGGGAAAAAAAAAAAAAAAAGTCTTTGCATCTAGGTTTTACAGACTGAACAGATGGAAAGGGGAGAAAAAGAGACCATGTTTTGGTGGTGGTGTGCACATTGGCTGGGGTTTTGTGGCTGTGACACTTAAACTAGCAGCTGTGAAACTCTCTAGCCTCGAATGAGGTGCAGCAGGAGGTTTCCCACAGATCCTCACTTGCTGGTTTTCATTAAAATTGGAGGGTAGCTTTTGATGCTTCTGCAAAGCTGCCTTTTCTTCCCCCCACAGCCCTCCCAGAACCATGTTGTATTTGGCTGTGGGTCTCTGGCTTGGTAAACTTCTGACTTTAAGGTTGCAGGTATAATCTTGCATGTGAAGCTGCCTATCTTTTTCTTATGGTAGTTTCTGTTAAGATGCTCTTTGAAAGGGCAGCATTGTTGCTAGGCTCTGTGAGCCATGTGTGTTAACAATCATATCTTCATGGTTCTCTGGGCAAAGCTTTGGTTACCATATGGTGTCACTTTAATTAAAATTTAAATGTGGAAATACAGTGGCCTGGAATTGGGTAATGAAGGATCTTTTGTGTCCACGTCCATACTAGTTCAGTTGTAGATGAAAGCTGCAGTTAAACAGCAGCTTCACCCAAGAGTGTGAATGGAAGGGATCTTTTTAGCATTAGGTGGACAGTTGTCCATAAGATAAGTGTCCAGCCTTTTTGCTGATGAGCTGAACATAGAAACAATGCCTTGAGACTCTTCTGGCCTCTTGGCTGCTGACCCCAAATTCTTCATAGAATGGCTTAGCCCAGGACGTGATTTTTGCCTTCTGGGCTGCATAAGTGCACTGCTGGCTCATGGTGAACTTCTCTTCAATCAATAATGATAAGTCTCTTCCTTCAGAGCTGTTCTCAACCCAACATCAAACTACAGAAAAGCTAGCCTTGTTAAAACAGTACTGCTGTTTCCCATCACATTCCCATAATGTAGACTCATTGAGGATTTCCAATGCCTTTTGTCATCCTTAAACCCACGTACAAGGTCTGAAATAGCTAACATTATACATGGAGTTATTCCAGTTCTAGTTACTCACCACTTCTCCCCATAGTTCCTGAAGATTTTGTAGCAGGGATAATTGTAAGGGGGCATCTTAAAATGTGAAGCTGTGTGCGAAGACTAACAGATCTCATCTGTAAAGGAACCAAAACATCTAATAATAAACCTCACTTGCTGTTGTTAAGCTAAATTTGGTACTTGATGGGCAACATTGTGCTTTAGTATGTGGTTTGGATTTCTCTTCTGTTTGAGGTAACTCTGTGTTACTTGTTTTGGTGGGATGAGAACCTACCAACTGGCTGTGCCACCACCACATCATTGAATCCTAGAACGGCTTTGGTTGGAAGAGACCTTTCAGATCATCAAATCCAGCCATTAAGCTGGCACTTCCAGGTCACTACTAAACCATGTCCCTCAGCACCACATCTACACATCTAAATACCTTCAAGGATGGGGAGTCCACCACTTCCCTGGGCAGCCTGTTTGAGTGCCTTACAACCCTTTTGGTGAAGAATAATTGCCTAATATCTACCCTAATCTACCCTGGCACAACTTGAGGCCCTGGGCACCCTGATCTAGTTGGAGGTGTCCCTCCTTACTGCAGGGGAGTTAGACAAGATGGCCTTTGAGGCTTCCTTCCAACCCAATTCAATCTGTGAATCTGTTTCCTCTTGTCCTGTTGCCTGTTACTTGAGAGAAGAGACTGACCCCCACCTCACTCTAACCTCCTTTCAGGTGGATGATTTTGTCCTTCTGTTGCCAACCAGACATGACACATTAATTTTTCCCCATGATAGCTTCCTTGTGTGTTCCTGCCAGAGTCCACTCAGAAGTGTCCAGTCCCTAAGTGTTGAACATTTTAACACTGACTCAGTTCCTGTTGATAGAGTGGCAAAGTCTCTATTTACAAAACACAGCTCTTGCTGCACGTCACCATCTCTACCCATGTGTGGACAGAGAATCAAACGAGCCCATTTCGATTGCATTTCAGGCTGGTGTGTATCCAACAGGGTCAGAGCCTCATTAACAAGAAGAACATGCAGCCACCGACCAAAGGGATTCAGAGTGTAACTAATTGATGCCCAGGGATTGTAGGTCATACCTTCACGAGGCACCCAGTGATGACAGAGGATGATTTAATTTGAAGCAATCGGCATGGTCCATCCCGAGCTGCCGCCGTGCCCCACTAATAACCTCTGCCTGGGGTATCGATAAAGGATGCTGCCCTTTGGGATCCCACAGGGGCCAGTGCTGGCAGCTGACAGTTGAGAGCGGTGGGGCTTCTCACTGCTCTGCAAGAAAGTAGGTCATGGCCAAAAGTAGCCTTGGCTGCCTTTGTGGAAGTGTGCCTGAGAGAGAGGAGTCAGCTGAGAAAGAGCTCGCGAGGGTTTCGCGTCTGTTTGTTCAGCCTCGCCTCGTTGCAGAGCAGCTGGCACTGCTGCTGAGAAGTGTGTCGGCGCTGCTGCTGAGAAGTGTGTCTGCTTTCCAGTATTTTCACAGAAAATATTTTTAGAAGTGAACGTGCAGCTCTTCGTTCTGCTCAGGGAAGCAGCAGATGCTTGTGGCCTTTTGTTTTTCTTAGGAATGTCAGGTTTTCGTCAGATCAGATGTTTCTGATAAACATTGCTTGTTCCCTTGCCTTCTTCACTGCCACTTGGCTGTAACTTGCTGGTGGGGGTGAGTTGGGAAAACTCAGGTGGGAAATGCATTTGAACTTGAGCTCTGGATGCAATATGTGAACCCTCTCATGCTTTATTAGTAGTAAGAAATACATAAACCCAAGTATTTTAACTCATTTTAGGACTCGCTCCTTCCTATCTCTTTCCCTGAAGCCTGGCACGTGTTCATGGCGTAGTGGACATTTCCATGGCAACAGACTGTGATGGCACTTGGAAAACTTGGACTTTTGATGGAGAATAAAGGAAGGCAGATTCACCCACATGCAAGATAACCCTGATTTCATGTGAAATTAAGAACTTGAGAGGAAAACAATATATGATACAGGCTTCCTGTGTTATAGTCTGTCATAGTGTATACCTTCAGGTCCCTTTCCCTTATGCTGAAGCCTGTCAGAAAGATCCTCTAAAGGCCTTCCTTCAAATTTTCCATGTTTCCAGGGGTTACATTTCCAAAGAAGCTTTTTCTGGAACATAATTTTTGGGCTGTTGCACAGCATGTGCCCAGATGGATGCTGCTTTGTGTTAATAAGTTGTTTAGGTTCAACAGATCTGTCCAGGTTTCACAACCCAGCTGTTTCCCTGCTACTTCTTGAGCAATTTTGTTCATGTAAGAAGAAATTAAATGAATAGAGCTCTGCCTTCACTTAGTCATTTTAGAAGCTGTCATTGCCTTTGCTGTCATTCTTTGTACTCCAGCAGCATGTGGGGGGTTGAGTTTGGGATTATTTATTTTTTTTGGAGTATCCACTTAAGGAAAAAGAGCAGCACTGGTTTCCCATTGCCTGAGTAAATCTAACCTAACCTGGCCTCTTTTTCCCCTTCCTATCTTACTGCTCATAGCCCTCATTGCTCTTGCTCATAAATGAGAGGTGGTTACCTTTCTGGCAGCAAATGATCCTGCCAGTTGGCTGAAAACAATTTGAGAAGTGCTGCCTTCTAAATGAATGAGTCCAGCTGTCACAGTATGTACTCTGTGAACCAAGAAGATGAATTTTGATTAGGCAGAAGCCCACTGACTTAGTTTCTCCTGATTTTGTTATCACTCTGCCATAATGGTTGAAGGAGCGGCGTCGCCGCCGTGGCTGGCAGGTCTCCACTCGTGCGTGTTTATAAAGAGCTGTCTGGGTTAGAAAAACCTCCCTAATCTGTTCAGGTGCCTGCTTTGAGAAGAGAACCCATTGTTTCTTTTAAAAGGCCTCTGCTCTGTGTGCTTTTAAGGAGCAATTTGGCAGCAAACCCATCTCTGACCGCTGATACAACCCAAGGTTTTGTTGGTGTTGTGTGGGGTGGGTTTTTTGAGATCCTGACTCAGCCCTGCAGCTTCCTGGGCTGGACTTTGTCTCTGTTCAGGTGCCTCAGTTGAGTGCTACCTGACTGGTGAGGTGACCCTAGTGGTGGTGGCATGCTCTGTCGTGCCAGCTACATGCCCAGATCACATCCTGGCTTTGTGAAATGACTGACAGTTGTGGGCCTGCCCTGTCGTGTAACTGAAGGCTCACTCTTACTTCAGGTGTGCTGGAAGCTTTCACGTCCTAAGGAAGGCTGTGGGGAGGGAGCAGCCTGATATCTCTCCCCTTTCAATGTCAGAAAGCCCCTTCAGAAGAGAGAGCAGCAGAACAATGCTGCAGACATTTTCTCAGAAAGCCTGAGAGAGGAGGAGCTTAGTCTGTGGTGTCCTTTCTAGAAACAGAGAACATTACCCCAACTTCAGCTGCCATCCCAGTTCCCTCTTCTGTGGAATTGCTGCTTGTGAATTAAGTAGCTAAAGGGCCCTCCTGGGACTCTCTTCATCACCCCAAGCTCCTCTCCAGAGAATCTGTGCCTCTGTTTCTCTTAGTTGTTGGTAGTTACCATGTGGGCTCCCCTACCCATTTCCTGAGGTAAAGGGAAAATCTGGGTTATTTCAGAAAAGACAGTGAATTTGATTACCAAAAGAGTTTGCTGGCTTTATGTCTGTTGTCAGAGGTCCCTTCTGAATTGTCACTTCTGATGAGCAGCAATGATCTTTGCCTTTTAGCTCTTCATGCAAGCTCCCCTTTCAGTTGCTGCTAAGGCAGTTGTGCAACCTCTCAAGCTGCTTGACCCGGGGTAGCACTGTCCTGTGTCTGACAGCAACACTGAAAAGAAACCTCTCCCAGTTCTCAGGCTCCATGAGCCTTGTTTTTGTGGGCTGGCTGTGACTTAAATTCCCAGGGTGCTGATGATTCAGACAAACTTGTATTATATTATTAGTAAATTATGTACTATTAAAATCCTTACAGTGATGTTAGAGCTCCCTTTTATTTCCATGGTTTGATTCTGTTATGACTAATTATTTCATTTTTAATGCTTCATTTTCTGTAGAAACTAGATGCCAAATCACTTATAAAGCTGAACTTTGCTAAAAACAGTGAAGGTAAGTGCAGTAATTTTCTGTGGGGTTTTGTTGGTGGTGTTCTGTTTGGTTGGTTGGTTGGTTGTTTTTTTCCATCGATGAATGCTTTAATGATGAATGATGAATGCTCTTTGGTCTTACTCATGGTAAAGTTCTGTAGTTTGTGTTCTCTGTCCTGGTTTTTATTTCTTGAGAATCACTGCTCCTTGCAAATGACAAGTTTACCTTGGAAGTTCCATTTCTGGTTGTCTTTACACTGGAGAGCTGTAAATTATTCATCCATTTTGCTTTACTCCAGTACCATGCAGCCAGGTACTGTTTACTTGAAGGGAAAATGTCAGAAAAGGCTGAATTTCTATAATGTGCTATCCAAATTTCTGACTTGCCCGTGGCAATATCTGCTGTTCACTTGGTTTTGAGCAACTTTGTGTTTATCAAACGAATTAGACTTAAATAAACACGTGGGATTTTTACCCACAGCAGCATGCAAGACAGCAGCCTCCAGTTTTATTTCTGCAGGGTTCAAGATGTAAAATTTGCCTCCCCAGAGGGGATGCTAGGAATAAAAGATCAGATGATTCCATCTTGTACAAGTGGCAGGGATTAAATGGGAGTAGAATTCTGGAGTGTCTGCTCTTCCCAGACCACACCACAAATACTTCATCCAGTTCTGGTGTCCCCATCATAAGAAGGACACAGAGCTGTTGGAGTGAGTCCAGAGGAGGGCCACAAAGATGGTACAAGGACTGGAGTACCTCTGCTATAAAGGCAGGCTGAGGAAGCTGGGCTTGTTCAATCTGGAGAAGAGAAGATTCTGGAGGGACCTTTGATCTGCCTTCCAATACCTGAGGGGATCCTACAGGAAGGCTGCAAAAGGACCTTTTGTGAGGGTGTCTAGAAGTAGGACTAGGGAGAATGGTTTGAAGCTGAGGGAGAGCAGGGTTAGACTGGATCTTAGGAAGTTCTTCGGTACAGGGGTGGTGAGACTCTGGAACAGGTTGTTCAGGGATGTTGTGGATGCCTCCTCCCTGGGGGTGTTCAAGGCCAGGTTTGATGAGGTCTTGAGCAGCTGAGTCTAGTTGAGAGGTGTCCCTGCCCATGGCAGGGAAGTTGGAGTAGATGATCTCTGAGGTCCCTTCCAACCTAAGCCATTCTATGATTCTCCTTAGTAAATTCCATGGACTACAAAGTCTTGTCTCTAACTGATGGATTTCTTCTGTGTGTTGTGCTCCATCTGTCACAAGAGAGGGTGTTAAAAATGATCCATAGTCAATGTGGCCAAGGTTTTTCAAAGATCCTCTGGCACTGTGCTTTCCTTGAAGAAGTCTGGTTCATAATGCTGGGGTTGAGTGGTGGCAGTCCTGCAGTATCAGAAGCTTTTCCTTACAAAGGCTCATACTGTGTCATTGCAAGAGAATATGTGACAAAAGAGGAAGAGTCAGATGTTGCATTTCTGTCTAGCAGCAAACCTTTCTTTAAATCTTAACATGTAGAATGGTTTCAGAACAAGAGGACACAGTCTCAGGCTGTGCCAGGGGAGGTTTAGGCTGAAGGTCAGGAGGAAGTTTTACACAGAGAGAGTGATTGCCCATTGGAATGTGCTGCCCAAGGAGGTGGTGGAGTCACCATCACTGGAGGTGTTCAGGAGGAGACTTGACAGGGTGCTTGGTTGCATGGGTTAGTTGGTTGGGTGGTGTTGGATGATAGGTTGGACGTGATGATCTTGAAGGTCTCTTCCAACCTGGTCTGGTCTGGTCTAGTCTAGTCTAGTCTATGGAGCATTTTCTCTGTTCATACCTGCATGAGAGAAGTGGTCTTCAGATATTGCATCTTACCCTATTTGATGAGCCCTCCTTAGCTGACTATCTTCTCTCCAGAAAAAGAAGGGTGTGCCCTCAGCAGCTCTGCTTTTGCTAGAACTGAAAACGTGGTGATTTGCTCTGTTTTGTGCAGCCGGTGTGAGGCCTCGCATTATATCAGCGTGTTTCTGTGTCCAGCAGTTGGGCTGTACCCTGATGTCACTTCCAAAAGTCTGTTTCCAGAATTCCTCTTCAATTTCAGTCCCTTGTGGCAGTCCCTTCGGCTCTGGTGGCATTAACAAAAACAGTCCTCAGCTTTTACCTGCATCTGTGTGCTGGAGGTCAGGGTGCCTCCTCCAGCTGAGCAGTTAATGGTAAATACTCAGTAGGTGCTTGCCTCTCCTAGCTTTGCAGGTGCTGTGAGCAGTCTCTGTTCTGGTGGCCCTGCTGGTTTCGATTTTCAGATGGTAATTAGGAAAAAAAGAACCAAACAGGCCCAAGCTATTAAAAAAAATCTCACCCAAACCCCAGACCTAGCAAACTGATCAAGTATTAATAACCTTCTTCTAATTGCTTTCTGCTGAGAGCATCCAGACATTTTTCTTTTTCCCTGCACATTGCCTTCCCTCACTTTTCTTGTTGTTGATGTGCTTAATATTTATGCTGCCCCTCCTGGGAAAATTCACAGCTTGATTAGAGCAGGAGCTGAGTTCCTTATTGAATAACGTGTGCAGATTTAATGGCATTCTGCTTCCACGTTTGAATACAAAATGCTCTCCTCTCCTAAAAGCACAACAGCTGCTGGGAACTTTTCTGTAGGACTGAAGCTAAACTTTTATTCCTGGGAGTGATGCTGAGAATAGAACAGTGGGCACCTTACAAGGTACAGATTCGTGCTATCAGTAGAACTTTGATTAGATTACAGGTTCACAGATTGCACTGGGTTGGAAGGGACCCTCAAAAGGCATCTTGTCCAACCCCCCTGCAGTCAGCAGGGACACATCCAACTACATCAGGCTGCCCAGGGACACATCCAGTCTGATCTTGAATGTTTCCAGGGACAGGGCCTCAACCACATCCCTGGGCAACCTGTTCCAATATTTTACCACTCTCATTGTGCAGAACTTCTTCCTGATTCTCAACCTAAATCTCCCCTGCTCCAGTTTCAAAACATTGCCCCTCATTTTGCCACTGCAATCCCTTCTAAACAGTCCCTCCCCAGCCTTCCTGTAGGTCCCCTTTAGATATTGAAATGTAGCTCTATGGTCTCCCTGTAGCTTTCTCTTCTGCATGCTGAACAGCCCCAGTTCTTTCAGTCTATCTTCATAGGGCTCTAGCCCTCTTTGTGGCCCTCCTCTGGACATGCTTTATCAGGTCTATGTCTCCCTTGTGTTGGGAGCCCCAGAGCTGGACCAACTGTATTGTGATACTTCACAGACACCAAACAAATTGGGCAAAGTTTTTAGCTGGGGAATTGAAGGCAGTGGAAAACTGCATTTTCATTGTTTGCTTTATAGTTCTCCTATGTGTTACTTATTTGGCACTGAAGAATCAAAGTGTAGTTAAAACACCCTTGAATACACTCTGAAGTTATACTTTGTATTAACAATTCATGTCTGTATCTTTCCCAGGGTACAGACAGTAGCTGTTTCAAACCAGCCATGGGGACTTCATAGCAAATTTAAACCTTTTTTATCTCCCATCAGGTAAATATCACTGTCCAGTGCTGTTCACTGTATTCACCAATAACTCCCATATTGTGGCCATCAAGACAACTGGAAATGTGTTTGCCTATGAGGTAGGTTCTCTGTTGCACTTCTTTATTAATATTTGATACTTGATGCTCAAGATCAGAAAATGCATTAGAAAGACATCCTGATCTCCAGGCTGGTGCAGAATGGGTTTGATGGGTGTACCATTCAGTGGATAAAGAACTGGCTTGATGGCTGCACCCAAAAGGTGGTTGTCAATGGCTCCATGTCCAAGTGGAGGCCAGTGACGAATCCCTCAGGGATCAGTACTGGGTCCAGTCTTGTTTAACATCTTTGTTGGCTATATGGACAGTGGCATTGAGTGTACCCTCAGCAAGTTTGCTGATGACACCAAGCTGTGTGGTACAGCAGACATGCTGGAGGGAAGGGAGGCCATCCGGAGGGACCTGGACAGGCTGCAGAGCTGGATCCATGACAACCTCATGAGGTTCAACAAGACCAAATGCAAGGTCCTGCATCTGGTTCAGGGCAATCCCAAGCACCAATACAGGCTGGTCAGCGACTGGCTTGAAAGCAGCCCTGAAGAAAAGGAGGTGGGGGTGCTGGTGAATGAGAAGCTCAACATGAGCCAGCAGTGAGCACTTGCAGTCCAGAAAGGCAACCACATCTTGGGCTGCATCAAGAGAAGCATAGCCAGCAGGTCAAGGGAGGTGATTCTCCCCCTCTACTCCACTCTGGTGAGACCCCACCTGGAGTACTGTGTCCAGTTTTGGAGTCCTTATTACAGGAAGGATCTGGAGGTGCTGGAAGGTGTCCAGAAAAGGTCCAAGAGGATAAGCAGAGGGTTGGAGCACCTCTCCTATGAGGACAGACTGAGGGAGTTGGGGCTATTCAGTCTGGAGAAGAGAAGGCTCTGAGGAGACCTAATTGGGGCCTTCCATTATCTTAAGAGGGCCTACAAGAAAGCTGTTGAGGGTGTCAGGGAGTGACAGGACTGGGGGGAAAGGAACAAAAATAGAAATGGGTAGATTCAGATTGGATGTTAGGAAGAAGTTCTTCCCCATGAAGTTGGTGAGACACTGGAGCAGGTTGCCCAGGGAGGTGGTAGAAGCCTCTGGAGGTTTTTAAGGCCAGGCTAGATGTGGCTCTGGGCAACCTGATCTAGTATGAGGGGTCCCTGCCATGGCAGGGGGATTGGTACTAGATGATCCTTGAGGCCCCTTCCAACCCTAACAATTCTATGATAGGTAACTTCTTTTCTTGTTTTACAGCCAGGAAAATTAAAGTTTAAGGAGATGAACTGACTTTACAAATTGGTGTCCAGCTTTTGCCCTCAGAACATGAACAACCCTAGAATGTGATTAAAAAGCTATTTTCAAACCTTTTCCTAAGTTAATCTGCGTGCACTGAGTCTTCTAAACCAAAATGAGCAACTTTTATATGCTCCTCAGCTGAACTACAGGCAAATTTTCTGTTGTCTTCTTTCTGACACGGTCATCACAACCCCACAATGCTTAATTTCTATTTATTTCAATTAATAATAAAAAAGAGAGATTTTTAGCTGGAGCTGGGGGAAAAAAGCAGACAGAATGCCTCAATGGACACTTGAACTGCATTTGTCTTTGTGTTTTGTGAATATTTATGCAAACCCAGGTGGAATTTTAGTTGGGATTTGTTTGTATAATCCTTACTGTAAAACAGGGTTTATATATTTTTTCAGTGGCAAATGAAACTTTCAGTTACTGGATCCATATCCAGCATTACAAAAAGCCTGAAGGGTGAAGCATCTGCTTTTTGAAACCTGTTGATAAGAGTAGGCCTTTTAGATACTGAGAGGGGAACATAGTGAAGCCATTGCAATCAAGGAAAAGGCTGAATTCACCATGGATTTGCAAACCAGCTGCTTTGCGCTTGAATTGTCTTCATCCCAGCTGTGAGAGCAGTCAAAATGAGGTTGAAATAGAAAGTTTCTTCTGTTCCTTCTGAAATCCTGACACTTTGATTGCTGTGCTTAAAAGGCAAGAAGGAGCTTAAGAGCAGTCTTTGTTGCAGGTAGACTTCCATAGTCCTCTCTGTATGATGTATTTGTTTGTAATGACAAAGCTTTTGTTCCACATTGATTCTCACTGTGAAATAACACTCTGCAGCTTTGTTGAGCAACAGGAGATTTTCTCAGAGAATCATTCAGGTTGGAAAAGCCCTTTGAGATCACTGAGTCCCACTGCAACCCAACTACCATGGCCACTAAACTGTATCCTGAAGCACCACATCTACAGCTTCTTGGACACCTCCAGGGATCATGACTCCACCACCTCCCTGGGCAGCCTGTTTCCCTCACCACTCTCTCAGTAAAGCTTTTCCTAATGTCCAGCCTAAACCTCCCCTGGCACAACTCAAACCCATTTCCTCTTGTCCTGTCGCTGGTTACTTGGGAGAAGAGACCAAGAGCAGTCTCACTCCAACCTCCTTTCAGGCAGTTGTAGAGAGCAATGAGGTCTCCCTTCAACCTTCTCTTCTCCAGACTAAACAACCTGTAGTGGTTAAGAGCTTAGATGGTAGCAAACTGAGAATTCCTCCCCTGCCCTCCCTGCCTTTTGCCCTGATAAGGAAAAAGGAGATAAAGGGGGGGGAAAAAAGGGTAGGGGAAAAGAGAAGGAGGTAAATCCACCAAAAAATAATCTGGAGTCACTTTGGAAGTAGGAGAAGTAAATTTTTTAACTAGATATATAGATATACAAATATATATATATATCAGTAACAGAGAGGGCTTACAAGGGTAAGGAATAAGAATAAATAGGAAAATATGTAAACCCAAGCCTGGATAGCCTTGTGTTTCCTGGATGTCCATGGATTTCAGTCCTTTAGAGAAGCGTAGATGCAGTAGGGAGAGGCCAGGGCTGACCACATGGAAGAGTCAGGAGACTGGCTGCAGCTGTAGGCCCTCTTGAGCAGGCAAGGGAGAAGAAAGAGAGCAAATGGCATCAGTGTCCTCCTTTTGCTGGACAGGAAAGGGGAGTGAAATAGACTACCTTTGACCCGGGGAGCCACTCCTGGGAAGAGGAAACCAAGTCCCACTCTGTTCACCTGAATCAGGTTTCTTTTGTCCCCTGGGGGAAGCAGGGCTCTTGCAGCCCTCCCCCCAGGATGGGTGTAGCCCAGCACACAACCCCAACTCCCTCAGCTGTTCCTTGTACAATGCCCTCCAAACTCCCCACCAGCCTCGTTGCTCTTCTCTGGATACCCTCCAGCCTTTCAGTGTCTTTCCTCTCCTGTGGTGCCCAGAACTGAATCCAGTACTCACCAGGGCTGAGTACAATGGCACCATCATTTCCCTTCTCCTGCTGGACACTGGTTTTGATCCAGGTCAGGATGCCATTGGCCTTCTTGGCCACCTGGGCACACTGCTGGCTTATGTTCAGCTGTTCACCAGCACTCCCAGATCCTTTTTCCTGGGGCTGCTTTCCACCCACTCTGCCCCAAGCCTGCAGCATTGCTTGGGGTTGTTGTAACCAGAGCCGCAGGACCCAGCTCTTGGTTTTGTTAAACCTCATTGCGTTGAGCACAGCCCATGGATTGAACCTGTCCAGATCTCTCTGCAGTGCCTTTCTTCTCAGGTGGCCAGAAGTGTTGCTGCAGGCTAGGTGCAGTGTGGACACAGTGTGAGGGGGTAACATAACTTGTACGAGCTGGCCTGGGACACTGGTGTGTCCCTGTGAAGGGTGCTGCCAGTGGGGC
This sequence comes from Melanerpes formicivorus, assembly GCF_026170545.1. NCBI lineage: Eukaryota > Metazoa > Chordata > Aves > Piciformes > Picidae > Melanerpes > Melanerpes formicivorus. Next base: position 2,370,600 of record NW_027142388.1, on the reverse strand, counting down.
AGATACAGCCCTCTTGTTAAACCTGCCTGTCTTATACCATCTGTAAAATGCTTAACTTAGAAAGCTGCAAGTAAGGGGGTTTTATTTTGGCAGCACTTTTATGATGAATTTGGTTAAAATGCTGTGGCTAACCTTAGAATGCAGACTGAAACCAGACTGAAACCTTCCTTTTTTGGTTTAAAGCAACAAACCACAAAAAAAATGTAGAGGTTTGCAGGTATGAAAGACAAAAAGCTTCTCAGCTGTTAAAGACTGCAGTGAAAATATTGCAGCTGCCAGCTGAGACTGAAAGATGAAATTATTGGGGTTTTATTATTTGTACTTTAAGCTTTTATTGGTTTCACATATTTGCTTGTAATGTTTACACATTCTAATCACATTTTTAATATCTGTCTTTTGCCTGGCTGTTAGGCAGTTGAGCAGCTGAACATAAAACCAAAGAGCTACAAGGATCTTTTGACAGATGAGCCCTTCACAAGGCAAGACATTGTGACACTGCAGGTAAACTTTGCTCTCTGTTACCTGTCTTCCTATACAGCCTTTTTGCAGAGGATGAAATGTTGCTATGTACACCATTACAGCAGGAGTCTAGAATTATTGGACAGAGGAACATTGTCTATGTCTTGGAGATGAGTAGATTCATGGAATGGTTTAGGTTGGAAGGGACTTTGAAGATCATCCAGTCCCAACCCCTTTGCCATGGGGAGGGACACCTCCCACCAGCCCAGGTTGCTCAAGGCCTCATCCAGCCTGGCCTTGAACACCTTCAGGGAGGGGGAATCCACAATCTCCCTGGATAGCCTGTTCCAGTGGCTCACCACCCTCACTGTAAATAATTTCTTCCTCATCTCCAGTCTAAATCTCCTCTTCTCAAGCTTGAATCCATGCCCTCTCATCCTATCACTATAAGCCTTTGTAAAAAGTCCCTTCCCAGCTATCTTCTAGCCCCTTTCAGGTACTGGAAGGCCTCAGCTGTAAATTGGAGGATGTAAAGAAAATCCATTTAATGCACTGCACAACACCCACTGCAGACTTGGTTTCTCCTATTCAAATGCTGCCTTACCCTGACTTGCTTTGTTGAGGCCAGAATTCAACCTGAAGTGATATGACTAGCCTGGGTATTAAAATTGCTTGTGTGTGTGTGGAATAGGAATCTCTTGTTATTTTCTCATAGTATTTTCTTCCTGTGAATTGTTGAAAGACAGACCAATGTCTTCTCTACAAGCTCTCTTGTTGACAGCACTGCAGGCAGCATGGTGGCTTCACACTGCCAAGCTCTACCACCTGTGGCTTTGTTTGTTAGCCAGAGTTCCTGACTGCAATCTGTTGTGTTTCAGTTTCTGGCTCCAGAGCTCTATCCCCAATCCCACTTCTCTTAAAAACCTTTCAGTTCTGTGTTGAAATTTGTCACTGTTGTTTTCCCACTCCCCTGTGTAATTTGAGTACTGTGGTATCTGTGAGAGCTGGAATTGAGAGTGAGATGGTAACACTGACCCTGCTGTTTGGCAAAGAGGGAGATCTAAAGGCAGTTGCTGTAAAAAAACATGCTTTGCTTTGCAAGTCAGAGCTGAGCAGGGCTGTCTGTAATAGCTGTGTTTATCAGTAGAACATAGCATTTCCAGAGGCTGACTCTGAATATCCTAGGAAGCAGGCAAGGTACCTGTGTTTGGTAGTGAAATACAACATGATAAATGGAAAATTTGAATAATGTCTGTTTATAGATAGTTTGTCCCTTCACATTTTTCTTAATTGTGATACATAAAGGTTGATTCTGCAACTGCTAAGGATGCTCTTTTATCAGAAGAGCAATTGACCTCTAACTTGAACTCTCTCTCCTAATGTGTATAATTAAAAATGAAAGCAGAAAAAGGTTTGTTCTTTCCAGAAGAGAGAGAATTGCATAAAATTGTTTGTTCTGTTCTCTGTGCTAAGCATTATTCAGACACAAATCATAAGCCATCCTTGGACCTGCTGGGTCAAGAGGAGGGCCACAAAGATATCAGAGGGCTGGAGCACTTGTCCTGTGAAGATAGGCTGAGAGAACTGGGGCTGTTCAGCAAGCAGAAGAGAAAGCTACAGGGAGACCATAGAGCTACATTTCAATATCTAAAGGGGACCTACAGGAAGGCTGGGGAGGGACTGTTTAGAAGGGATTGCAGTGACAGAATGAGGGGCAATGTTTTGAAACTGGAGCAGGGGAGATTTAGGTTGAGCATCAGGAAGAAGTTTTGCACAATGAGAGTGGTAAAATATTGGAAGAGGTTGCCCAGGGATGTGGTTGAGGCCCTGTCCCTGGAGACATTCAGGATCAGACTGGATGTGTCCCTGGGCAGCCTGATGTAGTTGGATGTGTCCCTGCTGAATGCAGTGGGGTTGGACAAGATGATCTTTGAAGGTCCCTTCCAACCCATTGAATCTGTGAATCTTTTCTGGTGAGCACCATCTCAGCTGGTCACTTTGATTTTAGTGATAGTTATTTGTAACCTATTGCTTTTTTCTTGTTAAATAGGACAAATTCTTTTGGATTTGAAACTAAACAAAGCAAAATACTCACTTTAGTTACTAATAACAGTATCTTTGATCTGTGATGTCCTTCTCTTTGGAAAGGAATCCACAGTGCTGGCTGCACTTTTGTAGACAGAAATTGGTTTTTTCCCTGGTGAAATGCAAATGTCCTGGGGTAGGGCATGGCAGGTTTTCATCAACATATGGCAATACTGTCAGGCCTAAGGGCAGGAGGGAAAGGCTAATACCATACCCTGGTGTGCAGGATGTAGTACCAAAACTGGAATGTAATTATTCAGGCAAAAGATGTCAGGGATTCTGGTTGACTGTCTTGCTGACAGTGTCAGAAATACATGTGATGTTATGAAACCCTTCCTAGGCAGCAGCAGTCTTTACTGTCACTGCATTTTTTAGACTACAGCTCTTTACCCTCAAGGTGAAATTTCCTTTGCTTAGCTGGTTGACCTTGCCACAATCTCAAGTCAAGCTTTTCATCTTCTGCAGTTCAAGAGTTACTTTTTCCCAGGTTTCTCTCTCTTTTTACAATTTATCAATGTTTTTTTCTTTCCCCTGTATTGCTTTGTGTCTTTTGTAAATGGAATACTGTTGTTGTCTTTTGCCTCTTTCTCATAACTCTAAACCTACTTACATGCTTTTACCTTGAAAGATGATCAGCTCAGCCTAACTTAGCATCCCTTGCAAGTATCATGAATACACTATCAGCTGACAGGCAGCTCAAGTACTTCAGGGTTTATTAGTTATACTTAATGGCAAGGCATGATGTAAAGCACTTAGAGATCCATGGTGACAGGGTATCTGTAGTAGGAAGGCTGGTATTGGCAAAGCTTATTTGCAGTGTTCTTACCTCCCTTTTCTGCTTCCCATTCTGCTACATTGTAGTTCATCATTGCAATTGTTTTAAAGGCAGCTCTGAAAGAGTTTTGACATAATGAGAGTATGTTGGGCCGTGATTCAGAACTAGGTGATTCTTTCAGTCCTGTGTTTTGCAGATTTTTCAGTCTAAATGTTTAACCTCATTTGAAGTTCTCCTCCAAGTAAATTTCTCATTTAATCTTTGTGACAAATCTGGTCAACAGTTGGTAGACATTGTTGTTAATTAGTGCTGCTGTCGATTCTGTGTCTGCTTCAGTCATATGTTTTGCAAAGTATTCTTTGTATAATGATGTGGGACTCAATAGCAAGCACATAAATAAGTATAGTCTGGATTCCCTCATGTAAAAGTGGGCAGGCTGAAACAAGCACAGAGAGAAACAGATCCAAGTAGTGCTTGGTTGAATATGGTGGTGGGCTCTGACACTCCTGTGGACTCCTTCCCATTGCAACTAGTGTGAGAGGGTCCTGAGGAGGGCAAAGTAAGGATGCTACAATACCCTGCTTTCACACCCTGTTTGGTAGGAGGTGTTTGGAGGAGCTAAGAACAATTGCCCCTTTAGCCCCCTGTCAATTCTTCATCCTCCATTGTGTTTCTGTCCATAAACCAGAAACCACAACTTTCAAATGTGTAAGATAAAGCATAAATTATTCCTGTTCTGGAAACTCTTAGAAGCTGTTGTTGGGCTGTGTGCTGGCAGGGGAGGGGAGCTAGTGAGAAATGTGATTCTGCTCAGTGGCAGTGCTTGCACAGAGGCAGAGGTGGTCTCTCCCTTTTCTGCAGAGGAATGGCAATAAACCCCTCAGCCCTGTTGTGCCAGTGGTAATAGGCACAGTCCTCTGATGGCAGCCTCCTGAGAGCCTTGCCTGGTAGATGCACATTAACAAATGCATCTGCTTTGCAGCACAGAAGTTGGGGGGGGAGCATGTGCTCCTGGGATAAATAAATAGGCAAAAATGAAAGTCTGGGTAGAATGCAAACAAGTTTACTGCAGCTAAAGGAAAAAAGAAAAGCTCCTAGTGCTATGTGCTTCCTTATGTCAGTTTTATTGTTTCTGTATAACCTAATCACCCATGACCGAGGCAAGGTTCCCGACAAGCTGTTAAACACCATTGGCGTTTGTGGCAGGAAGCATAACTAATGAGCAAAGCTGGAGGTAGTTGAGCTGTGCTCTGTTAATTGATATTTCACTCCTCAGCTATTTCTCCTTCAGTCTTTGTGTGACAGAAGGTCAAAGCAGATTTCCTCTCAGTTGTGGGTGAGGGCTCTTTGAGGGCAAATCCTTCATTGATGTGTGCACAGAGTGGCTGGTAAAGAAATGACACGTTGGGACAGAGTCAGCATATGAGAGTAACAGTCCTGAAGATAATTAGGGGTGCAGTATGGCCAGCCACATGGTAAGAGAGGAATCAGGCCTCAAAGAAATCACATGGTCTAAAACTGGTGGTTTGAACCTGCTTCTTGAGGGGGGTTGTGTGTATGGTGCTTGACGGAGTTTAAGTGGTTTCCCTAAGTAGGTGAAGTGTTGCCCTTCAGCTCTGCCCCAAGTGGCAGAATGTGGATTGCTGTGAATCCATTTGTCTCTCTTCATGCACAAATCCTCAGTTTTAATTTCCTGGAAAGGATAAGCAGTCTTTCTTCCTTCACCTTTTGAGGTGGTACATCTGTGTGCAAGGCCATGGCTTCTGCCTGGGAAAGCTCCAGCTCGTGATTACTGAAGAGTATTTGGGAGGAGGCAACTTACACCTTCTGGAAACACACAGAGCCTGTTCTCCATGCATCTTGTTGACTGTCAGAGAGCAAGGCTGAAATTAACTCTATTGATACATACATAAACATGTGTGTGAGGTAATAAATAATAAATACACCTGGGTGCTGGTGTCAGAGGATACAAAACCGGTTAGAAAACAGGTCCAGATTTCCACTTCCATAGCTGTTCTATGCAAGTAAGGCAAGATGAAGATACAGGGGGGTTTGACAGTCCATGCCTTGATGCTTGGATTATGTATTGTTTTCTGTCAGATAGAATTTCCAGAAATGACTACTAGGTGTCCTGGGCTGATGTTTTGGCCTTTCTTATTCTGCAGAGGAGCTTGAGGGGAAAACCTTGAAGTCTTTGTGAGAAGAGTATTAAGGACTGTTTAATAATAGTAAAATGTGACTTAGATCACCAGCAGGCATTCCTTGGCTCACTCTCTCTAACAAAAGGTCAAAGTTGTGCAGAAAGTTGCCTGAAGATGGTATAAAGACTCATAGTTAATGGACTGTGTGGTTTTGCTGCTTTCACAGATTGCATCAGGTTGGAAGGGACCCTCAAAGGTCATCTTGTCCAGCCCCCCTGCAGTCAGCAGGGACACATCCAACTGCATCAGGCTACCCAGGGCCACATCCAGTCTGACCTTGAATGTCTCCAGGGACAGGGCCTCAACCACTTTCCTGGGCAACCTGTTCCAGTATTTTACCACTCTCATTGTGCAGAACTTCCTCCTGATGCCCAACCTAAATCTCCTCTGTTCCAGTTTCAAAATATTGCCCCTCATCCTGTCACTGCAATCCCTTCTAAACAGTCCCTCCCCAGCCTTCCTGTAAGATGATGAAATGTAGCTCTAAGATCTCCTGGAGCCTTCTCTTCTCCAGGCAGAACAACCCCAGCTCTTTCAGTCTGTCTTCACAGGAGAGGTGCTCCAACCCTCTGATCACCTTTGTGCCCCTCCTCTGGACCTGCTTTAGTAGGTCCATATCTCTCTTGATATCTTTCTTTTTCGTTGGGGGCCCCAGAGCTGGACACAGTACTCCAGGTGAGGTCTCAGTAGAGCAGAGTGGCAGAATCCCCTCTTTCCATCTGCTGCCCATGCTGCTTTTGAGGCAGCCCAGGATGCCATTTGCCTTCTGGGCTGCAGCTGCCCATTGCTGACTCATTTCCAGCCTCTCACCCACCAGCACTGCAAGTCCTTTTCTGCAGGGTTCTCAATCTCATCATTCCCCAGCCTGGACTGGTGTCTAGGACTGCCCTGACCTAGGTGCAAGACCTTGCACTTTGTCTTACTGAACGTCATGAGATTCTCCTTAGCCCACCTCTCCAGCTTGTTCAGGTCCCTCTGGATGCCATCCTGTCCTTCAGTCTTTTCAGTCACACTGCTCAGCTTGGTATCATCTGCAAACTTGCTGAGGGTGCCTCAATCTCACTGTCAATGCCATTGATGAAGATGTTGAACAGCACTGGTCCCGATACAGACCCTTGAGGAACACTACTTGTCACCCATCTCCATCTGGACATCAAGCCATTGACCACTACCCTTTGAATGCAATCATCCAACCAATTTTTTAACCACTGGCCAGTGCATTCATCAAATCTGTATCTTGAGTAGTCACTCAACAGAGTTTTCATAGTACCACTTCTTTTTTTTTTGGTCCCTATTTTTTATTCTTTTTAAATGCAATTCTGTGTGCACAGATTGAAACAGTTCTGAATGCAACAACCTGCTGTGAGGTTTATTTGGATTTTAAAATGCATTGCAAATGTTCACAGAGCATGTGCAAATCAGGCACACTGTTATAAATAGCAGGAGATAGCAAAGGAGAGGGAGAATTTACATAGATCTGAGGCCAAACCACAGAATGAATGAAAGAATCAGGGGATTGCAGCTCCTTCTTCTTTCTTCTCACTGAGATAGATTCAACTTAGCTCTGTTAGTAACTTCTGTAGGCAAAATATGTGTAATATTATGTTTGGAACTAAATTTGAGATCCCAAAGGGTCCTACTGTGAATAAGGTCCTTGCTGATCTTGGTTGGGGTTGATTATTTTTTTTGTTTTCATCTTTTGTGGTTTGGGGAGTGTGGAAATTATTCTGTCTCTCCCTGTTCACTTATTATGGTGCTGTCTGCCCTTCAAACCAGTTTGTTGCATGCAATGGCTGTCTGCCTGCCAAGCTGTCTGACATTTGGGGTTTTTTGATTGTTATTTTCAGGATCCCACAAACCTGGATAAGTTCAATGTGTCAAACTTCTTTCATGTGAAGAACAACATAAAAGTAGTTGATCCAGGTAAGGATGAATTGAAGGAAGGCTGAGAAAGCACCAACCCAAATGCACAAATGTGATGAAATTGACACTGGATGGATCCCTCAGTGGCTATTGGTAACTTTGACAGCTTCTCGGAAGCACGAATAACTTGTTGAAACTGTCCCTGTCACATCAAAAGGTGTTCAGACATTTTGAAGCAAAGCCATGGCTCTTTGAGAAATCATTAACTGCCTCTCTTGAGTGTTGTGCAAACACGGCAAGCCTTCCATATCCTCTAGGAGCAGGTAGATGAAGGAGAAGTGAGGAGGTAAAATAATTTGCCCTAATGTCCATTAGCCTTGTACCAGAACCAAGGTGAGGAAACCTACATCTCATTGCCTGTCTGCTGGGATCTCTTCCATGTATATTGTCCATCCTTCTGTCTGGATGGCAGTGGACATCCTCCAAGCTAGAGATGGATTTCAGTTTTTCTAAAAGATTCCCCCAACATTATTTTAATAAGACAAAGAAATTATTTTTTTCTTCCTAGATAGTTATGAAATTTGCTTCTTAATTATTTTGGGGTGGTTGGTTTTTTTGGTAGCTAAGTGCTTAGTAATATCTGTTGATATTAAATTACTGAAGGAAAAACATTCTCTCCTTTGCCCCTGAGGTTTTCTTTAGCAGTGTTTCTAATGAGATCTAATTGCTGGTTATAAGCAGGTTGTGTTTTCCTGGCTCTTACTAGGCTCATTTGTTTTGTTTTGTTTTTTAAAGCTAGTATTTCTGCAAGCAAGCATCTCACCTGTTTACCCACTAAATTAAACTCAGAGATGGATTGTGTAAGTCAGCCAATAGTAGGCATATGAAGACAGAGAATAAGTGAATCTTGTAAAAACAAGCAACACCCCCCCCTTAATTTTAAAATAAAATAGTAAAATAAAACCAAATTGCAGTCCACCAGCCTTGTCCCCCTTTGAGAGAGGTGATTCTGATGGAGCAGGTCCAGAGGAAGGCCACAAAAATGATCAGGGGACTGGAACACCTCTGCTACAAGGACAGGCTGAGGGAGCTGGGGTTGTTCAGCCTGGACAAGAGGAGGCTCCAGGGAGTCCTTAGAGCAGCCTTCCAGTACCTGAAGGGGGCTACAAGAAGGCTGCAGAGGGACAGGTTGCAAAAGCCTGCAGTGATAGGATGAGGGGCAGTGGTTTGAAATAAGAGATAAGATTTAGATTGGATGTTAGGAACAAGTTCTTTACCATGAGGGTGGTAGAACACTGCAACAGTTTGCCCAGGTAGGTAATTGAGGCCCCATACTTGGAGACCTTCAAGGTGAGGCTCAACAAGGCTCTGAGCAACCTGATCTAGTGGAAGATGTCCCTGCTGACTGCAGGGGGGTTGGATCAGATGACCTTTGGAGGCCCCTTCCAACCCAAACCATTTTAGGATTCTATGATCTCATGTTGGGATTGTTGCATCACAAGCCAGGCCATTCAGTGAGGGGACAAAGGAGAGGAGTTCATTTTGTGCCCAACTGTATCTTGCTTTTATTCTGTAAAATCTTTACCAGACTTGCATGAATTTAAAGGATTTATGGTGGCTTTGATGAAATTTTTGCAGTAGTTGAAGTTTTTCTTCTTTTCTTTGTTGTACTTCACCATATTGCCATTTTTTGTGCTATATTTCAAGTTATGCTGTTGCTAGTGCTATACCTTAGCATTTGTTACTGTTTCTGCAGGAATGAATAAGGTACTAGACCTTTGCATTTAAGAAACTAGTAGAAAGAACATCTGGAAGGTTGTTGTAAACTTTAGAGATGTAATAAACTGAAGGAGAACAAAACAGAATTTTCCTTTTAACTCTGAATGATTTAACTTTGTTTTATCCAGATGAAGAAAAAGCAAAATTGGATCCCTCTTACTATTTGAAAAATACAAATGCAGAGACCCGGGAGACCTTACTGGAGCTTTACAAGGAATTCAAAGGTGATGATATTCTAGCAGCTACCATGAAGGCTCCTGAAAAGAAGAAAGTGGATAAGCTGAATGCAGTAAGTTGCCTTAATTTGTAGTTTGGCACTGACTGACTTCCTCAGGAATGATACTAGATGTTTTCCATCTTAGAGGCCATATTGCAGTACAAACAGACTCTGCTCCTTCTGTTTGCTGTTGTATGGAAATTTGTCATAGGTGAGAACATGAGAATCATTTTGGGATTCCTTAGAAATGCATTGGATGTGTCAGTGATTTTCTCTGTCTTAAATCATTGTAAAGGAGCCTAAACCTTCTAGAAATGGAGCACAATAGAAAGGAAGAATCTTTTTGATGTGGTTATGGTGTGTGTCTTGGAAGAACCCTTTTGTCCTGGGTTGCAATCTCTTGCTTTGAATTTGTTTATCATTGCTTCATGCAGTTGTTGGCAGAGAGAACACACCTTAAGGCCAGTGCAAGTGAATCATTTCTCATCTGGGCAAATACATAAATCATCCACAGCTGCTCCTTCTTTTTTTTTCCCACTGGAATTCAGGATTTTTAGTGGGATATTTTAAGGGCTATTTTTCCAGGTGCATGTTACTGTAGAGAAACAGTTCATCTGTGTCTAGGTTTTCTATGTCAAAGGCTGTTTGAAATGGGCAAGACAGAATATCTTTCATTTAATAATTATGGGATGTGTGTGTCTACATGCTTTGATTACACTTACATGAAAATGCAGAATGATGCAGCATATGGCTTTGAATGAGGTTTAGTGACAGACTGAGGAACATAGATGACCAAATAGAATTACATTTGCCTGTTTTTCAGGGCATCATAGTGTTAGAGGAAAACAAAAGCCGCTGGGAGAGAGAATAAAAAGATATGAGAGACAATGTGAGGCAAGCACTACATGTGTTGGAGGGTCAGATGGTCATCCTATGGATGAGTGTGCATGGATGCAATCTAACCTTGTAGACAGAGCATCAGCCTGACCTGTTTTCTTCACAGGCACTGCCCCAGAACCACTAACCAGATCTCCGAACTTATTAGAGCTCTGTAATTTGCTACAAAATCCATGTGTGAGGATCACGTTTCCTTTCTGCAGGAGAATCGCAAAGCTCAAAATAGACATCGGGAGCCAAGGGACAGTGCCTCTGCATGCAGAAGGGCCATGTGTGGGAGGGGAGGGTGGTTTGGTTTCCACCACAGCATCACTGTGGTTCACTGGATTTTCCTTCCACTTACTCAGCAACGTTGGAAGAATTTTACAGATGTCATGCCAGAAGTACTTCTTTCATGTCTCCACCTGCAGCTATACAAATAAAGTCCCATTATAGAATCCTTGCACAATAATGTATCAAACTGTATGCTCCTTGAACTCCCAAACTAGAGTTCCATCAGAGCACATGTTATAGGGAACAGATTGAGAATTATTGCTGCATCATACATTTAATTCTTTCTATAGGAGCTAGAGTGGAAAGTCTGCCTTCAGAGGGATGACATTTGTGTGTTTCTAGTGCTTATCTAGTATTTTTAGTAGATTAATTCTTAGATCTGATGTCTTTTTCTCCTTCTTTTCCTTTGCAAACAGGCTCACTATTCCACTGGAGCAGTAAGTGCTTCCTTCACCTCCACTGCCATGGTGCCTGAAACTACCCACGAAGCAGGTACCAGAATAACTTAGCCAGAAGCTCTTTATTTACTTGCCAGCTTTAAAGTGTGCTCCCTAGCACATGTACATTTATGAGGACTGAAGGAATGTATTGATAATTGGTCAGTACTGAAGCCATGGAAATGTATTCCCTGAGCAGATATACCCTTACTTTCCAGTGAGCTCATTCTGGAACTAATGGAGCAATTATGAATTAATTTCAGCTTTGAATGGCAGTTACTTACATTGAACTGAAATTAATGAGGTATTTTCTATGCCTGGGGACCAAAAAATGGGATATCCACTTATGTAAATTAGGAATGAAATACAATCTCCTCTTAAACAGCGTACAGAGTCTTTGCCACCCTTTTAGCTTCACCCAGTGTTGGTTAAAATGCCTGCAAATTTTGTGGTGATAACTTTGAATTTACTGGTTTTAGTATAATGAAGTTTTTCTTGCATTCTCCAGCCTAAACACAAATGTATAGGATTTATTTAATTTTAATACTGATTAAATAGCTGAGCAAAGCATATTCCAAGTTGAAGAGAAAGGTCCAGCTTTGGGCACTAGCATGTAGATGTCACATGCTTAGGCAAAAAATGAATACACTGCCACAACTGCACCTACCGTGTTCAGTTCCTTTACTTGGTGGTGGATTACAGTGATTTGCAGGTGACTCTGTGAGTGTTGAAAATATCTTAACTAACTGGACATTTTCACATAATGGAAGTGGGAAGTTGGTTTGACTTTCCATTAATGTCTCCAGTAACAGCTTCATTTGTTTTCAGAACTGGGCAGGTCCTCCTGTGTCAGCCGTTTGTGGTTGACTGATGAGTACCTGCTTGTTTTCCAAGTTTAACAAAAACCAATTTGGTTTCAAAGTAACATTTGTGATTGGTAGGCACTATTTGAAAATTACAGTTTGTAATGAATGCCTCTGTGACTTAAAAATATAGATGATATTGCTGGCTCTCAAGGATTTGGTGGTTTTCTCTAATGGAAAGTGTTACACAGACATTAATGTGAGGTTATCATAGATGAATTGTGGAGTATGGTCCCTGAAGATTTGGTGCCCCAGGGAAAGAGGTCAGAAAGAATATGGACCTGATGGAGCAGATCCAGAGGAGGGCCATGAAAACGATCAGGGGGTGGAGGACAGGCTGAGGGGAACTGGGCTTGTTCAGCCTGGAGAAGAGAAGGTTCCAGGGAGACCTAAGAGCAGCCTTCCTGAAGGGGGCCCTACAAGAAGGCTGCAGGGGGACTGTTTCCAAAGGCCTGTAGGGATAGGACAAGGGGCAGTGGTTTGAAATTAAAGAAGAGCTGATTTAGATTGGCTGTTAGGAACAAGTTATTTAGCATGAGGTTAGTGGAGCACTGACACAGGTTGCCCAGGGAGGTAGTTCAGGCCCTATCCCTGATAGCTCCAAGCTACCTAATGTAGTGGAGGATGTCCCTGCTGAGTGCAGGGGGGTTGGACTAGATGACCTTTGGAGGTTCCTTCCAGCCCAAACTATTCTAGGATTCTATGAAAACAGAATCTAGCAATTTGTTTTCTGATGATTTCTGAAGATTAAAGAGTTAGCTAATTATTGTCTTTTGCTTTGATACAGCTGCAATTGAAGAAGATGTTGTGAGATACAAATACGTGAAGAAGAAGGGCTATGTGCGACTTCACACTAATAAAGGAGATCTGAACCTGGAGCTGCACTGCGACATGGTATTGTGTGCCCCATAAAATCAGTCTCCTTAAACAACAAACAGAACAGGAGCTGGTAATGGAAATGTCCAAAGAAAGGAATAGTGTGTAGTTGAAAGAGATCAATAAGCAGCTGTCAGTTGTTTTGGTGCCTTTTCATTACATACACAGGGCTCCACTGTCAAATGCATTATATCATGTTATATATTATGCTACTCTATGTATACATCACAGAATGTTAGGGGTTAGAAGGGACCTCCAGAGATCATCCAGTCCAAAACCCCTGCCAGAGCAGGATCACCCATGGCAGACCACACAGGATCTCATCCAGGCAGGTTTTGAATATCTTCAGAGAAGGAGACTCCACAATCTTTCCAGGCAGCCTGCCCCAGGGCTCCATCACCCTCACCACAAAGAAGCGCCTCCTCATGTTGAGGTGGAACCTCCTGTGTTCTAGGTTGTATCCTTTGTCCCTTGCCTATCACTGTGCACCACCAAAAAGAACCTGGCGCCTTCATCCTGACACCCACCCCTCAGATATTTATATAGATCTTGCTAAGGTCTCTGTTCTCTGTGAGTAGTCCAGTACACTTTAGTGGACCCCTTACAATGTGTCAAGGTACATGTTTAGACTTCTGAAGGGTCAGGATTATAGTGACCCAAACAATGATAAGAAAAGTAGCGAGAAAGAAGAAGGGAGAACACAGAGAAGAAAGAACATCCCAAGGTTTCACAGCAGGTTACTGGCAGAACCAGGAAAAGAACCTCAGCAGAACCAAGAGCAGTCTATCAATCTGAGTACATGTAGTTAAGATCCCCAGAAGTAGTGAATTCCCTTCTAAATCCTGAGCTTTACAGGACAAAATGAAATTAAAGCCTTATAATAGGTTTTTACTTCATTTTTTAGCCTCAGTTTCTAAGGTTCAAGCTTTCAAACATCTTCGTGTTGCAATTAAGAGGAAGACATCCATTCTAAACCCCAACAGCCTCAGTTTTTTTATAGTCAGTACAGTCTGATTCTGGGGAAGTCTGTGACTCTTAAAATAATAAATGTGGCAAGAGTTATGCTAGACCAAGACCAGTGATGTCTGAGACATCACTGCTTGCCACTGTACTTGCTTGTTTATTTGTACAACCACATCTATAAAAGGAATAAAAAAAAAGGTTTTCAATATAAAAAGCCTAAACCTTCTGTTGTTCTCTGACATTTTTATCTCAGGGGGTTATAGGTCTGAAGGATTTAGGAAGTTGAAGTATGAGAAGAGGGATTTAAATGGTAACACTTCTGCTGGTTGTGACCCTCACAGAGTTTAAGGACAGTGGTGCTGGCTAGGAGCTGGAGTGCCTGGTATGAAATCCAGAGGTGCACTGGCAGAATGCATCCTTTTTAGCCTTGGAGAAAGAAAAAGGAGCAAACAGGGCAAGACTGCTGGCTTCCCCTTCTCTTCCTTTCTCTCACATGTGTAAGGAGCAAGATACGTGTAAACATCTCAAGCTGACCTATGGAAACCATATGAGAATCTCCACAGCAGCTGTCATGCCAGTGATTCTGTAGGTGCCTGTCAACCCTGCAGGTGTTTTCCATGCTCTTAAATAGTAACACTAGGTCATAAGGCAAAAAGCAGAGGATGTTAGTACAGCAATATTTGGGGGAAGAAGTAGAATGAGCAGATTGCCTTGATCATTTGGTTTGCCATATGTTCTCAAGTTGGCTCCTGAGAATGCAGGCTGACTGCAGCTATTCCTACCAGTGTGGGTGTTCTGGCCATATGTGACCAGTGCCACTCAGTCCTGAGGACCCTGTCTCAGTTGCCCATTATAAATTTCCTGCAATACTGTGTCCAGTTTTGGGCTCCCCAGTTCAAGAGAGACAGGGATCTACTAGAGACAGTCCGGTGAAGAGTTACAAGGATGATTGGGGAACTTGGACATCTCTGCTATGAGGAAAGACTGAGAGACCTGGGGCTGTTTAGTCTTAAGAGAAGAAGGCTGAGGGAGGACCTTATCAATGTCTATAAATATCTTAGGGGTGGGTGTCAAGATGAAGGTGCCAGGTTCTTTTTTGTGGTGCCCAGTGATATGACAAGGGACAAAGCGTACAAGCTAGAACACAGGAGGTGCCACCTCAAGGTGAGGAGACACTTCTTTGTGGTGAGGGTGATGGAGCTCTGGAGCAGGCTGCCCAGAAAGGTTGTGAAGTTGTCTTCTCCAGAGACATTCAAAACCTGCCTGGATGTGTTCCTGTGTGGTCTGCCATGGGTGATCCTGCTTTGGCAGGGGGGGTTGGACTAGGTGATGCCTGGAGGTCCCTTCTAACCCCTAACATTCTGTGATTCTGTATGATACCCATTGTGTTTCCTTTTCTCCAGATGAATTCCTACACACCTCCCATTCACACATACTGCTTCCCCCTGTGCACGTTGGAGGTGTGCACTGTTTTACACAGCCAGACCTGCTTGAACCCTGGCCTCTACCCATCTGTTTCTTTCATTTCTTGGTGTCAATTAAATCAGGATGAATTAAGCAGACCCTTGGCACTGCAGAGAGGAAAAAAGTATATATTTAGAATAAGTAGGAAAAACTTGCTGCTTGGAGGAGGTTTTGACAACATCCACTTCAGGTCACCAGCCTAGGTCTATTAAATCAGTTCATCCGGGAGGGACTTGGGTTTCTGCCTTTACTATATAAGGACTTTGTGCTTCTAACTTTGGGTTTCCTGTATTACACTGAGGTTAGGCACTTAAGGTAACTCAGTGCAAATAGACCAAACATGGAAGCATAGAATGGTTTGGGTTGGAAGGGACTTCCAAAGGTCATCTAGTCTAATGCCCCTGCAGTCAGCAGGGACATCCTCCACTAGATCAGGTTGCTCAGAGCCTCATCAAACCTGACCTTGAGTATCTCCAGGGATGGGGTCTCAGCTACCTCTGTGGGCAACCTGTTCCCAGTGTCCCACCACCCTCAAGGTAAAGAACTTGTTGCTAACATCCAATCTAAATCTGCTTTTCTCTAATTTCAAACCATTGCCCCTCATCCTATCACTCCTGGCCTTTGTAAACAGTCCCTCTGTAGCCTTCTTTTGGCCCCCTTCAGGTACATCTTTGGAAGGAAGGAGAGGTTACCTATGAAATGTTTAAGGATGTTGCTAGGTCATGTAGGAAAAAGAGAGGCAAAAGCCCATTTAGAGCTTAGACTGGCCTCTTGTGTGAAGAACAAAAAATCCTTTTATAAATATATTAATGGTAAAAGGAGGGGCAAGGACAAGCTCCACTCCTTAGTGGACATGGAGGGGAATATTGTAACTAAAGATGAGGAAAAGGTTGAGGTACTTAACACCTTCTTTGCCTCAATTTTTAATAGCAAGATAGGGTGTCTTCCAGACAGCTGGCCTCCTGAGCTGGCAGATGGAGTCAGGGAGCAGTGTAATCCAGGAGGAAGTAGTTAGAGACCTGCTTAGCCACTTGGATCCCCACAAGTCCATGGGACCTGAGGAGATCCATTCTAGGGCACATGAGTTTGCCAAGCCGCTCTCCATCATTTACCACCATTCCTGGCTCACTGGAGAGGTCCCAGATGACTGGAAGCTGGTCAACGCGATGCCCATCCACAAGAAGGGCCAGAAAGAGGAACCAGGGAATTACAGGCCTCTCAGCCTGACCTCAGTGCCAGGCAAGATTATGGAACAGGTCATCTTGAGTGCAATCACACAGCACTTACAGGATGGCCAAGGGATCAGCAGGAGCAGGGAGGTCATTCTGCCCCTGTACTCTGCACTGGTTAAGCCACACCTTGAGTCCTGTGTCCAGTTCTGGGCCCCTCAGTTTAGGAAACACGTTGAGTTGCTGGAATCTGTCCAGAGAAGGGCAACAAAGCTGGTGAGGGGTTTGGAGCACAAGCCCTATGAGGAGAGGCTGAGGGAGCTGGGGTTGCTTAGCCTGGAGAAGAGGAGGCTCATGGGAGACCTCATTGCTCTCTACAACTACCTGAAGGGAGGTTGTAGACAGGCAGGGGCTGGTCTCTTCTCCCAGGCAACCAGCACCAGGACAAGAGGACACAGTCTCAAGCTGCAGCAGGGAAGGTTTAGGCTGGATGTTAGGAAGAAATTCTTCCCAGAAAGAGTGATTGGCCATTGGAATGGGCTGCCTGGGGAGGTGGTGGAGTCACCATCACTGGAGGTGTTCAGGAGGAGACTTGATGGGGTGCTTGGTTGCATGGTTTAGTTGATTAGATGGTGTTGGGTGATAGGTTGGACTTGATGACCTCGAAGGTCTTTTCCAACCTGGTTAATTCCATTCTACTCTACTCCATTCTACTTTACTGGCAGGCCACTCTTAGGTCTCCCTGAAGGCTTCTCCAGGCTGAACAACCTCAGCTTATCCTTACAAACATCTAACACACAGATCAGCTGCAGTGGATGTATTGAGACAGGCACAAAAAAAAGGAGAAATGCCAAAATGAAGCCTTTCTAAACACATCCAGCTCACCCTGCTTGTGAATATGTACATCAATAGTCTTAATTAATCACATACCAAGTTTTTTATCAGCTCTTGTGGTTTATCCAGTGCACAGGTTGAGCCAATTCTGCTTGATACTTGAAGCTGTGAAAGGGTTTATATGCAGGATTTGGTTTTCCTGAAAAAGTGTGTACAATCTGGGAAAGGTCCTTAAATGCAGTCAGGGGGCCTGGATTCTGTCATAATGCTTGCCAAAAAATGTTGGTGCCTGACTTTTCTAACATATTTTTCATGGGTATTACCTCAGCATTTCAGAAAGAAAGGGAGAAAAAAATTTAGCTCAAAGTACTGTGTTTGTGCACACTGGGATCAGCAGCAAAATTGGGACCTCTGGACTCAACATACAGCTCTGTGCTGCTTGAGCCACTGAGAGTAAATAACAGTATTAGGTGGTCATTGCTGTTTGAATTCAGACAAAATGTGTGTGATTGGGAGAATTCATCCTTCTGCTCTCTCAAGTGGTGCAACTACAGGAGCAAGTGAATGGTTTATAAGCCACATTAGAGTGGTGCTTAGCTTCTCTTTTTAGAGACTGGGCACAGCCTGCCCACTTGTTGTCTTGGCCTGACTACAGGCTCCTTTTTTTAGTTGCTGAGTGATATTCTGTGCTCTGGTTATCATGGAAGCCACCCATAGCAGTGGTTGTATTTACACAGGACTGCAAATACATGATTGTGAAATGCTTTAGGAAGTTTGAGGATGAAGTTGCTATATAAATGTGACAAATGAGTACCTGTGTCCGGAGGTAGGACTTGGAACATTCAAATTACCTTTTAAAATAGCCCTGTGGCTTAGGTTTCAATGCACACTTTGAGGTGTCTATTTCTTGCTGAAGTGGACAACAGCAAGTGCCATACTTGCTGTCTCAGAGTGTTTGTCTACTGTGTCAATTGTATTTTCATGCTTATGGACTGTATTTGAGCAAAATATTCTTGCAGTTGTGCTCTCAGCAGTCGGCTTCTGAAGTCTACCCAGTATTCAGCACCCGCCTTGGGTTCTTACTGCCTCTTCCTTCACAGCTCTTTGGGCTCCCTTTCTTTTCCCTCTTTTCTGAGAGCTATCTGGCAGCATGGATTGTTTGGTCCATATGTGACTTTTTTATTTAGAAATAAATCTAGAGATCTTCATATACTAATACTTTAAGGTGCCAATCAATGAGATTGATAGTGATGAGAATTTTTTTTTTTCCCCCACACCAAAAACCTAATCAAGAAATGTTTTGTATTGATCTAGGGCAGGAAATCAGCACTGCAATGTGATTGAAGTCATCAGTTACTTTGTGACAGAATTCAGAAGCAGAGCATGAAATAGGGCTAGAATCCAGGTACTTTCTGTGTTTGAAATCACTTGTTCAGAGCACCAGAAAACTTCACTTGGGTTTCAGAAAGATGATGTGTGACTTAAGTCACTGACCTAAGAAAAAGCAATAAAAAGAGTTTAGAAGATAAACTGGAATATTTTTTTTTTCCTCCCTTTTGAGTGTGTGCCTCAAATGAGCAAAGGTGCACCACTGCTGTCTCCACATCAGAGTGCTGTGCCTAGTGCTCTGTCTTGCCATTTGTTTTTCTCCCAGTCTTCTTACTCAGATACAGTATGTTCCTCCTGATGGGGACTAATCAGATGGCCATTTGTTAGGGACATTTTCCAGGAAGCTGACTTCAGCTGGGCAGAAGCCTCAATTGTTGTATACACTAATTGGAAACAAATTTTTTGTAACATTCTGGCAGTACAGAGACTTAACAGCATCCAACAAGTGTTATTCCTTCAGCTCTAGTCTAATGCATTGCCAAACAAATAAAAAAGAGAAATAACTGATGAAAGGCAATGAATGTCACTGGCTTTCAGTGGTTTAGGCACTATGATTTTCCCACTCTCTTCCAGTTGTTTTAGCTGCTTTAATCAGGATGTTGCAGGGAACAACTGCCAGCATCATCATAGAATAGCTCAAGTTGGAAGGGACCTTGGAGATCATCTACTCCAACTTCCCCACCATGGGGCAGGGACAGCTCTCAACTAGACTTGGCTGCTCCCTTGAGGCCTTGAGCACCCCTAGGGAGGAGGCATCCACAACCTCCCTGGGCAGCCTATTCCAGAGTCTTACCACTCTTGTACTGAAGAACTCCTTTCTAAGATCCAGTCTGGCCCTGCTCTCTCCTGGCTTCAAACCATTCCCCCTTGTCCTATTGCTAGATACCCTCATGAAGAGTCCCTCTGCAGCCTTCCTGTAGGATCCCTTCAGGATTGGAAAACAGCTTTAAGGTCTCCCCTGGAGTCTTCTCTTCTTTAGGCAGAACAACCCAGTCCATGTGTATTCTAATCTACTAGTGATGCAGTTGCACCTTGTAGTGGAACAGCTTCCTAAGGCAGGGTACAGGCTTTACCTTGTGCATAAAGTCAAACTAACTTGGAGGTGGAAGTGCAAAAGCAGTGTGGTGCAATTGTTAAAGTGGAGAACTAGGAGCTGGTAAACCTTTGCCGTGAACTTGCTGTAGCTGTGTCGTTTGGTTACAGGTTTTTTAAGTCAGTGGCATCCCATTTTTGCTTTCATAATGAGCAGTAAATGTTGGCATCATTCTGAATTCCCAGGCAGTAACATGTTTCAAAGATGCCTGATTGCTGGAGTGCAGCTATGCAAATAACCTAGGCTGCCTGTTGGAAACAGCAGCCCTGCCTAAGAGTAGACAGTAGCAGACTCCTTGTCTCTGTACCTGTGAAAGGGAATAAACATTCTTGCCTTCGCCTCTAGGTTGCTTTGAAGCTTTCTTGTTTAGTGCTTGTGCTTTATTGTGGCATGGAAATGCATGACTTGTTAAAAAAAATATATAAACATAAAACCAGACCACAACAGCCTGTCAAAATGATCCACAGGTAGTTTGGTGTGCTTCTCACATCTCTCTTTTGTGAGTTCTCATACAAGTGGTCACTCTTGATCTGGTGGTAAAAGACATGCCCATAGCGGCAGCTGAGTGCTGATCTGTACCTGTCATGGCAGTTTGTGTAAACTCACCTGTCTCTCAGGTTTTATAAGGTCTGAGGGCAAGTTGGCATAACAAAGAAGAATGTGAGATGGATTTCAAAGCTCCATCCAGCACTCCAGAAATGCTCTTTGAGGTTTTAAGACCTGACAAACTGTGCTTAACAATGATGTCTTGACATAACTATCTGAAGAAGTCATTATTTTACAAATACTGCTGTTTTAATCTTTTGAGGCCCTCTGACCTGTTAAATATGCCTGTGATCTATGAATGTGCAATCCAGCCCCTCTTCTTTGAAATCATTTCTCCTTTTGTGTGAGGGACTATTCTGAAGATCAGAAGCCTGTAAACTTCTAATCCATTTTCAGTGGGAAAGAAGTGAGTTGCTGAAAAAAAATATCTTTTGACCTCCTGGCCTGATAAGATACCCCAGGCTTTCTGAATCCCTCATGTTCTCTCTTACTTAAGCATCCATTCTGTCAGGGTCATTATGGCACTGTATGGCAGATAACTGGCTGATGTCTTACCAGGGTCTCTGTTGACTCAGTATTGTGGTTGTGGAGATCAAGAACTTGATCCTGATATGGTTGCAAATGACTTAGTACATTATCATTTTTTTTTTCATTGAAACAGAGCACTGTAGGAATAGTTGCAGCTTCTAACTTTGAAAGTTCTTCTCAAAAGAAACTAAAAAAATCCATGCAGTGGTTTGAGCCTTAACTGGGAGTTAAGAGCTCAGATGGGGGCAAGGCTGAGAATCTCTCCCCCGCTCCCCCCCTCCTCCCTCCCAACAGAGAAGGGAAAAAAAGGAAATGGAAGGAGCAAATCCACCAAGAAATAATTTGGAGTCAGCTTGGAAGTAGAGAGGTAAAGAGTTTTCTTCAAACTATATATATATATATATATATGTAAAACAATAACAGGTAAGGTTCACATGAGCAAGGAACAAGGATGGGGGGGGAGGGGGTGGGAAACAAGAATACAAAACCAGTCTCTCTCTGAAGAGCTGTGGAGGCAGCAAGGAGAAGGATCAGGCCCAACCATGTGGCAGAGGAGCAGGAAGGCAGCTGCAGTAGCTCTCCTCCAGGAGAGGCAGGAGCCAAAAAGGAGAGCTAATGGCTGCAATGTCCTCCCTTTTATACCCTAGCTGGGCAGGGAGCCGGGAGTGGAACAGACTCAGTTTCCCAGGGGAAAACGCCCTGCAGGGAGGGCGAAGCACTCACAAGCCCTCCACCCTGTTTTCAGGATGGGCATTAACCCACCACAACCCAAAACTTGTCTTTTTCCAGGAGGAGAACAGCTGGATACAAATGTTTGTTATTTCTTGGTGTGCTTTTTCCTCAAGGTGCTGCAATGGCACTATTGCTCTTCTTCGTGGTTGGCAGTGGAATGGCTCTGCACAGCCATATTGACTGACAGGTCACTTCTAGGTTGTTCTGAAGCCAATAGCTTAAGTATTTTTAATTTGGGGGGCAATGCAGCCATGTTTGAGAAAGAAGAAACTTGTTGATGAGGGAAATGCCTCATCTGGATGCTGCTATTGTGTGCTTGTCCTCAGTGCCCTTTTGCAGCAGTGAAGGGGGTAGTGGAAGTCCTTAATGTTCCCCACTGCTCATGCCTGAATGGGACATTCAGTGTGGGGTTGAGAAAGGTTCAGCTACCTCTCTGTGTACCTGTCCCTGTACTGTGGGGCTTGCTGCCCTTGTCCATCTCTGCATGGCTTCCTGGCAGCCTTTGGGTTAGGGTAATTGGTGGGAAGGCTTTTTGCACATTTGGACCTTTCTACCTCTCCAGCCTCTGACAAGCTGTATCTGGGATTTGAATCAATTGTTATTGGATTGTGTCACTTGTTTAGGTGACATTTGACAGTGGAGGCATCCTATATCAGCTGTGTCTGCCACTTAGGGATCCCAAACCAGAGGATGAGGGGGGTGGTTTGAAGTTACACAGCTGCCGCTCTTCATCTTTCTCTGACGTGTTTATACCTTGGCTCCTCTGATGAGAGCAGGATGACCTTGGGAGGCTGACAGCTACCAGAGCTTTGCTGTTTAGTGTGGAAGTGGTTACAGTTTGCATCTTCTGAGAAGGTAGGATTTACGTGCAGTCAGTTGCAGACTGACAAAATGCCAGGAAGCCATCCTGGAATCTGGGATACTCTTTAAGTTTTACAGCTGCTAGAGGTTGCTCAGGCAGCTAAAGTTGCATCTTCATTTATACTGTACCCACTGGTGCTGTGTTGTCCTTGCTGCTCCATCCTCATCAGCACCCAGCCCTGCATTGCACTGTCTGACAAACTCCTCAACCCTCCTGTGACTGACAAATTTGAGGGAGAGGAGAGAGCTGTTTTCTCCCACTGTAATAAATAAACAATAGAGGAAAAGTCATGACTGTGGCTAGGGAGGATGACTCTGGAGAGTTAATAGTTAACACTGACAGATTAGATGCCTTGTTTAACTTGAGTTGTGCTCAGCTAAACTGATTGATTGTCCCTATATTTGCAACCAAAAAAAAAAGTGAAAAATAAAACTGGAGTATGTCATTTGTTATTGGCAGCTTATCTAAGCTGAACATCTTGCTCAGGCTTTGAAAAAGCTTTGGTTTAGCATCTTTAATGTCAGTACTGTGGAAGAAATGCCTTTGAAAAGTGAAATTTAGCTCTCTGCTAGAAATCTTTGCTAAACAGCTAATTAAATTATAGTGGGTTTCTGTGCAATGAGAATGCAATAATTCTGCTCTGTGTTCTAAGCAGCTCTGAAGCTTTGAAGTAGCAATACAGGCAAATGTTTGCTATCAAGTCAACAGTCTTTTACCTGAGGCATAGGTTGCTCATTCTGATTCTTTTTTAAGAGTCTGGTCAAGTGTTTTACCCCAAAATGCTGATTCTTTTCTCTCTCCCAGTGCTCACTGACTGAAACTGTGCTCTTCTGATCATAGATCTCAAACTGACCCCAGCATATTTGAGAGTGGTGTCCCTTCTATGAACTGTGTCTTTTCTGAACTGAACCATCATAGGCAGCTGCTCTTTGCCACCAGAACCTGTCACTGGCTCACCCCTTCTGGCATATAGGGGAACTGTTATCAGGAAAGTGGAGCTGGCAGGGGGTGATGTTCAGGTCTATAGTAAATGTTTCTCCTGTAGGAAATGTCCTAGGCTTCCCACAGTGAAATTCTCCCCATGCTTTTGCAGTGAGCTTTGTGAAGTTTGGAATTTTCTTGGCCCTTTTTGCTCTGAAACAAATGGAGTGTGCTCCTAGTCAATTAGTGCACAGTGAAGCAGGTAGCTCAAATCCCCTTCCAATACAGTATAGTGCACAGAAATACACTAGAAACATTCATATGTCAACATATGTCCAGTTTCTTTCCATGACTCAGTGGAGGGAACAGATATTAGCACCTAATACATGGTGATTCCTGAAACCACTCCATGCCACTTGCCTCTGACTAAGCCCTAAATCAAAGCTTTTCTTAGGACATCTTCTTTCCTGTGGGACTGCAGATTGAAAGGGATGGGAAGAACAGAGCTTAAACCTTATCAAATGACCTCTTTATAGGCTCATGTATTAGAAGAGTTGCTAGAATGAACAATTACAAGAGTGAAAAAGCTCTATGTACAAAAAAAAAAGGTATGTAAATGAGGTATGTAAATGGACTAAAGCAAAGCAAAATCCACCAAATCTGTGTTAAAAAGATTGCAGGCATCATCTGTAGCTTTCAAAATATCCATCACTAGTTGTGCCTCTTAACAGTGGGATTCTGGCATTTGTGTGATAAGAGGAAGGCTACAGAATGCCATTTTAATTTGTGGGGAAGGAGCTTTCCATGATTTCAGATTATCTTTGCTTTGAAACATAGGGTTAATGAGCACATATCAAGGCTGCGCTGTTTAGTGCATCTACTACAGTTCATCCAATTTAGAGAGAGAAAAAGAAATGAAAGGGAAATGGAATTAACACAAGGAAATTATACAGACATGTGAATGACAGCTTCTGAATGCTTAGTGTGAAATTTCTCTTCAAGGTTCATGCAGATCCCCCAGGGATGGAGCATTTTGAAATGATTAGCTCTTCACATTGTAAAGCCTTCTTCCTTGCCGTCATGGCAACGACTCTTTTCCCATCTCCTGTACCTTGGCAACAGGAGTGCCACAGGTTTTTCATCTACCTCTGGGTGGCTTTTCAGCTGCCCAATACAAATGCTGAGTTAACTTTTACAACCATAATGACCCATTTTAACTGATGAGAAAGGAGAGCTGCAAGCTGAGAAATCAGATGGTGACCTGGCTTAATTAGTCTTACCTCTCAGGTCTCAGGGTGCAGCAAGAGAGATGAATTTTCACTGGATTGGAGCCACCATTTCTGGCAAAATGAAACTAAAATTGGCTGAGTTAATGCTTAGAAATGGAACAAAACAAAATCTGCATTTCTCCTTGAACTTTATAGTCAGGGTTTTTTTCCCATTTTGTTTTGATTTTCTAAACTGTATGTGGCTTTCTTCAGTGATCCCTGCAACCATGATTTCACAATCAGTCTCTGAGAATCATAGAATGGCTTAGGTTGAAAGGGACCTTAGAGCTCATCTACTCCAGCCTCCCCACCATGGGCAGGGACACCTCTCAACTAGGCTTGGCTGCTGAAGGCCTCATCCAACCTGGCCCTTAACACCCCCAGGGAGGAGGCATCCACAGCCTTCCTGGGTAGCCTAATTCAAAGTCTCACTACCCTCATACTGAAGAGCTTCTTAAGGTCCATTCTGACCCTACTCTTCCTCAGCTTCAAACCATTCGTGCTTATCCTACTGCTAGACACCCTTATGAAAATTCTGCAGCCTTCCTGTAGAATCCCTTCAGGTATGGCAAGGCAGCCATAAGGTCCCCTGTTGTGTTTGCATGGGCGTTCCAAGTGGCAATCTCTCTTCAATTCTGGAGTTTGTTTGGGCCTAGTAGCCTGAGTGCCACCAGGGCTGGTATTGCCATGTAGACTTACCTACTAAGTGTGTTAGCTAAACATAAAGAGAAACCATTGCCCTATTAAATATGCATGTCTCTGAGTCAAGCAAAGCATTTGTGCCATCTTCTGGGATGTAGACCTCTCCTGGATTCCTGTCTCAAGCTGTTTATTAAAATTTTACCACTTGCCTTGGGTGTGAATTTTCAGCAGTTGAAAGACAGTTATCTGGCGTCTACAAAATAAATAAGGAGCATAATTGGAGTTGGAGACTCATTTTTGGTATAAATAAGGCTGTATTTATTTGTTTATTTTACTGTTTGTAATTGGGAGAGGAAAGTGGTTTAAGTTGAAGGACGTCATACAGAGACACTGTTCATTTAAATGGTCCCAACTTGTCTGAGGAAAAGGAGGATTTGTCAGGCCTGTCCTACCACACTCTTTGGAGATGAAAGCCTTGCCCAATTTTTAAGTTTGACTTCTCAGGACTGTCATTGCACCCCCCTGAAAAGATACTGCAGCAGATTTGTGCCTGTTGATTGTGGGGAGCTTGGACTGGATGACCTTTGGAGGTCCCTTCTGGCCTGGACCGTTGTATGTTTTAAAGCAGAACCTTTGTTCTTGTTGGTGGCTTTCAGATCAACACTTTAACAAATTAAGTGGCATTTTCCTCATAGTCAGCAGATTAAAATAATTTAAATCATTTCCTGTTTAATGAATAAAGGGGAGAAAGTCAGCTGCTGCTGTTGAGGTCAGTTTGAGACAAGAACAGCCAGAAGTAAAAAGAGAGCCTGGATCCCATTGTCAGTAGTGAGGCAACAAGAAACTGGTGGTGCCTTCTGCACTTTGCATTTCCAGGGGCCTTGACCTTCCCCTCCTCCTTCAGAAATGGTGTGAGGCAAAAGGTGTTAAGGGAGTTTCAGAAGGAGTAGACAGCTTTACATTCCAAGACTTGGAGTCTGACATCTCCCACAAGATCTTACACTCAAATAGCAGTCAGGTTTGTTTATATTTATTTCTCATCAGCCTTTGTAGTTGTAACAAAGACTTCAAAGACTGCCCTTGTTTGTGTGGTCAGCACAGAATGTAACTTCATGATGAGGACCTGCACCTTCCCCACGAACCTCCAGCCTTTTTGCTCTACTTTGGACAGGATACTGCTCTGAAAGGTCCCTGAAATGTGTTTGGCAGTGTGAGATTTGGCAAGAACTTCAACTATTTTGACTAGATCAGATAATCTGAGACAGAGATTCTAGATCATAGAATCACAGACAGGTCCAGGAAGGGCCCTCCAAAGCTCCTCCAGTCCAACCTCCCCGCAGTCAGCAGGGGCATTGCCAGCTAGCCCAGGTTGCCCAGGGCCTCGCCAAGCCTCTCCTTGAATATCTCCAGGGAAGGAGCCTCAACCACCTCCCTGGGCAACCTCTTCCAATGTTCCACCACCCTCATAATTAGGAACTTCTTCCTGATATCCAATCTAAATCTGCCTTTCTCTAGTTTGAAGCCATCACCCCTCATCCTGTCACCGCAGGCCTTTGTAAAGAGTCTCTCTGCATGCTTCCTGTAGGCCCCTTTCAGATACTGGAAGGCTGCTTTAAGGTCTCCCCAGAGCCTTCCCCAGGCTGAACACCCCCAGCTCCCTCAGCCTGTTCTCATAGCAGAGGTGCTTCAACCCCCTGATCATTTTTATGGCCCCTCCCTGGGCCCTCTCCATCAGGTCCATGTCCTTCCTATATTGAGGGCTCTAGACCTGGATGCAGTAGTCCAGGTGAGCTCTCACCAGAGCAAAGTGGCAGAATCACCTCTCTGGATCTGCTGGCAACACATCTTTTGATGCAGCTGAAGATGTGATTGGCTTTGTGGGCTGCAAGCTCACACTGCCTGCTCATGTCCAGCTTCTCATCCATCAGCACCCCCAAGTCCTTTTCCTCAGGGCTGCTGTCTCCTTCTCCCCCAGAATGCATTGATTGTGAGGATTGTTCCAGCCCAGGTGCAGAACCTTGCACTTCCTCTCGTTGAACTTCATGAGATTCACCTGGGCCTACCTCTGCAGCTTGTCCTGGTCCCTCTGGATGACGTCCCAGATCAGCTGCATGGTTGAAACTAGCGTTTATTACTGATTGAATGCACACCTTTTTATTTGTGTCTAAAAAAAGCCCTATGAAAGGTAAGGGTAATGTTGCTAAGGAGCTGTTTACCTGCCAAATGTATCTGTCTGATGCATGAGGTGACCATGGGAACCAATTTGGTGGCAATTATTTAAAGAAAACCTTGCAGTGATATTATTATTTCACGTAGACTAAACATTTCTGCAGTTGCATTTGACAACAAGCTTGTTTCTGGGAAAAAGGAATAACAAGTAGAGAGCCATTTAGAGGAAAGGGTCAGCAGAAGTCCTGCATAAAAAATACATGACTAGAGCAAGGTTTTTTGATGTATATTTTACAAATTGTGTTTTGAAAATAGAGAGGAAAGCTGCACTGGGTGATCAGCTCTGGTTTGGAATGTATTCCTAGGGGGCTCAGTCTTTTGCCTGATTTCATTTTTCTTTAAAAATTAATTACAGGCTGCTGTATTCCCCCCCGAGAACATATTAACTATGTCTCTCTCTCCAAAGAGTCCTTGGCTCTCAGGAGATAAAGTGCCTTGGGCTATAAACTGCTGATTATATTTCCAATTTGTAAAGAACTTTTTTTAACTCATTTTTATCCTGACTGACATTTTTCATGGGTGGTAACCGATAGCACTGCGTTGGGATGAAGGCTGTTAGGGTGTTGTCACAGAATGTTAGGGGTTGGAAGGGGCCTCAAAAGATCATCCAGTCCACCCCACACACACACCAGACCAGGATCACCTAGGGCAGGTCACACAGGAACACATCCAGGCAGGTTTTGAATATCTCCAGAGAAGGAAGTTCCACAACCTCTCTGGGCAGCCTGCTCCAGGGCTGTGGCACCCTTGCAGTGAAAAAGTTTTTCCTTATATTACTATGGCACCTCCTCTGTTCCAGCTTGTACCCATTGCCCTTTTGTCTGGACATCACTGAGCAGAGCCTGGCTCCATCCTGCTGCCCTGCACATCTTCATCAATATGGATGAGGGCATCCCTCAGGCTCTTCTGCTCCAAGCTAAAGAGCCCCAGCTCCCTCAGCCTGTCCTCACAGGGAGATGTTCCACTCCCCTCAGCATCTTTGTGGCTCTGTGCTGAACTCTCTCAAGCAGTTCCCTGAGGTCCTTCTTGAACATTTAAAGAAAATTTGTCAATTATTCTATAAAATGGAAACTGTAGGAAAACCTCCTATTGCTTGAAACAACTTTCATGGAAGATATTTACTTACTAGTTGTCCTCGGTGTGCTACCAAAATACATTTCCCAGTGGCATTCCACCATAAAACCATTCTGGTACCATTGCCATTTTAACTCAGTAATGAATTACATAGGAAAGCTGAGATCATAGAATCATTCAGACTGAAAAAGAGCCTTGAGACCATCAGGTCCAACATTAACCCTACTCTGCCAAGTTCACTGCTAAACCGTATCACTAAGCACCACATCTAAATGACCTTTAAACACATCCAGGGATGGTGACTCAACCACCTCCCTGGGCAGCCTGTTCTAATGCTTGATCACTCTTTCAGAAATAGCTGGGATAATATTGCATTAGAATTTGTTTATTTTCCCAGTTATGGCCCAGCTGACAACTGTCATCTCTGTGTAAAGTAATTAAGAAGGGATCATTATAAAGAATTTATCATGGCAGGTTGAATTTGTTTGGCTAATTAAGAGACATTTCAGTGTGAGTAAAGAAGGGTGAGAATAATTGCGTTTCAGATGAGAAAACACAGAGAAGTGAAGTTCTGTATGGATCTGGTTTTAAAGAGAGACAGATTGTGTCATCCTTTGATGAGCCTCATCAGGTTTGCCTTACCTTATTTTTTGGGGGGTACTTTTAAGTCACTTCAGGTTGCATGGCTCAGTCTCACTCTGTCTCTGCAGCTCTCAGACCAAGAATGATGTCATAGCAATGCAAAGTGAATCAGTCTCTTTCAGAAAGAGGCTTTAAGTCTTGTGTGTGTT
The DNA here is from genome assembly GCF_026170545.1 of Melanerpes formicivorus. NCBI lineage: Eukaryota > Metazoa > Chordata > Aves > Piciformes > Picidae > Melanerpes > Melanerpes formicivorus. The sequence goes on along the minus strand of NW_027142388.1, from coordinate 2,341,370 downwards.
CGTTTACAGGCATCGTGACTCATGCTGGGGCTTTACATCCAAGCACATACAACAATAAGGATATTTTTCAAGGCCTGTAACAACTCAGATTAGTTAGATATCTTCCTTTGTAAGACTGCAGTACATTCATGCACACAATGCACAGTGGGGCTGGAAAGCATGGCCAAGTCTAAGAAATAGGCTGGGTTTGTGTTTACACAACTGAAGGTTCATTAAGTAGATGTAGATTTTTGAAAACAGATTGTCTTTTTATTTTTCCTGTGGTCTAGGGAGTTGTAGGGTCTGTCTCATTTTTAGTGCCAACTGGTGAAGAGGACCAAATACTTCTCTCCTGGTTAGCTTCAATGTGCTCTCTTTGAAGTGGTGGAACAGAGAAGCCAGGTTCTTTCTTATTCACAGAATCACAGAATGGTCTGGGCTGGAAGGGACCTCCAAAGGTTATCTAGTCCAACCCCCCCTCTGCAGTCAGCAGGGACTAGAGCAGGTTACCCAGAGCCTCGTCGAGCCTTACCTTCTCCCTGGGCAACCTGTTCCAGTGTTCCACCACCCTCATAGTAAAGAACTGATATCCAATCTAAATCTACCCTTCTCTAGTTTGAAGCCATTGCCCCTCGTCCTGTCACCACAGACCTTTGTGAACAATCTCTCTGCATCCTTCTTGTAGGCCCCTTTCAGGTACTGGAAGGCTGCTTTAAGGTCTCCCCAGAGCCTTCCCCAGGCTGAGCACCCCCAGCTCCCTCAGCCTGTCCTCATAGCAGAGGTGCTTCAACCTCTGATCATTTTTATGGCCCCTCCTTGGGCCCTCTCCATCAGGTCCATGTCCTTCCTATATTGAGGGCTCTAGACCTGAATGCAGTAGTCCAGGTGAGCTCTCACCAGAGCAGAGTAAAGAGGCAGAATCACCTCTCTGGATCTGCTGGCAATGCATCTGGGAAATTAACTTCTTTCAGGGCTTCGAGTCCACCTTTGGGACAGGATTATGATGCATGACAATAAGTTACCAAAAGGTCTCTGAGACTGCCTGCTTTCACTGGGAGGTCATGTTATCTGAGTTAGTGTTCAGCACTTCCTTTTGCTAACTGGAAGAGCTGGGTTTAATTTGTTTAACACTCTGTGTGTCTTTCCAGTATACTTTCAAAGAGCTGGTTGGAGGTTTTTTCTGTAGACAGAAAATCATTCCTCCTCAACTTTATGATAGGTTCTTTGTAAGGCATAAATGAAAAGTGGTTGTTGTAAGCAGTGACCAATTTGGTTGTCTAAAGGTTTCACTTAATCAAATCAATTGTCTTTCAGACACCCCGAACATGTGAGAACTTCATCAAGTTGTGTAAGAAGAACTATTATGATGGAACAATTTTTCACAGATCAATTCGTAACTTTGTGGTAAGTATTGAACATATCCTGTGGAATGCACAATATATGAGGTCCTCAAAATACTTAGTTAGCTTGATTCAATTTTAGTTTCTTCATGCATGGCAACCTGTAGTAAATATATAATAAATCTATAATGAATATGCTATCAGAACAAGGGTGATCCTGACTTACTAAATTTGAACTTGATAGTCTTACTAGCAACTGTCTCTGACTAATATTGTCACTTAGAGCATCACTGCATTGAGTAGTGCTTTTGCTGGTGTTCCAGACAAAGCCTCTGAGAGTCATTGCCTTGGCAAAGCTCTAGTTATCTTCCTCAAGCTGTGGGTGGGTGGTTAATGAACAGAAGGGGAGAAAGAGAAATGCTAATTTGGATAAATAATGCTGTGGCCTGTTGCAATTCCATTGGGATGAAACTTTAGACAACAGTTGAGTTTCAGGTTGTGGTACTTTAATCACAGAATGGTTTGGGTTGGAAGGAGCCTCCAAAGGTCATCTAGTCCAACTCACCTGCAGTCAGCAGGGACATTCCCCACTAGGTCAGGTTGCTCAGAGCTTTGTCAAGCCTGACCGTGAAGATTTCCAGGGATGGGGCCTCAACTACCTCCATGGGAAACCTGTGCCAGTGTTCTACCACCCTCGTGGTGCAGAACTTGGTCTTAACATCCAATCTAAATCTGCTCTTCTCTAATTTCAGTCCATTGCCTCTTGTCCTATCCCTACAGGCCTTTGGAAACAGTCCCTATGCAGCCTTTTTGTAGCCCACTTCAGGTACTGGAAGGCTGCTCTAAGGTCACCCTGGACCGCGCAGGGGTTGGACTAGATGACCTTTGGAGGTCCCTTCCAACCAAAACCATTTTGTGATTCTATGTAACATTGAGCAGAAGTGGCTTTTAAGTATTTAATATCTTTCACCCAGATACATATATAACCCATTATTTTAATTCTGCAGATCCAAGGGGGTGACCCAACTGGAACAGGAACAGGTAAGGCCGAGTTTGAATCAAATAAACTGGTTTTACAGCATGCACTGTGTTGTTACATTTGTCTCCAGACACCTTGTAGATTAAAACTTTCTAAACAATGATCTGTGGTACATTCTGAGTATTTCTACCTGAAAGCAGAACTTGAGTACTCTTCCAGGCAGAATTCTTGTTGGGTCTGTACTTCCAGAAAATAAATGTATTCTAATGATTTTACAGCTGACCTTCGAGAGCAAGGAACAAAGGAAGAAATACATTCATGCAAAGCTGCTTTAAAATTCAGCGTTAATTAAATACTTGAGACCTGCCTCAGAATTGGTGAATGGCCAGGTGCCATCTGTTCTCCCAGCTAGCTGCCTTGGAAAGCCCAAGCTGCTCTTTTTCTAACTTTTAGGTTTCACTGTTAGTAAATTCTTCTGCCTCTTCTTTCTCCCTTAATTTGAGATCTGCGTGGCACTTGTATCAGCCATGGTCAGGAGGCATAGCAGCTGAAAGGTCTTCAGAGCCTTGCCCACCACACTAGATATGTCCTGCTGCTGTCAATGTGCTCTTTTTCCCCCTTGTACACACTTGTAGGTGTCCCAGCGTCCTCAGCTCCTCTCTTCATCCTGTGGGGTTCTGTGCATTTTCATTCTACTTCATACATGTGTCACTTGTATATGCAAGCACTATATTCTTCTGTGCTCACAGCACATCCAAAGAAGTTGTCTTTGGAGCTGTTAACTACTTCAACTCTGTTTCTTTTGTAAATAACATTAGTGTGAGTTGCCCAATAGCTTTTCTTCTGTTGCATGTAATAATCAACAATTGCATGCTCTAAGATGTAAGACTAGTTAAAAATTCCGTGTTCTGATGGCAAAAGCCCTTTATCTTGTTGAGTTCTTCCTATATGTGCTAGGGCTGTCAAAAGAAATGTGATTTCATTTTGTTACAAGGAAAGTTTCAGTTCAAATCCCAAAAGACATAATTAGGAACATCTTTTAAAATGAGAAATTAAACGGTGTCAGGAGATGGGAGAAATTTAATGGGTTGACTCAGGCACCTTTCATGCTTCTGGGGTAGAGTTCAAATCCTGCCATGGAATGAAAATTAACTTGCTGCTGTCACACTTGTCTCTGTTTGTGCAAATGGTACAAGTATTGTGAGACAGCACAATTAACAGTTGGCAGGGGACTGGCAGTGCAGCTGCATTGAAGGTCAAGACTCAGCTGTACTGGCAAAGCAAGAAGGAAGTAAAATGCAAATAAGCCCATAGGGGAGAACACCTCCAGTGCATATTCCTTTATTTAAGAAAAGGGAGTCTAATGACCTCTAGCCTTTGCCATGTTGTTTTCCTCCTTGTCATTCTCAATTCAAGATGAGCCCACTGCAGACGACATACCTCACAAACACCTGTCAGGGCTATTAAAGTTCTAAGAAGATGGACAGTGTAGACTCAGATGGGTAGCTGTTGCAGACTTGTAGAGACTGCAGTCATTATAGAGCCCAAACAATGCAACTATCCTCTCTGCAACTGAATGAGTTTGATTTTTTCCTAAGACAGCTGAATTTTAGATATTCTCACAGAACCACTTACTGAATACAATAATGTGACAAGAAAGCATTGTGGATGGACAGCCTGGTGGGCTGCTAGATTTCTTCTGAACTCTCATTCCTGTGTGTTTAAAGTGCAGCCACCTAGTTCACAGTATGTAAGCAATCTGCCAGGATTTGTTCCTACCTACCTGATAAATCCTAAGCACTTGTATGTGAGGCAGGAACATGGCTTGTGTATCTCGAGCCGCACGCTGTAGGAAGGTGGCCAGACGTAAGGTGCTTGTCTGGCTTTGTGTTCCCTCCACAGCAGCTTGACCAGAGGAAGGTGCAACTCAGGGCAGTATAAGAACACAGCAGATGTAATGATGGTCTCTCCAAGCCTCTTGTAGTGTAGAAATTATGATCCATTGGTTTTCTTGTGCTCAAAGATACAGTGTAGTAGTGGCCCTGGTAGAGTTTAGATAATGGTTGGACTTGATGGTCTTGAAGATCTTTTCCAACAAGAGTGATTTGGTGATTCTGTGATGTGATCACTAGCATTCATGGCAAGAAAGCCTTGGAGTAAAGCACTGGAGGATTCAATGCTTTTGTACCTTTTTTAACCTGGGTCTGGAGGGCCAAGCCCAGAGAGTGGTGGTGAAGGGTGCCGCATCCACTTGGGTGCCAGTCTCTAGTGGTGTCCCCCAGGGATCAGTGCTGGGCCCAATCCTGTTCAATATCTTTTTTTATGATCTGGATGAAGGGATTGAGTCCATCATCAGTCAGTTTGCAGATGACACCAAGTTAGGAGCAGGTGTCAATCTGTTGGAGGGTAGGAGGGGCCTGCAGAGCAACCTTGACAGGCTGGATGGATGGGCAGAGGCCAGTGGGATGAGATTTAACTAGGCTAAGTGCAAGGTTCTACACTTTGGCCACAACAGTCCCAAGCAGCACTACAGGCTGGGGACAGAGTGGCTGGAGAGTAGCCAGGCAGAAAGGGACCTGGGGGTGTTGGTAGATAGTAGGCTGAACATGAGCCAGTAGTGTGCCCAGGTGGCCAGGAGAGCCAATGGCATCCTGGCCTGTATCAGGAATAGTGTGGCCAGCAGGACAAGGGAAGTTATTCTTCCCTTGTGCTCAGCACTGGTCAGGCCACACCTTGAGTACTGTGTCCAGTTCTGAGCCACTCAGTTCAAGAGAGATGTTGAGGTACTGGAACGTGTCCAGAGAAGGGCAATGAAACTGGCTAGGGGCCTGGAACACAAGCCCTGTGAGGAGAGGCTGAGAGAGATGGGGTTGTTTACCATGGAGAAGAGGAGGCTCAGGGGAGACCTCTTTGCTCTCTACAACTACCTGAAGGGAGGTTGTAGCCAGGTGGGGGTTGGTCTCTTCTCCCAGGCAACCAGCACCAGAACAAGAGGACACAGTCTCAAGCTGTGCCAGGGGAGGTTTAGGCTGGAGGTGAGGAGAAATTTCTTCCCAGAAAGAGTAATTGCCCATTGGAATGTGCTGCCCAGGGAGGTGGTGGAGTCACCATCCCTGGAGATCTTCAAGAGAAGACTGAATGAGGCACTCAGTGCCATGGTCTAGTTGATTGGATAGGGCTCGGTGATAGGTTGGACTGGATGATCTTGGAGGTCTCTTCCAACCTGGTTGATTCTATGATTTTATTATATATTTAGTATAAATTCCCTTTTCTATTTTTCCAGGCAGCTGGAAGGAATGTCAGGGTTTCTTTGACTCACTACTTAAGAAAAAAAAAAAATTAAAAGATGCATCTTTGAAAGCTAAAACATCCATAAGATGTAATGGTCTTTACATGCTTGCTTGACTGCTGTAGCATCAGTGAAGCACATGAGGAGTAGGACAGGACTTCCTTCCCAGATATTTCACTTGGCAATAAGGAAGACTCTCTGGAGGTTATCTTTTAACTGGAGGTGTTTTAAACTGCCAGAATTGTTCCTGTTAGAGCCTTTTGTGGGAAGAATTCAGCAAAAAAAAGATCATCCTTTGTTTCCTCTTAGAACCTTCTGCTTTAACTGACATTTTCTAGCTAAGAGGTTTGAGATGGGGTTTTGTTTGTCTGTTTGCTTAAAAAAACCCCCCACCTTTTCCAAGCTGGTATGTGGAAGGGACAGGAAGCCTGTATATATTTTTTTTTCTTAATATATATTTATTATTCCTGTTCATCAGCTCAGGAACTGGGAACAGACTTGTTCAAAAGACTTCCCACCATTTGGCTTCTGGTATCTGACATTCATCCCATGTTCAGCAACAGGTGCTGGGTTTATGGTTGCAACAGCCAAATGCTTGGGTGATCACCCACTCCATTGCTAATAAAGCCCTGGGCTGTTCAGCTTCTGGGTAGATTTGGGCACATTCAGTCCAACATGACATAAGGTTACATGTCACACATACAGATCTCTGCTTTCAGCTCACCTAGATAAGGATGCTTGTGGTTTGGGACCCTTTCACAGGTGTGAAATGCCAAGCTGGTTGTTACTGACTGTCGTCTTCCACAACCACTCCAGCTGAGCAGTCACAGTATCACAGTATAACTAAGGTTGGAAGAGACCTCAAGGATCATCGAGTCCAACCTGTCACCACAGACCCCATGACTAGACCATGGCACCAAGTGCCATGTCCAATCTCCTCTTGAACACCTCCAGGGACAGTGTAAGCAGCACTGATTCTTACTTGTGCTTTATAGGTTATGCAGTACCCCAGTGTGTCCTTTTTGATTGTTTTGTTAGGCTGTCACAAAAGTAGCTGTGACCTAGCAGACATAAAGGACAACTGATTCCTGGTACTCAGCAGTTAACCTTAGGATAGAGGAGAGTGGAAATTAGCATTATGATACCTGGAAGGTGAGATACACTCTGGAAAGAGCGTGGGGAATAGAGCTTTACCCTAGCTTAGCCAGCAGACCTGCATCACCAGAGCAGTTAGATATGAGGCCTGCAAGGCTGACAGTGCTTTAGAGGTCCAAACTAATTTTCTACAGCCTTCAACTTAATGTCTCATCAGACTACTGGGAGAAATGCTGTTGTACTGCAGCAGCTTCTTTCTTTTCTAACAAAATAACCTCCCATCGAGGCAGCATTCAGAGCAATAAGCTGAGTCATGGTCAATCTTTGTAATGATTAATTATTTGCAAATGAATTTTAGATTTGTCATGTATCTCTGTTTTTTTTTACCTGCTGTTCATGACAACAAAGTAGTTGAACACTGTGAGTAATCCTAACTCATGCTAGTGCAAGTGGAGCAGCTGCTATGTGTTTTCAATGTTCCAGGTAATAGAAGAAAATTCACATGTAGGAAAAATAGGCTTAATGTCCTACAGCTTTTGTATGGAAAGGGGGGAACTATACACAAAGCATTACACTTCCAAAGCAGCACAGGTGTTTTTCAGCTACTCTTACTTGCAGCCTGTTGGAAGGTCTCATGAATCGGTTTTGTGTTTGTCTCTGTCCATTATGAATCCAGGAGGGCACAAAAGAGGCATAAAGTGGCTGTAAAATTCCAGAACAAAATACCACTGGTGGATGGGAATTGCTTTTTCCTTGGCAACAAGGAGAGCTCCTCTGAACTGTCAATAGCAATGGACTGTGAACAGACTTGGTCAGTTCTGCAGTGTGATTTCCTAAAATGTAGCAGGGTCTGGAGTCCGCCTTCTTGCATGATTGAAGCTCAGCATGAGGACAAGAGCAAGACCTTTTTATCTGGTGACATACTCCGTTGAGATGGCAGCCCCTCTGAAAATCCAGCCTCTGCTATGTGGGGTTAGAAGTAGCCTAGCCTCTTATCTGAAAGGAGAGCAACATTTCCTGGCTGAGCCAGTGCTTTCATACTTGCAAAATGATTCCAGAATCTCACTTGGAAAGCTCTACAGAAGTGTCAGATGTTATTATGTACCTCGTTGTTCCAAATGACAAGCAGCAAATTACAGAAAGTAAGCCATCATTTTTGTGAATCAGAGCCCTCCCACTTCCTTACCACTGCTTAGCAATTTTTATGCCAGAAAAAGGAAGGATTTATTTAAAATCACAACTGTCATGAATGATGATTCCCAGCCCACACCTGGCTTTAGGAATGCTGCAGTTCTCAAGCTTCAGGTGCACCTCTTAGCTCTTTGCAGGGAAAAAAAATCAAATAAAAGTTGTACAACTACTTTAATTTTACCTAAAAAATTAATTTAGGGAAAAAATATCCTTAGAAGGATCAAAGTCTGTCAAAGAATAGGAGTGGGTTGGTTCAAAAGCAGTCTGCAAATGTGAGTGCTTTTCTTTCTGTACAGTTGCTGATGTGTGATTGCCTCAGATGTCAGGTTAGATCTAGTCACCTTTTCACTATCAGCACAAGATGCAGATACAAGACTGAGTAACTAACCATGCTTCAGTTACAGGCTAAATATATCTCACCACTCTGGCTAGCCATGGAAATGATGAATACAGTCTCATTTTTCCTGTGAGCTCTGTGGTCTGTTTGGTTTCATCTCTGTGTAAGAGTTAGCTAAACACCTCTTTAATTTAAGAGAATGTTTCTCTTTTATTAAAAATGTGGAGAAGTGGCTCCCAGCTGTCCTCAGAGTTGAGTCTTGGATAGCTGGCTAGGCAGGAGAGTATTTTTTTCTCTGGCTCCTGAAGGCTTTGCTGTTGGAAGGCCAGTGTGTTTCCATGGCTGATCCCAGGTGCATTTGTAGCTTTGTGCAAACAAGAGACCCCCATGCGCAGCGTTGTGGGCGCTGCACCGATCCAGCCAGTGGCAGCGTCCACGTGGGGCCATGTCTGCTGCTGTCTCTGCCCCTCTGATTTTAAGCACAGAGTTTTTTTCCCAGCACTTTTTGTAATAGGATCTCAGAAACATTTGCAAGTCCAGTAGGCACACAGCTCCACTGTGACAGGAGATAATCTTATCAAGGAGTAACCTGAGAGGAAGGTGAAGTGACAGGCAGTGCTGCCAGCTGTGAATCTAACACCCAGAGCCAATTCTTGTTTTCTTTGGGCTTTGCTTGTGGGCTGCTGAGTCAACTTCAGGGGGAGATTTTTGCATCATCCTGACTCCATATATAATGAGTGGTGATCTTTGTGCTTTCAAAGGAGGATTTGGGGAGCATAAGGAGGAGCCACCTCTCTTCATGGTATATACTGGAAGTGTAACATGAGAGGGTGCCACAGTCTCACCTCCTGTCTGTGTGTCTGCATACATTCTGCTTTCAGAAAATGAGAAAGATGGCACAGCCACATCTCCCAGCCCTGCTGAGAATCAACAGTACAATCTGCTAAGTACTTCTGAATGCCTCCTGATTAGCAGTTGGAGGTTTGGAGCCTCTGAGTTGCTTTTCCAAGTTTACATTGAGCTCTACTGTAGAGAGCATGATGTAAGAATCTAAAATTCCTCTTCCAGATCCCTCTGGCTGAGCCTTGTGCTGTCACAGCTGTAGATTAAGGAGGGATCTGTATTTAATCTTCAGGGAGAAGGTGACTCTGAGTTTCAGTAATTAAAAAAATGTATATATTTAACTCACCATCTTCTGGCTTGCTCTGTCTGGTCCTGCTTCAAGCAGATACTTGAAGACTGGAACAATTCCAGAGGTTAGCAGGAGTTTAATAAACAGCACATTTGGGCTATTTTTAATTTAAGAATACATTTGGTGTTGTGTTTATTTGTTTGTTTGTTTGTTTGTGTTGTTGCTGTGTTTGGTTAGTTGGTTCTTGCTTTTTTCCCCTTTCTTGTTTATTTTTTTGTTTTGATTTGTTTTGGGGTTTTTAAAGTATTTGTAATTTAAACATGTTTGTTGTGTGTTTGTTTCAAAACAGAACAAGAACCCCCAGACTATTCCTGTACTGCTGTCTTGCTGCCTTTGCAGTGTCTCCACTGCCCCTTGGCAGCATAATGCTGCCAGGCATCCACAGACACTCCAGCTATGGTCGTTTAGACGAATGCTGCCCAGATGATTCTCTGTTCTTGCTGCAGCTCCTGGGCAGACAGAATTAGCCTTGGAAACAGCTGTATGGCAGACAGAGAGGAGGCAGGGACTGGATCTCATGCTGTAGCTATCTACTGAAATATTAGCACTTCTTTCCAGAGAACTGGAATGAACCAAAGTTAGCCTGCTTACATGAAAGATAAATTGTGACCCACAGTGTGTGATCTGAAATGAAATCATACAAAAATAAATAGCTAGAAACCTAAAGATCATGGCTCATTGCTCCTGTCTCCAAGCTCTTGGGTCTGGTTGCTTGTTGTGCCAGAGAGAGTCTCTCTGTCATTCACAATTTTTCTCTTTCCTTTTGAATTATTTTCCTCACCCAGTGAAGGCTTGAGGCTTGATTCCACTCTTTCAGCAGTTTGACAACACTGTAATCCCCGCATCAGCTGGGAGCAGATGAGGGGTGTAACAGACTCAAGGGTTTGGCCACTTGCTGCTGTGCACCATCTCAGTGAGCTGTGTTCCTTGCATATCATTTGCTCTTCTAGGTTAGGATTCATAGCAACTGCATTACAAATAATGGGGAATCCTTTGAAGTAAATTATGTATTTCTCTTGGGAAAATCCAAAGGAAGGCTGTTACTTGGCCATGACCAAGAGCAGAAAACATAGGGTTTGAAGCACTGGCACCAGCGCACGTGGTGGTGTAGTCCTGGTGTTGCTCCTCCAGGCCAGGTGGAAGTGGCAAGCTGAAAACTGTGAAAGGCAGGGAGGGGAAGAGAAGTATTGCACAGATCATGGTAGTGTTGATGGGCAGTGGGTTTGCAGGCTTTGCAGATGTGTTGCTGGGTTAGGGCAGAACCTGTTGATGTAAAGCCTTGCTATATCTAGTGCACCTTGTTTGTTTACTAATTTACAAGAGCATTGTTTTTGTGGACAAAATAGGTAGCAGGTGTTGCACAAGCAACCTCTCTTGGCACACATGAGGATATTCATTAGCAAAGAAAATGACTGGCTTCTGGTAAAATGCTTTCTAATAGGTTGAACACTTTAGATTTGGCTAGAATATGTGGAGTTTGGGTCCATGTTTAATGCAGTATCCCTGGCCACAGCTCTGCAATGTCCCTTTCACCCACTGCTGAAAGAGACTGGCATATGGGATCAAGCTGATGTAATTTAGCTGATCTCAAAATATTCAATAGCCAGAGATTGCTGAAGTAATCACTTCTCCCCTGCTTCTGATTGCAGAAAATCCCTACAGGGCTTGTCCCCTTTTGCTGCCTCTTGTCAAACTGCAGAGCAGGCAACACTCAACTCTATTAATAGGTCTTTTGAGCATGATTAATTGGGGCTTGAAATGGTTAGTTTCTTCCAAAATTTCCTGCTTAATTCCACTTGCACTTGCATCTGTCCACCTGTGATGGCTTTGCTTTCATGGTATCACCTGAAACTTTTCTCACTTGATTCACTCTTGTGATTTGCTGCATAAGGTTTTCAGCAGGATCCTGGTTCATTCCTCAGTTTTATTTGCCACTTCCCTGTGTAGTCGTACCACGCACATGTAATACGGATCTGAGTCCTGCAGGTGTTTTACTGACCCCCTGCTTCACAAGCAGCACAGTTACTCTGGAGGCTTCTTGAGCCAGTTCCTCAGCTGTCCCACTCTTGCTGCCTGTTTGGATAGTTGTGTTTGTTTTATTTTTAATACTGTCCTAGGGTGAAATATTTTTTCATGGTTTGTCAAACAAGATTACAAATTTGTCTCGAAAACTGTGACTCATCTCAACCTCCTTTTTTTCCCTTGTTAAGAATGATCCTAGAGGAAAGTGCAAATGAAAATGTCAGCTCTGTCATAAATAATGGAAAAATGACAGCCAGGAGGAGAGGTCTCCCAGACCCTCTTTCTGGGTCTCCCAGACCCTCTTTCTATCCACAGACACATTAAAGAAATACAGGCTTTGGAGGTCTGGGTGCAAAGTTGTATCATCCTTCTGACTTCATTGCATTTAAGTGTTTGCATCATCTGAGTATGTAGGCCAAATATCTTAATTCTTGCCTTTTATTTTGGAGCAGTGTGTATCATCCTTCTTCATTGTTCAGCAGGAAGGAAGCCTTTGAGCTTAGAGCTCCTGATCTCCGTGGATTCTCTGAACAGATTTTATCTCCCTGATACTTGATTTCTGGGAGCAGCGCTATAGCCAGAGTGCAATGAAACTAGAAATTCTTTGCTCTCTGTGTTGTCAGGAAGACACTTTGAAAGATTGAATGTCTCAAAAACAAAACCACAAAAGGAAAATTATGGTGAACCAACAGTAAAAAATTAAATCCTTGCCAGTTCTTTAGCACAAAATAGATAATGCTGTTGATAAACAGTTAGCAGTGTGGGGACAGAGAATGGTGTTGCCAACTGCAAACATCTGATTTCAAGGGCATGCTCAGATACTCAGAGCTGTTAGCCATTGGAATGGGCTGCCCAGGGAGGTGGTGGAGTCACCATCCCTGGAGGTGTTCAAGAGGGGATTGGACGTGGCACTTGGTGCCATGGTTTAGTAGTCATGAGGTCTTGGGTGACAGGTTGGACTTGATGATCTGTGAGGTCTTTTCCAACCTTATTGATTCTATGATTCTATGATACTAACCTAGTAACAGGATGATGTAAGAATATATTATACATGTAGTGATCAGAAGTGCCAGAAACCTTGAATTTCATGTCAGTGCATGTTATAAAATGTGATGGGGAAACTGATGGAAACAAACATTTCTTCTACCATCTTTTCTGTTGCAGGAGGAGAATCTTACTGGGGAAAACCTTTCAAAGATGAGTTCAAGCCCAATTTGTCCCACACAGGACGTGGTGTTCTCAGTATGGCAAATTCAGGACCCAACACAAACAAATCCCAGTTGTAAGTAGTCACTTGATTTTTGTTTTATTGTTTCCCTCTAGCTGTTGTGTCTTACTCTGTTAAGAAAACAAATGACATTTTACCAGCTACTCTTTAAAGTTCAGTCAAGTGAAATACTCTGTTGAGTGCTGCATATTGAAAGTAGCGTAGCTGCAGCTGCTGTTGCCCAAGCCAGGAGCAAAGGGGAGCACTGCAAGAAGACCTGTAGGTTTATTGTATCGTTAATTTCTCTCTCCTGATGTTGTGATTTGAAGTTTCTGTTCTTTCTTTTTCCTTCCAGCATCCCTGCTGTATCATTACACCTCTGCACTCAGTTTAAAATTACCCCCATACTGAACTTCTTGAAAGGGCTTAATGAAGGGGAACATGTACTCTGTGGAAATGTTGCTTCTTTTTACTCTCCTAATTTATAAATAAATGAGAACAGCTCTGCATTGTTGCAGTGTGTAGAATCCAGAGGTAGCAGAGTGCAGACTCTGGGATTGAGAGTGACTCTTTTATCAATGTACAAAAGCAGAATGAGCATTAAAATGAGGGGGGGAAAATGAAGAAACAGGAAGAACAACAAATGAAATGCAAAGATTGAAGCTGTAATAACCTTCTTTATGTGTAACATTCATACAGGAGTTTGCCTGCAACCTTTTGAACATGTTCTACATCACTTTGAGCCAACTGCTTATTGGTTGCTCTCTAACAGTAGAAAAAGTGGCTAATTAATTGGGAGTCCCAGGAAAGAGAAGGTGTGTTTGTGTATAGTACTGCCTGTTGGACCTGGGGAGGGAGGCAGAGAGGGGTTTCTTGGTGTTGGTCTTTGTGATGCTAAGCATTATTATGGCTTGTAAACTATGCAGGAATAGGGTTAGCTTTAATCAAACACGAATGCTTGTGCCAGGGCCTCGAGTATACTTTAATGCACTTTGGCCACAGCAACCCCATGCAGAGCTACAGGCTGGGGTCAGAGTGGCTGGAGAGCTGCCAAACAGAGAGGGACCTGGGGGTGCTGATTGACAGCTGCCTAAACATGAGCCAGCAGTGTGCCCAGGTGGCCAAGAAGGCCAACGACATCCTGGCCTGCATTAGGAATAGTGTGGCCAGCAGGAGCAGGGAAGTCATTGTGCCCCTGTACTCTTCATTGGTTAGGCCACACCTTGCGTACTGTGTCCAGTTCTGGGCCCCTCAGTTTAAGAAGGACATCGAGACACTTGAACATGTCCAGAGAAGGGCAACAAGGCTGGGGAGAGGCCTTGAGCACAAGCCCTATGAGGAGAGGCTGAGGGAGCTGGGATTGTTTAGCCTGGAGAAGAGGAGGCTCAGGGGTGACCTCATTGCCCTCTACAACTACCTGAAAGGTGGTTGTGGCCAGGAAGGGGTTGGTCTCTTCTCCCAGGCAACCAGCACCAGAACAAGGGGACACAGTCTCAAGCTGTGCCAGGGAAAGTTTAGGCTCAAGGTGAGGAGAAAGTTCTTCACGGAGAGAGTCATTTGTCATTGGAATGTGCTGCCCAGGGAGGTGCTGGAGTCACCATCCCTGGAGGTGTTCAAGAGGGGATTGGATGTGGCACTTGGTGCCATGGTCTAGTCATGAGGTCTATGGTGACAGGTTGGACTTGATCTTTGAGGTCTCTTCCAACCTTGGTGATGCTGTGATACTGTAATAGGCTTCCTCATATACTTAAGACCAAGGCATGTTGGGCAGTTTGTAGGATGGAGTTGCTGTAGAGCCTATTCTGGATGTGAATGTTAGTGCCAGCACTCAGGTGCTAAATTAGGAGAGAGTAGAGGCTTTTTTTGTTTAATATTCTAGAAAGAGAAGTTACAGAGAGAGTTCATGAGCGATGTGCCATACTGAGTCACAGCGTCTGCTGCTGTGAATGCAAGCCTGTGTTTCCTTGAAGTTTGCAAATGAAATATGAAATTCCTTTCTATGTGAAGTCTTTGAGAGACTCCAGCTGCCCCTATTTACAAAGCTCCCCAGGCAGTGTTTAGACACTTCTGGCAACTGTTGTCACCTTAGGAACTGGGTGAATAGTTCTCCCCATACATGACAGGCACTGCAGTGCAGAGTGAGCTGGGTGCCCTGGGTAAGGAGTTGCTGGAGTAATGTTTAAGACTTCTTCTCCAGTATCATCCTGAGTTATGTTAAGTCCATTCCCCTTAATTTTATGGTGATGGATGAGGAACTTTCTCTGTATGTGCACTTTTGCTCAGATTTTTTATATTACCATGCCACACAACTGACCACTTGATGATCTTAAGTATTGGATGTCTGGCAATAAAGTGGTGCAAAGACCCATGCACAAGGCTAAGTTGTACTGTCTGACCTTTGTGGGAGCTTACATTCTGCACACAGTATCTCAAAGCTTTCCTAGAGCAAGCTATGGATTATCTGGCAGATTGCAGCCCCTCCTCCCTGCAATCATGTAACTTCCTGAGGCAGCTGCTTATATGGAAAAGTGCTTCTGGAATGCTTATATATTTTTAGCTGTCTCCAATGTAGTGTAGCAGATGGAGACAGGGAGGAGAGCCAGCGCTCCATGTCCAGCCAAAATGGGCCATTGTGGTCTGCAGACCACAGTGTGGAAACCTGTGTCTCATAGGCTCATAGTCCAAGTTTTCCAAAGAAGCTTTAGAGAAAAGTTGTAGTAGTAAGGATTGCTTTGGATTTGGTGCTTTAGTTCCCATGCTTAAACAATACAACCCCCAATTAAAAGTCCAATTAATTAAAAATCCAGGTTTCACAGCTTTTCATTCCTTTTGAAGTGTTCTTCTACCATGGACAAAGTTGCTGTGTCCAGAGCAGAAATGGATCACCAACAGGCCAAGTGAATGAAAGAGGCAGATGCTCAAATTAATTTTGGACTTTGTGCAAGGTACCATGCTTGAAGTACAGTTTAGGGCTTGTTAGTAAGGTGTGAAAATGAGAAGTCAAAGCTTCATAAATCCAAGATGCAACAGAGGTGTTAAAGGATGTTTGGCCAACAGGCCTCCCAGAAAGGAGCCAGAGAGGGAGCTTGTCCTCACTCAGAGAGCTTTTGCATACACTTGGTGGTTTTAAGCTTGGAGAAGAGAAGACTCGCAGGAGATCTTAGAGCTGCCCTCCAATATCTGAAGGGATCCTACAGGAAGGCTGGAGAGAGACTTTTCATAAGGGTGTCTAGTGACAGGAAAAGGAGGAATGGTTTGAAGCTGAGGGAGAGCAGGGTTAGACTGGAACTTAGGAAGAAGTTCTTCAGTGAAAGGGTGGTGAGTCTCTGGAATGGGTTGTCTAAAGAGGCTGTGGATCCCTTTTCCTGGAGGTGTTCAAGGCCATGTTGGATGAGGTCTTGAGCACCCAAGTCTAGCTAAGAGGTGTCCCTGCCCATGCCAGGGAGGTTGGAGCAGTTACCTCTACAGCTGTTACTGAATGCCAGTGAGTCAGTTTGCTAACTGTTAATATCTTTCTTCATTGCAGCTTCATCACATTCCGCTCTTGTGCATATCTGGACAAGAAGCATACAGTTTTTGGAAGGTGAGTGAAGGATGTCATGAGCAGATAAACTCTCCTGTGTGTCTGAAGCCTAAAGAAAAAAGGCTACTGATTCTCGTCATTGAACTGGAGCAAAATGTTGTCTCACAATCCAGTTCTCTTGGTCATGAGTAAGTGTGCAACATCGCTTCGGTACCAGTCATCAGACTTCTCCTTTTTCTCCTTTTTCCCTTCTTCCATCCCTGCAAGTTGTCTTACTTCCTTTCTGTGGGTGGCCCTCTAGGGAGTCATGAACAAAGTAACCAGCATCCTGTAATCAACCATGTTAATATTTGTGCATGCTAATTACTGGGACACAAGAGATTACCTCTTCAGCACTGTTTTCATCCTCTTAAGAGCTGTCAGCTAGGAAATTAGTTATGACAGGGCTGTTGTTCATCATAGCAGAGATGACAGAGCTTCTACATAGGCTCTTTTAGCCCCCTCCCCCCCCTTTCATTTTTTTACTCTATGCTTCTTTTCTTTTATTCCTGACAATTACCACTGGTATAAAATCAGTCTGTGTGCACACATGTGTGTACAGACATAGATGTTCATGTGTATGTAGAGAGATACTAGCAATTCTAAGGCAGCAAGGGAACTTCCTTCCAAAATTCTTTCCTTCCAAAAGACATTTCCAGTCAAGCCCTCACATGCTGAAGATCAAGATATTTGTTACAGAAGATATTACAACATCTTTTTGTTACAAAATCTCTGCTTCCCCTGTTGCAGGCCCATGGCATTTATCACGATGTGCAGAGCTGTTCTAACAGCTGCCTCAGTGCAAACGGCAGGAAGGGGAATTTTACTCAGCCTGCCTTATTGGTAGCTCCTGAGGGTTTTACAGTAATTTTTAAATCAAGATTTGGGTTTTATTCTTTTCATAGTTTTATCCATTTGAAAGGCAGCAATTGAAAATAAATGCATGTGCTGTTTACTTTGATTAGGTGTCATACAACTGTGCTGTGCAGTGAAAGTGATCTATTTAATCCATCTTCTCTGGCTGTGAGTTCTTGAGGCAGAAACTGCCTTAATTTTAAACAATTCTTTTAGTGCTGTTAGTTCCAGTACTGATTCTGCAATAATTGCAGCCTTTGAAATATATTTCTTTTTCCTTTCTCAAGCCTGCCCTAGAAAAAATTTAAGTTCCCTTGTCATTTGGTGCAAGGAGATAAATAAAGCAAATTCTAATACTGAAAGCTGGGAGGGAGTATGTTTATGGAGGAGGTACATTACCCATATCTCAAGACTATTTCACTTAAGCTACAATTTGAGTCCTCCTTGCAAAACTCCCATTAAATCCCATACAATAATGCTGTTAACCTGAGCTTGCCACCTCATCAAATAGTATTTGGATTAGGACAGCTCAGCTGAAAATGGGACTGTTCTTCAGTTCTGAATGCAACCTGGCTTCAGTGAGCATCCTGTATAGTCCTTCAGTGTCTTTGCTGTGTTTCCCCAGGATACTCCAGTTTTACCATAATTCACCAGGAAAGAACTTAGAGAGAAGCTGAGCTTGCTGCAGTGCAGGGACTGCCTGCTCCCTAAAGACTTCATACCATGTAGAACCTTAGGAGCAAAATAGTGATGTTTCACACTGTACTCTGCCCTTTAGAGAGGAATTCCTTCTGTCCAAGTAAATCTGGTTCAGGGTATAGAGCAGAAATTTACATGCTTTTAGCAAAGGCTCTTAGTTTTTGAATTGTCCTTGCTACTCAGAAGCATGAACTTAGTTGCCAGAGTAAAGAAGTGGTGCTGCTTTTTCAGCCCTGCAAACACTCTTAGCTGAAATACAAAGGAAAACAGAGAGGGACCTGGGGGTGCTGATCGACAGCCTCCTAAACATGAGCCAGCAGTGTGCCCAGGTGGCCAAGAGGGCCAATGGCATTCTGGCCTGCATTAGGAATAGTGTGGCTAGCAGGAGCAGGGAAGTCATTGTGCCCCTGTACTCTGCATTGGTTAGGCCACACCTTGAGTACTGTGTCCAGTTCTGGGCCCCTCAGTTTAAGAAGGACATCGAGATACTTGAGTGTGTCCAGAGAAGGGCAACGAGGCTGGGGAGAGGCCTTGAGCACAGCCCTATGAGGAGAGGCTGAGGGAGCTGGGATTGTTTAGCCTGGAGAAGAGGAGGCTCAGGGGTGACCTCATTGCCCTCTACAACTACCTGAAAGGTGGTTGTAGCCAGGAAGGGGTTGGTCTCTTCTCCCAGGCAACCAGCACCAGAACGAGAGCACACGTCCTTAAGCTGCCCCAGGGGAGGTTTAGACTCGAGGTGAGGAGAAAGTTCTTCACGGAGAGAGTCATTTGTCATTGGAATGTGCTGCCCAGGGAGGTGGTGGAGTCACCATCCCTGAAGGTGTTCAAGAGAAGATTGGACGTGGCACTTGGTGCCATGGTATAGTCATGAGGTCTGTGGTGACAGGTTGGACTCGATGATCCTCGAGGTCTCTTCCAACCTTGGTGATGCTGTGATGCTGTGATACTGTGATAAGCTATAAAAAGTGTTGGTTTAGAATTGCATTTGGCGCCTTGCACGAAAACTACTCAAAAACATCTTCATATGAACACAGAGCAGGTAAATCTTCCTCTGGACTCCCTTGCATGTAAATGAAGAATGTGAAAAAAAAATGAAGATGCTAACTGGATCCATTCCAGTCATTGTATTCATCTAGAATACTTGAATAATTGAATTTACTCACAAATGTAATACAAAAGTCTGATGTGTGATCTCTAGTCTGTCACTAAAACCCTTCAGCTGCTTTTACCTTGCATTTGTTTTTAAAAGCCATAAAAGTTAAAATATTCCAGAGGCTGCATCTAGTGAAACTCCAGCTTCAGTTTGCTAGATCCTGGGTGTTTCCAGGATTTGGGGACCATATCTGATCTCAGACTGTATAGAACAATAATATCTGGGAAGCATATCTAGGAGTAATATCTAGGTTTAAGAATAGAATGAATTCTTTGTTTCTTTGAATGTTAAAGTTGATTGTCTTAATTGGACGCTTACTGGCCTGTTGTGACTTTAATATAGATTTGAGGATGACTTATTTCAGTTAATATAAAAACCTAAATGCTCTGATCTCAGTTCTATACCTTCAGGGGTTTCTAGGCAACTCTGGCTCACGTTGATGAGTGTCACATATCACTGAGTGCAGAATTTGACCTGTCTGTAATTTGTGTAGTACTCTAAACTGTTTTCTTACACTTGGGAGAGCAAAAAAGAGACTAAGAGCAACCATTCCCCACTCCTTTCCCTTTTTTAGGTCCTGTGTAGGATGGAATGTTGCAAAGTTCGTTCTCTGGAGCTGCATCCTATTCGTGTCCCCACTGGTCTGAAACACATTTTTTGCATAGTAGCAGCTATTAATGTTGGATGTTTGGCTGTTAAGTCTGTTTGGAAAACATACCAGCTGCAGGCAGTGGGACTAGGAAGAGGTGTCATGTCTGGCTTGGTGCACTGGAATTTTTCAAGTCTCAGGAGGAGGCTGTGGCTGAAGGACAGGAAAGGTGTCTTGTCATGATGGCAATAATGAGGACAGATGTTACTGAAAATAAAGGAGATCATTTGGCTTTGATGGGGAGCACAAAGAAAGATGGAGAGTGAGAAAAGAATGCCTTCCCTTGGAGTTGTGTTGCAGGCTGCATGGATTTCCTGCTCCAGCAGAGCTGTCTAGATTAAATTAGTAATTACCATTTCTAGTAATTACCATTTCTCTTGACTTAGAGAGTGATGTAATTAACATGGAAACTAACTGGTGGCTTTTGTTGGCTTGTAGCTTGCCGGTAAAACATCTAATTTAGAACCTCAAATAATGTAAACCAACCAACATGCATTTGCTCTGCACAGAGGGGATGAGAAGCATTTGCAGGGGACTGCTGCATGGGGAAGGTCCCATCTGTTGCTGTGGTGGTCTGGGGGTGGGGGACTCCCCCTTACCCATTCTATAACTGGGAGTTCAGCTGTTACATGAGCTGTGTGAGCTGCAGGGATGTTATGACCCACAGTTACAGCAGACTCACATTCCTGGCTGGTGCTTTATGGAATTCATATGAAAGCACATCACATCCATGCTGTTACTTCATTTTCATAGAATCATAGAATCAATAAGGTTGGAAGAGACCTGTGAACCATTCCTGCCCTTTATAAGCAGAAAGAGAAATGTAATGTCTGTTCCAGGTTGCTGCATGTATACTAAAATGACTGCATATAGATCCAGGGAAGTCACAACAGTAAGTCCTTTCAGCCTGCCTTCCACCAACAGTTTGCACTTTCTTCAGAACCAAGGAAAAAGAAAGCCCCAGGGAAAACTGAAACAGTTTCGAGGATGTTTGGGGGGAGCCTGTTCCAAAGCTAAAGGGGCACATGAAGAAGTGCATGTTTAAAATAACAGGGGAAAGTGATTGAACCATGCAGATCAACAGGAAGAGGGAAATGCTGCCTCTGAATTTGGTGAGATTTAGGACAAGCAGAACATGATGGGCTTGAAAGGGAGGGTAAGTTACAGGTGTCTGATGTGATAAAAAGAAGGGCAATAGAGAGGAAGTAAAGTGAAAAGTGTTGTGGTCAGAGTGACAAAGCTGCAAAATTACCTGGGCAGCAGTTCTCTGTGTTTATTAGAGCATCACTTGTGTTTGTCAGGAACTGAGGAAGGGATGTGGCAGCTGAGACAGGAGGTGAATGCATGGAGGAGTCTTCCCCTTCGTGCGGGACTGCACCTATCTGCTGTGCAGCTGACCGAACTGTCCCTCGAGGTTTCTGCTGCTCACTCCTCAACTCTCTTGGTCCTGGAATTAATGAAAAAGGTAGTTTGGGAAAAACCTCAAACTTGTTGGTCAGTAGCTGACACACACTTCTCTTTTGTTCCCTCCCCCTCAGAACAGAGTTCTCTTTCTTTGGATAAGTATCGCTGGTCCTAAGAATTCCTTCATGTGTTCAGTGCTTTGTGTTGCAATTCTGTAGAACAGGGCAATGTAAGTAACTCCTGTCCTCTAAAGTAATTAGCTACATAAAGCAACTCCCAGGCACTGTTGCCCAGGTATGGTTAAGTAACAGTTAAGTTACAGTGTTTGTTCCCACTTCTGACCTTCCCTCTATGATTTGAAGCATTGAACCCCAATGGCTTCTAAGCTGGCAAAATCAGATTCTTGTTGCTGTTTTCTTCTGCTTTAGTACATCTGAAGAATGGAGAAATTGTGTAACTAGAAGAGCTGATTCTGTTGTTGAATCTGTGTAGGGAGCCTGACCTGCAGTCTGCTCCCCAGAAGCCAGGACAGGAATGAAGAGCAAGGTGGGAAAACAAACCAGGCTTCCCTGTGGCAGCTGTGGCCTTGGTGCCCTGCAGCAGAGGAGCCGTGAGCTGGCTGAGCTGCATGAGGGCTGCTGTCATTTCCAAGATGAGTTGTGTGATCTCTGAAGAGAACCTGTGCCAAAGCAGAGAAGTCCTTATGTGCCAGGTTCATCTGTCAAGTCTGGTTTCAAGCTGCTTTTTTGCAAGTTGTTTTATTTTTTTCAGCACCTGTCATTACTGTGCCTTGCCTGCTAGATTAAGCCCTTACAAGAGATTGAGATGTTCCAACTGCAGCCTGGTTACATGTTCAGATGGCTTGCTCCAGATTGGGTGTATACTTAGCAAATATTTGGTCCTGAGTGTACTTGTTTGTGCATGTGTGTATTATTCTCTGTGTGGGTATAGAAATGTATATACTCCTTTTTATAAAAATAACCTTGAGGGCAGACTGTGTTTACATAACAGCCATGTTCCTTTCTGGGTTCTGTTTCTAGTTGAAAGCATGTTTTAAAGAAGTCCAAGTCATTGTTCTTGTATCATCTTCTGACCAGGAAACTGTCACCTTGGACCACTGCCATCCCCAGCATTGCATAAGGCTTAACTCCTATCAATCTTCTGAGCACAAATATGAGAAATAGGAAGTCCCTGTGTGAGTGCTTGTGAGACTGCTGGGGAGCTGCAGTTTGCCTTAAGTGTAAGTGAAGTATCTGGAGCAAGGTCTATCCATTTGCAATACACCAGTGAAAGTCTTGCTGCACACGAGTTAGTGCTGCTCTGAAAGCAAAGACACTGACCGGGTATGAAGCAAGGTTACTAGTTTGCATAAAGGAGCTTTAAAAGGCAGGAAAGGTTTCCAGGGCTAACTTAGCTTGGTTTGCAAGAAAGGTGAACTGCACAAGGAAGGGCACATTTTTGTTTTCATTACTATGCTAACAGAAAGAAAAAAAAAGCCAAACCCAGCCCCTAAATGTAGCTACCTCATTGTCCATGCTTAAGTGTAATGCAACATTTATCAAGCTCCTCTAAAAATACAACAAGCTGTCTCAGGGATGCTGAGCTAAATATATAGTTGAGATCATCATTTCTCTCTTCAGCATCTACTGGAAGCACACAGCAAACCCTCAGTTTCACCATTTCTTCTCATGGAAATGGTCTCTTGAAGATGTTGTCCTTTTCACCATTGAATGTCACCTGAGCATCTGTGTAACCCATGCTTGGCTGACCGAGGACAAAGCATGTGTGGCACCTGGTAAAAGGAATAGAGCCAGAAACCACAGAAAAGGTTAAGCTTGTTTCTGCCCTTCCCTGCTGTGTTCCCAGTTTAGCACAGTGATGTTGCATGAGAAAGTCTTAAGACAGTGTGACCTGTCACCCTCTCCTAAAGTATTCAGCACACCTGAGGGGTGTAAAGGCATGGTGGTCTGAACTTAGGGAGTCTGCTTTTTTGTGTTTGGTTTTAATGAAAATGATGTACAGGTTTGATTATGGAGCCACAGTATGTGTTGGGTTGGAAGGAACCCTCAAAGGTCATCTTGGCCAACCCCTGCAGCAGCAGGGACACCTCCAACTAGATCAGCTGCACAGGAATGCATTCAGTCTGATCTTGAATGTCTCCAGGGACAGGGCCTCAATCACATCCCTGGGCAACCTGTTCCAGTATTTCACCATTCTCATTGTGAAGAACTTCCTCCTGATGTCCATTTTCAAACCACTGACCCTCATCTTACCACCACAAGCCCCTCTAAACAGTCCTTCCCAAGCCTTCCTTTAGGTCCCCTTCAGCTTTGAGGCTCCCCAGACCCTTCTTTTCTCCAGGCTAACAGCCCTAATTCTTTTGGCCTGTCTTCATAGGAGAGGTGCTCCAGCCCCTTGAGCATCTTTGTGGCCCTCCTCTGGGCCTGAGGTTCCAATTTATTCACTGACTGGGCTTTTTGTTCAAAGTTGGTGGCTATTAGAATAATATTAGAGCCCTCTGTTTAGAGGGGGGTTTATGCTTTAATGTAGTGATCTGATGGTCGTTTCTGATTGTGACTCGTATGGGCATTTTTTGTGGCAAGACGTCTGAGTTTTTGCTCTTACAGCCAGAGTGCATGTTGTGGGACAGACAAAGAATCCCCCAAACCACCTCAGCCTGTTGGTTTCCTCATTCTCTGAGAAGCAATTGCTCTAAGAGATGTCAGTGCATGAGCTTAGACACTTTGTATCGTGAAACTGATTTCAGTGCAGCAGTGTAACCTCCTGGGATTTGGCAATAACAAGGTGTGATGTTTTGAGAGCTTGCTTGATTAGTGTGTAGCTCATTTTTCCCTGGATGGGTGATGTTCACAATCAGATCTTGTCCTCCTTTGATTTTAATTTTTACTGATGGAACACCAGCTGCAGCTGGACCTTCCAAGTGCTCCCTGAACAAAAAAAGTGACTACTCAATTATTTTCAGTTCCTCTGGTCAGAGCTCTCTTCTCTGAGCTGGTGGTTGGTATTCAAATTAGGTGGGGTTTTTTAATTGGTATTATGGCAGTATCTAAAGACATAAAACTACATTGAGAGCTGGTGATGTCAACACTAATGTGTCTGGAGGTGCCCTGCAAAATCTCAAAGAGTGCAGGGGTGTCAAAAGAAAAGACAATTCTCTGTTTTGGAGACAAGAAGCTGAGAAGAAAAGAGAATTGCATGCTCTGCAGGCATAACAAGTTTGTCGTCTACCCCTTAGCCCTTTATGATCATGTCAGAATAGAATAGAATAGAATAGAATAGAATAGAATAGAATAGAATAGAATAGAATAGAATAGAATAGAATAGACCAGACCAGGTTGGAAGAGACCTTCAAGATCATCGTGTCCAACCTATCATCCAACACCACCTAATCAACTAACCCATGCAACCAAGCACCCTATCAAGTCTCCTCCTGAACACCTCCAGTGATGGTGATTCCACCACCTCCCCAGGCAGCCCATTCCAGTGGGCAATCACTCTCTCTGTGTAAAACTTCCTCCTGACCTCCAGCCTGAACTTCCCCTGGCGCAGCCTGAGACTGTGTCCTCTTGTTCTGGTGCTGGCTGCCTGGGAGAAGAGACCAACCTCTGCCTGTTTACAACCCCCCTTCAGGTAGTTGTAGAGAGCAATAAGGTCACCCCTGAGTCTCCTCCTCTCCAGGCTAAGCAGCCCCAGCTCCCCCAGTCTCTCCTCATAGGGCTTGTGTTCCAAACCCCTCACCAACTTCGTTGCCCTTCTCTGAACTCGTTCCAGCAAGTCAACATCCTTCCTAAACTGAGGGGCCCAGAACAACTGAGGGGCCCAGAACAACTGAGGGGCCCAGAACAAAATAGACTGGTCAGGTCATTTACTGCTGACCTGTGAGTGCCACATCTATCACAGCCCTTGTGAAATGTACAAGTGACATAGTGTTGCCAATAAAGTTTAATTAGCATAGCAACTGCAGATTCATGAGCTTCACCAGAATGCATTAGGGCTAATGCTGTGGGAGGTCTAGCTATGGGCTGAGGGATTACTCAGCTGAGATTGCCAGGGCATAGCTGACCTGGCTATTTCAAATTATCAGAAGCTAATTAAATGAAAACATACAAGCAGATAATGAGTGGAGCTGCTGGCTGGAAAATCCTCCAATATTAAATCAGAAGTTTCCTTTAGGGGCAGTTAAAATACAGTGTGTGTATCTTAGGCTGTGTGTTAATCATCAGCATTGTGAGGGAATCTGATACTGGCCTGCAGGAGGATTTGTTTAATTGAGTTTTTGTTACCAAGTTTCCAAAGTTCGTGCAGGGTCGTCAAGCCCTGTGCAGCTTTCCCCAGTGTGCTACCTCTAGTTGCTAGTGAAGGAGGCTGTTCTAGCCTGCATGCATGGGGTTTGATTGCTCTTAAAAGCCACAACCTGATTACAGAGTATCTACAGGCCCCTGGGGAGCAAAGGGGAGGAAAGCAGCAGCAATGAGACGTTAGCAAGGACAGGTCTGCCTGAGTCATGTGCTGAGCAGCACCCTTCCTGATTTACACCCTTGTATTTTCTGTGATGGGGTCTCTTTGGTTGTGTTTGGTGCCTGTACCAGCCTGTGGGACAGCAGCAAGAGGCAGTGGTGGTGCACTAAGCACAAGGGGTGTTGAGTGAGAAGGAACTGCCTGCCTCTCAGACCACTGTGGTCAGCCTGTTTGGTTTGGTTCATGTGGCTCCTGGGAGGAGTGTGTGAGGCATGGAAGTAGTGTGGAGTGGACTGGTAGTACAAGGTCTGTTTCTCTTGGATCAGCTGAGACCATCACAGCTGAATAGAATAGAATAGAATAGAATAGAATAGAATAGAATAGAATAGAATAGAATAGAATAGAATAGAATAGAATAGACCAGGTTGGAAAAGACCTTCGAGATCATCAAGTCCAACCATCACCCAACACCATCTAATCAACTAAACCATGGCACCAAGTGCCTCATCCAGTCTCCTTTTAAACACCTCCAGTGATGGTGACTCCACCACCTCCCTGGGCAGCCCATTCGATGGTCATGGGCCTCTCTTGTTGCTAGCTGGACAGGCTCATGCCAGGACTGGAGAGGGCAGGCTGGCTGCCAAACACCTGCAAGAGTGAGCTGTCATAGTGTGAGTGTGTAATTGTGTCAAACACCTGTGAAGATGATACATTTTTTGGTCAAGGTGTCATTCATTTCTTTGATAGGAAGGTAGAGTGAGGTGGTAAAACCCTCAACATACTCCAGCAGTTTCATTTAAGTTGATATATCTGCCATTTCTTCTGCCCAGCTGTTAACAGCCAGCCTGTGCTGGTACCCAGGGTCCCAGTAATGCCAGCAGTCAGGCTTCAGAACAGTTGCCACGATTGCTCACTCTTGTGTTGGCAGCCCGGTCCTAGGGGCAGCCCAGGGCTCCTCGATGGCCAGGTCCTGCCCTCACTTCCAGGCTCCCAGCCCCTGGCTCCAGGAGCAGTGTTTTGGAGAGTTATGGCTGCTTTTCATTGTCTCACAGCCATTAAGCAGGGGCTGTACTTGTGGTTCCTGGCTCTGTTCAACCAGATGTTGTCCAGCAAGTCTGCTCTGTAAGGGATCTGGATTGCTCGGCATCAGCGGCCTGTCTTCATCTTTATTTACTGCTCTTCTAAATATATCTGTTTTCAAATTTAATTGGGAGTGATGATGTGGATAAAAGTGTTAAATACCCAGGGACCAAGATCCAGTCCCAGCAGGACCCCCCTGGAAACCTAACTGACTCAGTGTTTCCTATTTAAAATTAGCTTTCAACACCTGGCAGCCAATTTTGTTTCATGTGTGCCGTGTTTGCTTCACATCCTTCTGCTTTTTCAATCAAAACATCAGCCACCTTCCAGAAGTCTGTTCCCTGGACACTGTTGTCCCTGTGTACCACATCTGTGGTCCCAAGGAGAGAAGGTTGTTTGACAGACTGTTTTCCACAAAACCTTGTCAATTGCCATTAGTTATTTCCTTTCTTTCTTAATCATGTCCTGTCTCCGCTATTCCGTTACTGTGCTGGGATGGATGCCAGGATGATAGGCTTAGAATTATCTGGGTCACCCCCATTTATCCTTTCCAAATATCCTTTTCTGGAACTTTCCCATTGTTCCACACTTTTTTTTGTTTTGTTTTTAAATGAACATGTAACAGTCCAGAAAGTCTTCAGCCTTTCTTAGACGTTTTGAAAGAGCTGTTTGGATATGCTGACTCGAAAAATGAGAGGCCAGGGATCTAATGTCCTTGTGCACAAAAACTGCCATGACAAGTGTCCCAGCACTGTCTTGTGGCTGTGACTCCATGCTCTGCAGCTTGCCCAGAGTCCTCACAAGCTGGTGGTTGTGGTGTTCATGTTACAGAATCATAGAACGGTTTGGGTTGGAAGGAGCCTCCAAAGGTCTTCTAGTCCAAGCCGCCTGCAGTCAGCAGGGACATCCTCCTCTAGATCAGGTTGCTCAGAGCCTTGTCGAGCCTGACCTCTAAGATCTCCAGGGATGGGGCCTCAGCTACCTCCCTGGGCAGCCTGTGGCAATGTTCCAGCACCCTCATGCTTAAGAACTTGCTCCTAATAGCCAATCTAAGTCTGCTCTTCTCTAATTTCAAACTGTTGCTGCTTGTCCTGTCCCTACAGGCCTTTGCACACAGTCCCTCTGCAGCCGCCTTGTTAGCTCCCTTCTCATCTCCAGGGTGAACAGCCCCAGTTCTCTCAGCCTGTCCTTACAGCAGAGGTTTTCAATACCCTGATCATTTTTGTGCCCCTCCTCTGGACCCACTCCATCAGTCCGTGTCCTTCTTGTGGTGAGGGCTCCAGAGGTGGATGCAGTGCTCCAGGTGAGGTCTCACCAGAGCAGAGCAAAGGGGCAGAATCTCCTCTCTCCATCTGCTGGCCTCACTGCTTTTGGTGCAGCCCAGGATGCCATTGGCCTTCTGGGCTGCAGGTGCCCATTGCTGGCTCTTGTCCAGCTTCTCATCCACCAGCACCCCCAAGTCCTTTTCTGCAGGGCTGCTCTCAACTTCATCATCCCCCACCCTGTGTTGGTTTTGGAGCAGTCCTGTGCTTTCTGCATTACTGGGTGTTACTATGCACACCTCTGTCACTACTGTCCCATACTGCTGTAGTCAGAACTCACTTTCTTCCTAATATCACTCTTTGGTTTGCCACAGAATTTAGAAGGGGAAAAAAAAAAGGTAAAAAAATCATAAGTTAATGAAAACATTTTTACTTTCTTGACCAAGTCTGTTGGGTTGCTGATTCCCCTTCCACCAAACATGATGACTTACAAATCTGCTAGTGTAATGGGCACAAATTACACATATGAGTTGGAAGGGACATTTTGAGTGTGTTGTGACAGCTGGAATATGTGTCCTTCCCCTTTTAGGGTCGTTGGTGGCTTTGAGACTCTGACTGCTATGGAGAATGTGGAAAGTGACCCAAAAACAGACCGTCCTAAGGTACCTGGGAAGCACTGTGGGCTGTGCAGGAGGGAGCCAATGTGTTTGGCCTCATAGCAGTGCAGTTCACCTGCTGATGCTTCTCTGAAAGACACACATGGGGGAGGTGGCACAACTTCATCAGTAGCCTGATTTGCAATCCTTCTCTTCTGCTCCCAGGAGGAGATACGAATTCAGACAACAACTGTTTTTGTGGACCCATATGAAGAGGCAGATGCTCAGGTGAGGATAGGTTGGTTGGTTAGTTGGTTGGTTTTTTTGAAAGGCCAAAGGTCTTCTTTGGAGAAGGCTGTAACTAAATGCCTTTTCTTTCAGCATGGGCAAGTGCCTGGCCCATGTGGCTGCAAACTAAGATTAAACAGCTGCTGCTCAGCATTGCCTCGTGTGCCAGGATTGTTGTGGCTCTTTCAGCAGAGAGGTCTCATAACGGAGTCTGGCGCAGCTCCCAGTCCATCATGCTTAGGATGGCTTCTTTTACAAATGCCCACAGTAGCTATGGGTAACTGCAGGTGTGAAGAGAGACAAGTCTTGTTCTGAAGGCTGCAGACAGCCTGTTTGTAGCAGCCCTTGAGGTCTGTCTCCTAAAGCCTACCCTGTAATCATAGCAGTGCTGATTGCTGGTACTGGTTTAGAGTGCTTAAAAGCTTCAAAGGTTTGTAGAGATTTTCACCTTACTCTGAACTAGCTCTTGCAACAGATTGCACTCTTTGCTACCCACAGGTTGCTGCAGAAAGAGAGAGGGTCCAGCTGGAAGAAGAAGCAGCCAAAACAAAAGCTGAGGTGGTCCCACCAAAGAAAGAGGTTGAGACTCCTAAAACATACCGGCAGGGGATTGGGAAGTACATCAACTTGGCTGCAGCGTGAGTTCCCTGCCCAGCTGATCTTTGTGGAGTGTTTTACTTGTCTTTCCTGCTGGACACTGACCCTGTCCAGTGCCATTGCTCAGATGATTGCTTTGTGCCAGCAGGCTTTGCAAAGACATCCTCATGCAGTCCTAACAGACAAGAGTTGCCTCTGCTCCTGTTGTTTTTCAAGGTTACAAGTTACCTGAGCTTTTCTTTTAGCACTTGAATGTGACCAAGATGGCCTTGAGGAACTGTTCTGTGTCACTTCCTTTTCTGCAGCTATTTCTGAAGGTCATGGTCCCACAGAGGCTTCTCTTTTAGCAGTTTCCCCCCTGCACAGAGTCATTGCCTTGAGCCCATGTCAGCCTGTGGAGCTGGTTCCCTGTTCAGTGGCAGCTGTACCAGCACAACTGAAATGGCCAGAAAGGGGAGCAGCCTCCCAGGCTTGCCTTGGGAGCACAGGGTGTCTGGCAAGTAGCTCCAGGGTGACTGGCTGGTTGTACAGGCTTGTCCTAGAGCATACTCTCCCAGACACCCTCTCCAGTGGTAGCTTTGCATGAGTTTTGGGTAGATGAAAAAAGATTATTTCCACTTCCTTTTCTGCAGGCTTCTCTGAAAGCATTTGCAAAATGCTGTTTGTCTGCTGCATGAGGTGTTTATTTCTGCACACAACAGATCTGGACAGCTATTTAATCAGCTTGTGTGTGCCTGTGTGACTTACATTTGCCTCACTGAGAACAAAAATATGTTAGCCCATGTAGGTCAGTTAGGTGTTTTGGTTACAAAATACTGCTTGTCCGGTAAAATGCTACGTTCAGCTTAAAACTGTTGCCATTCTGTGCTGTGTTTGCAGAGGAGACCCAAGCAGTGCTTGCAGTTCTGTGGAGAGGGGCAAATAGTGTAGAAAGGGCTTTTCTTTCCCAGTCCTTCACTCACTGCAGCCTGCCTTGAAACTAGGAGTTCAGGCTGCAGCAGCCCTTTGGCAGGTTCAGGGCTCTCCCGATCAGCTACTGATACCCGACAATAAAATCACAGCACGTGAGCTGGCTGCATAGTGTTTCCATGGTGCTGTAAACTGCGATTTAGGGAGGCTAAGAATAGCAGCAGCAACTGCAACAGGCTGTGCTGAAGAAACAGGAAAGGATCTGACAAACTTGCCTAGCTGCTTTACACCTAATGCCCCTTAAGTCCTTTTCCTGCCACAAATGCAGGTGAGAAGGTGGTGAGAGAACTCGGGGCTCACGTGCTCACTGTGACTGTGCTAAAAAAGCACAGCTGTTAAATCCTCAGCTCTGGCCTGGAGAACTTGTTGGGTTTTGAGCATGTTGCTGGAAGTGTTCAAAGCCTGACCCAAACCATCTGCACAGACTGACAGACTCTCCCTCTCTTTGGGTGTGCCAAAGGCCCCCATCCTAGCCTCCCGGGCAGTTCCCGTGCTGGCGCAGAGCTTGTGCTCCTCTCTAACTGCTAGGGGATGGGCTGGCTCTTCTGTTGCAGTTGCTGGGAGAGGAAGGGTCCCACCAAACAGTAAGCAGTCCCTGAGACTTGTTTTTGTTTGGCTCCAGGAAGCGCAGTGCAGGAGATGATGGGCCCTCAACCAGCACAGCTGCAAAGAAAGAGAAGAAGATCACAGGCTTTGGGGACTTCAGCTCCTGGTAGCAGCGCAGGGAGCCTTGCACTGGAGCAGCACAGCAAGAAAAGAAGAGGCAGTCTCCCATGTGCCCCCAAAGAGCCCAAAAGAGAGTCTGTCCTGGGAGGGAAGGCACCAGCCTGCCCTTCCACGGGGGAAGAAGACTGTTGCTTTGTTAAGGCTGGTTAATGTGGCTTTGTTTTCTAGAGAGCTGCATTCCCCCCACTGCATCTTCCTCGAATGCCTTTTTGTTGTTGTTTTGCTAGGCGGGGAGCAGGCAGCCCAGCTCCGCTGGGGATTAGCTGGAGCCTTTCTCTGCCGGGCTGGCAGCAGACCAGGCAGAGCCTGGCCTTGCAGGAGGCTCCTTCAGTGAGCAGCCCTGCTGGTGAAAGAGCTCCTTTGACAGGTAATCGCCTCCAGGCAAGCCAAGGCTGCCAAATGAGGGAATGGATTCGTTGCTGGGGAGGTGCCTGTGCTGCTGCAGTGCTTTGCGGGTGGGAGGGGAGGGCTCCGGCCTGCCCTGCCCTTCCAGCTGCCTTTGCTACTTCTCAACAAGGACCAGTTCTGTGTCTTGCTCTTTGTGGGCCTGCCAGGATCCTGGCTGGAGTGACTGCTGCCAGTCTCTGCAGGGTCTCGCTCACTCCAGAATGAGTTTGCTCTGTGCCCATTTAAGGCTCTGACAGCCTGGGAAGCAGTGAATCTGGATAAGCCTGGGGTAGCTGCACCAGTTCCCCCCAGGTACTGGCCTTCCCTGACCCACTGGGCAGCTTTAGGGGCCAGTTCAGACCTGTCCTCAGGCCTCAGACACTACAGCCTGAAGTACCTGAGTGGGAATAGAAACAGCTGTTATGACTGTTTTTCAGCCCTCCCTAAAGTCTGCTCCTTACAGGGGCACAGGCTGTAGTCTGTCCTGGCTTCAGGCCTGCCATGGTTAGGGAAACCCCTGTAACACAGCTGTCAGGCAGCTCAGCTGCTTCCATTGCACCCACAGACTACTGGGAAGCTTAACAAAGACCTTTTGGGGTAAAGATGAAGCAGCCTGTGGAGTTGTCCTCCAAAATGCCATGGGTGCTGCCAACACATAGACCTGGCAGGCTACATCCTGAAGCTTGCTTCTCAGTTCATCTTGGGTGTTTCCAGATGACTGAGATGTTCTCCCTACCTCTCCATGTGACCAAGGAGGTAATTTTGTACTCAGCTTTGTAACAACAATGCCTTTGGATTGGTGGTTTGTGCTGTGAGGAGAGACTCCATGGATAGGAAATTGCTGTAAAAACACTTTTGGTAAAATGTTTTGCATTAAATGCTTTTATTTTCTTTCCAGTGCTTTCCTTCAACTCTTCAGCTGTCATTTCCAAGACCATGGCATTGCACAGTTGATTGTTGTGCAAGGAAATGATTCATTCCTACCTTTTGAGATGCTCACAAGGAGCTCTGGACTCGCTGCGGATGTGATTACATCTTTGTTCAATGATAGGAAGTCCAAAGCAGTCTGAAAGAATGGGGGGGCTGGGGGGTGGGGAGGTGTTGTTTGGCAGTGTTTTGCAGCATGTAAGTTAGAAAGGACTTGAGTTTTATTCCTGGAACAGGGCATGTGATGGGACTTTCCTCAAGCTGTGTTTCTTGTACCTCACTGAAACCTCTCCCTTCTCCTGGGCTGGCCTTTCCCTGATAAATTGTTATTGTTCCCTTCTACCCAACTTGTGCTGCAGCACGTTCTGGAGCTGTCAGGTGCACAGAGCTGGAGCAGTTTAATGACATCTGTAAGGCTGAAATGCTTTTTGTACTAGATTAAAATGGGGATTATTCTGAAAGAAAGGAGCTTTTGATTACAAGGAAGGCAGCAGAGGTGTGGCAAGGACTCCTGTTTCAGCAAGAGTGCCTGTTGCAGATTGCTGTAAGGGCCAGTTTCCTTTCGCAGCAAGCAGGCTGCAGAGATAACTGCCTGCTTTCCCTTTCCACTCCAGCTTTTTGGCAGCAGTCCCTGCAGTCCACCAAGGAGAACTGCTGTGCAAAGTGCAGGTGGGACTGGCTGCTGCCCTTCTGCCTTTGCACAGCCTGTTTCATCACAAGTGCCCCCATAAGATTGGGCACAAAGAGCCATTTCCTGTGTTTAGGAAAGGCTGTACACTCAGTTTTGCTATAAGCAGAGCTGAAGCTCTTCAGCCTCTGATCACCACTCAACCCAGATCCATGCTGGTGCTCCCTGCTGTCATTGGTAACTCCCAGGCTGGGAGATGCTGGCTCTTGCCTGTCCCCAGGGTGCTGCAGTGGAGAGGCCAAGTGGCTTGGCCAAGGCTGTGTGCTGAATCAGCAGCTGGGCTGGAGTTGAGTAGAATGGAGTAGAGTTGCACTGACAGCCTCTACAGGGCAGCAAGTGAGGGCTGTCAGTGCTCAGCCAGACCTGCAGCAAATTTGTGTTCCGAGTTCCCACCACTCTGCACCCTCCCACACCTGTTCTTGTGCATACTTGGCCAAATGGGCTTTAGTTTCAGATTTTCTTGCAGTCAGCAGAACCACAAAGTCTGCTGCAGTGGGTCTGCTGCTCAGGCCTTAAGCCCTGCAGTGGAAAAACCTCTGAAGAGGAGAAGGTAGCTCAGTCAGAGAGAGAAGCTCCCAGTAGGGTCAGCCCAGCCCAGTGCTGGTGTGAAAGGTGCCATGGCAGCTCAGTCTCTTCCCTCTTCCCACAACCCTGACCTCACATACATCCCTTGAGCAGCCCAGGCAGATTTGTGGAGGATCCAGCCATGGCTGCTAGTACCCAGCAAGTAGTGGTTGTGGCCATGCAGTGTCAAAGGTGACCTCAGCATGCAGGTCCATGCTGGACACCTGCCCTGGGAGGCAGCAGTAGCTGGTGAGTAGCTGTGCTGCACTGGGGCCAACAGCCACAGTGTGGCCATTTGCAGCCAATAATGTGTGTGAAAAATCTCTGTGAGGATTTGTAAACAAAAAGCTTGTTGTGATCGTGGGCTGCACAAGCACAAGGCATGGGCATTGCAGGGAGCTGAGGCCACAGGCATTGCAGTGCTGCTGCACAAGCACAAGCCATGGTGGGCATGGCGAGGGACCAGGGGCTGCACACAGCTGCCTTGGTGAGGCCAAGACTGACTCACCCTCCACTGAGCTCAGGCAGTGAAGCATGGTGACTTCATCTGCTGGAAATAGCAGCCAGGGAGGAACCATCTCCCTGCCACCACCATACCCACACAGACACACAGCTTGCTGCTGCCTGCACTGCTGCTGCACCCCAGCTCCAGCCATGGGACACAGCTGAACCCCAAGGCAGGAGCAGCTCTCTGGTCTCAGCCCCAGCCTGGGCACATGTTGGAACTGCTCCACATGACATGGGATGGGACAAGCAGGGCTGATGGTGTTTGAGAATCAAGGGGCAGCTCGCTCCATCGGGGGTGGTGCAGGATGCTGCTGCAGGAGTCAGTGGAGACAAGGGGTTTCAAGGCTTTATCCAGCCCACCTGCTTGTTCAGCACAGACAATGCAATTTTTATTTGAGCCAAGAACAACTTCTCAGCTAAAATGTGGCTTCCAGAGAGGCACAGGACTCTGCAGAGACTTCAAGGGAAAATGAATCCTGCGGTTCCCCCAGTAGCAAAGCCAAGCCTCCGCAGCAGCCTGGAGCAGATAAGAGGCCCGTCCGCCAGCTCCCTGCCCGAGTCAGCCTCCTGCTCTTATCACGGGTGAGCAGAGCTGTCCTGGGCTTTGTTCAGGCAAAGCTCTGCTGGCTGCTCACAGCAGTCTCCCAAGTGGCTCAAATATGAGTCTGCCATGAAGGCCAGGGGTGTTTGAGTTCCCACAGTGAACTCTGTGGGTCCCCACCCTGCTCTTTCCCACGGGGATGGTGCAGGGACAGGGCTTCTGGAGCGAGGGCCAGTGTGGAGGGCTGACACTGCCACAAAGTGGGTGTTCTACAGGCACCAGTCCCTGCATCTGGTACAAGACTGTGCTGCTTGCCTTGGTGGCTCTGCCACAGGGAGTGCAGGAGGGCATGTATGGGCATGATGGGCACCTGGTGTCTATTGTTCAAGGGTGGGAGCAGGAGTTCTGCAAAGTCTCAGTGCTGCTGCAATGCCAGCACCAACTTTGCTCCCACCACTTCTGTGTAAAGGTCAGCAGGGCTGGGGTGAGTGAGCTCACTGCTTACTGTTGTGTGTCCTTCATGTGCTTGTTTGTCCAGAATTGCCTTCACAAGAAGGAAGGAAGAGGAACCATCTCTCCCAGACCCCTCTGCTCCCTCCACTGGGGCTGTTCCTGCGCCGCTGGCCCAGGGGGGTTCATCTCTGCAAAGTTTTCTTCTATGCCTCAAGCTGGTACCTTGAATTTTATGGAGTTTGGGAGGGTGCAGGGGCCTCATGCCTGGCTGACTATGCAGGGGCCTGGGCTGGCAGTGCAGGATGTGAACTGCTGCAGCAGCACTTCACTGGCATCTGCAGGTCCTGCTGGCAGGGGCTTCTGCTGCTAGCAGGATGCCTTCACCCTGGTGAGAAAAAAACACCCATGTCCCTGGGCTGGCACACGCCTGTGGCAAGTTGCTGGCACCTGCCTTACTCTCCCAGCATTGCTGGGAAACTGGGTTTAAAGTGTCCCTCCAGACAAGTTTGGTCCCTAACAAGGTTGTGAGTTGTAGCCCACAGGGCTGTGCACAGGGCAGCTTCCCAAGCTCCTCTGCAGCTCCTGACGTCATGGTGAGGCCAAATCTTCCCTTTTACACAGAAAAAAAGGCTCATCAGCAATCACAGCAGGCTGCATCTGACAGCTCATAACTTAATGGCTTTTAAAAAATAGCCACAGCCTGTTTTAAACTCTGGTCAAGTTCTCCCCTACCCTCCCCCCTGGAAAGCCTTCCAAGCTCTCACTTTTCTGATATTAGATACTTTCTCTAATCTTTGGCCTCCATTTATTAATGGCTAATGATATCTATTTGCTTTTCTGCCAGCATTGTCCTTTAGCTTGAATTGCTTTTTGCCCTGCCTAACGCTTGCTTCCCGGCGCTATTTATAGGCAGCAATTGTATCCCCCCGCAGCCGCTGTTTTGCTTGGCTACAGAGGCTGCATTGCCTCCAGCCTCCTCAGAACGGCCCCCTCGCCCTCCTGCCTCCCTCAGCATCCCCTCCTCCTGCTGGGGGAGAGTCAGAGGAGCACCCAGACACTGCCTGGGACTAGCATCCTGGCAGCACTGGCCATGACAGAATAGAATAGGAATAGGAATAGGAATAGGAATAGGAATAGAATAGAATAGAATAGAATAGAATAGAATAGAATAGAATAGAATAGAATAGAATAGAATAGAATAGAATAGTAGGATATCGGATAGGATAGGATAGGATAGGATAGGATAGGATAGGATAGGATAGGATAGGATAGGATAGGATAGGATAGGATAGGATAGAAAGAATATAATAGAATGATGCTGTGGGGCAGAGAGCCATGGGCAGAACCATAAGCCTCTGGAGAGCCCCACGGGTTCATTTTTCAGGCAGACCCATGGGGTCAGGCAGAGGCAGAAATGGCTCCAGGCTCCTCTTTGCCTCCCCTGTCCCTTCTACCCCACTTCTCTGGGGGGCAAAGCGAGCACCCATCAGTGTGGCCCACCAAGGCAACGTGGGGAGTCGAGTGATTTCTATCTGCGCTTTCATCCAGGGATGAAAGGGATGATAAAAGCCATTTGGGTTTGTGATAAACGCAACTGACCCGGGAGGAATCCGCCCCGCCAGGGCGGCCTGCAGCAAATCAGGGAGATAAGGCAGCGACAGCAGCGAGCATCAAGGCTCTGCGCGGCCGAAGAGCAAATCCCTCCCCACGTGGAAGGAAACCCGCGTTAGGCTCCCACGGCCGCTCCCGAGCGCGGCCAGTGCTGAGTGCAGAGGATTTTGTTGGGGCTGGGAAGATGTGCAGAGAAGGACAGCAGCTTGCTTTGTGTTGTCATGAACGGCCAGATTTTTTGATTCCAGACATCTCCACGGCGGATCTCAGCCCAGCTTTTAATAGACGGGTTCCTCGCCAGCGGCAGTCGCACATTGATTGCAGCGGGAATGGCAGGGGAAGACAAATATAGTGCAGGCTGCCTGCAGGGAGAGCGCGGGGAGGAAACTTCGCAGGCTATTTTTGGTGCTTTGTCTCCACTGCTTGCAGCATTTCTGAGCTTTCTTTCCTCTTAAAAAAAAAAAACAAAACCAAAGCACCACGTTGTTAGAGTTTGGGTTTCGTGTGGGGTTTGTTTTGGTGGTGCTGGGGGGGCTTTGTTTGGGTTTTTTTGTTTGGTTGGTTTGTTTTGTACAAAACTTCCTTTTTCTGGGGAGCTGGTGCTGCTGTGGCCTCAGCTGGCCTGGCAAGAGGGCAAAGGCGTGTTGGGGATGCTGCCTCCATCCTCTCCGCTGGGACCAGAAGGGGCCGGTCCCTCTCCCAGGCGCTGTGCGGGGGCTGGCGCAGGGACAGACCCTGATTTCACCCCAATCCATGGGAACCTCGTGGTGGGTAAAAGGAAAGTTCAGTGCACTCTTCAATAAAGAAAGGAAACTCTCCCACGCTGCTGAGCTGTTGCTGCACCACAGGGACCAGCAGCAGTGGCCCCATCCCTGCCACAAGATGCAGTGCTCAGCACCAAGGCACTGAGTTTCACTCAGTTTGGAACACAAGCCCTGTGAAGAGAGGCTGAGGGAGCTGGGGTTGCTTAGTCTGGAGAAGAGGAGGCTCAGGGGAGACCTTCTTGCTCTCTACAACTACCTGAATGGAGGTTGTAGCCAGGTGGGGGCTGGTCTCTTCTCCCAGGCAACCAGCACCAGAACAAGCTACACCAGGATAGGTTTAGGCTGGAGGTTAGGAGGAAATTCTACACAGAGAGAGTGATTGCCCATTGGAATGTGCTGCCCAGGGAGGTGGTGGAGTCACCATCACTGGAGGTGTTTAGAAGGAGACTTGATAGGGTGCTTGGTTGCATGGGTTAGTTGATTAGGTGGTGTTGGATGATAGGTTGGACGCGATGATCTCGAAGGTCTCTTCCAACCTATTCTATACTATTCTATACTATTCTATTCTATTCTATTCTATTCTGTTCTGTTCTGTTCTACTCAGTCCCAGCCAGCACCAGGAGCACAGCACCAGGAGCACAGCACCAGGAGCACAGCACCAGATAGTCCCAAAACTCAGGGGGGACA
The DNA here is from genome assembly GCF_026170545.1 of Melanerpes formicivorus. Taxonomy (NCBI): domain Eukaryota; kingdom Metazoa; phylum Chordata; class Aves; order Piciformes; family Picidae; genus Melanerpes; species Melanerpes formicivorus. Next base: position 2,303,291 of record NW_027142388.1, on the reverse strand, counting down.
GCTGGGTGCTGCAGGCTGAAGCGCTTGCCTAGAGAGGAGCAGCCCTGGGCTGCAAAACCATGAAGCTGAGGGGGTGTGTACTGGAGCCCAGCTGCAGGGGGACACACAGGGGCGTGCTGAAGTCACTCAGGTAACTTAGCAGAGTGGAAAAACACTCCCAAGTCCTGCCAAGCTTGAAAAGCCATGGCTAGGTGACACTGGAGTGGTATTAAAGACACCAGTGCCCTAAACTCCCCTGCCCTGGGGAACAATCAGGGGTGCAGTGGCAGACTGAGGCACATCCCCAGGACAATCAGCCCCCAGTACAGAGGTGTCTCACTGACAGGTGTCTGCATGGGTGTGAGACAAGGCTGCAAAGATACAAATAAAGAGCAGAAATGCTGATAAAATTGGCATGCAAGAACAGTGAAAGTCTGGGCTTGACCAGAGACCAGTGAAATAAAGCAGCTCATGACAGGGCCGGCCATGGCTGCAGGAGCCTTGGTTCTGTGTCTGCCTGGAAACCCAGGATGTTTGCAGCAGGAGCTCAGGGGGAACATCACCTCCTCTGAGGGTTTGGTGGCATTTGGGACCATAGGATAGGGTTTATGTTTGTGTCATCAGGAGGCTTCTTGCTAGGAAGAGCCCCAGGTCTCTTTTGCTGTTGGTTTACACATCTGTCTTTGTGCAGCCCCCATCTTGCCTTGATTTACTCAAGCTGTAGTGGGGTGTTCACAAAAAAAATCCCTCTTTTCACATGTTTGCCTCTAATAACATAAAAAGCCTTGCTCTGCCAGCCTGTTGGATGATGGTGGAGTTTAAAGACTGCCAACATGGGAAAAAGAAATTGTCCATCAGCAGGTCATTGAGCCCTTTAGCAGAGAGCACCTGTGGCCCTTTATAGCCAGCCAGGCTGGTATTTCCTGTCCAGCACAGCACAAGTCTCACACCCCACAGCTCAGCATCACCCACCCCAAATCTGGGTGGGCCATGGCAGCTGAGCACCCCCAGAAATTACGAAAGAAAATACATTTCAAGAATTAAGCCACTTTCTGAAGGCTTCTGAGGGAGACACTAGTATCGACTTCTACTAACTCCAGGGCTGGTGCAGCAGCTCTGGCCACCTGCCCTGTGGTACCCTGCCCACAGCCCTGGCACAGGCAGGCTCCCGTTCCCCCAGCACTGAGGCAACCGTGCCTGTCCTCTCCTGATGGGCATCTCTGGAGGAGGGGCTGGGTGCTGTGCTGGGCACATGGCCTCTGCTTGGTGTTTCCCAACCAGGAAGGTTTTAGGCTGGCCTTGCTGCACTATGTGCCGATGTCCCAGGGAGGAGCACAGCAGTGCTTGGGAGCAGTCCAAGGAAAATGTGTTTGGTGCCACAAAGGTCTGCCCAGCACTGCCGCTTGGCACCAGCACTGCACCTCGATGGGATGAGGCTGCAGGCAAGCCCATTGCTTACCAGCCAAACCTGCAGGGGCCATGGGGGCAGCTCACAGCAGCTCAGCCCCCCCCCAGGAGGTTATTTCACAAGAGATGTCAACTTGTGGAGGAGGTTTTTATGGCTGGGGATCAAAGTCCTTGGCCCCCACCCAGATTCCCACTGCTGAGCTGTTGGACAGCCTGGGTTTGCAGCTGGGTTTGTGGGGTAAAGATGGCTCAGCCTTCCCAGGGCTGTGCTGCTGGGCTCAGCCTTCTCCCCTTTCCCACAGACACTCCCACCATAAGACACCCCAGGAGGCACAGAAATGGGGGTCAAGCCCGTGGGCACCCCTGGCAGGGCAGGGGAAGGCAGGGTTGCTGTAGAAGGGGCTGGCAGTGAATGGGATTCCGAAGCTTCAGTGGTCAAAAGGAAGGAGCTCTTCATTGCCCAGAGATGTGCCCAGGCATCATGTCCACATCCTGCAGCCATCCCAGCTAGCAGGAGCACATCTGGATGATGGTCTGATTTGGGCAACACCAGCCTCCCCCCGAGTGAGAGTTCTGCTTTCTCCATTGTGCTCCATCTCCACCAATCCTGCGCTGTCTCTGCCCAGGTCCTCAGCTGACTAAGCTCATTTTTCACTGTGCTTTATGGCCACAGACCTCATGGAGGTGGGCAGAGATGCAAGGAGGACCTTAACTAACTTTGACAGCTTTGATTGTATGAGAGCAGGTATTTACAAAGCAAAGAACCTGGAGGGTCACATCTGAAGCCACTGCTGTGTTCCCCTCCTGCTCTCCATAAGGCAAAGTCTGCAGGGATGCTGGGCGGCACCAGCTGCAGGGTGGGGACTGTCCAGGCAGAGCTCGGCTGCCTCGCCAGACCCGCGCCCAGTGCAGGCGAGGAAAGCGATTAACACAAACTAGCCCGGCCTCACCCGGCCTGAGGCAAACTTTCCCGGCCCCTCCTCTGCCCATCGGATGGGGCTTTGCCCAGCTCCAGCCTTGCAGGGCTGCAGTAGGCGCTGCCCAACCAACATCCTCATCCCGCAGGAGCGGAAAGGCTGTGATCATCTTATTTCCAGAATAAAGGTATGCCTGGGGATGTCCCATCCTGAAGCACTGGCCTGTAAGCCCTGTCTGTGTTGGGTTTGCGTTTCATCCAGCCATATTTCCATGACCAGCGATTGGGGAGGGGCAGCTGTCTCCTCCCAGTGACTTTAAATGGCAGCAAAGGGCTGGGTGTCACCTGCTGTCCCCATCACCATGAGGGCTGAGGGAGCATGGCTCGCTCACACTGCCCCTAATCCCTGGCTGCATCACTGCCAGGCACTTTGTCAGCAGACATTGGGCTGGCAAGAAACCAGGCTGGCACTTGCCATGAAAAAAGGGCATAAAACTGACAGTTACAGGGCCAGGAGCTGTTCCTGCTGTATTATTACTGGCAACCTCTGTTAGATTAAAAAACAACAACAACAAAACAAAATTAAGACTAGATGTAAAGAGCAACATGTTTTTACTCCAGCTAAGCTGTCAAGAATAAATCATCAGGGCTTTTTTTGCAAACACTCAGCAGGACTGGGGAAATCTGCTGGGAGCTGGAGAGCTCAGGTCAGGGCTGTCCTGCCAAGAGGCAATTAGAGCCTGTCCTGGGGATGGAGGAGCAGGGAACAGGGCCAAGAGTGACTTTGGGAGTCCAGGAATAAGATTACAGGCTGAGGGATCAGCAAAACCCTCCCGTGCTCCAGGCAGCACCTGAAACCTTTCCAGAAAGGAAATCACCCAGCTCAGCACCACTGTGCCCAGCAAAGGGCCCTCCTGGCACAGGGCAAAGAGGGGAGGGATGGTGCTCAGCCACTTTACTGAACCAAGGCTCTTGTCTCCTGGTCACCACACCTGCCTTGTGGGAGGGTGCTCCCCACACCCAGCCCAGGCTGTGTCTCACTGTCCTGGGGCTGGAGTGCTCAGAAGCAGACCTCCACCCCACCACACTCACAGCCTCTCAATTCTGGAGATGCACAGAAGCAAGACCAATATCTTTGCCACCTATATGAGCATCCCATGAAAGCACAGATAGCAGTTTGCAGAGTACCTGTCTTAAAGAAAAAGAGAGCTGGGAAGAGTGGGTGTAATGGTCAGGTCAGTGAAGTACCAGTGGTGTCCTGCAGCAGCTAATCTGGAACAAAACAAGTGGCACACTGCTAGAGCTTGGCCTGATTATTTTGGTTTTTCTTTAGCCTGTATGTGTTTTTTCCCCCAAGGATGAGGGCTTGGAAGCACCCTGCTCACAGCTCAGGGATTCTTGCTCTGTCGAGGAATCAACACCAGCCTGAGCTTCCTTCAGCATGGGGCTGGCTCAGCCACCTCCACGCCTCGACACACTTTCACCTCCCATTGAAATCAAGCCTGTAGCAGGCCACAGAGAGCAACAGCAAACCCAAACCAGAAGCCACTCAGAGCTCATACCAAGGGACTGTCATTCAGGACCATGCAGAAGTGCTAGCAGGGTGCTGAGCAATGGCAAGAAGAAGGCATGGTGGCCCTCAGGCCATCTCTGCCTGTTGTGGGCTTCAACATCCATCCTGTAACCTGCCCACGTCCAGGCAGGTCCCTGGCCACATTCCACACCCCAGCAAGGCCACAGTAAATCCAGGATTGGGGTTAAGGTTTAGGCTTAGATTATTTTATGGTTAGGGTTAGGTGTTAGGAAAGTGTTGTGCACCCACCTGAGCTCCCTACCACCTCCCCATCCTGCTTCCAACTGGGTGGAGACACCAGGCTACACGGCACAGCTGGATAGACCTGGAACCACCAAAGCCACTTCAGATGGGGCTCAGCCATGGCATTCTCCCCACAAGCAACCAAGATACTGCTGAGCACCAGGACAACACTCTGTCACAGTGTCCCCACTATCCTTGCAGCACCCTCCAGCTGAGCTCCTTTGGGAGCCTGTATCTCTTCAGCCAGAGCCTCAAAGTCTAAGCATCATCCTGGGCTGCAGGGAGCCCCTTAAGGCTCTGGTAGCAGGAGGAGATTTAACAGCCCATTGCCTCACTAACATAGCATGCCTGCACCTGAGGACCCTGACACAGTTTGTGAGCACTGCCTTCACATTCATCTAGAGCCCTTTGCCAGAGGGATTCCCATTAATCCTGCAAATATCACATACTTGTGTCCATGCTACCCACATCAGTCACATCACCTCACCTCTCCAACATATCCAGTCCTCAGAGACAGTCAGGGCCACCCAGGGGAAGGTGGACAAGATGCAATTATCCTAGATGGAATGTAGCTAAGGTGCAGGGGCAAAACCTCTGCTCCTGTGATGTGGCCAAGGAAGCTTTGTCTGCTGCACATGGTCAGGCCATTTCTGTCTAATCTAAAAGGGAATGGATGGGACCAGCTATTGCATTTGTCTTCAGAAGAGCAGAGATTGCTTTCAGGCCTCAGAGAATTTTAAATGAGAAGCTGGTGTTGCCTACAAAGCTGAGCCCTCAGAAACATCCAGCGCTCACAGGTAAGGTGCAGGCAGGTCACGGCCTCAACCGGTCTCAGATCCATCTCAAAGAGTATTTGCAGCTATTTCTGCCCAGGCCAGCGCTGCCAGCAGGCCCCTGACCCAGTAAATGCTGTAACCAAGAGGGGTTTCTAATAACGGCCTGGGAATCACAGCACGTTACAGTACAGCTTTGCTGGATTAGAAACCAGATGAACAGCCTTGAGGGAGATTAGAAATTGCTATTTTGAGAGGGTTTTTTTCAGAGCAGGCTCCATGGATCTGTCACCCTGAGCAGGCCTGGCTGGCTGCTGTCAGGGTGAACGGATGCTGCTGGGAGGCTGGGGAGGCCAGGGGGCAGGAACACTTCCCTCTGCCAAGCGACCTGTTTATGTTTTCTGCACTGCTCCTCCCCGGCTGGCCACAGCCATTACACGGGGGAGTCATATTTACATGTTTTGACTCTGAAACACTGAGCAAACAAGGCAAGATAATCATTAACTTGTGGAGCTGTTAACCTTCAGCTGAGTTTTGGGCCAGCAAAGGAGAGGTCCTGCCAGAGCAAAGTCTCTGTTTTAGTAAACACTGAAAGAATGATGTGAGAAACTTTTTGGGGTTGTATGTTATGGGTAGGTGATTAAAAGGGCATTAATTTGTGTCTCCAGCCTCCATGCTGTGAGAAACGTTTCAGTACATAGGGAAACAGTGCTGCTGAAGCAAAAATCCATGGGCTTTGTCAGCCTGGGAGCAGGGGCAGCAGAGGCCCTCAAGCACAGCCTGGCTGAAGGCCTCTGGGGCTGCAGATCATTTGTGCTCACTTTCTATTGAGGATCATGCCAGAGGTACAGGTCTGGAGCCCTCAATATAGGAAGGACATGCACCTGATGGAGAGGCTCCAGAGGAGGCCCAAAAAAAGGGTCAGGGGGTTGAAGCACCTCTGCTATGAGGACAGGCTGAGGGAGCTGGGGGTGCTCAACCTGGAGAAGGCTCTGGGGAGACCTTAAAGCAGCCTTCCAGTACCTGAAAGGGGCCTACAGGAAGGATGCAGAGAGACTGTTTACAAAGGTCTGTGGTGACAGGACAAGGGGCAATGGCTTCAAAACAGAGAAGGGCAGATTTAGATTGGATATCAGTTCTTTCCTATGAGGATGGTGGACACTGGAAGAGGTTGCCCAGGGAGGTGGTTGAGGCTCCTTCCCTGGAGATATACAAGGTAAGGCTCAATGAGGCCCTGGGCAACCTGATCTAGTTGGGGATGCCCCTGCTGACTGCGGTGAGGTTGGACTGGCTGAGCTTTGGAGGTCCCTTCTGGCCTGGACCAGTCTCTGATTCTGTGAAATAGAATGTCAGCCTCACTTGCTGTGGGAATAGAATAGAATAGAATAGAATAGAATAGAATAGAACAGAACAGGTTGGAAGAGACCTTCAAGATCATTGCGTCCAACCTATCAACCAATCCAACACCACCTAATCAACTAACCCATGGCACCAAGCACCCCATCAAGTCTCCTCCTGAACACCTCCAATGATGGTGACTCCACCACCTCCTTGGGCAGCCCATTCCAATGGGCAATCACTCTCTCTGTATAGGACTTCTTCCTAACAGCCAACCTAAACCTCCCCTGGCGCAGCTTTAGACTGTGTCCTCTTGTTCAGGTGCTGGCTGCCTGGGAGAAGAGACCAACATCCACCTGTCTACAACCTCCCTTCAGGTAGTTGTAGAGAGCAATAAGGTCACCCTTGAGTCTCCTCCTCTCCAAGCTAATCAGCCGCAGCTCCCTCAGCCTCTCCTCATAGGGAATCAGGAAAACAGTGATAGTTTAGTGGTAAAGAGTAGGGCCTTGTTCTCTGCCCTCAAGAGGCAAGGGCTGCCCATGTGGGCTCCAGGGCTTGGGCCTGCAGGCCCAGCTGGGCAGGGTGGAAACATGAAGGCTCCATTGGATGCAGCAGTGAATCACTCACCATGAAATATGTCTCCTGCCTGACCACAAATTGCACCTGCAGCTCCCAGGGCAAGGCATTCTAGATAGGAGGAAAGGGGAACTACAAAAAGCCAGAGCAAATCTGCAGACTTTGGACTCTTATTGGCATCATAAAAAGCAGGGAATTGAGGAAGGAAGAGAAAGAGAACTTCATCAGACAAGCAGAAGCAGATTTAGTCTTTCTGGTTATACTAAGTAACAAAGTGGAGCATGCAGTAGGGCTTATTGGACCATCAGTGAGAACAGATGATTAATTCAGGCCTATAAGGAGATTATGGCCAGAAACAGTCTCCTGCCCCAAAGCACAGCTGTTGGGAGAGCTGTGGGTTTCCCAGCTCAGCCTGGCTTCAAGCAGTGCCCAACCCAGTGCAGTGAGCTGCAGGATGCATTGACTCATGCCTGGCACCTCTGTGCAGGGCACAGCAAAAAGCAGTTTCATTTGCTGTTTGACACAAGGGATGGAGATGGGTGGCTTTTGCAGGGGACCCCAACTGCTCCCATGGATTTACCCTGGCATTCTTTCTGCAGGGTAGGCTGTAAGAGACTTCTGCAGGTTCAGCTTTTTTCTGAGGAGGCAGAACCACTCTCCCAGCACTGCAGCAATCCAGAGCCAGCCCTCCTGTTCCAGTGCCCTACATACCTTTCAAACCCTGGCTTTATGGCCCTCAGCACGTGCCTCTCAGAACAGTTTCACAGCGTACAGCAGCTCCGGGTCAACAGACCGCAAGTTCACTCTGATAACAGCAGCAGTATTTGGTTAGGAACACTCAGTGCACCCCCCACCCCCCTGGCCCTCAAAAACACATGGTTTACATCTGCAACCCAGCTCCCTGATGGAGCAATTCCCCCCTGAGCCCAACTGCAAAACAAGCTCCTCTCACCCTTGGCAGCCCTGCTCCCTGTCACAAGATCCCTGACTTCTAGTGAGCTTTTAAATAAGGTTTTGGAAAAAGGTTTGTTTGCACACACACAATGCACAGAGCTCCTGCAGTAGGGCCCTGGGTGGGGTGTTTCACTTTTAGTGATGTACCTCTGTGAGAAAGGACTTCTATCATTCAGTGTTAGAACAATTTAAATAACCTTTCCTCCAGAAAAGGAGCAAACAAAACCCAACCAACTAACCAAGCACATGAAAAGCTTATTTGATTTTGCTTCAAGTGGAAAAATAACTCACACCACAATTTGGACATAGTGACTGCTAATGCCACCTAACCCAAAGCTAAAAACAAATTAACAAGACTTTTGCCACATTCAGTAAAGCACCTTCCCTGTTCTCATACTGACAATGAGTGCTCAGAGAATCTTAGAATGGCTCAGGTTGGAAGGGACTTCAGAGATCATCTGCTCCAATCACCTCCCTGCCATGGCCAGGGACACCTCTCAACTAGAGTCAGCTGCTCAAGGCCTCATCCAACCCAGCCCTGAACACTTCAGGAAGGAGGCATCAACAACCTCCCTGGGCAAACTATTCCAGAGTCTCACCACCCTTATACTGAAAAACTTCTTCCTGAGATCCAGATTAAACCTACTCTCCCTCAGCTTCAAACCATTCCCCCTTGTCCTATCACTAGACACCCTTATTAGAAGTCCCCGTGCAGCCTTCCTGCAGGATCCCTTCAGGTATTGGAAGGCAGCTCTAAGGTTCCCCCAGAGTCTTCTCTTCTCCAGGCTGAACAATCCCAGCTCCCTCAGCCTGTCCTCAAAGCAGAGGCACCCCAGCCCTTAGATCATCTTTGTGGCCCTCCTCTGGACTTGCTCCAACATCTGTGTCCCTCTTATGCTGGGGACACCAGAACTGCCAAGGAATTACTTTGTCCAGCCTCATTTAATCCACATCTGCTTTGCTTCTCAGAGGTGCTCTTCCCTGCTCCACGGGTTGGACCCATCTGGGGAAGAGCCAAGGGAAGGGTGCAAAGGAAGAGACAAAAATAGAACTAAAACCTCATGTGGGCAGGGTAAGCAAGAAATGGTAGCACAAACCCAACAAGTAACTCAACAAAACAATTGAAAGCTTTTATTGTGATACCTCAAGTAGATACAATATAGTGAAACAACAAATGATGTACAGTATTGCTAGGACAAAACAGCAACACAGCCATGTCACCTGTAAAAGAAAGCCTTGTAAAGATTTTAAGAAACAATGAGGCACAACTCAACTGCCATTTACCACTCATGCTTTAGGCCTTAAACCATTTGTAACAGTCCTTGTAAAAAGAAACCTCTGAAGCATCTGCTCCTTTTGCAGCGTTTCTGCTGCTGGTTGGCTTTTAACACAAGTTTCGATGAAGTTACCAGAGCGTCCAAAAAGGTGAACGGCAATTTGACAGCTTCTTCCATTCAGCCATTGCCAAAGAATGGAGAGGTTGGAAATTTGGTCTGTGAGACTGTAGGTCACTACTGCTGCAATCTGGCTGCTGAGATGAACGCGCAGAGAAAAAGCTCTACAGGCATCACTCAGAGGAAAGTCCACCAGCAATGGTACACAGCGTCCGTGAACTCTCGCATTAACGTGATACACCAGTAAGGAATACAGATGGACCATGGGCATGGTGGTGACTGTTTGTCAGGACCTCTGAGGCCAGGGTTTAATGCAAAGACATTCCATAAATTCTATTCCCTGTCCTCCCCCATAGATTGTGACACACCACTCAGGCTGGCCAGCACACTAGGCCTTGCTAGTGGGAAGCTAAAATGGAATTAGCACAGACTTCCTTAACCCAGTTTGTCATTGTAGAGCTTACAATGAATGCAGGGAAATTAACATTCTGGCCCTTTTTACTGGCAGATAAAACTGAGATTACCAGACTGCTAAAAGCATACAGCAAGAGTGGTTAGGGCGATGTGTCAGCAATCCATCACCACATTCTGCAGCTTATTTCACAGCAAGTTTGCAACTGAACAGAATTTTGAGAGATGGGCAGCACTGCCTTTTGTTAATGCAAAAGGTACTTGGCGTGACCAGTAAACTCCAGTGTTTGGAGGCAGACTCAGTCCTGGAAAGCCATCAGTTAGAGCCAGTATTTTGGACCAACAACAGTGAATGTGTGGTCAGATTTGATTACTAAATTCACATCAAATTACTTTAGGACAGGTGTGGCTTTAGAGGTTCAGAGGAATAAAAAAAAACTTCCAATACAAGTACATTTTTGCTAGCAAATTCCTATGCATCCCAATGAACATCTCTTCTAAGCCAGCTCATAGTCAGTTCATTTGGTCCAAGAAAGAGCCAGCAAGAAACAAAGGTTCACAAAAGCTTTTTGTTACAGTTTATAAAACAAACAAAAAAAATATAACCAACAAAACCCAAAATACAAAATAAATGTTAAGACCAACAATAAAAATAACCAGTACAAGTAACAAAAGTGCTCAAGTTGGAGGGGAAGTAAACTTGCCCAGAGCAAACATACAAACTTTAAATATACTCTTTAATATATTACAAAAATTGGTTAGAGGGAAAATGCTTTAGTAAATTTTTTTTTTTCAAGTAAGTTTATTTTTCTTTCAAATGACTGCTGAAGGGTTCAGTGACCAGACTGACCTCTTCACATCAGCCAGCAGCCATTGCTATCTGGATTCTACTTTCACCAAAACCAAGAACAAGAACTCTCTCTGTCTTTACCTGGGGAGAGAATAATCATCGCTGCTGCCAAGCGACACAGGAAAACACATTCACGTTTTCCCTCGATAGGATGATCCTCAAGATCTGCAACATGGCAGCAGGAAATAGCAACTCTGTGCTAGTTCCACTCTTTATAAGCATCCACTCTTAAAAGACCAAAGAGAATATTGCTTTGTTTGGTTCTCTTAAAAGCCACAAGCATCACATATAGATCATTAACTCTTTATGCCAGCAGTCTGAAGCTCTATGTGCTAAGCACTTGATGAAGTCCCAACCTTTGGCATCAAAGTTAATTAAGGTTTTGGTGAAAATGTCCAGTTTGAAATACAAATAATGCACTGAAGAAAGAGGTTGAATTTCTAAGTAAGAATCAGACTGTTACAGACAGCATTAACTTACCAATAAGAGACAGCCAAACCCCCCCAGTTTCAGAGAGGAAATTCTTTAATGGTTACCTATGTTCTTTCATTTCAGCTCCCTACTGAAAAGCAGTCATTGCTTTTGTCTTCAGTCCAGTGTACTGCTTCAGCAAGTCTGCAGCCAGGAAATAACAAAAGCCCAAAGAAACACAAACTTCACTTGAGCATGTCCACAAGTATCAACAACTGCAACGGGACTTTGAAGCCACCACAAACTTTTTGCCCATAGCAGTTTTAGTGCCTCCTTTGTTGGCAACATACATTACAATGGAGGAAAACAAAATCCAAAGAATTCCAGATCAAAAAGATCCAGACAGGCAACAGCAAAGCCCATCTTGCATCAGTGACATTGCTAAAAAGGAGACTTTGAAGCCTGGTGATGTAAAGATTGAGTAGTAACAGGCAAGCCACAAAATCCAGACTGAACACGACTGTACCACTTCAGGTCTCTGGACTGAAACCCAACATCTTTAACTACTTCTCTAATTCTGACATTTTTAGCTCCTCACTAGAGATCACCACAGTATCATGAATGCAGTGTAGCCAGCCTGCACCAGAGGATGTGTACACATGGGCAAACTCTCCTCTCTCTTCCTCTCCCCAAACACACTGGAAAGTTGGTTGGTTGCATTGCCCCTATCCAGTGGCAGAATTTTTCACCTAGGACAAAATTTCTAAAGTGCAGCAGAGTTCAGAAAGCCTATCAGAGATTCCCCAAAAAACATAACAGCAGCCACAGCACCTATGGCTAATTCTGCAGGTGCCATACTGGAATTGTTACTGAGAGAAAACGATTCTGCACTGCAAGGCTTCCACATTGTTCAGTTATGGAACTTCTGTAGTGTTAAAAGGTTTCCCCCGAAAGTATCCCGAGACTGTTTCATTTGAAAATCAACTCAGCACACTGCTGTGAAGCGTTGCAGAGTTGCTTAGGACTGGCATGCACAGGGATCAAGAGCTAACCTTGTGCATACCTGTGGCAGAAGTTTCTCTCATTAACTCATTCCGTTGAAGAACCAGCATGAGAACAAAGGAGAAGCCGAGTTCCATACACATTTTTATTACAAAAAGGTACTTGGGGATGATTCAGCCAGCAAACCAAGAAACCCTTTCCCCACCCCCAAGTTTTAAAAACTATCTTAAATTTTATTTGATGCAAAAATTGAGTCAAACTTCCCTTCCCTCTCTTTCCCCTCCCCTCTCCCCTCCCCACCCCCCCCTCCTTTTCCTGGAGTAATTTTCACGTCACAGGCTCCAGCCGTTTCTCACAAAAATAAATAGCTTTGTTCAAAGGGAGTAGCAGAAGCAGAATACTTCCAACAAGTTGCCTTGATATCAACCTCTTTGTCCAGTGCATTAGGACTATACAGTTACATGGAACCAGCCATAAAACTTCACTGATGCACAAGTCCCCGTGACTGGCAAAGGTACAGTACCAAAACTTTTTTTCAATACAACTAATTTTTTTGTTTGTTTTTATATTTTTTTTTTTTCAAAATAGAATGCATATTTTCTTTTTCTTTTCTCTTTTCCTGTATTTTCACTTTTCAAGCTATAATCTTAAAATCTTTTTGTTTTATCCAGCAAACTCCTTAGGGAATACGTTGGGTCTTAGATGAGCACATCTCTACCGGCTCGGCGAGGTTAAATCCTTCCAAGGGATTTCATGAAGACACCAAGCCTTTCCCAACAACTTGAGAGCTGCTAATTTCAGTCAGTGCAATTGAAAACAAATGTCTGTGGTTTTGTTGTTGTTTTTTTTTTTTTTTTCCTTGAAGTGAGCACTGTACCTTTAACCAATTCACCTACCAGATGGTACATAGGTTGTGGTACACTGAAATTTAGAAAAGAAAGCACTACAATACTGCATCCTCTTCACTGCCAAACACATCAGAAATTGCTACATATAAAAAAGCACCCCATCCCATACATTCTTTCAGACTGCTCAGATACAGAACTTCTACAGGACTGGAGTGTAGGTGTTTAGGCAAGAAGCATGCACAGCAGAAGGTAGCATTAAAGGCATAGGTCAGAGAGAGATACTAACCAGTAAAATCCGTTTTCCATTAGTGAACTGCTTCTCTAGTTTGAGAGTTTAGAAAAAGGTCATCCAAAATGTTGCAAAACAACTGTTCACACAATAATACACGTACAAAAAGAGGGAACTTACACAAGGAGAAAAGGCAAACATGGCCTGAAATAGCCACTTACACTACACTACTCATTTGTGAGGTTTCAGAGTTCAGTGATATTCTCAGGGCCATTCTCTTCCTTTACGTTGCGTTAGTCTTTGTAAAGCATGTTCCACAGAATATTGTCCAAACAGAAGGGGGGGAAAAAAAAACCCACCAGGTTTAGATTCACTCCCAGCCATTGTCTTTTATCATGTGGGCAAGTTCAATGATAAATTTTCCTTCTTTGTATTTCTGACTGCTCTCAAAAGCATGTTCCTGGAAAGTAGAAAAATGAAGACACTGAATTAAGCTGGGAATATGAAGTGTTTTAAACGTCAAAACTTGCATTAAAAATACAAAGCAGGAGGCATTCCAGTTAACATCCCACATTAGTTACACCATGGAGAGAGAGACAAAAGAGAAGATGAACAGAGCTGGCACCAGGAGTATACTTCCCATAAACAGAATCAGCAAATCCACTTCCTAACAGATCTTGCTTTAGAACTTTCCACATTCTCTTGCTGCTTAGGGAATCTTAAAGCTTTTTGGTTTTTAAGTGAAGGTTAGGAAATGGCATGTTACATATCTTAAGTTTCCTCATGGCCTGAAGCAACAAGAGGGAACAGGAACCTTTTCAAAAGCTTTCCTCTGTATTAATCATCAGAGGGAATGGATTAGGACAATTTCTTTGTACACAATCAGAAGCCTTCCTGAACCAATGAAAACCCAAAGTGTGACACCTAGGATCTAACCTTTTCAAAACATCAAGCTTGCAGCACAGCTGCCTCACAGGTAGCTGTGCAAGTGCCCAGGTAGCTTTTCAAATAACAAAACCAAGCTCTCATTAGCTGTCAGCAGTATGAATACACTCAGTACTATTTATCGTAATTCATTTTTACTACACAAATCAACTTTTGCAACCTAAGAAATTAAAGACCCATTCTGACAATTTAGTTTAGTGTATGTGGTTGCAAAAAAAGATACTACAGAAGTATTAGACAGCTCTAATAGCACCCAGAGCTCATGCTTGTTTTGCAGTCCATAATAAGTTTGTCACCTAGTAAAACATTCCAGCAGATGTAGGGAAGCCAAACACTTTGAGATATACAAAAGCACTAGAGCTACCTGACATAAAGTGTAAGGCCCTGCATGTAGGCTGGGGCAATGCTTGGTATCCATACAGGCTGGGGGAAGATGAAGCTGAGAGCAGCCCTGCAGAAAAAGGACTTGGGGGATGCTGGTGGATGAGTGCTGGTCATGAGCCAACAATTGGGCACCTGCAGCCCAGAAGGCTGATGGAATCCTGGGCTGAATCAAAAGCAGCATAGCCAGCAGATAGAGAGAGGAGATTCTGCCCCTCTGCTCTGGTAATGCTTCACCTGCAGTACTGCATCCAACTCTGGAGCCTGCAGCACAGGAGGGACATGGACCTGGTGGAGTGAGTCCAGAGAAGGGACATGAAAATAATCACAGGGCTGTAACACCTCTGCTACAAGAACAGGCTAAGGGAGCTGGGGTTGTTCAGCCTGGAGAAGAAAAGGCTCCAGGGAGACCTAATAGTGACCTTCTAATATCTGAAGGGGGCTACAAGAAGGCTTCAGAGTTTGCAAAGCCTGTAGGGATACAACAAGGGGTAATGGTTTGAAATCAGAGAGGAAATTTAGACTGGGTGTTAGGAACAAATTCTTTAGCATGAGGGTGGTGGAACACTGGCACAGGTTGCCCAGACAGGTAGTTGAGGCCCCATTCCTGGCGACAGTCAAGGTCAGGCTCAATAAGGCTCTGAGCAACCTGACCTAGTGGAGGATGTCCCTGCTGACTGCAGGGGAGTTGGACTGGATGACCTTTGGAGGTCTCTTCCAACCCAAACCATTCTATGATTCTCTAGGTGCTGCTCAATGGCCTACTCATGTGTCTGTGCTTTAACATATAAACATGTATCAAAGACTTAAGTATGGTGCTTACATATTTCCATCCAAGAGTGGTTTTACAGTTTTCACAATAGATATCTGCTACAGCATGTAAACCTGTCAGAAGAACTCTCTCCTCTGCTGGACCACAGCCCACATTTACCCTGAAAAAACAAACAAACAAAGGGAAAACTTACATAAAGTACACAAGAGTATTTCTTTTGTAACTTGTTACCCATCTTCTCACCAGAGGAGAAAAATAATGGTGGTGGGTTTTTTGGGGGGTTGGGGGGAAGGGGAGGAAGTGCCTAACTTATTCACTGCTGTAAAAGTGACTTTCTCTGTAACACTGAGCTGAAGGACAGGAAGGAGAAAGGGGTTTTTGTGTTTCAAGTGGCTACTCTCAACAGCAAACTGTTAGCCATGCCCAGTTACTCCCATCAACAGTGTAAATAGTTACACTCACAGAGAACATAACACTAAGCAGTAAGCAGACACCGCTTCAGTTTTGGCCTCCTCTTCAATTTGGGATCTCTTTAATCAAAGTCTGTACCAGTAAGTCAGCACCAACTGCTGAGTTTAGAACCAACTCCAAACCAGCAGCGTTGGAAAAGCCTCATAAATTTATATTTCTGTGGTACAGACCAGCAGGCAAAGCCATGATGAACCAACAGCAATACCAAAACAACACACTCCATGAAATACTGCATGGAGCATAGGCAGAAAACACTAGGCAAGACTAAACCAAGTTCTCAGTGTTACACATGAGCAAATATTCTGCTGCTGTTGCTATTGTATTACCAGATCCTCACTACTAGAATTATACTGAAAGTCCCAAGCCACCACTGGACGATCACATATAAAGAGAACGTCAAGGATGCTCATTCAAATCCTTCACAGTTACATTATCCTAAAATAGACTAAGACCCTTAATTGCACTCCTTTTTTTTCCCCAAAATACTGCCAAATCAACAAACTGCTGAAAAATGAAGACAAAAATACCACCCTGCATATTGGAAACTTAATACATCCATTAGCACACTCGAAGAGCCTTTTATTGTGGGTAGGACGTGCCTAAAATTGCAAATATTAGGCTTGATAAGATCACAGAGACCTTCTGCCTCTAGCATATTTGCCATATTCAAGGTCATTTAAGTACCATTTAACTGTACCAAGTTAACTGAAACATTAACCTGTACATGTATTTAACTATCACGCTGAAAAATTCTTCTTTAGACTGCAGCAGAGTTGTCTAAAGCAAACTGACAGTCAAGCAATAGATTTTGACTTTTGGAATACCTCAGAATAGCAATTCTCACTCAAGACAGTCAACACTATATATATATGAAAGACATTTCACATTCACATCCTCCCATAAACTTTCAGCTATTAGCAGAATTACCTCAAATACAAGATGAATTAGTATGTGTAAAGGGATACTTAAGCTAAGTAGCTCTTCAGGAATTATTGCTGGTGAGTAAATCCAGCATTAGAAAGAATAAGGCAAAGTACAGCTACATGAATTCCTTCTGTTTTCCACCCATGAATCATACCCAAAACATTCCAGTCTGTAGGTAGTGTGCATAACCAGGAGGAGATACTTACACAGAATTAAAGAGGTAGGCTCGCCCCTGGCTTCCCTGGAAGGACTGCATTAAAGAAACAAAACAAATGAAAATATTGCACTGGTTAAAAATCACAAAACCCCCACACCAACCAAACAAGGAGTTCCAGAAAGATGTGTTCATAAGCATATAAACATCCCACAGATGAATGACTTCACACCAGCTCCTTACAGGAAAGCTTGGTCGATGTTTTCAACCACAGCCGATTTTTAGTACCCATTTTGTTAAGCATTACTATTCAAAATAAGACACCTGCAATGCAAGCAAAACAGATTTCTCTCCTACCCCTCTGCAAGATACCAATTCTCATTTTCCTAGACATCCTTCATGCTAATTAAACTACTCTGCTTTTAGCTCTTCAGGGAATGCTTTCCATCTTGTCTGTCATCTCCTGCTGCACCCAGAAGATGATTTATTTCCATTTCATTGCATCATGAGACACAAGCCCAGTGAAATTCTAGACCAAGCATAAACCCAGCATGCTGTACTCAGGAACTGCATCTGATTGGTTTATAAGCTCAGCTTTATATTAATAAAGCTGCTCTCACCAAATGCCCAAATACAGACCTACATTTCCAGATCTCTCACACTCCTCAGATTATGGACAGAAGATGACTGTAAAAGCTTTCTTGGCTAGATCTGAATCAGTGGTTTATTTCACAACAGTAGCACAGTTTTGAAGTATCCCTCCTAATCAACCACACTTACTGCAGGCTGGTTTGGCTTGCAGAGCACTGTCAGTACCTGTGAACTGCATCTTTGTTTCTTCTGTACCAAACTAAACCAGAAGCTCTGCCATTGTATGTTCTATAAATGACACTGAAGACATGGAGGCCTCAACCTGTGATGGGACAGCCATGAGCTACAAATATCCTGGCAACACTTGTGAGCAGACTAGATCCAGCCATAGGTAAAGCATTCAAAACATCTGTAAGACATCACTGCTGTCACCTGCTGATTTGTTCCTTCTGTATTGAACTACTTTGCAGTTCAGACAGCCATTACTTCCCATTCAAACATCAACACGCTGTAAGTGAATGGTCTTTTTTCCCCTCTGCCATACTGAATTCCATTTTAAAAGAAATCCCTTAACTACCTTTGTTTACCTCAGAAGCCACTTGATACCCAAACCAGCTATTTTGCCAGTCTAACTATTAGCAACACACCACCAGCAACTGTTGTACCCTAGCTACTTACTTGGAACTGTTTGCAAAAAACAGATGTAAAAGGGAAATGTATATAATGAACACAAAGAAACCCATGACTCTGGACTACTGCAGGTAGCACTGGTAGCAATGTAGTTACTTACAGCCCTTAGATACCCATACAAGCTCACCTTGGGGGTGAGAAGTTCTTTGTAACAGTTCATAGTGTTAATACTTTAGCATATAGTGTTAATATTAAGGGGAGAGTTTCACTTTGTATCTATAGCAAAGACAGAAGAAAAGGCACTCTCTCCATTAGCCCAAACTGCAAGCCTTACTTTTCACAAGGCAAGGCATAAAATAGTTCAGTGAAAATTAAAACTTCAGGTAAGATCAACCCTGAAAGGAGAGACTCCCTTGAGGAGAGTCTGAACAGCTCTGCCAGAAAGGAATCCTTACACCTACCTTCAACCACCACTACCACCCCCCCAGTCACCACTGCTTCACTTCTCCTGAGATACTTAAACATGCATCACCAAACTGGCAGCATGGTACAAAACCCAGTCCACAGAAACGACAGAATTTCTATAGGGTAAGCTACAGCCAGCATCTCACAACCAGTAAGGAAGCAGAGAATGCTTACTGCTGATGAAAAAGCAAACCATTCATGTATACACTCTCAAAAACTGCCCATTAACAAATGAGTAACCAACCCAAGTCAGCCACACATGGATTTAGAGACAACTACAGCTGTGCAACCTCAACATTTATTAGGAAAAGGGATAAAAAAAGCAAAAGAAACACTTTAAAGGTGTTCTTGTTCATTAAGAAACAAAATTAAACTACAACTTCCCTGTTCCATGAACCCTAAAAATTAAGGAAAAGAACTTTCAAAGCCACAATTACATTCTTTTTTGTTAGACTCCAGTGAAGTTTCATAGTTTCATTCAGGGTTGGAAGGGACCACACGGATCATCTAGTTCCAACCCCCCTGCCATGGGCAGGGACACCCCACACTAGATCAGGCTGGCCAGAGCCTCATCCAGCCTGCTCTTAAACACCTCCAGGGACGGGGCCTCGACCACCTCCCTGGACAACCCATTCCAGGGTTTCACCACTCTCATGGTGAAGAACCTCCTCCTCACATCTAGCCTGAATCTCCCCACCTCCAGCTTCATTCCATTCCCCCTAGTCCTGTCACTACCTGAGATCCTGAGAAGTCCTTCCCCAGCCTTCTTGTAGGCCCCCTTCAGATACTGGAAGGCCACAATGAGGTCACCTCGGAGCCTTCTCTTCTGCAGACTGAACAGCCCCAACTCCTTCAGTCTGTCCTCATAGGAGAGGTGCTCCAGCCCTCTGCTCATCCTCCTGGCCCTTCTCTGGACATGCTCCAGCACCTCCACATCCCTCTTGTAATAGGGGCTCCAGAACTGGAGGCAGTACTCCAGGTGGGGTCTCACCAGGGCTGAGTAGAGGGGGAGGATCACCTCCCTTGACCTGCTGGCCACACTTCTGCTGATGCAGCCCAGGATCTGATTGGCTTTGCGGGCTGCAAGTGCACATTGAGAGCCTCACATGTTAAAAGTTGCAGCCACTTCTTCTGGCTTTAACCACCTTGCATTGCCAATTAGAGTTCACAAATTCCTTTCCAAACTGCACCAGTAAATGCTCTCTCCTGTGAAATGAATAATCTGCTTGATTCTCCATTTGCATTCAACTGCATATGCCAACTGCTTGAAATTATTGTGGAGTTTTTTTGTCTGGTCCTACACAATCTCTTTTTGAACTACTTATACGCCATACTTCAAGTTCCTCAGCTGGCAGGGAAAGAAGAAGACTCCAGAACAAGTCAACAGTCAGAAGTCCACATTATGCAATTATTTCTGCCAAGCTTATGTTTAGCCTTGACTCAGAATCACCTAATAAAAGCTCTCCTTTGACCTTACATTTCTCGAAACTTAGCAGAGGGCAGTAATGGGATGCCAGGAACAGCAGAAAAAGCAGCTCTTCCCCTCTCTCTTTTCATGAGCTGTAAAAGCCTCTAGCTAAATTACACAGAAAACAGAGGCTGGAAAATTCTGCTTTAGTTTTTCTCTTTTTTCTGATGTATTTTCAAAGATTATTTTTCTTTTCCTGCACCTTTTGCTTTATTGCCTGCAATATGCTGTACTCTCCTAGGGCTGTTTTTTTCCCCTCAGAAATGGCCATCCCCATTCCTTTCTGATTTTGGGGATTATCAGGGTAGACTGGAGGCAGAAACAACACAAACCAGACCCTTTCCTCATACAGTGATTTTCAAAAGAGAATCTGTTCACAAACATCCCACTGCAAAGAGCTCCTCCATTCCCACCCTCTCTAGCTTCCTGTTAGCAGAGTTTGGCCGGTTCACCTGATACCATCGCTCTTACCTACAAACATGTTTAGAGGCTAAATATTACATTTACATGCCATGGAATAATGACTTCTTTGCCCAGCTGTGAAGAGTAAGCTCCTCCTTATTTGCATCACTCACAGATATCTTGACAGCAACCTGTAGTAACTTGTGTTACTATGCTTCAAAATGCAGAACTTGGGTATAGGCAACTCAGACTTCCCTTTAAAACCAGCATTCAACCACACCATCACTGTGTCAGTGAGTAACTGAGTGCAAGCCAGCCATGCAGAACTCTTACGTGAAGGAAGAGCACTGTAAAGAAATCAGTTTTTAAATTACTGTGCCTTTTAATTTTTCTTATGGATTTCTTCACTTGTCAGAGCTTGGCAGTCATCATTTCTTATTCACATGAACAGCTGAGACTTCCCTCCCCCCCCCCAAACAGTATCCAGACACCGCAAAAAGATTACATCTGTCACACAGGCATTCTCCTGGCCACAGAATATTGACTACTGTGTACAGTTCCACCTACCATTGGGTATAAGAAAGATTTATCATCAAAGCTCTACTTCCTGATGCATCCTATTACTAGAAATGAAAAGAGGACAACTCAGTTTTGGCACCTGAACTGCTTGCTAAGCTTGTAACTTGGCAATACACAGACTATTTTGCATAACCGGAAAGAAAGATCATTTCATACCGAACAAACATTTGTTGCTACCAGCACTAAGTTTGTCACACTCTGAACTGCACAATTCAGTTACAGTGATAGGAATGTTAAGGGCCTGACAGGTTAAACACCTTGTGTGTGTCAGCTCCTCAAAGGAAATGAAAGAGAACAGACTCCTTTAAATGGCAGTGCCAAGGACAAACAGGCATAACTGTTCAAACCAGTCTCCAGACAAACTGCTCTTCTCCAGAGCAAACATTACCTGTGCAAATGCAAACCTTCAACTTGCAGGATTTGTTGAGCCCTTCCAAGCTGCATGAACCATAACTAGAACAGAACATTCTACTAAAACTCAGTCTTAAATCTGTCTTGCCTACTGGAGAGGAATTAGAAGATAGTGGCAAATGTGACCAACTGTGAACAATGATTTGCATCAATCAGGAATTTTACTTAGAAAATCAGGAGAGCTTACCAGTTCACCTAGTATTGGCAGTTAAACCAAATTTGCTTTAAGTCTGCTTTTTAATGGTCCTCAATTAATAATATTGCACAGATTTATGAGCTTTTCCCCCTTAAGAATTCACACCACTCTCTAGCTGTCCATTCCTACAGGGAGACCTACAAGAGACATAGCTTTTCCTTGTTTCAGCACTGTTTAAAGTACCTAGAATGTCTTTCAGTGCAAGCAAAACTGTTCCACTGTGCTTAGGAACTATACAGAAGTTAACTACAAGAACAGCTTGGTATTACTTTTTCAAGGCATCTGGTAGACCTCTCTTATGGATACATTGAACTTCATAAACACCTCACTCACACACTAGTACATACCTGCAGAATTAGATATGACCTGTGCTTCTAAGTTAAACCCATCATTACCTCTAACACCAGGATTAGCTGTTTTCATCCAGGAGAAAAGGAAGTATCAGTTAAACAGAACATGTATGTACTGCTCTAAGGCATACCTAAGGGCATGGGTGGGGGAAGGGAAGCTACTAAAAAGCTTATGCAATTAATTATTCCCCACAGATAGGATTAGACTGCATGGCTAGAGATCCTGCTCTGCAGAAAAAACTGCCATCCTAGCACCTATTAAAATATGGCAGACATTGTTATCAGCAAGCCAGCACCTTCATAAAGCAAGTCATAAAGTTCAGTAAGTAGAGAATATCCTTTTAAAGAAAATCCACCCCAAGAACTGCAGGCCTGAAAACCTGGGAAGTTACATTTCCTGATGTGAAGATTTTGTCAGGCAGGACAAGTTATCAGGAGTTACACAGCATCTTGAATGTATTTCAGAAATAATTATGTCAAAACACACATACTTCCCTTCCACACTTTCCAGCTCCTTTAAGCCTTCAAAATCTATTCTTGGATGTTTTCCAAAGATCAATTCTTTTCCAAAAACTAGATTCTTTCCCAAAGGAGAAAAGCAACAACCACCACCACCAAGAAAAACTTGAAACAAAAAACCAAACCACACACACAAAACAAAACACCACCAAAAAAAAAACCCAACAAAAAAGCCTCTTAGAACAAAAGATAAGGAATTAGGCCTTATTTTTAACTTCCTCAGCAGGGATCAGAAATGGCTTTCAAACATACCACTGGCACACTTATCTTCCCAAGCACTCCTTGTATCATAAGCAAAGAGGGATCACCAAATTGAGGCAAGCTAAGGCCAGCACATTAACTTAAAGACAATAAAGCCTTTAAAAAATAAACTCCTTGAAGTCATCAGTTAAACACTAGAAGACAAAGAAAAACACAGATTGCCAAGCAAGGCTAAAAATGTTTTGGCATTTAAGCTGAAGGCTTCTCCTTCTCATCAGTAAGATAACAGCAGACATACTGAGTGCCTTAGAGAACTGAATTTAACCACCAAGACCGCTCCTTTAGACATAGGGGGCAAGGATTTCCCCATGAAATCAATGACAGTCTATGCATTTATGTATATATAAAAGCACCTTCATGCAGAACTTGTTCTTGAAAATATTGACACTTCTAATCTTGTCTGTGACTTCCTGTGACTTTTTCTTCTTCTGGTGAGATATGCTTTGCAATGAATGACATGAAAGGAGTGGCAGCATTTATACAGGCACCTCCACAAAGCCATGCAGCTTTTCTTCCATCACCAGCATGAAAGCACACCGTAAAATGCCTTCCTTTTTCAAGCAGGTCAGCCCCCAGTAAAAAGCATCATCATTTGCAATATGCCCACTAAGTTATAAGACATCTGTTAGGGACTTGTATTTCTCTGTCATTTGTTGGACTGTGCCTGGATTTCTAATTACTGGAACCTAATGGGTGCAAGCCAGTCTCGAGTGCTTAGAACTTGAACACTTTAATATCAGCCTCCTGTAAAAGCTACTGCTAATAGTCACTGCATGTTCTCTACCATTTACAAACAAATCAGAAGAAAGCTCTTTCACTTAAGCCTTTCCAAAAAACTTACTTTCAGAATCATTTTGAGAGCAGCACAACATTTGATACAGGCCACACAAGTAGTAACCTTCTCTGGACTTCAAAGAGTCTTAGAGAAGATTTGCCTCAAAATTTAATTATGTCCAACTCTTACATTGTGGGGATTTTTAAAGTTATTAACCTATGCCATTTCATTGCTGCTTTTATTTGAACATATCAAATCTAACAAGTGCCTCCTATGGCATCAAGTTTTTTTGCCTTGCTCCATATTAAGGTCTGTGGATGCTTGCTCCTAGAGGTTACTTCTGCATAACGATTGATACACTCCTAATTAGTCTGGGGGTTGTTCCTAATGTTTAACATACACTTTGAAGTCTCTGCCAAAGATACAGAAAATCCAGACTTGTTAGCTATGCAAATCAGTGTCTATGACATACCTAACACCACTTCAAAATTACACTCACTACACTTAAAAGTCATCTGGTTTGTTACTTCTCTTCTGCATCTTTCAAATCAGTGCTTGATTTGATCCAAGGTGACTGGAGTTGTAAATTGTGGTATCTGCACATAGCTGTGAATGGTTTCAGCTGCACAAACATCTCTACCGCTGACTACCTCCTAGTCTGGGACTCTATTCATACACCAGCCTTCTCTGCATCCCTCACCTTTCCCCAGGTTCTTCACTAGATGCAGAAAGCACATGAAATTATCTAGGAATGAGTTGATTTCAACAGTAGGCAACATACTGAGTCCTTTCACAGTTGCAGAGGACTCTCAAACTACAGATAATGATGGATTCCCTGCTGCAGGTAGCACATTTTTATACTGTCTTATTAGCCTGCATTCTTATTCCCAAGACATTGCCTAAACCCTGGAGTTGCCATTTATCACCAGAAAGGGCACAAAGAAAACACTGAAAAGACTTCATGATTTAATTCTAAGGTATGTCTCTTAATCCTGCTGCTCAAACAGAACAGAAATAAAATGAGGAGATTCAAGTATGCTGCCATCCTTGTCAGACAGCTGGCACCAACAACTCTGAAAAGCAGAGCTATAGCAAATCTGTATTGAAGTCTGGTATTCTGAGGACCAGAATCAAAGGCATGATTGACAGAAATATGCAGCACTCTGCTTTGCCATGACAGGACAACATTTAAGAGCATCACTTCATAGCATAGCTTACTTTTCATCTTGAAGTTGGAAACATTAGTGTCAGGTGTAACAAATGCTTACACCTCAAAGCACAGCAGAAAGCTAGTTGTAGTTTTAAATCAAGTGTAGCAGGTATCACCCAAGAAATATGGGGCTGAGGGGACACCCAAATGAAGCAGTTGGGTACCAAATACTGTTTATCTGCTGAAGAAAGCATATGATACTATGACTCTAGAATGAAACTGTAGAGCAAGCACTTGGGGAAAAAAAAAAAAGTGAGACATGTAACCAGAAACCTGTATTTAGTTAAGTTTTATGCACAATTTCAACTTTTAACTAGGCCCTCAAAGTAAGGTGAGGGGTGGAAAACCCAGGTTGAATAGTAGAATTCTGTTCCATCAATAAATCTAAACCAGCACAGGAACTGCCCTGGTCTTTGACAACTTTAGATTGTCCAGAACCAAGTTGTTACACTTGAAGTTAAGTATTTTTGCTGCAGCTGGGGAGTTGCAGTAACCAGGGTCAACCTGAGTTTAAGGCACATAGTGTGCAGTGAAAACACTTGAAGAGAGTTTCAGAGAAGAGATTCATATACAACACACTTGGAAGGCACATCCATATGTATGTCCTTTTACAGTTGAGATATCTAGATGATGGCTATGGTATTGCTTGAGTTTGTTTTTCAGCTTAACCTGTGTTTCCATTTAAAATAAATCACATCTTATTTCCTTCTACCATTTCTCTTGCCACCCCCAGGACAGCACTATTTATTTTTAATGATCCAAGTGTACCCAGCTACTGCTTTGCAGTGGTTTCCATCAGAAGAACTTCTCCAAGGCCAGAAAACATCCAAGTTAAACTTGGAGGGTTGAGTTTTTATAAAGCTAGGTTCCAAATACAAGTGTAATACATGATAAATGTTCTTTTTATTTTACAAACATACAAAAATATACACCTCACATTTGAATATATTTCTCATTATCACAGATGTAGACAGTAAAACATAGTCAAGAAATCTTAAGCTGACAGAATAAGGATCAGCTGTCAAATGAGCATATGGTCAACATGCAAGTACAGAGCCTTCTGTAAGGTGTCTTCACTGAAAGTTATGGAAGACAGAAATAAAACAGGATCCACATCTAACACCCTTCCCAACACCTTCAGAAACAACTTACTAATATTTGCATTTACTAGACAGATGTAAGGAAGTTCTCTGTTCTGTGAACTGAGTATTTGATTTCTTTCAATGCTTGGAATTTATGGAGTTGACAGAAGCACGTGATGTGCTTACAAACACATTCAAAATATCCTGCTGATCAAAACTTGCAAGACCTTTGAGAACTGGCCCGTGTAGTAATGGTGGCAGTTGAGTCACCATGCAAAAGCCTAAGTTCATGAAAAGAAACATTTCCTATGAAGTATGTATGCTTGGAGTACATTTTCTTGAAGAATTCATGCATCTCAAGAGACACAGCTAGCAAAGTCTTATTCTTCCTGTAGGCATCTACAATGTGAAGCTAAGGAAAGATAAACCCCTCCCCCTGTTTTTTTTTGCAGGGAGTAATGAAGGCGTGATTACTTGTCATTTAGAATCCAGTGTTGCCAAAAAGACCACTTGCACTCAAATTCTGAAACCAACATAGATGCAAATCAAATTCAAATACCTTCACATTACTAGTTCACTATTTCTCTTGGTTTGCTGACCTTAAAACAAGAAAACTATAAGGAAGTTTTCCCAAGTTAATACCAGTAATACAAGTCCTTCCTCTTAATTTCTTCATACCACTTTATGTATGTAGCTAGTTCACTGTTTCACAGTTGTGTCACATTTGAAGTGCCATGCCCCAATACACATACAAGAGAATTGTTTAGACAAAGAGACTGAAAGCAGAGCAGAAGCAAGCAATAAGTAATGCTAAGAACTGTAAAAAGTTCTTACTATTCAAATCAAGAATTCATCTTGAGATCTGAGGGATCAAAACCATTATTTACCCAAGAGAAACTGTATGGGGAAGCCCCATTATTCCCTGACAGCCTTTTAAGGGAAAAGCAAACAGATACACTTTCTCCCCAGCCAAAGAAAACTTTGGTTCAGAAGCAGCAGCATCCTCAACCCTTTCATTTTCTCAAAACTCAAAATCAGCACCACCTTAATACTGCTGAACACACAAACAGGCAGGAGCAACAGATCAAGTTAGATGTAAAGTGTTTGCCACTACATTTTATTTGATAAATTAGTTATATAGAAAGCAACTTGCATTAAGAAGTTTGAAAAGCAACTGAAGTGTTTGCTCCAGGACACCATTATGAGCAAATTACTCAGGATTCATTGAAGGAGAAGAATGAACAAGTCTGAAGTATTTATATCAAGCTTCAAGCTTTTCTACATATTTCATACATCACAATTCTTGGTCTCTTCCATTACAGATAAGGAAAGGCCTAGCCTGTTTCAAGGACCTACACATCCTCTAAGCTTAAGTTTAGGCAGTATGACCATTTTGAACATCTGTGGCTAACCATTCCTTAGGAACCAGTATACAGCAGAATTAAACATTTGTTACAGAATCCATAATAAAATTGGAACATTCTGGAAACAGTTTTCTGACCTTCAAAGTCAAGAATAATCTTTATGTGGAATAACCTGAATTATTCCCCTACTCAGAGATCAATGTCTTCTTCTGACAGTTTTCCTGAGCAGACTTTTCAGATATGACAGCTACAAGCAGTACCTACCTGACAGCAGACCGAGATTGTGAATATAGACAACATACAAGATCAGCCTTTATGTCACATTCGAGTTTCCAGAATATATCCAGTTCTCAGGACACAACAGGTATGACCCAAGAGTGAACCCAGGGAAGATACTTTGGAGTACATATTGATTTGCATCCCTTATCTACTGGGAACAGTGATACAGTGATAACCGTTTTGGTTAAGACATAATTCATGAGGTCTCTAAACAAACCACTTGCCTTGGAGATCAATTCATCGTGATTGGCTAGATGAGCTCTGCAGTGGATACAGCTGTAGGTTCGATGACAGTTTGGCAGGTAAGCCTGGAACGTTTTTGATTTTGTCATTTTTACCATCTCTGCTGGGGGCTCCTCACTCAGCTCAGGGCTGGCACTTGAAGAATTACAACTTTGCTGGACTCGCTGACAAAAGAAACACTGGAATATGCAAGCAAAAGCCGTTGTTGTTCTGGAGTGTGTGTGGCACTTTCCACACAAATGACAGAAGAGAAACAGTCACAACCTGTAGGTGAGAAAAGCAGAACAGTTAGCAGCTTACAACAAGGCAGAATAAACTTGTAATTCAACAATTGTAGCCACAAAGCAAATCCCTCACTGCATTACAGCCCCCTCTTCCCCTATGGAGCTGCAATATTTGAGTTCCATTAAACAAAGTAACAAATTGTTTCACCAATGGCTTCTGCTTCCTAACACTTCTAAGGAAGGAAATACAAACAGTTCTCCAGGAAACAAAAACTGCCTACAGTCTACCAGGTATGCTCTAAGACATCCATGCAGAAAATTACAGCAAAAGGCAGAGGATTAGAGAAAGTTAATTGTCTTTGACATTCCAGTGGTCAGTTCCAATATAGCAAGTGATGAGGCACCTTGGAAAACACCTATAATAAACATACAACAGATACTTGCACTTCAGCTTTCACCAAAACTCTTGCTGTTATCACATCTGGCTTGGCTTTAGGCCAAGTACCATGTTAGATGCTGCTACTTTATTCTGGGATCCTCCTTCTCTTTCAAGCTCAGAAGAATACCTTTAGGCAAAGGCCTTTTGGACCAGTGTCCTAATCCAAGCTAATTAGATACTTCCTCACTTGACCTGAACAGTCTTAATGGATACTACCAAAAATCAGAGTCAGTTGTAAAAGCTGAGTTCTACACAGAAAATTCTTAATTGCATCCTTAATCCTCAGAGTGCCTTCAAGAGACACCACATGCACAAGGGGTGAAGGCCAGACCTTCCTGCTATGCTGGAAAACAAACCTTTTTTTGTTTAGAGTTTGCCTGAAAACTACAGATTCTAAATAGCTGCAACAACATCTAGTGGTCTGTCAGAGGCTATCAGTTACCACACTGTATGTGTCAGGATAATGAGCAATCCAAACATGAACACTGCCACAGTCACTTATGTCAGCAGCTATCAGGTGACTGACGGAGTAGGTCAATAGCACAAACAGAAATGAAAGCAAAGAGAAGGCATTTACACCATCTTGATCCAGCTACTAAAAAACAAGCATGCAAAGTACTATCACAGTTGTAAACTGTGTGCAGGGCAGCAGTTAACCACTCCTCTAGCAGGAGGATACTAGCAATACAAACAGCAGATAATGAAAGCCACGAAGATTGTTTATAGGAAGCAGTTGCTGTGCTTCAAAAGAGGTCTTGAGAAAGTAATCTCTACAGCAGGCCTAGTACAAGAGACAACCACAGCAAGATTTAAAGGGTTTGGGTTTATTTTTTAATCTTAAGCTTATTATAGCAGCAGGAGAAAAGACTCAAGAACTACTGAAGGACTTGGTATAAGAATTTCTTGCACAAAGAATTGCAAAGGCCATAAACAAAAAAGAAACAAATGCTGTATTTAAGGTCACAGAAATGAAACAAAACCAAACCCCAGGGCTTCAGAATGAAGATCAGTAATTGAAACATGAATTCAACACTTCAATTAGGTGAATAGGAGGAAAATATTTTTTCTTCAAGACATCCCTAGAAGTCCTTCAACTACATAAATTAAAGAATTCCAAAGTTCTTTTGATAAAACTGTATTTGACATTGCTCTCTTCAAAAAAGAAGGCAATCCTAAGCGTCTGACATAAACCGTAAGAACTACAGAACTTGTCTGGAATCTTGAACCATTTTATCGTTGCTCTATGGTGAGTAAATCCAGCCTCACTCCCTCCGATGGCGATGAGCAGCAGCAGGTTTCACAGCTGCTGTTCAGTACCCTGTGGAAAGCCGTGTACAAACCTGAAACAACTGCATTGTTTACACCTGGGCAAGAGCACAGTCTGCTACGTTTCCTAAAATAGAAACAATCTGAAAGAAATGGCAAACTTCACTTCCGAAGCAAGCGGACAGACTGCTAGCCTTCCAAAACCGCTGTGCAGCCCAGTGTCGGGTGACTTGTATTTGTACCTACCGGCCTAGGACGGACCAACAGGAACCGCTGGGAGCGCCGACCGGTACAGTAAGACCCTGCACAACCAAACCTCTCCCTCGCTGGGGCCGTAGCTCGGCGCTACAGGCACCAGGCAGCCTATCCCCAGGCACTGCCCCTAGGGGGCCGCGCACCCCGGGACTGTCCCGAAAGCCAAAGGCCGCTGCCGGGGGTTTTGCGGGGCGTAATTAATTCACAGCCGCGTCCCGCCGCCCGCACCTCTGACGTCACTGGGGCGGGGCTCCGAGTGACCAATGAGCGGAGGGGCGGCCCCGCCCCGCGCGGCTCCCGGATGTGTAAACAAACACCCCGGTAAGCGTGGCGGGGGGGAGGGGGGGAGAGCCGGGGAACGCGACGGGGGACCGGCGGCACTCGTTCGCTCAAAGAGCTGCCCACGGGGCAAGGCAGACGAACGCAAGCGGCTTCCTCGTCTGCGGAAAGGAACCGCAGGAAGCCAGCTACACCGCTATCCGGAGCCGCAAGCGAGCGCACGAAGAGATAAAAGGTGTCGCCACTCTTCTCTAGGCTCAAAAATCAGGAGCGACAAAACGAGCTTCAGTTTGAGTAGAGCCACAATGCAAGACAAAGCCTATGCAAGAACTCTTTCTAAGTTGCCATTGGTTACTCCAGAGGGAAAACACCACAAAGTTCAATACTGAGACACAGGAGCCTTATTTTCACTTCAGACACCGAGGACTAGCAGGAGAAAAGATGCAAAGAGAAAGTTACTGGTAGAGAGAGATCGGTTTCCCTGGCGGGAAGGAGCAGCTGCATGTTTAACGTTTTTCTTTTTCTGCTGGAGCACAAAGCCGCCGCGACGTGTGACGCCGTTGCCTTTTCTCTCCCACTCGCAGCGATCCCCGCGGGCATGAGAACAGCTCGTTTTCCCCACACCACCGGCACGCAGCCGGGAGAGAGCTGTGCGAGGCCGCTCAAACATGGACCAGCTTCCATCCAGCCCACCGGAGCCCGGGCAGAGACCCCCTGAGAACCAGCGGCGAACCCACCGGACCCCAGCTCGCCGAACTCTGCCTCGCCCCCCCCCTCAATTATGTAAACCATCACCAGCCACCCTGTAACGAGAAAGCTACAGGCAGGCATCGCTGCCGTCATTTCCAGGCACTATAAATAGCACCCAAGCCCTCCTCCCGCCACCAAAGTTGCCTCGACGGCCCCCCGCCCCGCGCACACAGGAAACCGCGCCCCCCCACCCCGGTCGGGGGCTCAGCACGGGGCTCTTTTCGCAGGCTGATTCCTTATCATCCGTGTACATTTCCCCCCCGCCTTCCCCTCCCCACCCCCCACAAAAAAAAAAAAAAAAAAAAAAAAAAAAAAAAAGGAAAAAAGGAAAAAAAACCAGCGAAAGGGAGAGGGGCCGGCTTCCCGCACGCTCCGGTACTCACCGCTGCGCCGTGCCGGCTCCGCTCCCCAGCCCAGACTCCGAGCAGCAGCGCGCTCCGGGCCCCTTTCCCTTAAGGGGCAAGGGCAGGAGGGGAGGCGGAACCCCCGGTTTTCACGCAGCGGTCAAGCGGGGGCTCAGCACCGGGCCCTCATCGAAAAACAAAGAGAGGCGGTGCGGTGGTGGCTTCCCTCGCCTCGAAGGTACCTTCTCGGCAGCAGCCAGAGGTCATAGGAACGGGCTGGGCGCGCGTCTGCCACCCTGAGGGCCGAGGAGCGACCGAGCCATCCTGCTACCGCGCTGCGCTCCCTCCAGCCCGCCACCGCCTTTGTTTTGTTTTCCCGCAGCCCGGGGGTGCTGCGGCCGTTAAACCCGCTCCCACCGCCGCCGGTAACCAATCACTGCGCGCGCGCGCGGCCTCCCGACCGCCCCGCCCCCTGGGGGCGGGGGAAGAAGCAGCGGCGGCTGCCGCGGGAGGCGCGCGCGCGAGCTGGGGGCGCGGGGCGCTCCGCCTCCCCCCTCGCCCCGCCCGGCGCTATGGAGGAGGGGGCGGGACTTGACTCCACCCCCTTCCCTTCGCTTCGCCCCCCGCCGCGGGCCGTTGAGCGCGTAGCGAGGGGTGGGCGCGTGCTCCGGAGCGCGCGCGCGCGCGCGCGCACCGAGGGCGCCCCCCCCTTCTCTTTCGTCAACCCCTGCCTGCCCCCGCTCCGCGCGCGCGGCGGTGCGAGACGGGTAACGGCGCCGTCGCGCGCTGAGGGCTGCGGGCCGCCTGGCCCTCGTGAGGTGCGGTGGGGCCCGAGTCTGTGGCGCGGAGCAGAGCGGCGGCAACCAGCATGAGGTAAATCCTCAGCCTCAGCAGCCGCAGCCCGGCTCCTTTTCCGAGAGACTGTCATCGGAAGTCGCTGTAATAAGCAGTATAGGGTTGCTCGGACTTTTGTGTGCTCTCCAGAGAGTATTTATCTTCCGCGTTTCTGCTGAAACCAGGTAAAAGCCTGCAGGAGGACAAGGGCCTGTTAAAAGTTCAGTGTCGTAGGAAAACCAGTAAGAACGAAAGCCCTGTTGAGGTTGGAAGATGAATAGGGTAGGTCAGAGCACTTGTTTATGGAGAGGGCTTTTGGGTTAAGAGTTCGTTCCTTAGGGGAAGGGGGAAAAAAAAAAGTCAGGTTTTAAGGTATAAAAGAAGGATTTTGAAGATTCAGGCTGGATGTGAGGAGGAGGTTCTTCCCCATGAGAGTGGTGAAGCCCTGGAATGGGTTGTCCAGGTGGTCGAGGCCCCATCCCTGGAGGTGTTTAAGCCCAGGCTGGATGAGGCTCTGGCCAGGCTGATGTAGTGTGGGGTGTCCCTGCCCATGGCAGGGGGGTTGGAACTAGATGATCCTTGTGGTCCCTTCCAACCCTGACTGATACAATGATGCTATGATACAGTTAGGGAAATCAACGAGTCACATACAAGTAGTTTCCAAAGCACCTGAGGACTGTTGTCGATGGTTGTGTTTTCTTTGATACAGTAAATAAAAGCTAGCCCCCAGTGCATGCTGGCTGTGCTCTCCTGTTTCCAGGGGCACAGAGTACAGACGTGGAAAGCCACCAAGCCTGTGAAGCAGCTCTCATTTATGCTTGCACCCTGAGGCAGGGCCCTTTTGTCACGCTACATAAATGCAGCATCAATAGATTTTTCTTCACCTCCTTTTCAGTAGTGACATTTTTTCCCCCCTAAATCTTTATCAATATATATATATTTTTTTTTTCCACCCAGGGGCCTTGGTACTTCACAGAATATTAAGAGAAATAATAGAAATCATTATGATTGAGCCAGCAGTGTGCCCAGGTGGCCAAGAGGGCCAATGGCATCCTGGCCTGCATTAGGAGTGGTGTGGCCAGCAGGAGCAGGGAAGTCCTTGTGCCCTGGACTCAGCACTGGTTAGGCCACACCTTGAGTACTGTGTCCAGTTCTGGGCCCCTCAATTTCATAAGGACATCGAGATGCTTGAGTGTGTCCAGAGAAGGGCAACGAGGCTGGTGAGAGGTCTTGAGCACAGCCCTGTGAGGAGAGGCTGAGGGAGCTGGGATTGTTTAGCCTGGAGAAGAGGAGGTTCAAGGGAGACCTCATTGCCCTCTACAACTACCTGAAGGGTGGTTGTAGCCAGGAAGGGGTTGGTCTCTTCTCCCAGGCAACCAGCACCAGAACAAGGGGACACAGTCTCAAGCTGTGCCAGGGGAGGTTTACGCTTGAGGTGAGGAGAAAGTTCTTCACCGAGTCGTTCGTCATTGGAATGTGCTGCCCAGGGAAGTGGTGGAGTCACCATCCCTGGATGTGTTCAAGAGGGGATTGGACGTGGCCATGGTCTAGTCATGAGGTCTTGGGTGATAGGTTGGACTTGATGATCTCAGAGGTCTCTTCCAACCTTGGTGATACTGTGATTCAGCTAGTGGCTCTAATCAATAAACAATGTGCTGATCTCATTCTGCCTATCCATTTTTAAATACAATTCATGTGTTTATACATTTTTTGGACATTTCCTTCTTCCTTCTTGATGGCAAATTAATGACCTTTCTTGAAGAATAGTACCAAAAAAGTCTTACTTGCACAATAAAGAAGAAATATGTTTTGGCAAAACAGCAGTAAAAAAAACCCCGTCTGTGAGAGACTATTTCCTGTCAGGGTTTTATTGCAATTTCCCCATCATTTCCCATAGCTCCAGTGCTGGTAGCTGTAGTCTTGTAGAAAGAGAAAGCTGACAATTCTTTTAACTTTCTTAGCTACACTTCAGAGTTCACCAAACAAAGCTTCCTTACCCATTTCTCACAGATTAGTTAGACATGATAAAGATGTACAACAAGACAATAACAGAGAAAGAGGCAGGGCTGTAGTACAGTTTAGCAGAGAAATTGCATTAAAGCTGCTACAGCAGAGTACATAAATCTTGGGACCCTTCCTGAAAAAAACATCCCCAGCTTATTAAAAGTTAAAAATATCCCATAAAGGACTTTTACAATTGTTTAACAAGCTGTTTCTTCATTTTGATGAGCCTTTTACTGCTCTCCCTTGACAAGACTTCTTAGTCCATTGTTCTTTATCTAGCTGAAAGATACCTGGCTGGATTGGATACCTGTTGTCATAGGGTGATTCTATCCCCTAATTATGTAGCTGCCATACAGTTGCCTATAAAAATTTCTTCAACCTTTTAACAATAGTTGGTACTTCTATTGTATTTCACAAGTTCTAAGTACTACACCACAGTCTGTTTACCATAGTTCCAACTTTTAATTGTTTTTTGAGGATTAGGAACAAGGAATATTAAGCAGAAATAATAATGAGCAGAAAGTCACAGTATAAACATTGACCTGCAGGTAGTCTTCCCAGCCCACAGCACAGCAAGGTGCCATGACTGACATGGCCAAATCAATCCAGTGCGTTGTCAGTCATGACTTAGGTCACAATACCCAAGCCCTGAACCTGAAAAGACAAAGGTATCACATGTGCACAGTGCTCTTCAGGGACCATAGATGCACAGGGTCTCGGCACTGAGGTGTAGCAAGCCCAGCAGTAGTTCTCTCACTGTCTAAAGTCTTGCTGATGCTCTGGTTCAGTACCAACTCAAAGTGCAAACTCAGAATAACTCACTGCTGTACATGCTTTTCTACAGGTATGAATGCAACATCGGATTTCTCTCTTCTGCTTATCTTGAGAGACATGCTGTGATCCTGGATTATCTGTGGGGAACAGACCAGGTTACACAGAAGCAGGAATTAAAATTTGGTACAAAAACACCGAGCAGTCCAGTTGTGAATGTAGAGGTGACTCTCCATTTCAGATGGACAAGGAGGAGAAAGAAGTGTCTGTCATTCAGTGAGGACAGCAAAGAATTCTGAAAGCTGAACAATGTTTCCATTGTTTTAACACAAGCTCTGCTTCTCCACTGAAAGATCCAAATGACAAGGACACTGAGGGTTTCTTTCTCTTTGCTGTTTGTTTCCCTAGTAACAAATACACAAGCTACACTGTTAGAATACCATCCTTGTCTCTTTTATTTTTTCTTTTCTTTTTTTTAAGATGAAGACATGTCAAGGATATATTCAATGCTTTCAGTAACAGGTTAAGGTTATTCATGTGAATGAACCTCTGATACAGCATGAAAGTACTGTGTGTAGTCCCCTGAGAGAATGAAATAACTTAACAAACACATAGGAAATAAGTCATTGCATCTCAATTTCTATACTGCTTAAATTGTTAACTCAGGACAAAGTGAGCCTTTCACAGTGGAGTTTTGATCTTGATCAGCAAAGTAGATGGCACACTACTACCACTAGATCTTGGTTAGTGACCTAATTATATCAACATCATGTTTTCAGTAATATAACACTCAATTTTAATGGGGCTGATGTTGACACTGACAACTCTTGCCCATGTTGTATGAGCTCTGTATCATGACACTTCTCTTTGAATGCAACTCTGTAATAGCAGCGGGTGGTGTTGCTGTTCCTTGTTAGGATTCTAATCAAGACCATGGTCTGTAGCTCTGGAATTCAGTGGGTTAAGGGAATTGGAGAGATGGCATGCAGCTGTTGTCCCTGTGTTTCTGTACACTGGCAGCAGAAAACAGGACAAACTCAAAACGCAGCAGGTAGAGGCAGGAAAGACAATTAAAGGTTTCTGAGCTGAGAAAGAATGGCAGGATCATCCCTCCCTTTGCTTTGTCAGGATAAGCTCTCAAAAGTTTGATGGTATTAACCAAACTTTATAAAGTGTTGATTGGTCAAGCTCCTTGTTGTCTGTTTTGGCTGAAAGAAGACTACTGAAAGAAGGAAATTTTATTTTAAACAAAAGTACATTTTTTACTGTATGTTTGCCATAAATCTGAGCTTAGTAATGAAAAACTAACCAACAAACAAAAACCAAACAGAAGAGTTTGTTCTTCCCACTTACTCCACACTTACTTTAGGGAACACAATGTTCATAATACTGTTCTCCCCAAAATTCATAGAATCAATAAGGTTGGAAAAGACCTCACAGATCATCAAGTCCAACCTATTACCTAACACCTCATGACTAACTAAACCATGGCTTCAAATGCCATGTCCAGTCCTTTTGTGAACACCTCTAGGGATGGTGACTCCACCACCTCCCTGGGCAGCACATTCCAATGGCCAATTAGTCTTTCTGTGAAGAACTTTCTCCTCACCTCGAGCCTCAACTTCCCCTGGTGCAGCTTGAGACTGCATCCTCTTGTTCTGGTGCTGGTTGCCTGGGAGAAGAGACCAACCTCCACCTGGCTACAACCTCCTTTCTTGTAGTTGTAGAGAGCAATTAGTTCTCCCCTGAGCCTCCTCCAGGCTAAACAACCCCAGCTCCCTCAGTCTCTCCTCATAGGGCTTGTGCTCGAGACCTCTCACCAGTCTTATCGCCCTTCTCTGGACACATTGAAATGTGTCATTGTCCTTATGAAATTGAGGGGCCCAGAACTGGACACAGTACTCAAGGTGTGGCCTAACCAGTGCTGAGCACAGGGCAGAATGACTTCCCTGCTCCTGCTGGCCACACTATTTCTGATGAAGGGCAGGATGCCATTGTCCTTCTTGGCCACCTGACCTCCAGGAAAAGAAATATATGCATATTACTTGGCATGTGGCAGCAGCTGGCCTAAAGAGAATAATATAGAAATAACAGACAAGATTAATATCAAACTTCTGATCATACAATATGAAAACATCACATTGTGCATTGTTGCAAACCAGCATGCTGCTAGGTCAGAAATTATACTGCCACTTGTCACAGCTTATTTTACTCACTTGTCTGGAGCTGTGTGTATAGGGAGGCATTTCAGGTGAGCAAATTAATCAAAATCTTTTCCTTTGGGATGAATTTTGAAACCAGTAGGAGTAAGTATTAAATTGTTCTACATAAACCCTGCAAACCCAGAAAAGATGCAGTGTAGCAATTGCTTTGGTGGATCAGGGAACATTAAGTGATATGATCTGCTGTCCTGGAATACTTAGAGATCTCAAGCTATCCTCAAGTGGAGCACAGGCAGAAGAACTTCTTTGGGGGCTGTGAATCAAATAAATTATGATTTTTTATATGATGTAGGCATCAGTTTATATACATATAAATGGCTGTGAGCTGGAAAGAAGTCTGTGTCACCCAAGTCTAGATGCCTAATTCAGGACTATGTATTTTCTCCTTAACCAGAGCAATGAAATATACACCTCCAGAAGGCAAGCTGTCACCTGCAAAATCTGAAGTGCTGTTTTTATTGCCACCATTACTGGTGAAGTTCTACCTTTATCTTTTGGGTGACTTTAGAAATAGCACAACCAGATAACTAAACTGTTCTGATATTCAAACTGACTGAATTTGGTTTTATAATAGTTAAATATCTACTTTCAGTGACCAGATCCAGAAGTTCTGACTGTCCTCAAAAGCAGCTGCAGGGACTGTGACCAGCTACTTGCCTAGTTTGGTAAGTGAGGAAGTGAAGCCCTGAAACTGGTTGTTTGTGCATTTCCTGCTAGTTGTTGTATTTGCAGAAAGACTGCTTAAGAGCAGAGCTGGCAGTTGTAGTGTCTGAACACGTGTATATCTCTCTGTAGAAAATGAGCAACAGCATTTTTCTAATGAGAAGATTTATAACTGTGCCATTTGTGTAAATATCTGATGCAGTCAGTTACAACCTCTGGAACTGTGGGATTCACCACTCAGGACCCAAAGGTGAGATACTATGGGAGGGAGGTTGGAGTCAATACAGCTGACCAATATGATCGAGTACTGTTTGTTTGTTGTTCCAGTATTGTAGGCCTATAGTGTGAGTATAGCACAGGAAAGTAAAGCAAAGAAGAAGAAGGGAAAGGAAAGGCAGAAGTGCATATCAGGGAAACTTCTACAACATATATAAACTCAGAGAGCCTCGTTGGCATAGCTTCATTGGTTCCCTATGAGTGACCACACAGTATCACAGTATAACTAAGGTTGGAAGAGACCTCGAGGATCATCAATTCCAACCTATCAACACAGACCCCATGACTAGACCATGGCACCAAGTGCCACGTCCAATCCCCTCTTGAACACCTCCAGGGACGGTGACTCCACCACCTCCCTGGGCAGCCCGTTCCAATGACGAATGACTCTCTGTGAAGAACTTTCTCCTCACCTCGAGTCTAAACCTCCCTTGGCGCAGCTTGAGGCTGCGTCCCCTTGTTCTGGTGCTGGTTGCCTGGGAGAAGAGGCCAACCCCTTCCTGGCTACAACCACCTTTCAGGTAGTTGTAGAGGGCAATGAGGTCACCCCTGAGCCTCCTCTTCTCCAGGCTAAACAATCCCAGTTCCCTCAGCCTCTTCTCATAGGGCTTGTGCTCAAGGCCTCTCCCCAACCTTGTTGCCCTTCTCTGGACACGTTCAAGTGTTTCGATGTCCTTCTTAAACTGAGGGGCCCAGAACTGGACACAGGACTCAAGGTGCGGCCTAACCAATGCAGAGTACAGGGGCACAATGACTTCCCTGCTCCTGCTGGCCACACTATTCCTAGTGCAGGCCAGGATGCCATTGGCCCTCTTGGCCACCTGGGCACACTGCTGGTTCCCACATCACGCTATTACAGATTATTGGTCCAACTACTAATGACTCGTGAGGTTGTTGATGCAGGTGCATGTCCTGTTGTCCCAAGATAACTTTCTGTGTTTATAGCTACCAATGTCCTGTTTTAGTTACATGCTGCAGGCACAGCACTGTTTTGCTACACTGCTAGCTGGCTCTGCATTTATGCTGAGCATGGCCTACCACCATGTCAGGCTCTAAGCCTACACTGCCAGACTGCTCACACTGCTCGTCGCTGGCATTGCCACAAGATACCATAGAAATTAAGTCCTAAAATTGGAGACACAAGTGTTTTGACTCACTCTAATATGCTTTGGACTGCTACAAGAGAAGATTCAGGATGAAAAAACAGTACCAAAAGTATAGATTAGAAGATACTTCTATTTTAATTAAAACTAGGTTAGACAGTGATGTGAACTATACATTGAACCTCTAGTTCTAACTCTTGAATTTCAGATCTTACTGGCTATGGGCAATCTACTTCAAGTCTGTATTTGACAGATAAAATGCTTATTTCCCATAAAGGCAAACATGGTTTGATAGTTAATGTTGTGAAAGCATGCTAGAGGTGGAAACTGGGATGAAAATGGTAGGCAGTCCTAACATTTGTCTGTGACCTGTTTCAGAATTCAGTATTTGGATTGAATTTCTGATTATGAAAGAGCATTGGTATGCACCACTGAGACGGGCAAAAGCTGCCACTGAGCTAGAGCTGACCCAGTAGTTCTGTAACTTCCCCCTCATCTCTGAAAAAGTAGTAGTTATGTTAAACTATCCCAAGGTCCTTTGGGAGGAGGGTTGTCTAGATCATATCCAAAGACTGAAACCCCCTGACAGTGGCTGGGTAGTACTGGGCTGTGCCTCCAGCAAGATACGCTGAGGCTGTAGGCAAGAATCAGGCTGCACTTCACCATTAGACTGAAAATGGCATCGTCAGTATTGACTCCTGGTAAGTAAATTACACAGCACACTGTAACATCTGAATCTCCATTTAGCATGCAAACAGGAGTGGCAGCACAACAAAACAGCACAGCAACACATAAAGACTAATTGCTCTGTATGAGGGCCGCAGCATTTTAGAGCACAAAAGCAAATGCATCACCTGTATTTAGCAGTAAAGAATGCAGAAGACATATCTCTGAGGCAAAAGGAAAAGGCTGTGGAATGAAAACAGCTACATAAACTTTCAGAGTACATATACATGTTATCAAATCCAAAAATCCACCTTTATATAGACTTGTCATCTGTTTCATGGAGCTGTAGACTCCTTGGCTAATTGTTAGCTAGCTACTACTTATCTGAGAAGTCAAACCTGTGATTTGTGAGCTGGAGAAAAGCAGAGATTAGCTTTCTATTGACACATGTTTTGGAAAAACACATTCTGCTCCTGCTTGCTTGTATGCAAAACAGTTGACTAAAGGCAGGAATTCAAGCTTTTACTGGTTTAGGGTTTGGTTTGGTTTGTTTTCTCTTTCTTTCTTTTCCCCCCTTCTTCCTCTAAGAGGTGTGTTTCTCATTTTAAAACTTCTATTTCCACTCTTATTTTCTATCCAGATTAGGGCACCCAGCACAAGCATATTCTATTGTTTCACAGATAAATAGGGTCAAAGGGATTACCATAATCATGTGGTGCAACTTGCTGTAAGATAGAAGCTGTTTGATAGTAGTTGTCATTTAAAGCAGAACATCCCTTAGGAAAATATCCTAGAACATCTTGTCCCTACAAGTTATAATTCCTGGTTGCAGTCATTAACTATTCTTCTTGACAAATATACACGTTTTATTTCTCCCTTGCATGTATTTAGTTTTATCTTTCAGCTGTTTTTCAATCATCTATAAGACTAAGGAGTCAACAGGACTCACCACAGATGTAAGAGCAAGTCATCCTTTCGAGCATTTTATAAAGCATATCTCTCCATTTCTAAGTTGCTTCTCTCTCTGCTCAAATCCTGCTCGAAGTTATCAAATGATTTCTTGAACTGTGGATTCCAGCAGCGATTTGTGTCCCTTTCAAGCACAGGACTGTTCTTAAATTTGAGTTCTCTGTTCTTATATGAGCTCTCAGTGTGCATTTGCAGCCTGGAAAGCCAATCAGATCCTGGGCTGCATCAGGAGAAGTGTGGCCAGCAGATCAGGGGAGGTGATTCTCCCTCTCTACTCAGCTCTGGTGAGACCCCACCTGGAGTACTGCCTCCAGTTCTGGAGCCCCTGTTACAAGAGGGATCTGGAGGTGCTGGAAGGTGTCCAGAGAAGGGCCATGAGGATGAGCAGAGGGCTGGAGCACCTCTCCTGTGAGGACAGACTGAAGGAGTTGGGGCTGTTCAGTCTGGAGAAGAGAAGGCTCCGAGGTGACCTCATTGTGGCCTTCCAGTATCTGAAGGGGGCCTACAAGAAGGCTGGGGAGGGACTTCTCAGGATCTCAGGTAGTGATAGGACTAGGGGGAATGGAATGAAGCTGGAGGTGGGGAGATTCAGGCTGGACATGAGAAGGAGGTTCTTCACCATGAGAGTGGTGAAACCCTGGAATGGGTTGTCCAGGTTGAGGCCCCATCACTGGAGGTGTTTAAGCCCAGGCTGGACGAGGCTCTGGCCAGCCTGATCTAGTGTGGGGTGTCCCTGCCCACGGCAGGGGGGTTGGAACTAGATGATCCTTGTGGTCCCTTCCAACCCTGACTGATACTATGATACTATTTAGACAGTTGGAAGATCCTATCTGTCTGCCTGGTTACTTGCCAGACTTTCAACTGATTCATCATTATGATCCCTAAAGGCATTGCAGAACTGTTCCCACTTCAAGAACACAAACACCTGCCTATTCCTGCCTTTCGATCTAAGCAAGAAAGCAGCAGCACTGATTTTTGTTTTTCTTGATCGGATTAGCTGCCAGAGTTGCATTTGTGGGTCAGAATGACTTATATATGAATCCTGTGCCCTAACTACTAGGTATTTATGGTGTTTGCTTTCTCCAGTGCTAGCTCAGTAACTGAGAAGCGACCAATCCTCTTAAAGCTGCTGAAGGATTTAGAGACAAAATAGCATCCGAGATTTCCTTCCGCCAGTGGGATGTCTCTGGTACTGTGCTGGCTCCACCTCGTGGCTAAAACTGTCCTGAGTTCTTTCTAACGGGTTGGATTTTCTGGCTGGCGTCCTTACATAAATCTTGGTAAAAGGTGTGAAAGTCCTTTATAGCTTTTAGAACAAATAAGATTCTGGCAATAGAGAAATACGGAGACTGGTTAAAGACAGGATTCACTCAGGCAAGCATTGCCCACTGCCCTGCGGTACACAGCATTTGGTTACATCCTCATTCTCCTCCTCACCATTACACACCTTGGCCAGGCACAGTGCTCGACACCTTCAAGAACTGCCTAGAATTTCGACTGGAATATAAACCCAGCTAGAGTGGGGTTTAGTTTGGCAGCGGTTTTTGCTCCCTTCTCTACAACAAACATTCTTCATGTGGTTGTCATTAAATGAAATGCTAGCATTTGAATGGAAGAGCAGACACCTTTCAGCTCACCTCTTCCTGCCATTCCTGAACTAGAATAAGAGTATTCAGCAACTGCCCTGATTTCACAGCTTGACCACCCAAACCATGAACTCAGTATAGGAAACGCCAAAACACAGAGCAGAAAATATGGAAGGCCACCAACAGCTGGACTCACTGACCACTGCTCAGCAAGTCCCTTCTTCAGCTCTGTTATGTAAGTTCATATTTTGGTGTATAGCATAACTTTGTATTTTTGTCAGACTGCAGAAAAAGTAAGTAGTTCACTTCTAGCACCTTCAGTGTTGACAGCAGGAAGGCAGTGAGCTGACAGGGGATGCTGGGTTTTCTGTTCTGTTGTATATCAGCTTGTATGTTACTGGATAAAGCTTCTAACAGCCACTTTGGAAATTGCATTCATCTCTAAAAATATTGTCACAGATCAAGAGAGTACAAGTTATGTTTCCAGAAACTGGCACAGAGTTGGTTACATGACAGGATGAGGCTAGCTGCACACCTATTTTGTCAGTCCTAATGTGAAAGACATATCCCCTGATCCATGTAAGGTGGAAACAAAGAAAGTGCCTATTTCCAAAAACATGCCTAGCAAGAACACTCTGTCTTGCTATGTCATATAGAGCATCCATAACACCCAAA
Organism: Melanerpes formicivorus; assembly: GCF_026170545.1. Taxonomy (NCBI): domain Eukaryota; kingdom Metazoa; phylum Chordata; class Aves; order Piciformes; family Picidae; genus Melanerpes; species Melanerpes formicivorus. Next base: position 2,260,589 of record NW_027142388.1, on the reverse strand, counting down.
ACTGAGTGACAAAGTAGCCTTGTAGTATGTGTCAAGCTGGAGCACATTCCAGATCTAGAATTCCGTTTTACATCTCCTGCAGATGTGCTTAGATATCTGAAAATCAGTGCAGGCTTGCACAACTGACATGTAGCTAATTTACAGTATCAAAGTCCCAACCTTCTTGCTGCACATCATGTGTGGTTCATAAATCAAATTTGTTTACAGCTGCACTACAGTTTTAGATGAAGAATTCCTTGCTAGATTACTTGCATTAAGTAAATGTGTCACTTGGTCAGAAGGCACTTTGCACACATTACACATGCACCCTGGGCTGTACAGCTGCTCGCTGCTTGCTCTGGTACTTATACGGCTGTCAAACTGTTTTCTGAGCCTGGCACAGTCACCAGTGTAGATTGTAGCCCAGTGAAGCAGCACAGGGAAGGGGACAGGGGAGGAATGGGGTGGCCAGTCTGTTGCAATCACAGCATGGTCAGCATTTTAAGTGGCTGAAGCCAGGGTGGGAGGAAGCTGTAAGACTATCTGACATCTGCTCCAGACAGCAGCATCCAGCACAGTGCATGAAAGTTACCCGGACTATGTCACAGCATGCAGTCACAATTCCTGCTGCTGCTGCAAGTTCTGCAGCGTGCTGGGACAGGAGGCTGGCTGGCAATACAAGATGAAATGCAAATACTGCAATGCCATCTCAATCAGTACTGAAGTTTTGAACCAGTGACACTCAGGTGTACCTTATCCATTCTGCCTGTGGGCTGCAGTCTTCAGCATCTTTTTCTGCAATAGTGTATTTAAAAAAAAGTTGTCAAGTGCTGGCAGACTGCACAATAACTGCCAAAGGTGCCCTTGCCTTTTGCTTTTTTGAAACCCATTTTGCATCCTGGGTTTTGCTTTAGTAGCCCCTGGTACCCTTATCAGGACCCTGTTCAGCCACTGTCACCTGAGAACTCTGTGCAGCTCAGTGAGGCACAGGGGCACACAAGCACAGAGTAACTCACATCTACTCAGGAGACTCCTCTGACAGCTCGAAGAACTGCAGGGCAAATAAAGTACCTGAGCAGAGTAGGAGGCAGCACATGGAAACCATTGCAAAGCCTTCAGAATAACTGTTGGAACCAGCAGGCTCCCCAGAGCATCAGAATCCAGAAACCTCCTGCAAGACACTTCACTGCTGCTACAAACAAGATTCTGGAGTCCCTTGGATATGATTACAAGATAGAAATAAAGTCACATATAAGCAGCGGGTTTAAAACACCAGCAGCAGTTTAGCAAAGCTGATTTTTCATGTTATGAAGCCACAGTACTATAGCTACAGTCCTTTAGCTCAACTTGCTGTCAGTATGCACAAAGAGAGGTGGGCAGGCATGGAGGCGTGAAGAACAGGATCTACTAAGTTTGACAATCATAACTGGCCTAATAATCATCATTATTATTTAGATTAAGAATGCTTCACCTTGCTTCTGGGCTTCAGTCCCTAACATGGTGGTGTACTTTAGTCAGAGGTGGTTGGAATTGCTTGGACTCACACCAGAAACGAGGGAAAACGGGGGAGAATGATCAAATTAATCTCCACACAACATTCTCTTTTAATCCTAATTTCTACAGCTTTGACCAGTCACACTGCACACCTACTGAGACTCAGTCTGCTCTAAAAAAAGAACACACATCAAACAACCAACCAAAATCCCAAACCTGCCACATAAAACCCATGAATTATTCCTTAGCAGTTTAGAGGTCTGTTTCTGCTCTGAACCATCACCAGCTTAGCCTTTGACAAAGGTTGCAGCTAAATACCTGAGAATTTGTATGATGTTTTCCAGAACACTCTAGGTATTCTCTTTCTTACAAATTTTGCTCTTCAAGGGTCCCGTTTAGCTGCCGTTCAGCGAGGGTTTTATTTACACACACACACACAACTTCCCACCAGCAGATGGCAAGACTACAGACCGCAAGCATTGCAACACCTCTGCGTTACTGCAACCGGCAGGAGAGCTTTGGAGGTCTGAGCTAGCGTTGTGCTTCTCCTTTGACAGCTTTTATTTGGATTTTCACGGAGGCAAGGTTTCTAGTGAGAGGCTGAATAAAAAGTGTTGTTACATTTTTTCTAGGGCAAATTTTGTCTCTTCCCCGCCCCTCCTTCCCGTCCCCCCTTCTGGAGCCTATTTTCAGTTCCATTGCGGGGGGGCGGGAATTAGCTGCAGACAAAATTAATTGTGACTGTTACACAAAATGTTCCCCCCCCCTTCTCGAATATATATTGTCTTGATGTGTAAAATCTAGTGCTTGAAAGGTGCAAACGGGTAGCACAAGAAGATTGAAAGCTTAGCCAGAGAGCAGGAACAGCACACACTATGGTGGTGCCAGGAAGGGCAGCCTGTAGAGCGAGGTGGGGCTCATTGTTTGCAACTCTGCGGTAGCTAAAGGCCCTGTAGAAGGGAACTGCATCCTTTCCTCCCAATACTTTCCAGTCAAAACAGAAAATAAGCAAGTTGTGAGGGGTAGCACCTTGCACGACCTATAGGTGAAAGTGAACAGAAGAGAAAAGGTAAACTCCATGTCTAAATCTTTATCACTCATTCCTTAAAGTCTGCAAAAACTGGGAAAGTATAAGCAAGTGGTCAGGGGTTGAGCTGAATCTGCTGCTGACACCATGCCAACTTCAAAATGAGAGTGCTGGCTGGAGTGAAGTATCATGAGGCTTGAAGTTCAGACTGGACCATGAGAGGCTTTCTGCCTATAGAATCATAGAGAACCAGAAATATTACCATGTCCAGCTGCCAGCAATGCTGAAAGGTCATTTTTTTCTCCCCCAACTCTAAAGGATTGATTTGAATGAAAAAGCATTTTCTTAATTACTTGATAAAAGTAGGAAGGAAGGTTGTAGTCAAACCCACAGTTGTTAACAGAGCCACCTTCTACAGACCAGCTGTGACTATGGCAGTACCTGAGGCAGAGTGATGAAGGATCCTGGCCCAGCTGTTGGTTGTCCGCATCTGGCAAGCTGGGGGCACATCACTTGTTCTTTGCTCATTTACTTGGCACTGCTTAAACTCTGAACATGGCTAATATTATTAGACAGCACCTCAGAGCATTTTTTGGCTCACCAGCATCTTTTAGAAGAGTTACAACTCCCTTAATTGCTTTGCCCCTCCTGGGCAGTATCAGAAGAACTCCAAACTAGACATTGTGCAAGTGCCACGTGCCTGTCACCAGACCTCTGTCCCTTCACATCGCTGCACTTGCACTGCAGATCATTAGGACAATTATTCTTAAAGATGAATGCACTAAATGTTTGCTAAACCTGAGCAGTTCTCTAAAAACAGTTTCTTGCAAATCAGCATGATGACTGTCACCACACTGCACAAGGAAAGCAAAGAATCTGTTCTGATTCAGCTCTCTGTCAGCTCCATTGTACAAAACAAAGCAAGCGGAGGCAAAGGTGCTTGCCAAGGTTTTTACTGCTGTCTCACAAGGAAGTGTCATTTGCCTAGCAAAACATTCATCTCCTATAACTACCAACAGGTCACACACACCTCAAAATAAAAGAAGATGGAACAGAACAAAAAACTGATTTCAGAGTTTAAGTTGGGAATAACTCTGCTGCCAGATGAACTTAAAGAGTGGAAAAGAGAGAAAAATCTAATAGGTCACAGACAAGCAATTGACAAGCAACATCGTTTAGTCTGCACCAACAGGAAAAAACAGGGAGTGAAGCCAGAGGGCCAGGAAAGAGAGAACCCCAGAGGATGCTTCCCTAAAGGCACGCAACAGGACAAACAGTGTTAAGGACCATGTATTTTGGACATCTTTCCCCTCTGCTTCCCTGCACACCCACCCCTGCTCAGGCATGCATCTCAAAACCAGCCTGTTCCCATGGTACAGATGAGGAGATGATTTTTACCTGCATACACAAAAGGCAGCTGACTGCATCCTCAGGGAGCTGGAAATGATAAGCTGCTTCTCTCTCCATCACTGCAGAAAATTCAGCCATTTGAATATTTTCCTGAAGCATGCCACAAGACTGCCTGTAACATTCATCCCCCAAAGAAACAGCATGAAACCCCTTAAACATTACATTTAGCCTACTGCTACACTAAGCAGTGACAGGCCCACCACGACACATACATACAAGAAGGAAAATTGTTCTGAAGAGCTTAACATCTGACTGCTAATTAGAGCTCCTCAGGGCTGCTTTCTACAAGAAAAGGGGAACACTGCTGGTATAAACATCCCCACAGCTCCATACCTTTTCTCCTGCCTGCACACCCTGGAGCCAGCCACACAGCACTTGTTGCTCCATTTTGGACAGCATGCCATCCATGAAGGCAACACAGCAGAGCAGTGTATCTGTTTTTTTAACTAAAACATAGCACTTTATGTTCTCTGCACAGGTCAGGCTGCTTCCACTTTTTTTCCCACCACCCTCTCAATTGGATAGGAAACAGTCAGTCCTTTGCTAGATCTGATAGGTTCCAAGGACAAAACACTACCCCAGCAACAGTTTCCTAATCAGCTTCCAACCATAAGTAATCTTCCCCTCTCTACTTGCTACACACATTGTGAGGGAGATTTACATAAAAATGTATTATTGCTCCACTGACAATCAGTTTGACATAAGTGTTGATTTGCTGTCATCCAGCAAATTGTGTTGCGAAGTTCCTGCCTTGAAATAATTGCTGTCAGTGCTGTTGTCTGGAACTCGTTACTAGGAGCAGATTGCTGTGGAGGCTAGTCACTGAAAGGCTGCTTGTAGAAGGCACAGACATGGCTGTGCAATCACTAAGTGCAACGTGTTGGTCCTTCAGGAGAGCACAGTTAAGGTTTACAGCTTAGGTAATGTCACACATTTACAGAGCAGCACCACAAATAACTTCACTGTGTGTTTACAGTAATTTTATTTACAAGTTACCACATGACACCTGTAGTACTACTGGTTTAGAACACCATTAGCAGCAAGAGAAGTCACAGCTAAGAGGAGTAGGAGGCAGCAAAGGGAAAGGTGCACAGAAAAGGCAGAAAAGCTCTTTAGTTATAACTGAGAGGTGGTATTTTTCTACAGACATTGAAAGCAAGGAGGAATAAACATGATGAGAAGAACAAGGTCTTCAGCCCTGATACTTCTACAGCATGAAAATTTTTGTACAGTGATACTTTAGTATGATTAACACTACACACTAGCTGCCAAATGCAAGTGGTGGGGAAATGACTGTCTTAATATCTTGCTCTCCTGAGCACCCAGAAAGGAAAAACAAGGCTTCCCTCTTTGGGAAGGGCTGGTTTATATGCAGAGCCAGTAGAACAGAATTGCTACTAGGAGCCAGGAGAAACAGAACTTAAGACTAGAGAGTTCCCTGCATTGCATATTGCCTGTGTGGTCTTACCTGGTCTCAAGTTAAGTAGTTGGTGAGCAAAACCAGTTGCAGCATTCCACAAGTCTTTTTACAGTGCTGTGATCTCATAAGGCTGAGTACAGCTTAGCAGAATCCCAAAGTCAAGCAGAGAAATAAAGCTCTTCTGCTCTCTTATCATCCTTGGCTCTAACCTTGCTGGTGTTGAGCCTGGGCCTTTCTCAAGAGGAAAAATGTGGAGGAGCAATTCCAGAGGAACACTCTAAATCTAGATGGATGGAGGAAGGAACTATGCTTAATGCAGCATCAGATGCACCCTTTTCTGCTTCGAAGTAGAGCAGCCAGAAAGCAAACAAGCATCACTCAGGACCCATTTTTTCACCCCCCTCCAGACATCTTTAATGGTCTTGAAGCAACTGTCAATGCACATGATCCATGCTGGTGGCTGGAAAGACAATGAAAATAAAAGCTGCAAAGGAATAATTATTTCCACTACTAACTAGACACAGGATATATTGCTTTTGGTACAATGCCATTTATTGTCACAAGAAGAAAACCAGTGATTAAGTTGAGCACACATGAATTATGCAGACCTTTGCCATGCTGGAACAACAGTGTATTGTACTTAGAGAAATGTCACCAAGTCAGCTGTAAAAACAGCTTAGTACAGTTCTTCCCAAATACCAAACAGATGCTCAAAATCAAGCTTATAAATTAAGTTTAGCTACAAAAGAATGCTTCAGAAGCGACCACAGTTGTGTTGTTCTTCTATCCCCACACTTTTGCCTGCAGCATTGCACTTGTGCTGCAGCTGAGAGAAAACACAGGATTAGACCACATAGCTAAAGTGACAGCAACAATCTTCATGTCAGTACTTCTGAGTGTGTAAGCTGACTTGCAAAGGTTTGTGGTCCCTCCACAGCTGTGGTCATCCCTGTTCAAAAAGCCTGCAGAAGTATGTACATGGACAAACACTAACAAAAAGCTGTCTGAAAACACAGAATGTATTACAAAGTCTACAGTCTGAACTCTTTGAGTCTGTGATGTCTCAAAAACAAGTTAGAATATTTATGAATGTCATCACTTCCAGGAAGATAGAAAGGTTTTATAGTCAACATTTCTCTTAAGTACTAGCTATTGAAATCAAGTGAAGTGGGAGACAGGCTTGATGGAAAAAACCCTTCCCAGTTCACTTGATAGAGTTTCTAACCAAAAGTCTGGACATTCAGCATTTTTGCATTTGCAGTTTTAAGGCAGAAAAACATCTTCAGAGCAAGCCATTTAGTCTTGCAGCTAACAGCAACAAAAATCCCTAAAAGGTGCATCTCAAGGCTTTTAGTAATAAGCAGATGTTAACAGTTTCTGTGGAGTTCTCTTACAGCACTGGGCTTTATTGTTTCTTTTTTGCACTAAAAGCCTGAATGCTGAACTGGTTCTCAGCTATGCTGAAGCATGCATCATAGCTACACAGACTACAATTTCCCACTGTTATTTCTGGGTTGTGTGTTCAAGGTCAGCATTAAGATTGATCTGTGGAATTCACAGATCACTACTACACTGTGTAATGTCCACCTTGGTGCCACTCTGGGCTGCAGGACAATTGCTGCTCTGCACCACCAACTTTTCCCCCGAGTCAGCAGCTGTAGCCAGTAGCCCAGGAGTCAGCTGCCTGCAACCCCGGCCCAGCTCCACAAAGCACAGCAATGCCCTTGGCTCAGCTTTACAGAAGCAAACACAAGTTGAGCAATGAGACTGTAGGTAATTTACACCCATGCAAGATACAGAAAGCAAGAACAAAGAAGCTAAATCATCAAGTCATTCACAGAAGAGCAAAAGACTCTGGAGAAAAAAATACTAACATGGAAAGCATTAAACCCTTGAGGAAGAGCAGCTCCGTGGAAGACAAGAACTCAGCAAGATCAAAGGTCAGCCCAGTCCAAGCAGCAATGGAAGGAGACATGGAAAAGAACTACTACAGCTGAGCACACGTAAGGCTCACAAGTTAAATGAAAGTATTAATTCTGTATTTTTAGGTGAAAAATGCTGAAATTCCACAGTCCTATTTCTTGTTCTTTCCTGGACACTCAGAACACTTTAGGGCTCTTGTTTTCAGCCTTCCTGTACTAACATAAGCTACCTCTGCACCAAATGAAAAGCTTGAAGGATCACACACTTCTCTATCACATAAATTCATTAGATAGAACGGGAAGGAACTTCAGGAAATTGGTCTGTGCTGAGAGGAAGATGGGAGGCAATTTTAGGGAAGCAGCAGGGAGCTTTCACTATTCACAATTTAACCACTTAGAGCCAAAAGGAGAAGAGTTTGAACCAGGGACCACTGGCGTTGAAGCAAAGTTGCCAACAGCAACAACAAAGCACAAGGGAACTGGATTTTGTGCCACACTGTAGCCAAAGGCATTGTTCCTTTCTGTTCCTTTTGTCTATTTTTGAATCTCCTTCCCAGAAATCCCAGTCACCAGGTCACATGTTGTGCTTCCAACGGGAAGAGTCTCAGGAGACCTTCATTCTTACCTCTTCACTGCTTTTACATCAGTGTAACCAAGGGGATCAGGAATCTGTTATCAGCAGAAAGCTCACAAATCCTATAGAAGGTTTTTAGAACAACTGGAACTTGTTTAGACTCAGTTTGAATAGGAAGACAGAGAAAAGTAAATGATCAATAGCAAGATACAGTGAAAAAAGAGGCAGGGATCTGGGAAACACCTGAAGGAAAGTCATCAGTGTGAGTGATTTGTAAAGAGGAAAGAGAGTGGTTACAGAACAGTTCCAACATCTAGCTCCCAAGGTTAGCTTTCACATGACCACCATGACTGAGACCACATCTCTGAGGGGAGGTGAGAAATCGGCCACTACTTGCACTTGGCTAAGCACCAGGATGTTGGTTTGCTGCTTCACCAGAGCTGCCTTTGCAACTAGAGTTCAAGCTCTAGAACTTGCTGAAGTTTCATGAATGGTGAAATAAGACCAAGATAACCAACAGACATGGCTCATATAGATGTGATGAAGTTCCTAAGTCTTCCACATGCCTCAGATAGTTTCCTTATTCTTGAAGCTGATCAAATGTTACATATCTGCAAGTCAGTTGAAAGAGCAATGGAAAAAGAAATGTGCATAACACAGAAGCTGGCATCTTTGGTCTGCAGGGAGTCTTGAGGATAGGGATCTACAAAGCTTGATGCCATCAAACCCACACTAGAATCTCTTCCAATAAACACAGCTTTACTCCAAAGCAGTTCCTCACAAGCCTTCAGGAGTGCTTGTGTGCACCAACTCCCCCAGCACAGCCAGCTCAAGCCTCCAGAGCACCCAAAGGGCACGGAAATAGGCCAAGTCCACACCCAGACCCAAGTTCCCACCTCTATCGTCTTTGACTTCAACTGTTTAAGAGTGCAAACACACTTGAAGCTTGCAATGATCACTGACCAGTGAACACACAGGAACACAGGAAATACGTGGTATTTCAAACTCTACTTCAACAAGGATTACAGGAACATTAATCAATCAGCAGCTTGTCAAAACCTCCACTGAGACAGACTGCAGTGTAGTCACACCCTGAAGTAACTCACTGAAGCACAGCATTCTGCCAGGGGTAACAAGGAAAGCAAGAAGCAGCTCCAGTCCACAGAAAAGAAAAAACATGCATAAACCTATCTCTGGCAAAAACCAAGTTCTGTAATATTGCAGCGGGGGAAACACCAAAAAACCCCAAACATACTCTGCTGTGAAAGCCAAAGAGGGCATGGAGAGATTAATTGTACAAGCCAATTCTCAGAGGTCTTCCAGACTTGTCAGTCACAGCTCAGCTCTCTTCACTTTCAGCTCACATTTTCTGTGTTTTCATGTTAATCAGAGAAGTTTGTGGCTCCAAACCACACCTTTTAAGAGTTCAGTTCTTTGGCACAGTCTGATTTTAGGCTAAAAACATAAATAATAATGATTAAAACCAAAAAGAAACCCGTGAAAAGCCCATGACAAGTGATGTAAGCTTACTTGCATATCTCCCAGAACTCACATTCCCAATCCTTGGCTGAAAACCTTTCTGTAGAAGGATGAAGCCATTTGGTCTCTAAGGATTGCTTGAGCCACTATTTTCAAGACTTGCTGGGAACAGCACAGGAGCTGTATGAACAGCATCACAGGGTGGCAAAGAGCCTGTGACTCATTAGGTACCACTAGAATCTCTGCTCAGCACTTCAAAATATTGATGACTTCATAACTGTCTTGCACTAAAGATAAAACATTTCTGCCAGTCTATAAACTTCACTCATGTTTTCAGATGGCTTCCCCGATTTGCTTTCCAGCTGGCCAAGTCATACAGCGAAGCAACCACCCTTGAGCATTTGCAGATACTCAATGTGGGCTGCTCACGACTGCAGCGCTGCGGTGACGGTCACTGTTCAGCGTGGCTACCGTGACACCCCTGGGTGCTCCAAACCCCAATGCCGGTCATTCTAGACACGCACAGTACTATGCCGATTTGGTAATACAGGGACACGGTTTAATGATTTTCTTTGCATTTGTTTTTACAAGAAGGTTCAGATGCCAAAACCAAAACAGAACATTAAGTTACCTGATCTCCAAAAGAAACCCACGTACGCTTACAACACCAAAAGAATAAGACGAAATATAAACCTTTGCTACTTACAACTGATCTATACAGATGAACCCAATCACAAAGCTGTCACAATAGAAACGTTTAATTGTTACAGTGAGTAAGAACATACAGAAAATGATTCCTTTTTGAAATTTTTTTTTCCTTTTTATAAAATCTTCCTTTGCCTTTTTTTCTTTTTTTTTTTTTAATTTATTTTTATTACTTTAAACTTACCATTAACTAAATTAGCTATGCAGGACTTGTGGGGTACATGACTAAGAAGGCACCAACAGTACAAAGCAAAGACAAAGCAGTTTTGAGTATTCTGAGTGCTCTACACTGATACAACACAAGAAAAGGCAACAATAGTAAGTAAACCAGCTGCAACCTTTAGAATTTTGTTATAGATTTACAAAGGTAGCCCAACTTTTACACTTCCTCTGACATTTCACTTTAGTTTGATCACAGCACATGCTACAAAAACCACTGTAAGCTTCACTTTACTAATGTGCACTTTTCACTAATTTAGTGTCTTGATTTCAATTGTTAACTAAACCATTTTGAACCACAAACGTATTTAAAACTCAGTAAAAGGATTGTTTGGGGGTTTTCTTTTTTTTTTGTTTAAACCACTGCATTTACAAAAATATCTCCCCTAAAATCTGGGATTGCTTGAAGACATCGCTGTACAAATATAAAAGTACTATGCGAGGGACCAGATTCGTGAGCACACGGTTGTGTATGTATAGAACTATATTTATACCATATCACGGTGCTGTAACAACACAATAAATTTATCAGTAACCAAGGACTATATAAACTACACTAACATAAGCAAATATATATTAATAAAGTTTAAATCTATAGTACAGTTGCTCAGCAAACAACCTGGACATGGTATAAATATATCGTAGCATATTACAGGGGTGGTTTGTTTTTTTTCTCATTTTTCTCATTCCGCAAGGCAAAAACCAAGCTCAGCTCCTCGGGTTCCATTTGGCCACTGCCAAGTTATGTCACCACTGCTACTCCTGCAAGCTCCCGGTGCCACCACACAGCTCAGCCCATGTAGTGTTTTGTACACTTCAGATTTGATAGAACGTGGTATCAGGATCAGGAAGGGTCTGGCGACAGTCAGCACAGCAGAGGAAGATGCTCCTTTGCCAAAGCATCCAGGAGAATCTGATGTTTGCATATGTTGTTTTTCAGCTGCAAGGTTGGAATGTTTCCGACAGTGAATTGTTTACATTCCTTATTCCCAAAACATCTTTACCATGAAATATGGATGTTACTTGATTGAGAGTTGCTGTTCTCTGCTCTAAAATATAAAAGCTACATAAAGAACAACAAGAACGTAAAAAAACTAAGCCCAAAAATCAATGTCAAATGCTGAAATCACTGACCTAACAGTGTTGTTAGAGGCACCTTCTTTTCAACTAGTTTCAAAACTCTAAAAAACAAAAGAAAGCAGCTTCTGCATTTGATGCTTCAACAAACTGAACCCAGGGATGTTTACTGGAGTCAGTCAAAGGCTGATGAATGTGGTTACTGATAGGTTCAGCAAGAATAGTGAAGGAAGAAAGCCTGAAAGCACCAGATGTTAGGTAAAGCAAACCCTCAGCTTCTCATTTGGAGAGACAATGCAAGGGCAGGTCTGCACCTCCCCAGAAAATCCCAAATTAATGCAAGTATGAAGAAAAGAACTGGGAAAGAAAAGGGTGAAGCTGCCAAAGTTTCTCCTTAATAACCTTCAAGTGAGGCGTTACAAACTAATTCAGTAACAGTCGTCATTCCAACCGTGCCAGCAGTGATTCCTGTAGTAGCCACGATCCTACAAGAAACAGAGATTCTAGAAAGATTTCAACTTTCCCAAAGTGAGGAGAAAAGCATTTTGGTAAGGATGTGCAGGAATGCCCAGAGACATCGCTACACTGGCATCAACAGTCAAGTGCATATTTCTGTAGAAATGTTTTTAGCATAGGTTCCATACCTCCGCTCAGTGATCTCTTGTGCAGCGTCCTGACAATGCTCCCAGTTTGTTCCCCGCAACAGAGGTTTATGTACCACAGGAACTTCCCGATAGAAAATGCCCTTTAATGATGAACCCTTGCTTAGTAAAAAAAATTAGTTTTGGCAGACTAATGCTAAAACTAGAGGAAAAAGAAAATGTTTAAATGGAATCTTGTAAGCACCCTTATCTATTGAAGTCTACATTAATGGCTTTCTAGATTTCTTTGAAGAGCAGACTAAATGGTATGAGGAAGCCTGGAGTTATTAACCAGCAAGCATCCTTATATACTACAGTAGAAACTGAACCTGATTTCCATTCAAACACATTACCCAAGAGGAAACCAAAAACTAATTCTTAATGTTAATGTGAAGATATAAGATTTAAATTTATTTCCAGGAATTACAAGTGCATTTTGTTCATATTAGCAAGCAGTCTTTATACAATCCATTCTTCACTGCTGCCAAAATAAAATGAGAAAAAAAGACAGCAGAGATATGAAAAGCTAAAAATAGAACTATTTTTTCCTAAGTTATTTGTTGAATAGCATTTCAGTTGAACACAACTCAGAGGTAACAATAGATTATTTTTTTTTCTCAATCATAGGCATGTGGCACTTAGACAATCATCTTTGCACAGAAAGCTTTAACAGTCATGCGAGGGCACAGTAATTATTTTAAACAAGGCAAATTTCTCACCACAGAGAGCAGTGGGGAAAGAAAAGGAGGCACTGCACTGGAACATAACACCTAGTAAACTCCACATTATACAATTTCAGTAACAAATACTTGAAAAGATCATTAAAAGGTATACAATTTTAAACGTTATTTAGTGCTAGCTTTGTTTGGTTGTCCTAACTCAGCATTATCAGAAAAGTTTGATAGTACTTGACAACAGAACAGTACTTCATGTCACGAGCTCATGGAGGCTTGATTACAAATCACCATAGTGTAGGTTGCAAGAAATGAACTTGAGATGCTGACATGCTGTAGGAGCAAAAGTAAAATCAAACTTTCTCATTTAAAGATGCAGTGTTCCTCTCTGCAAGAATTCTAAATGTCAGTGATTAGATTCGAATGTTAAAACTATCAATCCTCATCTGAAGCATTTCATTGGTATGCAGAATGTAGACTGAGTTTATTAACATCAGATTTTGGTTTCTCGCTTGCCACCTCATACGGATGCCTTCCCCAGAGAGAAGCATTCCCCATTGGGTCATCATGCCATTATGTTCTTTGTTAATCTTCCACCACACGGTGAGTAAACAGCAGTTGGCCAGCTGCCACTCATTCTCTTTGCACGAGTCTTATAAACACTACTACACGGGATGAGCTTTGGAAGTACTACGCCTCCACCCTGGTTAAACTTTGAGTGATCTCTTTTAGAAAAGGCAGGGAGAAAAAGGTACAAATTTTGTCAACACATGGAAAAATGTTTCTAGATGAATTCAATTGATTTGGGTTCCTATGTGGTTCTCACACTGTATAGAATACCTGTATGTACAGCACAGGACACCCAAACAAGTGCATAAGCAAGATTAACATGAACACGACTTATGCTGTAATCCATAGCATAATGGTATCAGCTCCGCTGGATGCTAACCACTTCTAGTTAAAAAAGGAAGTGCAAAAAAAAAAAGATCTGGGATGTCACTGACTTAAAGTGCCCTGAATAGTAGCTTTTCTAAAAAAAATGCCAGCGACTTCAGTAAAGTCAGAAAAACATAGTTCATGGTGTAAACTTCTTAGAGGTTAATGAATTCTCTTCTTGGATATTGATCCAGGAGTGAAAGGAACCACTGCATCTTTCAAACCAGAAAGCAAGCAGTTAAAATACGGCCAGCAGTAGGTGCACTTACAGTACAGTACTGCAACAGGTCAACAATGGGCATTAGCATAGGAGTGTCAATTACAATTCTTCAGGCTTAAAAGATTCACTGAAAGCATGAAAAGCCAAAACTACCAGGAACTGCCCTCCTGAATGGCTCAAAGGAGTTAGTGGATAAGCTGAGAGAGGCCACAAGACATGACCAACAATAAAGAACTGGGAAGAGGAACAGCAACGTTTGAGCATGCCCAGTCCTTTAAGTCCTTGTCCTACAAAAAAGAGCAAAGACATATTTCAGTGAAGACAGTTTTAACATCACCCTTCCACCCAAGCATGTTTCCTATCCCTATCCTTTAGAGATGCTATGTTTACCACAGAGAGCAGTACCAATACATGTTAAAAAGAAAAGAAAAAAGCCCGAGACAGTGACTATCAGTACGTGACATTTTAAACCATGAATTTAATCTTCAAAGGATTAGGAATATTAATTGTAGCTAATGAAGTACAAGATTTGGTAATCTGAAGAACATGTTTTCTTCACAGTGCTTCTTAATTCCAGAAACTACAGCAAAGAGGAAAGTTGTGAATCTTAAGAGCTAACCCCCCCTGAGAAGAGCTAGCTGATGCAGCCAAGGGGTGCTCAGGGAAACAGCAACACACAGGAAGAAGCTGTTACTGTCCCTTGCAAGCCAACTCCTAGGGAATGACCTTCAGGAGGATGTCAACAACTGATGGTTAACCTGTTGAGGAGTGGCACAGCTAATAATTGTAATCATTCTAACCACAGGTGACTGGGGCAAATTGCCAGCAGATCATTTTTGGGTTGAGTACAATATTGACATTTCATTATCATGTCAGCCAAGCCATGTCAGCTCCTTGTCTAAAGGTAACGTTTTTAGCAAACCAGAAATTCCTGGCAGCACCGCATCTCTGATACCTTTATCCCTAATCCCTTTATCCCTTAATCCCTAATACAACCTGGGTAAATATGGCAAAGAGGCAAACAGGAGAGATCCTAAACTATGATTTACTATAAAGTTGTATGTTTGCTCTTCCTTCCTTCACACTATGGTCCATCAATAACAGGTTTCATCTTACACCTGCAAATTGATGCCATTTTCTTCCAGGCTGGCTTCAGGCACTGCCAGAGCCTCTTATACAGAATTCCTTCAGGAAAAGAAGGAACACAAGAAACTTGTTTCTGTGTCCCAGGTCTGCATCTTGGCAATGTCCAGCTAACAATGTCCAGCTGAGGTGTGAACCTCAGATTTACCTAACTTTGAATTATTAATGCAGTTTCAGATCTTAACTAGTAAACCTAAATAAACTCAATACACTGTTTCTAAAGAGCAGAATTACTTCATCTCTGAACTTCCATATGTTTGAATAATCAAGCCAGTGGCAGCAGGAGTTGCTCTTAAGTGAAAACTGTCTCTTCAGAAGTGTCCTCCACCTGTTGGGATGTCTTTGTTACTCTGTTTCTTTCTTTGATGGATTTCTTGCAGGGAGGCACTTCACTGGCTCAAAACTTAAATCTTCCTGCTGGACAATCAACGAAAGCTGTGGTTGTGGAACCCTGCTGCTGGAGAGTAGCACAGGGACTACTTTTAAGCCATAAACCACACAACCCAGGTAAGGCCACCCTCTTCTGCTTTTCTTTTTCAGACACAAAACACTGATGATTTGAACTATTAGTGTCATAGAAGTTTTCTAAGACTAGGTGGAAGGAGGAAGTATTTTACCATTAAAGTGGCAAGACACCAGCAGAGGTTGCCCAGAGAGGAGTTAAATTTCCCATGCCTGGAACCATTCCAGGTCAGGTGGGACAAGGCTCTGAGTAACCTGCTCCAGTTGAAGATGTCCCTGCTCCCTGCAGTGAGTGTGGACTAGGTATCTTTAAAGGTCACTCCCAAACCATTCTATGTTTGTAAGTATTATTTACTCAGTACTGTTTCAGAGCTACTTAAAACTGAAGTGAAATCCTACTGAAGCTTCCCTGTGTTGGTTTTTTTTCCCCCCCATTAAAATGATTTAAGATATTTCTCCTTTGTACAAGACATTTTAGGAAGAATGCTTTTTTATAGCATCTGAAGCCATGTTACAAAATGGGCTGCAATATATGAAGCACATTGCCCCCTTTAAAGTGCTTTTTGAATAAACTTAGTGTTTCATTAGCTTTTATTCTGAGAACCAGTGTTTAAGTGTAATTCTTATTCCTTAAACGTGACATCAAAAGGTAAATAGCTCAGGCAACTGTTTGGATTCCCTGTAGGCAATTCAGTGCTGTAAACAAAATGGAACTGTTTCTTCACAAAAGAACAGGTCTGAGGCCAAAAGCCTAAGCACAAAGCTACCTTCTCACAGCTCCTTATTATATCCCTAGAAAAGGTAAGTTCCACATCTCACTAGTGGGAACAAGGTTCCAGAATTCTTGCCCAGGTGCTGTGGAATTGCTGTGACTTTACCTATGCACAACTTAAGATCGATATCCGGGCTGGAATCTAGCAGTTTCCTCAAAAATCAGTTCTTTCAGCTTTTCCTTCGGTAAGTCATCCAACTCCATGTCAAACTTGAAGGGTGCTTCAGCTACAGGCTGAATAACAGAAAGGTACATTATTACCATATTTAACACAACTCTTCAGCTGAATTTGATGGAGTCCCTGTTACAGGGTGAAAAATCTGAAAACGTGCTTCTATTAGTCCTTTGAGTGCTTTATACCTTAGTTTACCACATTTAAAATCAAATCTAGTAAGCAGGCACTCAAATCTAACAAATATTTTAATTTGTGGTTTAAAGGGCTCACAACTTAATATCTATGTGAAGAAAAATTATCTGAAACATTTTTATTTCTCAGAATAAACAGATCTGCCCCTTAAGAAAAAGTAGCTTATTTCCATCTCCCCTGCTTTACCACAAGTAAGTGAAATCTCATCAGAACTGTACACTAAACTCCAGAGAACTCAGGCCAGGAGGCTGTACATGATTAGGCTGATGGCAAAGCCAGTTACTCTCCTCCTTTATCTAACTTTACAAAACAAGCTGACGGCGAGCTGTGAAGTTGCTGTTTCAGGAGAGCACACCTTAGCATCTACTAAGCTGTGCTCTGCCTCCAAAATGTTGTACTAGAAGAAATACAACATTTGGGTAAATTGAAGTGATTCAATCTTCAACTCCACTAGAGCAGAAGAAACACTGTTCTTAAACTAAGGAAGAAAATACTCTGTTGCATCATTTAATCAACTGTTACATTTGAATAACATCTTTACCTCATCACTTGGATCATAATACTGCTCCAGATATGGATGGGCTAAAGCTTGCTCCACTTCAATCCGCTTATGAGGATTAAAGGTCAACATTTTATCCAACAAATCAAGTGCTAAGAGGAGAAAAAAAAGTGAGCAAGACTTTAATACAGACTCCAAAGTACAAAGTGCTATCAACACTGATATTACACAGAAAATGCTTGCTGCCCTAATTTCTGTTTACATCTGGAACTCCCCAGCTGTAGCAGTAGCAGAAGCAGCAGATTGCCTCCTGTAACTTGAACACAGCATCTTTGCCTGCCCATCCTCTCAGCATTCCCTGGTTAGTTTCCTTTGGCACAGTCCACTTGATGTGCTCCCTTTCGAAGGCTTCTCAGCATCAGAGCATGTGGTGAGGGGAGAAACGTGTAGAAGAACCCTGTGCTACAATCTGGCTTTAACTACAGCAGGAATTCAACAGATTTTTCTTTACTCAGATGCTTTGGATTTTTGTGCCAAAAATCCAAACCAAGACAGAGCATTTCTGAAATGAGTAGGTATTCCATAATATGCTCTTGTTCTGAAAACTTGGCTGTTTACTGACAAAAAATGTCATCCAGAAGTCATGAGGAGTTCCACTTCATCACAGCGAACTATCCCAGCGTAACTAGCAGCCCAGATGCACTCTCCAGCTAGGATGCAAATCTATTGAATATTCATGTGATTCAGGAAAAAGCTGCTGGAAGACAACTCATAGAGGATCCATGGAGAACCTGAAGATCCAGTAAGCCAGAGTGAGGTCTGATGAAATGCTGAACAAAAGTTACAAGTCAGAGCTACTTGGATTGTAACATTTTCCTTTTCCAAGAAAAGAGAAGGGTAACAGTAGCAAGAAGCTCTAAATTCCATTCCGTTTTTCCTCTCCACCACATCATTTATGACATAGAACTTTAAAGAAGCTTCTTACTGCAGCAAAGTAGTTGTAGCTTTGCGTCAGGCTGAGGTGCATACCAAGCACTACGGAAGAGACAGACCTCACTGCTGCGCTCAAAGGCAGCCTGGGAAGGCTGCAAACTTGCACAGTGATTAACATTAAATATTGTGGTGCAGCTTTCTCAGCACTGTCAGCTCACATGCTCCCTCCGTGCTGGAGCCTGTTGTGCACAGAGCTTTTCACTGAAATGATTGACAAACAGCTTTTTGAAAAACTGCTCTGTCAAAGCTGCTCTGAAGATGGAGCTGAGAAGGTGTTGCAGAAGTCACGCGAACGGCATGTTCCCTGAGCAGCTCAGCGTGTCAGCACTGCCACAATTGGAGCTGTCAGAAGCCCACAGTGAAATTCTCACATTGATGAGCACTGTTATAAAAGCAGAATAAATCACTGCTGTTTCTCTCAATGATGAGGATAATCAGCTCTACACAGTTCCATCTGCAGAAATCAGCTTTTACATGCTAGTGCAGGGCCCAAACATATTCGCTAAGAGTAAATTGCCATCTCAGTTTAAAAACAAGAGATTTATGAATTGTCAGAGCAGGTAGAGCACTGCACTGGAAATACAACCACCCTGAAACTGCCTGAAGCAGAATTTAAGAGGCACGTTTACAGCTATTAATATCTAGCAAAACACAATCCTGTTTGCCTTTTAGCAAAGCCCTGTTGAAGGCAACGACTACAACATTTCCTTCTTTTCTAACTTTTGCTCCACTTATAACGGAATTTTTTTAGCCTACTAAATTTTAACCTTTCGTACTGCCTAGAGGCAGAATCAACATTATCAACAGATCTGGAACTGACACAGTCTGCACAGACTACACACAGCTCAGCAAGAAGCTGGTTTTAGAAGCAGAGTTCAAATTGTGCTAATGCCTGCATCAAATTCCAACACCCATTCAACACTTGAGTAAGACATGATTCTTCCAAAGACAGTAACCAGTTAGGAGTTACATTTTACATGGAAGTTAAAGACCAAACACCACAACACAATCTCAGAATTACTAGAATGGCTTTAAAAAGATAAGCCAGCATGAGGATTTCATGCTGGTTTATGACTTTAGGTTGGATTTATATTGCCCTTTTAAGAGGCCTGCATGTTCTATCTCCTGTATAGATACAGCTAAATTCTTAGGGTGGCTTAAAAAAACCCCAAACTATTCTACCATTGTTCTCTGATACAATGTAATAGAGCATAAAATACCTTTGGGGTCAGCATTTGGAAAGAGCCTGTTCCATGGTACCTTATTTTTGTGTGGTAGGGAAAGCAAGTAGTTTCTGGCCTTTAAATTTATTATACAATTCAAATCTTCTTGGGAAGGGGATCCAAGTATACCTGAAAGAAATAACATGCAAGCAGTGCTCATTAAAATGTTTACATCACATTTGCTAAACCTCAATACTAAAAATGCTGGCAAGAGTATTTCAGACTTTACAATTTTTTTTTAGAAGCCTTCAGTCAAAAGATTTAAGTTTGGGTTTTTTTGTCATTCATAAACAAATGCATTTGAGGTTTGTAACCTGTTTAGAAGGTCAAATTAGGAGCTGTGTCTTCAGAAATGGTTAAAAACGTGACCAGCACCAACTAGTATTTTGGAGCTTTTCCTTTTTACAATGCCTCTGCTGATGTACTGAATGAATTGCTGTGTTTCCTCTAGTTAGCCCCCAGATCCCTGATTTGTTATAGAAATCACTGCAGAAATACCCAGAGGGAACAGATGCTACACCTACAGATCCATACGTTTTACACTGACCAGTGAGAGAAAAAAGCGAGCAGCCAAGCCCAGTCTCGCTGGTGGAAAAGATGGAGAGAGACAGATGGACGTAAAAATGCTGCTTCTCTGAAAGCTTACCAAGGATATGGTTGAGTTGGTCAAGGTAGTGTTTTCCTGGAAAGATAGGTCTGTTGGAGAGCATCTCTGCCAGAATACAGCCCACTGACCAGATGTCAATAGACTTGGTGTAACCCTGCAAGTAAAGCAAAAACCACATTCTTGTCAAATCTGTGCATAATTGCAGCAACATGTTACTGGAGCAAATTGTGAAAGTGCATGCAGAGAAACATTTTTCTTTTTAGATGAGTCATGATTGTTCATGCTGTTTGGTTTTTCTGTACAGAATGAAATCATTAAGAACTGTGGACCAAAACACTGCTTGGAAGGGGTGGCAAGGACAGATGTCAGATATGCCTTTCCAAAAGGATTCTTGATGTTCAGCTAAACGTACCACTAACAGAAAACCTGTAGGACTCCCTAATGTTATAGCAAATTTCATGACTTTTGGAAACAAGCTGTTCTTAATTCCATAGCTCCTAAGAGTATGCTAAACATGTGTGAAGAAAGCCACCCTTCTTCCATGTTGGATCTACCACCACATAAATAAGCAGCCTTCAGCAAAGGGGCAAAAGCAACATAGACTGTGGGTTAGCCAACTTGTAAATCACAGCAGTAATGAAGAAGTCAAGAGAAGGCCAAGAACTGTAAAGGGAATTAAAGAAGAATGGAACAAATTTGCCATATTGTCACATGTATGGATAATCTGTCTCATCCACAAGAAATGAAGCACAGGGTAACACAGGGGTGAGCTCACCTCAAGAACCCCTGGCCCTGTAAGCTCCCTTGCCTTCCTCTCCCATATCCTGTTGCCCAACATGCCCCATTTCATTAGCAAGGGGCTTCCCACCAAAGCTGAGAACTTTGCTGGATCCTCAGCCACTTCGGCACTGGCTTCTCCAGACCTGATCACCTGAGTGCTTGTTTTCAAGGCACTGCAATTCTCAAAGGAAATCAGGCTACAGACCAGGAAATATTGAGAAATTATTTTCTTGTAAATATTTTCTTGTGAAAACTGCTGGCAAATATATGTAGATATCCAGAGACAGGGGTAGGTTGCCCTGTGTTCATGTCCTCAATGCAAGTTTATGATAAGCTGGGAAAAACCCCTCAGCTAAAAGTGCATTAGACTATATTGCCACAACAAATCAAGCCCAACAGCCCAAGGAGCAATAATCCTACAGGAACAACAGTCTTTGGGGAGTACAAAATACAGAGACAGATGTCACATCTGTTTTGCTAACAAGTGTTTGGCTGTAGAAACTAGTGCAAAGGTTATGAAGGAAACCCACTACCCATCACTGACACCACACAGGGGCTGGATACACCTTAAGACAGCCAAGAGAGGGGCATAAGAACAATTCCAAGCATAAAAAAAATCCCCAAAGGGCTGATTTCATTAAGACTATGGGGATGCAATTAAGACTGACACACACCAAAGATCACATGCCTTCAGAATCAGATTCACCCTCATCATACATTCTAAACCTAAATCAAGATGTCAAGATAATACTAAGGCAGCATTTGGAAGCCTTGATGAAGGCAGCAGTAAAATGCTCTCATCATCAGCACTTCTGTCCTGCTCTGCAGAAGAGCATTTGATAGAAAGCTTCATGACTGGCAAGGAACTGGACAGCTGGGAACTCAAGCACAAGATTACTCAGTTGCAGTATCCAGTAACTGTATCTGGAATCACAAATTGCTTACAATCCAGTAGCCCTACTGCAAATCCATTACCACATGTGTGTTCCCATCCTAAAAACACAGAAAGGGGATGGCAGGGACCAGAATCAGCACTGACAAGTGAACAGCCAGAAACAGAGGCATGACTGCACTGTGGTTCTCACCTTAGAATTCAGCATGATTTCAGGAGCCCTGTACCAACGTGTGGCCACGTATTCTGTCAAGAATCCTGTGTGATCATGATCTGGATCTGCAACACGAGCCAGTCCAAAGTCACAAATCTGGTTTTAAAGAAATTATATTAAAAAAAAAAAGCATATTAGAGACATACAGCTTCCAACACCACAACATTACCAAGTGCCCTCTCCCTAACCCACAGGTAACACCTACAGACACAGCGATGGGCACCTCTTTATAGGCACAAGTAATTGCAGAGGCTAAGAAAAATGTTTTGGATTAAGTACAAAGCCTATTTGACTCAGCCCAGTAGGGGCCAGGAGGAATAAACAAACAGTTTGGGAAAAACAGATGTTCCTGGTGCACACTTTCTCTCCCTCTATGAGTTTACTGAACAACACCTTCTCTGCCAGGTACATGTGCTCCAACCTGTTATTAGAAATTGACCAGAAAATGGAAAAAGATTAAGATTCCCAGAAAGCAAAATTACCAACACACTGGTAGCCAAGTTCAAGACCCATTTCCACTAAAGCTACCATGATAGCTGCATCTCTGCACGAGAAACATCCTATGCAATCATGAGGTAATGGTAGACTGGAAAGATGACAGGATGCAGAAGGAAGCATGAGCTTGAATAAAAAGAAAAATAGACACAAGAAAATCTCTCTCTCAACTCTGTGTCAGGAAAAGAGTTTTATCTAACCATGAAAAGCAAAATAAACTTTGATCTAGACTAGTAAGTTCAAAAAGGGAAAACGTGGTTTTATTTGTACTCTGTTAAGGAAGCTCTGCAGCTTTAGGAGCTCTTTAGTGTCCTCTCTCCAGAGGGAAATTGCCAAAACTGAAGACATGAAGACAGTGTGCTGGGGTACAGCTGCCGTTCCTTTCCAGAAAAGAAGTGGGGAAACTTGTTGAGTGGCAGTTAAGACATACTCGTGTGCTTTTGCTAACACTCAGCAAACATCACTTTGTGGTAACGCCCAAAGTGCATTTGCATGAAAGAATTGGTACTCTTAAAAAAACAGGGTATCAAATGCAGGAGTGGAAATGGTCAGGAGGTTCCTCTGATGCATGTTTTATGATAGTTTAGTGTTTGATAGCCAAGTGTGTACACTAAGGATATAAGAAAGAGAAGTAACAGTTCACTGTAGTCAATGATGATAGTAACAGATGATCCCACCAAAAACGCTGATAACTTTGTACCCTGGCAATGTGCTCCTGTGCTCTCCTGGAGGGACAGCCTGGGAAACAACTGGCAGATCAGTTAAGGAAGAGGGCATTCAGCTCACTAAAAGTTAGAACTGAAAGACAAGATTCAGCAGCAGACTGTTAAACAGAGAGACTTAAAAGGCAATGATGACATTAATAAATCACGCTGCATGGGATGACTCCTCTGATTTTAACTGCATATTAAGAACCCCCAAGCCTTAGAAAACAAACCCAAAGAGAACCCTTTTAAGCATGCTAAGGTTTTCTCAGGCTACAGAAACAGAGCAGCTGCTTTGCATGCAGCTTACAGAAAACAAATCAGTACAAATAATCAGAAAAGTCTGCTGTAAAGACAGAAGCAAAGAAACTGTGGAGGGCAGCTTGATGGACTGCAGAAAATTATTGTGCAGGCAGACAAAACTGTTGTAATCTCTTCCTCCTAACCTTAGAAAAAAGCTAGATAAGACTACAGGCAAGGAGATTTGTGCAGAATTACAGCATTACACATGGGCAACTGCTATGATTTATTGCTCTTAACACAACAGCAGAATGACACTCTCCAGTCCACAGTCAAGAGAAAAAACTGAATTACAGAAAGTGTCTGTGAATCTCTCAACTCAAGTAGAAAAATGCATATGGGATGGAAAGGAAAACTAATGACAAAGAGAGCTCATTAAAATGACAAAAAGGCCCTGCTGACTAGAGCAGAAACAGTTTAAGCAGAAGAGAAGAAACACCATTAGTGAGAAAAGCATCAAGGTTGAAGCTGCAAGAAAGAGGTTTTTGGCTGTTAGCAGTGTTTTCACCAGCTGCAGAGCGTCAGGAGCATTAGCAAGGCAGAATAAAAGGGAAGCTGCCTGAACTCCTGGTGCAAGGGATGAAGCACAGACTGACTGTACCCTGGTGAGGGCGGACAGTTCTTGCCCCGTGGCAACAGAACACTCTGAACAAAGTAGCTACTTTATTTAAGAGGGGGGGGGAAGAAAATTGTGAGTCCACGATGCCTGTTCAAATAATAATTGGAAGAAGCCAGAGCACCAGAAGGTAGGCTTAGGCTTCTCAGTCACAACTAAACCAAAAGAAACTAATGATAGTCAAAATGCCAAGAAAATTTTGCCTAAGTCATTGTAGAGAATAAAAACCTGCATGAACCCAGGTATGTCAGCCAGTGCTTCATGCCTCAGAGAGATAGAACAGATGCTACTAGGAGAGAAGGAATGACTTCCTGTTAAACAAGTCAATTCATAAAATGCCAGCATCCTATTTATATAGATATTTATTAATCTTATTTATATTTGTGTTTTCATATATATATCTCTTCCACTTCTTCAAAACAGTCTTCTTGCAATCAGTATCAGGTATGTTTTTCATTTGTTTGTTGTGGGTTTCTTTAAACAGAGATGGCTTAAATAGGATGAAGCCCTTGAGCAGATGGGAAGCTGTATGAGGATCATGTACATATGACCGTTTACTAAGCACATGAAACAACAGCCAAGAGTGCTGCAATACCTGAAGCTGTCTCACTGAGCAGTCTGTGTGTACATATGCATTTGTATAAAGGGAAAAGAAGAGGCTTCCCCTAATTGTAGTTGTTAATGAGTTGTAGTTAAAACACTTGCATCCTTAGAGTAATTGATGGAATTCTGGAGCAGTATAACTTGCTGTTTTCCTCAAAAAAACCCCAAAACAACCAACCACCATTTAAAATCCAAGTACCTAATAACTGTTGGATGTTTAATACTTGGGACTGTTCCCTGTGTGGACAGAAAAGCACAACTTAAAAATGACATTGCCAGAGCATGTCACAGGAACAGACTCACCACTCAAGCAAGCTGGCACGCTGCAATATACCAGTTGAGAATCTGTTTAAAATACTATGGACATCATTTTCTGAAATCTTAGTGCCACTGGCCTAGGAACATTATGTGGTCATGGGAGATTTTATCCAAGTGATTTCATTTACAGAACTGAAACAGGTCAAACTGCTGGATACAGACAATATTGTGAAAATATTACCAAAATTGTTCAGTGCTACTTTAGAGACTACTCCATGCTGCAGTATGAGAGCATGTATTAGTCTCACTCATGGGAAAGATGCCAGGCTGCTAAAGAGAAGACCAAGATCTTCACTACGCAGGACCCTCACTGGAGAGAGATTCCAAGGTAGTAGTTTTCATGGACTCCCAAATCTAATCTTCCACTGCAAATATGTAACAAGAGACAGTAGCTAATTCAAATTATGTACTTCCACAAACTTTCATTCACCCTGTGGTAAATCATATTTAAGGTCACATTTAAGTCTGTAGCAATGCCCAAGTAAACAGAAACAGCTTTAGGTTCTGCACTCCTTTCTGCCCTGAGCCTTTTGGCTGCTTCGGACAATCTATAGGGTTCACAGCCAAATTGTGTCATTACAGACTCTTCCCTGGAAATGGAGTCTATGATCCAGAGGTCAAGGTCATGTTTTAGAGAAGAAAGAAGGAGCTCTTGTTACAACCTATAGGACTCTGAGCTCCAGAAGAGATCAACAGCTTGCTCCCACAATGCCATTAAAGAAAGAAGCTAATGGCATTACCACTAAAGATGAACAAACGTTCCATGAACACACTGTGGTTTGTGTTTAGGTACAAGAACCAGGTTTATAGGCACACACGTGTATAGCTGAGACAGGCTTGCAGAACAGCCCTAAAAGAAGCAAGTTAGTACAAGCTCAGTATTCATAAGGCAAGGCCTAACATCTACTACTTTTCTCTCTGATTCTGTTTAAGCTTTAGATGTGGTATGAGTACAAGCCCAGAGTTCCCTTTAGGTTATGAATAGGCATGTGCTCTGTCACACAGACTACTCTGCACTAGGTAGCACATACTGCAGCAGCACACTGCTTTTAAACTCCTATAGAAGAAATGGTAACAGTACTCATTAAGGTCACTCTGTAGTGGTTTGCCATACAACCAGCCCCCTTTCTTTTTCATGACCACTTTGTGTTAAAACATTGCCTTTTATTGTTTTATTGCCTCTAATTGCACAGAACAGAGCTACACTCAAAGCATTCTTTCCTGCTTCCAATGCACAGTTCCTATGGATTTTACTTCTTTCTTTCATTAAGGGGTTAATGTCTTGAAAGGATCTGATGTAATAACAGCTGCTGAAATCCCATAGCAAGAGTCAGAGGTGACCAGTCCAGCAGTACCATGCATCAGGAAAAGCTGACAAGTAGCAATGGGAATGTGAAGCAGACTGCTCGGGTAGCTAGCATTTAGAACAGACAGGCACACAAACAGCAGAGACTTCTCATGGCATTGTGACACTTGGAAGGCCACCACCTGGTTTACATTTTGAAGAAGGTATTTTTGGCTTGCTTGGTTGGGTTTGGAGTTTTTTTTATGAGAAAGCTAGAGCTAGTATAAAAACTAAAGCATAATTAGGTGCAACACAGTGTGGTGCAACAAACTCCTGTACCACATCAGATCAAAGCACTGTGAGCTCTGCAATCTTGCTCCATCAGTGGCCAACAGCAAACACAATGTACAACACTCCAGTGTTACCGAGTCTCTCTCATCTTCCATGGATGAGACTAGAGGCAGCATTTTCTTCTACTAACTTGGTAGAAGTTATTTTTTTTCATACTAACTTGGTGGTTTTTCTTCAATACCTGCAAGGCTCTGTGGTACTGAATTCCACAGCTTAACAACACTGCAAGTAAACTTTCGTGTCCTTTCACCGAGCGCACCTCCTGCTCCTTCCATCCCTTCTCCAGCCTTTTCAACAGGTAAAGACAGTGAATGACTTCTCTACTCACTCTCCTGATCCCACTAACAATTTTGTCAAATTCTGCTGGATTCATTGTTTCCCTCAAGCACTATCTTCCAGTAGAGGAGTCCCAGGCTAAACAGTTCTTCCTGATATGGAGAGAAGTACCCTAAAGTCCTGGTCTTCTCACTCTAAAAGGATAAGGAGAAGTGTGGTAACTGATCACTCCGGACTGAAGACTCAAAACCAACAGAAAGCTATAGAATGACATGTTTTCTGTTTTATTCTCTACTTCTGCTCTAATTTTTCACACTTTGTTTGCTTTACTGAATGCACTGAGCTGACATTTTCCAAGAATCATAACGGCTCTGAGATCATCCTTCTGTAGTATTAACCAGTACAGAGCCCATCACTGGAAATGTAAATCAGCAAGATTCTCTCACCAAGCAATTACTGTGCATGTGATCAGCCACTGACTTTCAGATGCCATTTGAGCTGCCTGCTAATGTGAAATCCTCTTCAAGTAATGAAAACTTAAAACAGGGAAATCAAGACCTGAAATGTATATAATTTTGAGTTTACTATCTATGTAAATATAATTCTGCTCCAGAGTATTTTCACCCAGCTTTCATTTTCACTAACTATGAGTACAGTGTACAGCTCTGGGGCCCCCAACATAAGGACATGGACCTGCCTGAACAGAGCAGAGGAGGTGACAAAGATGACCAGAGGGCTGGAGCACCTCTCCTGTGAAGGCAAGCTGAGTGTTGGGCTTGTTCAGCCTGCAGAAGAGATGACTCCACGGAGACCTTATGGTAGTCTTCTAGTACCTAAAGGAGGGCTACATGAAAAGCTAGACAGGGACTTTTCACAAGAGCATGTAACAACAGGACAAGGGGGTAAAAGCTCTAAACTGGAAGAGGCTAGACTTAGATTATGTGTCAGGAAGAAGAGCAAGAGCATGAGGCACTGGAACAGGCTGCCCAGAGAAGCTGTGGATGTCCCCTTCCTGGAAGCATTCAAGGCAAGGTTTGATGGGGTTTTGATCAACCTGGTCTAGTGGAAATTCCCCTGCCCATGGAAGAGGAGGTGGAACCAGATGATCTTTACGGTCTCTTCTAGCCCAAACCATTCCATGATCCAAAGAGGCTGTTTCCATGTCACCCTCCAGGTGGAAACAGTGAAGCATTTATTAAATCAGCATAACACTGCATGCTTACTCAATCTTAACAATGACTGTATCAAACGCGAACACGCTTGGCAATCTTTCCAGGATAAAAAGCACGTTAATCACCAGTAACAAACCCCCATGCATGGCTCTAGCAGGTAGTCAAATCTGTAAGAAATTTCAACTAACCTTGAGATCACAAGTGGTGTTAAGCAGCAAATTGGAAGGTTTGAGGTCACGGTGAAGCACGTTGGCTGAGTGGATATATTTTAAGCCTCTCAGAATCTGGTAAAGGAAATAACAAATGTGGTCGTTGCTGAGGTGTTGAGTCTTTAGGAGCTTGTAAAGATCTGTCTCCATAAGATCTTGCACAATGTATCTGTAAAGCATCAGATGTAAGGCAGCAAAACAAATGTGGTGTCACGTTAGATATCAATGAACAGTACCCATGAAATCGCTAAGTTTCTCTCTCTTACTTGCTGCTTTATGACAAAAAGGAAACTATGTAGCTGCTTCATACTTTACAAGTTTTGAATCAAATCAATCCTGTTACATGATGCAGCCCTTTACAGAATAAAGACGCACCAGTATGTGGCCCTCTCAAGTTAATCATCATAAACCCCTATTTCTTTATGTTAGAGCCTGATTTTTACTGGAATCTTAGTACGATCAGATTCCTATCCTGCTTGCTTCCAGTTGTACAAAAGCATGAAGGTAGAAGATCTGTTCATTTCTGATGAGTCTTCTCTGCCATCTCTCCACCTGAAACATCCAGCTGTTACTCTCTTTTACTACAGATTTATTATGCTGTGTTGAACACAATGGTTTGTCACTTACCAAAATTAAATCCAAGTATTTTGAGTCAGATGATGATTTATTTTTTTAAAGACTGGAATGACCCTAAAGAAAAAGGATTTTCCCCCACCCCTGCTTTGGCAGGAATGAGTTAAGTAACATTTTCTCCTGCCTTAATTCAATTTGGCTGCAAACCCCTTGGGGTGTAGTTCCCTGCTCACTTTTCACTGAAACAGGATTTTGTGCAAACACACTACTGCTGCCATTCCTGCTGGGCATTCCCATCCTCTCCTCTGGGCATTCAGATTGGATCACACAGCTGGGATATCTTTGTACAGGCAGCATGCACTGCAAAACGGGGGGAGGAGCATGTTTTGCTGTATTTTATTGCCTTTTTTTCCCCAAGATGCACCCATTAGGAACATTTTAGACAATCATAGTGGAGTTTGGCCATTTAATTTTCTCCCCAAAGCAACCAGTTCTAAGCAAATACAGTTTTAAGATTAAGTGATTAAATCATCTCTACAGTCTTGAGTTCTGCCTTGGAAGACAGAAATGATCTTTTTCTTCTCCTGTAAAAGAACAAGCATAACTACTGTTCATCTGCATATCAAATCCATCTATGCATTCATAAAACTGAACAAACACTATGAGCTTCCCTTTCAATTTGCAAGAGAAACTAAATTGTATTAAATCAGCAGAAGGATGAAAAGGAAGAAATAATCAAAACAGAAAAGGAGGAAACCACCA
Source organism: Melanerpes formicivorus (assembly GCF_026170545.1). Lineage (NCBI taxonomy): Eukaryota > Metazoa > Chordata > Aves > Piciformes > Picidae > Melanerpes > Melanerpes formicivorus. The sequence continues at coordinate 2,231,196 of NW_027142388.1, read as the reverse complement.
CTAAGTACACAGAATAACTTCAGACTTTGAAAGGATACACATCTTTCATTTGTTCAATAGTTGGAGCTCTGATAATATCGTTTATTCCAATAATATTCTCATGCCTGAAGCGCAGTAGGATCTTAATCTCTCTCAGAGTTCTCTGGCAGTATGTCTGATGCTCAAAGGGACTGATTTTCTTTATAGCAACTCGAACTTTGTTGACATTATCATAGGCAGAACTAGAAGAGAATCAATGACATTAGTTATAAGGAATATTGATTTATTTCAGTTCAGAAAGCAAGGACACAAATGCAGCTGAACAGGGGCTGGTGCATTTATTTTTATCAAAGAGACAAAAGTGGCAAATGTCTTTTAGTTTGATGAACAGACAAAATACTGTGGTTCCATCACCAGCCTATTTGGGTATCTACAGGTCATCAGCTTGCCCAACTGACTTGAGAGTCTGCTGATTCTTGGGTACCTGAACAAAGAAAGAAGTGTTCACCTTCTTGATCAGCCTGTGGAACAAGTTTGAGTCTTTTTCTATGTGTTGTAATCAAAAAGAAGTTTGAGAGAAAAAGTTTGAGTTAAGCCATTCACATAGGGGTGCAGAAAGCCTTTGAAATCATCTTTCAAGCAGCAGAATTCCACATCCTATGACTAACTCCTGCAAGTAATTCCAATTGTCACAACCTTTTACTCCTCCATCAAGCTACACTGTCAGCACTGTCTCCACAAAGAACAAAAGGGATGGACAGTTTGTAAACAGTTCTAAAGGTAAGAGTTGGAGAAGGAATGCATCCAACCACACACATGAAGCAAAAGCAAGCAGCAGCCCTAGGAGGTAACAGGGTGACTGTGACCTGTGCTGTTCCAGGAATGTCAAGTCAGAAGCTCAGGATGGCATTCCAAGCTGTACCAATACAGCAGTCCCAGCATTTCTGCTCAAAAAGCCTCTGCATTTATGAAGAGTATCACAGCCTGAGCCTAATGCAAAGGTCTAGCAAAACACACACAGTTTTCTAAGATTTCTAGTATTAATCTTAAACATTTTAGGATGTTTTCCATGGTCTTGCATATATGGATGACAAAGCATCTCATCAGAACAGTTTTTCTTTCTATCAAAAGTATATGGCAATTTAATTCAATAGAATTGAAATGTGTGCACATGAGCCTCGCTCCTTTCAAATGTCTTACAGCTCACCATTACATTGTTTGGAAATGCAAAAAGAGTCCATGTAAAGATTTCTGATAGCCTCAGCTATTTCACACAGAAATATAAGCACACTGGAAAGCCAGATGGGTTTGACATTCCATCAGCTCTCTGTAAGAGAACGTTCCTTGAACCTCTCTTGACTGGCCTTACTCTGCTGACATCTCCAGGTATCTGGTAATCAAGTGAAGCAGAATGAAATATAAAAACCCAATTAGAAAAAGGAGACCTAAAAGGAATTCAAATGCCTGGCCACATCAAGCTGCTTCTACCACTAAGCAGATGATGCACCGAGGTGTTTGAGACACTACTGTTAGCACTGTATGCAAAAGTGTTTAACATTTCTCACTTTCATTATTAAAAATGCCACAGAATTTGCGCTGCCCGCATGACCTCTGCACAGCTCCTGCTTGAGCAGTGCCATCTATGCATGATCTTTCCACTCTGACCTGCCTGCATCTGTAACTCCAGTCTATGACCACAGACAGACGGCTCAATTTATTTGCCTCTGGAAACACTGAACTCAAATGCTCCAGTGCTTTGAAATTCCACATGCTAAGCAAGTATTCATTACAACTGCTGCTGTTACATATGTATAGATAACACATTAGCAGTTCAGAAGTCCCAAAATAGATAATAACAAAGTGCCATAAGTGGAACTTGGCATAGCCTTCAAGAGCACTTGGTCTGCAGTAATTTTCTTAGTTAATCACCTGTGGTGTTTACAATATACCTGTAAGGCAAGTCACAAGGAGAAAACAAGACTTGAAAATATTCTGATGCATGAGCAGCCTGTATTTGGGAAAGAAATTAAAGCAGCCTAGGGATCATTTTATCATTACAAACCAACCTTCTACCACCTTCTTTTTATCGACTTAAGCATTATTTTTTTATCCCACAATGCAAACTCTTCCTTTCAAAATTCTGGACAGCAGCAGCTATGCAGAGCAGGAAAAGGCAAAATGCTAATATTTACCAATTGAAGCTGCTTAAACAAAAGCTCCTAATCTCTTACAATATTTCCTAAATCTCTAATTGCTTCCCAAGCAGAGGTTGCTTGCTGATGAAAAATATGCATCTTCCCTTGTACAGATTCAGTGAACCTGAATCCATCCGTTAAATACGCCAAGATCTCCTCTCTTGTAGCAGTTTCTCTTACAGTTCTTGAAGCATTTTCTTAGCAAAAGGTTTATGCCGTTATTTAATTTTGCTTTCAGATGGCTCAACTGTAAACACATGATTCAGTGTGGAGAAGAGCTGACTATTTGCATTAAAGATGCAATCAGTTTCCTCTCTGCTGTACATTCCGCATACAGTCATTTTTCTGTTCGTGTCAGAAGATCTCGCCATGCTGCTGTAGCAAAGTATGCACTGCTCTCGCCACTGCAAAGCCTCAGCTAAGGAGAGTAAAACCAAGACACCACCTAGCTGAAACATTAACACTGGATTTGTTTCTGTGGTCACACTTTCTCAGATAGGAGCTTTTCTCTACCTTGAATAAATGTATGAAAGACTATCTCAATTCCTACAAGCAAGAAGCTAATCACAGCAGCAGTTAGGTACACTTGTTTATATTACTTGTTGTATATTTTTAATATGCATAGTACTGGTACACAGAGAAACCTGTGTTATAAAGTTAACACCATTTCATGTTCTCAGAGTCAGCCCTCAAACCAAAGATGGCTTTGAGGAAGCTCTGCAACCCTTAAAAAACCAAAGCTTGTTCAATTGGACACGTGCTGCAGGCAGCTGTAAAAGCTACATCTTAGAGTGAATTCCGTGGAACTGCAGAGTCACTCCTCCCTCATGCACCTATGCTACACTCAGAGACCTGTTTGGCCTGTGAACCCACATAGCCATACCTGTTTCACTCCCTAGGAAACTAACAAATTAGGGTGCTTTGCAGGTCAGACTGAACCATTTCCCAAAGCTTTCCCAGTCCTTCACAGTTTCCATCCAACTGCCATCTACCATCAACACCAGAGTTAACCACTACCCTCCAGAACTCTGCTGAAGAAATAAGCTGTTTGTACACAGTGTCTATTGTAGTGCTTGCAAAAGAAACAACTGTAGAAAGTGCAAATCCAAACCCTGGATGCAGTAACTGACTGCAGTTAGTATAGCAGCTTATCACTTGACGCAGGATTCGTCTTGCTTAGCCTTAGCTAGAATTAGAGATCTAATTTTACAATAATCACCTCTGCTGCCCCTGCAGTCCACCCAGGAACTGCTCCACAGACACATCCCACGTTTGGATTATTTGTATTTTGGAAGAGCTTTCCCAGAATGCAGGGTCTAACCTAGCTGTCCAGGCTGCCAGCTTCCACTGCTTGCCCAACAACTGCTTGTTGTCACCGAAGTAGTGAGCTAGGGCTCCTTCTAAAGGCAAGAACCTTCCATTGCCTAAACTATTTTTCTCTTTTTCCAGAGAAGGTAAAAGCCTGTAGAGTGGGAAGAACAGTTCACATACTAACAACTTTCAGAGTGTTGACTTAATAGATTTTGGTTTCTAATCATTAACCACACGTACCAATCACTGCACAGAGAACTTCAGCAGTCTGTGTGTTATTCACATTATGATTAATCCAGTTACTGACACTTTAAATATTCAGAAGGAAGGATTGATTTCCACCCCACTGATGTGCAGCTTCAGGAGCTGATGCAAGCATTCAGCTGTGAGTGCTATTTATCTGTAATGTGATAAATTTAAATATAGATTTTGCAATTGCCCCACTCTGGTATGCACAATATCATTCCTATTTCAAGCTGTGGTTACCATCCTGTGACAACCTGCAACAGCACCATTATTTAGATACTCTTAAGACACCAGGTGAAAATCAATACAAGCCCTAGGAGCAGAGTTTATTATTCCTAATACTAAGTATCTTGTAAACACAGAACAAAGTTTTGACTAAGTAAAACAGCTTGTAGGGCTATACAAAATAAACATGTGAGCATTTATAACCCAAGATGTTGCACCACAACTTTTAAAGGCAGTTATTTTACCCTTCTATTGCTCCAGCACCACCTCCCTTTCCAAAAGAAGCCCAGGGTGGGGCTGCTTCCAAACGCAATGACCAGGAAGTGCTCAGCAGTGTCTGAGCAGCCTACTAACAGCCCAGATGAAGCCCCGACATGCGGCCCCTCTCCCATTAACTCCTCCTCAAGGAAGGAAAGCTTTTTGCTAGACACACTGGGCCAAGTGCCAAAGCTTAGCTCCTTCTACCCACAATGGCTGCTGCATGTTCTTCCATCCACTCCTATTCTTCACGTTTCAGTTTGGAGCAGAACTGGAACAAGTGAGAGCATGCCGCAGCTGCCGGGAGGAAAGGAGCCAGCTCCTGGCAATCGCTGGATCCCACAGAGAGCTGTTTCTTCATGGAACCATTGTAAAACAACTGCCTTCTCTGGCAGCACCCCCATCCTCGGTACACTCCTCTGCCACCCTGTCTGAAAGCTTCCTGGGATATTCTTCCACTACTTCTAAGATCACTCACCCCAAGGCTGTTTTACAGGCTGCTCTCAGCATTTGCATGCACACACACAAAAACACACAACGCTACCGGCAAGCATCCCATTTCCAACTCTAAATAAAAGGCCGATTTGAAGTTTAAGAAGGACGTTTTATCAGTAGCTTTGTGTTGCTGTGGAAACAAGATTCCAAGGGCATATCCAGGGACAAGAGTCTTTCTGAAATATTGAATAATTCCGCTTGCAACCAGGAGAGGAAAGGCAAAAATAATTCCCAGCAAACAAGCTGATCTGTGAAGATCTTCAATCTTTTCACTCAGTCTACATTTAGTTCAATCACAGACATTTCTGTAACATGCTGACATTTATCAAGTTATGATGCAAATAGCTGAAATTTATTTTTAAGGCTGCTGTAAGTAAAATAACACAGTGTTTTGATATAGGAATAACCAGCAGTACCATAACAGACTGCTCACTACGATCTTCGGGGGTGGAGGAAGGTAGTGCTATGGGCACCAATTTCTGGAGGGGGCCAATTAGGGTTTTTTTGTTTGTTTTAATCAAGCTTAGTTGTTCAAAAAAAGAGATTACTTCTCCCAGTCCCTTCTTATGTGCAGTTTTCTTTCTACACCTTCAGCTGTGAAGCTGTGACTTCAGAACATCAGACATGCCTACTGTATGCCGCTTCGGTTCAACTGGTCTTCAGAAAATAAACAACTCTTACATTTCAGAGTTCTGTCTGTTTCTTGCCTTCCCACTTAACCTCCTCATTTCAGAGGTTTTCAGGTTCCCTGCCACCAAGATTTCCTTTGATAGCATCTCTGCCAAAGTTAACATTTAGGCAAACTTCACTGTTGTCTTTAAAGGCCCCCTGTGAAATAGCACCCACTGCTCATAGCACCCACTGCTTTTGGTAAGGCATTACGACTGCAAATATCACTTTCTTCTCTACACAGAAACTTAAAAGACAGTTCCAGTGGGAATCAATTTCAAGTTAAATTGTTAGAGCTTGACAACATCTGAAACAACCTAAGGGCTCAGGAAATTAAAAGGAGCGGTTGTGGTTCACTCTCCTCGGTGCCCAACAGCCCTGCCTCTTCCTCACTTTTTGGGCTGGAGCGGTGACTTTCTTTGTGCCAGTTCAGAGAACTGCAGAAGCTCAAAGCCAAAGGAGGTTACAGCCAGGAGCAGCCAGCATCAGCACTCACAGGAGCCTGTGTCTGTCACCTCAACTTACCACCTTTACACTTTACTTTTCATGAAGCAACTTTTCAGCTAAAATAGTTTTCTCACAGAGCTAACTCTAGAGCAGTGTAAGCACCAGTTGAGGAGCAGGAAGGAATGGCATGGAAGGAAAGGCACAAGTCAGTCATGGAAACCACAGCTTATCTAGGCCCAGCCATCATGAGAGCTAAACCTCCACAGGAGCTGATGCAGTGCTGACTTCCTCCTCCTGTGCTTATGGCTTCTCAAAAGGCAACAAAAAGCCACCAAGACGGCAACCGCAGGCCAGTTACATACCCACTGCTACTCCAGAGCCTGGAAAACAACCACCACCCCCCTCTGGCAGCAAAGCACGAACTAGGAATGTATGCAGGAAACATCTCCCCCTTTCCCAGAGAGAAGGGAGAGCACTGCCAGAGCTGTGAGGGGTAACAGTAGTAACACGCTTTACTCTTTTGTCTAGTAAGGTTCTCACTTGACTTACAGCCTAAAATCAGTTTTAGGTAAAGGAAACACACAAGATCTAAACAACTACTACATTCTCCAGTCATTAGCTTATTTGATTCCACACAATACAAACCTTGAGAAGAGACAGTTCACAGTACTCCAACACAAAATAAATTAGACCATGAACAAAATCGTTTCTGCATACTCAGAAGCAGGGCTCTTCCTCACCCTGCAGAAGCATCAGTGCAAAGTGAAACTTAGCACAAAGCACTAGAGAAAGCAAGCTCATTGCTGCTGCCCACTCTGCCATGGTTCGTTCAGTATTCCACTTGCAAAACAAAACCCCCAACCCACTAGCACAAGTGTGCATCTCCCCACTATCAGAAGCTACTTCCCTCCAGCCTCAGCTTGCAAGGCATCTTTTGCACGTTTTTTCCTTCTTTTTACAAAGGCATGCCAACTGTAAACCCTTGTCCCTCAACACAGTACTGCATTCTGCTGAGACCTGGTATCAGCATCAAGACATGCTGGCTACTGTAACTAAGAGATTTCACAGTTCTGGGACATTCAGAGAAATCCAACAGGAAAGTCTGCCTGAATGTCACTTGGGGTAATTTGCACCATCCAAGTCCCAATAAAACTGATCAGATTCCAGATGAATCAGCTTGAGGAGTACCCATTTGTAGTGCTCAAATGACTTCCAAGTTTTACTCAGGACACATCAGCAATAATTGGTGGAGCAAACTGCCTTCCCTCCAAACAAGCCAGGAGTAAGGTACTGCAGTGACAGCTGCTAATTTTACCAAAAACCTGCAAAATGAGGTAATTGCATATTATAAACGCTAAGCCTAATTACAAGTCGCTGGAACTTCAAACATACTCACTGCATAGAGGAATTGCTTTCTACCATGTAACAAAAAGTCTCATTTGCATTCTAATCACCACAAAGTATTTCAGCATTTGGTGAAAACTCTTAAAACACAAAAGGAGCACTTGCAAGAGAACAAGATTTTTCCTGTAATAGAATTTAGGCTGTTGTGATTTTAGCTAATGCTAAACAAGACAGTATAAACCTGTGCAGAACTCCACCGAAAACTGGACCATCGTGACACCTCCAATAGAGCAATTACAGTATAACTCAGGTTGGAAAGGACCTCGAGGATCATCGAGTCCAACTGTTTCTGTCCCAGCCTTTCTGCAAGCCACATGAAATACAGCTTGGTATTTCATCCACCGTGGGGAGGCAGCTGGGCTGGCCACCTCTTGGCAGCCCTTCCTTCAGCCAGCTTGCTAGGTGTAACACAGATAAATAACCTGAAACAAACTACACTTTGCTGCATTTCACATACAGTTTAATCATAGTATCATTCAGGGCTGGAAGGGACCACAAGGATCATCTAGTTCCAACCCCCCTGCCATGGGCAGGGACACCCCACACTACATCAGCCTGGCCAGAGCCTCATCCAGCCTGGTCTTAAACACCTCCAGGGACGGGGCCTCAACCACCTCCCTGGACAACCCATTCCAGGGTCTCACCACTCTCATGGTGAAGAACCTCCTCCTCACATCTAGCCTGAATCTCCCCACCTCCAGCTTCATTCCATTCCCCCTAGTCCTATCACTACCTGAGATCCTGAGAAGTCCCTCCCCAGCCTTCCTGTAGGCCCCCTTCAGATACTGGAAGGCCACAATTAGGTCATCTCGGAGCCTTCTCTTCTGCAGACTGAACAGCCCCAACTCCTTCAGTCTGTCCTCATAGGAGAGGTGCTCCAGCCCTCTGCTCATCCTCATGGCCCTTCTCTGGACACGTTCCAGCACCTCCATATCCCTCTTGTAATAGGGGCTCCAGAACTGGAGGCAGTACTCCAGGTGGGGTCTCACCAGGGCTGAGTAGAGGGGGAGGATCACCTCCCTCGACCTGCTGGCCACACTTCTCCTAAATGTAAGTCCTGTTCTAAACTATCTTTAGAGCCCCATATGCTTCATTTGAGTGATGTGGAAATCAACATCAAATATAATTGAAATCCTTTAATAAAATGGTGTGAAGTTTAAGTTTTTTTTCCCCAAAGATGAATTGAGAAGTTCCTAAAATACCTCAGTTTATTTTCTAGATGATCAGAACAACATCCAACTTCCTCCATTATCAGTGCCTGCTCACAGGGATGAAGGCCAGCCAGGGACTGGGCTGCATTACTAAGCCCAGGTTAAGCAAAGTGATTACTGCTGTGAAGCCACATGTGGAATACTGCATCCAGTTCTTCCTCTCTCCCAGCACTGGAGCAAGTCCAGCAGAAAAGCATTAGGATGCACAGAGGGATGAAGGACATGACATACAAGAGAAACGCTCAGGAAACTGATTTTGTATAGGCTGGAGGGGAGAAGGGGGGAGGATGGGAAGCATCTAACTGCTCACTGAAGTTACAGAAGGGAGAATTGCAGAGAATACTGATCCAGACTTTTCCCAGAAGGAAGAATAGGCAACAGTTGCACGTTGCAGCAAGGGAAACCCTTGCATTAGGGGCAGAAGTTTCACTGGGCCATTGGTTTAACACTAGAAGTGGAAGCTGCCCAGAAATGTGAATCCCCATCCCTGGAGAATTTGGAAACACCGAGACGACAGCTTGAGCGACTTGATCTACTTCTCACATCAACTCTGCTTCGAGTAGGAGGTTGAACTACATGACCTCAGGAAGTCCCTTTCAAGCTATATTATGCTGTGAAATATTCCACAGCAAGTTGTCACAAAGTAAGTTTATTAAGTATCCAATTGATCAGTTAATTCATTTCTAGATCACAGCTGAAAGCTATGACACACATTAAAAAAATCAACATTAAAAGTGCTAAAAAAAATACTATGCTAGAGAAGTATCAGTCTGCAATTCAAGTTGAGCTGTACACCTACTCAGTTTACCAACTGAGTCATGAAGATGATCAGAGGGCTGAAGCACCTCTACTATGAACACAAGCTGAGGGAGTTGGGGTTGTTCAGCCTGGAGAAGGCTCCAGAGACCTTGTAGTATTAACTCTTCTGTGGGCTGTAGATTCCCACTCCTAAACAAGGAGCTCACTGAACACACAGAGCCCGGTGTCCTACAAACACACATTTCTGGTCTCAAGAGCCCTAATAAATCCATCTGTGAAACTGGGGCGTCTGTCATGTCTCTTGGAGGGAGTCTGACTTCTCACACATGACCACCTGATGCACTCTCTTCCTCGGTGGAGCAGCATATAGAATCTCTTCACACTAGCAAAATGCATGTTTTTAAGGAACTTGTAGAAACTTCCCATCTTTCAGACTTCTACCATTGCCACATTTGACAGAAGGCAGGCAAAAGTAGTGAGAGGCCCAAAACTGAACACAGTACTCTAGGTGTGGCATCACCAGAGCCCAGTACAGGGGCACCTTACTTCCCTACTCCCGCTGGCCACACTACTGCTGATTCAGGCCAGGATGCTGATGGCCTTCTTGAGCACCTGGGCACATTTGCTGGTTCCTGTTGAGATGGCTGTCAAGCAACATCTCCAGGTCCTTCTCTGCCAGGCAACATGCCAGCCACTCTGCCCCAAGCCTGACACCAGTGCAGGAGCCAGCACTTGGCCTTAGTGAACCTCATACAATTGACCTCGGATCAGACCTTGGCCCATCCAGCCAGACTATCCACACCTCTTTGCAGAGCCTTCCCACCCTCAAGCAGATCAACACTCCCACCCAATTTGGTGTCATCTGCAAGCTTACTGAGAGTGCACTCAACTGCCTCACCCAGATCATTGATGAAGACATTAAAGAGAACTGGCCCCAGCACTGAGCCCTGGGGATCACCACTAGTGACCAGCCACCAGCTGGGTTTAACTCCATTCACCACCACTCTTTGAGCCCATGCAGCCAGTTCTTAACCTAGGAAGCAGTCACCCACCCAAGCCATAAGCAGCCAGTTTCTCCAGGAGGGTGATGTGGGAAACAGTACCAAAGGCTTTACTAAGCTCTGGATAGACATCCACAGCTTTTCCTTCATCCACTAAGTGGGTCACCTTCTCATAGAAGGAGATCAGATTTGTTAAGCATGAACCCACGCTGACTGGGCCTGATCATCTGATTGCCCTGCACATGCTGCATAATGGCACTCCAGATGACCTGCCCCACAACCTCTCCCAGAAACGAGGTCAGACTGACAGGTCTCTGGTTCCCTGGATCCTCTTTCTGGCCCTTCTTGTAGATGGGCATTTGCCAAGCTCCAGTCAGCTGGGACCTCCTCACTTAGCCAGGGCTGCTGGTTAATGATGGAAAGTGACTTTGTGGGCACTTCCACCAGCTCTCTCATCACCCTCAGGTGTTTGCCATCCAGCCCCACAGACTTGTATGTGTGTGTAAGTGGTGCAGCAGGGCACTAACCTGCTACCTCTCCTCTTCCATAAGCACTAAAACCAGCTCTGATAGGAACAGAGTGCTGACCACCTGCTGCGTCACCAAGCAGAGCAGGAAAAGCAGCTCTAATTGCTCCTTTCGTGTTCCCAGGTCAGGTTAAGAAAGTGCTAGAAGTTTGAGTGATGGAAGGGAAATGCTTACCTAGGCCTTCACAGGGAAGAAGCCAGTAACTACCCACCAATTACATCCCCCAATGCTCTACTCTGATCCTTGCACTAAGGAGTACTTATTAGGGTTGACTGACTTGTATCAGCTCCCTGTTCCCTTTATCACACAGAGCAAAACATGTTAATTACCAGGTATTGACACCCCTGTGCTCCCTAAAAGCACATGTAAGCAGGGACATGAATCTCCACACTTGTGCTATCATTAAAGGATGCTCTCTTCAGACCAATGCATCAGTTAACAGAAAAAACCCTGCAGGCTGTTGCTGACCCTTACCACCGTGCCAGTCCTCCCTAGATCATCAATCTGACCCTCAGAGAGGGATGCAACATTACCCTTTTGTATAAGGATGGACAGCCTTGAAAGAAAGTGCTACACAACCACCAATCCCACCAGGCTTTTTATTTTCATCTTTTAACCTAAATATCAATGCCTTGCAGATCATTCTATTCCTGATGGCTTTGTTTGGAGTCTCTTTATGAATATACTTCTCACATCTCATTTTAAATTATCCCTCCTCTGAAAGTAGGGCTCTGCTGTGAGACAACAGAAAGGAGCAGAACTCTGAAGAAACTACTGCCAAGTGTTTTAAATGATCTTTCCACTATTCCTTTAGCATTCATCTACTTACTATCCTAACTTCTAACATCGCTCTTCTGCAGCACATCAGTGACACAAAGATGTCTTTTTAACAACAGTCAAATTCAGGCCCAGAAATGGAGAATCTGAGCTTCAAGATTGATTTCTTCCAACTGTATTCACCTTCATTGTTTACATGCAGTTATTTGCAACAGTGATAACACTTCACATTCACATGATGCTGATGACAAAATGGGGGTTCTAAAACCCAGAGCACCCATGTTGCATTCCCATTCACTATTTCTTTCCAAAAAGTTTACTTGTTTTATACTTGTCAATTTATCCTCCTGACCAACTGGACGAAGAACAATTCACGCTGGGAATGTAAAGCTCAACACTATCATGTTTACACTGCTGTTCTGTGTTTAAACTATGGCCTGCTAGCAGGCTACTTCCCGAAAGAAAAAGACAGAACCACCTATCTGGGGAAGAGGAGGCAATCTCAAAAGCTTTTCACATTTTACAGTGTCTGAAAGGTCCTTCTGAAACTTTCAGCTCTCAGCTGACTCTGAGGTTGATGGGAAAAAAAGTGAAAAAAAGAGAAAGTCACATAAAGAGAACTTTACACCAAACCCTCCTGAATCATCTTTGTAAGCCAAAGAGAAGGGGAAGCAAAACATAAATAATAAACATCACATCTGCATATATTTGGATAAAATTAATTCAGAGCAACAAACATGACTGCACGACTAAACAATTGCCCAGAGAACATCCTGCACTCCTAGGAAGCACTGAGGATTTTGGCTAAAGCTTTGTTTGCACTGTGGTCATCCCCTAGCTTCACATGCAGAAACGGTGAGAACAAAAAAAACAGGTTAGAAAAGGGTATCAGTGTGGATATCCACTTAATAACCACTCACTCCAAGCAGCACAATTTGCAAGTAGGAGGGCAAGCTTCTATCAAAGGATGAACGTTCTTGGCAGAGTTTAACTGGAGGACATTAAGGTGGAGCTTTGCCTGATAAGGTGCTGCTTCTGCTTACGAAGATGAGAAAGTGCAACCACAGGTCTATTTTTCCTCAAAACCTGATTGTGTTAAAAATGACTACACTAGGGGAAATAGTTCAATGCCTTTAAGGGTTCTCAAATCCAGATGAAAGAGCATTCACATGCAGTCTATTCAGTGAACATCTTCCTCTCTTTCCTGTGCTGTTATGCTATGCTCTGATCAATATTTCTCAAACATTACTCTCTCTGCTGCAAAATCAAAATGGAAGACCGACCGTAACAGCACTATCCTGAAAACATTTCATTTCTCTTTTCAGTAATATAATTAAAAGAATTTTACTGTTTTCAACTCCCTAATACAATAATCCAGGAGCATAAGAATCAGGGAAAAGAAGAAAAAGAGTGGAGGATTTGAAGAGTTAAGTGACTTGTTTTCGGTATAAGCAGCAGCCTTATGGCACAGCGCACTTGTAAATAAGCAGCCCCAGCCTCTCCCAAGTCGTACACATTAGCTGTGGGTCTAAAACAAAACCATCAGGGCCTGCTTTGCTTTCCTTCATTAAAGCCTACAAATTTAAATGGATTTTGCAGTTGCAGGAAACATCCCCATCTGCACACGCACAGCTTGCCCTCTACCCCGCCCCCCAAGGGAGAAGCTCTGCAGAGCCTCACTGCATTAGCAATCAAATCAAGATAAGAAACATATAGCATTAAACTGCACAACCTGTATGGCTGTTGATTGATAAGGAATCTTATTTAACCATAGTAGCCTGGATGTTAGACACCACAATGCATTACAGTTGCTATGGCATTCAGCTACAACAAGTGCATCCAACACTTTCCTCATCAAGCATACACCGCAGGAGACTTTGCTCCCTGTCATTTCACACCCAAGGCAAAAGAACAATAACTAAGAGCACAACACACCCGATGTAGTCTTCCACATTAGAAATTTTAGAATAGAAAACACATGAGAGTGCTTGAGCTGAACCAGACACTTGGCTTTTTTGTTAGCAATGCTGCATAGCACTGGCAGCAGAGTTTTGAAGTTAAAACTTTCTAACTTCATATGGTTTTGGAGAAGAAACAGTTTCAGTACACAACCTAATAGCAAACCATTTGGAGGGGCAGAAAGTGGCCCCGTTTCTCACAGGGTGTGTGCTCACTAGCATAGTGAGGCCAAAAATGGGCATCAACTGCCATCAGACTGCTGCTTGTGATCTCTGATCTGCAGCCATATGTTTTAGCTTCACCACGTTGTCTATTAAACACACTTTTAATACCCCACCGACATGAACCATCCCATACCCAGCACACACCTTGGAAGCACTACTCCCCAGTACCTTCCTACATGGGACAGCAAGTGTGTGTAAACCAGTGCAGTACAGCTTTACTTGCCCTTGGCTCAGATGATAAAGCACACCAGAATAAAACACAGCCTGTACCACAAGCTACAGTAACAGATTCTGGCCTGGCTATATTGCTGTGATTTCTAACGTTCGAACAATAGCAAGGCTATCTCTACCCTGGAAACGGGATTCCTGATTTACATGCTGAAGGTTGCTCCCACAGGGGGAAAAAAACAAAAACCAAAAGTGAAGGCCCTGACTGAAAAGTTTGTAAGGCAGGCTTCACCTCCCAGCTGAGCTCAGGCCTAGATGAAAGCTGAAATACACCCTGAAATACAAGATGACTTCATCTGAACAGGCCAGCACAATTCAGTGCACAAACGTCTGTAACGTACAGCTGAAGGCAGTGACGAGCCTTTGCCCAGAAATGCCCCAGTTTGCATCAGATTAAGCATCAGAGAGGAAAATGAACAGTCATAGCCTGGAAACCTCATTTAGTACCTCGGGTCACAAACCACGCTGAAGGAAGAGAAGAACCGTTTGGGGAAAGTTGGCAAAACAATAACAACAACAAGAAGTTTCTCATCTGCATCCCTTAAGTTATTTCAGAAGTTGGATTTATTAACCTGTTACTAACAGAAGACTAAGTGAATTCCTAAGTCAGGTCAGCGAGCACCGTCAGGTTTAACACCCAGTCTCTAGATACACCATCAGACAGCATCACCAACTCATTTACACTGCTAACCGCCCCCCCCCCACACACATTTCACTCTTAAACCGGTCGGTTCCCATTTTCAGTATTTTGTCGTTCGTTCGGCTCACTCTTTTGGGCTGTTACTATCCAAGGCAAACACACACGATCGCTTCTCGGTGAGACTTCGCACAAGTCTCTGCCATACAAAATACCCACGAGCTAGAAGAGCTAGAGGGAACTTTCCCCTCCACCCCTGATAATTTAGACACTCATCTGGCAGGCTGTGCAGCACCGCCAGCACGTCCTACGAAAAGCCAGGTAGGGGCAGCAACTCCTATGCACAGATTCACTTTTGGTATCAGCCGTGACCTAGGGGACACGAAGCCAGGTGAGCCTCCTGCGCACAGGCACAAAGAGAACCGCGGGGCTGCAGCAGGGTTTTGTCACCTTTCCCCTTTTGCGAACATCTGCAGTCACACTATGGAGACGGAGAGAATAAAGAGATAGCCAACTTGAGGGGCAGGGGCAAATAATAGTCAAGAAAATAAAGGCACGGCAGAAAGGAAACGAGACGTCCAGCTGCACCCAGCGACGGACGAATTCTTTTCAGGGGGGGCGGGCGGGAGAAGCTGCAGCGAGGGAGGGGAAGGGTGATGCCGGAGGGGCAGCCTCCAGAACACAGAGGGAAAAGCTGCTTCTGCCTGCGTCCCGGCTTCCCCTCCCCCGAGGGCAAGGCCCGGGCCTCTCCCCCCGACAAGGGCGGGCCGGAGCCCGGGGCCGGGCCGCGGGGAGGCTGCGGCCGGGCAGGGCGGCGGGGAGGGAAGGAGGGAGTTGGTCAGGGCAAGGGCGCTGCCCCAGCTGGGCTAGGCACCGGCACTCACCACACCATGCCGTAGGCCCCCTCGCCGATGTAGGAGAGGTTGGTGTAGCGGGGCCCCACGTCGAACACTTGGCCCCGCACCATCTCCGGGCCCCCGGCGTTGGCAGAGCCGCCCGCAGCCCCGGCCCCCGACACCGCCGCCATGTTGTCCGTGCCGGGAACCGCGGTGACTGCGTGCGGGGGGGGGGGGGAGGGGAGGGGGAGGAGGTGGGGGAGGAGGAAAAGGAGGAAGGAGGAGGGGGACGAGGGTACGGATGCAAGAGAGAGGGAGGAAAAGAGGCGTCGCCCGCTCTGCCGAGCACCAGCCGCTACCACCGGCTCCGAGCCCCCGTCGGCTCCGTCACCGCCGCGACCGCTCTGTGAAGACGCTGCCGGCCGCGCGCGCGCGCATCGGCCCGGGCCAGGGGAGGGGCGCGAGGGGTTGGGGCTCGTGCGGAGGGAGCGGCGGTGGGGTGGGAGGCGGGGCCAGGTGGGGAGGGGCGTGGTCAGGGCGGGGCCCGGGACTGCGGTAACCGCAGCCGCTGGGGAGGGGGCGCGGCGCGCGGATCACGTGGCGGGCGTGGCGGCGCTGCGGGCGCGCGGCCGCCCGGCGCCATTAGAGGCGTCAGGTGACGGCGGGCGGGGGGCAGGAAATGGAGCCCGGACGGTGCCGGGCCCCGGCCGCTGGAAGGCCGCAGGACGGGCCCTGCCGCCATCGGGCGGAGCGGGGTGCACAGCGAGGCCAGAGCCTGGGGCCGGCGGTCGCCAGCCCAAGAGAGCCTCGGCAGCTGGGTGTGCAGCCGGGTGTCCCGCAGGCCGTGCGCCCCGCCGCCGGGCTCTGTCGGGGCCTGCTGGAGCAGGCGCGAAGTGCGGCGTCTGTGGGGCCGCGCTCCGTGCGGGATGGGCGGCAGTGAGTCAGTGCAGGGGAAGAAAGGCCTGCTGGAGTGTGCGAGGCGCTGCCCGTGGCCCAGAAGGGCTGCGTGCTGTTCTTGGCCTCGCTACAACCTCCTGATGTCATACAGCACAAGGTTATTATATGCAAAAGCTGAATTACTGTAATAAGGGCAAGTTTATTGCTGACATTTCCGAACTGAAGTGCATAGTTTTGCAACCTCTAGCATAATGTTTTTATATAGACTTAGATTTTCCTCTTAGTTGCTTCCTATATAAATAAACTCAAGGCTTGGAATGAGGTGAAAATGTAGTCAGTGATGGTTTGCATTGTGCCAGGGTGGCTGCTGGCAGCAGTCTCTGTTTTCCTAAAATAGCTTCTGCTTGATCTGGAAGTTTGCAAAATCTATGCACAAGGATCGTAATTGCACTCTAATGATCTTCATAAACAGGAGTGACCTCCAATCTGGAATCCTGCAGCCCCTTGCTTTAACTGCTGTTGCCACAGCTGCTTGAGATGGGCTGTATCTTCCACCCCTTTGAAAATATGTCCCAATACCTATATTTACACATCTTAGTTCCATGTTTATGCCAATCCCAGCCTGTGAGGAGACCCTGGTACGGAATCATCCAATTACCCCTTGACTATAAAGCTCTCAGGAGTAGTTACCAATTCTGCATTCTTGCATAAAAGTGCTCAGCCAGAAGCTGTTACATGACAGTCCAGGTGTTTGCAGGTTCTCAACAGCTGTATTTTGCCCTTCTAACAACTCTCTCTCTCAACATCTCTGTTGACAGTCATGCTGTTTCATGTCTCTCTTAGTCTTGAAAGTGTTCCTGCTAGTGTACTCTGTCCTGACTTACCAGGGTGGTCATTGCTGCCGTCCCACCTTCTGTCCCTGCTTGCTGCAAGTCCTTTGCCATTGACTAAACAATTGCAGTTCTCCATAGCTGCTTCCAAATGCTGTACAACCTCCTCAGTACAATTTACCAGCATCCCCCACAGCATCTCTCTTGCTGTTTGACCAGAAGTCGAGTAGGAAGAGTTGGTTTCAGCTGCACAGTTAGCCAAACTGCAGCCCCAGGCCTCTTCTTGGATGCAGACACACCTCCCCAGCCCCCAGCAGGATCTGAGCTTCTGATGCAGCCCCAGTGTGTTTTGATGGAGTGGAAGCTGTCATGGATGGCCAACATAATCTA
Source organism: Melanerpes formicivorus (assembly GCF_026170545.1). Lineage (NCBI taxonomy): Eukaryota > Metazoa > Chordata > Aves > Piciformes > Picidae > Melanerpes > Melanerpes formicivorus. The sequence goes on along the minus strand of NW_027142388.1, from coordinate 2,213,691 downwards.
ATAGATTCCTGTCTGTATTTACAGACATTCAACTGCACAGCCTGGTGTTGATGTATATGAGTGGGATAATGCTTCTGATGTTTTTATCTGTATACAATGCTTTCTTTCCATGATGTGTTCTCCTGCACTTTAGAAGCACAGCATTATTTTTCTCAGCAATTTCAGGCAGCAGTAAGTGTGAATAAAGTGTTTAAACGACCTAAAAACCAAGTAAAATATTATTTTAAAGGCTCTCTTAGCTCTAAAAATGAAATTGTGCTTACAGTTCTGATTACAGACATAAATCTGTCATCAGCAAGTGCAAAACAAATGATTACAGGGAATCTAGCTTAAACACAACCTGTCATGGCAAAGCTAATTAAAAACTGGCATGTATCTAACTTATTTTCTACCTTCATCACCAGGATGTGTCTGATCAAAATGGAAACCAACCAGGCAGGCCAGGAAACTGTGGAAAGAGTGTCAGAGCTGTGTTCAAATATATGTCTAACCTAATTAAACCCAAAGATGAGTCAAAAGGATATGCCAGGCTTTCCCCACAATGCCTCCTGGGACAGAACTTGATGTTTATGTGTTTCAGGGGAGTGGGTTGAGAGTAGCTCTGAAGAAAGAAACTTGGGTGTATTGATTGAGGAGCTCAACAGGAGCTAGCAGTGCCCTCATGCAGCCCAGAAGGCATCTGTGTGCTGGGCTGCATCCAAAGGAGTGTGCCCAGCAGGGCAGGAGAGGGGATTCTGCTTCTGCTCTGCTGAGATCTCACCTCCAATCCTGTGCCCAGTTCTGGTGTCCCCAGCATGAGAAGTTGGAGTGAGTCCAGAAGAGGCCACACAGATAATCCAAGGGCTGGAGCACCTGTGCTGTGAGGACAGGCTGAGGGAGCTGGGGGTGTTCAGCCTGGAGAAAAGAAGACTGGGGAGACCTTAGAGCTGCTTTCCAATATCTGAAGGGATCCTACAGGTACACTGCAAAAGGACTTTTCATGAGGGTGTTTAGAGATAGGACAAGAGGGAATGGTTTGAAGCTGGGGGTTAGACTGGAGCTTAGGAAGAAGCTCTTCAGTATGAGGGTTGTGAGACTCTGGAACAGGCTACCCAGTGAGGCTATAGATGGTAGGTGAAGGTGCCAGGCTCTTTTTGGTGGTGCCCAGTGATAGGACAAAGAACGAAAGGTATAAGCTAGACCACAGGAGATTCTATTTCAACATGAGACACTTCTGTAGGTGAGGGTGACAGAGCACTGGAGCAGGCTGCCCAGAGAGATTGTGGAGCCTCCTTCTCTGGAGACATTCAAAACCTGTCTGGATGTGTTCCTGGGTGACCTGCCCTCTGTGATCCTGCTCTGACATGGGGGTTGGACTGGATGATCTCTGGAGGTCCCTTCCGATGCTTAACACTCTGTAGTTCTGTGAAAGGCCCTGTGGGTTCTGGGGACAGCATGATCAGGTTTAGGCCAAGGACAAGCACTATGCAGCTGCTCTGCAGTAGTACCTGTTAGTGGGGCTGGAAGTGACTATATTTCTGTGCTAATTTAAAACCACAGCTACATCTGCCCAGATCATCATCATTTGATTAGTTGCACTATTTAGGTGGGGACATTGAAGACAGTTTTCTTGGTAGGTGCTGTAGGAGTATGACATTTGCTTTCAGGGGACCTCAGCATGAGCCTGAACCTCCCTGTAATTCCCAAACACAGGCAGTAAGTACATAAAACAGTTTCCCCAGCATTATCTAAAAAGATCTCAAGGCTTTGTGCGGGGGTGATGAGAGAGGGAGAGAACTAAGACCTGTAAGATGTTTTATAAAGATATATTTTAACTTCTAAGGCACTCAGGAACCATGGTGATGAACGTGACACAAACTCCAATTGCTTATATGTGAGCTCTGATCCACAGGGAACTATCCTAGGATTCATAAAGATCATCAGGTATTAATCACTTCTAATCAGTACTTACCTGGGCTTGATTTAACTGCTGACATACAGCTGAAACCAAGTGGTGTCCCCCAGGGCTTGGTGTTGGGGCCAGTTCTGCTCAATATCTTTGTTAATGATTTGGATGAGGACACCCTCAGCAAGTTTGCAGACAACACTAAATTGAGTGGCAGCGTTGATCTGCTTGATGGTAGGAAGGCACTGCAGAGAGATCTGGACAGGTTCAATCCATGGGCTGAGGTCAACAGAATGATATTTAATAAGACAAATGCTGGGTTCTGCAACTTTGGTCACAACAACCCCAAGCAATGCTGCAGGCTTGGGGCAGAGTGGGTGGAAAGCAGCCCTAGGAAAAAGGATCTGCGGCTGCTGGTGGACAGCTGAACATGAGCCAGCAGTGTGCCCAGGTGGCCAAGAAGGCATATGGCATCCTGACCTGGATCAAAACCAGTGTCCAGCAGAAATAGGGAAGTGATTGTGCCACTGTACTCAGCCCTGGTGAGGCCACAGCTTGAGTACTGGGTTCAGTTCTGGGCACCATAGTGTAGAAAAGGCACTGAAGGGCTGGAGGGTGTCCAGAGAAGAGCAACAAGGCTGGTGAGAGGTTTGGAGGGCATTGCATAAGGAGCAGCTGAGGGAGTTGGGGTTGTTTAGTCTGGAGAGAGAAGGTTGAGGGGAGATCTCATTGCTCTCTACAACTGCCTGAAAGGAGGTTGGAGTGAGACTGCTCTTGGTCTCTTCTCCCAAGTAACCAGTGAGAGGACAAGAGGAAATGGTTTTGAGTTGTGCCAGGGGAGGTTTAGATTGGACATTAGGGAAAGCTTCCTTACTGAGAGTGGTGAGGGGTTGAAACAGGCTGCCCAGGGAGGTGGTGGAATCACCATCCCTAGAGGTGTCCAAGAAGATAGAGAAGTGGTGCTCAGGATCTAGTTTAGTGGCCATGGTAGTTGGTTATGGTTGGACTCAATGATTTTAAAGGTCTTTTCCAACCTGAATGATTCTATGAAATCCCTTGAGACTGATTTTAATTTAAACATCAACCACTGCTTTGGCAGTTGTAAAGTGACCTCAACACAAGCAAGCTGTAAGCTTTCACTGTTGGGAGGTTCAGTGCCCTGCCCAAATTGCTGGGCAATATTTACTTCTTTTCCCTTGCATTTCCTTCTCCCCCCATTCAGATTCTGACTGACTTTGCAGAATGCTTATGGTGGCTCACACACCATGGAGTTAAAAGCAGTAAAGAGATTGCTCTGTTTGTTTTGTGCATGCCAAGAGGAGCACAAGAGATCATTAATTGCAGAACTATGCCATCAGTAACAACCTTGATCCTGCACTGGGTATCATGCTGTCATTGTCAGAACCTGTCACATTCATAGAAGATGTTTTGGATTATCCATCCTGTTCCTGTTAGATTTGCTGTTCACAAACACAGTTACAATTTCAAGTAATTTTTTATCTCCCTTAGTTCTGCAGAAGTAGTTTACAATTATACTCTAGGTATTTTAAAAGGAATCAATCTGACAGCAACCTTAAAAGCTTATTCTAGCAGTCTAACAATTTAAATGAATATGCTGACATTTTGTTGCTGCCTATGTGAAATTAAGTTACTTTTCTTTTTCAACTGCAGCAGCAGCAGCAGCAGCAGTATCCAGGCACTGTCCTGCCTTCAGTAATGGAAATTTCCCAGCCTCAAAGCACACTCTGTCTCAGTCAGCTGCAATAAAACTCTGAGTGATTTCAATATTGTTGTGTGCTTTACTTGTCCTCAGTTATCTGGAGCTTGTATCTTTTGAAAACCAGCTACTCCTCATGAGCTTCCTTCATCTTACCCAGGACTTAAAATTCAGTAAACAAGCTGTGGATGATAAGAGGACTGAACCAGCAGATAAAAAGTTCTTTTGCAGGACTGACAAAATGAAATACACATAGAGTCAATAATTATACAGAATGACTTGTGAGGATGTCACCAAAGTCCCACTACTCAGCCATTGTTTTCTGGTGCCAAACCTTTCTGCTCTGGAAGGCTGTTAAGCTTTTATAAAAGGATAATGTCAGTCCCCTGATTTCTGCTGTCATTGATTGTTAGGAAAACAAAGCAAAACGAAACAAACAACAACAACAAGAAAGAGAGGAGATAAGAGTATTACAAAAGCTCAGAAGTCTAATAATTTACCAACACTAAAATGTGCAGTCTGTTTCTCCAACTTGTTCTCATTTCAGCTGTAGACAGGACAAGTGATGCCTCCAACAGAGACAGAAGTCAAAGGAGGTAGAAACAAGATTATTAGGGTTTGATGTTGTCCAGATACTGCAGCAACTCTGCTTTTAATGCTTCTTGCTCAGACATAGGTATTCAAAGAACATTTGTTAGGATGTGAGGGTAGAAGAGAAAGAGGGGAATAAAAGAGAGGATATAAGAGAGGATGTGTAGGATAAAAGAGGATAGAAAAGAAAGGAAAGAATAAAAGAGAATATGGGAGGGAAGAATGTAAAATAAAAGTGCAATGAACAGGTAGTGGGAATGAGCTACGGGAATAGAAGGGTTGTAGTCAGAGGGTGATATCCACACCCCACTGCATCTGGCTTTATGCCAGTGAGGCAGGTGGCAGACACAGGTCCCTTCAAAAGGAACCAGTTTGGGGAATGATGCCAGAGCTACAAAGAGCTTCCCAGGACATACTTTCACTGATGTTGTCATCTGAGCTGATGTTCAGCACAAACACATGTAGCTAATGATTTTGTGATGGAACAAGGATGCTTCCCAATTGCCTGCTGTTAGTATGTTTGGTTGAAAGGATGGGCAGGGGCTGAATAGGAACAAGTGATAGGGAACAGTACACCAAGGGGATTCTGAAGCCCTCATGTAAGTCACCACAGTTACTCTGAATAAAAGCTCCAGCTAGGAGCTGTTTTACTTAGCTCTCCTGTTGCTAGTCTCAGCAGATAAGAAGGAAATGAAACTGCCTTTTCTTCTTTGCTGGCCAGATCCTGGTCTTACTGACACTGGACTGCAAAAGAGGTACCTCCAGATTTAAGGCTCAGACACACTTCAAGCACAAGCACCTGCAAGCACCTGTGATGTGGGAGGAGGGAAGGTATCAGTCTCTTCTCCTTGCACCTTCTTCAATCCACTGAGCTGAGAGTCCAGAGGCTGTACAGGAGCATGTAAATTACAGACAGCTCTTTCTACAGCCCAAGACTGATGAATCAGGATTCATTTTTAAAGCAACCATTCCTTTTCTGATTTTGCATATCCAAGCAGTTCTAGTGTCCCATCACAAGAAGGACACAGAACTATTCGAGTGAGTCCAGAGGATCCAAGGGCTGGAGCACCTCTGCTATGGGGATAGGCTAAGGGACCTGGGGGTGTTCAGCCTGGAGAAGAGAAGACTCTCGGGAGACCTTAGAGCTGCCTTCCAGTACCTGAAGACATCCTACAGGAAGGCTGCAGAGAAACTTTTCATGAGGGTGTCCAGCAATAGGACAAGAGGGAATGGTTTGAAGCTGAGGGAGAGTAGGCTTAGACTAGATCTTAGGGAGAAATTCTTCAGTATGAGGGTGGTAGGCCTCTGGAGGTGTTCAATGCCAGGCCTTAAGCAGCTGAGTCTTGTTGAGAGGTGTCCCTACCTGTGGTGGGGTTGGGTAAATGATTTCTAAGGTCCCTTCCAACCTAAGCCATTCTATAATTCGATGGTAGGAGCTGTGCAGATGAGAGATTTCCTGAAGGAAGTGGTGTCACAGTATTTTAAAAGAAAAAACAGAGGCAAGCTGTAGGACTCTGTGCTGTGTTGCAGGGTAACGCACTGCCTCTGAGCACTTCCTGTTTATCACCAGAGGTACATTTTCACCACATCATAAAATTTCCAACCATTTGTTAATAAACATCCCTAGAGGAAAATATATAATATCCAAATATACACCCCCTGTCAGGGGGTTGTCACTGTAAACAGAAGGTGGTTTTCATGATATGTATGGAGGGATGTAGCTCACTCTGTGCTTTGGAAAGCCCCATCCACCTCCTGCCAAAGTCCGTGTTGCATCTGTCATTGCATCATTGGACCCCTGGCATGTAATTTTTCTTCTATACAAGCAGCAAGAGGTTTGAATGAGCAGATGTAATTTTTGCTATCAGCATTTATCATTTTTTGCAAACACTGTGGGAATACAGAGAGCAGACACCTGCAGAAATACAGAACAGAGCCTTACAGGACAATGGCCAAAGAGTTGTTCCTAACAGCAACAAGCTGCAAGTGTAGAGGCACCCAATCAATACCTAATCAAACAGATTGATTGTGCAGATGTTCAGAGCAGTGCTGTCTCACTGTGTGGCCCTTCTCACCTGACAGCTTTGTTATTTCAATTAATTCTGGTGGATAAATTAATCTAGCCTGAAAAGGTAGAGCTGGGGAGCAAGAAGGGTGCAGTGTTTTCAACACCAGCAGTTTGCACCCCCAGTAGATAAATCTTTGGTAAAGAAATGCAAATTACCATGACTGCTTCGGGATGTTCATGGCTAGGACTTGGTCTGCAGCTGACAGGCACAGGGATTTGAGTCACTTCTATCAGGAATAAGCACTTTGGTAGCCAAATACACAGCAACAGTGCAAAGACAGGCCTGGTGTCTCATCCAGGTTTGCCCCCGAAGGAGGCTTGTCAAGTTCAGAGCAAATGATAAGGCTTATCTGTTTATTCAAAGCTTTCTGGGACAAATGGGAACATCTGAACTGCAGTTTCCCATGGTAATCCTGCTGCAGGGCTGTTCAAGATGGGCAAGGACTGTATCCAACTCTCACTTCTTTAAATGGCTACAACCTTTGAAACTCTGCCATAGAGACTGCTAGCTGTTAGACCAAGACTGAACCTCAGGAAGAGGCTTCTTCCAGCCACCAGCACTATTTCCAGCTCAACTGGATTAATAATTAAGGCATTTGTAGCTTTCTGGATTTTGAAAGTTTTAACAACAGGAAAATTCTGACTCATGATCATTGCCCTGCCTGGCATATGGCAGCCATCACTCCATGTATGCAGAGCCTGATGATAAGAGATGCCTTTTATAAGTGCAATACATCCACTGCAATCAAGCACTGCATTTATCTTCCTGCATTACTGAGTCTCTGGGTTTTGTACAAGTGACACAAAATGGTTGTGAGGATCCATCAGTGTGTTGTAATTTTTCAATATGTTTCATTTCCCTCTGGTATCAACAGAGCCAAACTGAATCCCTGGCCTGCAAATCCTGAAAGGAAGACCAAGAGCAATGAAAAGTATTTTTACTATTACAATAAAGGCTGCTTTAAAACAAAACCAACCAACAAAGCCCAAACAAACAAAGGGCAAGAGAGAACATGGCTCTATTTGAAAGGTATAGCAAAGTATCTGCAGGGTGATGCTCTGCATCCAGTTTCACAGGTACCGTGAGTGGCTGTAGGGTACAATTCAGTGACTACATTTCAGTAGCTGAAGGAGACCTACAGGATGGCAGAGGAGAGACTGTTTAGAAGGGCTTGTGGTGGTAGGATGTGAGGCAATGGTTTGAAACTGGAGCAGGGGAGATTTAGGCTGGACATCAGGAGGAAGTCACAATGAGAGTGGTGAAATAATGAAACAGGTTGCCCAGGGATGCGGTTGAGGCCCTGTCCCTGGAGACGTTCAAGATCAGACTCAGAGTGGCCCTGTGCAGCCTGCTCTAGTTGGAGGTGCCCCTGCTGACTGCAGAGGGGTTGAACAAGATGACCTTTGAGGGTCCCTTCCAGCCCAATGCAGTCTGTGACTCTGTGACTACACTCTGCTGAACAGTAGACGTGGGAGAGCAGACAGCAGATGTGCAGCCACTTAGCCTGTGCCTTGTGCAACAGACTGTGCTATGGAAATGTGTGCAGATATTTAATTGTTATTCAACTGCAAGTTGCCTGGATTTATGAGCCTGGGAAGCACGTATGCTGCAGTGAGAAATGAGTGTTTATTAGCAGAGTAGCTGTGCCAGCCTTTCCTGCAGAGAGGCAAAGTACCCCTGTCTATAGCAAATGGATTAAAAGGGGACAGGGTACCACTCTCATGCCATTTACCTTTGTGAAGTGCAGCTGGCTAAATGCCAGTGTATGGATACATTTCCATCACCAACTCTGAACAGCTTTTACTGCTGCTTGTCACAGATAATAAAAATGCAGCAGCTGTGCTCTTATTGAATCCCAGTTTGGAGAAATGCAGACTTCAGTAAGGAAGGGACACAAAGAGGACTTCTCTCTCAGAGACAGCAGTGTGGATACACCCAGAATAAACCCTTTAGAGCTAGATAAGGAAGATGAGACCATTGCCCTGTATGCAATTGTTTTTCAAGAGCTTGTTGCAGCAACCTCCTGTGGTCACTCTGAACACATCCTCTTTCCTTGTTGGTTCCTCTTCAACTACTCTTACCCCTGACAACATCCTCCTGGACTCCTGCAGTCCTTTTCATTCCTTTATCTGCTGTGCAGGCTGGTGCTGCTGAGTGACCTCCCTTCACCTGTCCAGTCAGCCTCCCTGATCAGGCCATGTTCACCTCATGCCCTTTGGAGGGAAGCACCACCTAGAAGGTGAAGTGGGAGGTTAGGTACTGAACAGCAGCAAGGCATCCCCCAGCACACCCAAATCTGCAGCAAAAATCCAACACACTTACTTCTCCCACTCACTGCAGCTTCAGCCTCCATTCTCACAGTGACCAACCTTCTTCCTTCCCTGGGCAGGTGTATTTTGATGTAATTAATTTTCTTACACTTTTTTAAGCTGCATGAGCTCATCAAAGGGCCAGACAAGCACCAGACCTGTACAAAGAAAGCAGCAGGGCTGCAAACAGATGTGTCCTTTTGATACCAGCAGTCCATTAGATTTGGCTCAGCTGCCATGTGATATCACTCCTTGTGTCTAGTTTCATCTGTGAAACAGGGAGGTTTGACTACACTGCTGAGAAGCCTTCAGACACTTCTTTCTTTGCCCTCCTTTGCTGAACTTTTCTCTGTTCTTGAAAAATACAGGAAAAATTTATCATGAGGGCAATTTTATAGTGACCTCACAGTATCACAGTACATTAGAGGCTGGAAGGGACCTCCAGAGATCATTGGGTCCAACCCCCCTGCCAAAGCAGGATCACCCAGGGTAGTCCACGCAGGAACGCATCCAGATGGGTTTTGAATATGTCCAGGGAAGGAGACTCCACAACCTCTCTGGGCATCCTGTTCCATTACTCTGTCACTCTCACTGTAAAGAAGTTTCTCCTCATGTTGAGGTGAAATCTTCTATGTTCAATCTTGTACCTGTTGTTCCTTGTCTTATTATTGCACACCACTAAGAAGAGCTGGGCCCCCTCCACCTGACACCCACCCCTCAGATATTTATAGACACTGATGAGATCCCCTCTCAGTCTTCTCAAGACTAAACAGCCCCACCTCCTTTCTGCTCATCCTCTTCCTCTCCTGTTTCTACCACTTACCCTTCCCAAAGTCTTTCTGCTGTAATTCTTCATGCTCATGGTGACCTTGTCCTACCATTTCAAGCTTGTGGGAACTCTAGAAACTGACTCCTCCTGATGCAGGATCTTTTTCCTTGGACACACACTGCACAAGCAAGACAGGCAGATGCAGGCCTCCTCCTTTCTCAGGACAAGTGCTTAAAAAGAAAAAAAAAAGAAGAAAAAAAAAAAAGTAGTATTACACAATCCCCAAGACATGCATGTTATTCACCAAAACAATCCTGGAGATCCTATTTCTGCAGCCTTGCCTCTCACTGCTTGTTTCTTTCCTGTATCAAACACAGTGCACTGCAGCCAGGACCCAGTAACAACAGTGTATACAGACCTAAATCCTGCACTGGAGGGGACTTTTTGGGTAGAGCCACAGGAATTATCAGGAGCAGTCCTACTGTGAAGGACAGAGGGGTCTTGCTGTGTTTGTTTTGTGATGTGGCCTGCTCATTCACACTGTTAAATTAATAAAGATAACAAGATAGAAGCTTTCCAGTCGGGATCCATTGCTAACTGCTCTTCATTGTTCTATTCTTATTCCACATACATGGGGAACTGCCCATTATCTAATAAATCAAGACATAAGAAACAAATAAATGCCTTTATACTGGAAAAAACAACAACAACAACAAACCAACCAACCAACCAAAATCTTTCTAGAAATACTGCAGCAAGATTCCCATCCTCTCTTTCTGTCTTTTATAAAAGGCAGGCTGTGTCTTATTATCATCAAGGAAAATGTAAACAAACGTAATTTAATCAGTTCTGTCTCTCCTTGATTTGCATCAGCGAGAATAAAAGACAAAGGCAGAATGGAAAACAGCAGCTTTGTGCTACCAGTCTGAATACACAAAATACTTCTTTCTCCAGCTGTCAAACATTAAAAAACGCTCTGCATACCAGCAAGAAGAAAAGTGTCAAACAATTGACCACAATGGGAATCACAATGCTTCATTAAAAGCTCTAAAGCAGGGCAGAAAAGCTTCCAGCCGGTCGTTAAACAGAACTAAAGGCTAAAAGATACTTTCCCAAAGCGTCAAGAGATGCTTTCATCTCATCTAGTCAGTCAGATTAATATCTCCTAGTTTATTTCAGCGTGGTCTTGGTGCTCAGAGGGGTTCAGCAGTAACAGCTGGATGTGCCGTTTGCTTTCCTGAGCATGGGGCACGTCTGAGTGAAAGAGAAAAGGTTAATGTCCTTCCCAGCGAGCAGGCCTCCCTTCCACGTGGCACAGGGATGCAATCAGGAATACTTCATTACAGATGGAAACACCAAATGATCTGGAGAACCTAACCTATTTGTTCAGCTGACAGCCGATGTGGTGATAAGGACTTTCAGCAGACAGGATATTTATAGATCCTTTATCACTAGGTACAATCAGCACTAAAATGTCAAACAATACCCTGAACCAAGGGTTGTTTCAGTTCAACTTTTCTCCATTGTTACTTTTCCTTTTTTTTTTTTTTCCCCTCCCTCTGTCTGGTTACTGCCTAAAACTTGGCACCGAGAGAAAAAAGGGAATGTGACTCACACTGACAACTTCATTTGCTCTAAGAGAGAGACCTCAGTAATTGCTCTAACCCACTTACAGGAAAGCTACCCCTCCTCTTTCTCTCCTCCTCCACCCTTACACAGACAGAGGCCATGTCTGTGAGAGGAGCAGGCCGGCTGATCTCAGAGGTCACACTAGCACTTAGGAAGTGACCAGGTCTCTTTCATGCCGTTTTTCTTCTTCTGGATTTAAGTTAACCCCTCACAAGAACTTAAAGCAGCTTCAGTTTAAGGGGCAGCTTCCTGCCACGGGTTTCTCATGAACCTAAGGAGCAGGCTCTCCAAAGACCTCAGGCTTTCCAAAGAGCTCAGGCTTCAAACGCAGCAGGGCTGCAGTGGCCGCTCCCACGGCACGCTGCAGCGGGGCAGCCAGCGCGGCAGCTCCCGCAGGAGCTACCCTGGAGCCCATCAATTCACACCTTCTCCTTTTCTTATGGGCAGAGGCAGGGGGGATGGTAAATAGGAACAGGAGAAGAATCAGCACAGATGCCTATGCAGTACTCTACCAAAATATATTTTCATTTTTTAATTACATAATCAACATAATGAGAGTGGCATTCGTGGTGAGGTGGCAGAACAGATGGCAAGGACTTGGTTTGCAGCAAGACATTAATTAGCAACAACTCTCGTTTCTGCTGGAAAAGAGAGGTGGTTCTGCTCTAGCAGGGTTAAGATGGGTGCTTACTACATGGGGGAGGGGGGGAAATCACTTTCCAAACACAGAATTGTGATTATTTTTACGTTTTTAAGATCTGTTTTACCTCCTCTACATCCCTATTAAAATCCCCAGGATACTCCAAAGCAACAGCAACATCCTACTGCAAAGCCTTATTAAAAAGCAGCACAAGTTGGGGTCCTAGCAGTATCTTGGGATTCTCCTTGCAAATACTCTTGAATGCACTGTGGATGTACGAAAACAAGGAGGAAAGGGGGAAAGTGAATGTGATTGAGAGTATTGTGCAACTTAAACTGCAGGTGAGGCTTGTGTGAAGTACACCAGCTTCACGCAGCTGAGGTGAAAGGTTTCCTTAGGTGCTTTACAGAGAGTTCTGTCTCCTCTTCCCTCTGTGCCACACACTTGGACCTCACTTCTTCAGCACACTGGTGCAGCTGCCTTAGAAAGAGCTATCCCAAAGGGGACTGAAGCAGAAAGTAGCTATGGGAAGGTATTTAATAAAACCACAGGCAGAGAATACATCACCCAGACACAACCAATAGGGAAACAGCACATGCAACCCAAAAGTCTTGCCTCTATTTTTCATCTGATAAAGTGGCTGGACAGCCAGGCACACTGAACACCCCCCAAAAACACTCAGCTCTTCCCTCCCTGTGCTGCCAGGTGACACGAGATGGCTTTTTCCTGCTTTGCATTCACCGTCAGAGGCTCTCCAGAGTCACACACCCAAGTCTTGCGGGCAACATTCCTCCGGTGATTACATCCCTTCCCCAGTAGGAGAGAGGGAAAAGAGATGCAGGCAAAGAGGGATGGGCGAGCAGAGGGGAGGGAGGAGCTGGGGGAGGAGGGGAAGGAGCAAGCTGTAGGGAACATCAAGATGAACATAGGCGGGTGCTGGAGGACAGTACTGCAGGAAAGGGAGAGGGGGAGGCAGTCACATACTACAATATTGCACAAAATTGGGCAACAGGGCATCTAAATTCATCTGCTGTGGAGCTTGGAAATGAACCCATCATTCCCACGTCTCAACGCTCATCCCTGTGCTGCCAGCAAATATCTAACAGCTGACAAGAAACATCTCTGCCCATTCTAGAAGGGATGCTTTGCCATTACTCCCACTTACTCTGTGCAGGCAGTAGATGGTTGTGGGTCTGTGCTGTAAGCTGAAAATGACACCCCTACCCATTACCCAGGGGGAGCAAATGATACGGTTGCAGAAGTGGATTTTTCCCCATTTTCCTTCAATGCGTGTGTTAAAAACAGGGTTGGGATGAGTTCTGTGTTACAAGAATCTTGCCAACACTATGAAGTCCAACACTAAAAAATTAATTTATGCTTGAGCTGTCTATTCCATCTTCCAGCAGCTACTTTAATTCAAAATATCAGGCCAGGCTCCCATGCCATGTTTCTTTCAGCCACACAAAAGTGCACCCTGACATTCCTATACTGAGTGTAACTAACCTGCCAAACTGTAGAGGAGTTGGGCTCCCATCGGTTCATTTTGTGTCAAACCAGAAATGGGCCACAGAGAAGAACTCAGCATCTTGCATACATCAGATGGCAGAGATTCTTTGCAGGATGGTTTTCAGGAGAAGTGCCAGATATCACTGAAACTGTTCTTAGGAGGTGCAAAGTAGAGGAAAGAAAAGAACACAAAAATACATCCTGCTTAGCCTGTCCTCCTTTCTCAGGGGTGAAGAGGGAGATGTGAGAATCAGCAGAACTGCATTTCTACTTACAGCTACTTTTTCTGGGGAGGAGTGAAGAGTGACTAAAAATAAAAACCTCAGCAGGTTTTACCTTGGAAAACATGTAAAAAAAAAATAAATCAGTGTAACAAGAAGTTAACTCTTCAAGCAAAAAGAAAACCAAGAGGTGCACAGGCAAGCAGTGACTTCAGTGGAGCTGCGGGGCTGGAGCTGGCTCGAATTCTGTGGAGTACTTTGAAAGCAAGAGCATGCTGCATACAAATGAGCCTTAAATAATTCCCATCATTAAGAGAGCTCTCAGCAGCTCATCTGGACTTTGAAAAATGCTAAAGCAAATGTACATTGTTTGAATACCATTAGGGACAGTCATTAACTAGCATTAAGACATCTACAGTATCCACACTTAGTGCTGTAGCCCCATCCTCCTTCCCAGGGTATTTTCTTTATTGATTTGTGGAATGTCTTATTCACAAGCCTAAGAGCACACAGAGGTCAGCAATTCATGTTGGAATACCCAGTAAAGAATTGTACAATTACCTTTTGGGGTTTGGTGTTTTTGAATATTGCATCTTTTAATTTTGGTTTCTAGAGCCATAGTCCTGTTTGGTTGGTGCAGATACCATAGGCAATTCAAACACCAATCCACATGAAAGAACTAAAGCCACAGACAGGCAAAGGGATTTATTCCAGGTGACACAGAAGGATGCACCATAACAAAATCAGATTAAAGGGTCTGGATGCCCAGATTCCTAGATTAACCATTTCACTCAACCAGCTCTAAGCAGAGCTGCTGTAGGACTAAGGACAAACTATGGTTTCATACCATATCTCAAATGCTTGAAAACATGTTTCAGAAGTAGCAGGGACAGTACAGAACAGGTCAGGTGAAGAAGATGAGTTGCACCAAGCACCAAAGGTACAATATAGTTTAATACAGTTGAAGGTATTCAAGTGCCAGAGCTGCAGGAGCTGACAAGTGATGGAATACTGAGAGCTAAATATGTGCAGAAAAGTGCATAGGGGGAGGCAGGGGCAGGCAACAGCCTACAGGCAGTTGAAAGGGAGCTGGAAGGAATCTTTAATGAAAGCAGAAATCATTCTGGGTGACTCAGAATATTGGTATTCACAAAGAGAATTGAGAACAGGCGAAAATAAATAAAGCTGAAAGCAAAACCCAAAGGCCAAATCCCTCTCAATAGCCAGAACACTGATATAATCTGAACAACCAAACAACAGGTCCTTTTGAAAACCTCTCTCCAGCTACTTCCTGCACACCAGCCTCTCTCCACGGCTGCAAGCAGCTCCCACTGCCCAAGCCAGGGAGCTTTGGAGGCTGCTGTTGTACTGACACCACTGTTCTTGCAAAAGGCAGCCCTGGTGGTCTTCCCTCTGCACCCCCAGCCCTCAGCTTCACTGTGACATCTCAAGTAGTGCACTGTGTAACTTCACAAACTTCCCTTGAGCCTGAGCAGCTCAGCAGGGCTTTCATTAGCTGCCAGCTTCTCTACATGTCACAGGCACACACACTGGCCACTGACAGATTCTAAGTTGCAGTAGTTTTGTTTAAGGGTGGATTTACACTAGCCAGCTTACAGACCCTGCTACCATCAGCCAAAAACACATGCAGGCAGCATTTAACTAAAATCCCTTCAAGAGCTACAATGAAGACTGAAAAACAGATTAGCTGATCAGCTTCCAAATTTTTTATACAAGTGTGATAGCTTTTTAATGAAAAATTACAGGAGAAATGAAAGAGTAATCAAAGAAATTACAGATATTGGAAGTGAGATCAGTAAGAGTGAAGAACAGGAAAGACTTCCTGATAGTCAATTAGTCAGTGGAATAGTCTGCCAAAGGAGGTAATGGGAGCACAAGAAGTGCTTTAGCAGAGCCAGTGTTAAGTGCTCCAAGTGGTGCAGCCAACTCCTTAAGGACTGCCATGAGCCTCCTGGCCTTCAGCAGGGCAGGACATTAACCTGCTAATGCACATCCTGCCTTGGCCCAGTGCTGGCTGGGAATAGCTCACTGGCTTCAAATGTCATTAACAAGAAAATATTAAAAGACAATTTTCTAATGGTAGGGGCAGGCCTTTACAACATATCTTCCCAGTACAGCAGGTGGGAGAAATGAGCAGTTTTCATTACTATATGTACTAGGGTTTATTTATTAACCTTTTATTAAACTGCTTCAAAGTAAAAAATACTGAATTCCTTGGATCCTCCTTCTCTCTGATTTACCCTGCAGAAAACAGCCTCTTTCTAATCTCTTGCCAGTGTTATTTAATTGGTAATATCCCTCCTCAATGCAGGGGAGGGTTGGACAAGATGACCTCCGAGGGTCCCTTCCAGCCCAATGCAATCTGTGAATCACCAAATAAGTGAAAAAGTGTAAGTCACCACTTACACCAAGGGCTTAAGATTGAGAACACAGATCCAGAGTTTCTTTACCTAAGAAGGCAGACAAAACCAGGGCAGAAATGGAGATACTAAAACTAAGATAAAACCCAACCACACAAACATTTCCAGGAGGAAAAATACAATGGGAGAAGGGGGAAATAATTTAACTATTTTTCAAAGGGTTTAGGCTGAGTCCAAACCCAAGCCCCTGAAATGCTTTCCTCCTGATCTGGTTAGCACACACGGCACTGTACAGCAGAACAGTGGTCAAGACACTGTACTTAGACTTTAAATGTAACCATACTACTGAATGCCTACTGTACTAGTCTCATCAATCACTAGCACAGGCAACCAGCTTTAGATCTGCAGTAAGAGGAAGGTCTCTCCATGGATGATTCAGTATTTCTAACATTTTGCAGAGATGAAAACCCACTGAAGGGTGGGACAGAGAAAACTTCTTGTTTCTAAAAGCAGACTCACAAGGCAACAACAAAGCCTGCCTACTCTTGTTGAATTTGACCTTGGCCTCAACTGCAACATTTCATTTCTTTAGAAAGATAATGAGACTTCAGGTGACTGACATGATAGAAAGGGGAATTAGATGGCATTTCAGCATCTAATGCACTCTCCCATCTTGAATCCCTCAATAGCAAGGGTTCAACAGGAGCAGCACTACAGCAGCTGTGCTCCAGGGAGTCTTTTGAGAGCCAGCACTGAAGGATGCAGTACCTTTAAAGACCAAGGACAACTGGCCAGCTAGGTCTGTCAGAGCAAACCCTTGACATGCGTCCATGCTTCACCCCATGCCATTCATTCCAGCTGCTGGAACAGTTGTGTGGAATTAGCTGCATCAACAGAAAGCAGTTGGGTGAAATATCTGATGTCAGCATCCCAACTCGTGTTACCTGTGCCTGTCTGTAACCCAATAATTACATTCATAATTTGCAGCTTGGCTTAATTATAACTAAGAACTTCTTCAAGCATAGACTTTGCACAAGATTTTAAATTACTATAATTAATTATACAGAGAGCCTAAAGTACCTTCTGATCCATTGTAATAGTTTTTTTCCCCCCCTTTCCCCACACTGTCACCAGAACTTGGTTTTATAAAGGAACTGGGCTGTAGGCTAAAAGGGAGGAATCTCTTATGGCCAGATAAACACACAGAGAGGTACCTTTTATGTCTTTTATAAAGAGAAGCAAGGCTTCAGATTTTTGAAGTCTCAATTAGGAAATGCAAAAAGGAATATCCTAACCTAGACTAGTTCAGTCCCACACTTTACATGAAGGACTTCTTCTCTGCCTCCCACATAAAAAGGTTTTAGCACTCTCCCCAGATAGCTGCTGCTGGCCATTATCAGAGGTCTGGTACTGGACAGTTGTACCCCAGACTGAACCAGCCACATGAATTTTAACCAGTAAAAAACAAAACTCAGAATTAGTACCAGAAACACTGCAACTTCTTCAAAGAAACCTTTCCCACTCAGCTTTCTAGCACCTGCCTGCAAGATGAAAATAAACGGGAATGACAGAATATGCAGAGCGCTCTGCAATGGACATCTCCTATCTTTTCCTCTTGCTTTTAGTTTGGCTTTGGCCAAAGGAAAGAGGGAGCCCTCTAGGGGTAAAACACAAAGCCCTGAAGGAGGATTCAGGCACCTGAAGAACAATTGGCCTTTTCCATGCCGAGATCCTCCTGCCTTACCTTGAGATTGAAGCAGTTTCCTGCTGTGTGCAAGCACTCAGAAGCCAAAGGTCTATGCAGAAAACCCAGGCTGGGTAGAAGGAGGTCACAGGTTTTTCTCTGGAAGTGCTTACTGCACAGCCCAGAAGATAATGTGGGAGATAAAGTCTTTTCTATCATCTGTGCAACCTTTTCCAATGAAAATAGAACATCACCAAACTTCAGGCTGAACGACTGTAGTTAGTCTGCCTCACCAGAAGAGAGCCAGAGCTTCTTCTTTTAGGCTACGCAAAAGACTTGCTGTACGCCTCAAGCACACAATGAACTCCTGTATAAAATGAGCAGGTTTATGTTTGTCAAAGCATGTTCAAAATATTTCTTCCCAAGAGCTATTTCTGTTTGAAGGCCAGATAACAGCTGCACCATTTAAACATTTCAATATTTTCTCATTCTAATGAGAACTTCAGATTCTTTCCAAACAAGCTCAGCATAACAACACACGAGAATGTGGCAAACCCAAACTTCAAAACATTTCAACTCCAGTGAAAAAAAAACCCAAACAACAAAAACACAATAACAAAACACAAGTATCAAAAAAAGCATCTAACAAGATGTTAGGAATTAGCTGAAGTGCAACAAGTAACAGATTTTGTTAGACATGTAAACCAGAAACATTCAAGAACAGCTTAACGCGTTGAAAAACCAAGATGATTGTTTTTTATAGAAGGGATGTTGACTGCAGGACATCTGCACAGTTCCATGTGCAAAACTGCATTGTCAGTTTGGTGAAACAGGTAAACACCCATTACAGTCTCTACACAATTTAGAAGCAGCTTTCTACATGACATATTCAAGGTCATTCTTCTTCTTCTATTAAAAAAAAGAAAGAAATGAAGAGCTAGGAAGATGAAAGCCTGTAATCTATGTTAGTGCTGCCTGAACAGCAAACTTGATCAAGATGCAGAAAATGTTTTGTCTGGTCCTCACCAAAGAGCAGAGAGAGACACATGAAGCCTGCATTACTAGAGGACAGTCCATAATTCTTAAAGATCTGAGCTCTGAAGCAGCACTTCTGCTCAAGCCATTTCCCAGCTGTAGAGGACAGATATTTCCAGGCTGACCTGGTAGAACTGAAGACTTAATTTCTGCATAGAATCATTGAATGGTTTAGAATAGAAGGTTGGAAGGGACCTCAGTTATCACCTACTCCAACTTCCCTGCCAGGGGCAGGGACACCTCTCAACTAGACTCAGCTGCTCAAGGCTTCACCCAATCTGGCCTTGAACACCCCCAAGGAGGATGCATCAACAACCTCCCTGGGCAGCCTATTCCAGAGTTTCACCACCCTCATACTGAAGAGCTTCTTCCTAAGATTCAGTCTGACCCTACTCTCTCTCAGCTTCAAACTATTCCCCCTTGTCCTGTCTCTGGACACTCTCATGAAAAGTCCCTCTCCAGCCTTCTTGTAGGGTCCCTTCAGGTATTGGAAAGCAGCTACAAGGTCCTTCTCGAGTCTTCTCTAGGCTGAACAAGCCCAGCTCCCTCAGCCTGTCCTCACAGCAGAGGTGCTCCAGCCCTCATATCTTTGTGGCCTCCTCTGGACTCTCTTCAACAGCTTTGTGTCCTTATGCCTCTTGGTGCCCTGGATGAAAGCAGCAAGTACTACTCAAGGTAAATTGAGCAGCCCTACATTAATTGAATAGCCCCCATTTGTGTTGTATCACTAATTCAGGCTGAAAGAGAAACATCTGCCCCATCACCACTGGTATTTCTTCACTTTTATAGTCTAGGAAATGAGTGGCTACAGATTTTACAGCCCATTATCCATGAAGAAACACATCAAATGGGGGAGGTTAAACAGGACCCTAAACAGGAAGATTTGTCTTTCCTTGCTCAAACAGCTGAGGTGGCTAATGCTGATGTGTCATGAACCCCAGCAATAGTATCTAAGTTTAACTTCATGTGGCTATAAATCAAAGTTTTACATTCATTGCATGGGCTTCTTGATTGCTTTGTGCTCAAACCCACCAGCAGCAGAGGCTGCAGATGACTGGTATCACTGAGCAGAAGGTTGGCAATGAGCCCCATGTTGAACACATGGTCTATCAGAGATCCCTTAGATGAAGAAGAAAACATTCATGACTAAGCACAGCCAACAAGAATCAGCAATATTTCACCTCCTACTAATGAAAGGACACGGTAAAGCCAATGCTGGGCACCAGCAAGGAGGAACTAGAGTGATCCCCAGTCCTGTTCTCAACTGCAGCTGGAAGGGGCTCAGATCTACAGGAAGATGGCATCCCATGTTAGGAAGTACCAAAGATGCTTCTAAGACACCAAAGTGATTTTGTTCAGCTGTGTTCTTATCAGCAAAGACTGGCTGCAGTTGCCTTTGGATTGTGGAGTTACCTCCAAAGATGATGGATTTCCACAGCTGCTTTACATAACCATGAAAGAACAGCAGCAGTTAGCTGGTGCTTAGCTCCCTGGTGAGCTAAATGAATCGCAGGCTAGGAAATTGCTGCCAAACCAAGTCAAGCAAATCCCCAGCCTACACTTTTCTGAGAATTTGCTACTTTTCTAGAGATATCACAAGTGAATTTTCACTCCGTAAGTTCTTACTGTTAACAAACAAACAAGCCCCAAACAAAACGGAAAAACATTTGGAACAACGAAATGAAGATCTTTTCAAGAGGTTTGATCTGAAGTAGATTGAAGTATGCCCACAGCATCTTGAGCAGAATCTACCTGCTGGTTAATTATGGTTATCCTTATCTGTGTATTTCAAGAAATACCTTCTCTGCCTCCCTCTTATGCAGTGTCCTGGGCTCTTCCTGGGCTTTTGTTTCTCTTCCTCACTAGGATAAATAAAACAGTGTTTAGCCAAACTGCCTAACAGACTGGAACTCTCAGACCCCCTCCAAGAATTTTCTTGAGTCTCTCATCTCTGTCTTCCTCTCTTGAGAATATGAACACCAACACTTCAGAAAAACCGACACAGATTAGTTTAGCTTCTAAGCCATACTTAGAAAGTCACCATCATGCTCAAAATGTCCTCTGTGTGCTGTAGTAAATTAACTCAGATCCAGAAGGACCTGAGGGAATGGCTTGAGAGAGTTCAGCACAGAGCCACAAAGATGCTGAAGGCAGTGGAACATCTCCCTTGTGAGGAAAAGCTGAGGGAGCAGAGTCTCTTGGGGGAAGCAGAGACTGAAGGGTACCCTCATTCCTGTTGAAAAAGATGTGCAGGGCAGTGTCAGCAGGATGGAGCCAGGCTCTGCTCAGTGATGTTCAGTGATAGGACAAAGGGCAATGAGTGCAAACTGGAGCAGAGGAGGTTCCACTGGAACAGAAGGAAAATTTTTTCACTGTGAGGGTGCTGGAGCCCTGGAGCAGGCTGCCCAGAGAGGTTGTGGAATCTCCTTCTCTGGAGACAGTCAAAAGCTGTCTGGATGTGTTCCTGTGCGACCTTCTCAATGTGGTCCTGCTCTGGCAGGGAGGTTGAACTGGATGATCTTTTGAGGTGCCTTCCAACTCCCAACATTCTGTGATTCTGTGAAATGCCTGCTTGCCTCATTGGTCTTAGGGAGTTTTCTTGCCATATTTAGTAACAGCCCCATGGAAGAAAAGATTTGATGACAAGGAAACCACTTGAAGATGTGCAATATGACCACTGCAGATCCACCTACTTGAAATAGTAGAATGGAAAAAATGCATTTAAGAAAAGAAACAAACACCACCTCAAATCACAATGCTTTATTGATGTTTCTGAAGTATTAGACCCTACAGTGGAGAGCTCTTATCCCCCCCCTGTTTCCATTCACTGCTTTGAAACAACTTCTTACAATATGCAAATAGATACATGAGGCACTGTGTGAATACAAAAGTGACAATACAAAACCCCCCAACAATTAAACCTCATGCAATACATACATACATATATATATATAAATATGGTAATATAGCATAATCCACACAAGCACTATTAGAACAATCCATGTAAATGAATGTACAATATGCATAGCATTTAATGATCAATGACAACAGGTCTCTGACCTGGGCACAAAACCAGTCAGCTTAAGGAAGAGTTTTAAAGATACTAAATAACTGGTTAAGCCACAGCTTATCAAACCTGCTGTACTGCAGCTTTTCTGCTCAGGGTCACAAGTGCAGATTAGCATACAAAATAAATAAGGACTAAGATTCTACAACACTTGGCTAACAGCTCCTGTTTCAGTCACTGGCCCT
The DNA here is from genome assembly GCF_026170545.1 of Melanerpes formicivorus. Classification (NCBI taxonomy): domain Eukaryota; kingdom Metazoa; phylum Chordata; class Aves; order Piciformes; family Picidae; genus Melanerpes; species Melanerpes formicivorus. The sequence goes on along the minus strand of NW_027142388.1, from coordinate 2,192,003 downwards.
CTTACTTTCATTCAAGGGTTGTTAGCCAACAGTGGCAAGAAACGTGCCTGAAGCAACAGTTCTGCTTGTGTGCTATTTTAATACTGATAAAAACCACATATGTTTAAAGTCAGCAGGAGTAGCTATACAGGTCTAACTTACCACTAAACAGGCAGAGGATTGAAGTTATGGTACAGACAAGATACTGAAGAACTGCCCTGACTGGGAGGTTAATTAGCCACGTGGTGTGCTGCAGTTACCAACCTGTCCACTTGGTCAACTACTGCAAGAAAGAGAGAGCTGGCAGTGAAGGGAGTTAGAAAGTTTTTTTCCCTCCTCTAAACAGTGCAAAAGTTTGAAAATGCCCTCTGTCAGAACAAGGAAATACAGAGACAAGAGTATTTCTCAAGCCCTGTACTCAGGATGAGAGCTACTGTTACCTGAAATAAGCTTAAAGTATTCCTATGGAATAGCATGCACAGAACAGGATTGTCTTCTTACACATCCAATACTGGTCAATACCAAAGACAAAGAGTTGCCATAGTCTCTTATCTTCCTAGCTGACATGGTACTTCCTACACTCCTGGTGTTGCAGGTCTCCAAAGATCAGACCTCATTCACTAGGAACACAGATGAAAATGAAATTGTAAGTGGCCATTAAACTGACTTAGCCAAAGGAGTTAAAGTCTAAGCAGCAGCATTTTGGAGGATGGGGCTGACAATGTAAAAGGATGCAAGAGAGCGAAGGAAAAGCAAATTGGGAAGAGAGTGAGGAGGATACAGCACAGGACTGACTTTCAGAAGCAGAGGTTAGAAGTAGCTGAAGTAGTTAAGTAAGTTAAAGGTACTTAAACTTAAAACTTCATACTGACCTTTTTATTTCCAGTAGAGAGTTTTAACCCCAACAAAACAAACATTTTTGCTATTTTAAACATACTGAAAAGAAAGGGGGAAAAAAAAAGGAAAGCAAGCAGCATTAACCATCCAGCATTACCAGAATGCCTTTTAACAAAGTTAGAAAGGGCAACATGAAAGAGAGGAAGCCATTGTTGATAACCCTGAGAAGGTCCCCATAGGATCTCTCTAGTTCCCTAGCTATTACCTCTTTATCCTTAGACATCCAAAAGGAGTGATCACTCCTTAGGCAAAAGGACAAACACTTCCTGCAGGAATGATGGTCACACCTTCCAGCTCCATTTGCTGAAGCAGCAAACCTTGCACATACCTGATGGATTGCCACAGAAATGATAATGAACTTCCAGAAGATCAGGGAAAAAAAATGAGGCTCTTGTGCGTGGAAATCTAGAACCACTTAATCACCAATAAGCTCGGTACTTGCTATGCTAATATTTCCTGGAAATTAGTCATCAGGCTTAATAGTTGAGAGCAAATTCAACAGTCATAATCTAACTAGTCACACAAAGCCCAGATGCATTCAGCTCCTTAGAAAGTTAAATATATCTTCTCTCTTCAGACTAACAAGCACACATCAACAAGACATGAAACCCCGACTAGGAGGAGTTTGTTAACAAAATAAAGCAGACATTACAAAACAGCCAAAGTCATTTGCTTCAAACAGTGCTTTTAAGCTGACACTGCACTGCCAACCCTTCTAGGCTGCCTTTTTTTTTTTTTATTCCATTGTTTGCATTCCAAGAAGCTTGAAAACATTTCTTTTCCTATTGATTTTGTCCTCTTCTGTTTGACAAAAGCTGCGGCTTGCTAAATTCTCCAGGATGCCAACACAGCTGCCTTTTGTTTGGCTTTGTGTGCACCAGCAGCAGCATGCAGAACTTGGCAAACACAGCAAGCTAACAATATCCAGCAGCTTGTGGGGAAGGCTTGTGAGTGTTTGGGCCCTGAGAAGTCACACCAAACCAGAAGTTTAAGTGATTCTCTCTAAGATTTCAGGTTCCTGAGCAGTTCAGTGATAAGGTTCGCACCAGAGCCTAGAAGTTCATTTTAAGGCAGTATTTTAAGAACTGTCTATGACAAGCAGGTGTTCAAGTGCAGCCATACCTCCCTCATATCTCCAATTGATTTTGGGCTTCCCAGTTCAAGAGGGACACAGATCTACTTGAGAGAGTCCAATGGAGGGCCACAAGGATGAAGCAGGGACTGGAGCGCTGCCTTATGGGGAGAGGCTGAGAGACCTGGGGCTGTTTAGTCTGGAGAAGACTGTGAGGGGATTTAATAAATGTTTATAAATATTTGAGGGGTGGGTGGCAAGAGGGAGGGGACAGGCTCTGTTCAGTTGCACCCTGTGACAGGATAAGGGGCAATGGATATGAACTCCAGCACAGGAGGTTCCACCTCAACATGAGGAGGAACTTCTTCACTGTGAACCATCACAGAGCACAGGAATCGAGTCCCCCTCGAGAGGTTGTGGAGTCTCCGTCTCTGGAGACTTTCAAGACCCATCTGTGCTAGATTCTATGGTCCTGCTCTGGCAGGGGGATTGCACTCAATGATCTTCAGAGTCCCTTCCAGCCCCTAACATCCTCTGTGTGCGATTACGTTTCAGCTGACATGACTGATACCAACAGAAATAACTTCAGGTAGAGCAAAATCCAATAAATATATTAAACCCAACCAAAACATATGCAGAAAGTGGCTGGCTGAGCTCTTAGAGCTGTCAGCACTGCAAAACAAATAGTGCAGAGGGCTGGCTGCTTTAGTGGCTTGATTTAGGAAAGCTGGAAGACTGGCCTCTTGGGTTTTGTGCTGTCAGTTTTAAAGGTTACCACTAGCTTGGCAGAAAACTGATTGCTCTCCAGCACAACTATTCAAATGCAACTAGACCTGCTAAAAACGTGTGTTGAGAGAGAGCACATCACATAGCATAGGCTGTGAAGGTCTGCACTTGTTTGAAAGTTCCTTTTTTCTCCCTCTGCAACCCTTCCTGAAGGCCATGCTGTCCACCAGAAGCTATTTGCTCCTCAAAATGAGGGATGAGCCATCATTTCCTAAGAGGACTTTATCTGGTGACACAGGCTCAAATGTAAAAGGGGCAGCAATAGAACTAAGCAGGGAAATTTAATTCAGGCTTAACTAAAGTTAAATTATATATGAATCATCTGCAATCTGCTCTGTTGTGGCTAACATCCCCCCCACTTTCTCCCTACAGCATTTGTTGATACTTCAGCACTGCAAGAATAGAAATAGACCGTGTCTGGGGCTGTGCATTAAGTACCTGCATCCACAAGAGTTCTTTAACCAACAGTCTCACACAAAGAGTGGAGCTGCAATCTTAATTTAGGCTTTAAGCAGCTCAACTGTCCATGCCCTTTACAGACTGAGGGGTTTTGCTGCAACCAGCAAACCTGTGCCACACCATTCAGAAACACCTGGGGTTCTCAGCCACTTGTTTTGCAAGCACCTGTTTGTTAGTTTTAAAAGGATTGCCTAGGAGGGAAGTTCCAATCACAAACAGCTGCTTTAAGCTATCAACTGAAAATGGGTTCTTCCAGGGCAGACAGCCAACTTATCTCCAGAATTTGTAAGGAAAGAGAAGCATTTTCCCCAACATTAGAACAAGGAAAAACTAAAAAGGAAATTTTAGTGTCTTTTCCTGACAGAAAGCTAACAGCACTGGAAATACCTTTGAAAGAGAGCAGTATCTCACCTGACTTTGAATTCAGATTAATGTCTATTAAATGCTATTAAAGTCAGCACTGTGATTAACACTGTTCAGCTGCCATCTCTGCTGTGAGCACTCCATGCACAATTACTCATCTGCTGAGAGCTCCCCAGCCTTATCAATTGGTTGCCACACTTCATGACAGCAGTTGCACAGTGACCAGCACCAGGCATACTGGATGCTCCCTCTCAGCACCACTTTTCACACAAGGGCCTTTAGAAGAATCCATTTAGTAGCATTAGCTTCTGAGGCAGTGCTGAGGGGGTCACAGCAAGTCACCTTGGATGCTTTTATTGTGTTTCTTTCCTTGGCTGATTGAGGACACAGTTACCACATCCAAGATTCACTTTTTTAATGGGTGTGTTTCTAATTCTTCCAAGCACTGCTATTCACTCTAAAGAACTGACATTTGTAGCTCTATTTTCCAACCCACTTCCTTTTAAAATAGGCATTAATAATACTTAAATGCATTCTTCTCTCTCTCTCACTCCTTCACACAGAAGATGGATTTTACTTTATCTCCCTCTGTTCTGAATATTTTCCTGCACTTCTACCTTTTGTATTCTAAAAAAAATCCCCAAAAGGCAAAAAAAAACCCACCCAAAATAAACCTCAGACCAGCCCCTCAATAAACCTAATTTGTAACATTGTCATCTTGGCTATGTCAGACCCCGAAGACTTCACTGTCTTAGGTATGTTTCTTTGTAGGAGAGGACAGGGTAGGAAAGGGAAGGAAAAGAAAGGCAGAAGTACGAATTACCTTCAAGCAAAAGAGATGCTGGATACCCACCTATGCAGAAGGACTAAAGTTAGGTTTTGATCAAGCAAAATACAAGAATTTAGGTGTGTTCTATTTGAAAAATGCAGGCTGGGTGTTAAAAGGCAGCAGCAGCAGCCATCCCTTTGGAGTCTAGTGAAATATGAAAATACTTTCATTTGCACTGAACATTGGTCTGGAATCCTTCAGCTGACTTCTACAGCTTCAAAGGCTTGACAAGACTCAAGAACTGGGTTTGTTGCATGCTCATGAGAAAGACAAGGAAACAGGCAAGTTAGTCAGTTTGTCATTAGCTAATTTGACATTGGTGGACATTGGTAGTCCCTTCCCCACTGAAGTCTAAGTTCTCAAAGACTATTCCTGTCCACTTACATCTCAAAAACATGAGGCACCAGGTCATTCAGAATGAAAACATCTACGTGAACAGCTTCTCACAGTACAGAATTTCTCCCCTAGAGCATGGCTTGGGAATGACATTTTTTGATCACCACAGATAGCTTTCTAAAGGCCCATTCCACTTAGCTCCCATTAAAAAAAGTATAGTAATCTATCCAACTGGAAACAAAAGAGGATATTCTCACATAGCTGCAAGTATCCATTAAAAGACTTAAGATTTTCATCTGCAATGCAAATCTGTCCCAAAAAGGTTGAAATAAAAGGATGATCACAAAGGATTTTTCGCACCATGTTTCAGGAAATTTGGCACATTTAGAAACTAAAGTAACTTTACCAACATTTCACACTTTCCTTCTCCTGATAAACCTCAGATAGTAGTGAAATCAAACAGGTCTGTATGGTTCTTACTAAATAATAATGAGAACTATTTCCAAGACACCAAGAGGCACTAGCGGTCATCAGAAGTTAGCATATCACTGAATAGCTGGGATAGAAATCAAAGACAGGAGATGGCAAATCCAGAGTAGGTTCACTAAAAAAATGAACATCTACATCTAGCAGGCTGCTGGCACAGAAAGCCTTCTCCATGTATTTCAGGGCAGCAAAATGCAGGATGGAAAAGTGCTTGTAGCCTTCTTGGAGGAAAAGCTCCTGTTGTTGCATTGCTCAACAAGGAAGTCAGTGTCCAAGCTGCTATGTAATGAGATAGTGGCTGACTGAGGAGCTTCTGTGTCAAACCAAATGATCATTCACAGCAATTGAGTAAAAACCTCAGGCTCCTCAGGTACCTAACTGCCCCAGGACAGCTGACAATGCAGAAGCACCATGGACAAACAGTGATGCTCTGTTCAATCCTTTCAGCCGTCTCAACTCTACTGTCTAAACTGTCCCTAAGCAAGATTAGCGTTCAGCACATCTCAGACTGCCATATTGCAATGCCACATGCTTCTAAATTAGGCAGATGTGAAGCATTTCTTGTTTAGCTACAGAAATTACTGACACATTTACCACTGAGCCTTCAGATCCTGTGAGTCCTGCTAGCAAGGCAAGACAAAACACAACCAGAGGCTCCAGCATGAAATGGATGCATAACAGTCACACAAAAACATCCTTTCATCTTCACTTCAGCTTCGCATTTCCTTAATAAGTTATTTAGGTACAAAAAGACCATGGCCAAATGAACCACCTAGTAATTAAAAAACTGGTACTAAACTGCTTCTAGTTTGTGTTATTAGATTTTCCTCTCAAGGTCAGCAGTGGTTTTGTTTTTAAATCAAAGCCAGGATGACCCAGATTGTTTACTTTATGATCAGCTAATGAGATTCTCGCATGGGGCAGGGCATAAGCCACAGTCAATATGGTCAAGCTTTTACTACAAGCCACAAAATTTGGCAACAATGAAAGATTTCTTGTTTTCTTCTCTTTTTTTTTTTTTTGAAACCTAGGTTCCACTAAAATCATTCACACACACACATACACAAAATAAAATAAAAATAAAAGATTTTAAGTGCATGAAACATTTCATATTAATGACATTTAAAAAGTCACATTTAAAAAACACTATAAACTGGCTTGCCAGAATATAACAGGAAGCCAACAATACTTGGGTGAAATATTTAAGGCACTTGAGGGTAGTCTGTTTTTAAAACCAGATAAGAAGAAGACACAGCCACCTTCAAATTCTCATTTAAATAAGAACCACAACAAAAAATAAAGTAACACTGAAAGACAAGAAAAAAAAAAGGGGGGGGGGGAATTCCTCCAACTGTAATGTTCAGGAAATAAACACAGAATAAAAATAAAATGCTGACTTTTACACCAAAAAGTGGCAGGAACAGAGCATATTGAACTGCTACAGCAGACATACTGTAAAGATCTTTCAAATACAATAATAATGTTCCTTTCTTTTCAGGTTGCCAGACAGCCAATAAAGCATTTGTTAGGGAGAAATAATCCAGTGCAGTTAAATATTGGATTCCAGTTTATAAACCAGAGCAACCCCTGGTTTTGTATCCTTTTGCCTGGGATATTTCCAGTTAGCTTTCTGGCCTTTTTTTTTAAGCCTTCAGTTTTGTTTTCTCCTCTCCACACACACGAAGCTAAAGGCCTCCAAATGAAGCAGCCACATCACCCTTGGAATCTCATCTTTGGTACAAAACAAAAGCGAACCCCTGAACAGAACAGTGTCACCCCCAGTCACACACCAAGCTTGTTCCTATAGACCCCACACAGTAACAAGCTCCTCTGTGATGGTGACAGTTTCTCTCTTCCCAGTCTCCAAAGTTAATCTCACAATACACAAAGCATTCTCTTTAAGCAGGGTTAAGACACTGGAACAGGTTGCCCAGGCAGGTGGTGGAAGCCCCATCCCTGGAGGTTTAAGGCCAGGCTGGATGTGGCTCTGAGCAACCTGATCTAGTGTGAGGTGTCCCTGCCCATGGCAGGGGGTTGGAACTAGATGATCCTTGAGGTCCCTTCCAACCCTAACAATCCTATGATTCTCACTCAGTTCTCACCCAGAATTCACAAGCAGGTTTTCTGACCCACTAAGCTTATACACAGTAAGGTTTCTTGCCACTTCCAGGGCAGAGGGATATGACCAGCAGCCCTGGGGCACACTTTCAGAAGTCTGCTCCCAGAGATGAAACAGCTGTACAAGGTCTGCTCAGTGGTTTTTGAAAGGAGGAGGGAAGGAGGGAAGAGAAAAAACAAATGGGACGTCAACAAAAGGAGTCTTGCCCTTCTTGCAAATGTTTGTCCATTTGTCACTCTTTTCCTGACACCTTTTGCCTATGTATGAGAGGCTTCTTCAGTGTAAAGCAGTTCCTGGCACGAACTTACTTAAACATTCTCATTTAAGCAGATTTTGTCACTGTGTGGCTGCTGCCTCACAGCTGAGGAAATTAAAGGGTGAACTCCGAGCATCATCACCAGCCTCAAGGCTCTTAGGGTCTCTGAGACAGCCTGCCAAGATGTCCTGAGGATCCCTCAAGAACACCACTAGAACAGTGATGTTATCACTAGATCCATTTTCCTTTGCAGCAGCCACCAGTCTTTCTGCTGCATTAAGACCCACTCCTTTGGTTTGCATTAAATGATCTAGGACCAAGTCTACAACCTCGTATGGCTTGACAGCATCAAAGAATCCATCGCAGGCTAGGAGCAAGTAATCTTCAGAGCCGGTCAGATCAAATGAATCTCCATCTGCATCACCAGAGATGTAGGGCTTCTGGCATACATCCCCTAAAACAAACAATCCAAACAAAGGCTTTCTTATTTCAAATGTAAACAGTTACTTCTCTCACTGATTGTTTTCACCATCCCCAAGGACAGCCAGAGTATGTTCCAGAGGTACCTGGTGCAGGACAGGAGTAATGAAAAGCTATAGAACAAGCAGGGGAGGCCTTTGTTTCTTTAGGAATGCTTGGAACCTACCTAAATGCAGTAGCTCTCTATGCAGTTACTATAATTTATGCTTTCCTATTTTTGCAGGGAAACTGTGGAAATGCTTTCAAAGTTTTTTCTCTCTGAAATATATTTGTGCAAGGAAATAGTCAGGCCTTCATTTTGCAGGTGTGCCTCTTGGACTGCCTTCAGAATGCTATGAAAACAAGAATTTTCTTAGCTATCAGATACACAACACAATGCCATAACAATCTGCAAGCTGTGTTTAGTTCATTGGTTTCACACAGACAGGTTGCTATTGATCCAAATTCAGACTAATTTACTTCCACCTATACATTACAGTTACCTACTGTACCTGCCCAGGGTCTTTTATCTTTTTTGCCCTAGTAGTAGTGAAGAAAGCTTAAGGACAGGATGCCATCCAGAGGGACCTGGACAGGCAGGCTGAGGAGAATCTCAGGAGGTTCAATAAAGCAAAGCACAAGATCCTGCACCTAGGCTGGGGCAATCCTCGTTATCAGTACAGGCTGAGGGATGATGAGATTGAGAGCATCCCTGCAGAAAAGGACTTGGAGGTGCTCATGGATGAGAACCTGGACATGAGCCACCAATGGGCACCTGCAGCCCAGAAGGCCAATGGCATCCTACGCTGCATCAAAAGCAGTGTGGCCAGCAGATGGAGAGAGGAGATTCTGCCCCTCTGCCCTGATAACTCACCTGCAATGCTGTGTCCAGCTCTGGAGCACTCAATGCAAGAGAGAGATGGACAGGATGGAGGGGGTTCAGAGGAAGGTCATGAAGATAATCAGAGGGCTGGAGCACCTCTCCTATGAAGAACATCAAATTTAATCTGAACTGTACTAACTCTGATGGTTTATCTTACCAATTGCTCTAGAAACAGCCAAGGTGCCATTAACCCGCCAGCAGTCCATATAGGTCACACAACCTCCCAGAGCTTCAATCCGTGCTCTCTCGTCCTGAAAAACAGTAGAAGACAATTTTTATACTGAAACCCTACTATGGTTTGTCCACTAAAAAAATCATAGAATGGCCTAGGTTGGAAGGGATCTCAGAGATCACCTACTCCAATCTCCCCACCATGGGCAGGGACACCTCAACTAGACTCAGCTGCTCAAGGCCTCACCCAATCTGGCACTGAGCACCCCCAGGGAGGAGGCATCCACAGCCTCCCTGGGCAGCCTATTCCAGAGTCTCACCGCCCTCATACTGAAGAGCTTCTTCCTAAAATCCAGTCAAAACCTACTCTCCTTCAGCTTCAAGCCATTCCCCCTTGTCCTACTGCTAGACACCCTTATGAAGACTCCCTCTGCAGCCTTCCTGCAGGATCCCTTCAGGTATTAGAAGGCTGCTCTAAGGTTCCCCTGTAGATGATGGAGATTGGGAATCAATACGGCTGACCAATGTGATCGAGTATTGTTCCTTTATTGTTCCAGTGTTGCAGGCCTATGGTGCAGGCCTGTAGTGCAAGTATAGCACTGTAAAGTGTAGAAGAAACAGGAGACAGGAAAGGCAGAAGAAGTGCGTAGCAAGGCAACTGCTACAACTTATATAAACTCGGAGAGTCTCGTTGGCATAGCTCCATTGGTTCCCTATGAGTGACCACACATTGCACTATTACAGATTATTGGTCCAACTACTAATGACACAATGAGGTTGTTGATGCAGGTGCATGTCCTGTTGTCCCAAGATAACTGTCCATGTTTATAGCTACCAGTGTCTTGTTTTAGTTACATGCTGCAGGCACAGCACTGTTTTGCTCCACTGCTAGCTGATTCTGCATTTATGGCCTACCACCATGTCAGGCTCTAGGCCTGCACTGCCAGATTGCTCACACTGCTCGTCGCTGGCATTGCCACATTCCCCTGGAGTCCTCTCTTGTCTAGACTGAACAACCCCAGAAAAAAGGAGAATGCTTAAGTTTTTGTATCATCATGTTCTCATCCATATGGATGAGCACCCTTTGCTCCCACTTCTTTCCATCCCATTCAGCAACTGAGTAAATAGAGAAATCTTTGGAACAAAATACAAGGTAGCTAGGCTGTGACAAGAGCATTTGTATTGATACTTCTTGAATTACACTATTTTAACAAACATTCATACTCTGAAGGCCAAGGGTCTTGCAATGAAAGATCCCCATCAAATTTCATGTAATGAAATATCCAGCTATTTAAAAACGTGTAGGGAATGCAAAACACTTTTAAGCCACTTAGGATAGCAGTAGAGTATCATCAGCTTTTGAAGGATAGGATAGCATATTATTAAAGACTTGCATGATGCTAACATTTTAAATAGTTATGAATCTCAAATTAATTAAGTTCATTTGTAACAGGCAGTTTTAGATTCACACACACACACAAAATAAATGTGTGGAAGTCTCCAATTGCTAGAAATTTTGAAAGGACCACCTGAGCAGGAACTGAAGGCAGGACTGACAGGACCCTCTGTACCTTCAAGAGGGGCATAGTTGTAAGGATCACCTTTTCAAGACAAAGAAGTGGATGTCAAAAAGGAAACTGTCAGTTCTCTGAATCCTCCCCTACAATTTATGTTACTGTGTAAAGCACCAAACACTTCAGGAAGTTTGATTCCCAAAGGATTTGGGAGCTATTCTGACAATGCACATGGGAGAAAAAAGAACAAGTCAGACTTACTTCCCGTTCTGGTTTGTGAGGTTCCATTAATGTCACAGCTTTTCCTTGCTGCACAAGCATGACCTGTGAGTCCCCAAGCCATGCTATGTGTAGCTTGTTCCCTACAATCAAGGCAGACACACCTGTTGTACCACTGCGCAGCTTCTGCAGAACAAAGCAGCTGTGTTAGGAGAACATTCAGCAAGCCCTGCAGGTTACATGGCAATACTGCAAACTTGGGTTTAATCACACCTAAAAACAGGAGAGCAGACTGCCAGTTGCAGCTCAGGGACCTGAAATAAACTCTTTATATATTCTAACACACAAAGGGTGGGTTAGTGCTGCCTCTGTCATGCTCCTCCTTCTTTGCTATTAATTCCAAAACTGATGCAGGAGGCTAAGATCTCTATTGTTCAAAACACAGAGAAACATAGGAAAGGAAGAGGATCTGAATCTCAGTGCTGTGAACACTTCAAGCACACTCAGGTCTCCCCAGTCCCTTTCACATACTCCACTCCACAACTACAGACCCCTTGCACTAAATATATCCCCTTATTCTTGGGTAATCAAATGAAGATGTCAACCAAGGAAGGCACCTAACTATCCTAGGTTCCACATTGATTAGTGAGAGTCAGAAAGAAGCTGGTCCCTCTTTTGTAGCTCAGTGACAGAACTGAAGATATGTAACAATGAATACTTCTACCCAGTCCAGCCCCCCTGCAGTCAGCAGGGACGTCTTCCACCTTGAAATCTCCAGGGATGGGGCCCCAACCACCTTCCTAAGCAACCTGTGCCAGTGTTCCACCACTCTCATGGTGCAGAACTTGTTGCTAACACCCAGTCTAAATCTGCTCTTCTCTAATTTCAAACCATTGCCCTTTGTCCTGTCACTGCAGGCCTTTGCAAACAGTTCCTCTGCAGCCTTCTTGTAGCCCCCTTCAGGTACTGGAAGGGTGCTCTCAGGTCTCCCCAGAGCCTTCTCTTCTCCAGGCTGCAGAACCTCAGCCTGTCCTTGTAGCAGAGGTGCCCCAGCCCCCTGATTGTTTCGGTCTTGAACTGGGAAGCACTGTCAGTTTGGTTTTCCTCACAAAAAGAAGTAATTGGATCAAAGCAAACCTTCACATGTGGTCTAACTTCATTATGAAGTCAGTGATCTAAAGGAACTGTACTGACAGAATCTTCTGGATACCACCACCTTGTCCAACAGCTCTCAGTCTTGTTTAAATACAAGGGAATGAACCTCTACCCACTCACCTCTCTTTTGGCTTTGACAAGAAACATTTCATCCGTCTTCTGGAAAGAGCATTTCAAGGCCTCAGCTGGATTCTTAACAAACTCTTTGTGCAGCCCAACATTTACATGTAAATGGGTTGCTGAATAATCAGCAGCATCCACTCCACCATGGCCATCAAATACTGCAAAGTAAGCACGATCCACTTCATCCTTTTGTAGGGAGGGAGAGAGAGGAAGACATCTTCATGTTCAAAACCAAAACACCTCACAGACTGGTACCAGCAAGCAAAGATTCTTCATTCTGGGCTTTCTTCCATACAACATTGCACAGGTAAGGGCAATTTAAGGCAGTTTGCAAAATGGATGGAATGGGTACTTGGCAAGGGAATTACTTTTCTTGGTTTGCTGTTAGTCATTTAATATCCTTGAAAATAATCTGGAATTGAAACTGCAGGCAGCTGGTATCACAGGCCCACTGCAGCTCCCTTAATTGGCACTTCTGCAACTGCTGTTCTCCCCTCTTCCTAACAGTTATCACAACATTGCAACTCCAGCAACATAGAGCTAAATGAACTCCCCATCTCCCTGTACCGCTTAGGAATCATAGAATCTATAAGGTTGGAAGAGACCTCAAGGATCATCAAGTCCAACCTGTCACCACAGACCTCATGAGTACTAAACCATGGCACCAAGTGCCACATCCAATCCCCTCTTGAACACCTCCAGGGATGCTGACTCCACCACCTCCCTGGGCAGCACATTCCAATGGCCAACAAGTCTCTCTGGGAAGAACTTTCTCCTCATCTTGAGTCTAAACTTCCCCTGGTGCAGCTTGAGACTGTGTCCTCTTGTTCTGGTGCTGGTTGCTTGGGAGAAGAGACCAACCCCCTCCTGGCTACAACCACCCTTCAAGTAGTTGTAGACAGCAATAAGGTCTCCCCTGAGCCTCCTCTTCTCCAGGCTAAACAATCCCAGCTCCCTCAGCCTCTCCTCACAGGGCTGTGCTCAAGGCCTCTCCCCAGCCTTGTTGTCCTTCTCTGGACACGTTCAAGTCTCTCAATGTCCTTCTTAAACTGAGGGGCCCAGAACTGGACACAGTACTCAAGGTGTGGCCTAATCAGTGCTGAGTACAGGGGCAGAATGACTTCCCTGCTCCTGCTGGCCACACTATTCTTCATGCAGGCCAGGATGCCATTGGCCCTCTTGGCCACCTGGGAACACTGCTGGCTCATGTTCAGCTGGCTGTCAGTCAGTACCCCCAGATCCCTTTCTGACCTCAGCCTGTAGCACTGCATGGGGTTGTTGTGGCCAATGTGTAGAACCTGGCACTTAGATGTGTTAAATCTCATGCCCTTGGACTCTGCCCATCGGTCCAGCCTCTGCAGAGCTCTCCTGCCCTCTAACAGATCAACTCCTGCCCCCCAGCTTGGTGTCATCTGCAAATCTACTGATGATGGACTCAATCCCCTCATCCAGATCATCAATAAAGATATTGAACAGGATGGGGACCACCACTGATCCCTGGGGGACACCACTAGTGACTGGCCTCCAGCTGGATGTGACATGAAACCCAGGTCAGAGGATGGTTCTTTATCAGGGCAGCAGTTGGCCCCTAGCAATCTGAGTCAGTGAGTCCTTGCTCCAGCACAGAGGCAATAACTAACTTGTAGCAAAAACTTCCTGCCATTCACAGATCATCCACCCAGCAGTCATGGTGTTTACAGGAACACTGAAACACCAACAAATGGACCTCCCCAGTGTTTTCCAGACTTACTGCTAAACCAAAGAGCTGATTGAACTCTGGGAGCAGAACGTGCCGGTCCTCCATTTTCCGCCGAGTGTTGCGGATGGCGTAGACAGAAACGAGCAGGAACCTCGTCAGTGGCCTTAGAGGAGGCAGCTGCTTCTGCCACTCACAGCAAATGTCCCGCAGCTTGTTGAAGAAGCAGCGCTGCAACGACTCTCCATCCAGCACTGACAGCACAAAGACAAAACAATACGTTGTGTGCCCACCTTCCCTACATCACCCCATCTTTTGGCCTCTCTTTCCTTCAAGTTCCTCCCCCTAGAGCTATGTGCGCACATTCAGCACTCTGCAAGAATCACAACAGGCATGATGTGGAGAGAAAGTTGCAATGGAAAACAGAATAACCTTAAGGATGAGAGCAGCTTCTTCACTTAGGCGTTAGCAGCCCTGCAGAAACAGATTTGGGGGTACTAGTAGATAAAAAGCTGGACATGAGCCAACAGTGTGCACTTGCAGCCCAGAAGGCAAATAGCAACCTGGGCTGCATCAAAAGCAGCGTGGCCAGAGATGGAGAGAGGTGATTTTGCCACTCTGCTCTGGTAAGACCTCACTTGGAGTGCTGTGTTCAGCTCTGGGGCCCTCAGTACAAAAGAGACATGGACCTGATGGAGAAGGCCCAGAGGAGGGCCACAAAAATGATCAGACCAATACTGACCAGAAGACCATGCTGATATCAAGCCAACTCTCCCCATGCAAAGTGCTGGAAACTTGCTAAATCTCTGATCCAGACAAATAGAGGCTACAAACATCACATTAACAGGTGAAATATTTAGGGTGCAGTGAGACTTAATTAAATGGGTTCCCCCTCCTGCCATTTGACTTGTGGGTGAATATTGAAACAGGCTTCTGGAAAGCATTGTATCCTGGTCATTACCAAAGCTCTGCTTGGAGACACATCCTCTGGGGCATGCTGAACCTGCCTTTCAAGTTATCCAAGGGAAATGAGAGGATGAGCATTTCCCCTTACAGGACAGACTAGTTTGCCTAAGACATCTTTCCTCCGTTTTTATCTTCTACTCTGCCTGCATCCTGCTCCATTTAAATTCTTGGCACTGAGACTGAAGGTTTGGTGAAGTCTTATGTTAAACACTTCAGCATGTAAGTGCAATAGGACCATCTGCTACACGAGGCACAAACCCATCACTCAGTCACCAAGGTCTGTTCCCTCTAGCTCACTCAGGAGAAAATGCAGGCATCAGGCAGAACACACACACATCGAGTTCTGCATCCCCCAGCCTCTCGTCTTTACAGGGAAGGGTGGGAAGGGAAGCAATAACTGACAGAAACTATTGAGAGAAAGAGCTAGAGTTTCAAGATACTCAAGTTGTGGAGGGGCCATGGGTCCCAAAATCTTGTTCCCTAGAAAAGACAAAAGCAAGGTAGGTTATGTGGATGAATTGAAGGCGTCAGCATGGCTGCACAATAGCGGCTGTGATGATGCCAATGTCACAACACAGGAATGATTAGCTAAGGTCAGTCTAGCAGAAAGAAAAGGGCTCTTCAAAAATAAGAGGTTATCACATTAAGACAGGAACTGAACCAGTTCAGTTTAAGTGAAATCATTCAATGAGGAAAAATTCTTAACTAGTTCAGGAAGCACAGTGGACATATCTCTTTCTGAGAAGAGGAACTCTCTTTTCTATAAAGCCAGCCCACATGGTCAGTCTGAGGCTCCAAGACACCACATTTGCATTTTGTCCACAGCTACCTTTCACCCCAGACACCCAGCAGGAGCAAATAAACTTCTGTGCAGTGGTGTTTGCCAGACAGCCTAACCAAATCTTCTGGGAACCATTTCAAAACACTGAAGTCTTCCAATAGACAGCCTCTGGGAAAACCACAGAAGGGGAAAAGTATACTTACAGGTAAACCTTTCCTCATCTCCTCCTTCCTCTGTTTCCACACTTTGCTGTTGAAATTCAGTCAAGTCTGTTTGGAGAACTTCATCAAGTGCAGCATGGATCAATGATGCTGCAAGAAGTGGTGCAACACCTCTGTGGGCAAGAAAAGGAAGCGAGAGCAAACCATATTGCATTAGTTTAGATTGAGCTATGACCTCCCTGTTTATGGCTGGTGAGCTAAGAATTAGAAAGCATTACACACAATCAATAACTCCAGCCTCATTAGTAAACTCGTAGAGGAAACCCTGTGTTCAATATTTATCCATACAAACCTTTAGTTAGATCTTTGGTTAGACAACTGTTGTCTCAAGAATTCAAAGAGGAAGAAGTGTATGAATCATGTTTTCAAACTGTTGCCTCACACTCCAGTCGCAGATGGTACCTCCTTCTCTTGAGCTCTCAAATGGTAACTGCTACCTTCAATTTAGCCTCTGAACACAAACATTTTTGTTTCTACTCACTACATAATATTTCTTCCTTGCAGTCAACTGTCTCACCACACACAGTATCAGGATTTCTGCACTGTGCTACACACAAATCTCTAAAAAGGTTGCTAAAGACTTTAGCTGCCTTCCCTCCACAAGGAAAGTCATGGTCAGTACTAACCTAACACTCAGTTTATCCTGACTGGAAGCTGCCCTAAGAAATCACCCAGGAAGAAGGTGCAAAGAGTTGGCACTGAGGGCTAGGACAGGACTTCAAGACTTGTGATTCAGTTGAAGCTGTTAGGTAAGCATCTAGAAGGCAATACTACTACACATTCTACACACCCTCTCCTTTTAACACAGTGCTTTATGCAGCGCTTTATACACACTTCATGTGAAGCACATACTTGTTATAATGCTTTTGAATCTGTAAATGAGTAAGCCCCATCCAATTTTAACATGAGGCTACTGGAAAAGAACTCTCTTCTATTCACCATATTCCCACGGCAGGCACTAACAATCCCAGTACATAACACATCCCAGGCATTTCCTATGAGCACAATGAAGAGTAAGCACAGACATCCACAAAAAGCATTTTAGCTGCTGTTCACAGAGTGCTCGATACCACAAAGGCTCAAATTAAA
Organism: Melanerpes formicivorus; assembly: GCF_026170545.1. Taxonomy (NCBI): domain Eukaryota; kingdom Metazoa; phylum Chordata; class Aves; order Piciformes; family Picidae; genus Melanerpes; species Melanerpes formicivorus. The sequence continues at coordinate 2,175,144 of NW_027142388.1, read as the reverse complement.
CACTACAAGCAAGAATCACATTAAGGCACCATCAGCAAGTCAAGGACAAGACTGTTTTCCAAGAAACATCTAGAAAGTCCTGCATAAAAGTGGCTGGCTGTAGAGTAAGAAGTGGTGAAAGCAACTGATCCCTGCAGATGTTCAACAGAAACGACTGGTTCTGTGCATTCAGAAGAGCAGGGAGGGGACAACCACGAGGTTTTGTGCTGCCGGCGACAAGAAGCTGAAATGCATTTTGCTATTGTTTCTGAAAGAAGGGCCTTGTCATCTCCTCAGGGCCGTGTGTGAGTACCTCCTGCGGCAGCAAACAGAAAGCACTGTGTCAGGCAGCAGGCTGCTAACAGCAGCGTGGTTTGTGTTTCGAGGTCTGCAGCGGTGACGGCCTCCTTTAATGAGTCATTTTGGTACTTCAAAGAGGCGGCAACAGTCCGCAGTCCTTCCAGCGCTAGCTGCAGTCACAGCACATTAAGGAAAGCCAGAAATTCGACTTTTCTCTCTCTCTCTTCTTTTAAGGCAAATACGTTTAGGGCAGTCAGTTCCTTTCCTACCCAAGTTAGAAGTAACAATTCCTGCTTATAATCATTCTAACACCAACAGACAACCTTTGGAAAGGTCAGACAAGAGGCACATCTGAAACGGATATGGCACGTCCTCCCCCCTAAAAATCCTGCTTCCTGCTTTTGTTTGCATAGGTGAAAAAGATAAGAATATGAAAATACAAAGCATACAATGGCAGATGTGCAGCTGGTGCTGCTGAAAGTCAGAAGGTTTAGTTAAAGTAGGATTCAGCCCCAAGAACAGAGACAAAACCCATTAAATAGCTATGCATTTAAATGCACAGTGAGAGCTCTGCTGGAGGAAAAAAATCAAACCTAGCCTAGTTTCCTAGCTCAGCATCAGACGATGCTTTGATTTTCAACTTTGTAAACTTCTGCTCGGCAGAGTCCTTCCTGACTTGCTGAACAGGGTCAAAAGGAAATATATTAAAGTGCTATAATTTACAAGTCCTGTCTAAAGCTCTGCTTACAGGATGCCGGTAACAAAGACAAGGGTTAGCAGTTACTATGTAACATCCTTCAACTTTTTCCAGTTGCCACCCAGTTCCTAAAAAGGAAATTCAGGGACTGCTCAGCACTGATAACATTTCATTTAGCTTTGCTTCCCATGCATTCCCTCCCGCTCCATGCTCGGGCAATTCTACACCCCCAAATTAGTTGTTGCTTGGGATTCTGTTACACACCAGCCACAGCACGGAGGAGCTGATTCTGACACAGTAACAAAAGATAAAATAAGAACCAAAACGCTGACCCTACCTATTTAGTTTACCCCGAGTTCCCAAGAGCACAGCTGTTGGTTACTTTCTAACCCTTAATAATAGTACTAATATATTGGTAATGGCATCCTTCACTTCTTTTCAATATCTACTGGTTCTAATTTCATCCTCTACATCACAGAATGTTAGAGGTTGGAAAGAACATAGAATACATAGAATAAACGAGGTTGGAAGAGACCCTCAAGATCATCGCGTCCAACCCATCAACCAATCCAACCCACCCAAACAGCTAACCCATGGCACCAAGCACCCCATCAAGTCTCCTCCTGAACACCTCCAATGACGGTGACTCCACCAGATAACTGAGGCTGGCTGTGTACAGCCCTCTGGGCTTTGTGTCCAGAGGGGTGGAGAAAGGAACTGAATTATTGTCCAACATCTGGAGATCATCCAGTCCAAGGGGCCACCAAAGCAGAATCACCTAGGGCAGGCCACACAGGAACACATCCAGGCAGGTTTTGAATGACTCCAGAGGAGACTCCACAGCCTCTCTGGGCAGCCTGCACCAGGGCTCCAGCACCCTCACTGTAAAGAAGTGTCTGCTTGTGTTGAGGTGGAACCCCCTGTGTTTTAGCTTCTACCCATTGTTCCTTGTCCTATCACTGCATACCACCAAAAAAAGAGCCTGGCACCCACATCTTGACACCCACCCCTCAGATATTTACAGGCATTAACAAGATCCACCCTCAGCCTTCTCTCCTCAAGACTAAACAGCACCAAGAGCTAGCAAAATATATAATTAAAGTAAGAGCTGTTCTTTTTTTGAAAGCTATAAGGTCTCACTTGGCTAGAAAATATCTGGAAGTAAGACACAGTACCTATGGCAACCAGTGTAAAAGTAGAAGCCCACTGCAATTACCAGAACAGACTTCAAACCTTTTCTGGAAGCAAATGTCACTTATTGTTAGCATTTTCCTTTCAAAGAAGCCCATGACACTCCGCTGACAGCTGAGCCAAGTACAATTTCATCTTCATGAATCAGAAGAAACACTGTAACCATATCCTAAGTGACAAAACAAGTGTGTTGGGAAGAAGAGGGACGTTGGTGGGGTGCCTTATGTGGAAAAGACATTTGTTACTTTTGCTGAAGAGCCCTAGAAGAGCCACATCTCAGCCCCATTTCTATGACACATGCAACACCAACTCCCTAGCCTCAGAGTGCAGAGGCTAGTGTAAACACATGAAGGATTTTTTTGCCGCAGGCTATTTCTTTGCCAACAAAAAGGGTGTGTTTTGACCACAATAAAAATATTTCAGAAGAATTAATGCATGTTGTAACAGTGCAGAGCAGGCGCTGCAGCCTCACCACCAGCTCCAGTCAGACCGCTAGTGGCTGGAGCTTGGAGTTCATGTCATAGAATGGGTTGGAAGGGACCTTCATGATCATCCAGTTCCAACCTCCCTGCCACAGTCAGGGACACCTTCCACTAGGCCCATGTTGTTCAAGGCCTCATGCAGCCTGGCCTTGAACACCTCCAGGGAGGGGGCATCCACAATTTCCCTGGGCTACCTGTTCCAGTGTCTCATCACCCTAGCTGTCAAGAATTTCTTCCTAATCTCCAGTCTAAATCCCCGCTCCTCAAGCTTAAAGCTGTTCCCTCCCATCCTATCACTACCAGACCTTCTAAAAAGTTGCTTCCAGCTCTCCTGTAGCCTACTTTAGGTACTGGAAGGCTGCTCTAGGGCCTCCTCAGAGCCTTTTCTTCTCCAGGATGAACAGCCCCAACCCTCTCCACCTGTCCCCATAAGGAAGGTTCTCCAGCCCTCTGATCATCTTTGTGGCCTTCTCTGGACCCACTCCAGCAGCTCCATGTCCCTCTTATGCTGGGGGCACCAGCACTGGACACAGTGGTCTAGGTGGGGTCTCATGAGTTCATATCCTCCAGCCACTTCACAGTACAATACAAGCCTATCTTTGATAACTGGAGTATAGACAGAAGTGGTAAGTTAAAGAGTAAACCAGTACTTATGCCAATAAAGAACACGCTTAAATTTCTATGCCATCCTCCTCCTTGAAGGAGTCTGGACTGCTGGACACACAGAGTACTGTCAAAAGCAGGTATGCAGAGCTTGTGGTGATACACACACCTGTGGACCAAAGTAGAGTTACAGAGGTAGAAAGCACTTTCTGTTTGGCACCAGTTACCAAAGAGAAGTTTGCTTCTCTCCTTGACCGTCTCCTTTCTTTTCTGCAATACAGTTCAGTTCTGTGGTTTATTTCACAGCCACAGCCTAACCCTGAGTGCCAGATCAACTATAAGATTCTTATTGACCCCTTACATAGCAGCCTTCAGGAGGAAAGGCAGAGTACAAACATGTTTCTTCAGGCAGCAGAAAGCCCAGCAAGGTAACTTCTTGGTTTTATTTGGGTCATTAACTGCCCAGGACAATTGCAAGGAGCGTTTCAAACAAGTCAGCGGAACAAAAATGCTCCATCTCTTCCTCCTCTCAAATTTCAGAGGGTATGTATTCATGAGTCTCTAGTAAACAGCTTTGTGAGCAGTCCAGAGCACTGGAGGTCAGGGCACCACATCTTGTCCAGAGCCTCAGCTATGAGCACACTTTTTCAAAGCCTTGAAAACAGCTGACAGACTTTCTGTTGTGCTCTACGCCCACAGCTTACAGCAGCTTTGAGAAGGCAGAGCAGTGCAGCAGATGGCAGACTCCCAACAGCTGCTCTTCAGCACTTGGAGCAGAGAGCTCTGCGTAACCTGGTGAAGGGTGGTACAAAGCCTCACCAGGACATACCAAACAGTCAGCATCTTCACAAAGCCTTCTGAGTTTACATTTCCTTTTTGGGAGGGAGGAATATCATTCACATCCCACCACCCCTAACAGACATTCTCCCACAGGACTCTCAGGAAATCTCTGTAGAAAGAGAAGCAGAAGCGATCGCTAACTCCAGTGGCCAAGCTGTTGGTCACTTGTCACCTTTCAAATTTAAAAGCAAGCTACATGATTTTCTTTCTAGATATGATCACCACAGTCATGGCAACGAGGCAGCAGTGGTACTGCAGGCCAGAGCACCACTGTATGATCCTTTCTGCCTCTCAGAGTGTGCATATATATGTTGGGGAATGGAGACGTACTGTATTTGCTAGCAAAAGCTTTGAGCATAACTCAGCTGCAGCTGACTTACACAGTGGGGAGATGTATTTGTGCACTTGGTGCTCCCCAGGCTCTGTCACACCAGAAGATGACACACAGTGCAGCTTTGCCAGGAAAGCAAAGTTTGTGGCTGTAGACTCAGTGTGCATTTCTAGCACATTACAGCCCTATCAGCAAAGTGTTTTTAGTGCAGATCTGCAAATGCTAGCAGTTCTCTAGCAAGTGAAAGATCCTCTCATCCCACCAAAATAATAGCAGGTCACAAGTTTCCTCATAAACAAAAGCTGCTTATGTTCAGTATTTTCTCCCCAATCTGCTACTTTTATTTCCCTCTCCCCCTTTTTTTTTATTCTTATACTCAACTACAGGACATTTCCACTCAAGTGGCTGTAAGCAACAGCACCCAGAGCTCCCAGGGAGATGATGGTGGGAAAAGTACAAATATCTATCCACTGAGGAGAGAACATCTGACACGCTACAATGCACAGGAAGTCGTTCCTGTTGTTAATGACACAAGGCCTGTACAGTAGATAAACAAGATGGAATCAAACCAAACACATAAACAAAGCCACACACAGAATTTCCATTCTTCACATTTCCATCTTGACATGAAGCAGTTTCTTCCAGAAATTTTTTGTTTTCTGAAGCTATCAGAAGCTTTAGGATCCAGAATCCATCATCATCACTGAACAGTGTTTTTTCCACAGAAAATGTGCAGTGAGGAGTCACCTGCTACTTTCATTTCATTCTCAGCAGGAAGAAAGAACACCCAGCAGAACAGGAGAGGATTAATTCCAGAAAAGCCACTTTTCAATTAAGCCTTAAAACTGCTGTTTCAAAACTGGGTATTTCTTATCCTGATGCCCAGTTCAAACAGCAAAAGAAAGGGTGTTTCACACAGATTGTGAGAGTAAAATGTGCAAGTTCTAGGGAAAGATAACTTCCATTTTCCAAAGAAACTGATTTAAACAGCAGCAAGTCAGCCTGAAAAGTTTCCTCATCATTACAGAATTGATCATCTTTCCCCCACCCCCAGCATTTCATCAAGTTTTTTTCTCTCATGTGTTGCAGGCATCCCCACACAAGCACTTTCTTTTTAAAAGCAAAACTCATTCTTTCCCAGAATTACTATTGAGAGTATCCTGTAACAGGGAAAATTCCCAAGGAGACTTAAATCAAGAAATGTATTCCAAAAGGTAATTCACTGACCACAAAATTAACAGTTTATCCAGCCTCTTTGTACTGTTGGAGGCAGCTCTGACCTGCCTCCAAACTTTATTATCCAGACACAGAGTGTGAGCTGCACAACACTTCCCTCAAGGTGTGTACCACCCTGCCATCAGCTTCAGGAGCAACAGTGCACAAACCACTCACAACAGGCAACCAGTTAGTCCTGACTACCACCCAAAGTTAGCAGAGCCAGTTTGTTAACCATTTGCTAAATTAACTACTGAACAGCAGAAGTGCCACATTCCTCTTGTGCATTAACTTTATCAAGGCTTCCCATTCTAACATTATTCATCACAAAGCAGTGAGAACTCTGGTGCTCCTGAAGAAGTAGGCTGCTTCTCCTAAGCCCATGCTTGTGCTTGCTTTTCCAACAAGCACAACTGGTCCCATGAAAATCAGATAGTTTGGTGTAGGCAATTACGCATGGAATTCACTTTCTTGTCTGAAGTGAATGGATCACCAATACTGTAAACATGCTCCTAGCAATGACAAGTGCACTAACATCCACTAAAGGGTACAAATTAGGAATAAGGAATAAAGTTTTAGGGGACTTATTAAAAGCAGAGGTCACAGTAGATGGAGCACTAAGTATTTTTCAAAGAGGAAGAGATTAGAAAGAGTTTTCAGAAGAGATTAGGTAAACCAGAGGCAAGATAAGATTTCACACACACCATCCCCCGCTCATGCTTACATCACATAAAAACTTCAAAATATCAGAACTGCTGAATTAACTGCTCTAAAAGCAGGGAGATGCTGAAAATAAAGATGCCAGGGCCACACGTTGGCTGTAAGCATTACGGCGTAAAACACAGGCACAAAACAGGATGCTGAAGCAACCCGGAGATGAAACAGAGTGAAATCATTTGGGAGGGTGGGAGGCTGAACAGGAAGTCAAACTCTCACAAGTGTTATTGTAGTAAAGTCCCCTCAAACAGGAAGCCTGCAGGAATTTCCCATTGTTCTTTGGCTGTGTCACAGGATGGTCATACAAGTTTCAGCTCCTACCAAGGGAAAGGAGGAATTTCTCTATTTGAGAATCTGATTTCATCTCATGTTGTGTTTCAGTATGAGTTAGTAGTAAAGCTTTGGAAGTAACTAACGGACTCTTCATTCCCACAACCTGCCAGCACACATAGCTCTTGCCCAAAAGCAGATGTTAATTACAGTTCCACAGAACAAGATTACTTAAGCCTGCCCCAATTCTTCAGAACATGATGTATGTATTCAGCTCTATACAAGGCAGGCAGTTTCACTGATTAAAATTAATTATTCAAAGTAGGAACATCTGCAAAGCTTCACTGGATTAGCGATTAAAGAGCAAGTCCTGCCAGGATGAGAGAGAAGTTGGCTGTCTGAGCTAGAGCTTGGCTAAGCTAGCTGTAGTTGCAGAAGATTGTTAAAATAATTCATTTCAGATTAGTGAAGACATTCAAGGGAATTAGCCTGAGATATCCAACTGCTTCCATGCAAGAGCTGTGCATAGCCTTAGAGAAGCAATAGCATTCAGAAACTCCTTATTGGGCCTAACAGGCATTTTTCTTTTCTTTACCTCATTCTCTGCAAGGAGAAATATGCCTCAGGATTGCTGCTGAGAAAAGATGAAGGCCTATGCCTCCAAGCAACTAGATGGACAACCTAAACTCCACCATATGTTGTCTCATGAGCCAAGGATATTGCAGGACCTTTACTGGCTTGAGCCCCTCAAGGCACGACCTACACCTCTGTGTGGGTGCAAATGAGGAATCTGACAATGCGGAAACAAGAAGCAGAACCGTGTGCCAAATTCAATTCCAAATAACTCTTTGAAGTATAGAAAAATCCTTCATCATTATTAATCATCATGTAAAACACACTCTGTGATGCTAGAGTGTTAAAAATACAAAACAAGCACCAATGCCAGAAGCCAGCAAGGTACATCCAGCAACATCGTCATAGTGTTAAGCCTGGTTACATTGATACTGTAGTATTTGAATATGTATATTTTCCACCTGTGTGTAGGGAAGCTCCCATGATAGCCTGCAACAGCAGATCGCTGGATCTAAGCTACAGTGACCTCTCATGAGCTCACTTCCTGATCTGGCATCACTTCTGCATCTTCAACAACTTTTATGCATAAACCGTGTCATGTTTCTCCTATCTCCTTACAGTCCCTCATCTAGTTGATAAGAGGGTTTAGGGGGATTTGGATCAATTGAAAAGTTTGTTTAGCCCTCAAAATTCCATTTAGATTTGATCCATGCTATCAAACATGGAAAAGAAAGAGCAAGGTTGAGCAGTTTCTCACTCAATCCTTAATTCCATGGAGTACGAGAAGGTGCCTCCACTTCGAGAATACTGGATCCCTGTCTTGGCCCTGGGCTCTGTCAGTCTTTTCCTCCATGTGCAAGAACTTAGCCTAGCCAACTGGAAGCTGCACCCTTTTTGCAATTGCAGAATGAGGTTTCTCTGTCATAGGATCCAAAACCTGAGCTGTATGTGTGCTGGGATCCCTACACTTCAGGTATGCTACACTACCCCCAAGCACACAGCTTCACATAGGGTTGCTTCACTGTTCTGCCTGCAGGCAGCCATGAGCGTTTGTAAAAACACCTCATGTGTTCCTGCTTTCCAAACATTTTGTGAAGAGAAAAGGAGAGAAGTAGATTGCTGCACTTTTATTCTGCTTTCCCTTTTTTAGCTATCTTTCCCTTCCTTTATCTCATTTATTTTGTTTCCCCCCTCCCATCTCAGGACTTTAGACAGCCTGCTTTGTGGAGCTTCTTATCAGAACTGGCTGCAGGGCAGATATGTGAAAAATGCAGCTTCTGACAGGACAGGCTCCATTCTGTGTAAACACCAGGAATGACAGGTGAGATGAAAGCATTGCAAAACATCACTGCTCTTTTTCTGCTTCCCTTTGTTAATATGCTCACTAGAGAACAACAGAATGCTAGTAGAGATGGAACTTGAAAACACTGTTTTAAAAATTGCTAGAGTTGAAAGACCTTATCCCATATCTCCACAGCTTCTTCCCTTCCACTCTGAAACAACTTTGGAAAACACTTCCCTGGCCCCCGTGGCAGATGGGTTGCCATATGGTAAGGATTTGCTCAAGACTGGCATGACTCTGTTCTTTAAAGCACTCATCCAGAACCACTCTTCCTGCAGAGTTCAAAGATTCAGTGCATGCCATGAATCTGCAATCTCATTTAGGAATGCAACAGCTGTGCTTTTTTTCCAGAGCAATTCAGTCAAAGCCCAAGTAAATAATGCCATGATCAACTGGATTCTTTGCAACTACAACTTCAAAACTACTTATTTTTTTTTTCCTTCCAATTTTATTAAATGCTTTTCTCATCCTTAGGCTTAGGCACACTGTCTGACTGAATGATGCTACGCCCAGGAGTAGCTCCCCAACACGAAGCACAGAAGGAGCTGCATAAAAATCACTTAGACACTTTCAACAATGAAACCTGTTGAGTGTTCATAAACTCACCAGATGATAGGCAGAGAGACAAATAATTCAAACTCTGGTTTCTATCTCTTTAGCTTTACCTCTACTAACCAGGTAACATTCAGCATGTACCTAAACAGGACTGTTTTCCCTTACCTCCCTTGTCCTCACTACTCATCTCCAGGACCACAGCACAAAGTCAGCTCTCAACTTAAGAGCCTTTTAGACCATCCACAATCCCTGTTCATGACTCTTAACACATTCATGAAGACTGTGGCAGGAAGTTTGTAAAACCCAGAACACAGAGGCCCAACCACTGATGTGCTTCAGGATGCAAATGTGAAGAGAGAAGAGTATCAGGGGACAAGAGGTCAGAGGAACACAACTTGTTCTTAGTGAAGCACTAGCGTGCCAAAAGTGCATGCAGCTTAACTATGTTAAAGTTTAAATTTAGAGTGGCCTTCCAGTACCTGAAGGGGGCTGTGGGAGAGCTGGGGAGGGACTCTGATAGGGGCCTGTGGTGATGAGATGAGGGGCAATGGATTGGGGCTTGAAGAGTGCAGATTTGGAGATTAGGAAGAAGTTCTTTATAGTGAGGGTGGTGGGACACTGGAGCAGGTTGCCCAGGGAGGTTGTAGATGCCTCCTCCCTGGAGGTATTCAAGGCTGGGCTGGATGGGGCCTTGAGGAACCTGGGCTAGTGCCACATCCTTGAACACGGCAGGGGGTTGGAATCGGTCCCTTCCAACCCAAACCATTCTGTGAATTTGTGAACTGATAACGCTGAAGGTTGTAAAAATGGCTCTCCTGAAATCGGGGGATGACAGACACATCACTGAGAGAAGAGCTGCATCCTCCACTGGTGGTGTGACTATACTCCCGAAGTTATGAGAAAACATCAACTTGAGAAACCCACACAAGCACATCCGACTCACCAGGACACCTGAGGAGGGCTGGGAAGTGGAACACTTCTAGCTGGCTTGCTCCTTACACCTGACAGCCCTGCAAGGCAGGGTGCAGCTCACTGACTGACTTCCCCCCTCCCTCCCAGACTGTCAAGCAGATCCACACAGGTGCCCTTAGGGACTCGAATTCTAACCATCGGCACTTCACCACAAGAACTGCCCTCTCACGCTAATTGCAGGATTGTAATTTAATCTCTCGCACAGCAAGAGTGGGAGATACACATTTTTGAGAGCACGCAAACATTACTACACAGGCACAGACCTCGTCAGGAGGCCTGTGACAGAAGCTCGCTTGGAAAAGCCCAGCTCTCAGGAGAAAGAACAATTAAGAAAGGGGAATTAAAACCATAAAGCCCCAGCAGACACTGAGCCATCACCCCCCGCGCCGGCACCTGGGTCCTGTCCGGGCAGCTTCTGCGGGCCGCCTGCACCTGCTCCGGCCCTGCACAGCGCGGGAAGCGGGGCAGCCCCACACAGGAGGGGAAGCGGGGGCAGCCCCGCTCCCCTCACCGACCCCACTCCCGCCGCCCGTTAGCGCGGCACCGCCCCTCAGGAGAGGCCGGCGGCAGCCCCTCGCCCGCCCGCCAGCCGCCGGGCTCTCACCTGCTGGTCAGGAGGCTCCTCGCCCGCTCGGCCAGCGCGCCCGGCACCTCGGCCTTGCTCAGGGCACCGGCCCCCGCCGAGCTCCACGGCAGCGGCTCCCCCGGGCCCAGCGGAGACGGGAAGTCCCTCAGGAAAGAGCTCAGAGGAGCCCCGGACGCCTCCACCTCCAGCGCCATAGCGGCGCCGCGCTGAGGCGCGCTGCCTGACCGCTGCCGCCACCTCGCCTCGCCGCGAGCAGGGACGGGCGGCGACAGGCAGGCCGGCGAGAGCACAGCAAGGGGAGAAGACCGCGGCGGCGGCGGCTCCTTTAAGCGAGGCGCAGGGGCGGTGCCGGGCGAGGCCTCCGGGGAGGGGCGGAGCCAGCAGCAAGGGCTGGGGAGGACACGTGGCCGGACGGGGCGGGGCCGGGGCGCGCGGCAGGACGGGGCCGGAGCCGGGGCGCGCGGCAGGACGGGGCCGGTAGCGGCCGCGCAGGGCGGCGGGACCGAAGTTTTCTCCCGAGGGCAGGTCCTGCTGCTCTCCATCCTCCCCAGTCTCTACCCTCAGAAACAGCCTGGCTGAAATCGGAGCATTTACAAGGGGCATCACTGAGCTCAGCTGGGAGCTCTGCTGGAGCTCGGCACTCACCAGCAGACGGATTTCCGACACCAGCTTATTAAGAATTCCATGTCCCGACAGGTCACACCGAAGGGTAGGTGCAGCTTGGCAGGGTGCAAAGGCATACAAAAGTAAGTATCAGATTTTAAAAAAAAGAAATAAAAATTATGTGTTTTGATATTCTCCTTGCTCCCGAGCACTGCACTACGTCGTGGCTTTTGGTGCCAGCCTTCTGGGGAGACCAACTGCTGCTTCCCTCTCCCCAGGCTGGCACAAGCAAGCACACTTAGTGCCATCTCAGCAGGGACAAGTGTGCACCCACAGACCATTCATTTTCAGTCCTTCATGAGCTATGGAAGCTGAATCAATCTCCTTTTGGATGAAAGATGCTTTTCAAAGGTGACTTTCTAAATAATAAATATGATATGATGAAGGTAGAAGAGATTTATTTCATAAGCTGCAACTCCTTCCTTTCTTCCAGTTAAGAACTGTAGGCATGAGATAGGGTAGTGCTCACCTTAGAGACAAACCTTCAGGGACTTCATAATTTTAAGAAGTTTGTTTCTGTTTTCTACCTGTTAAAACAATCTCAGGAATATGCCCCTAAGATTTTAGTAGAGACAAAGCACTCAGTATCTCCACATTCATTCCACTCTAGAGACAATTGCCACCATCAGCCTGTGTGCCAGCCCACAGCACCAAGAACTCCCTGTGGCACCTCCTGCAGCACCCAGGTTTCTCCCAGGCCATGCCTACCCTGCACAGCCCAGCTGCAGAAGGACAATCAGCTTCCAGGGCCACTGGTAAAGCACAAACCCAATACCTCCATTCCTCAGGCACAGGCAGGCCCAGTTCTAAAGGACTGTTCACAGTGACTAATGTATCTGTATCAGAAAACATTGACATTTGTGGTGGTTACAAGGGGAGCACTGAAATCTGCCAGAACATATAAATGGCTCGTACAAAGCACTTGAGAAAAAACTCCCAGTGCTTTATTTCCACTAGTACTAATACAGCAGAGACTTTACAAGCACAAGTTTGCATGCAGATGGCTAGAATAGAAGCCATGCTTGGACAAAGTGTTCTTACACAGCTCAAAAGCCACCAAGAATAACTAATGACACATTTCCTACACAGAAATCCCAGCCCACAGCTAGTGTCACACAGCAGCAGAAGCTAGCTGAGCACACAGGTATTTTCAGAGCAGTACCCTCACGTGCCAAAGCAGGCTATAGAGGAGAGAGAGAAGCTGAACTGAATCAGTGTGAGCACTCTGAAAGCATTATGGTTTATGCTAAAATCTCTGGCTCTGAGACACTACAGCAAATGGAACTTCAAAACATGAAAAGAAGCTACTCACTCCAGGTTAAGGGAGATGCAAAGACTGTTTTTACCAGAGAGAGCATTTAATATTTAGGGGGAAAAAAAAAACCAAACAAACAAGAACTACAGAAAGAAACTTCTACCTATGGCTGGGTCTTTTAAGCAATACTACTGAAACACAGTTCATGTTTGAGCTGTAGCTGTGTAAACATTTGATCAGAGGAACAGGCTTGGGGCCATGGTGTTTTGTCTATTTTCTCTTGTTCAGTAAATGCACACGCTGTGCCAACTAAAACAGCAGAGCTGTACATTACCTTTTGCAGGGACTTGTCTTTCCTTTCTGTTGCCAGTGAATCACGTGTCAAGTTGCTCTCTGCATATTCTGTGTTCAAATGCCCTTGCACCATGTAAAACTGTGATGGCATCCTCCCATCCAACCACTAGTGCTGAAACTGTTTTTTTGGGGGGGGGTATGGATGATACAAACTTTTCTTGATCAGATGACCAGACATGATCAGCTAGGAGCACATGGAAGGAAAGGAGAAAGTATTATGTATTTGTACAGCTGGATTGTGAAATGTGGCACCCAACAGTTCAATAGGGCTATATAAACAAAAGGACACCCTCCTTTTGGCAATAAATCTAACCAGCACATGAAGTGCCAAAGTGGGGTACAGACAGTACAGATTGTATGTAAGCAGCTGTGTGAACATAGGAGAAGAGCATGAGTACTCTACCCAAACTCCAGAAGCAGGAAGAGGTCTTATTAAACAGGAACTCACTGCACAGACCATTATTTGCAAATCACTGCTCAAGGCAGACATTCCCCTTTAAATTTATCATTTCCATTTCATGAAGTTCTTGGCATTGTTCTCTTAAGCAGAAGAGGGAGATTTGAAGCAGTGCTCTTGCTACTGCAGATGTGATTTGAAAACCTGGCAGCTACCAATTACTTTCTGGTTTGGAAGACTCAAAGGCTGATGAGCCAAATCTCACTCTACACCTAAATTTTACACTGCAGCAGCCTAACACTGATCCCAACCAGCTCTTGCAATCCTGGCACTTGTATTGCTGACAGAGACCCCAGAAATGGCAGAAAAGGGAAATTTTATTTTCCTTCTATCAGTCACAAGTAACATTCAAGGTAGACATCTTTGGCTTCTCCTACTGCTTGTGAGCTCTACGCAGGCCAATGAATTCCAATGAAAAGCTTAAAAGGTTTCCTCAGTTCCTAAGAACAGAAAAGCAGTGAAGACCAAAAATACTTTCAAAATGAACCTAAAGGGAACCAAGTTTTTTCTAAGAAGTTTATTTTCTGTTATGTGGCCATTATACAAAGTAAGCAGCCAGAGCTGCCATTTTGTCCTTGGGTTTCTTTGGGTTGAGCCTTCCTCCAGGCCTCCGGCCTTTACCTCTTCCCCGGCCTTGCCTTTTGCCTTGTCCCCCACGGTGCATGGGGTGCCTCATGGCTGCATGTTTCAGCTCTACTAGATCTTGAAACACAGGATCACAGAAGACGCAGCCTGAATGCTGGGTCTCGTCCCCAGGCAGAGGAGATTTGGCTTTGTTAAAATCTACGTCCACCAGGGCCGCGTCACACAAGTCGCAGGTCTCGGCCGACACTCGCACCTTGTGAGCGTTCTCAAAGAAATGCACAATCACGTTGCATTTGTTGCAGGCCATCTTCCACTTGGGACCTGATGTTGAGTCCAGCACCAGAACCCCGTTCTCACATTCAACACACTGCCCAATTCCAAGCATGCTAAGAGAATGCTGGCACGTGGGGTGGGTGCACTCATTACAGCCCATTCCTGGGGGAAAAAGAGTAAAACCATACCACAAGGAACCCTTTGTATCACTACCCAGTTTGGAGGAAGTGAGACACAGAAGTCAAAGACAGCTTAGTGTATTATAGGTGCTCTAAACCACTGAGGAATGGAACCACTCTCCCAAAGGCAATTTGCCTTTTCACAGGTTCAGAAAAATCCCTTGCTCTTCTACAATGGCTTTCAGAACTGCCAGGCACAGCCACTGTACAGTACAGGCAGCTGGGCCACATCACTGATTAAAACTAACTATGTTTTCAGTTACATGTATGGCTCCTGACTCACTGCTGTTTTATACTTGCACTACACAAGGTTAATACAAGACCTTTTTAATTAAAAGATGGCAATAAAAAGATGCCAGGAAGCTCCTGATACTTGAAGTAGCACTTTGAAGTTCTGAGCAAATTTTAGGCTTACAGTTACCAGCCTAACTGAAGCTTTTACCCCTTCTCATACTCTTCAACACCTTTTGACACACCATCTACCTCAGTATCAAAACTCTCTCAAGACCTGGTCTTAATCTATAGTCCTATCCATCCCAAGCATACTCCAATTCACAAGGTGTCAGAACCTCAGTGCCTTTCACTGCGTTCTGAGTGTTAGAAAGGTCACCTGCCATGCATGCACAGAGATCAATTTCTTATTTCTTTAATAAAGAAAAAAATCCTACTTGGAAATAAGTTTAATGAATTTTGGTCAGTGAGCTTGATTTTAGGTATCTGTAATCTAATCTGAGCAGCACCTCATGCTAAGCAACACTTGTTAAAAACTACTGGCTACACTGCACCTGATTTATTTCAGGGAAGGTCAAGCCCTGCATGTTGCAGAATTCCTACCTTTTTTCATGTCCCTGAAAGGAGGGTGGTTGTAGCAGTATGGACAGAGTGGGTAGCTCTTCCCTCTGGATCCAGACGACCATAGCACCAGCTCAAAGTCGTCTAGGGGGCAACGCAACTCTTTGTAGAGCTTAATGGTCCCATTCTGTGGGAGACTGTAGGTGTCATCACAGTGAGAGCAGTGCAGACGACTTGGTTTGGCCTGGAAACAGCAAACAAATCTCATGCACAGCTGTAATGTCAACACAGTTCTCATCTTGCAGTAAATCCAACTGGGAATGCTCTCTGGCTTGTTCCCAATGATAAAACTTTTTATTTTGGAAATGCACATTCAAACCCCACTTGAATTCAAATTCACTAATGGAAAAGGGGTTTCTACTGAATGACCCTCAGCAAGTGAAATTTAAGTGCCAAGCATGAGGTGAACTTACCTGAATATACTTCATGAAACGATGGCATTTGCCACAGCGTGAAAGAGGTTTACCTGTAGCAGCTAAGGGTGAAAAGGACACTTCCATCAGCTCATCCATACCTGTGAAAGAGAGAATCACATTTATGTTGGAAGCCTAGTTCTGAAGAAGAAACCTTGCACAAAATCAAGTGAGAATTAACACATTCTATTTACAAAGTTTTCTTCCTTATTTAGGCTATTTACACACACAGTACTCTGCACTGAATGTGGCTAGGTAGCTCAGTTAGTCTAAAGTATTTGAAAAGTCACCATTATACAGTCAAAAAAGAAAACCTGAAGCAGAGTTTTGGAGCCATGATTCATTCCATTTCCTTCTGAAGAGTAACTTAATTTGACTGCAATCCTCCATTCCTGGCCCAACTATTCAATAAGCCTAAAGCTCCAAAAGGAGCCTAATATATAAGGATTTTCTACTAGCACCTTTGCAACAGTTAAGTAATGGTAGTCAACTCCACATGTGAAATGTTTTACCTGCAATAGAATCCACAAAATAGTGAAATTTCCTTTTGAAAATGTCAAGGGTGTGCTCCAGGACCTGATGATAATTTGCTTTACCCAGAGCTATTAAGTTGAGTTGCTTCTCTACGGCACTGCGGATTGTAGGAAGAACCAGTTCTGCATCTAACAGAGACAGCAGCAACAGAGAAACAGCAATGAAAGATCCAAAAATGTGGGTGGGAAACTGTTTATACATAAACTGACATTAAAATGAACAAATAAGTTGTAATTATTACTGTCTTTAGTATTAATGATAATTTACTCCATGCATCACTTCAGACAGAAATGCTCATACAGTGACAACACTCCTTGATACATTGAAGGCAAAAGAAGTAAGAAGGTGGAAAGGGAAGGGCATTTAACTGACCTATTTTGTAATAACCATGAACCAGAACAATGCCAAGGTTTGTAGGCTTCAGCCTCCGACCACTCTCCACTGTGACATAGTTTCGCTGGCAGATGTTGTTAATGTGGACTGGAATACTTGCATCGGTTCCTATCACACAAAAGAAAGCAAAGTATCCAGTCTGAACAAAAAGAATAATTTAATCACTTCTCTGGCTTTAGCTACAGGGCTCCTGCTTCAAATTCAGAACTATTGCCCAACTCCCAGGGCATAATAGTAAAAAGATATCTGAATTTTAAGTGGTAACTTAAGTGATAACTCCTCTTTAGTAACTGCTACGTCCATCTGCAGTTCTGAAGCATGTTTTAACCTTAATCCTTTCATCTCTTGTAAGGAATTATTACTAGGAAGTCACTTATTCTCACAATCACTCACTATAGAAAAACACAATGGAGTAAGACCTGACAGCATCATAGAATTGTTTCAGTTGGAAGAGACCTTCGAGATGGAGTCCAACCTTCAACCCTACACCACCATGGCCATTAAACCACATCCCAAAGTGCCATGTCCACATGTTTCTTGAACATCTCCAATGATGGCTGCTCTACCACCTCCCTGGGCAGTTTGTTCCAGTGCCTGATCACTTGTAGGAATGAAATTGTTCCTAATATCCAACCTGTGTTAACTACAGATGAAAGAGATAGGGCTGAGTTAGTGCTGTCAGCTTAAAATTATAGCCTGCAAATAGCTCAGTAGAGGCCCTGCAGATGCACAAAGAATGTCTTCTACAAATGAAGAATTACTGCATGCAAATGAACACAAAGTGAAGGTTAAACACCAACACTTGCAATGTCAAAGAGAAATCTGGCATTCTAGAGCCTCTTTTAATAGGTAATATTAATTGATATTAAATGAATAAAGAATGTTTGGTTTGGGGTTTTTCTTAGGGACAAATTCATTAAAATGTATCAAAGGAAACAAGTCAGATTGAAATGTGGTACGGTGGTGTTATTAGATATATAAGGCCTATGATTCAATTTGAGTCAGCAAAGCTGAAGCAAGCTGTTAAGAAATCACTCCTATGAATAGGAAGGTGCCTCCTTCCATACAACATCAGCTATTTCTGACAGAGAAGTGACAAGGATGAGTTTTGAAAGAGTAAGAAAGGGAAATGAATGGCTGGGAGAGACAATCAACCATCTGCTAAGAGGAGCTACAGGCATTGTGGTTTGAAGGGAAAAGAGATGATTATTGTAGCTGTTCAGATAAATACTGAAAGGTCAGTACTGCCAAGAGAGTTCAGAGGAGCATTTCAGACTCTTGGTAGATGTATTACAGGATAATGTAAGCTAAGCAAGTTCCTACCAATGCCATGCTTCTCCATCAGAGTGATAAGCTCTGCCTCTGTCAGGTAGTCAGGAGGGCTGGTTTGCTTCTCCAGCAATTTGATTTCACCAACTGGATAAAGATCTCCTTTCTCACAGTGGGGAAGGCTCTCTTCTAATGGGATGCTGTGCCAGGGCATAATTTCTGTGAAGCCTGGAGGTAAAGAAACAAACAAAAATAATGAGTTTACCTTCAAAGCTTTCTAAAGGACAAGCTATACATCTGTAATTTTAATATAGGCTGCATTATATAGATCAAAGCTAAGAGGCTGTCTGCCATACCATGCAGAAAATATCTGAGGCTATACTGTATTGAGGAAATACAGTATCACAGACAGTATCATTACACAGAATATCAGGGGCTGGAAGGGACCTCAAGAGATCACCCAGTCCAACCCTGCTTCTAGGGCAGGATCACCTAGGGCAGATTACACAGGAATGCATCCAGGTGGGCTCTGAATTGTCTCCACAGAAGGAGACTCCACAAGATCTCTGGGCAGCCTTCTACAGTGCTCTGTCACCCTCACAGTGAAAAAGTTTTTCCTTATGTTCTTGTGGAACTTCCTCTGCTCCAGCTTGCCTCCAATGCCCCTTGCCCTGTCACTGGACATCCCTGGAGCACAGCCTGACTCTGTCCTCCTGTTACGGTGTGCTCCAAACCCCACTTCCCCCATCTCCATCAGCGAAGGTTTCAATGGGGAAAGACAAAGGCACGAAATTGCTCTCGCCATCATCTTGCTCCTACTTTCGCTCCTGCTCCTGCTCTGGCTCCTGCCTTTATCTTGCTGGCTCCACTCAGACCTGGCTTCTCCCAGGACCCTGCCTGCCTGACGTCCTGCTCCCTGCCTGTGGTGAAACCTGCGGCTTTCTTGCAGCGCTGCTGCTCATGAGTTTCCCCTCGTAGCAGCCATGTCTATGGACACTTTGATTCTGGTGGGTCCTTTTCCTTTGGATTGTGCTGCATTATCCACAAATTGGATTACAAAACCTGTGGTTCCTGGAGCCTGCCACCGAGGAGACCTAGGGACCATCACCAAATTCCTGCTCTGTCCTTGTGAGTACAACCTGCCGTTCCCATCGGCTTTCCCAAGGTTCCTGGCTTGCCTCTGATTGTAAGTGGGGTGAAGCTAGTTTGTGGCTTAGCCTCTTCCATTTTCAGAATTCTCTAAATTGTACTAAAGTTGCCCAGAAGCATCCTGTTAGAATTTGTGATTGAATAGAACCTGTAAATAATCAAATAAGTTTTATAGCTAATTTTGGGGCAGGGTTGTTGGGAAAAATGAAGATAACTATATCTTTGTAATTTCCCTCCTCGTTAGTTCAGCCCCTATCAAGTCACCTCCTCACACTGCCCTGCACACCTGTTCAACAGGAAGGAGGTCACCTCTCAGGCTCCTCTGCTCCAAGCTGAAGAGCCCCAGCTCCCTCAGCCTGTCCTCACAAGAGAGATTTTCCACCCCCTTCAGCATCTTTGTGGCTCTGTGCTGGACTCTTTCAAGCAGTTTCCTAACGTCCTGCTTGACCTGAGGGGCCCAGAACTGGACACGCTGCATGAGATCTATTTTCTGTGTAACTTGAGTCAGGCTGATGTGTGGAAAAAAAAGCAAACACTTTCCTTAAATGAAAGCACAGTGCCAGAATGGATTGGAACAGTTTCCTAAGGAGGAAACACACATAGCAAGTCATATTAATATAGTGAGGATTACTGGGCCAGCTTACCATAAAAACCCCTGTGGTGGTGCTGCATTCTTTTCACAGAGGCCCAAGAAACAAAAAAATCTGCCTTTATCTAATTTAACCCCCAAAAGGCAACTGCTGTCTGTAAGAAAACTGGTCTTCACATTGGCAAACATGGCAATGAATCTTTGAGACTACCACATGACAAGTAAAACCTTTTCCATTGCAACTGACATATGGAGATCAAGACAAAGATTTGGTCTCTGGTCTTGACAGCTCCAAAAATGGCTTCAAATTTCTACCTGTCCCCAAAGCTTCACTTTTATATCCACTTTATTAAAAGGAGTATTAAAAGGCGGGGGGGGGGGGGGGAGAACAAAACAAAGACTGTAGCTAACTGCTTCCTCTGTGATTAGCCTTACCTGGTGAAGTGACCAGTTTCCCAATGCAGGTGAAACGTTCAGGGCCAATACTGAAGGCAATGGTGGTCTGCAGGTACTTGCAGTCGGCGCTGACCGTGGCGATGAAGTGCCGAGTTATGTACTCGTACAGTCGCCACCCATCTCCACCTGAGGACACACAACACTTGACCCACACAGCTCAACTCCTGCAGCCCTGCCTAAAGCCTGCACTAAGAAGGTACCAGATCTCCACAGGTATCACAGGGGAAAAAAATGGTATCTACAAGACAGTAACATTCAAAAGTCAATCCAGCTTCCCCTTTCAAATGTCCTGCCTGTGGCATCAGAGGGCTGGAGCACCTCTCCTATGGAGACAGGCTGAGAGAGTTGGGGCTATTCAGTCTGGAGAAGAGAAGGCTCCAAGGAGATCTTACTGTGGCCTTCCAGTATCTTAAGGGGGCCTACAAGAAAGCTGGTGTGGGACTTTTTAGGGTGTCAGAGAGTAAACTAAAATGCAGTTGATGTCTGATTTAGAAGAACAAAAAATACAGCAAGATTTCCATACTTGGAAGCTACTGTTCTAGAGCACATTTCTCCTGCCATTTAATTAATTCTATTTTCTCACAAATCTCAGGTATCTTCAAACTAGTTCCAGTACCTCAAGGAACTAATTTCCTCACAGAAGGTTCCTATACCTAATTCGGCTTCTGTTGCAGCTCTCATCGGGGTGATGGGAGGATGGTCTCCTGCATCATGGCCTTTCCTGGGACGATTAATGCCTTCTGCTAGCAATGCTTTAACCTGGGTAAAGGAAGAGAGAGAAAACAGGATGGCATAAGTGGGTAACAGATCTCTCTTGGCAGGTTAAGAAGCTTTTCAGACCTCATCCATAACAATACAACATCTATAAATAAAAGCAATTAATTACAGATACTTGTTTCTGAACACCTCCAGGTCACAATGAACCAAGTAAGGTACATTCTAAAGGACAGACTACAAGACCTCTTAGTACAGGTCTTGTTTCATGTACTCACAGTTTCTGCCCAGTAAGGATTATTGGCTTGCTGTCTCAAACAGCCTTTCAGGTCAAAGTTCTCTGGATAATGGGTGGTTTCAGTCCGAGGGTAGCTAATATAACCCTGCGTGTAAAGCCGCTCTGCTATTTGCATGGCATGCTGAGGGCCCATTCCTAGGATGGGATAGGAGAAAAAAAAGAAATGGTCTGCTCATCACCTCATGATCATTGCTTCTTGCATCTGAAAGCATACCTCAGCAAAGCATTTCATCATAGATTCATAGAATGCTTTAGGTTGGAAGGGACCTTGAAGATCATCTAGTTCCAACCCCCATGCCATAGCCAGGGACACCTTCCACCAGCCCAGCTTGCTCAAGGCCTCATCCATCCTGGCCTTGAACATCTCCAGGGTGGGGACATCCACAGCCTCCCTGGCTAACCTCTTCCAGTGTCTTTCTAAACTTGATCCCACCCCAAAATGATATATTATAGGGAGAGAAAAGCATTAAATTATATTTTAATCCAAAATATTTTGCTTTAACACACGTGAAAAGTGTAACTTTTAGACATACCTAAAGCAGCACTGGCCACCCGTAGCATTTCTACTGTGTTCAGAGCCAGTGGCCTCTGCTTCACCTTCTCTTTTTTACTCACAGATTCTACCTAGAAAAAAAATTTTGCAGTTTGGTACCTGGTGAATGGATTATTTCAATCATGCCTATAAACATGTTGCATACCTACCATTATCTCTTCTTCACAGAATGGCTTAGGTTGGAAAGGACCTCAGAGATATCTGCTCCAACCTCCCCACCAGGGGCAAGGACACCTCTCAGCTGAACTCAGCTGCTCAAGGCCTTATCCAACCTGGCCTTGAGCACCCCCAAGGAGGAGGCATCCACGACCTACCTGGGCAGCCTATTCCAGTGTCTCAACTCCCTTGCACTGAAGAACTTCTTCCTAAGATCCAGTCTAACCCTGCTCTGCCTCAGCTTCAAACCATTCCCCCTTGTCCTGTCTATAGACACCCTTATGAAAAGTCCTTCTGCAGCCTTCCTGTAGGATTCCTTCAGGTATTGGAAGGCAGCTCTAAGGTCCCCTCATAGCTCTCCATTGGATTCTGTCCAGTAAATCCCTGTTTCTCTTGAACTGGGGAGGCCAAGACTGGATCCCAGTATTCCAGTATGCTCTCACCAGATGACCACACTAGCACAGTATGAACTACAACCAAACAAATCTCTTGCCTTTTATTCTCATTTAGGCAAAGCTGAATGAAGCAAAACCCAAGACACAGATATTCTCCCCTCTTCAACAAAAGCCAACAACCCAGCATGCACAAATGAAGCCTCAAATGGCATTTCCCTGATATGAAATATGGCTCTTCTGACACTTGGCAAATACTCTTACCTTTGCCTCTTTTGCCATCTTTGTTATGTTCAGGAACATTTGAGCAATCTCCCGGTCAAAGACTCTCACTCTGTCCCAATCCAAAGTGAGAGAATTTTCCTTTTCAGGGTTCACCTGTTAGACCAAAATAAATAAATAACTAAAGTTCCACCAACTCTGTTACCAGAAGTGTAAGAATGCAAATCTCCCAACAAGAATCCAGAGAGCAAACCCTTGCAATACCTGTACTAGGACACAAGTGCCTCAAACATGCAGATGTGCTTTTTTTTACCAGGGGCTTTGAGATCTGAGGTCAGGGGGATTACTGGAATGATTCCTGCAGTTAACTGAAATATTTTGGGGTTTTTTGCAGAGCTGGGAAAGAAAGGCTGAAATGGGCAGAAATTTCAGGTCTACCATTCTGATGTAGCAAAACCCATCATTTGTTCTAAGTCATGTTTCAAATCTCAGGTTCAAAAATAAATGTGAAGCGACCGATATCAAAGCACAAAACTCTCTGAAAACAGGCCCTGAGTATTTCCTAGCATCAGAAAAGGGATGGCAGTAGACACCAGATTTCATCTGTTGTTTATTTTAAAGTCTAAAAATGGCAACTTTTCACCCTCTATCCCTTATTTGTTTAAAAAATCCTTGTGATCACAAGCAGTAAAACCATGTTGGTTTGCTCTCAGATCTTGGACAGCAGCAAGGCTATGAAACTGCTGTAAGTTGCCAAAGCACTTCAAGGGCTCAATTGCCAATTAACACAATGAGCATTTGATTTGCTTGAAAATTCCAATAGTCAGCAATGCCAATGTTTGTTGGCAGCCTAATTAATTCCTGGATTCAAATTAACAACAGAGTCAGTCCACAGACCCCAGGGAGCAAAACAAAACCATTTTAAGCCCTCTTTTTGGCTGAGTCTAAGTTTAGATGGTTAACACTTAAGAATTCTTACAAGCAGAAGACAATAACCACTTTAATACAAAACTGGCATCCTGGAATCTGCTCTTGAGAGAGTGGTGACACAGAAGGGAGCTGAATGAGAGCACATGGAGTAAACTGGAGGCATTGTGAATCCCTGTCAGCAGCAGCTGCAAATTTATGAATGAAGCAAATGAAAATAGAAATGCATTTCTTGGTAACAATGCCTGCTCCTCCTGTACAAACAACTATTGGCAAACTTACTTTAGCTTGCAGCACCCAGTAAGTCTCAGGCTTAAATGACTGGATTTTGTCGTGCCTTTCAACACAGAATCCAAGGGTTGGGGTCTGGCATGGCCCAAAGGAGATGAGGGAGCTGTCTAAATTCCCATATTTCCCCTGAAAATATTTAGTCTGAAATCTAAGAGAGTAAGAAAAAAAAAAAGAAAAAAACCACAAAGCAGGAGTAAGTACATTCATAGCCTCACTCCAGGGAAAAGCAGAGGTTTTTAACCTATACACACAAACATGAGTAATTTCTAAGACCATTGAGGCACTGGGAAAAAAGCATTCTGAGAAATACCGTCTCTTACAGCTATGTCAGACTTACTTTGCCTCACTGAATCCTGTTTATTCCCAGAGAAATGTGGGAGAACATCGTAAAATAAGATCCTATCACAGCTGCTGATAGTACTTTACCCAGCTCGGTTAGTCATAACACCCATTTTTCACTTCTTTTTATCTGTTTGGTGCTGTGCAGAATCAAGCACTAGAATTCAAGAAGGCTCCAAGGAAACCTTACAGTAGCCTTCCAGTACCTGAACGAGGATACTGGAGAGCTGGGGAGGGACTTTTTACAAGGACATGCATGGGGCAATGGCTTTGAGCTGGAAGAGAGAAGATTTAGACTGGAGATTAGGACGAAATTCTTTGCAGTGAGGGTGGGGAGACACTGGAACAGGTTGCCCAGGGAGGTTGTGGATTTCCCCTCCCTGGAGGCGTTCAAGGCCAGTTTGGATGAAGCCTTGAGCAACCTGGGCTAGTGGGAGGTGTGCCTGGCCAGGGCAGGGTGTTGAAACTGGCTGATGCTTAAGGTCCCTTCCAACACCAACCACTCTATGACATTCTGTGGACAGAGCAGCACTCCTGCCCCTCTCCCAGAGCTGTCTGCAGTCTGTGCTGTCACCTTGTAAACGCACAGCCAATTCTGAGATCCAGCTCCTGGCGGGCATCCACTGACAGGGCTTCGTTGCGGTTGGGCTCTCCCAAGTGATTCATGGCATTGCAGATGTCTGTGTCAGTAATGGAACTGAACTTAGCTCTGTAAATCATCCTCTCTGTGCCACGAGGCTTGTTCATAACAGGAAGAACAGCATCAAGAACCTAATCAGGAGCAGAAAGCATGTTTTAAGAGTATTTGAAAGGTAATTTTTTTCTTCTCTAAAGAAAAAGAACCACTCTCCCCAAAGCATTTGCTGATCTGTCAGTACCTTAAGTTCAGGCAGATGCCATGTCAATATGCTAACTGGTAAGCAAAAGCAGTGTTTGTCCAGCCACTCAGAGATGTAGGAAGTATTAACAAATATGAAGAGGTTATCTCTTAAACAGCAACTGCTGGCAACTTAGTTAAGTGTGAAGACATCACTCAATGCAGCTGCAGCACCTTTTGGGGAATGTTTTGGGGGACACCTTAGAGCTGCCTTCCAATACCTGAAGGGATCCTAGAGGAGGGCTGCAGAGGGACTTTTCATAAGGGTGTCCAGCAATAGGACTAGGGAGAATAGTTTGAAGCTGAGAGAGAGCAGGGTTAGACTGGATCTTGAGAAGAAGTTCTTCAGTACGAGGGTGGTAAAACTCTGGAACAGGTTGCCCAGGGTGGTTGTGGATGGTTCCTCCCTGGGTTGCTCATGGCAAGGTTGGATGAGGCCTTGAGCAGCCAAATATAGTTAAGAGGTGCTCCTGCTCCTGGTGGGAAGGTTGGAGTAGATGATCTCTGAGGTCCCATCCAACCTGAGCCATTCTATGAGTAGGTATCAGTTTCTGTCTGGGTTTATTTCACATATTGCCAATGACATTTAAAGAACTTAATCACTTGATCAAATGTTCTTCCTTAAACAAAAGCCAAAAATAAATTCCTCACGTGGACTTCTAGGAATAGGATGTAAATAAATAAAGAAAGAAAAATCTTGGTGCACCAGTTTTAGTTCTCTATCTTTTCCCATGCAGAATCTGCATTCCTGTGGTAAACCTGCACTCAGAAGTGGCCTCTATGCTCCAAAGAGCCTAACTGCTTAATGACACAAGAGAATAGAGATCAAGTTTTATAAGCACAGCGTAATAACTACTCCAGCTGTGAAATACACACCGCCAATTCTCAACAACACTGGAATGTTCCAACATTCAAGAGGAGTTATTGTTCACCTCAGAAGAGCAACAGCTATGAAACCGGTTTATACTCTTGAACTGACAGGTTAAAGAGTTCAAGAGCACATGGATTTTTCCATGCCTTTAAACACTTCAAATTAGTTTGAGTTTTACTGCATACCCACAAGACAATATGCAGACTGTTCTGCATGTCACAGTACAAGTATTATGGTATTGTAAGGGTTTTTTTTAAATGGAATCTTACTTCAAAACAGATGTTTTCACCTTCCTTATCACAATCCAACCACAGGACAATACAATCACAGCCTCTTCCCTCCACCTGTGAGAAAAATCACCACAGTTAGAATAGAATAAATAGAATAGGATAGAATTAACCAGGTTGGAAGAGACCTTTGAGATCAAGTCCAACCTATCACCCAACACCACCTAATCAACTAAACCATGGCACCAAGCACCCCATCCAGTCTCTTCCTAAACACCTCCAGTGATGGTGACTCCACCACCTCCCCAGGCAGCCCATTCCAATGGCCAATCACCCCTTGTATGAAGAACTTCTTCCTAACACCTAGCCTAAACCTCCCCTGCTGCAGCTTGAGGCTGCGTCCTCTTGTTCTGGTGCTGGTTGCCTGGGAGAAGAGACCAGCCCCCACCTGGTTCTTCAGCAACTCAGAAAAAGTCCTACCTCCTCACTAACTTTCTGCTTCTCTTTTAAATATTAACTTATTTAATGCAAAACCAATTGGAAAAGAGCAGAATTGACAAGAAGTCTGCAGTGGTTGAAGAGAGTAGCTTCATGGGACATGAAGTTTGCTTACAAGAAGCTTGTTTTGCAGGACCTGAAAATAAATCAGCATAGCTCTATCACAGTGAAAGTCTCCTGAAACTTCCAGAGTCTGTGTGTGCAGCCTTGGGCAGTCACTTCCCCTTTCTGATGGACAAGAAGCCAGACATGAACCAGCAATGGGCACTTGCAGCCCAGAAGGCCAATGGCATCCTGAGCTGCATCAAAAGCAGTGTGAACAGCACATGGAGAGAGGGGATTCTGCCTCTCTGCTCTGGTGAGACCTCACCTGCAGTAATGTGACCAGCTCTGGAGCCCTCAACACAGGAAGTACATGGACCTGATGGAGTCCAGAGGAGGGACATAAAAATTATCAAGGGGCTGGAACACCTCTGCTATGAGGACAGGCTGAGGGAGCTGGGGGTGTTCAGACTGAAGGCTCTGGGGAGACCTTAAAGCAGCCTTCCAGGACCTGAGGGGGGCTACAACAAGGCTGCAAAGGAATGGTTTGCAAAGGCCTGCAGTGACAGGATGAGGTGGAAATGGTTTGAAATTAAAGAGCAGATTTAGATTCATAGTATCATTCAGGGTTGGAAGGGACCACAAGGATCATCTAGTTCCAACCCCCCTGCCATGGGCAGGGACACCCCACACTAGATCAGCCTGGACAGAGCCTCGTCCAGCCTGGTCTTAAACACCTCCAGGGACAGGGCCTCGACCACCTCCCTGGACAACCCATTCCAGGGTTTCACCACTCTCATGGGGAAGAACCTCCTCCTCACATCTAGCCTGAATCTCCCCACCTCCAGCTTCATTCCATTCCCCCTAGTCCTATCACTACCTGAGATCTTGAGAAGTCCTTCCCCAGCCTTCCTGTTGGCCCCCTTCAGATACTGGAAGGCCACAATGAGGTCACCTGGGAGCCTTCTCTTCTGCAAACTGAACAGCCCCAACTCCTTCAGTCTGTCCCCACAGAAGAGGTGCTCCAGCCCTCTGCTCATCCTCATGGCCCTTCTCTGGACACCTTCCAGCACCTCCACATCCCTCTTGTAATAGGGGCTCCAGAACTGGAGGCAGTACTCCAGGTGGGGTCTCACCAGGGCTGAGTAGAGGGGGAGGATCACCTCCCTTGACCTGCTGGCCACACTTCTCCTGATGCAACCCAGGATCTGATTGGCTTTGCGGGCTGCAAGTGCACACTGAGAGCTCATGTTAAGCTTTTTGTCCAGCAGCACCCCCAAGTCTCTCTCCTCAGGGCTGCTTTCCA
The DNA here is from genome assembly GCF_026170545.1 of Melanerpes formicivorus. Lineage (NCBI taxonomy): Eukaryota > Metazoa > Chordata > Aves > Piciformes > Picidae > Melanerpes > Melanerpes formicivorus. The sequence goes on along the minus strand of NW_027142388.1, from coordinate 2,147,357 downwards.
GCCAGTCACTGCCCAGCCTGTATTTGTGCCTGGGATTGCCTTGACCCAAATGCAGGACCCTGCACTTGCTCTTATTGGATTGGATACTAGGATTGGATTGGATACTAGGAACAAGCACTTTAGCATGAGGGTGGTGGAACACTGGCACAGGTTGCCCAGGGAAGTAGTTGAGGCTCCATCCCTGAAGATATTCAAGGTCAGGCTGAACAAGGCTCTGAGCAACCTGATCTAGTGGGGGATGTCCCTACTGACTGCAGAGGGCTTGGACTAGATGACCTTTGGAGGTCCCTTCCATACCAAACCATTTTATGATTCTGTGAATTCACATTTTTGAACGCAAGGCTAATTTCTAACACAATGCTACACTGCTCTTTCAGATTCATTAATAACACTTATTGCTTTGCAGAACCACAGAAAAATTGCATTTAATTTTCTTTTTGGAAAAAAAAACCCAACAAACAGGTGTGGCTGCTTACTCCAGCAGAGGAAGATTAGGAACAATGAATGCTTGAATATGCTCCAGATGAAACAGAAGAAAAAGAATGCCAAGGGGAAAAAAAAAGAAAACTATGCATCTCAAGTAAACCTTGTAAGAAAGAATACCTGCAAGAATTTCACCATGGTCAGTTTGGGATTAGCTTCTTTCTTTTCTGTGGGAGCTTTGCTAAAGAGTTCTGCTGGATCCACTTTGTCCCAGCTGTTGTATTTTCCTGAAAGGCAGAAATATGTTCAGTCGAGCTCTAAATGTACACTAAACATCCCTCCCCCCCCCCCCCCCAAACTAACAAACAAACAACAAACCAAGAGCAAACAACATCACTTTGGTTTCTAGACTGGTCTCAAACCTCATCTTGCTTTACCCCTAACATTATGTGAATTACAGCTATAATTCTGAACCAGGAGGGAAAGAAATATTACGCAGACATCTCTCAGAAATTCTAACCTGAACTAATAAAAGACCTGCTGGTTGTACAAGTAACTCATCAGATGAAGGAGAGGAAGCTATTTTTGCCTTGGTTTCAGTGCACACAATGTGAACATTGCACTGTTTTACTGATCATTGGTTACATTGTAATGTCTGAGCTGTTTTATGCCATTCCTTCCCCTTCCTCTGAAGCAGTATTAGAAATACTGCTTACCAGTTAAACTGTGCCCCTTCTAAGCACTGTGTAAATAAGTCAAAAGTTTAGGCCTCAGAAAACTTGTGAGGTCACTGTCATTAGAGAAAATACAGCAGCCACACAGATAGTCCCACATTTCAGAACAAGTTAGTGACAGGTGTCCCTGTGCACTACCCTCACCACATCCCTGTTTTGCAGTTTAAAGAACATCCCTTTGGAGTCTGCATTCCTTAATTACTTTCCATGCAAAGCACCAAAGCACTTTTACAAGCTCACAAACTGAGCTTCACCTCCCCTCATTTTCCAGGGATGTAATTCAGGCATGAAAACATAAATGGCACATATCCAAGGTCATGCCAGAAGTCAGCTAGAGAGCTAGAAAGAGGAATGAAGAACTAATGACCAGAAAGATCTGTTCATCCTCCTTCCTCCCTCATTCTAACATTCCTCCTGAATTATTCCTGCAAGAATTTTACTATTACAAGTCCTTCACAGTTTTACAACCCAGAGAAGTTAAAGCATTTGACAAATACCTATGAAATCCAAAGTCATGACGTGACCACACACAGAGGTCATCTTGAAGTGGGCACTCTGCCCTATGAAGGACCCAGTGTACTCATGCACAGAGCAGGCACCGTTCAGCCCCTTGCGAGAGGACATGTTTCCTGTGGAAATAGGGTCACAGAGATCAGCAGGGGAAAGAAACTGATGGAATCAGTTATTTCGTGTGAAATGACAGCGCTCTTTCTCTTAGGTCGGACAGCATGGAGCTTCCTGAGCACCAAATTCTACTCACTGAACAAGTTTTGTTTCAATTACTTATCACAGAACCACAGAATGGGTTGGATTCGAAGAGACCTCTAAAGGTCATCCAGTCCAAATCCCTCTGCAGTTAGCAGGGGTGTCATATCCTCAACTACATCAAGTTGCCCAGAGCTCTGTCAAGCCTCAGCTTGAGTATCTCCAAGGATGGGGCCTCAACCACCTTCCAGGGCAACCCGTTCCAGTGTTCCACCAACCTCATGGTAAAGAACTTCTTCCTAATATCCAATCTAAATCTAATCTTCCCTAGCTGGAAATCATTGCCCCTCGTCCTATCACTACAGGCCTTTGTAAACACTTTTGACCATTTTCAATTGAACCTATCCATTATCTCCTCCATCCTTTCCCTCCCACCAAGAACCCTATATGAAATCACAACCTGTTTTGTAGACCAGTACAGTTGGAATCAACTCATTCTATTTCCTATGTGACATAAAATATTTACTATAGCTTCAACAATCTCAGAACAGCAACTTGCTACAGGATTGACACTTTCCAGAAACCATATACACTAAGAGACACTACAGCTACATAAACCAGCAAAACCCGATTCCTTCATTCTTGAATGGCACTGGCACATAAAAATAAACAGAATGTGAAAGGCCACTCAGTTCTTCCATGAACTGCAACCTGTCCTAAGCCAGTTTTGCCTGCTGGAGCTGCATCGGGACAATTAAGTAACTCAGCAGGGTGCTTTCTCAGCCTCACTTCATCTACAGCAGTATCTGGTAACCTTGGCAGCAGACAGTTTGCATTTCGGCTCTGCAAAAGCCAGAACAAGCAGGACTGAACCGAGACGCTTTCTTTCCTACCCCTTGAAAGGATCTTGGCAATGGACTGCGCCAGAGAAGGCTTCTCCGCGACCATCAGAACGGTCTTCATCTTCAGCTGGTGAGACAGGAGGTGCCCCAGGAGTAACGGTACGGTCTGGGATTACTGCAGACGGCGGCGCGCAGCTCAGCAGCGAAAACCAGTTTTCAGCCTGGAGAACGTAAAACAGGGTCGCTGCGAAACCACCTCCAGGACAACACAGCTATGAAAACCAGACAGACGGAGGTTTTGCAGCGCCCTCCCCTCGGGGTTCCGCAGCCCCCGGTGCCTGAGCTCGCCCCGTCGCACCAGACCTTCGCCGAGACTCCCGCCGGGGCAGAGGGGCGGCCGGCAGCCACACGGCGGGGAACCGCTTCACGCCCGGGGGCTTGCGGGCAAACAGGGGCAAGAGAGAGGCCGAGAGAAGCCGAGAAGCCTCCTCGCCCCGCTCCGTCCCGTCCCGCCACTCCCAGCGGGATGGCGGCAGCCGCCCGGTGCGCTGCGGGAAAGCGAGGAGCCGCCGCGGTACAGCCCAGCCCCTCCGCAGCTCAGCAGGCGGCCATGGCCCCGCTCTGCACTGCCGGGTCAGGCAGCCGGAAGCGAGGCCTCGCTGCTTCCCTCGGGGAGTGCGCCAGCGCCCCCTAGCGGCATGGGGGAACGGCGAGGGCTCGGTGACAGTGGCTCAGATGCGTCTCATTCATTCCAGGGACCGGAACAACGGCGGCGCTGGCGGCGGGAACTGATGTGGGGTCCGTAATCCACACCGGAGCGTCAGAACAGCGTCCTGTCACCCCCTAGCCCCAAAGCCTGTGTGCAGCGTCCTGTGCAGCAGGCCTGGACGGCGCTCGGCGCCTCACGGTACAGGGCAGCTCAGCACTGGCCGCACTGGCTTCAGGCGAGCATCACCAAGGGGCAGGATCAAAGCTCTCCCAGAAAATCCATCCACAGACGTTGTATTTGCTTTATTCAGGCAGATGAAATGAAACCACTGCCCCTGTGCACTGCCTGTAATCCGGCTCCTAGTTTCCATAGGCTTAAAGCACTGTAAATTCTCCCTGCCACTAGCAGCCGCCCCTCTGCATTAACAGTGTCCCCTCCACACTCTCCATGCTAAGAGTCTCCTCCACAGCAGCCAGCCCCTTCCATGCACAGGAATTTGTCCTAAGAGTGTGAGGAGCAGCCAATACCCTTGCACCCAGAGAAGATGATGCAAATAATATTGATGTTTTGAATTATCTTGAATGTGTATCACAGCATCTTGGAAAACACCTTTTGCATGTTAAATTTTAGTTGAATGTTGATTTCCCACTTGAAAAATAAGGGGAAAGACATAGGAAGGGAAGGCCTGGGCAGAAGCCCACCTTCCCTCACTCCACATTTCCCCAGGGAGGAGGTGAGGGGTGCCCCAGTCAGGTCCTGCCCAGGGTTAGAGCTCCATTCCAGCAGAGGCTCTTTGCCCTGGGTTCCACTCCTGAGGACCCAGACCCTGCTTGGTAGGTTTTGTGGCTTGGGGCAATTTTTGACCTCTCCTGCAGCCTTCTGCTCTTCCACATGTCCAAAAATGTTTTTATGAAGGACAGTGCTAGAGAGGGAAGCTCTTTCTGGAGGAGCTCATCTCCCTGGTTTTACCCCTGTGGTGTGCATCGATTATTGCCAATGCTTATAGCACTTCTCTTTCAGATGTTCCATGCCACACAAACCAGAGAGAAGATGAGGAAGCAGCTGGGATTGGGATATACATCAACCTCACACTGTCTGGAATAAAAAGGAACTAATTCACCTTCACTTAGATTAGCAGACAATTAACAGATATAAGAATTACCAGTGGGGAAAAAAAAATCAAAACAAACCCTGGGCTTTTAATTCTTTGGCAACACTGAAGTTAGAACTTGTTAAAACAAATGTGTTCTGCTGTTTCGATGCCTGGGTCCCTTTGACATCTGGGGAACATCTGGAACAATCAGGATGCAAGTTAAAACCCAGTCTTCAGATATGTTGGATACATATTTTTCAATTTCCTCTAGTAAAAGCCCTCTAACAAACCCCAACCTTTTCATTTTGAATGTGCAATGTAACATGCAAATCCAGACTGGTACTTGGTGCAGCCGGGTCTCGGTGATACCTGTTTGGTTATTCCAGTGGATGGTTACTTAAGTAGTCAAAGCTCTCACACTGACTGAGATGCCCATGTCCCACTTCTCCATTAAGGAGACGCTGAATAAACTGAGGGATTTTGGACACTGTGCCATGCTGTTGGTACAGACATGTCGCAGTTCATTGGGTGACGCAAAAATTTTCCCAGCCTGACAGTTCCGTGCTCACCCTGCAGCCCAAGCATGCCGACCCTCCTTGTCCTAACCCACACGAGGTCATGACAGTCGCCTTGGCAAGCCCTTTGCAGTCTCACCCTGCTGCATGGAGCTGCATCAGTCCCACAGCTGCCGAGAAGCAGCACCTCGTAGCCGGGCTGGAGACAGACTCCAAAACCCTACAAGGCACTTCGGCCGGGCTGCGGCCGCTAGAGAGCACTGTCGCCGCGGGACCGGCCAGCGGAGCCGCCTCCGGACTGGCCAATGGAGCCGCCGCCGGACCCGCCGACCGATGCGCGGGGCGCTCCGGGAGTTCGCGGCCGTGCTTCGCAGAAACAAGGGGGTTACTCGTTTCCATCACTTTTATTCAGCGTGCCACTGGCTGTGGCTCAGGACGCTCTAACTCTCTTCGCTCCAGGCTGCATCGTATTTCCATGGGGATCGACTCCCGCCCGCTGCGGCAGCCCGGGATTGCCCAGGATGGCCCGGGGGAGCCGGGCTCCCACCCCGACCTCCTCCCACAGGGCTTTTCCCCTCTGCGTGTTGCTGCTGCCCTTTCCTTAGAAGCATTTTTCACTATACTGAGGAGTCCAAAAGCTGTCTTGTCTGACCCCACTAGCCCTGCAGCGAGTGCCTGGGTCTGGGAAGCTCTTCATTCCCACTCCCGGGAGTGAACCTTCATTCCAGGCTCCCGGGAAAAGAGGCAATGTTTACCAAGACACCAGTTACCTACAGCACTGGGGCAGGCAGGCTTCGTGCTGGACTACTGTCACTCCTGTCCTTTAGTCTTTTTCAGCTCTGGTTAGTTTCTTCACTTTTCTTCTGATGAGCTGAAGGCCATAAACACAGCTCTCAGACTGTATGAATAATAATAAAACCCCAAAGCAAGTAGCCTCTCCTGTGGTCTTCCCACAGAAAACCCAGTTTTATTTCTAGGTTTAAACCATTAGCTAGATTTCAGGTTACATTGTCTTGTTAAGCACATCAAATTGAGAAAGCTGCAGCTCTGGGTAAAGCACTTTGCACACTGAGTACACTTTGACCTCACTTGGTCCTACTACCTGCAGAGTCCCAAGTTTTTCAACACCATTTACCCTTCCACTGATTCCAGTGGATGGTTATTGAAGTGGCTAAAGTGCTCACCCCAAGCAAGATGTCCATGTCTCACTTCTCTGTCAGAAGAGCACTGACTCACTAATTCACTTTGGGACCTTGGTGCTTCCTCTCACCTCCAGGACCTGGGTAGCAACTTCCCACCTCAGGGCTGTTTCACAGAGCTGTATGTGTGAAGCCCGTTTTAAGAGCAAGATAGAAAAAAAAGGTACAGAAATATGAACTATGGTAGGGAGTATATCATTCCTGTTTCAATTCCCTGGGCTCATTCTTGACCTTAGAGTAACTTTTTCCTGTTTGTTTCCAAACACACTCAAAAAGATTGCCATGAAATTAATAAGTATTGACAGGAGGGTCAGGCAGGCAGAAACACATCTGGAGGGATGCCACAGACGTTAGAAATGATGAAAATGCAGGTCAAACTATTAAAATAGGGCTTGGGTTTCTTTCCTTTTTAAAAACTAAATAGAAACTATGAGGTCACAAAAAAAAGTGCCTGAAATCTTGACTACAAGTCTGGGCTCCAGATACTTCAGTGCTGGAAAGAAAGAGAGCCTATCACGCACAAAGCAACAACAGTACTTGAAGTGTTTTGTGCTGGATTAAAAGTTGTGCTTGTGCCTCTTATAAGAGTTTTCATTTTAAATAATCTTTGGATAATAGGAAAGAGGAGGGTGGGTGCTGATTAAACAGGATATTGTTCATTGCTGAGACACACATGCACACACACCACACGACATCATTGCATCTTGACTCTTTTCCCCCTTAGGTAGTAGCTTTTTGTTCAAAGGGAAATGCAAAAGCTCACAAATGCTCTGTTAGCAAACATACAGCTTCAGCCCCCTATATATCCAACCTACATCTGCCTGTCAGTGCAGTCCTGCTTAGAAACAAAGGCTCACCTACTAACATGAGGGAGGTCAAAACAGCAGAATAAAGATAATATAGAGTTAAAGCACCCATTTACTATACGCACATTTCTCCTCACTTTAAGGCTGCTTTAAATTGAAGAAAAGAGTGATCTGTGTGAATGAGAGCAGATCCACAAGGCTGAAGCAAGAGGAACTAAACACATGCTTTTGTTCAGCTGGAGTTTGTACCAAGCACCATATGATCCAGCCCAGCTTTGGTACTGGCAGTAATCTATAATCCAGGGAGGACTAGACAGTCCCTCTCCAAATGCAGTCCGCAGCAATTTTAAACAAACCCAACCAAACAAAAAAGGCAGAAAGAAACCCAAAGGCAAGATGATGGTGACCATGTGAAACTCATGCCTCCATATGTGTGTAACTGTGCTGCAGATCTATGAGTAATGGCTGAAGGAGGCACAGACCTCATCTGCTTTCAGGCGGTTGCCTTCAAATTCACAGCAGTTTAGCTGTGGCCACACAAGGTCCCAACCTCCACAAAAGTATCTGAGGCCTGGGTAGTGCAACCCACATGAGAGCCTATCTGAGCAGAAAGATCTGCATAAGCTGCTGTCTCACCAGTTTGGTGTATGTATGCCCTGAGATCATCTACCATCAGCAGACTCAGCACACTCCACTGTCTTCAGAGCGTTTATCTTTCCAGTGCTCCCAGGAGAGATAAGGTTGTCCTCATGTCACACATCAGGGGAACCTTTGGCACAGGGGCATTGATGTACAAGTTTCCCAAGAGCTGAGCTAGCTCTCCAGCTTCTGCACAGGGTTTCCCAGCTGTGGTTGAGCTTCATCTGAGAAAACTGGCTTTGCTGTGCTCCACACTGAGGATCTTCTGATTTCGTACCTTGAAGATCAGCTACTGCTGCTCACACTCCTGACAACGGCTCAGGCAGGGCTGGCACACTAAGAAACCTCTCAGAACCTGGTTCACAATTACAGTGGTTTTAAAATTATACCTACATGGGAGGTTCATGCAGCCACCTAGCTTAATCCCAAAGCATTGCCTGTGAGCTGTGTGGTTGCTGCTCCACTGATTGTGGCCCTGGCCTTTGAGCTGTGAGTCAATTTTGCATTGTACGTTTTGAGCTAATGCCCCCGCTTGTGCTGAAGTCCAAATTTGCCTTCCGTCTCTACTGTTTGGAAGTTGCTTTGGGTCTGGATCCATGCCATAGGTCCCTTGCCACCAGCTCCAGGCACATGCAGAGTCCAGGGAGAAGAGCCCTCAGCAGACCCAATTGCTTGTTGTAACAGCTTTTACCTCTCTCCTGCAGGAGACCAGCCTTTCCCGCTCTTTACAATTACTATTAAAAGCAAACCCAGTCGAGTAGAAATGTGATAGAAGGGGGAAAGTCTGATATCTTGTTTTAGCTACTGACTCTCCTGCTTTGCTGCTTGGAGCTTCAGACACAGCCTTGGCTTCAAAATCTTTACCAGATGCAGCCTACAGAGCTGAGCATCTTCTACCTGAACTGTTGGTTCTGATATACACCGATAAGGAGACCTCAGGTATCAGTGCCTTTTGTGAAGCTCACAGTAATGCCTGTTCAGCCACCTCACCTGCCTGCATGCTCTCTGCATGCTTTTGTCTGGTCTCAAGGCAGCTCCACTGTTCCTGCGTCTTTTCTCCCTGCAGTGTAACACTTCTAAACAACTGCAGCACAATAAAGCATCCAAATGGGGACATTTCTTCTGCATAAACTGTTGAGGTTTTGACCAACAGAATTTCTGCCTTGTGCCTTTCTGCCTTCTGCCTTGTTGCAGAAGTGTTGACACCTTTGTGAGACACGTTTCCTTGACTATTCTACTGCAAGAATGAAAACCTCTTTACCTGGCTATCCTTCTGCAGCTCTGGCTACCTACTCTCTACCTGTACAAGCTCCATTCAAACTACCTTCAATGACTTTGTTAGCCCATAAATAACATCAATCAGCAATTGTTTTTGAGGTAGGCAAGTAACTTGACAGATTCTTTCAGAGGACAATTAGGTTCCTAATTATCTGTGACCTCGTGTGTTTCAGAATCATTACAGCCATTACAGGACATCACTTGTCTTTACTTTGACTGTTCCTGCTTCTTTTGCATTCTCCAACATTTTTCCTATTGATTTTCAAAGAAACTGATGGGCTCAGACTGCGTCCCTCAGCGGTCATGAATCTTCAGCAGCCCTAGCAGCTCATAATCAGAGCAGGGAATGACAAGCCCTATATTGCAGGACGCCTTAAATTCTGAGCCCCGCACTGCTGCTTGGGAGACTGAGGAGGAAGCAAAGTTCATCGGGATGGATTTGCCACTTAAGATAATTGCCTGAAAAATGGGTTACCACCCAAGGGAGCTGCAGGGACAATTCAGCCTTTCCTGGGACCCTCCTGACTGTGCTTACAGTCCTGCAAAGGCGACAGTCAAGGAACACAGCCAAGATTTTCTCGTCTTTCCCAATTGCTAGCTACAGACACTTGGCGGGAGTATAGCTGTAGCTCTTGCAACAAACCTGAGCTGAGCAGAGAGCTTCGGGCAGTCAGGCGGAGGCATTCTGCAGTCACGTTTGCAATTTGATAGCTCTAGAGGTATTTTAATGCACATCCTGCTGCCATCGTCGCATCACCTGAAGCTGAGGGAAGAGAGTTTGGATGAGCCAGCGGCAAGATGACATTTTACACATATTAGAACTATAAGCTCAGGCTGAAATCAAAGAACAGCCAGCTGTCAAGAACATTTCCATGAGAGGTGCCTGAGGTCATTTTTTCCATAGTTTTCTGAATAACTCAACATCTTTGCAGAGCTGCCTGGAAAATATTGTGTCCAAGACAATCCTTCTCTTTCCATCTTTGAGCCCCCATGGGTGGAGTGAGGGAAGGGGTTAACTGGGCGAGAGGAGCATGAATTCTGGAGACATTTTAAGATACCTGGGGTACCTTGGCTCCACAATGTTGACCTCTGACACTCGAAGTTTATCAGCACGTTCACTAATCAGGGGTGTTTAATGGAACAGCCACACGGATTCCTGGCATTCTTGAAACGTTATGACCCTGTCAGTTGTATGAAGACTAAAAGTCTCTTGCTTTTGAACTCACCCGAGTTTGCACTGTCTTAGAAGCCTTTGATAAGTACTTGCTGGATTTCTTACCTAGCTTCTCTAATCTGCCCAAGGTCATAATTCCAGGGTGGGGGGAGGTAGGGGGGGGTGGGTGGTAAGTTTTATTTTGTGGGCATTCCTCACTTAAATGGATCAAATCAATATTTTCTCAAGTTCTAGAGTGGAGAAAAGCATTGAGTGCCACATTTAGGAGAGCCAGCAGATAAAAGATTTATTTTCGTTGTTACACGTGGGGGAGCTTTTGTTCACCATCAGTCTCTGAAGACAAGTAAAAAACAAATGTGAAATGTATTTCCACCGAGAAAACCCTACCATTACTTGAACACAGCTCACACAAGGTTTCACCAACAGCTCACACCAGAGTGTTTAAGCACAAAGTCCTGGATTCAGTTACGCTCAGAGATCCAAGCCTGGCCACAGGGATATGTGATCCAAAGCTGGACCAGAATTTAAATGGAGATGGATTCAGATGGGGTGAATTCCCCAGTCATTTTTAGAAATCAAAGTGACCCAAGAAAATCTTAGAAATTAAAGAAGTACTTAACTGACACTTTGAACACTTAATAATAATAATAATAACAGCAGCAACAACAACAATAATAACAGCTTCATGTCCAGGATACAAACACCATACATCAATGTCCAAGTATAGCAGCTTAAATTTGGACCAAGCAAGATTTCTACTGAATTTCTTGTCACTAAGCTCCACCATACAGAGCAAACCTTGCTGGCATCAATGTAAGAAAGCCTTGTAGTCAGGGTATTTACAACAGGCAAAGAAAAGAGGCTGGAAATATCAAGAGTTAACAGGTGACTTGCTATGGATGCCTGTCTCTGCTCCCAGGCTTTTAAAAGCAAACAGTTCACATAATTTATGAATGGTTTCATAGGAAGGCTCACATTTATCCCAGGAGGCCATGCCTTGGCATAGCAGACCTCCCAGGAGACTTTTCAGGTGTCTCTTGCTTTAGCAACCTTATTTTATTACTCCTCGTTCCACTGTTCTGCCGTTTCACATTGTATCTATTGATACTTTTAAACTCATCCCCTATTGGCAGCTTATCATTAGATGTCATTGTTCAGCTGAGCTGCACACCCTTGTTTTGAGACCGACAACAGCAAGAGCCTGACCCTTCTCAAGGCAGGGGAAAAGCATATCAGAAGAGCGGAGGAAGCCAGATGCTGCACACCGTGGGAGCTGAGATGCTACTGTCAAGTAGAGCATTGAGTAAAAGCATCTCACTTGCAGGCTAACATAATGGTCACCCATTGCTGCACACACACCATCCTCTACCTCTTAGCTTTTACCTGATATGGGGAGGAACTGCAGAATGAGCAGTGAACAAGATTGCTTCCACTGCATTCAACCTCACCAGCACCCAGGCAGATGCCAGCTCACATATGGTGCACAGTCACCTTCCATTTCCTCTTGAGCCTCCTTCTGTGGGCTCAAAACCCAGGACAAATTTTGTAGCAATCCTTGGGACATCTTCCTTTCCTCATTACCTCTCCTGACCTCGCAGGATGGGAGTGATTTTTATTTCTAGGTCAGATCTTAACTTTTTTTTTTCGTTACTGCAGAATCACTCCCTGCTATTTCCTCTCAGCTCTTTTGCAGGTTTGCCTTTCAGCTGCTGGTAGAGCAGTTGTCTGCCATTCTCTCCTGCCCTCTTGAGCCTAGGGCAGAACCATTTGTACTGAACAGGAAGTCACTTTTCTTCTTCACCCCATCTATCATATCCCCACATTCAACTGAGGTAATACAATGAGATATTTAAAACCACAGAAACTCTCAAAACCTGATTTGTTTGTTTGTTTGTTTGTTATCTAATGGCAGAGCAGAAAGCAGATGGAGAAGCACTGATGCAAAACTCACTTTACCAGTGAGACTCACTCTTCTGTCTCCAGCCTCATGTTCCTCTGGTCAGTGAAGCTGTGGAGCAGGTCCAACTGCTCTATCCTCAGTCCAGCAACTGCTTCACCCAGCATACAGCACCAAGGAGGGGGATTAGGCATGTCACCTAACAGTGTCCTGGCCTCAGAGGCTAAGGGACCCAGTGACTTTCACTCCACAGAGTTCTGGTGTTGGGCACATCTCTGCTGCCTGACCCTTCATCCTGCTTTGAACTGTATTACCATGAACACAACATTCACAGTTGCCTTTTCAAAGTGACTTAGTCCTGTGCTGGCCTCCAGCCATCCCAGGACTTGCTCCACACCCTATGTGCAAAGCCCTGGGCAAAGCTCCTCCTTGCAGCCCAAATTTTCCCTCGGGTAAGTGGCAGTTTGACAGACCATTGCTGATGAAAGCCTGGCACACACCACATAAAGCTCTGAGTAGAGCAAAATATGATTACCAATTTAACAGGCACAAAACCCCCCAAGTTTAAAAGATTAACACCACATAGGAAATTGCAGAGCAATGGCAACCAGAAGAGGAAAGCAGGAGAGCACCACGAAGGCCTTGAAAGGCTGCAGTGTCTGGGCAGAGATAAGGCAGAGGCAGGAAAACTCTCCTCCTCCGCTCAGCCAGGCTCCCAGCCTGCAGTTAGTCACTCATCCTGGATGACAACAAATACATTAATTTAATCAACTAGCTAGAAGCAAAGCTTCAGAAAGAAGTATCAAATAAATCATGGACATCCCATGTATAAGAGCAAGCAGTATGACGTGAAACCTCGGCACAGGCCAGCTGTGACCTGCGTTAACCTGCCCAGCGTCTGGCACTTGAGAAATGCCAGAGAGGTTTTAGAGAGGGTTGCTAACTTGTACAATAACTGCTGCTTCTCTCTACCCCACTCAAGGAAGAAGGAGCTGGAAAGACAATCCCAACTGCTTTTTTCTCCTTTTCTTCTTTCCTTGTGTTTGTGGATTCTGATCCACAAGACAGAGCAGAGCCAGGCTGTGGGCATATCATAGTATCATAGTATCAGTCAGGGTTGGAAGGGACCACAAGGATCATCTAGTTCCAACCCCCCTGCCATTGGCAGGGACACCCCACATTAGATCAGGCTGGACAGAGCCTCATCCAGCCTGGTCTTAAACACCTCCAGGGATGGGGCCTCAACCACCTCCCTGGACAACCCATTCCAGGGCTTCACCACTCTCATGGTGAAGAACCTCCTCCTCATGTCCAGCCTGAATCTCCCCACCTCCAGCTTCATTCCATTTCCCCTAGTCCTATCACTACCTGATATCCTGAGAAGTCCTTCCCCAGCCTTCTGGTAGGCCCCCTTCAGATACTGGAAGGCCACAATGAGGTCACCTTAGATCCTTCTCTTCTCCAGACTGAACAGCCCCAACTCCTTCAGGCTGTCCTCGTAGGAGAGGTGCTCCAGCCCTCTGCTCATCCTCTTGGCCCTTCTCTGGACACCTTCCAGCACCTCCACATCCCTCTTGTAATAGGGGCTCCAGAACTGGAGGCAGTACTCCAGGTGTGGTCTCAGCAGAGCTGAGTAGAGGGGGAGAATCACCTCCCTTGCCCTGCTGGCCACACTTCTCTTGATGCAGCCCAGGATCTGATTGGCTTTGCAGGCTTCAAGTGCACACTGAGCACTCCTGTTGAGCTTCTTGTCCAGCAGCACCCCCAAGTCTCTCTCCTCAGGGCTGCTTTCCAGCCAGTCACTGCCCAGCCTGTATTTGTGCCTGGGATTGCCTCGCCGCAGATGCAGGACCCTGCACTTGGTCTTGTTGAACCTCATGAGGTTGGCTTGTGCCCACCTCTCCAGCCTGTCCAGGTCCCTCTGGATGGCCTCCCTTCCCTCCAGCATGTCTGCTGCACCACACAGCTTGGTGTCATCAGCAAACTTGCTGAGGGTGCACTCAATGCCACTGTCCATGGCACCCACAAAGATGCTGAACAAGACTGATCCCTGAGGGACTCCGCTTGTCCCTGGCCTCCACTGGGACATGGAGCCATTGACAGCCACTCTTTGGGTGCGGCCACCAAGCCAGTTCCTTATCCATCTAGTGGTCACCCATCACACCCATGTGTCACCAGTCTGGAGACCAGGCTGTGGTGTGGGACAGTGTCGAAGGCTTTGCTCAGGTCCAGGTGAATGACATCAGTTGCTCGCCCCTCAGCTATTGATTTCGTCACCTGCTCATAGAAGGCCACCAGGTTGGTCAGGCAGGATTTGCCCTTGGCAAAGCCATGCTAACTGTTCCAAATCACCTCTTCACTATTCTTCTGAGCCAGTAGTGCCTCCAGGAGGATCTGCTCCATGATCTTTCTGGGCACAGAGGTGAGACTGACTGGCCTGTAGTTCCCTGGTTCCTCCTTCTTACCCTCTTTGAAACTGGGGGTGATGTTTCCCCTTTTCCAGTCTGTGGGGACTGCCCCAGACTGCCATGACTTTTGAAATATAATAGAGAGGGGTTTAGCAACCTCCTCTGCCAGTTCTCTCAGCACCCGTGGGTGTATCCCGTCGGGTCCCATGGACTTGAACACTTTCAGGTTCTTCAGGTGATCACCAACCTGATCTTCACTTACAATGGGCAGTTCTTCATCCTTGTCCCTGGCATTGTCTTCCATAACATCAGGAGTGTGGCTAGAGGCCCTTGCAGTGAAGACTGAGGTAAAGAAGTTGTTGAGTACCTCGGCCTTTTCCTCATCACTTGTGACCATGTCACCATTTTCCTTTCTGAGGGGGCCCACACCTTCCCTAGTCTTCTTCTTCCCATTAATATACCTGTGGAAGTTCTTAGTGTTCCCTTTAACCTCCCTGGCTAGATTCAATTTGAACTCTGCTTTGGCTTTCCTAACCAGGTCTCTTGCTGCTCAGGCAGCTTCCTTATCTCCCCCCTGTTCTAGCTGTCCTTCTCTCCACTGCCTGTAGAGTTTCCTTTTAAGTAATAGTGTGTCCAGTAGCTCCTTGCTCATCCAGGCAGGCCTCCTAGAATTCTTACCTGCTTTTCTCTTTGTCGGTATACAGAGCTCCTGGACACAGAGGGGGTGGTCCTTGAATACTGACCAGCTGTCCTGGGTCCCTCTTCCCTCCAGGGCTTTGTCCCATGACACATTGGCTATCAGATCCCTGAAGCCATCAAAGTCTGCTTTTCCAGCTCCTGGTGTTTCAGCTAAGAGGTAGCTCTCCTTGTTTGCCTTCATTTCCCATTTCCACCGCCTCCTCCTGCCTTTTAGAGATTATTGCTGTTTGAGAGCTGAACATCTTGTGTGGCATTCCAGAGGAGATGAGTTAGTTTCAAGGAGCAGAGCTTTGCCAGCTGACCTGGCCCTTTTAATTCATACTGTGCCATGAAGGGAGCAATCAACTCCATGAAAGGACAGAAAGTAGATCAGAGCTGGGGAAGGCTGCAAGAAGAATCAGAGGGGGATGAACCTACAGGCACAACAGCTAGCAGAGCCCTGGCTTCTAGACTCAGACTCTTCAATCAACAGTGACAAGTAGGTCCCATATTTTGACCACATACTTACTTGCTGTTGCAGTTTCTGTGGTGTGCACATACAGGGATGTGCTAGTGATGAGCAGCAGGCAGCCTAGATGGTCAGCTTGGACCTCAGCCCGTCACTCAAGAAGTGCACAGCAGAGCAGGAAACCTGTAGGGCAGCTATGTCCTGGCTGGCACCTACAACCCCCATCTTTTCCCTTTCTCAGCTTGCCCCCTCAGAGTGAGTTTACCCTCCTGGTAGAGGTTGTAGATTGAATGCTCAGTAATGCAAGGAAAACACTTCACATTTGTTCTTTCCTCTATTGTTCATTTTAGGGGAGGGACAGGAAAGGAAACTAGAAAGTGTTTGAAACCCACCAGTCCCTTGGAGGATGAAACATTTTCCACTCACATGAGTGTTACTGGTTTGAGACTATAGGGTAAGTGGCTCATTTATGGCAAAGGCAGTGAAATGTTAAGGTGGCCATACCACTGCTCAGGCTGCAGGACACTGGCTACTGGTGAAAGTTTAATCATCCAAGCTGAAGTGACCAGTTTAGCTGAAGTGACCAGTTGGTTTCATGCTTCCCTTACTGAAATGCTCTGATCTGCATGGCTCTCCATTTGCTGCAGCTTGCTGTGCACTTGATGTGCCTTGCTTTCCGTGTGTGCCACTTGTGTCTGCTGCTTTGGGTCTTGTGTGCACTATTCAATGGGAGTAATGAGATACTTTAAGGCAGACAAAGTGATAGCCAGAAACTTCAGTCACTGCCCCCTGAAAAGCACCTTCATCTCAGGGGGTTCCCAGCTGCTGGTTGGGTCCAAAAGTGCACTCGAAGCCAGAGGCTGCTTCCACAGCTCCTCAGCTCCAGCACCTGCAGAGTTCTCCCTCCTTGCTCCTTGGATGAGAAGTTATTTTTGGCTGTGTTTTGCTATATTAAATATTAGCTCTAGGCTTTCCCCTATGTACTGTGTAATCCTGTGCTGTGTGGGTTTTATATATTGTTCTTTTGACATTATCACTATTGCATATTAATAAATTAAACTTTCAATTCCTGTTGCTCTCCTGGGCCAATGTATATTGCTAGGGGGTGAAAGGAAGGGATTAAACTGTCTTAAGGTGTTCTGCTCTTGTACCATGTTGCAGCAGATGCATAAGAAGGCTCAGGGAGTTTTCTTGGCTCTGAATTGTTATATTAATAGCAGAATTGTGGGGTCATAATTTTTATTACACTCTTTTAATAAGCTATTGATGCAGGCACATTTTACACCTATGGGGAAATATAATTATGCTGGAGCTGTAACATTGGATGTTCTTAGCAGAATATCTCAAGGTATTAGGAGAACAAGGCTTCACGTTAGGTTGAGTGAAGTTTTAGCAAGCCTAGGGGAGAGCTGAAGGTCCAGGACAGAGAAATGCAGTAAAAACAATGTGAATACCTCTAAATTTTAGTTATTTTGAGTTACTAATTAGGATAGCCACTGGGGAGCTGGTGCATAAACTGAACTCCTCAATAGGAACATATACAAGTACATGATGTGATGCTGCATGTAGGCATCAAACTCCAGCAATAAGAATGCTCTGAAGAAAAGCCTCCTGGTAGTGTACAGCTTCTGCTGGGCTTCAACTCATATTTCTCTGTCTTATCGAGTGCAGTGTCAAGGTGTGGAAAGGTAAGGCAGAAAATGAACCAATGTCAGTTGCAAACATCCCATCAGCCACCTCCAAAACTGGGGAAGACCTAAAGCTGACTGGAAGACTGTCTGTGAAGTGGGGTTTGATGCAGTAAAAAGATCAGAGACTCTGTGGGACCCCTAAGAAAAGAAAGCCACAGACTAGGAGAAGCAGAAAACTTGGGGGTGGGCAGCTACTCTGTTATCTCCCACATGCCAGAGGAGCCAGTGCACATCAGCCACTCTGCAAACAGCTTCTGCCCAGCCACCCCCACATCCTCACTTGAAAAACCCAAAACAATTAAGCCAGAGCTGAGGCCACATACTTCCCCCAGAAACCCCATGCTCCTTTAGGCTATGGCAGCATGTCTGCTAGAAAACGCACACATCAGAGAACACATCAGGGAGCTTGTACAGCCAGTCCCATCCAGTTTGATTTGTGCTCAGGCAGCCAACACCACAAGCCCTACATCTGTCCATGGCTCAAAGAGACTTCCCACAGAAGGTGAGATGTTCCTGTAGCCTGGTAATCAATGCCTAAAATAGGTACAGTGCCAGACACAGACAAGTGTGTCTGTTATTGCTAGCGTGACTATTTTACATCCTGTAGCACTACAGATGTGACAGGCTTTTGGCTAGTGGGTTGAGAGAGATTCTCCTCCCCTTTACTCTGCCCTGCTGAGGCCACATCTGGAATATTGTGTCCAGTTCTGGGCCCCTCAGTTCAAGAAGGACCTTAGGGAACTGCTTGAAAGAGTCCAGCACAGAGCCACAAAGATGTTGAAGGGAGTGGAACATCTCCCTGTGAGGACAGGCTGAGGGAGCTGGGGCTCTTTAGTTTGGAGCAGAAGAGCCTGAGGGATGCCCTCATTCCTGCTAAAGATGTGCAGGCAGGGTCAGCAGGACAGAGCCAGATTCAGCTCAGGGATGTCCAATGACAGGACAAGGGGCGGTGTGTGCAAGCTGGAGCAGAGGAAGTTCCACAGGAACAGAAGGAAAAACTTTTCACTGTGAGGGTGCCAGAGCCCTGGAGCAGGCTGCCCAGAGAGGTCATAGCGTCTCCTACACTGGAGACATTCAAAACCTACCTGGATACATTTCTGTGTGATCTACCCTAGGTGATCCTGACAGTGGGGTTGAACTTGATGATCTTTTCAGGTCCCTTCCAACCCCTGACATTCTGTGATTCCATGTAAAGAAAGTCAGTTGCTTGCTCTGAAAATCTCACTAAGAACAGAAAACTATTGCCATAACTCTTGTTTTGTGGTTTAGCACTTACTACCACAAAGCAGCTAGGATACAGGACAATTCTACAGAGAACTGGGCATTTTTCCCCCAAACAGTGACTCCTGGCTTATGATTCCTGCTTGAAGCCCTGTCAAATGTATCTTAATTTGTTAACAGTTGTGCTCCATTAGGCTGACTCTGCTAAAAGGCTATAAAAAGTAATAGTCCGTTTGTGAGTTTACTGCCATCAGCTGCAAGTGTTAATTCATGCACACAAAAAGAAGATATAGTTATAGACTTTCAGCCAGAAATGGAGGAGAGGAGATTACAGGGTGGGTGAGAAAATGGTTCTCATTGTAGGTTTGGTGCATACTAATCTGTAAACAGTCACCCCTCCTGCCTCAAGTCAGTTCTAATTGCTTCACAAACACCACTACAGGGTAGGTCATTGGGCCCTTCAGCTTCCCCATCATAAATGTGATTACTCAGGTGAGGAAAACAAGTCCTCAGCCACTTCAAAAGCTAAACTAAAGGAAGTGATAGAAAGGGAGCCTTCTAATTTAAGTGGAAGTGGAAGTCCTGACCTACCTATTCAAGTTAACTTAGGTGTTCATGCTTAGAACAGGGATCTCCCCAATGAGCTACTTGCCAGGGGGTGCATGGACAAACCTTCTGCATCTGGAGGAGTAGAGACTCCAGCCTGCCACCTGCTTTCACATAAAAGAAAGATGACCTCATTGCCATTTTTGACTGCTCTGATTGTCAGTGCTTTCCCTCTCTGGGATCACAGAGAGAAAACCAAATCCTGGCAGGTGCTGGGCAGTACATTTTTCTGCAGAAATGCCTGTTGCCTGTCCGAGCACCAACACAGCAGCTACTGCTCAGCTGCCTCATACCACCTGCTAGCACTGGGCAGAGCCTGGACAAGGACCAAAGTGCCTTTGCAGCAGCTCTGCAGCAGCATCAGGTCTTTGTGATACCCCTGGGCAGGCTGACATCACCAAACACTAATTCTCTCAGGTAAGCCCCTAACTGATCCCTCAATATTAGGGATAATTTCTTTTACCAGCAAGAACAAAGTTCTGCAAAACTGAAGTCCATGAAGGAAACCAACTGAAGTCATTGTTCCCTAGTCTTGCAGAGCAAAGAATGGTAGTTTTCTGATCATAGGCCTTCTCAAGAAACCACAGAATGGGGAAAGCTGACAGCTTAGCATCCCATTGCTGCAGCAAAGTAATTGTACAAACACATGACAAAACTGCATCAAGGAACCCTAACCCATTCCTCTTTATAAAGATGTGCAGGGCAGTGTTGGGAGGATGGAGCCAGGTTCTGCTCAGGGATGTCCAATGACAGGACAAGGGGCAATGGGTGCAAGCTGGAGCAGAGGAGAACTTGAGAACAAAAGGAAAAACTATTTCACTGTGAGGGTGCCAGAACCCTGGAGCAGGCTGCCCAGAGAGGTTGTGGAGTCTCCTTCTCTGGAGATATTCAAAACCTGCCTGGATGTGTTGATGTGTGACCTGCCCTAGGTGATCCTGCTCTAGCAGGGTGGTTGGACTGGACCAGGTCTCCTCCAACCCCTGGCATTCTGTGAAAGCACATGCTGTGTACACACACAGATTCTCTTGTACATGAGCCATGCTTCTCCAGAAGCTTTTTCTGGCTTTCTGGGTACCACTACATCAGCACCACAATACTAAGAAATATTTGACTGGCATGAAATAGGAAACATGAGCATGGCCTCGAAGAGAAGATGAATAGGAAAACAAAAGAACTTATCGTAATTAGAGAGCAAGACTGAAGTGAGACCACATGGAATGAGAAAACAGGGAATCTGAGCAAAGAAAAATACTAGAAAAATGCAGGTCCTGTTTGGTGGAACAGGATCTTGAAAACCTGAGAATGTTAGCAAAGCAGTGCTAGTTCCTGTGGGATATCAAGTACTAAAAACCTGCCCGAATTTGCTATCCTGGGTTTAAAAACGCCCCTAACAAACAACCAAAACTCACATAACCATGTTTCTAATTACTTTCTTTTTTAAAAGTGGCAGGTCCCTGTACAAAGGTCTCTAGTGAAGGAAAACCAGGTTGCAACTACATGTGTCGAGGGAAGAAAAATAAAGCAATATGTATGCAAGAGCTTTGTGCTACATCACACAGAACAGAGAAAGCCCTGGGGAGCTTAACGTTGCTTTGGCTGTCGATATATAGAAGCAGAAGATACTAAATCCCATTTTAGCATATATCTGGAGAAATATTTATAAGCCTAGGGAAATTATTCTCACCACATTGTATAGGGATGGTGAAAGCAGGACTAGTTTTGTCACTCAGTGGCCTGCAGTTGCAGAGATTCCCATTTTCCCTGCTGTAGAGCCTGCTTTATGGTCACGCGCATATGCACATAACAGTACCTTCACCTATGTCAGATCTGCCTTGACTGAAACTGTTCTAGGAACATTTCATTCAGTGCTCAGTAGCTGAAAATCAAGCCCTGCTTGGTCCAGACCTCTTGCTCATCCTTGGCCAAATGAGTTTTAAGAGGTTAACTTTTAATGATGTTTTTGTTGAGTTCCACCTTGTTGGCATTACGTCACACAAAAATGCACTGCAGGAAGGTTCTTCAGAACAACATTATGTTATTAGTGATAGTGGGAGAAATTGTGACATTTAAGCATCAACAGAAATAGCTTCAGTGCCTTTCAAGAAGAGATGGGAAAGGAAAGAGAAATAGGGACAATGAGCTGATATGTCAAACGTCCACATACAAATGATGATTCGGAGAGGGGTTATAATGGTACCAAGGCTAATGAGACACTACAGATAATACAAGAGACACAAAATTGAGTTCTCTTTACAATCTCAGTGTATTACAGAGCTAATCAAGAGGAAGGAGGAAAACAAATCATTGCTTGGAGAAGTGGAAAGAGGGGGAAAAAAGTCAGCAGATGACTCAGTGCTCCTGGGTCATTTGAGTTTCAGCTATCCATCAACCTGCCTAGAGAAGTTTGAAGAGTACTGCTAGAAATGTTTCAAGTGTGCACTATACTTTCTTGACTGAAAAGGCAAAACCAGGACAAGGAAGTGGGATATAGTTCTAGATTTGTCATTTACAGCTAGGGAAGAAACAGAGCAGAAGAGGGTGTCTTGGCAGTAGCTGATTAAAGAAAGAGCTGTGCTGCTGCAGGCGAGCAGGTCCTCATCACTGCACGCATCCTCATCAGCCAATACTGCTCTGCTGATCAAACTTCTTTTTTTTTTTTTAAGTGAAAAAAAGTTGTTTGTTTTTTTTAATTCAGTGGCCTTTTAATAACAGAAAGTATTTGGATTTCAGTCTTGGGTTTGCATCTCTTTGATCACCCAGATTTCCCTGTATGGGAAGGAATATCTGATGCTTTTACACTCTCAAAAGCACTCCCTTGCTAGCCAGATCCATGCAAGCAGCAAGCATCCAACAGTCTGCCAGTGGGAAGCTTTGAGAAACACCCACCCAGGATTCACATCTGAATCCAGAAAACGAAAATGAGCCAAACTCAAGGTGCACCAAACTCACTATACCTCTGGGAACAGAACTCAGAACAGTGAAAACTTGACATTTCTTAATGCCTGCCTGCGTCCTGTGCTTTCCTGCAGACTTGCTTTTAAGTTAGACACTCTTCTCATGCTTTGGTTTCCAAATTTCACAGAAGCCAAGAGACCATTTTGCAGCTTCTGGGATAACATGTCTGATGCTGATTACCTTGGTTATCAACACTGAGAGATTCTGGGTTTATGTTCTTCAGAGAGAATGATTCAAAAGCTTCTGGAGCTGGAACTGACTCAGGCTCTATGCAGTTAGAGAGAAATCCACCAATATATTGTAGCCTTTTGCAGACAATGCATTACATTAGCCTGTGTGTTCTGTCATAATGTATTCCAAGTGCTGTGTGATGATGGCAGATCTGTTACCCATTAAAAAGGTGCTGAAGACCAGCTTGTCGGAAGACTTCCTCCCCTCCCTCCCCCCACCCCCCCCAGCCCCCCCCATCTTTACTCCTCATTAGTTTTTGAAGCCTGGAAGTTACAGAACAAAGTTCACGGTAAAGGCTACCACTAATATTATCATGCTGCTTTAATGCTGAAGTAATCAAATATGTGAAAACTATATTCTCAATTCCTAGCACCACATTTTCATTCCAAACATTAGAAGAGCACACGGATCCTGGAGAGAAAACTGTTTGCAGCTGACTAATATTTATCTGCAAAGCGTGATTTCCTCCAAAGCAGCTTGATGCAGCTTCCTGCCTGCCTGCCTCGCGCTGCTGGGTTTCTGCTTCAATGCTTGCACACTCTGCAAGTGGACACTAAGGGGTGTAAATTCATCAGCTTCTACTGCACTTCATATTCACATGGTGCTGGAAAGTGAGGTCAGAGTAAAACTTCAGGTTTCCTTCAGCAGTGTGAAATGTGGCAGTGGCTCATGCAGAGAGGCAGGGTTAGTTTTATTCTCTTCAAAAACCCCTAAAATATTAATGGATGATACTTTCCTCCCAACCCCACCCCTCCTTTTTTTGTTGTGTTTGTTTTTCTGTTTAGGGGAGGAATTGATGTATATTTTGGTTAGGTATTACAGGAGCACCTTGTCCCTGGGCAGGTTGAGCACCAAATCCACCCATCCAGGCACTAGATGGAGATTGGTCTGCTCCAAACCCCTGTTGCCTGGCCGTGCATTCCATCTGATGGTACTTGCCACCCGTTAGCCATGTATTGTCCATACTGTTGTGGATTTCCATACACTTGGTTCCATTGCCCCCACTGACTGTAATACACCCGTTGGAAGTTTTTAGTCATATCAGGGGATCACTGTGATACTGTGATATTTTGGCATATATTCAGACATTTCCCTGTGATTGCACTGAGTCAGTCACCAGTGGCATCCCCCAGGGATCAGTGCTGGGCCCCATCCCCTTCAATATCTTCATTGATGATCTGGATGAGGGCATTGAGTCAGTCATCAGCAAATTTGCAAATGACACCAAGTTAGGAGCAGATGTTGGTCAGTTAGAGGGTAGAAAGGCTCTGCAGAGGGACCTTGACCAACTGGACAGATGGGCAGAGTCCAATGGGATGGCATTCAACAAGTCCAAGTGCCAGGTGCTGCACTTTGGCCACGGCAACCCCATGCAGAGCTACAGGCTGGGGTCAGAGTGGCTGGAGAGCTGCCAAACAGAGAGGGACCTGGGGGTGCTGATTGACAGCTGCCTAAACATGAGCCAGCAGTGTGCCCAGGTAGCCAAGAGGGCCAATGGCATCCTGGCCTGCATTAGGAATAGTGTGGCCAGCAGGAGCAGGGAAGTCATTGTGCCCCTGTACTCTGCACTGGTTAGGCCACACCTTGAGTCCTGTGTCCAGTTCTGGGCCCCACAGTTTAGGAAGGACATCGAGACACTTGAACATGACCAGAGAAGGGCAACAAGGCTGGGGAGAGGCCTTGAGCACAGCCCTGTGAGGAGAGGCTGAGGGAGCTGGGATTGTTTAGCCTGGAGAAGAGGAGGCTCAGGGGTGACCTCATTGCCCTCTACAACTACCTGAAAGGTGGTTGTGGCCAGGAAGGGGTTGGTCTCTTCTCCCAGGCAACCAGCACCAGAACAAGGGGACACAGTCTTAAGCTGCTCCAGGGGAAGTTTAGGCTTGAGGTGAGGAGAAAGTTCTTCACTGAGCGAGTCGTTCGTCATTGGAATGTGCTGCCCAGGGAGGTGGTGGAGTCACCGTCCCTGGAGGTGTTCAAGAGGGGATTGGATGTGGCACTTGGTGCCATGGTCTAGTCATGAGGTCTGTGGTGACAAGTTGGACTCAATGATCCTCGAGGTCTCTTCCAACCTTAGTGATACTGTGATACTGTGATACTGTGAGTCAGGTGCTTTCCATCCCAGCCTTCACACACGAAGTTTCGGAACTAACTTTCAGTGCTTTCTCCTTAAATCAGCTACTGAGACATCTTGGACATATCCACTTAGTCCTTCTTCAGACACTTCAAGATTCATAACAAAAGATTCTGCACATCCATCATTTGAGGAAAAAACAAACAACCAAACAACAAAGAAACCCCACCATGCCACCATGCCAAAGTTTTCCAATCATCCTCCCATGTTGCTTCTATGAGTAATACATGTTAGAGGCTTCAGCAGGATCTATTTGGAAGGGCACTTCAGTGCTATAGATCTCACAGTTTACAATGCTTTACAACTAATTTGCAAATCTGATGAAGACTGACACAGAAATGAGCAAATCTCTGTACAAGCACCTTCTGAATGATGCTATTGGGAGACATCACTTTGGAAGCAGAAACTTGTAGAATTCAGAATTCACCAGCAAAGCCACAGCTTCAGGCTGCACAAGGAGAGAACAGAGATGCTGAATATTTGAAAGGGAAGATGCTGAAGCTCATCTGACAGGACTCTGAGTGGTCTCTTCCAAGTACCTGGACAATGTTCCTTCGGGGGCACCCACAGTTTACAGGCTTTGCTTGATGCAGGTAACATCCCCACCCAATGTATTACAGACAGCATCTTACTAAGCACTCACTATTCAGCACTATTCAAACGTCTCACCACCAGAGATACCTCTCCTATAACAGTCTGAACCCTGCCTCTACGTCTGTGCACACTAACAGCAGGAATGAGGTCTATCATGGCAACAGACAAGTGGCCCTCAGAATTTTATATGCTCCAATGAAAAAAAAAAAAAAGCCTTGGAAGAGACAGTCAGAAAGCTTTCCTGGTCAGACAGAGCCATTCTTCATTCCTGAAAAGCAGGTATTCCAAGACATCTCTTTGTAAGGACAACCCTGAGAGAGCACATGGCAGCTTTCCAGTATGAACATTCTTTAACTGAAGGAACTTTATCAGCTAGCTAGGCTTTCCTGATCCCTTCAATGATCACTTACAAATCCCTCTATATGTTTGTAGAGGTTTTTAGAGAGATCTTTTTTAAAGAGGGAAGCACAATGGTAGAAGATCTCTCTATGGCAGGGCTTGCAGGAGCTTCAGGGCCTTCAGCCTTGTTCTTGTCTGAAAAGTGCTGGAGCCCTTTGCTCACACCTCCAAGTACAAGGAAGTTCCAGCCTCATTTCAAAGGGTGGGAACTGACAGCAGGCACCACCTCCAGATAGAAGTGTTTATGCTGATATAGGATAAATGGATGGAGATCTCCATTAATTGCAGCCACTGGAGTAAACCTGGAAGTGTTTTCTTGCCCAGGGAGATAGCAGTGCAGGCAAAGAGTGCAATGGGAGCCTTGCTGTGGCTGCAATTGGTCCTTTCCTAGGAGGGCTCCTGCCACTGACATCATTGCTATCAGAGCAGATAGTACACTGCCCTGCAGAAAGGCTTAGGCCAGAGTAAACTGAGGAGAACTCATTCAATTACAGGGTGGGGTAAAGTCCACAGCCTGCTCTCATATCTCTGCAAGCTAAACATTCATTGTACACCAGGACAGTCCTGCTGTTTGTGTTGCAGAAACCCCAACAGGGCTGCCCAGGAGCAGGACTGACTCTGTTGGATGCTGTGTAGAACAGTTAGAGTCAGGCCTATGCCCACCTCAAGGAACAGAGACAAGATAAAGGGTGGGAAAAAGGAAAACACTGCTGTCCATCACAGTGTGTTGGGACAGACCCTGATCCTTCCAGGGAAGGCAGGTGTCCTGTGACCCAGCAGAAAAGGCAGATGAGCTCCTCCCGAGAAGACAGTGATGCTGCCTAAGGCCATTCCCACCCATCCCTGGCAGTGTTCACGGTGGCAGAGGCACGTAGCTTGTATGCACAAAGCTTCTTTGAACCCTTGGCAGGAGAGCAGCTCTTCATGTACCAGTCTTTCTACTTGCAGTTCCTTCCTGCAAAGTAGCCCTGTGCAACATGCAAGCTTGGGATGGAGAATTTCTCCTCCTGCTTGAGCCTTTGGAAATAGCTAATTTATTATAAAATGGAGAGAAAGAAAGGATAGTGAAACACAGCTCAGCCTGGGCCTCAGAGCCATCTCAGATTCAGGAGGGAAGGAAAGCACAAAGAGCTCAAAAACCCACCCCAGTCTGGCTCTTTGCAGGACCTCAACATATCAAATTGAAATGGGCCTCTTTTTGCCCCTGGCTGTTCCTAGAGTTTAAATGCTTTAACCTTTTAAAGTAGCATTCAGGAACCATGGTACTTAAGTGTTAAAGCTAACTTGAGGTGTACTTTTGCAAAGGGGAAAGAGTTTTACAGGGTCTTCTACCTCCCAGTCTTTCATTTCAGCATAGGTCATGTGCTGGCTCTGTGTATAATCTGCCCATGGTCCCTTGTCTCAACAATTTCCTCAGTCTTGTCCTGAGAAGATCAACAGATTAAGAGCAAAGAGGATTTAAGGCTTCTTTTACAGTGGTGCTGAGTGCCTGTTGCTCCTAGTCATTTGGATAGGAAGGATGCTCAGCACTTCTGCAGGAGGCAGCAATTCATCTCTATCAGTGCTGCTCTTTGCTCTGGATTTTAAAGATTGTTTGAGACACTGGACAAGAATTTAAGAAAATCCTTTCCCTATTGAAACTCTCCTCAATTTTGCTGATACAAATATCCCTAAGTACAGCCCCTGATCATCCTCAGAGCAGGCCCTATACAGTCTTTCTTCCATTGAAACTTTGCTCTTGTTCTGCCATAGAGTAACCTTACTCCCATGTCAGAAGTGCTCTGCTAATGTAGCTGCTCATCCAGTCCCCTAATTCCTGGATTTGGTCTCCCTGTCCTTTTCTCTCATTTCATCTCCATAGTTATTTTCTATTTGTTTGCTCCTATACCTACAGATCTCAGAAAAGTACTCTCCTGACATCATCAACCTTCTACCTCCTTCCTGTTGTTTTTCAGACTTTCCTACTCTTCCACGCCGAGTCCCTTTTCCATTCCTCCCATGTGGCTTCAAATGTCTCCTTTCAACAAGCACTCTCAGGGTACCAGTGGCCTCCTTATAGCCAAAAGGTGACCTTTCTCTTACACCTGACGATCACATCCTCCTTGGACACAGTCAGTGTGTCCTCAGCTACTATTTTCCCCTTTTCCTACCTGATACTCAGACTTCGGTGATTTATCTTCTGTCCTGCCAGCATCCTCTGTAGAGTTCTGTCTGCTGAACTCTGCTAGATATTTCTTTTCTGCATATCTTAACTACCAACACCAACCTCTGCAGGCAACCCCCTGCTCATGCAGCAGTGAGAAAGGAGCTTGTTTCCTGAGACAATTCACCCATTAGAGTCTGTTTGCTGAGACCATCCTCAAAAACCACTGAGAGAATACATTTTGTTAGAAGGACATCTCTGGATCAAGAGCAAGAAGCAGTTCTCTTCATGCTTTGATTGCCATTACAATAGTAAGGTCTGGATTATGCAAGTAATTACCTGCATTCCTTATATAGCATGAATAGAGCAAAATTTCAGCAGCAATCTCAGAACAGAGCAGGCAATCATAGAATCATAGAATAGTCCAGGCCAGAAGGGACCTCCAAAGGTCATCCAGTCTGACTTCCCTGCAGTCAGCAGAGACATCCCCAACTAAACCAGGCTGCCCAGGGCCTCATTGAGTTTTACCTTGAGTATCTCCAGGGAAGGGGCCCCAACCACCCCAACCCCAACCATGGGTGGCTGCTTTTCAGGCTGCCCCATGTTTGGGAGCAGGGCAGAAAGGAGGACACCCCTACACACCATTAAAAAGCCAGGCTTCCAGTATGGCAGAGCAGCCAACAGCTTTTCATAATGTTTCCACAGATGTGTGTCACAAAGTGAGTGACTGAACATGCACCAATCCCACCCAACAAACACTGGGCTTCAGCAAAGCCTCCAAAGCTCTGTATTGCTGATTTATAGCTAATTAGTCTCTAAAACTGAAAAACAACATGGAATACCTCCACGTAACCAGGTATAACAAGTCAAAGCTCCTGGCACCAACACTTTGGCAGAGCCCTCCTAATCCTGTCATAGCCCTGTGATTTTACTGTTTTATTTATCACTTCTCTGAGCAGAGGAAGCCAAAGCAAGAGATCAACTTTATCAGAAGCCAAAGAAGGAATTATTTAGGGGTGTAGTGACATTTGGATATAGCTTGCACTCAGGTCTCCAAAACCCACAAGACATTCCTCCCATAAGTATGGTGGTGGAGCAGAGCATACCCATCTACCTCCTCTTCCAATCAAGAAACACAGTTGTGACACTCACAAGCAAAGTACAGGAGGTAAGACATGCAGATTGCTTCTGAAATATAACCAGATGTACAAAATATCCTCAA
Source organism: Melanerpes formicivorus (assembly GCF_026170545.1). Classification (NCBI taxonomy): domain Eukaryota; kingdom Metazoa; phylum Chordata; class Aves; order Piciformes; family Picidae; genus Melanerpes; species Melanerpes formicivorus. Next base: position 2,118,595 of record NW_027142388.1, on the reverse strand, counting down.
AACAGAGTGGCCTTAGCCCCAGACGAGTTCCAGGTTAACCAAGCCCTAGCTCAAAACAGTCTTCAAGCAGCCAAGATCTTGGCAAAAAGCAGAGACTGCATGAACTTAGCACTGCCAAATGACTCCAGTGCTTGAGACAAGAGCAAGATCCCAAGAAGATGCAGCAGTTGGCCAGAAAGCAGAGCAACCTTTCAAATGCATTTATTGCTTGTAGATCTGCACTAGATCACTGCTAACAAGCTAAAATAGGTTTCCAAATCAAAGGTGGTTGTTTGCCTCTTCCCTTGCTTTTCATTTTCCTCTTTTTCTTCCCACCCCCATCCCTCTCCACCCCCTCCCCCCCTTTTAAGTAACCTTTTACAAATTAATCTTCATCTTTCCTAAACTGTTGTTTCTCCTCTTCCTCTCTCTTTGGTTAAATCTGGACTGAGGTTTGATTGCTGTAGAACAGAGGTATGTTAGGAAACTTGATGCAAAGGACAAGAAAACAAAAATCAGAGGTATTTGGTCTGAAAAGAGGCTTTGTCCAAAGCATAATTCTTGTGTGTTTAAGGACAGAGTAATAGATTTGGAAGGATAAGTCATATATCTTAGGATTTTCTTCCCTGCCCCCTTTGATTGATTAATTCCAGTCTCTTCAGATCTTTGCCTGTTCCCACAAACCTGGAATCTCAGGATTGTTTGATTAAGTCATGGTTACCATGACAATAAAAGTGCCTCTGGCCAGTTTGACCTTTGACTGGATTCAATTCACGGAGAGAAATGGACAGACTACAGAAAAAGCTTCAGTTTCATGTCCACTCCTGCACACAACGGACTCTCCTGCATGCTCAGGACGCAAGCTGGTCACCCTTTTTAAAATGAGAATTGCTCCAAAATGCTCTAGAATGTATTTCTGAGGGTTTGGTAACCAGTTTCTTGGTGAATATCACTTCAGATACAAACTGCACACAGTCATGTGGTTGGAGACTTCTTTTAAAATCTGGCATGCCACACGAGAAAAACAAAGGCTGGAATCAGGGCTGACACGTCCAATGGCTACACACACACACCATACCAAATCATGCCAGAGCCATGCCCATCAGATATTTTACAGGGTTTTGGGGTTTGGGTTTGGTGTTTTTTTTTTTTCCCAAACATGCAGATCTTTGTGGCTGTGCAGACAAATCTAAAAGCGGATTTGAGATCTAAGACTCGCGTCTCAGACGGTGCCCCACCCCCATGCTGCAGGCTGCAGGAATTGTGTTGCTGGTTGCTCATATAGATAATGATTCACTTCTCAAATACTTTCATTGTAAATCCATTTCAGCAAAAAAAATAAAAAGGAGGGGGGGAAATGGGGAAGGGGGGGAGGGAAGAGAGATTTCCAAATTAAACCTGTTATGCGATTTGTAAATGGGCCTGACAGGATGACAGCCGAGTGGCCGTTGCAAGGCAACTCATGCATGCAAGATTGCCAGATCCCTGGTGGGAGAGTACGCGGTGCCCGCACGTGTGGGGGCTCCACTTGTGCTCTTCTCCTGGCTGCTCTGCAGCCCCCTTTATTTTATGTTTTTTTTTCATTGTAAAGGAGGGAAATCTTTAATTACCCTTCTGAGCCAGGCTTAAGGAAAGACAGCTAAAAAGAGGGCTTGCTTCTGGAGTCACTGGCTCCCCCAAACACAGTGGTGGCAGACAGAATCCATGGCAGGAGCCGTTTGGGAAGAGTGGGCTTTGCTAGGCACACCACAGATGGAGCAATGAGCAACCCTTCCTCCCTGGATCCAGCCAAGGTGAATGTTAGCCAATGAAATGGCATGGAGCCAAATAAGGGGAAGAAAAATAAACACAAGCACTGTAAAAACAGAGAAAAAAAGGGTGTCTGGGCTGAGGTAATAGCTGCGTTGACCTTACTTGGGTAATAGACAATGCTAGTTTTGAAGGCAGACTGGAGTGGGCAAGCTGGAACTTAGAAATTGGTTTTCCCAGTTGAAATAACCTTTCTCTTTTTCCAGCCCCCCACCCCCCACCCCCCACCCCCACCCCCCCGTTGATTTCTTGCTTATTGACAGTCAGGAAGATCCTCCTTCTCCTCACCTAGCTATCTTGAATTCTGGAGTCATGGGAAATAACTGAAAGGGATTAGTTGAGCCCTCTCTCTTAGGCTCTCAGACATAGAATCTTCCTGCTTGCCTTGCTGGTCATCAGGACCATATCCTGTCAAGTGGCACATTTTCAGCAAGTTCAGCAGAGGTGCCATTGTTGTAGGATTTTGGTTCCCACAGCAAGAACTGGAAGAGATATTTGTTTGGGAGGAGATACAGAATGGAGGATTTTGTTTGGTGCTTGGTGGGTTTTTTGTGAGGAAAATGTCAAGAAGTGTCTATGATCGACCTGAAGAAAACCTTTCTTTCCTGGAAAAGCATTCTTGCCTCCAAGAGAAGTCAGAGATAAAATTTTCAACAGCAACTACCTGACCTTCAAGGAAAATAAACTCCTAGAGATCCTCTGACTTTAAAAAAAAACCAAAACCAAACACATCTCTAAATCTTTCTACTTCTGTAATTCCTAAGTGAAACTCTTTGGCTGATGATGATTTTGCCTCTGTAGAAACAGCAGGCACCCACCTCACTGGCTCAATCACCGTCCCTTGCCACAAGAGGGGAGAACATTATTAATGCAGAACTGGCCTGTTCCATCTCGGCCTTTCCCTCCCCTGGCTCTTTTGATGCTGAGTGCTTCCAGTTGTGCCAGTCTGTAAACTCTTGACACGATTTTGAATTTTCCTTCAGTCTCTCTCTCCCTCTCTGTGAGATTTCACCAGCCTATTAGTGTTAGAATGTGAATGTTTATTAAATCCAGATATCTATTTATCTATTGGTCTATCTTTATGCAATTTGTATACATGCATGTCTGCTGAAGCATGGTCCTGGGTATAATGTTCCATTAGAGTGAAATGTTTACGTAAGGAAACTGAGGAGTTTAGCTATTATAAACCTGGACACTGTCAGTTTACTTATAAGAATGTCATATACAGTCCATGGCCAGCCTTAAATTGAGACCCTATCACATCTCCCTTTTCAGATCTGTCCCTTTCTGTCTTCTGTTGCGGCCCATCACAGAATTACCATGGATTAGACCACAGTGAGTACTATGGTTGCTGGCAAGACATTGTGGCTTTGCAGGGTGAAGATCAGACTGGTTTTGTCTGAGGATATCTATTCCTATAACCTCGGGAAATTATCCCACAGGCTGTGACATCTGTCTCTCCCTCAGAAATAAATCTACACACAAATACTAATTTTCTTTTCCTTTTTTCTCTTGCATACATGACAAGTCCCTGGTTCCCTCCCATCTAAGGTAAGCAGGAGGAGTAACCCTCAAAGAAGCAGCAAGGGTCATTGGACGAACCAGGGATTTCCAGAGCCATTTGGAAATACCTGCCTTTCCGTGCAGGCTAGCTCCTCTGCTCTGGGCAAACACAATGTATTTTTAGAGCCAGTAAATAACTGGATGTTAGGTGACCACCCAAAACAGGGCCTGATACCTTTTAAACCCTGCCAGATAGCTGTACTCATCTCCAGAGTAACCCTTAGCATAATCACAAACAACTGGTGTGATTTGAACCATAAGTGTCTGGCTGTGGCTAGCAATGTCATTATCTGGGGAGAGTAAAAAGCAGCCTCTCTCCCCTCTTGTCCCTGCTGCCAGAGTCTGCTGATCACACGGTGGCTCTCGCTGCCGGCAGCGCCATGCTGCTGCCTGCCCCTTCTGCAGCCCAGCTCCCTTCTGCCTCACCCCCTGAAAAGCAGCAGAGCTCTAATGACCTCCCATGCACTTACATCTAACAGATACGTTTTTGAAAACAGAATCAGACCTCACACATCTACAACCACTTTAAAAGGCTTCTCACTGCACCTTCTGCTCTCTGTTCTCTACACTCAAGTGGAAGAACTGCAAAACACCCCCTCTGCCCACCCTTTCACCTAGCTCTTCCCCACAGCAAGAAAAACTTAAAAGAGCCAAAGGAGAGCTAAGGAAACAACTCTGGGTCCTGTCTGCTCAGGGAACAATTTCCATATCTGGCTTTCACTGCTGCTAGAGGGCTGGGTGCAGCTTTACTGTCACTTCTCTCCCTCTGTGCCCTCTGCTCTCTGTGGCTCCACAGAAGGAAGGATTTTGTTTGCTGAGTCAAGCCAGTCAATGGGAGAATCTTTCCACCACTACATCCCAAGGACTGTCCCCTCTTTCCCTCTGATGCTCACCCACTCATGCAAAAGGGAAACAAACAAACAAACAAAACCCCAAACAAATCCCAGAATCAGTCTTAGTTCACTTCTCCCTTTCTTTATTACTGTTACTCCCACCCACCAGATTTATGGACTTTTATTGAGTGGTGTGGGCTGAGTCATGCGAGGACAAATTTACAGGGCTGACTTATCCTGCATGTGTCACAAACAGTGTGTGATCAGAGGCTGGGAATGAACACGAGCATCACTGATGCTCTACTGGGACTTGTTCACAATTGCACTGGTTAGTGTGGATGCTTAAAATCAGGCGAGATCACAGCAGCTAATAAAAACACTACAGTAACTAGTCACAACATCACACCTTGGCTGATACACTCTTGTACGATCTCCATGACAGAGAACTGAGACTGTGATACACCTCTGAATGTATAAATCAATAGCAAAGGCAAAGTTCTCCTAGTTCGGAGGGGGACAGCATTGGGTCAGAAAAGCCACAACCAGAGCAAAATCATTACTTTGGTATAAACTCAGTCTACAAATTCTTAACTCATAACAGTTTGACAGGGCAGCCCTCATATGAGAGCTCTTCCAGTGGATCAGGTGTCATCCGTCTGTGCCATTCTCTTGGTGCGATGCCAGATGCTGCACAGCAAAGCCAGCAAAATCTGCATCAAGTGCTCTGGGCAATTCAGCAGGACCATGACCACATGGCCACGCCTGGTTTGGATAAAACCTGGGCTGCCAGGAGGTCTGGCACTGCACAATGACTCCTGAGTTACCTTCCTTTAATTGCTCTGATTGTGACTTCTTTAATTAAAGAATTGCAACAGGCTATTTTGCAGAAGTCAGCCAAGAAGACAGCTACAACCCAATTACATTCAACTAGAATCTTCCTCCAGGAGCCCTCTGCTTTGTTATAGTCACCTCTTTTCTAGCAGCCATCACCGGGGCTCTCTCCATTCAGCTCCACTTGGACCCACTTGGGAATTGAGAATTGGTTCACCTTCCTCAGAAGCAAAGCTGAGGTACTGGTTGCTTCTTACATTACTCATCACTTCTGCTAATTATTCCCCTCCACTTTCACAGTTATGTTGCCTGCCCTTTGCTCTTCTTTGCTAATGCCTCTTTAGTGAATAGAAGAAAACAGAAGCAGAAGAGGTGATTCATAAAGGCTAGAAAAGAGTTTGAACTTCCTTCAGTTTTGCCTTTTTTCTGACACAGAGCTGAAGGAGCTGCCAGTCCAGAGAAGAACCTCCTCAGCCAGTGCATACCCTCACTGCCAGCCTAACGTTATGCTCATTTTTTGGGAGCAAGAAGATTCACTGTTAAGAAACACCCAGGGTGATGATTTTTCTGTCATTCTGAGGCCAAGAAAAGCCTCTGACTTGGCTGGATGCAAGGTGGCAAATTTAATTCTTCTCTCTTAAATGCTTCTTCACTAAACCCGTGCTGCCCGCTAATCTCCTGCATCCCTGTAGCAAAGTCGCGACTGAAGACTCGAGTTGTCAAAACATCACTTGTCTTTTCCACCAACGCTGGTGGAAGCATGGCTGTGCTCAGCCAGCACAGAGCTGAGCTGCCTTTTAGAAGGTCCCTGTTTCCAATTTAGCACAGGTCCCAGGAGGTATTACATTTCCTGGTGCAGAGCAGAAAACGCTTTGAGATCCTCCAGCACAAAGCCTTGTTGTTTTAGTCATTTGTACTGCTGAGCAAATGCTCTTTTCAAGACTTCCAGTGGTGAAATTTCCTTCAGCTTCTCCCTAGCAAAGCCCAGATTACCTTCACCCTTTTAATGTCTAGAAAGCATGATTCCTTCAAAGACTGCCTTGATTTCCTGTATTCCTGGAAGATCTTTTTAATTGCAAGAAACACTCTGTTCCTAATTACAAAAGCATTTGAGCTCATCCTCTGTTCTGTTGTGTGGTTGGCAAAGCCCTTGGATGAGCTCTCCAACCTGAAGCTTCCAAGGAATCTATTAGGAAACCCATCACAGCTTCCAGATAATATGCTGCCAGCTTTATTAAAAGAGCAGTGCTGGAGCAGGCTCACACACGCATCGCAGCCATTCTTGGCACTCCTGCAGTCTCCTCCATCCAACTCTTCCGCACCACTCATTCCACTACCTGCCCTCTTTCTACCATCTCCACAACTGGTGTCCACAAGCACCTTCCAGGATGCCCTGCAGCACGTGTATTTTATAGCACTTAATGAATTACACTTCATAAAGCTTCTCCCAGGTCATGCCTGCCTTTCCCAAGAGCCTAACCGAGGCAGGGAGCTGATCAGAGAAGCCACAGCTTGAGAGGTCTTTGCACCAGCAGCCGAGAGCAGGCTGCCTGTCTGGTGAACCCGGGACGGTCTCTCTGATGTTTTAACATGTTTAACACAACTCTGTCCCCAAGCACTGCTGTGAACTGACCAGATCCCAGTGCTTTTCTCGAATTTTCCCCAGATTACAACCAGGGCAACTTCACTGCCTCTTCCAAACAATGTTTCCCTGATTACAACCTAGGCTGACAATTATAGTGATTTAAAACCAAACTAATTGTGAGGTACTTTGATCATGCTTAGCACAACTTGTGGTTTGTAGGCTGCAAATAGTTGAAAGGAACTCTTGGGTTCACAATTTCCTTGAATATAAATTTTATTTTGATACATAACCCTAATACTAATGTCTGTTTTTTCCTCTCATCCCATTTCTTCTTTGAATATTTTACTGCTATAATTTTCTCTCCCTAAGCTTAACATTTGCCACACAATTTGTTTTAGCTTAACCCTAACTTTCCCTATTCATTTGCTTTTATTAAGAAGATTTTTCTAAAGTTTTGGGGGATTGGGGTTTTTTTGCTTGTTTGACTGGGTGTTTTTTTTTTTGTCCCAGTCATGAAAGTTTTTGTTGGTTTTGTTTGGGGGGGTTTGATCAAAGAAGATGGGTTGGCAATGCAAATCGCTTTCTTGAGGGACAGAGAAAGGAGGCATCCAAGCAGCGGCTCAACTGACTCCAGACTTGAGTTAGCGAGATCTCTACTGGTCTGACAGAAGTCCTAGCAGCAATTTGCACTGCATTAACTCAGCCCATGTACAGTTTTTGTTACCACAGTATGGGCAATAAATTCTTCCATTTCTTTCTCCTTTGTCTTGTTAAGAGTACAGGAGTTTGCTTTTGCAACGGCAACAGGTCAGATTAGTTGATTGCAGCCAAAGCTCCTCTAAATGCTTCTTGCCAAGCACCATGCATGGATCTGTACCCCAGATCACATTTGTCTGCAGCATTCCTTGAGGACAATTAACAAGGTAGCACAGATACCAACCCTCATCAGTGGAATGTCACATTTCCCTCCATTACACACTGCTGCTTCTGCCCGTTCCCGGAACAAGCCTCCATCCTGGGCTGCCCTGGACTTTTCCCATCTCCTGACCAGTGCATGCTTGCTTTCAATGTGATTTCAGGTATGAGTGGCTGGTTCAAAGGGAGGTGCACATGTTGGCTCCATCCCCGAACTGGCGCCTCTCTGCCTGGGAAACCTGAGAGTTTCTGTCCTTGCTTATGAACCGTGACATCTGCGCATTCCTCGGGCGCTGACCCCCGGGGGCCAGAGGTCACCCCAAGGTCAAGCAGTTTCCTCTTTCACCACCAATAGAGACCTTGACTAGAGGTAAATTATGTTGCAGTTTAAGGAAATAATTTGAAACACTCTTGTAATTATAATAAATTTTGCTGTTTACATTTTAATCTTCAACCCTTTCACCCTCTGGTTCTCTTGTTTAAGAGAAAAAAAAAAGGGGGGGGGGGAAAAGTGGGGAATTATATATTTAACAGAACAAAAAACTCCTGCCATGGCGGACAGTTGAATAAATAACTGGAGTTCCAATAACGCAACAGCTCCAAGGTCTTTGTCTGCCTTCAGCATGAGTATGCACTATTGTAAGTGCAAGATCTCCTTAATCTTCAGATAAGTATGTTCCTGCAGCAAGAATGGAAACATAATATTGTGTTAGGAATGCCACGTGATTCCCAGTTCTCCACGTTGAGTAACTGTAAAGTTACTTGAAGAAAAATCTCAAGCATCTTACTCCGGCAAAATTCCAGTTGACTCCAATGAAATTTTGCAATAAACCAGCCCTGGACTCCTGGCTATAGAAAGAGCAGCTGTTTTACTGAGCATACACTGTCATCTGATCATTTTCTCTCGCTGCTCACGAGTGCTGATGGGCTTGGAAAAATCTTTCATTCAAAGGAAAATGCTCAAAGAATCACAATAAAGCCCTGTTAGTTTTCAGCTGGGTACCATTACTCTAGCTGATATTTTTAAACAAGACCCCATGCATGTACAATCGTTCCCCATTCACCCAACACACACTGTCATCTGACAACTGAACCTGGAGCAACACATGGAAGAGGCAGAGCTACTACAGTGTGAGGTCTGTGGTGATGTTGAGACTTGCAAGAACAAATGCTTAAAGAAAGCAAAGAAAACAACAAAACCACTTGGCACAAACCATGAATTCTCAGGACTAAAGCACGGGGCTTTCCTTGCGAGGATACCCAAACTTTGTGCCCATCACCACTCTGAAAGAAAATTAACTGAAGCTCCCATTTGTAGGTGTCCTCATTCCAAGGACTTTGTTTGTCTGCTACATAGCACAAGCATAACACAGTAAGGCCAAGGCAGCAAGCAGCAAGTGCAATTGAGATCAGGCTCTAAGCTTTGTTCTGCCACAGACAAGATGCATGTCCCAGGGCAGGCAACTTCTCTCTACTTCAGCAATGACACTTGCAAAACAGATACAACAATCACCTTCATGAAATGCCTTGAGATTTACAATTGCAAGCTGCTACTCTTCACAGTATCATGCCTGCATTAGGCATTATTACAGAGTGACAGGCATTTAGAGAGCCTTGGATAACAACAGCTTATGAAGAGATAAACATTGCCTTCAAAACAGAAAGAAAGGGAATACAGAGAAATAGCAGAGGCTAAAGGTACTCACTCACCAGCAAACAGGAAGGAACCTGCAGCAAGAAACAGTCAGAGTAAGAGTGAAGTGTCCTAGGCCTGCTAAGCTTAAAATTTATACACACACACCCCCCAGAGTGGGGATTTCTGAGGAGGGAGCTCCTATAATGGGAGAGTTGGTGTAGCTGGGTGAATGCTGCTGTATTGAGTAGCTCACTACCACCAGTGAAGCACAGGTGAGATAAGGCACAACACTGCTTACTGGAAAGAGAAAAGGGAATATAAGGAATTGCTGACCAATGCATTTTTTTGATCTCTATGTACTTGCTGCTGGGTTGGTTTCTATGCATGGGCTCAGTCCCAGAAAGCTCCTGCCTGCCTGGCAATGCAGCTCTCTGTAGGGGCAGAACCAAGGGGCAACTTCAGCTGCTCCCTTCCCCAAGCACAACCCTGTTTGGGGCAGCAGTACAGCTCTGACTACCCTGCCGCTGACACCACCCCACACTTAATTCTGAGAGTTATGCACTTGATGGATGCACAGGCAGTTGCCTTACCATCCTCAACTGAAATAATTCTGTTCTGGTCTGAAGCAGTAATAGTGACAGGGAATAAAAGTGGACCCTTTCCTCTGCAGGATGATGGGAAGAAGGTGCCTCTTCTCTGCTTGAGAGCAGAGGGAACAGCCAGACACTGCTCTGAAATGTGGCAAGAGATTGTAGCTGGCGAGTGCTGTCTTCCTGTTGGCAGGGCATGATCTAAGCCTCTTTATCCTTTTTCCTTCCTGGGGAGCCCTTCTCTGGCCAGCTGGAATAGGGTACTGCTATCTTGGTCTCCTGCCTTGGCACAAAAAAGAATCCTCTTGTAGCAAGCACTGAGGACAGTGTCCTGTGCCTTTGAATAGATGCTCTCCCTTGAGACACACATACAGCCTCCAGCTGAGCCAAAACAAGCTGTACGCATGTGTCCAGAAGCGGAGTTTCAGTCCTCACACTGATCCACATCAATCATTTCAACAGAAGATGCTGCTGGCAGGATAGGAACTGGAAGCTCTTCAGACCTGACTTTAGTGGAAGGTCTATTTCTTTAGCACTTTGGTGCTCTTGTCATACTGCAACAGTACAGCCTGGCAGTGTAATTCTGCCTGTGTTCAGACAGCAGCAAAAGTCCCACTGCTTTTAGCTGGAAACCATTTCAAACTCTTATTAAATATCTGAATGAGAAATTAATCATCCCTCCATGTTCAAATATTTGAAAATAGTGATACTCTATGTCTTCCTAAAACTTGATAAATGAAGCATTCCTAAAACAAGAGTGTACAGAAAAGCATTGAGCTGCTACACAGAGGGTAAAAGAGAAACTCCCTTACTTTGGATATTACCACTAAATCTGGTCAGTTCCCAGGTCTGGCCATACTGACAGCCCATACACAAACTTGGCTTCTACAATCTCCATCTCAGTGCTGAGGACCTCTCAGCAACAGCAAGAGTTTGACTACAGGGACTAAAAGAGGTTTCTCCATGCCTAGTTTCTATGAGTACATGAAATCAGATCAATATCTTGTTTTGGGACAAACCTAGACAGATTACTCTTTTGATGTACTGTGGCCATGTCTGTGTTCCTCTGATGACAGGATATCACAGAAATCACGTAGGAATTTCCATGGATCCTCCCAAGGAGCAGCAAATATCTGTCATTCCTATCAGCAGTACTCAGAGGCTCAGCAGTGGTGCTGATCCAGAGTCCCACTGTGCAGACGCACATCAGTGGAGACAGTGACAGACTCCACATCTCAATGAAACCTTTTACTGTAACTTCCCTGAGGTTTTAGGAAACAATGCAAAGCAAGGGAAGGCGAGTGAAAATCTGCCATTACATAGGCTGGACCACATTCTTATCCAGCCCTCAGCTGAATCCAGAACCCTTCAGCTACCTTTCCCAGAGGAGCCAGCATCTCAAATGCTAGAGATGAGTTTCTCTGGGAACTCAGCCACAGGACTCCTGTCCTGCACTAACTGCAAACATCAGACAAAAGGATATAACTGAAATCCAAGAAGCCTGGACTAAGGATGTGACAGATTATGGAAGCATGAAGGTACTGTGATCATTGGCAATCTCAGTGCCATGTGCTAAGAACAAGTATTTAAGCAGATCCATGTTCTGAGGATTCTCTCGTTTATTTTCCAGTTTATAAGATCCATGCTCAAAACTTCAGCTCCCTCCTCTATTTTCTCTCCAGAGTGAAGAGCTGTGTGCCCCACACACAGCTAACCGGATGGCATGGATATGAGGAGTAGAGATCAAGATGATTGCTTTGCCCAGCAAGTACTGGAAACCAAGAAGCAAACAAATATTTGTCTTGGTGACAAATATTCTCTTTTTGCATCCAAATATGGATGATCACAGACAACTAAGTTGTAGTCATCTCTCAAGAGGGATGTTTTACTACAAGGAGATGGATGGGGGGACACGAGGAGACTTGAGGAAACATTGCCCTGAAGAATCTCTTTATATGGCTGAGCCAACTCCAAGGTGCCAATGCTGGCTGTCCAGCAAGGAAAAGGCAGCCAGAGCTTCCCCTCAGGAAATAGCCATGTTCATGCCTTAGGAGAACAGGTTTAGAAACTTGCTCCTTCCTTCTCTGAAGACAATTTAAGTCTTTATTATCGATGTAATTGTGTGAAAGTTTTTAGGTTGGTCGGGAAAAAATTCTTCCACCCCCCCCTTCCTAAGCATTAGTTTTCTCCTCTTACCCAGCCTAGTTCTCACAATTGGTATCTCTGACTTTCATTTTGATTTAGTGATTAGAAGTCTAACAGAGAGCTTTTGGGACCACAGGGTTAATCCAATTTATTCTAGCTACTTTTTCAGTCTTGAAATAGCAAAGTTAGGTATTAAGATATTTTGGTAGATATTCAAGCAAACCCAAAACTCAGATGGTGCTTAGGACCACAGAAGAGCAAGTGGAGAAACAAATGGAGAGGGTAGCTGATTAATTTTTCTAACCTCCTTATTTCTCTAAGTGTCTGGCACTTAAATGAGAAGCAAAACAATCTGCCTTCTACCAATGTCCTGTCTTCATTGCCTGTAAAGCAAAAGCTGATTGTGCTGGGATAAACTCCTTTCCTGGGCTTTAAAGCAGTCTCAGGAGTGGGAATGGTCAGTCCCAGACAAGAACCAAACTAAAACCAGAGAACAGAGTATGCACCCTAGCACAGAGGAGCAGATCTGACTTCTGTCTGACTCCACATGGACACTTAGCCTTTTAGCCAAGGCTGCTTGCCACAGTAAAAGGGCATTAACCCCTGTGATGCTTGTGCAGTGTAAACTTTGCCCACTCTCCCCTTTATCAAAACAGCTATTCCTCTCCTGAGTCAGTGCAAGCAATTTGGGCTCTGACATTTCCTTCACTTATTCTTCCTGCAACCCACACAGCTCAGAAACCCACTTCTGCTTCTGTTCAGGCAGTGCAGATTACTCATGTCTCTGTTGCCTGAATTAACCCTCATCAGCTCCTGTATCCCCATCAAATTAAGAACTTGGGTTCTGTTCTTTACAACAGTGCTATCAGGAACCAATGTGTCCTGGTGCACTTGATGTCTGAAGAAGAACAGTGTCACAAATTTTCATAGGAACTGAAGAAACCACAGTAAAGAAAGGAAGGATTTCTGTCACCTCTCATATACAGGGGTTGCCTTACTATGAGTGTGTAAAGCACCTGGCACCAGAAGCCCCCACCACATCCACTGCCAGAGGGCATGGTGGCAATGCAGCAATAGTGGAAATCTCACCAGGACAGTTATTTATGTGAGTGACCTGTTCAGCCAGTGAAATAATTTTGAACAACAGGACAGCTTTTTTCAGTCTAAAGAAACTGGTACATTCACCCCAGTCACTATTTATTTTATAAGTGTCCTGCCTGTAATGAAAGGAACAATCTTTCTTACCATCTGCCTTGCTGAAAGGCACATTTTGTGTGTCCAACAGTTTCAGAGAGCTAATGGCAAAGTGCACATTACTAGCCCAGCAGTGAAAGCATTTGTAAACATCATCATCATCAAAGAGGCCTAGAGCTGCAAAGGCTGTTTTTTGCCTTGTGAGTTTATGTCTGTAAATGACTAATTGGTAAAGTTTTATCTGCAGAAGGTGGTTGTTGGTGGAAGATATTTACAAGAAAGAAAAGCAGGAAATAATTCATCTTGAGAAGCTGAATCTAATCTGAGACATTTGTGAATTCAAATGGGCTTTAAAAATGAGTCTCTTTTATTAAGAAAGAAAGAAAGAAAGAGAGAGAGAGAGAAAGAAGGAAAAAAAAAAAACAAACCAAAAAGTAAACCAGAATTTTACTTTTCATGAAATGAGAAATGGAAATGCAGAGCCAGAGGGTGTAAAAAGCTGGAAAGCAGGTAAGAGAGGCACTGTGTGTCTCTGGCCTCTAGACCATTCAGGAGGCACCACACAGGAGTGGTTTGGGATGGAGGAGATGAGCACTTGTACCCAATTCCTGCACTTGCCATTAATGTATTAAAGCCAAGGAAGATAGCAGGTTTTGAATGAAACAATGGCTCGACTGCAGAAAATTACCACTTGCCTTTGATTGCTTTATTTAGTATACTCCTCAAACAATTCTTCTTCTTTGAAACAAAACCCAAAACAGGAAAAAGCAAACAAACAAAAGAACCCACCAAAAAACTGGTTTTGTAGGCTGGAGAGCAGTATTTTCCTCTAGGCCATGAAGTTGTTAAAATCATTTCAAACGAGCTCGGTGTTTAGTCTTCACTGCAGGAAACATTGCTCTACCTGTCTGAAATAGCTCTTCTCAGGAAAATAATGCTCACTACCTCTGCTGAAAAACCAAGGGGTGACTCTTTAAAACAGTTATACGACCTTTAAAAAGCACACAAACTAAAGGAACAACAAGGATGGCCTCCTAGGCTTTCATTGGGTTATGGATATATTTAACTAATAGAAAACATCGCCCAGTCTGATTCCTGTCTTGGAAGCAAAACAGGGATAATTTAGTATCAGGAGTGATTAATGTCATTTACTTACCCGTTTGGTTATAGCTGTTACTGAATTTAAAATGCTACTCACAAATTAAATATTTTACAACCATTTTGCTCCTAATTGGTTGCAGATCACAGATTTCCTTCAAACCTAATTTGCTGGTTAGGTGGGGGGGGTTGCAGCACACATTGGGGTTCTTAACAATCACTTTTGACATTCTGAGAATTTGTTTAATTTTTCATCATTTCAGTGAGATGAGAGGAGAGTGTGGGATCTCTCTGGAGTGGCCTGTTAGTTCAAAGTGTGGATTAAGTGCCCAGCATCCTTTGGCACATGAATTTGCACACTTTGCCACAGAGATATTGCCCTTTAAGAATCTGAATTAATGTAGCTTAAAAAGATGCTATCTTGATTGGTATTTGGATCAGGATAGTTTAACATACCTTTAACAAAAACAAACACTCTGCCCCATAATGAGCTTAAGGCTGTTAGGGATTTATTTTGATGATATCTTTTAACAAAATGCTTAATTCAGACAAGAAGGAGTGAAGTAGAAAGTGCCCATCTCCTGTATGAGCAGCAGAGAAAAACTGGTTATCTTTTTCCAGCAGGCTAACAAATAACAACTTTAGGATGCCAGTAACTTCTCCAAGGCAAACTTTATACTGTCTGTGAGCCTCTCCTTGTCAGAGAAAGCTTATATATATGTACACTTGGAAGAAACCTTTACAGTTTGTTTTAAATATTAACAAGGTGTTCTCACTGTGTAGTGGTTGCTTTGGGGTTTTATTGTTTGGTTGGTTTTAAATCACAGTTGATCTACACCTTTCTTCCCTTAAGTTTTTGACATGATGAAGAGAAAAACTGAGCTGAAACACAATGATGCCTGAAGTTTCCACTGCCAGGTCTTAATGAAGCAATTTTTCTTTTAAATGCTTGACTTTTAAAAGTATTCTGGTGGGGTTCACAGCACCAAAGTAGCTTCCTTCTAAGTTTAGGTTAAAAACAAACAAACAAACACATTGTCTCTGGTTTCTGCCACAAAGTGCAAGTCCTCTCCTTCATTGGCAATATTAAATCAAGTATTAGGAAGAACTGGAGTATTGATTCTGCTCTGCAGTCATTTGCAAATTTGGGATGTTCCCTGTTAATTCTGGCCACAAAAAAAAACCACCGAAAACAAACTAAAACCAACTCTTGCATGATGGCATTGTTAATTCCTCCCAATTTTAATTTCCCTAGTGGAATTGCCCATCATGAAATCCTTCAAACATCCTTTGACCATTTGAAGAGCAGTCTTTACCTTGCTTTCCTACAGCAGCTTTGCCATGTGACAGCATTTGGCCACCTCAAAACGTGTGTGATGCTACAGCAACCATGCACAGGTTACATTTGCCCCTTCCTTTCCAAATTCAAACATTTGCTCCCTGATGATCCAAATATTGATTTAAACAGTCTTTGATGTCATTTGGGGAAACACATTTGAATGTTTTAAATGTGGACTCTGTCCACCGCAAGGAATACTCAGAGGACTGGGACAACCAGGGACCCTTTGCACTCTGTTAGCTAACGACACATTCTCTGCAGCAGTTACTAAAATCATTTAGTCACAAAGATAAGGTTGTGGGTCAGGAATATTTTTTAATGTTTTTAAAAGACACCTTTCTCTGTTTGATCTTAAGAGATGACTTCTACAACCTAAATTCCATCTTCACCGATAGCAAAAGCTCCTGTTCTGTGGCAAAGTGTTTACAGTGAACGCTATCTGAATTTGCCCTGGCTTGGGTCACAGACTCCTAACAGGGTTGAATCCTCAGTGAAAAAAATTAATTCTTCTTGTGGGTTGCTCTTTTCCAGGTGCAGATTTCAATTAGCATGAAGAAGCTCTGGGTCTCCCAGGAACATTCTCAGCTACAGATTGGTGTATTTAACCAGAACTTCCCAGCTTCTAGGTGTATAAACACCAACATTTCATTGCTAGTTTTCCCCCATTGACATGAAAGGCATACATAAACAGGCTCAAGAGCTAGCAGTGTTGGCTGAAATATTTCTGAAGGGTCTTTTACACCTTAAGCACCGGCCACTTTCCTGTGGTTAAATGCACAATGTGTGTGAGATATTAACCAAAGAAATCATGTAATTGCAAAGATGATTTCCCAGAGCTTGTTAATTTGTTTATTTTCATTTTCCTCTTGTGCCAACAAAGTCTTCCTTAACCAGTTCAGTATCTTTCATAATAGGTGATGAAGTTTCTTAGGTAATAATTAAATGTAGGTGCTCTGAGATGCCTGGAAAATGGGTATGAATTAAAAAATTATAGGTTAAATATAATTGAACCACTGATCTTTGAGGGACTTGAATAATTGGCATACATCCTGGGAGAAAATAATTTCACAAGAAGCCAGTATCAATTGTTTTGGATCTGGGAGAAGAGCAAGCCACACAAGTTTTAAGGTAGGGGGAAATTAAACTTGAAACAAAGTTTCTAATAAATGTTGCTTAAAATTTAACCTCACTGGTGCTAGTGAGCAAAACAAAGACTAAATTTAACTTTGGAAGTGGTCACTAAGGCTTCAAGATTAAAACAAAGTTATATTGGTTAACAGCTAAAAGCAACGAAATTAAGTTTTCAATTCATTTCTAGTATGCAGTTTCATAGCTGTGCCAAGCAAAACTGTGAGCACTTCTTTCTGCACTTTTCTATTTCATTTTGAAAATGACAGTTTGTGAGACAGTAAATCTAAGTGCAGAGCCACATATTCCCCCCCCTCTAAAACCCCCAAATTTAAGCTGAAGCTTCACAAGCCTTTGGAACTGAACTGTTTGATAACCAAAGCGTCATTTCACAATTAAACCATCATCTCACAATTACATTTGCAGAGATCAACTCCTTTTAAATGTACCAAGTGCATCTACACAAGTGTTTACTGGTGGGATCTGAGAGTTAATGAAAAAGGGAAAAAGCTCAATTTAACATTTAGCAGAGGAACAAATAGCTCTGCTAGCCCTGCCCAGAGGCTGCCCTCACACCACAACAAACTCACAGCTATCTCCAGGTTTAGCACATATTTTCCAGATATCACAAGAAAGAGAAAAACCTTTGTGATGATTTATTTTCATATTAAATTCTTAACTCAGAAGTGAGAGGTGACCCTCGGATAAATCTCCCATAATACCCTGCTGATTCCTCCCGTTTGGTCAGGGCTAACAGAATCACATTAATTGGCAGCTCTGCTGGGGTGGGGGGAAGAGGTGGGTTTTTTCCTTCAGTTACTTTTCTTCAATGTCAAAGAGATTAGAGTCCTAAAATGTCTGGGAGATGAATATGTTGTAGATTGCAAACAAATGAAATTCCAAAACTGTTTGTTAAGGTGAATTCAGTGAAAGAAGGAAATAACTGCCCTTTTTTCCATGCTTTCTCAACTGCAGGTCCTACACTTGATTTTGGTTTGGGTTGTGTGGTTTTATTTTTAACTGTTTGGAATAAAAACCAAACAACAAACTAAGAAACAGATTTGGAAGGAAGGAAATAACTGAACATGTGGGCTTGCTTCTGATTAAGTTCTGTGGGTTGTCTGTAGTAAAAGATAGATATATAGATATATATAACCTGAATGTTCTTCTTGACACCAAAACAAAGAGGGAGATCCTGAAATATTTTCAAGTGTAGGTTTTGCCACTGCAGTGGACTTGTAAAAAATGCTTCAAACCTTTCACAACACAACTCTCTCCTCTCCCTGCCTCTCTGAAGGCACATTTTAATTGATTGGTACAACAGAATGACCCTTCTACTTTTGTTCCGAAACAGATTCTAAAGTACAAATCCACAGGATTTGAGAGGGGAGCATTTCCTAGGGATTTTGGGAAGGCATCTTATCTTCTGAATATTTTGTTTCAAAATGTGCATACAAAACTTTGTGCAATGGTGAAAGGATGAAATGTTTGGAATTAGCAAATCCTGGGGGGGAAGAACAAAAAAAAAAATTAAACTCTTTCCATTAAAAATGTTGTTTGCTGGTAAGAAACTCAGAGTTCTTTAAAAAGCAGATGTCCTGGAAATCTTTCTATCCCATGTTCTGGACAAGATAGGAATGAGTGTTGAATATTAGTATAAATTAAGAGAAAATGTTTGGGCAGTTTGCTCTAGATCAACAAAAAAAATAATCATCAAATAAATTCAGGAAGCATTTGAACCACGATTTGCATAAAATTTTCCACTAAACTGTATGTAAAAGCAGGCTCTGCCATTTCAGCAGAAACATTCTGCATTAAGCAGAAACAAACATTAAGAATTTGAAATATCCTTTTTTTATCCATCCCTCCCCCCCATGTACAGCACCACTTAAATTATCTCGTTGGAAGTGGTGCACTTTTGAACCAGTAAACTCATTCTTCAGTTAGTGTTACACTGATAAACTAATTTCAAACAAATGTAACTCAGTGCCAACACACAGTTTCAACAAGAAGCAGAATTACAACAACAAATATCAAACAAACTATTTGACTGCTTGAGCCTGGGTGAAACCTGAGAAAGGTGGGTTTCTCAAACAATTCTTACAGGGACTTTGGGTTATTTGTTGGGCTGGAGCATTTTTCTGCTCGCTGCAGTGATGTTACGTTTTACTGACAGGACACTTTCAAAGCTGGGTTTTGGGTTTAAATTTTAGATCGAAGTGAAGCTTCCAGGCACAGCTATGAATTCTCTTTTCCACGATGACTACGAATGACTTGCTTTCTAAGGAGAGAACATAGCTATTCACTTTTATACCCATGCCAAACCCTCTGCAGTATTTCTTTGAGCTAACCTTTATCCCCTTTCTGGACTTGTATTGGTCTCTGCTAGAAAGCAAGTCAGCTGTAATTACTTACAGGTGAGTTATTCCATACTAATGAAATAGCTCTATGAGAATGATGTTATTGAATTGAAATGTAGATGGCAGAAACACATTGATTTATTTTGCATGGATTTTTTAAATGCTTACCAATTGCTCCCTCTCCCCTCAGTGCAGAAGAAATTAAGATCCAGCAGAGAGAGAAGTGATCATGAAGCTCACTTGTGAATTAGACTGGTATAACTTTTGCACGGTTTGGGGGCAGAATGAAAAATAAACTCAGTTTAAGAGTTTCCTAGTAAAATGCCTCACTTTTTTCGTTTCCCAAAGCCCAGCACCCTCACTCTCTTACCTTCCCCTCCTGACACTAACCTAAAGATGAATTTGTTTACTCTGTTGTGCCTCTTTTTTTTTTTTCTCCTCCTTTTTTTAAAGTGTGGGTAACTCCACCCATAACTCTGCAACTTCCCACTCACCCAGTCCTTTTTAACCTTTTAAGCACTGCTCCTGACCCTTCATCCTCCCTGCCACTGGAGCAGCATTTTCAAGCCACATCCATTTTTATTGGCCAGAACCAGGCTGAAACCTCCAGCTCCCAACTGCAACCCCCTCCAAAAGCGCCCCCAGCAGCTGTAAAAATAGGGGCTTGTTCCACACCGGCCCAAAACTGTCTTGTTCCTGGGTTGGCAAAAAGAACCAACTGTCCCTTATCGATCTGCAGGGAGGGGGTTGCTCTTATGGGGCACTTTCCCCCCCGCTCTGTCCTTATATATAGAGAGAGACTTTTTTTACTTTTTTTTTTTTTTTTCCCCGGCGGGGGAGGGACAGGATTTTATTTTGTTTTTACAGCAGCCATCCAGAGCCCTGGGTATTGATTTTCGGGCACATGAAAGGGATTTTTTACAGGCCTTCCCCGTGCAAGGGAGCAGTAGTAAAAGGTGATACCACCCACTCCGAAGGAATGCTGTGCATGCAATTAGGAGCAAGCTCCCAGCCAGGGGGTTAGAATTCAAAGCAAGGCAAAAGCTCCCCACCTCCCACAAACAACAAATCCATTAAAACTACCAAAGCCATCAATACTAATCAATGCATCCAGGGGCCATTAACTATTTCGGTGCTCGGTGGGTATTTTTTCCCTCCTCGATCCCTCACATTCCTCCTTCCGCCGCTCCGGAGCCGCGGGTGTTGCATCCCTCGGGTAAAATCCCCCCACCTTGAGTCCGTGGACGTTTGGTTTACCACTTTTCCCTGCGCCCCGAGCCGGCCGGGCACTCCCGGTGCTGGGACCAGTCTCATTAAATACCATTAAGCACAACTAACTTCAAAGGACTGGGCAGGAGCGGCGGGGTGACGCCGGGCGCTGGGAAGTCTCATTGGGGCAGCCCCGTTCTCCCCTCCGGCCTCGAAACAGCCCCGACCCCGTTCTCCCCACCAGCTCCGGGACAGCTCCGGCCCCGTCTTCCCTCCCTGGCCGCCGGCCCCGGGGCAGGCGCGGCGCGGTGCGGGGCTGGGGGAGGCAGCGCGGAGGGGTAGCAGCGAAGTGGTTAATCAATAGCAGGGCTGCAGGCAGGGGAGGGGCGGGGTGGAAGGGGGATAAAAAATGCAGAAAGGAAGGAAATGGAGGGAGTGAGAATTAGACTCACTATAAAACCTCCTCATTCTGATTTACAAAAGAGGGAGGGGGGAGAGATGGGGGACGAGTAAAGAGGGGGGAGAAGAAAATGTGAGCCAGCAAGCACAATGCCCCTCTTTCCTGTAGCGAGGATGTGCACTGGGGTTCGGACTAAAGATGTTTTTAACTACGAGTCCGAGACGCGGTGGGATCCGAGGGAAAAATCACAACCACGTAAAACTTGTGGAATTAAACTGATTTTTGCTTTAGCTGGGGTCTCTCTCTTTTCTTCTCTTTCTTTTTTTTTTTCCCTTTCCCTCCCATCCAATCCCTCATTCATAACTTGCATTTAGGGACTGTTTTTCTCATTCATGTTCCCCTCCCTCTCGGACACTGTCAAACCGAGCACAAGAGCCTGCTTTGTAGAGGTCTGACCATCAGAGGTTTCAGCTCTTCGGGCTGACTGCATTTCTGGTTACATTCAATCACTTCTGAAGCTATCGATTGGATATGTTTATGGAAACACGAAAGGTATTTTTGGCCATCTGCTAGCTAGAAAATGATTAAGATTATTTATTTTTAGCAAAAGGAACAAGGAGGTTTCTTTGGCTTTCTTATTTTTCAGCCCTGCAGAAAGGAAAATGTCCTTCAGAAAATACTCATTGCTTTTTTATCACATTAAAACGATTCTTCTGTCTAAATAAAGACGTGGCTGGGGAGGGTGAGTCTGGTTGCACTTTAAACTTTTAGAAATCGTTTCTGACAGCTTTTAAATTGCTGAAACGCTTCAGAGGATGCCTTTTTGTTGTGAATGGTGCTTTTGTTTGTATTTTGTTGATTTTTTAAAATCCTTGCCTAAGCTGCATTTGTTAAAAAAAAAAAAACAACAAGCAAACCAAACCAAAACAAAAGCAAAGCTATAAGGATCTAGAGGGAAAAAAAAGAAATAAAGGATAAATTGAAATTCAGTGATATGTAGACACATATATGTAGATAGATTTATACATACCCAGAGTAACTTTAAACTGGTTTATTCTCCTGTGTCTGAATCACAGCCCATTCAAATAAAACATTTGTGAACTGCTCGTGTAAAACTACTGGCACGCTGAAGTCTCCCAGAGTTTAGGGGCAGATTTTAATTAAGGTCATTCAAATCCTAACACATAAATAATAAATCCATTTAATTTTTCAAGTTGGTGTGTTAAAAAAAAAAAAAAAGGAGAGAAGTCAGAGTAGCTGTTCTGAATGAGAATGACAATTTCCGATGAGCTCAGAGGTGGCTTTGATTTCCAACCTGTCTGAAGGAGTGGCAGTGATTTTTCTGGAGCTGAGGCAAAGCAAAAGTCCAATCTGTTTAAGTTAAAGTCAGTGCTGCCTTGTGAACGTTTTGGGAATCTGCTTGTTCCTCCATGGGAGCGCAGAGTCTAATCAATTCATTTTGAATCTACTTTTGTCCACAGGAGAGAATGTTTGCAGCTCAGAAGCTGGGAATAAAAGACAAAACACACACAAACAAAAACAAACAAACAAAATGAAACAAACAACAACAAAAAAAGCCAAACAAAACACAACAAAACCAAAACACAACAACAACAACAAATCTACCTCCCTAAATGCAGCAACCTTCCACAGGGCTGGATTTTGAAGTTAATTTATAACAGGCTTTGTAAATATCTTTGGAAACTTCTGTGAAATCTTTCTTGCCCTGCTCTCTTCTCTTTGTTTCTGTCTGTCACCCACATTCACAAAGCATATGTATGTTCAAGACCTAATTAAGGAGGTTTTATATGGGTTTGTACATGTGTTTTCACACAGACGAGGATGGTGAGCTGTGTTACTGTGCTGCTCGTGTGGGACTGCGTTAACCTTGCAGATGGGAAGAGTCTTATGAAGGAAAACTTAATTAGTAGCATTAAGAAGCTGATTAAAATAAAAAACGCGTTATTGCAGCAGGGGTCTCATTAAGGAATAGTCATGCCTGTCTGCCACAGATTTAAGAACTTTCAGCCACAAGGCCTTGAACTGAGCTACCTCCAGTTTAAGCAAACGCAGCAGAGACTCCACCCCCCAGTGACATCAGATTGAGTTACACTGCAAAAACACCCCAAGATCTGAAGAAAAAAATAAAAATCAGCTTTTCTCCCTCCCCTCCTCGATGTTTAAAAATGATAAAAAAGCCATTCTTCTCCAGCACTGGCCATTTGCAAGGAGCCCTTCTTTAAAGCAAACTAACAGCAGAACGAATGTCTCCTCACCCTTCCTCTCCAAAGGGAGGGGAGAGCACAACTGCACATTTGCAGCAAAACAACACCAACAAAAATATCCAAAGAATTCCCCAATGTCCCCCAGCCCTGAAACACAAAAATTAAATCACTCTCTCCAGCATTACAGTAGAGAAACCCTCCTTTCATGGAGCAGGAAGGAGCCCCGTGGAAAGGGCTGTGTCACACAGCACCAGGGCTGGGGACCAAGGACTAGTGGTGGGGACTTTCATTAACTTAATTTGCAGTTTGGCCAAAATTAAACTGACAAACTCATTCGGAGCTTGCTGCAAAGTTGCACATTTTTCATGTAAACATCCATGGCAGTTGCCTTTCCCTAGGATGTGTCATTTCCTGTGTAGCTATAATAGTATATTAAGTAAAGGCATAGCAATGAATTTACATATTTACATATGTATAGGCACTGTGTATAGGGAGGATAGGAAGATGTTGACTATCTGCACCAGCAGAAATCGGCAGAAAGCACTTTGTTAAAAAGTTTGGGAAATGACCACACTGAAATAAGAAACATGCTTCGAATATTCTTTGCATTTCAGACAAGGCTGGCATGGAAAAATTTACAGAGAAGTCCATGTGGGACAGGAAAGCTTCTGTGTTTAAAGGCTCAAGGGAGGTAGATGTCATGCTCAGGACACAGGTCACCAAAAAGGGCTACAAACCCAACACAGTTCTTACCTGCTCCCCATGGGTTGTTTTTTGGTTGGTTTTTTTTTTTTACTCTGAATCGTGAAATGCTGAGCACTTAGCCAGGCAGTCATGAGACTCTCTGGCGACTGATAGCAAGCTGAAGGAATTGACTGCAGAGACACAGGGGCTCACCTTTGCTCCAGGAAGGACATCTTTCTGTCTTTCATTCTTTCTTTCCTTCTTTCTTTCTTTCTGCTGTAAGATAGCTACCTTTTATTTTTTTTACCCCTTCTTTTTCCCCACCCCCCCAACAGCAGTAAAGTGTCAAACCCACAAAGGAAGCGATATAATTAGTGCTGGTACCTACTACAAACTCGGATCTCTGAAGAGAGGCCAGTGCAGCTTTTCAAATGCCTACCATTTTGAAATCTAAAAAAAAAATTAAAAAAAAAATAAAAAATCTAACAGACAGAAGAATCCCTCTTGAATCCCCCCTGGCCCTTTTGAATTCACGCCCTGCCTTACATCAAACGCTTTTTTGCTGATTAACTGCACAATCAGGTCCCTGCAGATCAGGGGAAGAATGGAGAAGAGAAAAGCAACCTCTTTTCCAGAGAACAATACCATTATTTCAGCTCCATTGGACAGGAATGTGTGATTTCACAGCCCACTGCCCTTCTCTCCCATCTCCAAAAACACTGCCAGAGATCCACTGCTCCAAGTCCCCACCCATTAGTAGCCAGATCGTGCATTTACAACTTGGGGTCAGTATTTGTGCGTGGGGGGCTAGCACATACATGCATACATATATGGAGAAAATATCCAAATCAGAACCGACTCCCAAGCCCCAGAATAGATACAAAGGAAGTTCAGTTTATTTTTAAAAGCAGTGACTATCCTTTTTGTCTTGTGTCGTGTACACAGGCACACAAGTTATATTTTGGGGGTGGATTTGGTATGAAGGTAGTTGGCAAAGGAAAGGAAAAGAAAGATTAAAATTGAAATCATTCGAGAGTTTGGATCTCTTTTCAAAGACAGATTGCTTCATAAAATGTCATTAAATAACAGTTTGGTTTTTTTTAATCATTAAAAAATGCATTGCTTTCTCACAGCTGACCCAACTCCTTTGCTGCTAAGTTTGTCTCGTTGGAGTATGAAAATATTTCCATTTTGCAAGCATCTGTTGAAATCAATTGTTGAAGAGCTGATTGCACAGGAGGAACTATGTCTCTTCAAGGGGGAACCCACTGCACAGTGGTGAGCTTCTCACTTAACAGCATAGCAGAAATCTTTACAAAAAAAGAAAAAAATGAAAGAAAATAAGAAAGAAACTCACCAAGACCTTTCCCTCACTGTCTCAGCCTTTGTTTATTCATTTTTCAACGATTCCTGTGTTTTACAATTTGTAGGGCAGGAGAAATACCAGAGACCTTCCCTCCCTAGCCCTTAAACTTTGATATCGCCTGATTTCAGCTCAACAGCGTGTACAAAAGGAAAACCTCTTGTTGTCATGAAAGTGCACTGAAGTGACCTGGTGTGTTTCAATCGGTCACAATTAAATCCCCTGCTTGGCTCAGCCCGCGGAGAGTAGCGAGCCTGCGGGAGCAGCGGGAGGGGAGCGTGGTCGTCCACGCTGCTGCCCTCCAGTCCGACAGGGAGTGGAGCCGCCTCTCCCGTGGGCACTCTCCCACCTGAGGCCCCCCCTGCACAAGCTCCCCAAAGACAGCGAGAATTACTATCTAAAATTCGACAAATGTAGGTATCTGTTTTGCCCAGACGATACTTGATTTTTCAACTTGCAGGAAAGAGGGTCGAGTTTTGAAATAGAAATAGACGTAAAATAGCTGCAGCTCTCCCCCCACAACACCCCCACCCCACCCCCACCCCCCCCCGACCACACCTCTCCGATCCGGGACCGCTGGGGATCAGTTTTGCTCCCCCAACACCAGCACCACCGAACAAAAGACAGAAAGAGAGAGAGAAAATAACATTTGTTCGGGCTCCCCCCTCCCTTTGATTTATCTGTTTACAACCGGGACCCCCCTCAGTTGAAACAAACAAACAAACAAACAAACAACAGCAACAAAAAAAAATCAATGGAGATGTAGTTGGAGAAAAGGCGGGCAAACTGCTGGGGAAGAAAAAAAAATTTGTGAATGGCAGCGCGTGTTTGCGCCTTCATTGTTAAAATGCGGAGCGGGCGGCGCCGCGCGGCCCGGCCGCCAATGGGCGCACCGCGAATATTTTTAAATATCCTCCCCGGGAGCCAATGGCGGAGGCGGTGGCAAAGACTAGCGCAGGGGCGAGCCAATGGCGGGGGCGGTATGCTAATGAGGAGTTGGTCAGGCAGGAGCTGAATGTCAACTAGTCAAAGATGGAGGCTGGAGCGGGGAGGCCATGAGGTTGGTACCGGAGGATTTGCCACCTTGGGATCGATCAGGGAGCGGCGCCCAGGCGCGCCTGGGGCAGCGGCGGCCGGCTACGCGGGGCGGCGGGAGGCGGGGGTGGGAGGGGGTCGCGGAGCCGCGCCGTTCTCGCCGCCTCTTTTGCGCCTCTTTTGGCAACTTTCCCCCCCGTGGCGCGGGGATCCGTCCCTCCCGCCGCCAGGTACCGCGCAGGGAGCGGGGCCCGCCGGCCCTGCCGCCGGCCCGGGGGCTGCATCCGCCCGTCCGGGCGGAAATGGCGGGAGCTGCGGGCCCGGGGAGGGGGGGAGGGGGGGGCGCGGAGTGACGGCGGGGCGCGCCACCGCTGCGGCTCTGACAATGGCCCGTGGGGCCAGCGGCAGCGGCCGGGCAGTCAGGGGGGGTGCCCCCCACTCGGGGCAGCGGGGGCGCGGCGTTGGGGGCTGGGGGGAGCGGCGTAGAGAGCGGGGCGAAGATAGACGGGGAGCTCCGCTTGCCGGCAGCACCTCTGGTCGTCCTCCCATATGAGTACCCGACGGGGCCGGGCGCTTCCCGGAGCGATTTCCCCGCGGAGCGAGGGGTGCGGAGCTTTTCCGCCCCCTGCCCTGCCTGGAGCGATTTCCCGAGTGAAGTTCCCGCTGGTCGGTTCGCGTTCTGGCGTGCGATCAATACGAGGTGTTTAAACAAGCCAGCGGCCGGAGCCGCCGAGGGCGGCAGCGGGGCCGAGAACAAAACTTGGAGCGGCCGAAGTGGCAAATCGGTGTGAGTGTGTCCGCCGCAAACGGAGGGGCGGAGAAGGGCCGGGCCGGTGTGCAGCGGCCGTGCGCGGAGCCGCCGAAGTGCGGGGACAGAGTGTTGCGGGCAGGTTTGGCTGCAAATCTCTAGATAGCGGTGAGCTAATAATTTTTTTTCCCTCTTCTCCCAAACATTTCACCTTTGCAAACACTGCTGAGACAGTGCGATCCCACGAGTGAAATCTGTCCGGCCTCAGCCGAGCCCGCTGCCCCGGCCCCGCGGCGAGGACCGTGTCACGGAGGGCTGGGTGTGCTGCTCGCGCTCATTGTGCCACCCAGCTCCTCCGGGAAATGCTGCGCCTGCTTCTAAAGGCAGCAGAACTCCCTTGTCTCCAGATACCGTATAGGATTGTTTTGCTAAAAGATGCTGGGTTAGAACACCCACCCCCACCCACCCCCGCTTTTTTCCTTTTTCCTGAAAACCCCCTAAGAGCGAGGCCGTAAGTCACATGCTATCTCCAGCCAGTATTTATATTGGCTTAATATTTAAATCTCGTAAAACTAATGCTTTGCTTAAATAGTCCAGAGTTTTTGCAACAAACCAGGGTGCGCAGCCCAAAGTGTTTCTTTGGCATTCTTGCACTTTGCCCCAATTCCGCTCCGTTTCCCTCCAGTGTGTGGTCTCCCAGTTGTGCAAGGAAAGCTCGTACCCTCGAACACAAACCTGGGGTTCTGGAATTAAAAAAACTTCCTCAAGTTTAAAGTACATTATTCTTTCTAGTTTTCTTTTAATTTTCTTTTCATTTTCTTCCTTCTAGCGTTCTTTCTTTCTTTCTTCCTTTCTTTCTTTCCTATTTTTTTAATTTTTCTTTTAATTTTACTTAACATTTCCAATCCAGCCTAGGTTGCTTCTGGGTTAGGGATAAATTATTGTACAAAACAAAGGAGGAAAACATTTACAACTAAATAAGAGAATAAGGATGATACAGTTACAGATTCTAATTGGGTTGGGACATTTCCAAATCAATTGGCTTTTTGTTAGTACTGCTCTGAAAAACTGACAACTAGGATTCATCTAGTGCATTTGCTCTCACAGCCCAGATTCCTCTTGATTTGGATCAATTTGATTCATTTTAGCACGTTACGATTCTTACTGGTTTGCACAGTCTCTGGAAAGTTGTTTTCCAATTTGGATTTCTTTGCATAGAATTTCTTTGCATTGTTTTCACGTCTGAAATCAAAGTATTTTCTAATTTCTCAGTTTGACTCTCATTTAACAAACAGTTACATTTTCCAGCTTTACATTTGACACTGTTTAGAGGAACCAATGTGAAACAGTTTAAAGCCTAAAGACTAACAAGTTGACTTTAAAATGTTACTTATTGCTAAAATTATTTGAAATGTCTGATTTTGTAATGATTAACTGCTGTTTTCTCCTTACTACCTATATTATATATATTTTTGTGGGGGGTGGGGGAGGTGGGAGGACAGGGAAGAGAGGGGAAAAGAAAAACCACCCAGAAATTAAAAATTACAATAGTGGTGTTTTCATGCTGCAAGCAGATGATTTTTAAAGGTCTCACTCCTGGATGGCAGTTGTTTTGAAAGCCTGTTTAGCTGCTTGTGTAAAACAGCAAGGCTTCCTTAGCAATTAAAAATTAATAAAAATAAATTCAGCTACTGGCAAGCATGTATGTAATAAATAGCAAAGATTTCAGCAGATGGTTCAGATGAAAGCAATAGAAAGGACACAAACTTCTCCTCCATGGTGTCTTTAATAAAATGCTTAAGCTAATGCATTACACCTACTTCTGTGAAATAGTGGGGTGCTGAAATGCAAGGAGGACAATCCCAGCTCTGGTCTTTGCTTTCACAGGCTCTAAGGCAATACATTTACCATTCAAAAGGGGAAAGAAAAAAAAAGGGGGAAAAAAAAAATGTCCCTAAACCAAGCTGATCTAAACTTCTTGCTGAAGTTAATTCAGGATGCAGTTGTGAAATATTAAAATCTAATTTGAAAGAATGACATTGAATCAATGTGGTTGTTGAAGAATATATATTTTATTTTTTGAATGTAACAAATCTGTTTTAGAGTAAATCTTGCACAGAAGCCATCACTTGGAGAAGTTTCCCACTGATTTATCATTTATTTTGGAAAATTTCTGAAGTATGCTGTTGTCCAGAGCCCTTTTTCTGTTGTACTACTGGCAATTATGATGAGCAGTGCAATATTAAAAGGGCATTGGCTGGCAGAAACATGACCCCCTTTTAGCAGCCCACCCTCTTCAGAGTGGGCAAACAACCCTAAAATAGATGCCTCCTCCAGTGTATTTATGCACGTGTGTGAAATAAGGTTTTATACATGTGGGAGTGGTTTCAAATAAGGAGAGAGATTCTGGGTTATACATTTTTATATGTCTTTCTACAGAAATGGGCTGGGATCATTTAAACACATGCTATATAAAACATAAGCTCCAAACATTTCTGGGAGCTTTCAAGGCATCACATTACCTGCTTTGTTTACTAATAACTTGAGTAATTCATTAATTATTTCTACACATTACCATATAATAATAACTACATGGAAATTGTATAACAATTTCTTTATAGATTTTTTTTCCCATCTAGAAACTTTCCCCTGTATGTTTAAGGTGCTCCCTATCAATGCCTTTAGGGGATTTAATGCTGTTCATTTGTTTCTAAGAATCTGGTGTTTATACTGTGATTTTAGAGTGGTGACACACAGATACGTGTGAGATTGAAGCACAGACGCCAGGTATTTTTGTACACAAGTCTCATCATTTCTGTAACATTTTCCACAGCAAATAAAAGCACTGTGTATTTATACCATTCTATATATACACACACACATCAGCCTTTTCCATCTGTACTGGTCAACCACCATAAAATACACAGCACAATTAAGAAAACTTCTGAAGGCACAGGAAAGGGCTGGCACTTTCTTTGATTTATTTAAATGGTGTAGTTCAGATTCATTGACTGACCAATTTGGGTTTTATGGGAACACATATGTTTGGGGATGCTGGGTTACATCCCTTGTTCTTTTATTCTCCACTACTGTAGCAAAATATTTGATGGTATAAAACCTTTCTAACGTACCATGCCTAGATATATAACTGGCCATGTAGCAAAAGACTTGAATGGTTTGTTCAACAAGCCATACGAACAATCCTCTTTTCTCTCTCTCTCTTTCTCTCTCTTTATTTTATGTTTTTTATTATTGGTATTATTCTCTGTCTTTTTTTTTTTAACTAACTTTTTGTTGTCTCTTCCCCCCCCCCCCCCTTTTACCTTGTCTAATTACGATTGCAAATAAACTTGGTCATGCAGAGTTTTATTGGGGCTAAACATAAAAACGTTATTGTGGTTAACACTGTAATGTAACAGTCCCTTACAAAAGGATGCAGGGACAGCTGTGCAGAACGTGACAGTGGCTGCTGGTATCGCTGGCTCTGACAATGTTGCACTACTGTCTGCACAAATAAAGCAGTGCAATAATATTGTCAAAGCATTTGGTTCCAGTCCTGATACTTCCTTTATGATCAGTTACTGTTGCACACCCAGCCCCTGACATTATAGGATTCTGTAGTTATTTTAGCATTTTAGTAGGGAACTAGCCCCCCGCTCTTGATCTCTTCCCCCCGCCGCAAAAGCTTGATTGAGCATTAAAATGTCAAGATCATGTAGAAATTGCCTAAAAAAGAGAAAAAAATCTACCCTTGTGTGTGTTTGTTTGTTTGTTTTGTGTTTAGGTTGAGTGGTCTGTATGGAAATTCCTTGGGTTTTGTTCCAGGATTTGACTGCTTCAGTGTACAAAATGGATTGCCCTTTCTGCCACTAGTGTGGGTTTGTGTGTCCAACTTGTAAAATAAAAAGCTGGCTTATTCACATTTTAAAGCCCTCTTGTCCTCCTTTAGAGCTATCACCACCTTTAAAAATATCCTGACAAGGTTTGAATATTTACTTGCTACTGCTTTAAAAATCAGAGCTTTATGAACCTAAAGATGTTATTGTTGTGTATGGAATTCAGAGACTTGTAATATATACACATGTATATTCACAGGCAATTTAATTTTTGTTTGCTATTGATGTCTTCTTCAACTTCCACCATATTTCACCTTTAGAGGAATTACTGTTCAGATTACAGCAATATTGATACCTTTGTTTTCATTTAAAACAAAAAAGAGTAGAAGGCACCTAAATAATAATCAATAGGTTTTGAAAGACAATCTTTCCCTGCACTTCCCACCAGCAATGTGGAGCAAGTTTCAGGGATACAGGGATGATGTAGGCCTAGGAAGAGGAATATTGCATTCAGAATTGATCTTTAAATAACAATATGTTGGTGACTGTCACTTGTGGTGTAGTTGGAGGCAGATGTGGTATTTTCGCTCGCAGCTGCTAAGAAAGGGGGTTGGAGGGTTGGGGGATGGGACCTTCCTCTCTGTGTCTCTCTCTCTCTCTCTTTTTTTTTTTTTTCCTGAAGCCTTGAGCTGTTACCTTGGGAGCAAAGGGTGGGGGTGGGGAGAGCCGTCATATTGGAAATCAAATCTAGGTAAGGGAGCGTTTGTAGATTGCACTGCACATCCCAAGCCAGGCTTGGGTGTGCTAGTGAGCCAGCCATGGGGAGGCAGAAAATGGAGGACCATATCCTGAGGGGAATGCGTGTCCCATTTTGGAGGGATGAGGGGAGGCTGGATCCTCAATAATGCACTCCATTTCTTCAATGAATGGGGAAGCAAACAAAAGACACCTTTTCAGTCCCTCAGTTTCTGGTGAGCAGCCTCTGGTCTGCCTTTCATGCACAGAGAAGGCTAAGCCTTCATGCCTGAACTGGAGGCGCAGTGCTGGTGGTAGATGCGGTATGGCTCCCAGGCCCCAGTGGAGGTAACCAGAGCCGGCATGGCTCTGTTTCTCCAGAACCCTTCTTTTCATCCATCTCTCGGCGTCACAGCACGGTTGCCATTTTTGTGTGCATTATTGAACAGAGAGGCCTGTTTAGCTTTAGCACCTTCCCCTCCTACAATTTCTAATTTTTGATTAATTGAAGAGTAGGAGAGAGTGAAACCTGCAGGGGCTTTATGGGGGGTGTGGTGTGTGTGTCTGTATCATCCCTCCTCCTTCACCCCCCACCATCAACGGGGGGGAGCACAAGAGTGACCAGAGTGGAAGCACAAGGGGCCCTTCACTGCCCGTGGCCCAGGAGGACAGGAAGGAGGGTGGACCAGCAAGAAGCTGGAAGCCACTCTGGAGCAGGGCAGTGCTTTGTTCTGTCTGAGTGTGCATGTGTGTGTCTGTAGCCCATCAGCGAGTAGAAATAAGTGAGTGAAAATCTTGGTGGGGCTGATGCCGAGCTGTAAGATGGCCTCTCAGATGTGTGAGCCTGCCTTGTTTGGAGGTGGAGAAATCAGGGGGAATAGATGCATGCTTGTTTTCCTGCGTAAAGTTATGTCTCTAATAATAATATGGTCACTACACTTGAAAACTTCCCCTGGGTGCGTGGGGGATTTGAGGCCTGTGCGGTGACAAGGACCATATCCCATCCACAGAGGACAGGGAGACCTTCTGAGGCCTATTGGCCCTGGCTGCGGCACTGGAGCCCACGGAGGGCTCTTTGCTGAGAGTCATGTCTCTGGAAGGCAGACCTCAGGGATGCAGGCAAAGACGGGGTTCCCTGCAGATTTGGGCCTGGGACAGAGGTTACAAATTCCAAACCCTCCCTTCTCCACTCTTTCTCTCTCTCTCTTTTTTTTTTAAACCCTGCCTGGCTGAGGAATGTAACAGCGCCAAAAAAAAAAAAAAAAAAAAAAAGGCACTGGAGGAAAGCAAAAAAAAAAAAAAAGAGAGGGGATTCGGAAGCAAAGGCCCCTTCAGGAGTCTGTATTTGTGCAAGGGAAACCATTTGCATGTGTGTGGAGATGCCAGAGTTTGTCTCCAGTTGGGTCGGAGGGGGAGGGCGCGGGAGGAATGCGGGGAATCAGGTCGGGCTGCGGGGGGAAGGGCTCCGGCAGAGTCTCCATCCTGTTGTTGCATAAACTTGTTAAAAGAACCCCTCCTCTGTGGAGGCAGCACACATAGGGTATTAGTGTGGTGGAGGAGGCCAGACCTGCGCCCTGGCTACACAACCAATTGGAGCGGAAAGTGAAATCAGATGGTTTAAGTTTTCAGAGTGTTTTTTTTTTTTTTTTTCAGGGGGACTTTTTGAGTCATTGCATTGAGTGCTAGATCTGTGTTAAGGTCGCTCCTGCTCTCGCCGACTCTTGGGTGGTTTGGGGAAGGGAGGCGGCGGGGCCGGGAGGTGCCGCTTCCCCTCGCGCCGTGCCCCTGTCCGCGGCCGGAGGCACTTGGGCTGGGGGCCCCGCGGAGAACTCGCCCGCCCTACTCCTGCAGGCAAGGGGAGGGGCAGTTGGTGGGCAGACTGGGTGTGTAATGAGGGAAGTCTGTCCCCTGCGTGGGGGAAGAGTGATTTGGGGGACCCCGAAACCGGCCCTACACGTGCTCCTCCCCCAGCCAAGGCAATACAAGACATTCCACTTGCCCGGCTGTAAAGCAGGGCCAGGAGCGGGATCGTCCCTTCCAAGGTGATAGGATTTAGCCCCATTTTGCTCCTGCATTTAGTACCACCAGTCTTTTTTTTTTTTTTTTTTTTTTTTTTTTTCCATTAGACAGCAGAGCACTGGTAAACACCATGCAGAAAAGCCGTATTGTGGGGTTACAAAGTCTAGGCTGTTTAAGGAGCTCTGTCATTCCTTTTAATGGAGCTCACTGACGCAGATCTGGCTTCTGCCAGCCGAGGAAATGTTGCTGCTGAGAAAAGGGTTATTGAAACCCACAAACTAAATATTATAACCAAGAATCAAATGGCAGGATGTTCTGGAGTGCAACCCCTCCTGATTTCAGGAGAAGGAGAACGTATTGATAAGTGTCTGTGGGTGACAAAATCTCCAAGCTCAATGGGTGAAATGAGGTTGGGGAGGTGGTGATTTCAGAGAGGATTATCAACCCTTACTCTGGAGTCTCTCACACCTGGACAGGTTGACTCTTGCATGGAAGCAAGAATCCCCTTTTTCTCTGGACGGATTTGTACAAACTTGCTAGATAGACTTAAGGAGCCAGAACTGGAATGCTAAGAATTCTCTCTCTCTCTTTCAAAAAAAAAAGAGAGAGAGAGAGAGAGAATTAAAAAGGCAACACTTCCCAGTTTTAAAACAATGATAAAATTATTAAATAGGATGGAAAACTAAATCAACTCTCAGCCTACAGCTGTTTCCAAAGTGTTTGCTCTGACCTTTGGTAATAGTGTCAGTTCCGCTGCAGAAAATATATTGTAGACTATATAATGTATTTAATTGCAAGATGGCTTTTAAACGGTCTCCTTTCCTCAGGCTAGTGAAATGGCTGTGACCGGGGAAACAAGGCTGGACTGAAGCTTTGTTGCCCTGCTATGGTTTTGTGAAGTTGAAACTGAGATGAAAATTTAAAACGTTGGCTTGCCCCAAGTGGCATCTTTAACCACAAGAGAAACAAACAGCAACAAAGGGAAGGGGAAATGGTTCCCTAAACTAAACCAAGGAAGACAAAATCTCATCTTACAAGGAGCAGAGGCCTCTGAGCTCCAGAGAGTCAGCTCACTATCCCAAGGCTTCATTGTAAGGACACTTCAGTCTATTTGTCTGCTAACATCAGAAAGGGGACTTAGACATACAGCAGTGCCTCCACTACAGTAAAACATTCCTCAATGCACACGGCCAAAGGAAAAAAAAAAAAATCAAAAAGGCTTCCATTATTGAGCAACATGCAAAGTGTTATTTCCATATTTCCCTAGTCTGGGTGACATTTCCATTTAGTTTCTATAACTGTGATTAAAGGCGAGAGAGGTTTCTAAACATATCTAGAGATGCTGAGCCTCCCAGTGTATAAATAGCAGGCATTTCATAATCTTGTATTTAAATGTTTATTTTAAAATAACCCCCATATACATTCCAGAGCCTCCCTGCTATAGGACATAGTGCAACCCAGGCTCAGTGTATTGTTTGAAAACTGGGTGAGAATTATTGGAGATTGGTTCAGTCTTTATTTCTCTTGTCTTGTTTAAAAAAAAAAAAAAAAAAAAAAAGAAAGAAAGAGAGAGAGAGGGAGGAAGGTGTGGGGAGTCCTGTGCCAATACACCACTTGGAAACAAGGAAATTTTTGAGACACATATAGGCTCTTAGAACAGATACATAAAGACAAAGTAACTTAATTGCCTTTGCTTGGAACTTCACTTGTGGCTGACGTCTCTAATTGCATCCCTTACCCTCTCCCGCCTGTGGTATCTTCTGCAACTACTGAAATTCTTCAGTTGTGTAGAAACTGTGAAATATGCTCCCCTACCTCCCCCCACCCCACCCCGGATGCATTAGTAACTTCACTTGATGTGTAGATTGTACATTTCCACTGTAAACATGCCAGGGGGGTTGTCTCTTGGGCCAGTGGAGAAGTTAAATTGTGTGTATTAAGTGTAAGTCTTGTTTGAGATAACATCGAGGCTGAAGAGTGGAAAAGACATGGTAAACAATAAACAAAATAGACTGGACGGGAATAGATGGAAAGGTAAGGCTGAGCCTAGTTGGATCCTTTTTATGTTCTCAGTCCAAGTAGATGTCTAGGTTGCAGGGATTGTTGAGAAGCAGTGACAGGATTAAACCTGAGTTTTCGCCAAGGTAACAAGAATACAGAAGTTTGATAAAACTCATCCTGATCTGTTTACAGCAATCTCTGTAAACATGGCCTTCTAATTAGTGTGAGCAAAGGTTAATACAAATAAATAATGTGGAAAGAAAGATTCCTATTTGCTTCCAACAAGCATCACAAAGGATGGAGAGAGGAAGGGGTTGGGGCAGATTGGAGATTTTGTTTATCAGCCCATTAGAAAAAAACAATTAATGGAGCTTCCCCTGTTCCCTTTTATTTCTGTTCTTCCTTGGTTTTCAGCTGCTTTGGGCAAGTCAGGCAACATCAAAGGAGGATACAGGACTGCCTCACACCCGCATGCCAAACGCCAGGGATCTCTAAATGGCAAAGACCAGATCAATGTGGCATGCATAAATTAGCCAGGAATCCATGAATTAGGGGATTGTCTCTCCATTACACTCCTATTTAATCCACTGGAAAGCAGGCTGAGGAAAAAGAAGCTTAAAGTGTCAAAATCATGACCTGGTTTGGGATGGCCTGGGAATGAAGTTTCCTTCCTCTGGACTCTCAAATGTTCCTATGTGACAAATACACTGGGGCAGGTTAACTGGGAGCCCGATTACAGAGGAAGAGTCTATTTGGCAAAGCAGCCCTGAAGGTGGAGGTGTCTCAGCCCACCCCCCGACAATCATTTCTGTGGCTGTTAGTGTGTTCAACCCTAAGCCAGCCCCATCTGAAGACTGTGCCTTCCAGCCTAAAACAGAAAAGGTGCTGGGGAGGGGGGAAGAGGAGAAGCAAAAGCCAAACAAAACAAGCTAGAGCAAAACAAGCATGCGTCTCCAAACACCATTTAATGTGTGTGTGTTAATGTGAAGTCAGTGCTGGAAAGCCAGCCCCTGCGATCTTCTTTCGCTTTCTAATTTTTGGTGTGCACTTAATCCCGTGATTTCCAATGAAGAGAGGGATATTTTAAAACACTGGGCTCTCCAAGTAGAGCAGCCCTAGAAAGAAAGTTCTCTGAGGACTCAATGCCTGTTACTAAGAGGCTCAAAATACATCTATCAGTTAATCAAATAAATAGCACTTCCCAGCCTCTAACAGCTAGGCAGCTGATTGACTGAGGTTATTAATAAAGAGAAATTTACACACATGAACATGAGAACTGGGGATGGAGGTAGAGAAACCCAGATAAAATCCACACTGGAGTTAAATATATTGTGGGAGAAAGGGGTAGTACCCATGTACAGATTCTGTGGGGCCAGAGGTTTATTCCATTCCTGTATCCCCACCCTCCTGGGAGCGCATGGTGCTGTGATCCATAGGGCAGTGCACTGCTTTCTAACTTTTTACCCCTTCCCCATTTACAGGCATGGAATGAAGCTCCCTCCAGTCACCTGCCGCAAGACACATTATCCAGCTTCCTAACCTTAAGGATGAGACCCTATCAATATTGCCTCTGCTTTTGTGATCAGGGTAGTAGTGCAATATTGCTTATAGGGTCTTGTCTTTTGAGGGTTACTCTTCATGAAGAGAAGAAAGCCACAGCAGGAAAAAAATAATATTATGTGCCCATCGAGTTAAGGGAGAAGTTGTGAAATGCTGAGCGTTGTTAGATAGGCAAGTAATTATGCAGAGATGGTTTTTTGTGACAAATAGTCATGCTATTGTGGTGACTCAGGTTGTGAATCACGCAGGATTCAGAACGGCCTCATGTTTAAACCGCACAAGCAGCGATTGAAACCGGAGAAACCCATCAAGGCTCCATTTTAAAATAGCGTGAGTCCCAAGACATTTGA
The DNA here is from genome assembly GCF_026170545.1 of Melanerpes formicivorus. Taxonomy (NCBI): domain Eukaryota; kingdom Metazoa; phylum Chordata; class Aves; order Piciformes; family Picidae; genus Melanerpes; species Melanerpes formicivorus. The sequence continues at coordinate 2,081,425 of NW_027142388.1, read as the reverse complement.
AGGGTGCCTATTTTACATATTGATGCAAACACCCACCAAGGGATGGGAGGAGATACATAGCCACACTTGCTGTTTCTGAGCCCGATCCCAGTCCGAAAACCAGTGTGATGTGAAGCAGAGCACAACACAAAGAGGCCGAGGCTCTAATCCCAATAACCTCGAAACAAAGCTCATGCCTCTGTCTGGCCAGCGCAGCCCGCCAGCTCCAGCGCCGGGCTCTGAGGCCACGCCGGGCTGCCCAGGGCTTTGCCAGGGTCGGGTGGCACAGCGGGGCTGAGGACTGCCCCCGGCCCTTCTCGAGGGCTGTTCACAGAGGTACGTGGGAACGGAGCAGGGATGGCGGTGTTAAATCCACTCTACGCTTTGTGAGGGATCAGCTGGGGGCTGACAGCAGCCAGGATGGCCGAGTGGGTGGCCCTGCCTTCCATTTCAGGTGGTCCCCGCGGTCCCTTTCGGGACCTCAGGGGCCCAGGGAAAGGGGTGGTGGGAGGGGACTGGGGGCCGGAACAGGGCGCGGCGGAGCTGCTGCTGCGGGGCTTTCTGAGTCGGTCCCCAAGCAGCGCCGAGCCGCTGCGGCGCGTCTCCCCGCTTCGGCCCGTGCACGCTGCCTCCATCGTACGGTTGACCCTGCCGCTGCCCTTGGTTTACCCATTCCAGTATCATTCCGGGGGGAGGCGGCCAGCTCGGGGACAAAGCCAGGAACCCTCCCTGGGCTCTCCCTCCGTACCCCGAGCCCGACGGCTGGGCTGCAGGCCACGGGGCGGCCGCGGCTGCTGGGCCAGCGCTGGGACCACCGGGCGGGCTGCCCCTCTTTCCCTGTTGCACTACTGTCACGGTCGCAGCGAGCAGTGCAATAATGAAAGGGCGTCAGTGCGCCGGGGAGCGGCGACAGCCGGTGACAGCGTGCGGGGACGGGACGTCCCACTGTCCCCCGAGAGCCACCTTAACGGGGGGGGGAAGCTTCGGTTGTGCAACTTTCTTTGTTAAAACACGCAGCGGTGAGGAGTGTGCGCGCAGGGGCAGGGCAAGGTGAGCGGCTCCGCGCACCGCCCTGCCCGGGCCCGCGGCGATCACTGCTCCACCAACCCCACTTCCCTTGACCGGCCGCGGGGCCTGGGGCAGGACGAGCCACTGCTGTACCCGGCCACTATCGAATAAATAAAATGACTCCCACGTCCTTTGTCGCTGTCTTTTCTTCCTAGTGGGTTTTCTTGCAGGTCACCAGTCCCTCCCGCCTCCCCGGCAGCCACACGGATAAAAATCCGCCCGACGGGGTTTTGTCCGTGGGTCCAGTGAGTGCTGACCCTCCACTCGGTCTTTGTGGGGAGAGGGTGGAAGAGCTAGTAGGAAAACGAACGTCTTCCTTCACCGTGGACCCTGGAAAACGGGCTGGAGTCATGCCCTAGTGCTGAGTTCAGCAACGGGGGAGCACGGGTAAGAAGGGAAGAGGGAGTGTGGGGTGGGAGGGGAAGGGGTTGCAATAATGGAGATGAGAACAGAGCTCTGCAACAGGGAAATGTGCTGGGAATGCCAGGAAATAGCCCTTTGATTATTAGTGACCATAGTGAAATGGATACTTCTACAAAAAAAGGGCTGGCGAGGGCTACTTCCTTTAGCAAAGGACCTTTCCACTCTGGCTTTTTGAACCTGTGCTTGCTTCTCTGTGGCACTGTTTCTGCTTCATCATGACTTTTTGCAGAGGAAGGTGAGTGCAGAAAACAGGCTGGCTGTAGGACGGGGATGCAATCTAATCCTGATGAAAAGGCTTTTACGTTTTACAATCTTCAGTGCTTCATTTCCTATTTCTTTTGGATTCCACCTTTCTTCTGTCTCTCACATGCACAAGCAGATATAAAAGCTGAATCCTTCCCCGCAGCCTTTCTCCCAGGGAACAGTCAGCCCCCTCCCCAGCTTCACCTTCAGGCTTTGCGCACACAAAATGGCTGCAGCAGCCTGTGGGTGGGCATGGAGAGCTCAGGAAGCTGCTTTTCTTTTTCCCACCCTGCCTGCCCAGGAAGCCCTTCTGCTTTTATTTTTTTGTGGCATTTTGCTCTTGCATAGCTCTGTGCAAATCCAAGGGGGTCTCCTATGTGTAAGCTATGCATGGAATGGGAGCTGGGGAGGGAAATGGCCAGTTTGCATGAGAAGGGGACCTGTCGGGCCCCAATGTTTATTTTTTTGCTGACCTTCTGGGGATATGGTCAGTGAGAGCTGTGACAGCTGCTGGAAGCGGCAGGAGCTTTGAAGATTGTGAAGGTTGTGACCTCGAGGCCCCTTTCCTCTCTCTGTCCCAGGAGCTGCTGAGTCAATCAGGGAAAAGGGGAGGTGAAATGGGGGCTGCTCTTTAGCCATTTTTCAATCGGTGAATGAAACAGGAAAGGACAAATGCAAGAAGAAAAAAGAACGATTACTTCCACTTTGGTGCATTACTGAGAAGGGGGAATCTCTCTTTGGCAAAAGATTATGACAATAATGGGAAACCACTGTGCTCTTAAGATCCAGCACCTTGAATAAAAGATTTAACTGGGCAAGGAGCTGATGGCAGATCAATAACAGTAAATTAGGGGGAAAGCCTACAAACTCCTCTTAGTTCAAAGCAAGAGGAAATCCAACTCTCATTTCCACCTGATACCAGCTCTACATATAGCAGTGGGAACAAGTTCACACTTGGCCCACTAGCTCCCACCATCACCTTGACCCTACATGACAAATCTTCATCTTTGCTGAGCTCAGCTGAACCACATGGCTGAGGCTGCAGAGGCCACCAAGAATGGCTGCATCACACATGCCAAAATAGGGGACAAAGTACACTGCATGGGGCTGCATCCTTGATGTATGTGTGTTTTCCAGTGACACAAGCTTCCCTGGCAATCTAGACCCCTGCCCAGCCTATGAGAGGGCTCTCAACCCCAGAGCCCTCTCTAAGCCCAGTGAGTGGGGTTTAAGTCTTTTTCACTTTCTGGATAACATGATCCTATGGATCTTTCCTTTTAAAATAGTAATCAGAACGGCAAACAGAGCACCCGGCTTCGGTTGGCCGATACACAACAGAGGCAAAGAAGGCAAACAGCAGGCTTTTCAGTTAGTTTACACAGGGGGCACTTAAATACTGTATTGGTTACATAACATCATTTGGGGCTGGGGTTTTACACATTCTTCTACTAAATATATATCTGATTTAAAGTGATCGACATAAATCCAGCCACAGCTTTGAGGGGAAAAACTCCCATGATTACACCTCATACCACTAGGTAGCTCATAGCATATTTACTGAAAACCAAGGCACAATAAATATTCTCCCTAGACCTTCTGGTCAGCATTGTGCTCATTCCACTGCTGTGGAGGGAGTCCACAGTGACTAGAAGGGCTGTCATAGATGGCCACCTCCCTGCAGGAAGCACAAGCTGCTGTTTAGGGTCATATCCTGCCACTACTCCACATCCAGTCCTTAGGGTTCATCCCAGTGCAGACTGAAGACAGAGTATGTTCTGGTAATTTTGACAAACTAAATGGAAAAAAAGCAAAACCAAAGGTGAGGCATAGCTGGGGAGGGGGAGGGATCATCTAAATCCTAGCTGTAATTCATTAGGAAAAGGGTACTCACTGTTAAGTCCTCTGGAGAACCCCATTCACATGGGGTACCTGAAAGTATATTCCCTTTATCAGGAAAGCATCCCGTAAGTAAGCTCTCCAGTAAGCATCTTGTTCCTATCCAAAAAGGGTAGCAGGTGGCCAAACTGCTCCACTGGAGGCTTGACAATAGCATTATCCGTCCAGCTTTTCAGCTGAAGCTTGGCTCAATCTGTACACAACTTCTGAGACTCCAGCTAAACCCTTCCCGGGAACAGTAAGCTTCCCTTGGCAAAGCCTGGATCTAGCAGCACTGTGTCCTTGCAAAGTACCCATCCCTTTGCTCAGAAGTGAACAGATGGGAAGAAGAGTTTCAGAGCTTTAAAACCATGCTCTTCTCTGTAGTATGTTGTCACCAGAAGCTCCACAGGCAGAGATCTCTGCCACGAGGAGCTAGCAGAACAGCAGGTGGGTGGCTAATTGAGGATGAAAGTTCCTTGGGGCAAACCAAAATAGTCTATGGTGCTGCACAGAACTAGGTACGCTGCCTGGGCTCAGCATCAAACCCCAACTCAGCAGAAGTTCTGCTTGTTCACTCACCTGGGAGGTGGATGAGCCCTTTACATGTAAGCCTCCTTCGGTCTTGAAAACCTCCTTAGACACACGAAGCAAACAGGCGACAAAGATAAACTGCTGTGCACAGTGCAAACTTGAATGGACCATGTTGCATGGCTGTAATGAGCATTTTAAAGAGTTACACTGCTACTACTACAATAAACACCAGATCCCTGCCTCCATCAAACACCGATCTGCTGAGAAGCAACACCTTTGATAGGAGTCACTGTATCTTTGCAAGTAGTTTGCCCAATAGGCAGTTATGCTGACTACAAAAGCCTTCATCACATACTGCTAGAATACAAACTGGTTTGTTCCTCCACTGTGAACCCACATTGTATTTCATAATAATTTCAGGGTGACAACAGTCTGGTTTTTACACAGATTAAAGATTACACCTTTAACACACCTCTAAATTGTTTTGAAGATTTCAAACCAAAGCGAGGCTCTGCTCTAAGAGAAACAGAAAATTAAAGATTTTATGTTCTGAAGGCTATCTCTCAACAGCCCTAGAGAATCATGGAAGCCACCTTCCCTTACAAGCTGTTACAGATGCCAGGTACAGAAAAGCTAAGGATTCATCACTGCCCATCCCAGACATCGAGTGATTAATTTAAGGCATTTATAACAGAGTTTGGAGCAAGTGAAAGAGTAATTTTGGTGTTGCCTTGCTGAATTTCTGACCAAATTTTCAGATCATAAATGATCCTTCTTTCCCCTCCTTTCCCTCTTCACACACAAGACAAAACCCTACTGAAAAGTAAATGTTTATAAGGACACAAAACAGCAAACTGACAACCACCAATATCTCAACAACAACAAAATCTGGTACTAAAACCCCCCAACCAACCACACACAAACAAAAAAAGACAGGAGAACATTTCAATAGGGGCAGTGGAATCAGGATAATATTTATATTGGGAAAAGTGAATTCGAACAGTTTTCCATTTGTACTCTAAGGGATACAGTGGGATAAGGGACCAGCTGAGTGGCTCTTGACACTACAGAAGGAAAGCCCCGAGCAGGTGGGTGGAAGCTGACAGCCTTCCTCACCCCTGCAGCAGAGCACCGACGGGGCGCGGGGCGACGCGGCTCCCCGGGCCGGTGACACTGGGAGGGAGGTTTCGCTCCGCCTGCCCCGACGGCACATCGAGCATCCGAGAGGGGAGGGAGCGGGACGGGTAGCGCCGAGAGGGAGGATTTTAATGCCAAGGCTGCTCATCTGTGGTGCTCAGCGAGGGCCGGTGCACCGCAGCCAAAGGACCCCGACAGCTGCTGCTGAGCGAAACCGACCTCCGCAAACGGATTGCACGGGGATTTCGGAGGGTCCATGGCTTGTGGCTCTTGAAAGGACCCCGCTGACAGTCGGCCCCGCCGCTTTGTTCGCATGACTCTTTCCAAAGGGACGGCGGCTAAGCCCGAGGAGCTTCCTCCATCGCGCTAAGAGGGATGTGGAGCGCGGCCCCCCGTTCGTCGGGGGAAGGTGTGCCCAAAGTCACCGCCTGCCCCTCCTTGGGAGGCTGACGCAAAAAATCCCGTCCCGTGCACCTTTCCCAGCAGAGACGGGAGAGGAGGCTCAGGGCGGTGCGAACGGGACATCAACTAAAGCAAATTCCCGACATGCATGCTTAAAAATATTTTTCTTAGCTTAGGGGCACACAATAAAACAGACTGAGGGAGAGCCATGAGGCAGGATGGAGTGCTCAGTAAGCATTGCTCAGGCACTCGTACATATCCGATTATTTCTATTTAAAATAGCCCTGAAATCCAAGCACATCCTTTTCTGTCTCTTTCAATTGTAAACCTTTTTGATGGACATAAATGTCTCGACAACCATCCTGGAGGGAGTCCGCTGCTGCTCCGGCTGTGCTCCGGCTGTGGCGCCGGGAGACCCCGCCCGGGCATCCCAGGGTGCTCGGAAGCGGCCCCATCGCTGCGCTGGGTTTCGTCGCATTTCCCACAAAGCGAGCGCGCCGGGTCTCCCATCCGCAGACGATAGATCCCGGTAGCAGAAAGGCTACAAGGGGTTGGGGTCCGTCACCCCGCAGTGCTTAGCAGGGGCCAGAGGAGCCCCCGGGCCGTGCCCTGGCTCCCACCTGTGCCTGGTCACTCCGGAGCGGCAGAATCAAGCAGAAGCTGATGCCTTCGAAAGACAAGGTCGCCGTTGTGGCTTTTACCTGCTTGGAGCAGGCCCACGGGAGAGAGGCAGCGGGTGATGGGTGACCATCCACTATTCTGTGGGGAAGGACACTGGGGAGGGCACGGGGTTCACCTGGGCATCTCGGGCATGTCACCTAGCCTGCCCCTGGTCTCCTGGGCACCAAACATGGGTCTCAGTCCACTGCTTACAGACAAGGTACAGTTAACCTATAATTTTCTCTTACAGGTGGGATGGAGAGGCATCACATATTTGGGATCACTCAGTTCTGCAGCTACGATCCGAGTACTGGTCATCAGTTCCAGTCTAGTACCTTAAGCACAGCTCCACCTATTCCTACCAAAAGATCCGTCAACTTTAGCTAACACTATTTTTAGATTAAGTATTAAGCCATTCTTGCAGTATCTAGTGTCCCAGAGTGAAAAACAAATAACCATTTTCCTTCGGTTTCATAAGGCACTAGATATAAGAAAATTTTCTGCAAGTGTCAAAGTGGCTTTCTGGCAAGAACCTTCAGTCTTGAACGGGCAACTTTATTCTATAGAGAGGAAAGAGGGTAGAAAGCAGCCTGGAAAGAGAGGGGCCGTTCTGCATTATTGTTTTCCCTTCAAAAGCATCTTCTGATGTAGCGTCTCAGCACCTGCCTTCCCAGCGCCCCAGCATCTCTCCCGCGGCGAGGCCAATGCCGCAGCCGGGACTCCGCCGAGGAGCACCAGCCGCGCAGACCTGAAAGCGAGCGGAGGTAGCAGGAGGCGGGCAGAACAGAGGCTGCTCCAACGGGCAGGGAAGGGCTGCGGATGCCGAGGCCCCCTCCTCCGGCCAGCTCCTACGCACTCTTCCACGCGTGCGCCCTGCCCCACGGATCCCCCGCCTGCCTGTCTGGCCCCCGCTACCTCCGCTCATCTTCAGGACTGCGCCCCTGCCCTGCTAGGGACCGCTGGTCTCGGAAACTCTCGTTGTCTGTCGCTGACATGCTTATTTATTTTGTTCTCATAATCTCCCCACGGCCCCGCATACCAGGCGTCGCCATCCCTTAGTGCTGCGGCGAAACACCGCCCCGGCGGGGCTGGCTCCCTGCAGGGCTCTCGGGTGGCGCTGGGGAGCAGCTCTATAAACTGCAGTGTGAAATCTCTAGTCTCGGGAGGGTCTTTAAGAGTTTTCTCCGCTATCCACCACAGCTCTGCCAGAAGAGGGTGTCGCTTCCACTCTCACGACCACTTCCAAAAATCACAATTACCTCCTACTTTTCGGGTAGGGGGAAGGAAGTTGTGCTCGCCTACCTGAGCATCTATACCCGAATGAAGCTATTCTGGCTGGTCCAGTCACCCCCTCCTTGCCGAGCAGCATCCCTCCTGCCCTCCGGCACCCCGCTTTAGCCCCAAACTGGGCTGGCACGTTTCCAAACTGGCCACACGAAGCCAAGAGCGGGGGGGGGGCTCCGAGGCTGCCGGGACTTAATAGCAAGATTTCACAGTAAACAGCCTCCCACCTCACGAGGGAACAGAGCGGCCACGTAGCAAGACAAAGATTTTCACACTTTAAGCTATTTCGCCCCGAAAACTTAAGTCTCTCAGCTCGACTGACAGCCAGCTTCACCACCGTGGTTTTGTATTGCTGAGGACGAGCAGCACAACATAAACGTGTTTTGCTGTGCAGTTTTATAGAAAATTGCCTCCAGTTCGATAGGAATCATCTCCGCACCCGCGGAGGCTGAGTCAACACGTTCAAAAGTACAAAAGTATAATTTTTGCAAGAGAGACAGCAAGTGGTGCTTCCCTGGGTGCAACTGCAGGAGAAGACCCCTATTCTGCACTTCCCGATGTCTGTTTTAGCAGCACAGTATAAGAGGTTGCTGGCACGAATCATGAGCATTCCGATTTTGAACAAGTGAGGTGGATACAAGTGGAGCAGACGGTTGATTAAATAAGTGCCTCTACAATTATTTTATCACACTACACTTCGTGTGCCCATCGAAGCCAGTTACCAAGCTAGATCACTTTGTAGTGGGACGGGATGCACTTAGGCGTGTTCCTTTACAGTGTCACCAACCGGACAGGGCTAGAAACTGTCTCACAAGCCCTACAGCAACACAATTAGAGTCTCCATAAGCACGGCGTCCTCCTAACGCCCTAGATGCGGGACAAGCGCTCAGGGCGTCCAGGAGTGCCCGTGTGCTCCTCGACTCCCTCTCCCGAGCAGGTCCTGACGCGCTGTGTTTTCCCGGCACAAGGAGGCACCGCTCCCTTGTAATTCCCCATCCCGACGCCTCTGTTTGTAACCTTTCGGGCTTTCGAGCTACTGGGCTTTAAACTCGACACCTGGCCAGACAAGCCGGATGGAGGCAGAGGAGGGACCAGGAAGGGACCGCCGCTTTCCACCGGGCAAAGGGCAGCAGCCTCATCTCTGCAGTTCAGCCCTGCCACAGCCTTGCGACAAAATATCCATGTGCCCAAAAGCGGTTCCATGGGTGGTGCCGTGTCGCGTAGCGCCGACCGTGCTCTACCCACATCCGGGGGGCTCTGGAGCAGGTTGGCAGCGGCGCCGGCACACGTGGCGCAGGGCTGCGCACACACGGTGGGACCTCCCTGCTGCCCCCTCCCCCCCCCCATCCGCCCCTCCCTCCCTGCTCCGCTGCAGCGGGCGAGGCTGAATAAAGAGACGACAACCGTGTCGGCGGAGCAGGCAGGAGAGGGGTGCGGAGGGGGCAGAGTGCGGCATGAGGACAGTTTTGGCTTCGGGAGGATGCCTCCTGCCATCACCCGAGGATCGCCGCGAGCAGAGGTTCCTCGCAAATACTGGTACCCGGGATCGCAGAAGGCTCCCATTCAAGATCATCTTTCCGCTAGAGATGAAGGAATATCGGCAGGCTGCTGGTGCTGAGACGTCAAAGTTGCGCTACCGGGCAGATTTGCAGAAAAATCTCTCCGGCAAATGAACAAAGCCCTAGGCAATAACTGCGTCGGCAGGGAGGGGAGCTGGACCTGCTCGCCCGCGATCCCCACTGAGGGCAGCTGGCGAGGCGTGACGTTGGCGACCCGGGCAGCCAGCGGGAGATGCAGCCCCGAGGGATGGTGGGGAGGAGCTGATGGGTGCCGACTCCCAGCGGCTCGCAAACCGGTACTGGCTTAGTAAGAGATGGCAGTTCGGCTTTCATCCTAAAGCCAAAGGCAATCCACGGACGATAGCACAGGATCCGCTCCAGGGGAAGCGGTCCAGGTAACAGCGGAAGAGAGACGGTGAGTCATGCTAGAGACAAGATATGTCCAGGTATCGCCACTGACGCGCAACATATCTTACATTAGCTAGAAACAGATAATTTGATTTTACCTTTTGCTTTCCATGATCTCGCAAAATGCAGCGGGATTGTTGTAGGTGACAGGAGGATGAGAGCTCCCTGTTTAACGACCCTTTTGCGTCGTTCCTCCCCGCACCGAGAAGAAAATGGCATTTAATTTTATGATACAGGTAATTGCTTTAATTGTCTACCGTAAGCAAACAGACTTCAGCCTTGGCTGCTTTTATCGATCCTATATAAACGTTAGCCTCTGCTAACGTTTTAAACTTCCCGTTCAAATAACCGAGCAGTATGTGGCTTTGCAGAGCGCACTGAAGGGCGAGGCACGGCCTCGCAGGAGGTCTAACAGCAATTGATGGCTGTAGCAGCGCAGCGCAGGGGAAGCGGATATTATTTGGTTGTCCTCGAAGAATATAAATTTGCAGTCGATCAAAGCCAGGCTGTCAAAGGCGCCCGGTTCGCCGGGAGCCGGTCGGCAGCGGCGAGTTAGCCGCACCAGGGCGGCGGGGAGCGGCGCGGACGGCGGAGGCGCAGCGCTGACTAGCGGCCGCCCGACGCTCTCTGCCCGGCTCTCCCGGTGGTTCCCGCAAGGCTTCGGGCTCCAAGATTAGAAGAAAGGTGCCCGTCCTTTTTTTTTTTTTCCTTAGACCGGCGCTGGTCGCATATACGCCACTCGAGTTTTCATAAAGCTGACCCACAGGGCGAAGAAGGCATTAGTAGAAGACAAATAACAGCATCAAGTATCTATTTATCGTGTTTTATGTTTAGCTGTGGTTTGAGTTGAGATTTACCCCGTTACTTCCATTTTCAGCACAGCACACCACCTTTACCACTACTCAGTAGTCTCAGAAAATGAAGCTTAGCTAAATAAACACATGACCATCATGTATATCAAGCACAGAGCCTTAGATCCAATCCCAAGCTTGAGAGTCCTTCAGACATACAGATCTAGCACCTACACATTTTTGTAGTTTCTAAAAAGCATACAGGAACTAATTAGCTAACTTTACAGCTTGCACACATTCTTATTCATTTGTATTGTGTTCATGAGAGTTTGGTACCCCTGAGGTGCCACACAGCTTCTAACACTTCTAACCCTAATGAAGCAGGACACCATTTTCCCAAAGGATTGAAGACAGCTGAATTCCTCATGGAACAGCAGCTTGAATCAATATCAGAGCTGTCATAGAAGGATTCCAGTGTGAACTCCATTGCTAATTTATAATTAGTACAATATGAAATGTAGTAAACTATTTTAATGATGTTTAAATTGCTGCAATTTAAAGAGGAAGAAGTTGAATTGTGCAACTGCCGAAATCCACTTTCAAGGTGCTTATTACGCTTCCTCCCTGTCTCATACACACCCAAAGTAGCAGTGGTGTCCACAGAGAACTTGGCTGACCATCCCTCAATCAGTTCCCATATATGGCTGACATTATTGCAAGTCTGATTAAAGAAACAGGTTAGAAGGAGCTAACCCTGGTGTTCATCTTTTGCATAAAAACGCTATTAGTTACAAGTACTCAAGGTCCTGAAAAAGTATTTATAAACATGGAAGCACTGAGACACTTAGCATGTCAGTGGGAAGAAAGGAAAAATAGAAAAATATATCTTTCTGTAAGTACTTGAAAAAAAGTAGGACCCTGAAATTGATTAGTGTTTGTGACCTGCGTACACAATAAATGCCACATACCCCAAGGTAAGGCTGAATTGCTTTGTGTTTCCAATGCAACTCCATATGGGGAAGGTTGAACATTTTATCATCCCCATGCTTCCAACCCCATGGGACAAAATGAAGGAGATTATAGGAAGAAAGCTCTGAGTATTCCTGTTTGAGGGTACTTTTTATTTATTTATAAACCCCCCTTCCACCCACACAGTCTCCTGAAAGGCAGATGATGAAACGGCCGTGTTGTGAAGCAATTCATTATTGAAGATGTTTGAATGGTGTCCCAGAGATGGATGATAGGGTTTTTGAAAAGAGAACTGCAAAATCCAAAGGGCACAGATGAGAGAACTCAAAACAAGGCAAGAGGGGCAGGAAGCATCACGGCACCCTGCGTACACAGATCTCTCACAGGCTCTTGGCCAGTTTTCCAGCTGCCAGCAGGGAACTTAATCAAAGAGCCAGCAAGCATGCCAGCCAGGGTCAGACACATAGCAAGATGCTGCTGCTGGAAGGAGATAATTCTAAGGTTCAGCCTCTGTGCAGTTCAGGTGTGAAACATGGTGTATCTATAGCAACAGCTAGTGCTTCAGTACCGGAGAAGGGAGGTAGAAGAGAAAGCAGATTCAACAAAACTAACAGACTTAAAAATACTGCTGAGTAAACATCATTGCTACAGGGCTGTCTCAACTGTAATTATTTTCTTCTTTTGTTTTGCTGTTTTAAATATGCTAATTTCAATTAGTAAGAACAAACACAATTAGCATTCCCAAACATTAAAAAAAAAAAAGAAAAGAACATAATGGTGTCTTTAGCCTCTACATTCAGAATGAAAAACCAACGAGCAGTACATCCCTTTTAGCACTTTCAAAGAACTAAAACCATTTCTCATTCATACTAAGAAGTCAAAACATGTGGCAAGTGTTTAGACACTGAGCAGTTATACACAGCCTTAAAAAGCTTCAGGAAATAAAGAGTAAAAATGTTTGGGGACATACACAATTGCCTCCCAAATGAATGTGTTTAAGGACACTGTTATTTTACACTGAACAAGATGTGTATGTGTAAAATGCTGTATTTGACAGGTATTTTCAAAGCAGAGAGTTTAAAGTAGGCAGATTGTCCTTAGCAATTAATCCCACTGAGAGAAATTATAAGTAAGAATCCTTCTAATTATTTTTCTCAAAGCCTTTCCAGTTTATTAAAGGAAGAGTAGCAACACTGGAATACCTTCTCAAAGAGTTCTTGTGGTAATGAGCAAGAAATTGGAAAGCACCTGTCAGTTATTAGAAAGAATTTTCTGCCAGCATCAGACACCAAAAAAAAATTAGTTTTCACCTAACTTTGAAGTATATTGAGAATTCTGAGGTATTATAAAATGTAATCGCGTTAAAGAAAGAAGCAAAAGTGTGTTCCCAGTTTTTATATCTACATCTCTCAATATCTCATGTTTTACTCTGCAGACCAAACAACTTTAGGCAGGTGATAAAAGTCACATGGAAAACAAATAACAATAAAACCCAATGTTAAGTTAGCTGTTAAGTGAGCCTAACAGGGGTCAGGCCCTGCTTGACCTGCTGTTCTCAAACAGAGAAGGGCTGGTGGGAGATGTGATGGCAGGAGGCTGTCTAGGGTGCAGCGACCATGAGATATTGGAGTTTTCAATATGCAGGGAAATAAGGAGGAGCAATAACAGAACCCTTAATTTGGACTTCTGGAGGACAGACTTCAGCTTATTTAAGCAACTAATTTGGAGAGTACCCTGGGTAGCAGCCCTTAAGAACCAAGGGGTCCAGGATGGTTGGACCTACTTCAAACAGGAGCTCTTGAAGGCACAGGAACAGGCTGTGCCCGTGTGCTGAATGATGAGCTGCTGGGGAAGGCCTGGATAGGTAAGCAGCTCTTGAAGGAATGAAGGGAAAAAAAGAAGGTGTATTGCCTTTGGAAAGGGGGGGAGGCAACTTGTGATACCTTTAAGGATGTTGTTAGATCATGTAGGAGAAAAATTAGAGAGGCAAAAGCTCAGTTAGAACTCTAGCTGGCCACTTCTGTGAAAGACAGCAAGAAGCATTTTTATAAATATATAAATGCTAAAATGAGGGGCAAGAAGAACCTCCACTCTTTATTGGACCTGCAGGGGAACACTGTAACTAAAGATGAGGAAAAGGCTGAGGTACTAAATACCTTCTTTGCCTCCATTTTCAACAGTAAGGCAGGAGGACTTCACGATACCTGTCTTCCTGGTAGATGGGGTCAGGGAGCAGTATAATTCCCCTGAAATCTATGAAGAAGTAGTTAGGGACTTGCTGAGCCACTTGGACACTCACAAGTTCATGGAACCAGATGGGATCCATCCGAGGGTACTGAGAGAGCTGGCAGATGAGCTGGCCAAGCCTCTCTCCATCATTTTCCACCAGTCCTAGTTCACTGGAAAGGTCCCAGATGACTGGAAACTGGCTAATGTGATGCCCATCCACAAGAAGGGCTGGATGGAGGAGCCTGCAAACTCCAGGCCTGTCAGCCTGACCTGACTGCCAGGAAAGATTATGGAGCAGATCATCTTGGGGGCAATCACAGTGCACCTGCAGGACGGCCAAGGGATCAGGCCCAGCCAGCATGGATTTGGGAAGGGCAGGTTCTGCCCCACCAACCTCATCTCCTTCTATGGTCAGGTGACTGCCTGGTGGATGTGGGGTACGCTGTGGATGTAGTCTACCTGGACTTCAGCAAGGCCTTTGACACCATCCCCCACAGCAAACTCCTGGCCAAGCTGTCAGCCCCTGGCTTGGACAGCAGCACTCTGCACTGGGTTAGGAACTGGCTGGAGGGCTGAGTCCAGAGAGTGGTGGTGAATGGTGCCACATGCAGCTGGCAGCCAGTCACTAGTGCTGTCCCCCAGGGATCAGTGCTGGGCCCAATCCTATTCAATATCTTTATTGATGATCTGGATGAGGGGATTGAGTCCATCATCAGTAAGTTCGCAGACAACACCAAGTTGGGAGCAGGTGTTGATATGCTAGAGTGTTGAAGGGCTCTCCAGAGGGACCTTGACAGGCTGAACAGATGGGCATGAGTCCAACATGATGTCATTTAACAAGTCCAAGTACCAGGTGCTGCACATTGGCCATGGCAACCCCATGCAGAGCTACAGGCTGGGGTCAGAGTGGCTGGAGAGCAGTCAGGCAGAAAGGGACCTAGGGGTACTGGTTGACAACTGGCTGAACACGAGCCAGCAGTGTGCCCAGGTGGCCAAGAAGGCCAATGGCATCCTGGCCTGCATCAGGAATAGTGTGGCCAGCAGGAGCAGGGAAGTCATTCTGCCCCTGTGCTCAGCACTGGTTAGGCCACACCTTGAGTCCCGTGTCCAGTTCTGGGCCCCTCAGTTTAGGAAAGATGTTGAGAGACTTGAATGTGTCCAGAGAAAGGCAATGAGGCTGGGGAGAGGTCTTGAGCACAAGCCCTATGAGGAGAGACTGAGGGAGCTGGGGTTGTTTAGCCTGGAGAAGAAGAGGCTCAGGGGAGATTTTATTGCTCTCTGCAACTACCTGAAAGGAGATTGTAGACAGGTGGGGGTCGGTCTCTTCTCCCAGGCCACCAGCACCAGAACAAGAGGACACAGTCTCAAGCTGTACCAGGGGAAGTTTAGGCTTGAGGCGAGAAGAAAGTTCTTCACAGAAAGTTATTGGCCATTAGAATGTACTGCCCAGGGAGGTGGTGGAGTCACCATCCCTGGAGGTGTTCAAAAAAGGATTGGACGTGGCACTTTAGTTAGTCATGAGGTGTTGGGTGACAGGCTGGACTTGATCTCTGAGGTCTTTTCCAACCTTGTTGATTCTGCGATTGTGCAAACGCTAACCACATATGGTCTAGGCAGAAAGCATTTAGCTCTTAACAACAGAGAACTCATTGCCAAATTTATTTCTCCCTCCTGCCAAATGCTACCACTATTTTTGTGTTTACTCATAAACCAACTTCAAAAGAACCCCTCTCCTTTTTAATAAATTAAAGGCAGTTTGTTTATGCAGAATGTTTGGTTTGTTTTTAAATAGTTATCCTTTATAGCTACAACTTCAATACTAATTAGGGATATCAGTGAACCTGAAATACTCATCACATAGAAGTTGTCAGGGGTTGAGCTGAATGTTCCAATACCATGCTGCTGTCATGGCAGCTTCAAAATAAAAAGTACTGTCTGGAGCAAAGTATCATGGGACTTGAAATTCAGATTGGAACAGGAGAGGCTTCCTGTTCTAGTTGCTGCTTCTGGTCTCCCATTTTTGGGGTGTTGTTATTTTCTGCTGGGAGGGGTTCTGCATGCTTGGGTGGGGGGAACCTTTTTATCGATGGCTTCTGCTGCTGCTTCTGCATTTTGCTGTGCATTTCTGAAAACAGGCTAAAGGCAATTGTGCATTGGGTCAGTTTCAGTAAAACTCTTCAGCCCAGCTCTTTCTCTCAACCCAGAGCTGGTTCTTGTGTTATTTTCCCACCTGTGTAGGGAGAGAGAGGGGCTTTTGAGCAAGGGCTGTGTTAACCCATAATCAGTAAACTATTTACATGTGGAGACATGACCATCTGAATTTTCTGGCTTCTCACATTCCTTTCATGAGCTTTACTGTATAAATCAAATAGAAAATAGATGGTACTTTGAATTGTAATCAGTATTTCCAGTAACAGCATCTAACACACACATTCAAGAATTAGGCTTTTTTGCTTTTCACAGAGGGACAGCAACACAGAAATTCCTAACTTTCTCTGAAGATTCCTTGCCTGCATCCCACAGCACACCATTCTGTCAAAAACCCAGGACCAAACCATTGTCTAAGGTAGTTTTTGGTTTTCTTCTGGATTCATGAACACAAGAAAACCCCACATATGTACACATCCCACTATTTATTCATCTGGATTCTCATAAGGATCTTGCAGAGTGACGTTTAAGTACAACATAAGCCAAATTCAACTGTTCCTTTGCACCACATGGACTTTTATAAAAGTCTAATATTAATTAAACAAACAGTAGCTTTCTGCACCAGAAAGTTCATAGAGCAGAACAGTCTTAGTGTTTGACAATGAGCAGTATCACCATTACCAGAAAAGCTGAATTTGGAGAGAGTGAGTCAACTAAACCTTGGTCTTCTTACTCTAACAGATTTCCAACTCTTCCAATCCAGTACACAATGAAACTCACCAAAGACAGTAGAAGCAATGTTCAGGTGGACCACATATTTTTTTTCCTGGAAGGCCAAACAGCTGACTTCAAGCCACTCAAAAAACACCTTAGTTGAATTATTTTTCCCTTTCTAGACAAGCTCCACCTCCTCATTCTCTAAGAAGTAGAAATCCATTTCTAAATATTTGACTGTAATTGGAAAAAGATCACAAAACACAAACTTTTATTGTATTGTGGACTACAGAAATGTATTACTTCACTTTTCCCATTTCCTTTGAATTTGAGTAAAAGTAACAAACAAAACAAGTAACAAGATAAACTAACAGATGTATGAACTAGTTTCACCAATTAAGCTTGAAAACGCTGAAAGGATTTTGTCAAATAAATTTCAATGTCTGAACCTGGAAGTTGCCATTCCCCACACAAGTGCAGCATTCCTAGAATGAACTAATGCCCTTCAGTAATACACAAAATCAGTCACTTAGGCAAGGCAGGACTTGTAAGAGACCAAGGATTAGGATGCCTGAACATCGGAGTAAGCCAAAGCATTTTGGATCCTCGGTCAATTCAGAGCTCATCGTGTTTTGCAGGGTCCATACTGGGTTTGATGAAGATTCCCTCCATTGCTTTCCAATAGTTGTGATGATTAGCAGTGGGCATGCCATGAACTTCCCGTTGGCCTCTAATGGGGTGGCCATACTGCTCCCCTGTTATTGAAAGGAACACCTCTGTTCCTACGTGCTTGAAGCGCACTGCATCCTCCCGTTCCCAGTAAGTCCCACTGCACTGCACAATCCATATATCAAGGTCATCTCCTTCGCCATCATCACCAAAGGCACTTACTTCCTGTTAAGAGACACAAACTTCCTGAAGTGAAAATGTAGGCAAACACCTCCACAAACACAAACATCAATCACAAGTCAGCACAGTTCAAAGGCAAGGGAAGAACAAGTGTTGTTGCATTGCTTGGTCAACAGTTACCACATCCAGAAGCAGTAACTTCCTATCACTACAATCACAACACAAAAGTGTCAACAAACTCAAACACCTAATCTGAGCAAAAAGTGCCAGCAACACTCAATGTGCATTACAAATGAAATGAAAGAAGACTTGACCAGAGAGATCAGAATGACTCTTCTGAGAAAATTCAAAAGAAAAAACACCAATGCTGATATGAATTTTCACCACTCCAAAATGGTCGTAGCTTCACAGTTACCATTGCAACAGTTTTTTTTACAGCCTGTGTTTTTAGCACAACATCTCACCAATTTAGCTCATTAAGTAATCGTATTTCTCTTTTATACTTAATTATAATAAGCTTATGACTGAGTCAACAGCTATTCTGGTTGACACTCTCTCTTCAGATGGGCAGATGTACGGCAATGTAATAGAATTAACAAAGACCATTAAAGCAAATTAGTTTTGGATAAAACATAACTTAAGTTAGATTTCATTATGCACCAAAAAGAATTCCAAGCATTTCCAGAAACAAGACTGGATAAGCTCCAACTGGTTAGGACTCCAGATAGCCTTTAATTCTTAAAATCTCTAAGTGATGAAACACTGAAACTGCAATAATTTGTACCCAGTACCCTGAAATTTTAGGGTCATGTTAATTCAGTCTAAAAAGTGTAAATACTAACTGTAACATACTAACTGAGAATCCAACTTGTGTTAAGAATATGACACAGAAGTTTTGTGTTTATGACTACATCGTATTTCACTAATGTCTTCAGTCACAGTCCTGTCAGCCTCTGGGAAGTCACACACACTTTCCTTTTGCCTTTTGCTGAGATACTGTGCAAACACACAGCAAAACCAAAGAAACACAATGAAGCCACTGAACATTTTAAACCGAATGACAATGTTGTATGAGTTGTCTGAACTGACAAATGAAAATGGGGAGAAGGTTGTAAAGTCAATCTGTTCTTGAAATAATTCTTCTCAAATGCTATTTTTTTTCATCATTTCCTTTGTTTTAACACCCAGATCACCTAGATACCCCACACAAATCTGGACCTTAGTGTTTCAGCCATTTTGCTCATGATAAATCCCTTTCATAAAGTGTAAGGTTTTCCAACTTTGTATGTAAAAACCTCTCTACATGACCTGAGGGAAGACTAACGTGATCACTCATGACAAACTTCCAACAACTTTTTGTTATTTTATGAGAGATTTTCAGTCTTGGAGAAGCATTTGTTCAAGGACAAGACTGAGATTTAATTACAGTTAGAAATTATACTCTCTGAGGTATATACAAAATAATAAATAAATACAATTGTGAGAGCAGATTAAATTTTCCCGTGGAAGGAGGATAGATAAGTAAGAAGAGTGAACAGAGATAGCACGATGACTGAGACTGACAGACAGGATCACCAAGGAAATTGGATACGCATGTTGCAACACATGACTCATTTTTTTGCTCTAGAGCAATCCTCACAGTGTTGTGAGAGGTTCCCAGACTTCTACACTGTGAAAGCACTAAACATTTCCTAACAATCTTCCCAGATGTAATGGTGTAAAATGAAGATAATTAAAAATAACAACAAACACCAAACCAGACTTATTTAAACTACTTCTGGGGCCCTCAGTTTAAGAAGGACATCGAGACACTTGAACGTGTCCAGAGAAGGGCAACAAGGCTGGTGAGAGGCCTTGAGCACAGCCCTGTGAGGAGAGGCTGAGGGAGCTGGGATTGTTTAGCCTGGAGAAGAGGAGGCTCAGGGGTGACCTCATTGCTCTCTACAACTACCTGAAAGGTGGTTGTAGCCAGGAAGGGGTTGGTCTCTTCTCCCAGGCAACCAGCACCCAAACAAAGTGACACAGTCTTAAGCTGCACCAGGAGAAGTTTAGGCTCGAGGTGAGGAAAAGTTCTTCACGGAGCAAGTCATTCATCATTGGAATGTGCTGCCCAGGGAGGTGGTGGAGTCACCATCCCTGGAGGTGTTGAAGAGGAGATTGGACGTGGCACTTGGTGCCATGGTCTAGTAATGAGGTCTGTGGTGACAGGTTGGACTCGATGATCCTCGAGGTCTGTTCCAACCTTAGTGATACTGTGATACCAATACTGGTACATAATAAATTACACCTCCATCAAAAACTTCAATACATTATCCAAGATGCAGAAAAGCAAATACTTGAACTCTGGATATGCATAGCTGTATTGTTTCTAGCAGCTGGTAACCAAGCCAAACTCTTCAAAAACACGGAGACACCAGAGGCACTACTGTGAACAGCACCCACCATTTACATAAAACCTTAAGATTTAAAACTACTCACTTGGTTATTGGAGAGTGGTGATGGGAAGTGATGAGTGTGTAAATTTTTCCCTGTGTTAACATGGGTTAGTCGTATAGCCTGCCCACACTTCACTGGTGTCCCACGCTGACAACTGCCATCGCTCTTCCCGCGGATCCGCCAGTAACTGTTAGCATCGTCTGAAGCTTCAACTCCTGTCACTGACTGTTGCCCACTTCCTGTTTGAAGAGAATTAAACAGCAGGAGCCTTAACCCACTTCTCCAGGGCAAAAAGTCTTGAAAGAACTAAGTAAAGTTGCTTTCATGCCTTCATGTTTAAGGGATGTTTAACTCTCACAGTCCCTTTAGTGACTGCAGTGAGAATGCAGGTACCAAACGATCTTTCACACTGAAGAAGTTAAACACAGCAGGTGTTAGCAGATGTAAACGGTCAAAGTTTGCACGATGAAAACTACTCACAGCATCCTGCCATTCTCAGAAATACTACCGAATTCTTTGTGCCCCTAAACAAACCAGCATCCTCCTTGTCAGAACAGATACTGGGAAGGTACTGCTGAGGCCTTAGACACAGAACAGAATTTACCTCAGGGATGAGGGCAAAGTATCCCTGTTACATCCCCAACTGCCAAGACCTACGGAGTGCAGCCGCAAGAGTTTCCTGTACCCCAGGCCTTCATCATTCTCCTCTCCCTACCAGACTGGCAGGTCTCCAGTGCACCCCATAACCCCATCCCCGGCGTGCGTCTCGCTCTGCACCAGGGACTCCAATCTCAGCAACCTCAAACCTCCTCTTCCTTCCCTGCCATCCCTGACTGCCTGCCCCCCTCCGCCATTTCACTGTCATCCCGCCAGTTTCATGCCTCCCTCACCGCTTCACCCCTCGACACTACCTCCCCCCCGTCACAGCCACTTCCCTGTCCCGCACCCCCCCTCCCCTCCCCAGCCTGTCTCCTGCCATTTCTCTGCCCCTCTCACCGCCTCTCACCGTCCCAGCTTCCACCATTTCCCAGCCCCCCCGACGCCATTTCTAGCCCCCGGTCCCTTTGCGCGGCGCCCCCCTGCCCGGCCCTGCTCACCGGAGCCGTACTTGACCTCGTGCGAGTGGAGCCGCACGCTGTGGCGGGTGTTCAGCAGCTTGAGCACCGAGCCGCAGGTAACAGCGCCCGGCGCCGGGTCCCTGCCGTGACACAGCCCGCGCAGCAGCGCCAGGAAGAGGAGCGGGGTGAGGCGGCAGCCGCTCCTCATCGCGCCGCACCCCGGCCCGTACCGCTGCTCCCCACCGCCCTCAGCGAACCGCGCTTCCGCAGCCCTCCGCGGGCCCAGCCAATCGTCCCACACCAGTACCGCGGCCGGCCAATCCCCGCCCTCTTTCCACCCGGCCTCATTTTCTCACTGGGCCACGGATGGGTGACCTCACCGCCGGGAGCCCTATGACAGGAGGAGCATACTGGGCCACGGGAGAAAGGTAACCAATCAGAGCAAGCAGCGTGGCGCCTCCCAAGGAAGGACGCGAAGGAAGACAGAGGCGGTTTTACTTCAGCGGCGCTGCAGAGTAGTCCCCGGTCCGTGTCGACCGCCCCAGTCCCTAGGACCGGAACAGCGACCATCGGGACCCGCACTGCCTCCATCCTCGGGTCCCTTTGCTCCTGAGCCCGGAGCATTTTCAGCCGTCTGCCGGGTCACTCTGACTGATTGTTAAGGGCCTCGGGAGAAACCATGCTGCCAGTAGGGATGATCGGTTCTCATCAGCGCTGGAGATGAACAAATGGGCTCACAGTGAGAGCGCTGTCAGATGTTAACCAGCTCGAAGGTTACCAGCCCAGGTATGGGTAATGGTCTAGATACAGCCTTTCCTGAAGAGTTCTGCAGACTGAAGAACCACATACCCCCTCCAAAAAGTCTCATTTATGAACAGGAAGCAACCATAAAAAAAAAAAAAAAACAAACCCCACACAGGAATTCCTGCATAGATTTTGGCTCTGAAAACACAGCCTCAAGCTGCGCCAGGGGAGGTTTAGACTCGAGGCGAGGAGAAAGTTCTTCACCGAGCGAGTCGCTCATCATTGGAACGGGCTGCCCAGGGAGGTGGTGGAGTCACCATCCCTGGAGATGTTCAAGGGGAGATTGGACGTGGCACTTGGTGCCATGGTCTAGTCATGGGGTCTGTGTTAATAGGTTGGACTCGATGATCCTCGAGGTCCTTTCCAACCTAAGTTATACTGTGATACTGTGATCTGATACTGTGAAATTGCTCATTTGGTTGGGCCATCAATCACAGCACAGATAGTTTGGTGTCAGTCTTGTGTAACACTCTCAGGAATGAAAAAAGCTTTTGACCTTCTTAGCAGCAAGGTAGAAGGGCACTTGCTTTGATGCTTAAGTCTTTGTAACAATGGTATTCTGTGTGTGCAACAGCAAAGAACTGCTGCACGGCACTTCAGTTATGCTGGCTAGTGGAAACACTGTAAGATGCTCAGCTGACTCTGTCTCCTCTACCAGTCTGGACCTTCAAGGCTTTTTCCTACCATGTGATAGCACTCAAGTGAATGGTTAGTTTTCTTTATGCTGGCTTTGGCCCATTTTACATAGCGATACCTGTAGCTAGGAAAAACCTCTGACTTACATGTCAGGCCTGCATTAAAGCAAGCCTAAGTACTAAACTCAGTCACATTTGTGCACATGGACACACATAGTCTCTGTGTTTTTCTGAGGTCTAGAAACTCATTTCCTAATGCTGGAAGTATAAATGATTGCTCACAGAGAAGATCATCTATTGATAGTCAAATGCCCTATTTCTATGTCATTCCAAGAAGCCTTGCTGTTCCAGCTAGGACAACAGCTCAAATTTGCTGCTGTTCTTATAAAAGGGGCAAACCCAGATGTCTGTGGTTGCCATTTTAGCCATGGAAAATCAATCATATGGGGCTTTAACTGGCACCTGTCTGTCTTTCTGGGAGGTCGCTCAGTCTCAGTGCATTTAGTTCCATTTACATGGTGCTCCCTACAATGCTTTTCAGTCCTACTTTAGAAACATAATTGGGTTAGAACGGTTGCCAACAAAGAAGCCCATCAATGCCAAACACCCGTGGCAATTAACAGCCACCTCATTGCTACAAGGCCCACTATTGTTTCTGGAAAGTTACAGGTGAAATTGCCTCAGAAATTAAGTGACAGTCCATGCTGGCAATGGAAACATCTGCTTTTTGGGTAGGAATCTCATTATGATTCTTGTTTATGCAGAGAAACAAAAGAATCAACAGTGCTGTAAAAGGGGAAACTGTAAAATGTAACTGGAATGAATGCCTTCTGCCTTCAATCATCTCTGCAGTCCTTGTGCACACTTGATTTTCCAGGACTTTGAAAATGCACCAAGGTGCACCTGTAGGTATAACTGGGCCCTCCCCGGCAGGCAGGTTTAGCGGATTTGGCAGTGCCAAGTACTTTTAGCATACAGGAACAAGTGGCACAACCCCACCCCCCCCCCCAACAAAACCGCAACCAACCAACCCAGAGGGTCTGTGCAGGTGCAAAGCAACATATTACAGAAAAGGATTTTCCTTTTCTTTTACACCAGCTTTTGTTAAGTGTGCTTTAAGCTGTTTGCTTTGCATGACAAAAGCAGTGACTGTCAAGTGAGGTAGCACAGCCAGAAACTCCTGGGCTCCATCTGCACCCCAAAAAGCACTGGTGAATCTTGATGTATAAACAGCCCTTGATTTATACAGAATGCTGTAGGAGCTTTGCCTGGATTCTTCCTCAGGCAAAATAGGTAAGGCACAGCTCTGAAGATATTAATACTTGATAAAAAAAAAAAAAAAATCCACATGGGATCTTCCATTGACTTTTCTCTGCATCTGGTTCTTTCTGAGACAGCAAAAAGGATGCACTATACTGAAATCAACAGTGTAACAGTAGAGAGTCAGGCCTGTCAGCAGTCTGAAAAAATGGGAAGGTGGATCAAAATTCACTATCAATGAGAAAATTTCACTAAAGACCACAGGCCTGCTCTCTGCATCAGGGAGGATTTGAGTTCAGTACTCTATGCCATGATTTAATGCAAATGTTAAGATGGTAAGGTCGCGATGGTGGATCTTCCCTTTTGCCTTCAGCCACCTGCCTAGCACCATGTACCTAGTTAGCTGTTCACATTAGTTTGTGCTGGTATAAATTCAGATGATCTCAGGAAAAGAAGGAAGATGACAGGCATACCTGACACCTGCTGTGCAGGGGAGCTCCTCACCCTTGGCTGATACGCCCTGCCATCTGGGGAAATCTCTCTGATGCAAGATGGAACAATCTGTTCTATTGTAAAAGGACTAAGCAGAGGATTTTGGTGTGCTTCTCCAGCACCTTGCAGTTAGTTTTGAATCAGTTTGGAACAGTGCTCTTTGCTTTCATCTCAGGTAGCAGTGCTTGTGCCCAGGGGTTCAGAAGAGCTACCTCTGGGTAGCTATCTACCCTCTCCCCGTTCAGGATTTGGGTAACCAATCCCTCTGGCATGCCTTGCCACTGTGCACACACAGATTCCCCATGAAGTGTTCTCTCCGGTCGCCTTCTAAACTGGGTGTCGTGAGCAAGGCCTGGCGCAGAGGTGCCCCTGCTTTGTCCTACAGCTGCGTTTCCTCCCCTAGGCTGCCACCCGGCCCTCCAGGGCAGACCTTCTCAGCCGCTGTCAAACACACCCACGCTAGCAGAGACACCCGCACAATTACAGGACTGCTCAGCCCCTAGGCAAGAGCAGAAAGGGCACATCCTGCATTTTCTCGAGCTTTCCTTCAGCGTCCTTGTCACCCACGCCAGGAGACAGCCACCCAGCCCCGCCACAAAATGGCGCCCACGGGCCTGGCTGCCTCCTACCCAGCGAGCGCCGCGCCACGGCCGCCGCGGGGCACGCCGGGAGCAGTAGTGCGGCGGGCGCGGCCCCGGGACGGGCACGCAGAGGGGCACCGGCCTCGGCGAGCTGTGCCCTCCAGCGAGTCTTGTGCATCCCCACCCCCACCCTGAGAGCACTGGCAAACATCCTCTTTCCTACTCGGACCCCACACAGCAAAGACGGAGGAAACCAGCTCTGGTCTCACCCGCGGCTGGTCGCAGCTGCCAGCTTCGGGAAGCCTGACACCTGCAGTGCAGCTCTCCTCGTGGCTGCGTTTCTTCATTTCCCTTCAGCACTCCCCCATGTCACCTACCACAGCCTCTGCACAAGCCCATGCATTTTTTCTTCCTTTCTGTGCTACACTGTACCTGCCACCTCCTGCCCTGCCTGACTGATAAGCCAGTTGGGGGGGGGGGGGGGGGGGGACGGACGACTGCAACCTCAGAGCCAACACCTTTGCTACAAAGCGGGTTGAAATTGGTCATTGCTACTGACAGGAGACTGATGGGCACCGACTGTTTCCTCTGAAAACTGACCTCAGCAGAGGGATGAAAAGTCTAACATAAGCATTTCTATAGAAGCCACTGAACTTCAATTATTCATAAATCTTTGAGGCTGGGGAAGAGAAGAAAATGTTAACATACTTTCATTTTAAAAAATAGATTTTACATTGTCTCATTCAAATGGCTTTTACAGTTCACACTTTCAACAAAATTTCATGCAAGGAAAAGACAAACCAAGTCCTACTGTGTTACCATTGTAATCACAAATGAAGTAACTCACTGCAGCCAAGGGAACAAGGAAAAGTAACAATATTTTTAATGTCAACAGATGGCTTGTGGGAAGCATTAATTGTTAGGAAATGCTTTTGTGAAATACAGGAAACCTCTAAATCCACTACTGAATAACTCAAAAGTTCAGGGAAAGAAGTTCACGCTCAAAAGCAGTAAAGCATGTGAGAATGGAGAGAGCTTCTGCTGGCCTCTGCGACTAAGATAAGGTAGGGCTGTTTTGTTTCAGCTAGGATGGAAGATTCAGCTTGTGCTTAGTACACATCCTGGCTTAGGCAGCTCTACGAGAAACGTTGGCCAATATTCTCATTCATGTCTTCATTGTAGAGAAGAGAATAGCCAGAGGAAGCTTGCCTTGCCTTTCAGCTCCAGGCTGAATTTGTAAGAGACTTTCCTCCAGACTATGTGGGGCTGGCTGCAAGGGCTATTTTGGCAGCCAGCTGGGGTACATGGCCTGCAGAGGAAACACTGTGCTGGGATCCAAGGGGAATGTGGCACAGTGACAACATTTGCTTGCTGGATATTTTTTTCTTCCAGTCACAGGAAGAAAAGCTGGATAAACAAGAATGAAATCAGAAAAGAACAGCCTCTAGGAGCTGCTGTCAATATTTAAGAGGGATGTTACCATTAATAGCATTAAACACATACTAATGTTAAGAAGACTGAGAAGCCAAGCCTTGTCTAAGATTCTTATGTACTGTCTCTCACCTGCATAGAAGCAAACAGCATTAAGAGTCCTAGAAAGAGGCAGAAAACCTCAGTTTGCATTGGCAAAGGCAGTAGGTACTTAGTTTTGATTCATGACATTACTACAGAGTAGTAGTAACAGCCCTCATCAGTGAGTGAAGCCTTGGGGCAATGTGGGCAGGCTGTGAGGTTCATCTCCCAGAGGGGAGGCAAGGACCAGTTGCACAAATATCCAATCTGGAATGCTGAGGGTACTGAAAACACAGAGCATCACAAACTTTTACAGAGACATAACTATTACATGATGGAGATGCTTGTAGGCATTGCTAGAATAAAGTTGTAGCAAGTTCTTCAAGACATTTTTTTATGGCTTGTTTGGAATTTCATTACATATGTATATATGTGAAAAAGGAGTTGCTAAAGGGGCAGAAGGCTGTCCCCAGCTCTCACCGTGTTTCCCTGTAGTCAGTGCTCGTTTACGTATCAGGAAAGAGTAATCTCTAGAAAGTGATGAACAGCTGATGTCCACTCTAGATCTAGAACGTTTTTTCAAGGTGCCCATTTCAGGGCCTATGGGGAGAACGCAGCCTGCACCGCAGCACTGGCGGCTGCCTGACTTCAGCCCGCCGGGGCGGGCGGCGCTGCCAGCCGCGGCCGCTCCAGAGTTCGCAGCGCTGCGAATGCGCAGGCCTCGGCGGCGGAACCGCCGCTCGCAGCGGGTGAGCTCTCGACTAGGGATACTCGGCAGCACCGGGGAAGAAAGGTGGTGGTGGTGGGGGAGGGGCGGCGAGACGCGTGGCGTGGGGGCTGCACAGCTCCGCCGCCGGGGCAAGCATCCTGCCGCCGGGGCAGCGGCGAGCAGCACCGCGGCGCCAGCAGCCGTCCGCACCTGGCGGCGGCCCAGGGTACAGGAGCGGGCAGGAGCGGAGGAACGCACCGCCCCGGGCCGCGGGGAGCCTGCTGGGGCCCCCGTCGCAGCGGGAGGGCAGAGCCCGAGCCGAGGTGCGCTGCCGGAGGCCGCTCCTCCCCGGTTCGTCCCGTGAGCACGGCTCAGCCGCACCATGGACCGCACCGCGCTCCAGCCGCGCCGGGTGGCACTGGGGATCGGCGATAGCGAAGAGTCGCGGCAGCTTCAAGTGCTTCACACCCGGTGCCATTTCACTGCGAGCGGGCTGTGCAGCGGGAGAAGGAATCTGAACCCCTGACGCAGGCTCAATCGATCGACTGGGGGAAATCCCTGCCCTTTTGTGCAGCAGCACAAGGGGCGGCCGCCTTGGCGCACGGAGGCTCTGCTGCCCAAGCGGCAGGTACGGAGTGAGCTGGGCGGCCACAGGCAAATCCGGCTGCTGAGCGAGCTGCGAGACAGCGACAGGCTGGCGGAGCAGGAGGAGTTAGTCAGGGGCTGAGTCACGGTTA
Source organism: Melanerpes formicivorus (assembly GCF_026170545.1). NCBI lineage: Eukaryota > Metazoa > Chordata > Aves > Piciformes > Picidae > Melanerpes > Melanerpes formicivorus. The sequence continues at coordinate 2,053,929 of NW_027142388.1, read as the reverse complement.
GGTTCGCCCCCGTGGAGCCTGTCTTTTCCTATGTGCCCGTGATCTGCAGACTGCCGACTCTGACGATTTTCACTCCTTTACTTTTTTTTGTTTGTTTGTTTGTTTTGCTAGGGATGACCTCTAAGGATGCTTCAGGTGAAGCTAATAGTAACTGGAGATGACTTTGGCTACTGTCCTCGGAGAAACCAAGGCATCGTGGACTGTTTCCTGGCTGGTGCGGTATCTAACGTGTCCCTTCTAGTCAACGGAAGTGCTGCAGCAGATGCAGCCAAGCTGGCAAGGAGGTAAGCTACTTTCTTTAGCTCCATCGTGGACAGCCTCCACAGGCTATCTATGGAAAGCCAAGCCCATGATCTTTGTTATTTTGTAGCCCCAGTATTAACACTACATCATAGCCCAGGCTGGTATAAGAACACTGGATTCCAGGTACTAAGACACTTCCTAGTAAAACCAGTGATCTCCATAGTCATCTTGGCTCTTTCTCTAGCATCAGCCACTGCACTGCACCTTTCTTTCCCCCCCCCCCCCCCAGAATAGAAAGTCACTTACACAATTTGACTAGTAGAGTTTGGATTTGTTGGACTTTCCCACACTTATAAAAGATGCACCAGAATTAAAGTCTATACTAATATACCCACATCAAGCTGCTACCCCTAAAGCTGTTAGAGCACAGAAGTACAAATCTTCAAAGCTCTTTACTCTGATGCATTTCAGGCAGGCTGAACAGAGAGTCAGCCAGTTTCATTGCACAATCAGGGAAAAGTGAGGGCTGTTACAGATCTGGAACACTTGGTTCTTCCAGAAGCCTTTTTGAAAAAGCACCTCAGTATTTCTATTAATTTTAGGCTTAATAAATTAAAAAATGCATACATGAAGACAGGGACAATACCTGCCACCTTTACTCCTTCCAGGAACTTTTCAGAGGTTGCTGGTGCAGTTGGTTCTGTAGGAAATCAAATGCTATGTGTTGCTCTCATGGGCTAGCCCAGCAAATCCTTTAATAGGAAGTATTACTTGCATTTAGAAGGTAAAACCCAGTTAATGCTTCAGCTCCAGTGTAAGCAGACACTTGGAAGCAGGAATATGTCCTGAAAGAGAGAGCAGCAGGGTTGAGAAGCAGTTTAGGAAAGCAGAAAAGGAAAACAGAGACCTTATGCTTCAAATACAGCTGTTGCAGAAGATGGTTTTATGAGAGTCACGCTGTCCTTGTTCTCTTTGAGCATCTCTCCCCAGTTTGGCCATGAATTTAGGAGTACTTGGAAACTGCTTGTAGACTGTGTTGCTGTAAAGCCAGAGTGTGTTTTTTGTGCCAAACTGATATCCTGTTAAAAAGGTTAGAAATTACCTACAAACAGTTTAGGCTTGAGGTGAGGAGAAAGTTCTTCACAGAAAGAGTTGTTTGCTATTGGAAAAGAATAGAATAAACCAGGTTGGAAGAGACCTTCAAGATCATCGCGTCCAACCCATCAACCGATCCAACCCACCTAAACAACTAACCCATGGCACCAAGCACCCCATCAAGTCTCCTCCTGAACACCTCCAATAATGGTGACTCCACCACCTCCCCGGGCAGCCCATTCCAATAGGCAATCACTCTCTCTGTATAGAACTTCTTCCTAACATCCAGCCTAAACCTCCCCTGGTGCAGAATGTGCTGCCCAGGGGGGTGATGGAGTCACAGTCCCTGCAGGTTTTCAAGAGGGGATTGGACATGGCACTTGAAGCCATGGTTCAGTTAGTCATGAGGTGTTGGGTGACAGGTTGGACTTGATGATCTCTGATGTCTTTTCCAACCTTATTGATCATATGATTCTGTGAACACAGACAAAAGAACTGCCTCTGGGATGATAAGGGGAGAGGCAGAAGGACACAACACTGTTGCCTGAAATCCTGTTACTAAATTAAACAAATAAAATGTGAACCACGGAGATAAAGCCAGCACTTCTCTCAGACACACAGGCACCACAGAACTCTTTAAGCAGGATGCTCTGGCAGTGCTGCCAGCTATTTTAGCTGTGATCTTTAGCAAGCTTTTAAATACAGAATCCACCTGGCCTCATTTCCATAGCCAGAAAGTAGGCCATGCAATCAGAGGTTTAAAGAGCATCTTTGAATCCAGGTCATGACACTTGCACTGACAGCTGACAGGAGTGTGAAAAGCCAAGTTGGAGGGCAGGTGACAGCAGAATCTGCAACAATTTCATTCTTTTTTGCGGGTAGTTTAGAACTGTAAATATGAATGAAATGGATTTAAATCTGTTTTTGAGAATATAAAGCAGGGTGAGTTTGGCAACCTGTATCACTACTGAAGATCAACAGCCCAGGCTCTGCAATACCTCATTTGTCTAAGTCTCTGTAGCTGTATTCAGCCCTACCCAGCATGGGGGAAGCATTTGCAAGTCTGGGGAAAAGAGCTGGTCATGTTCTAATGCAGGCCCTACTGTTGCTCATTGCTGCAGGTCTTGAGCTCTGTCTCCTCACCTGGTTTTCAGTTAATTGGAGACAGGCAAAGCTACTTAGTACCAACACAACTTTTCCTGCAGGATAGTCCTTAAGCACCTTCTTAATTCCAGAGGAACTCTGTCCTTTTGTGAAGGATGCTCTGTTGCCCTACAGTATTAGGACTTGCTATCCTTCAGAAAAGAACACAGTTCCTCTGGAATTTCATTCTTCTCTTCCTTTTCACAGTAATTCTGTAGGCTTCTGGGTAAACCACCTGTTGCCCTGTGTTTTGATTAGAAGCCTTGACAGAAATGTGATGCTAGTCAGCAAAGTCTTTGTACCAGCTCTAATACAAACTAATTGGAAAGCAGCAAAAGCAAGCAGTAAATAATGCACCTTTCCTAATGTCTAGATTCTGGATTTGGGGCTTTTCTCATTCACTGTCACAAGTGGGCTCAAAGAAGGGACCCACTTGAAGCAAAGGAGAAGTTTCAGCAGAGGTCTAATTCTTCACCAAATGACAAACCTGTTGACAGCACTGCTAGAGCAGGATGTAACCAGAACAAGTGTGAGAGCAGACTTCCACTGGTGGGGTTCAGCAGCTCAGAGCCTTTCTCTGCATGGCACATGGACTGAGTGTAACTTCCTGATTATTCTCATGATATAATCTAATTTTTCTAGTTATCAAGCCCCACCCTTGAAGTCAAACAGTCTTCCTGGAGATTGTTCCAGAGCCTTTTGCAGGGATTGGAAGGGTTATTGGGTTATTTTGTTACCTGAAATGAATAGGACCCTTCATTTTTTGGCTGATAGCAGAAATAGAGACTTAAGATTGTTTGCTGCCATATTTTCCCCCCTTTTATCAACCAGCTCAGCTCTGACTATTAGGACCCTTTCAAGGTGGTTATATCCAAATACTTGATGAAAAGTGATATATTTTGGACCACAACCTCAGTCTTCCTGTTGGGTTCTTTTTTGCAGTTTAAATGATGAACATCAGCTACACAAAAGCTGGAGCCCTCACAACATCTGGGTACATTTAACAGAAGAATCCAACAAAACCACATTTAATTGCTGTCTATGTTTTCACTTCCTTTCCCATCAACACTAATTGCAAAATGTGTGTGTAAATTGTGACTTAATCCTGACCCTCACAGTCAACATCTGACTAATCTAGAAGTCTCTCATGTCTTCTCATCACCCTTTTATCTGACTGTTAATCACATAGCAAATGGTTCCACTGAACTGTGTTTGGATTAGGGGTGGGGCCCAATCTGAGGCCTTGAACTAGAATACCAGATCATATTAACTTTACTGGCAGCAGCATTTTTTGCTGATGTCTGGTTACAGACATAGGAGCTTCAAGTTGACAGAAAGATGGAATTAAAGTCACATCTTTAAGCTATGAGTTCTTAACACTGCAGAGGTTTTGGAGTGTGTGAGTCCTTAGCAGTAATGGAGCAAGACAAGATGCTCTTTGATGAAAGTTAGACCTTACAGTTTGCTGAAAGGTGAAAGTGGGTGGGGAAAAGCATGAAAATGCCAACCTGGAGACACTAGGATGTGTACTTCATTGCGCAAAGCACAGCCTTGCTTTGTCTGGCTTCAGACACTTGGATGATTACTGAAGCAGGGCATCTAGACACAGCTATTTACACGAGGCTCTTAATTGTATCAGACTTGGGCTGAAACCTGATGAACCTGGATAAGGACTTGAATAGGATGTTGAAAGTGGGTGATGAAAGGAAAGAGTGCCATGCTTGTGCCAGAGCATGCTGCCTTCAGCCAACCAACAATTCCCACAGCCACTGCAATGGCTCCCAGCAACACAGGGACTGCACAGAGCCCATGCTGTGGCCATGCAGGACCCAACCCAGGGCACTGCTACGCATCCACCAAGCTCAGAAACATGCAGTTTGTGAGCAATTTAAAGAGTGACTCAGTACAGTAACAGTGTTCAGGGACCCTTTACTGCTAAGGATATGAATGATCAGGGATTGCAGCCGCACAGAAGTCCATTGGCTCAGCAGAGGCTCAGAGCTCTCATGTGGGAGAGCAAGCAACTACTTGAAGCACTTTAGCTGATTGTATTTCCTCTCTGTATTTGATAACTGGGTTGGGCTTGCTGACTAAGAAATCTTTCTGGCCTGAATTCCTTGTTGCCCTTTGCAGCATTTGTTGTACAGATATCTCCTTTATTTTTCCCCCCTCTCTCACCTCTGCAAGGAATGCTGAGCAGACAACCACAGAGCCAAGCTGGCTTTAACAGCCAACTTTCTCTGAGTGGAAACAGCTCACTGATGGATTAACCTTAGTGGCTGCAGAAGCAATGGCCTGAACCTCCTCTCAACCTACAGACAGCCCAGTGTAATGCACCCTATGCTTCAGGAGCACACACTTGTAGATGTTGTCCTTTGGCTTTATCAGGAGTGAACTCTTGTGCTAAATTCTGCTGTGCATCTGTGCATTTTCTAGGGCAGTGGGACAGAAATGCAAACACCTAGATAGGGCCCTCTCCAAACAGATTGTGGAAGGGCCATTGCTGCTTCAAACAACCACTATAATGAGTTACTTAGAGACAGCAAGCAGATTCCTCAGCATCATTTGGTTTTGCCAACTGCAGTGCTTTTATCGCAGAAGTGAAACTGTTGCTTGAAGCTCAAAGCGAGTCCTTTGATTTTGAATCAATTATCAGTTAGACTCGACTGGCAATGACCAGTAGGGCTCACCCTGTCCCATCTATAGAGGACTTAGTCAGAGGAGTGGTGGGGATGAGGCCAAACCCCCAACAGCTGAGCTCTATTCGTAGCATGGCATCACGTTCTGTTTCAAAGCTGCTTGAGCTGTTGGTCTCTGCCTTGGTATTTCAGCCACTAAAACTACAGGTACTTTACAGGCTTTGAAAACATGTGGGCAGCTCTGAAGTAGGTTTGTGAAGCAGAAACAATAATCCACCCACTGGAAAAGAGACTCTTCCACAGGATTTCTACAACTTGACTTTCCTACCTGCCTTTTTTTTATACAAAGCAGCATGCCTTGGAATTTTCTCTTTGGTTGTGGAAGCTACATTTCAGTGCTGAGGGACACTCAGCAGCAGGAGTTACTCCAGTATGGTTAAAAGAGCCTGTTGGTTCACTCTGAAAGCTCAAGCCTCTGCTCAGGAGAGAGCATGACTGGAGCTCTGTCTCCCAAGGTACAGCCCAACTGTTTACTGTAATGCTTTATGTTTTGCTCATGTTTTCATCTCATTGCAATTAAGATTTCATGAAGTGTCAGGACTATCAGGAATGAACACCAGGCAGTAGGTGCTGAATAAGAGCACCATCTGTCTCATTGCTTCCAGACGAAACATGCATTTAGGTACAGGAAAATGGCAGCCAGCAGCAGAACCCTGCTGTGTTGTCCTCCTTCCTGTATCGTTACAGCTTTCCCAGCATGTCTGCTTCTGTGCATCTCCCACAGATGAATATTGCTGAACTAGCTCCTCACAGGCTGTGTTTTGAGTTTTGGTTTCAGTCGCTGTGTCCCAGAGCTTTAGCAGCTCCTCTGCAGATGCTGCTGCCTGGACAGTCTGTCAAACCAGCCCAGACTAACTCTGAAAGAAAACTATTAAGATGTTCAGCTGGTGTTAGCCAAAGCTCCGAAACACGCTCTAATGTTACAGTCAGAGGCTCCCCTTGCAGCGAGAACAAGGGCAGCTCTCTTTGCACTTCCCCATTCTGCACATTCCCCAGCTCCAGGGCTGGTTTCAGCTCGGGGGTGGGGGGGAGCTGCTCTCACGTTACACAGCGCAGCACTTGGCTCCTTGGTGTCCCACACCTGTCAGAGGGGTTTGCCTCGTCCTGCGAACAGCTTCCCTTGCAGCACTTGAGGCGTTGCACAACTGGAGGTAGTTCATTCGATGCTCCTGGGAGACAACACTGAGAGGCTCAGCTGTTCATTTCTTGCCCTCCCACAAGAGATGAGAAGGAGGGTGCGAAACAGAAAGTCTTCCATCTGCTGATTCATGGTAACACATGATGCCTTTTTCTTGCAGACAGCAGTGGCTGTGGTGCAAACAATGCTGTCAGCTGATGCAGCCAGAGTTTCCCAGAGATGGGATAAAGAATTGGGGGTGGACTTGTGAGAAAGACAGACAAAACCAAAGCAAAACCAACAAAACCAAATCACAGACTCCCCTTCTGCCATTGGGCTCACACAAGGTACACAGCGGGTCACAGGATAGATGGGAAGCCTTCCTGCCACCACACCCTTTCTGCACTGGAGCTGCCTCCTCCCCTGCCACAAGCTGCCTGCTTAGGGGCTCCCACTCCCAATGACAGCATCTTCCAGTTCTTGTACTAGCCAGGCCTGAGTGTACACATCATGTGGTCAGACAGGGTGAGCATTTGTCATCAGTTACATAATCAGCACATCAGAAAAGCCAGGGAGCAGCTTTCTCTTCACAAGCTGCTTTGCTCCACTCAGCAAGTTTTCAAGCTCCCCAGTCACAAGGTGGGCTGGGAAGACACGGACTTATTTGGTTTCAGAGAGCTGTCCATACAACCTGACTAACAATATTTATGTCTTTGAGAAGGAGAGGTATCTAGCCACAGACTACACCATCTGCGTGGAGCACAAGACAAGGCAGAGCCAGGGAAAAAGATTTTCAGTCCTGCAAGGGCCAAAGCCTTAGGACCTGAAGCATTTAAATGAGACTGACTTGGTCCAATCCATCCACAGTCCTGCCTCCAGTAGCTTGATGCTTCAGTAGTCAGCTCAGGGCAGCAGGCAGAAGGGAAAGATCTGGATTTTGCACACTTTGCCTAAATGGAGATTGGCAGCTCCGTGCAGAAGTACCTGGAAGGATTTAAAGCATCACAGAACTGATGTGTTGAAATGAACGGTGCACCATCACTCAGACTGGGCAGCAGAGGAGGAACACTGCAGCTCTGACATTCACTTGCTGGGTCAGCCAGAGGCCAGATATTATTGCCTTGGGAAAAGTTTCCAAGAATCATTTTGGCCACTGGTTCTGAGGAAGTGCTAATGAAACTCAGCACAAATCTGAGCATTCATTTACTGTAGGGGAATCCACAGGACAAACCAAGAAGGAAACACCAGCATTCTGCAAAGCCCTGTGGCTGAGAGGAGCCCTACACTGGCCCTTGAGTTTATTTATTTATTTTTGGATGTTGCAGAGCACAGCTAGTTAATAAATGGTACCCTCATGATTCCTTAGCAAGGCTCTACCCATATCCTGCTGGCCTCCCTGCAGTAATCCTTCATCTGTGCCAGGGAGATGCTGCTCTGTACAGCTTGGCCTTGTCACCCAGATCACCTGCACCAGCAGACAGGAATCTGGCCACTGGGCGTTTTCAGCTGCAACCTCTTGGACCAGGAGAGCCTAAACTCACAGCATTTACACCTGTAGCCTATGCTTTTGCCATAACAGCTGCCTTGGGCACTCCTTATATCTGCCTAAGGGTAGCTTTAGAAGTTGTCAAGTAAAACTCAAACATCTCATAAATGTAGCATCTTTGTTGGGGCTGTCTCACAGCTTGGCCCTTCATGGACTCCACAGGGCTGTTACTTGGAGATACTTTGCTCTAGGTGGTGTCACTCTCTTCTCCTCTCTGGAAGTGCAGGGATATGATGATGTACTCCAGTGAGTATACCACAACTTTTTAGGACAGTCTGGATCTTTCACTGAAATCACCCCCTTTGGCCATAGCAAGGGAGGTAGAGCTGCAAAGCTTAACAGGTATTTCATTCCTGTTACAGACACAACATCCCAATAGGCCTGCATGCCAACCTCTCCGAGGGCTCTCCTGTATGCGAGGTGCTCAAGACAAACTCTTCTCTGCTCAACCAAGATGGATTCTTCCATGGGAAAATGGGATTCAGAACAGCTCTATCTAAAGGTCTCCTGAATATGTCAGAGGTAGGAGAAAGCCACATACACCCATGCCACTTGCTTTCCTGATACAGATCAGCCTCCATTTATGCCAGCATGAAACAGCTGAAGATCTTTCCCAGGTCCCAGCTGTGGGTAAACTTAGACATCAATGTTGACTGTGTTGCCTGGGCAGCTGGCTCTCTGGGTCCTGGGCCTAATTCTGCCAAAGGCTCTGCAGCCTTTGAGAACTCATTCCTCCAGTGCCTGTGCACACTGATGTCCCATTAGCTACTTACCTGAGGAAGAAGAAGAGGCATTGGAGCAGATATTTAGAAAGAACCTATAAATCAGGAACAGGAAAATGCCAGATGAGTGCTAAGCAGGCAGTAGGCTTTTCATTACCTTGGGAGAGGCTTTTGTCTTTAAGGAGGTTATTGGTTTTGCCCCATGAATGTGTTCAGGTGATCAGAAGTGCCTCTGGGGTATAAGCACCCATGTATCTATTTCCAAGGGAAATGGGTATCCAGATACCCTGTGTGATTTGGAAAGTCCCAGTGTCAGCACCATCCACACAACCAGTACCATAAAGAGAGCCAGAGCTAGGGGAGCTTCTGGGGAAGCCAGCAGCATTACATGTCCATACATCAGAGCACCCTGTGCCTCCCAAGGCCAGGCCCCAAGTACTGGCCAGCACAGTCTCCAGCAGCTCCCATGCACTCTCCTGATCCCAGCCTGCTGACAGATCTTGCTTTGATCCTTCTCTGCTGCACAGGTGAAGCAGGAACTAAAGGCCCAGGTGGAGCTGTTCCGTGAGCTGACAGGTCACCTACCTCCTCACATGGATGGGCACCAGCACATCCATGTCCTCCCAGGTAAGAAGGGAGTTCTCTTTTTTGCCAGCACCCAGTGAGAGAGTCAGAGAGTCATCTCAGAGGGGACTCCCTTGCCACAGCTCCCTGTTCAGGCAATAAGCCTCTGTTCCCACCTGGGTGCTGGGGAGACAGTTCTGGGCCCAAACTGGCTGCTTGGTGGCCTGTATCTTCTTGTAGCAACACAAGGGGATGAATGGCACAAACGGCCCAGGTTACATCTTCACCTCCAAGGGCAGATAATTCACCTCAGCACCCTAATTCCATGCTCCCACCCACATCAAAGGAGGCAGGCTGGGCAGTTTGAACTAGAATGCTTGACCTTGCAAGAGCTGGTTGCTCTTATAGGTGCCACAAGAAGCCCATCCTGTCAGTTGTGTTTCCACACCAACCTCTGCCTGCATGCTTTACAGAAATGAGGAAGTATCTGTCATCCCTGGTCTGCAGATAAAATCATTGTGGTACAGAGATGGAAAAGAGAGAGGAAGCCCCACTCCAGCAGCTAGCTGCCTCAGGACAACACTGCTGCTGCCAGTTTACCCTCCCAACAAATCTGGCTGCACAAGGACCCAATGAAGAACTTGCTCCTGACAGTGCAGGCACTCTAGGACCACAGTCACTAATTTAGAAGGGGTTGCTGGACTAAATGCTCAGTGCTGAGGGGAAGACAAGGTACCTATAGCAGATGATGAGGGAACAATGTTTCCAGTGCAGAAGGGGACTCCCATTCAGATGGCAAAACCCATTTCAGCAGGACATAAACCAAACTGAACTGTATTTTCTTACCCATGGAAAGGAAAGACATCTCTGTGCTAACAGCTTGCAGGGGACATGCTGAGCTGGTTGTCCTGTTGCTGATGATAGTATCTCTCTTTTCACTTGCAGAGGTCAGGCATGTGTTTGCAGAGGTGCTGCAGGAGTATGGGATTAAGTACACACGTGTCCCCATAGAGCCAGGCCTTCATAACTGTGACTGGATTCCACCAGCCCTGATGGACTTTTATCTGGGAGTAGAGGAAGATTCCTTTAACACAGTGGATGTATTTACACATCATGGAATAAGGTAAGGCAGGCATCACTCATCCTTTCTGCAGTACAGCTTTCAGGTGTCATCAGTTCCTGATAGTCTCTTTTCAGACTGGAACACACCACCTTTCTCTTTCCACTCGGGGGCATACAACAAGGTTCAGCAGAAGTACAGAGCACTGGGAGCACTAGGGCTTAGTGAGGAGTTTTGTTTGAACACAGGTGCCTCACTTCTCACCTGGAGGGGATTGTTCTTTTCAGGGTGTGCTTCTTAGCCTTTCCAGCTGAGCTGCATTATCCTGGCTCTTGGGATAGCAGGAGGCTGAAGTGCTGGAGCAGCCCCAGAATTTTTAAAGTATTTTCAGGGGGAAGCTTTCAAGAAATAAATTTTCATCTCTCTGCAACAGTGGTGAGAGGGTTTTAAGTAGCAGGAAAGGGACTAACTAGAAACAAGTGTTAGTTGTTAAAGGGAGGCAAGAAGCTGGGAGGGCTTGCAGGTGATCACTGCTCTGAGCAAACAGGTTTGCTGGTGTCCTGCATCAAACCCCAGAAGCTCAGCTCTTCCCCAATAAAGATACTTTTCTGAAAAGCTTAAATCAGGCAATATTTTAGGGATTGAAGACATTTCATCTGAGACCCTTGCAGTCAGCTGTCCTTTGCAGCATTACTTCTCAAGTCTACTGAAAACGTTCTGGGATGTTGTTTTGGTGTCAGCTGTTCTGAACGCTGGCAGCAGGCTGGCTGCTCTCTGTAGAGCAGCACATGGGCAGTGTTTGAAGGGCACAGCAGTTCCAGAGGGCTCATCGGGAGCGAGGGCCCGCACGGGAGAGCTCGGTGGAAGCCCCGCAGGCCAAGGGCCGTACCGAAGGGGGGGGAGGGGGGGGCTGTGTCCCTGCGGGAAGCCACCGCTCCCGGACCCAGCTCTCCACGGTGCAGCAGGGAAGTGACAGGGCAGCCCCGGGACCTGCACGTTTATAGCTGCCTGGATGCTGGAGCCGGGGGAGGGCCAGACAGGCTCTTAGAGAAAAACACCTGGTGAAACCCGGGAGAATGAATGCAGTCAGCTGAGGTCACAGCAAACCCAGCTCAGCATCCGTGCTGAGTTACCACAGTGAGACCCTGGAGGTCAGTTTCTGGCACTGGAGACTCCATGACTGTGCATGACATCAGCAAATCCCATCAGCTTAAAAAAAAGTTAAACTTCTTTTTCCAAAGTCCTGCAAACTCTTCTCAAGAAGAGCTGAGTGTTCAGCTGGGCTCTTCCCTGATCATGCAGGTGAAGACTCCAGTCTTGGTTTCTTCCAAACACTTCCCATTCTGCCCTTGTGTATGCTTGCACAGACCTCCTGGGCTTGGACACACCAGGCCAGAAGAATGAAGTTTGTAGCCAGGACTGAACAAAGAAGCAAGTTGAAACAGCCTCTAGCTGGTGTCCTCTTAGCTGTGTGGTCTTGAGTAGTAACATTTTGTCCACTGTCTCTTCTTTATTATGGCTCTTTGATACATTCAAGCAGAACGCTTTGTTAGCAGGGTGGCTTCCATTTTATTTCCACTTAGCTGATGATTACTCTCTGGAGATGGTTAATTCTTTGGGTTGTAAATGGCCTAGTAAGTTATTTTGATAACATTTCTCAGTTTGGCTCTGCTCCTTCCTTTTGTGCACCTGTAAGCTCACAGGTACACAGCCCTTGTGCTGTGGCAGTGCGTGTAATGACAGTAGCAGCAGTGTTGGAGCTGGGGATTAGACTGATGAACTGATGCTTTAATGAGTGTCCTGGGTTCAGTAGGAAAAGAAAAAGCTTTACTGCTTGTAGTTCTGGATTTACTTTTGTCTGCAGTTAGAAGTTTAAATTTAAACACACACCCCCACACCCCCCCTTTCTATCTTGAGTTTTAGGTACATTTTTCTTAATAATCCACTGGCTGCAGCCCTTCTCTGACTCCCTGGTTAGCAGTAACATCGGTGTTCCCTCCTCTGGCTGCAGGTGGCCAGACATTTACATAGGTCTGAGCACCATGGGTAAGAACATGTCTGTGGCTAACATCTGGAGTGCCATCGACTCTGCCATCGCGGAGTTCATGTCCAGAGCGCCCTCGCCTGCGGCGCCACAGAGCAGGACAGTGACGATTGAGCTGATGGTGCATCCAGGGTACCCGAGCGTCCCACCCGTTGGTGGCTGTGGGGAAGGACCAGATGATTTCTCACAGTCCTGGGAGCGCCTCCATGAACTCCAGACACTAATGAAGCCAGAGCTACAGAGCCATTATAAAACCAGGAGCATCCAGCTTTGTTCATTCAAGGACCTTTAAGTAAATAAGCACACACACACACACATACTGTGACGGGCAGTTGCTAACATCCCCAAGAAGCCAGGTCCCTGTTAGCAGTGTAATACCTCCTGGTACAGCTGACAGGAGCTGTGAACACTGGGAACAGCACTAGGGGTTTCATGGAAGAGCAATACCCTGTAAGCAGCTTCAAGCAGTACCCCAGAGCCCTGACTGGCAGTTTTGAGGCCACAGCATCTGCTCTGAACGTGACAAAGTTCTTCAGCATCACCCACTCACTCACCATTCCAGCACATAGCTCTCCTCCCTGGGCTCAGCTCCTGCCACCATGATGGTGAGCAGCATTAAGACAATGTGCTGCTGTGAGACCACGACACGCACCCAGAGGGCTCTGAGCGTTCCTCTTTTTGAACTGAACTGCAAAGAGGGAACATGCTGGGGAGCAAGTGCTGCTTTGGACCAACTGCTTGGTGTGGGTGCTGGCACCTTCAGCAGTTGGTTTTCTCAAGGCACTTAGTCCTGGTTGCTCTCCCCCTACTGGTACCTGCTCACCAATGGTGAGGGATGCAGGAACATGTTATCTTCAGAGTGTCTGTTGGGTCAGAGTGGTCAGATCATGGGGTTAGCATGGTGGTGTCTGCAGCCATGTCCCACGTGCAGCCTCAGCCAGCAGGAGTTATGGCTTTTTCCATTTAATGTTGTGTGGAAAGTAACATCAGGCACAGCTCCTCCACAGAAGCTTTTTCTGTTTTGTTTTTTTTTCACTGGGTGACTTTGGAAGAACAGCAACTGTTGACCCATCTGCTGGTTCAGTAACTACTGCATATTGAGCTCACCAGCAACTATGCCTGTGCTGCCTCCCATGAACAACGCGTGGGAGGGCTGTGCACCAACCGGGAGCAAGTTTTCTTCTGGAGAAGGTCCTCGTGTCCATTTTAACTGCTGTCATCGAGGCATTCAAATGCCAACAAGCCCTAGGAATGCTGATACCTTTAACTGTGTTTAAGAAGTAGCCCTGTCACTGACCCCTGGCCCTGTCACTCACGTATAACCTTCGCAGGGGAAAAAATACCTTAGTTGTTTATGCTTATTTGCTGCACAAAAGTGATCTATGTAACACAATGAGTTTTGGTTAACTTTTTTTTTAAAATACCAGAAATTTCTATATGATTGTCATTCTTTGAAGTGAAAAATAAATAAACTCAGGCCTTTTTCTATTGCAATGCTTCAGGCTTTTGGTTTTAGTTGCAGCCAGAGAGCAAAGGGAATCACTCACCTGCCTGCTCCTCCTGCGACTGCCTTTGGCATGCTGGAACGATAGCTCCTGCTCTGTCGGTAGTGGGAGCTGTCTGACCTTCCCTGTAGGCCATCTGAGGAAGTTTTTCTTCTCTACAACTACAAAAAGCAAGGATGCTTTACAAAATGTTTTCCCAGGTTCTTTCCTAACTCGCTGTCACATAATTACTTTCGTATCTGACAGGTTGGTTGTAAAGCCCAAGCACGGTGGCGTGCAAGCGCTGCACCCCGCAGCCGAGTGTCAGAGACGAGCAGCAGGCACCTTTCAGAGTAACCCCAGACTGCAGCCCTTCCCAGAGGCGTTTGGCGGCGCGTTCCTGCTGCGTGGTACCAGAACGAGCCCCAGGCACCACAGCTGCAGAAGGCGGCTGCAGAGCACAGCCAGACCCGCCAGTGCCATCTAGTGACCCACGACCCCCTCACCGGCAGGGAGAGACCTGACAACAGCACCCTTAATTTAACACTAGAGCCCGGCTTTGCCTGCAACGTCACGCTGCTTTGGTGGCTATTTGTTAACCTTACTTTTAATGTTTTAATCGCTCCATCTTCTATCCAATGACTACTATGCTTATAACCCTCAGCAAGTTACTCACCTGGTGCCTGCGGGAAGCATTTTCTGCCAGCTGAACACGAGATCAGGGTAGGTTTTACCAGAGCAGGGAAAGTTCTGTACTGCCACTAAAACCACGGATTGTGCAAGTTTTCTATTTTTTAGTGAACAGCATTAAACACCAAATTTCCTTTTAAATGCAAGAGAGTCTCACGTAAAGAAATGAATAAAGAACTACTAAAAGACTTCTAAATAGGGAAGGTAAGACTTCCAAATAGGGAAGCTCTGCATAGATAAGGAAGTTCCTCAGTGGTTCACAGATTCCCAGATTGCATTGGGTTGGAAGGGATCCTCAAAGGTCATCTTGTCCAACACCCCCTGCAGTAAGCAGGGACACCACTGACAAGATCAGGCTGCCCAGGGCCACATCAAGTCTGAAATTCCTATCACACAGCTGTAACAATCCATCAAGGTCCTTAAACCAAAACATTTTAGGACCCAGCCTTTCCATGTCATTCTATTTGTCCCAGAAAAAAAACAACAGAAAATGAGTTAGAATCTAAGAGAAGAGGTCTAACTGACACTATGACCTAGAAAGGTTGGACCAGATGATCTTTGGGGTCCCTTACAGTTTGGCACATTCTGTGATTGTATCCCTTTGGTCCAACTGAAGAGCTTGGTTCTACTAAAACTTCAAAGACAAGACTGAGTTCACATTAAACACATTTACAGAGACGACTGTCACCCTACCAGGATACATAACTAGTCTAAACCCCAGACCTCTCTGAAAATAAAACCATGCCACAAAGCCTTTGAGAGCAATTTTTATTAGGGTAGCAGAATGGAATTGCAGAAAGCCTGTACCAGTACTCCTGGGTGTAGTTTCACCAATATGTTGTTTTTATTTTGGATATTAAGTTGCAGGTTTAGAATTCAGCATGGCTTAGTGAACCAGAGAGAACAAGAAGGTGATTTCCTGAGTTAACAATAGGACTTCGGACTTCAATTTTTCTCTCCTCAGGCTTCAACCATACAGTCCAGCATTGGATCTCTGTCTTGTTTTCAGAGGGCTGCCTACAAACAAAAGCCATCGCTTAGGTTACACATCTTGTAGTTTAGGAATTGAGCTATGAAGCACACATCAATAGAAGTGATAGCAACATCTGTCTTCTATGTGACCTCTGCAGATGAAATTGGAATAGCTGGCATAGCGCTGCTGCAGGCCTGGAGCTCCTCCAGTTACACAGCCCTTCCAGTCCCCTTCCCACAGCATCCAAGTCATACCGAGTGGCAGAAACGCAGTCTTTGCCCTGAGAGGCTTGCAATCAGGAAGTGTACTATGGAGCAGGAATGAGGGCAGCAAACCAGTGCTAAGGTTTTGGTTTGAACAAGAAAATTTAGAGAATGGCAAATCTCCATGCCCACAGACATGATCAGAGGTACAGTGACTCGGGTGGTGCAGAAGTTACACACTTCAGTTTGACAGCTAATTTGGCATTATTTTATTATCAATCCGAGTGAGAGTGAACAAAACAAAATTGGTTCCAACTTCCTGCAAATGGAGACACCAAAGATGTGGAGATCTGGTTATAGACAGTGCTCTCACAAGCCTGAAAACACTTAGGAAATGCAAGTTTCCGTAAATAAGGTGAACGCGGTATAACTTTATTTACCTGCCAAAGAATCTGTCTGAGAGCACTTAAACATAAAATTTCTTAGCTCCCTAACTTATAAAAAAACTTTACTTTCAACAGAGGTGAGGTACTGGGCTGTCATTGTTTACACTAAGAAATGAAAGCCAGATGAGGATGACTGAGGAGATAGCAGATATACAAGACATTAAAACCAAAAGAGACCTACTGCTTGACACACTAGTTCTGAAAGGTTGCAAAGGCAGAGGCTGTGTTAAAACTGAGTTCAGGAGTACAAAGAACCAGCTGGGCATGAGGGATTTTCTAACTCAGCTTTCTGTACATCAGTGTGCTGTGTGCTCCTGGATGCCTACGGATTTCTGAAGATGAAGCTGTTTGCTCAATAGCACACCCAGCCTGGCCAGGCAGAGAGGAGGAGGCAGTTTGACTGTGCGGCAGTTTGCCTGTGGAGCTATGATCACACTGCTGACTGGGGAGGACAGACAGGCAGGAGAAGAGCAGAGACACGGCAAAGGATGCTCAGTTCTGAACAGAAAGGGCTTCCTTCAGCATGCGTAGGGGTGCCCTGGAGCAGTGGGGAAACAGCTCTGCCCGATGCATTTAGAGTGACAGAATGGTACTTGAAGTTCTCATAAATCATCTCACCTGTGTGGTTTAGAGCAGGAGCAGCAGGAAAGCACACTCTCATACAGGTTATTGCTTAATCCTGTCCTCATACCCTCTCCAGTGAGAACTGTACAGGAATTGGGCTGGGAAGGGGCAGGAGTGCCATCCCAGAAGCACAGATGGTTCTTACGCATTCTGATGGAAAAGTGTTCTAGGATGACCAGCAGCGCTGTCAGATTTCCTATTCAAATTCAAAATTAACATATCCAAGCTATCAAGTTTTTAACTCAAACCCCAATTTATCACTTTGGTACCTCATGGTCCCCCATTTCTGGCACTTTTCCCAGCGGGTGGCAATGTTGTTCTGTGCACATTTCCCTAGCTACTCTGCATGGATATTAGGAAGAGAAGTGAAAGAAGTTTGTAATCAACATTCCACTACTTGTTTGCTACAGAATTCTTCTTTCCCCAAAGTTTTCCAAAAGCAGGACCTAAGCCACATTTTAATTCAATGACGCAGACAAAAACTTGGGTTTCCCCGTTTAATAAACATCTTGTGGTAACATCAGCCAGATTTACATAAGACCTGGAGATTCTGATTGATTGTGGTTGGGTGTTTTTGTGGGGTTGGTTGGTTTGTTGTTTATTATGTTACAAACTGAAGTTAAGGGGAACTTGCAGCAAGTCCCACAAAGCACAGTGCAACACTTAAAAAGGAAACAAAACTGCCAAACACTCAAAAGAATTTTCTGCCAGAACTGGGATTTTTTTTTTTCCTTCCCCGCCCCTCCCCGCCCCCCCCAGCCTAAAACATGAGTTTAGGGAGTGGAATAAAATTCAGTGAAGAATTAAATGAACTCAAGAGAGTGGGAACTGTATGGATAAAGAAGTGACAGCCACAACCTTTCCAATTTAAGGGCAGAATAGAAGTCTAAGATATTTTTGATAAATTCTGACAAGAAAAAAAGAAAAAAAAAACCAAACCCAGCATACTTTAAAGAATATTGAAGCAGTGATTTTTAAACAAAGAAAGCAGAACTAGAACATCTTAAATTTTAATCCTTTCTTTACAGGTTACCTAGCCCACTTTTGATTAAGAAAACTGTAGAAAGTTAGTAACAGCCACAAGTTAACACCAAAAGGTGGCACTTGTCAATTTTCCATAGAGTCCTGCTTTACGGGGGTGTCTCAAATGCACTGCTCCGATCTTCTATCACAGGGTGCTGACATCAACTGTGTCAGGTTTTAGTCCACTGGTCGCTTTTCACCATATTTCTTTGTAAACTCTTCAGCGTTCTTACAGAATTTTTTACGGTCCTTAGAGTATTCTTCAGCTAGGTCAGCCCGAAGGGGGTGCTCGGGCTGTGGATCATTCACCAGAGCTATGAGGGACTGGATTACTGTTAAGAGAAGTATAAACACTGTCAGAGACCAAGATGGTTAACAAAAAAAAAAGAAAGAAACAAAATGAAAATTCAGAAAGTAAGCACAATTCCCCAATAAGAAAAGAGCTCTATCTGCAGTTAAATATGATACCATAAATCTAGGGTCTTTTCCAAAGCAAAGCATGAACAAGCTACAACAATATGCCAAGATTTAGTTCAATGACTGTGGATGAACACCAGAAAATAGTATTTGTAAACAAAATCAACTTCAGGAGAGACAAAAATGCACTACAAATTATTTCTGATGTACCTAGCATCCTACCTGAAAACCTCTCCTATGACTAAGAGGGCAAATTTCACAGAGAAGTTCATACACAAGGGATTGGGTAAAGATGGAATTTCCATCACAGAACACTTTCCCAACACCTGTCATGATGCTGCAGTTGTAACCAGGACTGCTTTTGGAAATGCTTTTCCCAGCTCTATTTTTTCCTGTAAGCAGCAGACAACTCTTCCCTTTATCCCAAATACCTCCACCAGCAGAGGCAGGGTATTGCTCCAGTGTAAGTGGGCAAGCAAATGGACGAGGACTGCAAGATGTCTTTCACCTCACTGTTCACAGCCATGTCTATGCACACCCCCCTGCCACATTCAAAGGAAACATCATTCTTAAAATAACTGAACTGTACTTGACATTAATGTAGGGAAGCTCACACAGTACAATGACATTTATTGCTGTGTTTTCCTCAGACATTCTCCCAACCACTTAAAGCCAGACCAGCAACAACAAACAGGAGTTCCCCTATCCACCCACTTAAAGGTGTCCTTGTGCCTGGGCAAGGCTACGCTGGGTGGATAAACAGAAAAAGCATTTCACTGTACAACTACATTAACAACGTTCTGATAGAGTAGATGTGGGCTACCCAGAGGAAAGCAAAGCAGCATCCCAAGAGTTTTTAAAGCAAGTGTAACTAAACTTCATACACAGCACACTGGAGCCAGCTGCTTCCTTCTGCACTCACCTACAACACGGATACCTGTACCACCCAGAGCAGGTTGCTCCACAACCCAGCTACACATTGTGTGAACACTCAAGAGTCTGTCTCTTGTTCTGAAGCTGCTGCTGAGCAGTTTAACTGGATTCTCCCTAGATCTGCAATACAAGTTCTTAGCATATTTATCACTCCAGCAGATGCTAGAATACCTGAATGGCTTCTTTCAGAGCATCCATCTTTCCACGGTCATACTCTTTCCCATTTGTCCCTGACAGGGATGGGGAACATCTCAAAATAAACTCTCAAAATCCAGAGAAATATGCTTGTTGCTACACTGCTAAGCAGAAGCATTTCTTACACCACAAACCAGAGTTTAAAACCAAACAAACCACCTAAGGCAGGCAGAGCTGGTACTCATCAGTCCTGGCCTTACAATGACTGTTGCCATATTGATGGCTGCTTCTGAATACTGCACATGACAATCCCCTTTCACTCAGTACAAGAGAAGAAGTGTTCCTGTGTTATTAAGGCTATTTAACACACCAGTCAGAAAAGATGAGGATTCTCCTAACAGAAGTTCCTTTAATACCCACAGCATTTTAAAACTATGCTGTCACCAGCAGTCTGTTTTCATGTTAAGCATAAATTAGTAAGCACAGCAGCAAGATGTGTGTTTAGTACACAAAAGGCAAGTTAATGATTTATGATAAACTTCATCTCTCCACTTTCCTGACTGACTCCAACTGACTGATCAAACCCATCACTTTGATGCTGTGCTAATAATGCTGAATTATTTCTTGACAAAGGCTCAAGAAGCAAACAGACTGAAGCCTATTTTTCAGCATGGAAGAAAAGAGGAATAGGCACTTGAGCAGTGATGCTGTTGCAGGTTCAGACACTGATGTGGCAACAACAGATGTTGACACTAAAATGCCTTCTTGAAGAAAGAGTTAAAGAGACAAACAAAAGACTACAACACAGCAGAATCCCAGAGGTCTGCAACGTTTTGGTGACCCGTGATTTGTTCCGAATTCTGACTTCAGTGTAATTTTTATTGACTCAGATGAAAAGGGAATTGCTACTTCTCAGGGAGACACCATTTCCTGCATACAAGGGATGATGAGGAGCTGAGGGACATGGTCTAACAGCTGTGTACAGGGAGATGCCAGGTTATGGTCAGACTCCATGACCTTAAGGTCTTTTCCAAGCAGGCAATTCTACAATCCTACTGCTTCAATAGTTCCAACTAAAGCTTGCTTGTGTTTCAGGCTAGGTAGAGACAGATCCTTCCTTAACTTAGAAGGCTCATAAGGGTAAGAAAACTTATAAGGTGTTAAGAGAAGTCTTCTCCACATTGTTTCAATTTCATCTCCCCCAAGGATCTTTATCCTGTAAAATCAGGGATAAATCAACAAACCAGAAGATCTTCACTGACCTATTTGAGTTTAACAGGTGCCTTTTGCTGCCACTCCTGCTTCCCCAACATTCAACTGCCTGATCTTTCCAAAACAACTACAGCTTTTTTCCTGTTTTGTCTTTGAGGTAAGATGATGCAAGCTTACGTCCTTTATGAGCATACAGAAGTACCCAAGAAGCAAACCTCCAGTAGAGCACTGTTTACTATTAGGAACACAGATGAAACGAAAACAACCTGAAGAGAAATCTGGAAGGAAGTATTCTCCTACACAGCAAGACACTCCAGTGGCACTGAGGCTCTAGCACTGGACTAAACTGCAACTCATTTGAATTAGTCTTTAAAAATATGCTTTTTTCCCCCCAAGGATGTTTGCTCTTTCTATATGTACAATAATAAATGCTTCATCTCATAGTAATCATTATCTGCCAGAGAACAGGCGATGCTTACCCCAACATCATCAGAGATGACACTCAGTCTGCCACAGAACCCAGTGACACTTTCTTCCTTAAAAGATTTAAATCTTATCCAAAGACACCCTATGCATTAAGTTCTTAGATCATTGCTGCTGTGAGGCTGAGAGCTAATCTGTATTATGATTTCAGGTTTTGTTTGACTCCCTACATACTTCAAACCCTATGTCCAAATCACCAAACCACACAGAGATTTTAAGAGACGGAAAGCACTGAGGTTTTAGATCCTTTCTTTCAAACATCCAGACAGACTGAACACTTCTTATGAAGGTGTTATGAGGGATCATGAAGTCATTGTTTAAAAAGAAACAGAAAACCCCTACATACAAACCACCTCTACATTTTTTAAGCACGGTGAGGACATCACCTTAATAAACTCTTCAGTCATGAAGAGCTTGAGGTTTCCTGGAAGTAGAAGTGCCACGTGTCAGGGTCGCCTTACACTCCAGTAACAGAATGAGATTCCAAGAGAGTTGCACACTCCTGACTCACAACACAAACCTTACCACAAGGACTGCACCAGAAGAGCAGTGCCCAGCTGACAAGCTTTGAATTTAAACACAGAGTTTCTCGATACCCAGTTCCTTCTCCATGAGCAGTCCTACCTTGGTCAGTTTTGGTTGCTGGCTTCCAGTTTTCAGCACTAATTACTGGCAGACAAACCTGCCCCTTTTCATCGATGTTAGGGTGATAGATCTTTGTTTTAAATGTAATCTTAGGAGGTTTGAATGGGTATTCTGCTGGGAAGTTGATTTCGATTCTGAAGGCTCCTTTATCATATGGAGGATTGTCCTGCAACAAGAAAGCACAAGGTCAACACTCTGCCATGTTCTAATGGATACAATTCAGAAAAAGCATTCTTCAAGCCTTTGATCTACCAAATGACCTCTTTTAAAGGGACTTCCTTCCAACACATACTGCCACGACTATGTGCCAGGAAACATCAAACCCTATTTAGTAAGGAAGAGGAGATAGAAGCTCTGCTTTTGTACTCACCCTGGAAAAAGCCAACTAACATTGTTCTAAAGCTGGCTGACATCTCTGCTGGTAAGAAAGCATTCAGTCCCATTTACTCCAAACTCAAGGTCCTGCCTAATAAATATTTTTATTCCCAACTTTGTATTTCAAAAAACCATCACAAACTCTGAGACACACAAACAGGAAGCACAACAAGGAAATCAGGTTTCTCCCAACCTTTACGTGGCACAAAAGCAAAGCAATTGGATTTGTCAGATTTCCCTCTATGTTCTGAGAACATCTCTGTGCTGACTACACAAAAATCTGCTGAGCATTCATTGGTACTAAAGATAGACATTCACTGTCTGCTGATGAGAACATTCTCAATTTGTATGCAGTTTTAGCACCCACTCTTATCAGATCATTTTGGAAGGAGCATGATGAGAGAACTGTGAAGTAAAGCAAAGTGGTTCTTGATGCTGAAACAAAAAACAATGCCTAGAATGTCACTTAGAAAACTTGTTAGACTATTGAAACTGCTTCAGATAGTAACCACAGAAAACAGGAGGAAGAATAAATCAGTTCTGCATTTTAAGCCTACAAAAATGAAGTATGAAGCTTCATGAAGGAGGACAAGAGTTCTCAGTTGGTGTGAAGTATAATTACACACATTCTGTGTCCAGTTCTGTTGTCTCCAGCATAAAAAGGACACAGAGCTGTTGCCGCAAGTCCAGAGGAGGGCCACAAAGACGACCCAAGGGCTGAAGCACCTCTGCTGTGAGGATAGGCTGAGGGAGCTGAGGGTGTTCAGCCTGGAGAGAAGATGACTCTGAGGGAACCGGAGAACTGCCTTCCAATAGCTGAAGGGATCCTACAGGAAGAGGGGCCTTCAAAAGGGTGTCTAGCAGTAGGAAAAGCAGGAATGGTTTGAAGCTGAGGGAAAGTAGGACCAGACTAGATCTTAGGGAGAAGTTCTTCAGTACAAGGGTGGTGAGATCCTGGAATAGGTTGCCCAGGGAGGTTGTGGATTCCTCCTCCCTGGGGGTATTCAAGGCCAGGTTGGATGAGGCCTTGAGCAGCTGAGTCTAGTTGAGAAGTGTCCCTGCCCATAGCAGGAGGTTGAAGTAGATGATCTCTGAGGTCCCTTCCAACCTAAGCCATTCTAGGATTCTATGATTCATTAGCAACCAGACCATTTACTGCAATCAAACCCACTCCAGAAGGCTTACCAACATTTGGGGGTGGGGAGCATTTTATTAAAACACTGTTCAAGAGAAAACATTGAGTTTCAGTTTCAGCCATATGGTTGCGTGTTTCTAAGAAATGCAGCACCATTTCAGCAGTGAAGAGCTAACTAGAGTCACTTTACAATCTCTTTGTATCCAAGCAATCCAACAACTTTTGGTGGTGGTGACAACTTCAGCAGTTAGTGCGCTCTCCCCCCACAGCTCACTTGTTCTGGCCTCCACAATTTGTGAGCATGTTCAGTTCACCTGCCTTAAAAATGTCCATTTTCTGCTTGACTCCCAGTCAGAACAGTTCCTCTCTAACTATCAGAGAGTTTATTGACACATATTGTTTCTCAGCTCAGTCAAATTTTAATGTCAAGTCCCACTTGCTTGATTTGCAAGAGTAGCCTCAGCCACTCAAAGGAACTGCTTGCAGGAATAAAAGTAAACAGAAAACTAAGGATATTCTGCTGTATTGAAAGTGTAAGGGCCCAGCCATTCTCTCAGAATTCAGGAACAGCTTCCAACTCACAAAGAAGAGGCACTGCTAAAGAGGGTTTCAATGTGTTGCAATAAAAGGATGGTTTTACAGTAGAGGGATCCTTTTTGATAGCACCTAAAGAAATGCAGAACTGATGACCTAGTGGCACAACACCTCTTGCTGCAGTCTTCAAAGCAGCTCATGTAACAAAGAGCATGGGCCATGTTAGTGGAAAAACAGGAGGTGAAAATCCAAGTGACTTTCAACCAAGGAATTCAGCATGCTAGATTTCCTGCTTTCTCCTTAGTAACAAATCTCTATTTAACTAATATAAGTGGTTACCTACTTGATGTAGATTTTGCACTTCAAGCTTAATGTAATAAACTACAAACTTAATTTGCCTTTCCCTTCCAACACCTCTTCCAAGTAACCCAAGTGCCACCCAAGTCCACAGCTCTTACTGGCTGCAATTTTGTGTCAGATCAAGCCTACAATTTTGAACCATCCATGTGCAGAAAATGATCAGAGAAGCCTGGAACTCCTTGCAATCACAGGTGGATTTTTCTTTAGTTGAGTGTCTTCTGTGGTTTGTTCTAGAAAAGTCTGATAATGTCAGTAGGTGTTTCTTCTAACTAGAATGTGACAGGAAGATTACTGTGTTTGCTCCAGATTCCACAAGATGCCTGAAGAGAAGCAAGAATTAAATCCAGGAGCACATCTCACCACCCAGAGAACGTTTCCAATGCTGCAGTATCATCTATATAAAACTCATCTTGTAGTTATAAACAATGACCTTCTGCACAAAGCCCCAACTCTGGAAGCCAGGTTTTATAATAAGAAAAAGATTTTTGTCAGGGTTCAGAAATGATCTCCTGGTCACCAGCAGAGCTACTAAACTCTGGATTTAGGAGATACAAATGGTCCTCAGTCTATTTTAAAGCTCATTAGAATAAGGAACAATCTATACTCACAGGAACAATAAGCCCTTGCCAGGTCAATAAATTAGCTTCATCAACCTGGATATTACGGAAGTTTTTCATTCCACATTTGCGGATTTCTTCAAGCTCCTGAAAAGCAACCGAAGAGGGAAGTTAATAATAGCATGAAGTGAAGATGCTTGCATTTAGTTTGTAAAATGATTAGAACTCAGTATGGGTTTCTCTACTGTTAAAGCAGCTGGAGGTTGCAGTGGTGGTAATCCACACAAATGAGAAACAGAATTTTGTACCTATGAGAAATAAAATCCTCTGATAAAAACACACAAACCACCCAACTTGTTTTTTGTTACGGTGTCATGAAAATACAGAAGTTCCTTGTTATTAAGTTCACTACAGACACAGGAGTATTTAAAAAGTGCATTTAAAATGCTTTTATACCTCCAGTGCAAGTTAGGGCCTTTGGTAGCATCCTATTCACTATGAAGCATGAGAATAAAGTTCAACATAGGACTTGCCTGAAGGAAACTAGTGTTGTGGAAGAATTATGTGGTAACAGTTTAAAACATGGATAAAGTCAGTGAACAGGCCCATTATTTAAACTGAAAATTGAATTCCTGCATGCTCAGCTTCACTTCTCTGGGTTTGCATCAATTACCTAAGCCATACTAGTCCCTATTTAGATCAAGAACTCAAGAGACACAGCTTTATCTCTGCTTTTGTACCTCAATGTTAACAGTACACATTAAGATACCTTTGTAGCTGTATCACACTTGCACAAGCTGTTTCTGCACCAATTCCTCATCAAACAATTTTTGATCTATTAGAGATCTAGGAATCACCACAACAGGTATTTAAACATTTTAATATTTAAAATTATATATAATCCCCAGTGCAGCAACTGTTTCCTGGACTAAAACCAAACAAGGTTTCACTGTTTCATTCCACACCTCCCCCCCAGTTTTAGCCCTTTCACATTAAATTCAGGAGGTTTAGCCTGAAAGAGAATTTAACTGAATTCAAATTCAAAAGTCATCCACAGTGAGCTATAAAACTTTCCCAGTGCTTTCAAAGCTGAAGCACACGCCTGCATGTCCACATAGGTTAGGAAAAATGTTGCTTATACAGCAACCCTGGTGCCCTCTGCCAGCACACAGTTCTTCCCTGGCTGCTGGCATATTTGCAAAGCTGGGCTGTATATGATAATAATAAAAACACCAGCTACAAGCAAAGGCACCACACACTGAAAAACTAAATCCAGCAGTTTTCCCAATACAAGGGAAGCTCTGTGTTCATCTTAGATCAAACCCCTCTGCATCTGACTGCAGGAGATTTAATACTTGCAGTAATCTCTTGCATAAACTTATCATCATGATAAAATGCAAACCCAAAGGGAAAATGAGATTTCCAGATGCACATGAAACAAAGCACATGACAGCCACACATCAGATGAACATTTACATTCCCACCCACTGCACCTATGAAAGCAAGGGCACACTGGGAACACAGCAGTTTAACCTTGGAGTCTTGAATATTGAACTGATGCCCAGCACAATCCTCACGACTCTAAAATGGACTATTTAGTCTAGACCTGTGGATTAATCCTCGAATTCCACTGCTGCTAGATTTATGCAACATCACAGACAGTTGGGTGCTTTTTTAAAGAAGCCTAAGAGGATTATTTTATTTCCTTAGAGCAGGAAAACATAAAACCTACCAAAAATAATCCCATGAAGCACATTTGTAAGGATACAGAGAAAACCATACTATTCAAAAGCAAATAACCTTTATTATCACAGCTATAAGAGATCCTTTATGATCCCTAAACCTGCAAATCCACACAGTGCCTTACAGCTGGCTTTGGATGCTCGGTGCACACAAAGCAGCAGCTCAGGAGAGCCTGACCCACTCCAGACCAATTGTCCCCTGATAAGGGCAGGAGAGCAACTCCCTCAAACATTATAAGCTGTGAAGTCCTGGCAAACCACAACCCCATGGGCTGTAAAAGGGATAAATCCCATTCCACACTAGATGTAGCACATCAAACACTGGAAGCAAAATAAGCTAATTAACCAGTAGGTATTTAAGCATGAATAAACATGCACCACAAGTGCCTTCACTCTAAAACAAGGAAATGAAAATGGGTTTTGACAATTTTCTTGTTACTGTTATTAAACCCACAGTAGATACAACAGAAATTTCCCCCATAATGTCCCAGGAGGTGTGCAGCTTCCACACACCTTTTCTCACAGGTTCATTACACTTCTGGCCCAGAGAACAATTGCCTAGACACAGAAAATAGGGGAGTACTATGACTCTCTAATTTAGGTATGTTACTAAGCTAATAAAACAAATTAGGAGAGCATGGCTTCACATCACTGGAAAATTAAACACCTACAGTTTATGATTAGATTCAGGTTAAAAAAAAAAAAAGGATGCTGAATTAAGAAATGCACAAAACCAGCACGGAGATGATCACAAAATGATAAATCTTTGCATGAAAGCAAAGTTTAAACCAAATACGCATATTGCTCCCCATCTGCCCCTCAATTCCACCACGTGACAGAGGGAATTAAATGGCCTAGAAGACACTAAAGCAGTAGCTGAAAATTATTTGGGACATCTTTCTCTTCAAACTGACACATGAAGCCTTTGCAGGAATTCACTCTCAAAATCAAACCAGTGTTGAATTATGCTGAGGTATCAGGGCTGTATCCCATGTTTCCCTTCTGCTGCCTTGAGTCCTGTGGTAGTAATTGACAAGCAAAAAAAGGGGACAGATGGGAACAAACTAGGCAATTCTTCTCACACACAGGAAGGTCATAGACAATCAAGCCTACCTTAGCAGAGGACTTGCCCAAACTATACCCTTAAGATATTCAAATTTGTGAGAAATTTTTTTTTTTTATACTGGAAGGGTTTGAGGTTTCATATGCCACCCCAAATTAATCAATTCTCTTATTTTTAAACAGGAGAGGGTTTGTTGTTGCTGCCATTTTCAGGTTGGTTTTGTACTTTCTTTTATCCCTTACTGTTATTCCCAAATATGCAATGTAATGCTCACAAGTTAAACTTGCAGGGGTTTTGTATCTAGTGCATCAGGAGTAGTAAGAGATTTAGTATTCACAATTTGAGGATGTGAGGAGGGGTGTTTTTGGTTTCTCTCTGACACCTGCCACAACCCTCAATAAAGACCTAACTGCCTCAGAGATATAGAGGCAGACAGAACTACAGTATAAATGCACTGTTATAAAAAGTGAATGAGCTACTGGATACTTTCAAACAGTACAGATTAAAAGTTAATACTGCATCTAACATCATCTTGAGCAACTCCAAAGGGACAAAAATTATGTTATGAGGTAAGAGGATACAGTCCAGAAATTAATTTCTAAATAATACTTGAGGGCCTAAGCAGACAGTAAATAGATTAATTCCTTTTCTTGTCCTGCACCCCTTAATTTTGTCAAGTAACATAGTTAAAGGAACGCAGGAGGAGCATAACTAAAGGTTAGGAGACTGCAGTACAAATTTCAATCAGTTTTCCTTCCCCACTCTATTATCAACCTTGCACATAACCTTGCTGCATTGAATTACCCATCAGTAAAACAAAAATGTCATATTTCACAAGGCTCTCTGGAGAGGTGATGTTTGTAGTCTGGATATGCTCAGAGGAAGCATTAGACACAGCACTTGAAATGTTTCAGAGGTAGTATCTGATCTTCAAGTATAATGCTGAAGGTAGTTATAGAAGTATCTACTACCTCTCATACATCTCAATAAGGATTTAAAATATTTGTTTTCCATGTTGTCTAATCATTTCCAGTGTTCAAAGCAAAATTTAAATGTTTGAAATTAAAATAAGCGACATCAGCCTAAAATGCAGTTAAGTCTTTTAAAAGCCCTGCACCTCCAATTGCTTTGCCCATGCAGCTTTCAAGTGTTGGGACTTCTCCAAAAAAACCAAGCCAGATGGGGAAACAGGGTGAAGAGTTGCAAGAGTGCAACCCAGGAATACAGGAATAAGCTTAAGAGCTCATACTGACTTCAGTGAGCTCTGTATCGAGCCCAGAATGCTATTAAATGCACAAAGGAAAACAAGTCTACTGCAATAACTCCAAGCCACAAATCTGCTGTTTATGTTTACCTTGTTTATAAATACCTTTTCTAAATCAAGTGTCACAAAGCTAAACAGGCTTCAAGACACTGATAAGAAACCAGTTTTACTTCTTAAATCCCACACAGTACAGAGAAGTTTAAATGCCTTAGAAGAAAATTTTACACACAGAACAATGGCAAAACTAACTCAAAAAACCCAAACAGCTCCTAGCTTTCGTAAGAATGGCTATTAACTTTCCTTTGCAGCATTACAACTCCTGCATACTCATATGCCTTTTACTTAGTGAGTAATTCTAGGTTTTGGCAAAGTATTTTCATTTCATTAAAAATCCTTTTGTCAATTCCCAGTTTCAAAAAGGGAAAATGAATCAGAATTCTCACTTCTGCATGACAAACACACAACGCTCAAAACTGTATTACCATTCTTACTGGGAATCAATGTTTGGCCAGTTCAGAACTGTTTTTCAAATATCAAATCCCTTTATCTGAAGGGCTGGGGAATTGACAGGACCTCAGTAAACTGGAGATCACAGGCCATCCACAGCAAGTACCCGGGCGTGGCCTGGTCTTTTATGTTTTATCATGGACTTCAACAATTGCGTAAGTGTTTGACTGTGCAATTATGGGAGCAGAGTAAAACCAGTAAGATTAAAATAATTCTCTACATGCCTCACTTGATGTGTGAAGTGTTGTTTGCTCTTCAAATCCGATTTCAATTTTTAACACTAAAGATACTTGTGGACGTGGAGCAATCAGGGAACAAAAGCGCAGAGCTTCCAGGTACCGTCACTCAGTCTTGTGGCAGATCTGCACGCGGGCCAGGACAGCCTTCTCAAAGATTACCTCAAAACACCTACTGAAAGTGCACCTCAGCAACCTGTAGCATTACACTGAGTCTGTACTATGACTATCCAGCCCCAAAATAGCCTCTTTGCAGCTAGCCCCTAGCTCTCCACACGGCGTGTAGCTCCAGACCTCGCCCAGAGGACAGCTTGGTTTACGGTGGTGGGTAGCAACTGTGAAAAGTATTTCGTTGACATCTCTGGCATGCCTCCTGGAGATCAGTGTCCACAATCAGACACATTTGGAGACAATTCACTTTTTTATGAGAGGGTCATGAAGCAAAATAATTATATTTTAAAAAGAAACCTCTGACCCTTATCTAAATATATTTACTCCCTATTTACCTGGTTTGACCCTGGTAGATTGTCCATAACAACATATCCTTGACAAAAACTGCTTTATTCTCACCTCTCACATTACATGAGGAGTCAAGAGCTAACAACTGTGGCTCTTTGAAGAGGTGTAATGGCATCTCATAGATCAAAACTCCACCTCAGATGTCACTGTAATATGATTCATGTTTATTTCACGATTTCACTACCTGAGGTGTGCTCCTGGGAAGGGCAAACGTCCACAGATGTTTCTCTAAATCAGTAGAGAAAACTTCAGTGAGATCACATGATGGCAGAAACAGGCCACGAATAAGGCCTTTGGCCTAGGAGATGTGCTTTGCTAACAGAGACCCTGAGATAACAAGGCTATTGTTCTGGTTATAACCTGACTTTGTGTTTTAAAATGAACTGTCCAAGTACAATGGCAAACATGTAGTAGTCTGTCACAAAGAGGTTTGCAATACAAGTGGCTTCCACAATCTGACAAGGACACCCATTTCCATCTGGAAGCTGGAAATTACACCCCTACTCCCAGTTTCCTGGGACAGGCAGACAGTCAGTTATTATGAACTAACTACATCCAGTCACTTTGAGCCACTGTAATTAATATGAATAACTATGATGCATGACACGAGAGCAGAAAAAATGCACTACTTAAAAATGTTGGCAAGACCTTAAGGAAATGGAAATTGCTTTATTTTATGTGACCTGCAAAAGGTTCAAAGTTTATTTTCACTTGATATTTAGCTCAAAGACAGTTAATGCTTAGCCTAAATGATTTTAAACATAATTGAGTGACATACTGGAATAGTCCATTTCCTTTAGCTATAATCACTCATTATCTTATGACCCGGAGAAAGGCACCCACAGACTCTTCTACACTGCAAAACTTCAACAGTGAAAGACTTTTTAAAGTGAGTCCGTGAATTCAGAACTTAATTATATCAAGTTGGCCCACAAGCAAGTTTGGACCTTCAAAACATCATGCTGCAGCAATTCAGATGACATCATCTGGTGGAGAGAGCTCTCCTCTGTTCCTACTGAGATGAATGGCAAAACTCAAGGCCACTGGGGCTGACTTGACTTCCCAGAAAGCAGGAAGGTGGCTGCTTTTTAACAGCCCTCAAGTCTCATGATACAGCATCTCACAGTTCTGGAACCAGCACAGAAACCACACACAACATGCACAACCCACAAACATCAGGACACAGAAATGAAAGTAAAAATGTAAGAGGGAAGTTATCAGTGTCTCCTTCCTTCTTACACCACTCCCTCCGAGAGGCAACTGCCACACCACCCTTCTAGAAAAGAAGGTCACATAATCAACAACTATTTTGATGGCATTTTAGTGAAAGATTAAAATCCTAACATTTTAGAAATAAAGGGGACCTGCAGAGGGGGGGCAGAAAAGTGAGCAGCACTGCAGATAAAAAGAACAAATTTTCTTGCCTCTCAGATTCTTATGTTCTATTTTAAAGAGAAGAAATATTTTCCCCTACCAGAGGAGCAGTGATATGCTTTTGTACAAGTAATGCCTCTTTTTTTTTCCCCCCAGAACAGGCAGGAAAGCTGCCCTATGAAACCAGACATTTAAATGGTTGATTACTATCTGAAGCTAAAAGGACTTTTATTTGGGTATAAAGCAACAGATCTATTACGATATTAAAGCTGTAATAAAACACAACAGCTATTAAAAATGGGAAAAAATACAAAAGAATGCTAGCTCATCAAGATCCTTAAGGGCAACTAAAGGCTTATGCTACTGATTTAATATATGTGAATGACTGTAGAGACTATTTCATAGAATCGTAGAATTGTTAGGGTTGGAAGGGACCACATG
The DNA here is from genome assembly GCF_026170545.1 of Melanerpes formicivorus. Lineage (NCBI taxonomy): Eukaryota > Metazoa > Chordata > Aves > Piciformes > Picidae > Melanerpes > Melanerpes formicivorus. The sequence continues at coordinate 2,022,321 of NW_027142388.1, read as the reverse complement.
GATCATCTAGTTCCCACCCCTCACCTCACACTAGGTCAGGTTGTACAGAGCCACATCCAGCCTGGCCTTCAAAACCTCCAGGGATGGGGCTTCCACCACCTCCCTGGGCAACCTGTTCCAGTGTCTCATCACCTTCATGGTGAAGAATTTCTTCCTACCATATTTCATTTGTGATCACTCCACAGCACACTTAAAACACCAGCACTTGCCTCAGGAAAGCACTGCTAAGCTACTGGTTTCTTAGAAAATAACCAAGTTGTAACAGTTAATTATGTATCTACACAATCAAGGAAATGCAATTTCAAAACACACCCTACACCTAGTGAAATCCCAGCCCTAGGAGGGGTCTACACCCTTTAAGGCAGGATACTATAAGAAGTTTAATAGTATCATCATACACCTGTCAAAGCCTAGTGCACAGCTACATTGCACCCCACAGGTTCAGGTTTTCATCAAGGCTCAAACACCACCCAACAGATACACAGGGCCTTTCCTCTACACTGCACAGGACTGCCCCGTCAAGTGCATTGATTTACACTGCAGGCACTTTGCATGCAAATACCATAAGGTATTGCCGTGGCATTTTACAGATGACTAAACTTCACGCCACTACGGATGCACGTCCTAGACAAACCCCACTGCATACAGTTTGTGACCTTAATTGGCAATTATATACAAGACATAAAATAAACTTCTATGCTGTGAGGGGGATCGTGGTCATCGTTTCCTAAGAAGTACTCAAGCAAAACGATGGGAAACACATCCCAAACAGCGTTTTGCAATAAACTATGCCTACTCTCCCAGCTGAGGCCGAGGTTACAAGTATCACCCGCACTTTAGCACAAGTAAAACGAAAACAAAAACATTATCACGTCTGCAGTGAATGAAGAAACTTCTGAACCCAAGTCCACATTTCAGTGTGATAAACCTCTTACTCATACAAGGAAGAAGTTACTCTCCGAAACAACGAAAATCAAATTATTTCATCCTGAGCGTTCGGGGAATGCTCCTCACCAAAGGAAGTGCGGGGAAAGGGGAGAACCCCCACCCCCAGGAAGTGGGGAGAGGGCGCTTCCCCGCCGAGCCCTCACCACGGGCCCAGATGAGGACCGCGCCGCAATTGCGGCACCGCCTGCGGCGGCGGGACCCCTCACGGCGCCCCGGGGATTGCCCCGGCCCCGAGCAGGAGCCGAGGCGTCCCAACAACGGCGTTTCCTTCCCCCCCGGCCCTTCCTCTTTGCTTAGTCACCGCAGGAGCCCCCCGAGGGAGGGGGACGCGGCGGCCCGCGGCGCTCGCCGAACGCCCCACCCAGCCCCGAGCGACGGCTGGCGGGCCGCGAGGCGCCGCCGGAGCCCAGGGAGGTGGCGAGGGAAACAGCAAGGCCCCTCACGGCCGCGGCCTAGGTGCCGGCTGTTCTCGTTCCGGTCGCTCCGGCCCAGGGTGCCACCGAGAGTAAAGAAGAAGGCCACCCCACTGGGCCGCGGCTGGGGAGACGACTCCCCACACCTAGAGGGGCGCCGAGTCGGAGTGGAGGTGCTCGGCACCGCCCGCCAGCCCTTCCCGACGCAGCGCTAGCTGTTACCTTCATCAGCCTCCTGCTGGCCGCCATCTTGGCTCTGCTGCTGCCGCCCCACAATGCATGGCGGCAGCGGGCAGGGCGCTAAAGCCCTGCGCTTCCTGGGGCTGGTGGGTAGGGGCGGGGCTGCAGGGCTAGGCGAGGACCGGCTCGGGCCCGCCCTGTTGGACGGGCCGCGCGCGACTCCGGCGCCCCGCGCCCCCAGTCCCCCGCGTCCCTGTCAGAGCCGGGGAGGGGGCGCGAGCGCAAGGCCGTGTTCCTCACAGCGGCTCGGGCGGTGCCGGTGTAGGGCGGGAAGGCAGGAGAGGCTCCGCGCCGGCCCACAGCCCACCACGCTCAGACCTGCTGCGGCCTGGCGAGCCCTTAGGCGGCGAAGACTCCTGCAGCATCCTCTCTGAGGACCAGTTGCCGGCCTTCCTCCGATATTCGGTCTTCTGTCCGAATATATTTCTAAATCACCAATGCTTTAAAATACTGGTGTGTATTATTTTAGTTACTGCGCATCAGCCCAAATTCGGCATTGGCTTCCTTCTAGGGAAGGACAACCACATGCAGTTGCAGGTTTCATCATGCAAGCTCACACTCCATTTAGAGGCCTTTACAACCTTTGTTTCATAGTTTCTTAAAATACTCTGAAAAGGGCAGAGAGAGAGCTTCCAGAAGAGGTACCTGACCAGAGCAGCCATCCCAGAGCTGCTCCCACCTCTCAAATTCCATCAGCGGCTTTCCCGAGACCAGTTTAACTCAGCCTTGCTCCTGAGCTTCCAGTCTGCTGTGGCCAGCCAGAATCCCTTAGAGAAAAGAAAGCTCTGGAAGAGGAGATAATGTCACTGTCAGTTTTAATCAAGACTGTAAGTTGCCATGTGTGCTTTAATTGCAACTCCTTTCCAGCTCTGATCCTCCCCAGCTGGCCTCTAGCAACCACTGTAGGAGCAGTTCAGATGTCTAACCAAAGGCATCCAGTGTCACGTCAGGTGCCCTAAGGTGTCCAAGACACAGGGCTAGCAGCTAGGGCACAGGACATAAGTTACTATATTATGTGACATCTAAAATGCCACCAGATATCTGTGTCCAGGCACCTGACTCCCTAAAACATTCCCAGTTGAGTTGGTGTACTCACGATTGACTCCAATAATGTGTTGCCTTATTTGCCCTTCCCTTCTGCTTCCTGTTGGTTTATGTCCTCGCTTGCTCTATGGAACATGTCACCTGTAAAAATGCTAAACTCTAAAGTAAGCATTACAGACTCAGACAACCTGAAGAAGATAATGTGGCTATTACAGAAGGTTTTCAACAGCTTGTAACAATGCAACAACAGCTGTTAATTCTGAAGCACAGGATTTTAGTATCTTACCTTAAAATGGTGCTCTGAGGGATAGTCAATATTTTCCATTAATATAGTGCTTATTGCTCCAAAACTCAATCAACATTTGTTAATCAAGGAAGCTACACAGCATCACCAAGAACCAACTTAATACTCACCTGCTTCAGATGGGTATTATGAAATGGTTTGTTAACAGTTATGATGTTAAACATGTTTGAAGATTGTCATAACTTTATTCTATCAGATACTTAAAGATTATTCATTTTACTCAAGGAAAATGGAGCCAGAGGAAACTGAAAGTGGCAGAGGCAGCCCATCCTGCTGAAGTTTAGCAGAGAGACCTAAAGCAAAGGTGCGTGCTGACTGTCTGGTGGAGTTACACACATGCCAGGCAGGTACTGAGAGGATGATGATGATTTAAAAATGCTGATATCTGACAAATGGGCTAGTTCAGATATGATTCTGAAATGTAGAAATACCTGAATCTGATACCATGGAAACCTGGCAGAACAGTTCTTACAATTTATTTTCCAGATGTCTACAAATACAGAACCATAGAACTGTTGAGGTTGGAAGAGACCTTTGAGATCAAGTCCAACCACTTGCCTAGAGCTCACAATCCCACCACTACTGCTAAGCCACTATCACTGAACCACATCCCTCAGCACCACATCCACCCTGTCTGTTTCCACCACTTCCCTGGGCGGCCTGTTCCAATGCTTAAGAGCCCTGTCTGTGAAGAAATTTGTCCCAATATCTAACCTGAACCTCCTCTGACACAACTTGAGGCCATTTCCTCTTGTGCTGTCACTTGTTGCATGTATCCCACAGGTAAATCCAGACCCACACAGTCATGATACCTTCACCAGCACCAATTCATTTCCATGGCATGGCTGCTGCTGGTACAGGATAGCTTGATTGGCCAAGGAGAAGTCTTTCAAACATCACATCACTCTGGTCTGTCACTTTTCCCTCCTTGTTTGGTGCCCAGTGCAGTGGCCACGTCACGTGCAGCTTTGCTTTTTCTGACATGGCTGATGTTGTGGCATGGCTGGTGATGAGACACACAACACCCTGCATGGGTACAAAGTTGATGTGACCACTTCTGCAAAGCCAGCAAACCAGTGGCGACGGAAAAAGAAAGAGACCCATGGGATTAATGCCCAACTCTGATCTTTGCTTTTGCCTGCTGCTGGGCACCTGCAAGCCTGGGGAGCCTTCAGGAGCCAGGAGGCACAAGCAGTTTTGCTAGGGTTATTCCCACCCTCTTTGTGGCTACAAAACCCAAGTTGCTTCAGACACTGTCTTCATTTCTTTATTTGCCAAAATTCTGTCCTTATCTTTATTTGTCTGCATACTCTTCCAAGACCATCATAATCTCTAAACATGTTTATTTGGGGTTTTGTTGTGTAGTTTGTTCCCGCCCCCCACCAAGAGGCACATAGCTGCTTCACACAAGAAACTACTAAAGCACCACAAGGCATTCTGCATTTCCTATCTATAATTTTAATCCATCATTCTAGAGCTTGTAAGAGAGAGTCAGAAGTACCTGGGAGAATTATAAGATAATCTGCATTTCCTTTGGCAAGGCAAGAATCACCACCCACACTATCACTAACAATAGCCCAGCCAGTTCTGAAGCAAGTGTTGTTGACTGTAGCTGCCCTCACAAATTGCAGAAATCCTTTATTACAGCAGGGGCTTTGAGAAATTTCCACAGAACTGGTCACATTTCATATACCTCCTGCCAATATCTATCTTCAGACTGGATGCAGAGCACATCCCACAGTGCAACACTGATCTTGTTTACAAACTCATGGTTCTGGATCACTCTTGGATGCTGGTTGTTGGTGGCCATGATGCTGTCATACAGTCTTGGAGGAATTTCCTTTCAGACATGTCATCAGCCGCAGCAGGGGAGGTTCAGACTGGATGCTGGGAAATATTTCTTCATAGAAATTGAAATGGTCTGCCCAGGGCAGTGCTGGAGTCACCATCCCTGGAAGTATTTAAGCAATGTGTGGACCTGGTGCTTGGGTACATGGTTTAGTGTTGACCCTTCAGTGCTGGGTTGAGGGTTGGAGTGGATGAGCTTTGAGGTCTCTTCTAACCAGATGTATTCTGTGATTCTGTGACCTCCTGTTAGCAACAATACCCAGGTCATTAGTCAGACTGAGTTTTGCAGATGCTTCTTCATTTTTGTAGTTTCCAGATGGTGTCCACTCTTTTACTTGACTATTAAGAGTGTTCAGAATCACAGTGTTAGGGGTTGGAAGGGACCTTGAAAGATCATTCAGTCCAACTCCCTTGCCAGAGGAGGACCACTTAGGGCAGGTAACACAGGAACACATCCAAGCAGGTTTTGAAAGTTTCCAGAGAAGGAGACTCCACAACCTCTCTGGGCAGCCTGCTCCAGGGCTCCAGCACCCTGACATACACATTTTAGTGCTTAGCTTGCAATATCTTCAACAGACTGGACACTATATTTATGCCTGCCCACTCTCAAAGATAACTTTCTATCACATTTTCACTGTTTTAAGGAAGTGTTCGAGCTCAGAAAAGAAATTGTGTAAGTAGACTTTCTGAAGAAACTTTCTGAGCCACAACAGCCCAGCTCTCTCTTAAAACTATCAGGAAAAAAAAATCTAGTTGCTGTACTGTTACAAGGTGGCCATCTGAAAGAAAAAAAAAAAGACTCATGAAAACTGAAGGGGAGGAGGAAAGAATAATTTTGTTGCTGTATGAAATCTTGGCACCCCAACATGTTGCTTACAAGATCAACAGGTCTATACACATCAAGAATCATAGAATGGCTTAGGTTGGCTCAGAGGTCATCTACTCCAATCTCCCTGACATGGGCCAGGGATACCTCTCACCTAGGCTTGGCTGTTCAAGGCCTCATCCAGCATGGCCTTGAACACCCCCAGGGAGGAGGCATCCATAGGCTCCCTGGGCAGCCTATTCCAGAGTCTCACCACCCTCATACAGAAGTTCTTCCTAAAATCCCATCCGACCCTGCTCTCCCTCAGCTTCAAACTATTCCCCTTTGTCCTATTGCTGGACACCTTTATGAAGAAAAGTCCCTCTGCAGCCTTCCTGTAGGATCCCTTCAGCTATCAGAAGTCAGTTCTAAGGTCCCCCCCAGAGCCTTCTCTAGGCTGAACAACCCCAGCTCCCTCAGCCTGTTCTCATAGCAGAAATGTTCCAACCCTTGGATCATTTTTGTGCCCTTCTCTGGACTTGCTGCAACAGTTCTGTGTCCTTCATATGATAGGGACACAGAATGCAACAGAATTAGGGAAGGTAAAGAGAAGGACAGAGGCAATGATCAAGAGGGTGGAATAGTACTCTTTTAAGAGAGACTAAAATGGCTGAGGCCCTCCCATCTGCAGAGAAGGTTAAAAAAAGGTGTGATCAAGGCTTATGAAATCATAAAGGCAGTAGTGACTAAAGTGAATATGCAGTTGTTGTCTGTCAGATCTGACAATACTGGAGTGCAGGTGGACACAGTGAGACCAATTGGGCAGTACAAACAGCCAGGAGACAGAGCATTTTCTCACAGCAGGTAATTAACGCCTGCAACTCCCTACCACAGGCTGGAGTAAAAGCTATAGTCAGCAGGTTCTGAAAGAAACTCAGACTGGGCAACAGGTTTATAAACAGACTGGAAAAAAGAAGAAAGTCATGGAATCATCAGCTAACATCTCTAATTGATGCCTAGTTGTCATTACGGGTGCTTGGGAGGATGAGGTGAAGAGACCTGCAGGTCAAGGGAGGTGATTCTCCCCCTCTACTCAGCTCTGGTGAGACTCCACCTGGAGTACTGCCTCCAGCTCTGGAGCCCCTATTACAAGAGGGATATGGATGTGCTGAAGGGTGTCCAGAGAAGGGCCACAAGGATGAGCAGAGGGCTGGAGCACCTCTCCTATGAGGACAGACTGAAGGAGTTGGGGCTGTTCAGTCTGGAGAAGGCTCTGAGGTGACCTAATTGTGGCCTTCCAGTATCTGAAGGGGGCCTACAGGAGGGCTGGGGAGGGACTTCTCAGGATCTCAGGTTGTGATAGGACTAGGAGGAATGGAATGAAGCTGGAGGTGGGGAGATTCAGGCTGGACATGAGGAGGAAGTTCTTCACCATAAGAGTGGTGAAGCCCTGGAATGGGTTGTCCAGGGAGGTGGTTGAGGCCCCATCCCTGGAGGTGTTTAAGACCAGGCTGGATGAGGCTCTGGCCAGCCTGATGTAGTGTGGGGTGTCCCTGCCCATGGCAGGGGGGGTGGAACTAGATGATCCTTGTGGTCCCTTCCAACCCTGACTGATACTATGATACTATGACCCTGGGCTGCATGCTGGGTCCTCTGCTGCCGCAGACAGGGAGAAAGCAGTGGGCTAGCTGGACCTTTCTTCTCGTCCAACAGGACACTCCTTCCTTTGGATTCCTTGGATATGCTGGCTTGTGGAATATAGACAGAATTAAGCTTTCAAACCGATTCTAGTTAATTCAAAACACATTAAAGGGATCTACCTACAATCCACAAGGGCAAAGTTCATCTCCAGAAGCAAGTAACAGAAAAAAACTACAAAAGTAATTAATGCCATAAGCCATGATATGCCTCTCCAGTGGCAGTGTTACAGCTAAAATGGATTTTTAAAACTGAAGATAGCTTAATTTATATATATATATATATAATTTTATTTTGGTGTGGACAATCTTCCAGCCTATAAAATTGCCAACAAACAAACTAAAGTTTTTGTGTAGGTTTTCTTTTCCTGTCAGTTTCTTGGATCTCTAATGACAAGCATTTAAAAGCCATTAATTATGCATGATGATTGTTATCTGACATTTGTTCTGTCAGCTAAGTATCCACAACAGAATGATAAATTAATTTTCTTCCTCCTGCATTTTGCATGTCATGCACTTTGTTAGAGTGATTCTGTCCAGTGCAGACCCCTTTCCTCTTGAGTGCAATAGATCTTAACTGTTGATGAAAAACTAAATACACTAAGTCCCTTTTTGCCCCCCAAGAAGAATAAAGGGGGTGGGGGATGGTGAAATTCTGTTGATCCCTTTTGTACAACAGTATAGACTCCAGCTCAAGTTAGCTCTGCACAAGCACTAGTAGACGCCCAAGCTCTTTTAGTACTCCAGATGATGCAGCTGATGACTGATTTCTTCCCTTCTTAACTTTGTTTTTCAAATGGATGGAAGGGGAAGAAATTCACAGTCTCTCATGGCTATGTAACTGCACCAACATGATTTGGGTAGAAAAATATTTAAAAAGAGCTTTAAGAAGATAATTGCCAAATTGCACTGTTTCAACAGTAACTGTTTAAGTGTGGTGCTGCAAACTGATGTACAGATGGTAAGGGGTATTAAAGGGGTATCAGGTATTAAAGCAACTCCACTGTGAACTTTACCCTGCAAGTTTTCTATTCATACTGCACTAGTGTCTATCAGCCCTAGCAGGAATAGGGTCACACAGTACTAGAGACTCTGAATATCACACTGGAAAAGAGCACCTCTCACTGCAAAAGCCTGAGGAGCCAGTGGTGCACCCCTCTCAGAGTAATCCAAGAAACAGAACAGCTGAGAAGCGTGTGCCATGTCCTAGACTACCACATGACTGCATGCTGTTGTAGATATCTTGATGTCTCTCTTGAGTACAGAGAGGCAGGCCTCACTGCCTGAGGACTTGCTCTCTCTCCTGCCCTGGTTTTGGGGTGGGAGGGCTGTGTTGGTGTTAGCCTTTTAGGTGTCTCTTCTGGGTTATAATTCAGGATACAGTAACAAACACCAGACCAATCACTTTACAGACAAATTGTTTATGTCTAAATAACAGCACAGTCACAAATACTCATAAACAGTACAGTTATCTAGATTGAAACAACAGCAAGTCCAGTAGTTCACCAATGCTGGGGTAAATTTAGTATCTGGGTGTGCCAGGACTCCCATATCCAGGCACTACCCAGTCTCATTATTGACCCAGCACATCCCATGTCTGCTCACCCTCTGTGCCAGTTCTCTCCCTTGTGAGCACAGCGCTTGCAGACACTGTTGCTGAGGGTTGATCCTGGCAAGCAGCTAAACACTGCACAGGTACTCTCTCCCTCCCCACTGGGACTGGAAAGAGAATGAGGAGAGCAAAGGTAAGAAAGCTCCTACCTGTCTGACTGCCTAAAGACCTGTCAGAAATTTGGAACATGCTTTGTCAACCCTCTCAGTCTGTGAGCCACAGCTAGTTTTGCAGGGAGGTGGACAGTACAGCAATCTGAAGCTTACTAGTGGCAAACGACTGCTTTCCTAACTGCTGGATGTCTTAGAAGCTGTCCCTAACCCCTGCCTGTGGTGACAAGAATCAGTATCGCTCGCTGACACTCAGTCCTTTGCTAGACTGCTTTGATAAAAAGAGAAAAAGGAAACAAAAGGAAACCCTGCTGTCAAAGCCCCGCAGCCCAGGCAGAAGGCGGACCTGCGGCGTGCGGCCGCAGCGGTGCCGGGGACGCCATGAGGTGGCAGCAGAGCCCGCACAACGCGCACGGCTGCGCTGCCACCCGCGGGCTGCCAGCGCTCGCAGGTGCTCAGCGGCTGCGACATGAGCGGGGCTGGTCCTTGTGTTACAGGGCTTGGGCTTCTCACAGCTGCGATGATGAGAACCGTAACCGATCTCTATTTTACCAGAAGTGATTTTTCTTCCTTCCCGCCCCCCCGTTTGATGCACATTTTCATACCTGGCTCCAGCTGGCAAAAGCCTGTGTAAAAAGCAAGGCACAGTTCTGAGCCAAACTTGAAAGTTAAGTGATCATTCCTCGGAGGAATATATTTAGAAACACTTCATTCCGGAAGTGTTACTTTAATTAAAAACAAACAAACACACCCCAATGAAACAGATCAAACACCAAACTCCCCGAGCTTTTAAAGTACTTTGAATGTTACAACAAAATATCTGAAGTTGAGCATAGAGGAAGAGGGGCCAGATGACAACACTACTGGCACTGAAAAGCAACATGAAACTCATTGTTACAAAGAAACTCTAGAAAGATTGTTTCCAATCCTTAAAATTCTTTGATGGGGCCAGCCCACTGCTATAGAGTATGTTTCATTACAACACTAATTGCTGAACAAGGTGTAGAGACCTCATCTTTTACCACCATGAACTTTACTAAAGATAGTGAGCTGAAGCGATAGAGAAAGGGTTTGGAGAATTCCCTAAAGGCTTTTTGACAACCAAGAGTTCCAGGAACCATGTGGTGCTCTAGAGCTAGCAATGGTCACAAATATAGGCTTGGTGAAGTCAGAGGTGAAGAAAAGGAGGGGCAGTAGCAGAGGCAGCTTGGTGGTGGCTTCTGTGCCATTTGTAAGGAAGCCATGGGGATGGCAGGAGCTGACTGGTTTAGCAGCACCTGCTAGGAAGGAGGGAGGGCATCATACAGCTTCCTGAAAGTCAGGCTCAGCCATGGGTCAGCAGCCACAAAACAGGTTAGATACCAGCTTGCAGCAACTGGCAGGAAAGTGAGCTGTGCTCTGTTCTGTTGAGTATTAGCTATAAACTGGGCTGCCTGCCACTGGGGAGGGCACATCCTGGCTCAGTGGAAATCACCCAGAGCAGTGCTGAGCCAGGCTGAAAAAGAAAGTAATGCAATAACAGATGCCACATTGGACTGGTCTGTCTCCCAGCCCATGGCTCTTCCCATTTGCTTTATGGAAAGGATCTTTTCTACAATAAGTGGAATAACAGCGTTCCTCACTTGGTTGTTGACTGTCCCTGCTGCATTGCCCAACTCAGCTACCCTTCAGAAAACCAGAGAAGTGGCAGGAGCATTGGCAGTGCAAGAGATGACTGTCAACTTCTGCGGTCAGCTCTTCTCATAATTCACAAAAATTACATTATTAAAAAGGTAAGAATGCTCTGTATTTTAGGTCACCTTCAGTTCTGGTTCTTTGTCATGATATGCTGCCATAATTTTCCTTCAGATCATACTAGTAACTTACTTCAGAAAGCTCCAGCACAACAGGGTTTATAAGTGAGCTGTGAAACATGGAGACCAAAATCTTGTCCTAGTCTTTTTACTACTGTTGTTCATCCCAAGACAAAAATCAGATGAAGAAAGTTCTTAGTGCTTTGAACAATCAAATCATAGAGTAGGAAAATCATCTGAGCTTCAAAACAAACTCATCACACATTACCAATGATCTCTGAAAGGGCTCCCAGGTGACAAACATGGTAGAGACAAAAGTATTTTTCATTCTGCACTGCAAAATAAGCCTCCAAATTCTAACAGAAATCACCATTACTTACCTTACCCTAGTAAAGAGAGACAGAGAGCCCAAGGAGAACGGAGCTTCCATGGCTTATGGCTTTTAGAAATTACCTGCCAAGTGTGTAATTTTAAAGTGATTGTCTTCCATTAGGGCTACAATAAACAGCATGGTGGAAAATTCAATCTGATTAGCTTTTCTAATGAGCTGCAGGAGGTTATGGAGGCCAGAGCAGAAGAATCTTAAACATTTCATCACTGATTACAAACCTGCCTCTGAATTAATTAGATAATTAAGTGCATAGATTTAATGAACCTAATGCTGATCAACAAATTATCAGAAATGCTTGCAGATTTTTGGCAGGTTAAACACCTTCCCCCCCCCCCCCCCCCCCAAGTTTTCCTAAAGCAGGAAGGTTACACAAAATACATACAAGAAGTAAGTAGGCTTTTGTGCAATAACCAGTAGATCTAAACTTTATTATTTACACAATAATTTAATTTACTCACAATATGTTCAAGTTCCTGTTGGGTTTCCAGGAGAGCTGTTATTATCACAAATGCAATTTGAGACAGAGGCAATTAAAAAGATGAGCTAAATCCTGAGAACTTTTAACTCCAATCTCACTGGAACAAATGGAAGTCTTCCTCAGCAAATGAGAGTAGAACAGGCTGTAGATATTGATGGTGTGTTGTGTACCTAACCTTAAACTATTCCCTTTGATAGAACCACTCACCACTGCTAGCACTCAAACTGTGTCCACACTGACCTCCTGGTATCCACTCTGCATTCTCCTTCCTCCAGCCAGTTCTTTTCCATGGTTCATTCACATTGCTAGAGTTTAGTGACATACTTTCATTTTGCAGCAGAAAAACCGGCTGCAATACCCCAAAGTACTTGTATCTTGCTGGGCAAGAGAACAAAACAAAGAAATGCCTTTGGTACTCAACACTGGCTAAATCTCAGCAATCCCAGTTGTTCCCTGAGGGCAACATCTCGGCTCCAGCTGATCAGCCTGACACCTTCCTTGTGAGACAGACCTTAAAGGCACAGGGAATAGTGGTTTCACTGCCTGTTTCTTCTGAGTTTTGGAATGCTCTGCTCTTGGGATTTCTTTTCATTTTCTGCTTACTCACCAACTTAATACTCACTGAAAGATCAAAGCTATTGCTGCTACAAACTAATACACCGCTCTTGGCTACTGCCAGAATCAGGGTGTGGACTAGAGAGACCTTTGCTCTGATCCAGCATGGCAGGTCTTATGTTCTTATTATGACTTAAAATTTACTTTCCCCAAAGGGATGCACTTGTAGAAGTCCATCTGTGAGGTGATTCATGAGAAGTGGACATAAAAGAGAACTGAATATGGCTAACTGAATACAGAGGAAAAATTAAACAAGAATTCCTGGCAAATGAATACTTGAAAGCTCTTAAACAAAACCACTAAGAACTTGAGTTTGTCACCTCTCTAGTGTCTGTTTTGCATTTTAAATTGTTGCACCTTTGATGAAACATTTTTTTAGCATTATATATTGCCTTTTTCTTGTAAAAACATATGTGGGGTTTCCTTTCTATCTCAGTTGTTTTGGATTAAAGAAGAAGAGGCACTTAGAGCAATATCAAAGAAGGAGACAGAAGCAATCGCATGGATCAAATTATTATCTCATTGAAAGCCAGGGGCCTGTTACTTGCAGGCCAGACCAGGATTAATCCTCAGTGCCTGGAACAGTGGCAAATTGGTTTTAATCCTTGTGCATTACTCATCTGTGCCCAATATGATTTATCCCTGCAGTGTTAGGTTTTTGGTATTTATCTGAATGGCTGTTAATAAATATAGCTCTGAAAAGCAAGGATACTCTGAGTGAAAATATCAAAAACTTCTTTTGTAAACTAAAGCTGGTTAGAGATTTAATTTTTAAATTCCATTACCAACTTCAAATGTTCAGAACCACTGTGGAAGTACTTCTTATGCTCACTTTGTTGGCAATAACCATTTTATGCATTATTCCCAACATCAGTGTATATGCTTTCAAGTGGTGACATGTATGTGTTGTAAATATAACATCCTCATGATTCTGAAATCGTGAAGAATGGATCAGCCAAACCAGGAGGTGAGTGACTGTATCTGGGAGTGGAATGACATAACACTGACACTCATATAAAATAATCAAATGATCTCATTTTTCTGCCAACTGCAGACAAAGCTTTGCTCACCGAGGTTCTGAGGGTGACACGTGTCTCTAAAATGTCTTTTTCTAAGCACGGTTTCAAACATCAGCTGTCGTATTGCTTTGAAGTTTTCCTGACAGGCTCAATTTATAATGTTAGAAAACAAGATGCTGGAGCATCAGCAAGCTATTCAAAACCCCTAAAAGAGTAGGAACTCCACTGGATGCCATCTTAAGTGAAATGTAAAGATGGCAACATCCAAAAAGAAATAAAGATGAAAACTGCGAAGTACTTCACATCTCAGTCTCTGCTGGTGATGCTCAGCTTTTCTGCCCTACATGTGGGAACTGAAAGAGAAGAGGAGAAGAGGAGGCTCAGCTTTTCTGCCCTACACGTGGGAACTGAAAGAGAAGAGGAGGCTCATTGCCCTCTACAACTACCTGAAAGGTGGTTGTAGCCAGGAAGGGGTTGGCCTCTTCTCCCAGGCAACCAGCACCAGAACAAGGGGACACAGTCTCAAGCTGCGCCAGGGGAGGTTTAGACTCGAGGTGAGGAGGAAGTTCTTCACCGAGTGAGTCATTCGTCATTGCAGCGGGTTGCCCAGGGAGGTGGTTGAGTCATCATCCCTGGAGGCGTTCAAGAGGAGATTGGACGTGGCACTTGGTGCCATGGTCTAGTCATGGGGTCTGTGTTGATAGGTTGGGTTTGATGATCCTCGAGGTCCTTTCCAACCTAAGTTATACTGTGATACTGTGATACTGTGAAAAGAAGCCAGAGATCAAATTAATAAGCCTGAGAGTAAAGAAAACCAACAACCAACCAACCAAAACCAAAACACTCCAACCAACCAAATTAGTTTACCTGTGTTATTCATGGAAGATTCAGAGTATGAATTTCCATCCCCCCTCACCCCCTCAAGAGAACCGAACCTGCAACATTTCTCATTGTAATTTGGACACTTTGGAACTGTTTCTTGCTTTGCTGTACCTGTTCTCCTCTACATCTCTTTACAGGGATTCTAGAATGGAAGTAAAAGAGCTTTTAAAAAAAACCCAAACCAAAACACCACAATTAATTGGTTATTTCTCAGTTAAGATCTGTGGTGGATGTTACCTACTTTCAGAGTCTTTGAATTTCTGAAGTATTAATATTGAAACAGTGGCTAGCAATTCTGTCTGATGCCAGTTGTTCTTTCTCCAGACAAGTTGGGGGCATTGGATTAATTAATTTCTAGTTATTTTGGGGTAGTTCATGATGGCTAAGGGCCACTTTCAGGAAGCCTATTAATAAGCCACCAAGATCTTACCAGTTTCAGGAGGCAAAGAGAAAGACAGAAAAAGGAGAGCATTCTTATCTTCTGCAAATCATAGAAAGGACTGTGTCTGACTTCAGGCTCAAGGCAGCAGTTTGGGTTTGTTTACTTGATTTTACTTTCCCCCTTCTTTCTTGAGTGGGAAAGCAATGGCAGTTATTGTATTCAAATCCTAGTCTCACTGAGATTTTCCCTTAATTTCAGGGGGCCTAAATTTGGTCATGAAACGTCAGTCTTCCCAACAGTACAATTTAAATGACTAATTTAGTACTAAACAATTGGCAAATTTTCTGCAGAACCCTGCTGATTCTTCCACATATTCTATCCTGTGAAGCGTGAGTACTTCTGTCTGGGCTGAAAACAGGGCTGGATGGATCCTCAAGATGCATTGATAACCTGAGCTCTTTGTAAAGCTGTAATCAGTGGCAATTCTTGAGACACAAGAAAGCGTTTTCCATATCCTACCTACTTGTGCAAACAGACAGAGAGTGGAGGAAACAGGGTAATAAAAGTAATAGCTCAGACCTGGGAAATGACTGTGTGATTGAGTCTAAAAGTGTTCCCTTTCTGGCATTCCACATTCTCCTTTCTTAACCTGCCCTCCTGCTCAGTGTGCTGTCCACATACTCAGGGATGAAGCCCTAACACTCCATCCTATAAATCAGCCAGCTATCTCTTACTTAGTATTAGTGAACATAAGGACTGATGGTTGACATATAAAAATACAAATTAAAAACACCACTTTTGGAGACCTGTAGCTTCCTTAATTACTCTTCTAAACATAAGGTAGGCAGTTCTTTCAAACTTGCCTTGCCTCTCAGGTCATGCTTCCTAAATCTCTTAGTGCTTTAGCTCTCCCTCTCTCTGTGCTCCCCGCCCCCCCCCCCCCCCAATCTCTCTCCCCAGTTTTGCTCTTTTCAAACTTCATAGCCCAGAATTAGCTGCAGAAATCTGGCTCAAGTCTCACAAGTGCTAAACTGAGCCCAGCAACTGCCCTCTATTTCCATATGTGCTTTTTGCAGACACATTCAGTCTGTGATAGATGAGAGCTCTCCATGCCATCTAGCTACTTATCCATTACATTCCTGTGCATTTATCTCATGGAGAACTGAAGTACTGCCACAAGTAACCAAGAGGAAAAATCATTCTTGATCTTAATTAAATGGCTGAGAGTTAGCAGTCTCCATGTGTCCCAACCCCAGGCAGGCTCAGCATCATTCCAGCTGTGTACTGCGGTAAGTGTAAGAAGGCAGTCCAGAGAAGTCTGTTTACTAGAGCATTATGATGGGTCAAAGAAAGTTCTTGGCAGGCTACATAAGCTCATGGGTCATATGTTATGCAGTCCTGTTTTATGTCTTGTCTTTTATGTATTAAATTCTTGGGAAGTTCTTCAATAACCACTTCTCTTGCTCTTCTACATATTGTTCCAATGACTGCGAATCAACAGACTGATAATCTAGGTGCAAGCTTTTGTTTACAGATGCTTGAATTCACACATTTGCTATTGAAACTTACTGCCAGTTATTCCAGTTCATTTAAAACAGTCTAACATTTCCACATGGCTCCCAAATTTTGGCACCTCAAAGTCCTTCAGGGAGCAGAGTTAAAATTGGATAGGAAGCCTGTAAATGATGCAGATGAATCCTGCATTTAACAAATCTCAGAACAACAGAAGATATGCAGAACACCAATGGATCAATGCAGATTCTTTATATGAAGCTAGGAATGCAGGCAAGTCTGTAAAGTTGCTTTTCTTAGTAATTTTCCTCCATTTTTGTTGCAGAACCCTGTAAAAAGCAACATGGTAAATAGTGGCTGCTGATAGGAGAAAACCCCATTACCAAAGATTTAAACTGTGCAAGAGCAAGGAATAATTTTCAGGTGAGTAATGCATTTTAATGGGATTTTTTTTGCTGTTGTTTTAATATCCATATGCTTTTAAAGTTGTGAAAACCTTTTTTCAATAAATTGAGAGGTTTGCATTTTCAAATACAGAGCAGGTATGTAGGTTAGAACAGTACAACATAAGGCCAACTTCAGCAGTCCTTGCTCAGTTCTTACTCAAAGCTTCCACTGATCTCCGAATGAGTGTAAAGGGGGCAATGACTTCAGGATGTGCTTTACAGATGGTGCTTCATCCAGAGGCTTCA
This sequence comes from Melanerpes formicivorus, assembly GCF_026170545.1. Taxonomy (NCBI): domain Eukaryota; kingdom Metazoa; phylum Chordata; class Aves; order Piciformes; family Picidae; genus Melanerpes; species Melanerpes formicivorus. The sequence continues at coordinate 2,005,536 of NW_027142388.1, read as the reverse complement.
AACACACTTGTGAAGGTTGTTATAGAGTGAGTCTTTTGGTCTGAATTCCCTTCATTAAGGGCCAAAACAGTATTCCTAAAAATATCAGTGGAAGTTTTCCTACTGTTTTCAAAGAAAGAATTTTGGTGTGTTCAAGGGACATTGAGAAGTAAAAGCTACTGCTGTACAAGTGGGTTAAAACTTGGGTAACATGACTTCAGATGGAGAGAGGAGAAGAGAGGATAAAAGAGGAGAAGAAAGGAGAGGAGAGAGAAGGAGGAAACAGAAATGCTCTTTGGACAATATGAGAACAGTTAACAAATGCATGGAGAGGACCAAATTCAGCACTGTCATCAGCTGCTCTGACTCTCTTGATTTAAGTGAATTTCTGTCCTTTTCCTCTAATCTGATCAGCAGATCTCCTGGCCAAATACTTTTCAAGGCTTCCAGAATATCTAGCCACACAACTGAAGACTTGGTAGATTAAGTGCTTGTACAAATCTGAGTGACCCAACTGCCACATGTTCACTAATCACTCGGGCCTGCTGGCACCCTGGACCTGTGGCTGCTTTCTCAGTCATGCAGAACTGTGAAGGCTGTGAGTCAAATCCACTTTAGCTGAGCGAAGAGACTGATAAGCCATTTCTTGAATATACAGCTCTATAAATCTCAGGATGGCCTTTTGAACTGTATATTACTATAGGACTGTGGGAAACCCCTTTTGGGAGAGAAGTAGCCCAGTTGATATTTATCACTACAAAGTCTGTTGCAACACACTGTCTCTTTCCTCTGAAATGAAAGCTTTTGACTTACAGATGATCAAATGTATTCACACCCCAAGCGAAACCAGGCCAGTTCTGGCTTCTCGCCAGTATCGGCTTGCTGTGAAATAGTTCACTTTTTGCATTCATTTTTTTTTTTTACAATAATAAATCACCTTCTCAGCTAAATATCTCCTTTGCCATCCAGCAAGTGCCACTGGGCTTGCATCTAGTTTAGATGTATACAATCTATAGGTCCTGTGCCTGGAGAGAACAATAGTCCTGGGCATTGTGCTAGATGCCACCGCAGTACAATCACTCAGCACACCTAGAATTTGACAGATTAGCAAGAAGCAATACTTTGAGACTTATTTTAATAAAGGTAATCCATTAATCTGTGCATGTGACTAGTGAGAGGAGGCTGCTACACTGCCTGTGTGCTATGTGGCTGAGTTAGCACCGACCAAGGCATCTTACCTCAGCATTTCCAAAATCTCTAGCTCTGCAACCTGAACGTTGCATTAACTTATCTTCCTCTTTCATGTATTGGCGTTTCTTTCCTCTGGGAAAGGAGGCACAGGATTTTAATGAACTGAGGAAGATGTGCACCTTGTAGGAGGAATCAGTCACAAAGTGGATTCTGGGTTCATCTCTAACACCCATGGTCATTTCAGTGTTGCTGCTAACAGGGTACATATCCCTCCTGGAAGGCAGGAGGCACCCCACTAAACCCTGCTCTGTAGAGTTGGGGGACTGGCAAATCTGTGAGGATCCACAGAGCAGAGGCTGACAGGTTTCAGACCACATAGCTGCCCAGCTGCTGTTGGGATGCAGTGAGGGAACAGATCACTCTGTTGCTGCAGGACCTTGGAGACATTCACTTTCTCTTTTCTCCCTGAGAAAGTAGAGCTGTCAGTCCTGCTTTCAATGTCTCAACCAAACTGTCTTAGCTGTAATTACATAGAAATATAGAGGAAGAATAAATATTTATCTTCCTGCTAAAACAGTTCCTCCTAGCATTCAACTCAACTCTGGGCTGAGATCTTTCATTTGGAACTTCAGGGGACAGAAAGGATGCTGCCACTTGTGGATTTGTATTTTTTAAAAGGAACATTTCTAGGCATGAGGCTTAGACTCTTATTTCTGGCTCTTTTGAACACAGCCACACTGGGGCTAATTTACAAAGGTATCAAGGTCCTTCATGATGCAGACAGGAATCCAAGCCCTTTTCAGTCATACAAGCCTCTAAAGCCATGATCTAAACTGGACTTTTCTGCTTAAACTTCTTAGTAATATTTTTAATCCCTTCTGGACTTCTATCCTCTTCCCATAGGTATTGAAATGTCATTGTGGTTTCAGTCTTCAAATGCTCTCCTTCTTGAAAGGAGTGAATAAATGGGGGTTGCCTCTTTAGACAGGAAAAATTGCACCATGAGATGCAGTCCTACAAGCTCTGAACAGCAAGACTGCAGCCTGCAAGTGCTTTGCTTTTGGAAGGTACCTAAATTCCACCTAGCCCTGGTTTGCAAACACATTTCTACCAAGAGATAAAAATAAAGGGTAAAAAAAAAAAATCCTTATACCTTAAAAGCATTTAATTATACATGAATGGATCTGCATAGGCATCTGCTGGCCAGCAGACTTTCCTGCTCACTTACAATGTTGAGGGTTGGGATCCATAACTAGTGGGCAGGAAATTAGGCACACACACAAGTTCCCTCTTTCTGCTCCATATAGAAACAAGATAAAGAAAACTTGGAGGGGAAGGGGATGGAACAAGAGGGAATGAGAGACAGAGCTATCCCAGTTGATGCAGTTCTCCATCACACAGTTGTTAGCAGCTGCCACCTCCAGACATGGATGTATTGCACGGGCTGGGGACGCTCGGGAGGACTCTGGCCCCTGTGAACACCCACGTGCATGCATGTCTGAGAACAAAAGGCACCGGGAAGCCCAGGTAGGCTCCATGCTGCCTGAAATGTTGAGAGCCACTTTTAGGAGACAATTTACAGAAAAATAAAAAAGTTTACAAACTGCTTTACGAGACAGTTAAATGGTTCTTGAGGGGGGTCTTTATAATTGAATTATAAGAACAAAAGGAATCTGAGGAGCAGGCAGAGGCCTTAAGGACCAACATGCTTGACCTCATTTGGTTTAATTGCACTGCTGGCTCTCTCACTACAACCTTCACTTGGAGAACAGTTTGTGGAAATAATTTAAACTCGTTGCTTCAGTTGCCTTTGTTAGTGATTTAGTCAATAATTTTATTACCTCTTTGATAAGATAGCTCTGAGTGCCCCAGTCTTTAATTGAAAGCCCCTTAGGTTCGAATCTTTTAGCAATATGAATATATCCATCCAAGATCTTTACCAGAACCTTCTATAAATTCTGTAACTTTCTTCTAGTCATCTCAAAGATGCTCTTTTCCATTTTGAACAGACCCAGGTCCCTTTGCATTGTCAACATCAGGAGCATGGCACAGGGCTGATGGCAAGCTGAGCTCTGCAGACCTTCTCAAGCAACAGCACAGTGCAAGTGGGAGGATGGCCAGGGCTGCAGACATCATTCGGCACCAAGACTGAAGAGGTGTCTGCAGCCAGGGCCAGATGGCAGCTGTGCTGCAGCACTGTGCAACCTGGATTTGGCCCTGTCCCTGCCACTTTTAATGCTTATAGACTGGGGCTAACGCAGTGCAGGTTTTGCCTTCCTGTGTGCTGCTGGTGGTGCCACAGTCCCCAAGGCTTTTCCTTCTCTTTGTACATAAGGAGTGAGCTCTTCCTGGAAGTCTTAGCTTCAGATTGGCTTTTAAAAAATCTGCCCTCCATTAACTTCTGCATTTTTAATATTTACATTATTTCTTAAGTCAGCTTCTGTTTTTCAGGAGGGTTTGTGTTCAGCCAGTCAGAACTACAAATTCAGTGCCACGTTTTCAACTCCAAGTGATCTGAAGTGAATGCTTGCAAAGCTGGAAGCACCATCATCCCTCTGAACAGGGCTGTGGTGTTCAGTTTTCTGGGAGCAGAGGAAGGGGTAATAATAAAATGGGTACCATTATAAGGCTAAAACTCCTGGTAACCTGATTCCATCAGGGCTCAGTACTGCTGTGAGAGGGCTGTGGAGGATGGCCTCCTTGGGAGCATGTTTTTGAAACATCTGGGTCTTATCCTGGCCTGTCTTATGCTCTGAATCCTTGTGCAAAGTGGGTCCACTGTGCTCCTTAAGCAGATCTGCTCACCCCTAACTATAAAGATGGAGTTAGCTAAAGACACATGCAGTGCCAAGTGGGTCCGTCGTGAAGGTCTCTAGTAAGGCTGCCAAAGAAGCTAAAGTTACAGGACAATGTACTAGGAGCTGGCACATTTTTCAGCTGTCCAGAGGGGGTCCAGCCTCTTCCCAGTTCAGGATTCAGAGCCACAAAGGGGCTTACACAGCCTGCAGCACTCTACAGCAGGCTGCTTTGGCTACTTGCTGCCTGCAGACAATGGGAATGCTCAGCTGCTTCCTGCAGAGGTTCTTCAGGGCTGGAGAAAGGCTCCTTGTACCGCCAACCCCACACTGAATTTGAGAGCAATCTGCTTCCTAACAGGAGAAGCTCAGCCAGATCTGCCATAAAGAAGCACCCGAACATTAGTGCCAGCTGTAAGGCTGTCCTCTAGCCCCAGGCTGAGTCAAGACCTTTCTGCCTCAGTTTCCCTTTCTGCAAAATTAGGGTAATTGTGCTGGACATCTCAAGGGGCAGGGGGCCCAGGGAGATTAAGCAGCTTTTGGTAAAGTGCTGTGAATAGGAATACTGCTGTGGATAGTAAGTGCTAACTATCAATTATTAAGTGGGAGTCAGGTTTCAGGAGCTTTATAACAGGGCAAGGTTAAGCAAGAGTAATAGCAGAAGACATGTAATGAAGCTCAGTGCTGCCCTGTAGCACTGCCTATGAAAAGCTAATATCCACAGTAAAAATTCCAGCTCTGTGGCCTATGCAGAGTATTTTGCTCTGCTGCTATAATGATGACACTTAGAATTAGACCGACATAACCTAGAGAGCTCTGGGGACTCATCATCTCCGAGATTTCACTTAATTATTGGCAAACTCTGTCATTTAGTATCCCGAGCAGGCTGTGCTATGTATAACCAACACATCTAATTTGATTTCATCTTGAATTGCTCCTATGAGTGGTCTTGAATGGAACCACATCTGGTATCTTGGCAACGTCTCTTCTCCTCTTGGAGAGAGCTGTCCTTGAATCCATAAAATGGATCTCTTACGGCAGGGGGTGTGTGCCTGTGTGCACGTGCTGGGGGGATAAGCCCTCCCAGGGCACACAAAGGGAGCCTTTGCTTCCATGCACGTTGCCTGTGTTTAGGGGTTTCAATGTTTATTTACTTAATTCCCCCAACCCCCAGATAAATTGTATCGAGGAATCCTGGTGTAAATCTTTGGTTTTGAGGTGGGGCACTGGCTTTAAGAAGCACTCAGGCTACTTTATCCTTAATTGGAGCTTTCAAGAAAGGATTGGTTGCTGGTCTGCATGAACAAAACACTGCTTTCCTCTCTCTGTGATATACCATTAGAAGCAGGGGGGGTGATGACATCAAGTGTACATTCAAGGAGAAAAAAGTAGCAAGCATAAAATTATAGTCAGAAACTGGTTTTTCTGTTTAACCTGATGGTGCTCAGAATTTTGTCATGGGAAACATAAGGATCACAGAATGGCTCAGGTTGGAAGGGACCTTAAAGATCATCGACTCCAACCTCCCAGCAATGGGCACAGATGCCTCTCAACTAGACTCAGCTGCTCATTGCTCCAGTTCCCACTAACTCAGGATTTTTCTCTCCTGGCAGCTGATTTGTGGAGAAGAAACCTCACCCCAGCTTTCATATACAGCATAGAAGAGGGAGACATTTCACAACCCATTACCCTCTTCAGGGTTTTGGTTCTTGTACTTTAGATGGGGCTAAGCCCAGGTAAATGAATGAGTGTTTACCACAAAGATTTGCTTTAGACTGCTCTTATGGGGATTGGGGGAGGGGGAAAACGTGCAGATAGAGCCTCTACAGTCATGTGTGATACCACTTTCAATAACTGCTCTCAGTTTCTATTACTCCTTGCTAATATATTGTCTGAACTATAGAAACTTCATCTGCCACTTAAGTCTTGTCATCCCCTTCTGCTATAGCAGATGTACATGACTGGAGTTATTCCAGGTACTGCACTATCCTTGTCAATAAGATTCAATCTTGCAAAGCTGAAAACACAAGGACCTTTTCCTGTTTCTTTCCTGAGATGGAACACCTTATTTGTAATACAAATAGCTCTAGAAAGGACTCTTCCTTTGTGTCCTAAATTAAACATGCTTAGGATTCACATTTGGAAGAAGTACAACTCTTCCAGCTATGGAGAACAGAGGTAGCTCAGGGAAGCCCAGGATAAAAATGAAGTGACAATTCAGGTTTATTTTTATGCTCAGAAACTATCTGATGCTTTTTTCTTTCAGTCCTTTCTTGGTCTTTCCCAGAATAACAAGTTAAAGTTTTAGTGGGACTATAACACAGACTGAAACCCTGAACAGTGCAAGTACTTCATAACTTGATTAACTATTTGCTTCCTTGACAAACTGGTATTGGTAGAACAATTTCCCCCCCCAGGAGGATCCAATCCTTTTCTATTCAAAAGCAAGCTGTAGTTATTTCTTGCTTTAATGACACATCTTTTACCAGAATTGAGGATGGTAGATGCCCATGTGCGACAGACATTGTCTGTTTACCTCTTTACCTTTCTCAGTTCTCTGAAGGAGTGCAAAACCACAGGAACACAAGCACTTCTCTGAGTGGTCAGCATCCATCCATCAGCTCAAATAAAGGGCTTGGTGCTTCCTGGATGTACAGGATATGAATCAGTTAGTGTGAAGAAGACGACCACATAGTATCATCATTACAAAACTGTATTGGCCTTCTGCTGCCTGTGGAGCAGCTGTGGTGCTGTGTTACACTGCACATTTCAACAGATTTAGCTGAAGAGAGGTAGATAAATGCAGTCCTCTGCTCAGGCAGAGGAAGTTAATTACAAAAAGGTGTGATCTTTGATTGGTATTTTCTTCTTTAATTACACCCCGCACTTAGCAGAGCTTTCTGGCTGTTCCTCCCAATGCCAGCATGCTTTTAAGTACAGAGCAATCATTGCTATTGTTATTTGCATTGCAGGCTTGGTTAGAGAGAGGAACAAATAGAAATAAAAATCATGCTATCATCATAATATTTAGGGTAGATTTAGGCTGGACATCAGGAGGAAGTTCTGCACAATGAGAGTGGTGAAACACTGGAACAGGTTGCCCAGAGAAGTGGCTGAGGCCCCACCCCTGGAGACATCGAAGATCAGACTCAGTGTGGCCCTGGACAGGCTGATCTAGTTGGAGGTGTCCCTGCTGAATACAGGGGGTTGGACAAGATGACCTTGGAGGGTCCCTTCCAACCCAATGCAATCTGTGAATGGTTCCTGCAGCCTGAGAGCTCTGCTGTGTGTGATGCTTCCAGTTCATGTGTTGATTCCACTGCATTTCAACAAAGCTGGACTCTAGCTAGCATAGAAAATGTTTATATAAGCATCTATGAAAATCAGTGATGTCAGGATAGGACTAATCTGATTAAAGAATTTATGCCCATTTTAAAGTATAAGTAGATCTGGCTTTAATTTCTTTTGCAAACTTTTGCTCAGCATGGCTCTTTCTCTAGTGTAAAGAATAAAATACAGTTTTTGGTTCCTTTTAGATTCAAACCATTGTGCTGGCACTGTGAATGGAATAGATTTGAAAAACATCCAGGGCAGTCCTTCCATTAAAAAAAAATTACTGCCAGACTAGACAATCTCTCAAGGTCTCTGTCAGCCTTATGGTTCTATGCTTTGTCACTGGTCTGGAAAAGTCTCTGCTTTCATTCCTATCCATGTAGTTTCACTGTCTTAATTTTACACAGAGGAGTGGTGCTCCAGAGAAGGATCAGTGATCAAGTCTGTGCAGAAATCAGACTTCTTGTTTTCCACTGTATTACCAAAGAGCATGGCCCCTAATAGAACTGTTAAGCTGTCAGGGCCACATTGACTACAGGCCCTGGTGCCTGAGCTTCCCACTCAAATGTCCAGTCCAGGAGGGATTGTTTTCATTAATTTCTTGAACATTCCTTCACCCACTTTCCCATTCCTTTCTTGCTTCCATCTCTTCACATAACCACATCACCACCTGCATGGACTGTGTTCCCATCACTTCCCTCCCCATGGCTTTTGGGGTCACAGGTTTGACATGTGGGAAGGGAGAAGAGACTGAAAAAGCAGCCCCAGCCTGTGCTGGCCTTACCATGAACTGGAGTCTATGAAAACCCTCCTAGAAGAATTTAACACGGAATAACCAGGCAATGCCAAAACTCCCTCTTCCCTGCCACCACCAGATACCACAGGTCACTGCCTCCAATAAGCTCACAGCCACAAGACTGCAGAGTTCCCGCTCTTAAATAAAATCTGCAATGACCTTTCAGTATTTGACTACCAAAAAAAGTGAGGGTTGTGCAGTCACATTATCTGTCCCAATAATGTTTGAACTGAATGTCCAGTTTGAAGAAAAACTGTTTCAAAGCCATCGAGCTCCCAGATGTTTCATGAAAATGAGTGTCTGGACAGAACATGAAAGCTTTGCCATAAAAATTTCCTATGCCTCTTAACAGAGATCTGGAAGAGGACATGTGCTTGGCCATCCTGCTCTGAGTTAGACTCAAATGTATCTACATTTTCCTCAGGGAATGATTTTTGAGTCTGAGTCTGTTCTTGAAAACCTCTCATAAGGGGATGCCTCAGCAAACCCAGAGCTGCCACCTTTGCCTTCCTCCACAACTACTGCTGCATCAGCGTGGTATTGGAGACAGGTTTAGAGAAACATAAACAAAGAAGCTTAAGAGGAAATAGAAAAAGGAAAAGACTTCTAAGTAAAAATGCCAGACATCAGCTCTGTATCCCGAGATAACTACATCAGAACACAGGGGCTGTCTATAGAGGCAGGCCCTTTCAAATTGGAGAAACAGTCCCATAAGCACAGATCAAAACACCGAAGCTGTGCAGAAGTTCTCTGTGTTGCTAACCCATACTATGGCTCCCAGCCCCGGGGTCCATTTGGGAACCCAGCAGAAGGCACTCCTAAACCAGTGCCAGGAGATATCCTGTATGGATGAGGTGAAGCTGAGCTGGGAGCTGGCTCTGGCCATTTGTGGTTCAGACTGGTCTGATTGCTTTCTGCTCATGCAGGGGCATTTGGTGACAGGAAATCCTGGCACAAAATGAGGTTTTGGGGAAAAAACAGAGTTATTCTTTGGCATGCTGCTCCCTTGATGTGTTTGGTTTGCCAAGGGAAAAAGTGATAGTTTTCCATGCCCTCCAGCTCATGGCTGTGGCTCCAGCTGCAGTGTTTCCGCCAGGTTTGCTGGCAGTGCCTGAGAGCTAGGGATTGTATTTCAGTATTTATTAAAAAGAAAAAAATAGGGAGGGAGTAAAAAAATCTTGTTTTAATGGGAAGGAGAAGGCAAATGAGGAATCTGCAGTCTTTGCTTTCTTTTAGATTTCTCTGCAAGCTGGTTGATCTCCCACCCTGCCTCTGCTATCCTGCCAGTCTAGCTCATGTTGCCCTTCCAACCATACCGCAGCACAAAGGAGGCTTAAAAATTCATCAGTTCTCCCAAAAACCATTCAAGAGTGCTGCTCACCCCCCTCCTCCCTGCCTCTGTTGTTTCTCCTCAATGCCTTGTGCACTGATTGCCAGCTCCACAGCCGTAGCTGCCCTGAAAGAATTAGGAAGTACTGGGGAGGGGATTTAATTCTGGCTTTCCCATTTCACAGCTGTCCTTTTCTCTGCTTTCCACATTGTATTTTACTTACACTGTGCTGAATATTTTGTCCCTGGACCTTCCACCTTTCCTGGAAAGTGACTTTAGCACTTTGCCAAAAATGCCAGAGTTGGGCAGAGGCTGGGCAGGGAGGAAGTCAAGCATTGCACCCTCTTCCCTGCACCCATGCCATCCACACTCTGAAGTGTGCCAGCTCACTATAAATCTTCCTGCTGCTTACCAGTGAGCTGACTGCCTCTCCACACACAAACATCATAGCAAAGAAGTAAGAAAGACTTTGTTAAACAACGATGCCATTTAGAAGTGAATCTCGGAGATTCAAGGAGGTGAAGCCTGCAGAACCCAGCCTGGGTAAAGGCCCTGGCTCCATGTGTAGGATGTGCTGCAGAATGGAGATGCACAATGCCATCTCCATTCTGCCTTAAGGATTTTATGCCTTCAGGAAGAGATGTCAAACTTCCACTTCCCCTCACCTGCAGGGGAGAGATAAGTATGAAATAAGCTTCAGCTCACTTTGGGGAAACAAAGGGACTAAAAATCAACTCCTTTGGTTTAATATTTCAGTTAAGATCTCACCTCTGTCTATCAATAGGTTTGGTTCTCGCTGAAGTGACAGCAATATCTGTTGGGCTGGTAGCTCGGGTTGTGGCTCATGCAGCCTCGCTGCATAAAGGCTTCTCCATCTATTACTGAGTGTTTAAGCATTGAGGTGTTGAATTCTTGCAGTTGACTCAAGGGAATAAGATTTAGTGATTAAAAAAATAAATATTGCTTGTAACAAACACAGATGGATTGCAAACAAAGGTCTGGTTCCTGCTCCTGTTGAAGGCATGGAATTGAGGCCCCATTCCTGACTGCTTTAGGTTTTCAGGGACAAAGAATGAAGTAAGAGCTAGCTGTAAGGCCAAAAGCGAGCACTGACTTGCTGTAAGACCCTTGTGATTACCTCTGAGGGGAGAAATGCAGCTTGTAAAAAACCTGGTAAGAGGATAACTGCACTGTCTGCTTGATGAAAATGAGCAAATTCCAGAGTGTTTCTTCTGCCTGCTATGCGATTTGCTTCGGCTTCATTTTGCCTGCTGTCTCACACAACACCCTCCAGGGATTCTCAGGGGGGAAAAAAATTCAGCTGCCTCACCTTCTATGCCCAAATCCTGCCTCCCTGCAAGACATTTTTTGTTTTTGCTTTCCTAACAAGCCAGCTTCAGTTGTCACTGTAGTTAAGGTTATGTCAACACTTCTATTATAAACTCCTCTTGTCAGGAATTTACAAGTCAGCTTTAAAAATTCCTTTTGCACTTAATTCTGGCACAGATGAAAAAGCCCCAGGAGCACATTATATATATATAAAAAAAGTCAACATTTATGTATTGGGTTTTAACACTTTCCAAGAAATGAGAATTTCAACACTAATGTAGACACTCTATCATCAGAGAAAGACCTAAACCACTGGCTCCAATCAGCATGAAAATCCTCTGCTGAAATAAGGCACCTTGGAACACCCTGCACTTCAGTGTTGCAAATGTGGGAACAGCACTCTGAGTGATACCACCACAGGGCGAAGGAGAAAAGTTCCCTGAAGAAACCTTACCTACTTCCCTTGCAATAATGAGAACGCAAGCAGCCCTGCTTAGTGAGGGACACATCCTGTCTCTCACACCAAGATGTTGAGTTTAATGTATGAAGGTTTCACAGGAGTTGAGATAAATAGTTTAGACAATTGGGAAAAAATACATACATATATATATATATATATATAAAAAATCCTTTCTCAGCTTCATCCTCCTCAGGGCCCCTCAATCTCCAGCACCTTTAGCTCTTCTGGGGCCATTTATTTTCATTTCAGAAACAGAATGTTGATATGGAGAGAGGTGAAATGGTTTGCCCAAGGTCACAGAGAACAAGTCTCCACTCTGGCAAAGGCACTCGTGCATATGCCTGGGATCCCCAGTAGCAGACTCTCCATCCTCTCATGGCCTGCTAAGGAGTAACAGCTATTTATTGTCCTTGATACTGCTTTGAGCCTGAAGCTTCTGCTATCTTCTCTGCGCTGCTTGGCAGGATTTAAGTGTCACTAGCTTCATCCTCCCCCTCCACTTGCACTCTTGCTTCTTATGGGTTTAAAAGGAGTCTGAAAAGGTCTGGATTTGGCTCTGGGGAAGCCTAGAGAACCCACATATAGGCTCCCCAAATCCTTTGTGCATTGGAAGTTTTGCTGCTTACAGCCTGAAACAGACAGGACAGGCTTTGCTGTGTACACAGAGGTGTGTGCTTTTGCATTTTCTGCAGTCTCACATTGAAACTGAGGAGAACATGGCACTAAGCTAAACTCTCTATGTCTTGAGAGTAAAAAGGGAGGGCCAGGGAAAGGTAAACTAAGATACAGAACAGGCATAAGTGTTGTCGAGACAGACTTTAGTTCAGTTTCAAATACTGGGGGGAATCAACACTGAAAGAAATCATAAAGAATCCAGTCAGAACCAGTGCAGCTTCAATAAGGCCACATTTTTAAAAGCACATGGGATGCTGCTTACTCTAGTGACAGGAGAAAAGGACAAGCAGCAACCCTGTGAGAACCCAGGTCCAATGTTGCGATGGTGTAAGTCTGCAAAGCAAAGCGCTGGATGCTGTGCAACAGAATCAGGCCCAACAAGCGCAGAAGGAATTTACAAAGCAAGATTTTCTGTAGTATGCTCCACTGGCTTTTGATAATAAAAACCACACTGTAAATGGCCAAGAAATTAATCTTTAAAAGGCAGCTGTAGCCCATGTGTATTAACTATTTTTTTCTTCCCAAAGACATTTCCTCTGGATTTTTGTTACCTCCTTTAATACATGTTTCCAGGCAGCGGAGATGTTATGCTCCGTGGGCAAAATATAATATGCATTTTTAAACCATTTATAAATATGTATACACCCTATGGATTCACACAGCACTGTAGGGGCTGCGTTCTGCTGCGCCTTGAGATGAAGGCAGCCTTTAAAAAATAATTACAAATACACCGAGGTGTACATTCAACACAATGCAGAGGGATTCAGCCACAGCAATTTAATTAGCGCTAATGAGAGGTGTGCAGCTAGAGCCCTGCGTATCAAGACATCATACATAAAGAAAAGCCTGGCTAATGATGTATTTACTTTTTAAAGCAGAGCAGCTCTGAAGGGCATGCATGTTTATCTATTGTTATTTACCCCTTTTCAAAAGCTCACACACACACATGCACACACACACGCGTCTGTACTCTGCAGAATTTCTCCATGTGGATGTATTAATATGTGGAAAAGTCAATTAAAATGACTCTTCAGCTGGTTTTTTTTTTTTTGTTTTCTTTTGCAACAAACAAGATTAAGTGTCCCTTGAGGTCACAAAGCAGAACCATGCAAATAATGTAACTTTGTGGAATGGCACTTTGGTGCTAGAATAAACAGGTGTGATGATGAAGGCGGTGGTGGGATATTTGAGCTGACCTGAGCCTGCGCCGTGCAGTGCTCCAAGCTCGGAAATTCTCTGTTCACCTACCTCGTTTCTCAGTTCTCTCTTTCATCTTTTTTAAACTTCCTTCCTTTCCTCAGCACTGGGGCATGGAGAGGGCACACAGCCTGTGTTAAGGGAAAGCCTTGGTTTTAGTGTAGGTGTGTCAGAATCGAGGTATTTATCACCAATTTGGTTAATTTCAGGACATGAAAGAATGCATTTTATGCAATTGTTTATTTGCTTCTCTACCGTACAAGTGGGTTCCTTTGCTGAATAGCTACAAAATGCATCTGCTGCCAAGTTCAGGGTCCAAAGATGTTGCTGTGATGCATCATTTGAACACTTCGATGCCATCTACTAGATCATTGTGTTAGGGGCCAAGTTAGGGCCAGCAGGGTAAAGGCAATTTATAACCCACATAGTGACATCAATCTAACCTAGCAACCTCCCTAGCAACACTGCCAAAGCATCACAATGTGGCCCCTATAGCTCAGATGATATGAAGATAGTAGCATTGTTAGGGTGGGAGGTTGCCACTTTGGCCTAGCAACAAATAACAGCCTGACCTTGGGATCTATTGAAAGCTGAGAAGCCAAGCAGAACAGAGGGAGAACCACCAAATGAAACCCCACGAGTTCCTGCCTATTTCTTTTATGTAACCTAAACAAATTCTTCAGAGAAAAATATGGCAATGCTTCCAGACACGCTGCATGCATAGATATTCAACACTGCTTTTCCACATGGCTGACTAAGAGCTGCACAGCTTTTTGCATTGTGGTTTGGAACTCATAAAATCTGGGGGCAGATGAATTCAGGGATGAATGGAGAAATCACAACAGCCAATTCAGAGTGCTGACAAACAAGTTGCATGTTGCTATTGAGGTGCACTGAGACACGAGGGCTCACACCACCAGGTATTGCACAAGGTAATCCAGGAACTGCAGACAGCAAGATCTGGGCTCACTCAAGAAATCCAGCTGTAGCCAGCTTGTATGCAGCATTTTGTCACTGAAAATAATGAAATGGATACAAATCACATGTCCCCCTCCCCCCCCTTCTTCTTGCTACCCATTCAAATGGACCCCTACACATGCCATTGTGGCATGCACATGCAGCTGCTGAAGCAAGGTAGCATTCTCTCCTATGTATACAGCAAGTGTAGGGCATTCTCTACAGACACTGGAGCTGTTAGGAGCTAGACCTGACCTGCCTGATGTTTCCAGTTTCTAATGATCCCATACTCCTGGTGTTCATAATTGAATACCACTTAGAGCACCTTGCCAGTTACAGGGACTCAAAGGCAACTGACAGAAGAAAAATGGGAACTATGGGGGGAAAAAAGTCTGATGCTTTTGCTCCTGTACATGTGCCCCTGAATCAGTGTGTGGTGCTGGAGGTTACCTGATGCTGAGCTTCCAGCCATCATCTGGTCTTGAGGAAAAAAACAAAACAGCAGCATCAGCCCAGCAGTTCCTATGGGAATCAAGCCTTGTAATTGCAAAGCTACCCAGTGACCACTTCTAAGAGCAGCTAGTGGGGATAATTCACCTCCCCCTCCCTGTGTGCTGGCGTTAAGCTACCAGCTGGCCAGTGCAGAGAAGCTCAAATTGCAGCTGCCTTCACCCTCTTCAGCATTCAAGATAAACAGAGGACTTTGGTTTGCAGCAGCAAAATATTGAATATCTGTTGTTTCAAAAGTGGAATTTCCTTTGTGAAATGAAACATTTGCACACCCGCATGGCTCTGCGCGCGGGCTGTGTGTGCACACGATCATAAGTAATTACAGACATTTAAAAGGGGATTGTTCAAGGGTTTAATGCCTTCCGTTCCGTGCCTCGTTTCCCCATTGTATAACACTTGGTATCACTTTCAGTTTATAACTTCTCTTGAGAGAGTAGCCACAAGCCACAAATAGTCAATTGTCTGCTTGCAGCAGACTTCAACAAAGGGACTGATAGTGCTGAACTGGAAATGGTAGGTCTGCACTGCAGGCACTGCTACAGTAACCACAGCCCTCATTCTGCTAACACAAAGTCAGGGGCAATTTATCTATAAAACCTTAGTGCAAGTTTTATCACAGAAACATCTGCCCACTAGCTCCATTTCTGTTTTCAGCCAAGACCATGACAAATTCAAAGACCTTGTATGAAGTGCCTGAAAGTTTGCTCCTTTGCACGTTTCTTAAATTACAAGCTTTAAGTGCATTGAAAAATGGTGAAGATTGGGAGAGACCTCTCTTCTGTTAGTGCAACTTCACCCACTCCATATTTTTCAAAATGAACCTGGCCAGCTGAGGTTATTTTTTCAATGCTTTGCATCTCTCTTCAGTGTCCTTGTGGGAGCTCAGTGCATCCCAGGAGTAACAAGGAAGGGCACGGCGGTAACAGCAGCAGCACACCTACCTCCCCACCACACAGGTCTGCCTAGATTCCCACAGACATGAAGAAAAACAAAATTTCAGCTTCCCAAAGAGCTTCCCAGCCAGTCTGCTCTGTCCCCTTCCACTGCCACCCCTGTAGCACCATCTCTTCAGAGGCTAACTTCTAGACTGTGAAGGATAATGGGAATGTGGGATGCATTCTTACAAACTGACCATACAACTTACTCCGTTTATTTCCCACAAGGATTCTTGGTAAGCAGTGATAACCATAGAATGGTTTGGGTTGGAAAGGACCTCCAAAGGTCATCTAGTCCAATCCCCTGCAATCAGCAGGGACATCCTCCACTAGAGCACATTGCTCAGAGCCTCACCTTGAGTATCTCCAGGGATGGGGCCTCAATTACCTTCCTGGGCACCCAGTTCCAGTGTTCCACCACCCTCACAGTGTAGAGCTTGTTCCTAACATACAATCTAAGTCTCCTCTAATTTTAAACCATTGCCCCTTGTCCTATCAGTGGCCACAGTTTCCCCCTTGGGGAACTGCTTCATATCAGTATGTGAGACTCCTCTCTCTCTTTTCCATCCATGCTTCCTGAAAGAGAGAAGGGAGCAGGGTGTAGAAGTTACTCCTCCACACAGGGCTGGTGGAGAATGGACAGTCACTACTGGCTGCACGTCTTTTCTGTGGCACCATATTTTGCCAATCTGTGCAACATAAATGTGTGAAATACACTTGCAAAAAATAACCGAGCACTGGCACATTTCCTCCTCCTTCCTCATCACCTCTAAAACTCCAGCCTGAGCTCTCACCAGTCTAAACCATGGTGTTCAAAAGCTCCAGCTCTGACTATCCTCTGTCCTCCCACTGCAAATCCCATCAAGCAAGAGCCCAGTGTAGTGAGTAACCTGAGGAAGATCCAGTGGGACCCAACACCTTGAAAACAGTTTGATATATCTGCTTACAAAAACCAGTGTAGTTCATAATTTTCCCAGTTCTGAAACCAAGAAACTGAGTCAAATGCTAAAGTTGCAATTACTTAAAGGAGCCAAAAGACTTCCAGCAGGCAATACTTTTAGATGATAGAGGTTAGGAGTGCACCACATGGATTTCTGTATTTGTGTAGATTTAACATTCTTAATAGCTGTATTTCTTCAGAAATTAAATGTACGTTATTAAGTACTCAATATTCCTGTCCTTTCCTCTAGAGATCATGCATGACTAGCATTAAAGCTGGCCCATGGCAACCAAAAGAGACAACTTTTGGTCAGAAATTACTCTTGGGAGGATGACAGATGTAGAATCTAGGATCCAGCTTAGGTGGGCCTCATGTGTATTCAATGTAAATTTAGGTGCCTCTTTGGTGTAAATCAGGGCAAACCTCATAGGCAAGTGGTCTGGCAAACACAGGCTCACCAGAACACATTTATTCTTGCACAGGAGGGGAAAAAGTGGCCCTGCATTTGTGAGAGGAATGTAGCTATATATAAGGATCTCCAGTGCCTGCGGTTAATGCCAAGGTCAGCTCCAGCTGACACTCCGTGCCTGGGGCCGTGGGGGAAGGGCTCGCTGTACTCTGCAAGGAAACCACAAGATGTCAGGAGATTGCTGCTGCTCTGCAGCGCTCCTGTGCTGCCAGGGCACCCGGCACTGGGGCCTGGGAGCAGCCTGCAAGCTCCTGCCATCATTTTTCAGGCCAGCTTGCTTCTCCCCTGGGCTTTCCTGCCTCCTTCCCATGCTACTCTGTTTCCTGATGAAAAGGTGTGTGCAAAATGAAGAATTCTCTCCCTTTCGATGGCTTTTCCTAAGACTCTGTTTTACAGCTTGCTACCTACATGCAGCTTCCCCTGCTGTATCTCACAGATTGCATTAGGCTGGAAGGGAACCTCAAGGGTCACCTTGTCCAACACCCCTGCAGTCAGCAGGGACACCTCTGACTAGAGCAGGCTGCACAGGGCCACATCGAGTCTGATCTTGAATGTCTCCCGGGACAGGGCCTCAAACACATCCTTGGGCAGCCTGTCCCAGTATTTCATGACTCTCATTGTAAATAGCTTCTTATGTCCTGCCTAAATCTACCCTGCTCCACTTGGTATGGTTGTGCTCGTATTCTCTGCAGAGATCCAGGCAGTTGCAATACACTAAAAAGTCACTGGTTCACACCTGAGTTTCCAGAAACTCACCTTACAGTTAGTCTGTGTACAGCTGAGAAGACAGCAGTTTGCAAGACTGCTCAGGATAAAAGGGTAAACAAGATCTTACACAGAACCATGCCTGGGCTTACATCCAAACTCAGTGTGTTGTATCTTTCATGTAGAGGGATGTCTGTTAGATGCATTTCATCCTTGCTGCATGCACTCTGTTAGTGACTGCTCTAATCACCAGCTACTAACTGTGTAGTGTGCACAAATCCTGGAATAAATCCTCCCCCCACACTTGAAGTGCCCCCCTGTGCCAGTGTTTGCATGTCAAGCAGCCAGAGCACACCTGTGCATTTTTCTAAAGCAGGATTGGCCATTCCACTCACTTCAGCTCCAGCAGGTGGTCTTTGGGGTTCACACAGCTGCTGGGAAATGGCACCTCATAGCAATTCTTTAAAACAGTCCATCAGATTCAGTCCATTCTGTAGCTAATGTTTATCTGATGGATTGATGGAGCACTATCTAGATGACTCCCATTTTGTTGCTGCTGTCAGATCCAGCCCAAAATGAGGTCCTGCTGCATCCCTTTTCCTCTCACACTGCCACTTACTTGCCTGCACTTGCAGAATGAAACTCTTCTATGAACAAGTAATTTATGACAACTTCAAAGCTGGCATAAGCAGAGGCTGTGTGTGACCAAGATCTGCACAGCTCACAAACTACAGTGGGAACTTCAGTTTCCACACTCTCGCTTTGGCTGTAAGCTATCACTCCTCTGAATCAGGAACTGACCCCTCTCTGTGTGCAGGTGTAAACAGAAACACAAGCCACTGACCTGCAGGGAAGAGTCAATCCCTTATTTATCTGCACTAGAAACCGTATCTCCCTGTATGGAAAGTACTGCAAAAATCTCAGTTACTTTAGATAACTTTCATAGAATGGTCTGGGGTGGAAGGGACCCCCCAAAATCTTCTAGTTCAACCCCCTGTGCAATCAGCAAGGACATCCTCCACTAGAGCAGGTTGCTCAGAGCCTTGAATATCAACTACCTCCCTGGGCAACCTGTGCCAATGTTCCACCACCCTCATGGTGCAGAACTTGTTGCTAACACCCAATCTAAATCTGCTCTCTCATTTCAAACCATTGCCCCTCACCCTGTCAAACAGTCCCTCTGCAGCCTTCTTGTAGCCCCCTTCACATACTAGAAGGCTGTAATTAGGTTTGCCTGGAGTCTTCTCTTCTCCAAGCTGAACAATCCCAGCTCCCTCAGCCTGTCCTTGTAGCAGAGGTGTTCCAGCCCCCAATCCTTATCATGGCCCTCTTCAGGATCTGCTCCATCAGGTCCATGTCCTTCCTGTAGTGAGGGCTCCAGAGCCAGTTGCATCACTCCAGGTGAGGCCTTACCACAGCAGAATGGCAGAATCACCTCTCTCCATCTGCTGCCACACTTTTGATGTAGCCTAGGATGTCACTGTCCTTCTGGGCTGCAAGTGTCCATTGTCAGCTCATGTCCAGCTTCTCATCCACCAGCAGCCTCAAGTCTGACAATTGTACTCAACTAAGACCTTCCTTCCACTGAAGCAACTGCTCAGCACACTCCACATCTTGTGCACTGCAGCACCTTCTTGTCAGGACTGTCTTTCATTTGCAGAACACTTGAAAATGGATTCCAGCTTCAAGCAAGATTTCTGGTGACTGGCAAGTACATGGTGATGGTATCTTGTCTGATCTGAAAACTGAGAGCTGCCTACTCGTAGGGCTGTGAGCAGATAAAAAAGGTCAACTTCAGTTAAGTTTATTGCTATGCCTGGGATAAGACAAGGGAAAGAGACAGCAGATCTGGGCAGCTGAACAAAACTTCTCTATGCATGCAACTGTCTTTAAGAAAAATGGTTTTATTACACAGTAATGTCTTGCTGTCATATGACACAACATTTGAACAAGCTAGTTTTCACACTGGGTAGAGTAAGTTGGTACTTTCTTGCTTTCTGGTTTTAGCAAAACCAGCAGACTCAGGCTGAGTACTGGTGTGATGGATCTTTTGAGGAATAGCTGTTAAAAGAACCTGTGTTCCACAAGTCCGACCCTTTCACAGGGAAACAAGGACAGCACCACGTGAGGACCAACGCAGAGTGTAGTGTGGGTCTGTGTCTCACATTGGCAGAAAAAAACAAGTCAATGGCAGCACAATTTGTAAAGCAATTACTGCTTCTGGAATTGATAGTCTCATGCTGCTAACCCAGGGTCTAAGGGAATCAGGTGTTTGACTGCAGCCCTGGCCAAACAAGGACAGCCAGCAAATGAAGTGCTGTCCTGAGCAGCAAGGAAAATACTGCATTTCTTGCTCTAAATTAGCAATGCTGAAGTGTTTTTTATTTAGATTTCAAAAGCTGTCATAGAGAGCAAAGCAGTATGTTGCTCTGTGGTCAGCTTACATGAAAAGAAGTAACAATGCTAGGTTGAAAAGAAAACAAAAAGGTCACAGAATCTGCTCTTGCATGGAAAAGATCACAAAGTCTGGGAGCGTTTACCACTGTGCCATGTGACAAACCTTCCCCCGCCCATGGATGGTGGATTATCATCAAAACTATTTGGACACATGCATGTGACCTCACAAAAATGTGCACTAGCAAAAAAAGACACTTTTTTCAAGCCAAAAAGGGAACAAAATTGTTCACAAAAGAGGCCTGAGCCTTGCTCTCATGTTAGTGATTGGACTAGGTAATGACTGCTTAGGTGAGGTCATCACTTTCTATGTCATACGTGTAGTATTTATGGAGAATTTGCTCACTCTAATTAACAAAGTAGAAATAGTTTCTCAACTAACTGAAACTAAGAGCCTGGAGTTTGTTCCACTTTTGATCTTTCTTTGGTGGCTATGTTTGCTTTACATTAAAGTAGCTTCTAACATTCCCATTAAGGCTAATCCCTCCAGCAGCCCCAGTATGACATTTCTATATTAATCTTTTAAGCATTTTGAAAAAGCACAGTTTCATATTTTAATAATCACAGTGTTTTCCTCCAAGGAGTTGTAAAAATTTATGGGGCCTTTCTATCCTATTTGACTTCTACATCTTCAGAGTTTGGTGCTAATGGCCCATTCAGCCTGCTTACTCTTTGACTCCTCCTTTATTTCTTTTTCATCTTCTTACAAAAGAAAAATTGCTTCCGTGCCCGATGCTGTTGCAGATGCTATTCAAGTGGGAAGTTAATTTCAACCCAACTAGCAAAAAAAACCCCACAGTTCACCCTCATCTCAGAATCACTTGGGGGTCTCCACTGTAGACATGCACACACAAACTCTTTAATTCTTAATTAAGAACAAAACACAGCCACTTGTTTAAAGCAGCAAAAAGCAACAGCAACAATCTGCATGCATGCCTTTTTAACAAGTTATCAGCCCACAACCAACTTTTCTGCTTTCATATTTTAGTCCATTCTTGCCTTTTCTTTTTTAGGCAGAAAAATAAAATGAAATGTTTGTTATAATTTTAAGACAGCCACAAAAGTGGCTTTCCAGTGTCCCTGGAAACATTCCTGTCCCATACTACTCTCACTTTGCTCTATGCAGAGCCAGGAAAGCCATTGCAAGTAATAAAAATCCAGCCATGCAACCACAGCAATGAAACAAGCACATTCCTTGCTCTGTCACCAAGACCTCTCTCACTGCTCATGGCTTCACTTTCTGAGAGCTGACAAATCTCAGCACTTTTGGACAAAGTAATTTCCAAAGTGGAGAGAAAACAACCTGCCTGCTTGAAGTCAAGACTGCCTCTATTGATTCCTATCTCTGAAATCCCTGCAGAAGGAGATGCAGCTGCTCCATTCAGGCAAGTCTCAGGGTGTCTGCAGTTACAGAGGACAAACTCAACATTCTCTGTTCCAGTGCAAGTGTAAGACACTTAGTGGGATCAGTTTCTTGTGAGACACTTCACTCAAGAAATAGATTGACATGATTAGCATGAGCAGCATTGCTGTCAGAAACAGGGTTTTACCTCTGACCAAAGCCACCACAAGTCAAGTCTCACCTGACTGCCCTGTAGAGAACTAAGGGGATCACAGATGTTTTGCAGTTGTCTCATACAGCAACAATAAGCTGGTTTCTGATACACTGTACTGTGGTCCTGCAAAGGGGTTGGGACAGAGAGGATGAAGAGTGGAGCAGTTAGCAGCACTTTGGAGCAGCTTTGATAATGAAGGAACCAGGAGTTTCAGGGGCTGGGAACACTTACCAAGAAAACTGCAGCAGCTACAAAGGAGTGAGAAAGTGTCATTTCTATTGCATACTCAGGAATACTCAGAGATAAGTGCCAATATCTGCATCATCCAGAAACTGGCAGGGCTGTCTTGCCACAGCTTCCTCAGTGATTCTATCCTAAGACAAGTGTTTCATGAAATTGAATGATAGCTAGAAGGGAGGTTTAAGAAGAGATTGAATGATGGCTAGAATGCAGGTTTAAGAAGAGTCAGAGAAGTAGCCTTTTATTTTGTTCCTTTGCCCCAGAACATGCCATACCTTCTTTAAAGTAAGAGCAAGTATGGTGGCAACTCTGTTACCAGCACCAGAGTCAGCACTGCCTTGATACCCCTGGCAGCCCACAGGCAGATGGGTCTTCCCTCATACAGTTTCTGCTTTACTGCACCTACATAAAGCCTGAGTAGCACGAGTGCCTCCTGGATGATTTTTAGAGGGGTGGGTTGCTCACCCAAGCAGAAGAGTGGGATGCAGAAATGCTTCTGCTCTAACCAGTTTCTGACATGGACTCCTAAAGCCCAAGGCACATCATGTTGTTTCTCAGCTTCTGTGCAAATCCTTAATTCCAAAGCAACATCCCAAGCATTTTTAGATGTGCTGTTAAAAGTTCTAGGAGAATGGAGAGAAAGTGCAGAAGTGCCTAACTGTCCCACTCCCACTCCAGCTCTCCTCTCCTTCAGCCTCTGAGGGTGAGTACTTCTGTGGCACTTGAGATGCAAGCACACACAGGGGTTTTCTTCAGGAGGCATCCTTTGTCTCCTGCCTCTGGGACAGTAAATCTGTTGCGCCGGATGAAAAGGGCAGCAATGATGGTCATGTTTCAAAACCACATAATTTTGGGCCTTCACTATTCCAGAACTTTCCTTTGGCCCTCATTTCCCCAAGCACTTGTTTCTGTATTTGTACAATTATAAGTGCAAAGTTTACTGCTCTGTCTCCTTCTGGTTTTTGCAGAGACACTGAAAACTGTAATGTTCTAAATGCTGCATTTCTGTTGACAAGGTAAAGATCTTTTTCAGCAAATATAGCTTTTATATATATAGGTTTTGTTCTCTACATCAAGTTCAATTTTTAGTGGACATTTTTTGATAAGTAGACTATTACCTGGCAACATGTCACAGCTTGCAAATGCTACACCAAGGAACAAGACCAGCATCACAATATAGAGCACTGAAGTTGTCACAAGAAATTAAGAAAGGTTGAAAGTATTTTGCTTTGATTTAGTCCAGAACCCTGCCATGGAGCTTCTATAGCCAGTGAACCCTACTACACTTGTGATACTAGGTGGCCATTGTAGTATCTTTGGTATTCATTGATATTCATAGTTCCCTGTCCTTGCACCATCTTGTCACTCATCACTGGTTAGAGCAGGCTAAAAGCTGCTGTAAATGACACTCTGGCCCAGGGGCAATAAAAGAGCACCAGGGACTAGCATCCAGGTTTCTAGTATATTGCTTTCCACATGCATTGTCCTTAAGCTTGTTTACTTCTAGCCCATATCTGGGGCTAAATTACAGCAGTTGCTCTATCACCCTATGACCCCTCCCCAGCAGAGAAGAGGCATTCTGAAAAAGGAGAGAAGGGCCAAAAGATAAAATGAAAACAGAAATAATAAAATGGCAAAACCACTACAAATTATACAAAGTTATACTTCACCCAGCAGAGGTACAGCAGGCACAATAAATAGGGAAGCAGTCCTCAGGAGAAGAAAGGAGTTGAACCCAAGCAAAAAAAATTCCACTTGTCTTCACCCTTTACATGGAGTATGATGTTTATGGTACAGGATACACCTGTAGCAAACTCAGGTCAGCTGCCCTGGCTGACTGGAAACCACTAACAGCCTGCAGCTGGCCTGGGATTCTGTGCCAGCAACACCAGGACAAAGCTGAAACAGCGTGAGAACATTGCCAGAGCTGTTGTGCTTCCAGAGAAACAAAAGAAAAACAAAAAAGAATGCAAGTATTAACGTGAAGAAGGAGAAGCAGAGACTCTGCACTCCCAAGGATAACCCTTAAACCAGTACCACATCTAGAAATCTGTAAGAGAGCACCACTGAGCCCTCAGTGCTGGTACTGGAAACAATGAAACTTAATCGCCCCAAGCACTCATAACCAGTCCTCTGTCTGATCCTGGAAAAATCCCAATCTCTGCTTCTTTGTCCCCTGAACTATAGTCACCTTGCATTACACGCTGTGAAATGACTAGCCAGCCTTGCCTTTGTCACTGCTGTTAATCACAGAAGATGAATATGAACTGGCCAATGGTGTTTACAACCCTGTTTAACCATGTCAGGCACTGGGCTGGAGTCTCCTCTCCCTTTCACCCATATCATCCAGTGCAGTTATTTCTGGTTCACAGCAGCACCAGACTCAGAAAAGGCAAAATACATCAATTTTTTAAAAGAATGAAAAGTATCAGAACCCAGTGGGTTTCTTTGTTTTGCAGCTCAGGTGCATGCAAAGCCCATTTTGCATGAAAACAGCATATTGTATGCCAGAGCAAGAGAGGCTGGTCTCTCATGCCAGAGCAAGAGAGGCTGGTCTCTTATGCTGGAGCAAGAGAGGCTGGTTTCTGAAGCAGCTCCCCTGTCAGCATAAAGCAAACCATGCTTCACATATATGTATTTTCACCAGCACTTCAAAAATCACAGTAAATACAACCCATATTGGTACCAAACAAGAAAATCTCTCTAGTGGTAGAGCAACTTTTATCTCTGATCACCAGTGCCCTGCTGGCACTGGAACATATTTAGTTTTTAGCATTTTGTGACCTTTGATACCAGTAACTATAAAGGGCTTGCCAAGCTGCCCATGGGCTGGCTCTTCCATGCCAGTCTTTATCTACTTTGTATACTGGGCAGTTTGGACATGAACTCTGCTTGTTTGCAAAGAGGTAGGCAGGAGAGGCAGCAAAGCCTACAGGGACTATGCCCCGAGCCTGTGAGTGCCTCTATGTGTGTGACACTGATTCTGAGGCTACTGATCCTCAGTTACTGTTACATACAGTGCAGAAAGTCCTATTTGCATGGGCATTTGCTTTAAAGGGCAGTCTTCAGCAGGGCTTTGTATTCTGGTGTCCACTTTGTATGGAAATGAGTCTTTTTTTTTGTCCTTGTATTTTGTGGTTATCTTCTCCACCATATTAATCAAAAACACTGTTGTGACCTGATCAAACCTGCAGTACTCCCTCGGTTTGTACTTCATCCTGGGCAGTGCCAGCTTTGGGGAGCTTGTCTGTGTCAATCCAGTTTTTCTCAGCTAAGTTGTCACTGCAATGACAGAGCATGGCTTGTGTTCACCTAGAGAAAATGCCAACTTGGGGAGGAAGGAAAAGATGGTTTTTAGTTAGCCCTGGCTGACTAAATCAAGCTGAAATTACCTGTGCCCTCTGCTTAAGTGGCACTGCTTGAGAAGCAATCTCATTATGTGTGGTAAACACGTAAGCTTAAAAGCATTCAGCTAAAACCAATCCTTCTGCTGTCCCCTGGTCACCAACTGGCAACAAAGCTCCACACTGACACCAATCTGGCAACCTGTAGCATTTGCCCTCTATTACATTTTGCTTCTATAAGCACAGCTATTATTGGAACTGCTTACTTGACCATATTGTATGCTTTAGCTCCATATGACAATAATTCTTTCTTCCAGCCTGCAACATTAATTACTTCTGCATACTGTACACACTGCCACTCAAAGCACATACACACAACCCCCCCAAAAAGATTCTATGTAGAGATGAATATTTTTCCCCTACTATTTTTATCTGATGTGAGGACAAGAAGAGATTTTAGTTTATCTACAACTTGAAAATCCACATGACAGATACTCAGAAATGTAGCACATTAACAAATCCTGGCTGGCTCTGTGCATCAATGCATACAATATGAACTATAGCTCAGTGTCTCCATGCTACCCAATAAGCAAGAGAAGCAAATTTTCACTTAAATAAGTATTTATGGATATATCATAGAATCACAGAATCCTAGAATGGCTTGGGTTGGAAGGGACCTCAGAGATCTTCTACTCCAACCTCCCTGCCATGGGCAGGGATGCCTCTCAACTAGACTCGGCTGCTCAAGGCTTCATCCAGCCTGTCATTGAACATCCCCAGGGAGGAGACATCCACGGCCTCCCTGGGCAGCCTATTCCAGAGTCTCACCACACCCATACCAAAGAAATTTTCCCTAAAATCCAGTCTAGCCCTGCTCTCCCTCAGCTTCAAACTATTCCCTCTTGTGCTGTCTCTAGACACTCTCATGAAAAGTTCCTCTGCAGCGTTCCTGTAGGATCCCTGCAGCTATTGGAAGGCAGCTCTGAGGTCCCCCCGCCATCCTCTCTTCTCTGTGCTGAACACTCCCAGCTCCCCCAGCCTATCCTCGGCTCATCTTTGTGGCCTCCTCTGGAATAGAACACAGAATACAGAATTAACCAGGTTGGAAAAGACCTTTGAGATCATCGAGTCCAACCTATCACCCAACACCATCTAATCAACTAAACCATAGCACCAAGTGCCTCATCCAGTCTCTTTTTAAACACTTCCAGGGATGGTGACTCCACCACCTCCCTGAGCAGCCCATTCCAATGGTCAATCACTCTCTCTGTGAAGAATTTCTTCCTGACATCCAGCCTAAACCTCCTCTGTTGCAGCTTAAGCCTGTGTCCTCTCATTCTATCACAGGCTGTCTGGGAGAGAACGAGCTCTGAACTCACTCCAACAGCTCTGTGTTCTTCTTATGCTGGGGTCACCAGAACTGGAGGCAATATTGGAGGTGGGGTCTCAGCAGAGCAGAGTCAAGGGGCTGAATCACATCTGTGTACACATATACATGTATTTACAAGTAAAATCAGGAGCAAATAAAAGGTAGTGAAAACATGCACAGGCTTTTGATGATTAGCACCCTTGTCTGTAACATTAGAAACATAAGACTGGAAGAAATCCTGGCACCTCCGAAATTCCCAGCCACTGCCAGCAACAGATCCCACATTTCTCATACCCATGGATCAGCATTTGTCTGTGAAGTAGCTGTAGTTTTCAGCTCCCTGCTCTTGTTGGAAAGATAGTGTCTCTTACAATTACCCAGGGCACCCTGACACACTAATACCTGCCCTGAGACCTGTGATGAGATCCTACAAAACAGACGTGATGTGGCAGCAGTGCGTTGTGCAATGTCAGCAGTGTCTTCCTATTGCTACTGGAAGAACCTGGTCTAGGATCACATTTGACATTTCAATTACTGCCTCAGGTACTGATGGTTCACAGCCATCTACTGACAAACAAATGCATCCATTGTTGTGCTTTTTGGCTTTTGCAGTCAGTTTTCTTCCCTCAAGAAAATTTAGGTTTCTTCATCCATTTGCCTAGGGTTCTGTACAGTTAATAGAGGGACAACACATCCACACAGCAGTTCCTCTTAGCCTGCATTAAAAATCCAGAAGGGACAGGCTACACTTCTATTCCTGAGGTATCATCCTCTTTCCATTAACTGCAAAAGTATCTTCCTGTTTCCATTGACTGCAAAAGAAGCCCTGATGATCAGCTTGATAAGATGTGTAATTTTCAACAGCTAGTGGTGAACTGCACCCCAAATCTCCATTGTTTTTTTTATCCAATTGCATCTCATTTCCATTGCTCATTGCTGTTGCTGTCTTCCAGCTCACTGGCCATGATTCTCTGATCCTGCCAGTGACAATACCTCCTGACTGTTTCATCAGAGAATTTCTTTATTATACTCCATCTTAAATGACAAGTGAATATTAACCAAGTTCAGTCTTGAGTCATTGGTAATCTCTCCATCCCAAAAGCAATCTATTGGCACCTTGCCTTCTGACAATTCCTAAGGAATTTTACTGTTCTTGTACTAATCCCCATCTTCTCCATCTTAATTAATAACTTCCCATGTGGCATCATATCAAATGCTTGATGAGAATCCATACAGATTGGACCTACTACATTTTCCCTTGCTTAGGAAATCAGCTACCTCAGCAAAGAAATAGCTCATGATAATCAGCAAAATCCGTGGTGTTGTTGCATGTCATCCTATTTCTCTTCTCTTTCATGCTCTTTTTTTCCCTGTTTTGATTTGGTTTTGAATTATATCTTCCTTCAAAACTCTTCAGAAAGCCTGAAATGGACCCCAAGTCAATGAGCTCAGTGGCTACTTAGATAATTTAAACCCCCAAATTATTATATCTACTATTTCCTAATCATGCAAGAACAACCTCCAACTCAAATATTTATTTCAAATCTTTGCTATCAATCTGCAGCTTGTTCCTTTGGAATTCTGGGATGGAGGTTACATAGTCCCTCTTGCTTCAAAATTATGATCCCTTTAAGACTGGCTTTCATCTTTATTATGATAATTTCCATTTTCATCCCTTCATTCCAACTAATCATGCTGGTTTTGCTTCTTTCTTCAACTCCATTCTTCCTCTTAAGAACTCATAGATTTAATTTAGATTTTGTGTCCAAACGTACTTCTTAATCTTTTCCTTGTCCACACACTTCATAGTAGCACCAGTTCTTTTCTTGTTCCCTGTTTATTTACATAGTTGGTTGAAGAACTGTTTCCTTTTTGTCTGAATTTTCTTTCTGACATCTATTTCAGAGTTACTGTCAGCAAATCTCATTCTGTTCTTAACACAAACACACACACAGACAGGTACTGCTTTTGTTCATCAGTTGCTTTCCTTGCTTTTTATTGCTCTCCTATAGTCTAGTGAAATGATGCCATTGCACAGACTGTATGAACTAACAGGGCAGGCATAGTTAAATACAGATGTTAAGTAGATAGGTACAGAGTGAACATATTAGCAATGAAATTCACAGGCCAACAGAAATCAAAGCTCTTGTTGTAACGAAAGCAATGTTTTTATCTGATTAGAGTCACAAAACCCCTTGCATCAGCCCTGTGTATGCCAGAATGTACCCAGCAAAAAGCTTCAGCTTGTAGCAATAAGAATATTGTAAAAAATATTGTTCCTTCTCTTCCAAGGAAATGAAAACTTTCTATCACAACAGAAGCAGAAGTGCACCAAATAGCCCCTTGAACAAGCACTGAGGGACTAGCCTCATTTTTCAAACTGTTACCTTCTGCTGCTTGGAGTTTTTTTAACTGGGTTTCTAACTCCATGAACTGTTGGAGTGAGTCCAGAGGAGGCCATAAAGATAATCCAAGGGCTTGAGAACCTCTGTTATGAGGATAGCCTGAGGGAGCTGGGGGTGTTCAGCCTGGAAAAGAGAAGACCCTGGGGGTCCTTAGAGCTGCCTTCCAATAGCTAAAGGGATCTTACAGAAAGGCTTGCAGAGGGACTTTTCTTGAGAGTGTCCAGAGACAGGACAAGGGAGAATGATTTGAAGCTGAGGGTGAGCCAGATTAGACTGGAGTTTAGGAATAAGTTCTTCAGTATGAGGGTGGTGGGACACTGGAACACCTTTATTAGAATAAACCTTTATTAGAATAAACCAAACCAGGTAGGAAGAGACCTTCAAGATCATCATGTCCAACCCATCAACCAATCCAACCTACCCAAACAGCTAACCCATGGCACCAAACACCTTGTCAAGTCTCCTTCTGAACACCTTCAATGACGGCGACTCCACCACCTCCCCGGGCAACCCATTCCATAGCGCAATCACTCTTTCTGTATAGAACTTCTTCCTAACATCCAACCTGAACCTCCCCTGGCGCAGCCTGAGACTGTGTCCTCTTGTTCTGGTACTGGGTGCCTGGGAGAAGAGACCATCATCTGCCTGGCTACAACCTCCCTTCAGGTAGTTGTAGAGAGTGATAAGGTCACCCCTGAGTCTCCTCTTCTCCAGGCTGAGCAACCCCAGCTCCCTCAGCCTCTCCTCATAGGGCTTGTGTTCCAAACCCCTCACCAACTTTGTTGCTCTTCTCTGGACTCGTTCCAGCAAGTCAACCTCCTTCCTAAACTGAGGGGCCCAGAACTGGACACAGGACTCGAGGTGTGGCCTAACCAGTGCAGTGTACAGGGGCAGAATGACCTCCCTGCTCCTGCTGGCCACACTGTTCCTGATGCAGGCCAGGATGCCATTGGCCCTCTTGGCTGCCTGGGCACACCAGGTAGGTTTTGGATGTCTCCTCCTTGGGGATGTTCAAAGCCAGGCTAGATGGGGCCCTGAGGAGCCAAGTCGAGTTGAGAGGCATCCCTGCCCATGGCAGGAGGTTGAAGTAGATGATCTCTGAGGCCCCTTCCAACCTAAGCCATTCTATGGTGATTTTGAACAGAATCCTTCAATGAAAACCAGTGCAGAGCTGAGTGAACTTGTGACCACTTGCAGCACAGAACCAGCTCTGAACTGGGGACTTTGTGGCTATTTTTGATACCAAGTACTCAGATAACATTTACAGTTTTGTTTCCCTTGATTACAAGTGAATTTGCTGAAAGACAGTGTTTTCAGCTGGGGAAAGAATCTTTGTAGAATTTGTGCAAATTTTGAATTAGTAAAAATAGGAACAGATAGGAGAAACTAAGGTAGCATTACACACAATGTTCTTTGTGTCCAACCACCAACTGCAGTCAAAGATCATAGAACACAGTGGGAGAACCAACTAATGCAGCTAACTTTAAAGGAGTTTTCCCATACCTATACATAGAGCATTTGTAATTAAGAGAGAAAAAAGTTTCAAAATTCAGCATTAAATTGGAATCTTCTCCATGGCCCCTTCTGAGTCTGCTGGAAAAGACCTTCCAGACACATATGTCTGTAGAGGCGTATTTCTATTACTGCAATGCTTCAAAGGATGCCTGTTTCAGTTCCCATCTGATGTTCTGGTCCTCAGCACTCTTAGTGGCACTGTCAGGAATATCCCAGTGGAGAGGCAGTGACTACAAACCTCTGCTAAGAAACTTTATTTTTAGGGCTAAATCCCCATTTACTCAGGAGGAGTAGGCTGGTTAGCCCTTGCTTTCACTTTGCTTTCAGCCATACCCCCTGTGCCGGCATTCTCTGTCCTGTATGTTCTGCTCAGTTCCTTCAACTTTTCCACTGAGTTTTACCCTCAGTTTGCTTCTGTAAACAACAGTTTTGCCTGCTAGATGGCACTGGACATCCACTAGCATTGGGACTGAAGGCAGGTGGCACTGAAGAGCCGTAAGGGCACATGGCCACCCTTTGCTCGTTATTCTATTTACTTTCTGCAATGACATTTTCTTTGCTCAGATTACTTCATTCCTCACCCACAGCACTGGCCTGCCACTACAGTTCTACCCATGTCCTATTCCTGGTTTATGATGAGTATAAACCTGCTATTAGCATCACTACAATGGTCTGGAGGTGCTCCTGAAGTTACCACTGGTCAAAAACAACTGAAATAGAAGCCCTGAAATTCTGGGTTTCAGCCACAGACTCAATTTGAGTCTAAGCATTTTGCACACAATAATTTACTTTGCAGATATACAACTGATGAAACTTTTCCGCCTGAAAGCATCATTACAGAGGTATTTGTGAATAGATACAAGGATGGTGCGAAATCTGCATTCTGTTCTGAATTCTTTGTATACTGTTCAGACCAAAATCTGTGTGGCACAGACACCTTGGATATGCTGTTTCCAGCGTATTCATCAAACCATCAAGGAGGAAGCTGAAGCTTTTATTTGCACCTGCAGAACACCCAGCACCACCTGCTGCTGCTGTCCTGCCTGTCCTCTTTTCAAAATAAAGGTTAACCCCCCCTCAGTCAAACAAAAATAGAAAACAAAGTTAATGACAAGCATCTGGCTGGAGAAAGAAGAGCCTCTTTCTTCAAAGTATTCATCCTCCAGAATATGCTCATTGTGCCACAGGGTCTGTAACCAGCGTGCCATCATTACCCTTCTGCTCCAGTCTTCCTCCTGAGAATCTTGTTCTCTGAGCCTGAGTAACACATCTGCTTTTCACCTACCCAGGCATATGTTTCACCCAGTGCCAGATGTGCCCACAGTGGGTGTGATTTCTTGGAACTTGAGGGTGTACCCCCTGTTTGGATGGCAACTTCCCTGGCTGTGGTTGCTTGGAGACATTATAGGTATCATGGTATCTGCCTTGCATGCCTGTAGATGTTTTCCAGGTGGGTGTGGCCATATTTCTAGTTGGCTCATCAGATTCTCTGCAGATGTCCATGGTTCCAGTGACAGTGCCAGGACGAGCTTTCTCATTAATTCTTTTTCAACCTTGTAATTATCATGTATACATGAAGCTGAATGCAGTGCTGCATTCTACCATATCATTTCTAGGTGCCAGACACCTAATTTCTCTTTTTTGTCTCCTCTCCACTGAGAAAATGTTTATCTCTCCATTTCCTTAGGACTGTTCAGAACCAATTGTCCCCAGACCTAGAGGAGATTTAAACACAAGTAAAGCTTTCTGCTTTGTGGTGGTATTTTAGTATGCTTCACTTCTTCTTCCCAACCTTCTTCACTCCCTTCACTCTCAAAAGTTACCACCTGCCTAGCAAAGTTGGCTGACACATTGAAACGATTGTGCCTCAAGCCATTCCCTGCAAAGCCTGCCACCTTTGTTCACATGATGAAAGATGTTGGCCTGTGAAGTGGCAGGGGCACTCAGGCTGCTCTGCTGACTGTTTCTGGGGCAGTAAGCTTCAATGGAAGGAAGATTGAGGGCAGACGGTGGCATTGTTGAGGTCTTGAGATGCCACACTGAGATTCACTAAACCCAAATGTCTAAACTTGCCTGAAGTAACTCCATGATACATCAATGCTGTAGCATAAGGACTTCTGTGTATTTGCCTACCAATTTCTCTGGCACAGCATGAAGCAAATGGCTACCTACACCTCCCTTGCTATTTGCAAGGCCACTTAGCTTTAACATACAGCTAGGAGCAGCACTACCAATCTTAAATTAACTTTCCTGATGGGGGAAGAGTCTTGAATTGATCCTTATCTACTTCAGTGGGTCTTATGCTGACAGTCAGGTTTGCCATTCTCACCACTGTTAACATGTTCTGCTCTTTATTGGGTGTGCTGTGAACAAACCACCAGTCCAGACCTTTCTGATACGGCTGTTGTGATTCGCCTTATCTTTATTTGCTCCTCCAGCCGCTTTGGTAGGGCTGAAGAAACCATCTCCTGCAAAAACTTTGAACTCTGGATGAGCAACTAGAAAACTTTATTATCAGGGAAGAAGAGCTTAGGCTGCAGCTGGGATCCAGCTGAAGTGCATGCAAACTGCAGGGATCTGCACAGGAAGTGGCTGGGAGAGTTGCTGGCATTGAGGCTATTAGGGAATTCTTAGAGATGTGTTAAATGGCAGGCTCAGCTTCACTAATGAATCACCTTGCTCAGGCTACAGAGAGTTTTGGTTATGGGTGGCTGTGAGGGCACAGGAGAAAAGAAAAGAAAAAGCTTGCAGTTAATACGGTCTTACATGGGATAGTGGTGATTCCTGCACGGGATAGTGGAAGAGCTCCTGTGCATGATTAGAATAAAAATGTTTATATGCATTGCTCCTCTTGTTACAGATTAATGAGCTACTGCAGGAAGAAAATGTTGCAAAGATATAATTCAGCTTTATGCAGAGCTATACTTTGTGGCAATGGTCAGTAAAATTAAGATGATATCAGTACACTTAACATCTTGCAAAATGATAGCTTGAGCCTGCATTCTGTGCACATGCTTGGCGTAAGCATCTGAGTAGCCCCTGCTTGCTCAGTGTGATTGCTGATGTGCTTAAAGTTAAGCATGCATGACAGTCTCTGCTGGACCAAGGATGCAAAATAAAAATAACTTTTCCCCTAAATATACTTACAACAGGTAAATAACTGATTAAAAAAAAAAAAAAAAAAGGCAAGGCACAACCCAAAACTTCAGATTTCTATGGAGTCTGTGAGTGCCTTGGATGATGCAAAATGCACTGTCAGTCTTTAACAAACAGACAGGAGTGATAGAGGCTGATAGGCAAATTGCATTACACATGAGGATGTTTATTAATTTGTGTCTAAAGATCATTTCAGATTCCAATACGTGTACACGCCATAATCTATATCATCTCTCTTAAGGCACACTTGAGACTTCATCACTGATGGGCGAAATACTCGTAACAAATGCTTTTTTCATTGCTCAAAACCTGGGAGGGAGCAGCAGAATTTGGGTCGCCGGGAGGTAGCGGTGGGGCTCCGGGATGGGTTTTCGGATGTGGGTGGCAGGGAACTTTGGGGGGGGGGGGGGGGGAAGCCCTGGTCCCTCGGTGGGAATTACCCAGCTCCCCGCCGCTCTCCCAGCCCCGCCGCGACAACATTTATTGCAAAAGCAGGAAATCGCTTATTACTAAACTAGCTGGCAAGGGAGCGGGAGCCGATGCTGTTCCACACTGGCACAGCACTTGCTTAGCTGCTGCTTTCCTTGCCTCTCCTTGTTCCGCTCTTTCTTCTTCTTCTCCCTCTTTCTCTCCTCTCTCTCTCTCTCTCTCCTCTTCTTTTTTTCATTTTGGCTTCTATTCAAATGTGGGTCAGGGGTGAGCGGCTCCCAACGTCACAAGCTTGCAAGATGGCGCTGGGAGGAAGGCTGTGAGATGAGGAACAGGCTGGTATAAACCGAGAGGACGGGAGAGGGAGAGGAGGAGGAGGAGGAGAGGGGAAGGGGAAGAAAAGCTGCTGCTCCAGATGCAATAAGAAGGTAACGCGGAGCGGAACGCGGGCGCGGGAGGGGGCGCGGGGCCGCGCGTCCCGCTGGGGCGGCCGGGCGCTGCCGGGCTCCGCGGTGCAGCCCAGCCCCGCTCCCCGCTCTTTATTTGCAACCCGGGTTATTGCCCATCCGCACGGGTACTCTCGGGAGAGTCGGCGGGATGGCGGGGGTGTCTGTTCCCTGCCGTGCAGCAGCCGTGCCCGGCACCAGAGGTAGTTCCATTGAAGGGAAAAAAAAGATTAAAAAAAATTCTTCTTGCCCGCTCTCCGTGCCCCGGGCCCCCTCCCTCGCTCGCCCGGCTGCCCCGCTGCTTTCGGGGCCGGGGCGTGCATACGGTGTATTGGCCACCGTGCCTATCTGAGGATTGCAAATGTGGGCTATTGGGCTGAAGCGGCTGGAAACTTTCCCCTCCTCCCGTGCCATTTGTGTGTGCGCACGGGTGTGCGCTGCCCCTTCCCCGGCGGCGGTGGGCTCGGGGCGGGGGGGCCGCAGCTGCTGCCCGGCGTGTGGGGGTGACCGGCGGGGCGGGCAGGCAGCCCCGGAGCAGCAGCAGCAGCCTTCTCCCCATCCCCTCTCGGCCCCTGCAAGTGAGCCGTGGTTTGTTCTTTTTTTCGGTTGTTCCCCCCTCCCCCCCCCCCCCCCGCCTCGAAAGGAGGGAGCGGAGCCTCGGGGTGCCGGGGGGCGTGTTTGCGCTGGGGATCCGGCCGCATTGTGGAGGAGAGGGCAGGGAAGGGGCTACCGGGACTTGGATCGGCTCCTTCCACTCCCCCCCCCCCCAACCCCAGCAGTCTATCCGCGGGGCTGAGAGGCGAGGAGCCAGGCCGGCATCCCCCCACCCCAGCGCCGGCCCCTGCCCCACCGAGCACCCCGTGCCCTACCGGGATCACGGTGAACTTTTGCCCTGGCTCCCCCCGTCCCCGCCGCCCCCCTCGTCCGTTCGGGATCGTGGAGGGTAGGACCCGCCGGCTCCGCTCGCTCTGCCCGTCGCTGCGGGTCTCTGGCTTTTGTTACGGCTCGGTCTCGGACGCAATGGACGGAGGCTCCGCAGGATCGCGCACCCTCCCGCGGCCGGGGGCTCGCAGGACCCTGCCCGCCTGGCTTTGTGCCCCCGCAGGAAATGCGCTCTTCCCCGGCCCCGCCAGCCCGGCGCAGAGCTGTCCACCCAGTTATAAAAAATAATTAAATTGTGCGCCCAGGCTGGCAGTGTGTTGCCGAGGCGCGGAATTCAGGGAGCCGGGAGGGCCGGTCGCTGCCCGCGGCTCTTGGCTCCCGGGCGAACGGCGCCGCGAAGCCGGGCCGGGCTCTGCATCCCCAGGCGCTGGTGCCGGTGCCAGCTCGGCGGCGGGCGAGCCGGGCTTCCCCCCCCCCCCCCCTTTTTTTTTTTCTTTTTTCCCCTGGTTGCATTTAAAAGCGAAGCCAAGGCGGCGGGAGGGAGGGGCTGGGGGGAGGCTGCGTGCGCGGCCCCCTGCGCGGTGCCCAGCCCCGGGCAGCCCCGCGGTGCCAGCAGCGCCAGCAGCGCCTGGCCTGCTCCCTGCCTGCTGCCGGCCCCTTTTGTATGGGGCGAGAGCCGACGGGAGAAGTCAATTATTGACCATCTTGGACTGGTCCCAGGTGGAAGCGGGCACAGAAGCGGGCAGGCGGCTGTCGGCGCGCCCCCCGCGGTCCCCGTTATCGCGGCCGCCAGCCGCGCTCCTCCCGGGGCACTCCGCGGCCGCCGGACACCGCGCCCGGCCCCGTCGCTGCTGCCGGCAGCTGAGCTCGGCCGCTCGGGTGAACGCGTACGTACACGCGGGGATTCGGCGATTCGAAACTTTCTGCTGCGAAACCCGCAGCCTTTGAGAGCTCAGGCTGGCTCGGCGCTTCCAGAAGCGGGTAACTGCGCGTTGGCATCTGCGAGCGGAACGGGGCTGGGGCGGAGGGGGGCGGGGGGGGGCACCTTTGCATGGGTCAGGAGCTGTAAGCGAAAGGCAGTGCTCTGGCGGGCCCTTAGCGAAATCACCGTGGATGCTGCTTAGCAGTTAGATTACCTCTGAGAGAACAGCCACAAGCCAGTTGAGAAGAGCATCAAAAATATATTCTGCTAATAAACTGCCCTTTGGCCAAAACTCGTTTAAATTTAGCGTGGAATGCTGTTTTATGTTTGAATGGCTCCCATGTTTCTCCACAAATTAAAGGGGAAAACAATATGCAATAGTAATTTTCATTGGAGAATGTCAGAACTACGAGCAGATGTTCGCTGTGCTTGATAAATACAGTGTGTAAGCAACTAGTATTTCAGGATGACTTACACATCTCAGAACTATTGTATATCTTCCAGCACCTCTGGAGAGAAAGCTGTAAATGACTCCTTAGGATTTCACAGCAAATCTACACGGGGGAAATGACATATGGGAAGAAAATTGACTTATTTCCACAACTGCAAGTGGCCTCCTTTTTGCGCCTTTTCATTAGCAATCTAATCCTAAAAGCATTAGGAGCAATTATTTGCAGTGGTGCCTGACATTCTAGGTCTCATTATTTAAATCAGTTTAACTTTTGATGGTTGACCCACTAGGTCAAATCTCTGTGCCCTTTGTTATATTTATTAAAAAAAAAAAAGAAAAAGAAAAAAGGGAGGAAAAAAAAAAAAAGAAGGGGGGGGGGGGCGTCTTCAAACTTGCCACCTGCTACTGACATATCATTTTAGCTCCGGAGGAGATCAGCATTAGAATAAGCAACCTCTTACATTTGTTACTTTCCATTCTGACACGGGGGAGGAAACCCCGCGTAAATGCCTTGTTCTTCCGCCTCTAAAATCCACTGCCTAATCAGGGCAGACTTGTGTGGCTGCAGAGGTGTGAGCAGGAGGAATGGGAGACTGAGGATAGAGCAGGTTTTTCTTAGATTGTGCTTCCTCAGCTATGTTAAACTCGGATGAGATGCACATACATAAAAAGGATGAGTCTTCAGTGTGTTTGAAGGAGAAGCTTCCAAGGATCTGGGAGAGCTTTAAATCTTTAATGCACACAGGAGCAGCAGCTTACGCTGGTATCCACATAGGTTGCTGGGCGGAATGAGTTATGGATGTGCAGATAGCAGTAAGTATCACAAGATGCTTGAAGCACTTGATATCACGTGACAGGCTGTAGTGTCAGCGCTGAATTGTTTGGCAGAAGCCAATGCGTGACAAGGGGTGGGGGGAGAGAGGAGAGAAAGAGAAGGTGAGAGGCCTTATTCCAGGAGGGTACATGTTCAATTTATTTTGATTAGTCGTTTAAAACAACTAGAACACAACCTAATGCTGTTCAGTTTGGTGTGTAGTGGATTCAGACTCTCTACAACAGCCATTGCAGCCCCAAATTGGTGGTCACAGCATGAGATTTGAAGTTGTGAACAGCAGAACTTGCAATGAGAGTCCTTGTTTTCTAGCTGTTGTCTGTACAGCCCATGGTAATTAGGAACTGTCAAACTGCATGTTGAGCATTCCTTTGACCTTGTATAGAAAATAGTATAGTGCTTCTTTGAGCTCCTGCTACCTTCTTTGATGATAGATGTAAGGAAATAGGATATTGTTTGAAAACCCAAGTGCATTTGCCTTCATATCAGAACTCCTGTTTGTGCTCACTGTAATATTTAACCCTTGCATCCAGTCTGTGGAACATACTGTAGCTTGACAGGTAAAGGTATTGTTATGATGAGGCTGTGGTGTTTTCTCTACAGAAAACCAGGTTCCTCATCCCCTAACCAAATACAACCGATAAAGTGTAGGAACCAAACTGCAGTTTCTGATGGCATTGGGGGAGGAACATTGCCACAAAATGGCATCTCGATGCAGCCACAAATGTGGTCTTGGAGTGGGAGAAAGCAGAATCATGTTTGTGACACAGTCATTGTATTGGCTGTATTGTGACAGGCGAAGCTTGATGGGAATGGGGACCATTTCGGCATCAGCGGACAAGCCTACCCTGCTGGGCTGGGAGAAAAATTAACAGGGCTCAGCTGTGGGCTTGCAACAACAGAGTGGCAACCCAGCCATGAGCAGGAGAGTGTCTTTTAAAAAATAAAGATGACTTCTCCTTTGGTTTGGTGTGGATTGAACACTGGTTAAACCACAAGGGCTGCTTAAATTGTTTTTTATCTTGCTGTAATATCGGGAGTGAGGACAATGCATTGCAATAGAGATTTCACTCTGCTGAGTAGCAGCTCATTGGCAAAGCAACTGCAGAGGTTTGTTTGGGTCTTTTTTTAATCAGTGGTTTACAGTGTGCCTGATTCTCTCAAATGCAGCAAAAACAAACCCAAACAAACAAACAAGCAAGCCCCCACGTTCCTGAGAGTTGTATTTTCATGTTCAGTTAGCATCTCCAGGTTCTAACAGGATGCCGATTGAAGCTGGGTTCCTTTTCCTTGAAGTGTACGCATATTGCAAGCTAGCTGTCCAAACTTGTAAGTTACTCACGCTTCTTGTTTGTAATTCCTGGAAAGAAAATTCACCCTCCAGTGCTGGCTCCCACAAAACAAGGAAGAAATGAAACACTGAGGTCAATCCTGAATGTTAAGCTGATATAAGATGGCTTGTTACAATAGCTGTAAGGAGGAGACTACACCACTGCAATAGCTGTACCTGCTGTAAGTGACAGGTGGGGGGAATTTTGTTCTTTTTCGTCTGCACTTGGATGACAGCCCAGTGCTGGCCACGAACTGCAATCCAGGATTAATCCTCACATAGTGTTTTCTTTCTATATATCAGATTTCTCATTTTGTTAATAAGCACAGCCTCGCATGCACTTCAAGTCAGCTGTTCTGGAGTGGAAGCAACAGGGTTTTGCATTATTGAAATGACGGCTCTCATGCTTTGCTGGAGCCTGTATTGTTTGACCAGGGCAGGGCGGAGGGTGATCCTTGTAATCACAAATCCTAAACAGGGATTCTAGTTACTGATTTTGCTTAATGGGAAGGGGTGGGGAATCTAGTTTATCCAGGATTACATGTGTATGATAGCACATTCTCTGGTGCATGCACGGTGTGTTTGAAGGGGCTAAAGGGTGATCTTTAAACTGAAAACCTGAAGCAGGCGTTCGGAAATGGATCTATTGTGGGAAACTTCCTTCAGCACCGCCTCTCCTGCTCATGTAGAAAAGACAAATCTGCTCAGCTCTCTGGCAGAAACTCTCAGAAGACACTGACACCTAAGCTGGGTGGGTCCAAGTCTTCAGCTGGCAGTGAGGGAATTCAGAGCAGTGCAGGGAGTTTCCTGCTCCAAACTGTCCTTAGGGGCTGCTCTTCCAAGAAAGCCAGCCCTGAAAATAGGGTGTACTTCTTGCTTCTGTTGCTAAAGGTTCTGAGAGACCTCTTGCTTTTCCAGCTTTAGATACTGGATGGAAGACTTGCCAGTGTTGTCCTCACCCAGGTTCTAGTAGAAAGCATTTCATGTCAGTGTGCTGGCCTGAGGCATTCGCTGTCCATCAGGCCCTTGGGTGAAGGAAGAGTGAGGGGGTGGCTCTAAATAATGTGTCAGTTTGCCATGTTCACTCCCTTTTCCTGCTGAACCAAACACCACACAAGATAAAATTGTCTTCAGTCTTTTGCCATGAGTTTCATGAAGAGATACAAGTTGGACTGACTGGTGAAGAGGCCTCATATGGTAAATGACCTTACTATGTTCTTCATGCTGGGCTTAGTCCCATTCATTCCTGGACTGGTTTGAGATGATGGGGGTGTACAGCAGATCCCTTCCCCTAAATATGTGCTCATTTCCCATTGTATAAAGAACCAGCCAGTGCCTGGATTCTGTTTTCCAGGAGTCACATAGAAAGGCTGCCATGTGGGACTGCACTTAGTGCATTTCCATCTGCTGTTGAGATGCCACCAGCAAGTTTGACAGTTTTGAAATCTTTACTCTTGTGCGATAACGAAGAGAGTGATTTGCATTGCCAATTTTAACTGAGATTTGACATCAGCCAACAAGAATCCTTATTTTAAAGCTTCCTTGTTTATCTTATCTGGTGGTTAACTCTCCAGTGGAAAGACTGGCTCTCACTGGTTTGTGCCTATTAAAACATGTTGACGTGCAACAAAAAAGAAAGTGAATTAGTTATTATTATCTGTTAAGCAGGAGGACAGGGTTTAATGCATTCAGGCTGTGATTTAATATGCAAATCAGGAACAAAATTAATTTCCTGTGTTATTGTTTCTGAGAAATGTATCAAGCAACTTCCTATATAGTGTTACATTCAATGCTAAATCTGAGTATTCTGAAGTGTTAAATAAAAATACTTGGGAAATATTTTCTTATCAAAATACTTTCTGCTAACCTCCTAAGGTCCCTTCTTACAGGACTTATTCTGTGATTCTTACTCAGCTCCATTTTAAGTGCAAAGCAGAGGAAATGCACTTTGAACAAAAGGGGACTGATTACTTTCTAGTTTCTGCAATAGGCTGCTCAGGGAGGTTGTGGATTCCTTCTCTCTGGGGATGTTCAAGGCCAGGCTGGATGAGGCCTTGAGCAGCTGAGTCTAGTTGAGAGGTGTCCTCGCACATAGCAGAGAGTTGGAGTAGATGAGCTCTGAGGTCTCTTCCAGCCTGAGCCATGCTGTGATTCTATGATTCTTGTATGAATTTAGAGCTAGCAGATGTTAGTGTCTAAAAACCTAGCTTTATTTGGAGGGTAGTAAACTTTCCTGCCCTTCTGCCCCTCCTCAGGTCTCAGTTGCTTTCTCCAGTCTGAAAGAACCAGTTTCTGAACTCAGATTGAAAAATCTCCATCCTCTCTGTCCCTCTGCAAGAGGCTTCTTTTGTGAAAGGCTGGTTCTAAGACCTGGGATTTCATCCTCGGACCATATGAAACAATAAAGTGGTGGCTTTCTCAGTTGAGAGTTTGACTTTCCTCAGGGCTTAGCTACCAA
Organism: Melanerpes formicivorus; assembly: GCF_026170545.1. NCBI lineage: Eukaryota > Metazoa > Chordata > Aves > Piciformes > Picidae > Melanerpes > Melanerpes formicivorus. Next base: position 1,964,146 of record NW_027142388.1, on the reverse strand, counting down.
GCATGTGCAATTGCAGATGGACTCTTTCTTGAACAAGACGTTATTTAAAAGGTCTGAAATTACACCAGTGTAGAGTGAGACTGGAACTTGTGCTGCTTTTGTTTGATGTTGCTTCCCCTACCCTTGGAAGGGTGAGGTGCTTTGTTATTCTGAGCATTTGTTTATCCTTACAAAGTGTTCAGAATGGTCCTCATGTGGAACTTTTGCATCAAACTTCTTGAGTCCTTGAAAAAGGGTCATTGTTCGTTTTCTAGACAGGTCAGATGCTCTTTGATAATGTGGTATTAGTGACAGGATTGTGCCCAATCTTCAAAGAAAAACATGGATGTCCTTCCAGGCAGGAAAAATATCTACCCAATATATAGATGACAGGGCATCTATCAAAGATGTAGATCTGTGTGCACATCCATGAAGTGTGCATAGCCAGGAATCTAGAACTGAAATGCTCAAGAAAAGGAATTTTGACAAAGTGAGAGTCATCTTGTAATTAATTCTTCATGTGTCAGCCCACTGATGTTTGGCTGAGTGTGTTTTAAAAGTAAAGTAACTTAGGACTCCAAATGTTTTCCCCAGAAAACTTGATTCTAAGTGCTTACTGTTATGAACTGGTGTAGTGGTTGAACGAATGCAGACATTTCATTCTTTTGTCTGAGCTTGTGGTCTAAGGAACTCCAGGTTCAGTTTTCTATCACTGATAAATTTTCCAGGCTATGGTCATGAAAGAAATTAAGCAACTTCAGTTTTCTTAATTTTTAAAGTATAGAGAATGCCATGGCCTTGGTTTGGCTTGTATATTTATCTTATAGATGCTCATCATATTTAATGTTTGCACAACAGGACCCTGACCTTAGCAAGGACTATGTCAGTGCTGTCATCATACACATAATTCTAATAAAGCTTCAAAATGGTCAAGTTGCCAAAGCACTAGGACCTCCCACAGTCTCCAAAACCATTCAAACTTGATAGTGAACAGCCACATAACAGCGTCTCAGCCAGCTCTTCCAGCACACCTGAATGACACCCATCCTTTCCTGAGGACTCTCTATGGCTTCAGGCTGCTCAGGGGCTCCCTAACTCAATTCTCTTCAGAGACTGATAGGCTGAGGGGAGACCTCATTGCTTTCTACAATTAACTAAAAGGAGGTTGTAGTGAGGTGAGGGTCGGTTGTTTCTCTCTAGTATCAGGTGATAGAATGGGAGGAAATGGCTTCAAGTTGTGCTGAGGGAGGTTTAGGTTGGCTATTAGGAAAAAATTCTTTATGGAAGGAGTGGTCAAGCACTGGAACAGACTGCCCAGGGAGGTGGTGGAGTCACTGTCCCTGGAGGTGTTCAAGAAATGTGCGGACATGGTTTAACGGCCGTGGTGGTCTTAGGTTGATGGTTGGACTTGATGATCTTAAAGGTCTCTTTCAACCAAAACAATTCTGTGATTCTGTGACTAACATTTTGTTGTCACCAATGCCCACGGTGGGGAAGGAAGAATAGAGAAGGCTACTCTCCAGTCCTTCAGAAATGCTGTATTTCTTAGTCTGCTCTGTACTCTATCAAACAAGGCTTTCAAAAATGTAATGAAAGTTGAAATATGCCAGCTATAAAAATTAGTCACTTTTTGCTGCAGTGCTGAAAATATTAATGAGACTGCCGTGAACACTGGGGTTTTTTGGAAGGTCTGGTTCGCACTGCCAGTCTCGTTCTGGGAATAAATAAATGCCTCTAAATAATCCCTTTCAGGATGTGCAGAGCAGCAGCTTGAATGTTTTTTGCCTTTCCTCCCTGGGTTGTGTGGTGCAGTGCCAGCATACTGTGTGATGCAACAGTCTTGGAAATTCTTGGAAAAGCACTTCCGTTTGCTTTAGGTAAAAACTGTGTTGGCAGCAGAAACTGCCTCTGCTGTTCACAAGCTGGCAGCATTCTTCAGTGAACTCCAAGAAAAGGAGTTTAATATATGCACTTCTGCATATCCATCCAAGATGCAGAGGTGTTTGAGACTGCTGGGCTGTTATTATGGGTGGTGCCTCTGCAGAAGGAATGTCTCAAGTATTTCCCCAAGTGGGGACCTCTTAGCAGTTGTAGTCAGCTGGCTTATCTATCCCAGTTGTGCTGGATCTCCCAGTTTCTGGATGCTACTTGGAAGTGATGGGTTTAATTGGCATAATGATATTCCTTAGCTTCTGAGTGAGGGGAAGAAGTGACCTGAGTATGCAGAGAAGACTTATCATAGTATCATAGTATGAAGCCATTGTCTCAGTTCTGGTTATTTCTGTTTTGGTGGCTAAAGCAAAGAGCTGAGTATGATAATTTATTTGCTGCTGATTTGTTGATTGATAGTGGAAAAAATGAGTTCACCTGTCTGTACCTTTCTCTCTCGGCCTGTGTAAGGGCAGGATGTTTTGAAGATGGGATGAATTTCCATGAGCACTCAAGGAGCAGTAAATAACAGCAGCGGCCGCTGTTGTCTAATATTTCACTGTTAATTTTGCAAGAGGATTTCAAGGCGGATGCTGCACTAATAACTCAGTGTCTTGTAAGTGGAACCAAATGCAGAGAAAATCAGTACATATGGGAGTGCTGTAGGACTGGAAATCATACTGTTATTTGAAAGCTGAGTGGAGGTGTAACTAACAACAATGGACAGTCATGGAAGGGAAACATATTTTCGGTGTCCTGCTGGAACAGCCATCACTGGAAGATGGTGTTAAAATATTTGCCTATCCAGTAAAGGGATCCTTCCCACCCAGGGATCTCAGAATCCTTTTATTACTAGTGATTATTAGTGATACTTTATTATCAGTGACCTCTGTCTGGCATTTCACATAAATTTTCTGGAGATGTTTGTATGACTTTCTGAAAGCTGCACCAGGTTTCTTCCCTAACAGAATAGAAACCATGGCCATATCCAGACAAACCAGCTTCTACTCCCAGCAGACATAACTGACTGATCAAGAATCTCAATTTCTCTCTTTCACTTTTAACAAATAAACAAAATCTTCTCCTAATTCTTTTGAGTTCATATGAAATGGGACCTGGGCTACCTGATGCCAGCTGTACCATTTCAAATGACTTATCAGTAGTTTTCTACCTCAAAACCAGAGTATCTAATGCCATATGCCAGAGGCTTGGGATGTGCCCTGTCCATAAACTGGTTGGACAAGAAAGGGGGAAAGGAGACCAGGTGAGTCCAAGCAAGTTTCCATGTGCATCTACTCTGTCATTATTCAGAATCTTTGCATATTTGTGCTTGCTTCCTCTGTGGTTACACGTGGACCTGTGCTGCCCCTGTGTTGGTCTAAACCAGCGTGGGTTGTACCCCCACCAAAAAGCAGAAATAGAAACCCAGAGCATTCCCTCTAAACCTGCATCAAGCAAAAGCAAAGCACATCCCTTTTGAAGGTGGAGGGGAAGCTGCTTCATTACAATGGCTTTGACCATCAAAAGTGGTGAGTGGGAGGGTATCTGACAGCATTAGCTCTGTAGAATGGCTGGGGTCATGTTCTTGTGAGAAGGTAGCAGCTATCCTTTGTGGCATGTAGGATGTGGCATTTCAGGGGGAACCCGCAGAGTTTTCTTCCATGCTGTGCCATGCTGCTGTCCCACCCAGCCCTCTGCTGTGCCTCAGGAGGAGGAAGGGGCTGGGTGCCCATTAGGAATGCTTTTCCTGGCATGAGGAAAGCAAGTCTGCCTCAAGTAAACTTAGGCATTAGTGGAGATTAATCAGTCACACTTACTGCTTCAGTTTTGCTTTTGGTTCCCAGTTTTCTAAATCTTCAGGGCAGAAAGGGTGGCAGCATCTCAAGTGAAGTCAGTGTAATGCCAGGGTGTGGGATTTCTGTAATTCAGTGTCTGTCTTGCTATTTTTTGGTCAAATGCTTGAAATTAAAGAAGCAGAGCGATGGTCTGAGCTGGGGGAAAGGGGGGATTGGGTTGGAATAAAGTAAGCAAATGAACAGCGCAAACTGGCTGTTGGGCAGATCGGAGTCTTTAGGGGAAACTGTCCCTAAGAGTTGTCATTGTAAGGGTAGTGCTGCACTTGGCACCGAAAATGAGGGTTAATGCCATAAATGGAGATAAACCACATTGCAGCTGACAGTATACTTCCAGACCATGTCCCTGGCTTGCAATGCAGGGCACAAATAGGTGCAGTATAGATAACTGACTGGGGGGGGTAGATTCTGCAAATGCTTACTCAGGCACTTTGCTTGAACTCTGTGTGACTGCTGGAGTAAGAGCTTGCACAACCCAGCCTGAGGAGTAGGGCTGGAGCCTTATAGCTGTTGGGCAAAGCAGAATTGCTTGGGGCTTTTATTTATTTTTCAAGTGCCTGGTGCAGCTGGCTTTAAGTAAATGCCCACTTCCGACCCTGACTTGCATGCCTGTTTATTCGCTGTAATCACCTCTAACTAGAATTGCAAAACTCCTGTGGATACACTGGTGATGTCTTTGCAAAGTTTCCCCAGCAAAAATTCAACTGGATTTTAAAAGCACACACTTCTTTCAAAACACTTAGCTATAAAGTTCAGCCCGGTGGGCTGAGAACATTTCAGAAAAGGTCAGAGGGCCACGTCGAGTACTGTGGGTCCAATTTCCCAGGCTGGTTTGTTTCCTGAGCTCTTTGAAGGGAGAGGAGCACCTGCAGATCCCCTTCTGGGGATTCCCTTAAAATGTGGGGAAGCCTCCAACAGGTGTGTGGAGCTGGCATGGCCTTGGCCCAGGATGGGGAGGGGTGTGGCTGGGACACGTCTGAACCTGCACTTGGGCTGGAGCAGGGAGTTGAAGAGGCTGTAAGTGGTAGCTGTTCTCAGCTCCTTCATTCCCCTGAGCATGGGGACATGATGCCAGCCTTTGCCAGACAGGGCTCACTAAGGCACTCTGCTTTTCTGCAGCCTGTTAGGCAGCAGGCAAGGGAGTTGCAGCTGCTTGTCTCCCCTCTGAGAGGCAGCGGGGTTGGCTGCCGAGGCAGATGCTGACTAATTGTATCAGGAAAGAAGTGGGAGGTGATAGAGCTGATTCAGATCCCTGGTTTAAAGATCCTGAGCCTGGCTGAGTGAATGCCTGATTAATGGTATTTTCTTCTCCGATTCATTTACTTGGAGGTCACAGTTCAGAGGCTCAAGAGAAGCCAGGCAAGACATGACGAGTCTCACTGGATGTATCGCACGCTCACTGCCTAGGTGCTCTCCCTGTAAAAGACTTTGACAAAGTGAAGTCCCAGACAGTGTCTCCCTGTGCCAGAGGAGGCTCTGGCTGGGATGTCTGCTTCAGGACAGGTTTGAATTTGTCTGGATTTTAGGAGGCATTTAATTGACTGGCGTTAAAAAATTATTTCTTCTGATGGGCCACTGGATCTTTGTAAAAGCTTTCTGCCTTATTTGAAAAACTTCATGTTTAAGGGATTGACAAAGCATTTCTTTTGCTTTCATTGAAAAGAATGTCAGCACTTAGCTAAGTAGAAGAGTGTGGTTATTCAGATGAAGTCAGCCTCCTTAGTGAGTGACTGAAAAAAAAAGCCCGACTGGATGAGCACATCACTTCTACTGAGGGGAATGGAATTTTTAGTTCTCTCCATCCCCAGAAGCCTTTGAGAAAAAAGTGTTCTCTGCCTCCTGCTTCTTGTCAGGAGGATTTGGCAGAAAGAAATCTACCTCCTTCCCAATCTAGTTTTTAGAATGTATTGGCTGTTTAAGAACAAGTCAGCACAGTAATCCCGTTCCACGTTAACTGCTATGAAATATGATGTTGACTTTTTAGCCTCATGGTGGCAGGAAATAGGATTTAAGAATTTTTTTTCCATGGGTATAGAAAAGTTTAGGAGCAGGGTTTTTTAAAAAATAATCCTTACAATCCTCTCTCTGAGTCTCTTCCCTTAGACTAATCTTTCAATTAATCTCATTTGTCTGTTGTATGATTTGATGTGTGATTTTAACCATGAGAGTCTGTAAACTGAGTTGACACTTTAGATCCCTGTGCTGCCTTCAGCTCTTAGTCCTTAGTATCTGCTTATTTCAACTGATGCTTTGGCTGTCTAACCTGCTGGATTCCTTGCTTCTTCCAGGATCTTCCATTGTGCACACACTTGCTTTTCCCAACCATTTCTACCTATTTGCCCTATGATCCTAGAATGGCTCAGGTTGGAAGGGACCTTAGAGATCATCTACTCCAACCTCCCTGCCATGGACAGGGATGCCTCTCGACTGAACTCAGCTGCTCAAGGCCATCCATGCACATCCACACAAGTGTTGGTGTAGCATCTGTGTGTGCAGGAAGACACTTTAGAGTAAGATCTGTGTTTCCAAACTATACAAACATCCTTCCTGTGCTAATACTGGAAGGCTACTTGGCAGAATTCTTTCTTTTCCGGACTTGTGTGAAACTGATGTCCCAGTAAGTAAAGTTTCATTGCAGATGCTTTTAGGGACAGGGCAAACAATGAACATGTACTGTGTCTTGCAGGAAAATCTTCTGGCTGTTCTATTGATGATGTTCTTCTACTTCCCTTAGTATTCTTTTTAATGTTTGATTAATTCTTCTGAAGCAAAAGACTCAGATGATAAAGTTCTAAGGAATATTCCAAAAGCAGTGAGCTTGTCTGTGTTGCTGCTTTGTCTTGCTAGATGCTAGTGGTTAACTGAAGCCTCTGGTTGTACAATTCCCACTTGTTCTTGACCTCAAACCTCCAGCCTATGTCAAAGTCTTGTTTTCAAGAAACCTCATGCCCCTTATGTCTAGGGAAAGCTTGTGACTGGTGGAAGGTTTGATATCAAATGCTCTCAAGTCCTATTGAAATCAGTAGGCTGAGGGTGCTCCAACAGCTAGGATGCAGTTTGCAGATCTGATCCCTCAAGCAGCTGGGTCACAGAGCCTTGGAGAGAAGTAGTAGATAGTCTCATTCCCCAGTTCAAGAGAGACAGGGATCTGCTTGAGAGAGTCCAATGGAGAGCTACAAGGATGATTAAGGACTGGAACATCTCTCATGAGGAAAGACTGAAAGACCTGGGGCTGTTTAGTCTTGAGAAGAGAAGGCTGAGAGGGGATCTTATCAACATCTTTAAATATCTGAGGGGTGGGTGTCAGGATGAAGGCTCTATTTGGTGGTGCCCAGTGATAGGACAAGGGACAGTAGGTACAAGCTAGAACACAGGAGGTTCCACCTCAACATGAGGAGACACTTCTTTATGGTGAGGGTGATGGAGCCCTGAACAGGCTGCCCAGAGAGGTTGAGGATTCTTCTGCTCTAGAGACTTTCAAACCCCACCTGGATGTGTTCCTCTGTGACCTGTCCTGAGTGACTCTGCTCTGACAGGGATGTTGGACTGGATGATCTCTGGGGGTCCCTTCCAACCCCTAACATTTTGTGATTCTGTGATGCCCTGCCAAGGATGGTCTTGAGCCTTCTCATTAAATTGATTGTTACTCATTACACACACACACACAGACACTCTTCCCCTCATTTAAATACATGTGAATAATACCAGACAGGAGCGTTCCTGGGTGGAATAACTGAACTCAGTTACACTTGGCACTCAGTTGCAACAGGGAAAAATGGGTTTTGGTACTTAGTGCTGAATAGCAGAGGCCAGCTCATCAAGTTTTTCTGTTGCAAAAATGCCATGTCTGAATTTCTCAAATACCCTGTGTCTATAATAGGCCCAGAGGCATGACAGCACATGTGGAGCACATGAAGGGGAAGACATGGGACATGAATTTTTGTGCAGGTTTTAACAGAGCCAGAATCTTCTGTGCCCTCTCTGCTCTGCCACACAGAAGCCTCAGGGGGTTTGTTTCTAAAGTCATCTGAGACCTGCCAGCACAAAATGAAAGCCCCGAGGGTTTCTCCAGTCATCGAAGGGGCATCCACAGCCTATGAATGTGAAAATGCAACTGAGCTGCACTTTGAAAGTGAGAGGGCAGAGGCCTAGCACAGTCACTGGGGAGTCATTGAACAGTCAAGACTGATAGAGTGTGGAACTCATGAGCTTGTGCTTTAACAAGTAGTTTCTTTAATCAGTGTGTGACTTAGTGCATGCTGGTGGTTGTTGGACCCCACATCCCAAATGTTGTTCTACCATCTTCTCCTCTCCATGACTGTGCTTGTCAGCTCCCCTTTGGGGACACTTCATATTTTTAGTCAGCAGTAAAATCCCAAAGTCATACTCCATTTTAGACGTGGGATGCCTGGCTCTAGCAAGTAACATGACTTTTCCTCTGCTGTCTTTTAAAAGGGGCTGTCCTCCTCTGTGTCTGGAGGTAAGGGTCTGTATGGCCTGTGTGAAGAGCAGCAGGAGTTCTCACAATTCTGGCTCCATCATACAGATCTGTAGGCTGTGGAAGCAAACGATGTTGTCACTTTCCCTGGAGGCCTCAGCATGCAGCTCACCTTGAGTGGGAGGGCAGAAAGTGCTGAAAGAAGGAGCTGGTGGGCAGTGGGCAGTGCTGGATTCTTGCTCCAGCGCTTAGCTGTCTGAATCCTGGCCTGCAGAGCTGCTGCATGGCCACCGTCACGGACAGCTGCACCTGATGTGTGGGAGTTACTTGGCACCTCGTGGCTGTAGTTTCCCATTGATTTTTGGTGGAATTGATTTATAGTGCTATTTAATGGAATTGATTCTTTTTACAACTTTTTTTCCCCTCTTAAAGACCAATTGTTTTTCCTGAGTGATGGCTACAAGTTAGTGTTTATGTATTAATACAGTCATGCACCCACAGTCCCAACTGTGTTCTTTCTACTTGCACTGCCAAAGAAGTCTCAATCTCAAATGCCATCTTAAATTTTAATATGATGTTTGATGTATGACCTGGAATAAATTAAACGTGCTAGAACTTGCAAGATGAAATCCTAGTGGTGGGTATAACCACAGAGCAGTGTTCTATTAAGCCAAGGACTGTCGAGAATGTCTGTTGTGGTTGTGTCTGGGTTACGAGTGGCTCCCTTTGGTTTAGTGTAGGTGGATATTTTTATTCTGCCTGGCTTGTGAACAAGGGGATGAAAATTCAGAATTTACCTACATGAAGTTTAAGACTCTGCTGAGTTTTCCTTTATAAGCCCATAGGCAGGAACCACATTTTTATCCTAAACCAAATATTTTTATTGTACTTAGTGTCTTTCACTGATTGTCACTCCAAAGTAGCAGAAGAAAATAAGATATGCTGTACCTGGAGGAATACTCCAGGAACGTGTGAATATCAGAATTCTCTGTTATTGTTTTGTACTTTGCAGGTCAGTTCTGTCAGTAAGATCAACTTGCAAATTAGTGTTGTGGTTTTGGGCTTCTTTCTTATTTCCTTCCCTTTTGTCTTTCTGCTTTCTAAAAGCACCAAATAAATTTGGGCAGGATCCTCGCTCTGGGTGGGACTCCTGAGCAGATACGATGCCACCCAAATTTCCAGCTCACAGAGTCTTAAAGATGTGCGTGTAGGGCTTTGGAACCTGCTTACAACTGTCTGTCAGGATACAACAAAATAAATCATCTCTGAAACAGCCAGCACCCAAATCATACGAGGTATTAGTAACCCAAAAGTGCCTCCTTGAATGGCAACGTGAGACAGATCAGCCATCACAGTCCTGTGTGATCCCTGTGTGAAATTTAGCTAAGCAATTTGACAGCTGTATGTAGGGCTAACCTGAACTTCCAAGTGGTGGTCTGGTGTAGCTCTGAGTGTAGTACACTTGGGTTATCTAGTTACCACCGGAGGAGTGGCAGAGATGAGTCAGCAATAGTCCATTTGAATGGAAAAGCTCCCAACTTCATGACTGCTTATCAAAACTTCCACCCTTGGCCAGCTGTAATCTGTAGCCATCTGAAAACTGTTGGGAATCCAGCAGGGCCCCCTGCTGTGTATTTGACTTCTACTGTGAGTTTAACAGGATGGCCAAGAATAATATCATTAGCATGCTGAATGTGCAATTGCTGAAGAAGTGGGTTGTACATGTGAACAAAGCCTAGCAGGAGCACTGTAGATGATACGTGCGTGATGCAGAGCAGATAACAGCAGCCGATCCGGTTGTCTGATACAGCTCTGAAACCCACATACCATTAATTTTGGAAAAGGACTCCAAATGTAAGCAAATTGCTCTGACCCAGATTTTAAACTGCTAAAGGAGCTTGAATTCACATGCAAGGCAATATGGGTCCTTTTTGCAAAACCTGGTATTTAAATGTGGCTTGCTGAGAGAAGCTTCCAACAACAATCAGCCTTCACCATGCATCCCAGAAGACAGCAAAGATTTTATTCAGCATCTTAGTGATCCTAAATGGCAGTCTTTGAAAGGGAAACCTGTATCATTGCTTTGTAAATGAAACATGCAGCAGTTGAATTATACTGTAGTTTACCAGAGGTGTTTCATGTCCCACAGCCACACTGTAAACTAGATTTTGTTTGCTTGGAATTATGCTGGTGATTTGTAGGCTGCCTCTGACAGATGTGTGTGTGTCTCTCTCTCTAACCATCACATGCCCTGAGCAATTATGCAGAGTTAACAAAACCTAGAGAAGGCAACTGCTCTTATCTGTCTTGCCCCATGCCAAGTCTTTGCCTTCCAGTCTCTGCTGGGAAATAGGTGAAATTCCTGGCATTCTTCAGAAGGGAGAGGGTTAAGTTTAAAGAGAAGGGTATCTTGTCTTTCACCTCTATTGGGCTGGAAGGATTTTAACTGTGCCTGCTCCCTAGAGGTGCTTTGTTATGGGTGTGAAGATACAGCACTGGCATGTCCCTGTGGGATAGATTGGACATTAAGGATCTGCACTGCCAAGGTTCTTCTTATGGACAGATTCTGGCATCATGATTCTCAGGCCATCAGAAAAAAACATTTACCTAAGAGTATGAGGTGTTCTAGTTGGTGCTATGCCAGTTGGTCTAGAGCAAAGTCTGTGTAAAAGCTTAGTGCCTGCAGAGCCCTAAGGCTGTCACTGGGTGCTGTACCAGCTCAGCCTCTTCCCTGAAGAGTGTCATGGTCTCAATGGATAGTAGAGGAAAAAGGTAAGAAAGGAAGCAGAGGCACAGAGAAGTGCATTATTCAGCCAAGGTGGTGTAACAGATGGAGAGAACTAGGAGGAGAACATAAATTCCTTCAGTCCCAGTTTACTCTGCTACCAGAACAGATGACTGTTATTATAGCACTCCTTTTTGCATCCTTACCCTTCCAACTAAATTAACTTTCCTTGCCTCAAGGACTGACAGTCCTTGTAGAGTCTTCTGGTGTATTTTAGCTGTCCCAGAGAACTGGAACAACAAGCACACAAACAAGTTGCTGCACTCTGAGTGCTCATTGCTCACTCTCTGTGTGTGAGGCTTTTGCTCACGGCAGTGAGAGGTAGCCAGACAAAACAGCTTTGTGCCCAGGACAAAGCCAGCCACAAAAGGAGAAGCTGCTTCTGGGTTTGCGCAGCTATGCGTTGGTCTTGCTCGTTCTGGAGATGCCTACCTTCTCCTCCTGTCACTGGCCTCCTGGTGCTGTGCACAAACAGCTGCAAGGCTAGGCAGTGCTAATGCCACACCAGTCTGCCCTGGCTCCATTTTGGGCATAGTTGTGCATCTCACCTGGACTGTGTCTGAGCTGTAGCCAGCTTTCCTACTGAGTCAGCATGGTGTCAGTTCTTGGCTGTGTAACTTAAAAAGAGCAAGGTCTAAGCCCAGCCAGCCAAAGTCTGACTTCTGGTCACCTACTCTCAGAACATAGAATGAACCTCGTTTTTATAAGTCTCCTTGAGGCAAAGTGGCAGTAAGAGGAAACAAATGCAACTTCTTACTGCCCTGTACTCTGCCCTGGCTCCATAGGATGGTTTTATCAGAAAGCTCTTGTGGTTGCCCACTCTAATTTTGCTGGTGTTCTAAATCCCTTGCCAGACTCCTGTCTTACTAAGAGTTTGAGGGTTTGCATTTCTCTAGCGCAGTGGAAAGCTGTGAGATGGAAACAAATCTTCCTGCTCAAGAAGGTAGCAAACAGCTACTTACTTTTTGTGCATTGCCTTGGTAAATTTAAAGACTTCCATGTATTAAATGATGCAACAGCAAATTCCTTACAAAAAATAATAAAGTGCCTATAATCAGATAATGGTTGCTCTGGTGCTAGTAGTAACATGGCATTGAATATCTCTTGGTTTGACTTCCACAGTTCAGGGGTGAGGGGAACTGGAATGGTGTTTACTGAGCCAATAAACTTCTCACTAAACATAATTCATGGGCTCTAGCTGGCTAATAACCAGGACCTCAATGCTCTAACAGTTGGCCCCATACATTTTAAAACAAAGCTTTATTTGAAGTGAAAACTTCAAGAAAAATAAACTTCAGGATTTAGTGGCCTCTAATATTATCCACCTCCACAGGCCAGGAGAAATCTCATAACTAGAAACTGTATTTTAAAATACTTCTATTGCAATCTCTTTGACCAATGCTTAAAGAATGTTTGCTCCAGAGGCTGCCTCAGTATAATTCTTTTGTTTGTTGTTTTCAAACCTATAGGAATCCATCCACTTCTTTTACAGGAGTGCTGTAGTGGGATTCTCCCTCCCCCCCCCCAACCCCCGCCTTGATTTATGTTTAAGAGGAGCTTCTGCTGACTGCTCCAGGCAGTCAGCATTGTTTCAGTTGTAAGAATAAGGTGAAGAGCTGAAGCAAGGCTTACTTTCTTTAAGACGACATTTTAAAAATGATTTCCATAACCTCTTTTACAGTCCTAGTTTTCCTCTGGAGAAAAGAGATCTTCATCTGAGCAGGCTTATTTAAACACTTGCTAGATTATGTAGCAGGATTTATCTTCCTCTGCTCATGAATGAACCTGTGAGCCTGCAGGTTCACTCAAGGAGCACTCCTCAGAGTACGACAGAACTTAAGATTTGGATTGGTTTCAGATCCCCATCATTTCCCTGTGTGTGCAAGAGTATTCTTGTGTTCCGTGTTTGTTTAGTTTCTCATGAATGAAATCTGAATTCTTGAAGAATCTCTAGCAGTTCTCAGCGGGGCGTGGGCGAGTGCTGGTTCTGCTCTCTCTGGTGCACGCCTAATTTGTTCTGGGAGCAAAGCAGCTCATTTTAAGGACTGGGAATCAGTTAATTCAGATTTCTGCTAATGATTTTACATTCTCTGGGAGACCTTGCTGCTTTGTGCTTCACCTTCTGCCTTGGCTGGATGAAGAAACAATGCCTGCCTCCTGTCAGATGCTTTGAAGTCTGTAGATGAAAGATACCATATGAATGCAAAGTACTTGCCAGTTAATGTCAGCAAGTCATTTTGTTTGTACCTTGATGGAAAAAGCTTTATTGTAGGTTCACAATGAATGGATCTGCATAGACACCAGTAGTTCTTTCCCTTTTACTTAAGTCTTTTGGTGAATTATCTTGGCTGTCTCTCAGATAGAGAGAGGTTAAATAACAAACAGTAAAATATTATCAGAGGAAATTTCTTGTCGTGCAATGCCTTAAAGATAAAACTTAGTAATGTTTTGAAAAGGAGAGAAAATAACAACTATGCACCTAGTTCCAAGGAGTGCCTGCTAAATACTGCCTCATGCTGCCTTTCAGCATTTATTTTCTGATGCAGAGCTGAGCCTAGTTGCAGCAGAGCATGGAGAAGTTCTATTATTAGGCACTGATTTGATAAGATAAGATAATTAGTACCTTGGTCCACCGATACAGACCTCTACTGTCCAAAACCAACATTAGGTTATTAAATCAATTCTTGTATTTGTTACAGTAATAACTTAAAATAGCATTATTTAGATACTGCTTGTCTAAACTGAGATAAGTCATTCAGCTGTGTCTGTGTTTGCTTATCCACGTTCCTCTGCTTGTAAAAACCAGCGCAAACTCACTGGTAGGTGGAGACTTGGGCTTTCCTGGCTTTTATTGTTTGGTGCGGCAGGGTCTTCCCTGCCAGTGTTTTTCTGTTGTGTTTGCATGGCTCTGCCTCCCCTGCAGCAGATGGATAGTGAGGAAATGAGGGCTCCAGTGGATAAATGCAGCAGCAGCAGCTGCTTTCAAGAAGGGTATCCACAAAGCAGGTCACAAGTGAGAGCGATGGTGTCTGGGCAACTAATCTGGACAGATATCTACTAGCAATTTCTGCTGACACCCAGATTGGGAAAGGTGGAATTGAAAGCTAAACTGGCACAGAGCCAAAGTCAACAAAGAGAAGAATTTTTAGGCAGTAAGGCAGGTCTAATTTTCCCCAGATTACAGTTGTCTTGGGGAGCTTGAAAGCCTTCTGGCTCCAGAGAAGGAAAAAGAAGCCTTGCCAAATGCCTATTTCAAGGATAAATGGTGTCCCAAGCCCCTAGTTCATAGGCTGATACAGATATTTACTATTCTGCCAGAAGTGAGTTGACTTAGAGGTTGCAGAGAATTGGTTTTGTAGGTAAACTTGGATGTGTTTTGCTCTTTTATAGCTCTAGAGGTGCAGGTCCTACAGGACAGTGACTGATTTAAGCTGATGCTGAGGGACCATTGCATCTAGTGAGATCTCTGGGATTTTTAAATACTGCATTTTATTAGCTTGGACTGCAGACTGCAATTCTGCTCCATCCCCTGGTTTTGTAACACATTTACTTGCATATATGCCTCTTGCATATTTGAAGACTTCCAGGATGAGAGCTGAGCCCTGCTAAGCTTTGTTCCTGAATTCTGCAGTGGAGCACAGGACTGAGAATGGAAAGGACCAAATTGTACTGCTGTGTGCTCCTGGCATGCTGCTGGCATGACTCTGCTGGGCCAGATGGAGAAGGAAGGCTATTTAATGGGCCTTGTGTTATTGGAACTTGCCATCTAACATTCCTTGCTTTCCCCAGTGTGTTCTCCCCCTTCCAGGGTGGAATGCAGTAATTGCCATACCAGAGGGAAGCCATACTCTGTCTGTCTAGTCTGGCATCCTTTCTTCAAGAGAGGCAAATACCAGATGCTTGGGGGAAAGGTAGGAGAACTCCTAAAACAAACAACTATGGAGCAGCTTGCCTATAGAGGAAGTTAGTGGTTAGCTGATGCCCTAAGGCAAGAGAGTTTCTAGCCCTTACATGTGTGTTCTGTGCATCTGGGTATTCTCTCCCATGTCCAGCATCCCTGCACTTAAGCCATTCTTGCTGACCCCTGCCTCTCGAATTGAGGACCAAGAAAGTCCAAGGAAGTCCACAGTGCACTGTGTGGTCTCCAGTCAGACTTCTGGAGGAATGGGGACAGCAAGGTGTGCTGTTGGTCCATAGTATGTCACTGGTATCATTGTCTGTAGCCCAGCAGTTGCTCTGGGCAGCCGTCAGCCACATCTCCTGTTTATTTTGTTTGCTGGTTTTGATTGTCTGCTGGCTTTTCTCTGTTGTCAGCAGCCCCTGTCTCTTGTGCCAGAGGCATAAACTGTTTGCCTGTGGGCTTTTCTCTAGGGCTCCATTTTGCATACCTCTGTCCTCTACTCTCAGACCCTTCTACCTCTACCTGCACTAAAGTCTTTCTGTACTGTACCTGGTTCCATGCTGTCTCTCCTGTCTTCCCTGTGTGTTAGTTAGGCCTGATGAACATACTAGGTGTTCCTGGTCTTTCAGTAGCTCTTTCTGGAGAGGATCCTGATGGACATGTTCCAGGTGCTATTACCAAATGACAGCAGTAAAGTGTGATCTGAGCTCCTTCCTACTCCTCCCTTCTAAATACAAGAGCAGGATGATTGGCTTGATTGGTGCTCATGCAAGGCCACAAGTAAGGGACCACTTAGCCGCTGTTGCGAGTCAAGATAAGAGCTGCTCTCTGGTTCCCTCCCTCCAGGTGTTCTCCAGTGGCTAAATCTTTCATCAGAAGCTGCACATATGAACAGCATGTCCTGCCACATAGGAACATTGCTGGTAACTGGTGTGGAATAGCCTCCAGCAAATGAAAGCAAGTTAGAGGGAGGCCTGGCTAGAAATGGGGAAGACCTCAAGCGATAGCTTCATTCTCCAGTGCTGATGTATTAGTCAATATTATACAGGACCTGTGTTCACCTCAGGGACAAGGAATGGGAGAGTACTTTTTAAATTATGTATTGCTAATTCTTTCCCAACCAGCCAGCTTGGGATTTTCCTGCATTCTGAGTCAATGCTTTCATCTGTCTCCTATTTAACAATCTTGACTTGCTTGAGAAGTTGGTTTTCCTTCTTGTGGAAGATTTAATTTGGGACAGAGTGTTTGCTACTTAATATCTATAATGAAGATTCTTTATACTTTTTCCCTTTCCTTTCTTACTCAAAAGGGGGTGGCATGGAAAGTAGCACATGTTCTGTTGGGAAGATCTATGTTGAGGACTGTCCACTCTTAAGTGGTTAGACCAGGAGCTCATTAAAATGGTGGAGACCTAGTCTAGATCCAAGCCCATAAGCAGGCAGTTGCACAGATGTGGCTGGGATCTGGTGTCTGGCCTTTCTGTATGTCAAGCAATGCCAGGGACCTTTCTTATGTGCTGTTATCTTCCCCCAATTTTTTATGATCTGAATGTCCTTTTTCCTTCTGATACTTTCAATTTATAACAGCAGATATGCTCTGGGAGGTGGAAACAAAAGACAAACGTAGAGCCAGAGGCAGGGGTCTTTGTAATGCAGTTTGAAATCTGTGAGTCTGGATGATTAAAAAATGTTAATTTGTATTTGTAGTTAGGTTATTTTTAAGTAGGAGGAAAGTGAGCATTCTTCAGCCTGGAAGTAAGGAGACTTCCTATGCCACTTCCTATGCTTGTAACTTCATCCTTTGTTCAACCCACTAATGCTGCATGGGCATTCTTAGAATTAAAATGCTCTTTAATTCAGTAAAATGAGGTAAACCAAATTAAAGTTCCTTTTAATATTGAATGTGTGTGTCTGTACAGAGATATAATGTGGTTTAGCTAATTCACTTTACATTCACAACTTTAGTTAATCTGAATTAAGTTTCCCAGGTCCTGTGTGTAAAGACCTCTTTATTTAGAAAAAGCTGTGCTTGTGGAAAGAGCACTGGACTCAGCCCTGTCCTGAGGCATTCTGGCATGCAGCTAGCTTCAGAGAGAGGCTTTCTGGGCATTACCAAATTGTCGACCACATCCTTTTCGTCTTTCAGAATGCCTCTGTGCCACCTCTTAATGTTGAGGTTTCTGAGCCATTTCTCTGAGTATCTTACTCTGTTTTTATTTGCTGTGCAGCTGAGGAAATAATGTTTCAGCAACATGTGTCATTCTGGAACTGGGGAAGTTAAGCTCATCCTAAAAGCAGCCATGAGCAAACCCTTTAATTTGAAAGACCTGTCCGGTGGATATTCAGTGCCCAGGCCAGATACAGAGTAGGAAGCAGAATGTGGCATCTCTCTGCAATAGCAAAGGTTTGTGCAGCAAAGTCTGACTTGGGTTGCATTTACATGGGAAAGCCAAACCATAAGCACAACTGTCTTTCAGGCTCAGAACTTGAGCTGCTGGACATGTGCTTTTCTGCTTGGAAATGGTCTTCTGGCCATGTTACACTTTTCTTATGAAAGGAGAAACTGGTCATATGGGTCAAGTATAATCATTGAGGACAAACATGGCTTAAGGGAGCTGACTGCTTGCCAGATGCAAGGAGTGCAGCACCATGTGGGCTCTGATTGCAAGTTTCACCCCGTTCTGTTTATTGGCCTGTTTTCTGACTCTTGCCCTAATGGGAAATTACTCCTGGAATTGTTGCCTTGTCTGTTGGGTTGTTGTTTTTGCCAAAAGCTCAGCTGCAGGGGATCATCTGGCTTCCTCTAAAATCCTTCAGCTGGAATTTCCAACTCATTGATCATGGAGGTCCTGAATAATGGGTAGGAGATAACAGCTAAAATTTGCTTTCTTTCACTGTAACTTAGTGTTGGAGTATAGATACAGGGGAGGCAGTTGTCTATGGGTCAGCTGATGAATTCACGCTCCTTCCACCTGGCAAAGTCATGTCTGACATACTGAAGTTTCCAGAAGCCCTGAAAGCACCATGCTCTGTGCACATACTATAAATAAACTTTTAGGAACATAATTTAAAAACACCTCTGGCCAAGCACATGCTTACATGAAACTCCCTTGGGGAAGGTTGACTCAGGGGTGTAGGAAGGAGATGGGGAAAGAGCAAGTGGGAGGAAATAAATGGAACCTGCTGTCAGAGAAGAGCCACTTGGTTGTAATTTTCAGGCTGTCCAAGCTCTTGGTGTGTCAGCTTTGGGAGATCCCTAGTGTCTTTCTGGATGTTTGTCCTTGGCAGGTATGTGTGTGTGTGAACTGGGAATTCAAGTACTAACAAAGCTGCAGGAACAGGTTTAGTTAACCTCTGACCAAAGGATCAGACGTCTTGGAATTATGGTTGATTCTTGAGTTCTAGGAATCCACATAGCTCCTGTTGACAGTCTCCAATCAATTACATAGAATGGTTTCAACAAGTCCTCTTGAATTTTCACTTGTTCAACCTGCAATTTAGATAGCTGCATCCCTTTATTTAAACAGACAGTACCTGGGATCTGCACAGAACCAGAGGCTGCTTGAGGAGGTGGAACTCTCTAAGGGTAAATTCCCCTCTGACAGTATCTGTGTAGGGTTACGATCTGCACTGCTGCTGTCTCAAAGCAGGGCTGATTTACTTGATTGTTTTTGAAAGATGTATGGCAACATGATGTGTCTTTAAGCAGCAAAAGGAAATCTTCTACACCAAGGCCTCTTTCCATTGGCCATTAAGGGGTTAAACACATTGACCAGTTCTGAGGAAGCCTGTTCCAAGGAAGGCATTGACTGGAATAAGGTTTTGCTGCAGACACACACTGATGTGCTTGCAGCAAAGATTGCAGGCTTATCAGTAAAGATAAACGTGCAAGGGCTTCCAAACCCCCTTGTCCCTGCCACTTGTTTGGGATCCTTTTTCAGAGACCAGGAGAAAATACAAGATCTCCTCTGAGATAGATGCTGCTTCAAAGAGGGCAGCCAACAGACTTTGGAGAAACAGAGACCATGTATTACTCTGTGGTTTGGAACAGGTACAGGAGATATTAGTTTACCTGATTCAAAATAGTACTTAAGACCTTCCAGTATCATGTGGGGTTGGCTCTTTCCACTCAATCATCAGTCTTGTGCCCAGTGTCCAAATGCTGGACAATGCTGGGTTTTGTTGTCCTCACTTAGTTCCTTGGCATAGCTAATTTCTACATGTGGCTTTCTACTGCCAAGCAGTCTCCAGGCTTTATTACCCATTTGTTTGCCATTTCCCACAAGTGCTTTGAATGTTGTTTTATTTTAATCCTGCTGCTGAAAGGAGGGGAATGAAGATAATGTTTCTGTAAAAGAATGGAATGAAAATGTGCAAGATGTGCTACAACATTTCTAGGCACAGAACAGACCTTTTGAGTTGCCTGCAAAACCGGTCACAATGGTATTATTAAGGATCATTATTAAGGTGTAGCCTTGTCATTTTTCTTTATTTCCCTCTCTTCCTGCTTTTATCACCAAACACTGCAAAGCAGGAGATGCAGAAATCAAGCACCTGGCTCGCTGAGGTCAAATTCTACAAGTCTGCATTGAAAAACACAGAAATTATTCCAGATGGGTGAGGACTGGCTCTTTCTTTCTGTCCAGGAAAGTCTTTGCCTTTCTGAAATCTCAGCCTGGGTCCCTCTGTTTTGCCACCAAGCCTGATTGACACCTACATGTGTGTGGCCCTTTTACACAGGGGTGGACTTAAGTTTGAAAATCCGGACATTTTTGGACTGTGACAACAGTTGGTATGGTATTACAGTCCGTATTTTAGCTTTTAAAAATGATATATATTATTTTAAAAGGGGAGTGAAGCAACTTGGTGCAAAAATCAGAACAGTTTATAAGCCAATTCCAGTTTCTCTCAGTGGAGCGAGGCTTTGAACGTGGAAAGAGAGGACTCGTACAATCTCAAACCCTACTCTTAAAACTTGCAATGTGAGAGATAAAGCCAGTTCTGAGGATGTGAAAATGTGGGCTCCATGTGCTAAAGCTATTTGAAAAGAGGTGTGAGTGAAGGGACTGAGGTTGGTGTGAACGTCAGACTTCCTGCCTTCTGCACTTTCTGTGTGGCAGCTGTAGCACATTCGTAGTGTGGCACTGTTTTTAAAAGGGACTCTGAACTAACCCAGCCTTTCAGGAAGAGACTAGCTTCAGCCAGAAATTCTGGCCCATCGCAGGATGACAAGAGGAAGAGCTTTGTTACCAGCTTGTGTTTGATCTTAGCTGGCTTTTCCACCTCCCCTCATCCCCCCCCCCCCCCCCCCCCCCCCCGCTCTCGGTAGCACGCTAATGATACCTGTGGGAGGTGAAAAATGGGTGAATTCCTGCTAGGGTGCGGACAAGTTTGCAGTTTAGTTCTTGTCCTCTTCTTCCCCTCTGGTAAAACTTTTGGGGGCTGTCCCAGCTACATGAAAAGGAACTTTTTCAGAGAATAATTTTCTGCTTTACATCTGCTGAGGACTCTGAATCAGAAAGGCAGTGAGCAGTTGACTCAGTTTGTTTGGTGTCCTCTCTCCCTTTCTTATGTTTAAAATGATGAGTATTTATGGGAAATGACTGCCTTGAAAGTCTAGGACGAGTCTGAGCTACCCATAAGCCATTCCTCTGTTACAGTTCAGTTTTGCCTTGCTTAAAGTTTAAAGCTGTATGTGCCAAGTGCATCCTGAATTCCCCTTCTGTTTCAAATGCCAGAGTTGCCAGTTCCACATTTCTTACATGTGATTCTCTACATATCACCCCACTGTTGGTATCAGAGAAGCCAGCAGGGTGGGTGAACTGCACCCTGGGTCAGAAGGACAGGGTGATGGTGAAACGGAAGAGTGCCAAACTTGGAGGCAAATATGCCCCAGTTTCTGCTGCTGCCCAGGGAGAGGGTCTGCATGTCTATGATAAGGAATTGAAAGAGACCAAAAGGGATGGGTGGGCCCCCAAAGGCAGCGATCTGGATGCCAAAATATCTTGCTTCAGCTTTGCAAGGAACAGCATGCAAGTGCTTCAGAAGGAGGGCTAGCTGTGGTTTGTGGTGTAGGGAGTTGACACAAATAGTCTCTGGACCCTTTTTTATGGGCCTGAGAAGCAGTATTCTGTCTGGGGAGCTGAACCTGTGCTCTTTGGTGTAATCCTTTCTTGCTTAGCAGGTTTGAGGCTGTGCTCAGAGCAAGCAGTCATGACTGTCTGTCAGAAAGGCTCCTAGTTTAACAAGTAGGGTTTAGCATCCTGTGTAGTTTATGCTATGTTAGAGCTGGATGAGGACAGACACGTCTGTAATAAAGCACTTGGTTTTGTGTGTCTGTTTTTAAAACTACTGTTGTAAACCAGCAGTAAGTGCTGCGGCAGGCAACCTGTGACAGTGTTTCTGTGGCCAAGAACTGTTTGGGTTAGGTTATTTTTCCCTTCTTTCAATAAGTGAGCTGTAACTTTTGCTGTAGATTGAAAATACAGAGCAGCATGTTGACCTTCATTGCTGATCAAACTTCAGTTGCACCCAGATATAATTGATAGCAGGTTTTACCTGGATTTACTTTCTTTCAGTGCACATAACTGGTCACGAGGAGGGGAAGTGCAGTGCTTCAGTAGTGTATATATAGCACAAATGCCTGGATGGAGTGAGAAGAAACAAAGTGTATCAGAGGGGAAAATGCACTGCAAGTCTTTCCAATTCAATAGAAAACATTTTCATAGTTCAGATATTTCAATCTGCATGAAAGGCTGATGCCGAACCTGATAAAAGCCACCCAGATGGAGAGAGATTACTTCATAGTACTACAATACCAGCACACCTATTGACCTGTCCTGTGCTCCCCATACCTGGCAAAGCACTGGCTACACTAATCTCCCGCTCTGCTTCCCTTCCAATTAAGAGTTCTTCTACAGGGATGACCAGAGGGATTCTTAGTGATGCTACAAAGAAGCCTGTTTGCTTAAGAGGGCATGCGTACATCTTTTAACAATCTGCTTCCGTACATCCTTTGTGGGAGGATCCCTGACCTTATGCAGAGAGGGACAAGTGCTAATTAACGTAATTTCTGTGAACAGGAGGTGATATGACCTTTTCCAAAGTGATTTTTCTGGGCTAGGGTTTAGAGAGAGGTATTTCCTAGGACTGCTGCCTGGATCCTTTATAAAAACATTATTCATAGAAAGGCGTAAAATTCCCTGGTGTGGCTGGGGGAAGAAAGTAACCTCCTGTCCTTCTGGTTTGGGGTCATGGTTCCTTGCCTAAAAATCGTTTGGATTGTGGCCAGATGTATGTTATTCCGCATCAAAACAGAGTTGTGGTTTTTGCCTTGTCTTCTAGTGCTGAACACAGCAAGTAGATCCAAATTATTAGACCACTGTTTTGGCCACCACTCGCTGTGTGTTGTCTTTCATTGGCGCACCAGGAGGAAATTAATTTCTGGGGCTTTTTTTTCCTAGCTATCAACAACGTTGCCTGTCAGAACATATTCCAAATTTCTCCCTCTTTTGCCAAAGAAGTGGGTAAGGATTCTTAATGCCAGCTCTTTCCTGTACTTGTTCAGAGCAGCTCAGAGGTCCAATTGGAACTACCCTGAGCGTGCCTACACCATTTTTGTTCTTGCTACCAGCAGCAAGCAGTCAGTCCCAGTTGTCCCAGTGCAGACAAAACTGGAGACAGCTACAGCATTGCCTTAGCAGCAACTGCTGAAAGCAGACCTTACGGAGGCGTGCCTGAGGTGAGCAGGAGAGAGGGCCTGATTTTCTTGACAAAACCAAACGCAGCCCCCACAAAGGAGGCAGGAGGCTGAAGACCCCCTGGGTGGCCACATGTCAGCCTCACCGAGCATCCAGGAAGCGGACAAAAAACTGGCCATGGGTTCTTACAGCTTGAGAGAAGTAAGAAGGCAGCTGATGAGATTGAATTTTCCTCAGGAAAAGGATGGTCTTTGGTCCCTGCTCCCTGTTGTCTCCTAGTGTTTTTGAAAAACCACAACAAAGCAGCTCTTCCTCATTCCCCACCACTACCCCCAACAGCAGAAAAGCACAGGTTTGCCGGACCCTAAGAGAAACAAATCCAAGCACCTCTTTGGAAAACACTCCTGAGGCCTGCGGCCATCCTGCATTCCTGAGGCGGCTGCAGGCCTCCTCCCGAGTGTCTGCCCAGCAGGACAGCCGCTCTGCTCAGGCTCCAGAGGCCTGGCTTCCAGGCTGCCCCTCGCACTGCACCAGCACACCATGGGGCTGGGGCCGCCCTCAGGCTGGCCCACAGCCACGTTTTGTGCCGCTCACACTCGGGAGGTAGCTGCTTAGGAGAGCAGAAGCACTACCTTTCCCATGTGGTGTTTTCTGCCCCACGCATTCAGAGGACAGCTCCGTGTCTGAAGTGTTGCCAGACTCATCTCAGAGCACTGTGAAGCAAGCGGCTGCCACGGCCTCGTCCTGCTTCTTGTCACAGCATTTCCAGGAGAGCAGGAAGTTTTTCAGTAATAGAACTAGGTAAGGGGTATTTATTTAGATGAAAAGGAAGGTAAAATCCCTATTTCTCAGTTGCTTTAACCGCTATTTGCAAAGATCTAGAGTGCACATATGTAGAGGAAATACCTACATGAGTGAGAATGTGCCCTGCTAATATTAAAAGGTACACTGTGAAATTTTGCCTAAGGATAATATGTAATTTTAATTGAAAGCTGCTGTAACTAGATAGGGAATATCCACAACAGTCTTGAGGATCTACTTTAAAATACAGTTAAACACAGAGCCAACTCCCACCACTGCCTCTTAGAGCTACATGTCTTCTTTGATCCATCCGTGGTTCTTACGATTCCCAAGAGACACACATACTACCAGTAGTCAGAGCTCATTAACATTTATATGGTACCTTCCATCTGAAGATGTGTGCTTTGCAATTATTAATTAAAACAATTTCACGAACCCCTAAAAATTAGCTCCAGTTCATAGCTTACAAACTGGAGACCCAGAAAGTCTGTGTGTCCTTGCACGAGGCAGAATGAGATTAGGAATGTGGAACCTGGCCTGCATGGACTGCTGCTGTGCTGTATTTCTTTCTAGTTCCTTCACCAGTAACTTCTGAAAAAGCAGCACAGGTTTCCTTGGGAAGTAAGATGGCTTTTGAGCCTGGACTACATAGGCAATACTTAGAATGTGAGTGAAGGGCACCTGCTCTTCCTTGTGGTTCTTCACACAGTGTTAGCTTGCTTTTTAGAAAGCCTCTTTAAAAAATACCACCTGGAAGTGGCTTGTCAGCCCTGCAGAAAAGACCCTGAACAAATCTTTACTTGAACATGTTCAACTCATCCCTAGCATGTTTTAGTTCCTGGTTAAGAGTAGACAGAAGGGACGGTGGGCTATAATCCACACCAGATGTGGGCTCTCCTCAAGTCCTTCCTGGTGCATATGGAATGAAGCAGCTTGGCTCAGTATGAGACTGATAACGGGAGGGAGGGCTTGCCATGCGATTAGACCAGTTCACTGTAAACACCTGAGTTGCACAAGTGGCTCAAACTTTGATCTTTTTGTTGTGGAAAAGAAATCTGAGACTGTTAAACCTGCCCTCAGTCACAGACAAGGAGGTGGACGTTACTCAAAGCCAGCCATGAGAATATAAATACAGTTAAATGTGATCAAAATAGAAAAACACTTCTCTCCTCCTCATCCCTTGCTCCCTGGTGTACAGTCTGCTTTACCAGGGACTCCTGTACTGAGCTGCCTAGCTCTGTTGGTGAGCACAGTCCCACACCTGAAACACCCAAATCCAAATGCTCCCCGGTGCTGTCTGGGATAAGGTTTAAGCCACAGGTGCAATTAAGCTTTTAAGTGGTAAGCCTATTTGGTTAGGGGCACACCCAAAGCCTGCAACAAGCTGAGAGAAAAGCCATCAGTCTTTCAAACTGACAGGTGGTTCCTGAAATACTGCTGGAAGGGTTAAAAAGAAGCTACAGCATTTGTAATTCTCCTGGTATTTATTGTAACAACTCCTTGAGCAAGCTCTGTGTGGATGGATCTGGCTGCCTGAGTGAGGTGGGACTTGATTTTAATTACAAATCTGGTAATAGATTATCAAAACGACAGTGTTGCTTAGGCCCTGGGCACAGTTTCCTCAGTTCTCTCTTCTCTTCCTCCTCACCTTTTCCTTCCAAAATGTGCCTGAGCCAACAGTGGAGCAAAACCAGAAATTTCACAAGACTCTAGGCAGTTAGCCTGTGGTCTCTTTTCCTATTGGCATTTGGGGCTTTGATTAGATTTTTAGAGGAAAAATGTCATAGTAAGTTGTCAGTAAAATGCTGTGAATATTTTAAGTTGCAGATGTTCATAGGCACCCAGTGAGTGTATAAAAAGAGCTGGATGTGAGATTCAGCAATTCCTTGACATTCTTTGCACTGTGTCTTAACTTTGCTTTCATCATCATTAAGACAACATCAGAGACCTTTGCTTTGCATAGCCCTGAGTTCTTGGGCAAGGATTTAAAAGTAGAACATTAAGACACCTTAGTGAACATGTCCTCATTAGTTTCTGCCTTGGCTACCATAAGCTTTGGGCCATGAGCCTTACCTGCACTGTGCCTGTCAAATGCTTTCAACAACACAGCATTTTATCCTAGCCTAGAGAAAGTGTTAAGGGTCACGTTATCTAACTGACTAACCACCCCTTTTGGTGGGAACATTGCTTTCCTTTAAAATGGTTTCTCTGCCTGCTTTTTCCTCCTTGCTGTCTCTTTTCTCCTCCTTCCTTCTGCATACCTTTCCTGCAGCAGCTCCATCTACTCTAATGCAAGCATTAACTATTTAATTGCTGATTAGGAAAATCTCATCATGTGGGTTTTGGAACAACATTGGAGTGGGACTTGAGGAGTGGGAGGCAGAGGAAAGAGAGAGGTGAGCTCCTGGTTCTGTATCACAGGCTGACCTGGGAGGCCTTTAGTCATTCTTGATGCCGTGAGGGTGTTGAACGTCTAGGCAGTCTAATGGGCAGAATGGTTGAATGGGGTTTGCATGTAACTGAGTCTTAGTCATCTTGTGCTGCTGAACTTGCTATCTGACCTTGAGCAAGCTAGGCCAGGTCTTTCATCCCTTCAGTGGATACAGGACAAGTCTTGTAGCCAAGTACTTTGAGGTTCTTGGATACAGAAAAGATACTCATGCAAAGGGTGAATTACCTGGGTAATAAAATACTCCAGGCTTTGGGAATGCTTGCCTTGATTTGCAGCAAGTTGCACAGGGTGGGATGAGAAGCTGGAGGAGATCTGCAGTTCTACAACCAGTGAAAGCCCTTTTAGCTCTATGTTCCCAAGCAGCCCTATGGGGGCTTTTACCCAACTGACTGATGTTATCATGTGATGCAAATTCAGCTGGTGGCCCCCTTCTCCCCCCTGCCATCAGCTATTCTAAGTGTTCTGGCATTATCAGCATTTCAGCTCCTCTTTGCACTTGCAGTACCTAGTTGCCACAGTCAGATGTTGCCTGTAGTATAATACTTGTGAACATCAGCAGCCTCCTGGGGGACTGTGGGCGATGTGAGGAGAGGAGGTGTGCAGGTGGATTCTACAACCCACGGAGCTGGTCTCTGCCCTGAGGACTTTTCATGGCTAGCCATAATTGCCAGTTTCTCACTTGCGGTACTCTGAAGGTTGAGTTGGAGAAGGGAATTGGACCTTTCTGTCACGGAAGAGAAAGGACTGAAGTGCTTTGGTAATTGGAGAACTAAAGAAATTGCCATTGTAAAAGACAAGAAAATGGTATGCTTAGCAGTTAGCATGGGAAAGCATTTTAGTCAGACTGAAACCATCTTCTTCTTGTATGGGGAGTTTATTATTAGCAGGTGCTTAATTTCCTTAAGCAATTAATATTTGGAAGGCTTAAAAATTATTCATATACATGTGAAACCCCCTTGTACTTTATTTCATGTGGGGAATAGGCACTCACACGGTGTCTCCTCAAAGAAAGAGCAGAACTGACATTGTGGATCCTTTCAAAGAACAGATGGGCCTGAGTGTAGGAGAGCCCAGAGGAGAGGGTAAGCATATACATGGGCAGGGAACTAAAAGAAAGGAAAAAAGTACCTCTGAGGAAAGGGACAAGAAATGCCACTACATTTCTCGTGCTTGTCGTCCCTTCATCACTAACAACCTCTACCTCCTCTCCTCCCTCTCCACCTCAAAAAACCCCAACAAAACAAACAACCTGAAACACCCCATTCTGTTTAAAAAAAATTCCTTGCAGATCAGGTGGCAGCTGGCAAAGGCTGCTGGCCCTCCTGCCAAAGACAGCTTAGACTGCTGAAACAAAGCAAACCCGGCTGTAATTCTAGGCATTAAAGAAACCAAAGCAGCTGCCTGCCTGACATCCTGGGTCCGACTCTGATTTCAGTTTCACTTCTGCTAGATGTTGGGTAATGGCTTTGCTGTGGTGTAATTGACATGAGGACTAGGTCTGCCAGTCCTGATATTGGGTCACCCATTGGTACCCATTTGTTATCTCTTACATGTGTGGGAGGACACACACCCACACCCTGTAGTCTGCAGTCGTTTGTTTGGACTATTTTGTGTCTGTTGGTCACTTGAAACTGTACCTCTTGCCTGTCAGCAGCTGTAGTTGTTTTGCTAAGTGATTATCTAAAGTGAGGCTTCCCTGTGCAAATGTGTATTTTAGACACTGTCACCAGAAATCCAGTGGTTCTCCTCTCTCCCTACCCCTCCCATCCCCTTCAGCTGTTTAGCTTTCGGGACACATGGCTTATATGAACATATTCTTGGAGCCTGCAGAATGGCTTGGATGACAGGAGAAACTGGATCACACAATGAGAGTTCAGAACCCAGCCACCAATTGGTACAGCAGGAGCTGGCAGCTCCCTTACGTTCTTGTCTCGGTCTAGCATCCAGTGATGTGTGCTGCTCACTCCCCCTCTGCAAAATGGGACTGGAGTTGAAATGAGCAGGCAGAGGAATGTCATCACCTCCCTCTGAGTGACTGGGCTGTCAGCCTTTGCTTTCTGTGGTGTGTGTGTGTGTGTCCCCAGGGCTGTGGGCATAGAGGTGGAGAAGGGCCTGCACACCTTATTGTGCCTTCTTGCTTACGCTGGAGAATCTCCAGCTTATCCTGCCAGTGCAGTGACTGCATGTGGAGGAGGGGGAGAGGTGGTGTTGCAACCTCTGAGAAAATTAGTTGTCTCTATTTTATCTTTTGCAGCTGCAGCACTTTTTTTCCCCTCCCCTCATCACCCCCCACCCCAGCATGTGAGTGGTATGTCTGAACCATATCCTTCAAAACCAGTTTTCTAAGCAGATTAGATGGGTAGCAGAGACAGCTATGCAATCAGACAAAAATGTGCACTCAAGCCTTCATTTCATGCAGTGGCCAGAGCAGTAAGTGTCTACCACCTGGATTTTTTTCTGTTTACCCTCCCCACCCCCGTTCTCTTTCCTGTTGTTCTGCAGTGCTGTGGTCTGTTGCTGTTGTAGAGTGAAAAGAAATGCTCATTCTAGTCCTTAATCATATCAAAAATAGGGAGGGGAAGGAAGTTGGGTTCCATGCTAATACTCATTAACATGAAACATAAAGCATGCTCCCTGGCTGGCATGCTTCACCATGCAAAGTGACATTTGCTCCCTGTGAGCTTGTTGAAGGGTAATCTGGGGATTACCCTCAGGTCCTCTAATACCAATCCTCCCCTGACTGGTCTGGAAACCCAGTATGTGGCTCCTCTGAATTCACTGTGCTCTCTGGAACTGCCACTGCATGTACCACTGAATTTGGTCTCTTGCTGCCCCATATCTTTCAGTGCTCCCTGTTAGCCTTGTTGCATGCTAGGAATCTGACATTGGTCTTCACCTGCTTTGAGCTATCATGAGAACTCTTAAGCATTGGTATTGGTTTCATGCCTGGTCACTTGCAGGATGAGGATCACAATTTAGGATTAAGCTCTCCAGACAAGTTTGGAAACCTTAGGGTTGGTTCAATGTGGGTGGAAGATGAGGATATGTTAGTGGGCAGAGTAGCAGACCTGAGGAAAAGAGAATGGAGTCAGCTTTGGCTTTTATCCAAGAGAGGAAGTGTCCCAGAAGCTAATGGTTGCCTCTCTGGAGGAGAAAGGAACCCAGAGCAAGGCCATCCAGAAATACTTTTTGCTGTGAGTCCGGAGAAACATGGTATATAAGGGAAGAAGGGAGAGAACTCACGTGATAAAGCTAGAATAGAGAAGTTGGGGATTGAGGTTGGGGGGGGGGAGAAGAAAAAAAAAACCCTTTATTTCCCATATAAGGCATGGAGAAGGAAAGGAAAGAGAAACTAACCTGAGCACTTTGGTGTACTTTATGGGGTAAGAAAGAAGTAACTGGAAGCATAGACAAGATTATATATTTGCTTTACACACTAGCACCATGCACTTGATTATCTTCTAGCCCTCAAAAGGAAAAAAATTACTTTGAGAAGAGGAAGAAGTTGCAAACAAAAGACAGACTCAACCTTACTGGCATAAAGGGGGTGAACAAATGGGTGCAAAGCTGGTTGGATGTGTCAGCCACAAAAGCAGTGAGATATGATCATAGAGAATTCAAGTTTTATAAGGCAAGGGAATCTAGCAGAAGCATTTTTCACACTGACTTGTAAACAGCATCTTTGGCTGTGCAGTGCTCTCCAAGTTGCCCTTGTAACCAGGGTAAATGACACTAAGTTCCTACCAAAGCCATACACCATCTGTTTGAATTACTTAGAGGAAAGGTTTGGCTCCTTGTTCTCCTTCTATTAGATGTGACAGATTAATGTCTTTGAGGGCAGATCACTGTTAGGCTAAATCTTTCTCTGGTTATGATTCCTTATAACTATAAAACAGTCACAAGGTTATAGGGTTTAAAAAGAGAGGTTTATTGCAATTTCCAGTGCTGAAACTACAGGCTAAGTGTCTCTCCTTTTTCTTTTCTCTCTCAAGTAAATCCAAACCAGATATGCAGTCTGTGGTCATGTACTCTACCTTCTCTCACATGCACAGACCCAGGGGTAAGACTGTACAAGAGAAGTATCACAGAGTCTGCAGGAAAACTAAAGTCCCTGTCTGTGAATACCTGCTGGTCTGCCCACTGAGTCCTTGTTTTCACAGAATCAAAATGTTAGGGGTTGGAAGGGACCTGGAAAGATTGAGTCCAAACTACTGCCATAGCAGGATCACTAGAGCAGGTAACAGGAATGCATTCAGGTGAGTTTTGAATGACAGGGC
Source organism: Melanerpes formicivorus (assembly GCF_026170545.1). Taxonomy (NCBI): domain Eukaryota; kingdom Metazoa; phylum Chordata; class Aves; order Piciformes; family Picidae; genus Melanerpes; species Melanerpes formicivorus. The sequence continues at coordinate 1,934,032 of NW_027142388.1, read as the reverse complement.
CCTTATGCAGGCTCTCCTCAAGGGGATAGGCTGATGATGGGGCTGGGTCTCTTTAGCTTGGAGCAGAGGAGCCTGAGGGGTGCTCTCATTCATGTTTATACAGATAGGAAGGGTAGTGTGGGAGACGGAGCTAGGCTCTGTGCAGGGATGTCCAATGACAGGGCAAAGGGCAATGGGTGCAGGCTGGAGCAGAGGAGGTGCCATGGGAACATAAAAACTTTTTCACTGTGAGGGTACCAGAGCCCTGGAGCAGGCTGCCCAGAGAGGTTGTGGAGTCTCCTCCGGAGATGTTCAAAATCTGTCTGGATGTGTTCCTGCGTGACCTGCTCTATGTGGTCCTGCTCTGGCAGTGGGGTTGGACTGGATGATCTTTTGAGGTCCCTTCCAAACCCTGACATTCTGTGATTCCAGGTAGCCCTCAGCTGCTCAGAGAGCTGTTGCCTGATGTATTCATCCTCTTCTGCTGAACTCCAAGGGCCTTGGCTTTCCCATATGACATTAGAGCTCTCCCAGAAGCCAGTGCTGTGCCACAGAACACCTTGGTGTGTGCTATGGGAACAGCTGTCCAACCAGAGAAGCTGACCCAGAGGTGCAGCCAGGGTTATCAGGCTGCCAAGCTGCAGTGTCTGAGGCAGTGCAACGTTGTGGGGACAAGAGAAGTTCAATAGTGTAGTGTCTCAGGACAAAATTGCTCGGGTCAGGTCACCAAACCAAAATGACCTAACTTGGGTTTCAGTAACACAAAAATAATTCCTTTTCAAAGGGCACCCCATGCACTCATGCACTGCTCTTCACAAATGGTTGGTGGTGGTGGTTTGATTTTGGGTTTTTTTAAACCTGTGAACTTCCACTCTGCAAGAGTGTCTAATTTCAGGTTTTCTCCCTGAATTGGGATGAGAGCAAATGTTGAAATACTGGAATGTCTTCCTTTTGGGGGAGGAGGCAGCTGAGTGTGAGCAACCAGTTCAGGGTTAGGACAGCTGCCTCTGAAGACTTGTACAGTGCAGCAGAGCAGGTGATGGCAAGGCAGATAGGTGATGGAAGGGAAACACAGAAGCAGAAGGAGGGAAGTAGGAGACAGGAATGAGAAGCAGCAATGAGGACTGAAACAGAGGAGTAAGGAAGAGAGAGCACACATTTCTGCTTGGCTCCCTGGGCTGTAGGAACTGCTACATTTTGGTGCTGTTTGTTGTTAGCACCTTTGAGTAACCAGCAGACAGGTGAGCTGGTGCTGCACTGAGAGTTCCTGCCAGAGAGAGCTTGAAGCACTTCATGGAGAGGGCAAGAGCTGGGTGAAGTGGAGCTAGAGGTTCACACCAGGGCACAACCAGGCAGTGCTGCATGGTTTCACTTCTGCTTGCTGAGCAGTTGAGTCCCTCTGTGCTAATTGGACAGGGTGTGAATGCAGCATCCAAAAGATGAGAGTTTCTCAGTTCTCATCTAGGCTCTGAGGGGGGCCCTGTAGCCCTTGCAAGTGAGAGAATCTCTCTACCACCAAGAGAATCTATCACTAAGTCTTTTCTGCAAAGTAGAAAGAAAGGAGTACCCTTCTCTGGTGTGACTGGAAAGGAGCACTAGTGACTGTTCCTTAATGTGCTGTGGAATGTTTCTTATGCTGATGCTTTTAGTATTTAACAAGTTTAACTTTCTCTAAAAAATATACCCAACTGATACACTCCATCCATAAGCAATGCCCTCCAGGAATGAGGAGCTAATTAGAGAGCAGGACTTGTGAAAAGACAAACCTGGGTTATGCACAGAACAGGTTTCTCCAGTATTTATTGCCTATGTTACTGGCCAAGCTTCCTTGTAAGTAATAGTCAAATAATCAGCCTCGGTCCTTTTGTGAGTGGTTTGAGTCTGTGTGGTCCTCCTTTGTTAGAGCAGCTCATGGTTTCTGAAAGCTTCTGCGCCCCCTGTTTGGAGCAGCAGAGCCTGGTGGCACCAGCTGCTTCTGCCTGGAACAGGCATTTGCATGTGACATTAAAAGAAAAAAAGCCAATTTCAAATGTATTTGCTTTTTCTGCTCCCCTCCAGTTTTCAGCCCTTCAGAAAACTCGGTACCAGATGAGTATCTTTAACTTCTGCTATGAGCATCTTTTAAACCAGCAAAGCTTGAAGAGGAAGGAGGAACCTCTTCCTTCAGAAATAAACCAGCAGCTCAGTGTTTGGAAATATTTTAACAATAGACCATATGGGAGTCTCAAACTATTAAGCTTTATTATTCAGAAGGCGGAAAATGTGGTTTGATATTCAATTGATACACAGCACAAATGAGAGCCGCAAACCCGGCTCCCTCGAGCTGGGATTCAGATGTTCTCCTGACTACAGCTAACGCTTTGGCCTGCTTCCACAGAATGCATCCAGCCTGCTGATCACAAGCCAAGAAACTGGAGGCTTTTTTTTTTCCCCCCGCTCCCTTCACCTCTCTTCTCCAAAGTACTTTCCTTTCCTGCCAGCGTGAGCTTTTGGCCTGAATGTAAATCTCTTGATATTAGATGTGTATAGAAAATGGGCAGGATGCTGATGGCACACAGCAGCAGAGCTATGTGTCTGTGTGCATGCATGTTTGGTTTTCTTCTTTAATGTTTAAAGTTTCCACTTCATGATGCACTGTCAGGGGATTGTTGGCCATCCTAGGTGGGAGCTCCTCTGTTCCTGTTTCACTGTTTGTTTCTTAGTGCTGTGAGAGCAGGTGAACATCTTCTGGGGTTGCTGTGAAGTGGTGCCAGAGACAATGAGTGTGTGGAATTTGTTGGAGAGAGAGAGACTGGAAGTGGTTTTAGTTTCTTCCACCCCCCCCCCCCTTTTTTTTTTTGGTGCCCAATTTGATTTGCATATGTTTGTAATTGCCCTTCCCCTTGCTGTCATGTATTTCTTAGCTTTTCTATGTGGAAAAGAACCTGTAGGAGCTGCTTTATAAATTATTGCACATGTGGACTAAAATTGCCTACATGCAAAGGGAACACAGTTACTGCCATCAGGTAGTGGCAGGCTGGATCAGCTGCTGGATTTTGACATGTATGGGATGGAGCAGCTTTGTCAGTGTGAGTGTGGGAGGTGTGGTGTGAATAAGGAGTTGTGGGGACACAAGAAGTGGTCGTGTGGGTCTGGCAGTTGAATGCTGCTGCTGAATCCCAAGTGCAGTGCTGTCTTTGTCAGAGAGCTCCTCTGAGATGCCAGCATTGTCCGTGGAAATGACTGAACCATGTCTACTGAAACTTGCTATCCTAAGTCCTTCATCAGAACCCAGCTGCCTGTGCACAGACCTCATGCATGGAAAACTATGCAGCTGGTGATGTTTAGCCATCAGTCAGGTGTACCAAACCAAGTCATACTCCGATGGCCTAGGCACAGCTCTAACAGTGTGTTCTGTTTCTGTTCCCTCCCTAAAACACATGGAGGATGAGATGGCTTTGTGTATATTTTAAGCTGTAGGTGTTCAAGGTTTTTCACAGCTTTTTGTGCTGCAGAACTTGACAAGTGCTTGTAAGTAACTCTCACCCCAGTTTTGTGACAGACATCCTCAGCTGTGTCAGGTCCAAACTTTTCTAGCCTCTCAGAGGCTGAAATCGACCAAGGAACCTTTTCTGTGGTCTGTGAGTGCCTCTGAGCAGGAGGAGGCTCCCGTGTTAAGCTCTCTGGCATTTTTCTCTAGAAGTGTGATGAGCCTAAGGAAAAGATGCACTTTGTGTCAGTCCAGGAGTGTCTGCAACATGGAACACTGTAGAGAATATAAAGTATGCACTCTGAATGTGAAGTTCAGTTTTGGCTTCTGTCTTTCCTCCACTTCTCTTTTCAGTTGTTCATGATAGCTGAAATTTTCCATGTTTTTGTCTCAACCCACACACAGTTTTTTTCCTTTGGGGAAAACTGGAGCAAAATCAATTTTAGTACAATTTTTCAAGCCTCTTTGACTTGCACCTACATCTGTTTGGTGTGGGGGAGTGGAATCTTATCATAAACCGTTTTGATTTATTTAATGTATTCAATAAGCATCCAAGATGTGCCAGGTACTTTCTCAGCCCTTTTTGGATGAGAAATCTTGCAAGCTAAGAACTTCATAAACAAAGAAACTGCAGAACTCAAAATTTCCCTGCTGTCTTCATATATCTAAGGAACAAACCAAGTGTGAACAGGGTGGATGCAGAGACTTGTACAGAATCACAATGCAGTGCTGATGACACCTAACATTTTAACTTCAAAAAATATTTCTTGATCTGCTCAGCTTAGGGCAAACTCAGCTGAGATGTGCCCACACAGCAGCTCTGCTTTTACTGCAACTCTCGGTCTCTCTTTTATTGCTGTGATTGCTGTGCTCAAGGCTCATCTAAACAGGGTCATTGATTCAGCCCAAGGTAATTTACAAATCTGAGCAGAAGAGCTATCCCCAGTTAACTACATCCTAATGAAGTGATTTGGAATAGTTAATAAGGAATAGCTGTTCTGGAGTAATCCCTTTTAAAGACAAACCCTTACTCTTTCTGTAATTGCATTCTAGGAAGCTATTCTGTACTGCTTCAGCATGGGATAGATGTTCAGACCAGGCACAGCTAGCGGTGAGTGGGGCAACATACCACGGGATGCCCACTCTCAACTACTATGAGTGAGCAGAAAACCAGCAAAACTTGGTGCCTGTGCATCTCTCTAGAAAGGGCAGTGACAAAATTGCTGTTCAAAAGCCTGTCTTCCAGCAGGGATGAAGTGTGAGCTGCCTGTTACTGTCTGAGTATTAACCCCCTGTTCTGGACAGAATGCATGTTGCAGCTTGTAACTAAGTACACTTTGAAGTGTAGAGGTGTGGAGAGGATGTGTGTGCTTTCCTTCAGCGTGTATATTTACATTGTTATGTGGGGAGCAATCAATTTATCAAACCCATCCCGTTATTCAGTAGTGGAGAAGGATGATTGCTTGGAGGAAAGGTTGAATTGTTTCTAAGGTGAACAGAAAATTAATTTAAAAGAAATTTGCACAATTACTAATTTTTTAAGAGACTTTTAACATATGAATCAAATAAAGGAGAAGCCAATAAGCCATAGTGGCATGAAAATTTTCCTGCAGCATAAAATGTTGTGCTTGACCTTGCCGAGGAGGATGGGCCAGGGTAGAGATGGTGCTCTTGTGCTTTAATGTGTTGTAGTTGTGCTGTAGTTGCTGTTAACTCACAGTTTTCCTGATTTATAGAATTCATCCCTTCCCTTAAAAGGGAAGGTGGCAGGCTGGAGTGGAGAAGCTCCAACTGCAGCCCTTTGAATGTTAATCCACCTTGACTTTCTTAAGCCTCCTACTTAAATCATTATCTTAATGAATCACCATTGCTGCTATCTTCAGTGCTACACGGGAACATGCAAATTTTAAACAGCCTGGGGGAAAGCCCATTTTGTCTGCAGAGTGCTGGGATACTTGCATTTAGATGTTGCCATGATAGGTACCTTGGATACTACTTTCTGCCTAACCCCATGGATAGGTCATGGGGTATAGTGTATCACCAGTGTGTGCCTGCTAGGTGGGTCTCAGGGCTTGCCCCTGCAAGGAGATGGAGCTGAGTCTGTTACTGGCTGTAATAAGCAGCTTTAGCTCAAGTGGTTGAAGCCAGATCACTGGGCAGGTTTGTCATCCATCTACCTGCCTGTTGGCTATGCTTTTGTTTAGCTGCAAAACGATAGGGAGTTAAAGGAGTGAGGATGGGAGTCCCCCCTCAGCTCTGCAGCATTTTGGCTTTGAGGAAAGATTCGTGACCTCTTCATTTTTCACAACACAAAGCAATAGGCCATGTGCATGTTAATGGATCAGTGAAAGGTTTTTTCCCAAGTAGCTGTCAAGAAATTTGCTAGAGCAGGAAAATGACCAGATTGCTGGAAAATTGTAAGAATGTTTGAGGAAAAAACAACCACAGTGAAGCCACTGCAAAGCATCTCCAAGACCTCCAGCATTTTTGCCCAAATTTTTCCTTGAAGAATCAACTTAGCTAGGTGTTGAGTTCTGTCTGCTGCCAGATCTCCCAGATGATCACTTGAGAAATGTTTACTTGTAGGCAGTGGGTGTGGAGGGAGAGCCATGTCTCAGACAATGAATCTTTGTGGTCATTTGCAATATGCATTGAACTTGCTGATTCCTTTGTTCATTAACCCAAGAGCTAGGGAAGCTGTTTTCTGCAAATGCCCCAGAAGGTGGTAAGAACTGCTCTTCTCAAACTGCACTGTAAATTCACCCATTGTTTACCCAATGTCCCCTTTCCACATGTGCCTCAGAGGAGCCCATTCCCTTACTGTGGATCATTTTTCCTCACCAATAGTAGGTCTGCTTGTGGAACAATGGCAGGACAAATGCAGAAAGTATGAGGTGAACAGAGATCCTCTAGTCTCAACTAGGAGAGGGCTATAAGTGAGCTCAAGTGCATGTTCTGCAATGACATTGTCACATCCTGCTGAGAGTCAGGGCCACGAGGGGCTGGAACACCAGTCTCAAGAAGGGCATCCTCATTTTTCTCAGCTAATTCTTCTCTGAAACCTGTGAGCAAACAGTGCCCGCTGTCTTGTGGCCAAGAATGCCAATGGCATCCTGGGGTGCTTTGGAAGGGCTGTGGTTACTAAGTCAGACAGGTTCTCCTCCCCCCTCTACTCTGCCCTGCTGAGGCTGCATCTGGAACTTGATGTTCAGTTCTGGGCCCCTCAATTCAAGAAGGACCTCAGGAAACTGCCTAAGAGAGTCCAGTGCAGAGCCACAATGATGCTGAGGGCAGTGGAATATCTCCCTGTGAGGACAGGCTGAGGGAGCTGGGGCTCTTTAGCTTGGAGCAGAGCAGCCTGAGGGGTGTCCTCATTCCTGTTGATAAAGATGTGCAGGGCAGTGTTGGGAGGCTGGAGCCAGGCTCTGCTGAGGGATGGCCAATGACAGGACAAGAGGCAATGTGTGCAAGCTGGAGCAGAGGAGGTTCCACGGGAACATAAGCAAAAACTTTTTTTCGCTGTGAGAGTGCCAGAGTCCTGGAGCAGGCTGCCCAGACAGGTTGTGGAGTCTCCTTCTCTGGAGATGTGTTCTTGTGTGACCTGCCCTAGGTGGTCCTGCTCTGGCAGGGGAGTTGGACTGGATGATCTTTTGAGGTCCCTTCTAACCTGACATTCTGTGACTTTTTGTAGCTCAAGGTCTGGATAGACTAGTGTGAAACAGGAGATGCTAACTGCTTCTTTACCAGTTTGTGCACACCTTCCTGGCCAGCAGCAAGTAACTGGGACTCACTTCATTCCTACCTGGTGTAGCTCTGGATAGGCTGCCACTTCTTGTAGCAGTGTTTAAGACCCTTCTATTAACTGCTTTACAATGATGACTTCTCTGCTTGCTGTAAGCAGGCTGTTGTATGTTCTGTATCCAAGCTTGTGGCTGCTTCTGATTCCTCCCTGGATGGCAGCATTTTATGGTACAGGGAGTAAATTAACTGGGGAAACTATCTATTAGATGCAGCACTTCAAGAACAGTCAGAGTAGGGATTTCAGAGGAAATACCAGAAGTGATTGATGTGTGTGTATACACATTGTGTGTACCTACTGAGTGTGTATTTCAGGAGAGGAAATTGAGGTGATCTAACATTTAAAGCTGAGTGTAAAACCTAAATGCAACTTCTTCTCATTTCAGTCTTGGAAAGTAGTGGTGATAGTTGCAAGCAAGTCTCTGGCTGACTTTCTGAATTGCCTTTATTTCAGAGCTCCAGAAAGAGAGATTTGGTAGAATTTATCATCTTACTTAGTAAAAGTGATGTTCTATCCTACATTAATTTCCTTAGGAAACAGAAGGAAGGGGATGCTTCTCCTCAGCACTTAAATATCCAGGCACTATGTGCAAAATGTGCAGAAAATGAGCTCCCCAGAAGGAAGGTTCAGATCTCAATCTGCTGAACTGGTCTGCATTATTCATCCAGCTTCTGCATGCTGTCTTATGCTCAAGGCTAGGAGTAGAGTTTTGTTGATGTCCAGGGGTTGTTATTTCTATGGTTTGCTCATTCAAATTCAGGGGTTTGTGACTAGGGAAGTAAAAAGTATATTATGTGACTTGTTTGTTAAGTTGTCTGGAGCTACTTCTGTTACCTGCATGTTCACAGGAGTCTGTGTTTGCTCACATGACCTGCTCAGTTTTCTAGTCAGGTATGCTGAGATGCAGCATTTTGGCTCATGACTTTGTTTTGTGTGTGTTCTCTCTTATGGTATGTTACAACTGCCTCCCAGAAATTCTGGAATTGGGGTCAAACAAACTGCTCTGGTACTTCTCCCAGCATCCACTTATTTGGCAGTATTGGAGCTGCTGCTGAGCAGCAGAGAGAAGCTGCAGCTGAGCACTGTGACCGACAGTGCTGTTAGGAGCAAGTGATGCACAGAGCATTACACAGGTAGATGGATTTTAATCTGGCAGCATATCTGTCATTAATTTTAAGGGCTTTTGGAACCACAGTAGTTCAGCTAAAAGGGGAGATAAGCCAAGCAATTATACAGAGCAGCTATATTTGGTGAGGCATGTCTCCTGGGATTAGCAGAGGCTCGTGAGGCAGTGTAGTGAATTGTGCCTCGCGGTGCCAAGTCTGACTGATCCTTTGGGACAGTCACTATATGGGGATGCCTGGGAAATTTCTGGAGAGTTGGACATTTGCTGGGATTAGCTGAATAAAATTTCATAGATGCAGTTGGAAGAGACCACAAGGATCATCTAGTCCAACCTTTCAGGGTAAGACTATAGTTTAAATGAGATGGCCCAGCACCCTGTCAAGCTGGGCCTTGAAACTGTCCAATGTAGGGGAATCCAGCACCTCCTTGGTTGGTCAGTATAGATTTTAATGCTTGTTGGGGAGAACCATGTATGCTCTGCTGCTTTGGCTCATGGGACTTTGAATGGGGTCTACAGGTGAGAGAGTAGCTGTGAGCTTTGAGTGGCTGCAAACTGCTTTGCTTTGGGTAGGACTTTGAGGGGGAAAATTGGAAAGGTGTGACTTTTGAATGGGTTGAATTGTTTAAAAAAAGAGAGCTCTGTGGCAGCAGTTGTAGGGAGATGAAAAGTCTGCTGAAGGGACAGGTGAAACTACTTAAGAATCAGTATCATAGTATCAGTCAGGGTTGGAAGGGACCACAAGGATCATCTAGTTCCAACCCCCCCTGCCATGGGCAGGGACACCCCACACTAGATCAGGCTGGTCAGAGCCTCATCCAGCCTGGGCTTAAACACCTCCAGGGACGGGGCCTCAACCACCTCCCTGGACAACCCATTCCAGGGCTCACCACTCTCATGGTGAAGAACCTCCTCCTCACATCTAGCCTGAATCTCCCCACCTCCAGCTTCATTCCATTCCCCTTAGTCCTATCACTACCTGAGACCCTGAGCAGTCCCTCCCCAGCCTTCCTGTAGGCCCCCTTCAGATACTGGAAGGCCACAATTAGGTCACCTCGGAGGCTTCTCTTCTGCAGACTGAACAGCCCCAACTCCTTCAGTCTGTCCTCATAGGAGAGGTGCTCCAGCCCTCTGCTCTGCTCATCCTTGTGGCCCTTCTCTGGACACATTCCATCACCTCCACATCCCTCTTGTAATAGGGGCTCCAGAACTGGAGGCAGTACTCCAGGTGGGGTCTCACCAGGGCTGAGTAGAGGGGGAGGATCACCTCCCTTGACCTGCTATCTGAAGAGAGTCCTCAATGAGCTTTTGAATAGAGACTGATGGCCAGGTGGAAGGAAATGCTGCACTCCTTGAAGAATGAACAAACTCTCTGGATGTTTACCCAAGCTGGTAGACCAAGCAGAAACCATCAGTATGCCGCTGTGTAAATTCATGGCGTGCCAGTATCTTAAACACCATGCAGCTCTGATTGCCACCTCTCAAAGGTAGTGGAAGGCTAGGGAAGGTCCAGTGAAGACCATCAAAGATGGGCCCCAAGCCAGTCAACATGATTTCTCTCAGCAAGAGAAGAGATGACTTAATCCAGAAATTGCAGATGTTTCATGCTGTGATGAATGGGGTGGAGAAGGGGAGTAGGGAGTGATTCTTCATGGTTCTTAGGTTAACTAAATTGATTCAAAGCAGGCAAAGAGGAGACACTCTGTCAAGCAGCAGTTAACCACGTGAAACTCATTGCCAAAGGGTGTTATGGATAGCAGAAGTCTAAACAGACTGAAAAATCGATGCAGGACAGATAAGTTCTTATTAAAAGTGATGGCTTGGATGCAACCTCTGGATCAGGAGATCTTTTTATGAATTGCATAGGGTATAGAAAGGGAAAAGACAGCCTGTATTCTATTTCACTGCTGTTCCTCCCACCCCTTCCCACCCCCTTACTAGTTGTTTGGTTTGAGTTGTTTACTTTCGGGGGGGGTTGGTTTGTTTGGGGTTTTTCTGGTGTGGCTTTTTTTTTTTGCTCTTATTCTGGTTACTTCTGAAGACAAGGCAGAGAGTTAAACCTCTGCTCTTATGTGGCTGTTTTTATAGTTCAAGACTAGAAGGGAAATAAGCTACAGGGAACTAGTTTAGCTGTACAGCCCACAAGTCATATAAAGGACACAGAAATGAAGAGTTTTAGGAGCCAAAAGTCCCCCTAACAGCTTAAAAACATCTCTGTTAGAAAATACCTCTGTAGCCTCCTTCCTTCCTTAGAATTGTCACTTGGCAAAAGAAAGTTGAGTTTGTTAATGGTGCTGTGAGTCACTGCAGTGTTTCTAGTTACTGTTCTTGCTGTTTTGGGTGCTACAGGCAGTGGAGGTGCCTGATAATGCACCTAATGAGCTGGCTTAGGCATTTTGCACTCCAGTAGTGACCCCTTGGGCTGGAAGCTGAGGGTGGCAGCCCTCTGCAGGGCCTGGGGAGCACAGTGAAGGGAAGGAGCAACAAGTTGGAAAGGAGGCTGAAAAGGAGACAAGATAGAATCATAGAATTGTAGGGGTTGGAACACGCCACCAGAGCAGAATCACCTAGGGCAGGCCACACAGGAACACATCCAGAAGGATCTTGAAAGACTGTGTCCATCGAGATCAAGTCCCTGGCCCTCCTTACTGCATGGGCTCACGGGCGTTAGCTCTGGCACAGAGGAGACAGCTGATAAGGAGCTATCTAGCCTACAGGGTTGGTTTCTGCCATGGCCTGAGAGAAGAGGATCTTGTCCTTGGGAGTTGAGTGGCAGAGGACATGTTAGGAAGGCCCAGCTGCTATGGGCAGTGCATGGCCACCAAGGGTGGGCACAGCCCCTGGTCCTCCTGGGCACAGGGGTGTCTCAGGGCCAGTACTGAGGGATGCTGGGGGTGTGTCTCTTGCATATACACAGAAGCAGGAAAGCCTAATACAGGGCAGGGCTTAGAGCTGTGGCTGCAGTGGCAACAGTCAGTATTTGGGAGGTGAAAAAAGCAGTTTTACATTGTGGTAGATGATTGTACTGTAATACAGCAGTGCCTCCTGGCAGGGAAAGCAATGTAATGTAAAGCAATCCAGTGTGCAAGAGCAGTTGGAGAGCTGTCAGAAGCTGAGTAGCTTGGAATGGTTCCAGGTGAACCTGGGAGGAAGCAAGCTTGCTGCAGCGTGGCATTCCCCTGCCCTGAGGAGGAGCAGGGACTGCAGCACGAGTGTGATGAACGCACCTTGCAAACAGTGCAGCACAGCTCGCTGGAGGAGACCTACAAGAGACTTTCCTAAGCAAAATAGTGAGTTTCTTCTCTTGGGAGGTTTCTCTCCAGCTCACAGAGCCTTTCTGCCTTCACATGCCAGGCAGCTTTGGGCCAAATGAGATTGTACCTGTTAGCTGTTGCCTGGCATGCCTGAGTACAAGGCACAAGGTTGCCAAAGGGGTGGCGAGAGTCTGGAGCTCCCTAAAGCTCAGGCTGTGGGAGAGCTACTGGGTCTGAGCTGGTTGGGCAAACAAGGGAGCAATGACTCTTTTTATTAATGTTTATTTCATGAGGGCTTTTGTGCATGGCATTGGCTTTTATTCTGAGTTTTAGATTTCTGGGTATGCTTACACTCGTGGGGTTTAACCCTACCCCCTCTCCCTGCCCTTCAAATCCCCTGCCTCTCTCTATGTATCGCTACTACAAATTGCTTGGGATGATGGGTTCTGCATTTTACTTGGTGCCTCTGGATGCTGTTAGCAAGTAATTGCTGGAAAAGCTTGTTTAAACATCAGACCCTGCCATCATTTTCTAAATTGCTCTTTGAGGTGGCTGAGACCCTCCTGAATGACAACTTTCCTTTAATACTGGACAAGGAACTTTATTAGGTGAAGGAAATAGTGTTCTCACTGGACTATTTCTGAGGTACCAGGTCATCTTCTTTCTAAAGAAGGGATGTGTACCTTTACTCCCCCCTGCTTGCTTCTCCCCTCACACCAGCCAAATTGATGGTTCTAGCAAGGAGCAAAGTGGCTTTATTGGCTTCACCCCTCTGATACATCCAGACTCTATTCTAACCCCTCTAAGAATGCAGCAGTTCATTCTGCACCCTTGCTGTCCAGCCAGAACTTGAAATCCAGGAATAGGGTTGGACTGGATGATCTTTTGAGGTCCCTTCCAACCCCAAACATTCTGCGAATACTGTTGCACTGTCCAGGGAGGGTCTCTGAACATCCAAGCTACATATAGGAGGGTTGTGCAGCACGATGCAGGATCAGGACATTGTGTCTAATACACTGCTACTCTTCCTGTTGTAATCACCTCAGTCAGGTTACTGGGTGGTTAACCTGTGGAGATGGTTAAGCTTGAACAGGATCCTCCACCCTTCAGAAACCAGTAGCTGCCCGTGTGATACACCTCTCCTGGTTAAGAGAGCTGTAAGATTGGCTGAAGTGGGGCAGGTCTTGCTCAAGATGTAGCTGAGGTGTGTTCTGTCAGTGGCGATGTGAGTCAAGTTAGCCTGCTGGCAACCAGTGGATAATCAGGGGGAATCTATTTCACCTGCTGAAAACTGTCAGTTAGAGCTGCACAGAATGAGTGGTGCCTGAATCCAAGAACAAATGGCTGCTTTGGTTACTGTGTCCCTGAGGCTGTATGAAGCACACTTTGTATTCCTTTCTGCTCTTTCATGTTGGTGCACATGTGTTGTTACAAGAAAGCAGCATGTGAGTTGTGCTTCATTACTTAATGAAGCATTTGCTATAAGGAAATGATGTGGACCTTCCATGGAGGATGTAGAAGCAGCAGCTAGGCTGCCCAGCTGTGACCCCAGCAGGCAAAAGCAGCTTCATTTCAGTTCTCCTAAGCTTGACAGGCAGCCAGGTCAATTAAGGTGTGAATTTTATAAATGGAAGTGCTACCATGGGAAGGAATAAACAAATGAGGAAGTTGGTGCAGAAATGGTTTGAGAAATATGGATTGTGAAGACAAACATGGATGTGGAAGTAGCATGGCAGAGTTTCCTGAGCCTTCCACCCTTTGCACATACCATTGTGTCTGGCTGGGTGAAAGTCTGGCATCTGTTGCTCTGACATCTTCCTGATAGCAAATTCAGCTTTCTCTTTGTACATTTGGCATGTATATTCATATATATATTTATATAAAATTATTCTTTTGGGGTGTGTGTGTGTGTGTAAGATTTATGTCTGATCAAACTGCCAAACAAACTGTGGACACTCTCAGCCATTCAGCACCTGTGCCATAGAAAGGGAAGCAGAATGCAGATTGTAGGAAGTAGATTCCTACCTCTAGCCTTCTGGTGTGCAAGTGTTTCTCCTTCCCCTGTGCTGTTTATTTCAGTTTGTGATGGTGGTGGAGTCACCATCACTGGAGGTGTCCAGGAGGAGACTTGGTAGGGTGCTTGGTTGCATGGTTTAGTTGATTAGGTGGTGTTGGATGATAGGTTGGACATGATCTTGAAGGTCTCTTCCAACCTGGCTTATTCTATTCTATTTGTGGGATATTGAGCAAAAGGCAGGTGCATCGGTGCAGTAGCTAAAAGCTACTGGTCTGAGCAATCTTTTTAATACTTAGGAATAAATAATTGCTCAAATTACAACAGCTGCTTTACACAGTTTTTATAGATAGTAGTAAGTTTAGGTGTGGCTGTCTTTAGGCACCACTGCAGAAAGCCTATCCCTGAACATGAGGGATGAGAGTTTGTAAGAAGCTTCTGGTAGATGGAGATGCTTTTGCAGGGAGACCTGGAGGTTTGCCCAGAGAAATTTTACTATTTTTCAGCTGTGGGGTGGGGTTTTTTTGTGTGTGTGTTTTGGTTTTAGTTTACTGCAGAAAAGGATTTCAGTTGAGAAAGCGGTGACAGCTTAAACTTCGGGTGCTTGTTTCCCTTTCCTAATCTGGTCAATAGGAGCTCGATATAATGGGGGCAAATACCTGGCAGCTCTGGATTCTGAAGGACAAGGCAAAGAGAATTCAGTTTGAAATCATCAGCTACAGCTCATTTCTCTTAAAGAATTTGTTTTAAAAGTTAAAACACGCTTGGACTTAAATGTTTAGCCGCCTTGCTAAGAAAATGGAGTCAGAACATTCTCTGTGGATGGTTACTTTCTGACTTTTCAGGCGGTATCATTGAAATGAGAAAAATAAAATGTCCAAACAGAAGGCATAAAAGGTCTAATGAAAGATGTTGGCTGTTTATTAAAGTAATAAAAAGAGGGGGAAATGTCAGCTGGATAAACACCCGTAAAAGAGGGGAAATGTCTCAACTGGAGATAGTGCAGCTCTCTGGTTAGCAAAAACTAATCCAAACTGGGAGCAGATTATGTTTAGTTGCAAACCAATGACTTCATATTGACCAACCACTACTCATCCTTTATGAAGACAAGTAGCCTGTGAGTGTAAAACAAGATTAACATGGGGAGCTTTTAATTACTCTGATTTAACACTCCCCCCTTCCTCTACCATTGGATGCTATCTGTATGAATAAATAAGCAAAAGCACATTTAGCTCTGTGTGGTACTGCCATGGCTTTTCCTGTAGTTGCTGGGATTCTTTAGCCTGGAGAAGAGGAGGCTTAGGGGAGACCTTATTGCTGTCTGCAACTACCTGAAGGGTGGTTGTAGCCAGGAAGGGGTTGGTCTCTTCTCCCAAGCAACCAGCACCAGAACAAGAGGACACAGTCTCAAGCTGTGCCAGAGGAAGTTTAGGCTCAAGGTGAGGCAAAAGCTCTTCACTGAGAGTCGTTTGCCATTGGAATGTGCTGCCCACGGAGGTGGTGGAGTCACTATCCTTGGAGGTGTTCAAGAGGGGATTGGACGTGGCACTTGGTGCCATGGTCTTGTCAGGAGGTCTGTGGTGACAGGTTGGACTCAATGATCTTTGAGGTCTCTTCCAACCTTGGAGGTTCTGTGATTCTGATGTGATGTGACACCCAGATACAGGAAACTCCCTCTGTATGTTTTTTTCTCTGCTCTGGAGAGACCTCATCTGGAGTGCTGCATCCAGCTCTGGAGCCCTCATCACAGGAAGGACATGGACCTGATGGAGCACATGCAGAGGGGGGCCATGGAAACGATCAGGTGGCTGGAACACCTCTGCTACAAGGACAAGCTGTGGGAGCTGGGGGTGTTCAGCCTGGAGCAGTGCAGGCTTCAGGGAGACCTTAGAGCAGCCCTCCAGTGGGCTACAACAAGGCTGCAGAGGGACTGTTTGCAAAGGCCTGCAGTGACAGGATGAGGGGTAATGGTTTGAAATGAGAGAAGAGCAGATTTAGATTGGGTGTTAGGAACAAGTTCTATACCATGAGGGTGGTGGAACACTGGCACAGCTTGCCCAGGCAGGTCACTGAGGCCCTGTCCCTGGAGATATTCAAGGTCAGGCTTGCCAAGGCTCTGAGCAGCGTGACCTAGTGGAGGTGTCCCTGCTGACTGCAAGGATGTTGGACTTTCAACCCAAACCATTCTATGATTTTATGATCTGGAAAGGTTGCTCATAAGGCCTGGTTTCCCCAAAGTGTGCAGTTTTTATTGAGGAAAATGAAGTGAATGTTTGTGCTCATGTGGGGCATTTCTTTCAGTGGCTTCTTAAAGAATTGTTTGTGCAGCAGAAGTGTTGCTTATTCCCAAGGTACTGCTGGGCCTCCATTGCTTTGTTGGGGTCAGAGACTTGCTCTTGTGGTTTAATTTGAGGTTGCTTGAGAAGGATGCAGCAGGGCATGTTCTGAGATCTCAGAATAATGTGTGAAGTTCCCTGCTCTTCCCTGGCAGGCTGCTAAGTGGCCAGGAAGTTAACAACACTGTAGCTGGCAAAAAGCAGATGGATTTGGGAGCTTTGGAGTTCTGCTCATTTGTCTGAGGGGGAAGTACCATGGAATGACTTTATTCTGTATGCATTTGAACACAAATGGCCAGTGGGATGAACTAATGGCTGGGGTGTACACTATGTGAGCATTTCCCTTTGCTCCCAACTCATGCTGGATTGATGAGTTTGGTTAATTGAACCCACTTGTATCACTCAGCCCTCAAGAGGGTTAGAAAGCAGAGAGGAATTGAAAAGGTTCTACTTATGCCACTTTGGAAGCTTGGCTGTGTCTTCATCCCTGATGGCTGCTTGTGATGCCTGCAGCTATTTGCTGTAGGGAAGAGCAGATAAACCTGATGTGTGCTCAAACCTGGAAATCTGAGTTAATTAACCAGTGGAATAGCTTATGGATGTGGTAGATTGCTCATATATTAGGCTTTTCATTAAGGCTGCTGTGTGCATTCTTACTCCTGTGCTCACTCTCCTAAAAGCTGTTGCAAGAAGGATTTGCTGGAAAACAAAAGCACTTGGGCTGTTACAGAGGAGTAAGACTGGAGGATGCTACAGGGCCCTGTGGTCCTCCATCTCTGGGGCCACACAGACTGGTCAGCAGCTTCTTGCATCCATTGGTGCTGTAGCTCCCTGCTCAGAACTACAAAGTGGCTTTCGTCAGGTGGGAGTAGATCTTGATGCTGAAGAATACCTTTGTATTGTGATATGAACTGTTGTAGCCAGGAAGGGGTTGGTCTCTTCTCTCTAGCATCCAGCACCAGAACAAGAGGACACAGTCTCAAGCTGCACCAGGGGGAGTTTAGGCTGGAGGTGAGGAGAAAGTTCTTCACTGAGAGAGTCATTTGTCATTGGAATGGTCTGCCCGGAGAGGTGGTGGAGTCACCGTCCCTGGAGGTGTTCAAGATGGGATTGGATGTGGCACTTGGTGCCATGGTCTAGTCATGAGGTCTGTGGTGACAGGTTGGACTTCATGATCTTTGAGGTCTCTTCCAACCTTGGTGATACTGTGATACTATGAACTGTAGCTCATTTCTTTTTATTGTCTGTGCCAGTCACAGAGATGTGACACAAAAAAGGCCATTAATGCATTTGCTGCCCTAAAACTTTCTTGTTGGCTCCTCCAGCTGCTTAGGCCAGCAGCTAGTATCTTCCAAGGCTTAGTGAAGAATTAGGTTGCAATTGCAAAGGGGTGTCTTTTCCTGCACTGACTCGGAGATGCATGGGGCTCGCTCTCTGTGCTGCCTTCATCCTGCACTGGCCACAACTGCCTTGTGCCCCATCAGCACTTGCTGCTTGGGAATGGCTGAGTGGACCCTGCTCTGTTAGCTGTGCATGTCTGTGACATAAATCAGTAGAGAATTTGCTGGTAATAAGTGCAGAGGAGGCAAAGAAAAGAATACTCAGAGCCCTGCATTCATTTTCTCTTGGTAGTGCCTGGTTTCTGCTCTTGGAGAAGGTCCTTTGCTTGCCCCTGCACTGGTTCAGCCCCCAGAGCACACATGCTGGGAAGCTGCAGTTGCAGGGTCGCTGTCTGTCTCCAGCAAGTCATGTGGCAAGGGGCTCTGCATGCCCTGGAGAGCAGCGTCCTCTGTGCAAGGAGTTATAGGATCCCGCTGGGGGTAGCTGCAGCTGGTATGCACTGGTACTAATATAATCCCACGGGACTGTGTCCATGAGACAAGTGTGACATGGGAGGTATTTAGGGAGACACACCTGTTCTAGGCACAGCCTGCATGCCTGGGGAACGGAAGGTGTCGGTAGAGCAGGAAGGCCTCTCTTTTCCTCCACAGGAGGGCTTTGCTTGCTTCTTCCTGCCCACTTTCACATTATTTCAGAATTCCCTAATATTCTGCACTCCTGAGGGCTGGTAGCACTGGGCTGTTGCAGAGCCCAGGGTTTGCATTTGAACTCCTTTTTTTACCTTTGTGTGTGATTCCAGCATGATTAGCAAGAGACAACAGCTTCTGGGCTGAGTGATGCTTTGGGTGTAACTGCTCCCAAGCAAGGGCAGAGAATTCAGAGAATGCCATCTATGTGTGGGGCTGGGTTTTCCAGGCCTTTAGATTATTTAGATTTTATGTTGTGTTTACCTGTGTTTTTTATTATAAGGCTTCTGTCTTACCATTTAGAGCAGTAAATCACATGAAAGTGATGTCATCTTACCAGATCCTGTACAACAAGATTTTGTCTCCTCAGTTTGAAATCTCTGAGTGAATCTTTCCCTCTCTTCTTCCCATCTGCTGCGCTGTCCCAAAATGTGTGGTGAGAGTGGGCAAAATCAATCTTACAGCTGCGTAGCATAGAGAAATGAAGTTACTTAGATTTTTATCTCCCTTTTTTTAGGTTAGTCTGACACTTGTTTGGCAGAAATATTTCTCTTGCCACTGAAAAGGGGATGTATTGAGATGGAGGGGAAAAGATGTAAGAGACCCTGCAAAACTTAGTCCCATCAGTCTGCCTGCTCTTTCAGATGGAGTTGAAAGTCTCTCTCAAATGTCTGTGTGCCTTCTCTGGTCTTCAGGTGGAATCTCCCAGTTTGCCTTGTCTCAGTCCACATGCTGCTTTCTGTGGATTCCAGCTCTCAGGGAGGTTTTAAGTGCTTGGTGGTTCTGGTCCTGGCTTCCAGGATTGAGGCCAAGATTCCTCCTGCACCTAATAGGTTGCTGTGCGAGTATAGCAGCAACTGGGCAGTCTTGCCCTCCCATCTTTATTTTAAGTAGAATTTGCCAATAAACATTCAGTATGCCAATTGTAGAACTGGTAACAGCTGGTGGAAGTAAGGAAGGGAGGGCTTAAAGGCATGTTTTACTCCAGGACTTGGTTAGTTTGGGCAGTTAGGTATTTGTGGGGGAGGGGGAAAGGCAGTTATTATTCCCTTCTGTAACAGCTCTGAATTCTCAGTGGGGTGAACTGGAATAACCAGACCCACAGGGGACATCAAATACTCCTCCTCAGAAATAAAATGGGTTTGACAGAGAAGATCCTGGGATTGGAACCTCTGCTGCTCCAGCCTCACCTGGCCCGTGGCTAGGGTCACTGTGATGAGGTCATTGACCCTTGCAGCAAAGGGATATGAATCTGAATGTTGGCAACCCTAAGCTGAAAGATGGCTGCGGTGTGGTGAGAGCCTCCTCACCTGCATGGCTGAGCAGCGTGCTGGCCAAAACCCATGGTCCTCTTTATAAGCCTGAATGTTCTTCAGAAGCCTCTAACTGTTGCCCTTCCTTGTGGGTAGGCACATTTTTGTAAATATGATGTGAAATACCTCTGACGTCGAGGAGCAGAAAATCTCCCCGCAAGGGCAGCGTCACCCTCAGCTAGCTGCGGTGCTTCCCCCGCCAGCTTTGTGTTTGTGCACACAGCCTCCTGCTGCTGCAGGGGCAGAGCCTAAAGCACTCTCACTACCCTTGCTGGCTGGTCGTGGTGGGCTCTCTCCCATTCCTGTCCCTTACTGGATTCTTCCAGAGTTAAACAATTCCCAGCCAAAAGCTGAAGACATTTATTGTTTTGTTTTGTTGGGGTGTGTTTGGCTTTAGTGGATTTCTCTCTCCTTTTTTCACTCCTTAACTGCACCCTGCAAAGTGTCCTGGCTGAGTAGTTTCCAAATACTGGCATTTCTAGGAAAGGGGTTATAAATTGCTAATTTAAAGCCTGCAACAGGATAATTAACTAACCAGTTTGTTGTAAATGGCTTAATGGGGCTTTACTAGCCCCTTTGAACTTAAAGTAGCACTAAAAAGTAAACTGCAAATACCTTCAAGGAGAGTACTGGCATGCTTGAATGTGGGGCTGCTTGGTTGTAAGGAGCAAGCCTACTGGCAAGGAATCCAATGGCCTGTGTGACAGCAAACATGTCAAGGGGGTGAGAGGACCAAGCAGGCATCCCTTGAGGAAGGTTCTGCAGTTCCATAGTTCTTCAGGAAACACCTAAACTGTGATACATCAGGCTTCGAAATCTGCCCTGCCTGCTTTGGGAAAGGTAAATCAGAATCTCAGCTGAAATGCAGCTGGAATGAATTTCACAGGATTGAAGAAAAAGAAAAATGGTGAGGGGGAGGAAACCATCAGGGTCCACCCTCATTTTCCTGGAGGTGTATTTGCATTCAGGTCTCTTGGCAGGTCCAGACAGGAACACTTACTGCACTTTGTTACCCACAGAATCTGCTGATACAACCTCCTGCAGCAGATGCCATTTTCTGCTGTGTTTTGGGGACTTCCAGGAGAACCTCTTAACTTCCATTCTTGCTGCACTGTTGCAGAGTCCCAAGGGAGGAAACTTAACTGTTAAGCATCCAGAAACAATGATGATCACAAGATGCTTCCACTTTGTATAGTTTACCATTGATGTCACTCCTGACTGTAGACTGGGGTGTGAGAGAGGAGAATTTGAAACCCAAGAGCAGGCAAAAGTGTTCCCTTCTGTCCCCCTTTCTATTGCAGAGAAGCTCCTCCTGGTCTGACTGCAGCTCTGCTTTATCTTCTCATTGCACATACACCAGGCAGTGTCAGCAGTAGTTTGGAAGAACTTTCTCTCATTGCTCCTCTGTCTCATCTCCAGCTTTCACCTGTTGGTGACAGCAGTACTGGAGGATGTTCTGGAGTTTGAAGCACAATCTGCAGGTAGTAGTGTGGCCTCTGACACCTAGTATTTATCTTACAGCCAGCTTTGTGGATGGTCCTTGGCTGTGCTCTCCTGCCTGCTCTGTTGCACTACCCCTGAGGATCATGAGGCTGTAAGGCTGAGCCAGGCCAGGGCTGATGCAGGAAGAGGGTAAGACCTAACCTTCAACATGGTGCCCTGACTTGGATGAACTAAAACAGACTGTGATGCCTCATCCTCTGTAATGCTGCATCTATTTTGCTGTAGTTTTTTTTCTTCTTTCTTCCCCCCCACCCCCCAACTGGGAAGGTTTTTTCCCAAGATGAGGGGCAATGGTTTGAAATTAGAGAAGAAGAGATTTAGATTGGGTGTTAGGGACAAGTTCTGTACCATGAGGGTGGTGGAACACTGGCACAGGTTGCCCAGGGAGGTAGTTGAGGCCCCATCCCTTGAGATATTCAAGGTCAGGCTTGCCAAGGCTCTGAGCAACCTGATCTAGTGGAGGATGTCCCTGCTGACTGCAGGGGGCTTGGACTGAATGACCTTTGGCCATTCCCTTCCAACCTAAACCATTCTATGGCTCTGATTTGTTGGCTCGAGAATAACAGGGAAAAGGTGAGCAGTAACCCCCACCCAGACTCAATGGTTACTGCTAGAGAGGGAACAAATTACACAGAAGTGCTTTCCTGACCTTTCCTCTGCTTTTAGAAACAAGAAGAATTCCATCAGCACTTTTGTTGTGTGTTTTTTTTCTTTCCTTTTCATTTTTCCCCCCCTGGCTATTGTAAGTAATAGAAAGTTGTGTGAAAATTAGAAGATAATGAAGACAAATTTGAGAGTGGTGTCTGCTGCAGGTTTTGGCTGTGTTTGCTGAATTGCCTCCTCCATAGGGAGCAGCTGGAAAATCCAAGTCCTTTCCCAACACGTCAAAACCAACTTTCTCCAAGGATGCAATAGCTGTGCCAAAGCACCTTGCCTGTTTGTAAGCAAGCACATGCTGTGGGGACTGTCTGTGCCTGGGCCAGCATTCCTCTGTGCAGCTGGCTGTATTAAATCAATTTGATGAATTACCAGATACTTTTTAATTTTTCTGCAGGCAGATCTCTGCTGTTTCTTGCCTGCACAAGATGAAACGAGCTTGTAGCCTGGTATAAGACTTAATTGTCTGGAATGGGTTTGTGTCTGCAAGGATTGATCCTAGAAGGGGCTGGGGATTTGGGATTATTATCAGGCTTCTTATACTGAGGTAGCAGAGAATCCTAGAATGGTTTGGGTTGGAAGGGACCTCCAAAGGTCAGCTGGTCCAACCCCACTGCAGTCAGCAGGGACATCCTCCACTAGATCTAGTTGCTCAGAGCCTTGTCGAGGATGGGGCCTCAACCACCTCCAAGGGCAACCTGTGTCAGTGTTCCACTAACCTCATGGTGTTGAACATCCACCCTAAATATGCCCTTCTGTAATTTCAAACTGTTGCCCCTTGTCCTGTCACTCCAGGCCTTTGCAAACAGTCCCTCTGCAGCCTTCTTATAGCCCCCTTCAGGTACTGGAAGGCTGCTATTAGGTCTGCCTGGAGCCTTCTCTTCTCCAGGATGAACACCCCCAGCTCCCTCAGCCTGTCCTCATAGCGGAGGTTCTCCAACTCCCTGATGATTTTTGTGGCCCTCCTCTAGACCTGCTCCATCAGGTCCATGTCCTTCCTGCGTTGAGGGCTCCAGAACTGGATGCAGCTTACCCTGAAGGCAGCAGAGAAAGAAAGTGTGTGAAAGCTTTGCTAGCATCCATGATGAAGGATACCTAATGACAAGAACGATGCCACCTATGCTGCTTACTCTGGTTCTTTGTAAGAGTTGACTTGGTTTGGGATTTTGAGGTGGTTTTCCTGCTGATTAAAGGTATTCCTGCTGTTGAAGTGCATTTTGTGAGTGAGATGCCTGCCAAGAAAGTGTCTGGGTAAGGGAATAGTTTAATCCCAGGTGTACTGGATAGCACCAGAGCATTTATATGGCTGATGAGGCACTTCTGAGGTTCCTGAGCCTCAGGATGTGTGTTGGAGCACCTGCACTGTGCCATAACAGTGCAATTTAGTAAGCCTTTCTCAGGGACAGAACTGTGTGTGGCTGGTAGATGCAGGTGTTTGGGAGTGCACAGTGCCAAGAGCGAGGTTTTAGCCCAGGCACAGCTCACTAAACATACTCTGCATCCTCTGGGAGTCTCTCCATGCTGTTACCTCAGTGGACTCTGCTGGAAGCAGTAGGATATGAGCCTTTCTCAATTCCTGTCCAAGGTGTAATAGCAATGTTTGTTGTGGCTGTTAGCAGCAGTTTGTACATGTATAACTCCTCTGCCTAGGTTCTGATCCTATTTATGTAGCTATAAAAGTGCTGAGTTGTTTCATCTGTGTAGCAGAGGTTTCAGTCCTGGGCTCTTTTGGTTTTTCTGGTTTGATTTTGTTTGGTTTTGTTGTTTTTTCTTTAACCACTTTCCTCGCTGAGAGGGGAGAGCTCTATGGGAAGTGCTCCAGCAAGCGTTTAAAATAGCCTTTGAGTGTGGGGTGGTTTTTTAAACTCTTTACTCAGGCTTTTAAATATGTGAATTATCTCTGTGAATTCTCATCTGAGGGCCTCTGAAACCTGCCAGCCAAGCCTAAACCTTGCAGGAGGTGCGGCCACATTTGTGTTCTCAGAGCTCTCTGGCACAGACACCTGGTACACCTGTGTCTGCTGCTGCTGTCAGTACTGTCACAACTTCACTCCTCATGCCTGTTTCTCTGGTACCTCCTGTTTTTCCCAAGGTTATCTTCTGTAAATAGAATCTGCTCCAGCATTTCACTCCCCCACACCCATCTTTAGGAGAATAATTACCAATGAGATGGTTTAAGTAGTGCTGCAAGGTGGAGGGTGATCCATTCTGCTCTGCTCTCCCAGGCTCTTTTTTTTTTTTCCTGACAGGAAATAAATACACAAATTGCTTAGCAATTTCCTTGGGTGACAAATATAAAGTGATTAGCTTTATAAATACTTAAGCTTGAGTATTTAAATGTTTGACAAACCATGGGCTATCTGTAATTGTTTTGGCACCCACAGAATTCTATCTTAAGGTTGCAATCTCATAATTTCCTTTACTGTAGCTAGACTGATGAGGGTAACTATGGTGTCGAGTGTTCACCTGTCCAGAAACCAAAACCCAGCTCAACCCAGGCTAGCAGGGGTGGTGCAGCTGTCAGCAGCCAGAAGACAGAAACATGTAGAGCATTCATAAACCAGAAAGAATTTGCTCAACTAAATCAAAGCAGCTCAGGGCTGGAAGTGGTGATACTGACTTTACTGTCAGCACAGAATAGCTTGAGTTGGAAGGGACCTTAAAGATCATCTAGTTCCAGCCCCCTGCCATGGGCCAAGGGGACACCTTCCACTAGACCAGGTTCCTCAAAGCCTCATCCAGCCTGGCTCACTTCCATGGATGGGACATCCACAACTTCTCTGGGCAACCTGTTCCAGTGTCTCACCACCCTCATAGTAAGGAGCTTCTTCCCAATGTCCAGTCTAAACCTACCCGTCTCAGCTCTCCTGTGGCCCCTTTCAGGTACTGGAAGGCTGCTCTAAGGTCTCCTCAGAGCATTCTGTTCTCCAGGCTGAACAGCCCTAACTCCCTCAGCCTGACCTCATAGTAGAGCTTCTCCAGGAGGGCAATGCTGTCCTTTAAACCATGCCTGCAGCAGCCCAGAGCTTCATGTTCTATAAAGCAAGAGAAATGAAGGAGAAGCTGCTTCATTATGCTGTGTGATGCAAGTGGTGAGCCGTTGCTCAGACATTGCAGGCTGCTCGTTGTGCACTAAGTGCCTACAGAGAGAAATGCTCTGTAGAGGAATCATTGCTAGCAGGCTGCTCCATGCTGGCAAGTTAGACTGTTTGCTGGAGGGGTAAGAATGTACTATAGGTCTCTAAAATCACCTTGATTGTGATCACTTCATGCTAAAACATCTGTTTCTCCAGTGCAAATAACAGCTTAGCACATTTCCAAATCAGTTCTTAAAGTAAAACCCAACTGGTGCAGGAGAGTAAATGAGGTTGGCACAACCAGTCAGCCCTCAGCGCAGCTGCCCAGAGCTCAGAAAGAAATGGGACCTGTAGCCTGAGAAAATTCTAAGTGGAAAAATACAGTTTTTTTTCTAAAAGAAGTATTTCTAGCAAACTGGCTGTCACAGAACCAGGTTTGTTGATTTCCTGGCAGCACGTTTCCTAGCATTCATTTTTATCAACGTGTAAAGGGTGAGTGCCAAGAGGATGGAGTCAGGCTCTGCTTGGTGATGCCCCATGACAGAACAAGGGGCACTGGGTGGAAGTTGAGGCATAAGAAGTTCCATGGAAGCATGAGGAAAAAAATTTTCATTGTGAGGGTACTGGAACAGGCTGCCCAGGGGGGTTGTGGAGTCTCCCTCTGGAGATATTCAAAAGCCACCTGGATGCATTCCTGTGTGACCTGGTATAGGTGATCCTGCTCTGGCAGGGGGTTGGACTGGATGAGCTTTCTAGGTCCCTTCCAATGTCTAACATTCCGTGGTTCTGTTTTACAGCCACCTCTGTGCTCCATTGACCATTATTTATTACCACAAATATTGTGCTTTGTAAACTTATACTGTGCTTCATGAAGTAAGACATGTTTCCTATTTTAAAGATCCTACAATCTCGTGGGCTGATAAGAGGTGCAGATTATCCCTTGGATGTTCATAAATAGCATTAGCACTAAGAGTTTTATTACTGCTGGGTCCTTTCAAGCCTGTGGCTCACTCTTTTCTTTAACAGCACTTTCTGAGTCAAGTGCTGGAGTAAGGATTTTGACACCTTGATCTTCCAGGCTGGAACCATGTGGGTATTCCTTTGTCCTGCTTGCAGTGAGGAGCAAAACCCAAGCACAGTAACTGTTGCTCTGCATGGGTTTAATCCACTGCCTTTGCTTTGCCTCTCTCTGAGAGCGCAAACGTGGAGTTTGGGTGATGGCAGCAGAGAGCAAGCTCGAGAGGGTTGTGTGTGTGTGTCTGTGTGTGTGTTTTAAATAAACAATGGAACAGCAACTTCAACAAATTGTGAGTGGTGCTAATTTGCTGTAGTGCTGCCTTGCCTTCTGGCAGTGTTGGTTTAGAAGCTGAGCAAACTGGAACGGATGCGGGGAGCCACTGGTGCCTTTGCTCTTGGCTGTGTATGTGGTTCAGGATAAAATGCTTGTAGGGTGCTGAGCTGAGGCGCCTTCAGATGACAGGGTGAAGCACAGGCAACAGAACCTTCTCCTCTGCCCTGCTTTTCCCCTTCCACTTTTTTAATGCAGGGATGTTTTAAGTCTTGATCCATGGCAAGAGCCTATAATTCGCATGTTTTGAGGGCTGCCAGAAAAATCCTTGACTTTGACAGTAACTGTGTGGAGCGAAGGGAAGGAGCCAGATCCAGTGCTGTGGATTGTAGCAAAGTGGTCAACATACAGTCCAGCCTTGCTGGACTGCCTTTGGGGTTGTGATCACCGAAACTGTCTGACAGAGAAGGCTGGCTGAAAGCAGATGAGTTATCTGCAGCCCTGGACCACTGTTGTGCAGTGCTGCAAGATAAAGATGGCAGGGTGGGAGTGTTGCTGGGAGAAGGTGGATTTTGGAAGGATATGTAGAGTGACCACCTTGCAGCCTGTCAGCTGAGTGGAAACAAAGTCTGAAGTCTCAAGTGAAGATGACAGAGGAATAAAACAGTCAAAATGTGACACAGTGGTTGAGGAGAGGCAGCAAAGGAACATTTTTCTTTTGCCTTCCCCTTAGATTATCTTCAGCTTGGACAGATCTGGATGCAGTGCAGACAGTTTGAGTCTGTTAAAGCCTTGTATTCTTACAAGCAATAGTGGCTTTCTGGCCCCCTCTCATTTGCCAGGCTCAGAGTTGCAGAAACACCAAAAAGTGGTTGCAGAGAACCGAACAAATGATGGATCAGGGTGATCAGTTTAGCATCTGATTTGGAGGGGTGTTGGGCAGGTAGCTCAGTCTGGATACCGTCAAGACCAACTTTTAAACAGTGGTTTGCTTGAAAGACTTTAGCAAGTGAAGCTTGGTGCATTCTCTGGGAAGCACAGGGCTGAGTCCAGGGACAGTTCTTGGGCAGAAAGAAAGGGGAAAAAAAAGTGGATGAAGTACAGAGGGTGCTGTACTTAAGGCATTGTGTGTTTGTCTTAACTGTTGCTGCTGTAGGAACAGGTGAGATAAGGGAATGAGATTCTGTCTTGTAAAAGAGAACAAGACAGCAGGGTTTGCTCTGTGCTTACTGCTGTCTGCCATGAGGTGAGAGATAGCATTATGCTCCAAGGCTGTTGCTATCCATGTCCTTCCTGCATCCCTCAGCGTGGAGTTCAGTGTTGGATGTTCAGTGTTCTGTATGCAGATGCTCCTGGGCAGACCTCTGCAGAAGTTTGCTGACTCCACACAAGAAATAAAAATCAGCAGGACAATGGGGAGGGTCTTTAACAAACCCTTGCTCTTTTCCCCCAGTACTCTAAGGCCTTCTTTCTCCAACAAACTCTGTAACTAATAAAGGTCTGAGTCAGTTGCTAGTGAATTTAACACTCCCAGCTGTCTGCCTTATCCATGTCCTGGAGATCCCTGCACAGTTGCAGGGACAGTTGAAAGGGCCATGCAGTTGCTCCAGCATGGCTGTATGTCACAACCTAGCTATCAGCTTGTTACCTGTGGTGACTCAGAGCCCTAAGGCAGTGCTGCAACTGGGAGGGGGCTCTAAGGCAGTCTTGGTTGGGAAAGGGTCACGACATTCCTTCTTTTCCACTATGCTGCCCCAGAGCAATTCTCAGCATGTAGTTGCCACCTTGTGCAGCCCCTGTTAACTGTGACCTCCCATACTAAAGGGCAGAGCCCAAGCTTTTAGGATCAGAAGCATTTTTTCACTCCATGTAATTCAGAGTTGTGGATTCTGCCCCGAACTCTCTAGGATTAGCTGGGAGGTACCAACAGTCCTTTAGCCATGTTCTAAAACCTTGCATTGTGAAGGGAGAATTCCCTACATCAAGGCTAGCTGGGAAACAGGAAATTTGCATACCAAAGGACCTCAACTGCTGGATGGGTAGAGAGGGTATCCTGCCTCCTGTGTGGGCTGAGCTGCACTGCTGATTCAGTGGGTCTCTTAGTGTAGTAAGGAGTCATTAGCTTAGCGTGGGACATCAAAGCTGCTTTTACTACCTCCGGTGCAGGTATAGCTGGAACTGAGCTAGCTCAGTTGTTGCAGGACTGCAGAACACAACGGCAGTTGCTGCTCACCAGTTTCTGAGGCTCTGTTTTGTGCCACTGCTGTGTTCCTGGGATCAACTGTTCTCTGCAGATATTCAGGAATTTTTAGTGCCTGGCTCTGCTTGACAAGATCTGCAAAGCCCAAGCCTCTTCTCTTGTCCTCCCACTAAAGGGTTTGGGTAGTCTTAGGCTTTGTGTCAGCACTGAAAAGAAATCTCTGATCTAGAAGCGCTTTGCTTAGGAATTGGCAGGAAGCTTCATTTCTGACTGCAGTGATGTTCTAACAGTAGGAAACACTTTTGTTCTCTGCTGGTCTCTGCCCTAGAGGGGAAATACAGCTATGGAGAAGAGCTTGCTTCACAGTACCAAGAAGCAAATTGCTGTAATCTGGGTGTAAATCTGCATTTGAGCTGCTGTCCAAGAAATACCTTTATGCAGCATTCAGCTTCTCTTGAGCTGAGTACTGCTGAGTGCTTTGCAGTCTGAGGCTGGCAGATGTAGCCAGTAGTGTGGTGCTCATAGTCTAGAGTCTGTGATCTCTTGGGGGGAAAGGGGGGCAGCAGCTCCAAATCCCAGGAGCTCTGGCCTGTTAAGCTTAAAGTTTTAGGCTATTGAAGTGTGGCTTGGCCTGTTCCTGCTGGCAGTGGTCCGTACAGCCTAGCTGAGAAATGCTCTCTTGGCTCACAGTATCACCAAGGTGGGAAGAGACCTCAAAGATCATCAACTCCAACCTGTCACCACAGACCTCATGACTAAACCATGGCACTAAGTGCCACGTCCAGTCCCCTCTTGAACACCTCCAGGGATGGTGACTCCACCACCTCCCTGGGCAGCACATTGCAATGGCGAATGACTCTCTCAGTGAAGAACTTTCTTCTCACCTCCAGCCTAAACTTCCCCTGGCACAGCTTGAGACTGTGTCCTCTTGTTGGGCTCAGCACAGCCCAGGTCAATAAGCAAACCCTTGCTTACGTTTCACTTCTTCCTTGTATTGGCAGGATCTTCAAATCTTCAGCCTATAGCAAGTCAAAACAGGGCTTTCTGAATACAAAAGGTCTCTTAGTTCAGTGTAAAGGGGATTTAGCTATAGAACTGTGGGGATGAGGATGCAGGTGGGAATGATGGGAATACTGTCCTGGATATGAGTATAGCAGATGTCCAGTAAAATTGAAGAGCTATCTTCATACATGTGGTGTCCTTGTCATGAAGACAGTCTGGTTTTGCAGGCTGGTGTTCTCCTTTTAAGCTATCTCTTATCCAACTCCATGAATTATTGTAAGGCTTTTTAATTTGGCCTTTCATCTTTTGAGGCTGAGATCTCTTGGTCAATATTCTAACTTTTTAAAGGTAAGATTCCAGCAGCACAGCTGGAGTCATGCAGACATCAATGCCACAAGAGTCCTGCAGAACTTTCCCTTCACCATGAGGGTCTAAAAACTTATTTAAAACCCCTATGAAGCTGTGGCCTTATTTCTCCTCTTGTGTGTGGTTTGGTTTTGCACTGGGGCAGCATCCTCATCACAGAGAGGGATGTGTGCTTAACATCTACCCTGAAACTGTCCTCCTTGTTCATCTCCCTGGAGCTGGTGAGGGGAACTCTGGGGGAAGGGGAAAATGCACTGTAGAGGATACATTGGGCTTGACAAGCTGAGGGGATCTGATGTGGGGAAAGTTGTTATACTTTCCTTTGGATACTGAAGGGAGGATGTTCAGGTTTTCATCACTCATACCAGCTGCAGTTCACCATGAATAAATTCAGTCTGAGTCTCCAAGAACATAGATTAGTGATTAGTGATCACAACCAGACAGGCTTTGTGGTGTTTCTTTTTCACCTCTTCTTGCACCAGCGATGCAACAAAAGCCAAAGGACCCAGCCTTGCTCAGTGCCATAGTATCTCCAGCAGAGCAGGATTTCCAGGCAAGCAGGGAAGGGGGCAATACAAAGGATCTATCCACAAAGGAAGTGTTTCTCCCATGTGTGTGGGGAGTGAGGCCATGAAGCTCCACAGCCAGGCTTTGCTTGTTGTGGAGCCATTTCTAAGTGGTGATGTTTATTGCTTTAATTCCTGGGCAGAGGGAAGCTGGTGCAGACTGCTGTGGTCCCTTTGAAGCTCAGTGCTGTTGGGAGCGCTGAGTGGAGGTGGCCAGAGCGAGCTATTGAGAACCTTGCAGAGGCCTCCCGCTCAGCTTGCGCCGCAGCTCAGCAGCCGTGGGGAGCAGGGTGGAGGGAAGGTTGCTCTGGCAGCTCGTGTTTGAAGGCAGGTGGCCGTTTTAAAATGTACCTTTCCATTTTGATTGCAGTCTTTTAATTGCATTTAACAGCGTCCCTGCTGGTTCTCCATTCTGCATCTGTGCAGCCACGTTCTATTGATGGCCTGTTGTGATTTCAATGGAACATCATGGGATGTACCTGGCACGTCGGGCAGCACTGGATGGAGGTGCCTTTAGCCCAATGTACCTGGCATGGTAAGCGGCAACCAAGCGGTTAATCTGCATTCTACTGCTCGTAGTCTCAGCTTGTTTAGCAAGGTGTTCCTGCTTTGCTGCAGCCTTGCACTGACTAGAAATCACTTTGCTCTCCTGATGTTAGTGCTTTCATTCACATAGGGCCCCTACCCCCTTCACCCACAGAGATTCCCCTTCCCTGGGCAGTTTGCCACACAGTTGAGAAGGGCCTAGCCATGACAGGCTCTCTAGAATAATTTCTAGACCAGGAAAGAGAGGGGACTGGGAAATCATCTGACTCTTTCTTCTCTCCCTTTTGTGCCAGGAGCTGGTAGCAGTTGAGCATGAATTGCCCAGGTACCGAATGCCCAAACATTGCCGCACAGAGGTACCCAGGAGGTGCTTGTGTCCATAAGCAAAGCAGAGCTGTTCCTGCAGCACTCCTGCAGGAGCTGCTTCAGGGAAGAGGGAAGGCAGTTCTGCCTGACACTAACTGGAATGTAACAAACTAAACAAGGGCCATTTAAAGTTTGCTGATGTGGTATCCTCTGCAAAATGATCCCTCATTCTCCTCTTTTCCATGTCCACACTTGCAGCATCAGCTACACATCCTGCTCTGTCCTGCATGTTGCTTTCTCTCCCTTCCCCAGCTCTGCAGACCTCTCCTCAAGTAACTTGATGTGTTGCCCTTATCTATTTTGAAGTGAGAGAGATTCCTGTGGAAAAATACCCCAAGGATGCTGCATTGTGTTTTCTGCTTGAGGCCACCTTGCACAGCTTTTGCTGCTCCACTGCCAGTGATGAATGCATGATCTTGCCTCTGCTTCTGAGTTTTGCTGTCTGCCTGCTCACGGGGGCTGGGGATAGGGAACCATGTGGGGTAACAGAGTTCCTGCATTCCGCCTTATGCCTCTGCTGCTCTGCAGTGTGAATACCTTGAAGAGGCGTGGGCTAACAACTTGCCAACTGCAGCTCCTGGGGAGAAGGCTACTGGCCATGAAAAAAACACTACACTGCTACCTCAGGAGAATCCTGAAAATTGGTTCTCTTGGGATGCAGTGAGAGAAAGATCAGATGAGCAACAGTGAAGTTCTCTTCCCAGTGGGGTGTTCAAGTGCTCTATAAAAGTTAGTTCATCTGAAACTGAAGGGCACAGAAGTAATTTGTTTAGTTTCACCCAGATCCAGTAGCAGCTTGGACACAGTGCTTTCAGGGCCACAAGTAAATTGGTGGGAAAGAGCAAAGTAGGAAACAACTGATTTTAATTTTGTCTTGTTCTTCCCTGTGCTCACTGGTGCAGTGTCTGCTCAGTGCTGCACAAGTGCTTGGGAAGGTAGAAGAATAGAGTAAGCAGGCCTCTCTCTTTTTGTAGGTCTATTGTAACATGCACAGTAGGCTAATGCCTTAACAGCAGCTGATTTGCTCCATCCCATCTAATCTGTTTGTTGGTTTTTATCTGCAGTACTGTTAGCTCACTGCTCAGGTGCTCGGTGTCTAGCCTTCTCATCCATCCACAAATCCTCTACGTGAAATGAGTGCTTCCTTAGATCTGTTTTTGATTGATTCTTTGCTTCACTGGTGTTGCTGCTTAAAAGGTAAACAATATTCATGTGCTGCAATCTATAACTCAAGAGATGAAATCAAATAGCATCTCCTGCCAGAGGTTACTAAGATTACACATTTAGCATTCATCCAACAATTACTTTCAGGAAGAGATTTAGTGATATGACAGAGAATCAAACCTGTAGTGAAAACGTAGATGTTATACTATTTAAAGGGGTGAAGGGATTCCTCTTCTCCTGTGCTTTGGCAATCTAATTTCCTGTGACATCCAGAGTCTTTGTGGAAATTGAGAGAGAATTTTTTCCTGCTTTGTAGTGAGAGCAGCCCAGCTCCTGGAGCAGTCTGTGCGCTCTGCTCAACCTTCCTGCCCACGGGGTGCTGGGCACAGCAGCTCGCAGGGACCCAGCTCCTCGGGCAGTGTGGCTGTGGGAGGCGCTATCGGCTCTCAGCTTGCGAAGCTCTGTTTGATGTGTGCCATCTGCTTGCAGCATTGCTGTATCCTGTGATTTGTGCCCTGTATTTTTCATGTCTTTGCATGTGCTGTGTCTTGGTGTCATGGGTAATGGTGGAGGTAGTGGAGAGGCTCAGTCCTCCTTCATTCCCTACTTGCACAAGGATATTTGAGAGGTTCCTTCCTCCAAAAGCTGTCACTTGACTGACTAGGAAACCAAAACCAATAATCAATCAAACCTCTAATGCCTAAAGCCTTCTGTGATCCTGCTTTAAATATAGAGTGAAATTTTGCACACCAGATTCAGTGAGAGACTGTTGCCCCACTGAGGCATCTGCATATTCTTGAGGTCTGGAGTTTGGGTTCTTTACTAGAAATGCATCTGAGCCTTTTCTGAGCCAGGGCTCCAGGAACTGGGAGTGTGTTCTGGGTTTTGTTTGTTTGGTGGTTGGTTTGGTTTTTTCCCTTTTTTTGAGAAAACAGAAAAGTTCTTAAATTATACTGATACACAACACCACAAACCACTGTGGTGATTTTTTTTCCCCAGGCTCTTGGAAGGTTTTTGTTTCCATTACTAATGGTGGTGATATTACCCAAATGTGCAGGGGTTGTTAAGAGCCAGTCTCTGCAAATGACTGTGGCATAGCCTTTCTAAGGCTGCACCTGCCTCTTCCCCACCTCTGAAATGGTAAAGTATCAGTGAGTGGCCAAGCTCTGGAAAATACCTGGAATGGATTTATTTCTGTTCAGGACTGCACATGATACACAAGCCAGATTGATGCTACAAAGCTCTTGTCAGCAGAGGTAGATCAGCAAAGGTGTGTTCTCTGTCCCATGTTGCTGTCCTGGTGAAAAGCCCTCAGTGGGCAATTCTGGCAAAATTCTAAACCTGTGCCTCCCAACTTTGCTCATGGCTTTGCCACATTGCTCCATTTACACTCAGTTTGTTTGGGATTGCTAAATCTACATCAAATTTATGCTAGCAAATTCAGTTTTGATAGGCAGAGTGTTATAGAGCTCAACCCTGACTGCTGCTTTTAGAATCTACTAAGGGTGCTAACCTACCTCCTAACTCTGTCCTACTGAACTTCTGTGAAATAAGACATCTGAGATAAACAGAGGGAGCCTCAGCAACTTGCCCTGTGCTAACGTTTATGCTGCAGGACACAGTGAGGTTTAATAACAACATCATCTTCCTTATGAAGGTAAAAAGCAGAACTGTGATTCTACCTCTGTTTGCAGGGCTTCCCCTGCAGGCTCATTACCTAGGTTCAAGACAGCAAGGAAAAGAGAAGAAAAAAAAAAAGTAGCAAAAATGTAAGAATATTCCCCCTCAGTAGCTGCAGCAAGCCTTGACTCTGCAAACCTTAGACAAAGGTACACAGAGATTGTTAAGACTTCAGGTGCCAAATGAATGGGAAATAAACTCCCTCTGATTGCAGTAACTTTTTTTTATTAGTGTGCTTAGGCAAAGATATTGGCTGTCCTCCTCCCTCTCTTGCTTTCCCTTGTCCTCCTCTTTCCTGTATTTGTCCTTCATGGAACACTTGAAAGCGCTATCCAGGGATTTTGTGTGCTACATGCACAGCAAGGCACTGTTCTCTTTGCAGTGGCAGTGGTGCAGCAGCAGCTGTCTCCCTCTGTCACTGAGCAGGATGCATTTTTATACCGAGATGCTGGGCTGTGTTGCAGACCATGGTTTTGCCCTTCCCTGTCAATGCATCTCAGTGACCTAGAAGTCAATGCTTTTACTAGGCTAACTAGATAAAAGTGGGTATTTGGTGTGTCTCTGCTGGTGCTTCTTCCTCTTCATCTGTAATTCTGGAGGAGAGCCACTATACCCAGACCCACTGCTTATGTGCTGCAGCTCCAGTGTAACTCATTGCAGCAAAAGGGGTTTTTAAAGCCTTCAGCACTGTTCAGCAGTGGTGATCCCTGTCTCTGTCACTCTTCTGATATGCTGCAGAGTGAGGTTCTGTGACAGAAATGCTGTAGATGGAGAAGAAAACTGACTAGCACCATGGCAAGCCTGTATTTCCTCCTGTTGGCTGCCACCCTTTCCAGTGCCAGCCACCTCTGAGAGCAGCACTGATGTGCACAAAGGCCTCTTGGGTCCCCATCTGTTGCTGAAACAATGCAGAACAGAAGAGCAGAGCAACCACTGTAGCTGTGAGTCGAGGTGAAGAGCCGCTGAGGTCTGTGTGGATGCTGAATTAGGTGCTGGTGCACTGAACGGGGGCCACAAAATTCTGTCTCTGTGCATAATCCCCTTTACTCTGCTCCTGTGAGACCCACCTCCAATACTGCATCCAGTTCTGGTGTTCCCAGTGTAAGGAGGACACAGAATTATTGGAGTGAGTCCAGAGGAGGGCCACAAAGATGATCCCATGCCTTGAACACCTCCAGGGAGTGGGCATCCACAACCTCCCTGGGCAATCTGTTCCAGTGTCTCACCACCCTCATTGTAAACAATTTCTTCCTAATCTCCAGTCTAAATCTGCCCTTCTCAATTTTAAAGCCTCTTCCCTCTTGTCCTGTCACTCCAAGAGCTTGTAAAAAGCCCCTCCCCAGCTTTCCTGTAGCCCACTTGGAGCACTGGAAGGCTACTATAAGGTCTCTCTGGAGCCCTTTCTTGTACAGGCTGAACAGCCCCAACTCTCTCAGCCTCTCCCCATAGGGGAGGTGCTCCAGTCCTCTGATCGTTTTTGTGGCCCTCAAACTATTTTAAGTCAACTTCAACAGACAAATATCCATGATAAGTAGTAGTCAGCACTTAAAAACAGAACCCAAAGTTTAAAGATTGATCAGGGATTCTCGAGTGCAGCCCCAGACTTAAATTCTAATTTTCATGTATTGTGCTACCTACCAAATGTGCAGCTTCAGTTAGTTCTGATATGCCTCAAACTAGGTACTTGCTACAGTCCATATTGCTGCAAAACAGCTGCACTGAAATACCCAGGGAATACTGCTTGTGAAAGACATGAACTGCCTCTCAGTACTTCAGGGCAGAGAGACTGAGCCTTGAGATAGAACAGAATAGAATTAACCAGGCTGGAAAAGACCTTCAGGATCATCAAGTCCAGCCTATCACCCAACACCATCTAAGCAACTAAACCATGGCACCAAGTGCCTCATCTAGTCTCTTTTTAAATACTTCTGGTGATGGTGACTCCACCACTTCCTTGGGCAGCCCACTCCAATGGCAAATCACTCTTTCTGTAAAGAACTTCTTCCTACCATCCAGCCTAAACCTCCCCTGGTGCAGCTTGGGACTGTGACCTCTTGTTCTGTTGGTGGTTGCCTTGGAGAGGAGACCAACCCCCAGCTGGCTACAGCCTCCCTTCAGGTAGTTGTAGAAGGCAACAAGGTCTCCCCTGAGCCTCCTCTTCTCCAGCCTAAGCAACCCCAACTCCCTCAGCCTTTCCTTGTAGGGCATGTGCTCCAAACCCCTCCCCAGCTTTGTTGCCCTTCTCTGGACAAGTTCCAGCAACTCAACATCTTTCCTAAACTGAGGGGCCCAGAACTGGACACAGTACTCAAGGTGTAGCCTAACCAGTGCTGAGTACAGGGGCAGAATGACTTCCCTGCTCCTGCTGGCCACACTATTCCTGATACAGGCCAGGATGCCATTGGCCCTCTTGGCTGCCTGGGCACACTGCTGGCTCATGTTCAGCCTACTGTCAACCAGTACCCCCAGGTCGCTTTCTGCCTGGCTGCTCTCCAGCCACTCTGACCCCAGCCTGTAGCTCTGCATGGGGTTGTTGTGGCCAGTGTGTAGAACCCTGCACTTAGATGTGTTAAATCTCATGCCCTTGGACTCTGCCCATCTGTCCAGCCTGTTGAGGTCCCTCTGCAGAGCTCTCCTACCCTCTAACAGATCAACACCTGCCCCCAGCTTGCTGTCATCTGCAAATTTACTGATGATGGACTCAATGCCCTCATCCAGATCATCAATAAAGATATTTAAACAAAATTCCCTCAAAACTAAAGGCAGGGCAGAATTAACTTAGGAAAACAGCTTCAGAGAGATGAATATATTGGTTAGGGTTTAGCTAGCTCATCATCCTGAATTTCAGCCAGGTCAGGGTTGATTCTAACCCTTCAAGTCAACAGATTGAGATCTGGGCATTGCTAGGGCGCGCTTTTGAAAGCAGCTTTTCATACTCTGAAGATTTCCCATTCACACCTCAGTGTGATTAATTCCATCTTCAGTGGATTTAGTTGCTCTGTCATTTTCCCAACCCCAGTGAAGCTAGGTGGTGTAAGATTTCAACATGTAAGAGCCAAGGAGCAAACTCTAGGGCAGAGCAGGGAAGCTGCAGTTTATGCTCATTATTTACACGCTCAGATGTGCAAAGGGCAGAGAAAGGGATGCTGCCTTTTGAGCTTTTCTTTCTCTTCCTTTTTTAATTTCCTTCTTGTTCCTCATCCTCCCTCAGATTTGGGTCAGGAGAGGGGAAACTGCTTTCCCCCTGTACCTAACTATTGTTTGCCACTATTTTTGGCATGGTAATTCCAGCTAAGGATGATTACTTTGCAGATCTTTGCAGATCTGACTTTTTCTTTTTTTTCCTGATAATTTTTTTTCTCAAGACTCAAATCAAGTCTTAGCCTGGGAAATACTTCTCTCTGTATTCCAAGCAGGATCACAGCTTGCAGGGCTGAACGTGCCCAGAGCTCCTTAGTCAGTGTCAAGCCGAACACAGATTGCATCCTGTTAAGCCAGTCAGTTAAAAGTAGACTTGTTGGAGTGGAAACAGCGGCTTCACACCTCTCATCCTCCTGTTTTGCAGGTGGTAAGGTGAAGGTGAAAGGAAGAGAAGGTGGAGATGGAACTGCCAAATCATGCCAAACAACTGCTACTGCAGCTGAACCAGCAACGAGCCAAAGGTTTCCTCTGTGACGTGATCATTGTGGTAGAAAATGCCCTGTTCCGTGCCCACAAGAACATCCTGGCAGCCAGCAGCATGTATTTCAAATCCCTTGTCCTGCATGACAACCTGATTAACTTGGACACGGACATGGTGAACCCCACCGTGTTCCGGCAGATCTTGGACTTTATTTATACTGGGAAGCTCTTAACGACTGACCAGCCTGGTGAACAGAACTTCAATGCTCTCCTCACCGCAGCAAGCTACCTCCAACTGCACGACCTGGCAGCTCTCTGCAGAAAGAAGCTGAAGCGGAGTGGCAAATCCTTTGGCAAGGCTGGCGGCCTTGGCATGGGGAGGTCTGCCAGGAGTCAGAGACTTTCCACCGCTTCGGTCATCCAAGCTCGCTATTCAGGGTCAAATGAGGGGTTGAAGGGCTCGCACTCAAAGGAGCTGTCAAAGGGAAAGCTCTCCGATGATGAGGTCTTCATCAGCAGCTCCAACCAAGAGAACTGTCACTCCTTAACCAGGGGAGCCAGTAAGAATGGTGGTGGGGGCAGCAGTGCGAATGGGAGTACTGGTGACCAGGAGCTAGGCCTTGACCTGTCCAAAAAAAGCCCCTCACTCCCCGTGGCAGCCTCCCACGATGACACGCAGCACAGTGAAAGCCAGCACGGCTCTCCCCAATCTGCCTCAGCCCCTGCAGCCAACAGTGCCTCATCGTTCGACGAGTCTGGAGTAGGAGCCCCTCACAGCATGGCGGACAGCAGCGACCCCATGGAGATGGACCTGAGTGAGGAGTGCCACCACGCCTTGCTGGAGAGCAGCCAGCGCAAGGGCCTCCGGCACGCGTCGCGCAAGAAGGAGTGGCTCAAGAAGGACAACGCCTTTGACCGGCAGGAGGGTGGCAAGGACAGGGACGACGAAGGGCTGCCCAACGGTATCCTGCTGGGGTCCTTGTCCAAGTCCATGGAGCGGAGCCTGGTGGGAGCCTTTGGCGCAGACCTGCCCTACCCATGTAAGGAGGAGGTGGAAAATGGTAAGGAGAACAGTGACGACAGCGGGCAGAGTGAGAGCGAGAGCGGTGGCCACACCAGTGCCAACTACATCTACCGGCAGGAGGGCTTTGAGCCGGTGGCCTATGGTGACAACCTGTACGTCTGCATCCCCTGTGGCAAAGGCTTCCCCAGCTCCGAGCAGCTCAACGCCCATGTGGAGACGCACACCGAGGAAGACCTTTACATCAAGGAGGAAGGCACCTACAGCGGCAAGGATGAAGCCGAGGATTTGTCCAACCCCAATCAGGCCTACGCCGCCGAGTCCCGACCCTTCAAGTGCTCGGTGTGCGAGAAGAGCTACAAGGATCCGGCCACACTGCGGCAGCACGAGAAGACTCACTGGCTGACGAGGCCCTTCCCCTGCAACATCTGCGGGAAGATGTTCACGCAGCGGGGCACCATGACGCGGCACATGCGCAGCCACCTGGGGCTGAAGCCCTTCGCTTGCGAGGAGTGCGGGATGCGCTTCACCCGGCAGTACCGACTGACAGAGCATATGCGGGTCCACTCAGGAGAAAAACCTTATGAATGTCAACTCTG
The DNA here is from genome assembly GCF_026170545.1 of Melanerpes formicivorus. Taxonomy (NCBI): domain Eukaryota; kingdom Metazoa; phylum Chordata; class Aves; order Piciformes; family Picidae; genus Melanerpes; species Melanerpes formicivorus. The sequence goes on along the minus strand of NW_027142388.1, from coordinate 1,895,062 downwards.
TGGTGGGAAATTCACCCAGCAGCGCAACCTGATCAGCCACCTGCGAATGCATACCTCTCCCACATAAGCCAAAGACTCCAGAATGAGCTTCGAGCCCATCCGCAGTGATTTACCTTCCCCTAGACTTGCTGCTTATAGAAGAGAAACAAAGGAGGAAAAGAAAAAACAAAAAAAAAAAAGGAAAAAAAAAAAAAACAAAACAAAGAAAGAAAACCAACGGAAGGGGGCAGCTGCCCATACTCTGCTCAGTCATGGGAGGCCTAAACTAATGTAGCTTTAACATTTAAAAAAGAAAAGAAAAGTTTCTTTTTTTCCCTTTTTTTTAAAAAAAAGAAGAAAGGTCCACAGCCAAGCTGATGCATTTAGCCCACCTCCCCCTTCGGATCATGGTGATTTGGCAAGAAATGCCACTTCTCTTTGTGCACGTGGACTTCATTGCCATGGTGATTGTCTGGAGCAGGTAGGGGAGCCGTAGGGAGCTTTCAGCCTCTGCCGGCTCCCTCCCCTGCTGCTTTTTGTTGTTGCTGGCACCCAACTCGCCTCATTCCTGAAAAAACAAACTTGGTTTGGTAGGGGCATTTCTTGCCACAAGAAGCAAATGAAGTAGACCACCTCAGTGGCCTAAGTAGCTGTGAAGTAACAGCATTGCATTGACAAGTGCAAAAGCTGTGTCTGTGGACCATCTCACAGCCCCTTCAGATACTGTGGGAAAGCCATAGAGTGGTGGAAGCCACCACCCTTCCCTTGGGCTGCTGGTGGTGGGGAGAGCAGCCTGCCTGGCACGTCACTTAATGCAATGGCCGTGCCTCCCTCACCAGCCCTCCTCCTGTGGGCTTGATCTTTCTCCTCGGCACATGTACCTACGCACCACCTTTGCCCATCAAACAGCCAAACCTCTTTTGCCTTACCCATGACTGAACAGGGTCTGGATGCCCTGGGAATTTCTTTCGATGAGCAGGGGGTCGTCTTTACTTTCCTAGTAGTTTCGTATGAATATTCTTTGCTTAGAGGTACTTGTTTTATTCAACCCCATTGTAACGTTTATGTGAATGTTTGAACTGGAAGGTCTGAGGTTAATTCTAGGATGGGTGGGTGGGGAGGGGTTTGATGTAGGCTGGACTTGCTACAAGTTCCTTTAGGTACTTTTTTTCTTTCAATGATTTTTTAATTTCTTTTTGTGTGTGTGTGTGTATGTTTTAGCTTTCCTCCCTCACTAAAGAGCGAGCCTGTGTGGACAGGCTCCTTACCTTTGCTACCTCTTGAATTCACGAGAACAATAAGATGGTTAGTGAAAGATTAGGCTTTTTTTTTTTTCTTTTCTTTTTTTTCTTTTCTTTGTTTTTCTTTTATTGTAAGTAATTAAATGTATAAAAGTAGAAGCTAAATTAAAACAAAAGGGATTTTTACCACCTCGTCCTTCCATCAAAAGTCAGCTAAAGGAATATTAAAGCAAAGCTTGGCCAAAGACAAAGCAAAAACGTAGGTGAAGCCAGAGGCTGTGCTGGCTGCTGGGACTGCCTCATTCGTGGTCTCTTGGCTCTTTGTAGTCACTTTTAGATAAAAGGAGAAAACTTCTCTGAGGTTGTGGGGTTTTTGTTTTGGGTTTGGTTTTTTTTTTTTTTGGTCTTTTCCAGCTTTGTTTATTGAATCTGGATACTATGGGGAGGGGAAAATGTCCCCCTCACCTTCCACTCCCCCAGCACATCTGGGTCAGTCTGTGAACACCTGGCAGGACAGAGGGTGAGGGCATAGCAGCCTATAATTTACTAGAATCCAGAGTGCAATAAGGTGGGGGAGAGGAGGAAAAAGCAAACCAAAGTGTTTCATATCCTCCCTTTTAGACAATTTAACACACGCACACACACACACAAAAAAGAGGAAAACGAAAAGAAACAAAATGTTCCTGCACCATCTGCATAAGACATCACAGCCAACAGCTGCTATTGCTTTAGGAGAGAAGACAGAGAACTTAACTCACCAATTCTTGGCCCCCTTGACTTTGTTGGCGTGACCTTGTGGAAAGCTATGGCTTATTTCAAGCCTCCTGGGACTGTGGTGGTAAAAATTCACAGCCAGTAGAATCATCCCTTCTGAACGGAGTAAGGTTTACACTTGTTTTTTGCCTTTGTTCCCTCGGTGGTTTGTTTGTTTCCTTGTTTGTTGTTTGTTTTTATATTTCCCACTCAAACCAGTGTAGTTGCTATGAGAAAGGTTTACCAAACCTCACCTCTTCTTTTTTTTTGTTGTTGGTGTTTTTTTTTTATATAGAATATCAAACAAAAAAAACCAAACTTTTTTTAAGTTTTGACCAAAAAAGAAAATAGCAAAAGGAGAAGAAAAAAAAAGGAGAAAAAAAAAGAAAGAAAAAAGCATGTTTCACTAAAAGAAAGAAATATAAGCTTCAGTTCCTAATGGGTATTTTGGGTTGGTTTTTTGTGGTTCTTTTTAGCCTTTTTTTCCTTTTTTTTTTCTTTTTTTTTTTTTTTTTTCTTTTCTTTTAAATTGTCTTTTTTATGATTTTTTTTTTTTGTTTGTTTTGGGTTTCTTCGGTGGTCGTTGTTGTTGTTAAGGTAGACTTAGCCCTGAAGAAGTTTTTTGGGTCAGTTGAATGAACTGAGGAAACTGGAATCCAGGCTCCAAGCAATAGACAACCCAAAGGCCTGGTGTCGTGTTACAGGGAACACTCTCGCCCCTCAGTCTCTCCCACCTCTGGAGTTTGCTTCTCCCAGTGCCATTGTCTGCTTGCTCCCGGAGCCTGCGAGCTGTGCGGCGTGGGAGGGGAGCAGAGACGTTCGTTTCTTCTGCTTGTGCTGAGATGCTGTTTGCTTTGGAGGGTTAGGTGGGGTTTTAGTGTCTTTAGCGCTTCCACATTTGGAATACAGATTGAATTCTTTTGCTCCTCGATTCCTTGCCAAATCCCCCCTGAGAATGTCCCCCAAAATCGTCTTTGGGGAGGACAGGGAGGCCTTGCCATCTTTCTACCTTTTGTCTCAGCAGGGCCCAGGGGCAGCTGTGCAAGCGGGGCTCCTGGGCACTTTCCCCTGCCTGTCCCTCCAGCCATCCTGCAGCCAAGGGGTGTGCCAGACTGCAGCTCTGTTGGGCTCCCCCTGCCACAGCTGCCTGAGCTGACCCGCTCCAGCTTTTCTCAACCATCCCCAGCTCTCTTGGTGAGAAGTGAGGGGGGCGCGGCCGGGGCTGAGCCCTGCCCATGCTGTGGGCTGTCCCCACTCATTCGTGGCCCTGCAGCTTGCTGGGCTGGGTCCTCCACCACTGTGGCACAGTGGCAGCGCTGGGGACAGCGGGTGGCTGGCTGCGCAGAACCACCCCTGGGACAGCAGCTGGAGATGTACCTGCTGGGGCAGTAGCCCCAGGAGCACAGGGGGGGCGGGCAGAGAACCTGCTGCCCCTCACTCAATTCCACCTTCATAGGAGGTGCTGTGGCCTCTGCCCCGCAGGCCTGCTCTCCCTCTCTTTGTTTGTTCCTTGAGCCTTTGAGAATCTCGTTGAAGTTTCAGGACCCAATGCCAATTTTTAATATATTTTATTTTTTTTAACAAACCCATTTTATTTCTCTCTCTTATTTTTTCTACTTCCTCCCCTCCCCAGCACTTAAACAATGCGACACAAAGTCTGTGTACAGCAAGAGTATTGTACTAAAGGAAACTTCTGTTCCTTACTGGTTTTTCTTTTCTTTTCTTTTTTTTTATTTTCCTTGCAAGTAGCTGTGTAAAGTTGTGTCCCATAGCTTGAGTCGAAACAACAGGTTGGTTGTTTTTTTTTTTTTCCCACCTGGTGACAGTAATAATGAATAATTAATTAATAATACTCAAAAACTTCAGGGACTGTTTCAGGCCCGCACGGGGCCTAAACACTCAACTGCATTTGTACGACATAGTATTGTATCAAGCATTTTTCTGTATTTTAATGAGAAAGCAAAAACACTAGTTTCATATTTAAGATTTTAAGAAGTTTTTTGGGGGGGGTGGGGGGGTGGGGAGGGGGTTGGAGTGTGGGGGGGGGAGGGAGTTGCTTTTTTAATTTTTTTTTGTTTATTATTATTATTTTTTTAATTTTATTTCAATTTTCTTTTATTTGTATTAATACACAAAGAGCCTCAAGAGGGATAAAACAAGTTTAAAAACAAACAAAGGAAAAAGGAGATGAACAAAAGAAAGAAGAAGAAGAAGAGGCCAGGCAGCTTAAATCTATGCTTTAGTCCTTTAGTTCCAGAGTGTTTTCGGAGTAACAGGAGAAAAAAAAAAAAAAAGATAATAAAAATAATAATAATAAAAAAAAAAGGAAGGCAGAAATTGTATAAAAGAATAAAGAAGCTCATACCCAAATTCACAAACCTATTTTTTAAACCAAAGCACATTTGAATGAGTATGGAACCTCACTTGGCTCAGAAAAGTACTAATATATTTATCTCATTGTTTACATAAACTTTTACAGTTTCAGACCTCAACAGATCTTAGGGGCCAGTCAAAATTAATCTTTGCTTTTTCCATTGGTTTGTCTCTAAAGGCTACGCGGTGCTTCCCGGGTTGGGAGGGGAGAGCTGTGTCCCAGCCTGCATTCCAGCACTGCTTGGGGGAGGGTGGGCAGAGGGAGGGCGATTAGAAATGTGGCACGTGCAGAGATAGGAAATTTCCTGTCTTCAACCCAGGAGAGATGTTGCTGGGCGTGAGACCCAGGCACTAGTGTGGAGGCACTCCAGCCTACCTCTTCCTCAGAGGAGCCTGAGGGTACCAAGAGGGTAGAGAGACGCTGAGCTCTAGACATAGGGAAGGATGGTGGTGGGAGCTGCTGTACCCAGCACATCTCCTTGTTGTTAGTGATGGGGAGCTGGGCTGACCCCTTTTCCAGTCCCGTACTTCAAAACCTCCACAAACAAATCCCAGAAGCCCAGCTCTGTGCGTTTGGGGGAGTTAGCAGGAGCCACGGAGACCACAGAAGACACCAAAGAGCTTTTGACACGCAGCTTCTGTGGAGCTTTGTGGCTGCTGCCCTGGAAGAGTGCGCACAACTCTGACCCGCCCCTCTGTGCCGGGCAGGGGCTGCGGCAGAGGGGGCTGAGCTCCCTGCGTGACTTTGGGTAGCTTTAACGGTCTCGTGTGAGGGCTCCTCCTCTTCAGAGCCGTGTTGGGGCCTGAGCTGTGCTTAGAATTCATCCAAGCCACCTTAGAATTAATCAGCTGGTTGATTCACTCCAGACCTCGCAGTCATGCGCAAAGAGCCCAACCAAAACTCCTAAGGCTTTCTAGGTGGAAACATGAGCTTGATTTGCATGTTAGAACAGCCTAAAGATGACCAATGAAGATGTTTTTGCTCAAATACTGCTGAAGCCCAAAAAAAAAGAAACCACAACACCCCCAAACCCTAACCAAACTAAAGAAAAGGCTTAAATAAAGCTCCTCATCATTAGTCCTGACCCTTTGTAGCTTTTACCTTCTACACCAAAGCCACCTCAAACATTTGGGAGGGGAAGGGGGTGGGGAGGGGAGGGGAAGGGGTGTGGGGGCTGATGGAAAATGAAATATTAATTTTGCCTGGTCTTAATATCTAACAAAGATGGTGCAAACACTATTTGACAGTGTTGTTTTTTGTATCAATATGTATGTGCAGTTAATGAATGTATTTATTTCTCAGATTCTGTATGCACAGTTTTGCAATGGGAGTCAGAAAAGTTGCAAACAGCAAGATGTGTCTCTGCAGGGTCTTCTCTACAGGATTTCAGAAAAAAAAAAAAAACACAAAAAAAAAAAGAGAAAGAAAAAAAAAAGCGGAAAAAATCTTTAAAAAATAAAAAAAAAAGAAAGAAAGAAAAAGAATCTCAGAGACTCTCAGCATAGCCATAAACCATAACCTGTGAAGACAATACAAAGACTGGACTTTTGTAGCTTTGCATAGAAGAGGAATTTATGTTTTGCTGTATTTAAATGTTTCCATTTACAGTGTCCAATTTTTAAGATTCCTGGGGTTGTTTTCTTTTTTCTGGGGTTGTTTCTTCTTTTTTTTTGTTTGTTTGGTTTTTTTGTTTCGTTTTGTTTGGTTTTGTTCTCCTCTCTCTGGTGTGTGTGGAAAGCATTGTTGTCAAGCAGTGCATGTTCAAAGTCTGGGTTAGCAGTATTTTACCGTGTTGCTTCAGTTCTGAAAAGCAGGAGTATGGGTCTTGACCTGGGGAAACATCCAGCGTGCTCAGGGCAACAAAGCTGAGGGTGCTGAGGGACTGCTGGCAAAATCCGGGACGCTCAGAGCCCTCAGAGGAGCAGTTGTGTGCTCCCCGACTGCAGCTTGTGACTGAGACAAGGCTGGAGTCCTGCCTGAAGGGCTCCTGTGCTAAAGTGCCCCTCATCCCTCCCTCTCTGCTGTGGTAGCAATAAGGATCCCAGAAGTGGGGAGCAGATGCCTGAGCTAGCAAGAGGAAGCTTTGTGCCAAACCCCAGAACCTCCTGCCGTCTTGTGATGAGCCTTGCAAACTCCACTGAAGCATCAGATTCCTTGCATCACAAGGTGGGTGGAATCCCTGGGAAAACCTGTATTTTACAAAGCCTCTTGTTCCAGTACTGGTGAAGTTAGCAGCTAGGGACCTGCTACAGCCTTAACAATTAGCAGGAAGAAAGGATGCTTGTTGATTCCTGGATATTTGCCAAATTCAGACACTGTTCCAGTCAGCTGTGCTGGAGGTAAGGGAAAGGGAAGTAGAAAACACAGACAAAACCTTCCCTACACTCAAAAGTTCGAGAGACTGTAGATAGTAACCATCTAGGTCTCCCCAGACAGCAGAAACGCTGCCTCTTGGGCTGGCCTGGTGGAAGAAATATTTGCTTAAGAAAGACTCTCAAATCTAAATGAGCTCTGAGCTCTGTCTCTGCAACAGGCTCCCAGCATTTTGTCTTAGTTTTTGTTCAAATGGAATGATTTGCTCAAGAGCAGCAAACCCTCTGCATTTGTTGTAACCCCTTTGCTTTCTGTAAGCTTAATAACTTTGGCACTCCAGAACTGGCCATAGTCTTGACAAAGCAAACCTGGGGGTTGTTCTCAATAGCTGAAAGTAGCTCCTTGCAGTCTTTTAAGTTCCATGGAACTTTATTGCCCTGCTTTTAGTGCAGGAGAGAAGCAGGCAAGCAGTAGCTGATTCTCAGCCCCATTCCACTTGTATTTTGCATTTTTTTTCAGAGTTGGGTAAGAAATGTCACCTGTGGTGATTCCCATTAGCCTAACTACATTTGCTGTTTTTCTTGGAAAAGATTTGGGTTCCCTTGTGAGGTAGTTCCAGCGCTGCTGTAAGGCTCCTAGCTAGACCTCCTGGTCAGGAAGCTTCTTAATTTCAGGCCTAGTTCATCTCTGTGCCACATCAAAGTTGTTATTTATTTATTCTGCTTGCTTTCTTTTAACTAGTCTCAAAAATACTGAAATGGAAGCTCAGAGCTAAAAGTGCTTTTTTTTTTTTGGTGTTCAGTTATCTCCTTCCCCCATTCCCTAAGCATTTTGAAGCCCAGTGTTGAACACAGAGGGATCAAGGGATGAGTGTTTGCTGAGCAGGGCAGAGCCTGTGGGATGCAGTAGGGAAGGCCTGCCCCGTGCTGCCTGTGCTGGCAGTTGAGGGGGGACACTTGGCAGCTTCTCTGAGGTGTGGGGCAGTGCTAAAGTGTCTCATTCACAAGCTCTCAGTCACAGCAACCTCACACAGCTGTTGCTCAGACTTCCACAGGAGTTTTGACTGGCTGGGGGATAACTTTTCTGGGAGGAGAGGATCTTGTTCTGACTGGCTGGGTACTTTTCCCCATTTATTTTGATGTTTTAAACACAACTGAAAAAGGGATGTTACAACTATCTCTCTCTCTTTCTTTCTGTTTTCTTTTTAATTTTAAGCCTTAACTATCAGTCAGTCTAGGAGCCCTGGATGTTTCCTGGGGAGGGGGAGAGAAGGGGAGGGCAAGGGAAAGGCCAACATTCCTGCTGCAATGTTCTGTTCATTTCCTTCAAGAGCTTGAATTCAGGTCAGAGCCACACAGAAGTTGTGGCTTCAACTCAAGTGTCATATGAAAAAATACAAAAACTATAAAATGATCTCAGCATTCAGAAATTTGCAGTCTTAATGTACAGTGATGAGAAACTGTTATTTTATGATCTTTTCATTAAAAGCTTGGTTGAAAAAAAAAAAATTACCTTGTGTGCTGTAGTGTTCACCTTGGTACCGCAGCTACACTCTCTGATTTCTCCTCCCTCACCCATTCTGGGCCAGGGAGCCAGGCCTGCAGGCAGTGGCTGATGGAGGAAGTGGCATTTCTCCTTTGCTGGTGTGACCCTGAGCAAGCTGAAGCTGGGTCCCTGGGTAGCCCTGCTTTGTCCAGCTGCTTGAAAGCAGTGTTTGCCAGAGACAGCAGATGCTAGGTGGACCTGCCACTCCCTTCAGTTGTTTGCTTCTGTGCACCATCTCCGAGGAGCAGAGAAGCAGCTGAGACAAACGTTCCCTAAAAGAACTTCTGGTTCTCCCCAACCTGTGGTGCAGGTAGTAAGGGGAAATGCTTCCAAGGGAAATGGCTGTGAGTGTTTACAAAAGCACCCACTGCAGATTTCAGCCTCTCCAATGTGCATCACAATGTAGGGGGTGGAAGGCACCTCCAGTCCAACCCCCTACCAGAACAGGAGCACCTCGAGCAGGTCACACAGGAACGCATCCAGGCAGGTTTGGGAAGTCTCCAGAAAAGGAGGCTCCGCAACCCCTTTGGGCAGCCTGCTCCAGGCCTCCAGCACCCTCTTAAAGTATTTCCTCATGTTTGTATTCATTGCCCCTTGTCCTGTCTGGGGGCACCACTGAAAAGAGACTGGCCCCTTTTTCTTGACACCCACCTTTAGCTGATCCAGAGATCTTTCCTTGGGAAGATTAAGCAAAATCAGTTACAGTTTCCTTGGCCTGGGTTCTTAGCGCTGTTTGTGGGTGCCCAGGCCAGCTTTTTGGATCTGAGGGTGCCTCAAGGAAATACCAATTTAACGGAGACAAATTGAGCATCCCCATAATGCAAGAGCCAAGCCTAGTATTTTGCAACACTCCCCTTTGTCACCCTGCTCATCACCACTGCTTTGCTGTGTCTCTCATAGCCCGTTGGGATGCCTTAATATGCCGCAGTGTAACTGGTGTTGAATTCACAGATTGTTTCTTTCTTCTTCCCTCCTCCCCTCCCTCTCCCCCCTCTCCTGTTTTTTCTAAACACAATGCAGACTATATTTTAAATTGACTGACTGAGGGAGCTTCAAGTTTAGGCAGTCCTCCTGACAGGTTGCAAAGTCAGCAGCACTGGTAAGAAAATCATTTTTATTTGTCCTTGGAGATGTGTTTTACCCAGCAAGGTTAAAGAGACGGACAAAAATGAACAGGAAAAAGCCATGAAGAGCTACAGAAAACCAGAGGCTGTTAACAGCTCAGATGTGGTAATGAGCCTCTACTCTTCTCTCAGCTACCAGTGACTTGACTTCTATTTTTTTTCCCTTCATTTCTGATATTTTTTTTTTCTTCTGTAATTTTTTGTCTTCCTGACATCCTTTGCTCTGTGCTGTAAGTGGCTTCCAGCACAGTTCATAGATTGCATGTTCTGCTTTATTCTCTTTGCCATGGTCAGCTCCTTTTTATCTCGTAAGACCCTGTGACATTCAGACAAAACTCCATGAGGGGGAGGTTGGAGTAGATGATCTCTAAGGTCCCTTCCAACCTAAGCCATTCTAGGACTCATACAGCAATGTGCCTTTGTAGCCATGAGGACCAAGGGCATCCTGGGGTACATCAAGAAAAGTGGTCAGCAGGTCCAGGGAGGTTCTCCTCCCCCTGTACTCTGCCCTGGTGAGAACACACCTGGAACACTGTGTCCAGTTCTGGGCTCCCCAGTTCAAGAGAGACAAGTGATCTGCTGTCCAGTGAAGGGCTATGAAGATGATGAAGAGACTTGAAGAAAGTCTGAGAGATCTGGAGAGAAGACTGAGAGGATCATCTTTGTGGCTCTCCTCTGTCCCTGCTCCAGCAGGTGCATCTCTTTTGTGCTGGGGGCCCCAAAGCTGGACACTGACTGCTCCAGGTTACTGTTTGACTCAGGTGGCAGCATGCTTCTGGTACCACTCCTGGTTCCTGGTGTTAGTTTCATTAACACTCCCTCTGAATCCAGTGCCCATCCTGCCTCTTACCTTGCAGTCACTGGATTACAAAACCTGGCACAGAGGGTCAAAAATACTCCAAACTGTACTATTCAGACCAAAACTACTCTCTAAAACTCCTCTGAGCATTGCTCTTGCCTCAGTTCTGCAGTTTCCTCCTTCCTGCAGGTCACTACACCACATCTTCCTCACTTCTCTTCATGGTCTCTGCAGCAGAGGTTGGGTTTGGTTTTATTTTTCCACTGCAGTTGTGCTGTCTTAGTGATGAACACTATTGGAAAGTGCTGCAGAGCAAGGCCTGGATCCATATGTTTCAGCTGGGTAGGCTTGAGCCAGTTGTAAGAAAGCACAAACTGCCTGCAATTACAGTGCAGACATAGCTCCAATACTAGAGAGTGAAAAGCATTCATCATACTGTCTTTTGCAGTTCCAGGTGCTAAGAAGAGAGGCCAATGGAGCTGGTATGTATCAGCCTAGGAGGTGATTAATGGTCCTGCCTTTTTCCTTTGCTTTTCTGCCTTCTCACTATTTCGCCCTTTACCTTAGTTACAGAGAGCAGTGGGAGAGGAGAGTTGTTGTGGGGCTCTCTCAGCAGGAGAGGGTAATTTTGGGGATAACCTGAAGCAAAGGCATAATTCTCCCTCTCTGTTCTTGTCCATTGTCTGCTTCTTGGACACAACAGTCAGATTTTTAAAAGCCAGCCTGAACTCCACAGCCCTTGCCTCTGGTTTCAGACTCAGTTGGTTCATTTAGTTTGGGTTAGAGATTTTTAATTTGTTGCAAGAACTCTTCCAGAAGCCTGCCTTGAAGCAAGTGGCACTTAAGGCTAGCAAAACCAAGTCTTCTCTTGATTCCAGAGGGTGGCAGTGGCAGAGCAGATGCCAGCTCTGGATGTTTTGGTCAGCCTCACAGAATCAACCAGGTTGGAAGAGATCTCCAAGGTCATCAAGTCCAACCAATCACCCAGCTCTATCTAATCAACCAGACCATGGCACTAAGTGCCTCTTCAAGGCTTTTCTTAAACAGCTCTCTGCACAGCATGAGTGCTGTCTCTTTGGTGACCACCTGCTCCCTAACACAGCCACTGAGGACCCAGACACAGGAACCTGGCCAGACAATGTAACCACATCCTCTGGCTGTAGTTGCACAGTGAGAGCTTTATGAGCATTAGGCAGGGACTGAGCTGCACACCTGGGCAGATGCTGCTGCCCTGCAGCCCTACCCATGCCTGTACCTTTACAGCAAGGGGCCTGGCCACTCAAACGCCATCTGGGGCTGGCTGTACAGATCTGACCACAGGAGGGTGGAGAGGGCAGCATCACCAGATGTCACTTGTCAGCCTCCCAGGCATCTGTGAAACATGCAGAACTAAGCTCTGGGTTTTCCAGCCTTGTCACCAGCGGCTCTTGCTCCCCCCACCGCCTGGCAGCAGCACCCTGCCAACTCCAGCCGGTCCCCTCGCCACAATAGCAGCCAAGGGCCAGCCAGGGAAGATTGCACAACCAGCCCTTGATCTGTATTTTCCACTGCTCAGCCAGCAAACCTCTCCTTTTTTCCAGCACAGCTGTTTTCCATCTCTGCTCAGGAAACATGCTCTGGTTTTGATTCCTGGGTCTTGCTTTATGAAGCAATCATGGGCAGGCTGTCTGGGTGGAACAGGTCACAAAGTGGCTGTGGGATAACTCTGGATTCTGAACGCCAACACGGAACAAAGGGGAGCTTTGCCAAGGCTCAGGTGAGCCTGGGGTCAGCACACAGGCAGGCTACTGACGCAAGCATGAAGGCAGGGAGGGTTTGCTGTCGCTGGGCAGCGGGGTTTGCAAGCCCTCCTCCCTCTTCCTCTGCTGCGCCCTTGCCACAGCCTTTTCCTGATCAGAGCCACGTTTCAGCAACAGCAGCGAGTGCATGGCTAATGGTGCCATGGTTTTGCTTCATCTTACTCATGGAAAGCTCCTAGATGGAGGGGACTGTCTCTTTATAAGCCACCAGCCCTATAGGCCTGGCTTAATAAGCTGCCAGTTTGTCCCTTTCTAGGTGTTTTAGCTGACAGCTGCAGCTTGGTAACTTGTAACCCTGCCATGTAGGGCAGCCCATGGAGCAAGCAGAGGGTGGGGGGGTGGCAGACAGTGGGTGGAAGCGCAGGATGCAGTGCAGACCTGGACATGCTCCACTAGGGAACACCAGCAGCCAGAAACACCCTGGCATTGCACTTCTTGGCTCCCTCCCCAAAACCCTGGAAATGAGCCAGCTCCTGGTCATATCACCCTGGAAATTAGCTGGCTTCCTCAAGGGTTAAGGCATTAATGTTAACACCATCTATATGAACTAAAAATAATATGTGAGCAAGAAGGCCTGAGCTACAGCTGTTACAGCAGCCACACCATGGCTTTGCTGAGTCCTTCACGTGTGACGTGTGGTCCTTCACAGCAAAGACCCCTGACCTGCCTTCTAGGCTGCAGTGGGCAGAAGGGCAGTCATGATGAACAGCCTTGGAGCTCACAAAGATGTGTTCTGGGGCAGGCTGAGCTCCCCAATGACAGAACAAACAGTGGAGGAGGACGAGCCTTTGTTTTTTCCTTCTTTCCCAGAGAGGCAGAACTAACAACCAGCTGGGCACCATCATCAAACTGCCTGGCTGTGCAGCCAGGGAGAGGAAACAAGACAGAAAAAGAGAAGGGAAGCAGAGTTGTGCTTCCTTTTGTTCTACAAATTTACACTTGATTAGTTCCTGGCCACTCTAACTGGTTTAAGAGTGTCCACACAAAGGACTTAGTGCCATAAGAGGAAGGATTCAAAAATCACTTAATTGAATCACTGCTGTCATCACACAAGCCACAGCCGCCAGCAGCAGCAGTTGACATGTGGGCAGCAACTAGGGAGTCTTCCACTGTGGCTGCCACTTTGCTTTCAGTGCAAGCCTTCGTCTGAGGGTGGGGTCTGCAGGTGGGAACTGGAGGAGGGGAAAGAAAGGAAGCAGGCTCATATGTTTCTGTCTAACAGTGCACCCTGGCCCTACCGAACAGACAGATGTAGCCTGTTCTTCCAGTCTCTAGTCGCATGAGCAGAGTGTGCCACTCACAGCAGGTTGTGCAAGAGCAGCTTAGGATGTGTATAAACACTGGCAGGAGGAAGAGCTGTCAGCCCTTGGTGTAAACTCTGACCTAGCCTGGCTTCAGGCCACTGATGGCAGTGGTGAGGTGCATGGATGCCAGGGCTTGTCACACACTCACAGTGCATACTGCTCTTCCCAGCAAAGTCTGCCAGGCTCCTTTATGTGTGTACACACAACACAGCCTGAGAGTGCTTCATCCTGCCTCTTTTTTGAAGGCAACAAAGGTGAGGCATCTCCATTATTTTAGAGAGCATTTACCTTAATCTCCTGAACTCTTTACAAGCTGAGTGTCTTCCAAACCTCCTGACCACTGTGAGCACTTTTGACAGATGCATTACCAACTTCCCTTGATTTGGTTGGGGTGCATGCCTGCTCTGGTGACGCTTGTGCCCTGTACAGTACCAGTCTGCAAACTATCACACTACAGAAGACCTCTGACTACAAAGTCCAGACCGGTTCCTGGGTCTGCAGCAAAACTGCAAGACAAGTAAAACAACAATTTTCAGGTGGATCACCTTTTCTGTCAGCATCAGGTAGCCCAGTGGTGCCTTGTGCATGGTCTGTGGGGCACATCCTCCCTGCAGCATGGCCCTTTCACACCCTAGGAACCAGTGAAGCAACATTCTTGAGCAACAAAGGCGAGCATGACACAGTGGCACATAAACCAAACTTGTTCAACTTCTTCCACTGCCACGTTCTTTCTGCTGGGCTCTGATTTAACCTTATCTCCAATGCCAGCACCCTGCCTTTACCTTCACCTGCATTCTGTGAAGTCACTTTTACAGTTTCATTGTCTTTTGCACAATGCACAATTAAAGCAGCTCAGAGAAAAGATTTGCTTTGCTTTGATGGCAAAGTCTAAATAAGAGATGCCATAACTTTGGAAAAGCAGCTTTCCTGGGATTGCTTGTGTTTAGGCTGGGGGTGAGGAGAAAGCTCTTCACAGAGAGGGTTGTTAGCCACTGGAATGGGCTGCCCAGGGAGGTGGTGGAGTCACCATCCCTGGAGGTGTTCAAGAGGGGATTGGACGTGGCACTTGGTGCCATGGTTTAGTACTCATGAGGTCTTGGGTGACAGGTTGGACTTCATGATCTTTAAGGTCTCTTCCAACCTTATAGATTCTGTGATTCTATGAAAATACCTGGAAATTCCAGTGCTTGTGAGGAGCTGTAGATCAGTCTGTAACCATTTTTGCTGCACTTGGGGAGGCAGAAGATGGGTTAAATTCCATGCTCAGTGGCTTCAGTCTTCCCTGCAAATGACAATACACAAAGTGTCAGCACTGGAACATAAAAGCAGACTGAAGGATGAGGCTTCATCACCTTTAACCAGGTCTCTCAAACAGCCTTCCTCAGGAGAGTTGGCTCTACTGGGATACTCAGAAGGGTGATGCTTTGACAACATGATCTCAGATGATGCAGTATGCCAGTGTAGGTAAGAAATCTCTTAACACTGCAAAGAACGATCCCAGAAGCACAAAGCAAAGCTTCTCCAAGCCTTCTTAACAAATAAACCTAGTCCTAGAAGTTTCTCTGTTGGCTGGTTTTTACCTGCTGTATTGAGCCTGCAGGAAGGACAGAATTCAAGCACATTTCTTTTACATGAAGCAAAGCCTGGCACTGCTGCTGGAGAGCACTAAGTTCTTCAAGCAGTCTTGAGGTGCCTGAAGTGAGGATCTGTGAACACACAGAAAAATATGTGTGCGCAAACTTACACAAGCCAGAGAGGTTTAAGCTGTGCTGCCCTTCAAAGCAGGCCTGTTCTGAGCAGAATTAGGTAACATCCCATCTGAACCATGGCTACCCATGTGTCACTTACATGGATGGAACTGGATGTATTAACCATGCAGCCTTTAGCCTTTTGTTCCTTGGCACCTGCTGCAGCCAAAGCACTCCATCAGGCAGCCAAAGGGGCCAGATGGTTCAGAAGGGTGCATGGCAGTAAGAAGAGCCAGCAAAGCTAGGTCAGGTTGCTCTAGGCCTTATCCAACTGGGTTCTGAAAATATCCAAAGATGGAGCTTTCAGAGTTGCTGGGCTGCCAGTTCCAGTGCTCAACCCACTCTCATTGTGAATTTTTCTTCCATCTATGCTATTGAATAGGTAACTCAGTAGGCTGAGTGGGGGTTGCCTAAAATGCCAGCATTATACTTTCCTCTCAGAGTTGATGTGTGGAGGCTCCAGGCTATCAGGAAAATCACACAGGGGCACCACTACAAAGGGGGTGTGCAATGTAATTACAGATGGGCACACAGGTTGAAGGGGCCCAGGGGTATGGATATGACAAAAGACATGGTAACTGCCTGGGCCTGACTTTGTTTCTAAGGCCTGTGCCAGCTCTGCTGCCAACCATGTGTGCAGCACACCTTAGGTGATGGTTTGGAAAAGTCTTCCCTCTAGAGGCATGTTCTGTGTTCCTGGCCTTTGCTGCTCTGCAGCCAGACAGCACTCCTTCCTTGTCCTTAGCTTTGTGAGCCTGGGACTGTGGAGGTCAGCCCATGTACAGGCTGCGAGGAGCAGCCTTCCTCTCAATCAGCTCGAGTGTCACTGTGTGGTGCTGGAGGCAGAAGCAGGGCACAGCCCCTGAGCAGCAGGTGTGCTATGGCAGAGTGAGAGAGGGCCTGAGGAATCCATCATGCTGAAAGTAACGGATGTCCCTCTTCAGCTCTCAGGCAAGCTGAGCCTCAGTGACTGCTTTTACCGCTTAAGGTACAGGGAAATCCATATTTGGAAAGGGGCAATAGGAGGAATTCAGCTAATGGCACCATAGCTGCCTCTGCAAGAGCACACAGAGCCTTGGCTTTCCTCTGAGCAAGGGGTGAAGGGAGAGGCCCAGGCACTGGCCCTGTATCCAGTTTATTCTCCTGGCTTTGAAAGGCTTAGTTAAAGTAGGGCTAAGAGCCAAATGCAGCTCTGTCTTGAGCTGTTCCTTCTCCTCCCCCACTGAAGAATGATCTTTAAGTTCTGGACCCCCATCTCCACCCAGAATGACTACCCTCATTTATTTTATGCTTTTTTTTGTTGTTTCCTTTTAAATCACTCTGGAGCTAAGGTTTTGTTTGCCAAGTTTTCAGCCTGGAGCAAATTTTTACAGTCGAATGATACCCTCCTCTCTTTCCCCTTGAACAGGAGGTGTTTTTCTGGATCTGCTGCTGTCCCACCCATTACTCACCTCACTGCTGGGAGGCAGAGGAGATGGCAAGCTGCTGAAAGAGCAGCATCTCAAAGTTCAGTGTCACAGGCATGGGCACACATCTGGTTAAACCATTTCCCTCATATCTTGGCTCAAAATCCTTGGCTGAGACATCTCGTGGCAGCAGACGTGTCCAGGGAGCTGAGAGGGAGGGAATAAAGGAGACAAAGCGGTTAGGTTTCCCAGAAAGGGAATGGTTGTGGGCTGGAGTAGAAAGAAATGCCAGGACTGGAGAGTCTGCTCTCTCAGCACGTTGCAGGGGTTGACTCTTTAGGGCAGCATGATGCTAGCCCACACTTGAGAAGCCCCATCTAAAGCACAAGCTGTGAACAGCAGAAGACAGCTGAGGCCAGTGCCCTCCACTGAAGGGACAAATGGAGACGGTCTGAAAAGGTGCTGTGACCTGGAGAGAGATTTGGACACTTCTCGTCCTCAGGGGTTTTGGTTTCTCCACTTAGAACACAATGAGAGCCTGAAAAGCCCTGTTCAGCTGCCAGTGAATTCCCAGAGTCGATTTTGAAGCCAGGAAGGTTCTGGAAAAGACATTTCAAAGCAATCAACTCCATCTGCCCAACTGCCAGCTTCACCAGTGGGATCCAGTCCTTTGTGCTTACTCACAGCATGCTTAAAAATGTTATCTGTGCTCTGGGACAGGGGGTGGGAGGGCACAAACAGGAGGGGAATAAGACATATTCGGTGGGGAATTCCCTGTGGATGTGTCAGATGAGGACTGGAAGTCCTTCCATGCATTAGAGATGTTTCTTGTGCAGGAATTGGTGGCCAAATTTTTCTGCATTTATGGCTTTTTATTGGTTTTATCAACTTATTTCCCCTCCTGGCACAAGCAGTGGCTGCCTCTCTCACTTCAGGCATTGTCTGCCTTTCCACCAGGCTCCCTCTCCTCTCTGAGAGCCACCACAGTGTGCAATGACATTTTTCCAGATGCTGACACTGGTAGCAAGTTGTGATTGCCAGGCTTGGAACTGCTCCGTGCCCAGGTCTCGTAGGAAGGCCACTGACTGGGCAAGAGAGCAACCAGCACTCAGCACAAGAGAAACACCTTTTATGGTACTGAGCTCTGCAAAAGCTGGATCCAGGGCTAACTCTGACCCTAATGACATCATCAGATGTGAAAAGCCATGCAAGATGGTGCATCTCACATGCTAAGAAGGTCCAAGGGTAGGAAAACCACAGACTAAAATGGATCTCTGTTACCTCCCCGCTGTGAGGCAGAATCTGAGGGAAAGTAAGAAGAGCCTCTTCCTCCAGGCAAGGTCTCAGATCCATATTAACTGGCACTGTCCAGGGA
The DNA here is from genome assembly GCF_026170545.1 of Melanerpes formicivorus. Taxonomy (NCBI): domain Eukaryota; kingdom Metazoa; phylum Chordata; class Aves; order Piciformes; family Picidae; genus Melanerpes; species Melanerpes formicivorus. The sequence goes on along the minus strand of NW_027142388.1, from coordinate 1,877,302 downwards.
CTCACAGAAACCAAGGACAGAAAGAGACCTTCTGGACCATCCATCTGCTTGCTGCAAGGCAGATCAGCTCAGTTTGCCATCCTTGACTGGAATTTTTATGCTGTGTTTTAAATGTTTTCCATCACAGAGCCCACAGAGACCTTTGCACTTTATTCCAGGGCTTCATTAGCTTTACTGCTCTAGAGCTTGCTTCCTAATAGTATCATAGAATCAGTCAGGGTTGGAAGGGATCACAAGGATCATCTAGTTCCAAGCCCCCTGCCATGGGCAGGGACACCCCACACTAGATCAGGCTGGCCAGAGGCTGGTCTTAAACACCTCCAGGGATGGCTCCCCAACCACCTCCCTGGACACATTCCAGGGCTTCACCACTCTCATGGTGAAGAACTTCCTCCTCATGTCCAGCCTGAATCTCCCCACCTCCAGCTTCATTCCATTCCCCCTAGTCCTATCACTACCTGAGATCCTGAGCAGTCCCTCCTCAGCCTTCTTGTAGGCCCCCTTCAGATACTGAAAGGCCACAAGTAGTGTCCTGCTGTAGTTAAAAACCTTGGCATTTTGTCCTGTGTGCCCTGGATAAGGAGAACAAATGATACCTCTTCTCCTTGTCTCACTTGTATTGTCCCTCCAGCTCTTTAGAACTTGGTGGCATTACCACATTTTTCCTCCATTCTTCTCAATGAGCCTCAGCCTCATTAAGCCTCAGGCTCTCCCAGCTTTCCTCTTCTAGACCTCCTGAATCCCCTTCATAGACACCTTAATGCAAATGCCAAGCTTTCTATCTTAGCAGAGAGTGGCACAGCCCCACACTTTGGGGGCAGGACTGCAGGGTCTGAAATCACTGGGCTGGCTCAGCTTTGCTGCAGTACAGTGCACCCCTTTCCCCAGCTGGGATTAGCAATTAGGCTGCAGGCTGCATTCCAGCACAGCCTGGGAAAAATAAAAATAAAAAGAAGAAGGGAAAAAAAAAAAAAAAAAGAAGAAAGAAAAAAAGAGAGAGAGGAAAAAAAGGCAACAAAATCAAAATAAATCACATATTGACAACTGCTCTGAACTGGGATATTTCCAGGGATCTGGGAGAACTTCTGAAGCTAGTTTCACCTTCCAAGCCAGCTTATCACAACTGTGCTTTGACAGGTACTTTGCAAGTGTAGTTACAGAATCACAGACCCCCTGAGGTTGGAGCTGCATCTGGACAGCACCTAGTCCAAGCCCCTCTGCTCATGGCAGAGCTAGCTACAGTAGGTTGCCCAGGACATGTCCAGTTGGCCTCTCTGGGCAACCTTTTTTTTTATTATTAGAATAAACCAAACCAGGTTGGAGGAGACCTTCAAGATCATCGTGTCCAACCCATCAACCAATCCAACCCACCCAAACAGCTAACTCATGGCACCAAGCACCCCATCAAGTCTCCTCCTGAACACCTCCAATGATGGTGACTCCACCACCTCCCTGGGGAGCCCATTCCAATGGGCAATCACTCTCTCTGTATAGAACTTCTTCCTAACATCCAACCTGAACCTCCCCTGGCGCAGCCTGAGACTGTGTCCTCTTGTTCTGGTACTGGCTGCCTGGGAGAAGAGACCAACCTCTGCCTGTCTACAACCTCCCTTCAGGTAGTTGTAGAGAGTGATAAGGTCACCCCTGAGTCTCCTCTTCTCCAGGCTGAACAACCCCAGCTCCCTCAGCCTCTCCTCACAGGGCTGTGTTCCAAACCCCTCACCAACTTTGTTGCTCTTCTCTGGACTCATTCCAGCAAGTCAACCTCCTTCCTAAACTGAGAGGCCCAGAACTGGACACAGTACTCGAGGGGCACCAGTGCAGTGTACAGGGGCAGAATGACCTCCCTGCTCCTGCTGGCCACACTGTTCCTGATGCAGGCCAGGATGCCATTGGCCCTCTTGGCTGCCTGGGCACACTGCAGGCTCATGTTCAGCCTACCATCGACCAGTACCCCCAGGTCCCTCTATGTTCAAACATTCTTCCAGTAGAAATCACTAAGAAGAGCCTAGCTTTGTCCTCTTCTCCCCCCTCCTGCAGCAGTCAATCATATCCAGCTCCAACCCCCTGCTTTTTAATCTCCTCCACATCTCCTTCCTGTTCATACTGGCTCTGGTCAGTAAAGAGATTCCAGTTCTAGGCTGCTGCAAGGGTGACACACACACAGAGCCACCAGCCACTCAGGTGTGCCCAAGTGTTTGCTCTTGATCTGATCATATCTACATGACCAAAACTGGCATTTCAGAGTGATGAAGAAATGAGGATTCAGGCACTATAGGCATCAAAGCCAGCATCAGAAGACAAGGATGAAGAACTGCTCTACTCATCTTCTCTATCACAATCTTGACATCCATTAAAAAAGGTTCCCCCCATCATGTCTGGAAGCCTGCATGGTGATCAATACTTGAAAGCCCCTGTGTAAGGAGTCTTGTGATGCCCACCTGAATCTGCAGACAGCCTGAGGAGCATGAATAGCTGTCATGTAAGTCAACATAAAATAGCCAAGAACCACAGTTCTGTAAAGGGTAGGAAAAGATAGGAGAGCAGCAGCCCAGTATCCCTCCCCAATACTGCCTCCAAACTACTATCCTGGCTCTTCCAGGGAAGGAGTATGATTGGGTGGAGACATGGAAGGAAACTCTGCTCCTCCCTCTGCTCTCAGTGGTGTGCCAAGATCCCAAATTGCACTAATTTGACCTTGCCAGACTCTTCAAGGAAACAATTAGATGGGTCTCTGCCTTTGCAACTTTACATTCAAAGTCTCCAGCCCTTCAAAGCTGTATGCACTTGCTTGGCTATCAGCTGCTCATATCTACATGGTATGAATGAGCTACAGGCAAAGAAGCAAGGCTGGGACACACATACCCTGGCAAGGACTGTTGGAGAGCAGAAGACAGTCATGAACTTTTCCCTCTCCACTTTACAAGCCATGGACACTTGTGACCTTCCCCCTTGTCTAAAGCCTGATTTTCCCCTGCAATATTTGTCTTTCTTACATTTCCCCTCAGTAATGATCTAATCAAGGAGAATTCTTCTGGTATTAATCAGATGAGCAGGGGAGCACTTTGTGGTTAACATTATCAATGAGGATGGCAGGAGGCTTTTGACAGGATTACCCTTGGAATTTGCCATTTATTAACTAGGCCATCAGCTAAAATGGCACAGCTGGGGTGGGGTTGGGGTGGTGGTGGTTTGGTGGTTTTTTTACACATGGGAGATGTCTTGTTTGAGGGTGGGGAGGCTGAGGGTGGTGGAGTTCTGTCTCCATCTGATTCAGAGATCTAGAACAGCTGCCCTGGCAGCCCTGAGATATCTTTCCCCATCTGTGCATCTTTCTTTGCTTTCATCATCTCTTCCCATTATTGGGAAACCATCATAAACCAAGCTGCAGACTGAGCTAGGAGAGCTTGCACCACCAAGCGTAGGCTTGTGGTCCAGACCCAGGGAGGACAAGAATGAAGCCCTGCTGTTCCAGGCTGTGCTGCTGTGGGAGGCCAGAGATAAACAGCCCCAAGCCCAGAGCACCAGGAAGGAGAATCCCAGTTTAGACAGAGAGAAAAATTAGATTTGCAGAAATAGCTGGGATACCAAGCAGGCACAGGTGAAAAGCTTAGGCAAGTGAGGGAAGCAAAACAAATTTGTCTCCTCTTCTTGAAATGTAGTGCTGCTGCTCAGCCAGCACTGACAGATGGATAAACACAGCCAGGTAATGGAAGGATGCACTCACATATTAGAGAGGAAGCAAATATAAACCCAGCTGCAACACCTTTCCTTTCCAAGCAGGTTTCCATCCCAAATTCCAGAGGAGCCAGGCATCATTTTCTGTGCTCCAGACAAATTTACATGGGCCATTGCTGGAGGGAACTTATGCAAACTTCAGCCTCAAAGATCATTGCACAAGAGAAGAGACAGAGGCACCTCTCCAGGGGTCTCATCTTGGGGGCAGGTGGAGCACAGAGCTCCAGAGCAGAGACTCTGAGGACAGGACAATGAACTCAGAACAGATGAGCCAGCATCTGGGGAGCCTAAGGTGCACAGACCCCTGATGGTGGCCAGGCTTGAAAACTGCTTCTAAATACCTGCTACCACTGCCAGAGACAAAACCCTTGGCTGGACAAACCCAGCCCACTGGTGAGGCCCCAGCAGGCCAATTTTTACATCCTACAAACCCCAGAATCACGAAGGCACTGACTGAGAGTTCTTAGCACCTCTCAAAGTTTGTGTACCGCAGTACCTGTCACTGCACCGAGACACCACCCAGCATTTATTCATCATTTATTTGCAGAGTGTTCAGAGAGGGGCAAGAAATGCTGCTCTCAGAGCACTGAGTAGTGAAAGGCAAAACCTGGCACTTGTTTCTAAATCCTGTCCTGCCTGGTCAGCTAAAGAAAGAATTAGCACCAGATCCAAAAAAGCACATCCAAGCCATGCAATCCTCTCTGCTTTGATACACTCAGAGCATATTTATGGGTTCCATCCCCTCTCACTTGCCATGTGGCACTTATGCTTAGCAAGGCCTGCAAAAGGAGGCCTTTGAAATCTCAATGAAATTTGTAACATGGATTTCCTAAGTCATAAACCAAGATCCTGCTTCAGCCCTCTACCCTTTATTCAGCAAGAGTAGAATTAACTAAAAATTCAACAGCTACACCATAACTTCTCCCACTGCTTATGGAAAAAGCTATCAACTCAGGGCTCAAAGTCCAGGTGTGAAATTCCTGTCTCTCAATTTGTTCCAGCAGTTGCTCTCATCAGGGAACATCCCACCAGCTCCTTCACCAGGTACTCTGTGGCAGCCTGGCTCCAAACCCAAAGTTCCTTTGCCAATGCCATCTTCTTCACCTTCAGCAGCTTGCTTTGTCTTCATTTAGAGAGAAGGTTGTGGGTTCCCCTGGAGGTAGCTCACTCCAGAGAGGTCCACCCAAGAGATAAATGAAAAGCCAAAAAAATGTCAAAATAAAATAGAGACTGAACCAAGCAAAACTGCTGCTGATATTTGGGAGCAGAAACCACATGCCTCTTGCCTGAACAATTTCCAAACCCTAAATGATGTTTAATGTGGAAAAAGTCATAAATGTACAAAAGTTACTTCTAAATCCCCAAACACAGACTTTCTTACTTAGGGCTTTGATGAATGAAGTGTTTTGTATTCTGGTGTCACACTTGGCACTCTGAAGAAGCCTTCTGCTAGGTGGAAATTGATGGCACTGTGTGTCAGCATAGCCACTGGCTTTGCAGCAGCCTGGAGGAGTGCCCTTTGGGGTCCTAACACAGACTATTGACTGTTGACTGCTCAGCAAGATGGAATCATGGAATGGTTTGGGTTGGAAGGGGCCTCCAAAGGTCATCCAATCCAACTCCCCTTGCAGTCAGCAGGGACACCTCCACTAGATGAGGTTGCTCAGAGCCTCACCTTGAGTATCTCCAGGGATGAGGCCTCAACTACCTGCCTGGGCAAGCTGTGCCAGTGTTCCACCACCCTCATGGTAAAGAACTTTTTCCTAACATCCAACCTAAATCTGCTCTTCTCTCATTTCAAACCACTGCCCCTCATCCTGTCACTGCAGGCCTTTGCAAGCAGCCCCTCTGCAGCCTTCTTGTAGCTCCCTTCAGGCACTGGCAGGCTGCTATAAGGTCTCCCTGGAGCCTGCACTTCTCCAGGCTGAACAAGCCCAGCTCCCTCAGCCTGTCCTTGTAGCAGCAAGATGCTCCAGCCCCCTGATCATTTTCATGGCCCTCCTGTGGACCTGTTCCATCAGGTCCATGTCCTTCCTGTGGTGAGGGCTCCAGAGCTGGACACAGTACTCCAAATGGGGTCTCACCAGAGCAGAGCAGAGGGGCAGAATCTCCTCTCCATCTGCTGCCCATGCTACTTTTGATGCAGCCCAGGATGTGCTTTGCCTTCCAGGCTGCAAGCACACACTGTTCTCCTCCCACCAGTGATCACAAGAAAGGGTTAAATGCTACTAAAAGGATTTTCAAAGTTGTTGTGCACTCTGCTCTTTTGTGCTCATCTCCTACCTATCTTTCAGCTACTGCCCAGTTCAGCAAGAGACAACACGTGACTAAATCAGACACAAACCAGAAGTGGCTCACACAAAGCAAAGCAGATGAAGGTATTCCAACAGGACAGAGGGATTAGGAAAACGATGCTGTAGTCTCCTGTCTGTTGCTCTTGATTTGCAGACGTTTGCAAGGGTGTTCCAAAACTATATTTAAAATCGAGCTTTTAAAGTAAACAGTTTGCACTGGGTGCCAAGATTGCTTGAGTGCCAAAACAGCAAACTCTCTCTGGCACAAGCATCACTTTCCAAGCAGGAAATCCAACAAAGCATTTAATACAACAGACATCATTTGATAGTCTCCACTAAGACGCCCACTTGGCACCGGCAGTAACCAGCCCTCCATCGGCTGCATCCCAAAGTGCTGCTTGCCTAACTCGTTGTCATGCAAAACACTAATGGGAGGATCCTCCTCTTTTGAAGTTGGAACTTTAAACGAAGGCTGAAAGGTCCTGGTACACAACCATGCAAAGCACTTGAGAACCACCCTTCCGAGGTGGAAGCAGAGCCCCCCAGCCTTTTCTGTCCCGATTCACACCACGAAGACACAGTGCCAAGAGATCTCCGCGGGAGCTGCAGCCATTGGGAGGATAGGGAAGCAAAGCTGACAATGATGTTATGGAAGAGGCTGGCTGGAAGAGGTCAGCAAGCCTGCATCTGCCCTGTCAGCTCTCCAAAGGCAGCTAGTGGCTAGTCAGCAGACCATAGTTTGGGTGCTGCTATCAGAGCTGTTTTCTTTTTACCCCTGCTCTCAGTTACTTTTCAAACTATGCAATCCCTAACCTTTTTTCCAAGGATCTTTTTCTCTTCCTGCATCACTGAGAGGTGTGCCATCTTCACCTGGTGTGAAAAAGAGAGCTGTATTGACTCCTTCAGTTGCAAACAAGCAGCACTGATGGGCGGTGTGAAAGCCACTACAAACACGGACACATTTTTGCTTGTAAATATTTGTGTGGCACCGGACCCTTAAGAACCTTAACTACTGGCAGTTGAAGATTCCTAGTTTACCTAGGCAAAACTGGTCTGGTGAAAGAAATCCACAGCTGAGAATATTACATCACCATCTGATTTAAGCACACTCCTCAGGGATCTTCTGAAGCTTTGCCACTGCTCAGAGAACAGGCATGCTATCTACCACTGACTCTTTCTGAATAGGTCCTGATGTTGTTTTCATCATTTCTAACAACCACTGAGGCAGTTTGCTTTTTCTTTTTTTCTTTTCCCCTCCCTCCTGCACCTCACTCAGTGAATTAAACAGGCTGTCAGTGGCTCAAGGCCAAGCCTAGCCCTCGTACTCTGACAGCACTCTTTAATTTTGCTGCTCAAGCACTTCTCCCGGGACAGGTGCCCAGTAAGTGCTTTAGAAATCAGAGTTTACTATTCACAAGAGGAAGAATTTCAGGGAAAATACATCATAACATCCCTGACAGGGTTCGTTTTTAATCACTCTTCCTAGAGCCAAGCACTTTTGGCATGTCAGCCTTCTAAAAGGCACCTCTTTTGGGGTCCAGCCCACTCCAGGTTGATGTTTTCTGTGCTCTTGCAGTGAGCACTGCCTCAGTTCTGGTACCATCCAGATGTGTGGCAGTCTTCACCCTGGGATGCTGGGAAGCAGTGATAACAGCCAAGTAGTTACAACTCAAGTGTGTGAGGAAATCCATTCCTTGACTCACCCACTGCACCAAACCAGGTATTTCCTTAAGGCTGGAACAGGAAAGACCCAAACCCTGTGTCTCAGCCGACACCTAATTCCTGAACTGGCAGCACAGGTCAGCGTAGCCCCTAACAGCTCTCTCTCTTTTGCACTGTTTGTGTATTTTGCTATTTGATTTCTCCCCAAGTGTTCTCCCCAGGATTAGCAACTTCTACATCCTATCAGTGGCTGGTGCAGCTAGGTCAGAGTCTGTACATACAGCCAAGTGTCATATATCTGCTGCAAAGAGAATTAGTTTGACTTCCACACGAAGGATGAGGCATTCGTCATCGGGGTAGCTTTGTTCTACTCTCCAGCTCATTATCGCAGTATCACATATAACTAAGGTTGGAAGAGACCTCAAAGATCATCAAGTCCAACCTGTCACCACAGACCCCATGACTAGACCATGGCACCAAGTGCCACGTCCAATCTCCTCCTGAACACCTCCAGGGACAGTGACTCCATCACCTCCCTGGGCAGCACATTCCAATAACGAATGACTCGCTCGGTGAAGAACTTTCTCCTCACCTTGAGTCTAAACCTCCCCTGGTGCAGCTTGAGACTGTGTCCTCTTGTTCTGGTGCTGGTTGCCTGGGAGAAGTGACCAACCCCCTCCTGGTTACAACCACCCTTCAGGTAGTTGTAGAGAGAAATGAAGTCACCCCTGAGCCTCCTCTTCTCCAGGCTAAACAATCCCAGCTCCCTCAGCCTCTCCTCACAGGGCTGTGCTCAAGGCCTCTCCCCAGCCTTGTTGCCCTTCTCTGGACATGTTCAAGTGTTTCGATGTCCTTCCTAAACTGAGGGGCCCAGAACTGGACACAGGACTCAAGGTGCAGCCTAACCAATGCAGAGTACAGGGGCACTATGACTTCCCTGCTCCTGCTGGCCACACTATTCCTAATGCAGGCCAGGATGCCATTGGCCCTCTTGGCCACCTGGGCACACTGCTGGCTCATGTTTAGGCAGCTGTCAATCAGCACCCCCAGGTCCCTCTCTGTTTGGCAACTCTCAGCCACTCTGACCCCAGCCTGTAGCTCTGCATGGGATTGCCGTAGCCAAAGTGCAGCACCTGGCACTTGGACTTGTTGAATGCCATCCCATTGGACTCTGCCCATCTGTCCAGTCGGTTGAGGTCCCTCTGCAGAGCCTTTCTACCCTCTAACTGACTAACATCTGCCCCTAACTTGGTGTCATCTGCAAACTTGCTGATGACTGACTTGACCCCCTCATCCAGATCTTCAATGAAGATGTTAAAGAGGACAGGGCCCAGTACTGATCCCTGGGGCACACCACTAGTGACTGGCTGCCAGCTGGATGTGGCACCATTCACCACCACTCTCTGGGCTCGGCCCTCCAGCCAGTTCCTAACCCAGCACAGAGTGTTGCAGTCCAAGCCATGAGCTGACAGCTTAGACAGTAGTTTGCTGTGGGGGACGGTGTCAAAGGCCTTACTGAAGTCCAGGCAGACCACATCCACAGGCCTCCCCACGTCCACCAGACAGGTCACCTGATCATAGAAGGAGATCAGGTTGGAGAGGCAGGACCTGCCCTTCCTAAATCCATGTTGGCTGGAATCAAATCAAATGCTGCTTCTGTTCTTAGCCATTTGCAATTGTGTCTATGACTTCAGAGCTTCTGTACAGCCCCCAGCAATCCAGGCACTGCTCCAGCCTGGTGCTTGTTTGTAAGCACCTTTCCTGGTTTTCCTATCCTTTTCCCAAGAGGCTGAGGCACTTTTACCTCCTTGATTTTTCTCAGCTGTCACATGGGTTTTCCTCACACCTCTTCAAAATTCACTACCAGAACAATCCACCATGCCACCACTGTCTGTGTCACAGCAACAATCTCTGAGCAGCCATTCCTGGAGCTGCTATGGAAACATGAGAACTGCTGAAAAAGAACTTGTGGCTCCTCACCTACAGTCTAGGGGCACAGCACCTGAAGCTGTCACCATGATGCTGTTTGCTGCTTCACTAAAGGCAGGAAGTAAGTTGCAATCCTTTATTTTTCACTGTGGAGCACAGAAGCATCCTGAGTAAATTCCTTCTTCTTCTTGAAAAATCAAAATAAAAAGGCTTCTTTGTTTGGCAGAGCACTTCCAAACTTGATTTTTAAAATGGTTAGAAATGAAGGACACAGGGGTACAGCATTCAGATTGATGAAGGCCCTCACTGCAATGCTGTGCTCTCTTTGTCACCTAGATCTACTGACCTTCAGCTGTTAACCACTGAGTACCAACACATTTTTTTCCCCTAGCTGGACAACTCCATCAACAAAGCTGCACTCTCTAAAGTACCAAGAGATTACAACAAGACCTCCCTTCTCTTCAGTAAATCAAACTTAAATGCAGTGCTAAAAGCGATTCTGAGCTACCAAATGCAGAAGTCTCCAGCTCAAAACACGTAGACCAAGGGACAAATGTTGATCCAGCTTTGAGACAATGGAAATATTGCATTATTTCCACCAGCACTGAGACCACAGCCAGGCTATAGTGCACCAGTGACAGTCCTGAACCCCAAGTTCCTCTAAAGAAGGAGACAGTCCTTAGACAAGGCTTGAAGCTTTCTAAGGAAGAGACACAAAAGTTTGTCCTGCTGCTGCACAGACTTTGTTTGGTGACTAAGTATGCCTGAGTATCTTGTTAACATGCCCTAGGATCTTGAAAGTTGACCCTTTGCAATAAGAAGTGGGACAAAGAAACAAGCTCTTGAGTGGGGGGAAAAAAGGCTGCATGCCCCAAGCACTGTAACCCGAATAAAGGTGCCTTCTAAAGGAACAAAGATGCTGGTACACAGGTGCCTGCTCCAATTGCTGCTCCTGGAGTCAGTGGCTAAACTGCAAGACAGCAACACTCCTGGGAACTGGGCAGCACGGAGGTCTGATGCAGAGACTGCTCTGCTTAGAAGCTTTCAGGAACTGTTGGGACACGGAGAGGCTGAGTTCCAGGAGAGCTGCCTGAATTCCTCTGAGCCACTGCCTCTGAGCTGCATTTGCAACACTGGCAGCCTGTGTATTTCAGGAATGTGAAAAACTGGCACAGGGAGGTCTGTGATTCAGCCAAGATGATGTGTTGGGACATGACTGAAGTTAATTAAAAGGAGCTTAAGACAGACAGACACAGGGGAAAAAAAAAAAAAAGGAAAAAAAAGAAAAAAAGTTTGCAAGACTTCTTAAAGAGCCAATTAATTATTATTTGTGGCTGCACACGCCAGCTGTGCCACAACACGGAACCTCCCCAGCCCTTACCACTCACCTTGGAGTGGTGTGCAATGCCAAAGCAAACCCACATGCATGTCAGCCTTTGGGAGCTCTGGGCCAAATGCCCTGCACTGGAGCTGGGTAGAACTTCACTGAAATCAGCAGAATGGCATTGTTTACACCCACAGATTTATGTTAGGGCTTAATGGTAGGCTGAGAGACAAGAAACAAACAATATCTTGGTTGACATGTAAAAAACATGGGCTGCTGCAGAGCAGGATGACTCAGTGACAGTTGTCTTTGTGTGCAGGGACTGGAAAAGGAAGGACTTACTCTGCCTGGACTCAGTGGACTCAGGGTGAGGGAGAAGAGAATGAATGTGACTGATTTCATCCTTCCTACTGCATGAGAGCAATCACTTTCAAGAGCTGCGTGAGGCAACCACACTAAAAGAAGCATAGTTTTCCAGAAGGCACTTCCAGACCAGGTCCTATAAGGAATTCATGGCCTCCTTAATTCCCTACAACTCTAAATTCCTTTAAATTCACAAAGACCAAATTCCACATCCTGAGCCTATCACCCTAAACCCCTTATTATGCCCCAAGGACAGCAAAGCAACACTCACATCTATGAGCAACCTCCTCAATTCCCATTCCTCTACAGGTAGGATGGCTCTACAGAGGGATCTAGACAAGCTGGAATGATGGGCTGAGGTCAGTTGTAGGAGGCTTGAGAAGGCCAAGTGCTGGGCTCTGCACTTGGGTCACAACAACCTCATGCAAGGCTACAGGCCAGGGGCAGAGCAGCTTGGAAAGCTGCTTGTCAGAAAGGCACCTGGGAGTGCTGGTTGACAGCCATCTGAACATGAGCCAGAAATGTGCTCAGATGGCCAAGAAGGTCAAAGGCACCCTGGGTTGGACCAGCAATGGTGTGGCCAGCAGGACCAGCAAAGTGATTGTGCCCCTGAACTCAGCACTAGTGAGGCCTCACCTTGAATACTGTGCTGAGTTTTGAGCCACTCACTTCAAGAGGGGCTGGAGCAGGTCCAGAGAAGGGCAACAAAGCTGGGGAAGGGTCTGGAGAACAGGGCTGGTGAAGAGCAGCTGAGGGAACTGAGGTTGCTTCATCTGAAGAAAAGAAGGCTGATGGGAGACCTCATTGCTCTTTACAGCTCTCTGAAGGGAGGTTGGAGTGAGGTAGGGGTCAGATTCTTATCCCTAGTATCAAGTGATGAGAGGAAATGGCCCCAGTTGCACCAGAGGAGGTTCAGACTGGATACTAGGGAAAACATCTTTACTGAAAGAGTGCTCAGGCATTTGAACAGGCTGCCCAGGGAGGTGGTGGAGCCACCATCCCTGGAGCTGTTCAAAAGAATGTGTGGATGTGGCACTTTGGGACATGGTTTAATGGCCATGGTGTTATTAGATTGACGGTTGGACTCAAAGCCCTTGGCGGTCTTGTCCAACCCAAACAATTCTCTGATTTGATGATTCAGCCAGGCCAGTGCCAGGAGGCACACTGACCACATTGCACCAAAACTCAGACTTCTCCAGCTCAGGAGGAACAGACCCTACCACACCCTGTCAGTACCAACACAGGAGGCTGCATGTTTGAAGGAGGGGGAACTTTTCCCTGTGGCTGTCATTTCAGTGGCTTGTGGCAATTACAGCTGACAAGGCTCCTGTGTGTGTGTGACTGGCACGGCTGCTCCCCTGGAGGGGCCAGGAGCCTCCTACCCTGCTCAGCGCTGCAGGCCCCACACCTGCGCTCACAGCACAGCCTGCACGTATGCCTTGGCAGCCCCTGTGGCATTTGCCGGGGTGGGGGTGGGAGGACCATGGTGTCATTTACAGGCAGGTTGAGCAAACCAGGTGCAATCAGTTTGGGTTTGGCTGAAGAATCCTCTTTCTCAAGCTATTTAACCCCTGCGGTGCCAAACCTTTATGCATGCCCAGGACAAGAAGAACATTGCCCTGCAGAGAGGAAACCCTCAGGTTGGCCATCACTCCCAAATTCCCAACCGCTGCACAGGAGGGACCAGTCGTATTTAAGATCTCTTGCCTAAAGACAGATAGCCAGCATTCCAGCTACTGCACTCTAAAAATTACTTTAAGCAAAGCAATTAAAACACACAAATATCACAAAACCAGTTGTCACCCAAAAATGGTTTCATTGCCTGTCTGCTACCTGGCCCTGGCCAAGCTTAAAATGATGCCTGAAAACCCTTTGAAGAGCACAGCACAGAGACTGATGTGCTGCGGGTGAAACGGGCACGAAGATCTCACCCTGCTGACTCCCTTGCAGAGGCTGCAGTAGCTTCTCTGGTGCTGCCCTGGTGGGTGTGGATGGCCAGCCTGGACAGTCTCACGAACGGTTTGCTGAAACCCAGTGTTTGGTTTTGTTCAGAAGGTGGTCTGAAAAGGGCCTGTGCTCCACATAGCTTTGAAAACAAAGCACCTACTCACACAGCAGCATCTACACTGGAGCATGAGCAGATAAACTGTGGCATTTCTGAGCAGCACACAGCCCAAAGCAGTTCACGTTCAGTCCAGCTCTATCCCACAATAGAGAGGCAGCTTGGGATTTCCGTGGTCTGGAAATCATTCTTTGGAACGTCCACCTTTTGCCTTCCAACCCACAGAGCTCTCTGGTTTATGGGGGGCACGTCCTGCAGCTCTCTGACACAGGAAGGTTTTGGCATGCAGCTTGTAGGTGTGGATCAGTTCCCCATCCCTGAGCACAAGGGTCTGTAAAGCCAGCTAAGGGCTGCTTACTCCCGGCCTGTTACATTGCTAAAAATTAATAATATCTAAACAAAACCTTAAGATTGAAGCCACTCTGGGAAATTCCTGGCTGTAGACCTCTCAGGCTGAGGGGGACATTCTGCAGAAGGCCCTGGAACAGTAGATTTTACTCGCGCTCCATCTCCAGTTGTTCTTTCAACCCTTTCAAAAAGGGTTGAAGAAACATGGGAGGATTTGTTGGGGGGAATCCCAACTGAAAGCAGCTTAACACCTTGCTGGATCCTCGCCAAATAAAGTTTTAAATTAACAACTCCAAACTAGCATGAGAAATTCTTCCCTGGACGCCCGGGGGGGTCAGTGTGACAGCAGAGCACAGGCGCAAGGCAGAGCTCAGATCCGACACACAAAGCCGGGGTTGCTCACCTCTCTTGGAGGCTGAAGCCCGCAGAAAGGGGCACTGCTCCCAGGAGAGGACAAAGCCTGCAGACCCCGCAACAAAGGCCACTTTTCAGCAGCACATAAAAGAAGCAGAGCCTGGCTCTGCCCCTCCAGCCAGACCCCACCCCTCGCAGTGGAGGCCTTCGCCCCAGCGCCAGCCAAATCTAATCAAGGCTGACACACAAGCCAGGGCGGACAGCCGCTCGCCTCAGGCGCTCCAGCTTCTCCTCCTCACCATCGGCCTCCCCCCGACCCACACTCAGCCCGCTTGCTGGGAGAGCTCATGCCAGCCCCACAGCACCGCCTTCCCTCCCCGGGCAGCTGGGGCTGGCTCCTGGACGTCGCCCACCTCGGGTCGGGCATGCAGGAGAGCTGAGCTCCCTTCCTCCTGCCAGCATGGACCATGCTGCTCCCCTACCCCTGCCGTGAGCAGAGCTACTGCAGTAGAGCAGCAGCACTAACCAAGGTGCCCTTTCCCTAACACCCTCCATACCAGCACCTGCCAGCGGGGGCTGTGTACCTGGGGGAGGCTTTGCCCCCCAGTCCTCACAGCTTATGGCACAGCCCAGTGTTTGTTGAAGTGCACAGGAAGTGGGACAGATCCTCAACAACACAAGATTCCCTAAAGATGGGGGGAAAAACAACAAACAAAACACCACAACAGAGCTTTAGATGAGTTCACTTAAGCATGGCTGGGACAGACAAGTGAGTGCTGAAGGTAGAAAGCAGCTCAAAGCAGTCAGACCTGTCTTGTAATAGCAGGGAAGGCTGAATATTTCCTAAAATTGCCCTTCCTGCATTACCTATTCCACTCCTCAGGTCAGGGCTTGGAATGCTCCAGAGCAAGTGAAAGCAAGGAAAGCTGAATAAGCACTGCTTGAAAGGGAGAAGGCAGGAATTCACCAAAGTGAAGAGGAGGAGGAGGAGGAGGAGGAGGAGGGAGTACAGGCTGTTTTTAGAAGTACTGGCACCACCTTAGTCTGCAGCAGCCAGGAAACTGGTTGGAAGCCCCATGACTTGAGCAAGACACCCAGACCTAGGAGCCAGAAGAGGAAGGGACTTGGCAGAAATTCCACTGCAAAGCAAGGAATCAGCTCTGCAGCAGAATAATCAGCTTGGCCTTGCTGCAAACAAACTCTGCCAGATACCTGATCGTGCCACCAATATTTTAGCACTCTACTCCCCTACTCTAATACCATGCCATGAATCTTCATTCCCTTCTACCTTCCATTTGATCTTTTCCCAATAGCTTCCCTCTAACCTCAGTCTTTCTGCACTGCCCTGGGGCCATCACAGAGCTTGAAGCACCAAGAGCAGCCGGTGTCCCATCCCCCTGGCTTCCAGCTGCCCACCCTCATTCCTCCCACACTTGCCCTTTGGGCACTGTTGTCCCATCCCCTCCTTTGAGAAGCTGTGGCTGAAAGCCCATGGAAAGGTGAAAACAACCACTCTGGTCTTCCTAGGGTTAAAGATAAAGATGCCAAGCATCAAAGAGTCACCTCAGGGAAATGTTGGCACCATGCAGGACTCTGAGATAACCTGGCTGATGCATTGCTAAACTCACTGCCTCAGTTTATCTTTACCCTTCCTCTCTAGGACTAGCTGGATACAGCAGACATCGTGGCACAGCTTGGTATAAAGCCCAGGGCAGCTGGAATGTGTGCAAGGAAACAGAGCAGATGGGGGAATATTAACAGCACTGCATTAATTTTCTTATTTGCTTGCAACACAGAAGGAGAGAGAGAGAGATTCAATATGATTCAATGGATACCTCCAACATCACAATGGAGTTAAAATACCCCTGTCCATCTGCAGGAAGTTCTCTGTGCCAAGGGTTGGTGGTATCAGTGCAAATCTATGGGCAAGGTCTCAGGGGTTTACACCCATGCCAGCTAGAATGCTGAGAAGAGACAATACCACTTCAGATACACACAGACATCTCCAAGCTTCACTGTGCAAATGACAGCCATGTCCTTAGTTTCTGAACATGTTTATCCCTTTTGAAATCATAAAAAAATGAAGCACAACCATTTTAACTGATAAAAGATGTTTTCTGGGGCATAACAATACACTGAATTATTTCCCTTCACTATATCCCATGAAAACAAAAAGAACTCTTTCATAGAAAGGCTACAAGCAGAGACACAGAAAAGCTAAACCTACACTTGAGTTGCAGTCCTCAATTAGCTTGCCACCTTGTGAGACTGGGTTCCAGCCTAGCTCTGAAGATCTGTTGCCAGAACAAAAGTCTAGAGCTAAAACATAACTACCCTGGAAATGTCTTGTTAATGAACAAATGACTGTGTAAAACACATGCTGGCATTCACAACTGCCTTTTAATTAGCCTCTGCGTTGAGCAGAAGCATAAATATCTCCAAATCCACTTGAGGAATGCTAAAAAAATGAGGCAAGAAAGCAAAGTTCACTTGGGACCTGATACCTGCTGCACCAGGTCTGAAGTTACACAGGAGCAACCCCTTGTCCCAGACCTTTTGTCCAGTGAATCCTGCTGTAGGAGCCTGCATTCTTCCCCTTTTAGCATAAATGCTTGCACAGGGAAGAGCTTGTGCCAACACAGCAAAATGGGCACCAGCAGGCATGGAGGGAAGTACAGAAAATGACTTGGATCATGGCTAAAGGGGATGACTGATAAGCAGAAGAGTGCAAATTTTGTTCCTGGTTACTTTCAGTTAGAGTAAGTCTGTCTTTGGGTCCATGCCTAGTTTTTGCAAGCTTGCTGGATTCCCATCCTGTCTTTCCTTCTACATGCTCATCCTGGCCATGAGTATAAGGCTCCTGAAAGGCAGCAGATGTTGGGGGGAGGGTGTCTGGGGGGTGAATTTGTTTGAACTCCCCTTGCAAAAGCAACACTAAAATAAGGGGAGAAGATAGGATTCCTTCAGATTTGCTTTCTAGCAGAGTATGACTAAGGCAGGGAGGTAGCTTGGTAAGTGAGGAATCACCATCCCTGTGGAGGTGTTCAAAAAAATGTGTGTACATGGCACCTGGGGACAAGGTTTCATAGCCATGGTGGTGTTAGGTCAACAATTCAACTCAATAATCTTAGAGGTCTTTTTCCAACTGAAACAATTCTATGATTCTGTGAAATACACTCAGGGAGGACTATGGAGAAGGACAAAACCCAGAGAAATACAACAGAAAAGAAGCAAGAGAGATAGAACTTCCTAGTAATTAATGGAGTGAAGAAAATGGAGAGAAAACAAGTGCTGCTCAGGAGAAAGGTTTTGTGGTCACAGCTTGGAACAAGAGATCCAGGAGTTTAATCTCCAGCAGACTGAGAGCTGAAGACAGGAGACAGACCAGAGAGCAGGGTTCACTTGGTGGTACAGTCCAAACACTGTACTGGAGCCTGTTTTGGTCAGTCAATGTTGTGTCACTAGTGATTTCACAGTGTCTCTCTAGAAGTCTACAGCATTTGAGAACCTTCTCCAGGAGACAGTACCTGCATGGAAGGGCACCGTGACCAAGGGGAGCAACAGGCTGCCACTGGGAGGTGTAAAGAAAAGCTGTGAGGGTGAATGTGGGGAGAGGATGTGTCAAAGAAATTCAAACTGCTCCTGCTTTGTGGGACAGGGACAATACAAGGAGCAAAGGACAACATGGACCAAAGGAAGGAGAGAACAGAAGTTCTCTGAACTGAAACGCTGCTGTCCTTCAAAACACAGACCCTGCCACAGAGATGTGCCCAGGCACGCACAGACACAAACAACGAACACAGTTGGTGCTGGATATCCCTGCTTGCTTTAATTGCTCCCAGGTGAGGCATCAACAACCACATCTGGAAATTTTTATACAAATGGCAGGAAAGCCAATGACTCGGGTCACAAATATTTCACGCTCTCTCTTTGCCAGAAACACAGGACAAATGTGGTTTACATCTGCCTCCCTATAAATACACTTGCAAGATTCTCTGCCGTGGCAGATAGCTTCTGCATGCTAAAGCAGAGCTGCCCAGTGTGCCTCCCACCCCACACAACATGGATTTGATCAGAAACTGGATGCTGGGTAACACCTGGGGTCCAGGTCAGGCTTATCACTGGGATAAGGATCAAGAGATGGCAAAAACATCCTTACTGATTGTCAAAACAAAACATAGGATCAAATTACATGGATGAGTGCTCTTAAAAGCTGCTACAGCCCCAACCTTCCAGACCCAGGCTCTCCAGGAGACCACAAGGGAGGCTGTTAGGCACACCCAGCTTCTGCCTGATGTGCAGGTTCAGCATAGCTTCCAAAAGCTCACCTTGCAAGGAAAAAAAAGCCACCAGTTCTCCTTTAATCCCCTACTCGTCTGGCCTCAGCTGATAGCAGGCCTGCTGGGGCAAGGCAGTTGTGGTGGTGTGCTGCCACCTGAGTTTACCCACTGGTAGGCAAGAAGGGATTGTTCTAGTTTCTCATCTGTGATGCACCAATTCAAGCAGAGCACTGCCTGGCATCATCAGTGCTGCCCAGCGTGTGCTGGTGCTGTAAAAGGCTATACAAATTCTGCACATCTCAGTAGTGAGAACCTTTCTCTTGGGCAACAGATCCTCAACTCAGATCAAGTGCTGCCAGTAGCCTGCTTGCTTAGCAATAACAGTGTGCTCAGCTTCATTTTGGGAGTAAGCCTCAGGGTAAACAGCACACACTCAACACTTCTGCTGTCTGAGCTTTACAGTTGCAAAAGCTGGGCACAGCTTCATGGCTGTGTCAAGAGTGCTCTCAGGAATGGAAAGATGGATTCCTCTTCAGCACTAGTTATTAGGAGATCCTCAAGATCTTTGGCTCTTTGCTCTTCTGAGCTGCCCTGCTAGTGGAGATGATGCTGTTAATCCCCTGCAGCAGGTACTGCTTTCAAAGAATTGAGAGACCTGCTGAGTAATGGAGTGTGTAAGGTAGGCAGAGCTCGGCAGGAACATCTTACACACTTCTAATGAGCCAACTCTGATCCTATCTATGGCAACTTTGTGTTGCTCCAGGGGTAAAGAGACTGCAGAGGTGACTTAACCAGCTGT
Source organism: Melanerpes formicivorus (assembly GCF_026170545.1). NCBI lineage: Eukaryota > Metazoa > Chordata > Aves > Piciformes > Picidae > Melanerpes > Melanerpes formicivorus. Next base: position 1,858,149 of record NW_027142388.1, on the reverse strand, counting down.
CAGAGGGAGTCTCCCAACACCACCAAAGCAATCCATTTGGCATTTTTTCATTCTCTGTCCCTGCCCTTGGCATAGTGGATGTGGCAGTAGCTATTTACAGAGCTCTGCCAAGATTGAGCTAGCAGGGTCTGGCAAGGGCCACTGCACCCATGGAGCAGTATGGAGTCTACACCTATAAACACAGGATGGTGAAGCTGCGTGGTAGATTTAGATCAAAATACTTTCCCCTCACTGAGGAGCCTGCCTAAAGCTACATCCACAGCTTTACCTACCTCTGAATGCCCACTGTTATGCTTCATGCCCTCAGAATTTGTAACGGCTGAAAAAGCCAACAGCACTCAGCTGCTGCATCTCCTAGGTCTGGGGCTTTTTCTTACTCTGTGGCATTTAGCTGGGGTACCTGAGCATATTTTCTCTCATCTAAAGCTTTAAAGCAAATTGGAAAGTTCCATGTGTGTTCAAGCAACAGCTAATCACTCAGGCAGAACAGCACAGTAATGTACACACTGCCCTACAGTCAGTGGAATTCCAAAGGCAAAGCTCTTAAAATTGACAAGAGGTCATTATTTTTATGTTCAATGTTTCATGAATGCATCTAATTTACCTTTAGCCTCACTGTTGCAAGAGAGATGAACAGCTTACTGATTTTGGTGGTTTTCTTAAAGGATTAAAGAAATATGATTAAAGATCTCTTGGTCCTTCATTCATTCATCAGATCTTTCAAGCACTCTGCCAGCCAGACTAAAATGTGTGATGCTGCTGGTCCCTGTCCTGTCCTCACAAGCCAAGAGCAGGTAGTGCCTTAACAGGTACCTCATTAGGTTCGGAGTTTTCCTTGGGAACCCTTAGAAAGGGTCACTGCTAGAACAAGATCCCTGAACTGATCAATGAATTTGTCACTGGTGGCTCACACTGTCCCTTTCTGGTGCTTTGGGAGATTTCTTGAAGGCCCCACCACACTGGTTAGCATCCCTGCAGGACAGAAGTAACCCAGGGGACTAGGAAAAACGGAACCAAGGAGAAGCACAAATGTTGGAGTCCTCGTCCTGAATGCTGACAGACATTGCTGTGCTCTGATTTATTCTCTGTAGCCTTTTTAAGGGCACACATTGAAAAGACCTCTCCATGTGTCTCCACCAGCACTCATCTGGCGTGCCACAGGTGTGAGGCCATTGCTGCTCTTAACATCTTTTAAGTGTTCCACCAGATGAAGAGATGAATTCCCTTTGTTCCTCAGAGGTGAAGTTTCTTTCATTTCCTGCATAGGATGCAGTTCACACTTCTAGCAGAGCAAGCAGATGATGTAGGCCTAGAGGGTGAGGGTGCATTTGTATGGGATAGGTTCTCAGGTAGTTTTGCACAATTAATCAGTGGTGCCCATTGGGCTGGTAACAGCAGCACCTCTCTGAGGGAGAGCTGGAGAAGAAAACCAGCCTTGCAGATCCCTTTGCTCTCAGCCCACTGACACAGCCCCCTTAAAACCAAAGCTGAATGAAAGAACCCTGATTTGGCTTATTTGCATACGTGATTATGTAAATCAACCCACTGCTGCTTATCCCGTGGCAGCAGACCTGCCATACTAGGCTGCAGAAGAGCCTCCAGGTCTGTGCCACAGTAGAGAAGATTGGATTAGAGAAAGGGACATATGCGTGAAAACAGGTCCTAGCTGCCTATTCGCAGCTCATCCGCAGGCACATCGGGAAGGGGCATTTAACCCTTCAGTGTCAGAGAGGCAGGGAAGAACAGACCAGTGCAGCAGCTGGAGGATGCCTAGACAGAGCATACAGACTTTGTCTGAAGGTGTTTGAGGATAAACAGAAGTACTCTGTGACCACCAAGGCAGCAGCCTGCTGTGTGCATGAGGGTTAATGATCCCAATCCACCAGATCTCAAAATGGTGAAAGATTTCCAGCCCCAGGATAATCACAGGAGATGTCTCTTTCCCCTAGCACTGTTGCCCTGTGGTCTGCTTGTTGCTCACCAGCACACACAGTACCTACCTGTCTCCTGAGCTGTATGCTGTGTTACTGACTGCCAGCCTGCATCCCACTGCTGTCTAGACTGTCATCTGTCTCCATACCTCCAGCCTTTCAGCTACCAACCTACAGATGCAGCATCCAAACCAATGCTTAGCTGCACTGCCCAGGTGTCCAGGACATGCCACAGCCCTACCCATCCTTGCTTGTATTACAGATCAGGTTGGACCTAAGGAGGAAGTTCTTCACAACAAGAGAGAGGTAGTGGAGGCCCCATCCCTAGAGACATTCAAGTTCAGCCGTGATGGGGCTCTGAGCAACCTGCTCTAGTTGGAGATCTCAGGATGTTAGGGGTTGGAAGGGACCTTTGAAGATCATTGAGTCCAGTGTGAGATGTCCCTGCTGACTGCAGGGGGCTTGAACAACATGACCTTGTCACTTCCAACCCAATGCATTCTATGATTCTGTGATGTGCCTGCCAAGCACCCCACCACCTCCTGGCGTCAATGGGGCTTTAACCCATGCTGTAATGAAGTAGCTGCTTCTCAGGGAGCAGCTCTACAGGCAGTGCAGCAGCACAGGGTTAACAGAGCCCCAGTGCAGCCTGTCTAAACATCTGTAGGAAGTGGATTGTTTTTAATGCTGTGAGGAAACTGCTGCATGGACATGGACAACAGAAGCAAAGCAATGGGCCCAGGCTCCACCAAGAGGAAACAGAATCAGCGTTCAGGGATGCGTGGAAAGTGCTGAGTAGTCACAAGGCATACTCTGCAAGTTCTAAATTATCTCTTACTAGTGCTAATAAGGCATCTCTCACCAAAAAAAGGCATGAAAAGTAATAAAAAGAATTGGAGGCCATAGCCAGCATGAACCAACCATTTCCAAGGACTGAATTTCAACTGACTACAGGCCTACGTGACAAGAACTTCAGGGGTTTCAAGCACGTCCCAAAGCAAAACTAAATCTGTATCTGGATTTCTCTTTATTCTGAGATTTCAATCCAGCATGGTTTTGGCCAGAGTCACTCAACTTTTAAAGCCAGCTCTGCCCAATCTCAAGTTTCCAAACCAGGGCAAATAAAGTAGATTTGGCAGAGTTTCCTTTGGAGGGATTTTGCATGTGGCACACGAACTCAAAGGTGTTGAGGGGGGAAAAGATGGTTTCATTTTGTTAATCCTGCCAAGATCTGGAACACAAAGGGAGGTTTAGCAATACCATAGGTTAACCCAGACCAGTAACATCTCTTCAAATGATGCTGTTTTCACCTGCCTTGGGCCAGCCACTCCAACCTATGCTTTGTGAACATATGGACAAGTGCACTAAGCTGCAGAGGCAGACACTGGCTAACTCTATCTTATTTTCCTATTGCAGGCAGGACCCAAGTGAGTACAAACAGTGCTGCCTTTGAAACCAAACTTAGTAAAGTGGCAGAGTTAATGCACAGACCTGGCAGTCCCAGAGGACCTCGCTTCAAATATCTGCAGTTGGAAATGTAGACAAATAAAATACAATAAAATTCCTTCACTTACAGGATCTCTTCTCCTCCAGCCATCCTTCCAGTCATCAGTTTTCATGCCCCTCAAAGGCAAGATCAAATGCAGGAAACTGGGGCATCTGGATTGTGTCTGTGCTCTAATCCCATAGTTGAGATGCCAGCTTCCTCTTCTGTGGTGGCAATCCCACTGCAGATCATGAGAATTAAGGCAACGACCGGCTAGGAGTTGCTTTCCATTATCTTCCGAGCTAAGGCTGAGGTTTAGCTGTGACGTTTCTTGCACTGCTTTAGCCATGGCACAGAAGGATGACATGACAGGAACAACACCCATCTAGCACCAGCAAAAAATATTCTGGCAACTTGCAAGACAGTTACTAAGGTTCCCCTCATTTTTGTTTGTGTTGTCACAGTGGAATTCAGAATATGTAGTGGTGACTCCAAAGAGCCCTAGAGGCTTGTTCATGTCTGCCAGTCAGGTCACTCCAGAGAAGAGAGATAAAGCAACAGAAAGGAAGGAATCCAGCTGAGGGAAGGGACAAACCCCATAGCACTGTAAGAAGGAGCACAGGGTGCTAAGTTCAACACATCCTTAGGGACAGAACTTGGAAGCAACGGAAAAGACTCTCAGATGTGGTCAACAGCAGCAGTATGAGCTAGCTGCTAGCAAGGACTGTCAATGGCAGCATTTGTATGTTATGCTGCTCCCTCTCCCTTCTTGAATGCTCCTGGTAGGATTGTACCACCCCAAAGTACTACACACCAAACCTCTTCTCTTCAAGGCTAGACATGGACCCATGCTGTTACCTGTACCTGAGCAGGCCCAGAAGCCAGGTACAGCTCCCTACAATCCCACCACTCTCTTGCAGTCAGGAACTGACAAAACCTGTCTGTGCCCTGCAGAGACAGCCTGGCATGTTTAAGATGTACCAGCTGGAAAGATGACTGCTAAGTGCTGGCAACTGCTTTATCCATGGCTTAGTCTAAGGCAGCTCCTGGCAAACTGACCAAGAGCTTCGTGCCCTTCTTTACCCTCTGCTTCTCTGTGTGTCCTCCAAGAGTCCTGTGGCACCAGATAAAACAGTCCAAGGTTGGAGCATGCTTTGAATGGCAGTTGTAGCACCCACAGAGCCCTGGACCCAGCCTGAGCAAGAGCATCACCAGCATGAGGCATCCAGCCCCAGCCAGCCAAAGAGGTTGGACTCCAGCAACATCTTCCCATTCCCGGCTGGCTGTCTCCTATGTGGCGACGCTCAGCACTCTTCACCCGACCGTTGGCCCGGCCCAGAACTGTTTTTATTAGCAAACACCAAGGCAAGCCTTTCCAAGCCTCAGAAGAATCATCTTGTAAAGATCTGGGCTTGAGATGCCAAATGATTGCTGCTTTGGCGGGGTCTGCACATTCATTTTTTATTGGTCACAAACGCTTTCCAGATGCTGGCATGCTGGCTGCAGATTGCAACTCTGGGGACTTGGCTCCCAGCCCCAGTCACTTTGTTAAACTCTTGACCTGCTGTGGGTTAAAAGAAGTGGGGAATGGGACTGAGTCACCATGAGGGCATTGCTAAGAGAGAGTGCAGCACTACACAGCAGAGACCCATTTCAGCAGCTTTCTGTACTCAGCTGGCATGGAGAACATTTAAGGTGGTCCACAGTGATCCAGCTCAGCTGCCAAAGCTGGTGAGAACTGCAGCACAACACCAGCCCAGGGGTTAGGAGCAGGGACAGAGAGGCTGCCCTGCAGCTGAATTTTCCACACTGCAGCCCATACACTTTCCATCTTTTTTTCCCCTCTGCACAACTGGATTTCCCATACCTGCTCCAATACTAAAGCAATCCTCTGAGCCAGAGCCATGTGCAACATCAAACTGAAAACTGAAGCCAGGAAACCTTCCTTGGGTTCTGGGTTCATGACAAGCCAGAAGTTTGTTCATCAAGGAGGTTTGCAAAACCTTTGGGACAAAACACACCTGTTGGATTCTCACAGGATATCCTGGGAAAAGGGAAAGGAAGAAGAAGAAGAAAAGACAGTTCTGTTGGAGCTGTTTGATATTTTTGACTGGAAAGCTTTCCCTTTGAAAAGCACAGCTGTTCAAAGTCCTTGGGGTTTTCTCTCCCTCAGTAAGGGATTTTTAACTAACATTTCTGATAGATTCCTCAAGTGAAATTCTTCTGCAGCTGATGACTTCCTTTAATCTCAGTTTTGAAGAAGAAAAAGCTCTCTCAAAAATCACAGTTCAAAGAGAACACTTCAAGCTGAAACAAAATTTGTCATTGTGCTTTGAGATATACAGCCAAAAGCAGTGTTTTGGAGAATGCATTTCCATTCAGAACTTCTGCACAGAAAGGACAACAGATCCTGATGAGATCTGTGTCAGCTTTGGTGCACAGCTTCCCCCTCCACTGTGTGGACACCCCACCATAGGGGCCTCATGGGACAGAGTCTTCTGCCCAGGACATCATCTCCAGGCTCTCACCCCTACTCCTCCTACCCAATCCCTTGGCAAAATGCCCTGACAAGCTCCTGGTCTCTCTGCTGGGGCAGCTGATGAACCACCCAGGCCTGGACAGTCAACAGGACACTGGTGCAAGAATGCAGATGAGGGCTAGAGATGTACAGAAATGAATCAGCCCCTCCAGCACTCACACAATGGTGGGGTGGTGACAATCACCATTAAGTCACTCCTTTGCCACTGGGAGCTAGGAGGGGTCTGCTTACTCCCCTCCACCCTAGCATTTAGGGATGAGGATTTTGCAAGACAGATAGGAGCAGGATGCTGAGGGCTGGCTGGGTGCCTCACTGCTCTGGCTGTTAACTTCTCACCTTCCTTCAGACCTCTGCAGAAGCAGAATGTCACCCACAGGCCATTCGTGACAGCATGCAGGGTCTCAGATTCTTGAGCAAAAAGGGGAGAGAGAGAGATCCTACCCTCCTGCTTGAGCCTGCAATAGCCAGCCAAGGAAGATGTGGCAGAAGCAGAGGTTTCAGGAGAATCACAGAATGGTCAAGGTTGGAAGGGACCTCCAAAGGTCATCCAGTCCAACCCCCTCTGCAGTCAGCAGGGGCATCCTTCACTAGATCAGGTTACCCAGAGCCCTGTCAAGCATCACTTCAGGGATGGGGCCCCAACCACCTCCTTGGGCAACCTGTTCCAATGTTCCACCACCCTCATGGTGCAGAACTTGTCCCTAACACCCAATCTGAATCTGCTCTCCTCTAGTTTGAAGCCATCACCCCTCATCCTGTCACTGCAGGCCTTTGTAAACAGTCTCTCTCCAGCCTTTTTGTAGGACCCCTTCAAGGTACCAGAAGGTCTCCCTGGAGCCTTCTCTTCTGCAGGCTGAACACCCCCAGCTCTCTCAGCCTGTCCTCATAGCAGAGGTGCTCCAACCCCCTGATCATTTTTGTGGCCCTCCTCTGGACTGTCTCCATCAGGTCCATGTCCTTCCTGTATTGAGAGCTCCAGAGCTGGACACAGTACTGCAGATGAGATCTCACCAGAGCAAAGTGGCAGAATCACCTCACTCAATCTGCTGGCCACACTTGGAATCTGCTTCTGTACTCATCCAACTCAAGAAAGTCGGGCCCACAGCTCTCCTGCCTATGTTTGCAAGCAATACATGATCCCTTTGGCATTGCTTGTGCATACAGAAAGCTTTGCAGTCCCAAGGGTGTACAGAGGGAAGGTTTTATATAATGGAGCTGGTCCAGTGGTGCTAATTAAATCATCACATTAGAGCTGGGGGCTTTCTTGAGTAAGTTTTGAGCTAACTGCACCTCAGCTCATGGCCAGGTGTGCTGCCTAGAGTCCAGAGAGCCCTGCCAAACTCATTTCACTTGTGATGCTAAGGCCAACTCCAGCACAGTCTCCAGAGACTGACAAAATTGTGGATCAATCCAGTGTAAACCTGAAACCATTCAGATTCAGCCAAGTGGAAATCCAGCCTGACTCCCACCCAAACCCAAACAACTGAGAAAAAGAGAGCAAGTTTTACATAAGAATCCATCCAATGTCAGAGCAGACACGCTTGCTCCAAGGACATGATGTCATGTCTTGGAAGGGCCTTTAGCTGAATTATCAGGTGACTTGCACAGTTCCTAAGCAGAAAACCAGAATCACAGGTGGGCAGTGGGTGTGAGAGCCTGCATCTGCCACCTGTGAGATGTCATTGGAGATAGCCTCACACTACAGATCTTAGACTCGGAGTTGACAGGTGGCAAAACCTAAACATTCTGGTCCACTAGGGAGGACCACTCTACAATCCCTTGCAGAGGGACAGACTTCCCAAGGTGAATTTTCCTCCCTCCTTGTACTTCCAGGCCTTTACACCAGGAATCACTTAGGTGGGACTGATCATTTGTGCCACAAGGTCATGAGAAGGCTCTTGGCTAGTTCCTCTCCCACAGTCCAAGGGCTGGAAGGATGAAAACACTCCAGGCAAACTTGCATGGCTTAGGTGCTGATGTTTACTTACATGCTGCTCTCTCCCATCCCCTCCTCTCCCTGAGCTATAGGAATAGAGGAGGAAGTGCAAACCAGCTGGTACTTCGGACGGTGTAACCCCTCATGCCAGCTTACTGAGCTCTGGCTTAAACTCAGCTCACAGCAAGAACTAAAAATCTCCCCCAAACCATAACTTTTGGATGGAAGTCTGCTCCAGACTCTCTGTTGTCTCATGGGTAGAAGATTCTATGATTCTAATCAACAGCCTAACACTACTACTGCCTAGATGCTATCCATCTGTTCCTGTGCCAGTGCTGCCATTTACCTCCCATTTCCTCCTGCCCCAGTGTACTTACCAAATGTCTCCAAGCCTTCACTTTGCCAGACTAAACTTTTGCTTGAGGGAAGATTTATCTAACAACTTTTTCATTTGATTTTGCCAGAGTGGTGGTGAATGATGCCACATCCAGCTGGTGGCCAGTCACTAGTGGTGTGCCCCAGGGATCAGTGCTGGGCCCCATCCTCTTTAACATCTTTACTGATGATCTGGATGAGGGCATTGAGTCCATCATCAGTAAACTTGCTGACAACACCAAGCTGGGGGCAGGAGTTGATCTGCTGGAGGGTAGAGAGGCTCTGCAGAGGGACCTCAACAGGCTGGACAGATGGGCAGAGTCCAAGGGCATGAGATTGAACACATCCAAGTGCCGGGTTCTGCACATTGGCCACAACAACCCTATGCAGTGCTACAGCCTGGGGTCAGAGTGGCTGGAGAGCAGCCAGGTGGAGAGGGACCTGGGGGTACTGGTTGATGGTAGGCTGAACATGAGCCTGCAGTGTGCCCAGGCAGCCTAGAGGGCCAATGGCATCCTGGCCTGCATCAGGAACAGTGTGGCCAGCAGGAGCAGGCAGGTCTGCATTTGTCCTCCCTCCACGTTTGAGCAGCATGGTTTTGCTTTCAGATCAGCATCCCTCCTTTTAGCACTTTAGTGAAGAGGTACCTTCCACGTCCATTAAATGAACGAATGCTCTGCTGCTGTGCAGAGAGCTTTGCAACAGAGTAAATGCACACAGGAAGACAAATCTACAAAGCACCATCAACATGCTAGTGATTATTGAAGCAACAGGTAGATATTAGAATAGACTAGACTAGACTAGACTAGACTAGAATAGAATAGAATAGAATAGACCAGGTTGGAAGAGACCTTCAAGATCATCGCATCCAACCTATCATCCAACACCACCTAATCAACTAACCCATGTAACCAAGCATCCTGTCAAGTCTCCTCCTGAACACCTCCAGTGATGGCGATTCCACCACCTCTCCGGGCAGTCCATCCCAATGGGCAATCACTCTCTGTGTGTAAAACTTCCTCCTGACCTCTAGCCTGAACTTCCCCTGGCGCAGCCTGAGACTGTGTCCTCTTGTTCTGGTGCTGGCTGCCTGGGAGAAGAGACCAACCTCTGCCTGTCTACAACCCCCTTCAGGTAGTTGTAGAGAGCAATAAGGTCACCCCTGAGTCTCCTCCTCTCCAGGCTAAGCAGCCCCAGCTCCCTCAGCCTCTCCTCATAGGGCTTGTGTTCCAAGCCCCTCACCAACTTCGTTGCCCTTCTCTGGAGTTCTCTGGACTCGTTAGCACACAGAAGGCAAGAGAAGAGTGAGATGGATGATACTGAGAGGCATTTGAAAGAGAAAAGGCACTTGGCAGAATGAAGAATTAACTTCCAGACAAGTGGAGAGACCTAGTACTGCTCTTCAGCAAACCCCTAGGCAACAAACTGAATACTGCAGTGAAAAGAACTTTGCCTAAAGAAGAAACCCCAAGTGTTACCAAAGTTTTGATATTAAAATGTCTTTTTAATATTTCTTGTAATATATTTTTTGGACAGTCCTAGTAATATCAGAGTAGTTCTGCGTATGGAATCATCAAACTATACCACAGGAAACTGAAACCCTCAGTAATGCCCCACTTGCACCATAATCAAATTGCTGGGATCATAACCCCACTGTGGTGAAACCAGCCAGGCCAGCAAAGGAGAATGCCTCTTGGGTGAGTCCCACGTGATGTTGGGATGAGACAGGAAGGCTTTGTCCCGTCTGCTGCTGGCTTCCCTAATGCTTTTCAGGATAGCTCTATAGCTTGTATGCATCCTCTCCTGTCAGTGCAACCCAGAGGCACATATGTGAAACCAAGCCAGTGCATGGAGCTGGCTCAGATGCTGCATTCCCAGCAGGAACTGCTTCAAACTCTGTCTTCTGGACAAATTTCTGCCAACATTTTGAAGCAGTTTTTTGTGGAGAAATTTTTAAGTTTGTGATGATGGTGGGTGTTTTTTTTTCCTTGTTGTTGTTTTTGTGAGAGTTGTTTTGTGTGTGTGTGCATGGGTATGAATCAAACAATTCACTGACAGCTGACAGAATTATTCCAGATTCATAGTATCATAGTATCATTCAGGGTTGGAAGGGACCACAAGGATCATCTAGTTCCAACCCCCCTGCCATGGGCAGGGACACCCCACACTAGATCAGCCTGGCCAGAGCCTCATCCAGCCTGGGCTTAAACACCTCCAGGGATGGGGCTTCAACCACCTCCCTGGACAACCCATTCCAGGGCTTCACCACTCTCATGGGGAAGAACCTCCTCCTCACATCCAGCCTGAATCTCCCCACCTCCAGCTTCATTCCATTCCCCCTAGTCCTATCACTACCTGAGATCCTGAGAAGTCCTTCCCCAGCCTTCCTGTAGGCCCCCCTCAGATACTGGAAGGCGATTTCAGCAGGCCAGCAGATTCAAAATCTCAGCATTTCAAGCCCCTCTCAAATTCTGCTGTGAAGCCTTATTGGTTAACTAACTTTTGTATGTCACCCAAGAGGCCTTAGACCAGGTTGCTCAAGGCCTCATCCAACCTGGCCTTGAACAATTTCCAGGTAGTGGGCAGCCACAACCTCCCTGGGAAACCTGTTCCAGTGTCTCACCATTCTTGCTGTCAAGAATTTCTTCCTAATCTCCAGTCTAAATCTGCCCTCCTCAAGCTTCAATCCATTCTCTCTCATCCTATCACTACAAGCTCTTGTCAACAGTCCCTTACAGCTTTCGTGTAGCCCCCTCTGAGGTACTGGAAGGCTGCTGTAAGGTCTCACCAGTGCCTTCTCTTCTCCAGGCTGAATAGCCCCAACTCTCTCAGCCTGTTCCCCCTCTGGACCCTCTCCAGCAGTTCCATGCCCCTCTTATGCTAGGGACCCCAGAACTGGATGCAGTGCTCTGGGTGGGGTCACAGCAGAGCAGAGGAGCAGAATCTCCTCTCTCTCACCCTGCTGGTCACATCGCTGTTGAGGCAGCCTAGCACATGGCTGGCATTCTGGGCTGCCAGTGACCACTGCTGGCTCATGGTGAGTTTGTCATCAACTGACACCCCCAAGTCCTCCTCCTCCAGACCACTCAGAAGCTTTATGTGCTTTAGCACATTCATCTTGTCTTTCAGATGCCTCTAGTCTACATTTTATGGATTCGAAGACTTTTACTAACCACTGCAGCTAGCCAGCAGCAACACCTCCAGTGTCAATGAGGGTGTCCTACCAGCAGCTCTTCTACTCCCCCTAGCACTTGCTCCGATTAGTGCAGATTATATTATTGAGTTGCCAAGTCCTACTAATTGGACGTTCTGATTGCAAAGCTGGGTTTCACCCTCCCACATGAAACCTGTAGGAGAGAAGTTTGGGTGAAAGAGAGCCATGAGAAGATTCACTTGTATCACCCTGGGAAGAGCTGGTTGCAGCTCACCCCTATACACAGTGGCCCTCATGACTCCTGTGCTAGCAAGGAGTCACAGAGCTTGCTTCTCTCTGAGTCCACTGCAGGCCACAGCTCCTTCATTTTGGAATCTCATTCTTGTTGCTTTTCTCTTTGGACTAGGGAAAAGCTGCAACTCTAGAGCTTGTGCCTGGATTTGCTCTCTGAGACTTACTTACACCTGCATAAATACTGATAAACAATTAGTGGCAAGAGTAATCAACTCATAGCAAATCTCCCTGGAAAGCCTACACTTTGAGGCTCTGCTGTGTATCATTAGTATTTTTATTACTACTATCTTACCAGGTTTGCAGGACATACCACTGCTAACTCACAGCCTCAGTGGATCTCAAACCTCACCTCTGGTCCCTCTGTGCAAACAGACCATAGCCCCCTGTAGCAGCCACTCCAACACAGCACCTGCCCAATCCAGTGGGAGCTGCCATCACAGAGCTCCTCCATGCCTGCAGCCTCTGGACTGGGGCATTCACAACACTGACATCAGCACCTGGCATCAGGAGTCTTCACTGCTCACTCATGTCCTGACTCATCAGTGAGTCTCACATTCACATCTAGTTCTCTGTGAGCATTCTAGCAGTAGTACATAAATGTATGCACACATCCACAGATACTCCACACCTGTATCTGATATCACGATGCCGACAGGCATCAAGAGCTGAACTGTAGGTTTGGGGTCCCTTATCAAGAGGCTAAGATTGGTACTTAAACAAGGACAGGCTCTAGGTTGAAAGAGAGCAAGACAGTCTTCTAGGTGACAATCTTGTAAAAGAAAACCCAAAAATCTCCTACAGACACACCAGTTAGGTTTCCCGGGGTTAAGGTAGAAGGCTCCCTAGAACACACTCTAGGGTGAGGGAGATAGGAGCATGACTAATTCTGGTGCATCATACCGTCCTCCCTCTGGAAAATAAGGAAGAAGCATTGACTGCCAGGGAGCTGCTAGCAGATTGGGACTGGGACTTTGTCTCCAGGAATGTCTTACTCTCATCTCTGCAGAATGGGAAGGAAATTTCTTTCTTAAACATTTCTCTCTCTTTCATTATCACTCCCTTCCTATGAAAGTGTAACATGAGTCAGCTGCATATCAAAAGGAAGATACATTTATTAGAAGCTGAAGAGAGTAAATATCCACCTTCAGTCGCAGGCCTTGGCACAGATTCCTCCCCATAAAGATAAGCCTCCACAGCTGTAGCTCTATGAGGTTAGCTCTTCCTCCTAGCAACGATAGGCCTCCATCCAGTGGATAGTACAAAGAGAAGAGGGATTTCCCCGGCACTGGTACATACTGTGTTAAGTTCCACCTTCAGGCAATATATAATGCATGAGTTATAAACCCTTGAAATCTGGTTTTCTAGTACAAACATTGGTAGGTCCTTGAAGCAGTGCTGCTGATATCACAATTACAGCGGATAGCGTTGTTTACCGACTGCCATAATAGGCCCTAATAAATGATAATCCACCTTGATAGAACACAGTGCTGGGATTACTGCTAAAACAAACATTATGCTGAACTAATGCAATTAATGTAGCATGCAGAAAAATCTTAGCTTCATTTTAAGCTTCACAATTGCAGAAAGTGCCAAAACAAATGGAAGTCCCCAAGCAGAACAAAAGGAAACAGAAGGCTGTACAAAGGGCAGTCTTAGAGGAGAAAAAGGGGAAAGAGTGGCCAAGGGAATCGCTTCACAGGAGGTGAAGGAGAGTTATAAAGCAACATGGTTAAAATGGTCACCAAAAATGTTTTGTTTCCCTTTCCTGTATAGAATTAACAAAGTGACAGAATCACAGAATAGTAGGGGTTGGAAAGGACCTCCAGAGATCACCCAGTCCAACCCCCTGCCAGAGCAGAGTCACCCAGGGCAGGTCACCCAGGAACGCATCCAGCTGCATTTTGAATGTCTCCAGAGAAGGAGACTCCACAACTTCTCTGGGCAGCCTGTGCCATTGCTCCATGACCCTCACCACAAGGAAGTGTTTCCTCATGTTGAGATGGAACCTCCTATGTTCCAGTTTGTACCCTTTGTTCCTTGTGCTATCACTGAGCACCACCAAAATGAGCCTGGCACCTTCATCCTGATACCCACCCCTCAGATATTTATAGACATTGATAAGATGCCCTCTCAGCCTTCTCTTCTCCAGACTAAACAGTCCCAGGTCTCTCACAGCAAACTGCACACATGGAGTGGCACATTATTTGGTCACATTTGTTTCATAAACATACATCTGAAGAACACATCAAGTGAATCTCCATAGCAGAACTACCCTGCTGTTCTGCTGTAATAGCAAAGTACCTAGCAAGGACTCATAGCTGAGTGACCCTCCCATTGCTTTCTGCTGCCACTCAAAGCACTCTATTACAGGTGTGGAAGTGCCACTGGACCATGAGCTCTGCATCCTTCCCTTGGTGTGAGAGGAGCAGGGCAGGTCTACCAACGTTGAGCTTCAAGATGCTGCAGGTAGGTTTCGACCATCAAAGAGGTCCTGTCGCCTCTGCGTTACACTGCACTCATTACAATTTAAGAACAGAAAGAAAAAAATACGATTGGAGGCTGATGTTTTATGAAAGTTGAGATTCTCCCCCTCTGCATGATACCATCTCCCACATCAGAGAAAGCCCAACAGCTGTGGGCTTCCCATGCAGCTCTGGCTCCTACATGGCAAAGCTGCAAACAACCTAAATTAGGCAACGACTTCAGGTAGAAGCACAATTACCACACTCTTGTCAAGCTGCCAATTCAAAGCAGCAAGACCTGAGGAGGAGGCTGAAGTTTGATGGCTTCGCTGGCTTGGCTACCTGCCGTGATGCCCAGGATGCCCGATGACACTTTCTTGGGCAGGAGCCATCTCCTGCAGGGCCCACACCCCGAGCAGAAGCTGCTCTTCTTCAGAGCAGCTGGCTCCTGCAGTGGGTTTAGTGCCTAGATGTTTGCTCCTTCTAGACTTCTGAAACAGGTCCTACTTGTATGGTGGTGGTGGTGGCGGGGGGGAGCTTAGTGTGTCTCTGATATTTATAATTACACATTTATTGAGCTTGTGCAATCCAAACTCCAGCTTCAGGCCAAAAGTTCATTGCTAGAGGGGTTCAATAAAGAGTTTCCTCCTGAGAACGGAGCATTACATCACTTGCCAAGTGTGTCAGGCGGTTTTCCAGCCTCCTGTTGGGTCACACCCATTTTGACTAGTCTAGTGGCTAGATACTGTACATACCTGGCTGTATCCTTAAGCTCCATTGGATTAATCATGTCTGTATACTCCAGACATCAGAAAACTGAGTCAGGTTGTCACACAGCCCTTCCTGTCACCAGCCTCTGGACCCCAGAACAGCTGAGGCAAGTCAATGCACAAGGATGAAACTGGGTTTGCAAGGAGCAGACAGCCAACTGTTGAATATTCTGCATGTACATCCCTAAAATATCAGCTTGTTCTTTGCAGATCTCATCACAGGGGCAGGTCTGTGGTGACAAGAATGCCATTTTTCTGATGGAATGCTTAATAAACCTCAGGGACACACTGCTTATCGTGCTTGAGATAGTGCATGCCTCACAAAAAGAAATGGTTCCTGCAACACAGAGTTCAGTCTCTGTTCAGCAGGATATCACTTTTGCTTCATATTATTCTTGTAGCATCATGAAAAACTGAAAACCTAATAGTGCATTATCAGCTCACTCCTAAGGAAATGCAAACACTGGTCCTACCATACACCATTAAAGGACCATTGCCTGTTTCTCCACACACAAAACACTTCTGAAGACCCTGAAGCTAAGAATACAGTGCACCTCTAATGCACTTATGTCATATTGCACCACGCTGCCATGATGATTAACAGAATAATCCTGGTGCAAATAGATAAGCCAGAGCTCTTCCACAGGCACTTTTGGCTTATTATGGAGTCTGATACCACTGCTGGTTAGGAAACCAGGGGAATGAGGCTACTTTTATTATTAACATCAAGGCTCATGTAAGTATAAATGCTCTTCCTTAGCCTTTACAGAGCAGCTCCCTCAATGACCTTACTGCATTAAGCCTTGCAATGTGACAAATGATTTTGTAGATGGGGCAACTGAGGCAAAAGGTCAGAAGCCTCTTAGGCCTCCAGTTTTTACAGTGAGTGAAAACTGAAGACAAGAAGAAATAAATATTGCTAATCTATAAACTCCATGTGCTGAGCACCAGGTTAAA
The DNA here is from genome assembly GCF_026170545.1 of Melanerpes formicivorus. NCBI lineage: Eukaryota > Metazoa > Chordata > Aves > Piciformes > Picidae > Melanerpes > Melanerpes formicivorus. Next base: position 1,842,245 of record NW_027142388.1, on the reverse strand, counting down.
TGTCCTCCACCTCAGCTGGAAGCACTGGTGTAAGGACTGATGGCCAGAAGCAAGTGACAGGAAGCCATGGACTTTAGCAGAAGAACAGACTGGAGTGGAGGGATTAATGTGATTTAATGGGTCACTTAGGGAGGACAATTGGCAACCCTAAATGCAACCCTAGTCAGCAAAATTTAACTAGCAGGTAAACCGGGCCCTAACTGTAGACAGATACCTAGGCTGCTGTAGATACCAGGTCCCTTTTCTCCCAAGGCAACTGACAGCTCTGTGCCTACCAGCCTCAGAGCTCCTGTGTTCAAAAGGGAGCAAGGAACACACATCTGCAATTTGGGGATGTTCAAACAGCACAGCCTGGTGATTTCTTTCCATGCCCAGGCTGCCAGAATCGGCAGAACCTCTCCAGCTCCTACCCTGATGCACTTTCAGCTCCCACTTAGCAGTGTGGAAACCACACATATTAAGAACCTTGCAGTATGAAGCTCTTTGTTCAGGATTACTCTGACACCAAGGCCTTCAATGAACGTAAGGATCTTGTGGAGTTCCAAAGTTCCTGGAGCCAAAAGCTTGGAATAACACCGTATGTTCATTCCCCATGTTGCACAGTCTGGAGCCAGTCTGGTGTCTGGGATAATGGCCAGTGATGTTCCTGAATGCTTTTCAGGTCCAACCAGAGGGTTTGACCTCAGCAGATCCCTGTGACAGGCACACATCTCCCTGTGATTTGAGGCTGTCTTACCACAGCTAAGGTGGGCAGCATTACCTGCTTCGTCACTCCCCTAACACAGGGCATGTCAGCCCTGTCAGGCATCCATCTGGGCTGAAGAAAATGATCACTGAAATGTTCTGTCAATCTTTAAACCTATTCACTATGGCACTGCTTAGCTGAAGAACCTCCTGAATCCAAGGTAATATTTTCAGAGACAGACATATATGCAAGCTCAGGAGAAAAAGAGGGGCTGAAAGGAGCCTCCAAGTATAAATCACATTGTTGCTGACCAATAATTGTGCCAGACCACCTTAAATGGACACTGTGCCCATCTGCTCTTTCCCTCTCCTCCCCCACACCTCCTCCCTCAGGGTTGTAAACCATCCTGCAATATTTAAAGTAGCATTGTTCACCTCCCTCCTGAAGCCCCTGGACCATCAGAGTGGCTATATATTCTGTCTGTGCTGTTTGCTATTCCTGAGGACATGCACATTGCTGAACATACTAATAAAAATTTCATAAAAGAGGTTGCCAAAGGGGTGTGTATAAGGGGATTTGTAAAGCTCCCTCACACACACACACTCACTCTCCATTCACCACTAAGAAAGGGCTGCAGCAGGCAAAAGCAAGTACCTCTCTACAACAAAACGAAACAGCTCTGCTTCTGAATGGGACCGAGCAGTCTTAGGCAACAGAGCAAAGATCTCTATCTTCCAGTGATCCAACATAAACAAACATAGAAGCGTGCTCCTTTGCACCTCAGCAAGTTAAGTGAAAGGCAAGAGCAAGCGGCAAGAAAACGCCTGCAGCAGGCACGCCAGTGGAGCAATGCTGGGTGTGCATGGTGCTGACCCACAGTGGGCTGCTTGTGCCTTCCCCAGTGCAGACTGCCTGGATCTGTCTTTGGGAAGCACACTCTCTTTTTCTTAAACAGCTTTAGTGCTGGACTGCTGGCTCTAGAGGCTGAAATCTCAGTCAGCCGCTGTATGCTGCACCTAAGGCCAACAGCTGCGCACGGCCAGGCGCTGGCATCTTCCTGGGATGGCTCTGCCGGGGACTGCTGAGCTCCCCTGTGGGAGCTGTCGCCTGAGATTGCCAGCATCAGCCTGGTTGCTCCACAGATTTTGGGTTGTGGAAGTCTGAGACCTTCCAAGGTCACTTCCTTTTAGCTGACCGACTGCACTGAGGTCTCTGTGGCTTCTTATTACTAACTACTTTGGCTTAGGGTTGTTGATCTTTGCTTTCTAATGCTCGCTGTCTGCAGCCTGGGGCTCAGCACAGTAGCACTGGAGCTGCTACTTGACTCGGAGCATGCACAAGTTTTTAAAAGAGCTAAACAATAATTTGAAGTGCTGAGAAAAACTATTAGCCTCACAGATTGTCCCACCTCAAAGCCCATCAGAATCGAGTCTCTCATGACTAGAGGCAATCCAGGAAAGCTAAGGAATGCTTTCTGGTGATCTGTTTGGATTCTTTTGCCCCTCATCTTTCCCTAGGTGATCAATGCTCTGCCTAACAGATACAACATGCTTTCAGCAACTCTGGAATTGTTAGCTCAGATTTTCTGGCCAGGACATGGGATTTAAAGCATCTCTTAAAATTCTTTAAACTGCTGTGTGCAGTATGGAGCAGATGCTGTGCTCCACCTCTGAATGACTTCTGTGTCGGTGGGTGAAGTCACACTCCTTTTATCTGAGCTATATCTCTGCCTCCTGGATGGAAAGCACTATAAATGCACATCATTATAATCAAACACAACCAGAAAAGAAACAAACCCCCACAAGATCTGCAAATGCATGTTTAGACTGTGGTAAAAAGGTAGAGCACTTAGAGAATTGTAAATAAATGACCTAGAGAAGTCAGGGTCTTTGTTAAGCCAGACAGTGGGAAATTATTGCAAGGCAGGTTATTGCCCTCCCAGCGAGCAACAGCCCGTGTGGAATGGTTATGGCAGAGCATTCAGTTACACATTAGGGATGTTTTTATTATAACACATATTTACAGGCTTCATGATCTCTCTTGTAAATACATACAAAGGAAATTGAAGCAGTCAGCTTTCAGTGCTGGGCCTTAAATATTTGCCAGTTTTACCTGGACCAAACAGGGACAGTCTCAGAGGATGGAGAACCGCATAGGAAACACCCAGAAAGGACAGCAGGTATTTAAGCAGGCAGCAAGCTTAAAGGCACCAATTGTTTTATCACTTAGGACAGAGGACTTAGTGACAGACCCCCAAATGCTCCAGTGATGAGGTCTCCTCCATTCATTGAAATAGAGTTATACAGATGTGGGCTAGTAGGTGCCTGAACCTCCAAAGAATCCCTTATGTAACACCAGGATGCTATTTCTGCTGAATTTTCCACCCAAGTCTCATGCATGATCCACCGCTGTACCACAGCGCACCTAACAATCACTACACAGACACACAGATGCACACTGCATGAAGTGCCTTGGCCACAAAGAACATATTCACTGAGAAGAACAAATTCTTTTTGAGATTACAATCTGTATGTGCTGGATATTCCACATCCATTCAACCAGCCCAGCAAGCTCCTCGTGTGTGTATTTAAACACACAATGTACAGATGCTGGCTGTGATTTGCCTCGCTGAACATCGTGTCCATTTAATCCCTTCTGAAGGTCAAATATATTTTAACATTTTGGCAAATGTCTTTGGAACCAACTTAATTAAACACCACAGTTAAATTGGGCAGTAAGTTTTCCTCCAAAATGCTTACAACAACTAGCCTGAGCAATTCGCTGCAGGCTTAGACCAATGCAGCTGGCGAATGGAGCTGGGGTGGCTGCGCTCTGCCAGCCCTGAGCTGGCTCCGAGCTAGATCAGCGTGGGTGCAGCACGCTGCACAGCTGGCAACGAGGAGCAACAGCAGAAAGCACCAAGGCAGAGCAAGGCAAGAGAAACAACAGATGGAAAACTGAAAAAGTGAACTAATAAGGAAGGTGAACAATGCTCTGAAGCTAAGGGCAGCTCATCTACAAAGTATCTTGAGAGTCACTGTCAAGAGCATCACACAAGTACTAAGGTGAATGAAGTATTGGTGCTCCCAGGAAGGAAGCCAAGAGCTGGGGCTGGAGCTCAGTGGTTCTTAAAAGCTATTGCCTTCATGTGAAACAAATACATAGAGAAATCCATGCTCTGCTCATGGAATACATATGTAAGAGTGCAGATGTACTGCTTCGCTACATGAGTGCTCAAGCAAGACACCTTTTGGATGTCAGCAGGAGTTTGTGCAGGGCTTCCATGTGCTATGTACATCTCATTTTCACACATCAGCTTGGCAGTGTGGTGAACACCAGATTGCAGGCACATGTGCACATGCATGTGCTCTTGTGAAATCCTCTGGCAACTAGGTGAGCTTCAGGAAAATGTTCTGTCAGACATTATGTTGACAGATGTCGATGCAGGGCCTCTTCCAACTTACAGAAACCAATCCAGACATCATCTTTCCATACACAAAGCCAAAACTGAAGTGTTAAAAATTCAGCATTGACATCACATCCAATATTTTAATTGTTATCACTTGACCCTTTGGTCTGTGCTTGTTCAAGGCAGCTTCTCTTTTTATTAATATCTCGGCACACTGCGCGACACAACTTGAGTGTGTCCTAATTTAATTTTAATTAGTGCCGACTTTTGCTTTCCTCACTAATGAAACAGTGCTCATTACGAAGTGTAATTGAAGACCCCTAGAGGGAGGGGTGCCTGGAGACCTCATTGTGCTGGTACCCGGCATCCTGCCCAATAAAATTCCCTTCTGAACGAAAGCAGTTTTATCATTAATTCATACTGCAGGGGGGCTAACTGGCTGCCAGCAGCTGAGTTCATACTGCTCTTAGGAAGAGCCCAAAGCCTGTTTGTTTTCTGCAAAGAAACAATTCCAATTTTCTAATGACTAAAATACTCAGATCGTAAATCCTTCGCTGGTGTTGTTAAAAGAATCTTTGAACATCCGCTGCCATGGAAGTTTGCCTCTTCATTAGAAGCAGACTGTTCATGAACTTTTGTGTGTGTGTGTGTGTGTGCTTTTAATTGAGCTTGAATGATACAAATATTGAGTTGTGGTTAACTGCATTTAAAAGAAAAAAAAGAAAGAGAAAAATAGGGGAGAGAGAGAGAGAGAGAGAGAGAGAGAGAGAGAGAGAGAGAGAAGAGAGAGGAGGGAACGTGCTTTGTTTACAAGCACTGTAAGATGAGCCTGGCAATTGCAGTAAGAAACAAATACAGCCAGAGGAGCAGGTCAGGCAAGTGGTTAAGTGGCCATCTTTGGATGTGTACAAAGATTACTCCAAGAAAGAGGTCTCTGTGTCCAGAGCACCCCCAGACTCAGTTTCTTTGCTCCATAGGTGTGTAATCAGTTCATGCACACTGGCTATGGCAGACTCAGGGCTTTTTGAGTTTTTGGCCTCAGGAGTTTCCCCCTCTCATTTACAGGACAGAACATAGAGCTGCCACCACACTCTGAGTAATGTTACTGCACTTTAGATCTACAACTACCTGAAGGGGGGTTGTAAACAGGCAGAGGTTGGTCTCTTCTCCCAGGCAGTCAGCACCAGAACAAGAGGACACAGTCTCAGGCTGCGCCAGGGGAAGTTCAGGCTGGAGGTCAGGAGGAAATTTTACACAGAGAGAGTGATTGCCCATTGGAATGGACTGCCCGGGGAGGTGGTGGAGTCGCCGTCACTGGAGGTGTTCAGGAGGAGACTTGACAGGGTGCTTGGTGCCATGGGTTAGTTGATTAGGTGGTGTTGGATGATAGGTTGGACGTGATGATCTTGAAGGTCTCTTCCAACCTGGTCTATTCTATTCTATTCTATTCTATTCTATTCTATTCTATTCTATTCTATTCTATTCTATTCTATTCTATTCTATTCTATTCTATTCTATTCTATGCTATCAATCTTATGCTTCGTTCCAAGCCATGGCTGGAGCACATCAAGCCTTCACACAGGACAGGATAGAGCAAAATGTGGGCTCCAAGTTTCTGAGAGCTATCTGGTGATAGTTATTGATGGCCATCAAACACTGGAAATGCTGGAATTCTTCTGGCACAAATGAGGGTCTTGAAACGAAGCAGTCGGTGCCATGACCCGTAGGGTGCATGTGCCAAGAGTTACACAGATCTGTCAAGAGTGCAAAAGTGATCTAAATCTGCACTAAAACTTCAGCAGTATGGGATGAGGTTTTACCTATCAGGCACTGGGATTAGAGACACTCATCTAGTATTAGCCCAGGTAGTACTTGTGTGAAAAAGGCACCTCCTGCTAACAGAGTATCTGAAAAATGCACAGCCTTTTGGCCCACACAGCTCAGAATCTGCCAGTTGTGGTTTTCTCCCAAGCCAAGAGCAAAAAGGCAAACACTTTAGCTAGTGGGCACTCAAAGGTCTTTTCCATTTCTGGTTGTAAACACCACAGCTTCTCCACACAACACCAATGATATTCTATTAAATACCTGAAATGACAGCAAAATTACCTCTTTTGGTTTCTAATCCTACAAAGCTTCTTAGAGCAAGGGCCTCCCAGTCAAGTCTGGTGCATGTGTGCTGATTTGTAACACTCCCTGCCATCATTTAAAGGAAAAGGAACAAAGAGTACAAGCTAGAACACAGGAGGTTCCACCTCAACATGAGGAGACACTTCTGTATGGTGAGGGTGACAGAGCCCTGGAGCAGGCTGCCCAGAGAGGTTGTGGAGTCTCCTTCTCTGGAGACATTCAAAACCTGCCTGGGTGATCCTGCTCTGGCAAGGGGTTTGGACTAGATAATCTCTAGAAGTCCCTTCCAACCCCTACAATTCTGTAATCCCATTCCAAGGCAACAACTGCCAACAGAGGTGATTCTTCTCGAAATTTGTGCTGCTTGAGTTGTATTCTTGGACCTCAGGCTGAGATACAGCTTAGCATCCCTGAGAAGCTGGCCAGAGAGTACAGTGTGCTTAGAACATGAAGGAAATTGACATGTTTACACAAATCCAGTCCATCTCCCTAATCTTAAATTAATGACTCTTCATTAACTTTCCTGAGATGACCCTGTGTAAAGGCAAAATGTTTCCATAGTTAATTTCATTTTGGCTGTTAAGCACAAAATTATTGTGGCTCTCAGGTGAGATCAAGTAGAGGTTATGGATTTTGCTTCACAAGTGAACTCAAACCTGCTTCACCATAGGATGTGGCTTGAAATATCTCTGTCAGTCTCCAGTCACATCCTAATGGCTGCATGCTGCAGCCAAATAAAGATGCCAGTTCCCTGTGCTGGTACAGCTACATTTGCAGTTGCTCCTCAATTCGGTGCTGCTTGTTGAGGAGCTGGCTTGGGGAGGGCAGAGGCTTACTGCTGCTTCCTGTGGCTCAACTACAGCTACAGCAGGGCATTCAAATGCATCCTAGGCTCCTGACTGCTCTTGGTTGCTGTCATCACTTAGGGCTGTTTGGGGAACAGCAGAAGGAAGCATATCTAGTATTTAAGATTTTGACCTTCAGAAGTTAGTTGCATGCTATTCTGAAGAAACATCCACTGTTGCTTGCAGTCTGCACCCCCAAGGCACTGAGCACCCCAATCTCTCCAGCCCAAGGTGGGCCAGTGTCAGCCACACAACCCATTCCACCAGCACACACCACAGCACAGCTGGGAAAGCAGAAAGGATGTCCCAAAGGATGCTGCAGAGACTGAACAGCCCACAGACATGACTGAACAGGCATCCATCTCCTGCTGTGTGTACTCCAGAAAGACAGCAAGAGGGGCTGGAACCTGGGTTATTTATCTGTTTTAAACAGCCTCCCTGCAACATGTAACTTTTAAAGCAAGTTCTAAAGGTGATACCACTTGGGACATCCCAGCCTTGCAGCCTTCCCAAAGGACTAGTGACAGGGAATAGCTGTTGCCAGCATTTTCCAAGCTCTCAACTCTCCTTGGTTTGAAATGCAAAGTGTGCATATGTGCATTAGCAAAATGGTACATTCCACTGCCTGGGAGCACTCCACTCTGGAGGTGACTTTGGGCAAGGGGTTACATGTGCATGCAGCAGTCAGTTAATGTGTGAATCCATTACTGTTATCAGCAATTCATTCAAATGACCTACTTTTTAACACTGTTACAACTGCCTGACAGAAGCATTCAGTAAACTGCTGGCATGCAATTCTCTATCCAGAGAGACAGAATAATAACCCATGCAGATACATAGCAGGCTAATCCTCTTCAGGTATAGCTACATTTTTCCATGCAAGGCTATCAACACTAGGTAGAAAAAGCCAAGAAAGACCTTTTTAATTCTCTGAGTGCTCTTTTCAATCATGAAGTCACCAGGTCACCAAACAAGAAGGGTGCTGTAAGCAGCAAACACCAGAGATCCCAGGTTCTCATACAAGCTAGGGATGCAGAAACTCATTCAGCAGCACCTAAGTGGCACAGACAGTTTATCACTGTTCCTCTCCTTTGCTATTCATTGTGCTTTCACATTTCTGTGAATGAACTTTCTGCATAAACAGCAACTGTCTTGTTTTCTAGCCAGCACTGCCTGCTGAAAAACATACTACAGAGCTCCCTAGTCACAAGGAAACATTATTGCTTGTCCTTATACCCCTTATATGCTCCTATTTGGGACTGAAGGAACAAAGTTGCACTTCAGCTGCAGAAATGTATACATGCTGCCACGTGCTTTTAAGCATAACACCTAGAATGCAATACTCTCGTTTCGATTCAGTGCATTAAAAATGTTAAATCATGCTCTCTTGAAAGGAGAGCAACCATAGCACTGACTGCAGAAGGATGATAATAAAGCTGTGCTTCCATTCCAAGTGTGTTGCAAATGCATTAAGGATCTGCTGAAAAGACAGCTGCAAGCCTTTGGCACTTGCCAGGGATGGGTTTCAGTGCTGAAGTATCTCAAACAATCCCATCAATTTCAACAGAGGCAAATCTTCAATCTAGGTCTTACTGAGATTTAGACCACACAGAGCTAAACCAGAGCTACAGACAGCTGGGATCATCTTCCAGCCACATGTGAAGGAACACAACTCTGCCTTTTGTTCTAAAGGTACAAGAAGATGGGCACTCGGGACACCATCACTGAGAGACTGATCCAAGCCACCCTTGGGTTACCAAGGAGCTGATATAGCACCTCTGGACTGAAGTGAGAAGGGGCATGAACAGGCAAAAGGAGGGGCTCAGTCAAAATTTCTGCTTTTCCTAAGCAATACTGTGTGGGTAAACATCTCTTCTCCTTTGCTCCCAGCAGTCTGAGGAGCTTTGGAAATCAAAACCAGTCTGTCCACTACTCATTTGGGAGCCAGGGCAGGGACACATACTACACCACTCTGGCTGCAGCAAGGTACCCTAGAAAGGCTTCATCTGCCTCTCCACGCTTCTGAACACATCTGCTGTTCTTTAGAGGAAAAACAAAGAAACAAACAACTGAAATGTTTCTTTTGTAGGACACTGAAAAGTCCTACATCACTTGAAGGCTGTAGAAACATACATAAAGGTGTCTCTGTACGACTACTTACATCAACAAGCATGTTGAATGCCATGAAGCATGCACCAAAAGCAAGGAGAGCTAACAGGCACAGGAGAAAATAAATGTTTAGCTCCAGCATGACAAATACCCAAACAGGCACAATGAAGACCTTCAGTGTGTTGGTGCATCTTTCACTGCCACACACACACATGCATACCACCCTGCCCATTAACAGAAAACCTTCTCTTCTCCATTTGTCCTTTTCGCACTATTGTTCTGCTTGGGACGGCAAACAGAGCTTAGCAAATGGCCAATTCAGGCCAAAGCACCCTCATGCAGTGTGACCTTTGATTACTTAAAGGTGTCAAATGTAGCACATGCAAGAAGAGCTTCAGGTCACATGGGAACAGGGCACTGACAAGGAGCAATGGATGTAAGCTGCAGCACAGGAGGTTCCACCTCAACACAAGGGGGAACTTCTTTCCTGTAAGGGTCACCGACCACTGGAACAGGCTCCCCAAAGGGGTTGTGGAGTCTCCTTCTCTGGAGACTTTCAAGGCCCGTCTGGATGTGTTCCTCTGTGACCTGAGCTAGATTGTATGGTCCTGCTCTGGCAGGGGGTTGGACTTGATGATCTCTTTGGGTCCCTTCCAACCCCTGACATCCTGTGATCCTGACACTTGGGAACACTGCTGAAGGAAAAAAAGGAGCTTCCTAGCCCTGCATACCCCTGCAGTCATACACAAGAAACTGGTGGTGTGGGAGAGCTTCTCACTGTAGTGCTGCACAGGACATGTCAGCTAACAGCAGCACCATGGAACCAACCTTCTCCCAGTTGGCTGAGTGCAAGACCCTGCTGACTACAATTGCAGCAGAAATGCAAACTAGCTACAGATTACCCCAAATTTAGAAAGAGGCCTCCAGATTCTTCATCTATCAGACATAAGAGCAACTTTCTTCTGCAAGCAGAACACACAGAGCCCCAAGCCCTGCAAACCACCTGCACTACACAAAACCTTTGTCTGTAAGCTGCTAAATAGCCTCCTCAATACTGTGAACTCGGCAGGTTGTTGCAGTGTGCCCATGGTGAACTTTTTCAGCTGCACCAGAAGCAAGAATTGAATTGCTTTGTGCTCAGTGTGGGCTAGCACAGCCTTTGTAGCTGCCGCTCAGAGTCCAGACACCAACTACTCGCACTTGTTCACCCCAAACCAGGAGCTGCTACAGCAGGAAAAGGTGGCAGAGATGCTGCATTACTGACACTTGTGCTCCTGCAGCATGCTGCATTCAGTCCCCTGCATAGAAAGGCTCTGGTTTATAGGCTGTTTGTTATCTGCTCTTCCAGACAGCTGCCTATGAACTGAAGTCTGAGAGTCTGTCTTGACCATGCTGGTCAGACCTGAATTAGCAACCTAAGGCTGCAAGGCCAATTACAAGGGGATTTTTCAGCAGGGTTTCTTAAAATTAAATCACAAGAGAAAAATGCATCTCAGCCCTTCAAAAGCTGCAATTGACTATAGCCCTGAGGGCATTTTGGCAAACTCATCACAACTTTGCTCAAACATTATTATCTGCCTCCCTGTGCTGCCAAATTGCAAGATAAACTGCTGCTCCACGGACTCCTTAATGTCAGTATGAGTCTGGTAGCAAGGCTGCAGCCTGCACACCTAGGTGAGAAAGCCAGGGCAGACAGCTAGATTCTTCCTGCCAAGACCACTGGAAGTGCTCAGCTCAGAGGCAGGAAGGAGACAGAGACTCCTCATGAGTTGATAGTGGTGGCAGAGGTGGGGTAAATATCATAGAATGGCATAGGTTGGAAGAGACCTCAGAGCTCATCTACTCCAACCTCTCAAGTAGACTTGGCTGCTTGAGGTCTTATCCAACCTGGCCTTGAACACCTCCAGGGAGGAGGGATCCACACCCTCCCTGGTCAGCCTATTCCAGAGTCTTACCACCCTTGTACTGAAGAATTTCTTCCTAAACTCCAGTAAGCTCCAGTCTAACCCTGCTCTTCCTCAGCTTCAAACCATTCCCCCTTGTCCTGTCTCTAGGCACCTTCATGAAAAGTCCCTCTGCAGCCTTCCTGTAGGATTCCTTCAGGTATTGGAAGGCAGGTCTAAGGTCCCCCTGGAGCCTTCTCCAGCCTGAACAACCCCAGCTGCCTCAGCCTGTCCTCATGACAGAGCATTCAATGTCAGATGACACAAGCTTGCTTGCCCCTCAGAGCTCTGCCGCTTTCCCATGCATGTCCTCAGCACTCACTAATATTAGTTCCACATCACAGAGCAGTTTTTTGTGCTCTGCAAAATAAGGATCCCCAGTTAGAAGAGAGACATGTCCTTGTGCTTAGTTAGCAGAAGAGAGACATGTCCTTCTGATTTTACTTACAATGTTTTCCATATGCAGAATCACACTGTTATGGTGTGCTCCAAACCCCCTTCCCCCATCTCCATCAGAGGTTTGAATGGGGAAAGACAAAGGCACGAACTTGCCTTCCAAGGTGCAAAATTGCCTGGGGACAGGTAATTAGTGCCCATTCTTCCCGCCAGGGTGGAGGTTCCTTCCCCGTGGGGGAAGTCCGCTGGGTTTGGGAGCTATGATTAGGTGGGGTGTTTCGCACCTATTATACATTGGCCTTGGACACTTTGTCTGAAACACCTTAGAGTGGCCAGAAAGCGATCTGGGCTCTCGCCATCACCTTGCTCTTGCTCCTGCTTTTGCTGTGGCCTTCGTCTTGCTCGCTCCAAGCGGACCTGGCTTCTCCCCGGCCCCTGCCTGCGGCGAAACCTGCGGCGAAACCTGCGGCTTTCTTGCAGTGCTGCTGCTCACGAGTTTCCCCTCGTAGCAGCCGTGTCTATGGACACTTTGATTCTGGTGGGTCCTTTTCCTTTGCATCGTGCTGCACTATCCACAAATTGGATTATAAAACCTGCAGTTCCTGGAGCCTGCCACCGAGGAGAGACCTAGGGACCATCACCAAATTCCTGCTCTGTCCTTGTGAGTACAACCTGCCGTTCCCATCGGCTCTCCCAAGGTTCCTGGCTTGCCTCTGATTATAAGTGGGGTGAAGCTGGTTTGTGGCTTAGCCTCTTCCATTTTCTGAATTCTCTAAATTGTGCTAAAGTTGCCCAGGAGCATCCTGGTAGAATTCGTGACCAAATAGAACCTGTAAATAATCGAATAAGTTTTATAGCTAATTTTGGGGCAGGGCTGTTGGGGAAAATAAAGATAACTATATTTTTTATAATCCCCACCTTGTTAATTCAGCCCCTATCAAATCACACACAACGTTAGGGATGGAAAGGAACTTTAAAGGTCATCCAGTCCAACCCCCCTGCCCGAGCAGGATCACCTAGAGCAGGTCATACAGGAATGCATCCAGGTGGGTTTTGAATGTCTCCAGAGGAGACTCCACAACCTCTCCGGGCAGCCTGTTCCAGTTACTCCTGTGATTTCAAGACTTGTTTTATGGAGGAACATTGGTGCTTCCTACACATTTGTCATCCTTCAGGGGCCCTGTCAATGCCCACGGAGACTTGGGAACATACTCTGTGCTGGATAATTCTCATCTTTCACAATATAGGTTTTCCCTCAACTCTCTCTTCCCAGAAGCATCCTGCACTTTCCAGTTGCATGCTACTTCTCCTTAAGCCCTATTGTGAAACCTTTAACTTCTGTAGGTAATCAGGATTAGCACAAAATTAATTAATGCTTTCACTGTTATAAATAACAGTCTCATCCAAACTGGTTTTCTTTTCCCTTCCAAATTTAACTCTCGTTTCAAAATGGGTCATTTAAATTCAGTTTCTGCAAGCTGCATTCCTCATGCCTCTCATTATCTAATGAATCTGCGTTGGTTTACCACCACATCCAGACAAGAATACTTTAATGAGCCTCACATACAAGTATTTCAGTTCTCAAATTCCCCTTTGTGTTCCCTTTTGCTTTTATGATGACTATAATCACTCTACACGAGAAGGAAACGAAAATGGACAGTTCATACAATGAGACTTGCTCTGGCACGAGCCAGCTTTGGAGATTATATGAACAGAGACCAAGAAATAGCTTTGAAGATGACATAAAATAGTGAGGCTGTATTAGAAGTAGCTGTATCCTCTTATTAGTAAATCTTGCTTCTTTTTTCTTGATAAATGAGAGCTGCTTCCTTCTATGGAATCATCACTGCACAACAAAACAGTAGCAGAACAGCTGTGAAGCTTCCTCTGGATATGCCACTTAACTTGGCTAAATGTCTCTTTTAAAGCTTACAAGCATTGCTTCTTTTAAAGGGCTGCTCCCTAAACACAACCCCAAGACACACACACTCACCTAGCACAGTGACACTCAGAGAGCACATTTATTCTCTCCACCAGCTAATTTTCCAAATGATGGAAGATTTAAAGTTTCTAATTTTTTGCTTTTCCTTGATGAAGGATTTTCACTTTCTTAACCCCCCAGGGAGGCAGAGTCACAGAAACGGCAGCAGGGCACTGTAAATCTTTTTAAATTAATAATTATTAAACACATAAATCTACTTAATGCATAGAGCCCCAGAACATGCTGACTGGGTGATACAAGAGGGAGATCTGCACTGGGTAGCAGGGCCTTGCCATCTTTCCAGACAGGCAGGAATTGTGTGTCAGTGACAAGGCTTCATTTGCCAGAAGAGTTACTGGGCAGGAGCCTTGGGAACCCTTGGGCTTCCAGCTCTTCATTCCACACTCCCAGCAGCTCAACTGGAGTCCCTGGCAGAAAGTTGGAAGAAGAAGGTGGGAACCAGACCTCCTGAGTTGTTTCAATGGCCACCACTTCCCATCCCTGCCAAGACTTTTAGCAATTTTTGGCCTCTGAATGGGAAAGAGGGGAACTGCCATGCCCAAGGCAACAGCAGAGACACTTGACTCAGGGCTCTACACAGACTCTCTGTCGCAAGCTTGGATCAGATGGTGCCAATGCCAGTCTTGTGCACTAGTGCTCAGAGGCCTCTTCCTGAAGAAGTCTCCTCCCTTAGCTTCACAGAACCTGGTTCCATCTGCATCCTTCAGTGCCTAAGACAAAGGTGTGCCAGTTTGGTTAATTTTCTACCAGACAAAAGTGGATATTTTCTTTTCACCAAAAAATGGTCTGGGTGCCAAGCACAGGATTCAGGACAGGTAGGTTTGAGATTCAGAGTTTGCCTCCTGGGAAACTCTGGGAAAGCTGGGAACAAGTGCCACATCCTGTCAGGAAGCAGCTTGTGCTAGACACAAGAAGGTGGGAATGTGTCCAAAGAACAAGAGAGCAATAAGATCTCCCTTTAGCTTTCTCTTCTCCAGACTGAACAACCCCAGCCTCCTCAGCTGGTCCTCGTACGATGCCCTCCAAACCCCTCACCAGCCTCACTGCTCTTCCCTGGACACCTTCCAGCACCTCAGCGTCTTTCCTATACTGTGGTGCCCAGAACTGAACCCAGTGCTCAAGCTGTGGCCTCACCAGGGCCAGTGACTAACTCAAAGCAGCCTATGATTTATGAGAATATCTTCTGGTTTGGCCACTAGAGAATTTGTTTCCATCTACTTCCTTCTCTGCCTATCAATCTTTTTTTCTGTCTCAGCAGAAGGAAACTAAAGAAATGTTCCATGTTGCTCTGCATCCCACCGCTGGGGAAGTTCTAGAGATGGTCTAGACCGGGCGCTGCTCCCGCCTGTAATGGAAACATGCTGCCTGCACTTTGAACAGGCAGATCAAACACTCTGAGTGACAGCTTGAGAAAATGAAACAATCATCTCCATATTTTCTTGGAGGATCTCCCTCTTCCCCACCCCGAGAAAATATGAAAGTGAAATGTGGTGGACAGGTCCAAGGAGACTGAATTCAATCTGCTTTTGAAGTTGCTCGTGGATGGCAGAGAAAAATTTGCAATGGCTTTTTTGACAGATCTCCTTCTATTTTGCAAGCTAATGGAATTTGCTGAAACAAGACCACCAGCTGCTTTCCTTCTAATAGTTTGCACTAGATTTCAATACATCCATTTCCTTCTAATAGATGCTGACTCTATTCCATGCTGAAGATGGGCCTCGTCCAGTGCTCCAGATGCAGACCTCTCTTTACTCTCATGGAACTCAAAATTGGAGGTTACATTTTCTCAGTGTGGAAAGCCTGGTGACTCTAACCAGCCCCTCCAATCAGTGACCTCTGCCTTCTGAGTATGTGCAATGAGATCTCTATTAGAATTCTTGATCTGGAATCCTGAAAAATAAATCACTGATGTACTGTGGAGGAATGGGGCAAGATAAGAAAGCTATTTTTTAAAAGCATATCTAATGACTATTTTTAAGCAAACATTTCTTGGCCATCTGAGAATGTTCAGATCCTTCTTTCCAAACCATCCATCACTGATCAGCTGCTTTCCCAAGCAAACAAATCTTACCCAATCCTGCTCTGAGTGTGCAAGCCTCCCCATTAATAACTGCATGTAAACTACAGATCAGGAGGTTCCACCTCAACATGAGGAGGAACTTCTTCACTGTGAAGATCACAGAGCAGTGGAACAGGTTCCCCAGAGAGGTTGTGGAGTCTCCTTCTCCTGAGAATTTCAAGACCCACCTGGATGCATTCCTGTGTCACCTGCACTAGATTCTATGGTCCTGCTCTGGCAGGGGGGGTTGGACTCAGTGATCTCTGGGTGAGCCTGTGAACTGTGAGGTTTATTGATATTTATTGCAGTGCCATTCACTCCCATGCTTTATTAGTTATAACCCATTGATCAACACCTGCTGAATTTGGCAGATATGGAGATCCCAGAGATACTCAGATGGGTTTTAGAAAAAGCTGGGTCTACTAATTCAGTATCACCAAGGTTGTAAGAGACCTCAAAGATCATCAAGTCCAACCTGTCACCACAGACCTCATGACTAGACCATGGCACCAAGTGCCACATCCAATCCCCTCTTGAACCCCTCCAGGGACGGTGACTCCACCAGCTCCCTGGGCAGCACATTCCAGTGGGGAACAACTCTCTCAGTGAAGAACTTTCTACACACCTTGAGCCTAAGCTTCCCCTGGTGCAGCTTGAGACTGTGTCCTCTTGTTCTAATTCTGCACTGTTTTGCACATAATTACTCTGCATATTTTTTTTACACATGTCTCCTTTCTGATCCAAGTCAAGGCTGCCCATGACCAACACCTAGAACTAATGGGACTGTTGGTTTCCTACTCTCTGCTGAGCCAGGAAGACTAGCACAGTTCTTATGCAAACACAGCTTAATTAACCAGAATTTTGTTGTCCATCCTCCTTTACTAATGAGCCCAGAAGAGAGCAGAGAGCTCAAGCAAATTTGTTCCCCCATGCAAAAATTACAGGAATTGAGGTTGTTTAGTTTGTAATCTTGAGGATTAAGAAAACCCTGCAGAGAAATACGACAGAAGTATTCAAAACACAGAAAAGGATGTGGCAATGGGAGAAGACAATCCATACTCCAAGTCCATAGTGGATGAAAAATGAACCAAGCCAAGGCACTAAGAAGCCAAGTCTCTGGAAGGCTGCAGAAGCTCTGCCTCTAGAGAGCTTAAAGAACAGGCAGAACATCTCCTAGGAGAGGCACTGGGAAAGCTGAACCTGCCTTGTGTCAGAAGAATGACTTTGATTACCTCTTCAGTTCCCTTCCAGCTCCCTTTGTGCCTGTTTCTGTAAGCAGCAGAGTGGGTTGGGGAAACAAAAGAATGAGACAGAAGAGTACAGGCATCTAAGAGAAGGAGAAGTAGGCAGAAGATGAACAAATTAGATACATTAGATGAGTCTAAGCATCGTTTGTCCACTGCTGGAGAAACAACTGAACAAGAGCATTCCCTCATATCACAACCACAGCTGCAAGCCAGCAAGCCTATTCCAGAGCAGGATATGAAGCCCAAAGCAAGTGCAAGGCCAGTTCATCCCCTTCATTGCCTTCCAGCTTTATACCACGAGCTTCAAAGGTTCATTACAGGGATACTCTGAGAGCCTCTGCCAGCCTCATCTGACACATGTCACTCTGTCACAACCTCATCCTTCCCAGGCTTTGCACTGTTCTTCCATCAAGCTGTGACTAAAGTTCCTGAGAACACTTTCAGAGTCTAGCTAACACAAAAAAGTACAGGTGCAACATGAGACCCACAGGAAGAGAGTTTGGCTTCCAGTTCTGCCACACCACTTACAGCACCATGGAATCGTAGAATAATTTAGGTTGGAAAAGACCTTTAAGCTCATTGAGCCCCACTGTAAATCTAGTACTGCCAACTGCACCACTAAACCATGTCCCTAGGTACCACATCCACACACATCTTTCAAACACCTCCAGGGATGGTGACTCAACCACTTCCCTGGGCAGTCTGTTACAATGCTTAATAAGCCTTTCAGTGAAGAAATTTTTCCTAATATCCAATCTAAACCTTCCCTGGGGCAACTCGAGGCCATAACCATGCTGTAGGTGCTCTGCCCTCCATTGGGAACCTGGGCACAGCATTTCTTGGCATGATGTGGTGATGTTGAGTCACCAAACCTGGATATGTTTAAAGGACATTTAGATGTGGTGCTTGGGGATATGGTTTAGGGATTAATTTTGTGGGGTAGAGTTAGTGTTTAGACTTGATGATCCCAAGGGTCTTTTCCAACCTGAATGATTTTGTGAGTGCAAACTCACAAACCTCTGGAGATGCTTTTGGGACTGCCGTAGTGAAAGGTCTCATTGAGGCTTCCAGGAGCCTTTTGCACATCGAGATGCTGCCACCTAATGGCAAGAGAGGACCAGCAGCACCTGGGGAAGCCGCCGCCTGCCATTTGCAGGCTTGCAGAGCTCTGGGGTTTCTCTGCAGGTGGTGAGATGCCTGGAATTTAGCCCAACTCCGCCAGAAATTCCACTGTCTCCTTCCCCCACTGCCACCCCTTTTGGTAGGCACGGGGCTGGTGGAATACCATCCTCCCCGCACTGTTATTTACTAGTCACACAGTAAGTCATTGTTATTGCCTCTAACTCTGTCCCTTCCATGCATCCTAGCCAGTAAAACTTCCCCTGCCGTGTCACATAGACATTAGATATCCATCCCTGTGATCCACGCATGATCGATCTCCCCATCCCACATTACAGCCATGATTAACCTTCTCCCACTACGTCACATATTCAATACACCTTCTTTGCCTCCTTCACTCAGACAAAATGAATCTCCTTAGTATTGTCAATAATAATTTTCTTTATATCCTGCATAACAACGTGAGGCAACCTGACAGAGCACTCAGGCAATAATTCAATCTCAGCTTCCCACCGACGTTCATTAAACTGAATATAACTCCACCAGAGCTGCCACTGAATTATACCCTCATATCCTTGTGGGAATTGTAGATTATTCCCTGGGGAATAGCAGCAATGCAGCTGAAGATGAAATAATTAGTTTTAAAAACCCCAGGATTGTATCTGATAGCACATTATTTCTTCACCTCGTCACTCCTTTTGCATATTAGTAATTAGCAGAGGTTATTTCCTCCTTTCCCCCCCCCCCCCCACCACCTTATTGTTTCATTTCATGTCTGATAACATTCAGCTGTGGGAGAGAAGATGCTGCAAGATTTTAACACAGCTGAGAGGACTGAGGTCTGCACTAGAGGCAGGCAAAACTCAAAAATACTACTAATAAATAGACAAAAATCACTCCTCACCACTCCCCCTTGGATTTTGGCACCTGTCCCTTCCCCTAGAGAGCAACCCTGCCCTGGCCCTGCTGTGCAGCGGGATGGTGCGACGCTCAGGTGGTCTCTGCGCTGACTCTGTGGTGCTGTTCCCACTGCTGCAGCTCCAGTCTATATTTCTTTTATGATTTACCCAACCCTAATGAGAAGACCAGATTTTCCCCAGTCCCCAGTGCCTTCTTGTGAGGGCTTTAGAAACTCTTTTGTGATTGTGATGGTGCTGTGCTGGAGATGGGGAGAGTTTGCGACGCACCATAGGAGCTGTACATGCACACACGGAAAAGAAATGAAGGACATGCAGTTGGAGTGATCTTCCTGCCTTGTGCTGCTCCCTCCAGTCTCCCTGGCCTTTGAGGAGTCTCCTTTAGCCATCACACTGGTCACAGAGCAACTGAGAACCACTGTGACATGCTGGCATCGGCCCCAGTCACAGACCAGTTTCCCACTCCGCACCAGAGCAAACAGGTCTAAGGAGCCAGTTGACTGCTGGGCTGTGAGCAGCAACTGCCAAGCTCTGTCTTTTGCTTCTTTTCATGGACTGTCTGCTCCTGTGGTGTTTGGGGACAGAGCCCAAACCTTCCCCCCCACATGACTCTCCCACTCCTGCACACGTTGCCTGCTGTTAAACCTTATCCTGCTGAATACCATGTGTTTGATATTAATTACATGTCCGAGCCCCGTGAAAGTCATTGAAATTTAATGAGATGCAGGGATGGAACCACTGAGCCAATGGCATTCATTAAGGGTTACCATGGAGATCAGTTTGCCAGGCTTGACCCACATTAAGTGCCACTGGTCACCTCCCAAACAGACAAAAACATGAAATTAAAAAAAAGATTGGAGCCAATTCCTGAGGGGTCTGAGCAGTGTGGGCTCTGACGGCCTTCAGTCAGTGCAGCTGAGGCTCAGGGCATGGCCCGTGGCTCTGTCGGGGAATGGGGCTCCGACAGAAGTCAGGAGATGCTTGTGGGTGGCATCTGCAGAGGGGAGAAAAACCCCAGCAACTGACTGACACAAAGAAGGCAGTGCACTGTCTGCACATCCCTTCCAGCCCTTACAAGCAGTGGCTGAGCAGGGCTGTCACCTCCAACGTGGTTTGTGCTCTGTCTCCAAAGTGATGCTGCTCCTAGCAAACACTGCACTGTGGCTCTGAGGCCAGCAAAATGGGCTGGGAGAATGAGAGACAGGAGGGGAAGAAGAGGGGCTGTAGCTCAGCACAGAAATACTAAGGTGGAGAAATTGTAGAAGAGTAAGCTCCAGAGAGAACCAAGGATGCCCTGCACTAGGGCTGGGGAAAACTGGCATCACTTGCTGGCTCAGCCAGAGACTCTGCACAGCCTTGGCCAAAGCCCTTTCTTGCCACCTCCCCCATTTCCCCACTGCAAAGTCAGGATCCCAACATGTCCTCCTGCCCTACCCTTGTCCACTGAGACAGAAACCAAATCAAAGCAGGAAGTGTCCATGTGCTTTTCTAGTGCCTGGTGAATGTGGCAGCCTGACCTAAAGCAGAATTAATTACCCAGCTTACCAATCTGTCTGCTTTCCAACCCACCAGTATTCTGCAAGAATCAGGCTAAGGTGCAGCTTCAGGAGTGGCTGGTGGTGGCAGGGGCAGCAAGGAAGGCAGCAGAAGGCTGGCTGTGCAGTGGTGCACACACAGCTGACACCCAGGCACTGCCTTTATCTCCCAGGTAAATCTGGCGCTGTTACAGGGCAGACCCTTACACAGAGCTTGCTGCTGGTGATACAGCACAGCAGTAGCAGAGCTGTCTCTGACTCCCAACCCTCTTTAAATATTTTCTTTTTCAGCTTTAGCCCAAGCACTTCCATACCAGCAAACACAAACCCCTATCACAGGCCACGTTCTAGAAGGCAACAGACAAGAACGTGATGGTTTAAGTCAGGCGTCAATGAGAGGAAAAAAGCTCTCATCTCAGAGGCACAAATCTAGGTTACAGTTTATAAGGCAACTAACCTCTAAGCACAGAGACCACCCTTTGAAGCACAATCCAAAAAAAGAGAAATTGCAGCAAACTTATCTTGAGTACATCTGGTTCACCTAACCCATCTGGAGCCCTGGGAAAGAACCCCATTGCCAAAACTGGCTGAAACCTTATCCTCCCAGCCTACGGGGGTGCAGATAATTATATCAGACATGAAAACTTGTAGCACATACAGAAAAACTGGAGGGGGAAGAAAAGGTCAACTGTGTAAAGATGCAATCACTGTGGAAGGGGCCAAGTTACAGCATGGCGAGCTGCTTAAACAGCCAAGACAAATAAGACACAATTAGGGTTACACTGGCTCATCCTTTTGAGATCACATATGTGGGTGTATGAACCTTAAAGAAAAAAAAGAGGGGGGGGGAGGGCAAGCTTTAAGCTGCTTATTTAACTTGGCCCATTTCAGGGCTCTGCCCCTTCTAACTTCATCCCATTTTTGCAGCAAACATCCTATTTCCAATACTTTTGTATTTGTCAAGGGCTTTCTGATCACACATCTCTCTCCTTTGTGTTTTCATTAGAAAGAGAAGAGTGCTGAGAAAGGGAAGAAAGTCTGAACACAGGGCCTCCCACACCAAAGCCAGCAAACCTCCTCCCTTTGTGCCAGCTTACCTAGGGTCTTTGGTCAAAAATGAAAGCACAAGGATTTCCAGCGTGTTTAGTTACCAACCACAGGGAGCCTGGTACAGCCCCACAAATGGAGTAACAACATATTGAAACTGGCAAAGGGAAAGCAACTGAAAATATGTTGTGGAAGGGCCACGGAATTGAAGCTCACTCCTGGAAGAAAGCAGAATTTCATGGGAACATGATGTCTGCACTCAAAGCCTGACTCCTGCAGAGCTCCTCAGATTCACATCTTGGGATCAGCCTTCCCCAAGCTCTGCAGAGGGTCAGGGACAAATCTAGGAGGTATTTATTTATTCAAAAACCCAGAGCCACAACACTGACAGGGCCTTGTGTGCAGCAGTGAGGTTAACACAACACACTTGTTACAGCTCTGCTCTCTTCAGTGCACTTTTTGACCAGCTAGAAGCTCTAGTTGCATTCTATGTAGTTGGTACCAGTCACTATTTGAGATGCTTCCTGCTGAAGCATCCACTGAAACAGCCAGGAGGCTGACTCCATCCCCTCCTTTAGCCCCTGCATGTCACTCCACAGAAGCATTAGGAGTCATTTCTGCAAATCTTTGAAGTGTCTTCTTCATTCACGTGTGAAAGAGCACCCGGTTACATGATGGTGGGAGGATCCTGGTGACAACCATTTGGGGCACAGATCAGAGAGCAGGAGGGACACCACAGTGATGCGATGCGAATGTGTGGGCTACACCCTAGCTAGAGGGAGCAGGAGAGAGAACCAGTGGGGCAAAGCTTTTGTTCAGCATCTCAGATGTAACAGGTCTGTTAATGGTGTGCATGTAGCAATGGAATGAGATTTCCCTGCCAGTCTGCAATGAGCAGCCCTTCGCTGGCTTTACAACATGCTGCTGTGGAGCCCAGGAGGGCGTAGAGCGCCACAAGTGTTCTCATTTTGTTAACTCAAATCCACTGAATTACTCAAGTTTCAGTAGCTCTCCAACACTTTCACACACATCAGGACAGAAAAAAAAACTCATGGGAAAATGCACTCAGGAGTGCTTCATGTTACTGCAGGATATGAGCCCAGACACCTTCAGCAGCAGTCAGGTCACCTGCAGTTTTCACAGAATCACAGAGTGTTAGGGGCTGGAAGGGACCTCAAAAGATCATCCAGCCCAACCCTCCTGCCAGAGCAGGATCACCTAGAGCAGATCACACAGGAATGCATCCAGGCAGGCTTTAAATATCTCCAGAGAGGGAGATGTGGCTATCTAGGAGAAGCCAAGGAGGCTGCTAAGACAAAAAGAGGGCCATTAATTCTGCAGCAAAGACATTCTGTAAAGGCAGGCTGGTATGCATGGAGCACTGCATGCAGAATCACACCACACACCTGCTGGCCCTGTCACTGTCACAGCAGAGCTCTCTGCTGGCTGTCAGCTTGGTACACACCTGCAAATATCGCTGCCAGAACTGGAGATCCAGGACACCACCACCATTTGATTTTCTGCACAGGGCTCCAAGTCATTACCCCTGGGTGAAGTACCACTAAATCCATCTTTCGTTGATTGCACACTGGGCTTCAGCAGGGTCCATTAATTTACAAAGATAGCTGTGTTTTATGGAAGAGCAGGTCTGCCTTTTCCTCCAGCATTCACTGTCACCTCTTCTGCTCTGTTGAGTCTCTGGTTTGTGTCTCTGAGCCTGATTTCAAAACACTGCCTGGTGACTGGGGAAGTGCTCTGCCCTGCCTTTAACAAGGTGTTGTTTTAACACACAAGGGTTTTCCTTCTGGGTGAAGAACAAAATTCTCATCCCTTGTGCAGCCAGGCAATCCTGTGGGAGTTAAGTAAAGTAGGGGTAGTAAAGATGGGCAAGCTGGGAAAGGTTCTGGAGATCTTCAGAATCCTAGGATGGCTTAGGTTGGAAGGGACCTTAGAAATCATCTACTCCAACCTCCCTGCCAAGACACAAGCTCTAAGAGGCATCAGCATGGAACCAGAGTTAGCTATGTCCATCTGCTGGACTCCACTGTACCCAGCATGCCTCCCTGGGCTGCAGGTGCCCTCTGAACTCTCCCCGCTTCCTCCCTTGGCCTGGGGGCACCTGCTCACCCAGTTCAATCTGGCAGCCCAGCAGGATGAAAGTGCTCCCGAGTTGTTTTTTTTTAATAGCAGTGCCAGTTTCAAGTGGTCTCCATCAGATATTACCCATTGAACTGTGAGGAGAAAAGCAGAGATAAAGGAGCTGAAAAGGTCTGAGCCAGAGAGCAGTGTACAATGAGCCACCCCAGGCTGCTGGAGGCCCTTCAAGGCCATCTGGCCCTAACAGCAGCAGCAACCTCCCCCTCCCCTTCCAGTACACACTACCCCCTCCTTCTCTGGCAAAAAGGCTGGCTCCTTCCAGTTGTGGGGAGGGGCAACTGCCATATGGGCTTGTGGCTGGGAGACTGGAGGGACATCCAATAAGGCAGACAGATGAAGGTGAAGACAAAGCCAAGCATGCTGGGGGGGGAGGGGGGGGGGAGGGGGGAGGAGAGGGGGGAAGAAAAAAAAAAAAAGAAGAAAAAAGAGATAAACCCTCCCCACCTCCTTGACTCCTCTGCCCTGTTTCATTAACCAAAGCATACCTACCCTACCCTCAGCTGTCCTTGCCCCTTGCCAGAGAAGGATTTTTGTTCTATGCTCCCACTCCTGCCCAGCACTCCCTGGAGCCATGGGCACAGGGATGCAGCTCAGACCAGCCAGAAGGGAAGCGCCCAGAGGAGGAACTCAGCCATGCAGCCCCTCTTCCCCTCTCCATTCATCACTGTCAAGCTGCAATAATTGAACATTTGCATTCCTGATTTCACACAGCCATCCCTCTAACTCCCCACAAATTATCAGTCCACCTATATTTACAGGCCAACATGTTTTCTAGATATCTCCTTGTGGGGAAGGCTGCAGAGGGAGGGGGGAGCAGAAGAGAGTGATGTGTCTGTCCTGCTGGTGCCTGACAAAAAGTTCTGGGTCTGTTACTGGCAGCAATGGCAGGCTTCATTCTTTATGTTCCCCCATCCTGTTCCACAGGGTGATGCATCCACACACGCTGCTGCTGCTGTTGTTGGGAGTTTGGTCTGTTTGTTTGCATCATTTACACTTTTATCTCCTTCCCCCATGAGCCTTCATGGAGGTGTCTCCATTTAGTATGCAGGCCTGGTTGGCCAGTTGCCATAGCAATCTATTGCAGTCCTAATAATATTGCAGGAAGCAAGATCAAAAAAGCAGGACTGTAATAAAGTGAAAAAAAAGAAAAGAGGGAGAGGAGGAGGAAAGGCATTTCTCCCACCACACACAGGCACTTCACAGCATCATTTTAGGACTGGACTGAAAGATGAGCTCAGTTTCAGCAGCCACACTGCCAAACAGCCAGATAGTCACAGGGAAGCAAACAGGCAGCACTCACTTAGAAGCGCGGCAGCACACTCGGCACACGCGCAGCCCCCGCTCCCCGCAAGGCTTGACCTACCACTGCTAAAAGATGGACTGCTTGTCTGGAGACAAGGCTTTGCCCAGCACCCCTCCACACAGAAACACAACTCCTTTGCTCTAAGGATGCCCAATGCCTAGGCACTATGTTTATTCATATTGTCCACCTCTGCCCAAGAGAGAGCAGCTCACAAGCAAGTCTGTAAAGGTGGATGTTCGCCTTCAGTGACTGGAAGCCAAGCAAAACAATCTTTTCTCTTTATTATTTCATCACAGCAATCTCTCCTGCTGGTTTTTCCTGGATGTGCTTGGGATGTCCACCTATACTGTTGGACAAGTAAGAACTAACCTAGCCCCTCTACACAGTGGACTCCAGAGTGGTCCACAGGTAAATCAGCCAAATCATGGTGACATACAGCTGAGCTCCAGACAAACAAGGCTTTGCTGTGGAGGAGTTCAGCGCAGGAATGCACCAAACACAGCAAAACATCCGATTTGACAGCAGTTCCAAAAGAAAGATGAGTGTAGATGAGTGTGCCTAGTCTTGTGGATGCTGCAGCTGGTGCTCATGTCAGCACAAAAGCTGTGCCAGTGCTGTTTGGTGTCTGCTCCAACATGTGCTGCTACCCACACACATGCTGTGCACTTGTGGGGTTTTGAGGTACCCAAATGAAAGGAGAATACAGCCACAGCTAACTGAAAACCAGAGCTGAGCTCGCCACCAAGATCAGGCTCTCAGCTTTACCTCTCCTTCACCCAGATTTCCCTTTACCTGTCTTTCTCCTCCCTTTTGAGCACTTTGATTTACCTGTAGTAAGTATGAAAAGCAGATGTATTTCACATTTTTTATTTCACATTGTATGAGCAGCTTTAGGAAGCAAGTGGATAAAGGCTCCATCCCCAGTGGAGAACACGTGGCTAACGGGTAGATTGAATTTATATGAAGCACACAGCTCTGTCGTAAGCCCTGCTTGGCATATTAAACTGGTGTCTTACATCTCCTTCCAGTGCCAGAAATGTTCATTTCCCACATCATAAAGATCCATCCATGAATAATATTAATAATTAAGTGTCTGACTCTAGGGCTATACTTTGAGCATCATAACACTAATCATTTGCTTATCCCATGATAATTGCACTCCTCCATCCTATTTCTGTGCTCTGCATTATTGGTTAACCATTTATTTGCTAGGGTGTTTCTTAAGACTCCACCCAACTTTTCACAACCCCAAGCCTCACCTTCCTAACAAACTGAGGAGGTAGGTGCTCCAAATTCAAAATAATTCTTTGTTAAAAGGAAAGCTATTTGTGCCACCATGAAAAGCAAGGAGAAAGCAATCTAATGACTCCTGCTTCTTTTCAACCACAGCACAGAAACAGCATTTGAGCTCGCTCCTTAGAGCCTGAGCAGCAACATTCCCAAAGACAGCAGTCCCAAGGCTCTGCTGGCAACCATTACTCTCACCAGGCCCACCAAGAGGGGTGGATCAACACTATAGGGCAGCAGGGATGTTCCAGCAATCTGCCTTAGCCACACTTGCAGCTTCCTCCTAAACCAAGGAGAAGTAATCAAAGCAGTGGGAAGGGAGGAGGATGAATCTCTGCCACACAGAGCCGGGCAGATAATTCCAGCTAAGCTTGCTCAGCACTAGTGAGGAAGCAGAAGCAATACAGCTGCGTTAATATGGCATTCTGCCTGCACTAATTAGGTTTTCTGGGAAGCCTGGTCTATCTTGCAGAGCTCACCTGCAGAGGCCATTTGTAAAGGGGTTGCTTAGCTCAGTGCTGCTCTTTTCAAGTCCATTCCTGTAAAACTCATGGTCTCAGTTCAAGCATCTTCTCCATGCCACATACACTAGCTTCTGCACTGATTTCAACTAAAAATGCAGTTGCATGGAACTCAGGACAAGAAAAGGCTTTCTGACTGCTTTCAAGCACACTCCTTTGCTGTGAGACTTGCCTTTCACATTTTCCCCACCAAAGCCTGCAACTTGCACACAGAAATCCAAGAGTCTCAACCATCTCATCTGTGCCATTCCTCCAAACTCCCACCACAAATCTGCCCCACAGAGAATGGAATCTCTGGACAGGCAAAGATTCCTCATCACAAGTAATCTCCCAGCACGTCCTTTCTGAAGGAGCTTTAGAAAGAGAGAATGTTCATTAAAAGTGAGTGGATAGCAGTCTGCAAGCAAGAGGAAAACAACAGCTGAGAGGCTTGAAGAAAATGAGCAATAACAACTAGTACTTCAAAAGCAGAATATATAAAAAAAGTTTAGTGTCAGCAAAGAGGGCTTAAGAAAATAACATGAAAGCAGCAAGACCACAAAAAGGGGGAAAAAAAAAAAGGTCTGATAAGACAAAAAAGCTGTGGTGGGCAGGAAAGAGCTCTCATGTTGGAAAACACTTTTGTAATTGTTTCCAACTCCACACAACAAACACAAACCCCATAACCACTGGGGCTCTTCTGGCTGAATTAAATCAGAGCTTGGAGGTATGGGGCTTCTTCCTTTTGTCTGATAAATCAAGTACCAAAAGAAATCTGTTTCTTGCTGATGTTCTCCCCAAAACAGGGTAGTAAGAAGATGATAGGATTCTACATGCTTGCTTGGTAGGACTTTAGTTTATCAAAGAGTTATTAGTTACATATGGATGAAGACAAGTCAGATCCTGCAAACTTCAGTGGTATAAACTCTTCTGCAAAATCTGTTGAAGTCAAGAACAGCTGAAATGACTAGATGCCAATGCAGGATGATGCACTTGAAGACCAGCAATGAAACCAAGTGAGGGAGGGAAGAAAAGCAGATTTTTCAAGATGACATGAAAATAAGAGAGGCCAGTTCTATAAAACTGTGACAGCACTGACACTAACAGACAAGGATCAGAGCGACTCTCATCAGATTTTTATGCCTTCAGGTACTGACACACACAGAGCTACCTCCCAGAAATGATTCATCCTGCTCATTGGTGTCACCTAGAGCACATTAGGTTTTAGGAAGGGAGCAAATGCTCGTGCAGTTCGTGGCTCCCCACGTCTCTAACAGCAAGTCACACAATGTCAAACAGGGAACAAAGCTCCTGCCTGGGGGCTGGGGCTGCACTGCTTTGTTCTACAAAGATACCTACAAAGATGCCACAGCCAGGCAGACTTTGTCTTAAAGGCATCCTATGCAGATGTCACTATTCCTGTAGGGAAAATGGGACCTTCCCCTCTGGCAGCGCTGCCCAGAGCACAGTGATATGCAGGGGCATGTTATCCTTTCGCCCCTCCCCCCCGCCTCGTTGCAACACCGCCATGCTGCCCCTCCCCTCTTCTCCCAGTCAAACAGCTGCACTCGGAATGCCTGGAAGGACCTCGCCGGAGCTGCTGTTTCACATAGGAGTACAACACCAGCGGTAGGAAGTCAGAGCCCAGAGGCAGGAGCTGAGCGGCTGCTCGCTGGAAGCGGCTGATGCTGAATCTTGCCTCCCTGCAAGGCAATCGCCCCTCCTGGCTCCTCCTGAGTCCAGGCAGTGTCCTCACCTCCTCCTGCCTAGCTTGGAATACGATGACTTTTTACCACTGCAACCATAGCAGCAAAAAGTCATATCACACAACCACAATTAGTTCCATTATTAAAAATTCAAGCCAAGCCTAAGTCAAAGTATTTAAACAACCCAAACACAAATGGATACTTCCAATGGTTGTGTTAACAGCCTAGTACAGCCTTATCTCATGGTTTATGCAAACAGACTACACACCACAAGACTTGCAATACTCCCTTACTTATCTGGAATATTTGCTCACAGCTTACCCCAACTGTTGACTTTGAGTGTTCTTTGTTGAAGTTCATTATCTGTCCAGTGTGACTAATTGTCTAGATCATGTTTCTGGATTTCCTGCTTGTCTAAATGCCTCCCAGCCTTCAGAGTAGCCACTATTCCAAGGTGAATATCTGCGCATGTCCATAGTTAATGTAAGTAGCTACAAGAGTCTCCTTTTTTCTAAGAACTCAACTATGCTGGTCATAGTAACCAGGGAAAGCCAACAGGAAAGTCAGAGATATCATGAGGATTGTATTTTAATAATTCATACCAGATTCTGCAATAAAACTGGGACAGGGCAATTAATTATCCATCAGTGGCTTTTGTCAGCAGCTCTACCTGGCACACGACAGTCCCCCCACTAGTTATCTCAGGCATCTTGTCTCATTCCAACTGCTTGCTAGAACAATGTTTTACATTGTTAAACACAAACCAATTTATATATACACTTACTTAAATGACACATAAGCAAGCCTGTTCCACTGCAACCAGGAGAAGGCATAACCTGAACACATGCACAAGACTAGGGCCCCATGGCCATGAGGCTAAAACCAAACAGTTACTTTATTCTATTAATTGTCTTTTAATAGGCAGTCATTGCATCAGACTGCTGTCCTGGAGAGCTCAAGGCAGAGAGCATCATGTTTTCTGTGTTTGCACAGTGCCCACAACAACAATACAGCAGCAACTGGGGATCAAATAATTAAGTTGCTACAGTAATAACAACAGAGGTGAGAAGCAGTGATTCTGGCTATGTCAAAGCTGCATAAATCCACTTAACACTCACACAGATCTTCTAACCTTGAGGGCAGAAAATTGAGAGTTAAACTAATACACTGAGGGCCAGCAGACCTATCAGGTCAGCATGCAGCTGCTGGTGGGGGTGGTATGATGGGACAGTCAAGGAAGTAAATGAAGTAAACTGCCTCAAAATTCCTCCTCTGAATGCTGCAGGTTAAATCCCTCTAACCTACCGAGGGTAGAATTGAGTACAAGAAAGGAGAATGGGATTTTCTTTTCATGAATGAAGAAACTGGTAACTGAAACTTCTCAGCCACGCAAACTAAGACAGTCTTGACATACTCACCACTGCCAGTGTACAACACAGCAACTTCCCTCTCAATGAAGTTAAAACCTCAGCACTTCCTTTGGAGGCTGCTTCTGCTCAGACAGTTAATTAAAATCAACACCACAGGGCTCCAGGTAGCTGTCTTCCAGACAACTGAGCGTAAACACAGTTTTCAGACCAAGAAGATGAACAGTCAGTGAGGCAAATTCAGCCACAGGTTCAACTCCAGCGCTTGCCTACTGGCGCAACAACTCCATTAATCAAAGACCCTTTAGTCTGTGCTACCACAGGACTGTGACCCTGTCACGTTCAGTGGGGGACAGGCCAGAAAGCACAGTCTCTGTAATCTATCTATTGGTGATTTTTAAGCAGAGCACAGTCCAGGTTCACAGTTAATGCAGAGATCAAAGATTAAAAGCTTACTGTTGCACTTGTGGGTTTTTTTGTTTGTTTTTCTATTAGTTAATATTGGCAATGAAAGTGGAAATGTGTTGTCTGTTATGCCACAAATTCTATGAACATTTATGTCTACTTTTATTTAAGCAAAAACTGTTCTGAACTGATTATACTCTCAGTGACAGGCACAACAGGTGGGTGGTACAGAAGGAGGAGACAAGGCAATGAGTAAAATGAGAACATTTTGCCTTCCAAGCAGTTACCACATTTACCAAGAGAGAAGGGACCTTTTCTCTTGTGTTCATCTGTGAGACCCGTTCATTGTTGGTATGACAACACCTACAGCCATACCTGCTGCAATACCTGGCGCTACGAGAGATTTAGACTCATCCTGAGGGGAATATGGTACACAAATAGGGCACCAAACCTCACTCACATTTGTTACCTGGCCTAAAAACAGTGGGCAAAGGTTTCTTCCCCATGGAAGGGGAAATCTGTCAGTCCTACACCACTACCGTGAACCTCTCTGCAACATTTGCTGTGCAGGGGAACTGCAAGGTCAGATGGGAGGTGTGAGACCAAAACTACCTCAGAAGAGCAAGTATCAAAATCCTGCAGCCTGCCAGGTTGGCTGCCAGTGAGGCTGGCTTGCCCCTCTACTCAGAGCTGTTTTAGCAACTGTGAATTTAACATGAGAGGTATTAAAATAACTGCATTTGTTTATAAAAGCAGGCAGCCTAAGTGACACTTCTGTTACAGAGCACACACCACCGGGAGATTCCCTGACACTGCAGCAAGCGCTCTAATCTGCATTACGATGCACTATTGTCTCTGCAGCACACACAAGACAGCTGTGCTCTACTGGTGTAGAGGGTTAGATTCCCCTTGCCCTAGCGCTGGGGGAAGTGTTGTTACAGGCTTTGGTGGCAATAAAATCAAGCACTAAATGCATGAGTAACCACTAACGTTACTTCCCTTCACTTGCCTGTTCAGCTTGTATCATCAGTACTAGGGATCTTCTGCATGATGCTGTCCCTGCAGCACGCTGTTCCCCCTCACAGCTCAGTCTCCAGTGAGGACATTCTCTTTGCATAGAACTGCATTATGACATCATTTCCATCTGACACAGTATGCTGGGGATTTTCAGATGCTAAACATGAGACCACCAAAGTTAATGAAAGGCTCACATGACAGATTCATAGAATGATTTGGGCTGGAAGGGACCTTAGTGATCAGCCAGTTCCAAAGCCCGTGCCATGGGTAGGGACACCTGCCACCAGCCCAAGGTTGCTCAAAGCCTTGTCCAACCTGACCTTGAACACCTCCAGGGAGAGGGCATCTGCAACTTCCCTGAGCAACCTGTTTCACTGTCTCACCACCCTCACTGTCAGGAATTTCTTCCTAACAGCCAGTTCAAATCTCCTCTCTTCCAGCTTAAATCCATTGCCCCTTGTCCTATCACTACAAGCCTTGTAAAAAGTCCCATTACAGTTTAGAGTCCTTCAAAACTCTCTGCCATATACTGGAATCTCTTCTATTGATTCCTCATCTACCCATTACAAAGACTGCTGCTGTACAGTACTGTGTGTATTAACACACATAACAAAACATGAGGTCAGGTGCCCTTAATCACACCACTTTAAAGCCAGAGTTACTTTGATAAAATCCATTGGATTATTGATATTTACAACAGTATACAAGGGAGAAGAATTTGACCCCTAATCTCTGTCACAAGGGTTACTGCCCTGCAGCAAACTGCAGCTCCTAGAAATGTGTTCAGATGCCATCAGTGCAATCTGCATCAACTGCTCTGCATCTAGCAAATTAGTGCAATGGTCAGACACTGAGCAGTGCAAGCAATTCATGCTGCTAGCCAAGGCATGCCCTGAACTTCTGCAGTGCATTGCACAGATTAGTTGTCAACAAAAGACTGAGACACAAGACACTCTCCCTGCAATACACCACTCGCTTTACTCTGCCTGACTCTTACCGCTCACTGGGCCTGATTCTGCCCTTCTCGTCTAAGGTATGAGCATCACAGCATGCTCACTTCTCCCTAGCTGGATAGGCAGAGTCATTCTGGGTTAAACTGCTACCCACAGCTGCAGAATTGGATCTGCTGGTATGAATGGAAGTTGTGGAAGGCAGTCTAACTTTGTGCCACTTTCCAGTAACGTGCTGTGATGGTTTTAGGCTATGCCTTTAAAATTTAGTTCCAGATTTTGAGCAGAAAAGTAGAAAAAAATAAATAAAGCACTATTGGGTGTAAAAAGGAGAACAAAAGATTATTCTAAACAAATTAATTGCATAAATATCTAGAATAAGACAGGCTGTGCTTAAAAAATTTTCTTCTTTCCTGATCTCTGCTGTTTTGCTTCACTCAGGAGAGTTTAACCTGCTTGTCAGATGGCCTTGGATGAAATTGTTTAGTTAAGTCTAACCCACTGCTTTCTCTCTGCCTCTCTCTCTTGTGGGATGGGGGGAGGGGGGGCAGTGGTACTGCTTCCCTGCTCTCTGACCAGGGGGCTTTTTGTGTGGTGTGCCAGTTGTGAATATCTGTATAACATTGTAAATACTGCATATTTGGTACATATTCCTTGCATTCCATTGCAGAGTGTAGTTCTTGCTTGTAAACACAGCTTCATTTGCTTCAAACTGAGTTGGTCTGGCAAAGTTAATGTTGGGGGGAAACTTCAACCCACCACACGTGCTGAGCTTTCTGAAAGGGTTTCTGGAATGCACATAGGTCTCATCTGTTTTTTTCCCCCCCTTATTTTTTGTTGTCAGTAACTATAGATTGTGAAAGATCATGGGTTTACAAACACACACACACACAAATCTACCTTCTTTCTTTTTTTCCCCCCACTATGACTAAGAAGGAAAAAAATGTAAAGCAAAGTACATGCTAATAAAGACAGTAAGCTCTGCTCTAGATGCCTGTGGATTCTGGCTGTGCCCATACCAGTGCAGAGATGGCAGCAGTACATCTTCAATCAGAACACCCTTTAAAGCTATCCTATGCCGCAGCCAAAAGGCATGCATGGTATAAATCATAATCCCAAAGACTGACACTGAAATTGCCTGAGATGTCTCACAATTGGATACAGCTGAGCTTTTACATATTCATCTGGCTGAACAAGCCCTGCTTTTCTAGCATTCAGACTCAAGCAGGGTGCAGGGAGATGACTTCTGTGCAGGTAGGTGGGCTCTTTTTCCACCCCAGACCACTGCTGAGTTAAAGGTTTATAAACCACTGCAAGCTTGCTGCTATCACTATTCGAACTTGATGCCACCTTAAAATAGCACAAAGGCAGATCTCAGAGACAACAGCAAGGTTCCCTTCCAGGTACTCACCTGGGTGTGTGCCCTTCTCATGCTACTCAGAGGGACAGAACAAAATTATTATAGCATTGCTGTTTATCTGCAGATACAAATGCTGTACCTAAAGGTGCAATGCCTCCTCTGTTGTAACCAACTCCTTTTCAGCTCTTGGAATCATAGAATTGTTAGGGTTGGAAGGGACCTCAAGGATCATGTAGCTCCAACACCCCTGCCATGGGCAGGGACACCTCAAACTAGATCATGTTGCCCAGAGCCACATCCAGCCTGGCCTTAAAATCCTCCAGGGACAAGGCTTCTATTACCTCCCTGGGCAACCTGTTCCAGTGCCTCACCACCTTCATGGGGAAGAACTTCTTCCTAACATCCAATCTGAATCTCCCCATTTCTACTTTTCTTCCATTCCCCCTAGTCCTATAACTACCTGACATGCTGAAAAATCCCTCCCCAGCTTTCTTGTAGGCCCCCTTCAGACACTGGGAGGTCACAATTAGATCTCCTCAAAGCCTTCTCTTCTCCAGACTGAACAGCCCCAACTCCCTCAGTCTGTCCTCACAGGAGAGGTGCTCCAGTCCTCTAATCATCCTTGTGGCCCTTCTCTGGACACCTTCCAGCATCTCCAGATCCTTCCTGTAATTTGGGCTCCAGAACTGGATGCAGTACTCCAGGTGGGGTCTTACCAGAGTGGAGTAGAGGGGGAGAATCACCTCCCTTGACCTGCTGGCTATGCTTCTCTTGATGCAGCCCAGGATGTGGTTGGCTTGCTGGGCTGCAAGTGCACACTGCTGGCTCATGTTGAGCTTCTCATCCACCAGCACCCCCAGTTCCTTTTCTTCAGGGCTGCTCTCAAGACAGTCTCTGCTCAGTCTGTGTTGATGCCTGGGATTGCCCTGACCCAGAAGCAGGACCTTGCACTTGGTCTTGTTGAGCCTCATGAGGCTGTCATGGATCCAGCTCTGCAGCCTGTCCAGGTCCCTCTGGATGGCCTCCCTTCCCTCCAGCATGCCTGCTGCACCACACAGCTTGGTGTCATCAGCAAACTTGCTGAGAGTGCAATCAATGCCACTGTCCATATCTCCAACAAAGATGTTAAACAAGACTGGTCCCGGTACTGATCCCTGAGGGACTCCACTTGCCACTGGCCTCCACTGGGACATGGAGCCATTGACAGCCACTCTTTGGGTGCAGCCATCAAGCCAGTTCTGTATCCACTGAATGGTCCATCCATCAAACCCATACTGCTCCAGCCTGGAGATCAGGATGTGGTGCAGGACAGTGTCAAAGGCTTTGCTCAGGTCCAGGTAAATGATGTCAGTTGCTCAGCCTTCATCTATTAATATTGTGACCTTGTCATAGAAGGCCACCAGGTTTGTCAGGCAGGATTTGCCCTTGGTGAAGCTGTGCTGATTGTGCCCAATCACCTCTTTGTTATTCTTCTGCCTCAGCAGTACCTCCAGGAGGATCTGCTCCATGATCTTACCAGGCACAGAGGTGAGACTGTCTGGCCTATAGTTCCCTGGGTCATCCCTCTTTCCCTTCCTGAAAATGGGAGCTATGATTCCACTTTCCCAGTCAGTGGGGACCTCCCCAGACTGCCATGACTTTTGGAATATGACAGAGAGCAGCCTAGCAACCTTGTCTGCCAGTTCCCTCAGCACCCATGGGTGTGTCCCATCAGGTCCCATGGGCTTGAACACTTTCAGGTTCTTCAGACGGTCTCAAACCTGATCTTCACTCACTGTGGGCAGTTCCTTCTTCCAGTCCCTGCCATTATCTTCCATTATTCTGGGAGTGTGGCTGGAGCCCTTGCCAGTGAAGGCTGAAGTCATTGAGAACCTCAGCCTTTCCACGTCACTTGTCACCACCTCACCTGTTTCCTTTCTGAGGGGGCCCACACCTTCCCTAGTCTTCTCCTTACCATTAATATACCTGTAGAAATTTTTACTGTTCCCCTTGATCTCCCTGGCTAGATTTAATTCTAACTGAGCTTTAGCTTTTCCAACCAGGTATCTTGCTGCTCAGGCAGCTTCCTTACATGCCCCCCATTCCAGCTGTCCTTTCTTCCACTCCTTGTAAAGTTTCTTTTTGTGTGCCAGCGTGTCCAGGAGCTCCTTGCTCATCCAGGCAGGTCTCCTAGCATGCTTTCTTGCTTTCCTCCTTGTGGGTATACTTTGGTCCTGGGCACAGAGAAGGTGATTCTTGAATACTGACCAGCTGTCCTGGGCCCCTCTTTCCTCTAGGGCTTTGTCCCATGATACTTTGGCCAGCAGATCCCTGAAGTGGTCAAAGTCTACATGCCTAAAATCCAGGGTTGCAAGCTTGGGAGAAGTCTTCCTAGTTGCCCTGAGAATCTTAAATTCTATTGCTTCTTCCTCATCATAAATTAACTACTTCCTAATGAGAGTATGTTCATTAAGCTGGTATGTGAGAGGCCTGTCCTTTGAAAGAGAGAGAGATACAGATGCTGGCACTCTGGGCCAGCACAGATTTGTTGCACTGAGCCTTGGAGAAGAAAAGCTTCCAGACACTCAAGTATTTATCAGAAACGTGGTAAATTAACATCAACACTCAAACGAGCTCAGAAAAATAGTTTCCTCTTCAAGCACACTCAGCTTTCCTCCCCACTCCAAATTCAAGCCAGGCAAGCACCAGGTGGGCGGCCGCGGGCAGGCAGCCAGAGCAGCACAGCTCCACTCGCCCTGACAGGGGCACCTTCGCCCTGCTCCAGAGGCATTGAAGCTCTGATCAGAGGCTCAGAATTTCATGCACTCTGGGATTTCAGTGCTTTGTAAACTGGAATGTTTCTGCTTGTTTTCCTTTTTGTTATGTGATCCCTTGCAAAGATGTAAATGGTGGGAGCTTCACAGCAGGCAAATTACAGAATGATCTGCCCAGATGGAAAGCTCCCTCCTAGCAGACACAAGTCAGAGGTTTATGCCTTGATAAACAGGGTTCTTGAAGCTCTACCATTTTATGTCACTTTATCCTTTCTAATTCAGCTGCTGAGGAGCTCAGCATTTAGGAACAATGAGGGACTCTCAAGATCATGAACACAGGTTCAGCGTTCAGTTAATTTCTGCAGGGAGTTTGATGCCCAGCTTGGTTTTTTTCTGCCTTGGAAAAATCCTCCTTTTCAGTTCTCCAGACCCTGCTGAACTCCTGGCTCAGCACTACCTTTGGGCACAATGTTCTGCAGCGTGTGACAGAACATTTTTCCTTAGGTGTTTTTAAAATGTTGCCTTTCAAAGCTATCCAACATTTCCTTCCTCTTCTACTGTAAAATGCAGGAAGGGGAGTTCCTTGCCATCATGGTGCTAGTTTTCATTTCACATGCTTCTGAAATAACTCTCCATTATTAACCCACCCCTTCTCCCACCTAATTAATCTCTCTTTTTGTCTGGAATTTGCCCCATGTTTCTTAGAATAATCACTTCTCCCTGAACGCTTTCTGTTTGTATAATGCTTTTGTGAACACAGAATGACTGAGAAGGGACTCAGAACCCCAGGTGAAGGATGGAGAGGAAATGTCCAGATCTTAACCGGGAGCAGCTCTGACTGCTGACAGTCTGAATAAAGAGACATCAACCTCGTCCAAGTTGCAGATCCTAAAAATTTCCCAGGGACTCTCCTAGGCTCCGTATGGCAAATCCAAGCATGCTGACAACAGGTTCACTCTCGGCAAAGCCTCCGGGAGCCTCCAGCCAGCGGATTATAAATCACTAAATCAATTGCCTTAAAAAAAAAAAAAAGAGGTGGGAGTTTCTCATTCAGCTCAACAAGGTGTTAACAGCAGAGTGCAGCAGCAGCAGCCTGCGTGTCAGCACTCCTGACCAGCCTGAGAGGATGAGGACCGACAGAAACATCAGGCAATTCTGCAGCCGTGCAAGGATTTGGGGAGCACAGCTGGTGTCAAAATCTCTTTTTCAGCTCAACCTCTGACACTGCAGCCCTAATTCCACCTAAGGAGTTCAGTGAAATGATGCTTCTCTTTCTGTGGCCCCGATTAGCATTAATATATGTAAATCTTAATGCTAATGCCTTACATTTAAAGGTAAAAACTCCAATCTATATAATAATGACATACATGTCTTGAAAAGGGGGGTTTAAAGGCCTGTAATTATGAAATAAAAGAGAGAGCATATCACTATGATAGTTAATGTCCTACATGTGTTAAAATGGGTATTGTAGCTAGGACGAGGAAAGGTTTGTCTTTCAAGTTCTGATTCAGCAAGATGCTTCAGCATCTCAGTGATTTTAAACATGTAAATAACAGCTGCCTGAGAAATACTGGTTGCTTTTCTAAAGGAGATTCTGGTGAGGGCTTTGATTTCCATTAAAAGATTGGATTTCACTCACCATAAACTAGATATTCAAAAATAAAAAGGCGTTTTTGAAACGGTAAAGTTTCTTCCCCAAAAGCTAAATCCCTGTTTTAGTTTTTTTTCTTTCCCTTCCAAGGGGAATAAAGCAGAAAGTTTCCATGAGTTAAAAAAAAATAAGTAAATAAAAATAAATAAATGATCAGAAATCTGTTTATCCATTTCCCCCCCTGCAAACTCTTCCATTAGGCTGAAGTTTAACTATGCTTAAATGCTCTGTTGAAACAAAGGCTCCGGCAGGCATGTTAGGGCTGGTCCCTGCGGTCTCGGCTCTGACACTGCAGGCTGGCTGCCCGCCTGCAGTGCAGCATCCCCAAGGCACTCGGTGATGGCCGAGTGCTGCCGCCCAGCCCCTGCGCTGGGTCCCAGCTGCTGTTCACCTCCAATTCATTTGTGCCTGACCTACCCCAGGCTGCAGCGCGGGGGCTGGCTCTCCTCCCCGCTCTCTGCCGTGAGCTAATATCCCATGTTAGATGTCACACAGATGAATAGGAGGCAGACAAGGGGAGCCTGCTAGGCCCCAGCCCAGCCCTGAATAACTTACATTTACCAAAAAGAATGGGTAAATCCACTGGCAAATCATCAAGTTGTACCTAACAAGAAGGGAACGCTGATGAGATGTGCTAAGGGCAACAGTGTGACCAGTCTTGCTCCCACCAGCCCTGATGAGCCTCTCTTCACCAGGTATTCACAAAGCAATCAGGCTTCTCTCCCCTTCCGGGATTCAAACCTACCAGCTTGCTTGGCTTTGGTTTTGAACTTGAACAGAGAATCAGACAAACCCTTCCTAAAGCAGCAACTAGGAAAAAGAATATGGAAAACATCCACAAAATGAATCCAGGCCAGTGACAACCTGGGGATGGGGGAGAAGGATTTATTCATTTTCATGACAATAGCCACAGAGAAAAGAAATGCTCTCCTGCCTCTCCCCAGGGACTTGAATTGAATTCCCAGGGCTGCCAATCAGATCAAGAATTTAACAGCATTTATTCTGTGGGGAGGCTGTCTGGAGCCAGCATGTCAGCATCTGGATGATGCCCTGAGCCTGCACAAGCAGAGCAGCCAGAATCATGAATCTGCCTGGCTCGCCACGCCATGAGATTCTGGACACAGGCACAGACACAGCTTCTCTCATTTATGGCAACATAAAGCTGGGCAGTCAGGGAAGCCTGTATGCTTTCACTACAACTCAAAGGTAGGGCACAAGCTTCAGACCAACACCACTGGCATGTGGATGCACAGCGTTGCTGTAGACCCTGCTCCCACAAAGCAGGATCTTGACTCAGGCTCAAACTGGTCTGTTGCCAGTCCTTAAGAGGTTCCTATTTGGTACAGAGATTTTGCACCAATACAGGAAGAGAAAGAGACCCAAGCACTCTGTGAGGCTGGCTCTTCTTCTGGGATGGTTTGCAAAGAGTTAAATTGTAGCTTAGGTGACTTTTAGCCCACTGCTTGCAAAATTAATTCATGTTTCAGGCTGCCGAGAAGGTGAACCATTCAGAGTGCCAGGGGCATGATAAGCTCTTGGGGTCAATTACTGCACAGATGTGCCCTGGTTTGGTTGCCACTGATTTTAGTAACAATTCCACCTCTATATTTCTACATAGTCAGCCTACACAGGTTAGTTGTGCGGGAGTCTGAAATCTACAACAGTTTTCTCCTAAATATCCCTGAGTTAGTATATTTATTACTACAAAGTTTGCAGGGCAGTTTCTGAAGAAGCAGATAGAACCATGTAGATATTTCTGTTTCATTTCTTCCACTGTTGTTAAATGCTTATCAAAACAGGCACACAAAAAACACCAAACAAACAAACACCCACAACATGACAGTGCAAAGAATGCCAAGCCTCCTTTTGTTCTTTCCTGGTCCATTTCTAGCAGTGGCATTTTCAGGTGTTGCTTGAAGCATGGCACAGCCAATGCAAGACACCATATTCTACTGACAATCCTGGACAGTTTCCTACCAGTAGGAGACTGCTCCCAATTGCCTCAGAAACTGGCAAGCCAAAGGAATGGATCTTGCACTGCAGACATGAGAACTGGTCTCAGACTGCAAAACATCCCAGCAGGATTTCAGGACTCCATTCACTTATCAATAACTGGCAAGTACAGCACACACAGAATTACACAGGGGTATCACAAAAGGTACCCTTGGCATCATCCCACCTCCCTAGTGCACCAGCACTGAAGCAGAATAAAAGATTTCATATTCCATCTGATGCAGGAAAATTTTCAGCTACTACCAGGGAGTCCAGTGCAGCAGCACCTGGGGATGACAATGGATGCTGTAACTGATTGTCTTGAAGATTGCCTTATAGTAAGCTCAAATTATTTTACTAACTTCTATAAATGGGTGCATGCCATCTATTGGCAATTCCTCACCTCTCTTGGTTAAGGGGAAAAAAAATGAGTTTCTATGTAGATATTAAGAGTTGGGGGGGGGCAAGGTTTCATCGAGGGCACCATGGAAAAGGTTATGCAAATGACTACCAGAAAGACAGGCTGTATTTTACTGCAACTTTCAGGCTGATCCAAACTGAGAACTCTATATTATTGTTATTCACCCGTTTAAGGTCCTATTTTCACTTCAGTTTCCATAGAAACCTGTTGTCCTAAATCTGCAGCACTTATAGCCTTTTAGTGTCATGGGTTCTTTCTTTACAGCTCTAATTACACCATCATCCACAAGGGGAAATGGCTGGGATGCTTTTCCCACCACAGAAACATTCAGGAAGTGCTGGTCTGTAGACAGAGGGAATATAAAACCTAATCATAAACCTTCAAACATCGTCCTTTTTGGACAATTCCCCTATGTCACAGTTGTATGTTTTATTGTTTGGCTTTTGAACGTGGGCCATGGCAGAAAGAAGGATGGAATTTGCAGAGGTAAAAGGAATTTAAAGATTTGGGTTAGCTTTTGCCTTTCCTCTGCCTCTTCTAGTCCATGGTAAAGAATAACTAAATATGACCAAAGAAACTGGAAAAATACTTCTAAATTCACTGCTCTGGTGTCACATGGATATTAAATACATAAGCTTGAACAAGGCTGTCAAGGCATGTGGTCCAGAAAGACCTCCCACTGCCAAAGGAATGAAGCTCGTGTGCCCTTTTGTTCATTTAATTCAGCTCTCAGGTCTGCATACAATTTTCTTCTCAGCATATGAGGGGTTAAGGTTCCCACCTATGCATTCCAGATAGACTCAATAAGACTTTTCCAATGTGCTAATACAAAACACACAGAGACCTTTGTCTTCCTACATGCTGGTTAAATGCCTGTTGTGCTATACAGATTATTATTGTTATTATTATTTCTGGCACTGTCACTTCTAGCTATGGTGCTTCAAAGCAGTGATATTAAAAACATAAAGGCAGGCAGGCCTTTGGAAATGAGGAACTGCAACAGCAACATCAAGAACTTTTTATAGCCTCCCCCCTTACTTAAACATCTGGAGGAAGCACCATCTAATAGTTAGTGAAGATAGCCAAGAAGCCAAGACTCCTATATTATGTTTCTGGGTCTGTCACTGCCACCAACTTCATATAACCTTAGGCAGGCACCTTAGAAGACACATGAAAGTGGTACCTACTCTATTTTGCTTGTGACAGGAAAATCACAACATCACTAAGGCTGGAAAAGAAACTAAGATTGTCGAGTCCAACCCTTTCCTCTCGTCCTGGCACTGGTTACTTGGGAGAAGAGACCAACATCAGCCTCACTCCAACCTCCTTTCAGGGAGCTGTACAGATGAATAAGATCTCTTCTCCAGACTAAACAATCATTTAAGATTTGTTGAAACTTCCCTTTGTAAGCAGCAACAAACCCTGTGTCTACACACAGTTTTCTGCTGTCACTGCAGAGATACAAAGGTGTTTAAGGACAGGGCCAATCCTCATCACCTCAATGAGGTAAGCAGCGCCTACCTCCCCCAGCTGCTCCCCCACTCCTTCCTCCCATCTCTTCTGGTTTCATTTCCATCGATTAGCCAAAGGAAGGCTTCCGGTGGGCACTCCCTAATTTTCTTCAGGCAGAGCCAACAGGTTTGCTGTGGCCAACAACTGAAACTGCTTAAGACACACACTCAGCTTTGCCTGGGGCTCTTCCGGTGATCAGAATCACATCAGCTGGGGAGGTAACATCTTTTAGTAGCTCAGCAGAATCTGGGAGATGTTT
Organism: Melanerpes formicivorus; assembly: GCF_026170545.1. Lineage (NCBI taxonomy): Eukaryota > Metazoa > Chordata > Aves > Piciformes > Picidae > Melanerpes > Melanerpes formicivorus. The sequence continues at coordinate 1,800,165 of NW_027142388.1, read as the reverse complement.
GCCTCTCATCTGTGGGTGATGCAAGTGTTTTCATTAGGGATTAATTAATTAACATCTGCAGTTGTTAATATGCCCTCATATCTGCATCATTTTATATAGCCTAAGGCTGTTGCAGTGCTTTTGACAAAGAGCCTTGCTCCTTACCAATAACATTGAGGCAGATGTGGAAGTGGGGTACAGACCAAGCTTCCCTGTTTTGCTGCTAGGCACTTGCCTCCTTGGTCCACTCCAAGAAGGATTATATTGAGGCCATCCCACAGACAAACCTTCACATGGGCTAGTCCTGGATGATCAACAGAGTGAGACATAAAGCAGTCACTTAAACTTATAGTGAGTTTAAAAAATGATACAATGAGGAAGAATATTTGCTGTTGTCTGAGGTAGTCTTAAATCAGATTTGAAACTGGAAAAAAAAAAACTTCAAGTGAACTCTCCCCTCTCACTAAGCTTAAAAATCCAAACCCTCTCTTCTTTGCAAACCCTGAAAAGTCTTCTTTGCAAACCCTGACTCAGTGTAACAGCAACACACAGGTTACTGTGCAGATACTGAACTTCTGACATGGTCCTTCCAATAAGGTCTTTTGACATTATTTACTCTGCATAAAGTGTACCTGATAAAATGAGAGGGCCATAAAAGCAGAGGCTTTCTAGAGGACATCTTATCTAGTAGCAGTTTGGACTGCTCTGCCAAACAGCACCACACAGGTCCAGAGGACACCATGAGTGATGGCTGGAATGCTGAAGCTCTGCTTTCTTTTCCTGCACTTGAGAGGTGCTCCATGCTCTGAGTGTGCCTGCTTCAAATGAGAAGTGTGTTGTATTAGGAGAGTGAAAACAAAAGGGAAGACCTGTGGCTTTCCTGACATCAGAAGAAACAGCATCACCTGTGGGGTAATTGCAGTGTTTAATGGCTCCATAGCCACCAGAAAATACTCAGATCTCTAAATTTAATTCACTTGGCATTTCAATTGAAAAAACCAAAGTTGTTGAGACAATGGTAATGCTGAGGTGGTAGGTGGAGAGGACAGATCACAACACTTTTTCTTTGGGCTGTATTTACAACATGGTGCAGTCCTCCTACCTTGTGGTCTCCCTGTCACCACACAGATATCCAGCCAAAAGAGTAGGCACATAAAAATCATAACATCCTGACCACACACACACACTCCTCAGAGCAAATGTAGCAAAAGAAACATTTATTTGACTCTCTTTGTCACTGCTGCACACTCCCTATAATTCCTGTGAATAAAAAGCTCCAAAGATACTCTCCATGATTGCCTGCATCAGCAGAAAGCCACTTGCCTAAGTCTTTACAGAAACAGACCAAAACTAATCCCAGCAAAATCTGCACCATAACTATTTTCAAGGTTAGGGAATGTAAAACATTAGTCATTTAACCACAGACAGTGACCACAGTTACCAAGTGCAGGCAGCTGTTTAAAAGACAGCCTATGACAACCAGAAAAGCCAATTCCTCACCCTTCCAATGGCACAGAAACCAAACAGCCTTAGAATAATGAGCAAATTCACAAAGAACATTCCACTGTCAGGTAAATAAGCTTTTCAGCTGGTGTCCTACATCCTGACACTCCACAGGAGCAAGAAGCTGCCATGATTTACCCATGTTTCCTGAACACAACACGATTCCAAGCCAAAGCAGAGGTGGTGCTAACCCCACCAGCTAAGGATTGTAATCCTCAAGAGCCGTGTGCAGCCTAGTACAACTGTGCCCTCAAACTGTTACCTGTTCCAAGTGTTTGCAGATGTTTTCCAGCTGTTGAGACTGCCATTATGACTTTGTTGTTAATGACACTTGGAAGGTTTCCCTTAAAAATCGTTCAGGCCCACTTAAGCTACAAGTCTGGGGGGTGAGATAGAATGCACGCTCAGTCTTCAAAGCCTGCTCTGCCAGTTGTTGCCATGCAAACCATGAGCAGCTCTCACATGGAAGAGCAGGATGTGGGAACCAAACCACTGCTTGGGCACTGGCCACCCTTGCAAAGCTATTTCCAAACTATGCCTTGGGAGGAAAAAAAGACATCACCAGATTGCTTGTTTGCAGCTAGCGTGTGCTTCAACATTGGAGCAGCCTTTGCCATGGGGTACATTACACAGGGACATGGCACTGGCTGGACACTACTCAGGGACAAAAGGATTTTCAGGGCATGCTCTCAGTGTTGGGAAAAGCAGGGATGTGGCAGTAACTGTTCATGCAGGAGAGGTTATACACAACCAGCCACTACAGATGCAGATATTAACTCATCCTACAGGCAAAGGAAAGGCAGGGTGGGGATGGAACCTCCTTGTTTCTTGTTGCTGTGGGGACCATTAGTGACACCACTGTTCTCCTCAGGGCCAGTGAGCCACTTTCTCACCCATGCTGGGTGGAGAGATTAATTCTAGAATTAATACAAGCATGAGAGACTCCTCTTTGCTCCCTCAGTCAGCACCTCAGACTGAGCCCATGCTCTGCACTGGCAGGAATGCTCAGCCCCAGGGATCTTCATCCTGCATTCACTGCCTGTGTCCACAAAGGTTGGGTCAGCCTTTTGTTTGGTCCCACTTCCCAACACAATACCCTGTAGAGAATATAACCCTGGATGGGTGTTAGGGCTTACAGGAAGGGCTGTTCTGTGTTAGGAGCCTGTGTGAAAACATCTGAGCTTACAAGAGAGTCTCAGCAGCTCCAAGATGGAGCTTTCCCTTCAGCATTGCAGTTAATTATGGCTTACCTCACAACTGCCCAGCAGAAATCCCCTTTGTCCTTTCCACTGCTGTGCTATTAAGTGCATCGCGCTTGGCGCTGACAGGTGACAAATGAAGCGTAAGTTGGTTCACCACACTGACCCTTCTTGGCAGGGTTTACAGGGCTGGGCCTGACCTTTTCTTGCAGGCTAAGCAAATTTCCCTTCTCTGATATTCTGCTCACAGGGTGCTGCTTTGTGGTGAAGCACCGGAGTAGAAGCTTCTCACTTCCCACTATGGGGTTAGGAGGAGTCCTCCTCTCCTGGCACCTCAGCCAAAATGGTCAGGAAAGAGCAGATACAGCAGAACATGAGGAATATTCTCTCTCAATAAGTGAACTAAGCAAGAAGATATTTTTTTCTAGGCACAGGACAAAGGAGCTGAGGAGAAATGGGAGCACTGCTGTAATGCCACCCATCCTCTCCAAGCAAATGTACTGCGCCTCTCATAGAACACAGAATTTTCTGAACAGCTTTCAGCAAACACAAGTTTTCCAGAAGAGCTGGTCAGCAATAACCTGCTTCCATGACAGCTTGCAAAGAAGGGAGCAGGAGGGCTGATTTGTGCCCGGTACAAAAACAAACCACAGACATCCCATGCAGCAGACACACACAAAGCTGAGCTCTGCAAGTCAGAACGCTCCCCAGAGGAGTCAAAGAATCAAAGCAAAGGAGCAGGGATACAAATAGCCTGACTTTTCAGGCACATCAAAGGGCAGAAAACAAGTCCCTCTCAACCCCAGGGACCAAGGTAGAAAAGATCTAATAAAGAATTCAAATGCCATAATCACATAATCCAATAAACTACAGTTAAAGTAAAACACCTCTATAGCAAACATCCATGTGTGGGAGAGAAAACAGCTCCGAAGTGCTAGGTAGGGATGGCTTCCTTCCCTTCTCCCTTTTAACATGTCACCTCCTGTTGGTGGGACAGATCCAAAGGATTATTCTTGGTATCAAATTCCCACAGGGCAAAAATGGAAAAGGGAGAAGAGCTTCTCAATGAAAAGCAGTAGTGGAGAGCACCCCGGTGCTGAGAGCTGAGCAGTGCAGAACACATGTTGGACTAACTTGCCATGGAGGAAGCTGGTTGTGGTGTTTGTGTGGGAAAGATGAGAGAGGGAAAAGGCTGGGAAAGAAAAAGTGAAGAAAATCATCCTCTCCAGACTGCTACCAAGGTAAGTCCTTGTCTGTACCCTCCCATGATACTCTACCCCTCGTTTTCACTTTATTCTGAATACCTTCTTTCCTCTCTTCCAGTCCCATATGATCTCTTCCTTATTCTCACCTCTGAATCTCTACCTCTTGTACTATCTGGGGCTCCCTCAGATATTCCACACAAGCTGCATCTCTTCTATCATCTCCCTGACAAATCTGCCAAGCAGGGAAGTTACTTCACCTTGCTAAGTCTGAGGCAGGATGACCCTGATGACCACATACAGCCAGCTGCTTGGTCGTAAGTTCCACAGAAAAAAAGATCTCCCTTCAACACTGGAATTGGCCAGGAAAGTTGTCTCTCCCTTGACACTCCAGGTAGGACTATCCCCTTCTTCCAAGCTCAGACATGTGGGCAGGAGCAGACTAAGGGGGAAATTCTGACCTCGCCTGAGGAAAACAGATGCAGATTTGCAGTCTTTGACAGAAATGCTATCCCTGGCCTAACAGTAATCAGGGAGAAGTTCTGCTGATGTAGGCATCCCATAGGTATTTGCTTTTACACTGGCTCCTGAGCACAGCCAGTGAGCAGAGAGCAGTAAATCTCTGCAGCGGCAGGGGAGGGCAGCAGCAGAAGGGGTCATTTCCTCTTGCAGACCAGACCGGCAAGTGCCACTGGATGGGTACAAAGGGAAAGGCAGAGAGGCCCTCAGCTCCTGCCACACATTTGTGCATACAGATGCTTCTGCAGAATCCTCAGTTGCCCAGCGCAGCTGTACAGAAGTGGTACAATTAACATTCATAAATGCCTCAGCCTCGTGCTGGCAGAATTCCACCTTTATAACTTCCCTTCCTGTGCACTCTCTCATCCTTAGCCCCTCTCCTGCTGAACAAGCTGTCTGTTAATCCCCATCTTCTCTGAGAGTAAAACATTCCCATCAGACACCTTCTAAAGTGCTTGGCTGGAATCTAGCTAGATGTCTGATGATGATCCAAGACAGTTAAGTTTTCATATTAAAGAAATGCATTACATTAGTTGTAGACACAAGGATAGCATAGAACTGACTCAAATGTTGCTGCAGAGCCTTAGGATGTGACACATGCTCACAACAGCAGCTGTTTCCAACCTGATGCCTCAGTTCTCTCAGTAAGTGCAAAGTGTAAGGACTTGCACAAAATGCTGGCAAGGCACAAAGAGGAATTCTGAAGCCCAGTGAGAAAAGGACTTTTTCTTTTCTGTAAGTAATCATTATGGAGGGAAGCACAGCTCAATGCAGCCATTACAGTTCTAAGACTGGGAATTAACTTATTGGAAAAGGTTGGGCAGTAACCCAGACACATGACCCCCATGTAGCATAAAGCCAGAAAAGGTCATCAACTCCTTTAAACTCCCTGCCTTATGCAACATGAAATCACTGTTGATGCAAAACATGACAGCACTTGCATAGGTTATTCAAGAAAAATCCATTCCCTTGATGTGCCACATCCATATCTCTGCCGCACAGCAGTGCGAGCGCGATCACACCGAGCGCAGAGTGAGTCTCAGAAAGAGAGACACAGCAGAAACGGGAAGGAAATGCTGAATTGTTGTATATGATCTTTTACATGGCGAGCTATCAGTTGATTTATATAGCAAGAGTCCCACAGAGTTAGTTCATGATAAATTCATGAGGCAATGTGCTTTTGATCACACAGTGCTCTTCTCATGTCTTGCCATTTCCAGCTCCCTCTGTATCCACCTTCTGGGGACAGCATTCTACCTCCCATGGCACGCTGATGCTAGAGACAATAAGGACCAGGCTGTGTCAGATGCCTCTCTGACATGTCACATTCTAGAGGGGAAGCAGTGCCTTAAGACATCAGTAGTCTGGGAAATAGCAGGGCAAGCAGGTGGTCAGAGGGGTTAAGCCTCTCCTAATAAACTCAAGCATCCATATCCCCGTGTGGAAGAAAGGGCTGAGAGGAAGCAGTTCTCCGGGAGCTGACCTAAGCAAAGATGCTCTCTACTGCACATGCACAACTGAAACACTGGCACGCTCACAAGTCTCATAGTGCACAGATTGCCACCACAGAGCCCTAGAATGGTTCAGGTTGGAAGGGACCTCAGAGATCATCTGCTCCAGCCATGGGCAGGGACACCTCTCAGTGACTCAGCTGCTCAAGGTCTCACCCAGCTTGGCCTTGAACACCCCCATGGAGGAGGCATCCACAGTCTACCTGGGCAATTTATTCCAGAGTCTCACCACCCTCATACTGCAGAACTTCTTCAAAGTTGTCCCAAGTTCCTATCCAGTCTAACCCTATTCTCCCTCAGTTTCAAACCATTCCCCCTTGCTAGATACCCTTTTGACTTTCCACGCTAAGATGGGTGAGATGAAAACTATTTGGGGGGGGGGAACCAACAACCAAAAATAGTATGGGAGATAGAGCCTATAGATTTAAAAGGTGCATCAGTTCCTTGTTTAGGCCTCTGAGGACATAAATTCTGCAGTCTGGACTTACCCTCAATTTATAGTCATCCTGCATATGAGCATGGCTACCCCCAGGGGGACACTGCAGCCAGCAGGAATCTTGGTGAGCATTGCTTGTGAGCCATTGGAATCAAGGAAGACAGCCCTTCTCAATCCCATATTGTCCTGTAGTTTGCATCTGCTCAGTACCCAGAAACAACGCTCCAAAGCTGGTTTCTGGGCACAAAGGCATCCCTGGGTTATCTTTCCTGGGACACCCACATAGTAGGAAGAGCCATGATGGTATTACTATAGTGGCATGACAGCAACAATCACATGCCAAAGCGATGCAACCTAGAGAGAAGCCCAAACTGTCTGGAATTGGAATATGCTTCTGCACCTTGAAAAACAGTGGCCTGTGGGAAGAGTGCTGCTTTCCAGCACAGGCAGAGTGTGATGCAAGGGACAATAGAGTCTTGGGAAGATCTCTGGCATCTGAAGCAACTGCCATGGCCTGAATAATTGTCATAAAGTGTATGTCCCAGAGTCACAAGGCTGTGTTCAGCACAGGGTAGGGAGCACTGGTTTGGAGAAAGCAACTGGAGTATTCATGCTCTACTAAGTGGGTAAACCAACCAGATATATCACAGAATAACCTCTGTCTCATTTTCCTTATCTGTAAGACTTCCTAACTCAGAGACACACAGACAGGCAAGGAGTTGCATGAGCTGAGGACCGTGTGCTAAGCTTGGACATTCTTGCTGGAAGGCTGTGCCAGCCAGGAGACATTTCCTTACATCAAACACCCAGTGTACCACCACTTAGTAAAGGGAGGTCCTTTGGTGCCAAGATACTCAGCTCTGATTTAGTGCATGGTACAAGAGCCCCAGCCCTTTTAAACCTCCTCAGCAACTGTGGCACTTGGGGGAAACACAATAATTAGCATAATTGCCAATTCAGCCTCTAATAATGTACAATGTGCTCATTAACCCAATTAACCCCACGCAGCACAACAAGCATTACAAACAACACCAGTGATGTGATGGAGGGCAATGGCTGCTCCACAGCGACAGCCCTGCCCCATCCCAGCGTGCTGACGGCAAATCCCAGCGGCAGGACCCCCGCTCGGCTTGGAGACGGGCACGCTGCCACCTGAGCTGGGGTGGCAGCCCCACGCTCGGCTTCCTCCAGGGCAAGACAGCAGCTTCTCCTCCCACAAGGTTTTGCCTGGAATGGACTGGTACATTTAATTAAACACTGTATCAATACCCCCCTATGCAACCCCTCTTCTCCACCCCCCCTCTCTCCCTGAAAGAGTCTCAGGTGGGATTCACTCGCCTGCTTTTGCTGCTGCTTAATTCAGTCAGGCTGGTAAATAATTCAGCAGGCACTCAGCCAACAAACAAACAGGCAGGCAGGCAGCACAAATGGCCAGACAGGGAGATGGAAGAATGAGAGACAGAGAGAAAAAGCAAACAGGAGAGTGATAGCTTTTGGTGGAGCTCCTTTTCTACAGGCAAGACTTCAAGCAAGAAGCCATTCCTGCATCTTCATCCCCTAAAGAAGGAGGGAGTCTGTATGACACTGGCATGACCTCCTGACAACTCACTGGTTGAGGCCCCACTGAATGGCTCCTTACTTTTAGAGAGGCCTTCAGTGCCCTGCTTAAGCCCTTCAGCTCTGAAATCTCTCAGTGATGGGCACCAGCAGCTCCTGGGCAAGAGCTGGGCACATGGGAGTCTGCATCACTGACTCCAGTCCGTTTAGGCCTCTGTTTTCCCAGCTGTAAAGGAGAAGATGAAATCTTTCCCCGCTGGGGTCTCAGCAGGTCCAAGAAACAGAAGCAATGCCAGGAGCCCAACAGTTCTGGTGAAATGCCAAACCTTGCCACTTCCAGCCCAGGGGTCACAGAGCAATCTCAAGATGAGGCTTGTCACATCTCCTTGTGTTACAGACAGGCAAATGGACCAGGGCTGTTTTGTTGACCTGCCAACATAAGGGAGCCCATCAAATGACACAGATGGGAAGAGCTGCTTGTTTTGGCAGCTCTCTGTACCACTCACCATATTGGTTATCTGCATGAGCAACCTGTGAGACTTTTGCATCCATGCAGGATGCTTTTCCATCACGTCAGCACACAGAAAGCAAGCATGAATTCACAGAGTATCAGTTCTCAGGCAAGAGATTCCCTAATCCTAGCCAAACAGAAAGCTCCAAGCATTGTGCAGGGATCCACACCTGAGAGGCTCCCTGCAGTGTCCTCTCATCATCCTGCTCTACAGTCCCATTGCACCTCTCAGGCATTCTGCCCGAGTTGGCTTTTCAGGTGTCCAGGCCCATAAGTAAAAGTCAGTCAGAGGGGAAATCAGAGGCTCACATCCATGAGCACTGGTGAGGCCCTAGTGACATTGCTGTTTCCTGCAGATGGACTGCTCCCAGCACTGAGGTTTGGGCTTCACTCACTCCGGTGTCTCTGCTGGAGGTTGTCAGATCAGGGGTGGGAGGGGACGCATGGCAATGGAGGAAGAAAGGTTAAGAAGAAACACCTACAGAATGGTGTCAACAGGCACCACGACCCAATAAATCTGAGCAGTCAGAGCCGCACAGAGCCCTGGAGGGTGCTTGTAGCAGCTTCACTCAACTCCCTCACACATCTGCTCCAGAGGTACTTAGCAGGTGAAAGAAAGAAGCTATGCCTGCAGTATATTGGCACTTTGGAACAGTAGAAGCTCACACAGGACTTCAGGAAAACACTGAGTAGCATAAGTTTAGATACCAGAGTGCTGAATGCTGGCTACAGCTGTATCTTATGGCTTTGGACACAGCAAGAAAACTCTGCAGCAGAACACCCTGCTCAGAAAGTAGCAACTTCAAGCAATAAAGGCTTTCAATAGGAAAAAGAAAAAAAAGTTGCACTGAATTTTGGAAGGTTTTTCAGAGATGTGAACTACCTGACACTGCCAGGAGAAGCATCACATGAGGACACAGCTCCTACTTTCTTCCCCTGTGATAGGGCCACAAAGACAATCCAAGGGCTGGAGCACCTCTGCTATGAGGGAGATAGGGGTGTTCAGCCTGGAGAAAAGAGAAGACTCCAGGGGGACCTTAGAGCAACCTTCTAGTACCTGAAGGGAGCCTAGGGGAAGGCTGCAGAGAGAATTTTCATGAGGGTGTCTACCAATAGGACAAGGGGGAATGGTTTGAAGCTGAGGGAGAGCAGGGTTAAACTGGAGCTTAGGAAGAAGTTCTTCAGTATGAGGGTGATGAGACTCTGGAATAGTCTGCCCAGGGAGTAACCAATTTTTCTACTTCTATTGTCTACCCAGATCTGTTGCTTCCCCTGATCTGTCCTGGCGACAGTCTGACACAACCCTTGTGGCAGAGGACTATCACAGTGTAAAAACGAGAGAGGTTGGCTTTTAGTTCTGCAGTCTAGAGTCCTGCCCCTCCCACCAAACAATGCTTAACCATGTGAAAGGTTGTAGGGATGAAGTGTCTAAACTGTGAATAAAAAGATGCAATCCCTCATCAGCATCAGCTACAGAGCTGCAGCCCTGCAAGGTAACAAGTGTACCTGTATTGCAAAAAGGCCCTGAGGCTGTTTTGGAGAACTAGAGACTCAAATGCTGTAAGCTGCTGAATTAATGTAGATGTTAATTAAAATGGTGATACTGCAGATCTGTGCTGGGCTATGAACAGAGGTTTTGTAAAATGAATTATTTAGAGTCCTGACTGCATTGGTGAGTGCAGCAAACACACAGCAGGGTGAGTACCTGCAGCATGAACTCCAACCACAGCAAAGCACTGCCTCCAGCTCCCTTCTCTTGGCACGGGAATGACATGGACCTGAGGGAGCAGGTCCAAAGAAGGGCCACAGAAATGATCAGGGGGCTGGAGCACCTCTGCTACAAGGACAGGCTGAGGGAGCTAGGGGTGTTCAGCCTGGAAAGGAGAAGGCTCCAGGGAGACTTAATAGCAGCCTTCCAGGACCTGAAGAAGGCTGCAGAGGGACAGTTCCCAAAGGCCTGCAGTGACAGGACAAGGGACAGTGGTTTCAAATGAGAAGAGCAGATTTAGATCGGATGTTAGCAACAAGTTCTGCACCATGAGGGTGGTGGAACATTGGCACAGTTTGCCCAGGGAGGTAGTTGAGGCCCCATCCTTGGAGATCTTTAAAGTGAGGCTCAACAAGGCTCTGAGCAACCTGATCTACAGGAGGATGTCCCTGCTGACTGCAAGGGGTTGGATTGGATTACCTTTGGAGGCCCCTTCCAGCCCAAACCATTCTATGATTCTATGATGATTTGAGGTAAACACTCCACTATTATGTCTGCAAAACCAACCAATAAAGCAAAATATTCATCATGGGGTTTTCTGTGGCCCTTTAACCTTACTGTATCAATGAAGCTTTTATGGATGTTACTTTGAAAGAGTTTTCTCCACACACTCCGAAAGCTTTACGGAAGGTAACCCTATCAATGCAGCTGGTTTGTTTTAGCCAGCACCCTATGGAAATGCCAGGATAAGAACTGCTCAGGAAACTCCCATGCACTACAGGTTTGCCAAAATAACCCCCAAATCTCCAGGCACTACGGGGAGTCAGCGCTACCAGAAAGACTTGTCTCTCAGAACGCTGGGATCCCTCTAGGCCACAACTGGTGTGGTACACAAGGACAGCAGATGTTTGAGGGTAGCTTAGACACAATATGCTCATTAGGTGAATGCCCTCACTCTGTGCTGACTCCTTGCTACCAGATATTTAGGCAGTTTGCATGTGAGGGTTGCTGCCAAGATGGTAGTGGAAAGACATGAACTTCAAAGGAGGCAACAGGGCATTGTACAAACATCTCTTAGACTATCAAATCCCTGAATCTATCCTTGGAGCCACATAATCAGATGACAGTTGCCAAACTTTGGGGTACAGAAATGCCTTTTAGAAGAGTAGGAGTCACACAGGTTGGTTTATTAACGTGCTTCATGTGCATGTCCTCCAAGTCTCATCGCAAGGGATGAAAAACAATGGAAGGGTGACTTGAGTGTAGGTGAACACACGGCAGAGAGCTTTTTCACACTAGGGAATAACTAAGGATTTCCTCGGCCAAAATAAGCAAAAGAAGTAGCAAGAAAGAGCCATTACTTGACAAACAGTTGTGGAGTTGATCCTGTGCAATGTGAAGACAGGGAGTCCAGAAAGACATGCCAGGAGAAACAGATACATTCTGGTGGCAGGTAATGAGTTGGTCAGTTGATCAGAAAGCAAAGTGCTCCCAGAGACAGGGCTGAGCCACCATGGTGAGCTGTCCAGCTCGGTGTGGTGGGAGTGTAATGACTCAGAGCCCACACTGACTCCCTGAAGGGATTTAGTTACCCACCACCCGTGGTACCCACGGGTTAAAAAGAAGCAGGGCTACCACTGACCAGGTCTGGACACTACTTTTGAGTTTGTGCCTGGACAGACCTAGAGCGAGCAATGAAGTCATGTGAAACCTTCTTACAGCAGTTCTCAGCAGGGTCCTGCAAACCCCTTCTGGTTTTGGCTCTGGTAGGCTCACATTCCCTGAACCTCGGCCTGAGATCTTCTTTCAAATACACACAAGCCCTCCAAGTGTAACCACAGCCAAGATCAGCCTGGTTGTGAGTCAAATATTCAGATGGTTTCCACCCCAAATCGTAAATCCCACCCTGTCACCTGGAACTGAGCCCATTCAGCTCAGACCTCAGCCTGCATTTGGGGGAAACTAGACCCCGCTTTACTGAAAGATTTGCAGATCCAGGCCATGTTCTGGGTTTGTACCAAACCCTGCGGAACAGGCAAGATGCCCTCGGGTTTAGGGTCCCTGCAGACCCTGTGTCGCCAGAGTCACGGTGTCATCTAGTGGTGACAGCTCGCATGGGCACACACACAGCACCCAGCACCGCTTCCCTTCCGAGCGGGGTGCAGCTGGGGGGCCAGCCAACAACCTCCTCCCAGAGTACATCAGCTCTTTGAGAGGCAGGACGGGCCCCACCATTTCAGCAAAACCCTTTCACACCTCGAGTCCAGCTTTTGGCAAAGACTTCTGCATAAAGTGAAAGGCAAGCGCCTGGCTTTCCTGCCATTTCTACACCACCAGTAGACAGACACAGCCTCCTGGGAAAAAGGGCACAGCACAAGAACTTGGAGGGATAGCAATCATCAGCATGCTCGTTGGTAAACAAGTTTTAAATTCCAGAGTCATTCTGAGGGCAAAAGTTACATCTGCTGAAATGTCACTTTTGCATATGCTGTTCCCAGTGACACTCAAGAATCCTAGTAACAGGTATTAAGAGGGAAAATAACTCCAATTTCAACTTGTACTTTAAGAGGTCCCTTGCATAGGCATACAAATGTGCTCAGCTCTCAAGAAACAGTGGATGATTTTTGGCTTCCCAATTTACATCCTACCAGGTTCAAGTGCCCTAAGAACTGAGAAGCCAAAGAAGATTCCAAATTCAGGGCACTTCTTTTGCTAGAAACCAAGCTCCTTACACCTCACTTCAAATGTTTCTAAAGGGATCTGGCCCACTCCATATCCCATGTGACAGGGTTGTGGCAACACAACCTGTTCTTGCTCCTCAGCAAAGCTGAGAACTGAGGTATCTGCTCTTAAACCTGCTCCAGTTTTAAGGAACCTTTGGTGAGATGTAGGCTTAGGCATTTTGCCTTTCAGCTGAGATGAAGCAGGAACAGAAACATGATTGGTTTGCCAGGCTCAACTGCTGGGTAGGAACTCAGTTACCATCAGTGCTGTTCCTGCAGCCTCAAGCACTGCACTGAGTCACTTGTCCCACAAGCTGATAAGAGAGACCTCAAAGGAAAGAAACCTCTCTTCACAGTGGAAGAGGGATCACAGTGTCAGCAGAGAAGCAGGGGGAAAAAAAGAAAATTCAGCACTGTCCTGAAAACCAACTGGGTTTTCAGGCTCCTGAGGTCCTTCCAAGGTTTCAACAAGGATCCAGCTCAGGTGTTTCCTTGGCAGGTTTGTCTTCTTACCTAGAGCTTAACCCCTCCCTCTGATCTAGTCATCCTGTCTGCAAGATAATGAGCTTGAAATTGCTATTTATTTGTGTGCCCCTCTGAGCTGTGATACAATCACAGCTGTACCTGGATGTTTTTCTTTCTTGTCTGGGGTTGCACCCTAAAGGCCAGGCTTGTTGCTTAAAACCCCTGAAACTCAAATCCCAGTTTATACGTGGGATAAGAAGGAGAAAGCACTTCTCAGAGCCCAGGTTTTTGTTGGGACCCCTCCCTTCACAGTGCTTTTTGAGCCTGGTAACAGCACAGACCAGGGCTATCTTCATAGCAGAGGATTGCAAACACCTGATCCCACCTTCTCCACAGACAGCGTGGGGAAGCCTGTTAACTCCTGCTTGCCTGCACTCAAAATGTCCATGGCAATTATTCCTAATCAATGTTAACTCTTTACAGCTGCACCACAGTGTGTTCTTCTCTTGCACCTGTTTTCTTTCCCCACCCTAACACCTGCATCCTGATTACTCTGTGAGGCTTAAAGGCCTCATGCTGCCATCTGCCCACCGCATACTACTGGGAAGAGGAAGACCAAGGAGAACTGCTTCAAGGTAAGAGAAAACATTACATCACCAGTATGTGGGGAGGGAATCATTTCAGCAAGTACACTGAAATATGGACAACTCAGGTCAGAGCCTCTCTGCTGAGAGCCTTCCACCCCAAAGCAACTTTCCAAAACCACACAGGCACAGAACCACAGAAATTCATCCAACCTCTGGAGCTGAGCACCGCTGCTGCTGCCCATCCAGCACAGGCAGATGGTACCAAAGAGATCCATGGCAGCGCCCATGACCAACCACTGGCTTTTGGGTGAAGGCACTATGGATTTCTGCACGCTTGCTGTTCCAGAGGAGACCTAGATACTTAAAGGCTTCACCTGAGACAGCAGCGCAGAGTCAGCAAAACACATTTCTTCGCTGTCCCTTGGAAGGTCAAAAACCTGCCTAGCAGAGCAGGCCGGCACACAAACTGCCAGCCTGCTGAGCCATTTCATATCTGACCTTCAGGTGCTCGCCGGCTCCACCACTCAGCGCCTGCTGTGACAGAGCTGTCACAGCTAAAGGTCGCGGCAAGGTCCTCCCCACCAGCCCCGCTTGCCTTGCCTGGAGCGCCGATCTCCTCTCCTCGCCGGCTCGCTCCGTGTGCTCCCCGGCACCACCGCCTGTTTCCGAGCGCCCTCTGCCGCCCGGCCCGCAGAGCTGCCCGCATGCGGCTAATAAGGCTGAGAAAACCAGCGGGATGCCTGGGAGGGACGGACGAGCGGGCGGCACCGCCGGGGCGCTTCAGGGACCCAGCGCTAGAGCTGAGACCTGAGCTCAGCTTTTGGCTCCAACTCGCAGAGCTGTAAGGGCGGCGGGTTTGGATAAGCGGGGGCACCTGCCAGGGCTGCCCAGACCAGCCGTTTTCAGCTCTGTTCCTGGGCTCCCCCTCCCACATCTCACAAAGCTCCTGCAGAACTCTTCTCATCTGGGATCTGAGGTAGAGAAGGTAGCACTGCCACTGCTGGGATCTTTTCCTGGCAGCTTTACCCCTCACTTCTGCCTGGACCGTGTCATCTGAGTGATGAGTAACTCTTGTCTCCAAAGGCAAATAGAAAAGCTGGCTTTGATGCTGTCCTAGCCCAAGATGTGGAGCCAGAAATCCCTTTAGGCATCAGGGGACCTCCAAAAGCTGCACAGAAGCAGTTTCTACCCCTGTGGTAAGAAATCAGACATTCTAGAAGGTTCTAGCAACTTACAACCTCCACTACTTGGCAAAATTGTTTAGTCTTCACGGGTCCAAGAATCCTACTCTACCCTTACCCTCCATCTGCTCAAACTGATATAGGGAGCCAGGCCTGAGACTAAGATGCAAGTTTCCGGCTCTCAATGCCAGAACACAATCTGGCGAGCTGTTCCTTACCTAGGTTAATAAAGATCTTTTAAACATAAGACTCAGAGTAGCTTTATGAGCTCGCCCATTCATGTGCAATCAGCTATCACACCAGCACAGCATTGTCCTGCACAAAAAACAGCTTTGCAGCATGTCCAGGACTGTGTGACAAGGCTGGCAGCAGTGAAGTTCTGTGCTCCAGAATAACGTGAGGATCTCCACAAGGAAATGGTTTGTACATGAAGATGCATACATACAGCCTGCATCTGTACACCACCAGCAAGCAGCTTCAAAAAGCTTGGATGTGGCACTTAAAATACCACATCTTGCATGGGAGAAGAGAACTGCATGATAGCAATGTATGATTTAAACTCATCTTTTTGTTATCCCTTTCTGTGAGGTATTTTGTTACCCCTCTCTGTGAGTTACCACTCCCATACCTCTGCAAGCATGGAATATGACTTGCCCCTTCTTACATCAGGATCAGTTACCACCCCACGTGTTGACTCCCAATCAATCCATGTAGCTGGGATTGGCTCCTAGATTTGCCCCAGTTCAGCCATTTCCCCCCACTCCTTGTGCAGGGACAGGCTTGTCCCTGCAAAGCTGAGACAGCTTGCTTCAGAGCAGACCAAGGCACGTTCCTAGCTCCGTATGTGTTGTCACTGAGCAGGTCTTAATTCCCAAAGGCATGTATGGGGGGTCAGAGTCTGTAACGTGGTCTTTGTGTGGGCACTTACACCCACGCTGCCAACAATCACTCCCAATTCTGTTCCCTTTGGGCTGCCAGGCTTCCCTTGGGAAGAGACACCTAAATGCAGGCAGGGAGGGAACTTCTCCCTCCAGTGAGCTGCCAGCCATTGTCGTCTGCCTGTGTGATGGCTTATCTGTCACTGTGTCAGCCTCTCTGCTCTGCTGTCCCCAGGCAGGCAGCAGGTTCAGAAACCTTCACACAGGCATGTTGGTGTTTTTTTGCTGACTACACCGTACTGACCCTGGAGAGGGACCTCAGAATAACAGGAACATTACTACTGCTATTAGGCAACTGATCCTATAGCAGAAATAAACACAAAGGCATAGCTACAAAGCCCTAGCAAGAGCAGCCCAGCAGTGACAGGGGCCTTCTGGGGAGGCTGTGCGATTTAATAAGCCAGCTGATGCCAGGACTGTGCCTTATCAGAACTCATCTGCTTGTGCCAGCCAAGGAGCTTATCTAATAAACACTGTGTCACCTTACAGATCTTGTTTCTTTAGAATTGTAACTCCTGTGACCTCCTAAATGCAGGGTCCTTAACAAACACAGATGAAGCACAAAAGCCTCAAACCAACCACCCCACCACTGCTATAATGCAGGAAACAGCCTGAGCTAGGCTCCCTGCGCTTCAGGCTGGAAAATGGTGGCCACACTGCTAAGTATGATTGCAAGATGCTTTCAGTAAGAAGGTTCTGTCAGAAGGCCTTTACCTGTAACAGCCCTGTGCATGGGACAAATTCTTTTGTTTACTGCTCTTTACTGACAGCATTCATGAGGAAGCAAGGGGACAGTGTGGAGATATTTATGGTGAAAAGGAGAAAAACCCAACAAACTGAACTGTTCTGTTGGTCACAATCCCTTCCCCTCTTCTCCAGCATTTTCCAGAGGACTCCAGCTCCTCTTCCCGTGGGTGCTCATTGCACTGGCTCTCTGCCCCTATCCACCCTGAGGGTGTGCAGCATGTGCTGGGTGCCTGCAGGCAGTCCCCAGACCCTTCTTCCTGGCCAGGCCCTCACACAGGCACATTGCTGGTGGAGGTGGATGGCTGTTCTTCAGCTTCTACATGCATATGAGATCAGCATTTCAACAGTGCTGATCAAGTTACTGGTAGCAGTGAACCCAGGCTCCATGGGATGCAAAAGAACCACTATCAATTTTGCTCCTTTCTTAAGGGCTCTGTAAATGCATGGCCAACACAGAAAGAACTGCTATGGGTTTAGCCAGGGAAATCTGCCTCTCACTATGACCTGGAATTTCTGAGAGCACAGAAACTTAAAAAAAACCCAAAAAGTTTCTATGGTTCTAAGAGCATTTTCCCTATTTTTTGGGGTATCTCTTTTCTCCCAGGGCTGAGGACTCATCAAGACATATTCTGGGATAAGGTTCTTCACGGAAAGGGTTCTCAAACATTGGAATGGCCTGCCCAGGGCAGTGCTGGAGACAACACCCCTTGTAGGCATTCAAGCAGATTCACAGAGGATGTTAAGAACAAGTTCTGCACTGTGAGGGTGGTGGAACACTGCAACAGGTTGCCCAGGGAGGTTGTTGAGGCCCAGGAGTGTTGGACTGGATGACCTTTGGAGGTCCCTTCCAACCTAAACCATTCTATGATTTATGAATGAAAAATGTCATTGAGGATGGGGGTGGGGGGGGTGGGGAAAATCAGCTTTCTGTATGAGAAGGAAAGGTCACACTGCAAGGAACTCTACACAAATGTGCAGAACGCTGCAGGGTGGAAATGAAAATTGGTGCACAGCAGAAGAGTTGAACCAGACCCAAAGTCTACGGTCTTTTATTACATTTTATAGATTAAATATATCTTCAGTAGATTCTCTTTTTTTAAACACACACAGGAAAAAATACATTCTTCATGTACAGAGGAAATACTGATCACGTAACAGGGACCATGTACAGTGCAAAGTATGAACACAGCTACACAGACATCACCACCCTGGATGATTATCAAGATTTTTCTACAGTAAAATCAGACCAAGATAACATTTCTCTTTTCAAAGAGCCATCCACACCCTGCCCTTCCATAGCATTTGAGGGGGATTGTGCAGGACAAGGGATTTGTTGACGTTTTAAAGGCATTACAAAATCCTTGCATTGCATGAAAAAAATTATCAAACCCCACCAGGTCTGCCTCTCTCTCACACATTCATCATCGTAGTACAACTTGTCTTGTGATTGCAGCCCAGCTCAGGAACTCCAGAGAAAAACAGAAATATCTAGAACCCAGTAGAGAGAAAGGAATGAACTGGACCAGCTGTTGCAATGGCCAGGAATTGGGTGCCCACACACACAAACACGAACGATGAGGATAGTGAGGTGTGACTGAGCAGCTCCTACTTGTGACAAGCACAGGATTGCATGTTTCACATCAGCAGTGACTCTCCAGTGCCTCTCAGTATGGGATGTCATTCTGGTAGTACTGGATCATGTCATATGTCCTGCTCCTAGAGGAAAAAACAAAGTCAGAGGTAAGGAAAAATTTGAAACATAGACTGCACCCACTGTCACAGAACAAACATCAAGATCACAGAATGGCTCAGGTTGGAAGTGACCTCAGAGATCACCTACTCCAACCCCCCTGCCATGGGGCAGGGATGCCTCTTGACTAGATTCAGCTGCTCAAGGCCTCATCCTACCTTGCCTTGAACACCCCCACAGAGGAGGCATCAACAGCCTCCCTGGGCAGCCTATTCCAGAGTCTCACCACCCTCATACTGAAGAACTTCTTCCTAAGCTCCAGCCTAACCCTGCTCTGCCTCAGCTTCAAACCATTCCCCTTTGTCCTGTCTCTAGACACCCTCAGGAGAAGTCCCTCTGCAACCTTCCTGTAGGATCCCTTCACGTACTGGAAGACAACAATAAGGTCCCCCAGAGTCTTCTCTTCTCCAGGCT
Organism: Melanerpes formicivorus; assembly: GCF_026170545.1. NCBI lineage: Eukaryota > Metazoa > Chordata > Aves > Piciformes > Picidae > Melanerpes > Melanerpes formicivorus. The sequence goes on along the minus strand of NW_027142388.1, from coordinate 1,781,235 downwards.
GAACACCTCCAGCTCCCTCAGCCTGTCCTCACAGCAGAGCTGCTCCAGTTCTTAAATCATCTTTGTGACACTCCAACAGCTCTGTGTCTTTCTTGTGCTGGGGACACCAGAACTAGAGGCAGGATTTGAGGTGGGGGTCTCAGCACAGCAGAGTCAAGGGGCAGAATCCCCTCTCTTGCCTTGCCTAATTTTTGGCCCAAAGATTCACTCTGACAGAAAATCTTCTGCTCTTTCAGCTAGGCAGCCCTGCTCTTTGAGCAGCCTGGGCATAAGCCTTCCTCCCAGTGTCAAAGAGTGGAGATGCAGCACTGTGTTATCTCAGTATCAACAACTCAGAAACGTTCAGTATCTGACTGACAAAACTCTGCTCGCAGCTTGCTGACCTTCCTTTGGCCATAGAGAGAAGACATGCATGGATGTCAAACCTGTTGCTGAGGAAACAATTCTGGATGATCTTGATGATGAAAGTTGCAGCCTCCCGTTCGGTCATGTTGGGGCTGAACCTGTGTCTATATGCAGAAAATTGGGGGGAAAAAAAGAGTAAAGTCAGTGAGGTTCCCTCTGAGCATGGTAAGGTGCCTCTGCACAAGCTTAGCCAAGTGTTGATTTCACTTGCTGCAAACATCTCCCACTTGTGAGACTCCCTCATACAAATTATCCCATGTTTTAATTAGCCCTTGCTGTCAGTGGAGAGGGAGGCTGTGGATTCCTCAGTTCAGCAGTAGCTCTAGGAACAGCAGATTATTCTTTCTAGGCAGCTGCTGCTTTAAAATACCTTTGTAGTGCCCTTGAGCTGCAGGGCACATCCTGTGAAGAACACAGGAAGGTTCTCTAGCTCATGCATATGCTAACTTACTTCAACAGCTTGATTGTCTGCCCTCGGAAGCAGGGCAGCCCTGTATCCAACATCAAGGTAACCAGCGAGACCACAGCATCCATGTAAGGCCTGGAGAAAGAGAGGACAACAAGGTTACAGCTCTCAAACTCCTGCAGCCTTGGCAGGTAAAGCAGGCAGGCTGAGGAGCTCAAGGAGCTGGCTCACACCTTTTCTGTAATTAAATCAGCATATCTAATCCCCTTACATTTGTTGGTGGAGCTCCACCACTGCCTGCAATCTGTCATTTTCATTACATTTCTCTGCTTTGTGTTAGACCTCCTGGGAATGCTGCAAGATGAAGGGGCTCAAGGAGGATTACACAGAGCAATGCTTCAGCAAACAATGTTTCTTTGGCACCAGACAGGTGAATCACTGCATCCAAACAGTACAGAAGGCTGAAACCAGCAATACCACACTAACAGATTATCTTCTCATTCCTAATTACCTCATGTCATTCTTTGCTACACCAGCTCAGCCTCTCTCCTCCCACTTAGAACATTCATTTCCTACCAAGCTATTACTCTGCTACCTGGGTGACATTTTGCCTTGACATGGAACTTACTCCAGTCTGCTTCCCGTCAAGGAACCAAACTGATCATGGCTCCAAGACAGCCCCTTCTGGGGCTGAAGAAACTTTGACTCTGGAAGATAACATCAACAATACTTTCTATTCCTGGTAGTAGGAGTTTTCATCTGCTGTAGTATCCTCCTCCAACCCACATGCAACACCCTCTCCATACAGATTTATTAGTGCTCCTGTGTGTAAAAGCAAACCCTGTTTGATTGGCATGGCAGAAGGTGAAGCTGCCATCTTTGCAGTGCCTGGCTGTCTATCACATAAATTGCTGAACTATCAAATCCCTGCACACTTTACAATGGAAAACTGCAGCAGTTTTTGCACATCCCTACCTAATTAACTCTAACTGAAACAGTGATGAACATGATGGTCCTGTCCGGGAAAAGAAGAAACTGGTTTACTCTCCTGCAGTTTCTTAGTGCAAAGCTTCAGCAGCATGCTAAATGGTGTCAGGAAGTGTGGGTAGTATCCCATTTATACATTGGCTACAAGACATCACATTTTCAAATCTAACATAGGAACAGGAAAACCTCACAGAGTCAGGCTGTGAAAATGCAGGATGAAGTTATTTCCAAGACTCAAGATGTACCAGAACAGTCTGACAGGCTCAGATCCCCCACAGACAAATGTTTATTATTATTTATCTTCTCATCTGGTTGTGGCATGCAAGCACTTCCTCTTTTGAGCAGTTAAGCACAGCTCACCTGACTGCCAGATAGCCTCTGACACACATCTCCATGAACCATTTGAATGGAGTCGCTTCCATTTTCCCTCCCATTATCATCACCATCTCATCAGTCAGCTTAATGTCAGGCTCCCAGCCCAGATTTCCACCAGGTGAGCTTTCAAACATGAATCCAAAATCTGTGCACAAAAGATAAGCTGCCTCATAAACTTGGTTGGTTAATTGTGTGCTGTCAAAGCTTACAGAAGAAAGCAGAGGTGAATGTCATGTATTAACACCTACTTTTTCTACCAACATTTCAACTCCAACTGCAAAAAAGCTTTGATGTAGTGTAAGAAGCCCAACAAAAGAATCATCACCATGACATTAGATTAGACTTAAGAATGATGACATCAAATACAAAAATCCTTGCTGAAACATCTGTGCAGTTCCAGAAAAGCAAAGCTAAAGCAGAGGTTACAGCCTCACATTAATTTACTTGTCAGATTTAATTCATACACACACAGTGATGAAAGTAACCTAGAGATATATTTATATCCTTGTACATTTATACACACACACAGATGAATGCAGATGTAGAACGTGCATGATCCATACTTAGCATCATAGAATGGTTTGGGTTGGAAGGGATCTCCAAATGTCATCCAATCCAACTCCCTGCAGTCAGCAGGGACATCCTCCTCTAGATCAGGTTGCTCAGAGCCTTGTTGAGCCTCACCTTGAAGATCTCCAAGGATGGGGCTTCAACTACCTCCCTGGGCAAACTGTGCCAGTGTTCCACCACCCTCGTGGTGCAGAATTTGTTGCTAACATCCAATCTAAATCTGCTCTTCTCATTTCAAACCACTGTCCCTCATCCTGTCACTGCAGTCCCTCTGCAGCCTTCTTGTAGCCCCCTTCAGGTCCTGGAAGGCTGCTATTAAGTCTCCCTGGAGCCTTCTCCTTTCCAGGCTGAACACCCCCAGCTCCCTCAGCCTGTCCTCATAGCAGAGGTGCTCCAGCCCCCTGATCATTTCTGTGTCTCTCCCTTGGACCTGCTCCATCAGGTCCATGTCCTTCCTGTGCTGAGGGCTCCAGAGCCACGTACACATGTGCATGTTCTTTCCTAAAGCTGGTAAAACTTTGCAAAGCTACATTTCCAGAGAGCAGCCACCACAACCATGCAGCCACCACAACCATGCAGCCACCACTGAAGAGGCATGAAAACATCCCCTGTGTGTTTGCAAGCTCTGCAATCAGCATGGAGTTTGAGCTCACTGTCTTCTACAAGCAACACTACAGCAGAAGGAAAAGGTAACTACTGAAATCTGAACGTGGATGTGACTGACCAATATGAATGATGTGTCCCTTTTTGTCCAGCATGATGTTGCCATTGTGTCTGTCTTTGATTTGGAGCAGAAACAGGAGCAGGCTATAGGCAGCCATACTGCGGATGAAATTATAGCGAGCCTGTACAAACATGAAGGTAAAATGGATCAGAAAAACATGGAGAATTTAATAACCCTCCATCCCAGGAGCAGATACATCTCAAGGAGGCTTTTTCATCTTTTCTATTCATGGTTAGCTCAAAGCAATGTTCAATGACATTCTCCACACATCCACAGCTGCAATAACTTCTTTAGCTACGTTACTCATGGCTACAAAAGGATTATCAGCATCAGAAACCAGATACAGCACTAGGGTAGTCATTATCCAATTATTTGTCATTATTTCTTCCAGCTAGAATGCTTCCCAGCTGAGATTTTGCTGTGCTTGCCAAGTGCTGTTTTACCTTCTGGAATGCAAGGGTAGACTCATCCCCATACTGTCTGGTGAAGTAGTCATACATCCCCGAGTCCGTCTGCCGGCCCAGCTGGTCCCGGGACGTGCAGTCAGGGATGCACTCAATAACACCACACTGAGGGCAAGAGGAGAAACAGGTCTGCAAAGCATGCTCCCAACAAATACCCCACTCATGGCTCTTGGCAGTCAGATAGGTCCCCTGGAAATGTGGGGAAGCCTATAGAGGACTGAATGCAGGATTTCTAGCTCATTCACAGAACACATCCATCCAATTTTGCAGGCTTTCCAGGCAAGGCAAGACAAGCTCTGTGTCTTCCTGTTGACTTGCACAACAGAGTCCCAGAAATCAAGCAGCAAACACGAAGAACCACAGGCAGCAAAATTTGAGAGCTAAAAACTTCAGAAAAGAAGGAAGCAGGAGAGGAAAGACTTTTTTGTCATTGGGACTCCAAATATTTGGCATGAGCGATGTGGGCAGCACTTCCTTGGAGCATGGAATTGTTATGTGTGCTGGAAGAGGAAATCTCTTTTAATGAGGAACTACTTTCTGCAGCAGTAACAGTTAATTGCTCACTTACCCCAGGAGCTGTAGCCACCACTCTGTATGGAAACACGAAAAGATCCAGGCCTACCAGCTGAAAGATGTTCTTGAAGAGGTCGATGATTTGTAAAGCTAACATGTCCTGGCAGACAAGAAACAAATTGCACAAATGTTACAGGGGTGATGGATCACAAGGTAAGGTTATAAAAATGATCTAAAGAACTCTGAAGTGTGTATTAAGTTACCCCAGCAGGTCTGCAGATGTGTGCTTGTGCATGCACTGTGGCTCTGGGGGCCATCACAATGCAAGTAAGATAAATGCTGTTTAGGTGGGGAGCAAGCAATACTTGAAGATTCAACTGCTGACCTATGAAGAACATGTTTTCCCATCACTCTGATAAGAGGGCTGCTAGTAACCACAGGGATAATAGGCAGCACTTCCTCTTAATCAAAACCAATCAGGCTTCAACGTACAGAAGCTACTGAAACTCTGGAAAAGAATGTTAAATAATGGGGAACTGTGTTGAAAAGATGCCTTTAGTTTCCAAACCAGAATTTCCCAGTTCCCTCCCTCAGTCCATAACTATGGGAGAGGTTCAAACTTCCAAGGAAAAGTAGTTCTAGACTAAAATTTTTCTCTTCCTCACTATTGCCACCTGCAAATCTGTCTTCTGTAAGTGCAAAGACTGATAGCTTAGTACCTGTCTGCAGTCGTCGCCCACTTTGAAGATGGCTGCCTGCCAGCAGATTTTCTTGCTGTCCACCCCTTCCTCTGCACTTTCATCGATGGAATCGGAACGGCAGCGCAGACCTGCAGGAAGAGTACAAACAGAACCCAGACATGGCCTTTCGTTAGTTACTTTCATTGTGACAAGGCCTCTGCACTCAAACCCACAGCATTTCCCTGCAGGTGTACTATGGATCTTTCTGCTTTGCAAGCTGGATGCTGTAAGACAGCTCCTTTTGCCTACTGGAACATATCGCTGAGTCACAAAATCATTTAGGTTGGAAGAAACCTTTAAGATCATCAAGTCCAAGCCTTATCCCAGCACTGCCAGATCACCACCAAACCACCTCAAAAGGGTGTTCCTGATTTACCAGATGAAGGTCTGAATTTACTCAGCTACAGCATCCCACAGCATTTCTGAGAACTAACTGCCAAACCCTGGAGCTTACTACAGTCTGACAACCAGGCAAAGGCAAGCATATTAGTCTAAAGTAACCATCAAAATGTCTTCAAGATAGCTCTGATGCTTCCTGGGACTTCAAAACATTGAAGGGGGAAAAAAACAAAGGGGGAGGAAATTTAATTTTCAGGCTTTCCTTCTCACTTCCTTTGATCCAGCCTTATTTCCAACCTGAATCATTGCAGATGAAGTTCAACACGGAGACAGTTGTACTGCAGCAATACAGGTCACTAAAGGCAGGCAGTGTTAGGAGAACTACTGACTCTTAATTAGTAGTGTCAATGATTAAGATGCAGCTACTAACCTTCTTTTTCAAGCTCACTAACTCCACATCGTTTCACTTTAAATTTGGCCAGGTAGGGTGCTTTTGCTGCACTAAATGGCAATAAAACCAAAAGTGCAAGTTAGCCAGACAAGAATTTTTAGACAAATATCTAAATATCATTAATTAACTTAATGGGAGAAGAGAACAAGAGCAGGGTACCTCTGCATAGGAGTTCCTGATTTGTAATCGATGTCCAGAACAATAGCCTCAGGATTGCTGGGCAGGTAGCAGCCTGCAAAGTGGAGCAGAGAGGTGAGAACGAATCCTTTGGCTGCTGGGAGAGTCAGTGACAAGCTTGTAACTTCTGTGCATAGTTCTGACTTCAATAAAATGTTACACACCAACTGGAGATGACAGCCTGTGAGCTACAAAGGCTGGAGCATCCTTTGCATTAGTGAGTGATGGCCAGGAAGGAACAGAGTTTTGAGCTAATACTGCAGAATCTGTACCACAGAGATGGACAGACAGGACTTGTCCTGCAGGAGTCCCTAATAAGATGTGGCAGCATGTCCCAGTGCACTAGGGAAGTGCCTCAGCAACCAGCACATGGTAGGAGAATTGAGACCTGGGAAAGCTTTCAAACTCCACTGGAAAAAGGAGATTCAGACTGGGAAAATATACATTCAAGGGGTGTAGGGACCTTCAGACAACCATGTGTCAGGGGACTGCCTGATGGGAGAAAAAGGAGAAAAAAAATCTGGACAGGGCTTCACTCTTGAGATAACTTTTCAACAGTGCTTCATCTTGAACAAAAGAAAAGGTAGCCCAAGCAAAAAGAGCTGCTTTATCTTTCCTCTTTGGGTAGATGCTTCTACCCTTATCCATGCTTGCTCTTGGGCAAGTTTTGCTACTCCATATAGAAATTATTTTTTGAGTAAAAATATTGAAATAGTTCCAAGAGAAAAACATTGCAGCTGTGCCAGAAGAACAGCCACCAACATCAGAAGTAGAGAGCTGCCATTTGCAGAGATTGCTAGGTTGGCTTGCAGAAAATATTGTCCTGCTGTGGAATACAAAGAGCCCACTGCATGATACCACCAAATGACTTCTTACCAGGCTGCACTTTCACCTCAGACAGAGCACTCAAACAAGCTTTTTTCCTTTCATCTCCTTTAGGGAATGGCCTAAAAAGAGGAATGTATTTATTTTCTTACCTGCATTCCATATATTATTCTACGTCCTCACCTCAAATTTGTTTCAAGTTTATGCTACCTTTACTAAAAACATTTCCTCCTGTAATGACAAAGATCTCTTAGCACAGCACTTCTAGAGAACTTTCAGACTCAATACCTGACCAAAACATCTGCTGTCTTAACAAAGGTTAAAGCCTTTCCTTCAAAGATTTAACACTGATTTGACATACAGGCTGTTGACAAACTCAAACAACGTAAGAGATGTGAGAGAAAGATATGAAACTCTTCCTTGTACAGGTATCTGAGCATCTCAAACCCTTCTGTAATCACTGCTATAGTTACAGCAGGGTAATTTTCTCCTAGAAATTCTCCTAGAATTAAGAATATTGCTAAGTGGAAAAGGACAAAGTCACAAAATGCCTATGTGCCTGATTTGTTCTTGCGCTTGGTACAGCTACAGGACACTGGGGATGCACAAACAGATTAATTTTCAAGCTGGGGTGCAAAATGCAGTGCTTGCAAAGCACAGTTACTACCTGTGCTTAATTATGACTTCATAATAACAGTGGATAGATTTCATTCTAAATACCAAGATAATCAGATCCTAATCTCTTGGAACTCATCCTACTGATTAACACACACAGAGAAGGCACCCAGTATTCAGAATCATAGAATTGTCAGGGTTGGAAGGGACCTCAAGGATCATCTAGTTCCAACACCCCTACCACAGTCAGGGACACCTCACACTAGTTCAAGTTGCTCAGAGCCACAACCAGCCTGGCCTTAAAAACCTCCAGGGATGAGGCTTCTACCACTTCCCTGGGCAACCTGTTCCAGTGTCTCACCACCCTCATGGTCAAGAATTTCTTCCTAACATCTAATCTGAATCTATCCACTTCTAGTTTTGCTCCATTCCCCCCAGTCCTATCACTGACACCCTAAAAAGTCCCTCACTAGCTTTCTTGTAGCCTCCTTCATGTACTGGAAGGCCACAAGAAGGTCTCCTTGGAGCCTTCTCTTCTCCAGACTGAACAGCCCTTACTCTCTCAGTCTGTCTTCATAGGAGAGGTGCTCCAGCCCCCTGATCATCCTCATGTTTCTGTGATGTCAGTGTCCTTAAGCCTGATGCCCTGACCCTGGTGGCTTGTCAAAGCTTTGTTTTAAGGCAGGTATGCTCTAGGGTGTATATGTCTTTTGAAGTATTTTATATGGCTTTCAAATATTTTCATATAGCAGAGAATGGTTTAAAAACATGCAACAAAATCACACTGAAGAGTTTGTGTGCTGAGCTGCTGCCATCCACTGGCAAGCTTTACAGAAGTTAAATTCCACATATCCTACCAAAGAGGTATTCTCCCTAGAAGTCAAACTGAGAGGAGACTTTGCAACTTTTAAGTGGCATTTAAGAAAAATAAATAAACAACATTTCATTTCTTGTCATATAAATAATTAACTCTTCTTTCCTGAAATCACTATCCCAACACCCCTAAAAGTGCCTTAGCCTCTTAATCAGGACACTGGTAACTAACAGACCAGCAGGTCCCCAAACAGCACAGTTCTGGAGTCCAGCACTCACTTGATAATGGCTGAAACGTTGGTGATTTTATTAAAGAAGTCGAATTCACGTTGGTAGAACTCCTTGGCTGGCCCAGATAATGAACCAGTTATCTCCTCCACTAGCTGCTCCAGAAGTTCTCCAATGTCAGCTGCATGTGAAAAGGGAAACTTATTTCAGAAAGCTAAATTATATGGGTGAGGGAAACAGCCCCCTTCGGGCAGCACTCAAAAGAAGGAATTGATGCAAACACTGCTGCATCTCTCTGGATGCATCCTCTGAGCTGCTACTACAGTAGGTAACTTCTGTACTTCTACAGAAGGGGCCCAACCTCCACTAATGAAAGAGAAGTTCCTAGCTAAAAGGATTCTTACTGCCAAGAGGGAAGTAGGAAGGAGATTTAGACTGAACTGAGACAAGGAAAGGAGTTGAAATTGATTATATTTGAAAGCACTCACGATCTTTTTGGTGTCCTTCTTCATCCAGGTAGATATTAGTTTTCATGTTCCAGATGAACTGGTGAGCCAAGAGCTGGGATTTGGCAGCTGCCCACAGGATGTATTCTCTAACGTAACCCATCTGCAACCAGTTCCAGATCGGTTCAGGTCAGAGATCATCACTGCTCTAGCAGACTCAGTACTACAGGGATGGGGCCTCAACTACCTTCCCTGGGAAACCTGTTGTAGTGTTCCAGCACCCTCATGGTGCAGAACTTGTTGCTAACATCCAAACTAAATCTACTCCTCTCTCATTTCAAACTATAGCCCCTTGACCTGTCACTGCAGGCCTTTGCAAACAATCCCTCTGCAGCTTTCTTGTAGCCTACTTCAGCTACTGGAAGGCTGCTATTAGGTCTCCCTGGAACATTTCTTCTAGATATCTTCTCTGTTAACTCCACAGAAAAATTATTAGAGACAGTGAATTAATTTCATAATAGTCTGGCTCATGCAGGTCTTCAAAACCTTTATTCAGACAGAGTTCTCATCTGAGGATTCCCAACAAAACCTTTTTCCTCATGGGTGTGTAACCTAACCTCCAGTTTACCTGCTCATAAAAGAGATGCAACTGAAGCAAACCAGCCTCTACAGATATTTTTTCCTTCTGTGTATTAGACACATAAGTTTATAACAATTAGGCAGCATTAAGTTTAGATTTTTATCTGATTTGTATTTTTTAAGTCTCAAAACTGCTTTAAGAAGCTGCTTTGTTCACATGCAGCTGTCTGACATCCTCACCTTGTCGTACCGAAGTGCCTGCACGATCTGTGGAATGTAGAATAAAATGGCATCCTGAAAGAGAGGAGAGTGCAGGGGGTTTCTTGGGATTGTTTTAGCAGCTGAAAAGTGAAGGCAGGTCACATGCACAGAGAAAAGCATCCTTTAGTTATGTGATGAACAAAGTACCACTGCCTCTTTATTTTAAACTGTGTAATGGCACTCAAATCAAGCTAATTTTCTTCCAGTTTCTCCCCTCAAAAATATCCTCAATAGTGATGGATTTTACTCCTCTGACAAGGGTTAAACCCCAGCCTTTTGCTGCTTTAGAAGAAACACCTTTCAACTGAGACAAGGTTTGAAAGGGACAACTGGAGAAGAGCATCCTGAAGAATTCAATTGAGTGTGAATTACAACAAAAAAGTTGCAAGCACACGAGCCAGTGTTAGAGAAGAACAGAATCATAGAATGGGTTTGGGTTGGAAGGGACCTCCAAAGGTCATCCAGTCTAACTCCCTTAACATCCTCCACTAGATCAGGTTGCTCAGAGCCTTGTTGAGCCTCACCTTGAAGATCTCCAGAGATGGGGTCTCAACTACCTCCCTGGGCAACCTGTACCAGTGTTCCACCACCCTCATAGGGCAGAACTTGTTACTAACATCCAAACTAAATCTGCTCCTCTCTCATTTCAAACCACTGCCCCTCGTCCTGTCAGTGCAGGGCTTTGGGAACAGTCCCTCTTGCAGCCTTCTTGTAGCTCCCTTCAGGTACTGGAAAGCTGCTATCACATCATCCTGTAGCCTTCTCTTCTCCAGACTGAACACCAGCTGTCCTCAGCCCCCTGATAATTTTTGTGATGCTCCTCTGGACCTGCTCCTTTAGGTGGGACACCCAACTCTAACTTTTCATCCCCTAACATGAGACCTCTGGCCACAGTGACTAAGGTCATAACTTCACTTGGGGTGTTAAGGCTCTCTTGGAATTCAACTTACCGGAGGAAAAGAGCGCAGAACTTTAACCCCGTACTGAGCTGTTAGAGGATGAGGTGGATACATGCTTGAAAAATAGGAAAGGCCAGTTGGTGGATCTGTTGGTGCCCAGCACAGAACATGGCTGAGCTCAGGTGCATCAGCATCGATGGTATGCCAGGTAACCAGGTACTGAAAAAGCAGGTCAGACACATGAGGAGTTCAGAGCACCCCATAACGTCCAGGCAATACACATCAGACAGCAATGCTATTACCAAGCCTCCTGCAGCAGGGGAAGCACAACATGCTACATTTTACCACAGCTGGTTTTTTCCTCCATGGAAATCTAACAGTTTGGAATTGCTTCACCTCCCAGATCACCAGATGAAGTTAGTGAAGTCAAGTTACTAAAAGCACAAGACAAGAGTTCTAGCAGAGGGAGAAAGAAGAAAGGATGAACCCTTTTGTAAGACTCAAAGAAAGTTCAGTTTTCCTATTTTACAGCTGATGTGTGGAATAAGAAGCTGTGACAAGACTGTCCCTCACATGACTAGAGTGCTTCACTGCAGATCAGCACCAAGAGTGTCCTCCATCTGAAGAGGTTTGGCTCCTGACACACTGAAATCACTTCAGCAGCAGCACTCACCAGCTGTCTTTTTACATTATGCCAAGGGAACAGAAATGATGGCTGCACTGCAAACAGGGAGTTTGGGGATGTTTGTCTGTGCTGAGAACATACCCAGGAGCAAGATGTACCTTTAGCTAACTAGCCACCTACTCCTGTGACTGCTATTCTTGCCTCAGCACCCTGTTTCCACAGCTGTTCTGTCTTTCCTACACAGCTAGGCCCAGCATTAGAATATACTTTGTGTTAAGTATAGACTGTGTTTTCCAGCAGACCTGGATGAAATGGGCATACTGGAGTTTGTAAGGGTAGAAATGCTCTGAAGTACCTTTATTGCTTCAGGAACATCACTAACAGCTCCTGGGTCCAGTCTAACCAGACGAGTCACTTCTGTTCCAATAGCTTCAGTGTTCTTAAATCTAAGTAGAAACAGGAATAGAAAATTCACAGATTGATAAAGTAGTTTAGGTTGAAAGGGTCCTTGAAGATCATCTAGTTCCAACACCCTCACCATAGAAAGGGACACTTCCCACCAGCCCAGGTTGCTCAAGGCCTCATCCAACCCGGCCTTGAACACTTCCAGGGAGGGGGCATCCATGACCTCCCTGGGCAACCTATCCCAGTGTCTCACCACCTTCACTGTAAAGAATTTTGTCCTAATTTCCAGTCTACACCTCCCCTCCTCAAGCTTAAAACTGCTCCCTCTCATCCTTTCATCACAATTCTGACAGCCTCCTCTCTGTGAAGATGAGGACAAATAATAAACAAACAGCCCAAACAAACTTAATAAACAAACAGCCCAGCTCTGAAATGATGCACACTGAGGGACCAATACGATGTCAAAAGAGGATCTAGGAACAACTGGTCCTCATCCAATGCTTTTGTATAGAGCACTAGGGTAGTATTTTAGCCCACTGTTGGATCCTTGGCTGAAATATACTCTGTGGGCTTCTACAGAAAGCAGCCTGCAGAATTCTACTTGGCAAAAACTATCACTGTTGTAAGGGGGAAAGAATTTCCTTCCCCTTCCAGAGCCAACTATGCTCATTTTCCTATACTACTTATTAAAGTGCAAGCTGATGTCTAGCCAGAACAGCTCATTCCATGGCACTCACAGCAGCACTGTTTAAATGCTATCCCTGCTAATGGGTTCAAGGAAATTAAAACTCAAATGTGAGGTCGGCTAACAAAACACCATCTAAGTGTTACTGAACAATGGGTGGCTGGGCTCTACTAGAGCCTAAGCCAAGTAAGTATATGAAGTAATTTAGTTATTTTCATTTCAAAGGTCTCAATCAGCTGCAGAAGTATTCACGGGGGCTGTAAACAGGAGCAAGTGGCATCAGTACTCACACTCAGACAACCTGAAAGGCAGCAGGAATTACAGAAGTTCGTTCTTGCAGAGTATCTCACCTGGTAGGCAGCTGTACAGCGAGGTGAGGAGAAATGCTCCAAGCCAGATTTACGTTATCCTTCCACTGCTTCTCACTAAGACTGATATACTTAGACCTCCAGTTTGCTACGCTGCTCTCTCCAGTCTGATCCAGCTCTAGCTCTGGGGCAGACAGAGGGTTGTACCACGTGATCAAGCGCTCGATCTCAGTAGCCTGAGGAAAGGAGTAACAATCACTGAAATGTGATCACAGAACCACAGAATGGCAGGGCTTGGAAGAGACCTCCAGAGATCATCCAGTCCAACCCCTCTGCCAGAGCAGGATCACCTACTAGGGCAGGTCACACAGGAACACATCCAGGCAGGTTTTGAATGTCTCCAGAGAAAGAGACTCCACAATTTCTCTGGGCAGCCTGCTCCAGGGCTCCAGCACCCTCACAGTGAAAAACTTTTCCCTTCTGTTCCCGTGGAACCTCCTCTGCTCCAGCTTACAGCCGTTTCCCCTTGTCCTGTCAGTGGACACCCCTGAGCAGAGCCTGGCTCTGTCCTCCCAACAGTGTCCTGCACATCTTTATCAACATGAATGAGGGTACCCCTTAAGCTCTTCTGCTCCAAGCTAAAGAGCCCCAGTTCCCTCAGGCTGTCCTCATACGGAGATGTTCCGCTGCCATCAGCAGCTTTGTGCTCTGTGCTGAACTGTCTCAGGCAGTTCCCTGAGGTCTTTCTTGAACTGAACACCACATTCCAGATGCAGTCCCAGCAGGGCAGAGTAGAGAGGGAAGAGAACCTCTCTGACCTACTAACCACAGTCCTTCTAATCCAGCCCAGGATACTATTTGCCTTCTTGGCCACAAGGGCATATTGCTGGCTCATGGGCATCTGTCTGTCCACCAGGACCCCCAGGTTTCCCCATTCTCCTGATGACCCACCAGCAAAGAGAGCAGCAGTGTTCTTCGCTTCATGTAGTACTTGTGCAGCTGTGTGCCTCTGTTTGTCTTCTTAGACATTCCTGGAGAAAGGGATAAAAACACCACATTTTCAGTGGCTTTTGTTCTGTATGTTCCAACAGCGCTTTCAAACTGCCCAGACCTGGCATCAGTAACACAGAACAACTGAATAACCACAGGACATTTGTAACTTTAGATCAGAGTCACTGCAGAAACTCAGCACTGCAGCTCCTGAATGTAGAGCTGTTCTCTGACCACAGAGTCAACAGGCTACAACAGAGAGAGCAATTTATAGCCAGGATTGCATTTCCTTCAGAAACATGACAGCCTACTAAAAAGGAAAAGCTCACAGTTTACAACTGTACAAACCCACAGCCTGTCCACTAATGTCACTCTGCTGACCTCAAAAAGCACTGGGGACACGGCTTCACAAACTATCTCCTTACAGGATTCCAATGCGTCTTGCCCTCCACTCCTATGCCTCCTGCACTCCAGAGCCAACACTATCAAAACACCAGGTTGTTTCAAAACTTTGCTGTTTGCTACCAGTGTGACTTTTCCAGCCTCCTCTCCACCGTCTGGCACTGGTAACTAAATACCCTGCCAGAAGAACAGGAGCCAAATACTAATGGTAAATATTGACTTTAAGCAGTATCTGCATATAAAATATGCACCCAGCTGGTTACAATTGGAAAGCTACCTGATTTTTTGGATATGGTTGACATGCCACTGGACAAAGGGTAAGTGTTTATCCATCCTTGGGTAGCCTGTTGCCGAGATCCAACATTGATATCCAAGTTGCTCCTGGTATCTTGATTATCTAACAACAGAGCACAGATCTGATGTGGAATCCAATCAAAGAAACAAGAGGCTTTGGAACCAGCACTTAAAGGACCTCACCAGGTGGCACAAGTTGGCTGGCTGTCAGGTACTTCTTGTCTGAGAACATGGCTGTCCAAAACTTGATCAGTATGCTGATATCCTCTCGAAGTCTCTTCTCCCCTTGTGTAGGGAACTTGGAGGGACAACTTCAAGAAATCACACAAATAATGTAAAGTTGAATGCATGAGGAAAAAGAAACAAACCCCACATAAATCTAATCATAGTATCATAGAATGGTCTGGGCTGGAAGGGACCTCCAAAGATTCAGCCAGTCCAACCCCCTCTGCACTAAGCAGAAACATCCTCAACTAGATCAGGCTGCCCAGAGCCCTGTCAGGCCTCACCTTGAATATCTCCAGGGATGGGGCCCCAACCACCTCCCTGGGCAACCTGTTTCAGTGTTCCACCACACTCATAGTAAAGAACCCATTCTTTATTCTGACCCAACTCTACAAGGAAGAGGACACATTTTATCCCCACTGCTTTATTGTGTCTGGTTAAAGAGTACAAACTACCTTTTATAAAATTAAGCAGTAGTCTGTCAGCATCTTTGATTCATCTGAAATTCCATTTTCTGCCTGCCTGCCTCACATTCAGACCCTCTTATCCATTACACATTTTCTGTGTGCCCATGTCCAGCACTGCAATCAGCAGATTCGAGGTGGGTGTATTTCCCAAACAGCTGCATTTCAGCCACCTGCTCTGTAACATTACAATTCTTTACATCTTACAACTCTAAGGTACAGTTTGGAGCACTGAATAAACTCTCAAATAAGGAAAGAACAGAAAGATTTGTGAGAGTACTGCTTTATAAACTGCACATAAAAAAGTGGAATTTAGATCTGAACCTCTTTGAAATGGTTTATGAATCGCCCAACAGCACAAGGAAAGGAAAGGGGTTTGTTAAAACGGGCGGCAAAGTAAAGGAGGAAGATAAAGCACTAAAATCACAGAATGATGTGGGTTGGAAGGGACCTGAAAGATCATCTAGTTCTAAACCCTCTGCAGACACCTTCAAAGAGCAAGACAGCTGCTGCTCTGAAGTCTCATAGAATGTTCAGAAAATCACCCCCTTCCCCTTTCAGTGAGTAGCTGCAAATAAAAAAGTACCTGAAATAATCAAAGGCAGTGGAATAAATCTTTTCCCTCAGAACATTTCGAATAGTTGCATTTGGAACCACATCAGCATGCAGCAAAGACAACCCCAGAGTCAGCAACCTAATGACCAAAACAGACAATGAAAAGTTTGGTATTCCCAAAACGGTGCCCAGTGCAACGCTGCACACAGCACAGCTCCAACTGTAGCTCCACTCAACTCTTTGCAAAGTATCTGATGCAGAGCTCTTAGCAAACTGTTTTCATTCTCATCAGTCTGTTCCTAAAGCTGTGACTGCAGAAAGTTGAAGGCTTCAAGTCACAGAAGGTGAAAACTGATGGAGCAAAATTATTCCCAACAGCCACATTGACTGGATCCATGATGTGGGCAATTCACCCTAAGAAATCATCACATCAAGTTTTCTGAAGTACCAAAACCAACTTTCAGGCTAAAGTTGCTTTGAAGGCAGAGCTTAGACTACACCAGTCCAGGCTTTTAAAGGAATTTTCACTACTTGAAGCCAAGGACAAGTTACAAATTAAGTATTTAGGGCTGTTTGGTTTTTTCCTCCTACCCCTCTATAACCTTATTTCTTCCACCAAGGGCAAAATAAAAGCTACTCACTTAAATCGGGGTCCAATTGCCGCCACGTGCCGATTCAAACTGCCTTTTGCCCCTCCAATGTTCAGTGACAGAGAGCGCTGGAGCAGGCTGGAGAAGATCTCTATTTGGTCAGAACTGCAGTATTTGGCTATTTCAAACCTCTGTACCAAAAACTGAGAAAGAGAGACAGACAGGCTGTGCTTCCTCTGACCCTCTGTTATCTCAACAAACCTCCAGTCTCCTCTGTTTCAAACACCTTCCCCCACCCCCCCCAGTTATGATGGTCATCTAGAAAGAGTGGCTCCTGGGCTTTGAGGCAGAAGGACAACCACAGGATCACTTGGGTTGAAAGAAACCTCTAAAGGTCATCTAGTCCAACCCCCCTGCAGTGAGCAGGGACATCCTCAACTACATTGGGTCACCACCCACCACAGTGATTCCACTCCCTGCCTGAGTCATGGCAAGGAACAGCGCAGAGCAATGACAGCCTCACCACACCTTGGGATGTTCACAACTACACACCTCTATCCAGATGTAATGAGGGGTCACCTCTGGTGGGCAAGGCCTCGGCTGGCTCTCTTCTGAGGCTGCTAACGGGTCTGCTTCTTTCTGCTCGGCAGAAAAGAGGCCAACTTTCTGCTCCACTGTCATCTGCCAGGCTCCTGCCATTTCCCGCATGAACTACAAACAGGAAGACAACAGCATCACTTGTGTCAAGTGTTTCTTGTTTGAGGAGTGCCTCTCATACAGAAAGCACTGTCTTCCTCCACAGTACACACAAGAATCTGAGACATTAATCCAAATTCACTGCAGTGTTTATGGAGAGGCAGAGACAGGCTGCACATCCCACCTGAAAGAAAATGTCTCTTTCATATCCTAAATTCCAAAGGGAAGAAAAGAATCCTCCAGAAGTCCAGCTAGCAAACGAAAGACTGAAGGCAACAGCAGACAAGAGTTGTATTTTGTGGAGGAGACCAAAGTATTAGATCAGCTGGTGCTGGTCATTCTCCCACTCTGCTGAGGGTTACTGCCTCCAACAGCAGGACAGCAGAGACAAAGCGCACTCCATGTTCTCACATGCTGCAGGCCACGCTCTAGCCCCTGAGCACACACAGCTGAGGCACATTCATTCATTCTTGCTGAACTTGCTCTAGGAAGCAGCATCCTCTGGTAGACAGGAGACTCAGCAACAAAGGGTCCTTATCTGATCTCTTTGATAAGATACAAGGAAATCCCCTACAAACCTAAGAGGAAAAATGAAACTAATGCTTGTTACCCACTGAAATGTGGATGGAAACTGACCTGAGGAAACTGTGGTGGACGATTATCCACACAGTGCCCACTAACTGCAGCAGTTACCAGAGGCAGCTGTGTGTGGGCTGTCACCACACCATGCAGAGTTGCTTTATTACTGTCAGACTCATCCTCACCTCACAAAATACAGGTGCTTTAGCCTCTTACAGTATAAGGACACTTAAAAGCCTATTTTTAATGCAAGGGTGCAAAGCCAGGTACCAGAGACTCTGACTGATGAGCAGGGACATTGATTGCTATTTGTTTTGAAACACCATTCTATAAATTGTGGCAGTCCATAACCTGATTCATGAGCAGCTCAAGCATCTCAGCAGCAAAGTAAATGGTGCAGCTGAGATCCTGACAGATTTTCTTTGCCAAATCATTCCTGCTGCTGAGAAAGATTCAATTCCCACAGTCCACTTTGCGAGGGGTCTCCTGCTTCCATGAACATATGAACTGAGATTTCCTGGCAGGCAAAAGCGATTAACAGTGCATTTACCATCCTTCCTAGGCAGATTCACAAGAGCTGTGAACTTTTCAAATCCTTCTCTTCTCAACTTGCAGGGGCAGGGAAAGAGTTGTTAAAGAGCTTCTTACCGGCACTTCTATCCCATTCTTGGCAGCAAGCAGCCACTCCCAGCAAGCAATTGCTGTTTCCATGCCATGTTCATTGAACATTCGCAGGGGGCCCCAACACAGATGATGAAGGAGCTGGGGATCACAGTCTGAAAACAAACCTGCGCTCAGATTTCTCCAAGACAAATAAATGCCTTTCACATCACCATGAAATTGCTGTGCACAGTATGTAATAATCAATCCCTAATAAATAGCTTCTAGTTTAAGAAGGCTGTTCCCCACTATGAGCTAATTGAAAAAACTCAAACCATAGTTCCCCTCCAAGTGGGTGCACCCTGGGTTTGTATACAGATAGCTTTTGTGGTTTATTACCCTTGGCATTCACAGCCAGAGAACAGAGCTCCCATGTGTTTTTCATTACCTTTGCTGCTTATTAGCAGTGCTGTCAATTTAAACATGGCCTGGGTGTAGAATTGAGTGTGGCCCAATTCAAGAGCATCGTTCAGCTCTTTGACCATCAGTTTATTGAGGTCAGATGATCGTCCTGTAGCATTTGAGAACTGAATCATCCCAGAAACCTGCAAAATACAATGGGTTTTTCATCAGAAAACAGCACTCCAGAGAGATGTCTTTTGCTAGTGCTGAGCTAAATCACAGAATGGGATGGGTTGGCTCGGAAGGGACCTCCAAAGGTCATCTAGTCCAACCCCCCTGCAGTCAGCAGAGACGTCCTCCACTAGATCAGGTTGGTCAGAGCCTCACCTTGAATATCTCCGGGGATGGGGCCTCAACTACCTCCCTAGACAACCTGTGCCTGTATTCCACCACCCTCATGGCACAGAACTTGTTGCTAACATCCAATCTAAATCTGCTCTTCTCATTTCAAACCACTGTCCCTAATCCTATCACTGCAGGCTTTTGTAAACAGTCCCTCTGCAGCCTCTTGTAGGTCCTCTTTAGGTACTGGAAAGCAAATACCAGGTCTCTCCATAGCCTTCTCTTCTCTCAGCCTGTCCTTGTAGCAGAGGTGCACCAACCCCCTGGTCATTGCTATGAACTTTCTGCAAGACCAACAGTAAAATGATCTGCTTAATAACCAGGAAAATTAAGCCCTTTATCTTGAAGGGGTTCAACTTTGATATTTGTGCTGAAAATAACATTAGGCCATGCAATAAATTAGGTAGGAAGGGACCCTGAAAAGCCATGTCCGAGCTCCTGGACACTCCACGCTCAGGAGAAACCCTGCACTTACCTCCCCTGCATAGCGGTTCCGCAGGTTCAGAGAAGCCATGAAGTTGGAGTAGTCCTTCTTGACACAAGTAGGTCTTTCAGTTAGCTGGGTTGCCTATGAGCAGACCACAAAGAGGTGTTTGAGTTTATATCCAACTGCTTGTCAGACATTCACAAAAGTTTTATTCTTTATGCTAAAGAACAGTATCATAACTCTTAGGCGTGACAGCACCTGGACTGATACAAACTAAGAAACGTGCATTGACCACATCCAGATTTCAAACTAGGTACATGGATTTGTACAGACTTTTGGAAAGGCATAAAAATGGCAGAATCTCTGGGACAGCTGCTCTCTTCTCATGAAGAGGTAAGGAAGGTGACAGAAAAGGAGAAGTGATTGGTTCTGCCCTCTCCATGCAGCACCTTGCTGAACTATTTTGTTCCCATCTTTAAGAGGTACACTAATAATCCATCTCTCCCTTTGCAGAAACAATCAAAGGTTTGTGCCTCAAAGGTTTCTCCTCAAAAACAACAAGACTGATGATTCATTATATTGTGCAATGAATTTTTAGTATTTTAATACTAAACTATGAGGCCAGCAGAACATCAAAACCGCAGCGCTCCTGCAATGCTCTGCTTCAGTACTGCCAATGCCTAGCTCAGCTCAGCAATGGAGAAAAGTTTGAGTCTCTTATTACGTACCTTGGACATAAAAACCAAACTGCTAGCCATCTAGAAGCATTCTGAAAGAGCTTTGGGCACTTGGTTGACATGCAAGAGGGCCCTGATCAGAACACTGTTAAGCCATGCCACTATCCTAGAAAGCAGCTCATTTCAGTGTTTGTTTCAAAGCATTAAGAATCATCTATAGAAACCTCTTAAAGAGGACCAGATACAGATTTATTTCCTTCTTTGGACCATTTTACTTTTCAGTGTTTTCCAGAACAACATGACTGGCAGAAACCCTGATTTGAGATGGGAAGAAAAAGGGCATCTGAGTGATGTTCAACTGCTATGACAATGGTGGGTTAGCAAATCTGCATTATGAGGCTACACTGAATGTTACAAAATCAACGTGACAGCTACACAGCTGACAGACAACTAAGCAAGAACTGTGCCCCAAACTCACGCCCAGAGTGGTGTTCTGCCTGTTGTAGCCTGCGAAGTGCAAAACGCTTTCTGTAGCCATAGCCAGTCCTGTGTGCTGGGACAGACCTGATACCCAGTTCTGATGTTTGTTTAGGTACTCCTGCAAGAAAGACAGCAATCAAATAAACCAATCAAGAGTTGGGTGAAAAAGGGTTGTGGTTTTCAAAACAAGGCAGCTCATAAATCTTGCATCACTGCAAACTATCAGAAACCTGATTTACAAACAGACTGTCTCCACTCACATTAGGCACTGCTCCCTCAGCTACAAGAAACTCTGAATTTTCTCCTAAATACATAAAGAGCAAGCCCTGGTCCACTTTGTAAAAGGAGGTTGTGGATGACTCCTCCCTGGGGGTGTTCAAGGTCAGGCTAGATGAGCCCTTGAGCAGCTGAGTCTAGTTGAGAGGCATCCCTGCCCATGGTGGGGAAGTTGGAGGAGGTATCTCTGAGGTCTCTTCCAACCTGAGCCATTCTGTGATTCTATGATCTGCAAAGAGCAAATTATTTCATGGAAGCAGACTCATTACCTGAAGATGAGATTTTGTAACTGAGGGGGCCCACTTCATTGCTTCCTGCAGAATCATCCCACAGCGTGCAGCAAAATCCTTCACTATACTCTAGAATTAGAAAGCATCAGAACAATCAATACAGCACAGGACATTAAATAAGAGGCACTAGTTTCAGTGGTGTCAATAAATAACAAGGAGAGTAAGACAAGTTGCAGCAACTTGATACCATTAAAATTTTCTGTAACAATTAAATGTTAGGCTTCAAGTCGAATAATAATAAGAATGAGGAAAAAAATATGTAAATACCAAGTGCTATTTGGTACTAGAGAAATCTTCCCCAGGAAAAGTCACCTTTAAAAAAGGACCATTAGGAGGAGCTCATTAAGTTGTCTCTTTGGCTTGAAACAAAACAAAACAAAAAATTAATCAGAGATTATTTTGTTGTTTGATAAATCAAGGAGGGTTGCCTACCTCTCTGGCCTCATGTGTGTCAGGGACAGTTATTCTGTAAGGTGCATCAGGGATGTCATAGTATGGTTGGTCCTTGTGAATGTCCTAAACAGAAACAATTATGAATTGTCAATAAGGCAAAACTAAAGGTCACTTAACATGGACCCCACCAGCAGCACTCTCCTCAAACTGAAGTCTCATTTACTAAATCTTTTTGTTAACACCTGCTCTCAAAGTCAACCTGAACAGCTCTCCAAGAAATGTTGTTGTTTTTTTTCATTCCAGTTTAGTTCTCAGTATAAATAATTTGAAAAGTCCACAGCCTTGACATGCAGTACAAAAATAAAACTCTACACCAAGCATTTCCAGGTTAAAAAAATACAAATGTGGAATAAATTAAAAATAAAAATGGATAGGCATACACAGACTGGAAAAAAAGAGGGCAACCAGAATGCATAAAAAGAATACAAACCCAAAAACCCAGCAGATTTTTCTTTCAAATGAGACAGTTCCCAGAAGGCAAATGATATTCTAGCCTGCTTCAAAATCAGTGTTGACAGCAGAGGGAAAGGGGTGATTTTTGCTCTCTGCTCTACTGAGACCTCATCAGGAGTGCTGTGACCAGCTCTAGAGCCCTCAACACAGGAAGGACATGGACATGATGGGAGAGGGTCTAGAGGAGGGCCAGGGGCCCCAGGGGGCTGGAGCACCTCTGCTACAAGGACAGGCTGAGAGAGCTGGGGTTGTTCAGCCTGGAGAAGAGAAGGCTCCAGGGAGACCTAATAGCAGCCTGCCAGTAGCTGAAAGGAGATACAAGAGGGACTGCAAAGGCCTGCAGAGATAGAATGAGGGGCAATGGTTTGAAATTAGGAAGATTTAGGCTGGATGTCAGGAACAAGTTCCACCATAAAGGTGGTGGAACATTGGCACAGGTTGCCCAGGGAGGCAGTTGAGGCCCCATCCCTGGAGATGTTCAAGCTGAGGCTTGAGAAGGCTCTGAACAACCTCCTCTAGTAGAGGATGTCCCTGATGACTGCAGGGGGTTGGACTGGATGACCTTTGGAGGTCCCTTCCTGCCCAACCCATTCTGTGATGACTTTCTGAACCATATGTGACAACAACTTTCCAGCAGTGTAACTACCTAGGAAGCAGGCATGAAAATCCACTGATCCCACAGAAATTAAAATGAAGATGCTCTCCATCTTAGTGATGATAGCCAAACTAAACTAAGAGCTCAGATAACTATTAAATAAATGCAAAACAAAGCAAAACAAAACAAAACAAAACCCCAACAAACAAAACACCACCAAAAATCAACTCTGTGAAAGAAAGCCAGAAACATAAACTTGATTTCCCAAGGAGCGTAACTGTAAAGGGAACTTACTGCACTGAGAGACAGTGACAGCGTCTGCAGAATATCCAGCATAGTCTTCAGCACAGTCCCACTCCACAGCAAGTGAGGAAATCTAGAGCAAGACAGGATTCAGGAACACAATAACCACAGAGAAATGAAGAAAGAAATGATTTTGTCAAGAAGTGGAGCTGCTCAAAGAGCTTGCTGAATACCCCAGACTCAGTAGAAGTCACAAAGCTTGCCAAGGCTCACAAGAGCCTAGCTCAGTGCTGTTAAAAGCTGTCTAAGAGCAAGCTGAATTGAGCTAAGCTGAGATTGCATTTATTTCACAGACACTTTGCTTTGCTCCAGCCATGAGAATACTAAGCAGACAGATATGTTAAGCATGAGTTTCAGAGCCCAGGTTAAAAATACTATTAAATGCTATTTTTCAAAGAGGTGTTTCAGAGCTCCCAGCCAAGAAATTCACTTGACTGTTGTCAGCAATCACACAAGTGATCGCTAAGCAGTCACGGTGAAAAGAGAAAAGAAAAATTAACTCTTTACTCACTTGTCTACCAGACCAGATAAGTATTTGTCTGCAACTCTCCTGATCCTCTTGTGAATGTGGTTAAAATTCACCAGCAAGAACTGAGCATGTCTCTCCAGCTCCTCTTCGTTCTCCTTGGTTTTAGGCTACAAAGCAGGTCAAAGAGAACTATGAAGCTCTTCAGGAAAACCACAAGCAAGCTTTCATCAAGTGAAATGAGAACATGCCTGCACGTTTAAAATGTTCTTTTTTAGGTAACCTACTTTATCAGCCATCATTGTCAGGAATGCTTCAAACACCTTATCAGCAACAGCTATCACACACTGCATCATGCCTGAGGAACAGAGAGAAACGACAGGTTTGATTATCAAAATGCTCTTTGCTTTCTAAGCCACATTTCACAGTTCAGAAGCGTTCAGTTTACTCAGCTAAAGCTGAACTGAATTGTTTCACAACAAAAGCAGCATTCTTGTCAACAAGAAAGCAGCAGCAGCCTGCTAAGTGGGGTTCATTTTGTTGTATGTGTTCAAATGGGGCTCATTTTGTTAGGTAGGTTGTCCATCTCATTTGAATTCTGAGTGGCTGGCATAGCTTTGCAGCACCTTGCTGCAGCATGAACTAGCCATCAGGTCATCTTACCAGATTTGTCTTTTTGGATGGCTTTGTCCTCAAAATAGCAAAACATGACCTGGAAGCGATCTTGGTCAGTGGAACGCAACACTCTAGGAAAAGAAGAGAACTTTGTGGGTTGAGTTTCTTTTTCCTTGTTTCAGTTGGTTTTTCTTTCTTTTAAAGATCTTTAGCATGTATCTATGTACTTTGGCATCACAGTACACACCACACACACGTGGTCCCTGTTCATTTCATGTCTCTAGGAAGTGGGATGTTGCTGTTTGTCTCTACATTCAATAAACAGAGCTGGGATCACAAAAAGCTTGTCTGCTGAGACAGTAACTCTCACACCTCAGGAGTGGGAAGCCTGATGATGATGCTGCACAATCAATCACCACAAACAGATAAACAGGGT
The DNA here is from genome assembly GCF_026170545.1 of Melanerpes formicivorus. Classification (NCBI taxonomy): domain Eukaryota; kingdom Metazoa; phylum Chordata; class Aves; order Piciformes; family Picidae; genus Melanerpes; species Melanerpes formicivorus. The sequence goes on along the minus strand of NW_027142388.1, from coordinate 1,756,725 downwards.
ACAATCTTTGGCATTTCTAAAGGCTTTGCATCTGGTTAATTTGCATATGAGGGAAATAGAATTTATTTACAATTGTTTCTAAAATGCAGCCAAGACTTTTCTGGAAAGGGTTGTCTCTGTTAGCAGTTCTTGGCAAAGTAAAAATGTGCTAGAGTAGTTTCTTCCTATTTTGCTCACTGCTAGACCTCCACCTCAGCTTTCACAGAGTCACAACTTGCATTGGGCTGGAAGGGACCCTCAAAGGTCATCTTGTCCAACCCTCCTGCAGTCAGCAGGGAAACCTCCAACTAGATCAGGCTGCCCAGGGCCACATTTGAGCCTGATCTTGAATGTTTCCAGGAACAGGGCACAAACCACATCTCCGGGCAGCCTGTTTCAGTATTTCACCACTCTCATTGTGCAAAACTTCCTCCTATGTCCAACCTAAATCCACCCTGCTCCAGTTTCAAACCTTTGCCCCATATCCTATCACTGCAAGCCCTTCTGAACAGTCCCTCCCCAGCCTTCCTGTAGATTTTGAAATGCAGTTCTAATGTCTCCCTGGAGCCTTCTCTTCTCCAGGAAGAACAGCCCAACTCTCCCAGCCTGTCTTCAATTATACACTCCTTTGAACAGCAATAATAAACACTTTAAAGGGGGTGGGGGGAATGTGAATTTAGTATGTTTGATTAGTACAACCTAACACTGAGGGGATAAAAGTACTCTAGAGAACATCGTCCTCAGCTCCTACATTACTCTATCTCACAGGACAGGTCTACAGTGGCCTGCAAAAGTGCAAGCATGACACTGTGCAGAGGATATATTATGTTTGAAGGACATTCATTTAAAGAACCTTTCTGTCCATTTTCTATTTTTGGGGCCCTACCATATTATTCCATCCTTTTTATCTGCCCTAAATGCATAGATGTGCATAGATGACTTCCTAATTTCTCGATCATCAATAGACCTGATGCGCCTAAATACACTGATTTCATTTTTCTCGGTGTCTGTCAATTTTGTCTTGGACACAGAGGGTTTATTTTTTTTGTAAGTGACTCAGTGGAAGAAGCAGCCCCTAGAAGTATCTACCTCATATACTCCAGGCGGTAAACAGAAAGCAGATAGGTAGACATGGCAAAGTCCAGCTTATTGATCAGGGCTGACACTTCTGGAGGAGGATCCAAGAGGTTTATTATGGTACTCCGCAGCTCATTTAATTCAGCCTAGAGATGAATACACAAAGTCATCTAAGTGGAGTGGTTCAGCAGTCTGTGTTCTGAAAACATTTAACTGTTCCTCTTTTTTACTTTTGAACCTTTGCAAACAATAGGCCAGGATCCCTCTGCCTGCAGACTCTGTCTCAGCAAGTCATGGGTCTTCAAATGCAGAATGAAATAGAAATAAATACTCAAGTCAAGCTTGCTGAAACAACTGCTAGTTTCCATGCAGCTATGCCAATGAAGAAATACAGTTCCTGGATCACAGGCTCATAGGATGTTAGGGTTGGAAGGGAACTCCAGAGATCAAGTCCAACCCCCCTGCCAGAGCAGGAGCACAGAATCCAGCACAGGTTGCACAGGAATGCATCCAGATGGGTCTTGAAAGCCTCCAGAGGAGGAGACTCCACAACCTCTCAGGGAAGCCTGTTCCAGTGCTCTGTGCCCCTCATGGTGAAGAAGTTCCTCCTCCTCTTGAAGGTGGAACCTCCTGTGCTGTAGTTTATATCCATTACCCCTAAACCCCCACCACAGTTACCATTTCTTTCAAAGGCTGAAGGTGTTGCTTCCTTTCAAAGTTTGCTGGCTTTAGGGTTTTTTTACGTGTTTCGAATTGGAAGAACTATTAAAGGCTTCCATCTCCACTAAGAGGTGGTTTCTACACCTAATAAAAGCAGTGTAGCTGCCACCCTGGCCACTTGTATTAAACAATAAAATGAAACCCAAGCCATTTACATATGCTGCTGTCAGAAGTGTAGTGTAAAAAAAGCTGATTTTGACTAATAGAAGGCAGGCTGAATCATGATTGTGCTATCTGATAAATCCTGTTACTGTATCATTTGTGACTGATGGACATTATGGAAGGACAGGAGAAATTAATTCTTACAGAAGTCACAGTATCATTCTTCATTGCAGAATTGTACTGAAGAACAGACCGAAGTGGTTCTTTGCTGGGGAATGTGAGCAATGGAGACTTGGTGGCAATTTCACACACACCTTCATACCATTCTTCTGGCCAGAGACCTGCAGCACAGTATAAAGAGGAAGGTGGGGTCAGAGGGAAAAACAATATTCAGATTCCATTTGTAGGGCAAGGAGAGAGGGGTGCAAACTGGAGCAGAGGAAGTTCCATGTGAACATTAGGAAAAATTTTTTCACTGTGAGGATGTCAGAACCCTGGAGCAGGCTGCCCAGATTGTGAAGTCTGGAGACATTCAAAACCTGCCTGGATGTGTTCCTGTGTAGCCTGCTCTAGACAGTCCTGCTCTTGCACAGGGTTTGGACTGGATGATCTTTCGAGGTCCCTTCCAACCCCTAACATTCTGTGACTCCCAAGGCTAAATGGCATTATCAAGCTTTGTGCTTCTTTCCAGGGCCCATTTCTCGCGCATTTAAGCACAAAGACTCAGCCCCAGCAATCCACGTTCTGAACACAACAAACATCTTTAAGCAATTCCAAGTGAAGTTTCTCAATGGGCAAGAAGCTTCTACCTGATTACCCCATGTGTCTGATCTTCCATTTCAGAGACTTTGCTATCAAAACTCACACTTAACTGAGGCTAACTGCTGTATGAGCTTTGAAAAAGAAAACCTAAGCACAAGAATGAATTGTGCTGGGCTCAATCTCCTAGCAAAACAGAGCAATGTGTAAAGAAATCCTACCAGAGAACTGTCCTGTAAGCTGTTTGCTTTGTAATACCTTTATGCCTCTAACTTTTCTTCAGCCCGCTGTCAACAGGGCACAGTTAAACTTAGACTCCTCCTGAGTGCAACTACAAGCAACAACGTGGTGCTCTCGGAAATGACTCTACCTGATCCTTCCACAGCGAAGCCCATCAGCACTGAATACAACCAGAAGTCACGGAAGAGCTTCTGCAGCCTGGGCTTGGCCTCCTTGATGGGTGGCAAGCGTCTGGTGAGCTAGCAAAGAAATAAAAGTTGGCATCAGAAAAGGGCAGAAGCTGCAGTAATTTCATTCCATGCTAAGAAATCAATTCATGCACCTTCTTTACTAGGATATACAGTGGCAACGTTGTCACCTAGCAAAAAATCTTAGTGCATTGTTAGAGGGAAGAAAATGATGACATCTTGGTAGAGTATCTGAAATACCAGCATTTGAGATGCCTGCTGTAAGAATTTCCTTTGCTTCACACAGGAATAAGACCATGCTGACAGAGTAAGCTCTGAAGAGAAGCCATAATATTAGTGTACTACCAACTGCAGAGAGGAAGAGACCATGAGGTCCTTCAAACTGTGTTGAAGACAATGCCATACAGCTTTGCTGCTGTGCAAAAGGAACTGAAACCCAAATAAATATTAGTCAGGCATACTTCTGGTTGCTATTGTTTATTGGCTTGGTGAAAATACATTGAGGCACCAGTTGGGGCTCCTTTATTGTTTGCTCCCACGCACAAAATGACCTCAGTTCTGAAGAATTTACTATCTAAACAAGCAAGGAAAGGAGCGTTTTCAACACAGTTATTAACATTTTCTGATACTTTCTGCACAAACAGCTGCTGCCACTGGAGGAGCAGAGTTTATACTCCCAAGTCAAGAGGATGTGCAGTTTTAGATAAGTTTGTAACACAAAGCTCATCGTATGTTATCCTAAAAAGTGTCAGAAGTAGGGGCAGTGCTTAACAAGAGAAATAAATGGCCCACTGAACTGCCAAGATTTATTCCATAGGACTGTGGCTTATTACTATGACATTTATTAAGAAAATACTACTCATCTAGTTTTTAAATCTTAAGTTTTCTCTCACTGTATAATAATTCTCTTGAGGTATGAAGAAAATATTTCTTAAGCAAATGCTACATACTGATTTGTTTTTTAACTCTTAGTTTTCTCTAACTGTACAATAGTTCTCCTGAGGTATGAAAGCCAGCAGTATTTCAGTGAAATCTATAAAGCCAACTTTGGATGTATTTGTAGATTATGAGGCAGATTGTCCATTTAAGAAACACACCAAACAAGATCCCTCTGTTACAGTAATCCGTGCTTAAGCTGCTGAATGGCACTCTGAGAAAAAATTGCTTGTGCAATGCACTTGTGCACTAATGCAACACTGACTGCTGAAGCCTGACCACCACAACTGCAGCAGCCTCAATCCTATTTGCAGTAAGATCCTGCCCTGTCTCAGCACAAATTAGCAGTGATGTGGCTTTTACCAGGCATTAACAGTCAAGTTTATGTTTGTGTTTGACTTTGAAGCTTTCCATACACAACCATTTCTGCTCAAAGACCTTCCTCAAAAGGGAGCGAGTACCTGCAAAGCTATAAAAGCCGTTCAACAAACAGCACACAATTCAGCTGGGATCACCAGGCAAGGGAGGGATTTTGGCTGACGAAGTAAGTTTAGCAGTGTTTGGTTTAGAGAAATGTTTACTTTGGGAGACACACAAAAACCTAGCGTCAAAGTTCAGATTTAAACTCGGCCATTCCCCTAACCTCAGCTACTCCACACATCCTTTCTGTACAGTGGCTTAAAGGTAAGCTTCATTTCCATCTGCTCTTTTAGGTAGATCTGGCCACAGATGATTATTGTATTGCAGTGCAGGGCGGGGGGCGGGGGAAGGGAGAGGGAATATTTTGCCTGTGTTAGTGCTGTAACTGGTAACTGGTGTAGGTGATAATGTAAAGCTGGGCACTGCAGACAACAAATTCTTCTGTGCCAAAAGCTGGAAAGATCCATGAATGGGCAGAGGATCTCAGCCCCAAGGGCCTGACTTCTGGGGGCGGGGGGTAAAAAAGAGCCAAGATGTTACAAAGAAACAAGAAGAAATGGACTGATTTGAGTCATGCAGCCACAGGGGACTTCTGGGGCCGGGGGGGAGGGAAAAAGAGCCAAGATGTTACAAAGAAACAAGAAGAAATAGACGGATTAGAATCATTCAGCCACAGGGCAAAAAGCATTTGAAAAGCAACTTCTGGGGATCCTGCCTTCTTGTCATAAAATAATTTTTGTTGTATGGGATATTCACCTTAAATGCTTTCAGTATTTCAGTCTAATTAGTTCAGGGGGAAGCGTTTTGACTTAAATTGTTCAGGTACTTCAGTCCTGCTACGATCTGTTTGAAAATGTTTTCCTTTGAGCACTGCTTTTATTCACAGGTATGTATCTCTCCAGTTCACTTCTAAGGAACAGCTCTTTGGACTATTTGCTAATTTAAAAGCCATTCTGATCAACACCACAGGAAGGTTTTTTGTTTTTACAGTGCAGTTGTTTTAACACTGATGGTGTTTAGCACAAATGCACATCTCTCTTCACGTCTGCTAAATCCCTAGGTCTTTATTCCATCCAATTTCAGCTTTGCTCTTTCAAAAATACCCCCATCAAACTCCCAGTTCTTGTTGTAGCTACAAAATGTCTGTTTTTCAAATCCTTCAGTGCGTGTCAGCCTTCTGGTATGCTCCTTCAGTGGCTGCCTAGTCCCTCCTCCTCCCTAGCTCAAATCTTCAACCTTCTCTTCACACCATATTTTCAGCACGCCCTAGTAACACAGCAGCAGATCTGAAGCCTTGCAGGTTTATAAATAAAGAGGCCACATGTTTTTAGGTAAGGAGGTTTGTCAATGCTGAAATATGCCAATAATGACAACTTCCACGGGAGGAGGTCAAGCAATTCGTTGGCAGGCTGGAGGCTTTATGTAAGCCAACCTCATTACCAGCAAAACAGTTCACTGTTTCACTCTAAGAAATGCTGTCAAAGAAGGTAACCATAGACCTCCTGCTGTGACAGAATTCAGCATGCACCTGAAATTAAGGAACAGATAGCTAAAATTTTATTATCCTACACTGTCTCAACTGTGCTTTGTTTTCTTCCAGCTTACAACCTGTCAGAATGAAGTTCCTGTTTCATTTGCTTGCCTTTGCTCTCATCATCACCTCCACGTTTTGCGGAGTCAAGGACTTCACTGAGCATTTTCAAAGTCTTAAAAATGCACAGCCAGGCGAAAATGTGACCTATGATATGCCAGACTTACCACCAGAGTTCCACAGGGAAAACACCATCACTAATGACTTGATTCCTGAAGAGGAGGAGGAAGAGGACTATCTAGACCTTGACAAGATACTAGGGGAAGATGACTATGGTGACATTATTGACGCTGGTCCATACATGGTTTCTGAAATTCAGCAAGGGAATATTCTTGAACTGTTCCAAGGCAAAACCAGAATCCAGCGCCTCAACATCCTCAATGCCAACTTTGGCTTCAACCTCTACCGCAGCGTGGCAGACAAAGCCAACTCTTCAGATAACATTCTTATGGCTCCTGTGGGCATTTCCACTGCAATGGCAATGATTTCTCTGGGTCTGAAGGGTCAAACCCAGCAGGAAGTGTTATCTGTTCTTGGCTTTCAGGACTTCATTAACGCCAGCAGCAAGTATGAGCTGATGACCGTTCACAACCTCTTCCGCAAACTCACTCACCGGCTCTTCAGGCGCAATTTTGGCTACACCCTGAGGTCTGTCAATGATCTTTACATTCAGAAGGACTTTTCTATTCTGAATGATTTCAGAAACAACATGAAAACATTCTACTTTGCTGATGCCCAACCAGCTGATTTTTCAGATCCCAACTTCATCACCAAAACCAACGAACGCATCCTGAAGCTGACCAAGGGATTAATAAAGGAAGCCCTAGTGAACGTGAGCCCTACGACACTGATGATGATTCTCAACTGTCTTTACTTTAAAGGTAAGGATCTGTTCTTTCAGTCTTAGCAATAGATTTTCTCAGCTTGCAACTCACTGCATACTTCATTAGACATCCTAGACTGAACTTAAATCTAAAGTCTGACAGCTCTCTCATTAAGAATCTCTATTATTAACCCACTGTTGCATGTTTCTGGAGCACCCTGATGTCCCAGCAAAGGCCTGAAGTGAATGGCTATTGTACAAACACAGCCAATGCTTGTTATATCCAAAACCTTACAGTCTGAAAGTGAGACTGAAAAACAACATGAATGCAGAATAGCTTCAGAAAGCATAAGCTTTGTAGGAGTCTCAGATAGTGAGGTGTTGATTCACATTTATTAGTTACCTTCAGTCCTGCTTCAAGTTCTATTCACTGAACAGTTCTTCAATGAAAGGGTACAGGTTGATTTCACATCACTCCACATTTCTGTGGCATTCAGAATAGAAATGACTATAAAGAATTTCAGCTTAAGGTATCAGGTCCAACCATTAACCTTACTCTACCAAGTTCATCACTAAACCACATTGTAAGCACCACATCTAAACAACCTTTAAACACCTCCAGGAATGGTGACTCTACCACCTCCTTTGGCAGCCAGTTCTGAGGCTTGACCACTCTTGCAGTGAAAATATTTTCCTAATGCCTAGCCTAAACCTCCCCTGGTGTAGCTTGAGGCTGTTCCCTCTTGTTCCATCACTGTGAGAAGAGACCAGCACCTATCTCTGTATTGTCCTTTGAGGTAGCTGTAGAGAGCAATGAAGTCTCCTCTCAGCCTCCTCTTCCTCAAACTAAACAGTCTCAGTTCCTTCATCTGCTCTTCCATCAGACTCATTCTCTACACCTTTTAACAGCTTAGCTGCTCTTCCCTGCACCCACTCCAGTGTAGAAGGGTAACAGAAGTACAACTCTTCTTTTCTTTCCTGGCTTTTTCCCAGTTCTGCTCCTGCTTCCAGGAAACAAACACCCCAGGGCTTTCTTATATCTCGCTTCTCAGCCCATTCCTCAGAGGAATTTATGGGAATACTATTGCTACAAGCTTTGGTAATGTACTCTGCAAGGTGTTACTTCCTTACAACTTTGTCTCTTGAGAAGACCTGAAGCAGTCATTACCATAAGATCTAAATAATCCCCTGCTCTGCAATACCATCCAAAAGGGACTAACGTGTGTCCTAAAGCACACCTCCGATGACCACACCCCATATACAAGGGCCCCCTAAGAGAAGGATTATGCAAAGTGAAACATCATTTTTTTCCCCACAATTTGGTCCAACTGAAATGTTGGCTTAACTCTCTAATTCACCATCCCTGGAGGTGTTCAAGAGGGGATTGGATGTGGCACTTGGTGCCATGGTTTAGTCATGAGGTCTGTGGTGACAGGTTGGACTCGATCTTCGAGGTCTCTTCCACCCTTGGTGATACTGTGATTCTTAAACACTTGTGCTATCTCAAACAACAAAAACATCACCAAAAAAGAAATCAACTCTTGAGTCAACAAGACCAAAAAGACTTTCAGTTCTTTCTTTTCCCCATGGAGTCCAGTCAGTCCCAACTGTCCTGGTGCTGCCTGCTGAAGGCTGCAATTTCTAACCCTCAAACTCCCAAAGATCAGTTCAGTCTTGCCCTTTCCCAGGCTTTCATCTTACAGTGAGCCTCCTGGTAACTCCATCAGGAGTGGAACTGAACTTTTCAAAAGCCAGCTGTGCTCTTGCTTTCCTTGCAGTCCTTCCAGACATGCTGATTGTTGTCCACATCTCTCTATTTACAATATTTGCACTGTCTGGGACACTGCAGACAAGCTCTGCTACACCCTCAAAGCTAAGAAGCCTACAAGTCTTCTCAGGGACACAGAGATGCTCACTACAGGGACTACTTGCCAACTGTGACATTTAATGGAGTCATCAAGTCTCAAGCTCCTTTTATATTGAGAATCAACAAGAAACCATGAAAAATATTCACAGAATCACAGAATGATCTGGCTTGGTGAGAAGCAAGTTTTAGCTTGTATGGGTGTCCAGTCTACCTCCAAGTGAGACACACACTCTCTTCTGCAGAAATCTGAAGTAGCATTTATGGGCTTTCAATACCTGAAGGGATCCTACAGGAAGGCTGCAGAGAGACTCTTCCTGAGGGTGACTATAGACAGGACAAGAGGGAAGCAGGTTGAAGCAGAGGGAAAGCATGGTTAGACTGGAGCTTAGGAAGAAGTTCTTCAGTTCAAGGTTGGTGAAACTCTGGAACAGGCTGCCCAGGGAGGGTGTGGATGCCTCCTCCCTGGAGGTGTTCAAGGCCAGGTTGGATGAGGCCTTGAGCAGTTGAATCTAGTTGAGAGGCACCCCTGCCCCATGGTAGGGAGGATGGAGTAGATGATCTCTGAGGTCCCTTCCAACCTGAGCCATTCTATGGTTCCTCTCAAGGAGGAGGTGGTTATTTTAGCTGTGGTAGATGACAGCAGCTTTTGACAGGTCCAAAATTGCCTCTATGAGATTCTAGTCACAAAGGCAAGAGAGAATTCAATCAGCAGACAACTTCTGCCACCACAGATGGATCTGAAAGTTGTCTTGGTGGGAAGATTCCAAACAGGATGTCACAGAAGTGCCAAGTGGTTTCAGCTGACACCAGAAGCACAGGTGTCTCCTGCTGCAGACCAGTAATCTACACCAAGACAAATACATCTGCAAAAGTGAATTCAAGGAAAAAACTTCTCCAGCTTCTCTTTTTCACTAGGAAGAAGTGACAAATGTTTCCCATTTCTCAGGTGACAAACTGCTGCTGAAGCTCTCATAGCTTTGTGTCATTAGCTAGCTAGTGTCCTACACCTGTGAATTCTCCTTCCTGAAGGAATCAGATGTTGTTTTTTTCCATAGAATTGAGCCTATTAGTTTGGGAATAGCATCATCCAGTTTATATCTCATTCTCTTCAGAATACTAACCAGAAGATGAATCACTTCTCAAGCTGCTCCTATTAGCCTGACATCAGAAGAAACTATGAGAATGAAATTTGGACTTCACCACTTGGCAAAGCCAGATTCACAGATTCATAGAACAGTTTGGGTTGGAAAGGACCTTGAAGATCATCCAGTTCCAATCCTCTGCTATGGGCAGGGACACCTCCCACTAGCCCAGGTTGTTCATCCAACCTGGCCTTGAACACCTCCAGGGAGGGGGCATCCACAGCCTCCCTGAGCCTCCTGTTCCAGTGTCTCCCCAAAGATGAAGGATCTCAGAATCACTTACAACCTTTTAAAGAAAAGTTACCAATTAATGTTTAGTTTGTACCCTCCACACAGCTACAGCCATGCTCCTCAGGTACCTGCTTGCCAACAGTGACCCAAAATCTTGAGTTTTACCAGGAAAGAATAGCAGCACTATTTCCACTATAGAGTTCCAGCTTTGCCTATTAGGATCAAAAAAGAATTCTTTTACCAGAGCCTGAGTTCTGCAAACAGATTAACAGGAGCACTGCTTTTAAAAAAGCACCTTCTTTTACAGTCAATAAATACTTGGGGACCCAAAGGATCTTCACACAAGAAAGTCCAAAACCTCATGGCAAAGCTTTCTGGGCTGCAAAACAGGTTAATTTGTATTCTTTGAGCATAAACCTGTCAGATGGCAGCCTTCAAGGCTGCTGAAATCACATCAAACTGGGTCACAGAAGGAAGCAGTCAACACCCAAAACTCTCAAGGATGTCTGAACACAGAAAGTTCACTGGGATGTTTCTGAGGCTGGAAATGCTCTGGTTTCCAGAATCAAATCTCTCAGCTGTGTCAATTGTTTTGCTAGCTGCAAATCCTGTCAAACAGTTTGAATGTTTGAACTTTGTAATTTCTAGATTCATCATAGAAAAAAAAAAAACATAGGACACACCTAGCTGTTTGGAATCCCCAGTTTGTGTCCACCTGCTTTCCCAATTCACCACACTCAAATAAGACAAATGTTAAGTTAGAAAGCAAGCCAGAAATTTGGAAGTGGCTTTAAGACTTGGCTTATTCAGGCTTAATTGAAATCAAACTCCTGTGGTAATTCCCAAATCCCATGAATTAAAATTTAATGCAAATTCTTATTCTGGGAATACTTTGCTAAAAGAGGACCTCGGGGTTCTTTTCTTTCTCTGTCTTCTGCACTGTATTAACAGGAACTTGGGAAAATAAGTTTCCAGTGGAAATGACAACCAAGAGAAGTTTCCGACTCAACGAGAAGCAAACCATAAAGGTTCCAATGATGCAGACTAAAGGAACCTTCCTAGCTGCTGCAGACCCCGAGCTAGACTGCGGTGTGATCCAGCTGCCCTTCGTGGGGAACATCAGCATGCTGATTGTGCTCCCACACAAACTCTCTGGCATGAAAGCTGTAGAAAAACAGATAACACCTCAAGTGGTGGAAAAATGGCAGAAGAGCATGACAAACAGGTATCTGCTGAAAAAGTACATCTGGTTAAAGTCTTAATGTATTGTCTTGATGAGACTGGGAAGGGTAAGTAAAGAGCTGAGAAAAACAGATGACATTTGGTTCAGTAACATTAAAATCCTCCCCCCACCACCCAAAATGGATTTATTGATCATCAGGACAAGTGATCTCTTAAATGCTGTCAAGAAATCTAGGTTGATTAAGGTGGCAAATTCTAATGGGAGTCCCAAGATTTGTTCTATTAAGTATTCAATGCTGTACATTTAAAGAGAAAGTTCTTATTGATAAAATTCACAATAAATAGGAAAAACACAAGAGTGAGACCACCACAGGGTACTTGTGCAGAATAATCTCCATCACTCAGAAAGCAGCCTGGCTTCAGTTCAGCACTGCACATTTCAGCCTCTCAGTTGTGCAAAGGCAAATGTTTGGTGAGCAACAACAAACATCACTATCACGGGAGAGAAAATTATCCAGCCTGCCCTCTGCAAGATGACAGACTAGGCAGGATCTGTCTGCAGACTTGATAAAAAGATACAAGGGGCTGATCTGATGTGCTGTTCAGGAAGCCAACTTATTTCTATTCTATAGAATAAGCTGCAAATCTCCAATTTAGCTCTCCAGGAACCTGACTGTTCAACATCGATGGCATTCAGCCATGTATTGAACTGCTCAAAGTCATGGATCCTATACAGCTAAATAATGCAAATCATCACTGGGAAACATTAAACTGACCAAATTAGACAACTTTGGGAAGAGGAATTAGTTAGCTGTAAAGTAGCAATGCCCAAGTTTTGCAAGAACAGTAAACAGCCCTATGTTTTTCTGTGTCCTGCTAGGTGAAGACAGCAAAAAACCAAAGCACAACAGATATGTAAAGCAATGGAGTCAGACAAACATGGACCTCCTCAATGACTTTTCATTTCTGTTTCTATTTTTACCAGAACAAGAGAAGTGGTTCTGCCTAAATTTAAGCTGGAAAAGAGTTATAACTTGATTGGTTATCTGAAATCCATGGGAATAGAAGAACTGTTCAACGAAAACGGCGACTACTCTGGGATATCAGCTGAGAAAGTCACCATTGACAGGGTATTTACTCCTCTTTTCTGTTCCTTTCTGATGATATTACATCATCTGAAAACGTGGCAACTCAGCAAGAACCAGAGAATCACAGAAAGGCTTCTGTTGGAAGATCATCTCATTCCACACATACTCCCACCATCTCCCACCAGCCCAGGTTGCTCAGGGCCTCATCTAACCTGGCCTTGAACACCTTCAGGGTGGGGCCAATCTGGAAAGAATTTCTTCCTAACATCCATATTAAACTAAAATAGTCTTTTCCCTCCTTGTTCTTGGAGAACACAGAAGGGATGTGGGTTTCTCTGCATGTCCTTGTCTATTCATATAGCCAGCAACACATCTAATGAGATGTCAAAGGCACTGGAAGTTGTGGTCAGTCAAGAACAGGCTCTTTCCCAACCCAATTCCAAAGGATGGCTGCTGTGTAGGAGTGATCAGAAAAGAGTGTCCCAAGAGAGCCACATGTGGGATATGGAGTGGGGGAAGGCTGTGAGCATATCACCAGTCTGTTCATGAGATCCTCAATTTCTCTGTCTTTTTTTGTTTGTTTAACCAGTTCAATCACCAAGGCACAATAACTGTGAATGAGGAAGGCACAGAGGCTGCAGCAGTAACCAACGTGGGGTTCATGCCTCTCTCCACTCAGATTCGCTTTATTGTCGACCGCCCCTTTTTGTTCCTCATCTACGAGCACCGTACCAGCTGTCTTCTCTTCATGGGCAGAGTTGTCAACCCAGCCAAGCCTTAGGAGCAGGGAAAACCTTCAACAGCCTGCTATTCACATTAATATCCCAGTATCATAAAGGAAATGTTGTTGTCATATTATCTAACACAAAAGCCACTGGCAGCAGAAGCAGATAGATTCTCTGCAGGTGGACTCATAGCAGTAGGTAATTTGACTGCAATTTTAAATGGTTAGTGCCAGGTATTGATAAGTGTATTAAAAAGAAAGAAAAAACCCCAAACCACAAAGTAAGTTACACTTTGTGTTCTACTTCAGTGTATACAATGTAATCAATAAAATACTTAGACTGTCTGGATTGTTGAAGTTTAGCTCTAAATTTCTGCTAGGATGCCTATTTAGAATAAATAGGAATAAGGAGATGCAGAACACCTGAGCAGTCTCAGAAACCTGGACAGTCTCTCCTGGCCTTTTGCTTGCATCATTGAACAGTCAGCAGCCTTACACACCATGAACCTTATGGACTGGTGCACCAAATAAGAGGAGATAAAAATGGCTTGGAAGAACAAAATGCAAATGGATCCTCTACTTTTCCCCAGCCTAACTTTTATGGGTTTGATACAGTTTTCTCACCTTCCTAAGTACAAGCCATATCAGCATCAGGCCAGACAAGTAAATCACATTAAAAAAAAATCCTTAGAGTACCATTTCTAGTGAAAGCAACTCAAAAATGTTCTTTCTACCAGTTCAATATAGAATCATAGAATGGGTTAGGTTGGAAGGGGCCTCCAAAGGTCATCCAGTCCAACCTCTGCAGTCAGCAGGAACATCAGGCTGCTCAGAGCCTTCTCAAGCCTGACCTTGAATGTCTTCAGGGATGGGGCCCCAACTACCTCCCTGGGCAACCTGTGCCAGTGTTCCACCACCCTCATGGTGCAGAACCTGTTGCTAACATCCAATCTAAATCTGCTCTTCTCTCATACAGACCTTCTGCAGCTTTCAGGTACTGAAAGGCTATTATGTCTCCCTGGAGCTTTCTCTTCCACAGGCTGAACAACCCCAGCTCCCTCAGCCTATCCTCACAGCAGAGGTGTTCTAGCTCCCTGGTTATTTTTGTGGCCCTGCTCCATCATGTTCATGTCCTTCCTGTGTCACATATCTCTTAATCCTCCCCACAGAAGTGTGATTCATAGCAATCCCAGCATATGTTAAGAATTCCAATACACTCCCTCCATATTTAATGGGGAAAAAAATCCTTCCAAGGCAAACTTAAAACTGTAAACCTTCTGCATCTTTCTGGAAAGAACATGAATGCTCTACAAAAGTCTGTTTCACATTTTATTATCATCTGCTTTATCAAATCTTGTATCCATCTAAACAGATCCCTATTATAAGTTTGTCTTATGCAAGCAAAAAAGTGCAAATTTTGCTAACTCCAAGTTATTTTAAAGATTACCAACACTGGAAAACTCCTTTTAAGGAGAATTCTTTAGTTGAACTACTTTATTTCATTTTGCTTTTGTAGACTACAATGACTTGCCCCATACACAAAGCTTTTTAATATGACAGTCAGTAAAAATCAGTATTAGATGACAAAGGATGATGAAGAGCTGATTTTGACCAGGAAGGTGAGAGGTTTTCTCTATTCCTGTCTCACACTGTGCTTTATAAGCCCACTATGAGAGGGGACAATTTTCAGTACTACAGGTTCCCAACAGAAATCACTAATGTTCCTACACACACATTTTGGTGGTTTATCTATAACCTAAAAGAAAAGCATGTTCAAGAGTAAATATCTGTGTCCTAGGCTTATTGATAAAGAAATTGATTAAATGAGCTGAAGCATCTGAAACACAGGGGTTTTGAGACTTAAGTAAGGGGAATTACTCAAGAGAAAGAGCTCTAGCAGAGAAGTGAATCAGCTACTGCTCAAAACTCATGGTCTTCATACATTGTGCAACAAAGTCAAATATTTGCTTCAACAACCATAATGTAACCATTAACTCTTGCTTCAGATCCTGGCACTATCTGACTGCATTTAAAGGTCAAATTGATTAAGAAAAATGCAGTTATCCCCAGCTCTTCAGAACAAATCTATCATCAATATAAACCTGGAACAGAAGAGCACCCTCATGGCTTTGACATAAGTCTCTAACAAGCACTAACCTATTCTCAATCTGCTTTTATTTAGACCAGTGCTGGCATTACTGACAGTTGAAAAGTAAGACTCCCTGAAAGGTATCTCCCAACACAGGACTAGCCACTTTATGCAAAAACTGAGCACCTGTTGAGTAACAGCAACCCAAGACATTTACAAACACACTTCTGTACAGCTGAGAACTGGCCCTGGTAAATTCAGGAAGAGCTGATGCTGAAAACTGGTGGAAGAGACAGCAGAAGGAAAGGAGCAGTTCTTTGATCTTTAACTGGTGCTAATTTCTTTGAAAAGCTTCAGTAAAGAGGTCTGGGAGAGCAGAGTATTAAATTAATTATCTGTTTCTGCTTGTTAATGGCTGTGTAGTATGAGCAAGATGTAAGCAGGCATGCTCGCTGCAAGTATGGAACAGCTTTTCCCACTAGCTGAGAATAAGAATTCAGCTTCAGGAGGACAGAAAGTGATGTGTTGTGTTGCTGGGTTTTTTCCCTCCAGTAGGTTTAAGTTTGTTTACAGGCCTTTTAGACTCCTTTTTGGAGAAGCTACAGCAGTTAGGCAAGAAGTCATACTGACTTACAAACACAGCTCAGACCCAGCACTTGGACACTGGAGATCTAGAATGGTTGCACACCAAGCTCTGACTGAATTAGTAGTTACACTTTGGTAAACCTCTGCATCAGCTGTTAATCAAACTGACCATGAAATAGCACCAACACTTGATGTATGGAAGAAAAATTGTTTGCAACAAACCAATCACTGGATACTCACCACAGCAATAACAGGAATGAGCACACCCAGATTCCCTGCACTACTGGAAGCCTGGAAAAGAAAAAGGAACTTAGCCAAACATCTCCAAAAGCATTTCTAAAATACTTGTTGCAAGAGACTTAGTTCAAGCATCAAACATTCCTACTGCCTATACCAATGAAAACAGACATTGCCAGCCACAAGAGAGCACCCTGGAAATCCAAAGGACTGCCCTGAGACACCCAGGAGTCCTTCAAAGGCAGTGATGTTCAATGATAGGGCAAGGGGCAACAGGTGCAAGCTGGAGCAGAGGAGGTGCCACAGGAATATGAGGAAAAACTTTTGCTGTGAGAATGCCAGAGCCCTGGAGCAGGCTGCCCAGAGAGGTTGTGGAGTCTCCTTCTCTGGAGACATTCAAAATCTGCCTGGATGTGTTCCTGTGTGACCTGCCCTAGGTGATCCTGCCCAGGCAGAGGGGTTGGACTTTTGAGGTCCCTTCCAACCCTTGATATTCTGTGAAAACACCTTTTGAGGTGGCTCCTCAGATTGAAATGTCCCTGATAGAAAGGATGTTTTCCTCTTTCAGCACAAGGTTTGCTATATTTAGAAGTCAGATATTATGCCTTGAACTAAAGGGGGTGGTAAAATATTCATTGATACCATGGCATCCAACAACTGCAAGCAAAATGCTCAAACTAAATGAGTGGCCATAGACAAGTGTCAAATGTTTACCAAAAGACTAATTTTACTACCACAATGAAGCCAAAAGTAACAAGTCTGCAAAAAGACACCATACTCAAGGCTTATTTCAGGAGGGTGAGCTGCCTCTTCCACTGAAATGTATGAAACAGCAAGAAAAATCTCCTTTCACTCATAAGGATGCTTTTCATTGCACTCTATGTAATGAGTGCATTTGCTCATGGAAAACAGGAGAATGGAAAACAGGAGAATGGGGGGGAAGGGGAATGGAAAACAGGAGAATGGGGGGGAAGGGAGAGAAGTGTACACCAAATAGTCTTGAGATGAGACAACAAGGGTACAACCCAACTAAAACACATTCTAGTCATCTTCCCTGCAGTGTCCAAGACAAAGCATAACAAAAGATGTACCTTTAAATATTTTTGAAGGTAATAATACCACCCAAATCACTCTAAGGGGTAGAAATGACTGGAAAAAAAGTCACTGTAACTCTTGTTAGCATCAGGACAGAGCATTGCACACAGCAAACTGCTGCAGTCTGAGTAGAGATGCAACCTAAGTCAGCCAGAATGCTGAATAAAGAGTGCTCCACTACAACAGCTAGCAGTATCTTCAGAATAAAGAAACACTGCCTCCTAGCTCAACTCCATGTCAAACCAAGCACAGATTCTTCTATCTGCAGGCATCCTTAGGTCAGTGCATTCAAGATGTCTATTTTAAAGACACTAAAATTTACTCTTCTGCAAAGTATTCCTCCCCTACCAATCAAAGGGACAAGTCTCCTCTTTCTTTGGCAAGCTTTCTGAGTAGATTTGCTCTATAAATAAAGCACTTCTGAAAATCAGCAGAGAATTTAAATACATGTTTTGCACTTCACTGCACTGTTTCCATTATAAGCCTGGACAGATAGGCCTGCACCAGCCTGGATTGGGGGCAGGGAATACAAAAATCTGAAGCTGCAGCCATTTACAGAGCAATTCAGGATCAAACAAGAGGACAGAAACTGGCTACACTGAGCTGCAGTTTGGCCTAATGACTTCCTGAGGTCCTTTCTAAGCTGCATTTTCCTATGATCCTATGACACCATTAGAATTAGAATTCTGTCCCATCTACAGACACTCCAAGAATTATTATGAGGAGTTCAGGACTTGGCATTCTGTATTTCCTTTTGCAGCTCTGCCTCCAACAGCTGAACACTCTAGATGGTCTCCTCAGCCTCCCACAAATCACTCAGATGAACAAGAGGGACACCACTGTTTTAGCTCAGCTACTACACACAGATTCGTTAGGTGTTTGAAGAGCACCCAGTTCATGATCAGAACATTCTTAGGTTGAAGGCACTATGATTTCTTTTGGAGTGTGGGTTTGGTTCAGACAC
This sequence comes from Melanerpes formicivorus, assembly GCF_026170545.1. Lineage (NCBI taxonomy): Eukaryota > Metazoa > Chordata > Aves > Piciformes > Picidae > Melanerpes > Melanerpes formicivorus. The sequence continues at coordinate 1,738,686 of NW_027142388.1, read as the reverse complement.
ACAGAAGACTACGGAGAGCAGCATACAATTAAAATGCAGTGAGTATCTGACCTTCAATGCTGGTCCTTTTTCACTTGCTCTCTCACTGGCTCTCTTTCCTTCCAGCCCAAGCTGAACAAATAGTTCCAGCAAGTTCATCAGAAGTTCATCCACAAGGTGTTCTCCTTGAATGTTAGCAGCGATGTTAGCTAGGGCATTAATGACTGCTAAGGAACAGTGCCTGAGAAGAGAGAACAGTTACGAACAAGCAATTCATGAACAAGCAATTCCCCAAAGCTCTGAATTTCAGTGCTCTCTTCAGAATGTGATAGTAACTCTTGCACTGACAGCTCTTCACTCAAGAGAGCTGGTTTGCAGGGTTTTTTTATGAATGGTGGCACATCACTTTACTGCTAACTGAAATGCAATAAGCCCTTAAGTGAAAAATTCTTTGTAAACTTTGCCTCTGGAGGACACTTCACTGTTGATGCTGTCACAGCCAAAAGTACATTAATTCCCTGTAGCAGGTATGGCTACAGACAAGAAACAGCAAAGGGCTGAGCTTCTGGATTGGCAAAGTTCTTGAGCAGAATCAGAGCTAGTATCAGACACTGTGAAAACTGCATTGGGTCAGAGAGGATGTTGGAACACTCACAGGAACTGACCTCTTGGTTACTCACACACTACATTAAGACACACACTACCCACCCCAGCCAATGAAGTTTTTAATCAGAACAGGAACTAAAATGCACACTTAGATACTAAGAATTACTTTGTCCATGGCTCACATTTAATCCCTAACAAGTACTTGGACCACATTTAACACCACCCAAAATACCCCCCGCCAAAAATCCAATGGAACTTGAGGAGCTTTTCTAGGCTGAGATTCGTTACCCCAGTTGGAGATGATACAATTCATCAATGTCAATTGTCATTTGCAAACATGAACTCCTTATTGAGGGGAAAAAAGCTAAGCAGAACCACCTGGAGTGAAAACCATTTTTGGGAATCTCTAGATTAGAAAGGGCTATATTTTTCAAGTAATATTTTACTTTTTAGCATCAAATTAAAAAGAAGAGTACTATAAAGAGCTTGACTATAAAACTTTGACTGGGAAAAAGTGAAAACCCCTGGTGTAGCATAAAGGACCCTGGGAAGAGTATTCAGCCAGCTAAGAGTCACCTGTATCCATGATCCTTGTAATCTTTTGTGGCAGAGTAAACGACTGAGCTTGCTTTAACACTGATTTGCTGAAACAGGTTCCACACCTCCTGGTAAATATATTGCTGTGAAAACAAACCAAACCAAACCCCAAATCACTAAGTAGAACTAACTGAATACAAACTAAGTATTATCAAGTTCTTCTGATAGGCATCTAGTCACAGACTGAGCAAGAGTTTCAGCTTCCATAAAGAACCCAGTGGAAGTGTTTTTAACTGTTCAAAGTTCTTTATCTCCACCTTCCTAACATACATTTATTCTTCAGCCTTCTGAGTGCTAAGAATTACATTCAGAAAAGGTAAATTCTGAATGGTAAATTCAGAAAAGGTAAATTCTGAATGGTAAATTCAGAAAAGGTAAATTCTGGTGGACAGAAGGATGCCCATGAGCCAGCAATGTGCCCCTGTGGCCAAGGCGGCCTATGGCATCCTGGGGTGTGTTAGAAGGGTTGTGGTTAGTAGGTCAAGAGACATTCTCTCCCCACCTCTACTCTGCCCTGCTGAGGCTATATCTGGAATATTATGTCCAGTTCTGGGCCCCTCAGTTCAAGGACTTCAAGGAACTGCTTGAAAGAGTCCAGCACAGAGATACAAAGATGCTGAAGGCAGTGGAACATCTCCCTATGAAGACAGGCTGAGGGAGCAGGGTTCTTGAGCTTGGAGGAAAGGAGCCTGAGGGGTGCCCTCATTCCTGTTGATAAAGATGTGTAGGGCAGTGTTGGGAGGATGAAGCCAGGCTCTGCTTAGGGATGTCCAGTGACATGTCAAGGGGCAATGGGTGCAAGCTGGAGCAGAGGAGGTTCCATGGGAACAGAAAAACTTTAAGAAGCTTCTGCAGTTGTAGTTTATAAAACATGTTTCCTTTTAACTAAAGGAAACATTAACTGGCACTCTCTTGGCTGCTTCTTTCCTTACATTTCCAGTGATGACCAAGCAGCCCAGCTGATCAATGATGAGAACATCCAGATGAGAAGGTGGCTGGCAAAACTTCTGCTGTAAGATCTGTAGGATGGGTTCCATCATTTTTGGGGTGTCCCTCAATGCCACTGCAATGTGCCCTAGAGCACGAATTGTGTGGTCAGGAATCAAATGAGCTTCCCTATTGGAGGGAAAAAACAAACAAACAACAAACCCCAAACCCATGCATGTAACTGCTTAACAGCTATCAAGACCTCCAAGCATTTCATCTCAGAATGAATTTTAATTGAAACATCATTAACAGCTTTAATATTGCCACTCTGTACACCCATCTGCCCTCAACATTAACATTGGAGATACACTTGTACAAGTCGGTTTTCAAGATGAGAACCAAAAAAATCTCCCACAAACCCACTGTCCACAAAACCCACACCAATCCATGAACAAACTCTTCTAGAAACAACAATGAAAAAGTTAAATGACCTGCAAAACTTTAGAACATGACAGTCAGACCAGCCAGGATAGGAGGGACCTGGACAGGCTGGAGAGGTGGGCACAAGCCAACCTCAGGAGGTTCAACAAGACCAAGGGCAGGGTCCTGCAGCTGGGTCGAGGCAATCCCAGGCACAAATCCAGGCTGGGCAGGGAGTGACTGGAAAGTAGCCCTGAGGAGAGAGCCTTGGGGGTGCTGGGGGAGGAGAAGCTCAACGGGAGCTCTCAGTGTGCACTTGCAGCCCAGAAAGCCAACCAGATCCTGGGCTGCATCAGGAGAAGTGTGGCCAGCAGGTCAAGGGAGGTGATTCTCCCCCTCTGCTCAGCTCTGCTGAGACCCCACCTGCAGTCCTGCCTCCAGTTCTGGAGCCCCTATTACAAGAGGGATCGGGAGGTGCTGGAAGGTGTCCAGAGCAGGGCCAGGAGGATGAGCAGAGGGCTGGAGCACCTCTCCTGTGAGGACAGACTGAAGGAGTTGGGGCTGTTCAATCTGAAGAAGAGAAGGCTCCCAGGTGACCTAATTGTGGCCTTCCAGTATCTGAAGGGGGCCTACAAGAAGGCTGGGGAGGGACTGCTCAGGATCTCAGGCAGTGATAGGACTAGGGGGAATGGAATGAAGCTGGAGGTGGGGAGATTCAGGCTGGAGGTGAGGAGGAAGTTCTTCCCCATGAGAGTGGTGAAGCCCTGGAATGGGTTGTCCAGGGAGGTGGTTGAGGCCCTGTCCCTGGAGGTGTTTAAGCCCAGGCTGGATGGGGCTCTGGCCAGCCTGATCTAGTGTGGGGTGTCCCTGGCCATGGCAGGGGGGTTGGAACTAGATGATCCTTGTGGTCCCTTCCAACCCTGACTGATACTGTGATACTGTGACCTCCTGGTGGAGATTTATGCATTGGCGAGTCTCTTACAAACTTGACAAGTCAGCTGCTAGAAGTGACAAACTGTATCCAGCCATAAAAGATAGCTGAAGCTTAAGAGATACAGCTGAGAGAGTATCTCTCAATCTGTGACTCCAAACTGGGTAATACACAGCAAAGATTCAATCAGAAATCAACCTATACCTCTCAGTGTGAAAACAAGGGTGAGCTCTGCCATGATTTGCATGGCAAGATCTTGACCCCACACAGAAGCTCACTGATCTCATAGATAGTTTATTCTAAAACAATTCTGTACTTATTTTAAGATGTAAGCTTTGGGTTCATTGAGTGAAGGAAAACTTGGTTTGGTGGCTGACAACTTACTTGTCACTCTCTTGAGAGATATACAGCCGGTTAGACAAACTGGCAAGAAAAGCCTCCACGATCACAGAATCTATAGTCAAGCCAGCTTTCAAGCACCTGGAAAAAACAACAAACAGAAAACTTGCTACAACACCTAAAGGGGAAGAAAAATAACAGGTATAAGGGGAAAAAAGTTTACACTGAGGTATATGAATTCACTGCCTAGAAAGGCTGCAGATGTGTTTTGAGAAATGAGTGGAGTTCCTACTGCTGCTTTCTCCATAAACAACAAAGGTAAACTCAGAACCTGCTGCTTTAGAAACATCAATCCTTTGTTTCTAGTCATCAGCCATGTGTATTCCCTCCAGGCCTCTGTAGCTCTCTAGAAGGGAAGAATCATCATGACACCAGAACAGGCTACTCAGGGAGGTGGTGGAGTCACCGTCCCTGGAGGTGTTCAGAAAACATCTGGACGGGGTGCTTGGGGACATGGTTTAGTAGCCACGGTGTAGGTCAGTTGATGATCTTCGAGACCTTTTCCAACCAAAACAACTGATTCAATGACCCTGCCCACAGACCTCTCTCAACGTGATAATTAAAGCAGAAAATAACCCCCTGCTGAGTACTGAAACGGAGACTGCATGCATTACCAATACCTGGGAAGCAAAACAATGACACTGACCTATCGTTTTACAGGTAGGACATAAACAGAACCAAGAGATGCCTGAAGAAAAATGAAGTCACAAGCAAAAAAGGCAAAAAGCCTTTTCAGAGACCCAGAGCAGCACCTTCTAAAGGGTCACAACACTTCTGCTAGAGAAGCAGAATATGTGGTGCAAGTCTCTCTCACCTGCAGATGTTGTCTATAGCGATGTCCCGCAGCTGCTCGTACATGGATGGCTGACTTTTCTTGCCAGGCATTACACTTAGGGTGGACTCTGAATGCTCATTGGTTACACTAATCTTGATGTCATTACCACCTATTAAGAACACAAGAGTACAGAAGTCAGTACCACTTGAAATAGCTATTTCTCCCCTGCTGAGAGGAGAGCACGCAGGCAGAGCAGTATTTGGTGAGGGCACAGCTCAGAGAGCTGCACTGAAGAGCTCTGGAAGTGCAGGTATCATCAACAGCTATGCAAAATACTCCTGCATTTAATTGTTCCTAAGTAATTATTGCTAAACTGGGTCACCTTCAGGTATCATTTTACCTATTCTGCTTTAGCATTATGATACTGCTTTTGCATTAGCAAGTGATAAAATAGAAGGTTTTCCTTTTGGAAATCATAACTTGGCTTTATTAGAATTTTTACAATCTAAGAACAACAGAAAACCTGCCAAATGCCACCAGGGTGGCTAGGGGGCTGCAGCACAAGACCTGTGTGGAGTGTGCAAGAAGCAGAGTCTCCTTCAGCCTGGTGAGAGGCAGCTTTGGACAGACCTGGCTGCCTTCCAAAGTGTAAAGTAGGGTACCAAGGGCACAGGAGAAGGCTTTGTGGAAGAATGGGACATAACAGCCCTTATTTGAACCAAAGGAGGCTCCAGCTGGATATGTGATTTCTTTTTGTCTCCCCTCACTTTAAGAATGATGATGCATCGGTCAGGTTGTACACTATATGGACAAAGCACTAAGAAAACTGCTCTGAACTGAGCACAGGAGGCTGGCACCTAATAGAGCCTTCAGTACTGTAGTACCACACTGCAGCTGTTGGTGATCTTACCTTGGTTTCATCAGAAGAGGCACATCAAGATTGCTGCTAGGATAAAAAGCAGTTCTACAAACACTGCTTGCCCTCAAATGCACTCCAGGTTCTTTTCAGGGATGTCCAATGACAGGACAAGGGGCAATGGGTGCAAGCTGGAGCAGTGGAGGTGCCACAGGAACAGAAGGGAAAACTTTTTCACTATGAGGATGATGGAGCTCTGGAGCAGGCTGCCCAGAGAAGTTGTAGAGTCTCCTTCTCTGGAGACATTAAAATCTTCTCTGGATGTGTGCCTGTGTGACCTGTTCTAGGTAATCCTGCTCTGGCAGGGGGGTTGGACTGGATGGCCTTTTGAGGTGCCTTCCAACCTCTAACACTCTGTGGTTCTACCACATTCCTCTTCTGTCTCCCCCCCTGAAATGACCACAAATGCATCTCCATTTCCCCCTACAGCTGTATCCCCAGAAAATACTCAAAAGCCCTGAAAAGCCACACAAGTTGTAAAAGGCGCAGCAGAATATCCTCCTCTTTTGTTCCCTTACCTGTGTGATACTGGCTGTGATACTTGTAAAGTTTCACAAGCACTGGGGAAGGTATCACAAGGAAGTCTCTCAAGGATGGGTTGACAGAATGAACCACAACAGGGAACCTCTCACATAAACGACCCAGACCCTACACAAACAAACAAAGGAAATGGAACAGCTTTAGAATCCAACAGCATCTTGGGCTTGCAACTCGAGCTCAATACAGACCCACACAAACCAAACCACAGAGCTCTGAGAGGTTCCATTTTTAACAAGAGATTTACACATTTCAAGCCTCCTATTCTCTGATGTTATCCTGGAGTGCCACATGCCATTTGAGTCTTGCCACTTTTCTCTTGGGTGATTTCATGAAATCAGAGGTACTGGGCAAGTTCCAACATGTAGAGAATACTGGTTACTTACTATGTGGTGGAAAACACCACATCTATTACGGCTGTAAGTGCCTAGTAAGAAGACATGAAAATTAGCATAAACAAACCTTAGTCTTAAGACTCAGTGATCTGCCAGTCCCAGTATTTGAACTACTTACATAATGGACTAAGAAACTGAATGTTTCAGAAACTAAATACTAGTTAATAAAAAACATTGTGCAGATTACTCTTCAAGAAGTAGTTGAGCAAAGACAGTTTTGAAAGTACTGCTGTAGTTCTAGTTTGCACATCAGACCTCTAAAATCCCAATGTAGAACACATTGATGGAGAGCAATACAAAAAGCAGACAAAGTGCTCTTCTAGCAACCTGTACAACTCCCCAGACTCTCACTCACTGACAATGTCAAATGTTGTAAAGACAGACCTGCAAACAGCAAATCAGCAGTGGCAAGTGAGCAATGATGACTTTGCTTGAGGTTTTTGACTGCAGCTTCTCTGATAATTTGATGCACAAGTTTTCTGCACCTGACATAAAAACCAACAGAAACTTATTTTCAGCAAATTCATTATTAAACTACATACAACCCAACAGTTAAAGGAATTTCTAGAGCAATACAGAAAATAGATCAGCTTAATTCTCCTCATACTAGGTTTGTGTTTCCATGTCTGTGAAGAGATCTCTGATCACCCAGTCAACTCCTGCAACAGCTTTTTCACTGCTGTTTTACTCTTGCATTCTAATAGCAAAGACTATGCCACTGAAGTTTATTTCATATTTCTCTGAGCATCATCTACCCTCATAGAACTTCTAAATATTTCTACACCTTAAACCTCTCCCAGAGATATTCCAGACAAGAAAGAGCATTTTTTACTTTGCTCATCTTTCACAGCCCACACCATGAGATCCACACAGGCAGCATTAGCCTGACAGCGCAGCTTTAGAGGACTCAGTTCGTTGTGCAGCCGATCCACATCGTGAAGGATTTTCTGCAGTTCTGATTGACTGCTGTTGAATTGCTCGAGCACAAAATCATGGATTTCCTTCACAAATGAGTTGGGAAGATCTGAAGAAGTAAAAGGAAATAGCATTATACTAGAAGGATGGGAGTCAGAATGACAACATATATAAAAGTCATTGCTATGAAAAAAATATTTAATGAAGTTTATCCCCTACCTAAAAGATAAATTTCAGAGCAAAGTCCAGTAAGCAGACAACTGAAAAGCCATCTAGTAATCCTTTTAGTGGTGCTTCAAATGTTTGGGGTTTTTCCTATCTCAATAGCACCTTTTTGTATGGTATGGTAGTTTTAGGCTATGCCTTTAAAATTTTTCACAGATCTTGAGCAGAAAAAGTAATAAAATGTAAAGAAATCACGATTGGGTGGGAAAAGAAAAAGAGACAGAATTCTAAACAATTTCATTGGAGAGATAGCTGCCATAAGACTGGTTGTACCAAAACAATTCTGGGGCCTCTTGTCTCATCTCTTCTCATTTTGTTGCTCTGCAGAGAATATTAACCTGCTTCTGCTTGACCTTGGCTGCATTGTTTTGGTTAAGTTTAGCAGCAACTTTCTCTCTCTCTCTCCCCCCCTTTTTGGACAGGGGATGGAGGAACAGAGAGACAGCTTCCCTGGTCTCTTGACCAGGGGGGTTCTTGTGTTGTTTGTTAATTGTAAAGATCTGTAAAATATTGTAAATCCTGTATATTTTGTGCATATTCATTTCATTCCATTGTAGATTGTAGTTTGTGAGCTGGTCTGGCAAAGTTAATATTGGGGGGGGGGGGGGGGGGGGGTGGATTAAGTTCCCAGGAAACGCAAACCTCCGTGTTCCAGCACTCAGTACAATGCAGACAACACTTTGGATCCTAAACATAATGAATGACAAATGAAAAGAAATCCCAATACTGTACCTTTCATGTAGTATAATGTGTCTCTCAGCATTTTAAACTGAGCAAGATAGAGAGGGTCACTGAATGTTTTATAATAGAGATCTGTACTAGCACCCGTCTGAAAGAGAGAAGAAAGAACCTGTTCAAAATTAGGTATTTTCCACCACATAGACGAATAAATCTTATTCCAGCCATGTAATTGTTTCCCTCCATAGGTAAACAAGCATTTAAAAGAGGGAATGAGTATTGTTTTGCAAAGAGCAAGCATACCATTTTACATAAGTAAAAGGTTCATTTTCCCAGTATTAATCAAGGCAAAAAATAAAGTATCCAAAGTCGTTAGAATGGGAGTTTGATAACACACCTCTGTGACTTCAGCCACAACTGCATCTAAGATCTTCAGCAGAGAATCCCCAACAATCTGTTTGACCTACAGAAGGGGGGAAAAAAAGAAAAGGTAAAACTAAAATGCTGGTGGTTGCTGTGGCTGACTTTAGGTAGTAACTCAATGCAACCTGCCCATGCACAGAAAACTCAAGGCTCTTGACTGCAAAGTGTCAGATGAAGTCAAGGCTACAAGAATTTCTTGTCACAGCAAGGATAAATGTATTTGAGTCTGTTTGATGTTCTACAGTAGCAGGCAGCAGACAGGGACAGCAGTTTGGGTCACTTATGTGAATTCCCAGCAACTAAACCCTTCTAGAAAAGGGTCTCATTCTCACAGCAAAAAACAATTGTGTATTTCAGCAACTAGCAGTCTGTAAGTTACCTCAGCTCAACTGGCTTGCAGGGGTGGAGCTGGAGGAAGTTGACAGGAATTTCCATTTTCCAAATCATTTATTATTTATATAAGAACTTTTTAGGAACACTATTGAAGCACAACATTAAATGCCATAAAAATAGTATTACCTAAAGCATAGGAGGCAAAAAAAGGGCTTTTTTTATTTGCAATGCAAAAAGCTTATGCTAGAAAGAGAGGCATTTTCAGTTTGAGTCTCTAGGCAGCAGTCTCACTGCAGCCTGGGTAAGACCCCATCACATACCATGGCCAGCAGCTGGCGGAGCATTTCCAGGGGGATGTTAAACTCTTTATTGTTAATGCCATTGAAGAGAGGAGAAACTGAAAAGCTGGAGCTGATTGTAGAGAAGTAATAATCAGGGTCCAGTGCACTCCCATCAGGAAGATATGAACCTGACCAAAAAAATCACGTTTAGGGAGAGAGAGGATACACACACTATGTATAATGGGCATGTTCAGTTACTGCTGAAGAGTTTGTTCTAACACAGGTCGTCTTTAACTTGCAAACTATCAAGGAGCACAATTCAAGACAGAGAACTATGACAAAACCACACATTTGTTCATCAAAAGCTTACAATCACAATGGAAGAATTCATTTCAAATGATCAAAAACCTCCCTGGGCAGCCTGTTCCAGAGTCTCACCATGCTCATACTGAAGAGTTTCTTCCTAAGACCCAGTCTAAACATACTCTTCCTCAGCTTCAAACCATTCCCCCTTGTCCTGTCTCTAGACACCCGTATGAAAAGTCCCTCTGCAGCCTTCCTGCAGGCTCCTTTCAGGTACTGGAAGGCAGCTCTAAGGTCCCCTTGGAGTCTTGTCTTCTCCAGGCTAAACAACTCCAGTTCCCTCAGCCTGTCCTCACAGCAGAGCTGCTCCAGCCCTTGGATCTTCTTTGTGACCTCCTCTGGATTCACTCCAATGGCTCTGTATCCTTCTTATGCTGGGGACACCAGAACTGGACACAGTATTCAAGGTGGGGTCTCACAACACCAGAGTAAAGGGAACATGGAAGAAATTAATTTAAACCAGGGCTCTGGAGAGGAGAATGACCCAGGAACAGAAAGTGCCCAAAACGTTAAAAACCTGCAAGGGCCAGACCAAACCAGAGACACCAAAACACCACAGACACAGAGCTAGTTCTTCACTTGATTCATGAAAGGTTAAATTTCAGGCCTGCTTTGATGCAGAACTCACAGATAGAGCTCAACCAAAACTCAGTGGTTGACAGTCTGTGCATTATTTTGTTATTTCTGCCTTTTAAGCTATAGTGATTAACACATCTTGGGTAGCACTCCAGCGTCTCCCTCCTTATTTCTTCCCTCACCAAACTACTAGTTTTTAACCCAATGACTCAAGTCACATTTACTTTGATACAATGTGCCACAAAGGTCTCAAAGCTCCAGATTCTAGCTGAACAATTTAGCTGCCCAGTGAAGCAGAATATTAACACTGGTTCCTCAAAAATACTCAGCTTCATCTCCTGAAATATTTGTAGCCTAGTTGAATTAAGCTCTTCAGTGCTAGGCACAGCCTAGCAGCTAGGAAATCACATCTCTCAGAAGCTTGCCAGAAACAGCTGAGCCTGGAAACCACTGGTGTTACTAATAACTTCTGCTGCCTTTAAATATCCCCAGATTTTTCAGAATACTACCAGGCATGGGCCAGGGAATTATTGTACTGTACAGAGAATTACTGTAAGAGGGCAGTAAAATAAAAGGGTCTAAAGGATTTGTGTTTTTCACTTTTCTGTAAATAGCAACAAAATGCTCAAATCCTCCACTGCTCCTTTGCAAAATAACTTACCTTCAAAGTAATGAATTGCAGATCCTCCAGGAGAGCTGGGAGGGGGAATTCCACGTTCAGGACTAACCTGAAACATCACATAAAAGCTGTCACTTTAAAACTATCTATAAAGCATTTTAAAAAATAAATAATCACCTTCCAGAGGATGGTTCATACACTCTCTAAATGAAACACAACTTCAGGCAATACTAAGAGGGGCTATGGACTAACAAAACAGGGAATCAGTGCTTTTCCAGAAGGTTGTTGTTAGGTCTCCCTGGAGCCTGTTTTTCTCCAAGCTGAACAACCCCAGCTCCCTCAGCCTGACCTCATAGCAGAGGTGTTAAAAGCCCTTGATCATTTTCATGGCCCTCCTCTGGGCCTGTTCCATGATGTCCATGTCCTTCCTACATTGAGGGCTTCAGAGCTAGATCTCTGTGTTTGGTCAAACAATGTGCTAAGAGACAGTCTGAACATTCAGGCTAAGGCTGCCTTAACTACTCCACCAAGACTAAGACATTATCTAAGCACTGACTAAAACCCAGAGCAAGTCACACTAACCTGAGAGATGCTAGATACACTGCTAGCCTTTCTCTTTAGTGTTCCTTCTTGGCAAACAGTGAGCAGAGAGCTGGGAAGGATTGATCTGAAATCGTTGAAGGATCGTCGGCGAATTCCTTCCAGCTCTTCTGGAACTCGCAGGGAATGTGGGGGGATTTTGGGGAAAAGCTTTGAGAGGAGAGCCTCCTCCGAATTGCTGTAGCGACCAAAGGCCCGAGAAATGCCCAGCAGGCAGGGCACTGCATACTTGCATAAATATTCTGCAAAAGACAAACACGTCTCACAGGACAGTCACAGCAACCCAGAACTTCCTCTCCACGGTTTGGCTGCCACTCCATTGAACTGTTTCAGCCTAGCTTGCCTTACAAAGGTTTATCTGTGCAAGCAGAGGAAAGACTATGAAAGCATAGCAAATTGATACACTTCTGCTTCCAAATTAACCAGCCAGCAACAAAAAGAGCAAATATGTGCTAAGGGAAGTGGAAAGAAAAAGCTGCTCAGTCTGTTCACAGAACAGGAATTACAAACAGAGCAACAATTTTAACAGTACCTTTATCATGCATTTGTGGGGTCTGGCACATTCCCAACAGGAACTGCATTACTTGTAGAATGGCTTCCAAAATCTAAAGTAACCAAGAGAAACATACAAAAAATACCTTTTGGTAAAGAGAGATCATTACCTTACCTAGATCACTACAGCCAATGAAACGTGCAGAGACTAATGCAAGCACCTCTGTAAACAAGAGATTTTATACTGCTGTGTGACTAAGTCTAGATTGCCCTGCCTCAGAGCTTCCTCTGGCAAGGCTGCAGTTAGATGTACATGCTAGCAAAACTAAAACTGCAGCAGTCCTTATCTCAGTATCAAAACATGAATTCTGAAACTCAGGACGTAGCAGCTGACATTCTCCAACACCTAGAAGGAACGGCAGACATACAAATACCTTCTACATACTTGATTAATAATTAACACATGCAAAGCAACACACTGAAACAATCAATGCCTTTGCAAGAAAGGAAGCAGTTGGGGTGCCCTGTTCTCTGGACATCTGTCAGTACTGCAGCGTTGGAGAACTGCGGCCTACAAGAGCACAAACACGATCAACTCTACCTGCTCTCTGAGAGATGCATCCCTGTAAGCAACATCTGACAACAACGTTACCAAGCAGAAGCTGAAGTTTTCTGCAACTGGAAGCAAGCCTGCAAAGTAACAGACAGAAACCAAGCCCTGAGCATTGCTAGGGAGAATCAACTTAGAAAAAGCAAGTGATAATAAAGCCTAAGACAGGAGTGATTCTTACATCACAGGGCTCAAACAGACTACAGGAAAATACAGTACTACAGACAAAACTTAAGTACACTCTGACCATCTTCATTTCAGCATGAAAGGTTCAAATAATCATTTTAATCATTAAAACTTTGAAGAAAAAACCCCAAACATTCCAGGCTTTCCAGTAATTGGAAGATAATTGTATTTTATAATAGCTTTTGTGAAAAAACATTTAGATTAATGTAAAGAGACATTAAGAGAGCAAGAGTCTGAACAGCAGCTAAGCATCAAAGCTCAAAGCAGATTTCAGGTTCCACTCTCCTGCTCCAACTACTACACAATCTCCTCAGTTTAGTAACTAAATGCATTGAGTGCAGAATTACTTGGAAAGTGCAACTTATCACAGAGTAGTCAAGCAAGAAAGCTGGGAGCTATTCAATCTCCTCTGCACGTCTAAGAAAATCAATATTCAAGTCTGTTGAGTCAGGAATTAAGCACCCAGCAGAACCTATCAACTCTCATTGTACCATGTCCTCAGTAATCTTTGTGATGCCTATTTCCAGGTTGGCATTCCATGAGGATTATCAGAGAAACCCAAACATCACCTCTGCCTTTCCGTGCATTGCTTTCTTCTATCCACTGGACTTTGGGAAGGCCCTTCAGAAGCCGGAGGAGGTAGGGAACCACATTATCTTTGTGCTGAAGATGAAAAGACACTATTTACCACGGACAAGAAAAGCTGAACTGTATCAGAGACATGGAAAGACAACATTAACTACATGCAGATCTTGCTTCTAATGATTACTCCACAGGATTCTTGAATATTGCAAAATTGATTTCAACACAGGCAAGCAAAAGTAAAGCAGCACAGTGCTACAGGCCCAGTTCTTGCATTCTAGGTAATAGCTCATTCTCTAAAAGTCAGAGGGGGGGAAAAAAGTTCCAGAACAGTAATTAACCCCCAAACAATTTATTAGTCTATTGCAAGGTCACAAAATAATTTAAAGGCAGACAGAAATTCAGTGCCTGCTCCAATTCAGTGCATGTGATCCATCCCATGGCCTTATTCAAGCCACTTAAGACATCTGTGGAAGGCTTCAGCTGCCTAATCTGCACATCAAAGGATGGCACTTTCCTTCCACCCAGAGCTGGATTAATTAACACTAACTGCTGGCTTTGACAACAGCACAAAACTGCTGAAAACCACAAATACAGCTGCCTTAAACTTCTTGCTACAAAATCCTGCAAAAACCCACAATGTTAATAATGAGCACAGAAGCTCTGTCACAGTAAACAGATACTGAACAGGATGAAATTCAGGCCGGATGCAAAATCTAGCAACACTGAAAGTCTCGATGAAATCTAATGACTTTGGACCCAGGACTTCCTTTCCTCTGCACTCAACAGCACCACACCCAGAACTGGAAGGGAAGAAAACCAGCTTGTCATAAACAGGCTGGCAGACACAGAAGGCATGTCCCTATACAATGCAGCCTGTGTGCACTGCTTGCCTCTTTATCCTGGCTGCTGCCAGGCATGAAAAGGCCTAGCACAAACCTGATGCTCAGGAGGAGGTTGGAAGCTATCTGTCATTCAGAAGCATTTGGGGAAAAACACCCAACAACCCACCTGGTTTGAGCAAATCCTCCTGAAGAGCCTTTCCTTTGTCTCCATAAGCTATGACAACCAAAAACCAGGATAGCAGTTTGGCTGTGGCAGTGCCAGGTGTACTGTCTGTCACTCACCAGTGCTGTCCTTGTTTCCTTGTGCTCTCCTGCCTGAAGCCATCTGTTACCTGTGATCTTTTGACTTATTTTTATTCATTGAAAACTAAACTTGAATTCATCCAAAATCTTCCAAATTGAATAGAGTTAGTCTAAGAGGGAAAAATACCTGCAGGTCAGATTCGATTAGAAAGATTCCCAAGGCGATAACAGCATCTCTGCGGCGTTCATCTAACTGGAAGATCCCATGGAAATCCACCGGACACATGCAGAGCAGTTTCTGTACCTGAAAAACAGCAGAGGGAAAGAACACTGGAGCAAGACTGAAGTGTCAAAAAATCCAAGGGAACAACAAAAGGCCAACCTCACCCTAAACTGCATCCAAACTGTGACCAGCAGGACATGGAAGTGATTCTGCCCCTCTGCTCTCGTGAGACCCCACCAGCAGCACTCCCTCCAGTTCTGGTGCCTCCAGCATAAGAAGGACATGGAATTGCTGGAGAGGGACCAGAGGAGACCACAAAGATGATCAGAGGGCTGGAGAACGTCTGCTGTGGGGACAGGCTGAGGGAGTTGGGGCTGGTCAGCCTAGAGAAGGCTTCAGGTAGACCTTAGAACAGCCTTCCAGTACCTGAAGGGGACTACAGGAGAGCTGGGGAAGGATTTTTGATGAGGGCTTGGAGTGACAGGACAAGAGGAAATGAAGCTGGAAGAGGGCAGATGTAGACTGGAGATAAGGAAGAAATTCTTGACAGTTAAGGGTGGTGAGACACTGGAACAGGTTGCCCAGGAAGGTTGAAGATGCCCCCTCCCCAGAGGTGTTCAAGGCCAGGTTGGATGAGGCCTTGGGCAACCTGGGCTAGTGGAAGGTGTCCCTGCCCAAGGCAGGGGACTGTAACTTAGATGATATTTAAGGCCCCTTCCAACCCAAACCATTCTACGAACGTATTAACAACAGTATACGCAAGTCCTTCAAAAATCCACCAACAGACCTGAAGATAGTGATGCCAATAGCCCCCAGCTCCCCTTCATGGAGCAGAGCCAGCAGACATCCATGCCCTACAGCATGCCCAGCAACAGCCCTGGGGAGCACTAAAACCATTGCAAGTATTTTCACAGCAGAACAAGAAGCTGACAGGCTGTGGTTTTCAAGGCTCACTATGATGCTCCTGTGCTTGATGTGAACAGTAGTCCTTCCATCTTCTAGAAGACAGATGGTCACATTATCCTCCTTGAGTCATCAACCCTAATCTGAGGGCTACAAAAGCAATGAATGACTGAAACTAGAAAGAAAAATCTCAAGACGATTAAAAATTTGGTGTTCAACACTCCATCAAATTATTTGCTTTGCCCTGGTTTTGCCTGGGATAGAGCTAATTTTCTTCTTAGCAGCTGGTTCAGTGCCCTGGTTTGGATTTAGCATGAGAACAATGCTGATAACACGCTGATGATTTTAGGTGGTGCTAAGCAGTGTTTACACCGAGTCAAGGATTTTTTTCAGCTTCTCATGCCCTGCCAGTGAGGAGGTTGGGGATGCCCAAGAAGTTGGGAGGGAACACAGCCAAAACAGCTGACTCAAACAAGCTAAAGGAATATTCTACATGGTGTGATGTCATGCCCAGCACATAAACTGTGAGGAGCTGGCTGGGAGGGGCCGATCACTGCTTGGGGACCAGCTGAGCATTAGTCAACGGGTGCTGAGCAGCTGCGCTGTGCATCACTTCTCTGTCTTTGGGTTTATTTCTCTCTCTTTTTGTTACCTTCCTTTTTTCACTGCTAGTACTATATTTTTACTTCAATTGTTTAATGGTTCTAATCACAACCCATGAGTGTTACTTGTTCTCTATTCTCTTGCCCATCACACCAGGGGAAGGGAGGAGTGAGCAAGCAGCTGTGTGGTGCACACCTGCCAGCTGGGAGCCCTGGCACAGGCTGCTCAAAGAGGTTGTGGAGTTTCCTTCTCTGGAGACTTTGAAAACCTGCTCGGATGTGTTCCTGTGTGCCTTACTCTAGGTGATCCTGCTCTGGCAAGAGGGCTGGACTGGATGATCTCTGGAGGTCCCTTCCAACCCCCTAACATTCTGTGACTGCCACATCTCAAGTGAATTTCTGAAACCCTTCAGAGGTTACAGAGCTCACTCTTGCATCCCTGGTACCACAAAGCCTCGCTTCAACTAGTTCATTGGGCATTTTGGATATGCAGGCACACCGTATTTACTCAATTCCTGGAAACAAAATAAACACCAAACAGGTGGATGGAACTTTTGTTACAGCTGCATCAGTGCCTTCTCCACATACATCACTCAAAAATAAATAATAATAATAATAAACCAGGTTGGAAGAGACCGTCAAGATCATCACGTCCAACCCATCAACCAATCCAACCCACCTAAACAACTAACCCATGGCACCAAGCAACCCATCAACTCTCCTCCTGAACACCTCCAGTGATGGTGACTCCACCACCTCCCTGGGCAGCCCATTCCAATGGGCAATCACTCTCTCTGTTAAAGTTACCTAGATGAGTACAACTTTTGCTCAAATCCTTTTAACACCATAGATTCAGTTGACAGAGCTATTATTTCCTCACTCCTTAACTATTACTTCACTCCATACCCAGTGTGACCATTTGAGGGACACCCAGCAAACACTAAAGAGTGTCTCAAAACTCCCAAACACTTTGTTTTCCTCTTAAGAAAGGGAAAATGTAGCAAGCATGTTATCTTTTCATAAATGACCCTGATGTTAATAAACATTACCTAAAACCTGCTGTCATAATACATACCCACATCTGACTGACCTGTGTTCCAGTGGCAAGTTGCTTCCTATTTAGCTAGCTCCATAAACACCCTGCCTTGACATTTCTAAACCGCAAAACTATTTTCCTAGAGGATTAGAAGACTTTACTGGACGCTCAGTGGAATTTAAGATTCTGGTCCTTAAACTGCCAGACCTGGAACACAACACAAATAATCCTCTTAAACCTCCCCCATAAAAAAAAAAAAGAGTAGAGGAATTGGAACTTTGGAAAATAACTTCTGGTGCATGTGGCTCCACATCAGGTTCATGTTTAGAGCAATGTGAGTGAATAACTGTAGCTAGATCAAATTGTTATTATCATTTAACCCTACTGTAGTCTCTCAAATGGAAAACAAACAAACAAACAAATAAATACATAAGTAAAACTCCCTGGATATTAGTGAGCCACTAAGGCTTCAAGACATTATTCACAACTGGACGTCAGACCAATGGTAGCTTTCCAGAACAAGAATCAAGAAGCCTGTGACAGCTGGACAAGAACAAGCACTAGTTTTGAACAGCATAGAACTGTGCTTTTGAACAACTGAGTCTTTCGCTACCTCATAAAGCAACCGAGATGCTCAACCACTCTGCTCGGAGAAGCCAGCGCTGCCCAGCTCTCTGCCCTGCAGCAGCAGACTTGACCACGCCAGTTGGTCCCTGCCAGCAGTGGAGACACCTGCGAGGGGCTGCCCAGCTGAAGCTCCCCTGTCTGGCTTTACATCCTGTAGAGGTTCATTTCCACCAGGCACATTCTACCTTGAGCTGACTGCATTGCTTGGATTTAACCAGACATGTGGAGTAAAGCAACCAGCTCTAATTAGGCTAAGTCTAATCATGCCTACAAGATCATGTTCCACAAACTTCAGGGCTGCGCAGCCACTGTGAGAACCCACGCGAGGGGAATTGCCAAGGACATCGGCCATGGCCACTGGGCCAGCGTGTCCTGTCACGATGGCATTTGTGGATGAGGATGGACCATCCAAGTGCAGAAGCTCCCGTGGGCTCAGCTGGGGCAGCTCAATGCCCCAGGACAGCTTCCCGTTGAGGGGCACAGCATACTTTGGGCACAGGCAGGTGTGCCAGGCCTGTCCTCCCACGGGCACGGTCCCGCGGAGCCAAAGCACAAACCTACCCGTGGGCACTCACGCTGGCTCTGACCCATTTCCCACAGGTGTCACAGGTCCCCACGCACAGCAGGGCCAAGTGAGGTGGCCCAGACGCCCCCACCGCACGCACAGCCATGACCCACCACCTTCCTCACCCACGCGTTACAAACGCTCTCTAGAGGAAGGGCCCCTCGGCACCCATGATGCCGACCCTTCCACGCAGGCTCCACTCTCGTGACGTACGCACAACCAACCCCCCCCGCTCATGACGTCTCTGCCCCACACACACACACGTCTCCCACGCGTGACAGCCTCAGAGCCCCGACGGAAACAGCCCTCACAGGCACAACCCTCCATGCGTGACACTACCACAGTCTCCCCCTAAGACGCAGTCCCCACGAGAGAAGATCCCTCTCACCCTCCCCACAGCCGGAACCGCGACGGACGCCCCTCACCTTCTCCAGCGGCGCCGGGCTCTGCACCGCCAGCGATCGCGCCAACGACAACACCGTATTGAAGTAGAAACCGCGGGTGGTGCCGGCGCCGCTCCCTCGCCCGGTGCCCGTGGAGGGAGTCGCGGCTGCAGTCGGCGCGGTAGTGGTCGCCGCTGCGGCCGCCGTTGCGGCCGCAGTCGCAGCGGTCGCGGCAGCTGCTGCTGCTGCCGCGACAGCCGCGGCCGCCATGTTGTGAGGGAACAAACGGGGCCGCCCAGCCACCGCCAGCCCACCCCTCCCCGCCTCGAGAAATCGACGTTTCCCGCGGGATCGTCGAACGCCACTGACGCCGCAAAGATGGCGGCGCCCGCAACGGCTTCGCTGACGGCCGGTTCCCGCCCCTCCTCTCGATAGTTCCCTCCCTCTCTCCCTGCCGCACCGCTCTACGCGCGGCCTTACTTAACCCCGCCCAGCCGCCGCAGCCTATCCTGCAGGGCGCTCCGCTCTCGCCCCGCCCGAGGACGGGGAAGACGCGCGGTGCTTCCGCCCACAGGCCGCCACCGGGCGGAAGCAGCGGATAGGAGCAAGCAGGGATTCGGGGACAAGCGAAGGGGCAGGCCCGGTCCTGCTTGGCCTCTGTGAAGACCTGGGGTTGAAGGCGCCTCCTCCCTGAGGCACTTACCGCGGACGCTTCCTTCACTGCCCGCTGTCAGCGGCACGATGTCGGCCCAAGCGAGGAGCTACAACCCCTTCGCCGAGGAAGAGGAGGAGGACGTGGCGTCGTGGTCGGCGAGGGGCAGCGGTGACGCGGGCGTCGCCGATCGGCAGCGGTACCTGCAGCAGGAGGTGCTGCGTCGCTCAGCTGCCACCGCTGACAGCACCACCCGCTCCCTCTCGCTCCTCTACGAGTCCGAGCAGATCGGCGTGGCCACCTCCGAGGTGGGTCGCGGCCCCGCGGGGCAGCGCAGATCGCGGGGGGAGGTGGAGGGAGATGGAGCGAGCCGAGACCGGAGCCATGTAGCGCCGAGGGGCTGCCCTGCGTCCCCGCCTGCAGCAGGGAGCGGCCGGCTTAAACGTGAGGGGAGGCATCTTGGGGTTGGTTTGTTTCCCCGAAAGTTGCCCGAAACACGGGGATTTAGAGTCATTCCGTGTGTCGGGGACAACACGCAGCCTGATTTTCTGTGTGCAGACGGTTTGGCTTTCGATGGAAGAAAATCGCAGTTAGATCCTCTCTATCTGTAATGCCGAGCCTGGAACTCCATTGCATTTCAGCGGCGTTTAGCGGATCGTGCGTGAATGCCTGCTCTTCAGTAGGTCCTTTGGTTAGACGAAGAGCCAGCTTCGGATAGTTGTTTGTGATCTGCTCTCTTCATCCTGATTAATCATTTCCTTCATTCTTCTGGCCTTCTTTCAGAGCAGACTTTACTCAGAGGCATCGCTCACAAAGGTCTTGTCCCCTGTGTCACCTGCTAATGGGGTGTTTCTTGAATGTCAGTAATGTGGTTACCTAAATTAACCCAAGAGCATCCACAGGCTGCAATGCAGCAGGTGCTTACGCTGAAGATGGTCCTTGGTGGCGCTTCTGCAAACTTGTGGACTTGTGTGGTGGTGAGAGCAAGTTCAGTTCTCCCTCCCCCACAAAGAAAAGAAACCACAGGTAGCTCAGTCGGGGAAGCAAAGGATAATGAGCTATATTTACAAGCAGGGTGAAATGCAGTTAATATATACAGAAATACACAGCGAAGAAAGTAATACAGAACAAAACTCCCTCCTCCGGACAGAGGAGGGTTACCCCCCGGTACCCCCCTCTCTCCCCCCACCTCCCTTTTTTTCCCAAAAAGGGTTAGAGAGAGAGAAAAGGGTAATTATTAAGGAGGAAATTCTTGTTAGGCTCAAAAGTGCATGCAGGGATTAGTTTTCTTAAGGTCAACAGGTCCTGCTGCTGTTGCTCAGAAGCAGACAGGCTGAAAGGACAGAACAGACTGGAACAGAGACAGACTCCAACTGAACTAAAACTGAAAGTTGCATTCTAACTATCTACCAATGAAATTCGTTTAGACCTATCTTTGTTTTCAAAATATTCAGCCAGAGTGTTCCAGTGCTGTCCCTTTCTTAAAGACACAGCCTAAAACGGTCACAACTTGTGATTTGTTTGTCCAGAACAGCACAAGTGAGAAACCAGGAATTTAGGCTTAATGCAGGGCTTAAATTGTCTGTGTTTGCTGCTTTATGGAGGATGGGGGAGGGAAGAACATTCACCCAGAGTTCCTGAGAGCTGGAGGGAATATGAGCACAAATTCTTTGTTTCACACTAGTGTTAGCTGCAGGCAGAATCTGCCTTTTCCCATTGCTGTGGAATAGTGGTTATGCTGCTGAATGGGAAAAGAAAATAATTGTATGTATTAACATTTTTGCCTCTTGTACTGTTAATATTAGCTGAAAGATTATTCCATCAGTATGAAGAAGGGCTGGAGCAGAGGACTGGAGCATCTCTCCTATGGCAACAGATTGAGAGAATTTGGGCTATTCAGTCGGGAGTAGAGAAGGCTCCAAGGAGACCTCATTGTGGCCTTCCACTATCTGCAGGGGGTCTACAAGAAAGCTGGAGAGGGACTTTTTAGGGTGTCAGGTAGTGATAGGACTGGGGGGAATGGAGCAGAAATAGAAATGGGTAGATTCAGATTGGATGTTAGGGAAAAATTCCTCCCCATGAGGGTGGTGAGACACTGGCACAGGTTGCCCAGGGAGGTGGTAGAAGTGTCATGCCTGGAGGCTTTTAAGGCCAGGCTGGATGTAGCTCTGAGCAACCTGATGTAGGTGTCCCTGCCCATGGCAGGGGGTTGAAACTAGAGCATCCTTGAGGTCCTTTCCAACCCTAACAATTCTGTGGATCTAAGATATTCTATTTGTGTTCATTTTCTCTAGCTATTCTGTTGCTAAATACCAGGAACATCCCAATAATGTGGAAATAGAATCCCTTCCCAATGAATATATGCTTCACAGCTGCAAATGGTTCTGCTTGCTCATTTCTCTGCCATAAACCTTTGCCTTTTGACTGTATCACACATCTGGTGCCATGCTTGTTCCAGCAAGAAGAAATGTAAATGTCAAGCTGGCAAAAGGGGCAACAGAAAGTATTCCTGGCTGCTGTTCTTAGGTGTCAGGAACCTGGCATTGCATGCTGAGCAGGACTTTATTGATGGTTAATGCTGTGGCTGACTAGCAACTCTTCTCGATTGAAATGCCCTGGAGGAAGAGGAGTGAGTGAAGAAGCTGTATGCCTTTAGAAAGAATGTACACAGATGAGGGAATGCTGTTATTTTTCCTTCAGAGTGCTGTTAAGTGTTTGATGTTTGAGTTCATCTTGGCTTGACTGGCCTCTTTTTCTGTCATTATCTGTTAGGAGCTGGTTCGTCAAGGAGAGGCACTGAAGCGCACAGAACAGATGGTAGATAAAATGGAGCAGGACTTGAAGACTAGTCAGAAGCACATAAATAGCATTAAGAGTGTTTGGGGGGGCTTGGTAAACTACTTCAAAGCCAAACCTCCAGAGAGCAAGCCAGAGCAAAATGGAACCCCTGAATATTCTGCTAACAGCAGGTAAGTAAAGGAAGCATTTTTCCATGGGACTTCTCTCCTGGCACCGTGTCTGAAGCGCCACCAAAATAATCAGAACTTGATTCTGACCAGCCAACTCCTGACAGGATGTCTGGCTCCCTTTTACTGAGGAGAACAATGCAACTTTTGTTTCTGTTTGTAGTAATAAGAATAACTTTGTATTTGTGGGAAATTAATTCCAACAATTACACAGAATGACACAAGTACTTCTTCAGAGTCTTCTGAATTACCATGCTCCCTTCACTCTTACCAGGAAATCCTGATTTGTAGCATTGTCAAGCTCCCAGTTAAATATTATCTGTATTTCTCCAGCTTCTATTAAAAGCTGTTATTAAAAAACTAGCTGCTGTGAACTTGCTGTGTCTTGCAGTGCTTGTCTCTCTTCAGCTGGGAAATTTATGTCAAGCCTGGTAATGCTTCATGGGCTGATTTCCTCCTTCACTTCCTGCTCCATCTATCACTAGAGGAAAGGAGTAGGTTGCCTTCAAGAAGATAGAATTTTGGGTTGATGTCAAAGTTTCCATGAGTTATTTTCAGCCCTAAAGCAAGCACTTCTGCTTTCACTGAAGGCAGATTCTAAGAGCTCATTTTAAAGGAATAGTATGGGTCAGGACTAACAAATTGGCAGGGTTTTTTGTATAAACTTGATAGCTGTTTTTGTTTAACAGTTTCAGAATGAGGCCTGCAGTCTATAGGAATGATTTCTTTTTATACCCTTTATTACCAGGTTAAAAGAAGCAATGCTGTCTAGTAAAGAACAAGAATCAAAATACCAGGAAAGCCATCCCAATTTAAGGAAGCTGGATAATTCAGGTTTGTTTATTTTACACTGAATGTCTGCCTTCAGCTTGGGGCAAACTTGCAGAGTGGTGAAACCCTTCATCTGACCCAGCTGCTGACTTACACTGCTGCCTAATGTCTGGAGATTTGGATCCCAGCCTTTGTGGCTTTGAATTCTAGGGGATTGTTGCCCCTAAGACTCTTATACCCACATTGAGGACATGAAATTTTTTTTGCTCAGATACAGATTTTATTTAGCTGTTTTGGGGGGTGGGAGGGGTCATGCAATACTCATAAAGACTTTAAAAGCATCCAGTGCTTCTCCTTGCACAGAGTATAGCCAAGAATCCACTCAGTGTGCAGGCAGCCTTGTCCTGTGTTTACCAAAATGCTAACTTGAATGTTCAGAGCTTCTCCTTCTAACTGTCATTTGTCATAGTTTTCAGATGTGTTTTCCTTGTTACTTCTCCTTGTAACTGTCATTTGTCATAGTTTTCAGATGTGTTTTCCTTGTTACTTCAAATGTGGGCTGTAACCTTTCTTACCAAAGTCACTACTTGCAAGGAAGCAGACTGGGTTTGGTTATTTGGTGAAGTAAGAGGGAGAAAGCAGCTGGGTATCTTTAGAGTTGTAGTTCTGTATAAGTGCTTTTTGGTAGCATTGATCTGCATTCCACTCTACATATCAGGAACAGTCTGTCCAAGAGAGGGCAGAAAGAGCTCTCTAGTGGCTTGACCTGGGAACCCCAACTGCTGGTAGAAGTTACCAACCTGCCTGCTTTGTTGCTTGCATGGCTGTTTTGTTTTGTGGTTTTTCTCACCACAACCTTGTGGAACTACAAAAGGCAGCTGAAAAAATGGAGTAACTGTAGCTGAATAACTGTTCACCTTGAGAGGTGTTCTACAGATAGTGATGTTGGGATGCTTTTGATAATTCTGCTAAAGGGTTATGTGATTACATGACAGCAGTGGCAAGATGAATTTTTTAATAGGCCTTCTACAAGTTTAAAGCCTCTTCTTGCTAACTCTTTTATTACATAATATTCTGTATTTCAAACCCTCAACAGACAATGATTTTGGCAAAGCAGATTTAGTTTCTTCAGCGCAGAGGGATTCCTACCCGAAGAACCAACATCTGCGAGCTTACCACCAGAAAATTGATAACAACTTAGGTGAGTGAGAAGAGTGAAACCATTTTCAATCTTGGACTCATAAGGCAGAGAAAATTACTAAGCAATATGTTGGTGACAAACACCTTTTTTTTTTAGTTAATGTGTGAAATTTGATACATTTTTTAGATTTAAATAAAATGAAAACAATCATATCTTTTATTAAACCCCAAACTGCTTGGATTCTGCATTTCAAAGCTATCTGTGTGGAAGAATCCAAACTTTGATTGAAGCTGTCAGATGCCTGTGGGGCAACTACTTGCAAATACTAATAGCAAATCTTACAAATGCATTTCAGGTGAAGCCAGCTGGAAACAAAGTGGCTGAGATGCCTGAAATAGTATAAATCTCCTGAGAAACTGTTGGCAACAGTGCTTTAACTCTTCTGCAACATGCTTGTGGCCTTAAAACCAGTTAGATTTTGTGCTGATCGTGAAATAAAATAGTTCCCTTGTGGGCAAATTAGAAAATCTGGAAATGGGATTTTTTCATCTAGGTTAAGTATCTTAACTGCTTAAATCTTCAGTGTGTTGACAATATGCCTGCAAGAAGCTTAAAGAAAAACAAGTGAAGTAGTGTTGCTCAGCCTAGAGAAGAAAAGACACCAGGGGGACCTTAGAGCTGCCTTCCAATACTTGAAGGGATTCTACAGGAAGGCTGCAGAGGCACTTGGCTGGAGGGTGTCTAGTGACAGGATAAGGGGGAATGGTTTGAAGCTGAGGGAGAGCAGGGTTAGAGTGGACCTTAGGAAGCTCTTCAGTATGAGGGTAGTGAGACTCTGGGATAGGCTGCCCGGGGAGGTTGTGGATGCCTCCTCGCTGGGGGTGTTCAAGGCCAGGTCAGATGAGGCCTTGAGCAGCTGAGTCTAGTTGAGAGGTGTCCCTGCTCCATGGCAGGGAGGCTGGAGCAAATGATCTCTGAGGTCCCTTCCAACCTGAACCGTTCTGTGATAATACAGTAGAAAAGTTTAAATATCAGTGCTTCTGCTCCTGGAGAAGAACGCTCACGCTGGAGCAGATCACAGGGTCATGGGCTGGAAAACCCCCCCTGCTGCCAGAGCAGGACCATAGAATCTAGCACAGGTTGCAACTATCATTTTCTAACCTGGGGTTTTGGAGAAGAGAAAGAATCCTAATGGTGTCCATGTAAGAGTGTGCTTTATACTGCTTTGATTCCTTATGACCCCTCTCTTCACCGACAGATGAGATGTCTTCTGGGCTGAGTCGTCTGAAAAACCTGGCTCTGGGTCTGCAGACAGAACTGGATGAGCAGGATGACATGCTGGATCGGCTGACCAGGAAAGTAGAGACACTGGATGTCAACATTAAAAGCACTGATAAAAAAGTCCGACAGCTTTAGAGGATTTGCAGGCATCCTGTTGTCCAGCCTCAGTTCTTCTTGGAGTTCTTCTCTCAACCAGTCCTTTCCAAAAGTCCTGGACACTATCTGCTGCTTTTTTTTTTTTCCTTTAAAATGTTATTGATTTTGTTGTCATTAAAATACAGAACCCAGCATAACACCTTCAACTTCTTAATGTACAGGGAGTAAAACCTGCCAGCACCTGGCAGTGATGTGGTGCTGGTAGCCCTGTGTTCAGCTGTGTAACTGTGGGTCACGTGTGGGGAGGAGTTTGTGATCTACAGAGCTTCAGCGTCCCTGATGAGAAAAGCAACTGCATTTCTACCTCTGTTTTGAGGAGTGGGCAGGGGGAACAGAATGTGTTGCTAATTCTGTTTACCTGCAGCTATTTTAAATTCTGAAGAAATGCTGATTTCCAGCTGTAAAGATCACTTAGAGCGAGCATTCTCTCCTGTCTCTGGAGCTTAAGGAACAAACTGTTCTGTGGAAGCTGTAAAATACCAAGGCTGTCATGCAATAATGATAATACCCTGTGCATGTTCCTTTTCCCAAGATGATTTTTAGCCAAATGGATAATCAACAAATTGTGGTTTTTATGTGTGGGTCACTAAGTGCTATCACCTTGACAGTACTCTAACTAAAGATCTCTATGTCTGCAAGAAATGTTGACTGAGAGTGACCCACAAAGTTTGGGTAACAAAATCAGGACGTAAATGTCTTTGCTCTTAAAGATTCTTTTGTGGAAATTGTTGCCATCTGCTTTTTTATTTTCTGCCCTTTCTTGGCTTGTTCACTTAGGTGACTGTTTTAGAAAGGAGGAGTTGAGCTGATAGTGCCCAAACAGACCATGGAGATTGGGTTTTAACTTAACATTTACTTCCAAAGTGACTGAGGGTTGAGCAGATGCTATGTTGGCCTAGGCAGCGTGGCTGCTTTTAAGCCACTCAGCTGTGCGTGGTTCCCACACTTCTGCTTTAGCTCAGTGGGTATGGAAAAACTCCTGCAAATAAAGAAAAGCTCCAATAGGTGTGGAGGTTTCCAGCTAGAAACTGAGCCTTCCAATTAGTTTTATTCTTCTGTATGTGCCTCTGCAGAACTCTGCTCCAGCCCAACAATAGAACAATGAGAACTTGGGGTCTGCCTTGAAGTTCTTTTGGTTTGGAGAAGCTGAGGGAGCTGTGTCAGCACTGCAATGCTCCCTACCACAAGTGACAATGACTGGCTGGGAGGAGGTCCTTGCTTTTTTAAGTTGGTGCCACATTATCTTATGAGTTAAAGGAAGACCTTGGTGTTTAGGGCTGTCAAGCTTGTATCCTTCATCCACACCCTCTGCTTTTTTGTTACCTCTAGCTCACTTGCTACAAAGCAAATCCACTTGTTGAGGAGATTAAAAAAAAAAGTTGAGCCTTTTCTCTTTTACTGTGTCTGCTGAAAGTTCACTTGGAGAGAAAGAAATCACTGCTTGGACATAGTGTTACAGGAAAAAAACTATTCCTGGAATTACTAGCAAGGTAGAAAGGTAAATTAGCTTAAGAACCTTTACTTGCTTTTTAATTTGCAGTTTGTGTCATTCCTGCTCATTTTGAGCTGTAAAAACCCCTTATTAATATCCATGTATCATGGAACTTTTTGAGTTTGATTAATTCTCTCTTCCTCTCTTAGAATATTTATGAATTACAGGATTTGATGTCTCTGGATGGTTGATATTTCCTTTAGCAAATGATAAAATCATCAGCTTCCAAAATGTTAAGTACCTGAGTGAAGGAAAACTGGAATTTTGATGATACTTCATTTAGTTTCTTAGTTGACTTTCTGCTTCTATGAAAAAGAATGACAAGATTTGTATTTTCCTTAACACCAGTGGTGGTGAAGGCTTGCACCTTAGAAAGGACACAGAAATTCTCTCCAGAACAGAGAATGCAAAAAAAGAGCACAGTAATTAACTACACTTCTTCAGTGTGCAATCTGCCTTCACCTGTATGCAACTGCTTCACAACTACATTTTTTCCAAGGGAAGACATTGCAAGTTATGGTCAGCAGAGAGAAAATGCAGCTGGAAGATCTGTCTGCCTTATGTGTAATAAGAAGTGTGGAGCTTGAATCCAAGCAAAAAAAATGAGTTGATTTAAGACTGAAGTGTGCTGCTTCTTTTATGGAAGCTATTCCCTTTCTTCCATCTCCATGTTTTCACATCACAAATTCAACATTTTGGTCAACTGTTTGGTTGCATCAGCCTTATGATATGTGTTCTGCATCCTGAATATCTCTGATGCCTTTAAAAACACAGGCAGGGAAAGGGGATTTAAAAAGAAAATTAAAAATCCCTATTTCAGCTTTGAGAATCTTGTGATCCAAAGAGCCTAGAAAAGCAGGATCTCAGCCATGGGGAAATTAGACAGAGATCTAACTTCCCATCTCTCCTAACAGTCGCATTCGCTGTCTCAGTGATGTCTGTCCTTGTGCCTTCCTGCTCTATTATATCTGAGAGCTGGGTGTCAAGAGGGAGGGGCCAGGCTCTGCTCAGTTGCACCTGTGACAGGACAAGGGGCAATGGATATAAACTACAGCACAGGAAGTTCCACCTCAACATGAGGAGAAACTTCTTCACTGTGAAGGTGACAGAGCACTGGAACAGGCTCCCCAGAGAGATTGTGGAGTCTCCTTCTCTGGAGAGTATCAAGACCCCTCTGGATGCATTCCTGTGTGACCTGTGCTGGATGCTATGGTCCTGGTCCCCTCTGGCAGGGTGGTTGGACTCAATGATCTTTGGAGGTCACTTCCAACCCCTAACATCTTGTGACCCTGTGATCTTTGGTTTGAGTTTGTTGGATTTTTTTTAATGGCCTTGTTTTAAAGAATTATTTCCTACTCTGGATTTCTTTTGTGGGGAATAGAAGTTTGTGCATAACTGAATTTCTGCGACCAACTGAATTCTCTTTCAGCTTTCATACAGATGCTTTATGCTGATAATGAACTTGAGTCTAAGTAATGTGAGACAAGGCTCTTTTGTAACAGTGATGCATTTTTGTGCTTCCTGCAGACAGGGGAAGTTTAAAGGGAAAAAAAATAACCCTAGATCATACGATTTTTGCCTTTCCAGAAAATGCCATTTTGCATGTCTTATGGAGGATGTGTAAAGTGTAGGGATTGCAGAAGAAACTGAAATTGCATTCAAATGCTAGCTTGAAGTTAAAAGTTTCTGCCTAAATACACATGTTGGCATAGAAATGAGTGTCCTTGCAGCAAAATAGCTCTGCTTAGGTTTATTCTTCTGGGCTTGAGTAGAAGTTTAATGTTAGGGTCAGAAGAAGATAGCAACAAAAAAATAAATACATTAAATCTTCTTGATAAAAAGACTTTAAAGTCTTATTTTTCCTGCTTCTGAAAAAGTTTGCAAATAACATCTGAAGAGGTTTTTAAAGTCAGGAAGTAGCAGATCCTTTAGAACAGATAGATATTCTGAAAACAGCAAGGAGAAAAACCTGAAGAAATGGGAATAACCAGTGTCTGACCAGCAGATTCCTAGGTGTATTTGGTTATTAGGTTTTTTTACATCTCCTGAGCACTGAATTAAATATTGTACCAAATGTCATGTAGCTGAATTTTATGATGCACTATGAAGGTTTGTTGCTGTGCTGAACTCTTGTCCTGCTGAAACTGGGACACCGTATGGCGTCAGCGTTGGCTTTCATTGTGAATTTTGTCTGCAGTATTTTGCTGCCTGGTAGGTTTTGTGCAGTGATGTCATTTGTTGAATGGTGAAAGAGGAAATACTTCCCAACCACTCTGCCTTCTGAACAAACATTATTTTGTAAGCATTTTTACAAGCATGGTATCTTAAGAGCTGTGTTCATTTTGACTTGGAAAGACATGGGGCTTGATTTTCAAAATCACAGGCAGGGATTATTTGTGTCTATGGCTTTGGTTTCAGTAGTGTGTTAATTCTGTGCCACTTTTTATACAAGATAAACTGAAAGCTTTTTCCTTTTATTGAAACACTAAACTGCAGTTTAGCAGCTTAGGAGACTGAACACAATGAGTGTCAGTAAGATGATCAATAAAGGTGCTTACTGTTGATGGAGAGTTTTCCCCTTTATTTTCCCAAATTCTTTGGTTGCTACTTCCTTACACAATTCTTCAAAAAAGGACTTGGGGGTGCTGGTGGAGGAGAAACTGGACATGAGCCAACAGCCTTTGCAACCTACCCAGAAGGCAAATGGCATCCTGGGCTGCATCAAAAGCAGTGCAGCTAGCAGAATGGCAAAGAAGGAAAAGGCATGCTGTGTTATTTGGTGAGGGGGAGGGAGGAAGTGAGAAATCAGAGCAGCTGTTAACAGCTGTCTGCTTATATCCACCCATTCTAACCTCCCTCCCAGATAAACAGATCAGTTAAGTTGCTGAACTTAAGGAATCTGGCATTTTTTTCTGGTTTCTTGTGTTCCATTCTCTTACTGACAAAGCCATCCAGTGGGTGTGACACCAACGGTAGGAGGACCTTCTGACGTCACACTCCATTCTAGACTACTCTGTACTGGTGCACTGATCAGTCTTGGGTTTGTGTTAGGTGTTTGCCCAGGGAGGTTGTGGATGCCCCCTCCTTGAAGGTATTCAAAGCCAGGTTCGATGAAGCCTTGAGCAACCTGGGCTAGTGGGAGGTGTCCCTGCCCATGGCAGGAGGGCTGGAACTGGATGATCTTTAAGGTCCCTCTTAAACATGCTTCAAGGAGGTTTCTAATGCAAGTATTTGGGATGACTGCTATCCAGAAGAACGTGTAGCATGGAGCTTCTAGTGATGCAAGACCAAGTACAGCTTTATTTACAGACAATTCAACAAATGAATACATGAGCTCAACTTTCATGTCTGCACAAGGGAGTCTTCACAGCCTCAGAGCAGAAAAGACCAGCTCCTGTGGACATGCTCAGTCTAGCAAGTGATGGTATGCAAGTGTGTGATTAGGTATGGAAGTGTTAAACAGCCCAAGTTGAGTTGAGTCAGGCAAGAACCACTGCAGCTACACGTGGCTGCCTGCGGGGCAGCTGTGCAGAGGGGAAACCTAAAGCTGATCCTAAGCTTTGTCCAGAAGATTAGCATTTGTGTGGAGCTGCATTTCATGAGTAACCATTCAGAAGGCTTTCCCCATACACCTCCACTCCCTTCCAGCTTTAAAAACGTTTCACATTCACCTTGAAAATGCCTGTTTTGTAGCCTGCCTTCTTGCCCAGGCAGAGGGAAAAACTCAGAATCTGTCACTGCAAATCCATAGTTAAGATATCAAAGCTGTGTGTTCCTTACAAAAAAGTTCTCCTCATATCCAAAGAGAAAAGAAATGCAAGAACACAAACTCAATGCACAGCTCTGAAGATGGGACCTCTGTCTATTGCAGGTCCATATAAGGCAAGAGAACACAGTGCTTTGTTCGGCCACAGCTAGTATGACTTTAGAAGGTGCCTTTTAAAACTCCAAGGTTCTCTTCTAATTCTTTTAGAGAAAAACTGGCAACAGCACTAAACAAGAAAAAGGAAACATGATGATCTATGCTGAGCTTTAGAAGCCAATGCATCACACAAAGCAGGCACATCTAGCTATGAAATCCACTATTTTATATATAAAGCTGGTTGAAGTTTGAAATCTACCTACCATGTATTTGGCCAAAAGGAGCCCTGTGTAAAAGCAGACAAGTTTTTGACAGGAACATTTATTAAACAAAACTGATACCAATGCACAGGTCAAGTTAATACACCCTAATAAAAAAAAAAAAACCAACCACCAAAGCACCTTGGTCGAGACCAAAATTATCTTCGCTTCTGGAAGATGTTGCCACGGCCCATCCCACGACCTCTTCCCCTTGCAGCCACTGCAGAAAGAAAACATCAGGGATGAGTTTGACACAGCAGCATGCTGACCTCAACAACTGACAAACAGAACAAACAACACTCAAAGCCCTCTTGCTTAGAAGCAAGGAAATGAGACTTCTCCATTCAGTTCAGAAAGTTATATGAATGCAAGAAGATTTCTGTGAGGACTAATGGTCTTGCTCCTCAGAAGAGATGCAGTGAATGCTCTCCTGCTCTGTGCTCCTCCTCAGCTGACACACAAATCTCTATAGCCCAAGAGATTTAAACAGTGCAGGCTCTGCAAAACTCAGCATGTTTCAGCAGATGCTGCTCACTAGGTAACCCTGCTGCATTTACTAAGGTTAACCAAGGACTCTGCAGCCCTTGATTCCTCAATCTCGTTCTAAGCAGATTACTCCCCTGAGAAAGGTACTAGTGAAAGTAAACTGCAAAGTGGCTGACAATTGCAGCTTCCCAACAGCTTCAGCTGGAAAAACAGCTGGATCCTTCTCTAGGTTTTCCAAACAGCTAGCAGCCACAACCACAGCAAAAGAGATGAAGTTTTACATAAAGGCTTCATGTACCAAGACTACTCACTAGATATAAATTATTGTAGCATCAATAGTATCTATTCTGGTAATTGGACAGTTCAACTCCCACCACAGGATGAAATACACAGAAACCCAAAATATTAACCAGCAACCTTGCAGTTTCTTATAGTTTACAATTCTCAGTGAGGAAGATGAGAGGTTGGAAGGGTCCTCAAAAGGTCGACTCCAACCCCCAATCTTCTACAGCAAAAGTGGACACACAGAGCCACAAGCAGCATACACACCTTGGGCTTTGAGAATAGCTGCTTTCCCTCGGCCAGCACCCGAGCCCTGGTTTTTATTCTTCATGCTCTTTAGCATGGGAGCATTCTTCAGCATGTCTGGTAAAATGAGAAACCGTATCTTGCTGCCCCTGATGTACACCTGCTCCAGCTGTGCCACTCTGCCGTCTCTGTACGTCACCGTTATGTTGGACATCTGGAAGGCAAGCATCAGTCAGTGCTCAGAGACCCCTCTAACCCACTTCTGTGTGCCTGGTCCTTTGGCCTGCAGAATACACAGCCAGGATTCCAGGATCAAACACAAAGACTTCCCAAGCACACTGCTTTCTCAGCTGCAGTTGTGACACAAGGCAGCCAGGACCATTTGAACGTACTCCCAAGCCTGCTGCTATTCAAGCAGGCCCAGGACTTTTGCTTTCTCTCCCCTAGCTGCAAATTAGTTTAATTAGATTTGATTCAATATGAGAAAACAAAACTAACAATTTTAATAAAGCAATCCTAGTCCTTACTATTAAGGACACATTTTGATTTCAAGAATGACTGGCCTAGTGTCAATCCAAATTAAGCCTTCTTAGGATGCATAAAGTAAGAAGCATTAAAAAAAGCTTGAACTGCTTAACTGAAGGCTCATTTATTTTTATGTTCCATGCCTTTAAATAAAGAACTCCAGGAAAAACATTCACAGAATCAAATCGCAAGAACCCTGACAGGAACGCCCAATCCAACTCTGAAACTGGAAAGAAAGTGCTCTGGCCTCTTCAGAGCACTCAGTAATCCTGAATCCATTTCACTATTGTAAGAGCATACAGCTTTCTCTATCCTGAGACTAATGGCAATGGCTTTTTAACCACACTGCCAACAAGCCAGCTATCAGCCTTTCCAGGCACAGACCAGACAGCCTTCCCTGTGTGCTTCTGAAGCAGGGGTACCTGACAATTCATGTTGTCTTCAGCTTCAATGAGTTTGCCTCGGTAAACTTCTCCTGTATTGGTCTCACATGTCACAATGTGGCCTTCAGCCTCATGCAGGACTTTAATGGGCACTCCAATAGACATGTTTGCAGTGCTGTGGCTCTACTCCTGAGGCAAGAAAAAAGCAACAAAGGTCATCATCACAACGAAGTTGTAGATTAAGTTTTACTTACACAGCCCATAATTTTTCCTAGTGTAAAGCACTCTCTTGCCCAAAGGTATCTCATGCTGTGGCAAGACGTTAATAAAACCTCTCTAGAAAAATCCCCACAGGAAGAAATGATCAGCACGTTTTTCCCAGGTCTCTTCTGATCTAGGAAATTCAGTTGTAAACACCCGATACTCGACCACTCGTACAGGCAGGTGCATTTCGAACAGAAATAGCCCCAGGTGCATCCCATGACGGTACAACCAACCTGGTTCCTACCAGGTAAGCCAGACCTGCGTGTAGCATTCCCACAGGCTCTACCACCAGGGAACCAGCTCGCACCACACGCTGCAACCATTACCCTCCTTTACTTGAAGGCGGCCAGCCGTGCCCCAGAGGAGGGCCCCTGCCAGCGAGGAGGCCCACCCCGAGAGACCCAGCAGAGCCTCTGAGGCCTGCACAGGCAGACGGCCGCCCCACCACGGCTTCACCCCCTCAGGGCCAGGTGCCCTGAAGAGCCCACAGACCCCGAAGGATACAGCACAGCTCAGATGCTTCCTCCAGCGTCTGAAAGACGAAAACGGCCCTAGCGCTGCCAGGTACAACCCCACTCAAGGCCAGTTCCCCAGCACTCACCGACCGCCTCAGCCTGGGCCCGCGCTCACTCCTAATGGCCTCCGGCAGCTTCCCGCCGTGCACTGCGCGCCGGAACCGGAAGGGGGCAGCGGAGGCACAGCCCCGCCCCGCGCTGGGCCGTGCGGCCTCGGCTCTGCGGTTCCGCCGCAGCTCTGTCCTGCCGGCCGGGAGCGGTCCCGTTCCACCGGCGGTGCCCCGCTCCGGGGCAGGGCTGGCTGCCGGCGCGCACCGCCCTTCCGTGCCCTCCCCAGGTCACGCCCTGGTCTTCGGTGCCGCGTTTCCCGCCTGCCGTGTCATGCTCCTGGCCACCGACGCACCTGATCGCCACCGTCCACACCGCAGCGACGGCGCGGGGCAAACGCCCCGGGGCCCGGCCCCCTGCAGCGCCCGCCTCCGCGTCTGCCTCCGGGGCCGGGAGGAGCCAGCGCCGCACCGAGGCATGCCGGGCTCCTGGGCCGCGCCGCCGGACGGGCCGGCTCGGCGGGTCGGGCAGTGAGCGGGCGGCAGGCCCCGCAGCCATGAAGAGCCCCCGAGAGGCTGGGGAGCCGCCGCCAGGTCAGTGCGCCCGGCAGCGGGGCCAGCCGCGGCCGCCTTCCACAACCCTCGTCCTGCGGACGGTCGCCGCCGGGGAGCGCGCGGTGCCGGGCGGAGCCCTTCCTGGGGACCCCGTCGGCTGGAAGGGGGCCGGGCTGCGGGATCTCCGCTGCGGGGTCCGACCTGGCGGGACGGGCTGGGCGTCGACTCGGGCCGGGGGAGGAAGCCCTGGGTACGCGCTTGCCGGCGACGGAGAGCGGGCAGCTCTCGCCGTCCCCTTTGGAGGCCCAAGAGGCCTCCTCCGCCCTCCCGGAGCTGCGCAGCAATGTGGAATTACTGGCTCCGTCTGTAGGTTCACTGCACCGCGGAGCTGAAGAACCGGAGAGGTGTTGTCAGTGTTCCTTGCAGCCACAGTATATATTGGCTTGTGTCTTGGCATGGGGCAGCTGACAGTCATCAATGAAGAAGTTTAGGTGTGTTTGGAAACAGAATGACTGGAAGCTGAACGTGCAAAAGAAATGAAGTTAGAAGTTTGAAGTCTTGGTGTAGAAAATGTGTACCCCTTAGGTTCAAACTTGTGACTTGGCAGAGGCCCTGGCTATAACAAACTGGGGATAAAGTGCCAAGGAAAAATGATGACAAAATACACGTCCTGACAGAGTTATCCAGGTGTGGAACTATAAAGGAGTAAGAGAATTAACTAAATGCTTAACTGAACAGAAATACCAAATTCCCCTATAAAGGAAAAGAATACCTGCCAGTCTGATCAAGGGGGGGGAATGATGCTGAGGTTCTTCCAGTGTAGCACTGTGAGGCAGAGAAGACAACACTGCTGTGTGCACTGACCTCTTTCTTGTGTTACTCACCATGGGGTGTTTTCACTGCAGCTGACTGCATCCAGCTGAAAGTGCCAGTTGTTCAGCAGCTGTACCACTGGGACTGTGGGCTAGCCTGCTCCAGGATGGTGCTTCAGTAAGTGACTCTCTGGTTGGAATGGGTGGGAAGTCCCATTCCATGGGAGAGGGGTAGTGGGAAGCAACATCCCGGGAGAAGATGGGTGTTGGAGCAGCTGTGAGTCAGCTCAGTCATGAAATCACATATTGGCAGGTGCCCTTGGAGAATTGCTGCTGCTGGGACCTGGCACAGCAAGTGAAAACAGAAACTAAGGTGAACTTCAGACCTTTTGCATAACTGACTGTTCCAACAGATGCAAAGTACCTTAGAGCTCTGCAGGTTGGCATGCATAAGCTGATGAATAGTTATCCCCCTCCCTTACTGCCATTCAGAACTGATACTTGGCCCAGCAATTCACCTGATTCCATCATGTCAGTTGAGGAAGTTTCCGAGTAGGTGGCCTCTGTCCTGCTGAGCCCCCAGCCTGTGCCAGCAGAGGTTTTGCTGCAGTGGTTGAAGCTCCAGAACTGTGTGGCCCTTTGGGGTATTTTTGGTTTTGTTTTGGGTTTTCTTTCTTTTTTTTTTAACTGGTAGCTGTCCTGCTGAACTCCTCTTTCCTTCCACAGAGGAACATGAGCTTAGGTGCAGGAGAAATACCTATTTAGATGTCCACTTAGTAGATATGAAGCAGAAGATTTTCATTTCTCTCCATCCCTTCTGCCAAGACGTTAGTCCGTGTGCTGGTAATTTCCCATCTTGACTACTGTAACCTCTGCCTCTTTATTCCCTTTACCTCTTTGCCTCTCCAGTCTGCCCAAAACTCAGCTTCCAAGTTTAATCTTCTCACCCTGCTGCCCTTTGTTTGCCCTGCATTCTCAATTGCAGTTGTTTGGTTTTATAATCCTTCGTTTACTTCCATTTGTTTTCAGACTTCCATAACTCTCTGTAACTGTCTCTCCCCAACCCTTTGCAACCTGTCCCAAGCTTCCGCCTGACTTCATCTCCCCTTTCTGGTCTTCTGTGCTATCAGTGCCTAAGACAAACTTCTTTACCAGCTACCTTTCCAGTTCCTCCTTTTGAAATCCATCTGTTGTGCCATGAAGCAAGTTTCAGTCTTTAACATTTCTTTCTGTGTTTGCTCTGATGCTTTGTGCATTTAGCCTGTGAACCCTTCAGGACAGAGATCTATACTTGGCTCAGTATAGCTTGCCTATTGTACAGCAGTATGAAACAGTTGAGATACTCATACATCAGCAATAAATCCAGTTAAATATTCCCCATTCCCTTCCCTCCCCTTCACTTTGTGGCTCCTTTGTGGGTTTGGGGGTTGTTGTTGTTCCTGGCCAAGCCCATTGTTTCAGTTTTTATGTCCTGTGATGTGGAAGCTTGGGCTGCAGCACACATTTTGCTTTTCCTCAGAGCTGTGCTTCCCCTCCTCTAATGCTGCAGGTACCTGAACCTTTTGGACAATGATGAATTTCAGAAAGCCATCCAGGAGCTCCAGCTGACAAAGAGCATCTGGACTATTGACCTGGCCTACCTAATGCGGCACTTTGGTGTCAGGCATAAATTTTGCACCCAGACGCTTGGAGTGGACAAGGGCTACAAAAATCAGGTGAGTGGTGAATGGCCTTAGCTGCTGGGAGACAGCAGACAGGTTTAAAAGCCCTGTGTGTCAAGCTGTGAAAGCTCTGCTGTGTTCCTGACAATTAAGCACAGTGCCTGTAAGCAAGGCTTGCCTGTTGCCAAACTGGCACAAACCGTTCTGAAGGCGAGGCCTGACCCAATCCCACTTATTTCACAGCTATGATTCAGGAATAGGAAAAAAAATGTGCTGATGAAAGGTTCCAGCCCCTTTGACAGCCTTGGAGACTGAAGCCCTCTGTTTATCTACAGAACAGGTACAGCCAGGGCAGCAGCAACCTCCACACTTTCCCCACCACTGTGCCTCAGCTCTGACGTCAAGAACCACCTCTAGAGGTGAGAGAGCATCTCGGCCTCCATGTCCATTAGAGCTTGGCCCCTTCAAGACTGTCAACAAGGGTGCTAGTGTGGGCCTACAGTGGCAATGGCCTTCATAATACAAGCTTCTGCCCAATACAAACCAGGCAGGCTTCTGTCCTGTAGGCAGCTGCATGGCCACTGGATGGAAACTGCAATAACTGGCCAGGAGTGAATTTGAACTTCTAATTTAGAGCAAGAATCCTTGTCCTGTTTCCAGTGAACTGAGGGAGAGATCTCTTATCCCATAGCCCCATCTCCAACTTAGGCAGGCCCTTGCTAGGAGGGATTCTAAGTGGTGGATGGTAAACGTCATTGCAGTTCATAACTTATCTCCACAGTCATTTTATAGGAAGCATTTTGACACAGAGGAGAATAGAGTGAATCAGCTCTTTGCACAAGCCAAAGCCTGCAAGGTGCTGGTGGAGAAGTGGTAAGTTCAGTTGCTTTCCTTTCTCTTTAGAGGTTCTGTGAGCCCCCTGGGTTTTATTTGGAGTCACCAAGCTAAACCAGTGAGAGACTGAGATCAAGCCCTGTGCCTTGTCTGTGAATTACAGTCTGCTGTGTCTGTCTCAACAAAAAAAGGAAGTGGACACAGAGAGTTAATAATGAAGTTTGAGGAAAAATAGTCATAGCATAGAATAAGTGATCTGAAAATGCTGACAGGAGTTGACTGTTGTTTATGGTTTGAATATGGTTATCCAGTAGGGAGTGCCTGCAGCACTCAGACTGGGAGTGCTACATGGGCATGCAACCGATTGTTCCCAGAGCTCTGTTCCTGGACAGGGGCACTTTTCAGCTAGCATGAGAACATTTGCCAAGGGGAGGATGAAACAAAGATCCTCTCTGGAAGAAGGAGGAAAACTGCAGAAGTGTTTCACAGCTGACAATGATGTTCTACATGGGGCATAACTAAGTGGCCATGTTCAGCTTAGTTGCATCCTGCTTTGTGGTGAACCTGGGTTTGGGTGTCTGTTGTTCAAGTGAGGTAAATAACTAGGAATAAGAAGAAAGTTAAGTGTAACTTGTGGAATCAGTGTCTTTTTACCACAGAGTCCATATGGCACCATCTGTTTAACTAGAGCTGTGACAGGACAGAAGGGGCAGTCAGGCCGTCTTGCTTTAGCAGCCTTAAGGTTGTGACCTTGAGCAAGGCATGTCTGCCTGTGCAGCACTGAGGCTGCAGCATCAAGGAGGATGCTAGGAAAGATGAAAAAGCACCTGAATTCTATCAGGCAGTGCACACAGTCCCTGGCATGTATCCAGGGGATGAGTTACTAATGCATGTGGGCGGCTTTCCACAGAGGGCGTTAGGCTGGGTGGTTAATACTCGCCCTCTGTAGGACAGACAATAGAAACAAAGCCTCAAGAGCGTCAGGTGGTCCAAAATTGCACCTGGGGGAAACAAACTCTTCTGTGGCAGAAGCAAATGTCTGAAGTTGGCCAGTGAATATAAAAGCCTTAACCACTCGGGCAATGAAGATTGGTGCTTCAGAAGCTTTTTCTAAGAGCAGGAGAGAACCTTCATGCACAATTTCCCCACAACAACAGCCTCTCAAGTTACTGAATGAGTTGGCAACTCCTTTGTTATTCCTCTCTGGCACACCTGAAACATTCTGAGCTTGCATTTATATCATTGCATAATCTGGAGCATTGCTGTGGCAGCAATGAGATCAAAAGGCCCTGAGTGACACAGGCTTTGTAGCAAAGCTTACAGGGTTTAACAGCAAAGAACTATGACATAAACCCAACCATGCCAGCTGTCTGTCCCAAACACTGTCCATCATCACACACTGATTGTATACCAGTTTCTCTCCAGAACTTGTTCATAAGCATGTCTGATTTTTTCCTGCAGCACAGTAACTGTTCAAGACATCCAAACCCACCTATCCCAAGGTCATGTAGCCATTGTCCTAGTGAACGCAGTCCTGCTCTTGTGTGATCTTTGCTCCAGTCCTGTCAAATACTGCTGCTTCCTCCCCATTGGACAGAAGTGCTTCTGCAGGAGTCCTGACTACCAGGGCCATTTCATTGTGCTGTGTGGCTACAACAAAGCCTCAGGGAGTATATACTACAACAACCCTGCCTACGCTGACCGTGAGTAGCCTGTTCCTGTGGGGTGGCCTCTAGGCAGTGTGACACAAGTCTGTCACACAATGCCACAGCTGCACTGCCTGTGATGGCATGCATGGATTTCAGGCATCACTTACCAACCTGTCACCAGGCCTTTTGCCACATTAGTTGAATCGGTGCTGTACTTGGTGCTGTGATTTACCTGAGGCATTGAGCTATGCGTTCTAGCACACTTGTTTGGCTTTCAGATGGGTTAGTGAGAGATGCTGAACTCTTCCTGTGTGCAGAGTATAGCAAAATGGCCTTTTTGTCACCCATTTACAGCATTGCCTCTGTGAGCACTGTCTCTGAGGTGCTAAGAGGCTGATCAGCCTCCTCTGTGTACCAGTTCTCTTTGTAGAACCTGCCAGACCCAGTAAGTTTCACAGGCAAATCCTCCTGCATTTTTACTAACATTTTAATCCTCCTCAACAGGAACTTGCTGCACTAGCATCAGTAACTTTGAGGAAGCCAGGACAAGTTACGGCACTGATGAAGATATTCTGTTCATCTACACAGACAGCTGACATCCACACCTCCTGCATCTGGTTCTTTTCCTGTGCAGCCTGCAGGGCAGCTGGCTGCTTGTCTCAGGACTTCCCCTGCAGAGACTTTGCTCCTGAATTGCAGTGGGATCTTAAACAAGGGAGGCTCTACAGACATTGCTAGGACTATATTGCAAATGCTGTCTTTACCTTTATTTTTTCCCTTGATGACTTGTCTGAGTTTGCAATGTGTGTCTCGGTGGTTGGTTTTCTTTTTCTCCCCTCATTTTCAACATTGCACATTTGACAGCAGTTTTAAAATACAGGCCCAGTGCCTGTTCACTTTGAGCTTATTTTCAGATTAAACACATGGGAAGAAAGCACCAAATGATGACTTTTAACACGTGGTGATAGATGTATAGCTTCAGGTAAACAAAACTAGGAGAAAAAGAATGGAAAAAAAAAAAAACCAAACTTGTTCCTCTCTCTGTTAAAGCATCAAGGGCTGAGCTTCATCATGAATTGATGAAGTTGAGATGATGATGGAGTTGAGATTTAGCAGGGTGTTAGAGAAGGAAAAAAAAAAACCCAAACATAAACCACTTTTAAAGGACAAAAAATTGCCTTTCTAGCTCATCAGTGGTGTCTGCATTGTAGGAATAAAACATTTACTCAAGGACACTTCTCACCTCACAGAGATGTAGCATTTATGCCACTGCTTTAAACTTGCAGTTGTGGTTATTGGTCTTGTTCCCTTGCACTGCAAACTTAATCTCTTGGCTAAATCCTCTAGATCACCTCTTAGAGCTCTGTATCCCCTCCCCCCCCAAAGTTTAAGTGAAGCTATTTTACTAGTAGGCTGAAATCAGTTGTTCTTTGGAGAACCCTCTGAACATTATGCCACCTGCATGTGCCAGTTTCTGCAGGATGCATTCTGAATATAAACTCTTAAGCAATACAGAAAATGCTTTTCTACACCAGTGCTACACAGTCAGTTTCTGGCATCATACACTGGATCAGAACTAAAATTCTGAATCATCATTTGAGCCAAATTCTGCTGTTGTGCTAGTTTAGTGATCTAAGAAGAGCTGGAACTAATGAAGAATGAACAGAAACAACTTTCTGCTAGAAGTCACAGGGCAGGGACTCAGGTTTCCTCAGCTTTTAATGTTACAGCTGTTCAGGTTGGAGTTACTGTGTCAAGCCACTG
Source organism: Melanerpes formicivorus (assembly GCF_026170545.1). NCBI lineage: Eukaryota > Metazoa > Chordata > Aves > Piciformes > Picidae > Melanerpes > Melanerpes formicivorus. The sequence continues at coordinate 1,697,290 of NW_027142388.1, read as the reverse complement.
CCAAGTGAAAAAGTAGCAGCTGTCTCATCCTGAGGGTTTGCTCTGCTGAGGAGCACTGTGAAGTCCTAAGACTACGTCCTTCACATTCAGCCAGCACAGTTCCCTGCAAGTCTTGGCCTCCAGTCCTACCTGTAGTAAACTGGGTAGAAAAATCAATGCATGAATACTGATGTAAAGCCGGCAAGGGTTTATTTGGCACCTAAGATCCCACACCTTTGGCCTGCTTTCAGAAGAGCTGTTTAGGTTCTGAAAGTGTGTGGAATAAGTCAAAGGATATTGTTACAGGTGGAAATAATAATCTACTTTCAGCATGCTAAAAACAACCTTTTTAGTTGTTGGACTTGCTGAAAGGCATCTGGAAGTGTCAGCAAGTAGCATCAAGTGCTCCTTTGGACAAGGGCTGGAACCAGCCAGAGGCACTGTGAATGCAGCAGCCTTTAAGAAGTTAGTAACACAGAGGGTGTGACAAGGAATCTTCAGGCTGCCACATTTTGCTTTTCACTGGTGAAGCTGGAGGAGCCATTCTAGCACCTACATTTGCAAAATGAGTAAAAGATAGGATGTGAATGGTGAGCAGTAGAACCACTACATCACTAGAACCAGAAACCCAGAGGAAAGTGCAAACCCCATTCTACATGCTGCCTTCTAGCGCCTCCAGGTAAGTCACTGGAAGGCTCCTGTACTGATCTGGGCATTTCTTCTGTCCAAGGCCAAATCGATGCCGTTTGCTTTAGAGAGATTGCAGTAGCTCTGTGCAGGTGCACGAAACTGCAGGTTGGTAGAGGACTTCCTCAGCCCATGCATTTTTTAGGTAGCTAGCTCATTACCATTAAACTGCCACAGGGTTTACTTTAGAGCAGACTTGATTAACTAAATAAACCCAGATAATAAAACCAGTTCTTGCAAAAGGCTGGTGATTGGCACTTAGGTATCAAAATGCCAATCCTGAGCTGCGTATACATAAACCACGAACTTCAGGGTCTGTTAAGTGTTCTGGAGTGCAGGCAGGTGTAGTAATACTGACTTAAATGCTTGGTACCCAGGGTTTAAATACTTCAACAAAACTGAAAGAGAAAGAAAGATGATTAGGCTGGTACAGACAAAAGGAGAGCTCCACCACTACAGCAGGATCTCTTGCAGCCACCAAATGGAAGACAGCTATGAGAGATGAAAACACAAGGAGGAAGCAGAAGCCAAGTGCAGAGACCGAATATCTATGACACAAATCCAACTTGAATGGCTTACTGCACAAGCACTGAACATCTTGCATTCCCTGGACCTTGTTTCCCATTACAGGACTGTCCCATCAAAATACTCACTCTGAAACTGTCATGTCACACTGTTTCCTTCATGATGTCACTAGCAAAGGAAGGGGTATTTTACATGCAGGGATTTTATACATAAATATATTTTTATTTGTAATAAAGCCATTCTCAATAAAGGTTTAAGGTCACAGCTAACCCTGTAACACACTGCAGCAAGTGCATTTACTGACCAGCTCCTGATGGAGAATGTGGGGGACTGTTGAAGGCCTTGCAGAAGTCCTGTTAGATGATGTCTGTAGGTTCTCTCTTGTCCACTGCTGTAGTCACTCCATCAGAGAAGGCCACTAGGTTCATCAGGCAGGGGGATTTGCCCTTAGTGAAGCCACATTGACTGTTTTTGAACACCTCCCTGTCCTGTATGTGCCTCATCAGAGCTTCTAGGTAAATCTAATCCATTATCTTCCCAGGCAGAGAGGTGAGGCTGACAGGTTAATAGTAGCCAGGGTCTTCCTTTCTACCCTTTTTAACAATGGGTGCAATGTTTCACTTCTTCTAGTCTCCAGGGCTTTCAGCTAAGCCAGGACTTTTCAAATACAATGGAGAATGGCAACTCCATCAGCCAATGCCTTCAGGACTGATGCATCTCATCAGGTCCCATAGACTTATGTATGTTCAGGTTCCTCAGGTGGTTGCAAACTGGAGCAACTTTGCTGCCCTTATCCCCAGCCTTGTATTCTTTTACCTTGGTAGGTGTTGGGAGAGAGGTTGCCAGTGAAGACCGAACAAAAATTGTTGAGAACCTCAGCCTTCTCCTCCTGTGTCGTTATTGGCTCACCATTCCTGCTCTTCAGGGGGGGATGTTTTCTCCAACTTCCCTTTTTTCATTGCCACACCTGTAGAACCCTTCTTGTTACTCTTCAACATCCTTTGCTAAGTTCAGCTCCAGCTGTGCCCTTCCCTTCCTGACCTCATCCCTACACAACTGGGCAGCATCACCATTTTATATCAATGTATTCCTACCAGACAGATTTCTAGTAAGGAACAAAGGTTTGGACTCGGTGTAAATGACAACAACCACACCCAAGAAGCCATTTTGAAAGCTATTTTTACTTAACACAGTTTTGAAGCCTTTTATTTAAAAGTTGGTTGCAGAGGAAATTTAACTGACAACATTAGAGTAACAATTTGTGATTGTTGTGATTGCAAGGTGAAGCCAGCAGCACCTCAATCTGTCACCTAGCATTTGATTGCCATGAGCTCTCTCTTACTCTTTGATTATATTGGGTACAAAATAAGGCTGGACTGCTTCAGCGAGCTTGTCTGCATACATCTCATACCTACCAGTCATCTGGAAAAGAAAAAAACATCAAAGCTTCAGTTCTTTTGGCAAGCTCTGGAAGTATTTCGGTAGACAAGATTTCTATTCACCCTTTTTTCATGACATTATTGAACTGCTCCAAACAGCAACACCACAATTCATACAAAATGCAAGGCCTCCAGTGCCTCAGCACAAACTTTTATCCAGAACTGGCAGTGTGTTGCCTAAAGTTGTACTTCTACCCACAAAACACAAGAGGGGTACTGCCACACTAAAGAGCACAACTCTTAAACTCAACACCTTCCTGCTCTGCAGCTCTCCTTCACTGACAGCCCTGCCTACTGACAAATTACTTCAGGCTGCTTTGGGTATCCTGGCTAGCTGACAGTAAATGTTAAAGGTGGACTTAACTTTCTCAGGCATCACTAACACTCCTTTAAGTTATGTCAGGGAAGGCAAAGAAGTCTATCTGTAATTATGTCTTGTATCTGTAATTATGTCTTCCTGTTAAGTCCTTGACAAGTTGAACCCTGCTGCCAGCAATAGGTTTGCAATGAGCACTGCTGGTATTTGGGTTGCTCTTGCTTTATTCATTAGATATGAAATATTATCATTGCTTTGGCGGCACAGTAAGCTGAGAGGTGGCAATCAGCACCTGATGTAGGTCTAATATCCTCTTCTGAAGTGCACAGAGAGGGTTGATGACTTACTTTTTTTTGCCAGAGTGTAAAGAGGACAATTTGATTAACTGTTTTGCTGCTGTAAGCTTAGCAAAGCCATTCTACTTAACATCCCCTTCAGGCATCACTGAATGCAAACCAGAGCAGATTAAATAGGTTCCTACTTGCTAGCAAGGCTTTTCTGTGCTGGCTAAAGGATGACCTCATACTTCCTCATCCCCCTCATATCAAGAACTACCTCTGTCTTGGTCCCAAATGAGAGGAAAAGGAAATAGATCTCCCCTGTGACAAACAAAAACCACAGCTGTGCCTTGTGTGCCAAAACACCAACAATAGCAAGCCACAGCAGCAACACAAGACCAAGGTGCTGAAAAAGCACAAGACTGAAAGGCAACAACAACAAATAATCAGCAATGCCATACAAAACAGTTAAAAGGCTTTACTTTTACTGTTTGTTTTTCTTAATCAATACAATTGCTTTTGTTCAGATAGCCCTATTCAGCTATATAAGCAATGCTCCACGTGCTTCCTGACATGCTAAAGCTCTACCCCACAGTAAGGGCCTCAGACTTCTGTGGCAAAGCAAAATTAAATCCTGCCTGGCTTAAAAAAAACCTGGGAATCTCTCAGAACTATTTCATTCCCTTATGTCAACCACCAGACTCACCACAGCAAATGAAATTCTGTCAAGAAGATGACCTGAAATTACTTTTTGTCTTTAGTCCCTGTACATGAATTGGCAGCATTAGCAAAGAAATTAAGGTCTAGCCAAGAAATGCCTATGTTTCAATTAAAGTTTCAAAGAGTTAGCCTTTCAGATTCACAAAAGCTTCACCCAAACTGACAAGTAAAGCCTATGTGAACATAAAAAATTAGCTACAATAGATCAGATCCAAGGCCCAGCTCAGCTCACTGACAAACACCAATGGCACACACTTCCCCCTAGCAATGCTCAGAGCTCCTGGCAATCCACACTTGGTCCTCAAGGGCTGAGTTTTTCCATCAAAAGACTGGCCTAGTTTCCCTGCATTTGGCTAGTCCTTTTCAGATTCCAGTTGTGCCTCTGGCCCCCTGAACATCCTGTGAAATCAGTCCAAAGCTTAAATGAACTATTGAACTATTAAAAAGATCCGAAACTGCTTTTTAACTCCTATAAGACTGTAAGATCATTTGAAAGCTTGTTTGTTCTAGTACTGTATGCAAATCTGTTTCTTTATAAGCATGCTTACCTTAAAATTCCACTTGTCACTGACTTGCCTGCAGAGATTCAGATCCATCTCTACCACCAGAAGTCCATCCTGAGTGCGAGAGAGCCCTGGGGTCCTGCTGCCATCTGGTGCAGCTACGTAACTTGAGCCATAAAAATGGCCCAAGTCATGGTGTGCTTAAAGAGATTTTTTAAAAGCATGTAAGGTATCTACCAATAAGTCAACAACTTAACATGCAGCATCCTATAAAGCTTCTTATGGTTTCTTGCTCTCCGTGATAAAGCACAACTAACGTTCTGAGGAGTCCCAGCAGGATCCTAGGGCAGCTGCAGTTTTGACCATGCACAGTGCAACTTCCACGTGCACTGAATTAACAGGAAAGAACTCACTACACTGCCTTTTAAACACCGCAGAATTATGCTTTCCCATGAGTAAGTCTCTGAAGTAAAGGCTTTGCTCTTGTTGTTTAAACTCTAAATTAAACAAAACCCAAATTCTAACTGTCAAATCACACCCTTCCCAAACAGCTGACAGAGGTGCACCCATTCAATCATCAATACAAGCTCAGAGGTGCAAACACTGGGATTTGAGGAATGGGAGAAAGATAAAAAAGAATAACCTTACTTTGCATTGCACAGCTCTGAGTTGTGCCAAAAATTAGCCACATCTGTTGTACTACTAAGCAATGGATACCGCTGTCCTTTTCCATGCAGCTGCTACAAACACTTGGCTCCAAAGCCAGCTAAAAAAAGGCTCAGGCCCACTCCACAGGAAGCCAGAGGCAGTCATCATTGTCATAGGACAAATTACAGTGTTTTGACACACAAGTGAAGTCCACACAAGCAAATCTCCTGCTCCTCTTAGAGCATTCTTTTTTTTAGCATCCAGCAAATCTGTGCAACAGGGCAAAATGGCTTGGCTGGGGATTCAGGCAGGGCTGTTACTGTCAACCATCTGAAACCCGCACACAAACCATCGCAGATGCATTAACAACCTTGGCTAATCTGTGGGGTTTCTGCCTTCCAGTCCTACTATACTGCATTGCCTCCCAGACTCTTATTCCTCTGCAAGTATGACAGAAACCTCAGGTACGAACTTTGGTGATCATATATGGTGATATCACCATCTTTAATAGAAAGTGCTTCTTATCTCCAGCTTACAAACCAGCAGGCTTAAGTAGGGCAGTTGCTTGCTACCGTAGCTGGTCTGGGAGGGACATTTGCAGGAGAGCTGCTGTTTCTTCAGACTTTATAGTTATTAACTATTAGCAAGCACTGAATGTGATTCCTGAACATACCTTTTCTACCATCTCCAGAAGTAAAGGCATTTCTGAAGTATTCCTGTGAAACAAAAGGAATCCATAGGTGGCAGCATCCTTCCACTTCATTCAATAAACCCTTGCTAGTCTCCAGCGTTCAGCAGGGAAGTTTATCTAAACCCACTGAGGTTTTTTTCTGGCGTATGATCAGCACTGCTTAAAGGGAGTCATCAGAGGGGCCTAGCTTTTGTGATAGATGAGCTTGAAAACAAGATCTCGTTGTATCACTGCCAGTTGTTGACACACATTGGGAAACATGCCTCCTATCAGTTTCACAAGGCTAAGGGAAGAGGCAAAGGAGGAGACATTTAACCAAACACATCTTTGCAGATCACACACCAAGGCAAATGTGTTCCCATAGTGACCAGAACAGGTCTGGGTGTTTGCAGGGCACCTTAGAACAGCACACACGTCATGTATTTGAACTAATGTGAAGGGAAGAGCCATCTGCTCTGTGCAAAATTACTTTCCATTACAGAATTTCAGTGTCCAGGAAAAGGTAGTATCTGTACAACAGCAACCAACTGTGTATCACTGACTTGAGGATGTATTTCATTTTCAGTCATTTTGGCTAGGAGAATACTGATTTCACCAGAGAAACCAAGAGAAAGAACAACAGAATGGCTGCTCATTACAGGGAGCAATTGCAGAGCAGGCAGCAGCTGCCACTAAAAGTTGGCTGCTAACTAGGCAGCTCTTCACCCCTGTACCACTACCCATCCTCAGAGCACTAATAGAATAGTTACAGCATAGAGGAATCTGTGCACTCTGGCGCAGCTCAGCAGCATGCAGTTATGGAGTGACCCAGCCCAGGGCAGATACTTACCGTTCCCACCCTGTTGATGGGGCAGGTGAAGCAGTGATTGGCTATGGCAGCATTTCTGGCTTCAATTGGCCACAGCGCCTCGCTGCAGTACACAAGAGGAGGCAGGTAGTCACTACGTGTCCACTTCAGAGCTACTGTTAGGTGGTGACTGCCTCACAATTGTACCTTTTCTATGAAAGAAGTCAGTTAGCTGCTGCACTTTGCAGCCCACCACTTTGCCATGGTGGGTTGATGGAAAAGAAAACCATAGTTAACAAAAGCATCCCCATAGCTTCCCAGGAATTATCAGTTCAGCAAGTCACTAAATTTACATAACATGAAGAACTAAGAAATGAGGAATACAAAATTCCTTCTCTTCTACAAGCCTCTAAATGTCAAAAGGAGATTTCAATTCTGGCATTTGTCTTTTTATTAAGTAGTCTGATACCCAGGGATCAGCCTAGTTAACAGGAGGTCTGTAAGTACTGAGAGCTCCAAAACAAAGGTGATACAATAGGTACACCCCTGTGACAGCACGTACCTGCCAGATTCTGAGTGCCACCACAAGGTTACCAGCATCTGACTCATCAATCTCCCAGTCAGACTCAAGAATCCTAAGAGAGAGTTACTGGACTGATTGAAAGGACCTGGTTTATTGTGTCTTTTTTCATTTCCTTCGAGCCTGGCAGCCACCTCTTCTAAGAAAAAGTGATTTTATTGAGAAGCTCCAGCAAATTACAATTTCACAGAAGAGAGGCAGGAAAAAAAAGGCTGCTGCCAAGAAGCAACCCCAGAGACAGTTTTCACATGAGCCTCAAGAGTCCTCTTCCTGCAATAAAAATTATATGCTTAAAAACAATCAAGTGAAAGCCAATAATGAGTAGGGCATGAAGCACCCAGAGCACCAATGCAGTGCTGTGTGATGAGAGGGTGATCTCTCTTTGCTCTCCTATTCACAGGCTGGAAGTGGCCAAACACCACCAATGTTATTCTAGAAGTAACAGAAATGCCCCCAAAGCATCATCTCTTTTCAAAGGACATTTTCCAACACTACCCAACCTAAATTCTTTTATACCAAAAGCTACTAAGGGACAAAACACTGCACCTCCAGTTCCACTTTCCAGGTTTGTAATTACAAGGCTCTCTGCCTCCCAACTGCCTGTGGGTATGAAAATCACACATCTCTGATCCGCCTTTCATCAATTCTACCCTGAATGCTCAATGTCCTCAGAATTTTCTAGATGTTCAGCCACAAAGATGGAATATTTTTGGACCTTGTTAGAGAGACAGAAACCCTCCAAATTTACATCAAAGAGGTAAAGAGAATCCTGAATAAACAGAAAATTACAAGAATTCTCTTCCTCTTACATTTTGAACTCTTCCAATGTCCTGTACGCCCAGGGTGTCTAGCAATAAAGACAAGAGGGAACATTTTGATGCTGAGGGAGAGCAGGGTTAGACTGGAGCTTAGGAAGAAGTTCTTCAGTATGAGGGTGTAACAGGCTGCCCAGGGAAGTTGTGGATGCCTCCTGCTGGGGGTGTTCAAGGCCAGGGTAGATGTGGCCTTGAGCAGCCAAGCCTAGTTGAGAGGCGTCCCTGCCCATGGCAGGGAGTTTGGAGTAGATGATCTCTGAGGTCCCTTCCAACCTGAGCCATTCTAGGATTCTGTGATTCTGGAACCCCACACCTCAATTTACAAATAGCTGAATCTGGAATCTGAAAGTACTGAGCAGTACTGCATAGACCAGAAGACAGAGAGAATGGAAGGAAAGCATGGTGACTTTCACAAGAGTGGTGCAAAGAACCACTGAAACCATTTCTACAAAGTTTCTACTTAAAGCCAGCCCCATGCAGTGATTTTGCACAAACTTTTAGCATCCCCAGCAATACACAGCCTGTGTCAGTCAATGCTCTGGAAGCACAGCACATTCAAAGGTTATTATACTAAAATGGGACTACTGCTGATAACACAAAGGCAACGAATATTCAAGATCTGCTCCACAAATTAATCACTGTGTGCTAGCTGAGAAGTTATTTTTTTAGCTCACTGAGATGGTTTTCTTTCTTTCTTTTTTCTTTTTTTTTGGGAAATCAAGTCAGTAGGGTGCAATTAATGTCAATCTCCAGAAGATTAATCTCAAGGGAAACAGTTCACACTGGTTCAGTCTGGTTCAAGAGGCTTGATAATCACAAAATTGGCAACAGTTGAAAAAACCCAACATGGGTCTGAGAAAAGGGCTTCTGAGTTTGGCTCTGAAAACTGCAATTGGATACCACACTTACTGGCCCCAGGCAGAGGATGCAAGCAGACAAGCTAAGCCTGAACTTAAATTCCTACTGCCTGGCAGAAAGCAAAAATATTACACAGATAATCTAAATGAATTCTCAGAACACCAGCTGGATGCTGCTTAACTCTGAGACAAAAGACCTGCAGACGTACAACTGAAGTTCTGGAAGAGAATTAGTGCCTCTGAGCAGACTGGCACCCCAAAACTCCAGATGGAGCTGGCCCAGAAAGCATTACCTGAGCGTTCCAATGGTGGCTGAGGGGTTGAAGATGATCTCTGCTCCATTCATGCTAAACATGAGCCAGTTGAGAGGGTGATGGCGCCCATAGCAGATGTTCACAGCAATTGTTCCAAACTGGGTCTGAAACACTGGGTGCCCTGTGTTGCCTTCCATGTAGTAAGTAGACTACAAACAGACAAACCAACCAAACAATACATCACAAATGCAGACTTCTAAAAAAGGCAAAAAAGGAATATCTCTAACAGTGCTTTGACTCTTCCCAATCTGATTACCAGCTTTGAGTCATGAGACTATGAGCGAGGACACTTAATTATAGAGCAAAAAATGGCTCTCTTGGGCTGCACAGATCACATTCAAGCCCCTGTTTCTCTTCCCTCACACTACACCCCAAGCACCATCTGACTTTGACACAAACACTTCTGTTAATGCTAGAAACTTCTACAGAAGCTAGAGAGTGCCACAAATTGCCCAACTGTAGGCACCTCTCAGTACTTTCTTTCTCATTAGAGAGATGATGAATATTAGAGAACACAGAGCTCCTTTACATTCACCTCTTATGTAATGACCTGCAGTAATTTTATGACTGCTAGAAGAATATCTGAAATTGGAGCCAACTATCCCTTCAAGCATATGCAGCAAACTTTTGTCGTACCAAGTATTTCTGAACAATCAGAAAAGCACTGGTAAAAGGCACTAGTGAAGAACAGAGCACTGTTAACAGTTATCAAAAGAGGCCACTTACTCCTACTAGTACCTTCTGTGATGGTCTCAGAGGCAAAAAGCAAGCTCTACAATCCACCAGGCTGACCTGATGGGGCCTGCCTCACAAGAAAGGTGTGTTGTTAAATAATTCCCTTGTTACTGAAACTGTCCATTCTAACAACCACTGACGCTGGTCTTGAAGAAAGCTGAACCACATCAGGCCTAAAGCAGGCACAGTTACAGCTAGGGCCTCAACAAAGTGTAGGAGAATGGTACTGATAAGACACAAGGGGATCATCTTCTGAAGGCAGACCAGAGGTTCAGTATGCCCAGGAAAAAGTGACATCTCATGTTTCTTATTTATTACCAGGTCTTATGAAATTACCTAGTCCCTTGGGTACTAATTTTATCTCCTTTCATGTCTGTAGAGAGCACACCACATGGTGGGCACTCACACAATCCTTTGGCAAAACAATTCCAATGATTGAATAGATTTCCTTTTTTTTTTTTTTTTTTCCTTCTGTTCTCAGTTTTCCTTTATTGCAAAAGAAGAAAAACAAGAATGCTGTTGCTTCAGGGAATTCATCAGTTCTTATTTCTTTCTTCCTCACCAGAGGTCACAATCATCTCCACAGCAACAAACTGTGATGTCTCAAGAAGGATTGATTTTTGTTTATTTATATGCCCTCCCACACAAGGCTGAATAGGTTACAGACCAGTCTATTTCCCCCTTCCATTTAGTTCTCACTGATTCAACCAGGATGATTTTTAACAAGGCTCCTTTCCCTATGTGCTCTACAGAGACAACCCACAATAAATAATTTCAAATCCAACGCTTCCTTGGGGGTTATCTTTGTTGATAAAGAAAACAACGTTGAAGTAACAGAAATGAGCATAATCTTCCCCTGTAGTCTTGATGAGTTCTAAAGTTCCTCTATCAAAACTGCTCAGCTCAGAGTGGAATTAATGCTTTGCTAACAAAACCAGCTAAAAAGACAGTGCTGCTGTGAGTAAACATTACTTGCTTCTCTAATGAGATAGGTACAAGAAGAAATGTCATATCACTACAATCTAACTGCAAGATTATATGAATAGATTGTTTTGTGCTAATTCTGGCATTTAGGATTAGAGGAACTAACTCCTTTAAGGAGTGATTTAAAACTCTTAATGAAACTCTTCATACTTTATGTGGAAAAGCAAACTTTTGGGTTTTTTTTTAGGTGCCTTTCTTTACAGTTTCATAGCTGGAAACAAGAAGTTTTTGTTGAAGTTCCACAAAACACAGTCTGGAAAACTGAAATACAAGACATTTTAGCACAAGTAACAGGAATTTCTCTTCTGGTTCATTACACAAGGAGCAAATGAAGAGTGTGGAAAGCAACCAAAATTCCTTTTTCTTAGTGCTTGTGTTTTGTAAGGGTTTGTTAAATTACTGGTTTGCTACCTAAAAGACAGCTCTGATGAAGTAATAGTAAGTATCAAAATAATTGCTAAAGATAAAAGTCAACACTGGTGGCTGACAGGCCTGTGCCAGAAATCCATTGTGTAGAAGAAACCTTTTAACAGCCTCTTCTGGAAAAAAAACCAAACCAGTCTGATCAGGTCTGGGAGCCCAGGTCAAAACTTTCAGAGGTCTCTCAACATAAAGTTTCAAAACAGAAACAAAAAAACCCTAACTTTTTACAATTAACAAAAGAAGCAGTTTGCATTCTGAAGTCTCAGTTTAGTGACTGGAGCATTTGGACAAGAACAAAAGCAACTGCAGGTGTATAGCAGCCTCTGTTAATGACTTGCTTTAGCTGGCAAGGAGAGATTGAGTTAGGTAAGACAATGTATTTTTAGACTTTGGTTAATTTTTAAGCCTGATCTTTCTGCTTGTGATAACTCTATGGATGGATAAACACATTTCAGATCTACCAGCTTTCTTCTGATGTTGCCTTTACTGCCAGTTCAGTTTCTGAAGCTGATTCTGGAAGACAGCCTAAAAACTGCTGGGGGCTTCAGTAGAGTTTATGTAGTCAGTAAACACAAGATGTCATAAAACAGTCAGAAGCATAATGAATTAAGGGATTCTGCTCAAAGAAACATAAGCAGAAGAACTGCCATTCCCAAGACAACCTCACAGAGAAACAGAGATCAAGACCATAAATAATGTGCACACCTAAAGCATGAAACGTTTGCCCTCCGAATTCAAATCAGCTCAGCATGCACACATGCAAGAACTATCAAAGCCAATCATGCACAACTATCAGAACACATCTGTGACTGGAAGAACTTTGTTTTAAAAGACTTCTGTAGTTTCCACCAGATCAAGGAAGAGTACAGGACAAAGACTCAGTGTTACTTGTTTAGTAAGAGCCATCACTCTGTTTCACCTGAGAAAAACACCACCCTGATTTGACACTCATAGAGCCACATTTTCTAGAGGAATATCACATTTCCTGCCAATGGGACTCTGATACAACACATGCAGAGCTGCAAGGCAAGACTACCTTGATAACCACAATACTGTGTCTTACCTCATTGAAATCTCCAACCCTTGGAATATGATTTTTCCTGCTTTTGCCAAGGACAGCTCCAGAATTAGAAATGACCACAGCAGTATTCCACAGAGTTCCTCCATGTATTTCATCTCGCTCCAGGATGGGAGATACCACAACCATGCTGTATTTCTTTGCCAGCTACAGGAATGGACACAATTCTTCTATCATACACAAGCCTACAGTGATTATTTGCACATTTTTTATGCATAAAGAAAGATTTAAAAAAAAAACCAAATCTGGTATATTACTTTGACTGCTGTCAAGGGCTAATGCTTAACCTACACTGGCATGCCCACAGGACCAATTTCTTCATCAAAGATGGATACATCACAGAGTCTTCTGCCTGAATCCTTCCTTCATCTAGGGATGCAATGCACCAACAAGACAAGGTATCCTCACAGCAGTGCTTAGTCTGCAAAGCTGACTTCTACCTACGCACAGGTATAAGAGATGATAAATCCCATCCCATTTTTCCATCCTGGTATACCACACAAGTGTGGTACTTGTGTACCACACAAGTGGTATACCACAGTGGAAGACACCACAGATAGCTGGAAATTAGTTAAAGACATAAACAGGGGGGTTGGGGGGGAAGCAAAAGTCTAAAATAGCAATAGGGGAGCTAATACTAAATATTATATACTACTACTAATGAAACTAATATAGTAATTATATATGTACTATGCAAAATAATGTACTAAGCATAATAAATTATGTTAAATAACATAGCTGTGAGTGGGAAATACAGCAACATCCTAACTGCAACTTTACTAGCACTTTGTCCTTCCCTCCAAATCACTTTATGTCCCCAAACTTCCATAGTGTCACTTATTCCATAGTGAGAAGCAACACATACTTGCCCTAGAATAGACTAAAGATATTCTTCTGCCTACAAAAGCTTTTGTTGCTTCAATCACCTGCAAAAGAAAGCAATCTAAATTCCTTATTAAAAAAAAAAAGGAAGTTGTCAGAAAGCAAAAAATAAACTCTGCCACCCTTGAAATCAAGTCTGTGAAAAAACCAAAAGCCAGACAAGAACAAATCTCCTTGGGCCCACAAAAAGCCCTCTACATTTTGTGTCAATTCAGAGGCAGATGCAAGAGATTTGTGGCAGTGTTCCCTGTTCAGACAACACTAGCTATTCTTCTCACACCTTTGTGCAAGCTTTGTGTAGTGGTCAGCTGTTCTAGGCAAGAAACACCTTTGGAACTTGTATGAAGAACCATTCCTCATGTGCAAAATTGAGGACTAATTAAATGGGCAGTTTCCTGTGCCTCCCAGAGCAAAAGGCAGCCTACAAACACAAAGGAGTTAAAAACGATAAAAGATTGAGCGTAGATGTTGTTGTCTTGTTTCTACTTTTCTTGCTACTGCATTATTTATCAACCAAGATGAACATTTGTTAGTCATTATTTCCATTTTCTCAGTGGTGAAAGACCAGTACACAAAAGAGATCCATGCTAATCAGTGACTGTTATGGGCTGGACTTGGAGGCTGAATCAGGGTTTTTTCACTTGGTTGGGTTTTTTACCTCCTGACAGAATTTTGTTGTTGGCCCATTCTCTGCTGACTCAGCAAATTCAGTCCAAGGAAGCTTCTCTCTTGTACAAAATGCAAAGGGCATGGCTGGAAAACATCAGTGCAAGACAAAATGTGCAAGAATATTCATGTCACTCAAGAAACACACACTGTTTGCATGGACATGGACACAAGATGAAACACTTAAGAACGATTCAACTGCTTTCCATTTCAAAAGGCAAAGGTTATTTTACAACATTTTTAGCAAAGGTGAGGAGTTTTGGGTCCACCCAGAGCAAAGCAGAACAGAAAGAATGAACTTGGTGAAGTCACACAAAACACACCCCATCCACTGGTGCACTGGTTTCTGTGAATAACCTGTTCTCATAAACAGTTCACAGGCCTTCACTTTGGTTCTTGCCTCTATTAAGCCTCAAGGACTCAATTTGAAGTCAAATTAGACTTTTTAAATTTAATGTCTGTCCAGAAAAAAAAACCCCATAGCTTTAGGAGGGGAAAAATCATGCTGGGTTGCAAGGGACCTTTAAAGGTAATCTCGTGCAGCCCCCCACAGTAAGAAGGGACATCTCCAACTAGATCAGATTGCTCAGACCCCCATCAAGCCTGACCTTGACTGATGTGGCTTCAACTACCTCCCTGGGCAACCTGTTCCAGTGTTCCACCACCCTCAGAGAACTTTCTAATGTCCAATCTAAATCTTCTCTACTTTGAAGCCATTGTTCCTTGTCCTAATGCTACATGCCTTTGTCAATAGTCCCTCCCTAGCTTTTTTTCGAGGACCCCTTCAGGTACTTGTAGTGCAGGATACTTGTTAAAATGCAAAGACACTGACCCTGACAACACAGAAGGAACCACAGAAAAATACTCACTCCAAGCCTCCTGGAAACAAACTATGTTGACCCCACATAGTGCAGCTACTTCCACGATTTCCTCAATGCGTTTGTGCAGTGCAGCCACCTGATTGTGAGAAGTGTCAGGCTATAAGAAAGCTACTTGCTTGTTCTTGTATATCAATAGCCTGCATTTACAAGCACTGTTGACATCAAATTTATCTTGTCCTACCCTTAGTTCATGGGAACAACTCAAGAAGTTATCGTTCCTGAGCATCAACAATAGAAAGAGTTCAACACAGACTTTCAAAGCTGAAAATAGAGAAGGCAATCTAATGAATCCAAACTCCATGGTTACAGCATTTAAATAGCTTGCAAATAGCTAGAAGTCCTAACAATCAGCAAAATTCATCATTTATCATTTTGCTCCTCATGGCAAACAACCTACAGATGTGAAGTAAGCATGACTTCAAAGTACTCAGAATCTTAAAAGAGGAGGGTAAGGCCTGTCTATGTTCATGGTTATCTCCCAGGGCTGCTCACACACATGGAACTTGGACACTCTCTAGAAGTCATTAACCAAGAACTCTTTCCCAAATCCCTCTGACCAAAGAGCTCAGTAGATTATTACCATGGGAAAGAAAAACAAAACACCAAAGCATTTATTAACTAGTAAAAAACACTGATTCAAAGTAGGTTTTTTCCTGAAGTATTCTACTTAAAGATAAGCATGTGTGTAGTGCTGTGTATTGATGCTTTCAGATGGCAATAAAAAAGAAAGGCCATGAATTAACAGTGACCTACAAACTCAACTGCACACTAATGAACAGGAATAGTTATTTATAGAGGTAAAATCAATCATAACTGGTAGTCTTTTGAGCAGATGCTACAATGAATCCACAAACTTGATCCACAGACTGAACTACTTTCATCTGTGCCATGAAATCTTTTCAAAACCACTTACCTCAGAAATGTTTTGTCCTGTCACTGTATGAAACTACCACCCCAGAAGATTTCATACATGTGGGTTTTTTTTTTTCCTTTTACTTTATTTTAAAGCTATTTTTAAGACACTGCTTCTATACATGTCACCTTAGTGCTCCAACACATCAGGAGATGCTGGTCACCTGGTACTAAGATTCAGTTTACTGCTGTACATAGAATAATAAACATAGCTTTATTCATCTGTGTTTAGTCTAATGGATTTTCCTATAATGGAATATGTCTCATTTAAAACAGGAACTGCACCTGTGATTTCCATGAGTTGCCATCTCTCTTGATTTTGAGGAAATTCTTTTCTGTTTCAGTTCAGAGGCAAAGGATTTCTACTCACAAAACCAGTGTCTAAATATTTACCTTTGGAAAAAGTGCAGAGAGATTGAGCAATTCATAGGCAAACACGACACACCAGATCTGAGAACTAATAAAATTGGATGTGCTATCTGAATTCCTTACAGTGTGCTGTCTTCAGATACTGACAGATCCTACACTGCCTGACAACCAGCAGAGATTTCATGAAGGAGTCTAACATCCACAGCTGGAGCATGTTATTCCTCAATCCAACAGAAGTGGAATTGCACACCAGCAGCCCAGATCCCAGTCTGTGTACCTGCACTGCCACAGCTGTGTCTGTGGGAAGTGGAATTCTGTTTTGTATCAGTCCTACTCGAACAATACGTGGCCTTCTCAGTTGCTCAGGAGCAGCGTCAAATCCATAGCCCTGCAGCTCAAAACCTCTTTCCTGAGCTGCTGATTGAGCTGCAGGTGGCAAATGAAGTTTTCTGGATTGAACAAGAAAAAAACAAATGCCAAGATGAAACGTTGCTCTTCCCTGCCCTGAATGCAGTGGACCAAAGGGATGACAAATACTGTCCGCCCCACAGCCCCCCACACAACCATGAGACAAGGGCAGAGCCAGGCAGCAGGCAGGTCATGGGCAAACCTCACTGCTCCTCTCCATGGCTGCGGACTCTCAGTGTCCTCCTTCCCAAGCGTGGTTTCCAGACAGTTCGTAGGAAACCAAGGTGCACAGATGTGCAAACTTCCATCTGCTGCCCCCAGATTACAAACACTTTCCCTCTAGTATATTTTTCCTCACATTAGATCCTCGCTTTTCCAGCTTGCTCATCTCAAAGCCCAGCCCAGTCCCCCCATCCCCCCCCCCCAAAAAACCCACCAACTGAAGTCCTTCATTGCAGTCAGACACCTTCCTAGTGGTCCTCTGTAGCATCCTGCTCCCCAAACCTGGATTCCCTCCAAACTAACCCATCTATCTCACCACAACTCAACCTCACCACAGTACCACAAGCACCGCAGGATCTACCCTTTGTTTCCTTTCAGCCCAGCCCTGTGTCCTGTGCACCTGTCCTCAAACAGACTCCTTCGCCCTCACTCCCGGGCACGAAGCCCAGGAGGGAGATGGGACGGGGCAGGTCACGGTACCCCTCTACCCGTCCAGCGGGGAAGAGAAGAGAACGAGCCCGCCCTGGCAGCACACCTTGCGTCACCCCCGTAGAGGATCCGCTTCACTTCAGCGAGCTCCTCGGGCGGGATGTGCCGCTCTAGGCACGACTCAAGCGACTCCAGGGCTCCCGCCATGAAGCAGCCTCCGCAACACCAGCCCAACCGCCGCGCGCAGGCAGCCCGGCGCGCGCCCCCGCGACCTTTACCTCACGCGCGCCCCGCCCCTCTCGCCTCAGAGCAGTTTTGGCGGGCGCGGATCAGCCCTGGCTCCGCCAAGGGGCCGCGAACCGTCTCGCCCCGGGCCACGAAGACTGAGAGCCGTGGGCCGCGGCCGCAGGGCCGGTTCCTTTCGGTTGCCGCGGGGCTGCTTGGGCTGTGCACCACGAACAGCGGTGGCTAACCCCGAGATGCCCCAAAGAGTTAGAGAGGCATGGATGCGGCCATTCCAGGCTACTTACCGCTTCCGCACCAACGCTTCAGCCTCAGAAACCACTCGTTTCGCAGCGGAGCATCTTTAGGAGCTCTTTGTAATGATACCCTTCAACAAAAGGCTTCCAGACAGGTCACCAAATGGCAGTGGGTTTCACAGCAACGTGCGTGTTCGTTTTCCTTGCACTAAGTCTCTGAGCAGGAGCAAGCAATAACAAATTCTTTTGTCTTCAGCGTGGTTTGAGACCCAAAATAACTGGAAAGCAGCCCCACAGCCAAAGTTAATGTCACACAAAGGATTACACGATTCAAGACCTTGATCTGGGACCAACAAAAAAGTGCTGTTTCCATCAGCAGGTCCCGAAGGACACCTGCTTAAACCAGTTATTCCCACTGTTATTCCCACTGTTATTCCCACTGTTATTCCCACTGTTATTCCCACTGTTATTCCCACTCTGCTTCAAAGTGCAACTGGAATGCACAGCCTGATGGCTTTTTTTTGTTCGTCTAAACCAAGCACCAAGTCCAGGAGTGGCCACACATCTCTAAAGACCTCACACTCGACTTGAAGCACTGCTTTAGCTATCTCCTGGACTATGTAACAATATTCAGCTCCCAGCATTCACAGTTGTCAGGTGTTTTGAGGTCAATATTAAGCCTTTTAGGCTAAACTTAAAAACAACAACAACAACACTCACAAACAAAACAAACCCCAACAACAAAAAATAAAACTAAAAAAAAAACCCACCACCAAACAAAAAAAAAAAACCAGAAAGAGTGTCTAATGTTTAACTTCAAATGGAAAGTGGCCAGGGAGTGTTTGGTTTTATCAAGGCATTTTGAGATATGCACGTCTTTTGCTCTGATCCATGCCTTTTACCCCAAAGGGTTGCAGTGGTGCTCTGTGCACCACCTGCACCACACTCTGTTACTGGCAGGAACTCTGAAGAGTAGCTCCTAAAGAGGAAACCAGCTCCTGTAGACAGCAGTGAGGAAAATCCTCAAGTCTTTGGGTGAATTTTCCAAGGCTTTTCAAAAAGTAGAGGTGAAAGAGTACTTATAAAGCAAAATAAAGGTGAATATGAAGGAGAAGGAAAAAGCCCCCCCCCATTTGAAAGGAAGGATCTTTTAAGAGGTCTGGATAGCTGGTACAATGTGTAAGTATTTGCTCTGTGCTTAGCAGTGAAACATCTCCTTGTTCATGACCAAGAGCTTGAAAACCTTAGCAGTCATTCCCCTCCCCTCCCTTTCCCTGGACTGCAAATTAAAGGGAAAAACAGCAGGTCTATTTCACAAGCAGCTCCTGAAGAAGGTCACATAACTGAACTTTTCTCTTCAAGCTTCTATTCTTAGTGTGAACTTTCACTGACTTCTCTATTGGTGCCTTGTTTATTTGTAATTTACTAATTGTACTACATGTAGGAAATGGACCTCACGGCAATAAAAATGAAGCCCCTGAAAAGAATACTCACAAGCAGTCAAGACCTGAAAAAAACAGTACATTTCCTGTGCACCGTATCAACCACCCTGCAACAAGGCAGGGAGGGCCAGGCTGCCTGAATAGGAAATGACAAGCCCAGAATTACTAATAAGGATGAAAGGAGATGGGGCTATTCCATAGGGACTGCGTGTACCTAAACGTATAACTCCAGCCAACACAATAAGCCTTCAAAGCACGAAATGTTAATGCTGCGCAGGAAAGTAACCTAATAAAGGAAGATGCCTTCCATGTCCCAGACAAAGCATATTAGAGAGCTTGGCTTTAAGTCTGAATGTTCCACTGTAGTCATTGCAATTATCTGTTAAGTATGATGCTTGAATCCAGATCCTAGTTCTGGTTTTGACTTCTCCAGACCTCTGTATTTAAAATTCTTCCAAGTTTTGCATCACCTGGACTACATTTTTGGCAAGAGCTGAACCTTTCAATATGAACTCAGGCTGTAGTAATTGGCTTAGAGGAAAATAAGTATTTTAAGGAACAAAAGCTCTTTAAAAGAAGGGAAAACTCCTACAAAACAGTTCTGAAGTGTGCATGCTTTTCATCTCTACTGCCCTCAGTCAGGGTGGTCCAGAAAGTCAGATATAGAAGTCAGGACCACACAGTAATCTGCACAGAAAGCAGGTCTTGTGTGCTTCTGTGCTGAAGCCCTGTGCTGCACAGCTGCCATCTTAGAGCTAATCCTGGGGTCTGGTAATACCAGTCCCCACACTCTGCTGCAAGAGTGGTCCCAAGAGTTCCTGTAAAACCCTACAATAGCATCCTGGCATTAGTCAGAAGCAGCCTGGAGAATGGGTTTAAGAGCCAAGTATTTAGAGTTCAGCCTAAAATTGGGAAAGACCCAAGAAAATATTTAAACAAACAAACAAAGTCTTTCCACTGTGACCCAGGATAGGCGCAGAGGCTGAACAGCATCACGTATCAGAGCTGGTTGGCAGGGCTGCAAGCAACATTTCTGTCTTTCCTCCCTGAGTTAGTAGCATGTACCTACGCTCTCTGAAACACCCAGCTGCTCACAAACTCTGCTACTATCATACAAATCACGTTTCCAGATGCTTTCTTCTCCCCTGCTCCCCCTTAAACAGGTCACAGAGAGTTCTGCAGAGTAGCTAAGTTAGTAACTTGTGTTCTTAATGCAATAACTATCTCACATGACACTCAGGGTCACACTCTTCTTACTAACACCCATCAAGGGATTTAGGTGGATGTGGACCCAGATGTGTCCTGCATGGCCACGTAATATGTTTATGCTCTGACTCAACTTGCTTTCTAGATTCTGCAACACTCTTTAATATGACCTTCTACACTGTCCTTTTCCAGTGGCCACAAAATACAGTACTGAATTGTACTGCAGAATAGATCTTATCAACCTCTATAAATATCTGAGGGGCGAGTCTCAAGATGAAGGTGTCAGGCTCTTTTTGGTGTTCCCCAGTGATAGGACAAGGGGCAACAGGTACAAGCTAGAACAAAGGAGGTTGCAGCTCAGCGTGGGGAGACACTTCCTTGCTATGAGGGTGGCAGAGCGCTGGAGCAGGCTGCCCAAAGATGTTATGGAGTCTTCTTCTCTTAGAGACTTTCCAAACCCACCTGGATGTGTTCCTGTGTGACTCGCCCTGAGTGACCCTGCTCTGGCAGGGGGGTTGGACTGGGTGGTCTCTGGAGGTCCCTTCCAACCCCTACCATTGTGTGATTCTGTGATTGTTTCTCTCCAAATACAGATTCCCTTGCTTCACAGGGGCTTATAAAACAATTCTCTTGGAGTACACCTGACTCAAAACATTTCAAGTATAAGAGACAGGCAGTGAAGGGTAATTAGCATAATAAAGGTTGGAAGGGAAGAAACAGGTCTAAAGTATAGGCAGAAGAAAAAACACTAGTTCGTGCTACTTAACACACAGCTGAAAGAAGGAAGACAGCTGATAAACTTCCTTTCTGTCCTGCTTTGCTCTCTACACAGAGACAAATGAGCTTTAACGGAGCTGTGATGCAGGAAACCCAACATTCTGTGGTTTGAAATCACTCCTTTGTACCATGACCTCCTGGGGTTCTTGGGGTTTGAGGTTTTGGGGTTGTTTTTACCTTTACAATGGCTACAAAGAGCTGCATTCCTAATTCTGCTTAAATCTTTCAGAAATGGGTCTGTCCCCATAACGTTAAGCCAAAGCGATGTTTAGGATTTTGATATGGATGGAAAGTTCTGATCTGCATTTAGATTCCCTGCCTTTCCCATGGACTCTGAAAAAGCCACAGGTACAATCACCAATAGAACAGGAGGTCCAAATTCTAAACCTTGTGTAGCTGGCTTTGTGTCACCTACTCTTGGCTTCCTGCTGTTCTGAAGGTTGGGTGAGGGGAAGTGGCTGAAAACTGAGGAAGTTTATTGTTGACAATGCGTTTCGTCTGCTCTCAGGCATGCCTGGGACCGAAACAGTCCCTCCCCAGACTCAAGCCTGGTCTGGGGAATGAAATGTAGGTTTTCAGACACCTTCCCCTTCCTCCCACAGGAAAAGCCCAGCTCTCAGTTTTCAGATAGTTCAGGTACGTTTGGAAGAGTCCTTCTGTTATTCACAGTTATCTTTCTAGCTGACAATATTCTCCTGGCTAGCTTTGACTAAATCACACCTGAAAATGTATCTTGAAACCAGAAGAGCTTCACAAATAGACCACTTCTGCCAATTAAAAACTTCATTCTTCCTTGGACTATGGCTATCTGATGGTGCACAGGAAGTGCATTAAAGTACTAAAGACTCATCAAGCACATTGAATGATGTCACATTTAAGAGCAGCATTCTTGTTCATTACCGTAACTTTCTGCTAAATTACTGCTGCCGCAATTGCTCCTGGCCTCAAAAGGTCACTGTTATTTTTGCTGTTGAAATAAGGGGGTCTGGGAAACAACTGTGTGTAAATTGCTGATAAACTGGAACAAAGACAGAAGAGAAAAAAACACTGAGCATGTGAGAATGCAAGTAAAGCAGCAGGAAAGGAGGGGAGGGGATGACTCTCACGAGCAGTTTATTAAAAGAACAAAAGAATAAAATCTGGCACCTTTGTTTTCCACGGGCTCAGGAAGCCCGGTCTTGAAGCATCTACCATAAATAGAATGTTCTCATCCTTCATCAAAGATGGTATTAGGCTACACCAAAATGAATGATTTTTAGGTATAAGCTGAGAAGAGGAAGATGCCCTTCCCCTCATAGTAGGAGAGAGATCTTTTGTTTCCATCCTTGCAGAAATCAGCTATTTCAAAGTGTAATTGCTGGAGATGAAGCAGGGTCTGGGACATGATGTTTCTGTAGTGCCAGGTTCCTGACAGGAATATTGTTAAAGAATGGAATCAGCAGATGTCTAATTTGGGATTGAATAATCTGGGTTTGAGAAAGATAGTCTTGAACTTATCAGATGATATCCTAAAACCTTGATTTATTCCCATCTGGGTGGAAGCTCTATGTGAATTCCATGCACTTAGGAAGAGCATTGGTAGAGTTCATAATGAGGAGTTACAGAAAGGAATGTGAATTACTTGAAACTGGGAAAAGGGCAATTTTCAGTCATTTAGCCCTCTATCAAGGATGTGACTCCAAAGTAACCTCCAAAAGCTACCTCAGAGCCATCCAAGTTAAAAACCAAATGCAGGATACAGGAGCCTTACATTTCCTGTAAGGAGGGGAAAAGGACAAAAAAAAGGCACTGAAAAATGAATTTAAAAAGCTGTAATTGTTTGAAGCAAGCTTATTAGATGGCTCAGACCCTATTATTTTCTAGACGAGGCCAAGCAGCTTTGGTTAGCAGCTTGGCCACTTGGTATTACATGATTCAGTGTGCTACTCTGGCTCACAGTTGTGTGGGTTGGGTTTGGTGCTACTCAAAGCAACCGAAGGAGGAGGTTGAAGAGGTTTGTTTCTGCAGCCAGGCCACTGAACTGAATGTCCAGTGGGTAACTTTGAGGATAGGCACTGAATACTCCTCAGGCAGGTCAAAGCCTGCACACAGCAGTCAATAAAGGGCTGCATTAATCTTTTGTTTCACACTTGGCAGCACAAAAGGAATAACAACATCCACTGACAGTCAACATCTTGCATTGCTGGGAAGGCAGTCAAGCTATGAACCAAGAAATTACAACAGAGCTTGTCTCTCACAGAAGATGAGACCCATCCCACCACCAGGATTATTATGGAAAACCTGTTAGGTCTCTACACAGAGGCACCATCAGAAAAGGACCTGCAGTAGATGTCATGAACTGGCCCAAAGAGAACATTCTCCATGGTAAAATTCTTCCCCTTTAGTCTCTCACCATAGCTATTCAACTCATGGTTTCCACAGACCAGAACTAGGGCTGTAGTGTGACTGGGGTGGCAGAGAAGAAAAAAGTCAGTGTCTGTGAGATCTGCAACATGATGTGGGAGAACAACTTTGTGTTCACAAACAGGAAAGGGGCTTCAAGCCTTCAGATGAATTTGTCCACCGAGTTGGTGCATACTCAGGAACACAGCCCCTCAAGATTTCAGGCATTCAGGAGGGTTATCCACAGAGTCTTACATGGACACCCAGCCTGGAGACTTTTCTTCAAACCCATTTGCTCCACTTCAGAATTTCTCTCTGAGTAACACACACTTCTGCCAAAGCCAGGGTGTCAAGGTGACGACCAGAAGCGATGGTTCACCTGTGCTGCAGATTCCCCTGCAATCCAGTGCAAACAAGCCCTCTTTCCAGAGAAGTGGGAGATTGAGAAAGTGTGCCATCCCTCATGGGCAGCTCTTGGAGAGGATACTGAAGCCTCAGCAGCACATCTGTGTAGTTCAGGCTGTATCTCTGGCTCACAGCAACACATGAAATTGGGCAGATGGTTGCAGCTGCACTTGGTGAACAAACAGCAGTAACCCATGCTTGACATTATAATGCTGGTTGTTGAACTGGTGTCTTCATGAAAAGGCTAGATGCTGGCAAAAGGGCATGAGGAAGACAAAACAGAAGTTTAATTAACTTAACAGGAACACAAAAATCTCCCAGATAAAAGGAAGAGAGCCATTTCTGAGCCAAATATTTAAAGGGTTCTCAGACCTTCCCAGGCCAAAGAGTGTCTGTGTGTAATGCTGACTTCCTTCCAGCTCTGTCTGGGCCAGAAATAACTCCTCAGTGGAGTGTGTCTCATTAGTGTACCTCTCACCAAAGCCATTCTTGCAGAGGACAGTGACACTTGCTGCTCTCATGCTGCTGGCAGAGGAGGGAGCTGCGTTTACGAAGTGTCACACATTCTGCTATCCTGCTGCATGCTGGCTGGCAACAACTCAAGCTAAAGCCACTGGAAAGGGAGACAGTGTGTGTGCAGCAGGGCAACACACATCTGCAGTGACCAAGGGCAGAAGGGTAGCACTGATGTGCCTCTTCAAGGTCTTTATCATCTTCCAGAGGATCCCTAGCAGTTCACTTGCTGATTCCTTCATCTCGTGTTGTTCCTAGCCACAGCAGAATAAAATTGGAGTCATCTATTGTGGTGGTCACACAAAACACCGAGCTCTGGCCAGATGGGTTCTAAGCACAGTGCAGAATGGTGTGTTGCTTGAAGACACAATACATAACCCTTGACTTGAGAGAGGCACTGGAGGAATCTTGTTACCTTTATGGTTATGCATTCATCCACCAACCAGCCATGGTTTGCTTGATGTGCCCCAGCTCAGGATGTGACCTCTCAGAAAGAAAAATCCATCTCTGTTTTTAACAGGTTCAGAGAAAATAATTCATATGTGAATAGAATGGAGCAGCTGAAATTGCATGTGCTGAACAACACAGAAAGCCTGAAATCAAAGTTCTAACGAGTAATTGCCTTCCACCCAGGCTCCAAAACATGAAGACTACTTTATGAAGAGGAAAAAAAAGACAAGAATAAAAAAAATCCCTGATAACCATTTCATTACTGGGCAGCAGTCTGTGGAGATTGGATTCTAAACTGTTTGACAAAGATGAAAAGATGGATTTGAAACATAAAGGCAAGAGAAAGAAGTCAGTGAAGAGATCAGGGAGGATGTGCTGGTGGAGGTAATTTTCCTGCTGAGCAATAGTTCCTGTACCAGTAATTTGTCAGGAAATTTGTAGCAGTAACTGTAGGAGGGGTTTTGTTTGGTTTTGAGGATTTTGCTGTTTGTCATCTGGACTCCATACTGGGCCTCTAGTCCAGCTTCACAGCGCAGAGTCCTGTGGGTGCAGAGGAGAAGACTGCTAAATTTATAGTCCCAGCTATCATTAAGGATGGAATGTAGTCCTTTCCAGGAATGAGTGAGACACTGCTCCCACAGCCAAAGAGAGGGGCTTTTATCTTTTGTCTTTTACACACAAGGCACCCTGCTGCCCCCCTTCCCTGCACTGCATGCATATAGCCATTTCCTGAAGCATTTCAAATTTGTTTTCCTTAGGTTATTTGTGTCTACAGCCACCAGCTGGTCTGTGTCAGAGCTGATATATTCAACTTATTATTCCATTATCCTATTAGGTTGAATATGTCCTTCCTCCCATGAGAGCTGTTAAGATATCAGCCTTACAGAAAAGAGACAGCTTTAGTCCCACTGTCACCTCCCTTCTCCTCCAGAGTAACACACTCACTGATCATATGGCATATAGTTTTTTGCCTGCCTTGATATTTTGTGTTCAATACGTGCAAGAAATTATACCTGGCTGTTCAACATGCAGCTCTGGCACTGAACAAGTCACACATGTGGGTCAAATGAACAGAGTAAAAGCTCTAGGAAAAGATCTGAAGGCTTGGAAAGAGACAGGGCCTGATGCTTTCTTCTTTCAAATGACCGTTTCCCATATTGTCTAGAATTCAGAATGATCATTTCTTCCACTGAGATAACAGTCATATGTCCAAAACTGCTTTTTTGAGCTTAAAAAGTCTTGGGAAACATCTCCAATTCAGGTCAATGACATTTCAGCTGAGGAAATGGTCACCTTTGGTTTTCCTCTGCAGGCTCCTCAAGCCCTTGGGAATGGGAGACCAGAAATTCCTGGCTGGTTTCCATGACCCCAAGGACTGAACATTCCTTGCTTGAGGAGCCTTCCCAACCCCTGCAGCAACTCCAGCTAAGGCTTGTGTCAACAAAGATTGTTTAGAAGATGCAGTTTATAGTTGGTAGGGGTAGAAGCAGGGGAGTGGGGGCACAGGAGAGAGAGAAAGCACCACTGCTAGGAATGGAGGCAGCCCACACATAAACAAATAAGCCTACATCAAAGCTATGTAGAATCTCCTAGAGGAATAATTCACAAATTCACTGCAACAATACCAGAACTGGCTGTGGCCAGAGAGCCTGAACAAGGGACCCTTCTTTTTACACACTGGAAGAAAATGGGTTTGGAGACTATACCTAGCCCCCTTCGTTTGCATGCCTGGAGATCTCCATTTAACCTCACACTCCACATTTTTTGCAGGATCTCAGAAAGAACTGGTGGAGGAACAAATATTCCTAGCCTCATGTGAAGAGGAAAGAAACCTAAGACATGGTCCCTGGATGGATCATCTGCAAGGCAGGGACCACCCAGAGGTGTGAGGAAGAGGAGCACAGGGAATGAGTGAGTGTGGCAGGGCAACATGATGGATAACTGGGGCATGCAGGGTCAAAGAGCTGGGACAGCAGAGTGTCCCTTAAACTGCTAGCCTAGACCCTCCTTCCCAACTGAACTCTGTGACTGGTCAGGCTGGCCACTCACAGTGCTCAGTGACACTGAAGAGATTCACTTGCATTCAGTGCATTCTCACATTTGCTGGTCATTTCTTTGGTCACTTTATGTGCTGCATTTGTGTTAACTATGATAGGCCTTCAAAACTTCCTTCTAACAGTGTAACTTTCCACTCTTTAGAAACCATTCAGAAACTACCTGGGAAGCTTTGTGTACACAAAACTGTAGCTCTCCATGCGGAAGTTCTCCCCAGGGCTAGAAGCAGAATCTTAGTGGAAGGATTCCTCACTGCTTGCAGGTACAAAGAACCATTCTCTGGTGGTGTGGAGTCCCAGGATCTTGAATTACCAGTCCTAGAAGAATGCTTACTTATGACACCATGATTTAGTAGACTAAGAGAATGAAAAGGTGAGAGAAGCAGCAGCATAAAAATACCCTCTGCCTGCCCATAGCTTCCAAATGTTATCCTGGAGCCACAGCTTACTGGACAGAAGCTGGGAGCAGTGTAAGAGTTGCCTGCACATAGTATGCAATTTAGCCCAGCTCTCATGAAGATGGATAGAGGCAGCATGCACACATACTGTTGCCTGCTCCACACAATGGCTAAAACTGAGCAGAGGGACAGATGATGCAGTGCATTTTGCAAATAATTACTATGCCTGTGGCCTTTCTTCACTTTTCCCTCTTCTTATGCATTAGATTAAATATTCATGTTCTTAGCCAATAACCCCTTCCCAGTTCAGACCTCTGTATCCCACTCCTTCCTCCTGTCTCTCATGGGGGGGGTTGGAACTAGATGATCCTTGTGGTCCCTTCCAACCCTGACTGATACTATGATACTATAGGTAGTGATAGGACTAGGGGGAATGGAATGAAGCTGGAGGTGGGGAGATTCAGGCTGGAGGTGAGGAGGAAGTTCTTCCCCATGAGAGTGGTGAAGCCCTGGAATGGGTTGTCCAGGGAGGTGGTTGAGGCCCTGTCCCTGGAGGTGTTTAAGACCAGGCTGGACGAGGTTCTGGCCAGCCTGATCTAGTGTGGGGTGTCCCTGCCCATGGCAGGGGGGTTGGAACTAGATGATCCTTGTAGTCCCTTCCAACCCTGACTGATACTATGATACTATGATACTATTTCCCTTCTTAAATGCAGAGAGCTCAATTTAACCCACAGAAAAAGTCTCCCTGAAGGTTCAGCACCATCCAGGCACAGGAAGCACTGAAATGGTTGTTTGGGGCCTTACAGAGAATTCAACACAGTGTTTTCCATTAATGCTATGGACTGTTCTGCCTCATCACCTCACTGTCTGATCTCTGACAAACAACAGATGGAAGTATTGGAAACCATCTAATGCCCAGCCACTTAGGATGACTTACCTTGTGTAACAATGAGCCCTTTGGGTTTACTGAGCCTCCACATCCTGTGCATGCTGGGACCTGTTAGCAGTTTAACTGAGGTAAAGAAAAATAGCACTTTTATAAGTTGTCAGGCCAGTGAGCAGCCAGAGCCAGAAAGTCTTGTTGTTCCTGACCAGAGTTACTCACCTTGCAGGGGAACTTACTGAAATACCATAACAAAGGATCAATTATGTTGCAGCTGAGAAACACAGGAATGCCTTTCTGAGCACAGCTCCAGAATGTGGAGTGTGTAGAGACAAAGCTGGGGAAAACCATCCAGAAAGCAAGCAAAGGAGAAGATCCTTTGAAAGGAAAAGGTGGCCTCTTACACATGAAGTGAGAGGCCATGCTGGCTTGCCCGAGGCAAAGGCAGTAGCTGTCACCCAGCATGCAGCAAGTGCTCTGGCAAGGCACTGTCCAGTGCAACTAGCCAGAACCTCTCCAGGCTGCACCAGGATAAATAAGGACCTGGGCTAATAACCTTAATAAGCCAAACATTCAGAGTAATTTAGAGGCACTTTTGCTCTTTAGCTGCTTAAATGCTTTTGAAAATCCTTTGTGGTTACCCCATTCCCACTGACTTCATAGCACCATCTTCATCCTCTGCTGAACACCAGAACTGCAAGGGGTAACCAACCCTTCTCAGTGGTTTATTACACTGGATCCAAACCTGAGCTGATGATCATTCACAGGGTTTGCCCACATTACCCCAGAAGCCAGCAGAGCTCCTCACAGGGTGCTGTGAGATACACTGGGCCTTGGGAATCAGCAGCACTAACTGTATTTGCTATGGGCCCTCTACAGTCATCTCTAGGTTGAACAGCTCCCAGCGCCATCTCCACCTTGGCACAACATTTAATCGGAATAGGGGCTAAATTATTTGGGAACCTGCAAGTCCATGGACAGCAGAGGGAGCTCTCAGTGCTCCCCGTCCTCCAGCCCAAGCTTCGGTCGGCATTTAACAACCAAAAATAAAAGTAAAAATGACTCTCAGTGGTCATTAGGAGCAACGGAGGCACAGATACACACACTGCGCTTATGGGAGAAATGCTACTGAATTATTACACTAAGTTAGGTGCCCAAATCTGGGACTTTGGAAAGGCCATGTTTTGGAGAAACAAAAAAAAAAAAAAGCAAACAGATACATAAGATAATATGGAAAAGATAGCCCCAAAATGTGAGGAGTAGAACAGGAGTGCAGCCACCCACAAAACACAGCCCAGATAGAAGCTGGGGAGACAGACACAGCACCCTTGGAACTTAGAGGAACAAAAGGGTTTTCTTCTATTCTCCCATGATCTCTGCCAGCAGTCCCTGCCCTGCTCCCCCCACCCATGCAAATTTGCCTTCCATTACCTTACCTCAGGAACATTAATCACTGGAATATTCCCTGAGTGTATCCAATTATTGCCTTATGAAAGCCCATTCAGGAAACATCTACGTGATCCTTATTCAGTTAGCAAGAGGGGATGGAGTGGGGATGCCAGCTGACAAGGGGGCTTTATCTGAACACATCTCAGGACTGATGGCCCTGGCAGTGCTCTGCAGGCACAGTGCAGAGGGACCACATCCTCCACTGACAGAGCCTTGCAATTGCCTCTGTGCACCAAGACCATCGTACTGTAGAGCTGAACAATCTAAACCTAAATGGAAATGTACAGTGAGGCCAGGAGGTATCCGTAGGGAATATCCCGTTTTCATCTACCTGAGAGATGTAATGAGCCTCGGATGCCTTTGGAGGTTGTTTTACCCTCAGAGCTTAGGTACGATCTTAAGGCATTGGAAGGAGCAGCCAAGTTATTTGGAGCAACAACAAAAATCATAGCTCTCCAAATGTTCCTCCTGCAGCTGGGGTTGGGAAAAGGTGAGATTTCCATGAGCAATACACAGAGGTCTTGATTGCAAAGCCTGACAATCAGCTGGTTTAAACCACCCATGGCACACAGGTGCATAACTTCAGGATGTTTCTTTAGGTACTGCTCAGACAGCTCCTCCAGAGGCTACAGCCACCTCTGCTTCTCCAGTCAAGGTATAGCTGAGTTTAGGAACATGGTGTCTCATGGAAGTGTCCTGTTCTCCCACTGCCCCAGGGACACAAAATATGACACACTGCCAACAGCTGTGAGCAAAGCAAGATTGTCCACAGGGCAGCTGTAAGGCAAATGGGACTGCAGAGAAATAAATTCCTGACTGTGAAAACAGCTAATGGGCTCCAGGCAGACTGGCAGCTGCAAAACACCCAATTCTCTGCTCTGCTTCAGCTGACCAGGCACCTCTGGGACTGTACTTTGAGCTGGTGAAGAAAAGAGGCAGAGCAAGTCTGCTTCAGTCTATTTTTATACTGCAGATGCATCTGCTTCTCTCCACAGCTGGCAAGGCCTGAAGCGCATCTTAGATCCTCCCAACAAAAGCCTCTTTATGAGGCGTGGGAATCCCCCACCACTATTGGTACCATTTGGGTTGGATTGCCCAGGCAGAGGCTATTTTGGGCGCCACAGGTGGCTTCTCCATCTTGCTGAGCACAGGGATGGAGCCAGCAGATGCTTGCCACAGTACTACCCAGCTGTACCACCAGGGACAACCTCAGAGCAACAGGGAGGTTCCGAAAAGCCTGTGGGATCTGGTGGGAACCAAAGCAGAAGCCAAGAGTTCACAGGAGAGACAAAGCAGAGTTTCTATCAAGACAGAGACCCTCAGAACTACTTTGGAGAAAACCAGGCAGGTAGAGTAGAGCTAACCAGAGGCACTGCCCTAAGCAAAGCACTAATCCACCCCACATCTGGGCCCAAGATCTTAATTCCACAGACCCTGTACCCTAGAGAGCAACTCCTACTCTGCATGGACAAAGCAGAAACTTCCTTTTCTCTCCTTTCCTCTGCCCAGCCAGTAAGTCCTTCCTTTAGGTTAAAGTTCACCATCTGCTTGCTCCTGTTAGAGAGAGCTCCAAATTTATGCTTTCCCCCCACCCCAACACACACACAGCAGAAGGATCTCCCAGGCTCTCCTTTCTTTCTTATTGCATGGATGCTGTTTCCTGTGCTTATTTTTCTTGTCTGGCTAGCTGGCTGGAGGGTCTCACCTGCTGGAAAGCTGCCATTGCTTCTCCATCTGCAACTGACCAAAGATTAGCAGATAAATAGTCTTAGGTCACTTCCAGTTTCCTTAGGATGTGTGACTACCAGGAGGGGCCAAAGGCCACAGATGCTGAGAGACAGCAGGTTCCTGTGCTTGTCTTACCTGGGAGCTGACATCAGCAGATGCATCTCTTTCGGAAGAAGAGGAACAGGAGTTTTACAGTGCTGGGATTCATCCAGCACAGAGAACACAGCCACCTGGAAAACGCCAAAACCACGGCTCCATAGACAAGAACCCCCCTCCAGAGAGAGTGCAGGATCTGTGCAGCAGGCAGAGCACAGCCTTTGCCAAGGCCTGCCTGACACGCAGGCTTCAAGCATTGTGTCATCCACGTGTCACTGACATCCTGACCCCAGGGCCCAGCAGCATACTTTTGATGGGAAGAAAGCATTAAACTCTCCCTGGAAGGATATCATGTGTCCCACACCATGCTGCCAAATGGAATGCTGATGGAAAGCTCCTGCACGGGAATCAGAGCCTGCAGTCAGCATCCAGAGAGCACAGCTCTCCCTCCAGCCTCACAGTGCCCCTCCACACAGCAGTCTTGTTGCTGCAGCTCCCTTGAAAATCCAGGCAGTGCTGAACCACAGACAGGGACAGAGCCTCGGCATCTCAGATAGACTTCCTATGCTTCCCAGGTCTGGCATATGGCAGGAAAGGAGGGATCATCTGAAATGCAGAACTTAGGATGGGAGAGAGCTTGCATGGGAAGCAAATGCTCAGGGAAAGCAAGCTGTAAGGGTTTCTGATAACAAGCTTTGATTCCCAAGCCTTGGCTCAATCTATAAGGAACAGGGGATCTTGAGTTTAAGTGGGCTGCAGATGAATGTGGCATGGGTTAGCTCTGCAGACTGTGAGGCCTCAGTGCAAGTCAGGGATACTGCTGTATATTTCCTCTGGAAGGAAATCAAAATGCTGTTTCTCATGGATTCCAAGAGGATGCAGCTGTAGAGCACACAGCTGACTCCCAGCTTTAGTTATAGCATTGAGTTAACAGTGGTGGGAGAAAAGACTATTTCTGTTTTTCTAATGCAACCTTTAGCATTTTGATCCTTCTGGAATTAGAGGAGGATCCTGAGGAGGGTCTGAGATTTTGTTGTCTCCACCCTATTCTCTCCCTGGTTTTGGCATGCATATAAAGAAAGGCAGGAAACACTTGGAATACTGGAATGCTCCCAAATGGCAGGCACCTCAGAAACCAGGGAGCCAGCTGCCCTTTACCTTCAGGTGCTGAGTGCTCATGTAGCCCAGCACCCTGGTGCCAGTGCTGGGTGCTCTCTTCTTGAGACTCTGCCTTTGAATCAGCTATAATCTCTGTGAATTAACTCTAGCTCTAACCCTGTATCCTTTCTGGGGGCTGGGAACACAAACATTAGTCCTCTTCCCATAGTCTTTTAGCTCTGCAGAATAACTTCACAGTCTGATGTGTTACCACCATGTAGAACCTTCAGTTTAGCATCAGGTGATTCACAGCTGCCTGCAAAGGAGCCCAGAATATCACAGCCCCTTGCCACCAAGGCAAGCTCAGAACCTGGCTGTGGCTTCTCACAGTCATGATTAACAGAAGACATGGCATGGCAGGGATGTGTTTGGCAGCAGGCAAGTCTCAGAGCTCCCATTCCTGTCACCTCCAAACCTAGCCACATCCTCTGGCTGATGGAATTGTTTAATGTCACAGGATCCAGTGTGTATGGCAGAGCTGTTCAAAGACATCAGTACAGGAAGCAATTCTGTTCAATGCTGACTGAAATGCCTGACAGGTTACACAGTGATAGGAAAGATTGAGAGTCCTCTTTGCCCCAAGACTCAAACCACTGCAACCACCAGCCTTCCAATGCGAGGCATCGCCTTGCTTTTTATGGCCCCGTGTAAAAATTTGTATCAGCATAGATTCAACACGACCTTCACCCAGCCTGGATCAGCATGGTCAGAGACAGCAGGTCCAGTGCACCTGCCCTGAAGAAGGCTTCAGCATCTGCCACTGGTCAGCCCTTCAGCACACCTCCAAAATAGGAACTTGGCAAACAAAGCTAACAGAGTGCATTGCTAAGCAGAACATTCTGCCGAGTCCCCACACCAGGACTGCATGTTACAGGGCACTTGCCAATTCCTGAGTCAACTTTATTTATTATACACTAGAAAGGTCATGACGAATCCAAAAGATAAAATCTCTGTCTGTCAAGCCACCTTCCTTATTTTCATTGGCCCAGACCCTCATGTTCCACACCAACAATAACAGGACATGGGTTCAAGAGGCATCATGAGTGCAGCTTACCCTGAGATGGCCCAAGCTTGTTTTGCATTCTTCATAGAAACTGATCTAGGCTGCTCATTGTCATTTATTAGGATATTTTTTGCCCCTGGATGCAGTCACCACACTGCACAAGAGCCTTGCATCCCTGCGAACCTCAAAAGGACAGGCACAAGCTTTCACAGCCAGAGGATGCCAAATGATGCAGCTGTAAGCTCTCCAGCAACCTAAAGTATCCAACTGAGATATGCTTATTCCCATTTAGAAGTAATATCCTGGACTAATACCAGCCCAAAAGATATCCCCATGACCTCATCATCAGCTGAGGCAGCAAGACACTCCATGAACATGGATTTTTTTCCCCATCACTATGAGCTGTTACCTCATCTCCTTGCACTGGGTAAGGAAGAAAAAAAATCAGAGCTGCCTAGAGCTCTGGGCAAATGCTTGGCAACCGAAGCCTGAGCAATTGCAGCTCCAGTACTGTCATGTGTCCAAGGTAGCAGCTTTAAAGACTGTCCTGGGCTCTGTAGAAGTTGCAGTCACCTCTCTGGATTGCAGCTGTATACTCCCTAAAACCACAGTCCCAGGTCTGAGTTCAGTGCAACAGATTTAGACCACACAGTGTGGATCTGCACTCCAAAGAACTTCACCTTTACACAGCTGAGCTTGAACTTGCAGACTGAGAGCTCTTTTCCCAGACCTCGCCTTTCACTTACTGAAAGCTCACCATGCTACTCTCCATCCCAGACTTGACTTAGATAATTTTCTTTTATGTGTTGCAAGGACTTCAGTTCTTGAAATTAATTTCTGATTTTCTGAGATCTGGGTAATACTTTCCTGTCACCCTGCAAGATCTCAGCCACAGCAAAGAAATGGTCGTGCTTGGAAGAGTGGCTCATTTTACTGACAAAAACCCTCAAATAGTCCCCTCCACTGGGTCATTCCTGAGGAAACATCTCCAGTATTCAGCAGTGTCCCCCTTTCTTCTCAAAACAGCACTGGAGACTGGGAAGTCAGAGAGAGATACAACTCCACTTGCTATTCAGTGCAGTAAGTTACATCATCTAACCTGAGGACCTTATTTGTGGGATCACAGAAGATCACTGTGAGCTGGCAGAAGTCTTTCTCCCTCCCCTGAATGAACACATGGGGAATCTCACTCCTCACTTGGTCACTTCAGTCAAATGCAAGATAGTGGGAATCTTTCCAATGAGAGTAAATTGTGAGGTCCACAGTGCCTCAGAGAAGGTGCTGAAGTTTTAGCTCCTTGAAACGTCTCCTTGGAACACATGATAGTCAAGAACACAGCAGGCACTCCTACCTATTATTCTTCGCAGCAAAGGCTTCCTGTTTGGGGGCAGAAGTGGCAAGGAAGATCCTGCTGCTTTAAATATTGTATAAAGCTCTTGGCCAAAAACATTCTCCAGCCATTATTAGGGAAAACAGCATCTTCCACAGCTGCATCCTACCACATCATTCAAAAATGTCATCTGCTCCCCAGTGCTGCACTCTGTGTTACCCTGTCCTCAAGACAGCTCTGAGTCAACAGCAAAGGCCCTGCACAGTCTAGTTTCTCTGGGTGACTGAGCCAAGCTGTGGATTTCTTAGCAGAGATCTCCAGACTGGGCCAATTGTGTTGTTACACTGGGAGCTCTCTCTGTTCTTTCAGGTACTTTCTTCCCCAGCCCAGGTAGGGCCATTGTTCCCCCTGGGCTCCTGCAGATGCCCATTGTTCCTCCAAGCTCCTGGTCTTTGATGCTGCAGAACAAAATGCACATTGTTTGTGAAAGGGAAGGGAGAGAGGGGGGATCAAAAAGCTTTTCAATTACACAGTTGGTTGAACAAGTCCAGCAGAGCTGGCTGCAGGGCACCAGTCTGCCAGCACCTCTCCACAAAGTGCGGCCTCCAGCGAGGCCTCTGGCCCAGCTGCAAAGCGAACCAAAAGAGGGAATGGCCAGTTCTGATGGCTATCTGGTGAGCTTGTATCACTTCCAAATGCTCCTGGATTGTACAGACTTTCACTAACCTCCTCACACACACATTTGGTAGCTGCCAGATGGAAAAAGATGGGAAATACTGCTGCTTCATCCTGTCAGCATTGCTCAGAACTGGCCTGAGACACTACAGCAGCATCTGGATTCACTGCCTCCATTTCCAGATTAATTTAGCTGACATTGGGCTGCGGCTAGCTCAGCCTGAGCAGCATTGGCAGAACAGGACAAAGGTCTGAAATTGTAATGGTCTTGCAAGGAGGTCAGAGGTGTAGCAGCAGGGCCATGTGGAAGATGAGCTGGCAGGCTGGGATGCTCCAGTCACAGCTGGCAGAGCTGTTCCATGGTCCGGTTCTGGCTCCTTCAGCTGGTGCTGTGTAACATGCAGTGGCTTGGGCAGATGCAGTGCTCTGTGTCCTGTTCAGTACACAGCTCTAAACATTTAGTGCCAAGATGACAGGTCTACAGATGTCAGAGATGTGAGGGGGTCTTCTAGTCCTGCTGGGTCTGTCACCTTATCCATGCTAGCAGCTCCTGCAAAAGAACAGTGCCAGGGAGAGTTCTCAGGAAGGATCAGTCTGTGGAGAGAGCTAATGAAGTAATAATGCACAGAGCAGGGCTAAGCCAGCCCCCTCTTCCTGGGACAAAGGCACTCACACTCCCTTTTACAAATATATTTTATTATTTTAATGCTTATTAAGAAATGTAACCAAGACAGACTCAGCAGCACCAGCAGCTCCTCACTGCCCAGCAGTCTGATGACTTCACAGATAGGAAAACTTCACAGATTCAAGAAAACCTTTGGTCAATGCACTTTAAATACATCTGCATGCACAGGTTCTCCCACCCCCTTCCCTCCCCTGCCTTCCCACTGATAAGTGACAAACAGAGGGAAAGCAACAATTATATTCATAAAACATTTAAATTAAAAGAGTAATTGTTTTCTAGTGCCAGCATGTGCAGCAGGGTGTTCCTACTGCCTTGGTTTGCAGACCACAGAGACAACCGCTCCACAGGCCAGGGTGCAGGAACACCACCTCCTGGGATGGAGTGGGGGAAGCAAAAGATGTTCTCAGAACAACAGGTTCCAGTCTTGGTTTGAACACAGCCTCGTGTGAACAGTCCCAGCAGACAAATAAGACAGAGAATTATACACAACACTGCCCCAGTCTGGGGGTTCTCTGTCTGTCAGGGATAGTCATCTGTCATACAATCAGGCTCTGGTGTGATTTTAGTTACCCTTGGTGTGTTTTACTGTAAAGAAGGCCAACAACTCAGGGCTCGAAAGCAGGACCTCTCTGGTATGACTCAGTGCAGTTTAATGCCCAAAACAAATTGGGAGAGAATTATTAGGCAGCTAAACTTAGCAAACAGCAGGAGCAAGTGTTGTAGAGTTTTAATGCTTTGCAGTGCTGTTACAGCACGCTCATCCTGCCCATGCAGCATGGCTGGACTGGTTTGGTTTCAGGTAGGGTTCATACTCAGGAAGCAGACAGGCTCATTTTCAGGCCTGGAAATACTCCTGAAATGAGAAATCACATCTGAAAAGGATAATTCCCAAACACCAGCTCTACCATAGTCATGTATAGACCTTATGAAATCAACCTTCTGTGAACATCAGGCAAAGCTGACCCTCTGCAGACACTCCAGGAGAGCTGTAAGAGTACATCCTTCCTAGAGTCCTTCCTCAGCAAATCATACTTGGGTCTAATGCCAGCACCATCTGTGCCATCTCCAGCACCTCTCAGCACATTCCTGCTCCCCTGAAATCCTCCCAAACACCTTCACTGCAAATCTTCCTTCATGCCCAAGATTTCCCATCTACTGCAACCCTCCAGCCTGCTCCCACACCTTTGAGAATTTTCTACATCCAGCAGCATCCCCTGGAGCCCCTTTTCAAGGAACCATCAAGGATTCAAACTACTCCATGTAACGCCCAAGTCCATCTGCACAATCAGCTTCCTAGCCACCAAGTGGGATCAGTGGCTAACCCTTTCTGTCTACAGTAACTCCAGCTGTCCCACCAGGCCAAACTGCTTCTCTGTTGAGCTGCAGATGAAGTCTGTAGGACCAAGCTGTGAGCGAGTTTATTTACACACACCAAAAGCAGTGCCCTATTGAGGAGACAACCACAAAGAGAACTCTTGATAAAATTACTCCTGGCAACTGATCAAACTCAACTTTCTCCAAAACCCTATAGAGCAAATAAACCCTGGAGCCTAAGAGTCTCCAGGGAATGGTGAACTTCACAGAATGCCCTTCTGCCAAAGGAGGCACCACATCTCTCCATGGGTCTAGGGTCATTTTTAGTAAGATGTTCCAGTTGAATGAAATTAGCCTCTTCCTAACTCAGCTCTTACTCTCTGGACCCACTGCACCTTAGATTCCCAAGGAGGTCTTTTCCAGCTTCTCCTGGTCACCATCTTATTCTTCCCTTTTTCTTGGTGCCATCTTTGTTTATCCAGAAGAGCTATTATTATATTTCAACAGCTAAACATTCTCCGGGTAGAAAGAGAGTGGGAATATGAGTGGACAGATTAGGAAACAATGATTCAGTTTTCACTTTTCTAATGATCCTTGCCCTGTGCAGTTTGGAAGAGAGACATTTTTCTCAAGGCTGGAGAATGCTGCCAGGAGAAGGGAGCACACTTCATTGATGGGACCCTAGAGCTTCTTTTTCCTTTTTTGAAACCAACAAAAGCCTTGAAATCATGACCCTTAGGAAACAAGAAATAAGTAGTCCAAAATTCTGTTCAAGAGGCTCATGCTGCCCCCCAAAACTGCTTTGGAAACATCTTCTGAAGGCCCATCTCAAGACACATGTTTGCCAGAAGGCAACAGAGCATGTGGTACACAGTTCCCATCCCTTCCTTTCTGTGGCTACAGACTTCCAGTTCTATCTAAGCCCTGCTGCCTCTTTACTCCCACGGCACTTCTTCCTGCACATATTCCCCTGGACCCTTCACACACCCTTTTCATTTCAAATCTGGATCACTAGCATTGAAAGAGACGGGACACACTTGGGGGCATCTCAAACAGCAACATCTGAAGCTGATCCCAAGACACCTGGGAACTCAGCAAGCTCACACTATGACCTGCAGGAAAGTTTTCCAGAGGAACAATCCTAACTTTGTCACCTCAACACAGATCAACTTGATTCTCATGGCAACCAAGCAAGAAGCTGCTGTAATGGAGTGTGAAGCAGCTCAGGAAACAACAGAAAGCAACATCAGCTGCTGGAGGTCTGATGCAACGTGGCATAAACCATCCCTTCAGAATGGCAGCTGAGGCTCACCAGAAGCTGCTTCTGCAGCTGCCTGTGTTCCACCACAAGCGATGTTGGTATTTTCCCACACTTCCTCCTCTGCTCTGCTTCTTTGAGGACCTGATTGTTATTGACATGGACACCGGATGTCATCCAGTGTTATTCTTAGAAACATGCAGCTCCCAACTGTGGCCCAAAGAGATCAGACCCCCATGTTCCTGACTGAGTTTGACTGCCACTGTTGCAGGAGGTCAGAGGAGCCACCTCACAAATAACCAAGAGAAATATTCCATCAGGAGCAACCAGATCCTAGGTCAGCCTGCAGAGGAACTGCCCACAACGTCAGCCACAGGGAAAGGGCTTAGTGCTTGTTCATGGTGCTGCAGTGCTAATCCACTGCTCTGACGTTAGCCCAGGTGGAAGAGCTGTGCCAAGGAGGCAGCAATCCCATTAAACTGTGCAGCCCATTGTTCTGCAGGCTTGCCTGGCTTTCCGTCAGGGACTGTGGTTGCAACCACATCTTTTTATCCACCTCACAGTAAGCTTTCTGCTAGCCTGGAGCAGCTGCATACTTGAACATGTTCAGCACTATAAACTACTCACCTCCTTTCATGTAGAGAGATTGGAGAAAAGAAGGTTCTCCTCAAATAAAAGTGACTTTTCATTTTGATAGTTCTCAATATTTAAAGTAAACATGGACTAAGAACACTCAAACCCAACCTGCTCTGCCTCAAATATCAAAATCCAGTTCCTCTTCTATTTCTG
Source organism: Melanerpes formicivorus (assembly GCF_026170545.1). Lineage (NCBI taxonomy): Eukaryota > Metazoa > Chordata > Aves > Piciformes > Picidae > Melanerpes > Melanerpes formicivorus. The sequence continues at coordinate 1,657,688 of NW_027142388.1, read as the reverse complement.
CAGATGAGATTGTTTGGCTTGGGGAAAATGCTACTGGAGAGACATGAGGAAGAAGCAGGTTGGGGGGGGTGGTGATATTTCTGATGCTTTCAACTAGGGAATAAGCTTCAGATCCCTAGAATTAGGAGACCTTTATTTTTCCAGTAGGACAATTACTGCTTGTCTCTCCAGAAGGCTGGTGGTATTGGACATGGATTATTTGTCTAGAAAACAAACCCTAGACAATGTTTAGGTAGAATTAAGCTGCTGTACCATTCTGCAGTCCTTGAGGCATCAGGCTTCATAAGTGACACAGAAAATTACCAAGCTGCTGTGAAACACCTCCACAACAAATATTAGTGGCTGCAGCACAGATTTGCCTGCTCTCTGACACAGCCTGCTGCAGTTTCTAAGCTAACTGCTGTCATTGCCACCTCTCAGCTTCTCAGAGAAAGAACATCTGCTAACCAGACAGATCCAGCTCCCCTGGTCTCTGCACTGCAGGGACACATCAGACTCCACAGTAAAGCACATCAGGAGAAAACCTGCAATCACCAGAGAAAAGGAGCTTGAAGAAATCCCACTGCAGTTCTACAGCAAGGGTTAGGTGTGGGGGTGCTCCTCCCCACACTAAGAAAGAAGAAAATCCCAGAGCCTTTTGAGTGAGGATCAGTATGACCAAAATACAGAAAATCAGCTCCTCTCACACAGATGTGGAGCCATGGAATGAATTTGCATTCTAGGAGCACAGGAGAACAAGCACAGAGACAGGGAGAAAGAGCAGACAGCGCCCACAGGCATACGGATAGCTCACACAGCCCTTCACAGCACCTTGGGGCATGAACGCCCTGGTGAAACAAACCAAAGCCTGGCACCAAGTCCTGCTAACGGCCCTTTTGCTGAGGCAAATCCACAGGACAAAGTGGACACCTTTAGGTTACATTTGCCCTGTGCACCTGGAGCAGTGAGCTCTCAGAGAGTGGATCTGAGCTCTTGCTCATCTTTTATAACTTAACATGAACTCATCCAAACACAAAACTCATTCCAGCAACTCACTGCAGGATAAGCTTTAAAAACATGAACTGAAAGACAAAATGCCACGGTTGAAGGTATCCAAAGGTAAATTCCTTCCCTTTCCAAGCAGCTGCTGGCATCCATCCTGACCAATAGATGTTGCTATCATCCCCCTGTTTGTTGCAGGGCCGAAGTACTAAGAGGCCCCTTCCCTGCTGCTCCTTGCAGCTCAGGGAATTCTTCCAGCCATGCTTTTGTTCTTGTGGGTAGGCAGCGAGCCCCACACACGAGCACAGGCGCAGGGCACAGCGCAGTGTGGTGATACGCCTGCATCAGCAGGTCAACCAGTGCTGAACTTGGAATGCCGCCTTTGACCTTGGCACTGCTCTTGGTGACAGGTCACTGGTGGGTAACGTGTCCCTCCTTCCTTAGTCCTTTCAGTGGTCTCTTGGCTTTTCTCCAGTCTTGGATTTAGGATCATCCCAACAGTCCTGGGTAGGGACCCACTTCTCCACAGTGATCTGGATTCACACTTCTTCCCCCACCCCCCAGCCTCCTTTTCTGCCACAGCAGTGGTCACCAATGAAATCAAACAAGGATTCTACCAGGAAGACTTGGAGAGTCTCATCAGGACACATCAGCTGCTGCAAAGGCTGCTCTCTCCAGCTCTGAGTAAGACAGCTGGGCATCAATGAGCTCTTCGCTGTGAAGCTCCCTGGTCCTGCATGCATCTGAGAGAATCCCATTTTTGCAGGAGTGTGGGAGATGCCCATTTGTCTCCATGTCCAGAGCATTTCCATTCTGGTGCCATTCCAAGGCAGCTTTGCATTTGTTTAAGTCCTGCTTTTCGGGATCCCTGTGGATCTCTCCATTGGTGTACAGCTCCAGTGCATACTCACTGATCCGTATGCTGGCATTCTCCAGGTCCCCACCATGAGTGGAAGTCCTGGAGCTGGCTGCTCCTGCCTTGAAGGGCTCCTTGCGGCCCAGGATGTGCTGGCTGATGATCTTGCGGAAGGTGTAGCGGAACTCCCTGATCCGGTAGGCATAAATTAGAGGATTCACGACCGAGTTGGCGTGAGACAGGATGATGGCCAGGTACATCAGCCAGAGGGGAGCGTGGGCACAGTTTGGGCAAAAAAGGGTAAAGCAGTTAATTATATGTAGTGGAAGCCAGCAGACTGCAAACAACCCAACAATGATGGCTAAAGACTTGGCTGCGTGGACCTCCTTCTGCAAGGTGGAACGGGAACGTTCACCGTGGACCATCTTGTTCTCCATCTGCTTCAGCTGGCGCCGGGCTGCCATGAAGATCTTCAAGTAGATACCAAACATGAGGAGGAGGGGCAAGAGCACGCAGGCAAAGAAGTTGTAGTAGACCATGTACTCCATGGTGACCACAGCCTCAAAGAGACATACCACCATGCTGTTGCTGCAGTTGATGGGAGAGGACCTGTTGGAACCCAGCTCTTCGACCTGGGCACGCTTGTGCCACCCTAGCATTGGTGTCAAGCCGATGATGAAAGACAATACCCAGCAGATGGCAATGATGCCTTTGGCTCGAGAGCCAGTCACCAAGCCATTGTACCTGCAGAGCAGAGAAAATGGGAGTTACATCAGCATCCTTTAGCTAGCCCCTGCCACCCAAGTGATTTCCCAGCATCCCACTGTCCCAGAAGACAGCAAGAAAGGCAGCACTTAGACTCATAGAATCAGTCAGGGTTGGAAGGGATCACAAGGATCATCTAGTTCCAACCCCACTGCCATCGGCAGGGACACCCCACACTAGATCAGGCTGGACAGAGCCTCATCCAGCCTGCTCTTAAACACCTCCAGGGATGGGGCCTCAACCACCTCCCTGGACAACCCATTCCAGGGCTTCACCACTCTCATGGTGAAGAACCTCTTCCTCACCTCCAGCCTGAATCTCCCCACCTCCAGCTTCATTCCATTCCCCCTAGTCCTATCACTACCTGAGATCCTGAGAAGTCCCTCCCCAGTCTTCTTGTAGGCCCCCTTCATATACTGGAAGGCCACAACAAGGTCACCTCAGAGCCTTCTTTTCTCCAGACTGAACAGCCCCAACTCCTTCAGTCTGTCCTCACAGGAGAGGTGCTCCAGCCCTCTGATCACTTGCTTCTTAGCTGGGCCTTTGGACTTCTGTGCAGAACAGCACAGCACAGCTGGGGACACTGTATGCCACCTACATCCTTCCTCTTTCCTTTAGGCAGTGAATAGGTGACAAAAAAGCAAGGAAATCAACACAGTTTTCATCTGTGTTCCTTTACTCCACCAGCCCACTTGGGCATCCACGCAGATCTTGCAGTCTGGATAATCAACAGCACTGCTGTGACCCTTGAGCATGAAGACCACTGTGGCTCTCTGAAGGCTGGGGTGGTTCCTCCTCCCTGGCAAAGGAGCAGCCTTGTAGCAGGGAATTGCCAGGTCTGTCCTGCAGCAGATATGCAAGCCAGATAGCACAGGAGAACTCAGAGGCACAGGGCCATCAGTCCCACATTCAGATGCACTTCAGGGCAGCTCTGCTGAATCAAATGGGAAGCCAGACTGTATTACCTTGCACAGCACCTCACTCTGCTCCAGAACATCACTTTGAGGAAGGTCAGCTCCACCAACTTTCCCTAAATGTCTAAGCCAAGGCAGCAGTTCTCCTCAGCAGCCCAGCTAGGCTGACCCCACATCTCTCTCAGAGAGGAGTGAAGCTGAGGAGAGTGCTGACTGCAGGTGTGCTGGGGGCTGCACTGCACACACCAAAGCAGCTGCAGTGAGGGAAGTATTGATAATGCCTGGCTGAAGCCAGTGCTTTTAGCAGTAAATTTTCCAAGTTCTCCTGAAAGAGACAAGAAGCAGCATGGTGAGATGCTGCCAGTGCAGCCAGGGGCCTGGGCTTGCTTCAGACAACAGCCAGTTCCCAAGGCCTCACAGGTTCCTGCGAGTCCTGAGCTGACTCCACCAGTTCTTCTCTCTGGAAATGTAAATCAGGGCAGTAGTTTCACTGCATTTCAATGCAATTTCCTTCCCCTGCTAATGCTTAGCATGGAAAATAGATGGCTGGATTCCCACATTGTCCAGCCTGGGTCCCACACTGTGCTTGACCCCACGCGTCTGCGCTTGGACAACGGTAGCGCTGGGCTCCCAGTGTTTACCCAGTGCTCCTTCTCCTTCTGTCCCCAGGATTCTCTCAGCAAACAAACATTAAAACCAACAACAATCCAAGCCATAGAAATCTTTCCATCCCTCAATGGGATGGTTATTCCCACAGGTTCCTGTTCCTATCCTAATGAAAGTTCAAGACAGGAGAGGAGGGATACTGCTTTCACTGGGCATGGTACAGAATGGAGATCCTGCACACACTTGAAATTCCTGCTGATGGGCCTTGGGAAAACCTGGCTCCACACAACATCCACCTTGAATCTCCCTTTCTCAGCTGCATGTCAAAATCAGAAAAGAGAGAGGGTGTGTGCCACTCACTTTCCAGTATCCAAAATACACTGAAAGCCTCCTTCCAGAGCTGAGGGAGGGATTTGGCTGATTCTGTGCAACAAAAAGGTTTCTCAAGCAGATCCAGTACTTAGGGGATGCTATGGACACAACATGGATGGTAGCAGGGACCTCTTCAGTTTCACAACCCATCAATGCAGCAAGACAGTATCTAGGCTTTGAAAAGTACACCCAGGGACCAAGAGATTGGTCGAAGGCACTGGAAGCCTGGAAAAAAACCCAACCCAAACCTCAAAAGCTTGCAGCCCTGGAACTGGCTACATCTTGTCAGAGGAATTTTGGAATTGTGCAGCTGTTATCCTACAACTAGAGATGTCCCTTCCACTAAAAATACATTAATTACTGCTCCAGGCAAACCCCCCTCACTTCTCCCTCCCTCCCTCTTGCCCTCGGGAGATTTCCATGCGTGCGGCTCTGCAGGACATAGGAGCAGCACTGAAGCCAAGCAGCTGCTCACTTCACAGCCATGGTGTGGCCATTACCAACCCACCACTGAGGGCATTTCCACAAGGCCTTGCTCAGCACCTCCAGGGCTTACGAGAGCAAGCTCACAACATCTCCTGACGTGGCCTGTGGCACCATGAGGCCAGGTACCCACTGAGAAGTGTTCATGTGCTTCAGAAAGCTTAATTTCTAGGATCCACAAGAGACAGCTCTGGCTCAGGTTATTGTCCAGATGGACTTCCCTGGGCTCATTCCTCTTGCTCAGAGATGTCACCAGGCCAGTACTGAAGAGTTCATGTACCTGTGTGGGCATCCTTCTAGGCTCACAGCAGCCAGGCCAAAGCTCCTATCTCTATCATTCAGGGCTTTCAGGAAGCATCACATACACTGGGAAAGGCTGGCACCTATGCAGGAGATACAGCCTGCTGAAAGGAACTGGTGACACCTACAGCCATGTTCTACAACACTGGATTGACTCTGCACAAGCAGTTCCTGTGCTTCCTGGAAAATACTGGCCTGGCTACACAAACAGCCACTTCTGCTGGTGAAATTCCAGTCACAAAGAACATCAGTGATGGTGGAGTTAGGCGTGTGGATATAGGGCTACCCAACTCCTCTAGAAAACAAAGCCCACTTCTGCAAACACATGAAAATGTGGGTGTCTCCCCCAAAATCATTTCTCCTGTCCTGGTGCTGTCCCATCCATTAGGCTGGCAAACTGACTGCAGGAACAGAGCTGCTCTCAGTCAGTGTGCAGCTCAGCTGGGATGCCTGGAATAACCTGGCTGAGGATGTGATGCCCCTAAGTGCTTGGCCCAAGCTGTGTGTCACTATGACAATGATTCCTGCACAAGCTTCCATCAGAGAAGCTCTGCACTCCAGCATACCACTGCAGCTGACACTGTGTGACCTGCAGAAGTATTTGTGCCACAGGTGGATACCTGAACCCAGCACACAGAGCAAGCAGGAACCTGAGGAGACTTTTCCATTTGGCTGCAGGAAGCAACTTTCTCCTCTCTTTCCAGAGCTACCTTTCCTCCTTCACCACAAACTCCTGCATGAGAACACGTGGCTGGGCACTGTGCCCATGGAGCATTTGCTGGCACCAGAGAGCCTGGAAAGCAGCAATTGTTCTTGGCCATGTTTTTAGATGCTTGGACTGGCAGCCAGTTTTGTTTAGAACACCCAGGGGTTTTCTATCATCAAGCACAGGTTTGCAGGTACCTGTGCCACACTAGAGGCACAGGCTAGATTTTACCCTAGCCTGAACAATGGCTCAGACTTCCTCAGGAGCACTTCATTGCCACCTGCAGAGAGTTACAACTTGTCTAAAAGCTGGCAGAACTCAGCAAAGGGTTTGAGAGCTTGTGGGAAGTTTAAAACATTGAGTAGGATTTGATACTCACCTGCAAGGTGGAACCCATCACAGAATGTTAGGGGCTGGAAGGGACCTCGAGGGAATCATCTAGTCTAACCCCCCATCAGAGGTTTACAAATCTGAACCCATCAGAGATTTACAGATCAGTTTTAATGTATCTTTGTACTTTCACCTATAGATAGCTTTCCTCACTGCATTTTTTGGGGCAGAGTCTTTTATCTGCAGGAAAAAAACAATCATTCCAAAGCTAGCTCCGGTTCTGTGCAGTATCAGAGATGCCACTTTTCTGCCTCCTCCATGTTGACAGAGTTTTTGGGTGGGAATACACATCCATGTACAGATCCATTGAGCCATGTGAACAGATCAGATGTGAAACAGTTAAGTAGAAGAATTTAAAAAAATGGAAAAAGGGTGTTGGCCCATTTTGCTTTTGCTAGCAGTGAGGGAACTCTGACTTAGGGAGTTTTAAATGCCTCATCTAGTGATTGTTAGGGATGCCTGGTGGCCCCTTCCAGTCCTCTGAGGAGGAGAGGCTTTCCCAGGCATTAAAACAAAACAAACAAACAAAAACCACCAAAAAAAGAAGATGTGAACAGGCTGAATGGGATCCCATTTTCCTCCCCAGCTCCTCAGCTTTACCCTCTCAGCATGTCTGAGGCGGTCAATCCACCGCTCATCCATCCATACACTCCTAAGGGGAAACACAACTGACAAGCTCTTGACTCCCACAAACCAGCAGAGGACAAGGAGGTGGAGGAACCCATGGATCTGCTGGTGGGTTTCTGTGTCCCATCAGCTGCACTGCTGCCAGGGTGCCAGAGGGTGTGCTTTGTTTCTTCAAAAACAAAAGAGCAAAAGCAGTGCCACGTCCAGCACTGCTGCAATCCCATTGCTCTAACAGACTGCACAGTGCTTGTTCCAGGAAATTCAGTTCTCAAGACAATATGGTTATAGTGATACCCCAAAAAATGGGCAGAAATCCAGAATTTTTAAATCCTTTTCCTGGCAAGTCAACATCAACAGAAGTCTTCAAAGTTAGCTCACGAGGGGTGAGTTCAAGACATGAGATCTGCTCAGAAGCCCTTCAGAGGCAAGCTCCCCAGGGCTGCTCTGCAGAGGTGTCTTGGTACCATTTATCAGACACGCTGGAGGGAAGAGATGCCATCCAGAGGGACCTTGACAGGCTGGAGAGGTGGGCACAAGCCAACCGCAGGAGGTTCAACAAGAGCAAGTGCAGGGTCCTGCAGCTGGGTCGAGGCAATCCCAGGCACAAATACAGGCTGGGCAGGGACTGGCTGGAAAGCAGCCCTGAGGAGAGAGACTTGGGGGTGCTGGTGGACAAGAAGCTCAACAGGAGCTCTCAGTGTGCACTTGCAGCCCACAAAGCCAATCAGATCCTGGGCTGCATCAAGAGAAGTGTGGCCAGCAGGTCAAGGGAGGTGATTCTCCCCCTCTGCTCAGCCCTGCTGAGACCCCACCTGGAGTACTGTGTCCAGTTCTGGAGCCCCTATTACAAGAGGGATGTGGAGGTGCTGGAAGGTGTCCAGAGAAGGGCCATGAGGATGATCAGAGGGCTGGAGCACCTCTCCTGTGAGGACAGACTGAAGGAGTTGGGGCTGTTCAGTCTGCAGAAGAGAAAGCTCCGAGGTGACCTAATTGTGGCCTTCCAGTATCTGAAGGGGGCCTACAGGAAGGCTGGGGAAGGACTTCTCAGGATCTCAGGTAGTGATAGGACTAGGGGGAATGGAATGAAGCTGGAGGTGGGGAGATTCAGGCTGGAGGTGAGGAGGAGGTTCTTCACCGTGAGAGTGGTGAAGCCCTGGAATGGGTTGTCCAGGAGATGGTTGAGGCCCCATCCCTGGAGGTGTTTAAGACCAGGCTGGATGAGGTTCTGGCCAGCCTGATCTAGTGTGGGGTGTCCCTGCCCATGGCAGGGGGGTTGGAACTAGGTGATCCTTGTGGTGCCTTCCAACCCTGACTGATACTATGATTTTGGTTTCTAAACTGGAACCATCTTTGTGTAGAATTGCAGAAAAATGGAGATGGTCCAATTTAAGGGTAATTTATACCAACAGTTTTCTCCACCATGGCATGGAATAGTTACTACTTACAACTCCATGTTGTAAGCTGTTATAGGTACTGCTGTAGGTTTGGAACCCAGCAGTTAATGGTAATGTTCTAGCAGCACAGGCTTGCAGAAGGACTACCCTGCACATGGAAGGGTGATGTCCACAGCTCGAGGGAGAAGAATGCTTTCTGCTTTTGAATGTGAGGTTTGTGTCAATGGATGTAAGTGCTGGATGACTAAAGCATGCACAAAAGACATAACTCCGTTGTGCAGGCCAACAGCAGTGATTTCAGCAGAGCAGAAGTGAGGATGTCCAAAAGCTCCAGGCTGAGAGCACACCACCCAGGAACTCATTCCATTCTTGCACAGCGTTTGCTGTTAGGGTAGGAAGCAAGTCTCTGTTTCTGAGAGCATACTGCATCCTCCCAAGGACAAGACGGGAAGGAAGGAGACTCCTACACTCTGCCTGCACCAGCCTCTCCTGGGGCTTCTTCTGCGTCTTTTGAGATCACTGAATGACTTGGAAGCATTGTCACACAGCTCTCAAAGTCAGCCCACCACAGGCAATGCTGCTGCATGCCCACAGTCAGACACATCCCAGTCATAAAGTGCTTCTGGAGAACCGAATCCAGCAGCAGTCCCTCTGTGTGGGGCACAACTTTCTCTTGTACCCCCTCAGCCTTCTTGGTTGCAGATGAGGCAGCAGCTGGTCATATCCAGCTTCCAAACTCTAGTATTGAAACACCCCTTAAACTCCAGAGAGGAGACCACAGAGTAACCATCTGCAGGTCTGGGTTGGGACAAGCCTCTGACATGACCTAAAATATGCTTTGCTTGCAGGGGCAGTGCCTAAGCTACTCCAAATCTTCCCAAGGAACATTTCTTCATCACCTGCTGTTTCTCTTCCCTTCCCTTCACATCTAATGGACCCCAAGAGAAAATCCCCAACCACAGCCCTGCTGCTCCAGCTGCAGGCAAAGTCCTCCATTCTCCCCATAGGGAAGCAGACAAGGTAACTTCACCCCTATCATACATTGCATTAGCTCCACTTCCCCACAGTGAGCCTTCTGGTGCTCCTGGCTGCACTCAGAGCTCAGGTTCACAGGATGTCAGGGGTTGGAAGAGATCATCAAGTCCAACCCCCCTGCCAGAGCAGGACCATACAATCTAGCTCAGGTCACAGAGGAATGCATCCAGACGGGCCTTGAAAGTTTCCAGAGAAGGAGACTCCACAACCTCTCTGGGGAGCCTGTTCCAGTGGTCTGTGACCCTTACAGTAAAGAAGTTCCCTCTTGTGTTGAGGTGGAACCTCCTGTGCTGCAGCTTACATCCATTGCTCCTTGTCCTATCACAGGGAGCAAGTGAGAAGAGCCTGGCCCCTCCTGACACCCAGCCCTCAGATATTTATAAACATTTATTAACTCCCCTTTAAGTGTTCTTTTCTCCAGACTAAAAAGTCCCAGGTCCCTCAGCCTCTCTTCATAAGGCATGTGCTCCAGTCCCCTAACCATCCTCATTGCCCTCCACTGGACCCTCTCCAGCAGATCCCTGTCCCTCTTAAACTGGGGAGCCCAAAACTAACACAGTATTCGAGGTGTCACCAGGGCAGAGTAGAGGGGGGGCAGAACCTCCCTCCATCTGCTGGACACACTCTTAATACACTCCAGGATCCCATTGGCCTCCTTGGCCAGCAGGGCACATTGCTGTCCCATGGATAACTTGTTATCCACAAGGACTCCCAGGTCTCTCTCCACAGGGCTGCTCTCCAGCAGATCAACTCCCAGCCTGTACTGGCACAGTTTATTATTCCTCCCTAGATGCAGGACTCTGCACTTGTCCATGTTGAACCTCATTTGGTTCCTCTCTGCCCAGCTCTCCAGTCTGTCCAAGTCTTGTTGGATGGCCACACAGCCTTCAGCTGTATCAGCCAAGCCTCCCAATTTGGTGTCATAGTTTCATAGTTTCATTCAGGGTTGGAAGGGACCACAAGGATCATCTCGTTCCAACCCCCCTGCCATGGGCAGGGACACCCCACACTACATCAGGCTGGACAGAGCCTCATCCAGCCTGCTCTTAAACACCCCCAGGGACGGGGCCTTGACCACCTCCCTGGACAACCCATTCCAGGGTTTCACCACTCTCATGGTGAAGAACCTCCTCCTCACCTCCAGCCTGAATCTCCCCACCTCCAGCTTCATTCCATTCCCCCTAGTCCTATCACTACCTGAGATCCTGAGAAGTCCCTCCCCAGCCTTCTTGTAGGCCCCCTTCAGATACTGGAAGGCCACAATGAGGTCACCTTGGAGCCTTCTCTTCTGCAGACTGAACAGCCCCAACTCCTTCAGTCTGCCCTCATAGGAGAGGTGCTCCAGCCCTCTGATCATCCTTGTGGCCCTTCTCTGGACACCTTCCAGCACCTCCACATCCCTCTTGTAATAGGGGCTCCAGAACTGGACACAGTACTCCAGGTGGGGTCTCACCAGGGCTGAGTAGAGGGGGAGGATCACCTCCCTTGACCTGCTAGCCACACTTCTCCTGATGCAGCCCAGGATCTGATTGGCTTTGTGGGCTGCAAGTGCACACTGAGAGCTCATGTTGAGCTTTTTGTCCACCAGCACCCCCAAGTCTCTCTCCTCAGGGCTACTTTCCAGCCAGTCACTGCCCAGCCTGTATTTGTGCCTGGGATTGCCTCGACCCAGATGCAGGACCCTGCACTTGCTCTTATTGAACTTCATGAGGTTGGCTTGTGCCCACCTCTGCAGCCTGTCAAGGTCCCTCTGGATGGCCTCCCTTCCCTCCAGCGTGTCTGCTGCAGCACACAGCTTGGTGTCATCAGCAAACTTGCTGAGGGTGCACTCAATGCCACTGTCCATGTCACTGACAAAGATGTTGAATAAGACAGGTCCCAGGACTGATCCCGGAGGGACTCCGCTTGTCACTGGCCTCCACTGGGACATGGAGCCATTGACAGCCACTCTTTGGGTGCGGCCATCAAGCCAGTTCCTTATCCATCTAGTGGTCCACCCATCAAACCCATGTGTCACCAGTCTGGAGACCAGGATGTGGTGCGGGACAGTGTTGAAGGCTTTGCTCAGGTCCAGGCAAACGACATCAGTTGCTCACCCCTCATCTATTAATTTTGTCACCTGCTCATAGAAGGCCACCAGGTTGGTCAGGCAGGATTTGCCCTTGGTGAAGCCATGCTGACTGCTCCCAATCACCTCTTCACTATTCTTTTGAGCGAGTAGTGACTCCAGGAGGATCTGCTCCATGATCTTTCCAGGCACAGAGGTGAGAGTGACTGGCCTGTAGTTCCCTGGTTCCTCCTTCTTACCCTTTTTGAAGATGGGGGCAATGTTTCCCCTTTTCCAGTCTGTGGGGACTTCACCAGACTGCCATGACTTTTGAAATATAATAGAGAGGGGTTTAGCAACCTCCTCTGCCAGTTCTCTCAGCACCCATGGGTGTATGCCGTCGGGTCCCATGGACTTGAACACTTTCAGGTTCTTCAGGTGATCACCAACCTGATCTTCACTTACAATGGGCAGTTCTTCCTCCCCGTCCCTGGCTTTGACTTCCATAACATCAGGAGTGTGGCTAGAGGCCCTTGCAGTGAAGACTGAGGTAAAGAAGTTATTAAGTACCTCAGCCTTTTCCTCATCACTTGTGACCATGTCACCATTTTCCTTTCTGAGGGGGCCCACACCTTCCCTAGTCTTCTTCTTCCCATTAATATACCTGTAGAAGTTCTCAGTGTTCCCTTTAATCTCCCTGGCTAGATTCAATTCAAACTCTGCTTTGGCTTTCCTAACCAGGACCCTTGCTGCTCGGGCAGCTTCCTTATATTCCCCCTGTTCTACCTGTCCTTCTCTCCACTTCCTGTAGAGTTTCCTTTTAAGTAATAGTGTCATCAGCAAACTTGCTGAGCAGACACTGTCATTGATGAAGATTTTGAACAGCACTGGTCCCAGCACTGATCCCTGGGGGCCTCCACTAGTTTCAGCTCTCCAACTGGCCTTGGCATCATTGATCACCACTCTTTGAACTCTGGTCCACTCTTGAACACTTGTAACCAATTCCTAACTACCTCACTGTCTGCTCTTCCATCCCACACTTCCTGAGCTTGCTCACTAGGATGTCATGGGAGACAGTGTCAAAGGCCTTGCTAAGGTCAAGGTAGACCACATCCACTGGTCTCCCTGAATCTACGCATTGAGTTATGGCTTCACAGAATGCTATCAGGTTAGTCAAGCAGGATTTCCCCTTGGTGAATCCATGCTGACTACTCCTGATAAGCCTCTTTTCTTCCAAGTGCCTTGAGATGCCCTCTAGAAGGAGCCACTCCATCATTTTTCCAGGGATGGAGATGAGTCCAATTGGTCAAGAGTTCCCAGGAACATCTTTCTTGCCCTTTTTGAAGACTGGAGTGACATTGGCTCTCCTCCAGTCCTCAGGCACCTCTCCTGTCTGCCAGGATTTAGCAAAAATGATTGGGAGTGGCAGAGCAATAACATCAGGTTACTGAGTTGTCACAGAATCACAGGGCATTAGGGGCTAAAAAGGAGCTCAAAAGATTAGCTAGTCCAACTCCCCTGCCAGGGCAGGATCACCTAGAGTAGGTTGAAGTACAGCCTGGCAGGTGGCAGGTAGTGCCACTCAATGCCATGGGCACAAACCATGGCAGGACAGAGAAGAACTGCAGAAAGAAGCCACCAGAAAATCCCTCAGCCAAAGCAGCCTCCAAGACTTTGAAGTAACTTTTCTTTCCAATAACAAGGGGGAAAAGTGCTGCTCCTCATTTAACTTTTCCTTTCCCAATTCATCTCCAGATCTGTTGACTCTGCTGATGCCCACTCCCAGCCCGAGCTGTGCTCACCTGAGGGGTATGCGGATGGCGATGATCCTGTCAATCGCAATGGCGAGGAGGCTGAAGATCGAACTCTGAGTCAAGACCAGGACGAAACAGGCAATGAAAAGGCAGCCATAGAAGAAGGCACAGAAGCCAGTGCTGATGGTGATGGCAAAGGGGATTGCCAGCACACCCACAGCAATGTCAGCAGCAGCCAGGGACACTACAAAATAGTTGGTGACGTTCTGCAAGTTGCTGTTCAGATAGACCGCCCAGCAGACCAGGATGTTGCCCAGGATGGCCAGCACCGCAATGACCAGTTCCAGGATGATGTAAGCTATGTCTGAAAGGAAGTCTTCTTTCCCATGTACTAGCATGGTGAGAGTGACCAGGCCAACGTGAGAACGTGCCAGAAAAGCTCAGCGTTCATATCTGCAGAGCACCAAACGGCCAAGACACCTCTAAGCTGCCTGGACTCTGAAGAGGACTCAGCTGCCAGCTGCTGAAGGTTGCTCACATGGACTCTTTTCTCCCCATGGCTGTTCAAGATCTTTACAGTAGCAGATGTCAAGGGAAAAAAATATTACAGCTTGCCAACTCCAGCAGAGCAGATTAACCAGATGCAGAATAATTCAGACTCCAGCAGGTGAAGGACCAGGAGAGAATCTTCGATGACAGACACTGCTCTCCAGGCCACAGAGTCCAGCAGGCCGCAGGCCGCAGAAAGCATATTGTATGGCAGCATCACCGCAGCTGGGAGTCCTTGTTTCCTGTTGACGATCACGCTGCTAGTCGTAGCTTCCTGTCACGGCCATACCTACCAGCAACATCCTCCAGTTCTCTTTTTCACCTTTTCCTGCTCAGACTTGGGAAACAGTCTCTTCAGCTGAAGTAAACGTTCAACTTCTTCACTTGCAGCTTCCTTTTAAAAAACAAACAACAAACATGAACCACACAGGCTAAGTAATCAGCTCTATGGAGGAGATGGAAAAAGCAAAATCTCATTAATGTGGCACATTAAATTGATAAAGGGGTATTAAACAGATCCAGAAGAATACATCATTGAAAAAAATCTCACATTTTGCCCATCTTGAAAGCCTCAGGGCCAGAGCCAAGGTTGGGGAAGGCAGTTTGTCACAGGGCTGATTAGAAACAAGGGATGGTTTGTTTTCAAGGCTCCCAACTGAGCTGGCACTTCAGCAGCTGCTCAATAGTCTGCCCTGAAACATGAGAACCCCATTAATGATGTCTTGGCAAGTGCTGTGGCTGCACAGAAGAGAGGTGGAGAAGCCTTTTCACACACACCTGTCTCCTCCTGATCACAGGCACCAGACCCAAGCCAGCACCTGCTGCCCACCCTCCCCTGCTTCACTACCACAGCATGGTGCACCAGCATGCTACTCAGTGATGACAGGAACCTTCACTCACAAGGGGGTTATGTTCTGGCATGTGTGGTCACCACTGTTGTGCCATGTCCTGCATCCCCTCCAAGCGCACAGACACTGGAATGTGCTCAGCAGCAGGAAGGATGCTTCAAGGTGTGTCAGATAAGGACATCTTTGAGGACATCTCTGCTGGGTTTGCACACACTCTGCAAGGGTCTCTGCAAGTCCCTCTCCTGCAGCACCATTGGCTTTTCAGTCTTTGTCCTGTTAGCAGCCAGGTACTCTTTACACCTGCACTGTCCACAGATTCAGGTCAGCATCATTCTTCAGCTACAACCAGCCAGAGACACAGCCACCAAGAGGCACCTCTCCCATTGCAGGCACAATGCCAAGGTCACTTCTCAAGTGTACATATCCTTATTACAAGAAGAATATGCAAATGCTGGAATGTGTCCAGAGAAGGGCCACGAGGATGATCAGAGGGCTGGAGCTCCTCTGCTATGGAGACAGACTGAGTTTGGGCTATTCAGTCTGGAGAAGGGAAAGTTCTGAGGAGACCTTATTGTGGCCTTCCAGTATCTGAAGGGGGCTATGGGAAAGATAGAGAGGGACATTTTAGGATGTCAGGTAGGGATAGGACTAGGGGGAATGGAGCAAAACTGGAAATGGGTAGATTCAGATTGGATGTTAGGAAGAAATTCTTGACCATGAGTCTCTGGGAGGTGGTGGAAGCCTCATCCCTGGAGGCTTTTAAGGCCAGGCTGGATGTAGCTCTGAGGAACCTGATCTAGTGTGAGGTGTCCCTGCCCATGGCAGAGGGGTTGGAACTGGATGATCCTTGAGGTCCCTTCCAATCCTAACAATTCTGCCCAGGGAGGTGCTGGAGTGACCGTCCCTGGAGGCGTTCAGTAAAGGATTGGAGGTGGCACTTGAAGCCATGGTTTAGTTAGTCATGAGGTGTTAGATATTAAGTAATAGGTTGAACTTGATTATCTCTCAGGTCTTTTCCAACTTTGTTGATTCTATGGTTCAGGTTCCTGCAGTGGTGTGCACACAAATCCAGACTGAAGTTGGTGCTACCTGCAGGGAAATAATCCCTACAGCTGCCATTGCCTACCAACTGCTGCACATCAGCTGCATGCTGACATGCCTCATTCGCACTGAACCTGAAGGTCACCTCCTACCTCTGCTCTCAGGCATTGGTGCACTTTACCCCAGCTCCAGCTGAAAATACAGCAGGTGAGAACACAGCTCCCTGAGCTTCATGCCACAGGGATGAATTGTTTGCTGTCCCACCCTGTCACTTGCAGAGTGGGTTTTAAACCTTATTTAGTAAGCCTTAGCAGTGATGTTTCTCATTAATTTAGGATAAGGGCTACTTGAAGCATTAGAGGACTGGAGGATGGAGGCACAGCATGAACTGATAAATGGCTCCAGCTCAGTTTCAGGTTCAGCCTGACTCTTCCAACCAGAAGATGTTTTGGGCCCCCATCCCCAAGTGATCTGGTGTGGTCTAAGCCGGCAGGGTTTCATGCCTTCACAGTTCACTCTCTTTCCAAGTCAGAAACCTAATTTCTTAGGATAAAATAAAAGGGTAAAGGCAGTGATAATAAAAGAAAATATGATTAAGTTGTGATTCACATCTGATCTCAGGCATATAATCTAATTTTAGCCCTTTCATTGATTTAGAGCTCTATTGCTAATGCTGCATTTGAAAGGAAAGTGAATGATTCTTAGTGGTTTGGATGTGCTTCAAACCCTTGCTTTTTCTCCACCTCCAGCAATCTTGTTTATGGATTTTGTTTGGTTTGTGTGGAAGAAATCAGCAGAAGAGATTACTTTGTGATGTAGCTATTAAGAGGAAGATAAAAATCATCCATCCATTTAATCTTTTCTAAAGAACACCCCCACCCCCCCAAGAAGTCTCTGTATTGCCTGTCTTCCCAAAAACCCTGGTTTGCCACTGACCTCCTGAAGCTTGCTTCTGCTGTCTTGAATTTCAGGGATGTCAGTGATCTGCTCCCACATTACCCTGCCAGCCTCTCACTGTCCATTACAGATCCCAATAGGTTCATCTCAAAGCAGTGAGACTGAGAACTTCCCCTGCAGCCTGACTTCCAGGCAATTGGATCAGAATGGATGGAAGAAATAAAGAATATCCAGAGGGAAAGAAAACAGAAAGGGCAAGAAAAAAAACAACTAAACCAACCAAACAAAAACCCCCACCCAACAACCCTGTGCAGGTGTGTGAGCAAGAAAGGGAGAAAAAGACAGGAAAAAGGTGGCAGGAGAAGAAAAACCAAACAGCCAAAGGGAAGCAGTGAGAAAAACAAGCCCATGAGAGCAACACCAGTGTGTGGCTGGCAGATACTGGGCTGTGCCTGAGGGATTGAGGGATTGCAGGGGTGCAGGCTCTGTGTCCCTTACTGTCAGGGCAGCAGAGATGGTGATGAGGTAATCCCCTGGCCATGGGAGGGGGAGCACACAGGCTCCACTTCCTAACGTGCTCACCAGTGCCCATGCAGCTCAAGCTCACAATCCAGCTCCAGCATCAGGACAGGTTTAGAGCAACTGAACAAATGATTGTGACAGGCCTGGTACAAGAACAGTGCTATGGAAAAGAAAACCACCACAAAATGCCTCCACCAGCTGCTTTAAGATGAGGTCAGGACTGAAGAAAGTGCTTTCTGAAAGGAGCCAGCCTGGTCATGCTAATCCTGGTGCTGAGAGCATTTAAAGTCCTGCTGTGCTGCTCTTGCACCTCACTCATCCCACACAGCCTCAGCGAAGAGGACCAAAGTAAGAATTCCTGGGATATTCTTCCCCATTTAGTAGGATTATAAATCCACATTCATCCCAGCTGCAGTTTGTTTAACCTGATTCTTCAATGGCTCACCTCAAACTCATTTTCCAACGGGACATGGAGGGTAGCAACAAACCTGTGCTGCAGAGGTCCCCCCACGCTCATTGTTCAGCACCCAAAGAAAGCTGGAATTGCCCACAGCTCTGCATGTGTCCTGGAAAAGCAGGAGGCTGGAATCTGAGGTTTAATGATCACATCACACACTGACTTCTGACACAGCAGAGCTTGTAACCACCTACCACAACTGCTTGTTTCAGGCTCTGATGTTAAACGTGTTACCTCTGAATCTGTTTGGTCCCTTGTTTCCCATTCCCCTTTGCAAACAGCAGCCTGATTGCTCAGCCCCAGCCATTTATCCTGGAGCAATCTGTGAGATGTTGTGTGCAGAAAAGGACAAGGTGTCCTTCCACCCCCTGCTCTCAGATGGGCCGGAAAACACTCAGAGAGCTCTGCAGAGCCAGCAGATCTCAGCAAGAAATGAGCAGAGCTGAGCAGGTGTCCCAGCGTGACAGAACCTTTTGTGTTTGCTTCAGCACCAGTGCTCCTGCGGTGGCCATCAAGAGAACCAGTCATTAGCCATGCAACATCAGAGGCCTCACCTGTTACTTACAGAAGGTGCCACAACCCCAGAGGTTCCCCTGTGCAGCCTGGGCTCACCCAGCTCCCCTTATTCATCTCTTGCAGTGTCAGCCTGCTGCAGCATTCACCCAAGGTGATAAGTCTGTAATTGTAGAAGCATATGCAACTTGCTTTAAAACAAAACCAGGCTCAGCCTTCCTGCTCAGAGGGCTAGGAATTTACTGCCCAAGGGCAAACCGAAATACAGACTGCCTAGGGAAGCAGACATGCAGCCAGAAGCACTACAACATTTGTTACAGCATCACCTACTTCATGCAAGACCCAAAGGCTCAGCAACCAGGGCTGACAAGACAGAATTAATTACCAACCTGCTTTGCTCGTCGAGGAAGGGTGTATTTAACATCTCAGGCCCTCAAGGGATCAATATTGCAAGCCTCTTGAAACTTCAGAAAAATAACCTGCATGACACAACCTGCTGGACAGCTACAATTAGTATTGCTGCTTAAGCCCCTCTTTTATTTTGTTAATTGCATTAATTCTTTCTTGCTACCCTGGGCTATGTTCTGGCCTTTTCCCCATTATTAAATAAACCTTTTTTTTTTCTTTTTGCCACTCACAAATCTGTAAAGCTGTTGCTCTGTTCATTTTTAGTGACTTAGAACATTCTGTTCTCTCTCATATTTCAGCCCCAATGAAAAACTGCTCCTTGAAAATTCAATGAAACATCTGAACAGCACGTTCCCATGAAGCAATGCACCAGCGGAGCCTAAGCAAGCTTTTGTTTGGCATCTCCAGTTGGCTTTGGACTATGGTGTTGCCCCTTCTCTCTCCTGAGTGCCAAAAGCATCAAGGTAAGCCCATGGTCACTGCTTGGTTCAAGTCAACTACCTCAAACAAGCTCATTTTCTGCTCCTGGCCCTTTGGGCTGAGTTTAGGTTTGGAGGCCCAAGCTCTGCCACACTGGTACAGAGATAACCCTGCTTCATGTGCCAGACTAACATCCATGATAATCTCTGTGACATTTCAGTTTGACAGCTACTCTCAGATATTAGCTGAATCCCCAGGGGCTCAGAAGCCCTCAGGGCACCCAAATAGTGTAGGGGCATGTAGGGGCATGTAGTGGACAGGCTACAGCTTCCCTAGGCTCCAGAGAAGATTGGTTTATCCTTGTCTGTTGTCTCCTTGTCTGCTTCAGGACAGGCTAAGAAAGGCAGCAGGCAGCTCACGAGACCATGGGGGTCTTCATCAAGGCTCATTCCATAGGCAACAATCTAGCATCTCCTTTTGACAACAGTACCCTTCCCAGGTACCAGCCTGGTACATACAGATTACCTAACTCCCTGAGGAGAAACCCTCCAATCCCCTAAGCAGAAAAATTAGTGCTGCTAAATAATTTGTTTCCTACTTCCAAAGCCTGCAGGTGAAGATGCTTGCCAGTATTTATCTTCTCTTTGGAATCCCTTCAGGTCAAAGAGAATCTCCCTATCTGTTAAGTCAAATGCTCTAAGAAATCTTGTCTCTCCCCATTTCATGAGAGGACCAAATCACAATAAATGAGCAAATGTGCTCAGAGGCAGCAGACAGCTGGGGCTGCAAACCACAACGAGAACAGCTGTCCTTGGAGGGGGGAGCACCAGCAGCAGCACTTTCCTGCATTGCTCAATGGTTTCCTTTCTGTGATTCTGTAGGTCAACTTTTTATCAATACTTCACGTTAGAGCAGCTTCCCATGCCCCTGGCTGCTCACACAAAGCCAGTGTGCTTGGGGCTGTCAGGGAGCATCCCCATTCCTGCTGAGGGGGAGGAGATGTTGCTGGGTGGGGCAGGAAGGAGGAAGAAGGAGGCATCACCCATCTAACCAAGACATACTTCTCTGGTTCTCCTGTTTGCTTTATTATTGGCTGCTGACTAAATGATCTTTTAGGTCATCTGCTTACAGTAATAGGAGGAAATTAAATATTAATAATAGACTATTTCCCTCTAGACCACTCTTTGTTAACAAAGGATACAAGTGAAACAAAGCAGGCAAAATTATCAGCACACCATGCTCTTGGCTTTCAGGTACCTGAAGCTCTTGCAATTTCCCTCAGCCCCTTCTGGAGTTACAGATGCCCAATGTCCTGCACTTTTGCCTGTGTGGTCTCTCACACAAGTGCAAAACAGGGTGATGCCTGGTGTTCTATCAAGAGGCTCCACATGGCAGTCTGTCTTTTTCAGACTTTATCCACAACACCATTTGAGCTCTGACTGCAAAAAAAAACACAGGGCCAAGGACCTGTGGAAGCACAGAGCTTGTCTTCAGGTGGGGAGAGAAGTCTTCCTCCAGTGTAAACCCTACAGCAGGGTAAGGAGCTTCCTGGATTGGCCTGGCAGACTCTCCAGAAATAATAAGATGAGGACTTCAGCTTTGCTAAACTTGGTCTAACGTCCTCTTACAGAAAGGCAGCACCCTGTACCTTTCATTCCATGTACTTATGAAAGGCAAAGGGAATGGCTCTTCAAGGGTCTGTGCTGCCCCTGAACTTTGTCAGTCCAGAAATGGGGAAGAGGGACAACTTTCCTGCTTCATGTGCCTGTCTCTGCTGCTGCCCAAAGCTTCACAGCAAGAGCAGGCCCAGAGAATTTGGGTGTAAACTCTTTACCTACCAGGGAATTGCTACAGCCACCATTCTGCTGCAGCAGTGGCACAACAAAAAGCACTAGAAAAATCACTCCCCTCAAGCCTGTCCTTCCCCTCCTTTTCATACCCCATATCAAAATCCCAAACCAAAACCACCTAAAGAGTGAGAAGAGAAAGCTCCAAGGAGACCCTATGGTGGCCTTCCGGTATCTGAAAGAGGACTACAAGAAAGCTGGGGAGGGACTTTTGAGGGTGTCAGGTAGGGATAGGACTGGGGGGAACGGAGCAAAACTAGAAATGGGTAGATTCAGATTGGATGTTAGGAAAAAATTCTTCCCCATGAGGGTGGTGAGAGACTGGCACAGGTTGCCCAGGGAGGTGGTGGAAGCCTCATCCCTGGAGGTTTTAAGGCCAG
This sequence comes from Melanerpes formicivorus, assembly GCF_026170545.1. Lineage (NCBI taxonomy): Eukaryota > Metazoa > Chordata > Aves > Piciformes > Picidae > Melanerpes > Melanerpes formicivorus. Next base: position 1,636,576 of record NW_027142388.1, on the reverse strand, counting down.
GCTGGATGTAGCTCTGAGGAACCTGATCTGGTGTGAGGTGTCCCTGCCCATGGCAAGGGGGGTTGGAATTGGATGATCCTTGAGGTCCCTCCAACCCTAACAATTCTATGATTCTATGAAACCCCACTGGACAACAAGCAAAGGTGGTAACACAAAAGGGCTGCCTAATGCAAAGCCAGCATCTCAGCTTTGCCTCCTGCCCTCCATGTGGCAGAAGTGGATTCATTTTTCTTGCAGCAGTGGAAGAACAGCCAGGGACAGAATGCATTTGACCACTCTTTTCCACCCCACCCCCCCTAAGTGGATGTTATAAATGTTTAAAAGCAAAAAAACAAAACCACCAAACAACACAACACACCAAACCCTCACAGTAATTACTCCCATTCTAATGGTCACAAAAAGCCAGGGAGGGCAAAACTAAGTAAGGCTGAATGACCAGAAGTTAAATAAGCCTGATCAAACAAACAAACAAAGGGAAAAAGGTTTCCCTGTGCTCACTGAAGTCTCCCTGGGCAGCAGGCATCATGATATATTGCCAGAAGGCACAGAAACGTGCTTAACTTTTGAGCAAACCATTTGTATCCAGGATGATGTGGATTTATTTTTGGGAATGCCACTGTAGGTAAAAAATGGAGCATTTGGATAAGACTTCATAAATCAAACATGCAAAAAAATATATATAATTAAAACCATGTAGCATGGCCAGAAACAAGTTACTCCTGCCAGTGTCATCCACAGGGACCCTGAGGAGCCAGCTTTCCTTTCCTGCGTGAGGGAAGAACTCAGAAGCAAACTTTGCCTCCCTCCAGCCCTACCAAAACCAGCTGTGTTCAGACACATTTCCTTTGAGAACCAAATCAGGGAAATGAGGAAAGAGGATCTCTAGAAGTGGTGACCCACTGAGGAATGTTGGCAAGGGAGGAATTTGCTCTGAGGATATTGATCATGTTGCTAATGCATCCACTCTGGGGGGGAGGGTTAAAACTAATGGTGCAGGCTTCTCTCCAGATGGGACTTTACCCCTTGTTTCTGGACAGTTTGCAGACAGGTAGCTGAGAGCTGGGCACATTTGGTCATTATCCTGCATTTTATCCACTTGTTCCCAAACCCTGTTTGCCTCCTCTGACTTCAGGTTTGCTCTCCATCACACTTTGTGGTCCCTGCTCCCTTTACTTCTGCAGGTTCCAAGCAGTGTTTGTGTAAGCACTGCTAGTGGAAGGAAATTCACTTCAAATGATTCCCCAAATGTGCTTCCCTACTCTGATAAAGGCACTGTATAACCTGAACAGAGAGGAACAAATTCTACCTTCCTCTGAGCCAAAGAAAAGCCCTCACTGTGTTCACTCATCTGTGGCTCATACGCTGACCCCTCTGAGCAAGGGTTCTTACTGAGGACTCACCATGAAGCTCCCACTACCACCCAAGTGGCTTTGACTCATACCCACCCACAGTATGAAAAGCAGTCAAGCCTCCATTGGATTGCTAGCACAGCTCATCACACCCCTTCCTCTCCAACCTGCTCCCTCCTCTTACCAGTTTAAGCAGTGACACAGTGACAGCTCCCCGCCCGAGCTCCGCAGAGCCTGTCCCAACACCTGCAGAGCTCCTGCACACTCTGTGCCTGCACAGCCACCTCACTGGCTGCTATTTGCTCTCTATGGGCTGGTCACTTGTAGCTCAGTCACAACGATTCCCCCCTGCTCCCTGTGCCTTGCAATCCCAGCTGATTTTTGGCCAAGAGCCCCATTTCCTTCAGCGTCCCAGGTGTGTCCTGGCCCTTGCAGCCCCAGGCTGCGTACCTGGTTTGCCCAGCTCATTTCATCTCAGTTTGCTCATTTTCTGCCAGTGGAAAAGCATTTGGACAGGTGCTGGCTGTTCATCCCAAGACCAGGCAAAGGCCACAGCAACATTTTCTGCCTCCTGGGTTTCCAGCATCTTCCCCTTTTCCATTTCTCAGAGGTGCTTCTCCTGACCCACTAATGCTTATTCACTCTGACACCTCAGCATCCTCCTCCTGTTTCTGTCTCAGTCTCAAAGCTATTTAAGACATTCTTAGGACTCTGCCACCTTCTGAGGATGAGTTGTTGTTGATGCTCAGATGTCTTGAGGCCACATGCCCTTGCTTTGTGCCTCCCTCTTCCCTTTGCCATGGCTTGCACTGCACCTCTTGCCTTCTCACCCTCTGAGCCAGCCACACACACACACTACACCTTGCCAGAGGGGCTCAGAGGCTCTTCTTTCCAGTCCTTGATTATAATCCAATTTATGAAGAATTCTGCAGTGTCACTGCTCACTGATGCCGAGGTGTCAGTGTTTGGGTGGTGCTCTGAGGGCTCTGACAGAGTCCCTCCTTCATTTCCTAAGTGCCCAAGCTGTGGTGCAGCACATCCGCCCCACACCAGCCTGCTGCCTCTGCACGCTTCCTGCTGCCAGGCACTGAGCTGGGCTGGATGCAGCATGCAACTGCTGCAGCCTAGGGCACTTCTAGTCGTCCAATTCTCTCATTCTGCATAAAACCATGGTGCAAAGCCATTCATAGATCACTTCAGAAAACATGTTACTGGACTTGCTAGCTGTTTATGGGCTGGTGTGCTTGTCTAAAGCAGGCAGAAAGGCAAGGAGAGCTCACAAGAACCTCACTGCAAGGGAGGCACCTCTGCCATGCTTGGGAAGTGGCCCTCTGCTCCTAGGAAGACTTCAAATGGAAGTAATCACTCAAAGTTCCAGCTGTTTCAGTTCCAGTCATTTCTCAAGTGCATGACAACCACAATCCTCACACCTTGCTGAACAAGGACAGACTGAAACAGACTCCCAAGGCAAATTCCTTAGGGACTGTGGCATTTGATTCTAAACACAGAAGATGTGGATCAAGCACAGAAGGAGCCCAGGGAGCTACCCAGAACAGACATTCCCAAGTCTTCAGGGTCATTTCTTCCAAGTAGACTGTGCCTACCTCCTGCTTGCTGTAATCAAACAGCCAGGCTGTACTCTGGCTACATGGAGGAAATGAAGATTGCCCTTCAGAAAGGGAGCAGGAAAGACAACAAAAACTGTCTGCAGCCCATGAAGGCAGCTCCTTACCTTGCTATATCCTTCAGGAGCTGACTCTATATGGCTGTACCAAACTAGAAGAACCCCATAACTACACTGAACCCACCAGAATCCTCCATGTCCACCCCGGTGTAACTTCAAATGAACCCAAATGGCCAAGCCTTTGGATCAGCACTTAGCAAGATACAGAATGACACCACCCAAAAGATCCATGGCTTTCAGGGATTTTACCAAGTTCAGTGCCTTGGTTTTAACAGGCTCAGCTGCAGAAGCCTGATCTTTGAGAGGGAAGCCTCTTTGGAATCAGAGTATCTTAAGGGATCCCTGATTAGGTAGGCATTAGCACAGGCCATTATTTTTGGTCAAAAGTCCAGGCTGTAGAACATTTGAGAAAGTTTTGAGACTTCAGTATGCATCCCTGCACCTGCACAGGAGCTGCCGTGGTGCTGCTGCCAGCCCAAGCCAGTCTGAGGTTATTTCCCATCGTGCCATTGAACCTGGGCACTGATCTGTGGATTGGACGTCTGTGGAAACTGTAATTATTCACATCAGTTTCAATAACCTGCCTCTCTTCTGAAGATTGCATTAAGCAGCTACATACCCCTGGGAAATGTTTCTATGGAAAATCCCAGCCTGTGCCCAAGTGTATGGATCTCATCCTGAAACCCAAGTCATTGTCACCAAGTATGGTATTTAACAGTTTCCTTCCCTTAACTCCTTAACCTCAACAACTGATTCATCCCAGGCTCTGACAACCCTGTGCTGGGGAAACCTCACTAACCAAAATGATAGGTTGGTTTGGAAAGGACCTTCCCAGTGCAAGAGGGAGAAACAGGCCAATATCACAGGACAGGCAAAGAGCATAAACGTACATGCTCCCCTACCAAGAGGAAAAAGGACCAAAAAAAAGGAGGGAGGAAGTGAGAGGATAACTCAATAGACTAAACCACCCCCCAACAAATAGCTCCAAAAAAAGCAAAATCAGAAGAGACTCTGAGGTCTGAATACCAAATGAGGAAAAACTTCCAACAGGGAAAACTGCAAACCTCACCACTCCCAGAGGGAGGCATTAAAAGAGGAGTCAGAAATCCTCCTCTCCACAGCTTTACTCACTCTGAGCACGGGGGACCCTGCCCAGGAGATACTTATGCATGACCCCCAGCTGACACTGGCTCGGGCTGGCTTCCAGTGGCTCCTCCAGTGAACAATCCCTCTCCCACCCTCCCTGGAAAGCTGCTGAACAAGGATCTGTGAGCTCCTGGGATAAACACAGGGGACAGGGAGACAGAGAACGCTGTTTCTCAGATGGCTGGCAGATAAAACAGCCCCAATCTGCGAGTCCTAGAGGCCTCCTGAGAATGCCCAAGTGCCTTCCACCCTGGCTCTGAGTACAATCACAAATGCTAATCAACACAGACAGGAGCCCAGCATGTCATTCCTCACGTCTCCAAAGCCTCAGGAAAAGCTCCCTCCTTGTATCAGAGAGGGACAGGAAGACTCCCTCAACTTCTGTATGCCTTTCCCTCCCTCTCCCCCTCTCCCTGCAAGAAGTTCGACTCCCTGCTAACTTCTCCATTGTCTCAGGTGCATTGTTTGCAAATGTTCCCTAAAAACACAATGTGAAGGATTCTTTATTCCTGTTTCAGGTCTTTCCACATCCCTGTGTAGCACCTGGATGTTATCTGGTGACTGGTCAGTGATAAACCCACTGCATTCAACCCCTGACTTACCGCCTAAGATAAATACAATTTGTCTTGTAGCTGTCATTCCTTTCCAAACCCTGCCCTCCACCGCTGCATCTGTTCTTGTAACAAATTGTTACTTATTTTATCTGGGCCTGAAATCTCTATCTTTTCAAAAAATAAAAAAAAATCAGAAGAGCATCAGCAAGAGCCCCAGGACACACAGCAAATTCCAAGTGTGGCCTTCCTGGCACTAGGTTTACAGCTGCTTGGTGGGCAGGGAAGCTCCAGTACTCCTGCTCTTGTCTATCTCCTCCTATGGTATTTGCACATTCTTTACATAAGATACAAGGCAGTTTATCTGGCTGGGCATTTTTTGCCGTAATTATCAACCACCAAGAGCAATGATGAAAAGCATCCTTTCTCCAGAAGAAGCCATAAACTAAACTGATAAGGTTTGAGTTATCTCCTTGCATACAAGTGAATAGCGAGGGCTAAAGCGCTCTGAGCTATCACCTGAGCCTCTGCTGTCACTTCAGAGAGACAGGCGTCTCCCTCAGGTCCTACCCAGTCCTCTGCCAGCCCCATCAGGATGTCTCACATAGCACTACAAGTCTGTTTATAGCTCCCAGACCATGCCCCAGGCATCCTGAACAGGAAGGGACAGCTTGCACTGGGACACAGTGCTCATCCTGAGCACACCAGCTTCACAGAAGCCATCTTGCTGCACTCGGAACTCTGAACTCCCCTAAGCAGTTAGTGGCTCTTCATCTCTTCTCACAACTTCATTGCAGTCTGTTTGTGCAAGCAACCTAATCCTAACGTTGCAAGTGCATCAACACCTGAAGCCCACCCACCCCATCCTTCCCACGCTGCTGCACATCTCCAGCCACCGTGGGCTCAAGGCAGCCAGATTTCACCAGATCTGCTCCTTACTGAGTGCAGGATGAGGAGTGACAGAGATCACACCTTTGTTGCCTCACCTTCACCAAATACCTGCATTTGCTGGAGCACTCTAAATGTTCTTTGCTGATCCTCAGGCGGGTTGCCCACTGTGGTCAAGATGAAGAAAGAGCTACAGCAAAGGAGGTTCAAGCTGGATATGAAGGTGTTCCCTGCATGGCAGGAAAGTAAGGAGACTGCGCTGCAGGTCTTTAGGAGCAGGATGGAGAAAGAGCTGTCAGAAATGGCAAGAGCATAGCTGATCCTACTTTTGGGCAGAGGCATGGATTAGATGACCTGGAAGCACCTCCTGAGGATATGTGCCGTAACTGAGAGTCGCATTTGCCATCTGTCCCTTCTGCTCCACAGAGATCTACTGCAGATGAAAAAAAGCGCAATACAACCAGTAATTACTCCTGACACAGATGCAGCCTTTGTCAGGCATCATCTCTTCCTACAGAGGAGACTGGAGCCTTCAGAGGTTAAACCACCAGGTCCTCTTGCTCTCCCAAGGCAGAATGCTGCTGGGTCTTCACCCCTAACAGAGCAGCCCTCAATATTCAGTTACAAAGCTCGCTACTTTGGTAACTTTCTCTATCTTTTTAAAAGGAGCAGAGGTGCCCTTGTGTTCAGGTAGCTTCATCAAGGCTTTTCAGGTACACTTATGCAAAACCTGAAGGTGATCCATGAGGAAACCAAGATTTCTGGTCCTAAATAGCATACCCTGATGAAGGGGAGTATCTCAGTTAAGAAGCAGCTAGAGAGTTAATCGCCATCCAGATCAGATGGAGAGAACGAACAAGAAAAGCTGAAATCTGTTCAAGCTGAAGTCTGTTCAAACTGAAGACAAGGACAAACTTTGCAGGTCAGCAAGAGAGCTGCTGATAGCAGCCTTTGGGCAGGAAACCCCTCACTCACAGCTGCAGAGAGCTCTTAGAGGGAGCTTAGCCACACCATGTCTTGTCCCATCTCATGTGTAAAACTGTGGGTGGAAATGCCAAACTGAAGCGAGGAGCTGAAGCACAGTGAGAAGAAGTGTTTAGGTGGAAAATCTGTCAAGCCTTAGCCATCCTGCACAGACGAGAAATCATACAGTTGTCAGTCAGCCAGGCAGAAAGGAAGTGGTAAAGGGGGAGGTTTTCCCTCCACACCAGATGGATAAGCTGCCAGGCTCAAGACTGAAGGGGGTTTACTCGGCTGGCCAGCCCAGCCCCTTCAGGGAAACACAACTGAAAGGAAGAGTGAAGATTCAAACCAGCCCCTCCAACCCTCCTGCTGGACTGAGCTTTTCCCAGTAGTTCTTAAGAGGGCTTAACCACATGGCTCTGCACAAAATCCATTACTGAAGATTAAACAAAAAGAGATGAATGGCTTTCCAAAGTTGATTACATCCACACACACTAGTGCCAGCAGCCCTTATGGAAACATCCTATTACAGTACCAGCACAAACAGAAAGGCAAACACGGGAGAGCTGGCAGGAGGCTTCTCAGCTCAGATCTGCAGTGCCTTTTGTACCCACTGACAGAAAGACAGGGGCTCAAAAGACCATTGCTGGGCTGGCATCCCCTGACCTGGCACAGGTTGATGGTGATTCTGCTTTTTTATGATACCTATGGAAAGAGAGACAGCTTACAGCCATGTGCAAACTACACCACCACCATCTGACAGCACTGCTGAGGAGACCTGCTTGCCTTTTTTTTCCCCCTCTCACTGGACCCTGAAATAGGCCGGTTTTATTTTCTATATACACATTGATGTTTGGAGTTTGTACCCATGTGTTTTCTGTACAAATTCAGAGGCCCAGAGATTTCCTGGTTAATTCAGAATTGAATCCATTTGCCACATCACAGCGGATTTAATTTCCATAGTATTTTTGTGACGTGCGATTACATTTCTATTGACTTTTTTATTGAGATTGGAAATCAGCTCTTTCTCGCACAGATCTAATTCAATTGGACTATTCCTCACATCCCTGTTGGTCACTTTATCTCATCTCTTGGTACTTCACTCGGGCAGTATGCTCTGGGGTGTCTCTCTAAGAGCAGGAGCTGGCCGCGCTTGCTTTCTCTCTGTTAGTTTCTCTCCTGCAGAAGAATGAATTTATCAATGACTACACTTGGTGAGTTACACAGGTCTGAGACTTAGGAGCCTGATAAGAAACCTGAAAACAAATACATGCAAAGCTGCAGTTATCTAACAATTGACCATCTGCTTAGAAAAATAATTTTAAGTAGTTAGGGCAATTGTATTAACTGCTATTGACTAAGTGAGTCATGTGTTCCCTTTAAGTTAACCCTTCTCGCCTCTGTGGGCCCTCTGTCCAAGGCAGTTTTGAAGAGGGTGCTCGATCACCTTTACTATTTCCAAGCCACAGCTAAGCCTGCAGTACCTCTGCACTTAAAACTTACCCCAAGCTCATACTGCAGCCAGGGCACAAAAGAGCATTAAAGCTTCTGGGAAACTTCAATAACGCACAAAACCACACAGAAAAATCTCCTGCCAGGAGCATCGCATGTGAGGGCACCACACACCTGCTGCCTAATACACTCTTCCAGGATGGGCTGCTTGCACCTCCATGAGGGCAGGTCACCCTGGCAGGGTCCTGCAGCCCTGTCCAGCAGGGCAGGAACCCTCCTTACCCATCCTTCCAAGAGCTCTGGAGAAAAACAGCACCTTGCCGCCTGTTCCCCACTCTCTCACCTGCCCTCTTACCCGCCAGCACAGAGGTACTGAGCCTCTCTGTGACTGGCAGCTGCACTCGCAGCTGGCTACCAAGGCACAGCAGAAGGGAAGGGACAGCGCTGAAAAAACTGGCACCTACGAGGCAGGAATGAGGCTTTTTGAGGCGAGGAACGGGATAAGACCGAGCACAGGTTTAGTGGCACCTATTCAGTCCCTGCCCTTTTTCCCACGGCACGACTGCAGAGCGCAGGGAAAGCTCCTGTGTGAAGTTTGCAGGAAGCGGGCTGCTCCGGGGAATCGCTCCTTTATCGGAAAGCACAAACAGCAGCTGAAAGGCTCGGGGGAAGGCTGCGTCCAGGGGCACAAAGTACAGCACTTGATGTTTGAGGGAAGATCCGTAGAGCAAACATCCAAACATCTCGGAGCTGGGGGTGTGTCAGAGCCTGACAATCGGGAGTCAGCACGGTGAGCAGAGCACCGGCACCACGGCGGAAAATCGCCCTCGTCTTGCGGCAGGAGGTTAGGCGGTACCGAGAGAGCAGCGGGCGGCCACTTTTAAAACTCGCGGGAGAGGGACCGGGGCCGCCGCGAACACGGCGCAGGACGCGAGGGAAGTTGAGATGCCCGCAGCTGCTCCCCGGGACCGGCGACTGCCCGGCTCGGGATGAGCCGGCGGGGCGCTGGGGCCGCCCGCACCAGCTCAGGCAGGCGAAGGCAGCGAGGCGAGACCACAGCTCTCCCCGGCCAGGAGGTCCCGCTCCGCCCCGAGCCGCACACCGGGCACCCATCGTCCCTCACCGCGGAGCCCGACCACGGCGACGCCGGCATCACCCACCTGCCCTCGGGGCGCTCCGCCGCTCCGCCCGCGCCTCCTGCGCCGCGCCCGGCTGGCGAGTGGCGGTGCCGGTGCCGGCCCGGCGGGCGCTGCCCCGCCGCCGCTCCCGCCCCGCGGCGCCCTCCGCCGCAGGACGCGGCACCCAGCGGCGCGGAGCCGGCGGCTGCGGCTCCCCCTGCAGGGCGGCGCGGAAGGCGCGGGGCGGGAGCGGCGGCGGGGCCGGCCCGCGGCGGGGCGGCGCGGAGCCCCCCCGGCTGCAGCCCCTGCCCCGACGGGACGGAGGCGGCAGAGTCACGACGGGTCCCAGCGGCAGCAGGAGCAGCTGCCCAAGAGAAAACGAGGGCGGCGTGGGTACCTGGAGCTGGGCGTCCGGCAGCCCCGCGGCTTTACCTGGCGGCCGGCGGCAGGCGGGCACCGGCGGGCTCCGCACAGGCAAGGACACACCGGAACAGCATCTCGCAGAGCAGCTGAAGGAAAGACTGGCACTCACTTGGAGGGATCTGCGAGTGACAGAAATGGGCTTTTACTGCCCGTGATCTGCATACAATGGGAGAGGAAGGCTTTCTCCAGACATTGTTCTAAGCACCTACTCCTTTCCAGGCTGGAAAAGCCACCAGCCAAGGGCTGCACCAAATGGCACAGTGCAGAGATGCCCTGCTCGAGCAGGGACACGTTCACCACCTTCTCTGCTTAGCTGTCACCACTGCTCATGGAAAGGAAACCCAGTGCCTTACTACTCTGGAAGTGCTTTAGAGTTGTCAGTGAAGAGTTCACAGCAGTTCCACATTTCCCACTGAGTAGGTCTTTGAGGATCCCACCAGTGCACCCATGCCCTTCCTGCTGGAGCCAGGCCCGCGGTGGCCTGCCCCCTGGGGCTGTGCCAGTCCCCAGCCATCTCCTGTTCCTCTGCAGGAACAGACTTGGGGAACAACCATGACTCATCCCACAGCAATTTTGCAGTGGGGAGAGAACCTTGCAAGAATGTGAACCCACTGCTCTTTGTGGACATCATCTAAAGTTTTTCAATTTCTATTTTTCAACTCTACATCTTAGCAAGTCATTTATCTGCACGTTCCTATTGGCTGGACATTAAACAGGAAAAACCACCAGTGGGACTACACACTTCCCACCAACTCCACAGCAGATCCCAGCCTACAGCGAACAACAGCCAACCTGGACCTCCACACAGGGGACTGCCACAGCTTGGATGCTTTTGCCACACAACCCAAGTTACTGTTCCAGGATTCCCAGCCCCAGAACTGCTTTGGTCACACACACGGGAGCAAATGCATATCCCTGTGCCCCACAGGCAGCTGGCTCTGCCAGCCCTCTCAGGCAGCAAGAACATGAGTGATGCTGTGAGCTTTTTCAGTGTATCAAGAACGCAGGGAAGAAGCAGCAGAACCAGCACCAGCCACTGCAGCACCAACCTTAAAACCTGTGAGCATCTAAGCACCAGCAGCAGCACTGGACACTTGTGCTGCCCTCCACTCCACCCTTACCCGGAGAGGGCGGCAGGCTGGCACATGGCTGCCTTGCCTACAGGGCCCAGCAGAGCCCAGCACGCTGCTCCTGACACAATGGGAATCCTGCCGGGAGAAAAGAAAAAGTAGTTTTCCCCAGGAAGTTACAGAAGAGGCCGGAGTCATCTACCACACACCAGCATGCAGTGACTTGAAGGGCCACAGCTCTTGAACCAGCCAAGTGCAGAGAAAAAGCAGCAATGGGAGCCTGTGAGACATGGAGAAGCCTCCTGCACACATGCTGCAATATTGATATATTTAGAAGTACTGCTGCCCACGGGAGGCCTGGCACAGCTTTATAAAATGTGCTGGCAGTAGGATCAGGCACCACTCGTGTGATGGCCTCACTTCTGCCCTGCACCACAGGCAGTGTTTTCCCACTCCTAGTCAATATTCCATGAAATATTGTGGTTTGCAGCTGTGTCTGAACTAGAGGGGTTGCAGCATCTGTTCAGTGCTGCTCCTCTCAGGGCAGTGTCTCTATACTGTAGAGGTTGCCTGTCATCTTCGACCCAAATAGACTCTCTCACAGTGAAATCAATGAAAGCTGGGACTCAAAATACTTGCAAGGAGCAGGGATGCAGTTTCTAAATATGATTTTTGCTTCTGAATAGATTAAAAACAAAGTCCTTGCAGTTAGCTTCCTTCATTAAGCTATCAGGCTGGCTCCCACCCTCCACACATCATCTCACAAGTTCTCCGAGTCACAGAGGTTGATCAATGCCGTTTTGAGGGACCCCAGAAATCCTTCATTGGATATTTCTTTTCCCAGTTAGAACTCTCTTGATTTTTGGAGCTAATTAGTTTTAAGATTATTTGATGTGGACTATGTTGATTTTGTTTTCAAAATCAGCAAGGCACAAAAGATGCAAAGCAAATGCCCAAGTGGTTTCACAGGGCTGGCTGATAATGGCACCCTGACAGGCTTCTAATGTTTCCTAGAAATTACTTTTTTCCCCCTCATAAAAGCATTCTCACACCACTACCGAAACCACCAAACCACTGATCCCTTCCCTCACCAGCCACTCCAATCTGGAATTGTCCCCATTGCCACCTACTGGTTTTCTATGTGCAGCTGGGAATTCTGCAGTGCTTCAAGACGTCCAGGATCAGTATTAACACCTCCCAGAGCAGGCGAGCCAGATCCTCTCTGCCTTTCTGCTGCCCATTTCTCACCCCTGCCCAAGTCAATGTGTTGGTAATGAGCAGCTGCTGGCATGGGGCCTGGTTAGCAGCTGGACACACTTGCTTCCATCACTGCAGCATGGTCTTGAATTGAGCTGCTGCCTTGTTTGTGAATTATGGAATTCATTGGTTTGCTGTGATTTCTATGCTCTTGTCCCTGTCAAGTACCCAGATTGTCTTCAGATGACATTTCTCCTTGTGCATATTCACTACAGATTGTCCTTGTCTGTAGACAGTTCTACTTATACCCCCCTTGACCACTGGCCAAGGATGACAGCAAATGGGCAGTAAGGAGCACAAGCAGCTGTTGTGGGTTTGTGTTGTGTTTACGACATATGGAGGGACAGCAGTACTGGACAGTGCTAACTTTCTTTCCCTCCTTAGTTACTCACAGAGGAAAACCAGCATTACCACGATTACCAGATGCACTTGGAGAAGGGATCACATGAAGAGGTGGGCTGAAGCTACCAGAAAATAAACCAGCTTCCAGCAGCCTCAGCAGCCATGGAGATGGTACTGCCACACACTTAGAGCTGGCTGCTGGCTCAGGCTGTGAGCTGAAAGCTATCCAGGACTGCAAAGAAAGAAACGAAGTTCTCCGATTCCCCTGTATGCAGCCAAGAAGGGCTTTTTCACTCCTGAAAAGCAGAGCTGCAGTAACAGCCTGGGCACTACCTCTGAGCTGAACAAGCCAAACATGAATTTTGGGCAGCTGGAAAGTAGTGATAGGAGACCATCTGCACTTCTCAGGCTTAGCTCAAGTAGTAAACACTACAAAGACTGTGTAGAATAAAGGCTGAAATGCCTCCTTCGAAAAGATGACAGCAAGGTAAAGCACAATTGAGTTTCATCAGTCATGGAACTCACCCTTCTCTCTGCTGAGGCAGCATTGGCAACAGTCTGCTTGGACACCTCAGTGATGCCACTGTGAATAAAAACCCAAATCAGCAGCAAGATAGAGGAAAATCATATTGATGTCCTGAGGCTCCTGTGTGAGGGACTGAAAAGGATCACTAGTTTGTCTAGAGCCAAATCTGAAAGAATTAATGAGGGTTTTGTTGTTTGGGGGCTTTTAACAGAAATAATATTTCTGTCTTTGAGAGCTTGTTTACCAGCTCTAGAGCTCTCCTCCATCATGAAACTTTGCTTTCTAAACAGAGGGAATTTTGCAAAGAAGCATCCAACCGAGTACTGCTTTAGTACACAAATGCAATGCTGTTACACAGGACATTTCAAATGATCTGTTCTGACTTGTCCATAACCTCATTCCCACCAATACTGCCCAGACCTCCTCAAAAGCAGTGAAAGGCACTGGGGTTAGTCAACAAGAAGGGTTGCTTGAGGTCCTCCAGGAACACTGGCAACTCCTCCAACATAACAGACACATATATACACACACATATATATAACCCCCCATATATACAATTATTTCTCTCACATTGTTCAGCATTCAACATTCATCAATTTTGTAATCAACAACAACAACAACAAAACAGGAAAGGGCCAAACCTGCTTTCTTCCTGACATTTCCACCAGTGCATTTTGCTGGAAATGCCCATGGCCAATGACTCAATGAAGGACAAATGTCAAAACCCAAAGCTTTCCCACAAAGTGCTCCATTCCAGCCTAGAAAGAGTTCAGCTTTTATCCAGGTTTAAGGAAAACAAGCTAAAAAGTTAAGGTAAGATTCATTCCCACAGGGAAGTGCAAATCATATCCCCAAGACTGTTTCATTCTGCCAATTGCACTCAGGTCAGGAACAAAAGAAGGATTTTCAGCAACTGCATGTCAAGAGTTGGACCAGTCCCCACAGACGGCACTGCCCAAACAGACTGTGGCTTCATTTCTCTAACTGCTATTCGGCATGACAGACAAGGAGATGGAGTTCAATCTAAATTTAAGCATTTTCTGTAGACTATTAATAGAAGGAAAACTGGTAGCATGAATCATCATGTGGGAGCTGCAGAGCAACAGCTATTTATTTGGTATAATAATAATATAAAGAAGTTACCTTTCTACAATAACTGAACTGTTGGGCTTGCAAGGCCCAGCAGAAGTCACTGGCTGCTTCTTCACTTGCACTGTTCTCATTCTATTCTAAGGAGCAATGAGAGGGCAGAATAGAATAGAATAGAATAGAATAGAATATTCCAGACCAGGTTGGAAGAGACCTTCAAGAACATACACATTGTGCACAACCAAGCTCTGTCACAACAGCAATCTGAGACAAAAGTAGCTACTGACCCTGCTCCCCACCACTCCCTGCTAGGAATCTTGGTGCAAAATGATGGAACTTCATAGGTTTATAAAGCTAAGGCAGTGTTTGAGTGGCCTGTTCCAATGTTTGCCTCAATGTTTAACAGCAAGGCAGGAATTCAGGATGAGTGGCCTCCTGAGCTGCGTGATGGGGTCAGGGAGCAGTGTAATGCCCCAGAAATCCATGATGAATTAGTTCAGGACCTGCTGAGCCACTTGGACACTCACAAGTCCATGGGACCGGATGGGATCCTAGGGTGCTGAGAGAGCTGGCAGATGAGCTGCCAAGCCGCTCTCCATCATTTTCCTCCAGTCCTGGCTCACCAGAGAGGTCCCAAATGACTGGAAACTGGCCAGTGTGGTCCCCATCCACAAGAAGGGTCGATGGAGGAACCTGGAAACTCCAGGCCAGTCAGCCTGACCTCAGTGCCAGGGAAAGTGATGGAGCAGATTATCCTGGCAGCAGTAACTGCACACCTGAAGGATGGCCAAGGGCTCAGGTCCGGCCAACAGGGATTTAGGAGGGGCAGGTCCTGCCTCTCCAACCTGATCTCCTTCTATGATCCATGACCTGTCTGGTGGACGTGGGGAGGCCTGTGGATGTGGTCTGCCTGGACTTCAGCAAGGCCTTTGATACCATCCCCCACAGCAAACTGCTGGCTAAGCTGTCAGCCCATGGCTTGGACTGCAACACTCTGTGCTGGGTTAGGAACTGGCTGGAGGGCCGAGCCCAGAGAGTGGTGGTGAATGGTGCCACATCCAGCTGGCAGCCAGTCACCAGTGGTGTCCCCAGGAATCAGTACTGGGCCTTATCCTCTTTAACATCTTCATTGATGATCTGGATGAGGGGATTGAGTCAGTCATCAGCAAATTTGCAGATGACACCAAGTTAGGAGCAGATGTTGGTCAGTTAGAGGGTTGAAGGGCTCTGCAGAGGGACCTCAACCGACTGGACAGATGGGCGGAGTCCAATGGGATGGCATTCAACAAATCCAAGTGCCAGGTGCTGCACTTTGGCCATGGCAATCCCATGCAGAGCTACAGGCTGGGGTCAGAGTGGCTGGAGAGCTGCCAAACAGAGAGGGATCTGGGGGTGCTGATTGACAGCTGTCTGAACGTGAGCCAATAGTATGCCCAGGTGGCCAAGGCGGCCAATGGCATCCTGGCCTGCATTAGGAATAGTGTGGCCAGCAGGAGCAGGGAAGTCATTGTGCCCCTGTACTCTGCTTTGGTTAGGCTGCACCTTGAGTCCTGTGTCCAGTTCTGGGCCCCTGAGTTTAATGACATCGAGACAATTGAACATGTCCAGAGAAGGGCAACAAGGCTGGGGAGAGGCCTTGAGCACAGCCCTGTGAGGAGAGGCTGAGGGAGCTGGGATTGTTTAGCCTGGAAAAGAGGAGGCTCAGGGGTGACCTCATTACCCTCTACAACTACCTGAAAGGTGGCTGTAGCCAGGAAGGGGTTGGTCTCTTCTCCCAGGCAACCAGCACCAGAACAAGGGGACACAGTCTCAAGCTGTGCCAGGGGAGGTTTAGACTCGAGGTGAGGAGGAAGTTCTTCACCGAGTGAGTCGTTCGTCATTGGAATGTGCTGCCCAGGGAGGTGGTGGAGTCACCGTCCCTGGAGGTGTTCAAGAGGGGATTGGATGTGGCACTTGGTGCCATGGTCTAGTCATGAGGTCTGTGTTGACAGGTTGGACTCGATGATCCTCGAGGTCTCTTCCAACCTTAGCAATACTGTGATACTGTAATGTGTGTAAACACCTGCAGCTCCGTGGCATCCTGTCACCTTTCTGCGCTGCTGGGCTGACGGTCCAGCTGGACTCTTTTGTTAAACCAGCTTTTTGGGGGGAAAGATTTTGTTCAGGATTAAAAAACTAACAGCTCCTGTACTGCAAAACCTCCTGGTGCTCAGCACCCCTCAGGATCCAACCCTGCAGTGTTGCAGCTACGCGCACTGCAGGCCTTGCTGCACTGCAGCGGATGGACTCCGAGCGCGGGCCCCGGGGGACAGGCAGAGTTAACTCAGCACAGTGGCATTTTGGGGCTCTGGGGATATTTATTTTTGAAAAACATGATATTGTCAACAGCTCAGTGAAGCTGTCTCCAGACTGTTATGTCTCCTGCTCGAGTTTCTTTCATTTTTAAGAGCTTAACTTTGAGGCTTCTGGCTTAGAGAAAAAAAGCCTAAAATGGTTTAAGAAAAGGAAGCATAAACAAGGGAATGAGCTCTGTGCAGCACTGGAGAGAAGCACAAATATTTCCTTGCACTACATAATCAATGCAAATGCTTAGCAGTAAAAAATATTGTGATAAGACACTACTGCTGTGTTCAACTCTATTTTCATAATGAGATTAAGGAAGTTCCAAAGAACTGAAAATCCTGAAGGGCAAAAAAATACCTCAGAGCGTTCAACATCGTATTTATCACACAGGGCTTCTCACAGACAGAACTCAGCTCTGCAAACACAGTGCAGCTAAACCATGGGGATACAGAGGGCAATGGCAGATGGGGAGGCTGGTGAAAGCCTTACCTTGGAGTAGGGTTGGTGGCATCAGTCCCTTATGTACTTCTCTTTAATTCTGTCACAGGTTGAGTTGAATCTGCTGCTGCTGTTCAACCCCATGCTGCCCTTGTGCCAGCTTCAACCTGGAAGTGCTGGCTGGAGCAGAGGAGGTTCCACGGGAACAGAAGAAAAAACTTTTGCACTGTGAGGGTGGCAGAGCCCTGGAGCAGGCTGCCCAGCGAGGTTGTGGAGTCTCCTTCTCTGGAGACATTCAGCAACCACCTGGATGTGTTCCTGTGAGACCTGCTCCAGGTGGTCCTGCTCTGACAGGGGGGTTGGACTGGATGATCTCTGGTGGTTCTTTCCAGCCCCTAACCTTCTGTTTTTACAGTGCCTTCTTCAAGAAAACACAAACACACATTTTGCTATTTGCAATCTTTATTTCATGAATAATTAAGAAGAAAACATGGCAACATTGGCAAATTGAAGGCATACATACTAAATACTCGTACAGAATACATTATGGAGAAAGTAAATGCCCAGATCTTTAGTGGTCCTTGCAAACTAAAAGCATATTGGTCCTCCAAAAGGTTTAGCTTAAAATACGCTTACTGACCTTTTAAGTTCCAATGATTAACAGCTTTTTGCCTTTCGAATCAGAAACAGGGTGAAACACAATTTGAACAGACTTCCACATTTTTCTCAAACCTGTGCTTCTTAGCTCTAACCAGAAGCAAAATAGTTTTTTCCTCCTTACTTTTTCTATACATACACCAAGCACTGGGGACAGAAGCACTTCTGGAAATGTCTGGTGTCACTGAGAACCTGCAGACGAGCACATCTGGAGGCACAGGTGGATGTGTGTACAAATACACACTCTCTGTCCAGGTCAAGTGTCCACACAGGCCAGTGTGCAAACCACCTGAAAGGCTTCTGGAAGAGGAAAGTGCTTGTTGTCTAGAACAAGAATTACTAAGTCCACCCAGGTGCCATGAGCTCAGTCCAACAGCTGTGTTTCAAGGGACCATAAACCCAACATGAATTAGAGAAGCTGGATGGATGGGAAAAGCTTTTAAGCATCACTGGGTTTTACATCATCTCTAAATGCCATGGAAAATGAGCTTTAAATTATCTCTTTCGATTCTATTACTGGCTGCAGCGTCATCTCAAACAAGGTAAGTCCTTAGCCAATATAGTGCTCTGAAGCTAGAGTGAGACATCTGCACAAGTCTGCTCTTCAGTGGAGTCCAAAACTCATCACACTGTTCTGTCAGGTCTGCCTCACACCTGAACTGAAGGTACCCTCATCCAAGAGCTGGAGGGTACCAATTAATGCCCTTCTAACTTTGATCTGGAGAGCTGCCCAGTGTTAAATGGGATCACTGATTTATTTCAGCTGCATTGAACAACTCTTGATCATTACTGACCTAAAGTGAACTAACAGTCTGGAAGCTAACTAGTCTAATGCTTTGCTTAGTAGTGTTTATATTTTCTTCCCATTAGATAACATACAGAAAAAAAATCTGCTCAACCCCCCCCTTCAGATATGTATAAAAGTGCTACTTCAACAGAGTAAAACTGCCTCACACTAACATAAACCCAAACGGTTCTGAAATGTTGAGAGTCACAAGGATGAACTACTTGAGTGTCTTACGTGTACTTGTGTCCTCTTCACTGAAGTCACTCCCAAGTAACCATCCTAACTGAACATATGCAATCGTTTGGAAACAGGAAAAGCCTCCAGAGAAATTTCAGCAATGGGACAACAAAAAAAGAAGAGCCTCTTGCTCCCCATTTGTTGAACCAGAGTTCAGAAACAAACCAGGACTAGTCCATTATTGCAAACGCAGCCCGTGGTCATGACAGGTCAGGTCTTCAACTGTGGAACCAGGACTGCCAATGGCTCCTCTGCAGCAGGAAATGTCCACTGGGCTTCCTAACTACCATATAAATAAACTAGTTACATGCAATTAAAACAATCCTTATGTCACTAGAATGAAGATGCATGGAATACATTGCTGTGCTGGGGCAGAGCAGGTTTGAAGCCCTGGCCTCCCCAGACAGTTGTTCATATTCTAGAACTCTATGCAAATTACAAAAGCCTTAGAAAAGTGCAACAAAACTAGCTTCATGACAGTTTCCTTTCCATTTCCATAAATACAATCTCCAAAATATTAAACAGAAGCATGCTTCCCAGTGGAGAACAAACGTGCCAAGGGATTTTGGCTACAGTGAAACCCCCTGAAAATAGGGGATTCAAATGGAACCAGCTCAGCTGCTTCAGGCTGATGGGAGGCCCTGACGTGAGTTGACTCCACTGATTTGCATCCAACAAGCCCTGCTGGAACTGCCAGGAACTCTGCGTGCAACCCTGTGGCACACAGCAGCCTAAGGGTAAGGAATATTGCAGGCAAAAGCTAATGTCACTTGGAAGTCAGTCACCTGGTAGAGGGTTAGGGGAAGTTTTGGTGCGAGGAAACAATTCCATTAGCACAGAATGAATTCATTTAGGCAGGCTAGGGCAGTAGCCTTGTCAAACTGAGTTCAAGTGTGTTGCATCCCCAAGACTGGCAAGCACAAATACCTAAACTAAAAAAAGACACTGCTCAGGAGACCCTAACAGAAACCAGAGCTGTACAAGCCTGGGGCATTTCTGTTATTCAGCATTAATTATCAGAAGGATACTTGCTACATCTCCCAGATGCTTGATATCTTGGCTCTGACAAGCCCAAAATGTACAACAACACAGAAATTGAAAGCAGGAAATACAACAGAGCAAACTTAGCTGAACGAAGGCCGTGTTTCAGTGAAGAGGATGCAGAAGGTGACACAGATGTATCTGCATCCAGATGTTCAACAGCTCCATTCTGGTACCCACCTCCTCTACAGCAGGCAATGAGTAGCCCTGCTATACTACAGCACAGGGATTTGCAAGGCACATATTAAAATGCAATAATAGAAATGGATGATAAAATATTTCTCCTTTTTTGTTTTGTTTTTAGTACATTCAGAAGTATTTTCTGGATGAAAAAGAAAGTAAATGAGCATAATCTTGCACTTCAGCTGCACAAAATCCAGAGTATTTCAGGACAAACTATGGGTAGGAACCAAACACAGTATTGTCATCCATGTCCAGAAGGGCTACAACTATTCTGCCTCTTAAAAAAAACTGAATGTGGTTTGAACCTTCAGAAACAACATGTGGTGGAGTGCAGCAAAGAGTTATGTTTGGGTTACATCATCTTCCACTCAGCCACCTGTGCAGCACCTTATATGTAAAGGCTCAGATACATCATTATGAAAGAATCCTCTTCATGAAGCCCAATATTCCTTTACAGACAGGAATTCAGCCGAGGTTTATCAGACAGGTCACACCAAGAAGAAGTTCACAGAGCTCTGCAGTTCCAAACAAGATCACTTTTATGATAACTTTATCTCTCTGAAGTTTAGCAGTTCATCTTTTTAAGAGGCAGGCTCTGAAAGCCGTGACTCCCCCATTCCCAAATGGTTAGACGGTTGGTGTTATTTCAGTTAAGGGCTAATACAACTGCCCAAGTAACTGAAGTCGCTCATTAGCTCAAATTACCTTACCAGAAGAGGGCACGAGTCAATTTAGACCAAGAAATGCTAGAAAAATATTTTCTGGACATCTAAGGCAAAGAGTAAGACATCACAGATGAGGACATCTGTTCAGAGTGGGAATAGAAGGGTTTGAAACACAAACTGACAAAGCCTGGAGCTGGAATGCAAGGCAGCAGTGATGTGTATTTGCAGTAAGCCTGCTCTTGCTGGAACTCACATGATGAAATGAAGTAAGAAATACACAGGAGAGGAAATTGTATTTCAGACTTTTACTAAAATCTGTCAGTGCAGGGTTTTCAACTTGAACCCTCTCTTGCAATAATTGTCTTTAGATTACATGGGCTCTTCAAATGCACCAGCTAATGATCTGAGAGTATCTAACCGCTTTCAGAATCCTAAAGAATGTGTGACCCTGCTGCTCTGAAAACTTCTCCAAAGGGCCCCAGCATGAAGCAGTTACTTGCAGATCTCTGTAATTCTCACAGGCACATATCAGTGTAAGAGTGCATTTATACACAATGCTAGCTGCAGGAGACATGCTGAATTATTACTCTTCACATGGGCTCTGTTCTTCAGATGACAGGGGTTGGATTTGGCAATAATTTGGAATGAAATCTGTGCTTTTATACCACAGTGAAGTTTCACAGATGCCAAGCAGAATTGCATTCACTGGGTTAACATCTCTGACATTCAAACTGTCCTTAACAGTCGTAAGAGCACCATAGGAATGGCAGATTCATTTTCTTTGTAAGAGGGTTAGTGTGTTGGAAGAGCATGTGCTTATAAATAGCAGTTGCTACAAAACTCGCTTCTAAAGTAGGCTTCTGCTTAATATTAATGAGAGATGTTGAGCTGTGATAAGTATGCAGAACAATAAGAGGCAGAAGCAATGACAGAGCAAAGTCTTCCCTTGATCTGACAAACAAGATTACAGCAAACAGCATATGACAAATGGCTATGCGAGGTCCCTCTGAGCCACGAGCACCCTGCACAGGGCTCTGCAGTGCCAGCATGTATCACTCCAATGATCACTAAGGCACTTACTTAACTCTTTTGCTGAGAGCTGTTACATGAATTCACGCCAGGAGAAGCTGAGCAGGCTAAAGTTCTGTTCTGTCCTTGTGACACTGAGTCACTTCCACACAATACTCAGGACTCCTAGGTGTACACACATGACATCAGTTCCTCCAGAATTCCTGCCTCACCTTCTGCCAGTGGGACGAGGATGTGCAAGAGCAATGAAAACCACACAGAACACATGGCAAAGATGGATTTTGAAGCAAACTACTTCTCTGTTCCATCTTAGTGAAAATACCTTCTCTGCAGAGGAAATCCTATCCCAGTTTCAAAATTCTCCCACAGAAATCCATGCTGTATGCTTGTATTGCTGTAAAGCCTGGGGTAGCTGTGTGCTGTACAGGCAAAGGAGGAAAAAGGGAAAGAAGCAGCCATAGAGGGGCTGATTACCAATTCGTTTCTGTTGCAATGGAAGCACAGGGAGTTTGGACAGATTCCTTGAAGTACAGCACACCCTGGAAACCAGGAGCTGCGTGTGCTAGTCTCTGCTATCTGTAAGATAAAGTTGGAAGCCACATCAGTGTGACAGAGGTAGGCTTAAAATGAAGCTCTAGAACGATTTCTTCTGTGCCAAATTTTCCGAGGTATGGAGAGTGCTTTTCCACTCCCTCTGTCGCTACGGAACAAAAGCTTATTTTCCTAGAATATTGTGCACATTTGAGAGGGAAAATAGCTGTGAAGGCAGTAACTAAATTACCATGAAGAACTCGACTATATCAGGGTGTCACAGGCTTTGGGGTAGAATGCTCAGACTCTGTGGTATCAAGATGCTACAGAAAGTTCAGTGATGCGATGCCATGTTCTCCTTTTCCTTCTCATAGCTCAGCTGTACATTCAGTGTCCCATAGAGGATCCATTCATCTCCTAGGAAAGAAAGCTTCAGGAAGTCTGGCTGGCAAGGCAGCACAGAAGTAGTCCAGGCTCTTTAGGCTACTTAATTAATCTGAATAGCTTAATAACTTGGGTTATTCCAAGCACTGTGGCAATGAGTTCTTGCTTTACACAGTGCTTTCCAGGCTTAGTAGCTGAAGCAATCCAAGGCAATCCAAGATAGTGTCACTGAAGTTTGAGGGGATTCAAATGTTGCCAGTTTTCAGTGAAATGGGGATTAGCATTTCAGGAAGATTTCCATCTGGTAGCTGATGCTGGTTCTATCCCACGGATCTGCTGAGTTTTGGGGGTTTCAGGTCTCAAAGTATTTGTAAATTGCTGTAACATACAGCATGACATTCTGCCAGTCGGGACGCTCCGTTCGCACCATCTCGTTGATGTCCTGCCACAGAACAGAGACTGGTCAAGATCAGGGGTGACAACCTCGTGAGCAATGCAGCAGTGCTGCTACAGACTCCTGGGCATGGTCAATCTGTAAAGCAGCCATAGCATAAAGCACTGAAGCAGAAAGCTCTGCTTTCTCCCATGGATTTCTGTATTAGCAAATGCAAACAGCTATGAACAGTGCTCCTGCGGACAGTTCTTCGGTTGACTCAAGACTACAATGTCTACTGCTGGCCATGCTGGAGCTGTCCCCCACTTAGTACAACAGCAGTTAAGGACTCTGGTGTTCACATAGCCCCACACCAGCCCCACAAGTCAATACAATCTATCCAGGAACTGTGAGTCAGAGAATCAAGGCCCAGATATCGATTGAAGCTAAAGTTCAAAATTGCTAACAGGGTAAGAGTCAAAGATCAATAAATAAATAACTGCATCCTGGTTTACAGCAGACTACTCAACTTTAGGTTATTTTACAGGGACTTCTAAGTGAAGAGTGAAGGAAGAGAGAAGCTGGGTATTCTTCACCTGGCTGGATCCAAGACACAAAGCCATCAGTTTGTGTCTGGCAGGCTAGTTCAGAGTGTTTCATGGTGCCAGTGCGCCAGGCTGGCAAACACACAGCCTGAGATGCCCTTTCCAGCACAGGCACAAAGGACAGCATCAATTCTGTTTACTCTAAGGGTCTATTTTGTCAGCTCTGGGTCCAGGAACCTCCAGAACTTAAAGTCATTATTCTTTTTTTAATTTTCCACATGAAAGCAGCTGAGCAGTTTCCTACTCAGGGAACAAGCAACTGCCCCTTACATTCCCACTGCTATGTACAGAGAGTAGTTTTCACACCCTCATTCACCCTTCACCCATGTAATATGGACAAAGAGAAAAAAATACACAGTCATACACACTGCAAATGGAGGTGTGTAAACAGATAATAAATCTCTCAGATGGCTACAGCTTGCACTTAGACTTACTTCCATTCAATTTGCCTTTTTAGAGTACCTGTAAGTAAGTCCATAACAAAGATCAGACAGACAGCAACAGCTCAGAGCAAGGCTGAACTCTGTGAAAATGACTGCAGTTGTTTTCCACAAGCTACCTCTTACATCAGCACTTGGTAAGAAATTTCCACGCTGCAAATCACTAACAAAGCCCAAAAGCTGCACTACCATTGTCAGCAAATACAATACTGGGGGAGGTGGGGAGGGTGGTAAGAGCACTGATAAGGATCAAGGAAAGTGTTATTTTTAAAGTGGTCTGACTTTGCTGGATTATCAGCTGCTAACGGCGGCAGCTTTGTTCGAATTCAGGTTACAAAAACATCACTTCAGTATCATGCTTGACCCTGGTAATTATTCATAGGGGTTTGGGATACCCCCAGTGCCATACCTTCATAAATTTCCCTTTCCTAGCCAATGCTATACCATGGAAAACTAATTCTTTTAAGCTAAAAATATGTATAAGAAAGATTCTTACAAACAATAATTGAAAATCAACCCTCACAATTATTAGAATGATGACAAAGTTGAAGCCTGAACTTAAGAGGGAAATCCTGACCCCCATGCTACACTGAGAAAAAAAACCAAATTCCACAGCTTGACTCCAGAACTCCTACAGAACCAAATCATTTGAGAGGAGGTCAGGCAGGAAAGAACTGATGAATTCTTGAAGATTCTACCCCATTATTCTCAAACAAGTCTCCTGATGCTGTCCCTGTCAGTGCACAGGGCTTGGACTAGAAGGCCTTTAAAGGTCCTTTCCAACCCAAAGCATTCTGTGACAAGCTTGGTGAATCTTCCTGTTATACCTTCAGTTTATCTGCTATCACACTGCTTCCTCTGATGCAGCTGCTGGACTGCAGGTTTGTATCTCAGTCACTGTTTCATGATGAAAACATGGTGACAGTGGGCTTACTAAAAGCCACTGAAGCAGGGAGTATCTTTTTCAGTCAAGCATGACAGAGGAGCAATAACCTTTAGCTGGGCTCATCTGCTGCTATTTTTAAGCATAAAGCATCAAAATACTTCAAAAGTACAAACCAGAATAATTAGATTTTTAGAAATGGGTTCTAATCTCGCTCAACAGGTAGTTAAAACTTACCAGAGTAGATTTGATGCCAACACTTTCAGCTGCCTGAAAAGCCAAGGTGAAATTTCTTCTCTGCATGAGACAGAAGACACGTTAGAAACCAAGGAAATGCTCCTTCAGCCATAATGAAGCAGTGCTAAGAATGTTCACAGCAATGTTGCTGCTTGAGCTTCAAAAGGAGCCCAGCTTTGACTACAGCAATTCAAAGAGCCATAGGAAGAAGCATGTCCAAAAGTTAGGAACATCTTTAACTAATTCCTCATTCAAAAGTCATTGCCGCTGAAGGACGACTGAGCGACCAAATGCTAGGGAACAGATTATTGATTCTTTTAAAAGCAGAAATTTAAACCAAATCTCCTTGTGTCTCAATGAAACACTTGATTTTTAATTTCCTTTTTAGGATGCATCATAATTAATACTACAGCTGCAGGCAACACACCAGTACCTACTAACAGTAGCACAGCAGAATACACACAGACTACTCTGCGGTACTGACAGCATCTAGTTTACCTTTCTGTGATTGCTATCACTTGAGAGGAATACCACAGTCACTTATCAGTGTGAGAAAGTAGGATGAAACAATATCCTTATGAGTTTGAAAGAGATGAACAAAACACGTCAAAACACACATCTAATGGATTACAAGGCTTGCTTTTAACACTCCTTGCTTCCGAAACCCCAACTGAAAACATTTCCCAACTCTTTAGGTTAAACCTAATGCCTCAGACTTACATTTATTAAATTCTGTTATTTTTTGCCCCCTTATACTTGTTCCAAAGTTCCAGTTAACCCAGTGAGCTCAGAATACTAAAAGCTTGTAATGCAAACAGCAGCAAGGCAGCCTGATGTGTTACAACTGTGATTTCCAGTAACACTGGTTCTTTTGGAACTCTAATTTGTACATTCTTCCTTATTAGCTCACATCAACGATTTAATCTTGCAGTCCCAGGAATGGGATTGGTAATGTCTTACCTTGTCCTGACTGTTTAGTTCTTGGTAGGGAATGTGAGCTGGGAGGTAAGTGTGGAGCACTGCACAGAAAGCCAAGCCATCATTCCAGCTGCTGCTGAAGTTTGTTATGTCGATGTTCTTGAAGGAAAAAAAAACCACACACAACAAACCACAACATTAAAATCATCAAGAATTAGCTCTACCAATCTGCCAGGGTTTGTGGGGCTCTGGTGGGTTTGTTGTGTTTTTGGTTTGCTGTTTTTTCTGTGGTAAGAAACCCAAGCACACTCCAGTGGATACCAACAAAAAGATGTAATGATAAGAAAGTCAATTATCTTCTAGTTTAATTCCAGGCCCTATTAAACTCCCTCTGCCCCCAAAAAGGGTGGAATTGGTGTGTTTAAAGGTGCACAACGATGTGCTAGAGGTTTGGTCCAACTGTACACACCAAGACAGAAAAGCAAATGAGTTAGAGACAAATGCCTAAAATCGCTGAACCAGATGAAGTGCTGGTACAGTATCTCCATGACCCTACAACTGCAGGCTTTCTACATTCACTGGCAGACAAGATTTCTGATCAGGACAAGTATTTGCTCTTCTAAACAAACCATTTCTGCACAGAAACTTGGGCAAACAAAATCACCACCAAAACTGGAAGTGAATATGGAAATAAAGATGTTCCAGGAGATTTAACACTGATAGTGGCAGGGAATTGTTATCCTTGGGACTGAAACTGGAAACTGCAGGTTTGCAATGTTGATCTTTGAGTTCCAGTAGGAAACTCAGTGGCACCGGTAAAAGAATCTCCTGAGACTGTATACATTACTGCAGCAAGAGTCAGCCCAGGCCAGAGGAGCTAGGATCAAGATGCCTGAGTGACCTTTGAAGTCACTGTATACTTGGCTGCTGGCAGTCAAACAACAGCAAAGAGGCCAAGTGGAGAGCAGTCAATTTAAACTCTAATTAGGAAACAACCAGTAACTACAGTTTACCTTTTAAACCTTCATGCAGAAATATAAATATGCTTTAATATCCAACTCACTTAACTGGGCTCAAGCAGAAGGTAAGCAGCTCCCCTACACGGCTTTTAAAACGTGGATGCAGCAGAACTGTCACTTCCAGCCACAGAACTACAGAAACACCATCACACCTTTCACCTGACAGCTATTTAGTAGCCATCTTCTTGCTCTGACAAGGCATGAAAATTGTCCTGATGCTGAACACCCCACCCAGAACCACTGGTACTGGGCCCCAGCAGCTGGGAAGCGAGGCAGCTGGACTGCTTGTCAAGGCAGTGATTTGGATTACTAATGAAAAACAACTGCAAGCCCCTCTGACAGAGAAAGAAAAACCACAACTAAAGGCAATTTCTTGAAGAATGTGAGGGAAATCTCCATTTCCTGCTCAGCTTTAGCACTTTCATACAAAGCCCACCAAACACAGGTCCAAGCCCTGGTGCTGCAGGGCTACGTGCTTGGGCTCACAGTGCCAGGGCAGCGGTGGGAGCCTCGCCTGCCGCCCGCTGCCTGCCTGCAAACGGAAACGTCATTGTTGGAGACCCCCAGTCTGTGGGAACATGCTCTTCACACAGCTTCCTCAAGCCACAGGGGTGGGAAAATTGAAAAGCAACTTAAAAAACAAAAAAAAAAAGGGCAGGAAAAAATGAAGCTTGCTCTCTCCCCTTTCCCTCAAAAGAGACAGGAAATTGGGTTGAAATTAATGCTCAGTTAGAATTTTTTCGATGTTACTTAAGTTAGGCAAACAAATGCAAGACAGTACAAGGCTTTAAGGAAAGAGGGGGGGAAACATCACTGTTAAAGCTAAGAATTTCCTACTTGTGTCTGATTACAAAGTCACTTTTTGAGAGGTTCTTCCCCCACTGAGGGGTATGACATCCATGCCAGTAAGATGGATGCAGGCAGGCAGCGGTGCTTTTCCTTGTCCCACTCCGTGATGGCTAGCTAGGTATTGAAATTTGAACAGTCGTCTTTCCTCTGCTACACAATCTACTGAGGGAGAAAAACTCAGTCCTGGTTCTCACCCCTTGGCTGAGATATTCTCCCTCCTTCCCCAGGATGACAAAGTGATGTGGGCAGGGGAGGAGAAGGATGTCAGCTGGCATTGTCACCGTCCAGTTAAACACGCATCAGCTCAGACACACATGCATGGAGCCAAACTATCAAAATACACTTTCCCAGCACAAGGACTGAAAAGCATGAGCAGATTCCCAAGTCTTAGGACTACCAGGAGAGCTAGGACATTCCTCAGTCAATGTGGAGAAGTGCTGAGTAACAGCTTCTAACACAGGAGCTGCCAGTCTAGTGACTGAATGCTGGATATAGCTCCAACAAGTGCCTGCTGAGTCGTGTTACTGCATAACAAGCTCTAGCACAGCCCAGGGGACCATTCAAGCCAGTCACCAGCCATTGCACAAACAAAAAAGTTCGACAGCACTCTGTCTCACAGACCTAACAAGGTCTCTTTTTCTCTCCCAGGTTACTCCACACATTCCAGAGAAAGCACAACAGTAATTATTTGAACATTTCAGACTTGGAGTATCACTGAAGCCCAAATGAAATCTCCCTCAGAGGGAGGGAAAAAAACCCCAGGAGTGCTCACCTCCAAAATTCAGAGACACTTTTCATAGCTCTGTAAGGATACTCCCTCACCCCAACAAGTGAGCAAGGAGAAAGTTGTGCTGAAAATGGTAAGTGAAAGTCATCTTCCTGTAAACATTGCAGTTGTACACCAAACCCTTTAAATATTAGCAGCATCCACAGAATGCTGAATTTTGCACATAAACATTGGCCAAGAGGGCCACTTAACTGAGGTCCCCTGCAAGTTTGGTTGGCTCTCAGAAAGAACTCAGAAGACTCTATTTTTCTAAATCTTCCTGTAGGGTCCAGTTTTTATTCTTTAGCCAGCAGGCAGAAAACAAACCCATCATCATCCCAGAACCTCCATGTAGCCAGAGAAACTGAATTAAACACAACGGAAGGAAACAATTAAAAGCGACTGGTTTCTGTTTCCAATTGCTGTGAGCACTATGAATTATTATTACCTCTCAGACTAAAAAAGTCTAATCTTGGTCAGCCACTAAAAAACAAATCCATCAACTGGACAGACTGTCACTTAAGCTGAAAATTGAATTTTTTCTGCAAGGCTCTGAGCACAGAAGTGGCACATTTAAATACAGCACTATTTTATTTCCCAAATGCTTTTAACTACTTGTGGTTTCTTGAAAAAGCTTGGTCAGTCTAATGAAATCAATCTTGCATTAAGCTCTTATTTTCCAAAGAACTGACGGTAAACAGAGCAGCAGCCTGAAGTCTCTGACAGAATTTCTTCTTTCTTACTGCTTTTATTAAGCAATTGGCTCTATTAAGATAATTCTGCTGGAATCTCATCTGGAGTTTTTCCTTCAAGCCATTGCAGACTACAAAGCACTAAAGCAATTGAAGGACACAGTTTGGGATAGATTGTCAAATGAGAAAAGCCTTTCCAGAGATAGGAGAACTAGGAGGAGGTTTCTTAGTCCTTGTCTATTAATGTTTAATGCTTGGGATGGGACTGAAGTCACCTCTAGTACTGGGGAGAGACTTTTGGTTTTAAATGAAGCTACATCTATCTAAAGGACTTAAGCAACAGGCAGCTGTTACAGACAGGTCTGTGGGAGACACTTTCTGAGCAGGAATAAAAAACAGAGTTAAAAATTTGTAAGCCTTTTCTAGAGACAGAGCTTAAGACTACATCACTTTACACGACCCAACAGATCACTCCTTTAGCCCCTTTGATAGTCATCACAAGGAGGAGACAAACAGATGGCAGGGGAACACCCTGGTGGATCCACAACCAAAAAGCATTTCAAGCATGACTCAAACTCTTATTAAACTGCACAGTAGAAGCAGGCACCACAAAATGAGCTCTTCCCTACGCTTACATACTAGAAAAAATTCAGAAGACTCTTCCTGAAACAAGGGTGAACTGTAACAGGAACAAGATGATCCATCAGCTTAGGCTGAAATACAAGAGCGGTTAACCAGTAAGAACCTGGATTTGAACATGGATCAGAAGGAGATCCTCACAGTAAAGGAGGCCAACTGTGTCCTGAGCTGCATCACTAAGTACAGACAGCAGATGGAAGGACAGGATTCTTGCACTCTACTGGGCACCTGTCAGTCTACACTTGAAATGCTGTAGAGAGCTTCAGTCCTCCACGTTCAGAAGTCACTGAAAGACAGAAAAGGGTCCAGCAGCCAGTTCCCAAAACAATGAAGTGATTAGAGGACTTGACAGAAGGTTGAGGAATTTGCTTTATTCAGCCTAAAGAAGATACAGGAGAGGTCTTCCAGCATCTAAAGGGAAGCAGATTGAGGTGCTCCCTTCATAAGGGACACGTGGTGACAGAACAAGATGCAACAGAATTTAATTCTAGGAAAGACAAATCTTCACTATGAACCAATGAGGCATTGCAATAGGTTGCCCAGAGAACGGGGGCAATCTCCCTCCCCGGAACATCAAAGGGCTCTCCCAAGCTATGACTTCTCTAGAATTCACAATTTCAGATTGTTTTCAACCAGAGATTAACTCTTGTAACACAGTGACTCAACTTTCTTCCTCCCTCACCTCCTCAGAAAACTCCACAGCCAAAAAGCTCCACAAAGACCCAAACCACCCTGACTCCAGAACACATGGTTTCTAACCTACAGCTACAAACCAAGAACAAAACTGGTTTGCCTCTCTCTTCAGTGGACAAATCCACAGCTGTCTCCATCTCCCTGAACTATGTGCATTACAATTATGTGAAGAGGAACATCCTGCAAAGCAGCTATTTCTCCATCCCTTGCTCTGCACAAGGAGAGGTTCCCACATCCTGAGTTTAGCTCACAAACAAGTTAGGATGCAGAGAAAATAAAACCATGTGTCTGCATCTCTGATGGATCGCTTAATGAAATAAGTGGGCTGAGAAAGCAAAAGCATTAATATGAATCTGTACTATAATACATTAAACTATCAAAACAAGATTAGAGGTTTAAGTGTACAGAGCTTGGCAGGCTTCTTACCATGACAGACAATCATTGTTCAAAAGCTTTTCCAAGCTTTATGTGTACACACACAAAGAGTAACCCTGAAAAAAACCCTAGGAAGGTAAACTACAAAACAACTGCTGGACACGCTCCACTGAAGCAGGTCTCACCAATTCTCACACCATGGAATAAACCTGAGGCTCTCAGTGTATTTCTGACAGCAGATGAGAACAGAAAGGTCCTTCTGCAGCAGACTTAACAGCAGTCCCAATGACTGTCTCTTCCACCCCAGTTTCTGCAAAGGCAGTAAATGGCAAATATCAACCATCCAAACTCTTAAATATTGACTGTTAATGTTTCTCTCTTCAGTTTGGCACAAGAAGAACCATAAAAGAAGCAGTCATTCCCAAAACCCCCAATAATAGCTTTGGACATTAACATCTGAAGCACTTAGAGAGATTAAGACAGCTTCATAATTTATACTCAATTCTGTGGTAATTAAGTTGAACAAGCTGACAAGTCTCTTGTATCAGAATCCAATCCAAACAGCAAAAGGAAGCAAGTCCTTCCTTAACTCAACAGCTTTTGGCTAAAGCATCACAGCTCAAAACAGGGAGAGAAGTGTTCTGGCAGCCCCAGTGCTCTGATGAATCAGAGAGCAGCAGGGAAAGCATGCACAGCCTGGAGACAGCACTCGAACACAGGCTTACAGAGGCACAGTCTCCCCCTCTTGTCCTGCTTTTTTTAAAATCAATATAATAATTTAGGTGGAAATTGATCTAGCTGAGTGTTGACAAAGCCATGTACACAAGAACAGGTTTTAAAACAAGCAACTCAAATCATCCTTTAGC
The DNA here is from genome assembly GCF_026170545.1 of Melanerpes formicivorus. Lineage (NCBI taxonomy): Eukaryota > Metazoa > Chordata > Aves > Piciformes > Picidae > Melanerpes > Melanerpes formicivorus. The sequence continues at coordinate 1,605,068 of NW_027142388.1, read as the reverse complement.
TTTGTTACTCTACACCTACTGAATACCAACAAAAGCACTGCTCGACTCTGCGCTGTGCTTAGCATCAGGGACAGGTACAGAGGCTGAGAGCCCTGGGACTGTTTAGACTGGAGAAGAGGAGGAAATTCTTCACTGGGAGGGTCACAGAGCACTGGAACAGGCTCCCCACAGAGGTTATGGAGTCTCCTATGGAGACTTTCAAGACCCATCTGGATGCACTCCTGTGCAACCTGTACTAGATTCTGCAGTCCTGCTCTGGCAGGGGGATTGGACTCAATCTCCAGAGGTCCCTTCCAACCCCTAACATCCTGTGAGCTTGTGATCAATTCACACCCAGTTGCTGGGTTTATTGCTTATTGCTGTCATGTAGATAACAGGGTTTGATTTTGTTGTGAGACAGGTAGCTTTGATCTGTATAGCTGGCAAAACTTCAGTGTTCTTTGCAGGAAAGGTAGCATTGCATGAATTAGAGGCCAGGTACCATAAGGCTACACTAGGAGGTCTTCCAGTCTTTCTGTAATTAGGAAGCATGGAAAGCTTGAAAAAAGGCTAAAGACACTCAGCAGTCTGTTGTTGCTGCTATCTTGTGACCATGGCTTTCTTGGTGTCAGAATTCTGGAAGTGAAGTGTCTCTCAGAATGCTGACAAGAAGTGGCAATACTGCTGGAGATAAGCAGGGGTAAGGCTGGCTGTATCCTGTTTATGGGCTGCCTTCCCCAGATGACACAGGCATGCTCACAGCCTTGTTGGGACTGCTCTTAGCTGTGTACTCAAAATTAAAGTAGCTGTACTCCATATAGGCTGAGTGCTCCACAACAGCTGGACAGGATTACTTGATGCTTTGAAGCTACCTGGAATTTATGACAGTTTTATGACACTGAACATATTTCAGAGGAGCCAGGAGGATTCTATTCTCTCTGGAAAATGCAGCACTTGGCACTGCACTCAGAACCAGATCGTGAGCAAAGCTAACACACCATCACAGTTCAAATATGTTGTGCCTGTTTGTCTGAAAACTGAGGCTGATTTGCTCCTCCTTTATCTAAATGCATAAAAATACCACTCTTATCTTCAGACAGCAACTCTCCTCTTTCATGGCTTGGGTCTGCTCAACCCTGAATTCAACTCCGAGGTGAATTCAACCACCTTAGTGAGCGCAATGCTGTCTAGACTGAACAGGCTCTAGATGAAAGTTAATACAGAACCTGCCTGCTGTTAGCTCTGCAGTGACCTTCTGCAGATCACTGTTCTCCAAACCTAGGCTTCAAGGAGAAATTCTGCTTGCAAACAACACAATAGCATGGATATTAAAAGCAAGAAGACAGGAAGGAAAAAGCCATGCAGAATTTTACACCAGTAACAATTTCTCTTACTTTTATTGGCTTTTTTGTGGTGTTTTTTTTGTTTGTTGGTTTGGTTTTTAGATACTCTTTAAAAAAACCATCCAAAATTGGAACACAGTTAAACATTGTTTAACAACTACCACATTTCTGTTCCTTTATTCCCTTCTGAATTTGCTTGAACAAATCAAGAAACATGCACAATAAAGTAATTCATTATAGTTTTTCTCAGGGTTAGGTATTAGTTTGTCTCATAATGCATTCACACAAGAGAAGGTCTTCTGATGCCTTTCAAAGCCTTGCCACGTGGAACTATGTTTGTCAGAAGTGGAAAGCGGAGTTTGGTGGAAACGTCTGTGTGTGTGTGAAGGGCTCTGAATAAAACCTTTCCACTATAATGGCCTGAAACGACAGCTTCACCACACTATCACCTTGGAATTATTCAGCATCCACAAAACACCAAGCTTCTAAACCAGATGTATTTTCTCATCAAAAGCTTGGAAGTAATTTCCTAGAAGGGACAGGAGGGAAGTTGTCTTTCTTCCATTTCACTCCAGCGGACAAGAAAATACCAGTCGTATCCAGTAATTAGGTGGTGCTTGACTCAAGGAGACCTTCTTTCTGTGAAGCAGCACAAACCTGGCTGTGGGGCTTGTCTTGGTTGTTTTTCTTCCTCATTTTCAACACATGGAATAGAAAGCAGCTTGAGAACTACAGCTGCCCAGCAAAGAGGACAACATTCACTGGTGTGCTACTGATCATTCATAAGGGCAAGGCAATTACACCACACCTCCTCTTTGACATTTTAAGGCCCTGGCAGCTCATGTGTAACTTGGAACAGTTTAAGCAGAATCTCTGACAGAAGGATTTGCATCTGGCTGGTTTTGTGGTTGCTATTTATTAGTCCATGTACAAACCAGAGATCCAAGTGTTCCCAAGACCCAGTGCAACAGATAATCGTGTTCCTTGTTCTGACACTTGTCAGGTTTGAATCCACATAGTTTTAAACCAACTAAAACTAAGTAAAGATTCAATTAAAAAAAAAATTAAAAGTCCTTATCTGGCATTGATAATGTTGTTGAGATGCCAGAGAGCTGGAGAAGCACTATTGACAATGAGTATTATGCTAGGTATGTTTAAAACTTTAGAACAGCACCACCAGAGTGTTCAGCTGGAACTGAATTTCAGGGGATGGTAAGAATAATCAAATTCTGCATGTACAAAGAAATGCAAAATGAGGGTGCCTAAAGCAGGAGACATTCTTCTCCAAAGCCTAACTTAATATAACCTCCCCATTCAAAAGCAGACCTGTATTGGTTCTACAGATGCTATATGCTCTGGTTTCTCAGTAGCAACACAAGTAGAGACCCAAGTACAGTAAGTCTCAAACCCTATTCTTTACTACTCTTTATAAAACTCAAGTAATTATAAGCAGCAATCTCTAAAAACCAAAAGCATCCTCTTGCATGTGCACACAACCATAGAATGAAAAGTTGGGAATACCTTCCATGACTTTTCCTAACCAGATAAGGAAGTTGTCAAATTCATCTTTCACTTCAAGACAATATGGGAAAATATTTTTGCCTTCAGTTTTAGAGGATTTATAAGGAAATGTAACATCCTGCCTTTATCAGCACGTGGGGAAGGAGAAAGGCCCTTTCCACAAAGCAGCTTATCCTCAGAAATAGCACAGCTTAGCCACAGGAAGAGGGGGAGGGCTGCTGTCACAGCCTGTCCATTGTCCTGGAGACGACTTTTCCTATGGATGGGTGACCATCCTGTTATGCAGCTCTCCACTTCCTCCTGCATTGTGAGCCTCAAGTCATGGAAAGAGTAAAGTTCTTAAAGTGAGGATTGTGTTGGGAACTCCAAACACTTTCAATACAAGTTAACCAAACAAATACATCATGGGCAGACTGTTAACATCCTGGTTTAGTTTGCTGAAGCCACTATTCTTTTGCAAAAATAATCAGGAGCACCCTGGATAGTTATCTTGTTAGTTCTCTTGGCTTCTGATAACGTTTGGGCTAACTGAAAAAAAAAGTAGTCTGGAACTGCAGGAGAATGCCAAGCTCAAAATGCAAGGCAATGCAATTCACAAAACAAACTGTCCATAAATGGAGACTGAATGGAGGCCTCCTGAAAGGTCCAAAACCCCTACACAAACTGTCAAAGAAATACCTCTGAAATCTGACCTGCATTTGGGAAACACTCACTGGCACCTTAGGCTGCTAAAGTCACAGTCAACCCTTTCAAGAGTGCCATCTGCAGCAGGCTGTTTTAAGGTGCCTCAAGAGGAGGTCAGCTGCCCCCTTAAGAGCAAAGCTATTCTCAGCATGGAGCAAAGTGAGTAAAGAGCTATTAATGGTGGTTAGTTAGGACTGGCAGCACGTGTTCCCAGGACAGAGTACAGTACATACCAGTGCCCTTGCAATCTAGGCAGTCAACTGTGGAGCAGCCTGCTTTATGCCACTGGCAGGCTGTACATGCTGCAACTAGAAGCATGCAGTGTTGAACAGCTCTACAGTTACCTGATAGCCCTCTGTTTTTTTCTGGCACCACTTCAGCAAGGCGTTTCTCTTGGATCCTCCATATTCTCTGGCTAGAGCAGACAGGGGATCTTTCCTCTCTTCCCTAGGAGCAAGGAAGAAGTGCAACTCAGAGCTTGTAACGTTATCTTTTACAATAGACATTTATCTCATAAAAGCTTAAAGAAAAAGGACAAATTATTGTCCCAGTGGAAGCAGTAGGGTACAGCACTATTGCCTGAAAAGCAGAACGCAGAAATACCTGCAGAGATGCAAGAGTTCTTGTGAAGCAATTCTTTTGTTAGCTAATCATCTTCTTTTTCCTCAAACTAAGCCTTTTTTCCTATGTCTTTCAACCTCAATGATATTTTTTTCTAAGGGTTCAGAAAATGAAACTCCCAACATACTAAGTTCCAGCTTGAACCATTAAGCTAACTCAAGTGACTTTATTTTGTATTTAGAAAGATAATAAACTGATGCTATCTCTTTGGCATCTCATGGCTGATTACAAATGTCACCTTGAAACAAGTTTGCATATGAGCAGCGTGGTCTTCACAGAACATTTGCCTGGGATCTGGAGTTCTCAAAAAAGAGGAAGGAGATCTAAATGAGCTGATCTGCCATTTGATACATGGCACAATAAAAGCCATCAAGTAACCTCACTTTCAGCCTGCCAAAACATCTGAGGTAAGTTGCTGTTTTATGTTGTGGTGGTTGGTTTGTTTGTTTTAAGGAAAGGTTGGGGAAAAAAAGAACAATGCTATGTGAGTTCACAAGTCTTACACCACCAGCATTTCTCTAGCTGGTTTCAGAAATGAGTGCTTAGATTAAAAAAAAAAGAAAAAGAAAAGAGTCCTAGAGGTTAAGACTCCTGTATCAGCCTCATTACAATGATTCATACTTCCGTAGCTACTATAGTGAGCACTCTTTGATAGAAGGACAGGGTATGACACCATGATGGAGCTGAGTTACTGAGTGTGAAGTCTGCCTGCAGTTGTCCTATTTTTAATGCTTTCCATTTTAAAATTTCAAACATTTACCAGTGAGTCCACACTGCAAAGACCTCCTTATCTGGCACCTCTAAAGAGTTCTCTGCAGGTGTAAAAGATTCTCCCAATATCCACCAGGATGATATCTTCAGTTACTCCTTTGGGATATTTCCAGAAGGACACACAGATTATATCAAATCTTCAACTCTTTGTTCTTTATAAGCCATTAAGTGACTTGAAAGAGGGATGGAATGTGCAAATACAGAGTATGTGCAGGGCATTCTCTGCTGCAGATTTACAGGTAGCAATCCTCCAGGTCCTGCTAGGGAAAGAAAGCATGCAGGGAATGTGGATTTCTTTGTGCATGCAGGCTACCAACAGGAACACCAAAGACTGTTCCACGTACCCCCATCTGTCACTCAACACATCAAAGAGAACATGTGCAGGAAGGCTTCTAAGGCACTAATCTTAGGTAGATGCATTGCAGTTTGCTTGGCTGCCTTCACTGAAATACAGATGGCAAGATCTCAGAGTTGCTTAGAATGATAACATTTGAAACAGCCATGAAAATATCCACAGCAGAACAATCAACAGGAAACAGAAAGTGCCTTTCAGCATGGAAGATAGCAGCAGGAGCCTTCCAACCTCACAGCTAATCTCAGACAGATTCAGGGAGATGCTGATGGTGTATTTTAAATAGGAAATAAAGTATCTAAACCTCACAGGCACCACACAGCCAGAATGATGCTTCAAGAAATTCTGTACTTCAGCTCTTCCATCAGTCCCTGTTTTAACAAGCCAAGCTGGGGCATTTTTTACATCAATGACTGAACCAGATAACAATGGGAAGGTTATGAAGCACTGGAAGAGCTTTGGAACAATATAGGAGAACTCACATCCAAGCTACCTTCTCTTTATGCTCACCATACTGCTCAGTCATGATGGAGTTGCACAGCCTGTTCTCAGGCTGTGCACATGGTTTAGATCAGGTTCTCACAGCTTTGAAAACACTGCTGAAGAAAATAAATTAGTGTATGTTGTATGGAGACAATGAGGAATGGCCTGACAAATAAATCCTGTGAGTCAGTGTGTGAGGTCAGCTCCATTTCAAATCAAAGAGCCAATGAAGCACAGGGAATGGTAAACCACAAGTGTTTGCTTTAGTGAACTACAGCAATAACTGTCCATTCTACACCAACTTCCAGAAGAAGGTAGGGAAATAAAAGAGAACCCTGAGCACTAACTGATGCCCATCAGCGACGTTCTGAGGACAGTTCCAGAGAGCCTGCTCATCACCACACACCCACTGCTGCAGACTCCACTGTCAGCTCCTCTGGTAGCACTCAGCACTGCAGCTAATGGCCAGATGGCAGAGTCATGATGGCAGAATTGTCACTGCACAATTTACCATGAAGTGCTACACTATAGGCTGCAGACTGCCAGCAATGCAGTTTCATACATTACCAGGTCAAAGTTCACATGCAGGTGCTCTAAAATGTCCAGATGTACTCAGTCTAACTTTAGGTTCTAGCACACACACACTATTAATTAACGCTGGTAAAGTACTCACAGACCCAAACTCAATTTAATTTGTGTCCAGTGAAAGGAGAGCAGCACTGAGGCATGCCTCAGCTGATTTCAGAGAAATCTTTTTCAACAGCTCCTACAGCTAAAGAACTTCAACATTTCTAATGTAATTCTGACATGTTGCAAATGCCTCAGAACATTCAGGGTTTAATATTGCTGCTGGACAAAAGCTTTGTCAGGAAGCTCTGTGTTAAATGGTCTTGAGAAAGCAATTTAACCTTTGCCTGCCATTTTCCCAGTCGGTGAAGCAGGGCTCAGCACAAACTTCACTTACATAACATGAGGCTTAAATACTTTGAAGTCCTTTGAGTGATGGGAAAATGCTCAAATTTATCACAGACTCATCTTTTCATCCTACTAATGAAAGGGGGGTGCCTGGCCATTGGTTACATAGACTCACCTTACAGGACAAATAACCCTGCCCCGTTCACTCATAGCTGTTTAGAAGACATGGCAGTGGCTGGAATGAAGACCTAGTCCTGGTGCCTTTTATCTCCAACTGTGATTACAAAAGTGAAGATTTATTGTATGGTCTCCCCAGGTCCAAGTCACTCTGAAAGATCTGTTCAACATGCCAATAGCTATTTCATGAGTTCAGATTCGTGGCATTTGACCTGAGATGGTATTACTCAGTGATGGCTTCGCTTGGTTTGCTAGTGGAGCTCAGCTTTGCTGTTAAAATCCTAAGCTTTAAAAAGCCTATCTGCTGGCCTGGCTTTTGAAGACACACACTGAGCTGCAAAAAACACTTTCTGAAGCTCTCCAAGATTACTGAAGATTGTTATTAGTGTGGGTGGCAGCAGAGTCTGCAGCCTTAGTGCCAGTACCACATAGCAGATACACAGAGACCGGCAGCTATGGAATGAACACATTTCAGTGCACCACAACAAAGCTTTTCACCTTATTCGGCTCCTGGTGGTAGGGGTGACTGATGCTGTTGGAGAGGAGGAGAGTGACAGCTGTGGTGAGGTGGTGCCCATTGCCATGAGAGACGCTGGAGATGCTCCATCTGGGGCACTGATATCCCTCTTGATTTCTTCACTGCTTCTTCGAGAGACTGAGCGGCAAAACACCCACGTATTTGTCATTTGAAACAGCAAAAATGGAAACCTTTCCAACTTAGACTTGCTCTCTGACAATTAACCATGCACCAAGAGACCTATACCCAACACTAGGCTTCAACACTTTGCTTTTCCTTAAGACTTCTCCCTTAGGAAATGTCCAAGATTTAGGCTGTACTACCAATGTTAAATTCAGCCTGTACCTCGAAGCAAACAAATCTATCTTCATGTAGTATCATCCCTTGCATTTGAAGGATTTAATGAATGAGAAGGAATTTTAACACAAAATCACTTGCTCTAGTCTAAGCAGTTGTGTTGCTAAGCTTCAAGCAACTAAGAAAAAAGAAACCCAAACCAGGACAGTTTAGAGATGACTGCTGCTTTATTTCCACTTAATTTTCATCAAGACCTGGCATGTCTGTGATGTCCAGTCCCGGGCCCCTCAGTTTAGGAAGGACATCGAGACACTTGAACGTGTCCAGAGAAGGGCAACAAGGCCGGGGAGAGGCCTTGAGCACAGCCCTGTGAGGAGAGGCTGAGGGAGCTGGGATTGTTTAGCCTGGAGAAGAGGAGGCTCAGGGGTGACCTCATTACCCTCTACAACTACCTGAAGGGTGGTTGTAGCCAGGAAGGGGTTGGCCTCTTCTCCCAGGCAACCAGCACCAGAACAAGGGGACACAGTCTCAAGCTGCGCCAGGGGAAGTTTAGGCTCGAGGTGAGGAGAAAGTTCTTCACAGAGAGTAATTTATCATTGGAATGTGCTGCCCAGGGAGGTGGTGGAGTCCCTGTCCCTGGAGGTGTTCAAGAGGAGATTGGACATGGCACTTGGTGCCATGGTCTAGTCATGAGGTCTGGGTGACAGGTTGGACTCGATGATCCTCGAGGCCTCTTCCAACCTTAGTGACATTGTGATACTGTGTTCTGGACGTTAGTACATCAGAGACTGACCTAAGACCATTCAGCCACATTCCACAGAGATTTCTTGATTTTATCAAAGGCTAAACTTTTTCTTTTGAATGATAAATCTTAAAAAATTTGGGTTTTTTAGAAGTCCTGCTGATACTGAGATGTCAGCTTGACAGTAAACTAACACTCCCAACACTCTGTATCAAATTCTACTTAGCAAATCTATTTTCCAAAGACCCAAGGTTAGCATCAAACATGCAGCCACCACTGTGAGTAATTACTACTCACAGTGTCCTACAGAATGGGTAGAAGTTTTGCTAGGTAATATGCAAACCCATTTATGTGTATTAGATAATGGATAATAATGCAGTTGTTACCCCAAGAGAACAATCCTCTTATTTGAAACTATTGACAGTAAGTCTATCCACAAACAAAAATGGAATTGCTCAGTTGGAGAAGGATTTAAACAAAAGATAAATCCTGCATCCAAGCAGTAAAAAGTAACAGCCAGGAACAGTTTCTTTCCTCACATATTTTGGATACCAGGAAAGATGACATAGAAGTCAACTATTCCATGCATAACTCCTATCCATCCACTGGGCTCATGCAGGTCTGTATGTCCAATGACAACGCTAGGGCAGCAGTTACAAAAAGTCTCTTCAGTTCCACTTGGCACAATAAACCATAACATTGTTTTACCACTGGACTTCAGTTTCTTTCCCAAATCTCCAACAGAAAAAAAAGGTATTCCAAATATCCAAAGAGAGGTTTGTAACAACAACCTGATGGTCTGAAAACCAAAGCTCTCTTGAAGAAACAAAGCAGATCTCCAAGTACAGCACTGGAATGAGAATTCCTAATACTAATAAGCTAAGAAGTGTGATATTACCAGAAATAGATTTGGCACTTTCCATAGTGGGCACCCTTGGCAGCGACGCTGGCCTGCTGGTAGAGGATGTTCTCAACAAATGTTCTGGGCAAAGCAAAGCAAGAGAAAACATCATTAACAAAGATTCCACTTCAATGTAAAACATTTAGGTATGAGTCATGAATATCATTTAGCGGTGCCTGAGTCTGGCTGTTTCTAGCTGCATGAAGGAAATTGCTTCAATTTGCTCATTATCAGTGAAGTTCACTATCAATACATCATGACCTCCCTAATCCTTTTTCTATAGGAACTCTTCATAATCCACTTGCCCTGGTCTATAACAACAGAATTGTTAAACCTAAAGGCTGAGCAAGGAATCCTTAATCAGCACATGGCCAAAAATATACCAAATGCCATTCGGTGTGGATTGGACAAGCAGATCACCTTGTCCCCCACGATATTTTTCTTCCTTTGGTCTGCTGCTGAGGTTTTGGTTTTTAAATCAAAACATGCTTTCTTCCTCATCCACGCAGTGAAGCCCAAAAGGGTTCCTCTTCACATGCTGCATAGACAGATTAGCTCTGTCTGCTGCCAAGGAGCAAAACCAAACTACACAAAATCCATTTTCTCTACCATCAAATCAAAACTATTTCCTGTTGGTGAAGAAACAGCCCTTCAAGTAAAACCTTTAGACTGTAACCAAGCTTTTACATACTCCTCTGTAGAAGCACTTAGAAATATACTTGGGATATTAAAAAAAAAAGAATAAAAAAAGGAAAATTAAGAACAAGGATTTTAAAAAGCAAACCCTCATTAGTTAGTTGAAAACGTGACAATGCTGCAGAGGTGCTTTCAAATCTCTATGATTGGAAGCAGGAATTCTGTCTGGGACACTCTCCACTGAAATGCAGCCCTGCTCCTCCTACTTTAACTGACTACACTGAAAACACAAAACCCACCTGAAGCACGCACCTCATGCTGTGTTTGTGTCTCCCCATGACCTCTGCAACAAGTCAAGAATCCTAAACTATCTTCTTGGAAAGGCACTTCAATATTCCTAAAAATATCCAGGTTTCTAAAATTAAAGCTCCAGCTGCATTGTACAAATAACCTCATTCTGTACAAATAACCTCACTATGCACCCAACAAAAGCAAGAAGGAAATCTGGCACACATAGGCTATTATGAACTGCTACAGAAAGGAAAAAAACCAACACGCCTTCAGAAAGCATCGGACCTCGGGAATGCCAAACTGAGAGGAAATATTCAGCCTGGAGTCATATGGGGATTATCTTGAGAAACATCTACCAAAAAAAAAAACCCTAAAGCAGGCATAAATCAGAGAGCTACACCCACCACATGATAGCCATTCATTCTCACAGGAAGAGCACATTGTGAGCAGGGCTTTGAGAGACAAAACAAAGCTCACAGAACAGGGAAATATTGGGAAACAGATAAAGCAACACTCAATTTCATTCCATTCCATTTTTCATCTGGCTCCTGAAGATTCAATACTTAACAAGTTGGGAATTTTTTTATTCACATGAAATGCAATGCCAGCCATCAGCCTGGCTTTATTTTGTCGGGGAGGGGATAGCCCTGCAGCCTGACACAACACAGAACCCCCCCTGAGGTGTGGATTTTTAATAGCTGGCAGACAGCTGCAAGACATCTCCCCGAAATCATCTTATCTTGATTTGGCAAGTGACCTCAGTTTGTGCACACATGAAAACCAGTCAGAATAATGCCAAGTTAGTGGCACAGAACCAGGGGTTTGCTGAAAGTTCAAAAAAGCATCTTCATGATATATCACCATGTGAGAAGAAACAAGTAAGAAAACCCTGAGTCTGAGATAGTCTATCACAAGGTTTTGATGATTTAAAACATTTCCTAATGCTTTGGATATTATATACATCAGTGTTAAATATGACATAAATTAATAGCATAAATTATTTTTTAGAGTATTAATACCATGACTGGGAGAAGTTTGAATGACCTTGACTCAATACCTTGAACAGGGATTTCAGCATAGCTTGGCCTTTTGTCTGTCAGCGTGGCAAGGGGTTTTGAAGCCGAGATTGGTCCACTTATAGAATGCCTCTGAAATGGAAAAATACTTGTGTTAAACAGAAAGGTAAAAAAACATCCAAATGGAATTGAAGAAGCAGTTTTAGAAGCTCAGATACAACATTATTCCTGACTTGAAAGACCTAAAAAAACCAAGAGAAGCTTTAAAAGTACTTTGTGGAAGGGGCTGTGCCTACTGTACCTGCTGATCTGCCAGCTGAATAGCATGGCTAGTGCAACATTCACGTCTTCAAACTGAAACCTGTTCCTCAGATCAATGCTGCAAATTAAGGCTGGGAAGTCTCTTGTCATTTTTGTATTCATTTTCACCTTCCTTCATGTTTTGTTTGTACAAACCTGTTCTGGTTCAGCGTGATCTGCTGAAGCTAACACAGCCTCCTTCAGGGAGCTGAGATTGCAGCGCTGGATGTGTGTCATCAACATGTGCCTCTACAGCTTTGTGCCTTTTCCTGGAAACCCAGGATAATGCTGTACTGCCTGCAGTGCCACCAACTACCCTCTGCTAAGATAAACCTCCTGAAAAAGCTAATTCTTTATTCAGAATGTCAGGAGCTTTTGTTACCATCTAGTTAACCAAAACGCTCCACAGAACAACTGTAAGGAAACACTTTGGTGTTTGCCACAGTATGTAATAAAATACAAATAGAACAAAACTTCACAAATATAAAAATATTCTCTCTTTCAGGGCACTTTAGTTTTTGTTCAGCTTTAAACTGGCTTTTTCATTTCCAGTTTTATTTGAAGTGCCTAGCAATGCATGGCTTCTGGCAGCTTGAAGTCCGAGGCCATGATCACAGAGTGTCAAGGCTTGCACACAACAGTTCAGCAGCCACTGGACAGCACTGCAATAAGCATGTTTAGTACCACAGAAGTGGCCAGGACAATGCAATCATTACCCTCACAGTTACCAAAACTCATCTTCTGTTGCTGAAGACTTGTGGAAAACCACCCTCAATTACTGTATTTTGTAATTAATAGTTTCCAAGGACTTATTGTAAATTATAGTACACTTTATTCACCCTATCCTTTCTAACAGATTCCAATATTTAATCATAATCACTTCAGTAATGTATTTATCCTGAAAACTCAGCTCTGTGTCTGGCCCAGGATGAGGTAAGAAGGTTAAATGAGCCTTATCTTCATATGATAACAGAGGTCAGATGTTCCCCATGCCAAATCATGGGGAACTTGCCAGACAAATCAAAACTCAGATTGAAAAAAGTAAGCAGTATAGAGTTTGCAGCATCCCACAGCAGAGGCAGGATTACAGGGCCACTTACTAATCATTTAGACTCAAGCTAGAGCTGTGCTTTTGTGCTGGAAATCAGATGGAGAACATAACTGCTAACACAGGATGAAGAATTTCATCCCCTTGCCTATCAAAACCCCTGCACATACTACAAAGACTATTCCTTTAAATGTGCAGATAAAAATGACTGCAGTTGAGTCATGCTCGAAAGTCCCTACAACTGCTTCCTGTAAGAGCTGGCATTTCAAGCTTGCATTAAAGTTCAGCCACTTAGGAAAGCACTTTACTTGTTTCTGAAGTACAGAACAAGGCCTGTACTGAAGTGAGAGCCCTTTTGTGCTACTCCTCTACTGATCCCCAAAGGAGCTGTCACAGTAGTTAAATAATGAGGTTAGAAGAAAGAGATTTCATTCTGGTTAGCTTTTGGTCTGTCATTACAGGGTAGTAGAGAGCTTCAGCCAGGAAACCCAGGTAGCAGGGAGCAGCCCCAGTGCCGGCTAACCAAGCACCTTTGTCATTCTCTTGGCTTCCGCCTATCACTGAAGAACAAACATCCTTCACGGATATTCCCAGAAAGCGGCTGCATTGCTCAGCTGGTAACCTGCTGTGCACTGTCCTTGTCTCCGTGTTATAAAGTGAACTGTTTGTCTTTCTGCTGCTGTTGACACTGCAGACAGGGCTTACTTTCACTGTCCCTAGTTCCTTATTGCGTAGCTTACTGTTACAACTACCAGTAGTAGCGTGGTGACTAACACATTGCGAATGAGAGGAAAATGAATCAACTAATGTTTATCTAGCTCCACTTGGCATTCTCTATAGGGGAGGAAAATAAAGGTCTCAGTGAAAGCAACAGAAAGGCTTCATTTTCCTCACACTCCTCCCTAGGCATCTGCTCTGGTCACTTTCAGTGGCCCAGCAGCTCAGCTAAGCTTTGGGCTAACCCAGCAGGGTTGACTTTACATTCTCCCTCCCTGTACCTCTCTTCCTAAATTGTTTTGCAGTATTTGCAGCATTTAAAAGCAACTGACATTAATGATAATGAGCACTGCAAGACGCCCAGAGATATCCTTCCACCTTCACTCAAGATCTGAAACCATGGATGACTTCTACAAGGTGGGACTTACTAAAATCCTGCTCTCCAATAGCAATACAAAAAAATACACAAAAATTCCATAAGCCAACACAGCAGAAAATGAGGCAGTAACATGAAAATAAGGAGAAAGGATGATGAAAATTGGTTTTGAACCCAAACCCTCTTCTCTCTTGAGCAGAAAATACTCTTCAAATGCACTTTACAAAACTGAGGTCACAGAACCCAGCTGTCTTTTGGATAATGACAAAGACTTTCAAGAAAACCACCTATCTTCAAACAGACAATAGAAACCATTTTCATTTGACACACCCTTTGCTCCTCAGGCAATGCTTCCCACTAATGGGTATCCAGCTGTTAATGACCTGGTTCTATCTCAGAAGTAGAATCCCAGATTGAGAACAGCAGCTCAAGAGCAGGTTTGCAGTATTTGAAGATACTTCTTTGGTTCATGGTTAATTTACAGGTAAATAAAGTGAAATATGCCTAAGGGCTTCATTCAAAAAGTCTCCTGTCTACTAAAGCTCTGGTCTAACCTTTTAGAACACGAGATTAAATGTGCCTCTTCCTACAAGAGCACAGAAATAAACAGAAATATAAAGACAGATCAACAGGAACAAAGCATCTGTCAGAGAACTTGTCACATCTAACTTTAGAAAACTGCTGTCAGGAGCAACTGAGCCCATGAGTTAACAGAAGCTCTCTCAAAAACATTTGAGGCTATTTGTTTTATGAAATCCACTCCCAAACAAACAAAAGCTGCACTAGTCTGAGCATGGGAGAACAGCCACTCTGGTCCAAGCATTGTTCTGGAGCAAAGCCAATATGGACTGAGATTCTTCAACGGACACATGTAGGATTTAGCACCAAAACATCACACTGACCTCCAACAAGAACCAAGCTGTGGTACTTCTGGTTAGTGACTTCTTGAAGGCAGCAGGAGAATCAGGGATGGTAAAGGAGTAAACGAGACTTTTCTTTGTGAATTTGATCCCATCTGCTTTGTCTTTAAACTCATTGGCAAAATCTCACTTCATGCAGCCAGTGAGATAACAGAACCAGCAGTGCTCTACACAGCTGAGCACCGGAGCGCTGCTGCCACAATCTTAGTGCACTGAGGCTCCAGCAGCAGCTGAGCAAACCCACAAAACTTCAGAGGACACAGGACAGAACACATAGCACAATCACCAACTGGCCAAGCTCTCAGTCAGTGCAAAACAAGGAAAGATCATCAAACCACAATAACTCCATTCCTCTCTGGCCAGGTCTGCTATCAGAAGCCCAGGCAATATGGGATACATTTGTAGTGATGACTGCTGATAGACTCTGTACAGACCCCAGCCTAGTGCCCAAAGGGCTCTAGATTACTGCTGTTTCCATGCCAGGCAGGACTAAACTGACAAACAGCAACTCCAGAAGTAAGGGATGCAGATAAGGTTTTCTTCTCATGCTTCTCAGCAGCACAGGAATAGTAAGGATTGGGAACATTCAGCAACTTCCAAATGATGCCAAGGCAGTCCTCAGTGAAAGACTCCTTTGTTAGGCTGAACATTTTGGTAATTACCTACCAGGGGCGACATTTTATCATTATGGCCCCCCAGAGTCAGCCAGTTTTGTGTACTACCACCTGTAGCTTCACATGCTAAGTGCAGTCCTAATCACCCACCTGCATAGGGGACACAGCAGCAGCTGGGGGAGTTTTCATGGGACTTGGGCTCAGGGGAGTGCGAGGAATCGTGGCAGCAGCAGGGCTTGGAACTAAAAGAAAGAGAAAAGAAGCCATGGTGAGTACTGCAATGTCCTGCAGTGACACAGGAGACTGGCTGCTACAGTGAGCTCTCACCCTGTCCTTTACATTACTGGTTCTACCAGATCACAGCTTCCAGAATTTCAATGAGTAACTGACTGCAAATCACTCACAAGTATGCCTACACATTTACTCCTCTCTAATTACACTGTCTTGAACATATCATCCCTGGCAAAAACAGAAGTTTTGTGGGGGTGGACAAGGCTAAGGTGCAGGATACTATTACCCTGGCTGACATAAAGGATGGCATTACTAGTTCTGTGATCTCCAGGTAATTAATAGGATGATAGCAGGCTCCTGGGTCTGCCAGTAAGACAGGACAGGTAACATGGATCACCACCTCCTCCTTTCTCACTTCCAACTGAAGTCCACAGCACTACACATCATGGTAGTCCTCAAAATTCTGGGGTTAAACAAATAACATGTTTAGAAACACATGAAACCAGATAAACACTGAGTTGGTGAACCAGTCATTTGATTGTTTAACAGCATGATTAGACTCTAAGGCTGAGGAAGAAGGCAGACAGAATCTTGAAATAAAGGACTGAACCAAAGGGAGAAGTGAGTTATTTTACCAAACCAACTCTGGCAGTAAGCACCTTTATCCAGTAAGAGATTTAAAAGAAATATATCTTTAATTAACATTAGGCAAACAAAGCTTTGTAAGTGTCTTGAACAAAGAAAACAAGTGTGGAAATACATTTATGGAATTGCCAATACGGAGAGTCTTCTGCATCAGAAACAATTTGCCATACACAGCACAGTACTTTAAGTCTACTTCTAGCCAAGCCTTTTACACCAGGGACTTACAGTGACACTATTACTGTAAATGAAATTCAAAGCCAAAAGGTCTGCTGAAGTAAATATCTTAATCCATACAAAGTCTCATATGCAGTCAAAGCTTAGCTCAAGTGTTTGTCATTCCAGGATAATTACTTGGATTTCTTACTCTGCTGAACTGGAGAGGAGGACAACAGCAGCTGTTTTCACAGTAAGAGTCTCAACAGGGAGGTCTTCTTCATTTTAGAAGACACTGCCTATATCTTTTAATAGATGAGACTGCTTGGACCTTATTTTAAGCATTCATCAGCACTTTAGACTTCAAGAATGTAAATTATTAGAAGAAAGAAACTTAGATGGCTTTCAGAATGCTTAATTTGTTTCATTAAGACCACATTTGAAGAGCCCAGGCTGCAATCAGCTGTGCTCCCAGATATGATTATGTGTGCAATATGTGTTTGTGTATTTCTGAAACACAGGAGCCACTGCTCATATGCATTTAGCATATGAGTCACTGGCAATGCAACAGTCAAGAAAAATAAAGATAGGACAAAAATGAAAAAAGGGAAAAAAAAAAAAAGAAGAGAAGGATGCTTAACCACAGCGAACAATCTGTTGTGCACCTTGGTTGCTTTGTTTCAACCACCACTTACGGGTCATGACAGCACAATAAAACAACCTGCCTTTGAATTAGCTAAGCCATTAGATGTGTCTGTCAACACATGCAAAATTGTAACCTGGTGCAGGTACCACACCAGCTGAAAACCATTACCTTGGGAGGCACTGTCAAATGACTTGATGAGTGTTTTTACAGTGGGAGTTGGCTCCGAGGAGGTGGAGGATCTGCGACTCAGGCCCATTCCCTGCCTCAGAGCTGCCAGATCTCTCTCTACAGCATTCATGTAATTGTACACTCGACCACGCTCCTCTTCCTGCCTGAAATCAATATGCAGCCCGTTTAAGGAACTTCAAAACCATTTTAGCATGCAAAGTCTTAGAAAAAAAAAATCAACACAAATTTGAAGGCAAATTAAAATCGATGATCCAAATTCTCATTAAATTAATATGGTTTTCTTTCCCCTGTAATTTAGGAATAAATTATCACTGCAAATTCTTACTGCTTGTCAGCTGAAGAGATAAGCACCAGGTGAAAATTCTAGCCAATCAATACTTGATTTAGGGCTTCATTTCTGCTCCTGTCTCTCACACACACATTGGGGAAAAAAAGAGCCTTAAATATTTCACAAGTAAATAAGAAGCTCAGAGGGGAGAATATTTTTTTTCACTTGCATAAACAGAAAACAATTCAAATTAATTCTAAGGAGGTTCTGGCATCCACTTTTAGGCAACATATGAATCACTTCAAAAAACACTAATTGGACTTTCAGTACAGAGTATTTATAGTGGCTACTGTATTGTGTCACTCACAAGACAAGACTGTTTAAAGCAATCTGTTTTCTGCAGTCTGCAATAATGAAACACTGACTGATTTTTGCTTCAGACACTGCAGTAGACTTCCCTACCATCTTCCCTCCAAGGCAGCAGCAATACCATTTCCAAGGAATTTGATGCAGTTCCCTCTTTGTTCTCTGTCTGCAGTGACTTGAATCTCAGAGATGTTTGTGTATAAATAGTAATGAATATACTGACTGGAATTAGCAACCCAATTCTACCTTCAACAATGCAACTGTAATCTCAGAGGTTCACTTGCAAGCAGTAATGGAACAGTTACAGTTATGGCTGAAATGTATTAGCACGAATCATTCAAATGACTTAGTTTGGTGATCACCTTACATTCACCACTCATAGAAATACCTCTCCCAGCCCAGAGGTAAGCCAGCAAGCTCAGCAGTGCTGAAGAAGGCTCAACCATGGTGCCCACTCACAGAAAGGGCATATCCTCCTCTGTACTTGCTGCAAGGGATGCATGGGCTCAGACTGAGCTGCCCTAAGAAAATGCAGCTGGCCAGGGCTCTGGCTGCAGGCACAGCCTCTCTGCAAGCAGCTGGAATTAGGGTCAATGGCTCTGTGAAATGGGAGCAGGGGGACTGTTTGCTCAGCCTGGTGGTAGAACTAAGAGAAGCAGTGGATAGGCTAGGGAACAATGGGGAGTTGGAGAAAGGGACAGATATGTGGAACCACACTGTGACCTCTCTGAGACAGGGACAGGAACAGTGATCACCAAAATAACCCCTCAGAATCAGAGGGATCTGGCATCCTCCCCTTGACAGGCTTGACAAGGCTCCGAGCAGCCTGATGTAATGGAGGATGCCCCTACTGACTGAGGTGGGGTTGGATCGGATAACCTTTTGAGGTCACTTCCAACTCAAACCATTTTATGATTCTATGAAATCATATATAGCTGGTAACCCTCCACTTCAACCTGGTGTGTCAAAAGCACCAAACTGAACTTGGGAATGGATGAAATATAGAGAGTACAGACACAGATGTTGCTCTTGTAACTGCATCTACTTTGAGCCTTTAAAGTTTGTGTTCAGCAGCTTGCTGCAATATAGATCCTCCCAGTGAAAGGATTAGCAACTTCTGGGCTCTCAATAATAATTAAAATAGTGACTCTCCATAGCTGTCCCCCAGCTACAAGACAGACAACATCCCTGTTGTCTTTTGCATACTTGCGTGACTTGATTTCCTCCAGCTCTTTGGTGAGCTTCTCGTTTTTCTCCTGAGCTTCGTGCAATCGACGCTTCAGGTCTCCTATCTCCTCCTGGGCCTCAGACTTGATATCATTTGCTATAACCACTGCAGTCTGCAGGTCAGCTTGGAACTGGCGCCATTCTGCTGACTCCTCCTGTAAGGAAATTAAACTTTACACTTAAAGCAACATCAAGAACTTGGAAGTTAAAAATAGAAGTGATCCTTATTATTCACAGCTTCCCAATGCCGCTACAGGAAACAATTTACAGCAGTGATAAGGCCCTCATCTCTGGCATAAGGCACAACCTAACTTGCAAGCTGAACTGAAGTAGTGTTGCTGGAGACAACTAGGCTTCCAAGGGCATAAATTTCTTTTCTACAAAGAAAGAAAATGGTCAAAGTGAAACAGAATCAATTGATTGATCGATCAATCAATCAAGTCCCCTGTGGCTCAGAAGATGCAGGACCATCTTCTCCCAAGCACAATGCCGTATCTTTGAGATGCCACAGATTCTTTCGTGTCTGTAGGTTGGTAAATATATTCCCATACCATGTCTCCCTCTTCAGAAATAATTATATCAATGGTACTGCATCCCATCCCATCACTTTTACACTATATCCCATGCAGGTCTTATGACATTCCAAGTTTACCATTTATTGAGGTTTTAACCCACCCGGAGCCTCCTGTGAAGGTTCTTTATCTCTCTTTCCATGTCATGCTTTTGGTCCTGAAGTTTTTTAACTGTATCTGAAAAGAAAGTAAAATTATCTGTAAGATCTTATTCAGGGATCTGTTTACTTTATAAGCAACCTGCAAATGTTTTAAAATCTTACTCAAGGGATACATTTTTATACCAAAGCCATCTGGAGAACAACAGTATGAGAAGAAAGAATGTGACAGCAAATGTCAGTGGGTGCATACTTCTCTATCACTGGTGAGTGGAACAGCAGAAGCAAATTCAATTCCTACATAAATCCCAGACTCTACCCTTCAAAGCATTAAAATGACAGAGCAGTAACAAGGAGCAAATAAACAAGGTAGGTAATTGTGACAGTTTTAGCTGTTGTTTGTGTGTGGGGGGAGAACTGAACTTTCTCACTACCACAGTAATTTAACACATAAGGGTCCTAAAAACATGGATGTTGGGCAGGTTTGTCTCTTCAAACGTAAGCAGTGGCTACATGAAGCCTTTTGATTCAGCTTACTCCTTGCCACAAAGCTGCTGACATAACTCACAGACATGACTTCAAAAATGCTACTCATGGCCTGAAGAATCTTACCTTCTTGTGTATCAAGATGGAACACTTGAAGATGAAACATGCTATGGTTACTGGAAAGGGATAAGCAGCCTAGAGATAATGTTATGAGAGACGGGCCCTTAAATCTGTCAGCTGTACAAAAGGGTCTGCAGCTTGATCAGCACCAAGCTCTCACAGGGTGTCTGACAGGCCAGTGACTGCAATTATCATTCATTTCTGACTCTATTCAACGCACAAAGACAATGTGATTGATTACTCCATTCCTATAACTAAGCAACTCCTGTAGAACACCTCAGCATACATTTCTAATCAGTGTGTCACTTCATACATTTCTAATCAGTGAGTCACTTCACTGGATTCCAGGATGATTTTCTTCTTTAGCTTCAGGTAGCCATTTCCAACCTGTATAAACCATGGGCCAGCTGACTGAATGCATTTCTTTATGAGGCTCATTATTCCAAGACTGCTGGAAACAAGTATTTTCCTACACATTTGAAATGCTCTTTCTACCAGAAGATTGAAGGTGCCTAATAAATTCAGGCTGTTCAAAACACAGAACTGTAGCAAAAATCTGTGGAACTGCAGAATAACTGTTTGACTGCTGCCTAGGTTCATACAAACAGGTTGTTACAGTGAAGTTTTGCAGCTTTGTCCTACATGGAAAACTTCCGGTGTTTTCATTTGGGTATCAGCTCTCAGGGAACCCCGTAAACCAGGGTTTCTTTAAAGTTACTTCTCTGCCATGAGCTACCAGTGTGTTCACAAGTGAGCCTGTACCTTCACTACTGCTGGGCTCCTGTCAAAGGGCTTTTGTTAACAATAAAAATTGAGGCTACAGCACACTCAATGGAAACCAGCAAGCATTCCAAGACGTTTAAATCAGATGAAACAAAGGCTGAGAACAGATTTAAGCTGATTTCTGCTGATGTGTACATTCAGGAGCCCCGGCTATGCTCACAAGAACACATCAAAATTTTCAGTGATGGAAAGCAAAATCTGGGTTTCAATTTCTTGAATTTTGCCTCAACACATCCCAAGCACAGAGACTTCTAATGCCTGGAACGACAAACCTCTATTGGCCTGAAATCATGATAACCTTTCAGGCTCAGGAAAAGCTGAAACCCTAAAATTAGGCAGGTATTTCTGTATCTATCTCCTCCTTACAAGACTGCACATTTTAAAATGTACCCAAGTGATCTCTGAGCTTTGAAGATAAGCCTAGCGGAGCGTGCCACTCACATCTGATGCTGCCACGGTATTTAAGCAAAGCCCTTCAGTTCTTAGCTTGTCTCTGTATATATAACTGGTTTGAGATCAGGTCAGCACTGAGATGCCAGCTTTAGGTCAAAGCTGTAAAAGCCATTCCCCTTCCCCATCCTCTTTTCTCTTTAGACACAAGCCAAAAAAAAAAAAACCCCAAACCACTGCACATGAGATAACTTCCAACAGTGACAGCCAGTCAGCATGCCCTAAAGAGCTTGCCATGGCATTTGGAAACAGAATCTAGTGGGTGAGCCTTTTCTCTTTTAATGCCAGTTCAAAGAAAATTTTGTTTTTAAAACCAAAATTTGTTCTACTACTGAAAGCAAGCTGCAGTTCATCTAAAAATAGCCACAAAGCAGAGTTAAAGCTTGTGTAATGCCATTGTTTTGAACTTTTTGTGAGATATGAAATGCACCATTAAGTTTTAGTATATTTATGCTTTGAAGTAAAACACAATGGTCTGAATACGCTGCAGTTACTATAAACATTACAGAGCAATTCACAGCAGTTGCTGGAAACAGTCTTCTCCCTTGTCAATCCAGCAGATCAGAAAAAAAGAACTGAAGAAAACTACCCAATTGCAACTGAATTTGAAACACAGTGAGAAATTAAGGCTAAGATCAGTGACTTCACCTCTTACAGCCTGAACTCCATCCACTCTTTGCACTGTGTCACCAGATACAGCCTGAAAATTCAAGTAGCCAAAACAGGTACACAGGCAGTTCTCTGTACAGCTGCCTTGTGGTTTCCTTCCTCTTTGCATCCTCACAACCACCATGAATCTCTAACACCCCAAATCCTTCCCACCCATATATGCTGCAGCTTTCAGTATGGCAGGACAAATGCTTCTACCATTACTGAGTCACCTCCTTTTAGGGAGCATAGACAAGAAAGAGGACTGAGGTAAAAGGGGAATCAGAATGGTTTAGGAACTGAAGCGTAGGGAAGTGAAGAACAAGGAGACCATTCTGATGAACTAACAGGATAATCAAAAATGGCAAATCAGCAAGCTGCTTGCGCTCTGCTGCAGACACCAGGTCTGCATGGCAAGAAAGATGATTTTTGTAAAGGTCCAACATTAGCCTCCCTCTCCCAAAAATTGCTAACAATTAGCAAATTAACATCCAATTGACTTTTCCAACACTGTGGTAGAAAAGGTCTAAATATGGTAATGTAATAAATCAGCTGCTGTCATAATCCTTTTCAAAATGAGATATGGAAGAATTAACAACTGTCAGCTCCATAAAAGAACTATTTATTCACCTTCTTGCTCACCTACACTTGTCCAAAATATGTACTGACTTAAATAGTCACAGCCTAAGAGCAGCTCTACCTTGTGCTAAGTGAACATGCACTAAGTGTTTTTCAAGCTGACAACTGCTAAGCTAGCCTACAAATACTAATTTTCTGCAAATCAAGAGACAAAGTTTTCTGAGAAACAGAAAAAAATTCCCCACCAACTCTTATTAATTGCTTGGAAGAATAATAGGTTTCTTTTTTTCCCTCCCCTTAGTCATTAAAGATGACTAATGTGACAGCTTGGCTAACAGACTAGGGAATTGAAACCCAGAGGCACTGCGCCACCTACCGCCAGCCTGCCCTGCCAGCAGACAGCCCCTGCGGACTCAGCACCACTGCAGGCTGTGCCCCCTCATGCACTGCTGAGGACACACCACAGATGTGTCAGCCATGCTATTAGCACTCAGACTTTTTAGATACAATACAGCAGCTCTATGCTTCAGGCTCCTCATCCCACCAGTACTCAAGTCCAGCTGCCCTATTGTGTCTGGATGGGCATCAGGAACACAGCACATGCAGTTAACCAGTGCAATCCCACACCACTATCCAAGGCAAGACAGGCAGCTAAACAGCTGGCAGACAAACAACTAAAATGTGACAGTTCAATATGCAGAGTACTGTGACAAATGCTTCTTTGGTGTCTGCTATGTGCTTGGAAAGCCCACAAGGAAGCATGCCCCAAGTACCAGTGATAGAACATTTCACATGGCTGTTGACCAGCCATTAATTTGAATGAACATTCTCCACCCCATCCCGGAAGCACCATTCTCTTAACTGTAGTCTTTTGTAAACCCTTCCCACAAGCATTTTCTATCTCTTATTATCAGCTGTCTTGCCATCATTTTCATTCACTCAGTAACTTTGCTGTTAGGCCAGTTCTCAAGGGGTGGGTGAGACTTCCCCATGTCTTAAAACCTAAAAGAAAAGCTCATTAAAGAAAACCTTTATGTATCTTTATTACCCCTGGCCATTTAGGATGAAAACCATCATTCTTCCAGCTACTACTTTACAATACCTAAAGCTATACTAAAGTCTCCACATTGAAAAGCACAGGCATTATACATTTGGCTGACAGAACACCAGACCTGACCAGAATTCTGCTCAGCAGAAGATACCTTATTCCTTCAATGAGCTTTCCTGTCACCTCAATAACATTTATTACAATTCTGTCTTTTAGATCTTGTCTGTACTACCCCCAACTCCCAGATTTTCTGAGCTGCTGTTCTTTGCTGTCTCTAATTAGAGGCTCCCACCACAGGTTTAATTCTGAACCCATAATGAACAGCGTTTGGAAGTGGTCAGAGATGAAGTTCAAACTGCTCTCCAGGTGCCATGCTCAGGCGCCGCCACTAGATGTCACTCTCCTTCTTGCCTGGAACTAACACACCGCTGGTCTTCCCCAAGGAGCACACCAGGCAGCAGCCAGCACAGCCGGACTTCCCAAACTAGTTCAAGAGCCACAAGCCACAAAGATTGTCGCAATTTTTGTTGAAAATTTTTGCCCAGGCAGAGAAACCTCTGCCTGAATTTTTACCAGTTTAAGTGAAACATCTGGCAGCTGGTTTGTGCACCCAAAGCAGAAGTATCTGAAAATTAGAGCTGTCTTGCAATCAAGTAGGCAGATACCTAAATGTTTACTTCCTTGACTACAGTGCTGGTTTCTGTCTTAATGTAATTCGGTTAGTGGAAAAAAAAACCACAATGAAAATAGAAAAGCGTTCAACCTTTTTAAGACTTGGCTACAAAATTGCTTCAGGAACAGTCAGGGCCACTGACCATGTGCTTCAGCTCCCGCTCCCTAAGAAACGTCTTTGGTTTGGGAACAGAGTGAGCCAAAATAATTGCAGAACAAACAGCTGAAGTAATTTAGTAAATACAAACAGTGATTGTCTTTCAAGATAAAGAGTTCCTTAGGAAAACCAAGCTGACTGCTACATGTCTGAAGACACTGAGCTTACTTAAGACACTCCCTATTCTTGATAGCAGACCAATTTAAAAGCCCTTCTATGAATATTTCCCTTACTGATAAAAGGGATCACGCTTTGTTTTTTCTGCTGTCTTGTTCAGGTTTTATATACTATGGAAGAATAGTAAACATTTGAATTCTGGAAGTAGCACTGTGGAGATCCAGCTTGCCAGGGTGCAGTTGCCCAAGTTATTTAGATGATGAGTAATTGCAGAATTACAGCCTGTGGTAGGAATGTCTGAGCAGGTCTTGGAGATCAGAGAGGGAACTAAGACACAGAGAGGTAGGCAAGGATACAGTAAACATGTGTCATTAAAAGCCCAAACCATTTCTTACACAGTGGCAAGAGCCAACAGATAAAGTTTTAGTTTGCCCTAAGTCTGTCAGATTAATTTTTAGCTCACAGAACAGTTTCACGACTTAAGCAAATCTACCCAGAAAGAGATAAATAACATGCTCTTACTGCCAAGGCAGCTCTAACATTTGTAACAGTCAGGGCCTCCATTCACCAGTTTCCCCACTAAAAAGACCTTTCTTCAAGTGGGAGGAATCATGAATTACAAACATTCTCAAGGTGCCTGGTAACTCCTACTATTTGGGTACCCAAAAGAGAGACCATTCTTAAAAATCCACCACCAAGCCAGTAAATTAATCATCCAGTCTCCTAAATACGCAAGGAGCACACTGTCATTAAGTCTGTAATTTTATGTTCTTCTGCTTTGAAAATCAGCATTATCAGATGCAATATTTATTCTCAATTCACAGCTTTTCATTCCCACACCAACAACTACTAAGACTGGAAAAGCAAAGCTAACTTCATTTTTTTTTTCCTTAGTATATGAGGGCTCTGCAAACCCTCATCTGACTTGAAAACAAAGATCTGAGAGACAAGTGAAAATAGTTTCGCTGCTACAGTGCCCTACTTCAGCTGTGCTCTGAAATTACCATTTCTCTCAAGAGCCACTCGTAACACTTACTCTCCAAATCAGATATGATGAGGTTGTCATGAAGCTTCACAGCACGATGCTGCTCTACTTCATCCTCCAGCTCAAAAATAGTTTCTTTCATGTCACTTCTCTCGGTCTCTTTTTCATCTAGTTCTGTCCGAAGTTTTTCCAGAGTCACATTGAGATCCTCAATTTGTTTCTTGGCTTCTTCTTGGAACACTCGGTACTCATCTTCAACCTGCAAGAGATCCTATCATGACTAAACTGGTTGGATTTTAAACACACTTCCAGTTTGTTAACTACCATACTCACAATGTATTTCTGCAGCCATAAAAAAAGTATGGGACATAAAGAGTAAGCTCTTTAAAAACTATTGGTTTAGCGCAACTACTTTCCTGAGCTGGAGTTAAACTCTTTTATTCCCAAACTGAGTATTATAGGAGTGCTCCCCAGCAGTATCCTGCATTCAAGTGAAACCCACACCACCACCACCACAGTAACAAGGCTGTGATTTCATGAGCAGCTGATCAAATTTAACATCTCACTGCAATGGAAAAGGGAGAAGGTGGGGGAGAAAGCTCTTTACCCCTTTCATAGAATCAATAAGGTTGGAAGAGACCTCAAAGATCATCAAGTCCAACCTGTCACCCAAGACCTCATGACTACTAAACCATGGCACCAGGGGCCACATCAAATCCCCTTTTTTCTCTTGCCAAAAAATATAAGCTTGCCCTCTGCTGTGCATCAATTTTAGTGCTTGGTGGACCTGTGAGATGATTTGTGTCCTTAACCAAGTAGCAGGATTCACATTTGTGTGTGAGGTGTGTTAGTGAGTTGAAGCAGTTCCCAGAGGAGTCTGAAAAGCTGTTGAACTGAATTAAACAAAAACAAACATGGAAAGGAAGAGGTAGCAGTCTTCTGCCTGTCAGGAGCAGGGAGGCTATTTTAGCCTGCCTCCTGAAACCAGGCTAGGATCAGAGGCAGAGTGACATTAACCCTACAGTAAAAACAGGGTGGCAGAAAAACAAGACAAATCAGGTCACGGCTTGGGGTGGGTCAATACAGTCAGGCACCCATTTTAATAGACCAAACACCCTGCTTTAAATAACCTGTTTCAGTGTTTTTTATTTGAATAGCACCTACACAACCTTAATTATTAACTTGCCTCCCCTCTCTCTCCCTCCCCCCCCTTAAATTAAGGTGGATTCTAACTGGCAGGTGACCATGACTAGCATGTTGGTTTGCAACTAGTATATATTGCAGACATTACATCTAGCATACATTTTCTCATCAGGAAGATACACCTTTAAATGACTACCTAAAGTACATTTTCTCATTCTGGTATTAGATTCTGGTGAAAGCTTTTACTAGATGCATTTACTACATAAATTACTACCATTTGAGTCAAAATAGCTGTTCTACAACGAGAAATATATGCTTTGTCAAAACACAAGCCATTCCTAAATGGATCAGTAGTAAAAAAAATATGTGTATTTACCACATTTAATAATTATTGTTTAAAAGCTTATCAAAAAGTTTTGGTCTGGTTTTCATTTACAACTACAACATGTATTCAGTAAACTAAATTAGGCCAAATGTTTCTCCCTTAAAATTGGTTATTCCTTGATTGAAGAAAGACAACCTTTTCCTGCATTCTTTATTATTAGTTTATTCTAATTCAACTGAACTAGCTTGAACAAGTTTAAACTTGAGTGTATTCTCTCAGCACCAGCTGGGTTATCACCTCAAACTGACTCCCAGGACTTCCTCAGAGACATCCCTCTTCCACCAGTTTGGCACTAACTCCTTGAAACTCTTGCAGAAGCAATTTAAACACAGAATTCAAAGAGTATTTTAAATCCTGTTGAAGTTTGGGTCTTGAAATTAGTGGCAGAGTTTCAATACCAGTGTTTTTAATAAATAAAATGGGAGTTTCCCCAGGGCTGAATGTGTCCATAGAAATTTTTTAAAGGCCTCTCATTTTCATAACAAAGGTGAAGAGCAAGTAACCAACTACTGCAATACAATTAAGGTCATAATTAATCCTTTACTTCTAAAAGAACTGCAGTGACCAACAAACAGCAAGCCCTGGGATGTGTGTGGGCTGTTAGAGCACAAGGCTGTTTTGAACGCTACCTTAGCAATGGCATCTTGCAGCCGATTGGCATCGTTGCGAGTGTGTGCCAGCTCCTCCTGCAGGCCACTGGCCAGGGTCTCTGCTTTTTCTTTATCCAGCCTGACGCTCTCCAGCAGATCCTGGATGTCTGATTTATCTCCAGAGTTGTGAATGGAATACAGCTCAGCCACTTTCTGCTTCTCATGCTCCAACTGAGCTTTCAGCCTGTTCATCTCAATCTGGTCACTGGCCACTGTGGCTTTGTACTCCTCTAAGGTGGACGCTATGGCCGTTTTGCTCTTCTGCTCTGATTCAATAATCCGCTCCATGTGGTGATTTCGTTCCTTTAATGCCCCTATCATTTCTTGGGCTTCCTTGTTGTCTTGTTCTGCCATCTTCAAAGTGTTGCTCAAGTGCTGCTGAACACCTAGCAGCTGCTCTCTCTCAAACCGAGCGTTCTCTGCCAGGTCCATGTAGCGCTGCTCTAATTCCATGTAGCGACCGCTTTTCATATCTTCATCGATCACGTAAGAAATGTGGTGTTCATCTAGAAGGGACCGAAAATACTCAATCTGACGGCTGAAGTGCTCTAACTTGTCACTTTGTTGACACAAAGATTCCATAAGAATTACTTTCTCCTCTCCAAGTCTTTCATTCTCACTGTTTAGCTCTTGTGTTATTTGCTGCAAATCCGCAAGCTCCTGGAGCGTGGCTTGGAGCTCTTCAGCTGTGCTGTGCTGATTCTCTTCCATCTGATGTATCCGTTCCGTTAGACAAGCCACAGACACCTCACTTGCATTGCCACTGCTCCCCTTCCTAGATCTTTCTATACTTGGTACTCCTTCAGACTCTGAAGATGATGGAGCATCTAAGGCATCATCACTTGATGTCAGTGGCTGATAAACCTCACTGCACTCACTGTCCAAATTATCCATGGAATTACTGTGTTGGTTGTCCATCAAGGTGTTCTCATCCTGACTTAACAAGTCTTCCATTGATCCTGGAGCAGAACCTTCCACTGAAGATGTCAGAGTACCACCACCATCACTGTGGTTGCCAGCTGCAATCTCTGGACTCAAAGACTGGTAGCCAAAGAGTTTTTCAGAGTTGTCCAGCCTTTGCTCCAAGGAAAAGCCTAATGCATTCAGCCTGTCTTTTAACATTCGATTCTCATTCTTCAGCTGGTTGAGCTCTTCCCGGATGGCAGTGTTTTGTTCTTGTAACTGTAGCAAGGTAGACTCCACATCGGTTGGCTGATGGACAGCAATGGCCTCTTTTTCTTCAGATTTTTCATCGCCTTCAAGTTGATCTTCATTAAGGCCCAGCTGAGCACGCATGTCCCTTAGCTCATTCCTCAGGTGCAAGATTTCCACATCTTTAGTTTTTGCCAGCGTCAGGAGATCATTGACCTTGGCTTCCAGCGCAGCTTTGTCGCTGATTTGGTTGTCTGACTTGGACTTGCTCATGCGAACGTCCACCTCGGGGTTGGTGCGGCTGCGGGAGCGCTTGGCCAGCATGGCCTCGGTGCTGCCCTGCCCGCTCAGAGGCAGCTTTTTGCTCTGGCTCAGGCGAGAACGGTCACGCATTCTCTCCCTGGAGGAGCTGAATTCTTTAGTGCCAGAGGAAGTGCTGCGTTTAGCTGTGGAACCTGGACCTGGATGGGTTTGGAAAGTTAGGAACATTAATTACAAATGAAGCATCTGTAACAGCAGGCTGGGTATTGTACAGCAGCCATGCAGTGGCTGAGTTCTCCAAGTCACACTGAGGCATGTCATAAAATACATTTAGAGCAAACGTTTACACAACCTACATTCTGAATCAGTGCAGTTTGATCTCAATTGATCCAGGCTTTACCAATTGCTGTGTTTTACCACTATTTAGACATATCTCTTTGATGTATCCAACCTTAAAGTTTAACATTTGGAGGTTTCTTTTTCCCTGTCTTCAACAGTTTCTCATTGATTGTACCAAAACTGCAGCAGTGCTATTTCCACAAGGCCAAATCTGCCTCTCTTCAGTAAAATGAAAACATTGTCTATCAGCTGAATGCAAGCTTTAAAGTGCTGAATTGCTTATTATGATACTCCAAAGCGAAGGTTAAGGTGTTCTGTATCTTCATCTCACTTCATAAAGATGAGGTTCAATTATTACTGCTTTGTTTCCAGATGCTTTACAGCTTTGCAAGCATTACTGAATCCAAAACAAAGCTTTGGAAGGCAAGACATATTTCCATCTACAATGATCACACCACAAAATTGCACTTTTCTGAACAGTTCCTGAAAGCTCTAGAAAGCACTACAGAATATGCAAAAGGCTGACTGAAACAAGTGATCACATCTTAAAGATTTAGTGCTTGTGGCACCAGGGGTTTTTTTTTAGGCAAATTATTTTAGACAAAACTACTCTAGAGATTCATACATATCTTTTTATATATTTTTAAACTAATTATAGATTTATATAGCAGTTATAAAACTACCAAAAAAAAATAATAAAAGGAACACCTTCCAAAGGCAATTATTAAGAATTGGGAGAACAGCACCAGGAGGCGTTTGCTTTGACTGTGGCCTTACTGACCATTTCAACAGACAGCCTGGATCCCCACACATGGTAGGAGAATAAAAAGCCACCCAACTTCCATCTTTAAGGATCAATATATTCATTTACCTGCAATGGTTTTGGGTTTATTTTCCAGACTGTTCATGGTTGTCCCTGAAGTTGAAGATGCTGTTGCTACACAAGTGTTCTTCTTTACCTTGACACCGTTGGTCATTGTCACTCCACTACCACCAGCCATCCCTGCTAAGAGGTCATCGTTACTCTTAGTCTGAAAGAAAGGGGAGAAGCAGCTTTAAAACAGCTGGATGAGGAGGCTGCATAGCCAACATTGCTTCTGTTAAGGATTCCACCAGTTTAAAAAGTACATATTTGACTGGTCATGTGTCTCTGCAAGAATGCTGAAAAGTCTAAACATGCTCCACTGTGCAGCATGGGTTATCTGAAACTGAACTGCAGCTCCTCACATATGACTGACCATAGAAACTGAGTTTGAGTCTGAGTCTTCAACCTCCCAGACAAAGTAATTCACGTTTCAATACCAAGGAGAACATAAATGAATACAGAGGGAAAGCACAGGAACACAAGACAGAGTAACATCTCAATTTTGACTGAAAGCTTGCTTAAGCCTGAAAAGGAAGCAAGTTCTCAGACAATTAAACCACCAAATATGAGGAAGTTATAGAGTATCCTTCAAGAAAACATAATCAAGTGCTTTCTGGTGGGCAAGCTCACTGCAAAATGATCAGCCTAACAACAACAAAAACATTGATAAAATAACCTTTCTAGCTCAAAACACTAAGCTACAAATAAGCACAAACTAGGGGTGAAAGGTCACCTTCACCATGTATCTCTGCCTTGTTTCCATGCTCTTCCCTCGGCACTCTCAGGGATGGCCTACTTGTGTGATGGACTTTTTGTCTGACCACGTGTGATTGTTCCTGAAACTACTGTTAGCCACAAAAGCTGCCTGGAATGTGAAAAGGCAGTAAGCACAGGAGTTCCAAGAAGCAGATTCCCAACTGGAGAATACATCTTTCAGAAGAAAGCAAAGTCCAGAAACACTCAGCTCTGGCATATTAATTGGCAGTCTCTGCAACTCTTTCAAATGCAGTTTTGAAATGGCAAAACAATAAAATATGCTAAACATTTTCCCCATTATAAGGGCAAGAAAAATTAAAAGAAAACAGCTGTGTTAGCAGCATTCCTTCAGTAACTCTTATTCAGCTGGCTAACACATTTGAAGTCTCAACCAGCATCCCAGCTAGAAGGTAGTGCTTAGGAATTAACCAGTTGCTTTACATCATGGCTTTCAAATTCTACAGGTTTATAACTACCAGCTCCCACACATAATCATGTTAAAAAAAAATACATGCCAGACATTATGAGTCTGTACATTCAGAATGAAGGTACACTTAATTAAAGGAAAAAAAAAAGGCAAGCTGCATCTCACTCCATACCCAACAGTTTCCACACTAAACTTTTTGCCAGTGAGACTTCTAGAACAGTTAGGAAGACTGATGCCAGCACTGTGGGAAGGGCATGGATGGGATTTGTGCCATTTACAAAAAGCAGCTGCAAAACAGAAGGGAGCTTGGGAAAAGAATGCATTTGTTCTGCATGCAGTTGTTAGAAATATAGATCAGATACAAACAGGTATTTGTAACGGTGAAATCCTCTAGGACACAAATGTTTTTATTGCATCATGTACGAAATGCTATAGTCTTCTGAAAAGGGTTATAAAAGGCTGGAAGCAAGCACATTACTCTGAGGCTTTAGTTTGATGTGCTGGCTCTTCTATGAAGAATCCACCATTGCTCTATCCTGCTCTTCTCTCCATGTGCTAATGCACTTTGCTGTACAAACTGAAGCCTTTTTAAAGGGCTGCCAGGAGCCAGCTCCGTTCCCTGGTATGCCAGGGCCATGCAAACCAGCAGATGCAATGTAAGTATCAATGGGAAAATGAAAACGTTGAGGGTCTACAAAATCAACAAAGCACACACTGCTTGTGTGGGCAGAAAAGCTGAGCACCAACTATTACTGCATGACAATGCTCCATCAAACTCTAATCAAATTTCATATCTAATCTGAACTAATTTTGTGGGCATGGGGAGTAGAGGGGAAGGGCAACAGCCCTGTTTTGCAACCACCATCTAAAACAAGGTATTACAGAAAAGTATGGAAGAGTGATTTTCTGTTTTGCTACTGAGTCTGCCAATCAGTCTGCAAGCATGCTAGTTCAAAAGGCCTATTAGCTGTCAGCATTTTTATCCTGTTGAAAGAATGAGGAAATTATACTAAGCTTTTAGACACATAGTACAAGTACACGTTATCAAGCCAAATAGGTCAAGATGTGATTCAGCTTGAAAGAAAAAAAAGGGGAAAAAAAAGCAGCTAAGTAAACTAGACATTTTCTGACATGAGTCATCCCCAGCCCTTGCTGAACAAAGGGCTGTAAGACAGCCATTCTCTCCCCACTTCCCCATCAACTACTCCTAGCCTAGGTTGGAAGGCACTGCCTCCTCTGCAGCCAATTAGTAAACAGTTTCTCAAACTGTAACACTACACTCTTGGCAAAGAAAACTATTTAGCAAAGCTTTGGAAAAATTACAAACCAGCAGCTCTCTTTTCTTAATGCTCCACAATGGCAACCATTCTTGACTTGAAAATCAAAGTATTTTGGAGGCTTATTTTTAATGGAAGCAAAATCGATGTCATCTGCTTATTAAACAGCTTTTTCCTCAACAAAGAGCTTGCTCTCATTTACTCAGAACACTGCAATCCTGCTTAGCATTAAAACCTCTACATTAAAATAGGAAAAACCAGAAAACATCACGATAGGAAACGCTCAACTAGACCTATTTTGATTTTCTGTACAAAAACCTTTGTAATTATATAGTTCACATTCCATTCTCCCTCACATCTTTCAGTGCAATGAAACTTGGCTGATCACCTCCACAGCTCATTTCATTGTTGTTTCTTAATATGTACCTCCTATTTGCTGCTCCTCATTCAAATCCATATATATATCTATCTATCTACAATTATTCCTACCTTTGATGCTTGCTGTTGCTACATTTGAGTGCTTCAAACACCAAACTTCACAACAATCTGTAATTAGGTTACTGCATACTGCAAAGAGAATACTAAAGCTCAGACACATGAATACTGAAAACACACTCTAAGTTTTAATATTCAAATATTTGTGTCCAAGTCCTGGCTTTTCAGGGTTTCACTGGGTTGTGCAATTCAGCTGTATGAAGCACAGTTGCTGTCTAATTACAGCTGTGAGTGTTAGCATGATCACAAGCTCCTTTGCTAAAGAAGGCAGAAACAACAATCTTAAAAACAAGAACACACTATTATTTGCAGAGTATGTTGGACAGATTAAAAACTACAAGTGGTTGGCAGTTAACATTCTGCTGTAAGGATGGGGGTGGGGTGGGGGGGGTGCTGAACATTTACCAAAGTCCTGGGCAAGGTGGGAGCCGAAAACCTATAAAGTAGCCAATCAAAAGGCATTCTGAGGCACACAGACAAACCAACTTCTGCAACAGTGCTCAGCTGGACAGAAGGGTGGGTCCCCCAGCCTCTTCCTGCGCTCATTGTCTATAAACTTTGAAAACTCCATAAAAAAAGGACAAACCTGTGGAACAATGGGTAGTGAAAGAAGCCCACTGAAACCTGAACACCAGCCTACACTTAGGTCTTTGAGACAGGAAAAAACCTCTGCACTATAATTACCAAGTAATTTTCAATTTTGCAACACTATTACTGACTGAATTAAGATTGGCATAGCACTGTGTGTACTTCTGCTCCTTAACAGTGGCTTTTCACTCATATAAACTCAAAGTTTTCTTTAGCTATATGCACACCTGAGGACCAAATCAATTAGCAAGCTGTTGCACTTACAATTATTTCATGTTGGCTCTTTTCTTTTTCAAGGAACATGAAATGTACAATAGACACACCAACACATCAGCTCTAAGAACGATCTTACAACCAGCTGTGAGGAAAACAATGTGGCAAATGCTTCAGCAACAAGATCAAATATCAAACTGTATAAAATTACTATAAAAATAATACGACTTGTTAACCATCCTTCTTTCAAGCCAGTAATTATAAATGTGATTTGCCAGTATAAATAAGTCAAAAAGCAACTAACTTTGTTGTATAAGAATGGAGCACTCAAAGAAGATAAGATTCACCATTATCAAGTCACATAGTTGGCAAAACAGCAGCTCGACAAGTAAGAGACATCCAACTGTATGAGTAAGCCTGGCTGCAACACAGAGCTGAGATAAATCTTAGTAATTAAGAGAAAAAGAATTTCAAATACACAGTTGTCAGAAGTTCTAATCCTACACCCAAACACAGCCAGAAGTGTTACTAATGTGAGTGAAATTGTGAAAGCATACCGGGTCAAATTTCTTCAACGTTAGATCATCCTCCTCTTTTATCTGGCTGAGAGGCATGACATAAGAAACTTGATAAGTAAACTATAAAGGACTTTTGTTTCCATATTCTTTGAGAGGCTTCTAGAAGTATAAAATAAGTAGTGTCGCAAGCATCAAAAGACTAAAGCTAAGAAAACTGCAAGGTATGTTGGGCACCTGGAGAAAGATCGAGCTGAAATCTAGCTTGCAAGACCACCAGCAGGAGTATGAACCATTCTTCCATAAAAGAAAGGCAAGAAGAAAAGAGAGGAGGAGAACACATCTTCTGACTTCAGTAATTCTGCATGACTATTAGAGAGACCTCAACCCTTACCACTTCTGTAATTTTAGGTCTTTGTTTGCCAGCAGTTAATTTAACTAGCCTGTCTGGCTCCCCGCAGGTAACAGCGTTCAGGTCCCAGCTGCAGACACCAGCCCTTTTCCTTGCTCTGCTCCCAGGCAGCAGCAGCAATGCCACAGCTCTGCACACTGAGCTGCAGAAAGGCAAAAGGAGGTGGGTCCAGCCATGTGGCCATACCAGGAGGGGCAGGCAGACCATACAGGCTCATACCATCCACCCAACTCAGACATGTTCTCTCCCAGGTGAAAACTCCACACCAGCACACCTGACTATGCCTTACTTTTCTCACTGTTGAAACCCATATGCTCCTGAATCTACTGCCCAGCTTTGCTAATATGAGAGAAAACCTCTACCTTTGAACTTGCTCTAGGAGCAAGAATCAACTTGTGAAATTTCAGCTCAAGCAGTGCTTCACACAAACCAATAGCCAAAACAGCTAGAAGAATGCAGCTGCACTGACCTGACACGGATCACTGATAACAGCAAGTTTCTCATGTTAGATACCTCATTAGTTCTTTTTTTTCCCAGAATTAGTAAATAACTCTTATCAAATCCCATTAGCCACTGACACACCATTCAAGCATAACACATGACACTACTAATAACATTCATCAGAAAGCAACTTCAACTCTGCACCTCTTGCAGAGCAGCCAAGGTCTGTAAAGTCTATTGCCTTCCATCACAGCACACACTGCAATATGAAAAACAGAGCACAAATGCCACACAGGTCCTGACACTTTGCCCAGTGCTGTGTAACTAGACAAATTCCCTCCAGTTACCCACACAACAAACCTCTAGCTTAAGTTGCATTACAGGCATGACTTAAAAATTGACTCTTTCTAAAGCTGTATTGTTAAAAGTACAAAGAAACAGAACATTCTATTGCTTATTACCTTCAAAAGAGATGCTGATGTCCCGGTTTTGGAGAGTTTTGTTACTGCAGACACTGAGGAGCCGTTTTCTGGTTTGGCTTTTTCAGTTGTTTGAGTTTTATTTACTCCAGGCACTTTGGGCACTGAGCCAACACTCCTGCTTGCTTTCTTCATTCTGGGCTGTCTGTTTATGATGCATTTACAAACAAATCTGCAAGCAGAAAGAAAGCACTTTTAAATACAAAACGAAAAGCAATGTCTTTTCATCTAATGCTCTGTTTAAGCCCAGAACAGCAGTAAAGAAGACAAATTAGAGCCAAAGAGAATGCATGTGACTGACCAATGGGGTTTGCTTTTATAAAAGGAATTACTACCAAGAACTAAGTGCTCCTTACAGCTCCACTCCAAATTATTGCAGTTTTTTTTCAGTTCTCCTTCCACAAACGGCACTGAACCGAGGACATATTCTAAGTGACCCATGTTGCTGGGTTCACTCGTTAGCTAGCAGAAGAAAGGCTTATTAGGGCAGCAATGCTCTTCATTTCTGACTGTGGGAAGGAAAACACCGTGGGAGTATTCAGGCAACAGCCTGACTACCAACAACACTGGATCTGAGAAACCATTACTGCCAGCTTGGTAACTGAAGTACTGCGAAAGGAACAGCAGCTACTGGGAAAAAAGTATTTTAGAAAAATTAAAATTCAGTTGGAAAAATTCAAGTTCCCTGAAACTATCTATTATTAAACATCACATTAATAAGCACATGAGATTTTACAAACTTCAGTACCAGTGATATGAGGATTATCTCCAAGAAGAAACCAGAAGTAATCTACCACTCTCCACAGCCTGCAGACAGGACACTGCAGCATCTTTAGTTTGCCTTCAAGTTCTCTCAAACAGCAGACCAAGTGTCAGTTCTGGCATTGCAGCCCTGAGCAAAGAAACAAAACCCCTGAAAACCAAGCTGTCTTTCCTCAAACCAGGAGCAGCTGCAGCAGACCCAAACACTACAGTCAGGACAAGCACAGCTAATTCTGGAAGACAGCCTAAGAAAGGGTAGACTATCCAACAGCCAGAAACATGGACTACCAGGAAGACCAGACACATCAGGATCTTCTTTCCTCTTGCAAGAGTGAGGTAACTGGCAGCTGCTTCCTCCCAAGTCAGAAGACACAGGATAGAAGATTAAGAGGAGGAAACTTCCACTCCCCTTTCAGTCTCTCAGATTCTGGGTGGAAGTAAGTGATCAGTTTTATCTGAGCCAAATATCCTGCGGCTGATTAGAAACACGAAACACATCTAGCTGCTTCCATCTCTTAAAACGTGAAGTGTTTCAAAGGCACAAGAAGCAGACTGGTCATTTGGTATACGAGACCTGTGACAAACCCAGAGTGATCAGTATTACTAATTCCTTTCAACTAACACAACATTGTACCCTTACACACACTCCTTCCTCCCCATCACCACCTGGTTTGCACACAAATATATCTCAATATCAGTTAAAACTCCAGGAGCTTTGCCTCCTCAGACCCTTAAGTGCTGTTAAAAGAAGCAACAGGAAGTTTCATTTTAAGGCACTGCAAGTATTTGTTTACAGCTTCCAGACTCTGTTTAGCTCTGAAAGCTGGCATGAACAGACAGAAAACTTTGTTTGCTGTTGCAGTTTCATCATCAGAATGTCAAAAATGCACTGGTCCTGCCACACGGCTACTGGCAATCAGAACGCCTTCAGAGATGAAATAACTGAGAGATAATTGGAAATGAGACACTCCTCAGAAAACCAAAACCCAAACCAGAAAAGCCCCATGATGATATGTTTGCTGTACACACACAATTTGAAGTGCAACAACTGCCTACTAGATTCCAGAAGCAGATGCTGATGTTTACAGGTAAGACCATGCTGTCACATTATTACTTCTTGCCTTTTTCATGTTTATCAGTTGAACACTTTCTTGTGCTTTTGATCTTATTCACCTGAAAACCCGAACTGGAAAGAGGATAGAGTTGTTGGGTAAAATTGGTATCATTCCTAGTGAATAACAATTTTGATATTCTACAGACTACATGAAAACTGTCCATAGTGTGCTTGAGAGCTAACCAAACAAATTACAGTGCAGTTTGCCCTGAAGATGACTGCACCAAAAATTGCCTCAAAGGAAAAACTACACTTCAGCAACAAACCCAGTTAATCTAAGCCATGGGTTCTTTAACAGCTCATAGAACTAGTAAAGCAGTGCCCTAGTAAAGGTTAGGCTACTGGTAATGGCATGAGTGTCATGCCAGGGCAGAACTCGACAGCCCTGTCTGTCAATCTCCATATAGTAGTATGGAGTATGCAGCATATAGTAGTATGCAGCTGGCCTGCAGACAACCAGCCACAGCCACTTGCAGGAGACATTCATCAACTCTACAAAGCATACTCGTCAAGCCTGCAGACCTTACAACTTGGCAGGTACTCTCTGCACACACCATCTTCCCATGCACAGTGAAAGGTTTGTGATCATCTTATTAGAGTAAGTAAACACAGCAACATAACCCACCCACATAGAATCTCAATAATAAACAGGGGCTAACACAGCTTTTACAGCACAAACCACTGATACTCCAACTCTGTGATGTATTTACATCACAGAGGTCATCCGTGACAAAAGGCTGGGTAAAGTCAAAACATTTCTCATCCACAATGGATTTGTAAAAAATGCATGGTTTAGAAGTTTTCCTGAAAACATACACCAGTCTTTGCCTCAGGAAAGTGATGCAAATAAGTTAAACTAAACAGAGTAAGAATAATCCAGCATTGTTTTACAATATCCAGAAGTCTGACATGGAAAAACACTGTTGGTGATTTCTAAAGGCAGCAGCACTTTTCCAGACACTTCAAAGATACTTAGAAGACAGGGATAGGTTATGTACCACTCTTCCTGTTTTCCTTCTCGAGAAACTAAGACCTAGTAGTTACATTTTACTGAAAGAAGATTATGTAACTGCAGTTTAAAAACTGAGCTAAAGATACAAATGAGTTCAATTCATCTTACAAAAAAAGGACAAAACGTTAATTGGCATTACAGGTTCTAAAAGCACCTGCTCACTCAGGCTCCTACAGTCAATTTATGACCTCTCGGTGCCAATTTCTTTCCTCCTGCCTTCTCCAGGAAGGAAGAAGAGGATGGGATTTCAGCACTTAAAACAGAAGACATCAATATTGTTGAATTGTAAGTGGGAAATAAAAAAAGCCCAATTTCTCCCAGTTTCTGAAAGGCAGATAAAGCCTACCTTTATGTATGCTTCCAAAGAACACCACACTCCTTAGCAAGACACACTACTAGGAACCAAAAATACATTTGTCTCTGCCCAACACAACGCTTTAAAATGAGGAATAAAACATGCATTAGCCAAATGAAGCTTTCAGAATACTAACACAGAGGACTGATAATTCAAATGAAAGCTAAAATATTCTTTCACTATTGTAAAGAACAAATACTGCATCTAAAACTGTAGTTTACATTTCACCCTAGGAAGAAAGATGGAATTACTGAAGACTTCCTTTCCCTTTACACACACCTCCTCCCACCTCCAAGGAAAAAAAAGGGGGGAGAGAAAAAAAAAGAAAAGAAAAGGAAAAAAAAAGGGCAGCAGCATAAAGGGAAAAGTTGAAGTTTAACACTAAACAGTTTAACTCCATGAGACAGCCGTGGAGGTCCTAGCTCAATATACTCATCTATCAACAGACACAAGACATTACTGGAAAAGCTCTGATTAATGTTCACACTACAGTATCAACTCTAAAATTAATCAGGATGGAAAAGAGCCAAAACAAGCCCAAAATATCAGATAGAAAGACAGCATTCCTAAAGTAAAATGTAACACTTTGCTCTAACCTGTACCCCTTCCCAGCCGTCTCTCTTTCCACAGCACACATAGCACAGGAAACCAAAGGGAATGGTGCTCGGGAGCAGGCTCTCCTTGCTCTGGTGGAGGCATGTGAAACCAGTCCTGCATTTTATACCAACTGCAAATACAGCTCCATAAATAATAATTTAAAAGTGTTTCACCCAATAGCATGGCTCTGCTCTTTGCTGTAAACTGATATGATACATCCACCCAGCTAACACCAAATGCTTTCAGGCTCACTCTTACACACTCTTTAGAAACCTGCAAACTGAAGGGGTGCAAGTATGATTTATTACTGTGATTATTCCAGTCTCACTCCTTATTTCATATGCCTGTTTATGCTAGTGTTGCTGTCACTAAAGCAAGGCTCAATTAGAAGAGCACAAAAAAGTTTCCTGAGACTGTAAGGTGAGAAAGGGTTAAGCAGCAAAGAAGGTGTTAAGTCTTTGCCTTTGGTTTAAAATACATAAATATCAAGAGGTATTAAGCAGCTTCAGCTATTAAAATTTGTGAATTATTAAGATAATAAGTAATCTTTGAATTCTCTTTTCAGATTTCCAGAAAAATAGGAACAACTCGTCTCTTTGACTTGAGGATACTGAGCACTGTTGAAACATCAAGTACCCAAGATACAGAGGAAAAGGGAAATATTCACAACTGAGGACAGAGTCAGTACACTTTCACTCTCTATTTGTACAAGTTCTTTGGTTTTGATACATTTAGGCTGACAACTTTTGCCCAAATAATTGGAGAATGACATTTTTGGGTCACTTACATGATCCCAAAAGGCAGAACTGTGAAGAAAAGATTATGAAATCCAGGCTCTCCAGCCCCTTGTAAAACACATTCAAACTTCCCCAAGTCTCTGCAGGCAAGCACAACACAGTTACCAACAACTTAACACCTGGGATACGAAATAAGCTCCACACTAAGAGACAGAGTTCTCTACATTTATCATGTCCACAGCTCAAGCTTTCAGCCTGCAAGCTGCACAAGCACTCTAAAAACTCCCACTCTTGCTTTGTAATTCCAAAAATACAATCCACTAATCACTGGCAGCCCCAAGCAAGCAGTGCATTTGTGTTATTGCTCAGCATCAAGATATCAGATTTAGTGGCATTGAAGTCTGATGATGCTAGAGGGTTATTTAAGTTACCAAGGATAACAGGAAACTATGGAATTGTGGAACACCCTTATGAGACCAATGGGACAATAAAAAGAGCAAATAAAATTAAATGCAGGTAAACAAAAAGCAATTTATCTCTTGGGGAAAAGCAACCTCAGCTTCATATATATATATAATGTATGTATGTACTCTCAACTGATCAGTGCTTTCAGCAAGACTTCAGTGTTTTGATTTAGAGTTTCATTAAACTATCAGCACAGCGTTTGGAATAAAGCGAAGAAGCAAAGCAATTCCAGGAACTAGTAAAGAAAGGAATATAGAACCAACTATAAAACACAAATGTCACACAACAAATCAATTTATTTTTTTTTTCCCCCCATCTCCCCAGACTTTAACTGGCATGTGCAGCTCTGGTCTTCCAACCTCAAAAACCAGATTTCTTACAAACCCAAAAGATCCAGCAAGGGGCAAAAATACGATCAAAGGTATATAATAGCTCCCATGAGACATCTCACAGGGAATGTGACAAAAGCCTATCAAATCTTGAAAGGCATTGAGAAGACAGACTGGAACTGGCTGTTAATCTCCTCCAGTACTACAACCAGGGATATCAAGTTAGAGCCAGGTTCAAAACAAGAAAAATTAGCTGTATTTTTAATGCAGATTGGAAGAATGCTTTGGCTGCACAAAGCACAAACGGAAGGGGAGACTGGACCTGCACAAGGTAGAGAAATTCCCTAATGGATGCTCAACAGCTGCACACAAAGGGCTCAGAAACCCCTCTGAGCCAAACGTAATTACAGGGTGGGAAGGGAGTCAGGGTATGAGAGAAGACTTTGGTTTCCATTCTTCTTCCTGAGGCATCTGCTCACAGCCAGAGCTGAATTCAGAGCACCAGGTGGGGTGGATCCCTGCTCCAGTCAGGGCAGTGTCTTTCATGCAGTGAGGGAAATACACAGATGTGAGTGATCCGTGAGTGACCTGTGAGGGCTGCGATTTTGAAGCAAGTGCTGCAGGTAGTTATTTAGAGAGGAAAGACTATTACTATCTTAAAAATATCAAAGGGATTTACAGTTCTCCATTAGAAATGGTGGAACTACAAATACAGGAATTCTACCTTTAAGTTACGTTATCCATCCACAGTTTGCA
Source organism: Melanerpes formicivorus (assembly GCF_026170545.1). Taxonomy (NCBI): domain Eukaryota; kingdom Metazoa; phylum Chordata; class Aves; order Piciformes; family Picidae; genus Melanerpes; species Melanerpes formicivorus. The sequence goes on along the minus strand of NW_027142388.1, from coordinate 1,562,882 downwards.
AGCCACATTTGCAATTGCTACTTCTCTTTTAAATAGAAGGGCAGAAAAACCAGAGCTTTGGCCATGAACTGGCTGTTATACACCTAAATTTGTCTGCTCCTTCTTTGGAGAAAACTTCAGAGCTGTAGCTGCTGTGAGCAATGTGTAGCCGTTGCAATACTTAACATTCCAGACAAGTGACAGGAACATTTACAGAACTCCTTAACTTACCAACTCTGCTCCAAAAGCCTTTTCATAACAAAATTAAATAATGCAGTCTTGTTTTCAAGCTCCTACTCTAAACAATCGCTATTTCAAAACACTGCTGAGGGAAGGGAAAACAACCGTTCATCAACTGAACCCGGCTGAGTCTTCCTGGCCTGAGGAATCTGTTCCACAGTGATGGGGAGCAGGCTCCATAACTCAATCTCAGCACTAACTTCTACACTGACTGCACTTTCAGAAGCTTTGGTGGGGTTTAATTGCCGTTTTGGAGACCAGAACAAAGACCAGGTAAAGCTACACCTTACTGGTATCCATCCTAGAGCTGATTAAAAGAATATTGTAAGTGCCCTAAGTGCAGACCCTTCACCACAGCTGGTCACACTGAGGATGTGAACCCCATCCACATGACTGCTGCACAGCTTTCCTTTCACTGGTGTCCAGCACACACCTAATGAAAATTATCCTTACACCTGAAGGCAACCTGGCTGGCCCTTCCAGTGAGAGCTGAGAGAAACCCCAGGCAGCAGAACATGATAAAGGCAACATAAGAAGGGATACAATCTGGAGAATATTAGTATGATAAACATGGAGAGACACTAAAAACTGGGTATGGCTCCATTTTCACTCCTTTTGTTAAATTTCACAGCTGCAGTTGTTAGTGACAGATGATGCAATATATAGCTGTTCCCTACACAGTAATTATCTCAGATTGTAAAGGCTTAAGCAGCAGAAATATCAGCCTCCACTGGAAGCCCCTTAGGCTCCAATAGCACACAACCAACTCTTACTTTGGCACTGTAGCTTTTCTAGGCAAACAAAAAATAATTAAAAAAAAAATACAATCTTAACCCAATAAAGTTCCCAGCCAAAGGACTAGCCAGCTTCACCTATGAAGCCAGCCACACGTCAGATCTGCAGTTCATGCAAACCCCAAAGTACCCCAAACCTCTCTCCCAACACGGTTACAATGCAGCAGCTCTTACCAGCTGCTGACAAGCCTATTCTCAACTTCAGGCTCACTACTGCCTGGACCTATGGAAGTGGGAGGTGACTGGGGACATCACCACCAACCTGGTCTGGCAACATTCCTGAAGGCATTGTACCAAAAAAATTAAGAGAATTGGATAAGTTTACAGAGATCCATCCCCTCCAGGACCTTCCCAGCCCTCAGGTGTTTACAACTCTGGATTCCCAGCACTGGAAGGACTCTTCTGGTCACAGCTGGACCAAGGGAATGGCCTGGATGGGAACAGCCTATCCACAAGCCAGCCTTGCTAAAAGGCTAGGGAAGGCAAGTGCCTGCTGGAGATTAAGCTAGTCATGAAAATAATTGTACCCTGTCACCAAAAGCAGCAGTCCCACCCCTTCCTCAGTCCTCTCCCTTCTTTCAATTCTGGAAATCATAGGATCATAGCTGTGTTTTTGATGAGTTGGTCTTTCAGTCAGATCAAGCCTGCTCTGACTCACCTTGTAATTGCTAGATACTATGCACAGGAAGCAGTGGGACTGGGAACAAGAGGGAAGCCTCATCTCTGAGACAGTGTAGCCCCAGATTTAATTCAGTCTCAGGCTATTGGGCAGCAGCCCTGATTTCAAAGAACATCATACTGCACCCAACCACCACCACTTTCCAAGCCACATGGTAAGAGAGCTGATGTAAGAGATGATCTGTGTTATCTTTTAGCAATCAACCACTGCAGCATGGCTGAAGATCGGCTATCTGTGCTTTGGAACTCTGTGCTCTAACTCACAGCTTCCTTAACCTCCAAGATCTGTCAGCATCTCACTCATCACTTAGTTTAAAATCCTTCAGGCCTGGCAGACAGAGAAGAGACAGAACTGCATGCAAATCTTTCCTAAATATCCTGGTATTGCTAGAGGAGCAGCATTTACCTCCTCCAGTGTGAGAGCCCAAGGGGACACATACATTTGAGTCACACAGGAGAAAAGACCTTGGGACAGGACGGAGAGACTCCCATCTACAGCTATTATTTTTATCCCTCCCACAGGAAAAAAGATCAGGTACTGTTTCTCTTCCACATTTTTGTTCCAAGCTTTCCAGAAAATAATACTGGAAAACAGGGAATCACAAATCTGCTTATGGTGTCCTTGTTTCCTTGGACAGTTTCAATGTTGGAGCAATGCAGGACTCTGCACATGATGGAGTCTCAGAAAGCACAAAAAGCCCAGGAGCACTGTGGCATCCCCAAGCGATGTGACAGCTGACATGGTGATACCACCACCGAACACCAAGTGCCCAATGCTTTAGCACTTCCCAGGGTGAAATACTTTCATTGTACTTCCTTGAAAAACTCCTAGACCTCCAGGTTTAGTGCAGAGCCTTTGATGTTTGACTGAAGGCCATAAATAGTTTTCCCATTCTCTCCAGAGAAATGTAGCCTTTCTACTAAAAAAGGCTATACTGAAGTATTTATGGGATTTTTGCCTGCAAATATTCTTTACTCATGCTAATGTCCATAAGTGACAGACAGTGCAATTTTCTTCTGTAGAGAAACACGATTTTATTTTTTACTTAAATCAGAAACAGAAGTCTGTCAAGAAGGTCGTAAAAAACATCTCTGTATCATTTTCATGCACCAAATTCACTTCTGAGTGTGAAAGGCAAGTAGAGTGAAACCCCATGTGCACACTTGGAACTAAAATCCTTAGAGTGTTTTTAATATCTCTCCTGAATGAGCTTTCACAGAATTTACACTCCTTACCATCAAAGTGTTGTCAATCAGACACATAGAGCTAAAAGAACAAAAGAAATAAGTACAAAGACATAGAGAAGACCAACCCTTGAAAGCACAATGTAGAGCTTAGGGGCACAAGGGACAAACAGCAGCTTTTGTTCCTTTGTGACAACTGGTGCATAAATACAACAAATCAATTTTTGCCATTATTGATAAGCTTTTAGGGCTGAAAATACTGATAACTTTCTAAGGAGGAAACAGAAGGAAGAAAGGAAGTCAGTAGTCACCACAGATTTATGGAAAGGCAGTGGTCCAAAGATAGGGGACCAAGCCACTGTATTTTTAGCCCACAAGAAGGAAGCACTGGGCAGCAGCATGGCAGCACAAGCCAAGGACCGTCTCCCTCCTTTCCACAAGCCTTTGTGTGTACCTGACTGTACTGACCACACCTGGAAGATGAAAAAGACAAGTGACCTTTGGAGAAGAGCATGACAGCACCCCTAAATGGTTGCCCAGAGAGGTTGTGGAGTGTCCTCTGGAGACATTCCAAACACCTGGATGTGTTCCTGTGTGACCTGCCCTAGGTCTGCCCTGCTCAGGCAGAGGGGTTAGATCTTTCCAGGCCCCTTCCAAACCCTGACATTCTGTGATTTGTCCATCACATTTAAGTGAGCACAGATAAAAAGTAGCTTTGCATGATTCTGTCATTGCTAGGAAAGACAGACCTTTTTTGTCACAGAAATAAACACAAGCAAAAACTAGAACTTAAAGTAAGCAGAGTTCCTCTGTCAGACCTGCAGTAGAAACCATGTCCATAAAGAACAGCTCTAGTTCTTTTCCTCCAGAAAAGCCCATATTCCTTCAGGGACTTTGAAGGAAGTATTTGCCCTTAACTATTTGCAACGCTGTTACTTCTTAGGGAAAAGCAAATGGAAACAGACAAGACTGCTTCTTGCAAAGGAAGATTTTTCACTGCAAAAGAGATACTACTTCAAATGCATACCCATCATCAAACCTCTGTCATTTACCTTGCTGAACAAAAGAAACTTGAAGCTCAGCACAAGTTGGCAACTCAGTAAAATGGAAAACAAAATTTTAAAATCCTGTAGCTAACCAGAGAAAGTCAAGCTCTAACAGGGCTTGTCTGTGTCAGTCAAGGCTTGTCAATAACAAACTGCCAACACTTCAGCACTGAACAATGAAGTATGTTGAAGGAGCCTCTCCAGCACTAACCCTCACACAGCAAGGAAGTTCTGTAGCCAAAGTTTTAGGAAGACTCTATCTGCCAAAGCCACTGTGTGCCTTTTATTAAGAAGGTACATAGAAATGTAGTAAGAAGAACACAGAAAGTTTCATGGGGAGTTAAGAATGCCAACCTCTTGGTCAAGCTTTCCATCCACCCCCTCAAATGTACATCCCACAGGAAATCATTATTCACTGCATGTACCTGTGCAGAACACGTATCCTGTATTGGCTCCATGACCAAAGCCAAGGAAATGTTCCTAGCATCAGGGGAAAATCTCTGCTTTCAGGCTGATGTCATCAAATACATCACTCAATTACTTCAGTACTATCTTTATTCTTCTCTAATGCTATTGAAACACACTAGCTGCTGGCTGCCCAGGGTACTTCCCTGCACAACACTGCATGTATACCAGTTACTTACAAGCAGTCGCTAGCGTGGCTTGGTTCTGGCAAACAGTCCTGGAAAACAGAATTAACTGAGCAGCACACAAGACCCATCTTTCATAAATGTCAAACCAAGTCTTGAACTAAGTAAAAGTGAACTATTTTCTCTCTTGAAAGTTTGCTTAAGTGGCTTTATGACCCTGTAATGCATTAAAAAACTGGCTAATTCTAAATTTTTAATTCAGACCTTGAAGATTGATCCCCTTTCAAAAGCCTCTTTTCACCTAACTTCACAATTTATCTTGGATTTGTCTTTTCTGCAGTCTGGGAAGCTACTAGCTCTGCCACTTACTTGCAACAGTGTCAGGTCTTTGCCAAAGGAAGGTATCTTAAGACATTTCCTTACACAGATGAAGATCAGAAGTTGCATTGCCTTGACAGTAATGAACTCCTCTTTCCCAAAGGTCATGCCTGTGTGTATGAAAACTCTAAGGATGAATTATTCATATGTTAAACAACAGTGTCCTATGATTACTTGCAGGCTGCATTAAACAGCTAAATGCTCTGAATGGTAGCTTCTGTGATCATTTCAGTTGGACTAAGCTCAAAAGAAACAAGTAATATGTTCCTCATGACTAGTCACTCAAGGCTCCAATGAAGTATACACTCAGCTTCTAAGAGCCACATTTTCTCCCTTTTTCAGGATAAAAGCTAAAAACAAGATCAAATGGGTGATTTGTGAAGGCAGGAAGTACAGGCATTGCATTTCTTGCACTGTTTTCCCACCAAGAAGCAGAGATTCAGTGACATGAAGAGTCACATTCATACACCTCTAGAACTGGATTCTGGTTGGCAAGACAGGCTCCAGCATCACCAGATCAAGGTAAGAAACAACTTGTGAAGCATGTCTGTGAGCTTCTATTGCACGCCTTCTGCTGAGGTGTTCTCCTCTTCCATGTTAACAGGAAAGCAAAACTGGTACAAACTTATTTCCCTTCACCACATTACTTGCAAGAGTACATTTATTCATAGCTAAAAGGCTAACTGTACATCACCTCACCTACTGTGTACAACAAAATCTTCACAGCATAAAAATAACTATTCCAGCATGCACTTAGATAGCAACTTCCAACACTCAAAGCTGCACCCTACCAAAGTAACTAACCCAGGCCAGACACTCTTCCCCAGGCTGGAGCCAAACCTACACTGTTTGATTTGTTACTATATAGCCAAAATCACTTCCCCCTTTCCCCATACAGAAAGGGTAGCCATGTCCCCCATGCCTGCTTGAAGAACTCCTGGGACTTGACACCTTTAAGTGATGCCCACACATGGCTTAGGAAAATGCCAGATGGCCAAGATAAGCCATACTAGTGACCATGGTGACAGGTTATGAGCATGAACAATCACATGCCAGACCCAAGGTTTGAGTTGCTACCATGGACACACTCTCCAGAGTAAGGGAAACCCTCACTCAAGTACCTCCTTAAGTCTTTGACAGAATGTCTGAAAGGCCACAGAGATGACACCGCCTTAGAACACAGAGAAAACACCGCAGGGCTGCTAAGCTGCAAAGCACAGTAAGAGGTACAGTCCATGGGAACTAGAAATCCCTGCACAAAGGTCTGCCTGCTGTAATGTTCCCCCATCATCAGATTTTAATAAAACAGCCCTCTATGCTACCAAAGAGAGAACACAGATCTTTATCAATGACCACACCAAAACTCATGTCAACAAAGGGCTCTTCGACTTGAGCAGATAAAAGACCTGGGAAACGTGGCCTGCAATGTTCACTCAGACAGCACTGTGTTTGACAGCAATGGTACAGGCAGTCAACAAGATTTAAAGATTTGAGTTGTTTTGTTCCCCCCAGTTACGTACTATATTCAAGAAAACCCAACCAAACAGACACAGGGCTTCAGACACACAAAACCACAGGAAAAACCAAGTTTCCTTCTCCCTGATTTTGCAGAGCCCACCAGCCTAGAATCTGCTTTTTCCATTAACTGCAAATTAAGTGGCAGTGTCACAAGACACAAGACACCATCCCTGACTCAGTTTCTCAACTTTAGTATCAGACTGTTTACAATGACTTGCTCTTAACCTTTGTGAACAACTAATAAGCAGGAACTGAGCTAAGAGTAGGGAGGAGAAACTGCACTTTGGAGGTACTGAAAATCTATATTATGATCCACAGAGTGTTAAAAGCAGCCACTGGCTTTAGCTTGCCCAGGTATCAGCAGCCAAAGTCCATACCATTATTTACACCGGAAACAGCAACAGAAGGTTTATGTTTGCCTTTTGGGTGAGTAGAGTTTGCACAGGCTGTGTCCTCTGACAGAGCCTATGGCCCTTCAGGACACTTCACCTGCTGGAACCATTTAGAAGACACATTTTCTGCTTCAGGGGAGCTATGTTTTCCAGATCCTGTGCTATTCCAGACATATGCTTCGTGAAGCCACAGACAGTGCGATGCTGCTGTGTAGAGAAGTGTGCAGCTTGCTGTGCATCAGCAGTGCTTTGTTTCTTCTCTCTGAGGACACAGAGTATAAAGGACTCTCAGAACAGGCTGGTGACTCCGATGTTGGCTCAGCCACAAGAATCTATTTGCCTCCATCCCTGGCACTACAAGATCACGTAAGGCTTGCAAAAGGAACACTTTGAGGCACAGGAACGTAGGTAGCAGGCACAAAGCTGGAACTTGCGAGCTCTGTCTGATACCAAAACGCAGAAAAGAGGCACTCCACATAACTGTGAGACCAGAATGCAGAGAAAGGTCCTCCCCGCCACACCACAACCTGGCTCCAAAGGTGATGAAGTGCGGGCACTCTACCTTTCTCCTCAGAGAGCCCCCACAGGCACCACCACAGTCCCCTTCCACAGAAACAAGCCCGCGGCATGGAACAAACGGTCCCGCAGGGGGATGGAAACCCAGGCAAACCAGAACCTGGCCCGCTAGCCGAGAGCCGCGAAGCCTTCCGTTACCTCACAGCCGCACAAGCAGACGAGAGAGCCGGCCTCCCCCGGGGCACCCCGGGGCAGCTGTCGCGGGCAGCGCCTCGAAAGGACAGTCACAAAATGGGTGACAGGGACGGCGCAGCGCGCGGATCGAGAGGGCCAGGAGAATGCGGCCGCGGGGCGGCCCCGGAGGCGCGCGGCGAGGGCTGAGGCGGGCGCGGGGCGACTGTCACTGCCGCGAGCGTCTGGGAGGGCGGGCGGCGCGGAGGGGTGACAGCGCGGCCGGAGGCCCCTCGGGCGCAGGGGTCGGCGGCGGTGGCGAGGAGACCAAGCCTCGGGCCGGGCGACGCGGGAAGCGGCTCCCCGCGGCGGTGAGGCGCTGCGGCCGGCAGAAGCAATGGGCGGGCGGCAGGAACCCAAGACATAGGCCCGGTCGGGGCCTGCGCGGCCGACCCCTGGGCGGGAGGGCGGCCGGCCGGGGGTCGGGGCTGAGCTGGGCTCGCCGGCGCTCGGCGCTTACCAGGCAGCCGCCTCCTTGCCGCTTCTTCGCGGCGCGGCCCGAGTCTCGGGGGACCGCACCGGGTCGGGCCGGGCCGGGCCGGGCCGCGAGCGCCACGGCGAGAAGGGGAGGGGGCGCGAGGGGCGCGCGAGGGGCGCGCGAGGACGGCAGCGACCCCTCCGCCCGCCTCCGCCTGCGCCCCGCCCCTCGCGGGCGGTACCTCCGCACTGCACAGGCGCAGCCGCCCTGCGGGCCCGGCGCGCGCCTAACTAGGGGGAGGGGAAAAGGGGGTGCGCCCAGCGGCAGCGCATGCGCTCTAGCGCCCCCTCGCGGCCCAGCGCGCCCCGCCCGCCCTTCCCGCAGGGGGCGTGACCGGCCGTGGCTTCTCGCGCCGCTCTGCACCTGAGAGCGGGAGGTGGTGGCGGTGGCCCCTGGGGAGCGGTCCCGCGGCGAGGGGACGGTAACCGGCTGGGGCTCCCCCGGCGCCGAGGCTGTGCGGCGGCCCTGCACCCCTCGCTGCGGCGGCGGCCCGGCGCTGAGGGGCCGAGGTGCTTCTCGTTCGAGGCGGACCTGTGGGGCGGCCGGGCGGTTGCCCAAGGCCTAGCTGCCGCTGTGGTAAAAACAACGCTCAGGTTTGATTCTGAAATAAATTTGCAACTCTGATGCTTCAGAGGAACCTTGTGGGCGGGGAGCCCGCGAATGTAGCAAAGCTCGGCGTGCGGCCAGCGCCGCGGGCAGCACCGGTGTCGGGTGTGCTGCAGGCAGGCAGCGCAGCCCGGCCGAGCCGCGAGGGGAGAGTCGCAAACCGGCGCCCTACGGAACAGGCGATCTTCAAGGCCCCTCCCCACCTAAACCATTCTAGCAATCTATGAGCCATCGGGACTAGCCTTCCTTGGTGACAACACAGCCTAGATAAGGTGGCCCAGCCTCTGTCCAGCTGTTTCTTAATAGTGTCCAATGTGTCTCCCAGGCAACCAGCACCAGAACAAGAGGACACAGTCTCAAGCTGCACCAGGGGAGGTTTAGACTCGAGGTGAGGAGAAAGTTCTTCACCGAGCGAGTCGTTCGTCATTGAAATGTGCTGCCCAGGGAGGTGGTGGAGTCACCGTCCCTGGAGGTGTTCAAGAGGAGATTGGATGTGGCACTTGGTGCCATGATCTAGTCATGGGGTCTGTGTTTATAGGTTGGACTCGATGATCCTCGAGGTCTCTTCCAACCTTAGTTATACTGTGATGCTGTAATGTCAGGGGCTCCCCCACTTCCCTGGGGAGATCGTTTCAATGACTTAGTGTTACTGTAAAAAATTGTCCTCTCTGTCTAGTCATCTTTTCCATGTGATTCCTAGTAAAAAAGGGAGTTTTCATTCATTTTCATTTAGGTTTTCATCCGCGTGAGAAGCAAGTGTTTAACTGTCGTAGAGAATAGCTTTGTTCTAGGTTACAAGAGCTGTGTGACCATCAGCTTTCAGACTTCTAGGTCCTTTTAAAAGACTGCACTGCACTAAGCTGAGGCTTGTAGCTCAGTGTTGTTACACAGGATACGTCTGCAGCAGCGAACAGCAAGCAGCTGCTGTTAATAAACCCAAATGGGTGTGGGTGCTTTATCGGGAGATAAAGCAGAGTCGCTCTTTACAGGTGTGGGCTAGAAAGTGCTATGAAAATGTGCCCATCAGGATTTCTGTTGAGCTCAGACCATGGGTTAGGTCTGTATCCCAACAGCAGTTCTGTTGTTCCAGCAAAAGAAACACCCCACTTTAAGGCTCTTCCTTAAGGTACATTGCTGCTCAGAATTCATAGGGCTGCAGGCTATTGAGGTCAAGTAGGACTGACTGTCACCTTGGGGAAAATATAATTTCTAATACTGTAGAGCAAAGTAAATGAGTCTGTATTTCATCAGAATTCCCTTTAAAGCTGAAGGGATGTATGCTTCCAGATGTTACAACATAGTTTGATTTACACTGTGGGAAAAAATGTCCTGTTTATGTGTCTTACAAAGTCAGTGACTTTCTCCTGATGTCCTTCCCAGCCCATCTCAGTCACTCTGTCCCTTCCCAACTTCTGGGGATTCCCCTGGAAGGCTGCTGCACACACAGGGTGCAACTGTGTGACACTGAAAGGCTCCTTTGTACTTTGTTTTCTAACAATGTGCCCAATGCCATTCCACCAGTTTTCTGAGCCATGGGGGGTTCAACAAAATGTTGTTCTATGGTTCTAGTTTTGGATTTGGTTTCTAAATTGCTTGTCAGCAAACCCCTTGGTGACCAGCAGCAGCAGCCCTTCTGTATTAGGGGTGTGAAAAATGCTTGCATTTGTTTTGCACAATGTATTTCTCACAGGAGCCCACACAGGGGCTCTGCTTTCTCTTTTCCAGCAGGAAACAGAAGGTGGCTGCTTCAGCTCAGTAAATTAATGACCAATCTGGTGGCTGTGGTGCATATGGCTGGCATCCTAAGTCAGTTACGCGAAAGGTCCCTGGAAAAGGCTGCATAAGACGGCAGCATTATGTCCTCTTGTGTATTTAAGAGTGGTTCAGCTGTTGGTGAGGAAAACTTTCTTCTTGTGGTTATGTTTGGGATTAGATTGCCCAAGAGGATTACAGAATCTCCATAATTGGAGGCTTCTAACAAAGAGCAGACAAGTGTCTCAGAGTCAAGTAGGTACAGCTGATCCTGTCTCAGATTGAGCACTGTGTCCTGCAGGGCTTTAGGGGAGCAGCTGCCTCAGAGGAGCCTGTTCCAAGTCTCAGGAAGCAGAGGGAGGGCTGCCTGGAACATGAAGAGACACCTGCTTAGGTGTAGCAATTTGCATGGAACACCCATGGTTGTTATGCACTCATCTGTTCTTTCTCATCCTGCTTCAGCCTCAAGTTTCATTCATTCTGTCTCATTGCAGGAAGGCAGGGTAGCAGAACTGCACACTGGCTCAATCTGCACCAGCCTGCACTCTGCCATTCATCTCAAGACAGTGACAGTGCTGCCCACCCTGGTGTGCAGGTGGGGGAAAGCAGCTGGGATAAGCAGCTGAGAAGCACCAGGCTGGTTGACAGCAAAGAGATAAGGCAGTAGGAGTAGGGCTGTGAGCTGAGCTCCTGGTAGGAGACAGCAGCTGCTGCAGGACATTACAGCTTCCAGGCTCCCTTGGTGTCATCCTCGCACCATTCAGTGTGATTGCACTACAGACAGGCTTCGGAACTGAAGGAGAGCCTTGCTGCAGGATGCCACACTGGAGCTAGCTGGAAATGGGCTTGAAACTATTTTATATTCCACAGACACAGCCCTGGCTGTAACAGGAATAACATTCACTGAGCTTCCCCTTCTTTTCCCCATTTAGGGGTAAAGCAGGGCACTGCTTTCTTGACCTGCATCTCATTTTGGTGTAGTTTTGAACACAATTCAGTCAGCACTCTTTGTCTGCTCTGGATGTTGCCTTTGAGACACCATCTTGGTGATCCACGCAGCATGACAGTCAGCTGGAGAGCCTTCAGGAAGGTAACTTTTTATTGTAGAGAGGTTTAGATATGGTGTTGAATCTGGACTTTAATTACATTATTAAATAAAGCACCAAATCAGTAACTGGTTCAGTTTCCACACTGAAGTACAGTACTCCTACAAAAGGATTAGTACAGAGCTGGTCTGTTTTGCTCAGCTGCTTCTCTGCCTTACACATTAACTACTTCCACACATTATAGTTAGGTTAGTTTAATTTAGCCACACCCCTGAACTAATCTCTGGTTTTTAAGGAGTACTGATCTTGCAGGGTTAAGTTCCATACCTCCAGCAAACTCAGCTGAATGCAGTTCACAGAGTCAGTGTAATAGGTGCCTAGTTTTCACTTAAATAAGACCAAAAGAATCAAATGTAGATACAGGAGATTTTATTTAACATTGTGTACAAAGAAAGGCTACAAATGCCATTCCCCCCCTCCCCAAATACAGTTTTTTTGATCCCTTTTTCATACCACTTTTCTCAGAAATTAAAAATAAAATACCCAGAATGACAGCTCCCCCCTTCCCTTTCCTTTTTCAGCCTACACTGAGAGACGTTTAGCAGTATAGTTTCAACACCTTTCAGTAGTAAACTCATAGGATTAGGTTTTCTGTCCCCAAAGCAGAGCACTCTGAGGTACTGAAGCACTAAGCAACAGCAGTGTAAAATGTCACAAACTGACTCCTGACGTGGTAGCATTAAAACAGTGCCAGCAAGATTAACTCTGATGAAACCCAAAATTATCCAAACAATAACAAATTGTTTGTCTTCTACACCTGATAATTTAGCACTAACCATATAATTTAATTGTATTTATATTTAAATAAATAGTCTTAACTCCTTTCCTTGCAGTTCTTCACAGATTATAAGCACTGGTGAAATCCTAGAGATAAGAACAAACTACACAGCTTGATTTTATTGGCTTTTTTTGCTGGACAGACACAGGAAGGACATTTCAGTGTCCTGATGTGAGATCATCTTTAAACTCACTCTTTTGTTGTTCTTCCCAGTCATCCAGCACAACCATTCTTTGTCCTGTTTTTGCTGCCTTGGTTAGCACTGATGTCCCTCAAACACCTGTCCCTGCGTGGGCAAGTTTGATTCAGGACTCCTAATACCTTACTGGGGGGCTTCTGTAAGTGTTCACATGTAACTGTGATGCTCAAACCAAGACTTCTCAGGCTGAGAAGCAGTAAAGAAGGGATTAGAAAAGGCTTGTTGTGAATAAATGTTCTTTTGCTACAGCAACTTGTACATTGCCACCTACTGCATTTGAAATAGTGTTTAGATATGGATCAGTTTCAGCTGACTGTGTAACATGTTTGTGTGGTCCCAGTTTCTCCCAAAATGGGACTAAAATGGAGGAAATTTGAGCTACTCCATGTAAATTGGCATTTGAGCACTCAGGCACAGTGAGAAGGAACAGAATGAATCTCTTCCTGTAACTGCCTTGTGGGTCTCAAACTGTCCTGGAGAGCTGTGAGCATCTCAGGACCAAGACCATCTGCTCACTGGTGGGCTCTACCTGTTGTCATCCTTGTTTTGAGTCATCAACAGAAAGCTGCTGTATTTCCCCTCAGGCAGTAAGCTGGTTTGTACACAGCCTGCCCTCTCATGCATCCAAAGGGACACAACGTGGCCTTGTCGTATAAATCATCCTGCAGATCAGAGAAATGGCTCATCTGTAGAGTGCTAGGGCTTCTCACAACCCCCTACCAGCAGGGAAAAGGACTGCAGCAGCTACACCAACAAAAGCTCCAGTGGAAAACAGAAGAGTTTTCTCCACTCTGATGAACCATTTTGAGAAGAGGATTTGAGCACAACTACAACTAAGAGAAAGCAGTAGACCAGGCAGTTCTGCTGGGCTTGGGGCCTGGGTAATCACCAGCCCAGAGCTCTGGCAGCAACTGGCCCATGCTGCACCAGAGGACTGGAAGTATTTTAGTTATCTCCAGGTTTACTTCTTCTACAGGGAGCCTCTCTCTGTGGGAGTTGTGCGCCTGAGTGTAGAATGCTGTGATGTGGTTTCTGCTGGAAAAGAAAGAGTCTTTCTCACTGCAAGGTGAAACTTGAGCGTGGCAAATAAACTCCATGGAAGACATTGTCATGGCCCACCTGCTTGTCTCCAGCGATCCCACCATGAGATGGTGACAAAGAGAATCAGCACTGGAGGCAAAACAGCTCATTTAATAGTTTTCTGATTCTTGGCAACAGCATTTATGTATTTGCTTGACTTCTAAGGCCTAAATCCAAGGAGTTGGTCATGGAAGGGGGAGAATGAGGGTAAGCTGTTTGCTCTGGCCCTGCTGTTTCAGCCATATCATCGCAGTAGCACACTGGGGCATTTTATCTCTGCAGCCCAGAAACGAGGGTTAAACAACAGCCTGACCTGCCTCTGTTAGCTTTTACCTTTGTAGTGGAGTTTCACTTGTGGGAACACACAGATTTCACTGCTTCCCTTTAGCTATTGCCACAGGGTGAAAAAAACAGGTAGAGAGCAGGAGCTAAGCTTTGCTTTCTCAGCACTGAACTGTCCATTGTCAGTAGCAAGAGGGGCTGTAGCACATCAGAACAGGGAGGCTACAGCATTTCAGCTCCTGGTGCTCCTCTATCGATGTTTATTTCCTGGGGAGCAAGGCTTGCTCAGCTATCCTGGGCATAGGCCAGCCTCTGTGACATGAAGTGAGGACTTCTTTCCACTTCCAGCCCGTGTGATCTGAGTGATTCCCAATTATGCCTCTCTGTGTGTTACTGCCCTAAAGCCTCCTTAAGGAATAATCATTAACTGGAGGTACTTCCTTTAGAGCTTCTGTTGGGCTAAGGGCGATGCCTGTGTGTGATTCTGCCCATGAAGGAAGCTGAAGGAATACCTAGGAACACTCACTTCCTCCTAGCCCAGAATGGAGCTCCAGTGGCTCAGCTGCACCCCCCCTGTATAAGTGAAGTGAATGGCAGCAGGGTTACTTCTCCAGCAAGGGGACTATGACAACATAACCAAGTTTACAAAGAAAAACAACCTGGACTGCAAATTTAAGAGGGCATAAGCCAATTACTTCCTAATTACACCAAGAATCTGACTAATTTGATGTTATCTGCTTAGGAACTGCCCTTTTGGATTTTTCTTCTTCAAGGAACAGAAGCAAAGCCCCAGCAGCCATGAATGTACTGGTCCTCTGCTGTTGAGTCCCTGTGGTCTGGAATACAGGCAGCAAGAGCAAGGGTAGAGGTTTGTCCAAAAACATTCCCCAGTTCTTACCAATATTACTCTAAGAAGAATACCACACCCGATGATGTTACCCCAGCAGGTGACCAAGTACTGCGTCAGAAGGACCAACCAGTGAGGAATCAGGGAGGGTTGGGGTTTTTCTGTCAGATTTGTAACATTTTTAAAGCCAATTTCCCTTTGATACAAACTTGCAAGAAGGGCAGGCTAAGAGCAGAGAACACTTCGTGACCCTGTTACAAGATTGAGGAGCAAACCTGGAGATCCCGGTAAGCTTTAAAGAGCAGTACATCTGTTCGAACAAACTCCAAGAGCAGTACATCTGTTTAAATGAGCCCAGAACACCACCCTAACCAACCAGCCTCCCAAGCAGCTGGGGTGCCTGGGCCGGGACACTCTGCTCCCGCCCCCTCGTGGCCAGCACGGGCGGTGCAGGTGCGCTCCGTGCGGACTGCTTGCGACAGGTACTGCGGGTCAGAACGGCGGCAGGCTGCAAAGGTCCTCCCCACGCCGCTGTGTTCTGCCCTGAGCTGACGCATGGAAAAAGAGCAGCATTGAAATACAGCCTGGACCAGCTCAGCTACTGCCTCAGCTCGTTAGAAGTGTGCAAGAATAAAGAACAGCAGCATCGGAACGGACAGGTTTCAGTTTGGTTTCTGACACTCCCACACACAGCACAAACACAAAGCTGAAGCTGATGGACTTATTTCTTGCCCAGCTTTGAAACCTTTCCCGTAGTTTGCTTTACTTAATTTTTACATTTGACTTAACCTACTCAGTGTTAAAAATCATCTGTGAGAATTTCCAAATAGTTTCTAAATGGCAGGAAACTGCTGCTTATTCCTCTGCTTCAAGTGGAGATACACAGACTGCCCAGGTCAGATTCCTGCAACTGAGAGCTTCCTTTCTAGAGAACTTTCCAGCATGCTACAGACTGAAAAATCAGAAGATCCCAGGGCACACAAGGGAAGGGCCAGTTTTGGCTAGTTTGCTCTTATCTTGTTACTATTGTACCTTTTTGATAGAGAAAATGGAAGAGTGCAGTTTTCTGACACAATTCACAAGGGAACATATAAGAGTAGAAATCAGGATACCTCTCAAGCCATGGTTTGCAATTCCCTTTTTCTTTAACTCTGATAAGGCTTATTAAACAAACAAACAAACAAAAACCCTCACAAAAACACAACAAACAAACAAACAAACAAAACCCATCCCAAAACAACAGACAGACCAACCAATATCCCTGGGAAAAGAACACAAAAAGCCTTTTGGAAACCCTTTCTGCAAACATAAGACTATTTGAAACCCCTTCATTTCAAGACTAAGGGGAATTGCAGAAATCAATCCTCACGTTTCAAACGAGCCCAGGAGTTCAGCAGCAGCAGCAACAGCGCTATCTTTTCCAGCCCAAAATCACCAGCTTTGGGGAAAACATCTTCATACTTAACAGAAATAATTAATGGGTTAAGTTAAATTAACTTTTTCTTTTTTTCCCTGATCCACATGCCTGCATGTTAGATAATGTTACACTAGAACTGAGCATCCTAAGGAGAGCCTAAAAGCAACAACCTGGCACAGTAACCGAGGCCAGAGCGAGTCTCTGGTGGTCACACGCTCGAGATCAGTTATTTCAGAGTAAAATCAACTCCTATATAAATAAAAATAAAACACTTGGGCAAAAGTAAATTGGCACAGTCATCGTGGTATTGCTTTCCAGTTCCAACGCTGCAAAGAGCAGCCACGGATTCCAAACACCAAAAGGAAAAAGCTGTCCCCAACCACCTGGCAGAGTTTGGTTAGGTGGTTTTCTTCCATGCAAAGCTGTCGGTGGTGCCCCTGCCTCAGCTACACTGAAGGGCATGGAGGGGCCAGCACACAGCCTGCAGCAACAGCACTGCTACAGAGCCACTGGCTGAACGGGAGAGCAAACGCAGAAATAAACCCAGGGAGTGTGGGTGCTGTTCCCCAGGACTTCTCTGAAATCAATGGTTTTCAAGATTGTGACTACTTTTTACCTCCAGAAAGGCAAAAGAGTAAGAAACAAAGCAACAATATCAAAATCTTCAGCTTTCAAGTTTCCTTGCCTTCATTCCCTCCCTCCCCTATAAAAGCACCTCCTACTATAAACACTTTTTCTCTTTCACGCGTTCAGAAGTTGGAATGTAGTGAAATACAGAGAAGAGAGAAGGAATTTCTAGTTGTACATTACATTACAAAGAGGTTTGCTCCCAGACCTAAGGAGGGAGGGACACTAAGCAGTATTAAATTCCTATAAGTATCCTTACAAAGCATGCAAAATATTGATATACTCACAAAATTGAAATGGAGATTGCTTTTGTTTTCTTGAATTTGCAACTTCACAGTACAGTCATTTCTAACATTATGCAGCAGTCAGAATTACAGTGACTACAAAACCATATCCCTTCCATTTTTTTCTTCCCATTTGTTTAAAGATTCCTTTGTTGTTGTTTTTTAAGTGAGATGTTGCAGATCACCCATCAGCAATGTGAAATTCAGCATAGCAGGGCTTGCTTTCCTTGCTGTATTTCCCCTCAAATGACAACCAGGCTCTACCCATTTTTCAAAGTCTATCCCTCCCTCCCCTCCTCACGCTGATTCCTTCCGTTGTCTTCAGGCTGAGCTTGTCCTATCACCAGGATGGTGATGGATGGATGCTACTAAATGGCAGCTGCACAACTGCACAGGAGACAAGTGGGGGGGGGAGCTGGAGTAGTTAGTAACAGTGGAATTGCTCCCACCCCTGATGTTTGGCACACTGCTCCACAGCCAGAAGACTGCTCTGGGTACCAGCAATGAGATGATGCTTTTGACTCCCTAGACAAGTCCTGCAGCCCTGTAGGCCTGGGTCACCGACCGTGGCTTTCACTGACCTAGGCAGGGAAACACCACTCTGGTGTTTGGCTGGACCTGTGTGCTGCTGCCTGTGGTTGTGCAGAGATGTCCTCACTGCTCTGCTTCCCAGCAGGTTGGAATTCCTGCAGGTGCATGATGCACTCTTCTAGTCAGATTGTCCATGAAGTACATTCTGACAAAGGTTACCCAGGAGTTTGTGTCTACCAGAAAAATTCTTGTGGAAGCAATGAACAAAGCCTCCAAAAATTCAAGTATCAGAGAAAGGATCTTCTGATCAAAGTCTGGAGGAAGCAGCCAGCCAAACCAAACACCATTGATTGGTAGTTTCTGTTCACAAATGCCTCAGTTATTTTGGCATTGATAACAGCTTTGGAGTGCTGGGAACTAGCAGTTCATTTGCATCAGGTTTGGGAGGTGGTCTAAGGAATTCAGCAATCCTGCGTGGCTAACGCTGTCCCTGCTTCCATATGCAAACAGCAGAGCCACAAACAGCACCACTGACTCCAGCACCCCCGCCTCTCTCGCTTGCTGTGCTTGTTTATAGTGGAGCACCACTGGGTCTGGCTCCCCAAAAACCCCTCAGAAGTGCAGCACAGGCAAGAGCAGGGCATCTCCTTCCCTACAGCTGGATAAATGTTTGCAAAGGAAGGGGTGGGTAGGGCCAAAAAAAACCCCCAAATGGCAACAAAACCCCAAACCAATAAAACCCTTAAAGAAATCAACAGTTCTAGTTGTGTGCAAAACTGTTCAATTTCTTTAGAATCCTGTTCCAATCAAGACTTGGATTTCTGAGGAGGGAACCTTATGATCCCAGACCATTCCCTTCTTCTCTCCTCTTGCAAAGCAATGCTATTGTTGTGGCCTAGAACAGTACTTTAAAAACAGCAGTTATTAAAGACACAGTTGTGAGCTATCCTTTCCCCCTCGCCCAAAGAGGGGCATCCTAGCAAGTGGTGCAGTAGAAATCTGGAAATTTCTTTATGATAAATTAAATCCATAAAATGAGGAATACCTTCAGTCCCCTCCCAACAGTACCAGCCACCCTTTGTGGTGCATTTGTTCAAGTGTCTGTTGCTCCTTCTAGCAGAGACTCTGCACAGCTCCATCTCCAGCTTGGCTCTGGTCCTGCCAATCAAGAATGGAGATTTCTCTCCTTGCTCTTCAGCTTGTCTCTGGTTAGCACACAGCAGAAACGCGGCAGGCCTTCAATCCCCAGGACAGGAGAAGGCCAGAAATGCTTGCAGAAATGCAGCTGTCTTTTTCTCAGTTGTGATCTATGCCAAGAGCAGTTTGTTGTGTCCTGTTGGCACCACAGGCACCTACACCTCTGTGGAAAAGAGAATGCTTTGCCTCTTGCTGTCTGGGGTAGGGATAGTCTCTAGCTGCAGAAAGTACAGAAGAACTTGAACCTGAGAAGAGAAAGAAAGAGGTAACAATAAAGCTCTCTTGGCTCGTTCTCACCCTGACTACCTGAGAGCCCAGGGCTCTCTCCACACAGGAACCCCCTGCAGTCCTGGATTTGGTTTAATGCTGTAAGAGCAGCAATATGACAGTTTGCACTGCCTCAGAGACACCTTTTCCAGCCTCCAGGGTATGAAAGGCAGCAGTGACCAAATAAATCCAAATTTAGAACAGAATTTCACTGTGCATCACTGATGGTGATGTAAGTGCTGAGGAGCATCACTGTGAGGTCCTTCAACCCCAGGAGAGCAGCCCTCAAGCCATCCTGGTGTGCCCAGACAGGAAGCAAATAGAATTCTGTGTGTCCTGACAGGTCTTCATGAGAAGCTGGAGTCCTGCAGACACAAACTGAACTGCCTGCAGACACAGCCTAAAACATCTGTGTATGGGTGGCCAGTTGTCTGTGCTCCTCAGAACCACTGCCATGAGAACACAACAGGGTGGCTGGATCAGGCCTTGCTAGAGGACTGCACTTTCCCACACTTGTCTTCCCAAGATTCCAGCAGCACATTCAGGATTTTACCTGGGACATGACTTCTAGTGACCAGCTGTCAGTCATTGTGATAGGCTGGGTGGGGTTGGCAGGGATTTTGCTGTCCTTCTCTGAAGGTCTGAGCAGCGTTGGTCCAAAGACAGTTGCCAGATTGTGCAGAGACATCTTGTTAACACTTTCCCTCTCAGCAACCCTGGGAGAAGAAACAAGGAACAAGGTAAGTCTTTTTAAACACCTGGGTGTGGAGATGTCCTTCAGTAAGAAGCCACACTGACTCCTCTGGGACAAGTTTTAGATACACTCAAACCACCACTTTCTCCACATGGCCCTAAATGAACTTCAAAGAACTTGGTCTGACACAGCCACAGTCTCCAGGCACTCTACAACCATGGCTGAAACTTGGGGAGCAAGCTGGGAACAGCTTTCTTTTTCCTGCTGCTTACCATCTGGGCAGGCAGAACAGAGATAGGAATAAAGGAAAGGTTTTCATCTTAGTTTTATAAATGAGAAACTGAGGCACAAAGCTTAAGAAATTCACTCAAGGGCAGAAAAGTCTGCAGAAGAAACACAAGTAAAAGCTATGTCTTCTGGATTTGAATCCATAAGGTCAGTCTCAAGATCCTCTTTCATCTCCCCAGTGACAGTCCCTGGCACGTGCAAACTATGTCAATGATCACACTCTGCATGTTTCAGGCTTCCTGCACTCATATCAAACACGTGGAAATGCTTCTTCCTAGCTGCGGCCATATTCCACAGACACAGGATCAGAAAGCCCACTCTAAGCAAGGAGCTGACAACCCTAGCTAGCAGAACTGCCCCAGTTTTAACAAATCTATCATGTGAGATTGCAGGCACCTCCTGAGAGGCCTTGCAAGCCCTGAACCACGGCCAAAGCTGCACAGTTGATACTAAACCCTTGCCTGGCCTTTGTGTCTAGATGCAGGTGCAGCTTTGCAGTGATCTTGCAGCGGGAATTTGCATTTGTGCTACATAAGCCACAGGACTTTTGTTACCCCCTTTGACCCAGTTCTAATCCCTTCAGTGTGAGTGGGAACGGAATTCAGGATATAGAGCCTCACTGAGTGAGGATAGGATAGGATAGGATAGGATACGATAGGATAGGATGCGATAGGATAGGATAGGATAGGATAGGATAGGATAGGATAGGATAGGATAGGATAGGATAGGATAGGATAGGATAGGATAGGATAGGATAGGATAGGATAGGATAGGATAGGATAGGATAGGATAGACCAGGTTGGAAGAGACCTTCAAGATCATTGCGTCCAACCTATCATCCAACACCACCTAATCAACTAACCCATGCAACCAAGCACCCTGTCAAGTCTCCTCCTGAACACCTCCAGTGATGGTGACTCCACCACCTCCTTGTGCAGCCCATTCCAATGGGCAATCACTCTCTCTGTGTAGAACTTCCTCCTAACCTCCAGCCTAAACCTCCCCTGGCACAGCCTGAGACTGTGTCCCCTTGTTCTGGTGCTGGTTGCCTGGGAGAAGAGACCAACCTCTGCCTGTCTACAACCTCTCTTAAAGTAGTTGTAGAGAGCAATAAGGTCACCCCTGAGTCTCCTCTTCTCCAGGCTAAGCAACCCCAGCTCCCTCAGCCTCTCCTCATAGGGCTTGTGTTCCAATCCCCTCACCAACTTCGTTGCCCTTCTCTGGACATGCTCCAGCCAGTCAACCTCCTTCCTAAACTGAGGGGCCCAGAACTGGACACAGGACTCGAGGTGTGGCCTAACCAGTGCAGAGTACAGAGGCAGAATGACCTTCCTGCTCCTGCTGGCCACACTGTTCCTGATGCAGGCCAGGATGCCATTGGCCCTCCTGGCTGCCTGGGCACACTGCAGGCTCATGTTCAGCCTACCATCAACCAGCACCCCCAGGTCCCTTTCTGCCTGGCTGCTCTCCAGCCACTCTGACCCCAGCCTGTAGCACAGCATAGGGTTGTTGTGGCCAGTGTGCAGAACCTGGCACTTGGATGTGTTAAATCTCATGCCCTTGGACTCTGCCCATCTGTCCAGCCTGTCGAGGTCCCTCTGCAGAGCCTCTCTACCCTCCAGCAGATCAACTCCTGCCCCCAGCTCGGTGTCGTCAGCAAATTTGCTGATGATGGACTCAATGCCCTCGTCCAGATCATCAGTAAAGATGTTAAAGAGCACAGGGCCCAGCACTGATCCCTGGGGCACACCACTAGTGCCTGGCTGCCAGCTGGATGTGGCACCATTCACCAGCACTCTCTGGGCTCGGCCCTCCAGCCAGTTCCTAACCCAGGATGAAGCAACAGTTACCTGATGAGCACTCACAGCCTTAAATGCTTCTGCAGCTATGTGACTCAACAGAAAGCCAGGAGAAAGTCTCTGCTTTGCAACAGCACAATGCTTCACAGATCCAACCCCTGTCTAAAGCATCCTCCTTACCTTTTTAAATGGTCCAAAAGGAAAAGGAATGTCACAAGGTTGGGTTCTGGAAGCGATAACAACAGATTCAACATGCAGCTCTCCTTTGCAACAGGATCTGAAAGTGCTGCAAGGCAGAAACAAAGCATGACCACAGGAAAGGGAACGAAAATCTGACTGACTGCAGCATCTCCCAAACCAGCAGAGATGCTCCTGAATGGGCTGTGATACATCACAGGCTGGAAGGTCAGAGCATGTCAATACCCTACAGGATCTCTTTATTTCAGAGATGTGTAGAGAATCCTTTTCTCTCCAGCAGTACAAGTGCTGTCAGACTTTCAACCAGTAACCCCACACCTCCAGCAGGCAGCATGGCACAAACAGCAGGCCTGGCCCTACAAGGAGGCTGTCACTTTGTGACCCCACCCTTCAGCAACCTGCATATTTTCAAGGTACAGAACAGCAAAGCAACTCAAGCTCACGGCAGATGTCATCATCCCAACACCCATTTCTGAGCTCCACTTCCCTAACAGCTTGTTCCAGGCTCCTGTCCAACATCATAAACAAGGCTTTGTACTGCTCCAGGAGCAGCCTCCTACAGAAGGGTTTTGGTCAGCAAAGGTCATTTCTGCTGCTACTCACCAATGCCCTCAGCAAAGTTGGGGTACAGCTCGTCTGTGAAGAGGGGCTCGGGCAGCTCCCGGAAGTAGAGCTTGAGGGTGCCGGCGATGGCATTGACGTCCATCTCGCTCATCATAACTGACACATCTTTGTTGTCTGAATGAGGGAAGAGGGCAGGCAGGGTAAAGGAGCTGCTGGCCTTGTGGTCATTCTTCTTCCTTTGGCTCTCTGTTTGCCTTTGCCCAAGCAGCTAAGAGCTTTCCTGTTTACATTTCTCCAGACTAAATGAGCTACCCTCTGACAACTGAGAGCTGCTGCACAAACAACTGCAAAGAGCTCAGAGCTATAAATCAAGGTGGGGGGGACCCCACACTGCCCAGGGTTGGTTCTGCTGTGCCAGGAAGCTCAGCCTGACCTGGAACGAGCCTTGCTTGACTATATTCCACCCACTGTTAGTGACAAGTTCTTATTCCAACTCCCTGCCTCAAACAGCTCAGAACAAGAGCCTCTGAGGCTGACTCCCCCGGGTTAAAGCATACAGGCAATTCAGGCTCACATTTCAGTTTTGCTAGCATTAAGAACAGCAAAGCCAGCCCCTTTCCCTAACCCCAACAGGCCAGCCAGCAGAGGCAGCACTGCTTTCAGAAAGCCCAGGGTAAAACAGCATCTAACATAAAACCTGTTCTTCAAAATGTGAAACACCCTCACTTGCACTGCTGAGGATTCGAACACCTGGTGCTGGCAGCTTAGGGGGAGTGAAAATAGGAGGAGGACAAAATTCCACAAAGCAAGTGCAGAAAAGTCCAGGAAAAGTGAATCTGGGCTCTTAGCATAGGCCTCAGTGTGGCTTGACATGTCCTTGGACAGCCGCATGGAGGCTGGAAGAAGGGCAGAATTTCACTTCTTGTACCTCAGCAACGTGGGGCTGTCCTCTGCCTGATCTTGGTGCCTTTTGGGACATGCATGCCATTCTTTTGCATGCAGTGCAGTAAGGAGCCCTTTTCTGCCCCCAAATCAAAGGAAGCTTTACAAAGGTTGGTCAGAACCACCTGCTTGGACAGTCCACACACATCAGTCTAGACACAGTTAGGAAGAGAACCCAGGAGCCCTGATCACCCAGCTCAAGTTTCACAAACTCCCTCCCTAGTCACCCTTAGAACACTGCTTTGCTGGCTTTCTTTCACAAAACACTCTTAATTTCAAGGACTTTTGTTAATTTAGAGGCCTCACATCAGTGACAACATCATGACTTCTGATTGCTGCTCAAGAAGGTGCCTGCCATTTCCAGGGGTGCCAAGGCAGCCAAAGCCAGCCCCCTCCTGCCTGCTGGGAAGGGTAACAAGTGTGTGGTTTGGCATCAGGATCCAGCCCATTCTGTGTCTGGGGTTGTGTCTGCAGCTGAAGGACATTCACCAAACGCACAGCCAGGGTTAAAATGATTCCCCTTGTGCAAGCATCTCTGCCTCCCAATGCTTCTTGGGGCCCATGAGATTAAACTAGTATGGCAGTTGGCAGGGAGCTTGTGCAGGTTCTCAGGGTGCAGATAGAGACAGCAGACAGAAATACTTACTGACATCAAAGGCAGCTTTCAGAGCCTGGATATCGGTTGCGACTCCCGAGACGCGGTAGATGCCCACCTCCTCCATGCCCCGCCGCTCGATCTCCTCCACGCACTGCCGCACTATGTAGGGCACCTTGGACCTCTCTCTCCTGAAAAGCCGAGAGCAGAGCTCAGCACATGCCCCAGTGCTCCTTATCCCAGCTAGCCTGCCTCAGAACACCCCATCTGGAAAATGGGGTGACAGAAAGCCTGAGCAGGCACTCAAGCCTGAGCTGAAGAACTCCCTTTAACACTGGAGAGGGTTTTCTGACTCTCAGCTTGGCTTTGGCTGTGCTGAAGCTGCCCTGAGCCCTTGGGCTGCTGGCCAGGTCCCAGTGCCCCTAGAGCGCCACTCTGCACAGGTAATCAGAGGATTCCCAAGCAGTCCTTGGATACATCACAACACTGTTCCTTTCCAATTAATACAGTTCCACAGGAAGGAAATCCCATACTTCCCAAACCGTAACAGAACAAACAGGTTTCTTCTGGCAAACGACTCATGACAAAAGATCAGGGGTTAAAATAATAGGATCCACAGAAGTGGAACATTTTTGATTATGGAAAGGAAGCCTCAGTGTTCAGTGGCTCTGGAAATCTGTGACCAAGTCCGCTAACTACAGAGTAAAGGGGCAAGGGGTGCTTCCTGCCCTCAGCAGAGCAATGAGTGTGAGTAAACACCCTGGGTTTTGAAGCCTGGCTGCACACTGATTTACTCCCCTGCTAAAAATGAAGCTCAGAGGATGGCCAGCGTCTCCTTTCTGCAGCCACACCTAAGTGGGACTGACGGACCCCTCAGTGTGGTGAGGACATGTGCACCCCACTGGCCAGTTGGCTACACAGCAATAGGGAGGAAGAGGGCCCAGCAGCTCACTTGGTGACAATAGCAATCTTGACCCCGAAGACCCCAGTCTGCTTCCGAGACGGCATCCTCTTGAGGCTGAACTCCCGGCTGGTGAACTTCACTGACAGCTTCACTTCAACCTGAGCAGGAGAGAGCAGCTGTTACTCTTCAATCTTCTGTCTGTGCTGCAACGGACAGCAAAGAACTGCAGCACAGAAGAGGGACAGCGCTTTCTGTGCTTACCCCATTCATGGAGATGACTGTGCGCTGCCAGTCCTTGTCCTGCAACGCCTGTGGGTCCAGCTGGAAAACATGAAAGTTGTCCATGAGCTAGGAACAGGCTCCAGAGAAATCAGCTAGGCTGGAATGCTTTGGCAAGTGAGCAGAGCACTACCACTTCCAACATGTTATTTCTTTTCCATGAGAACACACATTGCAAGGTTTCCCAGGTTTCAGCAAAGGGACACTCAGCATGCGGTTCCCTGGGCAGAGCTGCTGGAGAAGTGCAGCACCAGGTGTGCAGGGGCTGCTCAACAGCAAGGGCAGCCCTGGTGAGCAAAACCAATGTCTGAAAGCAAATAGCCTCAGCTTTCACAGAAGTGAGACTGCACTCAGTGCTGTAGCACAACAGGCACCTTAAAAGAGCCAAACTGTCCCACCTCACAGGGCTAGCAGTCAAAACAAGGAGAGACTTTTGCTGTACCTCTTGATGTGAAAGAGAGAATACTGCCTTCTTGGGCAGTTTGGATTTGAAAGACAGGACACTGCTTTTCTGGGCAGTTTTATAGAGACAGGTGAGGTTGGGTGAGGGGAAAGCACTGAAATAAAAAGTCAGGATGGAGAATTTCATAGCTCTTGGCTACAAAGCTAATAGCTTCCAAGGAAGACTGTTTCACTGAATTCAAAATATGTAATGACCCTAACAGTAAGACCAAGGAGGAGAAATGTGAGACAGAGGCAAGCAACTTTCCACAAACCAAATCTCTGTCCTGATCTGTCAGAGAGAAATGGAGAAAATGGGCCCAGAAACCATGGGAAGTTGTTCCTACTTCAACCTGCCTATTCCTTTTCACTTCAGCTTAAGCAGGAAGGCAGGAAGAACACCTGGCTTTGCGTTTGCAGGAATCCATTAAGCAGATATAAGCTCTGAAGCAAAGCCCTAGTCTCCCGTTTGCAGCTTTGCTGCTTGGTCTCCTTTGAGTGCTCAGTTGTGAGGCTGAGGAGCAGCTGACTCTAGTACCCAAACATCACCCAGCAATTGCAATACTGCCTGAGAGAATTCAAACATCTGAACTGCTCAAGAGTAGCACTTGGCTCAAATTAGAGAGCAGAAGAGGGGAAAAGAGCTGTCAGCAAGGGGACTTCTATCAGCAAAGCAGAATCAGCCAAACCCAGCAGTGTTCTGTGCCCCCTAAGACAGCTGGAGAACACTCAGCTCTTGAACACTGATGCAGCCAGAGCAGGAGGCACCTGCTCTAGACTGTGCTTTGAGTTTACTGTCCTCAGCTAACAGAATGACAGTCAGCAACTGGAGCTACTTCTGCAGCACAGCTCCTCTCCCCACAGAACCCCATGAAAAAGCAAGGTTCTGCCAGGCAGAAGGAAATGTTGAAAGCCAGCAGCTGCAGCATGTTCTGGGGGATTCTCAGGGGCAACCATGCTCCTGCTCCCAGATCATCCATAAACCAGCCCAACACTGCTGACAGCTACAGAGACCAGTCTCCCCATGCCCTTCCCCACTCCCCAAGAAAGACAGTGAGCAGAGAGAGTAATTCCTCCCCATTTGCTGAGGCTGCAGAGAGCCCAAACAGCATCAGAGTGAAGCCCAACCTTATCCCTGTGCACTTTCTTGCGGATGTGAGCCCACAGTGGGATGCCACCGGCGCTTGCAGCCTTCCCTGGCGCGCTGGACCGGTGCCTGCAGGTGCAGCTCTGGCAGAAACTCCTGAAGACCCCTTGTAAGGAACAGTCAGTAACCAGCAGCTCCCACATTGTAGGACTGTAAAAAGGAGGGCAGTGGGCAGCAGCACTTAGCTGTGGTGCTCCAGCAGTCCCAGTGCTGCACTGCTTGCCAAGATGCTTTGCTTATAAGGCTGGTGGAGCAGATCCGCCCCAGCCTGCGTGGCTGGCCAAGGCCCCTCAAGTTGGCCAGGACCTAGGCTGCTCTTCACTCAATTTCCGTGCTGAAGTTTGGTTCCTTTCAAAACTGCATTCTTTCCCAGAATCAAGAGGAAACCAGTCCTGGAGTGTCCGGTTTCCTGTGAAGAGCAGCCATGCTCAGCATTCCTGAAAGCCTGGTCTCCAGCTGCCTGAACAGTCATTTGGTGAAGCTGCACAGAGGGCCCTGATGATGGACACAGCCACAGACCATTCTCCAGCTTCCCAGCAGTCTTCTCTATGTTTTTTAGAATGGAGTCACTGCAAGCGTGTTATTTATAGCAGGGAGAGACTGCCTAAGACTGAAGGGGAAAGAAAGTTTTGACTATTTGCCAAAAAAGCTAAAGGAAGAGTGCAGCAGGTCCAGGTCCAGTTGATTTAAGCTAACAGCTATTACTGGGTATGTCTCAGTGGTGAGCAGGGAAATCCTGCCTCTGTACCAACTGAAAGCAAGTCAACAGCTGCTAGACAGTGAGCCCAAGTCCTACTCTGTCTCAAGCTTGAATATCACAGGGCAGCAAAGGACTAGCAGAAGCAGTGTGCTGGAACTGAGGGCTCACAGAGACTCTTCCATGCTGAGTAACTCCTGGAGCTGAGCGTGTACATGCTGCTACCTCTTCCTCCTTTAGCTCTGCACTCCTGTTGCAGGGCTAGCAGGACCCTCACACTCCCCACTCTGCTAGAGAACAGCTTGTATTGTATGGAGACAGCTGGGGAGAACAGGCACTGGGGAGTGAGCCTGCCTGACCCCAGCCAACCCTGCATAAATCACTGGCAGTAACAACAGCAATTAAAACACTAAAATCCCCCCAGGTGCCTTTTAACTAACAAAGCAAAATGAGGGAAGCTAATAAAAGAGCAAAGCTTGAATAAGGTCTCAGCAACACTGAATGAGACAAAGATTAGGTCTAACAGCCTGATAAAGTCACAGTAGGAAATAACAGAGTCAGGAGGAAAGGAGGAAACCAAGAACGTCACTTGGACTTGGAGCAAGCTTCCAGCCCTGGGCCCTGCAGCTGACTGATCTAAGGCCACCAAGAGCCACACAGTGAAAGGCAGCTGGAGCAGACAGGTTACAAAGCAGACTGAAGACAAACATTGAGTGTGATGCTGCAGCACAGAGAGGGCCTGTGACCAATGGGGTCATGCTGTCTTCTGACCTGATTTGGAGATGAGTGACCCAGCAGAAGGAAGAGTGAGCAGAATTGCAGTCTGCAGAGAGGGTGCCAAAATGAGACTGCTTGGAGTGAGTGAGCACAGAGGGCTCACTCGGGCAGCTCAGGTAGGGGAGCACTGGGAAAGGGCTGCTTCTGACAGTGCTTCTGATTGTTGCATGTCCTTTAGATGATAGCTTGGTTTAAGTGACAAAAGGACCTGTCCCATCTCCACTGGATCTGTGAAAAAACTGTGTTGTTTCCATGGCCTATGCAAACAGGACAGACTTACTGAAAGCCTCAGGGACTGTATCTCATGGGCTTGCCTGCACAGACCCCACCAGAAGTGCATGCTGCACAGTTAAAAATGCAAACAAACTGGTTTGTCTTTACACCCCCAGCACCTCCAGTCCCCTTGTGCCCTCTTCTTTGGCATTTGAAGTCACAAGCTACAGCCCCAAACCCACTAACAAAGTAAAATCCTCTGTATGTTGCAAGCACAACAGAACAAAGCAGCTCAGCACCACAGGGATTTCTGAGTGCAAGTCTCTGGCTCTCATAGCAGGTTAGCACTGAATTAAGACAGACAGTTAGTGTGCAGCAGTCAGCAGAGCCTGAGTGTGCAGAGCACAGAGTGGTGAGGACCTGGGAGAAAGGTGAACTGAGGATGCTGCTCAGTAGCAAATGCAAGCCAGGCACCAGGAAAAGCAGTGTCTGTGTTCAGCCTCAGGGAACCACCACAGACAGCTTGAGGATTTTCTTTTTTTTTTTTTATCCAGAAGAGAAAACAAAACATCCAGAAAGGGAAAAAAACAAAAAAAAAACCAAAGCAGCAACAGTGGAAATGAAATGCCTGGAAGCCAGGACTAGGACAATCTTCAGGTTTGTGTGTTTTATGCTATTTATTCCCATTGCTTCCTGCCTTCCCTAAATCTCCCTGGCAACTTTCCACTCCATCAATTTTTATTTGTAACTGATGTGACAGACACATTGTCAAGGTCTCACTGCTGCTGGAGACTCCCAGTCCAGCCACAACCCCATTCTCCTCAGAGCTCCCCACTGACACATTCATCCTTCAGACGTGACCTGGTGCCTTCTCCATTCCCACTCTGTCTGCACGATTGGGACACTGTTCCGCATGAGCAGACTGGTCAATGAACTTGAGTGTGGAAAAGGTTTTCTGAGTTGACACTTGGGAGGTACAGCATGTGACAATCTGGTTTACATGAAAAACAGCCTGGATGTCTGACCTAACCATGTGTACTGCTAGGAGACACCCCAGATAATTAAGCAGATAAGAGTGATTGTTTTGCATGGCAACAGAGGAGTGGTGGTGCTGCTACCACACAAGGACTGATCTAAGGTCACATCCTCTCTGGTTTTCCAGCACTGCTGTGAGCAGGAAATGGTTTGCCTGAGCTGATCATACAGAAAAAAAACAAAACACCAAAGGAAGCAGCATTTCAGAGAGGCAGCAAGTGGAGAAGATGGATCACAGGATGCAGTCTCAGTTTACTCACGCAGTCTGCTCTCAGGGCAGTGGCCAGTGCTGCTAACATATGTGACCACTTAGGTGCAGAGTGAGGACCAAACAAAAGGCTGCTCCACTCACATGAGAATGTGCCTGCCACATGAAGAGCTAAATCCAAAGAGCTAAGGGGACTGCAACATAACAAGGGAAATCAAAACCCCCAGAAAAACATGAGAGGAGATGATGCTTACAACTGAAGTTTAGTTACGTGATGCTTAACAACCGAACCTTCGCCTCACATTTCCTCCTGCAAGGTGATGTCCATCTCTTCCCCCACAGCAATTTGTTCCACAGTGTACCCAGGAATTGCACCTTCTCCCCAAGTTGTAACAGAAGCCCCCAGCCATGCATGCCAGCCAGTTAAGCACTGCACACTCAGTGCTGCCATTCCCAAAAGATCTGAGGAAGCCTTCCCGTCTGCACTCACAGAAGGTTCTCCTGAATGAAAACCTTGTGGGCTTATTTTCCAGGGTTAAACTTGCAGGCTGGCAAGCAACAAAGCTCTTGCTTCTGGCTATAAGAACAGGTAAACAAAATATTCCATAGGAAAAGAAAATATGAGCAATGGGAGCTATTAAAATCGCTGCCCATTCCTGGAAGCAACTAACTACATGGATTAATTTCCAGTCTTCCTTCCTCCAGTGCCATTATGTAACAGAGATTTAATAAACATTTCACAGCTAACCCAGCCCTGGTTCCTCACTTCATTGTCTCCATCACTGCAGCTCAGCAAATGTGGTGAGTCAGAAATCCCAGCAGTGGGAAGCTGCAGGTTTACAATAATCCATGGCTTCACAATACACTGCCACTGAGCCAGCACAAAACCAGCCCCATTTCAGTCAGCAGGAGGATGCAGGCACAGCTCCTGATGGTGCCAGAGGTTTTAACTAATGGGAATTCAGGAACCAAAAAATCATTCATCCAGCAGACCTTGTCTGTGTATAAGAGAGGCTTTGTCTGCTATGAGGCATGCTGAGGGAGATGGGGTTGTGCAGCCTGAAGAGGAGAAGACTCCAGGGGGACCTTAGAGCTGCCTTCCAGTACCTGAAGGGATCCTACAGGAAGGCTGGAGAGGAACTTTTCCTGAGGGTACCTAGAAACAGGACAAGGGGGAATGGTTTGAAGCTGAGGGAGAGCAGGGTTAGACCAGAGCTTAGGGCTTAGTTCTTCAGTACAAGGGTGGTGAAACTCTGAAACAGACTGTTCATAGAGGCTGTGGATGCCTCCTCCCGGGTGGTGTTCAAGGCTAGGCTGGATGAGACGTTGAGCAGCTGAGTCTAGCTGAGAGGTATCCCTGCCCACGGTGGGCTGGTTGGAGGAGATGAGCTGTGAGGCCCCTTCCAACCTGAGCCTTTCTAGGATTCTATAATCAAAACCAGTTTTTGTTTTATCCTAGGTTTTATTTTGCTTTGCATTTGGTTATGTTTGGTATTTTGAGTGTGGGTTTTTTTTTCCACTTCCCACTGTTTCGGTTTCTCTAAAAGAATCAAGATGGAATTAATATTCAAGCGTCACCCAAGAGTGACTTTCAAACTTCAGAATAAAATGTTTTTAACACTATGTGCAAGTGCTCTGTGTAAAAATACCCACCCATGGGGAAAGAAAACATGTTTAAAGGGGGTTATGAATTTTATAAATCCTTCTGTGTAAAATATTTGAAGAATGTAGAGGGTCAGTGATTTCAGGCTTCTCCATTATGAGCTCATGAATCTGCAGGGCATTTCAGGGCTGAGAACCTGCTCTTTTGTAGTTGCTCAGCTCCACGGCAAACAAGCTTTTGTTATAGCAGAAAGGCCATACAGATTTCTGGTTAGTTGGAGAGACACAGACAGGAGCCACCCGGTGCTAGCACTGATTGATTTGTACACAAATGTTCTTTTGAGCACCCACCATGTGTCTGGGGACAAAAGCTTTCCCTGAAAATGGCAGGGCTGCCTCGGGCTGCAAGGATGCAGAGATAGGAACAGGCCTAATAAAACTCTTTTAGACAATGAACCCTTCTAGAGTAGAGGTGAGATATGATCCTGCAGGCTGCCCTCAGTCAGAGCTGATCCTGAAATGGCCTTGCCCTGTATGACCACCACTCAAATGTTGGAGAAAGCTGTCATCCATGCAGTGATGAAGAGTCAAATGCAAATGGAGAAGAACTGGTGGCATTTTTCAGTGTGGCAGAAAGAAAATGGATATCTGGGCAGGGCCTCTCTACTGTACAGCAGCCAGCCCAACACAGAGCCCTCAGAGCAAGCACTTAAACATCCTTCTGAAGCTGTGGACAGTGCAACAAACTGGAAGAGGAGAGGGAACATCTGTTCTGCATGTCACCCTCCACTGATGGTCTGATTTCTCCTGCCTGGAGCTTCAGTGCTTTATCCTGCAGCAGCTCCCCAAGAGCAGCGTCCATCCGCAATCACATCATCACCTCCCCTCTTGGATTACAGAGTGTCCTGTGGTGAGGCTCAGCACTGGAAATCCCTCTCAGAGGCAGCCTGCTGTCACAGTCACTAGATTCTGGCCATAGCAGTTAGCAGGACAATAAGCCTGTCCCCCAAGGCCTTGCTGTCACATCAGTCACCTTTCAGCACATATAGAAGGCAGCATTTCTTCCAGGTGACCTATAGTGGGGACAGCATATTCACTGCTTCATCTTTTGTCAAAAAGGGAGCATCCTCACCAGTGCCCAGGGCTTGGTGACAGTGCAGTTCCTGCCTGCTGTGCAGGAGGTGTTGAAGTTAACAGGTAAATCAGAGTTCAACACAAATTTTCATGACAAAGCATCTAGCAGCAGACTGGGACAGGCACAGGAGACAAGACAAGAGGGAAAAATAAAGCTGCTGACTTCCTGCCCCTGAACCACACTGTGTACCTCAGTGGCTGGGGAAAAAAAAAAAGTCTCCAATGCTGAGACAATCAGAAGGAAGAAAAAGCTTCCCTGGTGCAGCCCAGGACCCTGCTGTGTTTTGCAGCGAGGGCAGCAGTAGTGAGTGAAGCACAGCCTCACCTGGATCTGCCCTTTGCCCATGATGCGGTCGCTACTCTCGCCGTCCTCTTTGGTCAGCTTGGTTTTGTTGTAGCACTTCTCATAGCAAAGGATCCGCAGGGTCTGTGAACCTTCCAGCTCAATCTCAAACTCCTGCAGGGCATCAGGAAAAGCAGAGCCATGAACACATCACAGCAGGACACTGGGCTCTTAATAATCAGTATGGTCTCCTTAAAACTCATCTGGAAGGAGCACTCAAGGACTGGCCCAAGCCTCCTCCCTAATGGAGCCGGTCTGAAAACAAGCTCAGATTGTATTTTGTACAAATCAGAGACTGAGATGCTTGACTCCTTTTAGGTTTCACTGATTTTCAGCACAACAAACTCACTCACCTTCCTTGTACTGAAATTTTGCTTCCCAAGAGCATTTAGTTTGCTATAAACAGGCAAAATGACTGCAGCAAATTCTTCTCCCTCAGAACAAATAAACAAAGCCACCTCCTTCAACACTTGTGCCTTCCACCAAGTAACCACAGTGCCGCTGGCTGAATGTTGAAATGCTGCACGAGACTTGTTTGTGCCGGAAGTTTTCACTACAGCTGATCCAAGAGCACATGTGCATGCCCTGACAGCCAGCTGAACCTGGCACACAAGAGCTTGCTGAGAGGCAGCAGATGCAGCACAAATGCTTGAGCATGCAGCACTTTCTCTCACTTGGTGGGGTTTCTGCCCTTCCTGCACTGATGCTTGGTAGATGGAAGAAGTCACAGTGAGAACAATCCGGCCTACCTCATTCCAGTTGGGCTCCGTGGTGTCTCTGTACACTCTGGTTTTAGCCTTGTTCACAAAATACCCAAAGGAATCCACCTCTAATGTGCAATACAAATCTGAGGAGGGGAGACAGGGACAGAAACCTTTTAGCAGTCTCCTGATTTGCATGAATCACTTTCAGGGCATGTCTGCTTCTACAGCATCTTTGTATTGTACCAGTACACACTATCCAACACAAATCTCACCATCTGGACCTGCAGAGTTGCCTTTATGGGGCTGAAGCACCAGCACAGATGTGTACATGACCTCAGCACAGACAAGCCCGCCGCCTCTATCAAGATTCAGGGGTACACTACCATTCAGTATTTCCCAGCCCAATCCACAAGAAGCAGGTGGTGTACACCAGTGAGAAAGGGAACTTCCCAGGTAGCTACTGGAGCCCATCAACATCAGAATCAACTCCACTGAGAGTAGCATCAGTCCAGCACTTCTGAAGAAGGAGGTCAGGGGCCATCAGAAGTCATCCTCTTCACAAAGTGGCTATGTTGTACCCAGTGCTTTTGAAGGGCTAGTAAGGAGCTGCAGACATTGCTCCTATTTCTGACTTATGCTCCAAATGGTGGCAGGCAGCACTTGGGAAGTCAGTGGTGCAGAGGCAGTAGGGCCAACAGACACTTCACTCCTTCCCTCCTGGGACTGCACACAGCTTAGTGAAGGACAGGAGCCCCTGCTATACAGCTGGCTGAGCTCAGCAGTCCTTCCTAGCTTCTCCTCAGCCATGGCTAAGCAGCATCTTTCTTTCCACAGGTGTCCTCTTCACTCTGTTTTTTCACCTTTTTTGATCCTTCCATTAAATCACTCTCCTGAATTTTCACACCTCTTTGTTCACCCCAGAAATTCTGGATGTCAGGGAATGCTTCCCATTCTGTCACAGCAGCTGAACTACCTAGCTCCCATCAATACCTGTGTATTACAGAACTGCAACTCACTTGAACTTTGCTTGAATCCTGTGGCAGAGTGGACAATGACATTCAGGAAGCCACAGAGCCCTGGAGATTCATCATCTGCACAAAAGACCCAAGAAATTTTGTTATGTTCACAGAGGAGCCAGGAGTGAAAGACAGAGTGATGAGATTGAGATTACACAGGTGAAGGAGCAGGGGGCAAACCGTCCCTATGAAGGATGGCAGGAACCATTTCAGCAAAAGGAGGCTGTGCCAGGCTGTGTTGGCTTTACCTGTGATGCCTTCTGGCAACATGTGGCTTTTATGATGGCATTTCTAGGGCCAACAGGACAATATGGAGGAAATTCAAAGGAGAAAAAGTAAAATATAGAGGCTAAGTCTATATTACCAGATGAAATAGTTACTTAGAATTGTCTCTGACACAGTTTGGGACAATTAGTGTTCTTCCAAAGGATTCCCAAGCATAGCTCAAAGCTGTCCCAGGCCAGGACCCCACAGGCACTCCAATCCCTGGCATAACAGCTGCCTGTCAAGAGCCAATGAATACACACTGGAGGTGTCCAGGAATGTTTTACTTGTTTAGATGCAGCTGTATCATTTGGACTTTGTACTGCTGCAGCAAGGAACACTGGCATGGCAGATTGCTCTTGTTCCTGCTGCTCTCTTGTTGTCTGCTGTTTAACCAAACTACCCAAGCTGGGTACTCACAGTCTCAGCTTTAGTTTTACAGAACTCTCAGTTTGTAACTCAGCACCAGCTTGAAGGCTGCAGCGAAAAGTAACAGTAAGAGCAATTCTAGAAGCAGGCAGAGGTTTTTGTTCACAGCAGCTGTACTATGTGAAAGCATAAACCAAGGCCTCACCTTCCTTATTGATAGTGAGGGGAATATTGTGGACTGTCTGAAGCTTCACACAGGAGTTTGTCAGCATCTGGAGCTCCACTGATGTGAGGGAGAAGCTTTTAAAGCCTACCAAAGAGATTCAAAGAGGGAGGAATTAAAACTCAAAGCAGAGGCTGGATGCATGCTCCCTCCTTCTGGGCATACATAGGAGAGATGCTCCCTGGGCCATGGTGCTCAGGTCTGCATTGCTGCTGCAGCCCAGCACATTTAGTTACAATTTGGGGGAGTCAGAAATCTCAGGATGGTTCACAGAAAACGAGTTGGGAGCTCTTATTTTCTTGCAAAGGAGTGCAGCTGTTCCCTCTACCTGGAAATGCAGAGAGCTCCCATCTCTAGAGCACACACTGAGTTCTCTCCCTATGCATTCTCTGCATGCTGCTGCATGCAGAAGTCCCTCAGATAGACTCAGGGTGCAGGAACAGAAGACACCCCTGTTGAGCTGTGGATTTCAGTGCACATCTCTCATTTTTCAAGGAACTGGGCCCCAGATCCCATCTGCTGGACTCCTGCTCTCTACTAAGGTGACAGTATTTGCCCCAGTGCCAGCTGAGGGACACTCACATTTCTTCTGCTGCTCCCGGATGTTCTCTCTCCACTCTGCCCTTTCATAGTCGGATGAAATGAGGAACGTGTAACTCTGCCCAGGAAAAGAGAAGGAAACAGGGTGGGCATTAGTCTGCCCCAGGACTGAGAGCAGGCCTCCCTGCCTCCTGCCTTCCTCCAGTGGGAGCTGCTGTATGAACTGTCCTGGTGCTGCTGCCAGTTGTCGTGCACCTCAGCTCTGGCAGTCACTGGCAGGGCTCTGGCACCATGCCTTCTCAGCACTGTGTTAGTGGTACCAACACAAAGCTCTGCTCTGCTAACAGCAGCTGCAGCCCTGACAGCAGGAGAAGCCACAGCAGCTCTGTGCTATTCCTCACAACAACTGCCCCAGGAAACCCAAAAGCCTCCAGTATGGACCCAGACACTGATGCCAGGTTGAGAATAGTGACCAGCCTGAGGATTTTCACTGAGCAGCAACAGGATGGAAAGGTCACAGTGACAGGTTACAGCGCTGCCAGAGCAGGGGGTACCCTCTGGCACACTGAGCATCCCACAGCACCACAGGAAATTGTTCACAACCATCCAGCATCCCTGGTGCCAAGTGTGGCCTACAGTCCTCAGGAGGCTGCCCAAAGAGCCCCAAGCCTTGATCTTGAAGGGAAGTCCAGAAGGTAGCTGCTGCAGCAGCTCAGGTGAACAGAGCTGTTCCTATTGCTCTGCCAGGGCAAGTGCAGAGGCAGGGGATTCATTTCTAACCTTATTTGCATGCCACACTAGCACTGAAAAAATTACTCACAGTCTTAGATGTCATCATAACCTTTGGCGTAGCAAGGGGCAAGTGTCTGCTGTGCTGGAAAGTGCTTTCAGGACAGATAGTAGAGGGCATGAAGACCTTGTACAACAGCCAGATACAAACACCTTCCCCTGACCTCTGTGTTGTACCATGCAGGAGACCAGAGAGCCACTCACCTTGCCATTGCGATTGTGTACCCTGAAGGCCATGCTGGGAGACATCAGCAGGAGGAGGGACTCCTGCTCGGAGAGCTTCTTTTTCAACCTCTCGATCACCTTGCTGCCTTTATTGGCCCTCTGAAGGGTGGGAGAGAGAGCGAGTCAGAGGCCATGGGTCATCTTCCAACTTCTGCCTCCATTTACAGACAGGCATTTTCAAGATTCACATTTCCTTCCCCCTGTGAGTGGCAAATGGCCCAGCAGAATCCACAGGGCTCCCTGCTGCTCAGGAAGACTTTTACCTGCAGTATCTCTACACCCAGACTTGGCTCTGTTTCCCAGTTGCAGCTGCCCCAGATGAAGGTGCAGAAGTGCAGGGCACTGTCCCAGCTATACCCTGTACTTTGTGCTCCAGAGGCTGCAGCAGCATCCCATTGGGTAGCTACAGCACTGCCAGGTGCTTCACAAACATCCTTAACTAAGGAAGCTGTAAGGAACTTCAATAGAAGCTACCCTGAACTCTCTTGCCAGAATTGCATCCCACTCACCACCCACCAATCCACTTTCAAAAGAAGTCAATTAAACCCAAGGGTTTAGCTCTCTCCCAGCCAGAGAGAGATGCACCAGAGCCTGCATCTCAGACACCTGCTCCTTATGAGTCAGAAGCTTCCACACGGTGTTCCTCCTAACAGCTCACATTTTCCAGGAGGCCCTCTCTGAAAACCAATCAGAACTGAGAGGCAGAAGCACGTTACTTGGAAGCACAGGGACAAGCCTTCTCAGGGTACAAGCAGGGTTATTCACATTCTGGTCTACACCCCAGCAAGCTTCCAACCTCTTGGAGTCTAACAGCTCAAAGAGGCCTGGGCCAGCATAGGGAAGCCTGGGCCAGAGATACCATGTCTATGTCAGACTGTCCACTCAGCACAATTGGAATCCTTCAGGTATTTGCTGGTGCTTTGACACTGGTGGTCAGGAAAAGTTTCCAGAGCATAACTGAGCCTGTACAAATTCAGCAGTACACATCCTCTGACCAAAACCACTTGCAGGACCATACCTGAACAGCCAGAAGCTGGCACATCACACAGCACAAGAATCCCACCCTCCACATGGATGCTCAGGTACAGCACTGGTGGTGCCATGCAAGTAGAGGAGCTACTGGGTACAACTGGGGTCTTGATTCTGCCCCTTAAAGGACACCCCCATCCAGGCCATGCACTATGATGAGCAGCACTGGGCTGCAGAACAGGTAAGTAGCCCTGGATCCCAGAGCTGCAGCACAGCCTCTGCTGAACAGTCTGTTTGAGCATGACTTCCCACGCTGTGCACCTCTGAATGCTGCTTCTCTCAACACCTCGCCCTCAGCAGAGACACTGAGTCTGTACTTGGCACAGAGTGGCTCAGCCTCCTTTACCTTTTCACGCTGGATGTCACTCTTGATCTGGGATATCTTGATTTTCATGGCATCCAGTTCCTCATCAGGTACCAGTGGGATATTGGGCACTGCTTCAGACTCATCCACCATTTGGAAGCTAAGGTCAGTGAGTGGGATGTACCATTTACAGTCATACTGCTGGCTTTTCCTGAAAGACACAAGGTCCAAATCTCTTACTGGTGTTTGGCAACACTTACTCCTCCTTCCCACAAGTCCTTCCACACTATAACACATAAAATACAGAAAGGGGCACAACCTCACTGCAACTGCCATGTGGAAAAACTCTGGTAAAGGGCTGCTTAACAGCAAGAAAACCTAGAAAGCTTCTAGCTTCCAATAGCCAGGACAGCACACAGGAAGTGACTTGCTTTATTCTCTAGTTCTTCAGCCTAAGAAACCACAAGGATCTTCTCCAACCCCCTGGAGTCCCTCATGCCCTCCCATAGCCATGCCAAGCCTCTGACCTGGATCTCT
This sequence comes from Melanerpes formicivorus, assembly GCF_026170545.1. Lineage (NCBI taxonomy): Eukaryota > Metazoa > Chordata > Aves > Piciformes > Picidae > Melanerpes > Melanerpes formicivorus. The sequence goes on along the minus strand of NW_027142388.1, from coordinate 1,524,024 downwards.
CCTGTCATAGATAGGAGAGTCAAGTGGTGCAGATAAGCTAACATGCATAAACATCCCTGAAGAGAGAAACCACAGCTCCTAACTCCAGGGATTTCTCCAGGATAAGCTGCTCATTTTTTAAAAGTTTTGTGGGATTTCTTCCCTCTTCACCACTACTATCAAAAACATTCACTCTTGGGAATGTCTCACTCTTTTGAAGGTTCTTTGTTCACAAGCATGTGCTTCAAACCAGGCAGGGACTAGCTGTTGTCTGAGAAGGGCAAGAAGATGAGAAGGGTCTCCTGGAGCAGAACTTTTACCAAACAAAGAGCAGCCCTGTTTGAGGCAGGTTGGTTGGTAAAGGTTTCCACCTTGTTTGTGAAAAAAGCCAGCAGAGCTGTCTGTGTAACTGCACCTGTGGTTCATACACAGTCTGCTCATTGTACCTTCTCCAATGTTCTGCAAAACTGTTCACTGACTGTAGCTGCAAAGCCACTGTGAACAACCTCAGTAACAACAAAAAAGCGAATAATGGCACCCAGTAGAAGAATGAGGAAGTAGAAACTTGGGTGGCAGTTGTCCAGGACATCAGCAGCTACAGCACATCCTGCTTTTCTAGAAAGGCTCAGGGCAGGGGTAGGAGGAATTAACCTCTCCTGAGAGATCAAGCCCTGGGCAAGGTCTCAGATAACAGACAGTGCTACCCCACTGGTCATCCCCTGACTGACTGAGTTATGGTTACTCAGTATTCAGTATTCCTAAGGTTGGAAAAGACCTCAAAGATCATCAAGTCCAACATGTCACCACAGACCTCATGACTAGAGTAGGGAGGACACTACTGCCCACTGCAGGCTTGAACTCATGACCTTCCCGTTAAGGGTCTGATGTGCTACCAACTGAGCCACGATACTCAGGTTTAGGATATCCACTTTCAACTGAAATTGCCGGCTAAACCCAGGATGCTGCCACAGACGAGCTGCAAAGCACACAGGCCAGAAGGAAAAGCTCACCCTCCAATCTGCTTCTTGAGCTTGGCACACAGGAAGAGATCAGTGAAAAGAAAGACATGGCGCAGCTTGCGAGCCCCCTCCACCAGCTCCACCATGAAACTGTCCTTCAGTAGCTGCCGGTGCTGGGGAAAAAGCACAGAGAAAATGTTTCAGTTACTGCATTATGAGCCCCAGATTTGGGGCTGGGGCAACACATTCCTTAGGCATGTCTCCTACAAAAGGTCTCATGCACAAAAAAGGAAGGAGGTTATTAAACGTCCTCTACTGTAAGCTGTGCTCTCTCTCTCCAGGGACAGCAATAGCCATGTGTCTCCTTTATGATCTACTTCGGGGTCAGACTTCAGGCTTCTCTCCATCACTCGTTCCTGAGCCCAAATGTAATTTACTGCGAGTCACCGCACAGCTTCCGAGCACGCCGGGGCCCGACTGGCTGGCAGCGTCTCACCCCGCACTCACCAGCAGAGGGCAGCACAGACCAGCTTGTGCAGCAGCCTCCCACCCAGCTGCAAGAAGAGCAAACACCCCCACAGACACCCCCCACTCCCATTCACAACAGCAACTGTCAACATTAACAACTCAATGTCACCGCTACTGCTTATTGCAAATGCTGTTAAGGGATAATTCCTGAACAAACGTGCAGACATCCCAGCAACCTCTTACCAGCCTGTTTAAACAGGGCCACCTGAATATGCCCCCAACCCATGCCCACCTCAGTTCCTTTTCTGTATCATACAAGCATGTCCCAAACCTAGAAAAAGGAAAGAAGCTGCACAACCCCAACCCTGTTGCATTTATTTCTGTTTTCTAGTCCTGTGGAGCTTTACAACCCCCTAAACAGGAGTCCGAGGTTGGTGGGCAAAAGCATTGCTTTCCTCATTTCCTTATGAGGGCTTTGGAGCTAAAAGACGAAAATGCTGGAGCAGTGGCACTGAGCAGGTGGCTCTGTGCTGTTACCAGTGACCAAGCCATGAGTTTCAAGCCTTGCTCTGTGCTCAGCCTTCTGCTCTAATGTCAGGACCAGCAGGACTCTGGGTGCACACCTGGAACAGATAGCTCCCACTGATGTTCAAAGCCAGGGGCATTCAGCTTTGAGAAAGTTTTCTTCCCAGCAATGTGTACAACTGTCAGCACTGCCTGGCTTCAGAGGCAGTGCAAGCAGGAGCCAGCAGCTTCTCCACACAAGTTTGCTAAGGGGCTTTTTCCTGACTTGTGCTGTTTCCCTGCTATTCCAGCTAAGAGGATGCTCCTGTGACACCAAAGAGTGACCCAACACATACTACCCATGCTTATATAGCAGGGTGTCTGGGGCTGGCAGATCTCTGCTAACTCTACCCAGTGTTCACCAACACCTCCCACTGCTGCTCACTGCCAGCCTGCTCCCAGCCCATGTTCCAGACATGCCAGTGCCCCTCACGCCAACCTCTCCATCTCTGATCCCCAGGCTGAGAAAGCCAGACAGGAAAACATCCACTTCCCAGAGAGTGCTTGGATGGGCTCTGCAGCAGCATAGCAGCCAACCTGAGCATGACCAGGGCACCCAAAGCAGAACCAGGGCTTGACTTTCTCAGGTTATACCCCATGGGTTTCGTTTGCTGCGTGACTTAACGAGTCCTCAAGACATTTACTGCAAAGAGTGTGGGAGTGCAAACCCCCACCCTGCCTCTCCTGCCACTCTTCCCATCTTGGCTCTCCAGAATGAAAACAAACCATATCAGTCCTAAGCCCAGTAGCACCATGGTAAGGATCACAAGGCAGAGAAATGCCCCTGCAGACATAATCCTTGTTTCCACACTCTGGCACCCTAACCTTGTGGATACAGACTGGGAGGCTGCATTCTCCTGCCTGCAGCTGCACAAGCACCACAGCTATAGCTGCTAGAGCACAGAGAGCAGTGTCAGCAGCCCAGCTTGCACAAAGGCCTAAGAAACCTGTGAGCAGCAGCAGCAAAAGCTGCGCCGTTCTCCTAGTGGTGGGAAGCAAGGCTACTCCCCCAGCAGGCTGTTGCACCATCCCTGGGCAGGAGCCTGTGGAGATCTGGTATCCAGCAGTGATTCAGGCTCAGAAAGGCCTCTGCATACGTTAATGTTTATTTTTAGGTGGGCATGATCCTCCTGGCTTCTCCTCAGTGGTTTTGGAGAGGACGCCTGCCTGCAGCAACACCTCTGCTAATGATGTGCATTTGTGTGCCTCCTGCTCCTGCCTGGCCACACAGCCCAGGCAGGGGACCAGAAACAGCTGGAAAAAGAAAGAACTGAAGGACAGGAGGTGTGTTGTCAGCAGCAAAAACACTCTCCATAGCTGTAAAGAGTTTCATTTGGGAACAATAACAAAGCAGGGAAGGGTGTTTTGTGAGCAAGCTAAAGCCCTCCTCTTAGGTTTCTAAATCTGATGCATATTAATTATGCTGCAAATACAGCTCAGCTCCTCCAGGGCAATGAGGAGAGCTGCCTGTTGCCAGCTCAACCTCTGCTCACTGCTTGGAGGTGTAAGGATGTTCTTTACAGCTCAGTCATCTTTGCTACCCAGCATGATGCAGAGACATGGCATGGTCCTGAGCTGGCTTTCTGACCCATTCTGCCAGGCACCAGCAGTGTTGAGCTGAGCCAAGACCCCAGCACACTGCTGGGAGTTCACAGCTGAAAAACGACCCCAGGCTAGTTCAGGCAGAAAGTCATCATCTCGGCCAGGGAAGATGCGGCAGAGGCAGGCCAACACGCTCAGCAACATGCTTCTTCACTGGCAATGGAGGGAACAAGAGAGCTGCTGGAGGATCATGAGGAACAACTTCCCAGCTCTAGATCAGCCTCCTGGTTCTGGCAGTGCCACAAGGCCATCATCTAGACCAAAGCATTTTGAAGACAAGTGCACCCTCAAGGGGAGGGGAGGCCTCCCTGAAGCAAGCAGCAGGGGTAAACTGCCACAAATGCAATCAGGTAGATAAAGAGGAGAGGACAGGAGAACACATTTGTGGATCAAGTCAGGAAGTCTCTCCTCACAGCAGTGTGGAGCTGGTATTAGACCTAACTACCAGCTTCTCTCAGTAAGCAGAGCTGCTGCTGGGGCTGGGCACAACGGGCATGCCCCAGGCTGCCCAGCACCAGGGAGCAGAGCAGGAGCGCTTCCAGCAAAGGGTCACATCCTTTGCTGCCAATGATTCATCTTGCTGGGAGGGTTCAGCAGGTCAGAGGGAGACAATAAAAGGATTTCCCAACTGGCTTACCCGATCCCTGCCAACCCCCGCAGTGAGGGAGCACAGGGCACCTTCCCAGACCTCCTGACATGAGTCAACCCACCTACCCCACCCTGGGGGAGCCAGCAGCCTCCTCAGACAGGACTCCTGCTAGTCAGGTGCTTGTGCCATTGCAGCTCCACAGGCCTTCTCCAGCAATTTGGGAACCAAAGCTCACTTGGGTCAACTCCTCCTGGCCAGGGCCAGCAACAGCTATTCCTTTGGTGGCCTCCTGTTAAACAAGAGGTCTTTTGGCTGGGTGATCCTACTGTGCATGGCATACAACAGCCTATGTGTGAGAAACCACCTCTTTATCCTGTGTCAAAGCTACTCTGCCTGCTAAGGTTACCAAAGGTACTGCAGTTTTCCTAAAATACAGCAAACAAACATCCAAGAAAACACATCTATGGGATCAGAGCAGCAGAACAGTGACCACAGACAGTCCCAAGACTGTCAGTTGCCCAGCACAAGAGCTCAGCTACAGAAGACGTTCCAGGAGCATCTGTTCATAATGTATCACCACAGAATGAATCAGGATCACCTCTAATCCCTCGAACAGGGCCTGGGCTGGCTCTTGTAAAGCTCTTGTACTGGTACTGTCACAAGTCTTCTTTCTAGGCCCTGGTTTCACCTGCTTCTTCCACCCACCTCAGTGCTCTGGACAAAAGAGCTCTCCCTGTGCATTCTTCAGTACTTGGATATCCTCTTTTGATTGCATCCTGCTTTCCTCCTCCTCTTACCTCAGTCAGTGAGCGTCTCCCCCTCCTCTGTTTCCAATCTCACGACTACCTGCATGCTCATCTATTCATCCCACAGTGTTTTTGTGCTGATTGCATATGATCAATCCTGCTGCTGTCAAGTACTGCTTCACTCCAGGAAGTGTGGCAGAAGACCAGCTTGTCTGAGACACATTCCAAAGAGTGGGATTTGAAAATGCACCCACCCAGAAGCACAGCTGCACAAAAGGCCATCTCGTCACTTGTGTGCTGAGGGAAGAGCTCGGCCAATGTGGTGACAGCAGAGGCCTGCAGCATGTGTGGGTGACAGCCCCAGGAAGGCCTGGCACATGTGTGAGGCAGGAGGAGGGTAGAGGCAGGAGATGGGTATTGGCACATGTCAGTGAGGAAGAGGTGGTTTGGCTTTCTGCAGAGCGTGGGAAGAAAACGATTCCTTGTGTGCGTGCTGGGAGAGCAGCACTGCAGAAAGGGGCTGCTCTGCCTAGGGAGCTCAGCTGGCTGCTCCCTCAGCATCTCAACAGCCTACTTCTTTCCAAAGCTTCCATCACCAGCAGCTCTCTGACTCCAGCTGCAAGACAGAGTGAAGCATCCATGACCATTTTTAATTGCTCTGTTGCCAACATCTGCCCAAGGCCTCCAGTAGCAATAGGCACCAGGCCTCGAGCTGTGCATGGTTGCCTGAGCCTAGGCTTAGTTCCCAGCTTTTCAAAGGCTTTAGTCTGCATTTCTGCTCCTTTGCAAGTGTCCTTTGTCCTGCTCCTTCCTCATCACACTTGGTCTCCACCAAGTTAAACAGGGGCCTAAGGCAATGACACTGAGTCCCTTGACTGCAATTTAAAATCCCATTCAGGAGCACAGTAGAGTTGCTTGCCAAGCAGCCTCCTCTCTCCAGGGTGAGGGAAAGACGCACAGTAGCGTAATCTGATCCACCATCTGATCCAGTGGGCTTGATCCCAAGGAACTGCCTGTCAGCCCCTCCTGTCTGAACTGGTGCTGGTGAGGCCAGACACTTAACAGCCAGTGGAGTGACCCAAAGATCAAAATGGCTTTAAGGCAGCTCCACCCCTCCATGCCATGTTGGGTTCATCACAGGACATTAACACTTCAGAAAGGATGGGATCCAATGGCCAGGGCCAAAGCAGAAATGGCCACCACTCAGGCTGGTCTGAAACATCCCAAAACAACATCCTGAGCAGAGTTGTCTAGCTGGGGTTGGTATCTCCTGGCTCCTTCATATGGCAGCCCTCAGCAAAGAATACTATAGCCAGCCTGGTAGGCAGCAAGCACCAAACCATGTGTGTGCAGGTTTAACCCACCAGTGACACCTTCCTGGCTAAAGCCTGTCCCTCTGGTGAATGATTTTACTCTCTTTGTTCCCAACCCCTTGCACTACAAAAAAAATAATCAAATTAAACCAGATCCACACATCACAGAAAACTTTCATTTAAATGCATAAGGCTAGAGCTAAAAAAAACCAACCCCAAAAAAGCCCACTGAGCCATGCAGAACCAGGGGGCTGGTGCGTAGGAAGGACACCTGCAACGGTACAAGGGGACAGCAGGCAGGTCAGACTGAGGGGACACTCCCAGAGCAGAGAATCTCCCCCTGCAGAAGGGAGGAAGGCTGTGCTGAAGAGCCTGCACTCTCTCCTGACCTGTACTTCTCTGCTCAGCAGCCTGTCACTAGGGAGATTAACAACCGGCTGCTTTCCCCAGTTCAAAGCAATCCTGGAAAAAAGGAGCTGGAGCAAGAGGCTGGCAGAGGAGATTTGACTCCTCCCTACAACACACTCAAAGGGAAAGAATATTCCACATAAAAGGCAAGGACTTGGAAAAAAAGATAACTGAGATCAGCACCTAAGCAGTCCATGAGGGGAAAGGGCTGTTTTCCCTCCTTCCTTTCCACCAAGGAAATTTCAATGGGAGGAAGGCAAATAATGAAAAAAAAAGCCATCAAAGCAAGCTGGTGATTCATTACAATAAAAAATGCATTATGCATTGGGAGCAGTCAATTAGGAGAGGCAAACTCCACACTGTCCTGTCACCCTAGGGGAAGCACAAGCAAGATGAGTGGGAGGAAAGGATAAGCAGAAAAGGAAAGATTTACAGGCATAAACAAAACCCAGCTACGACCCCAAGCTGAGCAGCCATTGCTAACCCACACAGCGTAGCTGGGAGCAGCCTTGTGTCTCTGGATTACTATGCAGAGTGACGATACCTATTCTCCAGACAGAGTGGTGGCAACTGCAGCATCACCACTTTGAAAGAAGTGAGATCTTGGTGTCAAATGGCTAACAAAATTATTCACCACCAGAGTTCCAGAGGGGAATGCAAACTCTGTGAAGCATTAGAAGCAAGTCCTTCTCTTCCCTGGGCTCAGTGCGAGCTGTGTGCAATGAGGGGGAGCACAAAGGGTTCAGTGCCCTTCAGCACACACAGCCTTTTCCTTGGGTGAGCCCTCTTCTTTCCCTCCCCACATCATACACAGAGTCACTGGAGGATCAGTGAGAGCCCAACCCTGACAAGCCTCCCTTTCCTGCTTTCTGAGATCTGACAAATACACCACTCCAAAAAGAGATCATCAGGATTATCCCCCTGAGCCTGCCCCTCTGCCTGGGCTCTGGCACCTCATTAGGATTCTGCATGACACTTTTCAAAGCCTGAATCCCTCATTGAGATGCTGACAGACAGCCAGAGAACACCAAATGCTCCCTCCCCTGTGCAGGGGCATCCTAGCCTATGATTTCTGCAGCACCTCAATCAGCATCCCCCATAACAAGGCCAGCTACTATCACTGAGGCCCTGCTGACTGATGGCTGAGCCTCTTCCTCAGCCTCCAGTTGCTCAGCCCCTCCTTTTCTCAGCTGCAGACTTCCTCAGTTGACAAAATGAGACAATGAGCAAGACTTGCAGGACAAAGTGCATCAAATTCCCAGTACTGCAGCTTCCAGCAAATCTTTGTCAGCTGCAAATCAGTTTACCAGCTAAAAGCAAGCACATTTAGCTGGCAGAATTTGGGAACACCTCAGGAAGGTTCCTGGTATCTTAACAGTCTCCTGGGCTTTGCAAGAGAGGTTTTTGTACAGGGTAATTTGGGACATTTTTGATCAGTCAGTATCTCTGGCATGCTGCCACAATTGCTCTTATACTTACACTGTCTGAGCTGCACCTCTTTTTTCTCCAATCTCCTACATCCTTCTCCCTCTTAATACTTCTGTCAGTCCTGGCTTTTCCTCATCAGGAAGGAAGGAATTGCTTTCTAATGAAACTAGGAGGCAGATAAATCGAGCCCACTGAGGCATGCAGGACTTCATCCCCGAGTAGCTCCATGCCCTCCTTATATGCAGATACAGGAACTGGACCATCTTGAATCTTTCTGGGTTTAGTCCAGCTCCTAGCAGAGCTGAGAAGAGTTCTATTACACCCATAGGAGTCAAGCACTTCCTTTCACTTCCCCAAACCATTCCATTTGTTTTGCTTCCTAGTCCCATTTACATCATTCTTCTTTAGAACTGAGGATGCAAAATGTGAGTTTTAAGGCAAGGGTGAAGGTTCTGGAAAACAACTGCTCCTAATCTTTTATGAATTCTGATCTTGCCTCAGCTTTTTCTCCTCCCAGGCTTCCTGTTTGGTTTCAGTGTGCGGGTAAAATACAAATCCATTTAGTGCACAGCATAGAAATTGTGTGTGACAAATGATTCAACACTGTTAAGGACAACACTCTGAGCACACTTTTTCTCTGGGCTTCCAAACTGTTTTCTGAGCAGAAATCAGAGGGAGCTGTTCCACATCCTTTTGAGAGCAAGGACACTGCATAAACTGTTTCTTAGCAACAAAGGAATTAATAGCACAAATTCCTAGTCTGCTCTGCAGAAAAGGGCACAACCAGCATTTAGAAAGAGAGAAAATAAGGAGAACAGGAAGCCTGACCTCCCCCTTCTTCACAGTCATGGACTGCCGGCGAGGAGTGATCTCTTCATTGATGCTGGAGAGGAAGTTCTGAGAGATCCGCAGAGCATCCTGCAGGAGTGGGTGATCAGGGTGGCTCACTGGAGTGTGCTTGAGCAAATCCTGACATCAGGAACACAAAGAACAGAACCATGAGCATCACTGGAAAGCAGAAGGGTCTAAGAGCTCCTAACTAGAGCTGTAGGACAAGGCACTCCAGCTTCTTTGTACAGATTAGAGCAAGGCTGTATCTCCACAGGAAGAGATCTCTGCACTTCTTGGCAACACCACTGAAGAGGAGGCAGGGTCCTCCCTATGGATTCCCTCCCCTTAGTGTAAAGTTAAGAGGCTCCTATGCAGCATACCAGGTTTATTTTTGCAATCTTGCAGCTCCATGGATGATTTGAAGGGTGAAGAAAACAGGATAGCAGCCTAAAATTTGCAAAGTACCCTTCAGATACTTACATGCAGGACAAGAGTGCTGCGAGTCACTCGATCCACCGGCTTGTACAGCAGAGCTGTGGAGAAAGAGCAGCAGGAAGATAAAGAAGAGGCAGCTAAATACAGCCCCTGCAGAGCAACCTGTCCCTTGCAACTGAGTGTGTAGGCACAGCTTTGGCAACCAAGGAACTCCTGGCAAATCTCCTTCTCTAAAGCTCATGTGCTGCACAGCCAGCAGCACACACATGGACACACACAGAGAAAGCAAACATGCTCCACAGCAAGCAGATGCCCACTTGTGAGCACACCTTGCCAGCCAAGGGACAAGGAGCACACAAGGTGGAACAGAACAATGGCACACAGCATGGCATGCTTCCAAACATGCCCTGCCAAACTGCCTGCTCCCACAGCTCAGACTCAGGCCTTGCTTGTTTAAAGTTTTCAAGGAGGACCCTGCAAGGTTGGCAGTGCATCCCTCTCTTCTAGAGCTCAGCATAACACATAGAGTGCTTCCAAATACTGATATCAGGCCGAAACAAGAAGGGGATTGGGTTTTTAGATCAGTGAACATGGAAGCTTCTTATGACACAGGTTGTCTTCTACTGATGTGCCTAGAGACAAGCACCATGGAACTTTGGTTATGGAAATTGGAACCGGGCTCTCTAGATGCTACCATATAACAATAACTACTGGGATTGCAGGTAGCAGATGTTCTCTCAAGCACAGCAGTACTTTGGTTGGGGTGATGAGGTTTTAAGCTGGACAGGGGGCTTCCCCATGCATATGTGCAGCTTAGTATGCACAAGCTCTGCTCCTTAGCAAAAGGGAACTGACTTCCCAGGTAGAGCCAGAAGAGTCCACAACCTTCCAGCATTAAAAAAGGCAAAACAAGAGAGTGGAGGTTTGGCAACAGCTCCACACAATCCTAACAAACCACAGTCTCCCCTGCATGGATCACTCACTTTCCAAGGAATTTTTCGTCGTCTGATCTTTAGATTCCTTTGTGCTTCTAGCCTTTAGATTCTAAAAGAAAAAGAAAACCCACGTAGCAGATGGTCAATCACCTTGAAATATCACATAGCAATGTAAGAGCCTCTCTGCTCCTCCAAGGGTGTGAGTGGAGGATAGCCCTAGCACAGTTCAAGTCACGAAGGGAAAAATGTCTTTTCCTCCTTGGAAACAGTTCTTTATCATAAAAATCCAAAGGAATATGCAATATTAAAGGTATTTGAGAGCTGCTACAGAGCAATGAACACCCCAGTATCGTTCAGCACAGATTATTTATCTGCTTGTTTCTAAAGACATGCATATGAAGTTCACATTTTCTTGGCAACTGAGTTCTTCAAGATGTAATCACCAGAGTACAAAGAGTCAATGAGCCCATGGCACTGCAGGCAACACTGGTGGCCTGGGAACCCTGAAAACCACAAAGCTTTGACTCAAGGTACTCCTCTTAAAGAAGAGAAATCAGAGCAGCCTAGTGAATAATATTGTAGCTGACACACTTGCCTTTTCAAACAGAGCCACCTTCTCCTTTCCACACCAGTGAAGCCTGCAATTTCCCCTACTGCCATAATGCAGGCCATTAAGGATGGCTTTTACACCCCAGCCAGCATCATCATTAGCAAGAGAATGAGCTGAGAAACTCAGATACAGCTTTCCCTTCCGGGAATGCATGAAGGGGGCACAGAGCACCGCCAGGGTGGGGCAGCACAGAGAGGCTGCCAGGGTGATAATCTCTACTAGCCACAAGTATGAACTGCTGTCAGAACACGAGCTGAAGCAGCTCACAACTCCTGCACAAGTCAGGGCTGCAGTGATACTTGAGGAATAGAGAGGAGTGCCATGGCAGGGCATTAGTCAGATGCAGACAGCTCGTGTGTCTGAATAACATGACATTACCTCTGAGATCTCAGCAAACTGAGCGTTGGCTTGGCAGCATTTCTCTGCTGTCTCCATGGCAACTTCATAGTTATCCACAAAGGCCCGGTACACTCCCAGCTGGCTGGCCTGCAGGAAGCAAAACAAAACACAATGAAGGCTGGGGAAGAAGACAGTTTGGGATGGCCAGCCTTGGGATCAAATGATCAGATCATGTTTCTCCGCAGCAGAGAATTGCAGGGAACAGTGGGCAGGCCCTGATAGCTTGGCTTAAGCTTCATCCATGCCCCCATCCAGCCAGTTCCATCTATGCCGAACTAGCTCACTTGTGAAGGATGTGGAAGCCTGCAAGAATGACACATCCTTATTGCTGTCATCTATTTTTCCCTTCTGAACTGCCAGATTAGTATCTATTAACATTTTAGCTCACTGATGTAACTGGAGCTGCTGGCTGTTTCCCACAAAATATGAATCAGGCAGGCATGATTCAGGCCAACAGCACAAATGTGACCCCAGAAAGCTACTTGTTGGTGTTTGCACGATGGAGCCACCAAACCAAACCCAGATATCAACCCCTATCTGCACTGGTGAATATCAGCAGCAGAGTGCTGAAAATAGAGAAAAGAGATCTAGAGCACAATCTGCTTGGAAGGCAGTGACTGTAGCACCAGGCAACAGAACAAGGCAATTTTGTGCAGCAGGAGGAATATGAAATGGGTCCAGAAGAAGATGGAGCAGGCCTCAGAGTGCAGTGACAAGCCGTTACCACCACTGCTCTTAGCACTGATCTTGTTTGCTGACTTCAGAATGGCAACCACATTTGTGCCAGAGAATGTAAGATCCAGCCTGGGGAATCCCTGGGTAGCTTCCCAGCTTGTCTGAATTGCAGAGCTGGGTTGGTGTTGCAGAGCTGCTCAGGCTATGCTTGTAAACATCTCAGCAGCTTGAGCATGCTTGCAAGTGTGTGGCCAGCAGTGAGCCAACAGGTGGAGTGCTGGGAAAGGCTCCATCAAGCAGAAGTTTGTTTCCAAGGAGCCTCCTCTCACCTTATAATTTCTGCAGCTGCCTTGGACACTTCTGCATGAGATGTGCAAGGCAGAGCAGGTAACTTTCCCACAGACAGGGCTCTATTCCTCCCCTGCTCTCTCACAACCATTTGTGTTCCCCATTCTCTATGGAGCTCTGTGCAAGAGATGCTGGACAAGGAAAAGCCCCTCTCAGGAAAGCATTCCCTGTACAGATGTCTTTGAGGGACAGTGAGCTGTTTCCTAGGGCACTTTTTACTGAAAAATGAGGAATCTATTTTAAGCCTCTTACAAAACCCCATGGCTAGGACTGAAGCTGAAGCAAACGGTGTTCACTCACACCAAGGATGACCTGGTCCCAGAGTGCGGAGAGAATTTAATTTGCATTTGCCACCAGGGCACAAGCCTGTGAGGAGGCTGCTGTCAGGATTACTGATCACTGCTCATGACATTTGGGTTCAGATGATGCCAGCTCACATGGCAGAGTTTTACAGTTTTCCCATTCCTGTGTGGCTCTTTCATTTCCTGTTACTCCTGAGCAGTCTTTCATTTCGCTCCTCCAAACATGCCACTGTGAAAACATCTTTTTTCAGCAAAAACCTGAGCTTCCAATCCAAGCAATAATGTCCTCACACAGCTCTCATGCTGGTGTGAATTTTCTCTCTTTCAATTAATCTGAACACACTAAAAATGAAACAAACTTTGGTAAAAAGAACTGGCTTTTGGTTAATTAATTCATTTTTAATTCCTGAAAGCTATCAGTGACAACATTTGCTAAACATTTCTTCATTTCTACAAGCAGCTCTGAAGTGTTTCCTTTCCACTTATGAAAAATACCTGCAAAATACTCCCCCAAAATGAGAAGCAAATTTCACTCCCAAAGCCTGCCACCTTTTGTTCCCTTTTCTTTAAGTTTCAACAGGAACAAGGTGCACTAACAGTCACTGATGGTCACACTTTGTGCCAGACCACATGAAATTCAAAAACTACCTTTAACTTCATTCCACAGTGCTTTGTTCTGTGTGACATTAAAGAAGATTAATGTCCCCAGGGATCTCAGAATAGTGACAGTGATTCCAGTGGTCATCATCAGATTGCGTGACAGGCCCACAAGTAAACAGAGCCTGCTCCATAGGTTTGATGTACAACCAGTAGAGATGTCTTGCGATGCCTGATGTTCTGGTCTCTCCCATCTAGCTGCTTCCCACTGCCTGCCAACAATTATTAGCTCTATGTCATCCAGAGAGCTCACAATTCCCACTGATACTGGAGCAAAGCACCAGAAACTGAAACTGCTAAGCTAGCTCCAAAGCCTCCTGCACTGGGTCAATTTGCTCCTTTGCATCCAATACTAATGCAGCACAATCAACAATTCTGTCACAAATGCAGGAAAATCAAAGGAACATGAAAAACAGAGTGCAGGAAGGACTTCACTCCTGCACCTGTGATCACCATCAGCAAGAAATGGTCTTAAGCAAAGGTCTGAGTAGCTGTGCACTGAGTCAAGGTTTGCTTGACAGCCAGCAGTGGTAGAGAGTACATTTAGATCCTCTTCTGTCAGTGCTATCTTCACTGCTGCACCACAATTCCAAAGAGTCACAGAATTGTCAGGGTTGGAAGGGACCTCAAGGATCATCTAGTTCCAACACCTCCCACCATGGGCAGGAACACCACACACTGGACCAGGCTACTCCGAGCCCTGTCCAGCCTGGCCTGAAAAACTTTAAGGGATGGGGCTTCCACCACCTCCCTGGGAAACCTGGTCCAGCATCACCACCCTCATGATGCACCTATGAAATTACTTCAGCTCCTTAAAACACACCAAGTGGCTGGTTATTCAAGACCCTTCCCTAGAATTCAAAGAGCAGTAGGTGCCATTCCTCTTGATCATGAACAAAGTATCACTCGGTCCCTTACTACCTCTCAGGAGGCACTGTACCAGACCTCCCTACAAATGCACAAGTTCCTTGAGCACTTGGGATCCCATCTTCTTCTGAATCTGAACAGGGAAAGCTGACAGCAATATACTGTGAAGGTTTCCCTATGCTGTCCCCCACTCCTGGCCTTCCCACCAGAAAAGGCTAAACATACAGCAGTTGGTAAGGCTTCAGCAGCCTTCTGTAGCTTTGCTTCGACAACCAGCAGCAGGTGGTTTTGTCTTCTTAAACCAGTTGCTCCAGTTGCATACCAGGAACTACTCACCAAGACACCAGCTTGGCCCCTCCTGGTTAAAACACGCTCACAGTCAAAAGCTGATTCCCATATTTTGATCTTGAGCTGCTGGCATGCATGGAAAACATCATCTTCCAGGCCCACCTCTCCCTGATCCATAGGGGATGGGGCTGGTGCTGGACTACACAGCTGCTAACAATTGAGTGACCCTGGTAAAGCACACTCCTCATCCAATAAACCCCTCAGTGGAATGTCACTCCTACCCTGAGAATCAAAGGCACCTCAGGAATGCAGAGATTCTTTTCTAAAAAGGAAAAAACAGCTCCTTTAATCCTTTGCTCCCTGCACATGCTAGGGGAGAGGCTAAAGGGGCCAAAGGAATCTCCTAGAATGCAAACAATTTGTCATCTGGCTCAGAAACTCAGCAATTTTCATTCAGCCTCAGGAATATGCTGTGTATGTCTTTGCTGTGTCCTGTGCTCAGGGAATTTTGTTGAGCATGCTTGGAGGATTCTCAGCATCAAGTTGACTGCATCAGCAGAGCAGCAAGGGGAATATCAAGGCCAGATGGTGGTAGAAGAGCAGAGCCAAAGGTGATGACCATAAACCAGAAAATCAGCCCAAGACAGAGCAAAGCACCACAGAGAAGGAAGTGTGTGTGAGGGAGCTGAGCAGCACCACTCAGCTGTTGTGTTCAAAAGCGTGCTGATGAATGCTGCACTCTCCCACCTTCCTCTAAAGCAGATGGATTGACAGCACTGCAACGCCCTGGAGATTCAGCACCTCTGTGAAGCTGTGTCTGTATTAGCAATGGCTTGCTGCAGTCTCTAATTAAAGCCACTTCTGCTGGAGGTCCTTCTCTGCAGTGGCAGTGTCACTCATCTCCTCTAACCCACTGTGGGCTTTCATCCCTTCAGCCTCTGCAGCAGTAACCCAGGGGGATCACACCAGCAGCTGTGAGACAAACAAGAGGTAACAAACTGACTCACCAGCTTTTGGAAGAGGTCCCCTACACGCTGCTGGTGACTCCACTGCTGCACTCGGGGAAAGAGCCCATCATAGAATTCTTTGTGGATCTCATAGAGCTCAGGCACTTTGAAGAATATTGTCTCAATCTGCTGACTAGTCAGCACAGGCTGAGAGGTGGTGGCAGCTGCTTTCAAAGGCTTCATAGGCTGAAATCAGCAAAGGAGGAAATCAGGCTCATGCAAACCAAGTACATTCACCCGTGCCACATTACAACCCATCCCTCCAGAGAACTGTTTTCCATCCTGTTAATAAGAGATATTTGCATTCACACAGCTCCTGAAAGCTAGACACTAATAAGTTTTCTGGTGGGGATCTGCCACCTTTGGTAGGTGGATTTTCCCAGGACATTAATTGTGCAATTAAAATCCCTTTGCACTTTCTTCCCTTAATCTCTGTCCAACTGTACAGCAATGTGTCTAAATAAGCAGCACAGGATGCTGAAAGGCAGGGCTACTGGATACTGCCACACTACTAACTCCCTGGGTGTGCCATATCCAGTCCTTTCTTTAAGCCTCTTTCTCTGCTGGAGCAGTAAACAGGTGTCTTTATACCCAGCAACTTATAACCTGTGGTGTGTGAGGTTCTGGGAAACTTTGGATGGAGGCAGCAGTGAAAATTCAAGTACCAGTGTTTGAAACGGTATCTGCTACCAGCACTTACCAGCAGCAGAGCCTCCAGGTGGCTCAGATATGTTTCCTCACTGGCCAGGATTCCTGACAGGACCCATTTTCTCATCTCCAGGCCTTTCTCCAGGTCTGGCTCACTCTACAGGAAGGTGGGGAGAGAGAAAGAAAAAAACCCAGGCTGAGGATGGAGAGCAAAAGACATCATTCAGCTGAACAGAGCATACTTGGGCTTTCTGGGTTACTTTCAGACCAAAAAAATCCCCAAATAATAAAAAACCCCACCTGTGCTCATTATCTTGTTTCTAAAAACACACAGACATAAAGCATTAAAGAAATTCTTGTTTACCAGCACCCAGCTTTAGTCAAGTCAGCCACATTTGGTGCCTCGATTACACGGCCAGGCCTCTTCACAAAATTCAAAACACAGAACTTAAAAATTCAGAATTTCTCCTCCTAGACAAATCTTAGGGACCCTTGGTTATGTGCAATTCCCTCCCTCCTCCCACAAGGGTTCTCCATGATGTTACTCCAAAGCCATGTTTCTCTGTACAGACAGGACCCTTTACCCTGCACCCACACAGGGTGTGCAGCCAGGCAGAAAGGGACCTGGGGGTACTGGTCAACCATAGCTGGAACATGAGCCAGCAGTGTGCCCAGGTGGCCAAGAAGGCAAATGGCATCCTGGCCTGAATCAGGAACAGTGTGGCCAGCAGGAGCAGGGAGGTCATTCTGCCCCTGTGCTCAGCACTGGTTAGGCCACACCTTGAGTCCTGTGTCCAGTTCTGGGCCCCTCAATTCAAGAGAGATTTTGAGGTGCTGGAGTGTGTCCAGAGAAGGGCAACAAAGCTGGGGAGGGGTTTGGAGCACAGCCCTATGAGGAGAGACTGAGTCAGCTGGGGTTGCTTAGCCTGGGGAAGAGGAGGCTCAAGGGAGACCTTATTGCTGTCTACAACTACCTGAAGGGAGGTTGTAGACAGGTGGGGGTTGGTCTCTTCTCCCAGGCACCCAGCACCAGAACAAGAGGACACAGTCTCAAGCTGCACCAGGGGAAGTTTAGGCTGGAGGTTAGGAAGAAGTTCTTCCCAGAAAGAGAGATTGGCCATTGGAATGTGCTGCCCAGGGAGGTGGGGGAGTCACCATCACTGGAAGTGTTTAAAAAGAGTCTGGATGAGGCACTTGGTGCCATGGTTTAGCTGATTAGATGGTGTTGGGTGATAGGTTGGACTTGATGATCTCGAAGGTCTTTTCCAACCTGGTTAATTCTGTATTCTGTATTCAGTACCCAGTGGTCACAGCCTGGCACTGCTGCTCCAGCTGCTCTTTCTCCCACTCTCTACTGCTCACTAAGTTATTTTTCAGTGCCATCTTGCACAATGTCTATTTTTGGTTAGAAGATGGAATAATCAGCGCTGCTGGGAATGCACATGCTGATTTTCTTATAGTGATTTCACAAAGGAGTTCTCAGCCAAAACAATTAGACAGAAAAATAAACAAATAAATATATAAATTCCTGGGCCAGTGTACACATCAAGGGGAATCAGACATCAAGTATTAGGAGAAGCAGGAATCCCCTCCCTGCTGAGTGCTTCCTCTCAAAATGGTGACCTGAAAAATATTTAACCTGATTAAGTGGAATTGAGTATTTCCAGAAACTCTGACACAGTGCGGCCAAATAATGGCAGTTGTCACTAATGAGACACCCTCTTTTCAGAGGGCCCTTACTGCCCTTTCTTTCTATTTCACTCCTTCACAGAAATGGCTTTTCACAATTCTTACAACCTTTCTGTTATGTTAAATGTCTCTAAGAATAGTCAGAGGATACTTTTGCACAGCTTTGGGTAGGCTGGTTGGGGCTCCATCCTACTCAGTCACCAAGGGAATCTTCAGCTATTGATTTCAGCAGCAGGAAGATCAGGAAAGGCAGCAGCATGCTCCCTTCTCTCCACTGAACATAAAGCCCCATTTAGTTCAGGTCCTGCAGATCTCTCTGTGAGGTTAATTAAGGACAGAAGTTGGCAATAGGTAAGCTCACAGTGACTGTCCCACTCGGGGTGTGATGCTGAGCCCATGCACCACACAAAGAGGGAAACTGATCTTCACGCTCCCAGATAATTCTGGACTCAGCTTCATCCATAGCACTCTGCACTGGGTTAGGAACTGGCTGGAGGGCCATGCCCAGAGAGTGGTGGTGAATGGTGCCACATCCAGCTGGAGGCAAGTCACTAGTGGTGTCCCCCAGGGATCAGTTCTGGGCCCCATCCTGTTCAATGTCTTCATTGATGATCTGAATGAGGGAATTGAGTCCATCATCAGTAAATTTGCAGATGACACCAAGCTGGGGGCACGTGTTGATCTGCTAGAGGGTAGAAGGGCTCTGCAGAGGGACCTTAACAGGCTGGACAGATGGGCAGTCCAACATGATGGCATTCAACACGATGGCTGAACTTTGGTCACGACAACCCCACACAGTGCTACACGCTGGGGTCAGGGTGGCTGGAGAGCAGCCAAACAGAGAGGGACCTGGGGGTACTGATTGACAGCTGGCTGAACACAAGCCAGCAGTGTGCCCACTGGTGGTCAAGAAGGCCAATGACATCCTGGCCTGCATCAAGAATAGTGTGGCCAGCAGGAGCGGGGAAGTCATTCTGCCCCTGTACTCAGCACTGGTTAGGCCACACCTTGAGTACTGTGTCCAGTTCGGGGCCCCTCAGTTTAAGAAGGACATTGAGACTCTTGAACATGTCCAGAGAAGGGCAATGAGGCTGGGGAGAGACCTCAAGCATAAGCCCTACGAAGAGAGGCTGAGGGAGCTGGGATTGTTTAGCCTGGAGAAGAGGAGGCTCAGGGGAGACCTCATTGCTCTCTACAGCTACCTGAAGGGAGGTTGTAGCCAGGAGGGGGTTGGTCTCTTCTCCCAGGCAATCAGCACCAGAACAAGAGGACACAGTCTCAAGCTGCACCAGGGGAAGTTTAGGCTTGAGGTGAGGAGAAAGTTCTTCACAGAGAGAGTTGTTAGCCATTGGAATGTGCTGCCCAGGGAGGTGGTGGAGTCACCATCCCTAGAGGAGTTCAAGAGGGGATTGGACGTGGCACTTGGTGCCATGGTTTAGTAGTCATGAGGTCTTGGGTGACAGGTTGGACTTGATGATCTTTGAGGTCTTTTCCAACCTTATTGATTCTATGATAAACATCCTGATTTTTGAACACTCCCAGTAAATTGCACAGGTTATTTTCTAGGCTAAGAGATCTTGGTGCAAATACTGTGTTAAAAAAAAACAGAAAATAAAAGGAAAAAAAGTTGTGCTGTGTCAAACACCACAGCCAGCTGCTGCATTAAAGTGTCAGACAGAAACTGTGCCAAGGAAATGGGTAAGATTTACACTCCCCTCGGGTACTACATGGGAAAAAGAGCTTGTCTTTACCTCCCCCCTTCAGAGAGGTTCAGTAACAACCACAGTGCCTTTTAAAAATCCTTGCAGGGTAGCTCAGGGATGCCAGGAATCTGTAATTCAGCAGCTGTGTTCAGAAGATTTTAGAACACCACCAGCATCAAACTACCTGGTGACGTGAATGCTGCAACAGATGCTGCGCGTCTCTGCGGCACACACAGGTGTCTGCCTGCCTGCCTCAGCTCAGACAGAAATGTGCACCAAGGCTGTGACCACTCCTCAGGGCTTTTGTACCACCAGCAGCCTGGGTGTCCACCTTGTGCACCATCTTATAAGGCACAATACAGAGATGTAACCAAGAGAAACAGCCCCAAGATGTTTCACAAAGACTGCCTTCATCCAAAGAAGCAGGGATGCAGCAGCCCTGCTGCAAGAACACCACAACACTTCCTGCCTTCCAAAGATTTCTTACCACACTTCAAACATAAAAATGCAGCTTCACAAAGAAGCACTGAGAAAAACTAACAGTGCTCCAAAGTGCCCACTGCTGGGACTGAGGTAACTGCTCAATATTGACACAGCACTATAATGCTCTTCAGCAGGTTCTCTTGGAGGAGGTGAGGATCTGAAAACCAGCTGGGTATGTTTGTAACATCTGTAAAGAGCAGCACACAATGGCAAGTTATTGAAATGATTCAAACTTCCCCATCACCACAGTGGCACAACAGTTTTCCTCTTCACAAACACAAGCTTTAATTTAGAAGCCAGTTCTTGCTGGGCACCATCAGCTGACAGAGACAGCATTTTCTGCCTGAATGTTAATTTCCTCTCTTTAAAAGAGATGTGCTTTCAGAGAGACAAACATCTCCCAGGACACACTGGAGGCCTTCCTTCCTGGCCAGTACCACAAGGTCACTTTGCAAAGCCCAAAGCATTGTCCTAACCCTTTTTGAACAGGAGCATTTTCCAAGTGCAGTGCTTGCAGAACTCTAGCCTCAGATGCAGCCAGGCAGGGCAGGGCCTGGTTGCTTTAAGCTACACTGCAGCAATTGCTGAAGAACCCTCGGGGGAGTTTATCCAACGACCATACAGAATACGACAAGGTTTCCAATGCAGTACCTCAGATTTACACAGAGTTGCCTCATATGTGTAAAGATGATCTCCTGCTGCTCCTGCTGTGTCAGGGATCAATAGGACACCGCAGTTCCACTGTCTGCATTGTGCTGCCACTCTGCATCTCCTCCTAAGAGCCAGAGCCCTGACAAGTGTCCTGCTGAGGGAAACCTTTGCTAACAATGGCATCCAGGGTAGCACTGAGCAGCACCTCTTGCAGCAAGAGGAACATCTGGAAAACAGCCCCTGTAATGCTGAGAG
This sequence comes from Melanerpes formicivorus, assembly GCF_026170545.1. Lineage (NCBI taxonomy): Eukaryota > Metazoa > Chordata > Aves > Piciformes > Picidae > Melanerpes > Melanerpes formicivorus. The sequence goes on along the minus strand of NW_027142388.1, from coordinate 1,503,185 downwards.
CCTCAGATTGCTTTTAAAGTCACACTTGTTCTGATACATACTCCAGGACTGAGAAATTCACTGGGAGCTGGTGCCAAGGTCAGGAAGAAGAGGAGCAAGTTATTCTTTAGCAGTACAACATTCCTCACTTCCAGCAGGGGAACAGGCTCAGCTGCTCACCCCAAACAGGGCAGAGCAATTAGCAGGCAGTGATACTGCCAGGCTGTCCCTCCACTCTCCCCTTACAGCACGCCAAGAAGGGATGCACACAGCGCCAAGGGCATTTTCTGCTTTGCCCATATCTGACAAAGAAGGGAAACAAAGAGCAACACTGTAACCAGAACAGCCCCACTGACTGCTCTGCTGCTGCGCTCCAGGCAGAAGGGCATTTAGAGAGGGAACATCCTGGGAGTAAGTATTGAGCTCCCCACCAGTTCAGGGAGATCTGCCAAGGTTGAGGACTCCTTTCCTCTACCCTGGGAAGAAGGAAGCAGTGAGAAATCTTTGAGCTGGATGTGGCAAGGGGAGGAGCTGGTACCACATCTACCAGACCACACCAGTTAGGGCAAAATACACCTATTACCCAAAGTGCAGATGGGCTGTTCCAGCAGGATGTGGGAGCTGCTCGGATTGGCAAAGTAAGCACTCAGCAGGGAGTGCCAGGTGGTCAGCAGTCCATCCCCTGCTTCCTACCCAGCTTGGTTAGCCCACTTTTTGCTTGTACAAGTCAGACCAGTATGTCATGTTCTGACTCTGACCATACCTCCTTAATGCCAGCATCCATTTCTCCCCTTTCTCCATTGCCCTTCTATCTTTTGGCTCCCTCTCTGCCCACACATTTCAGAATAAATCTGTTTTACAAGACTATCACAGGACAGCAGCCAGAGCATTCCTGTCTGTCTGCCATGAGGACCCAACACCTAGCCAGTGGTGAGGAAGCAAGAAATCAGTGTTCTGCTTGCAGTCCTCATGAAACACATTTTGTAAGAAAAGCAAACAAACAGAATGATGGAAAGCAGCAGAAAGGAAGTTTCACGGGTGTCCCATGCCTATGAGGTTCTGGTTTTTCTCTTTTCAACTGGGTGGTGCTTCTTGCTATTCCAAAGACTTAAACCCCAAACGACTGAGTCACAGGCATAAGGGCAGTCCTGGGAGCTAACCCAAGGCCAGCCGGAGTGGCGCGAGGCTGTGGAGATACCAGGGAGTGCATCCGCTGGCCCCGAGCCACAGCAGCTCCGAGTGTTTACAGCTCATCAGCCCCAGCACTCCAGTTTGCTAACCAGGCTGGCACTGCACCTTGGAGTCAATTACTGCAAGCTTGAGATTCAGCAGCTCCAAGGATTAGACAGACTCGTCCCTTCCTGGCTCTGTTCAGAGAACTGGGGCTCTCTGGTTGTTGTTGCAATTAACAGCAGTAATTGTTTTCTTGCACGTTAGACAAACACAGATTAAGAACCCAGGAACCACACATGTAAGGTTTTTGCAAAGTGGCTGCTGCCAACACAGCTCTGAAAGGAGAATCAGCGATTCCAAGTGGGCGTATGAAAGGCACTTCAACTCTCAGCCCTTCCTCTGGTACAGGGTGTTCAGATGGTGTGCAGTGAATGTGCTCAGAGCAGAGGTTTCCCATAAGGACAGCTCAGAATTTCATAGAGGAACTGACAGCCTATGGCAAACAACTTATTTCCATTTTCCAAGGGTAAATATCTGAAAGTTCTGCTAAACAGGCTGGAGGTGTCTCATTGTCTTGGATGGTATTAAACAGGGCAAATTCTCTAACCAAGCCAATCATGCTCTGTGCATGGAGGGGAAGGACCAGGAGAGGAGCCAGCATTATTTATAACATCAGTACTGGTGTGCCAGCTCTTCTCAGGAAGGGCTGTACAGCCAGGCAGAGCCCTTAAGGAGCAAAGATCTGGAGAGCAAAAAGGAAAAGTTGCATCTGTTGGGGGTGGTGAGGGGAAAATGACAGTCAAACAACCCAAACCAAAGACTGAGGGAACAGAGGAGAAGGATTTGGAAGTGCTGAAGACAGGAGGACAAGCTAGCAATGCACTACCAAGCAGAGAAGTAATCCCATGTACTGCTGTAGCTTCAGAGGGCAGCAGCTTTGGACTCCCTTGGGACCAAGCTAGGAAAAAAATCCACAACCTGCTCTGCCACAGCCCTGCTTTCCACATAGCTGGCAGACACTGAGAACAAAAGAATCTGGTCTGAGGACCACCAACGTCTGCCAGTGCTGCACCACCCATGGGCTGTGCAGTGGAAAAGGACAGAGAAATTCTGTCCAAGTAAGGGCCAATTTCCCCTGCAACAGAACAGAAAGCAGGAGCTGGCTGCTCAGCTTTTGCACTCCCTGGGTGTGATAGATACAAGAATTGGAGAGAGCTGTTTTGGGAAAAAACTCATCTAAACTCTAAAACAGTGACTCCCCTCATTTCCTGGTGGGGTGCAACCAGCTTTGCATTCCCACTGGCTGCCCTGCACCCACCTCCAGAGGCCCACACCCTCAGATCCAAGTCTTTGAGCCTGGCTTTGCTGGTGAGATATTGAAAGGCCTTTCTTATTTCTCCTCTTCCCATCACTGTCATCTCTCCTCACGTGAACAGCAGCAATGGGAGCATGATGACTGACATTTCCCATGCTGTCTTATTAGCCTCCAGGCTGCAAGCCACCCACTCCAACACTATTTGGCAATAACTCTTCTCTAGTGAAGGGGGTCAGTCACTAGCTTCCCAGCTGTCTCAATGCTCTCCTGGGTCCCAGGAATGCTGTAGCAAGCTAACTCTATCCAGGTATCTCCTCTACTTCTCTTCCCAGCTGAGGGGGAAGACAGACACATTTTCTGGGAGTGAAATTTCACTACCTACTACAAACTCTGACACCTTCTGAAGTGGCCAGCATTGGGGAGTTCAACTGCTGCAGAAAACAAGCTGCAGGAAAATTACATCACTTCTCAACTTAACTAAACAAACAACTTCAGCCATTAGTGGAACCCTTCTCCTTTTTCCTCTTTCCCCTGTAGGTTTGCTTCAAAGCAATAGCCCAAGTTTGGCAGCAGCCTGGCTTCACGGCAGGACATGTCAGCAGCTCAGCACGAGATTCTGGAAAAGCCAGACCAGGGGGTACAACCCAGATTGCTCAATGCAAAAACATTTGCTAAAGCCTCCTTACCACAAAAATGACAACTCAGGAGATGCTGAGATTCACACTACAAACACCCATGCTTGTTATGTGCTCTCTGAGTGACAGACAGAACTGCTGCTGGGGTGCCTCTCGTTACTCTCCTCAGAGCAACAGCTGTTTGTGTAGTGGATACACAGAAAGTGGAATATGAATCTTAAGAGGTGGGCACAGTGGGAGAGTTTGGAGGCACATCAGCCAGGGTCTTTTAGTCAGCAGGTGGTAGGTGGGATTGGAAAACAGATCCCAAACAGCAAGGTGTAGAATCAACCTTCCAGAAGTCAGTTCCAATCCTCACTTCCTGGAACACAGAATTTGAGGTGCTGGGAGCTGCTTAACCTACACACTGAGGAAACTACATGAAACCCCTCAACCAGAGGTGCAGAAGGTATCACTTAATTCTTTTAGAAAAAGACACTGCTTTTGCCAGTCTGTATGGTAGCTGGGTAGCCCAGGTGGAACCCTGATGTGCTATCAGCAAGGGTTATAGATGCTATAAGCAGATGGAAGGACTTAGTCAAACACTTGGCAGAAAACTACAAGTTTAGAGCAAGTCCACAAGACAAATCAAAGCAAAATACCCTCAATATCCAGAAAGCAACAAGCCAGGCTCCAAGAGGAAGGCTGGCCTCATGGCTAAGGCAGATGAACATCACTCCAGAATGCTGCCATGTCTGTGTGATGCTAAGCACATTACTTAGAAATAAATTTATTTTAAATCAATCAATCCATCGTTGTTTCCATTGTTTTCCATTCCCTGGGTGCCTGTCTGCCTGGAGTGTTCATTCTTGGCTGCAAGTGAAATTACAGGGATTTCATTTCAAATGTAAAGAGAACTGCATTAGGAGTCAGAACCTGGCTTCGCAGAATATTATATGGCTCACAAAGCACCCAAAATTAGCAGATGCTTTTCCTGCCCTCTGTCTGCCTTGATTACCTGTAGGTAGTGAACATACCATCCTCTTATCTCACAGGAACCTTGCCAGGATAATTAGGGCCTGTGTAGCATTCCAACTGTACTTGGAGTCAACAGTCAAGACAAAAGGAAATGAGTACTCCTGTACTCAGAGTTCATCCTGTAATGAAGGTGTACACACAACTTGAGAGATAAAACACCAAACCCATGGAACATCCTTCACTACAGACTGAACAGGGCAAGAGCCCCTCTGAAAATAGGACATGACTGTAATTGATAATAATAGAAAGATTCAAGGCAAGGCTACAGGCACAAGGCAAGGCTGGAGAACCATAGTCACTTCAAGCTTCTGAATGCCTTCACACCTTCAATATCCTGTGCAAGACAGAGTATGTGTCAGCTTGTTACCTGCAGTTAGTTGTTAGTTAGTTACCTGCTGGTCATAAAGAGAATCTAAAATTTTCAGAAGCAATTGCAGGCACCTAAATCAAAAGGGCAAGGAGACAACTATAAAAGCAAACACATGTAAATGTTCCCCCTGCACCTGATTAGCAGAACTAGGAAAGTCCTCATCCATCCTGGTGTTTCTGCTCCAACATACTTTATGTGTCCGATCCATTACTGCACAGTTGACAATTTTGTCACTGATGTCTTTTCCACCACAGTAAAAGCCATCCAACAACTCACAGTGACAGAAAACTTGTTTGGGGAATACTGCACCCAAATATTGATGTCACAGACTGTCCTTCATAAGCAGCATTTTCTATTGTGGAATAATTACAGACAGGATCAGCTGAAACCCTTGGGCTTCACCATCAAAACCTAATCTGTATCAGGGCACCTCTTCCACTGGAAGCCATAAAACATCTTTTTATAGTCAGAGAGCAGGAAGCACTCATTTATGTTGAAAAATATTTTTTCTTCTGGCATTATTAAGGTAACCTGGAAATGAGCCACTGTTAGATGCTTATGAGACAATATTCAAACAAATAAAGAACAAGATGAAATGTTAGGCAGTGCCTCTTGCAGGCCTCCAGCCACAGGCTCTATGACAATTGCTTCTTTGAAGATAAGTCTCAGCCATATGCAGTCACATAGCATTCTTCCTCAGTCCTGAGAAACACAACCTGGAAATCTCAAGCCAGTATTAAAACGTGCTTGGAGCTTTTGAATTTATTAATGATCATTTCCTCATCCAAAGGCCTCTTGCATATCACAAGAACTCTCAGGATGAGAGGTAAAAACCCATCTCAAAATTAAGGAGCTAAAGCATAAGCAGCCATCCAGACTCCCTACTTCATAGTCAAGTAAAATTAAGCAAACATCAACAATATATGCACTTGATCATGCTGTAAGAGATCTTGACAATGTATTTTTATAAATAAGAGAAGAACCAGAATGCTGTCTCAAGAAGGCTTCTTCATTTAAAGGTTCAGTCTGGAAAGAGTAAAGCATCAACCAATAAAGAGCAACAGAAGGGTGCATATAATGAATGCTAAGTAGCAATAGGTTGTGGAGCCTGTCACACTCTTGAAATCATTTTAAGGTAAGATAAAAACCATCCGATAAAGGCAGTGGTGCTGATTTTCATGTACACTGCTATCTGTACAAGACCCATCTTCTTCTACCATGACATCTTAACCAAAAGAGCAGAACAATGTAAAGCCAGCATGTATGTTAAACACTCAGCTGACAGATTTCAGAGTGTCATTGACAGTGTGGAAATTCAAGGTTGTTGGGCCACACTGTCTTGGCAATACAGTAGGAAGGAAGTGACAGTTGTCTTCGTGCTACTAAGCATTTTTATGAATGACCTGGGGACACCAGGAATTTGAAATTACAAAGATACTCAGAGAAACAGCAACTTGAGATTGAAGAGCTCTGCAAGCTAGGAAGTAAAAGGATAAAGAGAAATAAAGGTTGAAAGTCAAACGTTCAAACTGAAACAAAGACATTTTTGACTGGCAAAACAGCTGAGCTAATAGCTGTTTAGCAAAGCTGGTAGTCCCTGTTAAAGCAGCCCACACCTTGCAAAGCTAGGAGGCCTTGCTGGCTCCAAAAAGGCAGGAAAGGACTCACTGATTTTGTAGATTCCAGAGACCCTGAAGACAGAGTGTCCCGGCTGCCCCGGCTCTTGGAACTGAGCTGAGGTGAGGAGGATGGCGAGTCATCGATGTAGGGCATCATATCATGATGTCGCCTCTGCTCTTCAGCACGGTCGGCATCGTACGCATAGCTAGGTGGTGTGCCACTGAATGAAGCATCTGAAAAACACAGGAGAAACATCTGCCTGGTCAGAGTCAAGCTGGACAGGAGACAGGCTGGTGAGCCACAGCACTGCAGGCCTCCCACCTATTATCATCACTTATCAGCAATCCATAGTCTGTGGTAGGTAAATACAGATCAGGTGGAGGCATAAACTGAATTTAACTGAGGTTGTCACCAACCTTCACTTCACTCATTCTAAGTCCTAAAAGGTAAAGTCACCACTGACAACTCTTTCCTTCGAGTTCTCCTTCAAAAGCATTACCAGCAGAAGAACTCCTTTAGCAGGCTCCATGAAAGCAATGCAGTCTGGGTTCAGGAACACAGTGGGTTAGAGTAACAGACCCCAGGGATTCTCCAGAACAAGGACAGATGATGTCCCTGAGAGAAGCTGGGGACAACCTTAAATAGGAGTTACCTGGGTCTGTGAAGCACTGTCACCTGTCAGTGCCCACAAGTATCCAAGTAACAGCCATGCATGGGCACTGAAAACAAAATGGTAGAGTTTCTCCTCCTCTTTCAGTTCCAAGTCACAAAATGCCACTCTACTCCCAATTGTGAAAAACAACCAAGCTAGGGCCACTTCTCCAGCAGCAGGCAAGATCAATGGAAGACAAAGCCACCCAAAAAACCCCACCAAAACCAACAGCTTTTCTGTCTTATAAGTTTAAAAATATGCATTAAATTCTCACTTGAATACAAGTAGAGCCACTTTTGACTTGTTTTCACAAATACCCAGGTTCTGTGAAGATAATCAGCAGCAGCTGCCAGGCATACTAATAATCCTGTTACACATCACTAAGGCAGGCTGGAGGAGGAACATTTTCAAGCCCACTTTCCTCCCTCACGGTAAACTCAGCTAAAGCATGACTCATCCCAGCAAAGGATGTGAACTTTGTGTGGCTCACTGAGGAGGGAGAGCTGGTCTAGGGAATTTAGGTAAACAATACACTGAAAATTCAACAATAAACTCCCTGTAGAAGTGAGCCTCTGTCTCGGCTCATGCCAAACACCACCCAGCTGAACAACAGCTCCACATGAGGCTGTTGGGCTGCTGAAGGACCCTGGCAATATTATTTTAAACAAGCTCAATGAGTTTTAGGTCACCTCCTCACTTACGGCATCACCTCCTTGCCTCAAGCTCTCAGAGTTCCTCAAAGACTCATTAGATTGTGCAAGAGTGCAGGGATGGGAGGGGAGGAAAAAAAATGATGGCAAGGTGGTCTGTGTTCTCTGAAAGGGATTAAATGTTTGAGGTCTCCAGAGCTCCCCAGGCATTCAGAAGTCACCCTGTTAAGTTGATTTGGCAAACAGAGGCTTGAAAGGGAGTTGCTGAAATATGGATGCTTAATCACAAAAGAGACTTATAGGTATCCCAAAGCTGGATAATGTCTACAACACCCACAAGCCAAATAAATCTCAGGGTGGAATTTTCTGAAGCTCTTTGGCTAAAAGAATGTGGAAGAGAAGACAGCATGGCCTGCACCTTGCACTACCCAAACAGGAGGGGTAACACTGAAAAGTAAACATCCTCTCCTCACACACAAGATGGTCTTGCTCAGCAAGAAGGTTAAGAGGCTTGCTTGACTCTACAAACCAGAGCTCCAAACTGGAAGAAGGATGAGGGTCTCCTTCCATTTCTGCACTATTTATGACATACTAAAAACTAAAGAAAACCAGACCAGACAAGCCCCTAACACTGTATAAATTCAGTGGAGCAGTGCACACATCTGTCTCCCATTCAGCTGTCCTTCGTGCATTCTCCAACCTAAGAAACCTGCAAGATATTAATGGCAATGTAACATTACCATCTCTTGGCATCACCCAAAGAAGAACAGCATTACTGAGCCGAGCTTCTGTAGGCTTCATGCCTCTGATAAAGTGAGCCTTTCTCCTTCAAAGGTTTGTTCAAACCACACTTACCCAAAGCAGTTTCTCCTGCACACATGCAGAAACAGGACCACATTGCTGTGCAGAAGCTAAAGCAAGAATATTTCTTTCAAACCCAATGCTGATTTTTAAAATGTATATTTTGCTGCACTTCTGTCAAGGAGGGAGTTAGCACAGACTGCAATGTATCAGCAGAAAGGCTTGCAGTGAATCACAGAGCTTTCACTTTCCTCACTCACTCCTGCTAAAAAGCAGGCTTCACACTTCTACCTTCCACAGCACCTTCTCCTTCCTACTACACAGGGAAACCTTTATCTGAAACTGAAGGAAAGGGCAGGTGGAGGATTTGAGCTCAGAAGGGGAGATTCATTCCTATCTTCGCAACAAGTCTGTCTTTGAATCACAAAAATTAACAATCCCAACAAGGAACAAACCTATCACTGGTCAAAGACTGCCAGGAGATCTGGGTGTAGAAAGGTCCACACAGAATTTAAAACTTCATTTCTGTGTCCTCTAGGGATCCTTCACACATTAAAGAGCTTAGAAGCGGTTATAATCCCTCTTCTTTCTGTTATTGTTGCATATGGCACCAAAATCCACCTATGGCAATGTTCATCATCCATAGGGCAGGAGGACCTTCTTGCTCTTATTCCACTATGCTTCCCCACCAGGAGCACAGCACTGCTGTAGCCAGAGACCATGTGAGGCAGACCTGTGTCTGTGATTAGAGAGCACTGTTGCTAGGGAAACTGGGTTAGGCAGATCTCCTAAACCCAGCACAGCATGGGCTGCTCAGGCTCTACCTGGGAGCAAAGAGCCTAAAGCAGAGATCAGAGCCAGGAGCTCACCTGCTCAGACACTGCCAACTGCTCTGGGTGCTGCTGCTGTAGATGCCAAGTGGAGACAGCAGCTGGGCCCCAGCAAAAGCATTCAGTTTCTTGGCCAGGGTCTCGGGTAGGGTGAGCATAAAGAGGTCCTTACTCTTCATTTAGGGACAGCCAGTAAGTGATCAGCAAGAAAATCATCAATGCCAGAGGAAGGTGAAACACATGAACAACAGACAAGGGCTGGCAAGGGACAGCTAAGGCACAAGCATGGGTGTACAAGGATGAGGGGCCCAGACATGCTGTACTGAGAGCATCAGAGAGAGAGACTGAGGACACTATGCCACATATGCTTCCCTCACCAGCAGGCCCCCTTTCTCCTTCTTTAGTAATCTGTAAGAGAGTCCATCCCACAGCGAAGAGCAGCAGCTGTGTCTTACAGAAATGAGCCCACTCAGCACCTGAGAGTAGCTATTTCTAGCACTGGACCTTTGATATTCTCTTCTCTTGCACCAGTGAGAGCTTCAGGTGCAGTGAACTACAAAGGCTCAGCATCAACTCACGCATTCTGCTAAGATCGTCAAACATTTACTTTCACCTTAGGTTCTGACAGCAAAGGGCTCCCTGGCCTTGCTTTGCTCCAGCTTCTGTGAGTCTGTTCCATCATCCCCCTCCTCAGTCACAGTTTCCATCCTCTTACTTCCTTTCTCATCCCTGTCCCCTCTTCATTTTCTTTTGGTTTTTTCTCAAATTTAATATTTCTTTTCTTTATTTTCCTTTTCCTCCATTCTTCTAAACTGCTCCTCTCCCTCTCTGCCTCAAATTTCACCTGGCTGGAGGGCAAGGAAGAATCTAAGAAATTTACAGCCAGTCACAAATGCACTGGCACTCAGAGACAGCCCAGAACACTGTTCCCTTGTCCTGTTGCCTACACCCTTCCTGCAGGGTGCCACACTCATTCTTGGGGAATATGAAATCAAGTCATAGATCTAACTTGGAAGCAGGAAGGGAAAAAAAAAATAACTTCTAAAGTAAGAAGAAAGATTAGCTGTGTCTAGTCCAGGGCCACACAATGGTTCAAATGCATGTGTCATACTTTCACAGCATCACAATATCCATAGTTGCTTGAGAACCTTAGCAGCAGCATGCAGAGAAGCTTCCAAGCTAGCTGTGCTCCAGCTAATCCTGCTAAAAGAGCACTGAAGCCACAGCAGCTTTGGCCTGCCTGCCTAAGTAAACACCTAGAATCCTGGAAGGGGAGGGGAGCTGCACCTCCTGCCAAAGCCCCACATCACTGTGGCTTCATTGTGAATGGTACCAAGGCTAGCACAAGTTTGTAATGTCTACAGTCACTCCAGAAACATTCCTGCAGCTGCAGAGCAGAAGGGAGCTGAGGCAGTTTGCACCCTCTGACTGTGTGCTCCAATGCCATCATTTGTCAATGTGTTGTCTGGTAGCAACAAGGGTTTAAGGCTTCCCCCATGAAGTCACAGACCACTGCACAGCCCTTTTCCCTCTTATCCCCTTAGTTCTGCAACCCCACAGATGCCCCTGGTCCAGATAAAGAACTCAGCCAGCTCAAAGGAAAACATCTTTGACGATTTCCTTCTAAGCTGGATCATCTCTCTGATCTAGTTCATGGCACAGAAATCCAAACTGAAGGGATACACGCACAGCAGCTCAGGAGTGCATGTGCTTGAAAGCCTGCACTGCAACCAAAGACAGTACAGCAGAAAACACTGCTGGAGTTTCCTTTAGGCTGAAGATCAGTCACCTCCTGGGATTTACTCAGGGGTGGTTTGGGGACCAGGTACCAGAATGCAACACCTGGGGTTTTGTAACCTTTCATTACCAACACACCTCAGTGCCCTTTGCTCCAGTTTTCACATGCTGCTGGTTTCCTGCTCATGACCACACAGAATCAGGGCATTTCTCTCCTAGTGCTGGCCCTGCTACTTGGAGAAGGATCAGGGATTTGGGCCCAGTGCTGAACACTTGCAGAAGTACCTCAGTGTGGATGGGCTGTGAATGCAGTTGCCTAGGGAATACAGCAGCACTTTCTAAAAAAACACCAGGAGAGTTAAACCATGGAAAACTAAACATCTTGCTTATTTCCTTGACACCTTCTGAATCATCATCTCCAGACCCAGGAAACAGTGCACTCCCTACTTTGTACACTTTTGCACAGAGCTGAGATCCATGAGCAGTAATTATGCTGACTACTTGATGGCAGGAGCCTGACCCAGAATAAAGATTAAGCATCAGAAGTGGGGAAAACAACTGAACAAACAAACAAATATGTTTTACTCTATCAAATCCCTGTGGCTTTATTCTTCTCAGAGTGATTAAGAAAAGGCTGCAAGTGTGTGCTAAACAGATTCAAAGCAAACTATGTTCTTCATGCTCTGTACTTGTCTCTGTGTAAAGACAGTACCTACGCATGTAAAGATGTTTAGGGAAACTTGAAGCCCCCACTCCAATACAAACCAAATTCATTCATCAATAAAAAAACATCCCACTAGTTTGAGAATCTGTTATTGAGTATGAGAGGAGCATTAAAACAGAAAGCTGCTATGGCCTCAAACTCTCCATTAAGCACATTCAGAGAATCCAACTATCAGTGCTACCTGATGGATTCCCACAAGGCCCCATCATGTAGAAGAAAAAAAGAGCACAGAAGATGATCTTGCTTACCACTGCTGAACAAGGTGCTTGAGATCATGGGCTGCAGAGGTAGGATTCTAGGGAAATACATAATGCAGCCCACCCAGAGGAAGCACCCAGCAGCACACAGTGCCAAGCAGCTTTGTAGGCAGCCATACAACAGGCTCTGGAAGAATGCTGTCTGTTGACAGCTTGCAGCAAAACACTCATCAGGGAATAGGACAAAGGGGGAACAGCACCCCAGGAAGAAAGGCTTCTAAATGCACTGTATCCATTTCAGGTTTGCATCTTGCCCTCTCCCACTGTATCTGGGCACCCTCCTGTAGCATGTTAGGTGGCTGCAGAAACAAGCATTTGCCATACACAAATTGTACCAAATTTCATGTCTTTGAAGTTTGTGTCCACGTGAGTGTAGTCTATGTGTGCATGTAGAAACCGGCGTGTCTGTCTTACTCCTGAGATGGAAGGAGGAAAAAAGTAGTGTGCCTTGCATATGGAAGCAGCAAGACAGCTGGTGGCTCTCTCTACCCTCCCTCCCCCAAGGGATCTCAGGCCATAGACATTAAGCAGCCTCCAAGAAACTTCTGTCTCTACCACAGAAGCGCTTTATCCTTGTAGCAGACAGCACCCTTAAATCTTTAGGAGATGAATTAACTGCAGTCCACTTTTAATCTTTTAGGTGTGTCAAATCCAGATAATTCAACATCCAAAAAAGGAGAGCAGAGTTTTTTAATCTGCCCATAAGGGTAAACCCCATGAAGGGTTCATGCAGAGACCAGAGGACAGGTCTGATCTATTTGTAGCAGCCTGCTCCTGAGACATGCTGTTGCATTTTTTGCTCCAATTGCCATTTTCCTGGGGACAGATTTAATATTCACACAGATCTAATACCTATGCAGAGTCAAGTTCCGTGACTACTGAGACCATTCTCTAGTTCAAGGAAGGCAAAGACAGCCTCACACAGGACAGAACTGCTCACTAGGGCTACTGAGAGTCATTTGCATGAGAAAACTACTCAGGAAGCTGTCATAATTATTCAGGAGAGTCCATCTTTTACCAGACAAGACTGCACTGCAGCATGCAAATTCCAAAGATTTCCCTTCTGACAGCCAGCACAACTTTCCTGCTGCTCATCTTTGCCTCAGACAACTCTGGCTTAGAAACCATGAAGTGCTACATGCTAAGGAGCGCAGGCCAAGCTGTCATCCACACTTAACACTCAGCCAGGCTCTGACACAGTGCATGCCACAGAGGCCGGCAAGGGAAGAGCAGCAGAGGTGTAAATTCCCATCTAAGACATCTGACACTTGGATCAGTTTCAATCAAACTGAAATACTGGGAAGGAAGCACAACCATTGCACACCACAAACTAGACAGAAGACTCCAACTGATGATAACAGCTGTGATTAAGAGGAAAATAAGTTACATGTTTAGAAGATGTGGCCTTTCAAATAAATACAGGGTGTCTCCACATCAGCTCTAAATTGTACGGTGCGCTACAAGCACACTGTAAGTAACACATCAGGGAAGAAAGTTCTCCCTTGTTACTGCAGAAGACAGGGCCTAAACATTTCTCTCTGCTGGCTGACAATGGTGGTGTCCTGCTGGCTGCTGCCTGCCTTCCAAGGCACTTAAAAGATTTAATCACCATCACCTGGAGTCAAAGACATCGGTGAGTAAACAGGCATACATGGCTGAAGTATGTTCCCTGCATGACTGGCTGCAAACATGCTGCCAACAGGTAAAGACAGAAATTCTGGTCAGGCCTGAATTACGGAGGCACCATACAGGAAAGGATCAATGTCAGAACACTTAACACACTGCACAGAGCAGTGCCCAGATCAGAGAAACTCCTGTTGCTCTTTTTCTCCTTTCTTTTCTTTTGTTTTCCTCTTTTTTCCTTTTTTCACTATTTCTCCCAAGTGTTTACCACTAAGTCATAGGGCACAATGTAGCACCCCATAAAGGAATCAATACCTCTCAGACACATGCCTTGGAGACAGCCAAGTCAGTTTCTTTTCATCCAGGGTCAGTATCATTAGATTCCTCTCCTCTTGTTTTCCCAGGCAGGCTGGAAAGGTTTCCATGCTCAGTTCACATTGGCAGGCAGGCCATGGGATGTTCTTGGCAAAGTATATCCCAGAGCAAACTGGAACACTTCTCCAGTTTTCCATTCCTTACGCAGGATCCTGCACTAAGTTTAGGTCTTCTCATTCACTGCAAGTCTCGCAGTCAGAAAGTAAATTTTAGGCCTGGTTGATCAGAATTGAAGATCTTTTCAACTACCAAAATCCGTGGGCAGGAATACCGACTCATGAGTACATGTGGCCTTGCACCAAAGGCACCAGAAGTCTGGCACGGACTGTATCAGAGGCAAAATAGAGTAAATGCTTTCACAAAAGATAAGGTAAACCAAACCAAAACAGGTAGAGAGCAGTGAACCACACAGAGCTGTAAGGTGAAGCACCCAGAAAACCAGACTGTTTCCCAACAAATCAAAGGCTGCATTATGAGAGCAGGCAGGATTCAGGCGGTTTCCACTCTCTTTGTAGGTTCCTGTCCATGTCTCCACCGCTGTCCCATAACAGACATACTTGCAGGGAGCACAGCAAACCACAGCAGGAGCTGACTAAGACAAAAATAACTGGCAGGAGCGTGTTTTTATAAACCAGAGCTGCTCCCTATTCTATTGCACTGATCATCTCCACACAATGCATCAGCATAACAGCACAGAGGTGGGCTGGAGCAAATGCGACTGCTCAGGTCAGCACTCCTGCTTTGCTCAAACCGCAGCCTTCATTTCATTTCTAAAAACCACCTCAACCACAAAGCCTGGAAGGAAACTGCAGGTACTAAATGCATCAGGAGGGCTGCTTCTCTCACACCTAGGGTGGCTCTATCATTTGTCAAGTGAATGGATGAAAAACCCAACCACAAGCAGCACACTATTTACTATTTTGTTCTTCACAGTTGTCTGGGAGTTTCGCAGCCACTTCAAACAGGTTTAGCTCCAGAGAAGTGGGAGAGATTAGAAAATTGCTAGAAACAAAATGGCCCAATTGCCACAGCACGATCTGCTAACAAAACCCCCACAATGTATATATTCCATTTCCTGTATTTGACTAGAGCAGACCAAAAGTCCTGCCATGCAGAGAGGAAAGCGCCTGTTCAAACAAGAGTTTCACTGAGCTGACAGTTTTGTGGGAAGGGAAGGGAAGGGAGGACCAGCCCCGGGCCACAGGGGGTATTGAAGCCTATTCAAGAAAACCTCAGTAAATATGTCTGATAAGAACACTGCTCTGTTTCTAGATCTTCTGCCTCTTTCAGCATGAGTTTCTTTGGCTTTTTTTTTCCATATTGTTTTGTTTTCTCACTAGTGCAGCAGGGACAGCAGGAAGCCAATAAAGCCAGCACCGCTTTCCTGTTTACACTGTAAATCTACCCATTGACATCTTACTTGTTACACTGTAAAAAATCAGCTATTGATTTACCATCTTGGCCTAGAACTAGCAACCCAAGCTAAATGCCTTGCTAGGCAGATGGCTCTGCCTACATCCCTAACAACTTCTTCTGCACACAGCTGTTGCCCAAGCTTGGTGTCTTCCTGTCTTCTGGCTGGAGAAGGAAAAACAACAGTTTTGTGCCATTCATAACCGTGGCAAAGTAGTTACAGAAGCTTTTTTTTAATGAAAGATGCTGAAGGTAGAACACAGCTCCATACCAGCATTAACAAATACCACTTATTTCCCATCTCTTGTCCCTGGAAATTACTAGAGAAGATGGAGGTAGCTGGGGTCACACTGCAAGGTTTGTTCATAGTATCATAGTATCAGTCAGGGTTGGAAGGGACCACAAGGATCATCTAGTTCCAACCCCCCTGCCATGGGCAGGGACACCCCTAGTAAGTTCTCACCTGACACCACAGTATCTCTCCCCTCAAACCATATGCTGCTTCTGCAGAATCTGCCTATAGCAGTGGAAGTCCTCTTCTAATCATCATGGCTGTGAACAATACATCTAGAAAAAGATGATTCAAGAACAAGCAGCACTGCGGTGCTGGTCAGAGCTCTCTGAGAAGCTGAAAGCAGATGAGAGGAAAGACCTCTCAGTCTGAGTACATGGTGTACTCCAACAGACACCATTAATGCTGGTTTACACTTCAGCATCATTGAGTGATTCACTGCTGCTCAGATTTCATTAAAACATGGGATAAGAGGGAGCTTATTTTGGTAACGCAGATGTGTTACACCATCATTCCATTAAGCCTTGCCATCCCACAGCATGAATGAGCCAACAAGTGATTTTGAAGTCATGCCAAAGGGAAACACTAAAATGCCAATGGATTTCATCCAAAGGAAAACAGGACCACACCAGTCCCAAGGGAGATGCAAGAGCCTATGCTGATGAGAGTGCACCCCAACAGCTCTCTTCTGTACCCAGACTTGCACATGCAAAACAGAGCTCCTGTTCTGACAGCAGCCCTCAATGCAAATGATTCTAGTCCCCAAGCCAAGCAAGTCACAAAGTATTTTCAAACAGTAACTTTGCACCAAGGCCAAGAACTGAGCTCTTGTGGCTCCCTAATACTTGAAGGAGAGTTGTGGATTGCAAAGGCGGGATCAGAGCCCAGCTGCCTGTGCAGGCAGCTGTGACTGCCACACACACAGACTTCAAGGGCACTCAGAAGCTGTAACACAGCTCAGCAGAAGAGAGCAAAGCTTATCTGCGAAAACAGCTCTGTGCTGCAGGCCCTAAAGAAGCCTTTGCACTGCTGCTGCACTGCAAGCATAGCTAAGGATTGTCACCAGTGAGGACTCATTCCTAGGCAAGTCACAAAACAAATGAATTTTCAGAGCAGGTGTCCCCACCTTCCTGCACAAGACCTTCCTTTTCCCAAGTGGTAAAGAAAGCATTTTACGGAAACATTCTGGAAGCAAAGTATCAGGAAATACAACGTACATCCCCCTGGTGTGTGTACATACACACATGTATACATCTCTCCACATGCACTGAGCAGAAGGGCAATCAGTTGTTCCAGACTGCCTGGGAACAGGATTTTGGTGTGCCAAAGTGCAGACTGAACCCAAGGAATCCACAGCAGCCTCCCACTGAGCAGTCAGTACAGCAGAGCAAGATTTGAAAAGATTAAGCAGTGCAGCATGGACACTCACAGACAGAGCAGACACAGCCAGCGATGATGCTTGCTGCTGTTAACTCTTCCACTCCCAAATTCCACTGCTTAATAAAAACAAGCAGAGAGTCTGAGCAGCTAGTCTGGAGTGTAACAGAAGCAAGAAGTTTACCCCAGAGGAGCCATTTCAAAGCAAGACAATTTTAAAAACAATACTGCAGCAAACCGAACATTTGCTCCAAGTGGGTTTAGAGTTACTTTCTCCTTTCATTTCAAGCGGCATCCCTTTCCCTGAAGAGCCAGACAACGATTCCCCAAGATGAAGCACTGCAGTTCGAGAAGGAGTGATAGTCACAGTGTTCTGACACTGGCACTTAAGGTTTGCTTCTGATTTCAAGCATGAACAAATAAATCAATTATTCACCAGAATTACGACCCACTTAGCAGATAATAGTCTGGGATCTCCTCCCTCCCTGTGTATAAGTAGCATTTTGCTAGAGAACAAAGCATCAAAAGGGAAGGTGAGGGGCAGTCGTTGAAGCAGGGGCTATGTCTTAGGGGCGGTCAGCCACTGCCAGGCCCGCCACGGCCATCACCCCGGGCAGCCCCGGCAGATCCAGCAGGCAGGTGGTGAATGGAACCATGCCCACTGCGTCCAGAGCACCGAACTGCTGCGTTGCTCACTGCAGCGCTCAAACACGGGGCTTCAAAGCATCCTGCTCTCAGTCAAATTAGTCTGAACGCCTGCAACTGGCACCTAAAGAGCGACTGTGAAGCCCCTGGCTATTGGATGCTCTGCACGAACTGACACTGAAGTTGTCTTTTGACAGGAAGAAGAATCTAGAAATCCACAAACTGCTAAGAGAAAACTCTAAGGAGGGCCACAAATGAAAATGAAGCCCAAAATCTTCAAGCTGCAGACACAAGGCTTTCCAAAGCCCTTTGTGTGGGGCAAGAGATAGAACTTTGTGCCTAGATGCATTACAAATACACATCTTGACCAGCTGCCTTAGGAAGAATGGAGATCTAAGAATTCTTTGGCCATGGTCAGTTAAAGTTAACAGAGGTGGGGAAACACAAGCTGATGCACTGGAAACTGCTTTCACCCCACCTACCCTTCCACAACTGATTTAGGGATGGCATCAACCTAAACTCCTTACACAGTCCAGAGGCGTGTCCGGAAGCAGACAAAAGTCTTAGATTGGATAAACTGCTTACTGGAAGGGGATCAATCACTTGACAACAGCAGAAATCCTCAGTTATGTTCCCTCTATCAGAGGGAGCAGAGCCAGGACATGGTTTGTGACTCGACCAGACCATTTTGGAATGGACAAAGATGTGCCAGGCACAGAAGCTTACTCTGAAGAGAGTAAATTGTATGTACAGCAATCTGTGTGTCAGCAACAGAGCACACACCCAGGAGCACGGCTGCACTCCTCCATGCAACACAGCTGTGGCCTGCTGGCTGCTCCAAAGCTCAGCTGCCTCACATCTTCATTCCCTTTATAGGCCACACATTTATTTATTTATTTATTTTAATCTCTTGTCTTTGATTTTGTGTTTGTAGGCAGTCAAATATTGTGAGTGAAAACTTCAGAGCAAAACCTAACCCTCTTTAAACAGCACAAATGCACAACCAGCAGCAAGTAAAAACACAACCGGGGAAAAATAAAAGAGCACTTGTACAGCAGCACTAAATTTACATACTGCTTTACAAGGACTGGTACAGAAACTTGGAAGACATGTTTGTGTTGATGCTTGGTCCAGCCCTAAAAAGCTTCAAGCAATTTGCCACAGCCCTGAAATAGACGTTGTGACGTTTTGGCCTGCGAGCTGCACAGAGCAGACACTGTTCAGCAGCACACTGACTGTTCTCTACAAAACCTCTGCATGCTGCTAGGTTTCCTGGATTAAGGCCTCACTTCGATTTTCAGCACCATTTTAAACAACAACTGCACTGTCTGGCAGACTCACACACTTTGATAGGTTTGAGAAGAATTAGTGGGATAGGACAAGATTCCTGTCAATGTTACTACAGCAGAAAGACAGAAATAGGACTGGGAGGAAACTGTCTGGGACTAGCTATCTGATGTGCCAAGCAGAAAGCAGAAAGCTGGTTCCTGCACCAAGAGTAGGGCTGGGCCAGAGCAGAAAACAGACACAAAATAACCCAATCATAGAGTGGTTTGGGTTGGAAAGAACTTCTGAAGGTCATCTAGTCCAAACCTTCTGCAGTCAGCAGGGACATCCTCCATGAGAGCAGGCTGCTCAGAGCCTTGTTCAGCCTGTCCTTGAATATCCCTAGGGATGGGGCCTCAACTAGCCCCCTGGCCAACCTGCTCCAGCGTTCCAGCACCCTTGTGCCAAAGAACTTGTTCCTAACATCCAATATAAATCTGCTCTTTTCTCATTTCAAACCACTGTCCCTCATCCTGTCACTGCAGGCCTTTGCAAAGACTCCCTCTGTAGCCTTCTTGTAGCCCCCTTCAGGTACCAGAATGCTGCTCTAAGGTCTCCCTGGATTCTTCTCTTCTCCAGGCTGAACACCCCCAGCTCCCTCAGCCTGTCCTCACAGCAGAGGTGCTCCAGCCACCTGATCATTTCTGTGCCCCTCCTCTGGACCCAATCCATCAGGTCCCTGTCCTTCCTATGTTGAGGGCTCCAGAGCTGGATGCAGCACTCCATATGAGGTCTCATCAGAGCAGAACAGAACGGCAGAATCCCCTGTCTCCACTGTGGCCACGCTGCTTTTGATGCAGCCCAGGCTGACATTGGCCCTCTGGGCTGCAACCTCACACTGTTGGGTCATGTCCAGCTTCTCACCCACTAACACCCCCAAGGCCTTTTCTGGAGGGCTGCTCTCAGTTTCATCCTCCCACAGCCTGTATGGAAGTCTTGTTCAGAACTTCACTACCACAAAACAGCCACCATCTTCAAGAGACTGCTTTTCTGTCCCAAACACTCATTTCTCCTCCTAATACCAAAAGCATCAAAAAAAAAAAAAGAAAAGGAAGAAGGTACTTGTGAAGGTGAAACAAAAGGTGATTACTGGTACAGGACACAGGGCTGAAGTTTGGGGACCACACTGGTACTTCATAAGCCCAAGTAATTAACAAAAAGAAGACCTACACTCAAGCTATTTGAGCAAATTTTAGCCTAGATCCTTGGCCAAGAAGCTTTCAATCAACAAAGTGTGGACTATAAAACCAGCAGGTGTCAAAGATGCCAGAGAGAATGGCAACAAACAGTAGTGGAAGAAACACAGTTCACACAAAAGAGATGACAAATATCCTCAGGCACTTTCTTCCTCTTAATAATCACAACCGTTTAAGTTGTTAGTTTCACATCAGCAACAGAGGGCTTGTGGACCGCAAGTGGCTAGACACAGAAGGAGCTGCAGGAAGTGAAGCATGCTGCTTCTTTCCTAAAATAAAACTGGGCTGGAGCTCAGTACCAACTGAGCATTTCAGAAAGGGCAAGCTGTCTTTTAATAGCTGCCTGCTAGAGATGAAAACTGATGGAGTAGCCTCATTTTTGTATATGGGTTTGTTTCTAACAGATGGGAATGAGAGGAGAAGAGAAACAAACCCAGCATAACTCACTCCTTTTGTATATCACTCCTGAATGGAACAGCCAAGATAAAATGGGAAGTTGCCTAAGCACCTGCACTAATCCATGTGTACTAATGAATCCTACAATAAAGCTTCACCAAGCTGAATGCTGAACTCAGCGAGCAAGGTGAGAACTCCCTGTGTGAAGTCAACATAAGGTACTCAGGTTTATGTCAAGCAGATGTTGTCCCTTGCCTTTCATTAGTGTGCCTCTCTTCAAGAGAAGCAGATGAGCCACACACTGTCCCACCCCACTGTAAGGTCAGGTGCAGTATCTGCTCTATGGTTAGCATCTGATGATGTCAAATGGGAGGGGAATAAGAAAGGGAAAAAGAAAAAGAAAACAACCCACAGCTGAGCCTTGTCAAAGGGTGGTGATATGATGGCCTGGACATCACATCAGCTGGGTGCAAACCAAAGGTCTTAGTTGCTCAGCCTAGTCACTATCCTTGTTCTCTGCTAGTCACTACAGGACCTTACAACTGACAGGTCCCTATTCCAAAGCCTGGAGATTTAATCTTGACTTGCAGTCATGTACACCAGCTGCTCTGCCTCAGAGAGGCACGAGGTGTCACAGGACAAGAGACAGTCAGAGTCTCAGGGCCTGGAATGTTCACACCAAGGCCTATTTTAATCAAGCACCACCAAGTACTGCCACAGCTTTGTGCCTTGCTTATTAGCATTTGAGCCTAACGTGAGCCGGCTTCCATGACTGCCTCTCTCCCATAGGAAGAGATGAGCACTGCCTGGCAGGTCTCTAGCAAAGAGCAGCCACTATTCCTTTGCTATAGCTGCTTCTTGGAAACCAGGCTCCCCGTGGGACTTGGCAGAAAGCCAAGGGTGAAATGCAGGCTTCAGCAGCAGCAGGATCTGCAGCATGGCAGCCTCACAGCAGCAGTTTTCCGAAGGGATTACTGGCTATCAGCCACCCTCAGAGGGTGCTCTTCCTGTGAGGCTGGCACTTCTCCCAGAGAAGGTGTCAGGGGATAGCATAGACAGTAGGTAACAGAAGCATAACAGCCCAGCATGCACACACTATGGATGAAGCCCCTCTGAGGAGCAGGGAAAAGCAGTCACTGCAACAGGGGGTCAGGCAACAGCATTAACTTTACAGCTACTAGCAGTGCCCAAACTGCTTAACCCAGAGCACCCCTTAAACACAGGAGCTTAGGTCCTCCTCCTCCATGCCAGTGTAAATGGCACAAGTGGAATCAGTGTTTAACCAAGCCCATCACATCTTGGCATGCCATTTACTAGCCTCACAAGGACATTAGTGATCAATGTTACCTTTCACAGGCACAGATAAACAGCCAGCAGACACTGCTGGCACACGGAAGCATGGACCATCATGTTGTGCCTTAGTGTGGGGAATGAGGAGAGATGTGCACTGGCAGGCACTAAGGAAGCTCTTGCATTCAAAAGATGGGTGTTGACAACCCACCTCTTAGCAAAAACTTGGAATGGTCATACTGCAAAATGAGCCCTCCTGTGGACATACAATTTCTTATCCAACTCACCTTTCAGGCATATGAGCAGTCCAGAACTAAGGTGTCCCTCTCTCCCAGTAAGGCTCTTTTCTCCCTAATGTGCCCTCTAGACAGGTCAGACTTGCCTCTCCCCATTGCTTCTCTCTGAACAGAATGCAAAGATTCTTCTTGCCTGGTATCTTCCAAAGGCCTCAGACTTCTCTTGCTTGGCCAAAAGGTCTGTAAAGAAGGGAAGGCTGGAAAGGTTTGTGTCTGTGAATACTGCCATTTCACTGTCCCAAGCAGTTCTGTAACACCAGAAGAATGCCACATCCTAAAGCTGTACTGATACCACCATACCCGGCCCACAACAGAGCAGGCTGCCCTGTGCAGCTTGGAAAGAAAGTTTGAAGAGGACACATCTAGTAAAAGTGTCTCACCTCCTTCAAATGCTGTTAGGAATCCACTTTTCCTATGGCATGTTGTCCACATATGACTGGTCTGCAGAATGCAGGAACATGGGTCATGCACACAGCCCTCCACATCTGGAGGCCTCCAAACAAGGGGAGGCCAAGGCTGCATCATGTGCCAGGAAACTTTAGGCACCATGCAGTCAGCTCAGCTAGTTATGTGGTTTAGTGCCTAGCCTCAAAACACCATGTTCCCACTTTGAACCTACCAAAACCAGCTCAACTAATAGGTCCAAACACTGTGTATAAAACATACATTTAAGTGAAGGGGGAGAAGAAAATAAGCCATGAATAGAAGCCTTCATGGTAGGAGCTACTCCCCATTTGACTGTTGGGTATTTTGATCTCTCCCTCTCCACTGCCCATGGCTGTTGACTTCAATATAAATGACGGAGGCAAGAACTTTGGAGAAGCCCTCCTGCTTATTTTCTTTAAATGGTAACAGGTTCCCATTTAGCTTCACCATGTGTAACTGAGAACTGGGATAACCACTAAATATATCAAATAAGAAGCTGTAGTAAACTACTTGCAACACAACAACATGTCTAGTCCAACGTAATTTCTTGTTCCCAGTGCTAGTCATTCTCTCTATTCTCGTGCTGGACACAAGAAGCATCTTACACAATTTCATCCAACGCCAAAACACTTCCATTCTTTCAACAGCAGAGCCCATGAGAGTGATCCTACAGAGCAAGGCTCTCACTCAGATGATGGAAAAAGCAGTGGGATTTCTTGGGATGTCGTCACTTGCAAGAAATGGAGCACAGACATCCTGCAGCACTGTCCAGAAGAAATGGAATACTGAAGAAAAGGCTTGAAATAGAAGCTCTAAAAGAGCAGTGAAACCCCTCAAACAACTTCTTTCTGTGCAAGCAAACAATCCAAGTAATTCTGAATGCTCACTCAGTATTCCACTCAAAGGGTCAGCAATTCCCAGCTATAGAGATTTTTACTGTATTAGAGGAACTGAAACATTTTCCCTTTACATGGGAAACACATTTAATGTCAGCTGTGTAATAGATTACATGTGCATGTAGGTTAATGCCTCTCCTGGCAGTAGTTAATGGATCATCCTGGTAACATAAGAATTGTATCAAAATTCCACCACAAAGGATAAAACTAACTCACAGGAAAAGGGCTTTGCATTGAGAGAGCTAGAGCTGCAAATCAGGAGGACTCAAGCTTAATTTAGGTAGGCCTGAAAGGGTAGGAACAAAATGTAAAATGAGAAGAAAAAGAAGAGTAGAAGAGCTGGTGACAAACACAGAATTCAACCCAAACAGACAGGATGGCAAAGAGAAGGTAGCTTCTCTGACAGCTGGAGAAAGGACATCCTGGCAGGCAGGAAACCCAAGGCAGAAAGCACTTTCCACGCCTCCAGGAATGCTAGAAATCAGGAATATTCTAGTAACTTCAGTTCAGTTGCTTCTAACATGACCACTCTGAACACAATCAGAAACTGCTTTCAGTGTCACTTGGGCAGTTCACTAGTCATGAGAGGTGGCACCATGAACTTGTACTTCATTGGATCTTGAATATGCACAGAGTGTGACTGACTTTTAAAGAGTCAGTGATTCCCAGTAATCTCTGAAAAAATGTCTAGGAGACTCATTTGCAGGGTTTGACAGTGTGGCACTGTGGTTACTGAAACAATACAAGGCACAAAGTCCCTTTGTGTTTAACCTTCTGAGACCAGCTCTTTTCATTTAGCAGGGGTGAGCCCCAGGATTTAGAACAGTGGCTGTGTCTCTGTGTCCAACACTGAAGTTTTTCCATTACTTTTTCTCTTCCTAAAATATACAGATGTGGTAAATTTGTTATTTGATTCACTGCCATCAAGACACAAGACATAGAGCAGCTAAGGAGATGAACAGTTGGACTCTGGAAGAGCCAGATTAGTAGATGATAATGCCTTGATTTCCTGCATTTTCAAACTGAGACAGAAGCTCCACCAGAAGCCATCCCAATCCAACCTGTTAGCCCCAGTACCTGGGTTTCATTTTTCTCTTCATAATTCCCAACAGCCAGGGTGCAAAGTTGGTTCTGGCTGTTGATGGTGGCCCTTGTGGCTGGTGCTGAAGCTGGCAGCTGCACCATCTAAGGTTTGATGCAGCAAGATCAACTTCCACCCCCCCAGACTAAACTTAATGTACCTGGGTGAATTCTTGCCTTAACAGGAGGGCAAAAATACAGATCCAACAAGCCAATGGTCCTCCAGAACTCACGGCCACAACCATCAGAGAACACCCCACCCCCCCCCCCCAGTACTTAATGAGCATGTGTGCAGGAGATTTACATCAACTAATATGAACGTGTTAATCACTGCTTAGAACAGAAATGATGATGTCTGAGATGTAAGCAAACATGCTCTGGATTTTACTGGCCTGGGCACATGTAGGCAGAGTGATCCCTAGATGTCCAGCACCAACATGAAGAAATACCCCAACACCTCCTTGGGCTGAAGGACTTTCCTTGCCATGCTGGGTAACTACATCGGTCTCAATGATTTGCTGTCTCTTTTTTGGTTTGTTTTTGCCAATCTATGATGCCCTTTAAGTCAAATTCTCATTTTTCCTGTTGTTAAGAACTGGGATTCACTGCTTCAGCCTGGCTTCCTCTAGGACACATGGGGATGAGAGATAAGCCTTCCCTTTCAGTCAGTGCTGACCACAGATAAGCACAGAGGCTTCGTTATTTTTCACCTGGTCCCTACCACCAGAATACAAGCAAGGATAATCTGAAGACTCCTCAAAACAGGTTTTGAAGTGGAAGAAGCAAATGCTTCCTCAGCAAGTCTCAGCTTGCTAACAAGGTTTAAGCAACAGGGTCCCCTAATTTAGACTCAGGAAGTAATCAAATTTTGTAATAATTCTGCAGGAATGAAAATCAGTTCTCCCTAGCAGAACTGGGGGCAAATAGCCGACGTGCATAACCCTTCTTTGGGGAGTAAAGCAGCTTTGTAAGGCAGCCTTCAGCCACAATAATTCCCTTTAACACAAAGGAATTTGAAGACCACAGTCTAACAGATGAGGAAGTTTTGCCATCTCATCCTTTGCAGGGAGGCAGAGGTAGCAACACTTAAGTGTCCAAGAGCAAAAAAATAGAGGGAAGAATTAAAAAAATGCATCATAGTTTTAGTACTTCAACAAATGCCTGCAAATTCCAAAGCCCTGCCTCTTATTTTGTCCCCAGACACAATGGTATGACTTAAGGGTGTCTGAAAAGTTATTTGGTGCACTTTAACTGAGCATGCTGTTGCCCACAGGCAGAAAAACTGTACACCAAGCAGCACGGTGGTGTGAAGTCTTGATTTCGCCTCAGGCTACAAGGGAACAGATGCACAGCTACAATTTGCATTTGTTTCAGATCTTGAACCTACAACACCCTGCAGATCTTGCTGGAGAAAAATTTGTCCCCTGGAATTTACAAACCCCAACAAACCAACACCATCACATCGAGAAGTACACATGCAGATTAACTGAACTCCTAAACCCCTTTCAGCAGCTATGCTTCTCATTTGTGCTCAGGTGCTGCATCCTCCAGCACCTGTAAGTTGTTGCCACAACCCCAAGGACAGCTATCAGCATGGCTGTGAAAGAGTTCTGTCTTTAGACTTCAGACAAAACAAGGTCTCAGAAATGAGCTGCAGGAGAACAAGTCTGTACTCCCAAACCCTTGGACATTCTCAGTCAAACAGCTGAGACAACAGAATGTGTTCTGTTTATCAAAATGCTGCCTCGGACTTCATGTGGATTTTTTCTATGCTATCACTTCCAAGCTGCTTTCTCCTGCTAAATTAAATCCTGTGTGGATGCTTGTCAGCACTGATCATCTGCATTTCACAGGCATTTCTAACCTGAACTCCTGGGGTGATCCCTACACATAATGCACAGAAATATTTACTGTGGGCTTAAAATTGACAGGCCTGGTCTCTCCCTCAGAAAACCATGTTGGTTTTTTTGGTTGTTTGGGTCTTTTCCCCAATGAAAATGTTGTGATATTTTTAGGCCAGGACAAATAAATAGAAAAGAGCTTGTTACTAAAAAGAGATTCTTTTAATTCACTTGAGAAAGCTCTCTTTACAGAAGCCAAGGGGACTGTATGTCAGAACACATCGTTAGAAGACACACTGAACCTTTATTTTAGAATAAACCAAACCAGGTTGGAAGAGACCTTCAAGATCATCGCATCCAACCCATCAACCAATCCAACCCACCTAAACAACTAACCCATGGCATCAAGCACCCCATCAAGTCTCCTCCGGAACACCTCCAATGACAGCAACTCCACCACCTCCTTGGGCAGCCCATTCCAATGGGCAATCACTCCTTCTGTATAGAACTTCTTCCTCACATCCAACCTGAACTTCCCCTGGCACAGCCTGAGACTGTGTCCTCTTGTTCTGGTACTGGCTGCCTGGGAGAAGAGACCATCATCCGTCTGTCTACAACCTCCCTTCAGGTAGTTGTAGAGAGCAATAAGGTCACCCCTGAGTCTCCTCTTCTCCAGGCTAAGCAACCCCAGCTCCCTCAGTCTTTCCTCACAGGGCTTGTGTTCCAAACCCCTCACCAACTTTGTTGCCCTTCTCTGGACTCGTTCCAGCAAGTCAACCTCCTTCCTAAACTGAGGGGCCCAGAACTGGACACAGTACTTGAGGTGTGGCCTAACCAGTGCAGTGTACAGGGGCAGAATGACCTCCCTGCTCCTGCTGGCCACACTGTTCCTGATGCAGGCCAGGATGCCATTGGCCCTCTTGGCTGCCTGGGCACACTGCAGGCTCATGTTCAGCCTACCATCAACCAGTACCCCCAGGTCCCTCTCTGCCTGGCTGCTCTCAGCCACTCTGACCCCAGCCTGTAGCTCTGCATGGGGTTGTTGTGGCCAATGTGCAGATTGGATGTGTTCAATCTCATGCCCTTGGACTCTGCCCATCTGTCTGGCCTGTCGAGGTCCCTCTGCAGAGCCTCTCTACCCTCCAGCAGATCAACGCCTGCCCCCAGCTTGGTGAAAGTCAAACACTTTGAAGTCAAACACTGTAGAGCTTTGGAGCATGTGCTCCTCACAAGGCAAGAAAATAAATTTGAAAGTAATCCAATTGAAAAGACAACAAAACCACTCCTCTAGAAACACAAAGACACAAAGCAAGATGCTGTCGTTACGTACAAGCAGGCACAGCTAGGGCCTGCAGATCATTTGACCTATTTTGGATGCATTATAATGTTTCTCTAAAATAAAGCACTTAGGTAAGCAAACCAAGTATTTTGTTTAATCAGTGCCCTCCCTCCTTCCCCCCCAGTGTGCTTCAAGGGGAGAGAAAAAAAAAGAAGGAAAAAAACCCCAAACCCAAACAAACCCAACAGCATTTCATTTGAACTAGAATGAAGAAAGACTTGTAATTAAAATAAGCAGAAAAGTCGCCTTCAGTGAAGAGAAGGAGTAACCCTGAGGCAAGTGATTGAACACTGGTTGTGATTTGACAAGCTACACAGTGTGCTGAGGGGCTCCACAAGCAGCATGCTCCGTGCAGCACACGCAGATAAGGAGGACCACACCACACACACACATCAGTGGGCAACATCCAGCATGCAATTGAACATTTAGGGAAATCGGGGCCTGCACAAAGCTCTGCAGGAGCCCCTGCCTCCTTACACTGCCTCTGGAAGAGGAGGTAAACACCAGCCTTTGGGCAGATGCTGCCCTGAGTAAGGATCCCTTTCACCTTCATGGCCACGTTCTCAGGGGCAGTTGTGCAAAGAAGATGTCCCAAAGTCTTACAGGGTCAGCTCTCTTTTGCTGACTAGACAAACGCACACCATATGCAGATGGCCAATACCAGATGCCAAAACATTGGCAGTCAATGAATCAGACCCAGGATCTTCTCCTGAAACAGGACCTTTGGAGGAGCTCCAGGGCTATCTACTGCACAAATGAGGAGAAACACACCATGTGTGCTGCACACTGCTACAGAACAAAAATTCACATGGTAAGGCACATAACACCTTTGATAATACGTGCACAGCAAACTGCAACATCACAGCCACACCTTTTATAGCACAGCTAAAGGAGTGGAGCTGTCCTGCTTTTAGAGCATCACAGAACCTCTCAACACTGCCACACTACAGCAAGACCAGACTGCAACAGCCATCCCAAAGAACACAGACAAGGACATTATGCATGCACAAACATGGTGTCAGCCACCAACTTGTACACACATTTGTCTGCAATTACAGCTTATTAGGGCTGCAGTCATAACACAGCTATTCAACAAATTCTTCAGGCATTAGCCTCCTGGAGAGCATGAAGCAGTTTGTCACCACCAGAAGAACCTGCTGCCTGAGGATCACTGCAGTGATGAAAATCCTCTTTCCCTCTACATCATCTTACAGTGACAGTAAGGGCATCAAGTTGAAGGGGCAATGGCCAAGCCTTGAGTCTGGTTAAGTAGACATGCATGGAGTGTGAGGGTGACAGAGGTGTTCTGAAAGCTATTACCCCCCGAGGCAGCACAGAGCAGAAGGGGTGGGTGCCAGTTCAGATGAGGAACCTGGCTGCTGATAGGTTCACAAATGACAAACTGCTACTGGAAAAGAAGAGACACCATTTTCTGCTTTATATGCTGCTTCTGACATGTGCAGATGAGAAACTCTGTAGGCATTTCCACAGCCTTAGTTCTGACCACTGCAGAAGGGCATTTCAGAGAGGAGTGGACAGGAGCAGCTCCTGGCAGAAGAGACCACAGCTTGCCAGCCCACTTGGACAGCACTGTGGGAGCATCAGGGCTGTACCAGGCACAGGGAGTCTGCTGGCTTGCTCAGAGACAAATCATGTTCCTGAGGTCCTCCCAAAGTCAATTAATTTAATAAGTCCCCCATCTCATACCAGCTTTCAGATTCACTTTCATTAATCTGTAAGATTGGACTGGCAAAGAAATGCTACAGAAAAGTAACCCAAAGACAGAAGCTATTCCATTAATTTTCATTTCTAAATCCAGCTTTGCAGCTGGAAGAGGACACAGGCCTCCATGAAAAGGGGACCCTGATTATCCACCATCATAAGGGGACACACTGACTGAGTTGCAAGAATTCAGCTTTAAACCATTCTGCAATCAGAATGGTGTCATACTCGCCCACCTTCTTCTGAGGAAAAAGGAGTGTATTTCTCTTATGTGCACATGCACAAACCAACACAGGAAACATGACCAGGATTTCAGAGCTGATGCTACAAGGCTTTTCTAAATCCCTGAGTTTTGCCTAGGCAATGCTTCAAATATGTCAGGCAGGGCCTTGAAGAGTTTTCTTTTTCAGTGTTTCATAGGTGTCCAGGACATTTCTATTTCTGAGGTTGTAAGACATACCCAGATACTTCAAACTAAAAAAACCAAACCAAAAACCAACCAACCAAATCACAACACCCCACCCACAAAAAACCAAAACAAAACACCAAAAAAAAGCCCCAAAACACAAAACCAAAATAACCCCACACTCCCCAACAAAAAAAAATCATTGGCATTTTTTTGGCCAGTATTTCAGCAGTTAAAGAATTGGGAACGTAAAGTGTGCTAGGACATGAACTTTGGGTGTGGTTACCACCAAACTAAAGGAAAGAAACAAGCCAATGCAAGAACCTCCTCGTGTTTTGCCAGGGAGATACAAACAAAACTAAATTAAACCCAGAGACTGCGATAAGAGATCCTAGTTGTCACCCTGAGGGGCACTGCCTTCAACGTGCTAAAGTTCCAGCCCTGCCTGTGCACGCGAGCACAGCCAGCCAGCACTCTGCTGCTGTGGATCAGCCATTTCTGATCATGCATAAAGTTAGCAGCAAAACCAAACACAACACAAGAAAAATTAACTTCTGTTTCATCTTCAGAGCTTTCAATGAATGTCTCTCCAAGCAGTGATTTTCTCCAGCTTTATAAATCCAAGCTCTATTAATGTAATAAGGGGACAGTACAAGCACAATACAAGCAGAAAACTCTGTTACACTATCCTCAGATCACTCCTCTGTAGCTGGAGACAGCACACTCCACAGCACCTAAACACATGGACTAGAAGCAAAGTCTTTCTATTATCAAAGACTGCTCCTTTAGCCCAGCCTCTACACAACGGGCTTCTCTGCTATCAGAGTCAAAAGCAGTATTTTGTCTTCCCTATGCCTCACTACCTTCAGCCTTCCCTAGCTAAACAAACATGGAGGAACAGTCTTCCTGCACACTTTAATTCACAGTAGATTCCAAACTGCTCCAAGTGGCTGTTATTCAGAGCTGAACTTGCATCCACCAAAGCATTTTCTGTCCAGAAAAACAAACAAAAAAAACCACAGACTTTCTTGTGTAGAAGAATTTGCAGCGTTCTTGTTCAGAACATGTATTTAAAAATACATCTCATTCTGGGCTAGGTGATGCATTTTTACAAGTGGTGTAGTACTACTGAGACAACACACAGAGCTACTGAAAAACAAACCAGACGCCCAAACCCTTCCCTTACAAAAGAAATAACTCTTGCTCCAGACATGCAAAACAACCTGGACAAAGGCACTTGCACCCAAAAAGCAAACTGCAGGTCATTCACAGGCAGATCTGTGTGGCTGCTAGAGGAAATCTCATCTTGCTACAGGCTGGAAAGGGCTGAAGATCCAAAGGCTTCACAGTGTGTATGTGGCAGGAGGAACCCTTCCTTTTCTTTCTCACTGCAGCAGATAAAAATTCAGGAATTCCCCCAGGTCCCAAGAAAACAGCACCAGAATGTTCATCCCCTCACCCCCACTCCCTCCCCTTCCCTGCACCTGTAACAGAGCATAAGTTTCTAAAGCACTGCTGAGCCATCAGCTGTGCCCACCAAGCAAGCATACAGACATCTTTTGTGCCCCTTTCATTTGGCAGCTGCAGGGGAGAACTGGGGGGGCTGGGAGGAGGCTGCTCTCCCCCTAACACACCCAGAGGTCAGCATCAGCAAGCATGGAAATAAAAGACTCAAGACAATGAGGGAAGCAGTAGAACAAGCACAGAAATGTCCATGCATTGATGTTCTCTCCTTCCTCTCAGCTTGCAGTTACTTCTTCTGAGGGCTAATTTGTAACACTGGGGAAATTCCAAGTCTACCTAAGGCTGGAGAATTTTAAAAAAGCAAAGCACAACACAGCCTTGCCTACCTGCAGCCTTTCAGGCATAAGCAGAGGAGAACAGTCTGTCTGACAGAGCATCTTAGCCGCAGTTAACCACAGCTTCCACCAGCCAGCCCTTGGCAAAAACCAGGCGACTGGAGCAAAGCAGAAGTACCATGGGGCACTACACCAGCACCAGCATACTGCTGGAGGAGCTCAGTCTTGCCACGCAGCCAGCAAGCAGATACCATACTGGGGTGTGCAGCAGGCTCCCATACCACAGGCAACAGGTGGATCAGAACAAGTGGCAAGTTAAAAAGCCACAGAAGGGGAGCAGCAGCTGAACAGGTGAAAGCTCCCAGCAGAACCCAGCTGGAACTGGATGCAGCAAGTCAGGAGTCTGGTGGCAGCAGCAGGGAGTGAATCTAAACAGCAGGAAAAACTACAATTTTACCCAGAGACAGGCCTCCAAGGCCAGTCCTTAAAACATAAGGCAAAACTAGTCTGGTAGCCGTGGGAGGGACCACGAGAGAGTCAATGTAACATGCTCAGATAACAATTGCCACATTCAGTGGTAACACAATCTGAGTGAGTATTCCCTTTTGACATTTTCCTGCACCTTCCTCTGGTTCTCTGTGTTCCTCTAAATAATCACCATCCCTCTAAAACTCAAGTATGCAAGGAAGTTCAAAGGTAGACACCCCACATTCCCCCAGGGCACTGGCCCACCCTGCTAAGAACAGTTCTACTCTGCAGCACAAGTCAGGTAACTCACAACAGTTCAGCTTTGACAGCACCTTCTGGATTTTAATGCTGGCAGCTGGGCTACCAGCTGTTTGCTGCATGTGCCCTTGCAAACGTAAGAGGCAAGACCAGGAAGCAGAATTTTGAGCACTAAACTCTTGGATTAACAGGAGGCTTTCCTTTCACTAACCGGAGTTCAAGATGCCCTCCTGGTAACCTCAGAGAGCAGCAGCTCCTTCTCCTTTACAAGCTACTAGCTCCCATGTGGGGCTGCCCCATGAAAGCAGGAGTTCCTTTATTGACAATCTCTTCCCTCCCTTTCCCAGCAGTTATTTTTGAGGGATTATGTTTCCTGTTTTCACTGCTCTGCCTCTATTTGTCATTCATCACAGCCATTAAATGAGGAGGGAAGCCAGGGGGGCAGACCAACACAAAGCAAACCTTTACAGTTCAGTAAGCAAGGGACTAAATGTCACCTCTCCCCAGCTTAGCTTCCCCTCTCTCTGCACAGCCTCCAAGATGTGATGTAAATATGGCTCATCCTCCAGCGTACACCCAGGTTCTGCTAGCTCTGACAGGTCACACATTTCAGGCTGGATGGGACTGGCAGCTTGTTCAGCCTGGTTGGTTATCCTGCCTCTGGCTGCTCCGCTCTGGATCGTGAACAACTTGTTCTGGAATCCCCCTGCTTGTATCTTGTATCTGGAAATGGTGCCACAGCAACTTTTGGGAAAGTAGCACAGTATAACCCAGATACTCTTTCTTGTCATGCTGGTGATCTGCAGACATTGTCTCCTCACCACCTCAGTACTGAGTGGCCAACTTTCAGGAAAATGCAGTCAGGAAAAAACAAACAAACCCACCACCAAAACCTACCCCAAACACCCACCAAAGGGCTGGCAACAATTTAACAGGATGCAATCCATAGAACCGCTGCTTTTCTCTTGCCTTTGCTTATCCACTCCCTGACAGAAGTCTCTCAAAGCTTCTTGATGAAGGTTGCTCTTGCTGAGGAGCTGAGTTGTTATTACATGTTATTACAATGGCTACAACTGTGCTGCTACTCAGTACAGTTGCAGCTCTTCTGCAGCCTACAGAAGCGCAGAGACTCCTGGTGACAATAAGCACTGGGGGTATCAAAGGTGAAAGGTAACACAACAACTGATTCTGAGGACTGAAAAGGCAGTTTGACTTTTTTACCACTTTTCCAGGTACCTCAAGCTATTTGCCCTCCCTTCTTTACTACAGCTCAACTCCTGTCAGACACCTGAGACTCTCAAACACGTGCTACCTGAGAAGGATACGCAACAAGCAGTTCAGCAGGAGCGGAGCTGGAAGTATCCGCACCAACTCCATGGGCCCTCTCCAGCAGCCGGCAGGCTCCACAGCCTCCCCGGGGCTGCTGCTACAGTTGCCACCTTCCTGCTCTCCTCCCTCCCAGTCACATCGCAGAGCTGCCCCAAAGGTGACAATGCCTTGTAAAAGCAGCAGCTGACAGCTAGGGGATGGAGGGAAAGGAATGACTGGAAAGCAAAACGTTAGGACAGGAGCACAAAGACTCAGAAACAAATGGATTTGCTTGTTGAAGACAGCTGAGGCTATGGCTCAATTATACAGCTGAACCAGTTTAATAAGCCATGTGAGTTGATGCAGCAGCAAATCATAACCTGGGTAAGAAGCCTTTCTGGGTATCAGATAGCAATTAAGGTTTAATTAGGCTTAAGACAGAAAGATCCCCACCAAAGAGGAAACTAATCACGTGAAACTGAACCATGGATCGATGTATAGACAAGAAGCTAGGGGAGACAAGAGTGGTAAAGGGCACAGAGAAAAAGCACTACAATCAAAATGTCTGTCCACAAAGAGAGAAGTCAGCATCTGAGGTTAGCACAGGCACATCTGAGGAAGACACATCTGCTTCCAGGGGCAGGGCAGGAGTAATCTTAACTTTATGGGACTGCAAGAATTAACACAGCTCTGGAGTCAAGAAAAAGGCAACTAAAATTATAAGAAAGGATCAGGAGGTCCTCATCTCTGTACCTGACAGCTCAGGTTGCACAGTTGGGCAAAAGGGAGAATAACTCTCAAGATCAAAGCAGTTTCCCAATGCAGAAAACAAGTTCTTCCTTCCACTGCATTGGGAAGGGAAAGAATTCTACAGCTCCAAACAGGACTCTAGTCATCTCCAACCAACTGTGCCTCTGTGAAAGGCTATCACACTGATGCCTGCACATTAGAGTTCACTCTGATGATGGAAGCCTACGATGAGTGCACATACAGGAGGGCTTAAAACTGCAGGGTTCTGCACCAGAAAGCCAAGAAAGCTTGGCTGGTGCAGATGATACATTCTCCAGGGGCTGGGTATTTCTTTTGCTTTTGACCAGTGTCAACTTATTTCTTGATACAGTGCAAACACTCACCACAAAGACTGGTTTGCAGAGCCACTGATTCAGAGCATCAGCAACTTAAGATCTTAAAGTTCTCCTTAACAGTCAAAACAAAAAGAGCATCCAGTAAAGAAGCTTTGGAAATAATAATAAAAACAAACCAAAGACCAAAATACAGAAAGACAAACACAACAAAAAAACATACCAAAACAACAGGTACAAAGAGCATAAAGAGACCACCAGTGAAAAACTGGGCAAAGCTGCTACAAGGAAAATATTGACAGTTTCCAGGCTTTGTTAGCACACCAGTGTCTCAGTGCAGCTCCATTCCTTTGCTGGAGGTTATACCAGCTTCTCTCACCGATTTTGCAAGTGACCTAACTGTTAATGAGACCTACCTGGAAGGCTTGAAAATTTAGGGCTAGTACTGTTGTAGAGGAACTTGCTGGTTACTAACTTAATCTGAAACACAAATGACCTTTACTGTAAATGTGCCTTGCAAGCAGTTAAAAAATAACCAACACACACACAAAACACCCACCAAGAAATGAAACATGAACCCACTCCCCTCAAAAAGGCCAACATACAGCTCTACCCTTGGAAAAATGTAAATAAGCAAAGCTGGTTGGTCAAGAAGTCAATCCTGCAGCACAGGAAAACTGGAATTTCTTTAATTCCCATCTCCTTTATTGTTGCCAGCTAGAAGCTGGGTTAATTTCTTAAGCAAACTCAGGGGAATAATAGCCTGGACTTCCCTGAAACAGTCTCCTTCAAAGAATTGCTGTATTGCAATCACATGCAAAAGCAGTGTTGCTTGCACTGCAGCAAGTGGATAAAAGTCAACTCCCTGGATTTGGAGACAAAGACCAAGACAGAGGAGCTCTCTAGTAAGGAGTCTGGTAGTGAGCCATAAGCTTCTTCATAGCTTCACCACTGACATGCATTAATAATTAAAAACAGCTGTTTGGTTGTTACATAAAAGAGGCTGTGGTCACCAGGATGTTTCTTTATCATTCAAGTAACTATGGAATAGGCCAACATTAATGGAAAAGACAAGATAGTTACGTGCATTTCAATGGCTTTTCCCTCCAGGCCCTGTCCACTGCAGGGCTCTAGCAGAACTGGTGAACACAACAAAGGTGAAACCACACTTATCTAACCACCACAGAGATGAACCAGAATAAGGCTTATATAGCATCACTTCACAGGTGAGCTATATGTAGTAGACACTGTCTTAAGAGGTTAAGACAGGTTTTGTTCTCTAGACCTGAGAACAAAAGCTTTGAACTGAGATCCCAAACCTGTCTGTAGACGACCTCGGATATTTCATTTGGAATTATCCATGCCTCATTTTCCCTGGATGAATGAGCTATTGGCAGCTGAAACACCTGCACATCTCAAGAGCTGGATCATTACAATACTGCAAGTGAAGGTTTGGAAAGAAAAATCCAGTTCCAATTGTGTGCATCCTTCCTCGTAAACTGAGCTTCTTCCTCCCCCCTCCCAAACTTATATAGGATCCCTGTATGCAGCTTTTTTTAGGCCAACCTCCAAACCAGTCATGTGTAATGTTAGAATGACAAGTCATCCATCTACAAGTAAATAACTGACCCTACTCAAAAGTTTCACACAGAAACTACTCAAAAATTTCACAGCAATGCAATATAAAACTGCATTTCAATATCCTTAAAACACAGCCCGAGATTTGTTGAAGACAGGACTCCCAACACCTTAAGCACTATTCCCTTCCACAGGCCTGCTTCTCCAAAAAACATTCCCCACCCAATTTTTGCCTTATCAGGAACCTGCTGCATTCCACAGGTCTGTGCTCACGGTTGTAATGTTCTTTTCCAGGCATTTTGTTCACTCTTCACTGCCAACTACAGCCCTTTGCAGGATGCACTTGTTTGCAGGACCTCAGAAGCTGAGAAAGTACAGCTGGGCTGCACAGCATGCTGATGGGAAGCAGCAGGCTGCTGTTCAGTCCAACCAAAGAGAAAAAGTGTGTCACTGTGTATTTTTAAAACCAAGAATTAATACCTGACATTTGCTTCACGCAGTCCTTTGATCCCAAAGCAAAACAAGCTAAAGGAACACCTACAGCTGCACAGCTGCCCCTGGGGTGAGCCACTAGACAACCACACACTGTGTGTGGTGGAGAAGGACAGGCACAAGGAGTCTGCCCATGTAACAGGGAAACAGCTTCTGAGTCCTGGCAGAGCAATGAGACTTTGAGTATTATCTGAGAGACCAAGCTGCAGACAGTATGATGGTAAACAGCAGAAGTGGTTTGTTTCTCCTAGTTTCCCCCTATAAATAGCAACCTCTCCCCACTGCCTACAGCACTGCCTGACATCTCCCAGGCACACTTGGTATGCATACAGAGATATGACAGAATATGACAGCAGCAGGTTTCATTTGGAACCATCTTCAAGGACATACTAAATGATGCAGTTAAATCCACTTAAATACCCAATGGAGTATCAGAATAAACCTGTTAAAAGGATTATTCTACACATGAGTTGGTTTCTACAACAGTTGTATTTGTTGCAAAAGCCCTTTAAATGAAGAGGAGATAAGGAGGTTGGGGCTGAGGCCTGGTGGAGCAGGTATTTTCATGGGCCTCAGAGAAAAAAAACAGCTATTTTACAAAGAGAGCTAGAAGAAGAGAACCAGACCCATATCTGTTGAGCTGTTCAAACTGCTTTAAATATTAATCCTGTTTTTAGGAATACAGAGAGTGCTCTGGATACAATGAGTCAGCAGGGTGGAGCATTTTTTTCCCATGTTTGTGGGCTGAACAGGAACAGAAAGAGCAAAAAAAGCTGGAAGCCAGAAGTGTAGCACCTAGCTGGTATACAGGCAGGAATTCAGCAGGGTTAAGTCAGAAGAGCTCACCAATCTGTGCAGAGCCAGCACTCACAAGTATAAATAGAAGTCTTATCTGGGAGTCAAGTAAGCATCCTAAATAGAGCCTAAAGGACAAACTGTAAAGATGTTTCAGTGATGTAAGCTACCTCTGTTTTCTTCTAGTGACCCTTGCCCCCTCCTTGTCCTACATGAAGCTTTTGAAGCAAATCACACTCTCTGACCAAAGCCTCAGCTGCACTGTTAGGCCAGGGCAATCATATTTTCAAGTACTTCAAAGCAAACAAGTGTGAGAAGCTCTAGCAACAACCTCTAAAACTCCCCTTCCTCAAAGACACTCGTCAAGGGGAAATAGTCAGACATTACACAGTAGTAAGATGTAATATTGTAGATGTCTCCTTACAGTAATTACATCATAAAAATGACTATGGAATCCTAACCCATGAACACACACACGCTCTGAGAAACCAAATGCAAGTCACTTGAGGTGATCCACTCTCCTCTAAAATCTGTGCTGACCATGGAGTCCACCTTCCACAACCTCATCAATCTTTTTAGCAGAAGACTTTTAGCAGGAGACTTTTTTGGTCATAAAAAAAGAATAATTGTACCTTCTTTTCCATTTTCTCCTGGTTACAAACAATCAAAATATTTACTGATGTGGTGATTGAAGACACAGAGTGTTTATGTAGGGGAGCTAGCCACACAGACTAGGATCACAGTATCACCAAGCTTCGAACAGACCTCAAAGATCATCAAGTCCAAACTGTCACCACAGACCTCATGACCAAGTGCCACGTCCAATCTCCTCTTGAACACCTCCAGGGATGGTGACTCCACCACCTCCCTGGGCAGCACATTCCAATGATGAATGACTCTCTCAGTGAAGAACTTTCTCCTCACCTTGAGCCTAAACTTCCCCTGGCGCAGCTTGAGACTGCGTCCTCTTGTTCTGGTGCTGGTTGCTAGAGAGAAGAGACCAACCCCTTCCTGGCTACAACCACCTTTCAGGTAGTTGTAGAGAGCAATGAGGTCACCCCTAAGCCTCCTCTTCTCCAGGCTAAACAATCCCAGCTCCCTCAGCCTCTCCTCATAGGGCTTGTGTTCAAGGCCTCTCCCCAGCCTCGTTGCCCTTCTCTGGACATGTTCAAGTGTCTCGATGTCCTTCCTAAACTGAGGGGCCCAGAACTGGACACAGTACTCAAGGCATGGCCTGTCATCTGCTCT
Organism: Melanerpes formicivorus; assembly: GCF_026170545.1. NCBI lineage: Eukaryota > Metazoa > Chordata > Aves > Piciformes > Picidae > Melanerpes > Melanerpes formicivorus. The sequence continues at coordinate 1,464,458 of NW_027142388.1, read as the reverse complement.
GTCCTGCAAACAATACTGATGTAAATATATCTTTCCCCCCATTTCCAGTCCTAGTATTCTACTTGGATTTCTACTTTCAAACAACAGCAAGCCCTTAGGATGCTTTTTTCCCCTGCTCCTGTCTCTCAACAGCAGAAACAAAGCCTCTGAACAGAGAAGAGGTTCTCTGCTCAAAGGAGCCCCAAAGTAGCTGGATACTCAGAATGGAAAATGATGAAGTTAAACACGACTTCTCAGCATTCACGTTCCCATTGTTACTGGAATTAACAGCTTCCCAGTCCCAGCAGACTGGGGTTTAAGCATACTTCGTCTTTCATGCATTATACTCTCCCCTCCAACACCAACCAATCAGTTGCTGCTCCAACACAAACATTTATGGGGGGTAAGGGTGGACAGAGGGATACTTAGAGGGGGCTTGTGTTTGTGCTTGAGGCCTTTTGTGATTTTTGTTTGGGTTTGGCTTGGAAATTAAAACAAAACCCAAAAAACCCTGATCCAGCTCTCTGCATGAGCCTACAAATGAACAGCTGTTGGCACTACCGACGGGGCAGCATGCCACAGCATGAAGCATTATCACCAAGGACCATTTAAATGAAGACTTAGCCTCAAGGAGCAGAATATGAAAATACTGGAAGACATATACAAACACATGGTGCAAGAGAAGGCAGCTCCTGCTTCAAATTGTAAATGAACAACCAGGAAAAAAAAAGTAAAATGTGGAAGAAACAGAGATCAACCCAGAAACAAAACCAATCACAACCACAGACAAATACGACCCAGATTTTGAACTTAATTATTTAGAAAGGAAAAAAAAGAGTTAATAGGAGCACAAAATTAAGAAGAAAAAGAAATCTGTGAAAGAGCAAGGCTCCAGCAATAGAAGTGAGGTGTTTTCAACATGTTTTGGGTTTCCTTTTTGGCAGTATTTGCCTTTAAAAGTTATATATATGTTATACATAAAAGTTATATATGGATATAAACTAGTTTCTAAAGAGGTACACAGAGAGGATGTTAAACCATTTTCCAGCTAAAAGAAGTGTGGTCCAGGAGAAATCATAGTATAGTATCATAGCATAGTATCATAGTATCAGTCAGGGTTGGAAGGGACCACAAGGATCATCTAGTTCCAACACCCCTGCCATGGGCAGGGACACCCCACACTACATCAGGCTGCCCAGAGCCTCATCCAGCCTGGGCTTAAACACCCCCAGGGACGGGGCCTCAACCACCTCCCTGGACAACCCATTCCAGGGCTTCACCACTCTCATGGTGAAGAACCTCTTCCTCACATCCAGCCTGAATCTCCCCACCTCCAGCTTCATTCCATTCCCCCTAGTCCTATCACTACCTGAGATCCTGAGCAGTCCCTCCCCAGCCTTTCTGTAGGCTCCCTTCAGATACTGGAAGGCCACAATTAGGTCACCTGGGAGCCTTCTCTTCTGCAGACTGAACAGCCCCAACTCCTTCAGTCTGTCCTCAGAGGAGAGGTGCTCCAGCCCTCTGCCCATCCTCGTGGCCCTTCTCTGGACACCTTCCAGCACCTCCACATCCCTCTTGTAATAGGGGCTCCAGAACTGGATGCAGTACTCCAGGTGGGGTCTCACCACCAAATTGGTCTCACCACCAAATTGGATTCTAGGACTCTAGGGCTCACCAAAATTCAACTAGAAGGTTGAGTTTCAGCATCTCTAAAGACTGAGCTACATATTTCCTCTTAAAACACTAGGAAATTTATTTATGCAAATTACTGTGTAAGATAAGAGTCTGCTCTACACCCAAGGCTACTGTTCTTTTAGAGGTCCCATTTCATTCTTTACATGTGCTTGAATAAACCCAAAACTTGCAAATGACTGGTTTCCTTACAAAGCAAAAAGCACAACCACACAACCACCAGCTATCAAGTACCACTGAACAAGTCTATTTGCAACATGCAACACCCCTACATGGCAAGTGCCCAATAATAGGAAACAAAAGGTTTAGCATCAGAATGTTTCCTTAACCAGCTGTTAAGGAAAGTGGATGCCATTGCAAGGCAAAGCTTGTACCAAAGTCTAGGTGGAACTCTGTAAGGGTAAGGGAACTTGTATCTTTGCATCAGGGCATACCTGCACAGACACTGAACCTACTCTGAAACACTTACATATAGAATGAAAGACTTCATTTAAAAAAAATGCTTCCCCTTCAGACTTTTTTGGTGCACCCATATGCAGAATGCATTTACAGAGAGATAATCAAGTCTCCTTCTTTGCTCTAAGTGAAGACACTGAGATTTCATCAAGTGCTGAAGTGGAGGACAGGCTCTGCCTAAGCCTTTATCTGCAGTATGCACTTTATTACCTTCACATATTGAACAGCAAACAAAGCAGGGCTTAGCTGACATCAGGGTGTGTTTTAGTGTGACCAGACCGTGAGACCACAACAAATTATATATAGGTCAGTGCTCAAGCCTGAATAAATTTGGGGTAGTCAAGGTCAGGGCTAGGGCATGTTTGCTGAACACAGACATGACAGGTCAGTCACATTCAGGCAATTAAGATCGCACCATGGTGTAATAGAACTGAAGTTAGTGTCAGTGACTGCAGAGCTGACAGGAATACTTCTGATGCCTCAGATACTCCAAAATCAAAGTATTATTCTCTCCATAAATACTAAAAAAGAAATAAAATAAATAAAATTCCACCTACCTAGCCAATTATTTTTCATCAAAACTCCCTGGAGTTCCTTTTGACAATCACACCTCAGAGGACTGGACAAACTGAAAACAGCATTTTTGAACGTCTTGGTGCAAACACCACTTTCTCACTTTCTCTTGCCTTTTTGCCTCTTAAGACAGCAGAGTGGCACTAAAAGAGTTATTAAGTAAAAATGCTTTCCAGACAAATCTCTATACAAAGCAGTATGGTTTCTCAACTGCAAAGAGGAGGCCTGATGGGTTTATGGAACTGCTATGTCTAGGAGGGCCTTCAAGAAATTCAGCAAATCACATTGAGGAAGGGCCTCTCCAAACACTAAATTTTGCAGTGACAGGTCTACAGTCTCTGGGCTATTTGTTTAAACATCTCTTAGGAATACAGGAAAGTGAAAAAGAGTTTTCTTCAGTATGCCCTGATCTGAATTCACAAGCTATGAGAGCTCCTGCACTCCCATGAAGCAGAACTCATCTGAGTGACAAGAGCATCAGACCATGTAAATAATCTCCAAACGGCAATCAGCCTCTCGTTACTGGCATTCAGTACAGATCAATTCAAGAAGGCAGCCAGGCCTGGAGCTCAATACTCCTCCACCTGAAAGAGCAAAGAAAAGTCAGGGAATTTGCTTGATGCTATGAGAAAAGAGCATGGGGACTATCATTCAGGCCTGCCAAAGGTCCTTGTGCTGGAAAAAAAAGGAACTGGATCTCAAGTGTAAGTCATGGCAGTTCAGGGAGGTCCCCACTGACTGGGAAAGTGGAATCATAGCTCCCATTTTCAGGAAGGGAAAGAGGGATGACCCAGGGAACTATAGGCCAGACAGTCTCACCTCTGTGCCTGGTAAGATCATGGAGCAGATCCTCCTGGAGGTACTGCTGAGGCAGAAGAATAACAAAGAGATGATTGGGCACAATCAGCACAGCTTCACCAAGGGCAAATCCTGCCTGACAAACCTGGTGGCCTTCTATGACAAGGTCACAACATTAATAGATGAAGGCTGAGCAACTGACATCATTTACCTGGACCTGAGCAAAGCCTTTGACACTGTCCTGCACCACATCCTGATCTCTAGGCTGGTGCAGTATAGGTTTGATGGATGGACCATTCAGTGGATACAGAACTGGCTTGATGGCTGCACCCAAAGGGTGGCTGTAGATGGCTTCATGTCCCAGTGGAGGCCAGTGATAAGTGAAGTCCCTCAGGGATCAGTACTGGGACCAGTTTTGTTTAACATCTTTGTTGGAGACATGGACAGTGGCATTGATTGCACCCTCAGCAAGTTTGCTGATGACACCAAGCTGTGTGGTGCAGCAGGCATGCTGGAGGGAAGGGAGGCCATCCAGCAGGACCTGGACAGGCTGCAGAGCTAGACCCATGACAACCTCATAAGGCTCAACAAGACCAAGTCCAAGGTCCTGCATCTGAGTTGGGGCAATCCCAGGCACTGATATAGGCTGAGCAGAGACTGGCTTGAGAGCAGCCCTGAAGAACAGGAACTGGGGGTGCTGGTGGATGAGAAGCTCAACATGAGCCAGCAGTGTGCACTTGCAGCCCAGCAAGCCAACCATGTCCTGGGGCTGCATCAAGAGAAGCATAGCCAGCAGGTCAAGGGAGGTGATTCTCCCCCTCTACTCCACTCTGGTGAGACCCCACCTGGAGTACTGCATCCAGTTCTGGACTGCCAATTACAGGAAGGATCTGGAGGTGCTGGAACATGTCCAGAGAAGGGCCACAAGGATGATTAGAGGACTTAAGCACCTCTCCTATGAAGACAGACTGAAGGAGTTGGGGCTATTCAGTCTGGAGAAGAGAAGGCTCCGAGCAGACTCTATTGTGGACCTCCAGTATCTTAAGGTGGCCTAAAAGAACGCTGGGGAGGGACTTTTTAGGGTGTCAGGGAGTGATAGGACTAGGGGGGAATGGGAAAAAAAATGGGTAGATTCAGATTGGATGTTAGGAAGAAGTTCTTCCCCATGAGGGTGGTGAGGCACTGGCACAGGTTGCCCAGGGAGCTGGTGGAAACCTCATCCCTGAAGGTTTTTAAGGGCAGGCTGGATGTGGCTCTGGGCAACCTGATCTAGTGTAAGGTGTCCCCACCCATGGCAGGGGAGTTGGAACTGGATGATCCTTGAGGTCCCTTCCAACCCTAACAATTCTATGATTCTATGAAGTGGTTCCCAGGCTCCCCATTGAGGTGAGCACAGTTGACTTTTCTGAAGATACTTGAGAACTAAACACACAGTCCCCTTTCTCCCGCACCAGATCCCTCCACCTGATCAGATACAAGCTCATGCAGTTCTGTTAGCAACATCTGCCTTTTGGTCTCACTACAATCAATGGTCTTTTAGGAAAGAGGGCAACAGCAGACCATGGAGCATCCAAACTAGGTACATGATTCCAGCATACTTCGTTCCTGGGGGCAAGTTCCTTGGGAAAGAAGCTAGTGGAGAAAAGGCTGAACAAAAGGTTCACCTGCACACTTCCTCAGGTGCCTGTCAGCCCCTTGCAACGCCTGTGTGAAGTGTACTAGCTTGCTGTCACAGCTGGAAGCAGCTCTTGATGGCCCGTGAGGAGCGTGCTTGTAGGAACAGAGTGATGGTTGTTCAAACAAGTTGGGAAGAGATCTTCCACTTCAACATTCATCATATAAAGACTCAGAGAAAGGGGACAGTCTGCAGGAAAGAAGGACAAAGACAGGGACAGCTCACTTTCTCAGCATGTTTTTTTCTGGAACTTCATGTGGCAATGCCCTTGCTGACCATAATTTGGAGAAAGAAAAATAAAAACAACAGGACGAGAGAGGCACTTGGATGGTACCAGCCACACAGACTTGCTTTTCTGTGTCTTGCCTCATACCAAGCAGCACCATCTAATCTCTTTTGGGGAGTCCTGAGCCCAGCCAGGCTGACAGGTCATTGCTATCTTCCTGGGCAAAATCACACCCTGCTGTGTAATTGCAGAGTGCAGCAGACAGAGTTCTCTGCGCTCGTGTGTGACTACACCTCCCTGGTGTCAACAGACCAAGCAGTTACTTTACAGCAGTTCAGCCAAGTTTCAAGCCTGATGCTCCAGGCAACAAGGTATTTTTCTTTAGAGAAGATTATTCCAGGAAGCTGCTGGCCCATTTTAAAAGAATACACAGATGGCACTGTAGGTAACTGAGGGTTTTGTTGGGTTTTTATTGTGTGGGGTTTTTTAACTCTCCTAACAATTGCAGCCTGCTGCAGCCTCACCCATATTGTGTGTCCAAAATGGGCACTCCTTACCTAGCTTTGCAGCCAAGGGAGTACATAATTTTTGATAACATAATAGCTGGAACAGATCCCATCAGAGAAGTAGCTGCATTTCAGTGCTGAGGGTAGAATACTCTAAAGACCTTCAGAACAAGTAAACAGAGTGAGCCAAGGCAGCCCAGTGCACTTCTCAACACAAGAGCTGCTGAGTCCAAACCCACAAGCTGCTCATTATTAACTACTGCAAAAGCTGGCTTCTCAGATTTTGGCTAACACTACATGACCCACAGCAGCCTGCTACACTTAAAGAAAGAACAGAATACAGAATTAACCAGGTTGGAAAAGACCTTCGAGATCAACGAGTCCAACCTATCACCCAACACCATCTGATCAACTAAACCACGGCACCAAGTGCCTCACGCAGACTCTTCTTAAACACTTCCAGTGATGGTGACTCCACCACCTCCCTGGGCAGCACATTCCAATGGCTAACAACTCTCTCTGTGAAGAACTTCCTCCTCACCTCAAGCCTAAACTTCCCCTGGCACAACTCGAGACAGTGTCCTCTTGTTCTGGTGCTGGTTGCCTGGGAGAAGAGACCAACCCCCTCCTGGCTACAACCTCCCTTCAGGTAGTTGTAGACAGCAATAAGGTTTCCTCTAAGCCTCCTCTTCTCCAGGCTAAGCAATCCCAGCTCCCTCAGCCTCTCCTCACAGGGCTGTGCTCCAGACCCCTCCCCAGCTTGATTGCCCTTCTCTTGACAAGTTCCAGCAAAGCAACATCTTTCCTAAACTGAGGAGACCAGAACTGGACACAGTACTCAAGGTGTGGCCTAACCAGTGCTGAGCACAGGGGCAGAATGACTTCCCTGCTCCTGCTGGCCACACTATTCCTGATGCAGGCCAGGATGCCATTTGCCTTCTTGGCCACCTGGGCACACTGCTGGCTCATGTTCAGCCTACTGTCAACTAGTACCCCCAGGTCCCTCTCTGCCTGGCTGCTCTCCAGCCACTCTGACCCCAGCCTGTAGCACTGCATGGGGTTGCTGTGGCCAATGTGCAGAACCCAGCACTTGGATGTGTTAAATCTCATGCCCTTGGACTCTGCCCATCTGTCCAGCCTGTTGAGGTCCCTCTGCAGAGCTCACCTACCCTCTAACAAACAGATCAACTCCTGCCCCCAGCTTGGTGTCATCTGCAAATCTAATGATGATGGACTCAATCCCCTCATCCAGATCATCAATAAAGATATTGAACAGGATTGGGCCCAACACTGATCCCTGGGGCACACCACTAGTGACTGGCTGCCAGTTGGATGTGGCACCATTCACCACCACTCTCTGGGCTCAGCCTCCAGCCAGTTCCTAACCCAGCGCAGACAACTGCTGTCCAAGTCAGGGGCTGACAGCTTGGCCAGGAGTTTGCTGTGGGGGACAGTGTCAAAGGCCTTGCTGAAGTCCAGGTAGACCACATCCACAGGCCTCCCCACATCCACCAGACAGTCACCTGAACATAGAAGGAGATCAGGTTGGTAAGGCAGGACCTACCCTTCCTAAATCCATGCTGGCTGGGCCTGATCCCTTGGCCATCCTGTAAGTGCTGTGTGATTGCACTCAAGACGACCTGATCCATAATCTTGCCTGGCACTGAGGTCAGGCTGACAGGCCTGTAATTCCCTGGCTTCTCCTTCCAGCCCTTCTTGTTTATGGGTATAACACTGGCCAGCTTCCAGTCATCTGGGACCTCTCTAGTGAGCCAGGACTCGACTTCCAGTATCTGAAGGGGGCCTACAGGATGGCTGGGGAAGGACTTCTCAGGATCTCAGGTAGTGATAGGACTAGGGGGAATGGAATGAAGCTAGAGGTGGGGAGATTCAGGCTAGATGTGAGGAGGAGGTTCTTCCCCATGAGAGTGGTGAGACCCTGGAATGGGTTGTCCAGGGAGGTGGTCGAGGCCCCGTCCCTGGGGGTGTTTAAGAGCAGGCTGGATGAGGCTCTGGCCAGCCTGATCTAGTGTAGGGTGTCCCTGCCCATGGCAGGAGGGTTGGAACTAGATGATCCTTGTGGTCCCTTCCAACCCTGAATGAAACTATGAAACTATGACTGTTGAAAAATGATGGAGAGTGGCTTGGCCAGCTCATCTGCCAGCTCTCTCAGTACCCTAGGATGGATCCCATCGTCTTGTGGGGATCCAAGTAGCTGAGCATGTCTCTAACTGCTTACTCCTGGATTACAGGGGAATTACACTGCTCCCTGACTCCATCTGCCCTCTTGTCACAGGCCAATCTGCAAAGTGATTCAGGGGTTTGGGACACTTCAGAGCAAGACCTAACTATGTGAAAGCTCCAAAAGAGAATGAGGGTTTCTTTAGTGTTATTTTTAAAAGAAGAAAGGTGGATTTACTGTCCACAGAAAAGAACTCCTCCCTCCCCAAAATATGTATTCTTAAACAACAAACCAAACCCACAACCAGAAGCAACAGAACCTGGTGAAATGACCACAAGTAACAAATAACAGAATATAAACCCTAGGCAAAGGGCAACACCAAGAGGCACAATTCAGTGGTATAACCCAACAGACAGAACTTCACCAGCTGACTCTTCCTACAAGCCCATCACTGTGGATTCCCACACACATGCTCCACATGTATTCCTGTAGCCATGAGCAACTAACTTGGCTCCAGCTGCCACATTTGGGCAGAGCTTTCTCTGAAGCAGAGATCCCAATTACATTTGCAATAATCTGATTACTACCTCAGCCATAACCTGGTTAAGAAAGGGTCTGAGATACCATTTTGGCAGCTGGGCAGAAGACAAAAGGGAGACATGCCTTTGTTATTTTAGTAACAGAAAGACTTGCAGCCCACAGTCAGATTTTGTGACAGAAATGTACCACACTAGATTAGTTTTCCTCTTCAAAATGCATACAGCAAAACTCAAAACAACTTTAGAGAAGTTGTGGATTTGAGAGACAGACCAACAGTGAAGGACTTCCTTATGTTTATGGCTACTTTCACATCACATGTAATTTAAAGATAGGATCAGGAAAGCAATTCACTGTTATCAGTGAGCTGCCCAAAACCTGCTTTGCAACTGAGACACTGAGGTTGTTGTTCTGGAAGCATTTCACTCACAGGCAGTTCACCCAAGCTAACCCATGCCACCATCTCTGTTGTCACTTGCAGTCTACTTCTCTACCTGCACAGTAATGTTGCCATTCAGCCTTTCCCAGAACATCACTTCGTTTCCTACATGTGCCAGCAAGAAATTACTCAAGTCAGTGATATTTCACCAAGGAAAGAACAGGATCAGGTCCTTATTATTCTTTCCATGCTTATCTGACTGGGCAGAACAAATTAAAGAGAAGATACTGAAAAAAAAAACCCTGCTAGTCTTGGTTTCTCTGAGGGAAAGCAAGCTCCAGATAAGCTGTGCCTGCATCAATCAACAGTCTGGTGTCCATGAACAGCATTGTGCTGCTTTATGGTAATTGAAATGGAGTGATTCTCCTCAGCTTGCCAAGCCTCACCTCATTAACCTTTACAGACCGACCTCCAAAATTCCTTGAAGCTGAAATGCTGGTCCCCCTTGCTTCTGCACAATAACTGTTTATCCTCAAGAGACTGGGGAGAGAGGGAGGTCTGGAGAGTGAACTGCTAAACATGCTAGAAGACAGAGACCCGTCTCCAGACTATTGCTGGGGCCCAAACCTTCACAGGCTTCATCCTTTACTGGCCCACCTTTCAGATAGTTTGCAAAGCCAAACCTGGGTTACAAAATACCTCCCATCTCAACACATCTTTTAAGAGTCAGTGTCCTTAGCTATAGTGTGCTGCCCAGCATTTAAATAAGCACTTCCCACACTTTAAAGTCTGGCTAATTTTATAGTTAAACCTTATTTCCCCTCACCCCACGTCTGTTACTCAGGATGCCTACTCACCATTCCACCACTGCTCAGGGCAGGACCAACATTTTGTACACAATCTTTTTGTGGTTTTCCTCTGAAACTATTTGGACAGAGGCTGACAACTGTGAAGCAGCAGGGATGCACACTTCATTCACATCTGCCAGTCCAGCTGCTTTGGCCACAAACCAGCACTTATTCAGTACTTTGAACAGCGGCAGAAAGGACCAGAGGAGCAGCTCACTGAACCACAGCTTTAATACTGTGGTTGCACTTGCCTACACATTTCCTGCTCAAACGAAAGGCATTATCATCTTGTGTGGCATTCACTGCACTGCTTTAGGGCCCTAGCCCCTGGCTCTGTGAAATCCCCATGCCGAAATCACTTGGGTCCAATTGTTTTGGCACACAGAACGCATTCTAGTCTGTGGTCATCACAGTATAGATGCTGCATGGATACCCATATGGCTCTATTGCAACTTGGTCCTAACTTGAGTTCCTACAGCACTCCCCAACTTTAAGTGTGCACTGGTACTACATTTCACCTGCCCTGCCACAGCTCACTGCCTGCTAGGCCCTCACACAGCAATGGCAGCTGCACAAAGTGGGCTCCTCTCTACTGCCAGACAGGCTGCTTTTAAACTGTTTGTAACTATGAAGGGATGACAAACAGCTTTCTACCTAATCCATCACTTGCAGAATTCATAGCTCTCTGTCTGCTTACTCCATAGGAAAGCCAGCCCCACCTTTGGTATCTCAGTGCTGCACCACAAAAATGAGCTTTACACAGACAGGCCATGTGCCGTCAGCACTCCCCAAGGCTTCCCAGCATCAGCCAATTACTGTATGTGTTGGTTTAAACATTCATTTCAAAAACAGGTGCTTTGTGATTGCAGGAGAACCTGAAAGTTGGGGCAGGGAAAATTCTGGGATTTAGGGTGAACCTAAGAAAAGCAAATGCAAAATCTGCCTGGATGCCAACAGCAGGGCTCAGGTAAAAGCTTCTGGAAGAATGAACAAACCAAACAAAACAAGACTGCAGCATCCACTCTAGTCACAGAGGACAAAGAAAAGGTTCCATAGATTCTACCAAACTGAGCTGGAGGGAAAGAGAAATCTGGCAGAGAAAGAGAGGGAGCTCTTCACTCCCCCAGACTAAGAGGGGTGTGGTAGCACAGGCAGCCTGATAATCTCAAAAGCCACTTAATCACTGGAAAGCAAGGACTGGGGAGATACTTAAACAGTATCTTGTCACCAGTGCTCCTGGGAAATCCACTGATCATCATGCAAAGGATTAAAACTTTTTAAAAAGTAATAGCAGAATGAACTAAACACCTGCCAGAGACTGTTTAAACCTTATTCTTGACTCAGTAAGTCACACACTGCTAGCAGGAGCCATGGCCAGCAGCCCTTGACAAGTGAGCTACACCTTATGAATATTCCTACATTTCAGATGTCAGAAGGAAGAGGGGTTTGAGGTCTGCATCCGTGGCTGACAGGGCAGTTATGTTTTGAAGCTGCAGTACCACTGGCATGTACTCTCATGAGTCCTCTGTACCACTGAAACACTGCAAAGCACTTTTCAAACTACATCTTGTAAAGTCCAAGTGGAAGAAGTGCACAATGAAAAGACTTGTCCAAGGGCTCAGAATGCACAAGTGACTCAGGAACAGACCTTTGTGGAAGCTGCTACAGAACAACGTCCTTCCATGACCACAGAATCACAGAATTAGTCAGGTTGGAAAAGACCTTTGAGATCATCAAGGCCAACCTATCACCCAACACCATCTAATCAACTAAACCACAGCACTGAGTCCCTTATCCAGTCTTATTTTAAACACTTCTAGGGACAGTGGCTCCACATATTTTGTGTTTCCTTGGGGTTTTAAAGTTAAGTGGTGTCCAGGATTACCTTAAGAACAGCAAACTCAGATGCTTGCCTATCTGGGCAAGCAGGCTTACACAAACTGAAGAATCCACAGCTCTGAGTAAGCATGCACTTCAAAATGGCATTCTGCTCAGCTGAGATAACAGCAATTTTGAATCTTTCAGTTCACATACACAAATGAATTCCAGCACTCTTTCCTCAGTCTACATCAAACTCACTAAAAATATATAGAACACTCCCATGCTCCTCAGAAAGGGACAGTCAGCACTCCCACACTTAGGGGAAGCTAAAATAAGTAAAACTTTACTCCAGTGGAATTAAATTACACTTATCCCCAAACTGACCTTCTATTGAGTACTAAGGGTGTTGGTGCCCTTCTAGAGAATGAGCCTGGCACAACTCTCTGAAGAGCACTATCACATGTTCTCAAGTGAACAGAAGTCACTACTGGGGCATTTAAAGGAAGCAGCTTTGCAGGTGAACTTTATCTATATGGACTCCAGATAAAAAGTTCATAGTTTCATAGTTTCATAGTTTCATTCAGGGTTGGAAGGGACCACAAGGATCATCTAGTTCCAACCCCCCTGCCATGGGCAGGGACACCCCACACTAGATCAGGCTGGACAGAGCCTCATCCAGCCTGGTCTTAAACACCCCCAGGGACGGGGCCTCGACCACCTCCCTGGACAACGCATTCCAGGATTTCACCACTCTCATGGTGAAGAACCTCCTCCTCACATCCAGCCTGAATCTCCCCACCTCCAGCTTCATTCCATTCCCCCTAGTCCTATCACTACCTGAGATCCTGAGAAGTCCTCCCCTGCTCTTATGCAGACAGATAAAAATCACTTCACAGATGGAGCTGAGAGAGAGCACACACTGATTTTATGAAGCAAGCTACAAAGGCAAGCAACCACCCCAGTGGGCTCCTCAGTTAACAAACATAGTGGTAATAAACCTGGCCCAACTGAGGCCATGCAAGGGCTCACCACTGTGTCATTGCACTGTGCAAGCCTCCCTCTCATTATAAGCAGAAATGCACAATGGTGGCCTCTCTTGCGTCTGTCTTGACAACTAATGGTTAACAGCAGACACAATTTTTAAAATCTTGTTCTTTCTCCATGATCAGAGTAAAAATATTCAAGCTTAATGCAGAGGTAAGTAGTGTTTTTGTTCTATTTCCACCACAGGAAATTAGTGATACATAATTAATCCTAACATAAATATCTTTGCCAGGCTCTATTAAGTACATTTAATAGAAAGTACAGCTATAACTCAATCTCAACCCCTGAAGCTCTCATTCTGCTCCTTGGAAAAACACTGAAAGCCTCAGGTTGATTTAAGGGTTTTGATAACCCAGCTCCAGATTAAAATTTTGACTTGGATCCCATGCATTTGTGAGTTAGGTGACCTCTTTCTAGTCCTTTTTTGTAGTACAACAGTAGGAAATTATCACTCAGCTGTGAACTCAGGAGAGAAATGGGACCAAACAGCACATGTCCACTGGCCAAGCTGAAGATGCACTGGGACAGCAGATCCACACAGAACTTTGCATCGCACCTGCCCACACCACATCAGCATTAGGATGGCAAAGCCAGCAGCCACACAAAAATCTGAGAGCTCAAAGAAGCCAAATACTATTGAGCAAACTCCATTGGATGCCATTTAACATTAACCCTGGCCAGACCCTGCTGGGATTCAAACTTGGACACTCTGTTCAAGCAAAACTTCAGGGCTGCCTGGCAGAACCAGTGACTGAACCACAGGTGCAGGAAAAGCTGCATGCATCTGTGAACTGCTGTCACATCATGCGCTGATGGAGAACAGTCTGCATCAGAGCATGAGAGCTGGGAATGGTAGCCAGGCAGCTAAACACACAGTGATCCTTCATGCCTTTTGTTTGGTTTATAAACATAGAGGGTCTGCCAACTGGTTTCACATCAAAATTCATACTCATCAGGAAAGTAACAAACCCATCTACAATGTTGCTCAGTGGGACTCACGGGGAAGCATGGTCCTCCTGTACGCGTAAGCCTTTTGGGTTAAGTAAAAAGTTGCCACCAGCTAATGTGCAAGACACTAATGATTAGCCATCTGGTGAAGGCTCCTGCTAAGCTTGCCATGTTACCCCCTATGCTGAGGAAAGCAGAAGGTGGATCAGTTACATTATGTCCTTGCCTGCAATTGTGTGGTCATCCTTTGGAACTAGACACAAAGCTTTCCAGCACAACCCTGAATTGGAACTGTTCTGACTTTCCAGCAGTGTTTTTTTTTATCACTGCATCCCAGCTAAATTATTTAAAACAAAAACTATCTGTTGGGTTTCTGAAAGGTGAATTCTCCCCAGGCTTTATCAAACTTTTGTTATTTTTGCCCTTGTGTTTCCTTCTGCAAAAAATGCAACTGCCAGGAGACTTCCCTGTCATCTAAAGAGCATCAGTAAACAAGAGCAGAGACAGATGGCTGCAGCTCAGTTTAAACCAGCACAAGATTCAGCCTCTCCCTTGTATTGCAAGCACTACCCATAAGATCCAAACATAAGCATCAAACCCAACAAGAATGCAGTAGGCCCAGATAGAAAATGAGCCTGGATATTCAATCTGATAAGGAAGAAGTCACTGTGAGGGCAGGCTGCTGAGGTTTCATCTACAGTGTACACCCATTACAGCCATACAGCCTTCCAATAATACAATGAGATGCAAGGGTGGAATGGAGGGGGGTGGTGTAGAAAGGAAGAATTCTCCCTCCATTGTTGCGTGCTAAAGTACTGCTGGCAAAAAAATACAATCAGCAGGGAAAGTAAAATCAGGGATCTCCTTCCAGCAAAGTTACTATTCTGACAATTAATACACTGAACTCATACAGCCTGAGAAAGTGAAGCATGTCTGACAGGCCTTTCAATTCATCTGCTGCTTCAGGAATTCATCACTTTGACAAATAACAGGTTAACCCTTTATTAAAATGACAGATTCAAAGAGACAAAGAAAACCCACAAGACAACTCAAAGATCTAGAATTATGAAAGTCTATCAAAGCACTCATAAAGGTGTTTTTCTTATTTGTGGTTTTGATGGTTTTCCATTTAGTGCACAGGAGACTACTGATGTTAGCACATGATACAATTTACATTATGTGCCTTGCTAAACACATTCAGACATCCACCTACACTCAATAAATTCTCTGAACCAACACAGTTCACTATTTATCTCTTCCACCAACAGCAAATTCACTGCAATTCCACAAACACACCTGCATGCCTTGACGGCTTACACAAAAATGGGTCCAAACATTGCCCATTCCTTCCAAACAAAAATTTGGACTGCTGAAATTAAATCAACAGCTCTCCCTCAGGGCTTCCTGATATTCCAAGTTCTTCCTCCTCTTCGTGATAACAGAAACCTTCAAGAACAGCATTGCACAATCATCATCTCTAATCAGCTC
This sequence comes from Melanerpes formicivorus, assembly GCF_026170545.1. Lineage (NCBI taxonomy): Eukaryota > Metazoa > Chordata > Aves > Piciformes > Picidae > Melanerpes > Melanerpes formicivorus. The sequence continues at coordinate 1,449,306 of NW_027142388.1, read as the reverse complement.
TAACTGAAGGATGACATGAGGCAGAACGAGAAACTAGCACTCCAGTTAAGGCAGACAGGAAAAAACAAGATTGTGGGAGCAGCATCATTACTGGTACAGCTCTAGCAAAACCCTCAGGTTGTAGCACATTGGCACACCATCAGTGCTAAGGGAGAGTTTAACTACTCCTCAGTGCAAGAACAGGAGGAAGGGAACAATTCTGAATGATGAATAATTTTGGCCCCTTTTTACCTCAGCGTTCACAATGAAACTTTAAGAACTGATTAATGTGGGACTCCACTCATCCTCTCAAGAGGAGCCTGAATTAATCCTTCTGGGAATCCAATCTGTATTCCCAAAATGCAGTCTGGCATGTACTTGTGCAGGACCATCCTGAAACAGGACAGCTACAAAGTAAATGCAGACTTCTCACATTAAACAGTTGTCTCCATAAGAGCAATTCACTCAGGGTCACCTGGGAAACCTCTCCCATTCATGTCCATGACTCTATTTCTTGCTCCATACATTCTAAAGACTAAACAATAAGCTGGTACACACCTGTATCCCCATGGAAGCAGCTGTCCTGGTGACATCTCCCAGAAGGCAAATCTCCATCACTTGGCCAGATCTGTCCTGTTTTTCTTACACCCACAATGGTAGCCTCAGACACAATGACCTGCTGCTGCCTGTGCCGCTTCTGAGACTGGGGTGTTGGTGGACTGCTGCTGTCAAAGGACTGCTGTGAGTTCTGGGAGGGAGAACGGCTCTTGTCCCGATACATGCGGTATGTGGTGGGGCTGGGGGAGACATGGCTGGACTGCCCTGAGGAGAAGTCTTCCTCACTGGAGGTAAGGTTCTCATTAGAGCTACAGTCAGGAGTATATCCTCCTCCAATATCTTCAAAACTTCTGGGGGAATAAGATCTCCTTGGCCACGTGAGATGCTTTTCCTGGTCAGTCGTGCCCTGATTTCGCAGCACAGGTCCTTTCCCTTCTCCTTCCATCATTCCACCAACGTAGATACTTTGATAGGGTTGAAAGTCCATGGGCTGCCAAGGTGAGCGGTTGCTACCATTGGCATTAATCAGGTTATCTTTCAGAAACCTGGGGTTCAGTTCAGCATCCTCATACTCTCCATCATAGCCAAAGCTGCTCTCTGAGGACCTTCCCCTGTAAGCAGGCCTCTGGAACTCGCTGAAGCTTGGTACCATGTTAGAAGGGAAGGAGTGCAAAGACTTTTTGCGTTCCATTTGCATGGCTTGGCTACCAAGGGAGCTTATTTTATCGGAGACATCTTTGTCATTGACCTTTACTAAACCCTTCTCATGATGATACTCCATGTTCACGTAAAAGGGCTTTTCAACAACATCCTTGTTATCTCCAGAAGAATGGGAATTAACCTTCTTAATCCTCTCAAAATTGGACCTTAGGGCTGCCACGCTGGTACTGTTACCTCTCTCCTTAGTAAGAGGCTCAAATGAACCCTCCTTCTCAGCAGACCCCACTAGCCTGCGACTGGAAGATGATCTGTGTTTGGAAGGAGAACCGTCTGTATCACAGCGATTTTCCATATCTTCTACAACTCTCTTCAGTTTCTCTTCACCATAGTACTTACACCTGTCCTGCTCACCCTCTCCATGGTGTGGGCTGTCTGAAGGGGAGAGGTCTGACCCATCGCTCTGGGTAGACAGCTTCCGCAGAGAGGGTATCCTGGGTTTGAACTTTTCCTCCTCATGGTGTGACTTGCTTTTTTCATACTCATCTTGGTCAGCAGACTGGTGATGATGCAGGTCTTGGATCTGCTGCTCTGCACCCCCTTCAGGCAACTGAGAAACACGTTTAAAACCCCATCTCTGTCTATCATAGCTTTTCTTCTCCTTTGCCAGAAGAGTCTGCAGGTAAATCATGCGGAACCTCTCCTTATTGACCTCCATCTCCAGTCTCCGGATAGATGCTTTACACATCTCCAGCTCCTGTTCAATGTCTCCAACAGATTTCAGCTCCATTTTAGGAGGCTCAGAGTCTGCAAATTGTGCTTTCCAAGCCTCCACAAACCCTACAGGGTCCACCATTTTGCATACAGGGCTAAGTGGAGAATACAGGAAGGAGGCTGGAGAAAGAGATAGGTGGAGAGACTAAAACAACCGGATCTCACATGTAGAAGCAGAAACGGCTCCGGCAGGGTCAACTCAACGCGTCTCTTTCACGATCCATGCAGGCAGGGAAACTGGGAAGCAAACGGCAGTCGTCGGAGCAGTCTCTCGTCCCCGTCTCCTTCAGCTTTTGCCGCCCAAGCCCCGCCGTACGCTGGCTACTCGCTCCCCGGCATGACCTATCTTTTGCTAGCGAACAACAATGCTCCCAATCCGGCGAGCCCAGAGCACTTCAAAGTGGCTGGACAAAGGAGAAGGCTCGGAGCGGGGGAGGGAAGGCAAATATCGCCCCCCACCCACCTACCTCCTGTCGCTGCCGTCCTGAGCAAAATCCTCAACGCAGCCACGCTTGGGAGTCCTCCGCTCTGTCCTCCCCTCGCCAGCCCCCGTGTTGTGCTTTCTCTTTCTCTCTCCTCCTCTCCCCCTGCCCCTCTCCCTGTCTCCTCCTCCTGGCTATTGTGCTGTCCTCCGGGCGCACACGCTCTCCGGAGCCTCGGCGCGGCGTGTCCCGCGTCGAGCTCTGCCGCTACCCGTCGGAGCCCGAGCGCCCCGCGACCCCGCGGGAACTCCCTCGGCGCGGCAGCGACTGCCCGCGGCTGCCCATCGCGCGGCCCGGCTCTGACGGCGGCGGCCCGAATCGCAGCGCTGCGGAAGGGGAGGAGAGGGAAGGAACCAGGCGCTGGGGCCTCTTAAAGGGGCAGCCCGGGCCGGCGGCGGGAGGCCGTGCCCGCGGGACCCAGCCCTGCGCTTGGAGGCGGCTGCCGGAGAGACAAAGGCGAACTCGGGTACATTGGCGACCGCTCACGCCTGCAGCCACAGGCCCGGACATCACCACAGGCATACGTAACTATACCTAAGCCTGGGCAAGAACATAGAAGACACATCTATCCTTGTGCGCACAGAGAGCTGCCGTTCTCGTCCATACATCCACACTCTCATATATTATGTATAAACACCGGCACGGCTCTGCTCCGTCTCGTGTGTTCACAGCAACACTCTCCCCCCAGGCACTGATGCAGTTCACCTTCAAAGGTCACAGTTTCCCCCATTAATGTAAGCACTGTTTGGTGGCAAGCTTGTCCTTGACTCAATCCTTTCTTCCATGCCAATAAAGGACAAGCTGGATTTCTAAGGTCGGCAACCTGTACTCCAAAATCATTGATATTAACAATAAAGGCTGGTTTGTTCAGTAGGCTTACTTATATTCTCTCCCACATATTACCCTAGCCCAAAGAGCTCAGTTCCCTGCCTTGGCTCTGGGTGAAGGGTGGCAAATTATTTAAACAACAGCTACTGAGCCATACCCCTTCCAAAACCACACCCCTGTATGCTGCCCATGCACTATTTCAACATCGGGAAAAGTGGCAACTAATACACCTGAAGTTCTGCTGTGCCTGTTTGGATGATAGGGAAAAAAGTGAGAGAGAGGCTTCTCATTCCAGATGAGCCTGCTCTTTTCATGTCTGCTGTGAGGTGCATCTTCTCTGGTATCTTATGGGTAAAGAGGGTAGGATATAGCTCCAACAAGAGCTAATCAAATCCACTAAGAATGAAAAGCTCAAATCCACAGAAGTGGCTTTCTTACCTTTGAAATATGTATCTCCTAATCCATTATGCAGTTTCTCTTTATGCTTTTTACAGGCCAAAAAAAAAGGTGTTTGGTATTTTCAGACACATCACACATGGCTAATCATGCATTCAACTGTGCACTGTTCATCCTTCTTGAGTTTTGTTTCCTGGCTGTAACCTCTTTTCCTGTACTTGTTTCCTCAACTTTTAACACATACAAGCATCATCTGACCTATATGGAAAACAGATTATAATCCAAATCACAATAAAATGGAGATGTTTAGTAAATACCTCTATAGACCTTTCAAGTAACCTCACTCTTGCACAGAAATAAAATTAATTGGCTTCTCATCATAGACACTGTGTGCTGTTCGATTGCCTTAGTCTCAGTTTGAACAACAGAATTCTGGCCCATGATCTATTTCTAGTGCCAGGTTTAAGCCTGTGCTGCCATGGTTCTAATGACAGGTATATGTCACTGCCATATGTTCTGGGTTCATACATCGCTTCTACTGAAGTCTCACACTTGTGCCATGGTTTAGTAGTCATGAGGTCTTGGTTGACAGGTTGGACTTGATGATCCTTGAGGTCTGTTCCAATGCTATTGATTCTACGATTCCATGATTCTATGTCTAGGTCTTTTCTATTGGGGTTCACTTTTGTGACATCTGTACCATTTCTGGAGAAACTAAGAGGTCTGATGAGTCAGAGGACAGATTCCTGTATGCACACTTCAATTGTAGTGAATAATGCCACTAAAAACTGCACCCTCTTTATCTATTAAGGTACTGCAACATCAGAAATTTCAGTCGGAAGTGAAGGAATATCTGAATTTGTATGCACCCAACAGAGTATTATTTAATAGGAAACAAATTTCATTAAGGCCATGATGGCAGACACATGCCTGTGATTTGAGGCTCGGAACCTTGTGATGAGAGAGCTGAATTCCAGACAGACTGTCCAGCAAATACCCTCTGCCGGTCTGCAAGAGATTGCAAAGCCCTTCCCGGTGGAAACAGAGCCGGTAGTACAGCGACCATAGCGCTCCCTCTTGTGGGAAAGGGGAGGCAGTAGGCTCAAGCTTAACAGCTCCTGAGATGTCTCACGCTGTTCCCGCAGCATGATCCCACCCGAGAGAAAGAGAGGTTCTGTAAGAATGGAAAACAAACGGTATGACATAAGCAGAATCTTTCTAAATGGAGATAAACCTTATTACCGATTAAACTGTGGCCGAAGATATGAAACTGTATTTTCGAAGTGCAAGCCAGCAGGCTATGGTACTTAGATGTGGCCTGTGAAGTCCCATCTGGTTTAAATCATTCTGTGAATCCAGAAAAGTGAAACTCTCCTCAGAATTCAGTAAACAGCAAATTTCTTGCTGTGAGAACAGCCTTATGGTTGAGAATACAAGAAGCTGATCAACCATTTCCACTACCAAATGCAGATCTTGGTACACCTTCAACTTGTCAAATACTTCATTTTAGCTTCCATGCTCAGAGGGTGTGATAGGGCCTTCACTCACCAGTGTCATACATTGTACTCCCAAGAACGGCCTCCAACTATCAAAAAAAAGGAGCCAGATCTATTCATGAAGCTTGGAGTCTGGTTGTTGTACCACAAGATGAGCCTGAACTGGGAACCAGCATGATTCTGAAAGACCTGAATCACATGTCCCATCAGAATATAAATAATAATAGTCTAAGTTGTCAAATAGTCACTCAAAAGGCAGAAACATCATTAAAATTTAAAAGGAAGGCTTTTATAGTGAGAAGTGAACATTAGCAGTTGTTTTGCTCAAGAAGCCCATTTAAAGAGGAACTCACTAATACCATAGCTTCTGCTTACTAAGACAAGGAACCATGGACATTGGTACTTCCTTGGGAAGCATCATTACAGCTGCTCTCTGCCTTTAGACTGCCTTCCAATTTCACTTCTTCCCTTTCTCAGCTGCACATTCCACAAGCTGGCACTGCAGCCGTTGCTATGATTGAGGTCAGGACTTCACCTGGTATAAAAATCATGTCAGAGCCTACCTATGTTTAGAGTTAATACAGCTGTTCCAACGCTGTTTTCCACCATATTAAAGTTTCTTCTAAGCCAGTTAAGTTGCTGATAGGAGGAATTAACATGCATAAATAAAGCACAGATCAGATTGTAAATTTGCAAGTCCTTAAATGTTTCTTTTATTTTTCTAACAAAGTTAAGTTTCCTTTGTGCTTTCCTAAGCAATTCATCATTTGCAACATGATCCAAGATTCATTTTAGATGCTCAGTTATTAATACTGAGTTCTTCTCAGAGAAAGTCTTAGTGGGACTAAACCCCTTGCCCTTCCTCCCCAAACCTACCAAACTAAAAACAAAATGCAAACAAACACAATCCAAACAAACCAACCATCACCAAAAAAAAAAAAAAAAAGGTGCATTTTTCCTCTTTCATTTCCTAAAATAAAACTTCCTCTTTTTCGTTTGGGAGCTTTCATTGTTGCAGGTGCTCTGTGCTGGGCAACAGAGAAGCATGGTGCTTGCAGAAAGAGTTGCCAACTAGCAGCAACTACGACTAACTCGGGTAGTGCTTTCTGGGGTTCCCTTCAGACTCCTTTCGAGCTCTGCAGAAAAAAAAAATAAAAATAATTATAAAATAAAATCAGAGGAAACTACATCACAGTATCACAGTATCACTTAGGTTGGAAAGGACCTCGAGGATCATCGAGTCCAACCTATCAACACAGACCCCATGACTAGACCATGGCACCAAGTGCCACATCCAATCTCCTCTTGAACGCCTCCAGGGTCGATGACTCAACCACCTCCCTGGGCAACCCGTTCCAAATGACTCGCTCAGTGAAGAACTTCCTCCTCACCTCGAGCCTAAACCTCCCCTGGAGCAGCTTGAGACTGTGTCCCCTTGTTCTGGTGCTGGTTGCCTGGGAGAAGAGGCCAACCCCCTCCTGGCTACAACCACCTTTCAGGTAGTTGTAGAGGGCAATGAGGTCACCCCTGAGCCTCCTCTTCTCCAGGCTAAACAATCCCAGCTCCCTCAGCCTCTCCTCATAGGGCTTGTGTTCAAGGCCTCTCACCAGCCTTGTTGCCCTTCTCTGGACACGTTCAAGTGTTTCGATGTCCTTCTTAAACTGAGGGGCCCAGAACTGGACACAGGACTCAAGGTGCGGCCTAACCAAAGCAGAGTACAGGGGCACTATGACCTCCCTGCTCCTGCTGGCCACACTATTCCTAATGCAGGCCAGGATGCCATTGGCCCTCCTGGCCACCTGGGCACACTGCTGGCTCATATTCAGGTGGCTGTCGATCAGCACACCCAGGTCCCTCTCTGTTTGGGAGCTCTCCAGCCACTCCGACCCAAGCCTGTAGCTCTGCATGGGGTTGTTGTGGCCAAAGTGCAGCACTCGGCACTTGGACTTGTTGAATGCCATCCCATTGGACTCTGCCCATCTGTCCAGTCGGTCGAGGTCCCTCTGCAAAATTCATTCAATAGCCACTGCTGAATAAAGTTCTAGTCACTCCAGTATGCTAGAACTCAGGCAATGACACGAATATGCTTGCGGGTGTTTGAAACGGGCTTGAAAACCCTACCCAATATTGCAGACTGTAAACAAGGAAAACACAAACTTAACGTACTGATGAGGTTTCCCGTCCCAATTTGGGCCACATGCCCAGCAGTTTTCCCCAGCTCCTTTATCATGGACTGCTCAAAGGCCAAGGCAGCAACTCGGGAAAAGAACTCTTTGACATTTTCCCCTAGGGAACAGGACAGAAATGATCAAGAGATGATCAAGGACAGCAAGCACATTTGTGAGCAGATGTGTGCTCAACAGTGGGACAGAATAGGCCTCTCCAACAATCTGTCCTCCATTCTGATCACTGCAGAAATAATTTCCCATTTTCTTACTCTGGGATACTGTACCCTGAACTGTCCCTTTATTTTCAGTCAGCAACAGAGAGAATCTGGTCTGTGGTATAATCTTTTCTTACTGTTTATGTTAATAGCAGTGCGCATGTGTGTTTATGTAACTACCTATGAGTTAAACATGCTTAGGCACTGCATAGCAGCAGTGTGGGAATGGGGGAGTAAGGAATTTCAACTTCCACCTTACCATATGCTATTTTTACATCCTTTGCAGTAACTCACCTGTTCTGGCTGAAACCGACCAGTATTCTGCATGCATCTCATTGGCAAAGCGGATGGCATCTAGCTCTGTCCTTTCACACACAGCGTCTGACTGAGCAAATAACGTGGAACAACGTAAGAGCATACCTGGGCTAGCAGTAACATAGAGGCACTGTTAGCACCTGCACTGTGATGCTTTCAGTTTTCACAGTGGCCTTCCTGGCCTTGCCTTAGAACATGCAGTTTCTGGGACTTGTTTTTAGTAAAGGGTACTAAATAAAGTACATGAGTGGTACTGTGGAAGCTGGGGAGGGTGGGAAATAAAATGTATCCAAAAGCTGGACAGTGAGAAGCAATTTTGGTTTAAAATCTCTAGAAGTTAAATATTGATAGCTAGAGAGAGACAAATACAAGACTCAGAATGGTATAGACTGCATGCATCATATCCTGTTCTTTTGCAAATGATCTCACATTCAATTAAGCAAGAATTCTTCCCTGTGCCTGAATAAAGAACACAGTCTCTAAACCCCAAACCAACACACCCCTCAAGATCATCAGGTACTCTATTCTTCACTGCACACAATTTTCCTCTGCCTTTTCAAGTACTTGTACATGGTTGAAAGATGTCATGCAAAGAATAGAAACAGAGATACTTCACTAACTGCCCATCTTTCCTGAAAGCATCTTAATTTGTTCCAAGTGTGCTATTCTATTTACCTGTGATCTTTCTTTTGATTATGATTTTCCCTCAAGCTCTTTATTCCAACAACATTGTGTACAATTTGTAGAGGAGATCACTTGAGGAACTTGGGGAAGTCTGATTTTCCTATCTGCATTCAATTTGCTTACCACCAAATCTTTTTTTGTTCCAACTAGAAAGATGAAACTGGAATCTGGCTCATTCTCCTTCAATGTATCTTCTAGCCACTGTCTGAAATACAAACAGAAATGAGAGGATCAGTCAGAAGCACTGAGGAATATAGGAGAAAGATGGATAACAAGGTCACAAGGAAGGTGAAAGGATAAACTTATGTGAGACTATCAAAAGCCCTTTTTCTAGACAGAAAGAGGCCAGGAGTTGTTCTAACTCCTTTGAATACATGCCTTCCACTAGGGAAAAGTTCAAACATGCCCACTGCACAGTGTAAATTCAATAATTACTTTAGTACCCAGAAAGGATATGTATCAGTATAATGGAAGAGGCAAAGGTTTGATCGAGAGAAGAAAACAAAAAGCAGAGAAAAAGATTTGAACAACACAACAGATTAGATGCAAAGGGGAATGAAGAATGAAATAATCTATTCAGAATTATAAAACAGCTCCCGGTGAAGGCTGCATGATTCTTGTCTCATAAGCTTTTACATATTTTTGTTACTCTGGCAATCAAGTTCCTCTTGAGTCATCCAACAAAAGTAAAGGAGGGAAGGGAGTGTGTGGGAAATCAGGTTCACAGGCTTCAATTATTTTCAGCCAAGCAAAGACACTAATATATATATTATTTTACAAAGTCCTATGTAAATGAGCTAAGTACCATAGCAGTAGTCTAAGGAAATAGTCTAAAGACAGAGTATGGGTTGTAATGAAACATGTCCCTGCATTGTAGTCTCAACAGCATGTTAGAAATACACATGCTCTGAGCTATGTGCATCATAGACCAGGAGGCTTTGTGACCTGCACTGAAAGTAGAACAATTGCTCCTAATAATTAGTGTGATGTTATGAGCAAACTATTACAAGTATCTGAACCAGTAAGTTTAGCTACATATACTCTCCTCTTTTTGACAGCCTATCTCACAACAGAAAGGAAGTAATTTCAGGCTGGCAACTGCACCTAGAAAATGAGAGGCTCTTGAGACATTATGCATGAGATGTATTTCATCATTTTCACCATTATATCAGATGCCAGCCTCTTACTCTGTTTACAGCAAATGGAGGGGAATAGGGATGGTTTTGGGATGCACTTCACCTCTTTTTGCATATCTAGTTTTGGAAGGAGCAAGCCCTTGCTGAAGTGCCTTTTCTCTCCTTGAGTATAACAGAAGTCAAGGGTTAGGCCACACCTTGAGTACTGTGTCCAGTTCTGGCCCCTCAGTTTAGGAAAGATGTTGAGTTGCTAGAACATGTCCAGAGAAGGGCAACACAGCTGGGGAGGGGTTTGGAGCACAAGCCCTATGAGGAGAGGCCGAGGAAGCTGGGATTGCTCAGCCTGGAGAACAGGCGGCTCAGAGGAGCCTTTATGGCTGTCTACAACACCACCTGAAGGGAGGTTGTAGCCAGGTGGGGGTTGGCAACCAGCAACAGAACTAGAGGACACAGTCTCAAGATGTGCTAGGGAAGTTTAGGCTGGATTTTAGGAAGAAGTGGAGGTGTTTAAGAAGAGACTGGATGAGGCACTTGGTGCCATGGTTTAGTTGATTAGATGGTGTTGGGTGACAGGCTGGACTTGATGATCTTGAAGGTCTTTTTCAACCTGGTTAGTTCTATACTATGGGTAAGTACTTCAAATGTCTGCTCTGCATTTTCTTCAAAAAAAATCCCACCCTACATAAACCAAACAAGTGACTGTCATTCTTCATTTCCTAGCTCAACAGAAAATACACTCACAATCCAGCAAGTTCTCAGCAACTACAGGCTATCCAAGGCAATTAAACCATAAAAGCTTACATTGTAAAAGATTTAAAGGCTAAGCCAAAATACAGAAACTTACTTGGTGTGATCCAAAGTCTGGATATCAGCCAGATCAAACACTGTTATTATTACTGTAATTTAAAAAAAATAATTAAAAATTGTTAGAGAAAGTGCAGCAGAAGTCTCCCCAACTCATCTTATTAAACAAAGAGAATGTTTACACAAAGTGCAAGAGCAGATTTAACATAGTTAGTTTTCCATCTTCTCTATTAGTTCATTCCTCTTCCTTCTCTAGCACCCACTAAGACTGAAGTCATCAGGCATCAGCCTTATTTACCTGTAGTCTGCAGCCTATTGTGCTGTTACTCCTATTTTTTGGGATCACTTTAATTCCTGCAGAAAGTCTCTTACCAAAAGGAATTCCAGAAGTATCCACTTCTAACTTCAGCAATAATGTTACCCCAAAACCAGATTCTTTTCCACCTTGACATAAATGCCAATTTTTATCACTGCATCATCAGAACATTCAGAGCTTGCAGATGTGACAAGGTATCAATTCATGAGAATTTTAGTCCCTTCTCTCCGATAATGGACAATCCATTCCACCACACTGTATCTACAGGTTGCTTTCCAAGGAGCATATATGCATATACATTTCTGTATAAAGTACAACCTCCTGTCACAGCCAGGATCAAATTAATATTGTTCTCACCCTCTGCTCCTCGGTAGTAAGCAGATGCAATGCACTTGAACTTTTCCTGACCTGCTGTGTCCCATCTGTGCGATGGAGGGAAAACAGAAATTTCAGGTTAATGAAACGCTGTGTAACCAGAGCAAACATGCTAATGAAGCAGCAGACTGGTACAAGTTGGAAAAGAATGTGATACCAGAGAAGTGTTACCATCTGGAACATGTTATTCATTAACTACTGACAGAAAGACAGCAAAGCTCTATTATTTAATGTAGACATTTTAACTCTGGTGCTATCATTATTATTTTTTTCCTTTTTTTTAACACTGGTTGTTTTGCATATAGTTCAAATGTTTGTATGCTGCATGGCAACACACTTTTCTTAAAGCATTTTTGCCTCATCCATACCATTTGCATGTATGTCTAGGGAAATCCAATTCTGAACATTTTCTGTGCCAATGCTAGCTAAATCATAGGTTAGTTCACGTTAGAATCTTACAACTGCTAGATATGATATCTGTCCATACAGAGCTCAGTTAACCAGGTTCTAATGACACCACTGAAGAAAATCATGACAGTGCTGCTTGATTAGTCAACATGATATGCAGTCCTCAACTACTGCTAGCACTGCAGAGGTTTGGGTTTTTGTTACAGCCTAATAGTGCCAGTCCTGGATACTTGCATATTCATCTTGTATGGAAATCTCCCAGCAAAAGGGGGCACTAGTGCTTATCACATGAACATGTTCTACCCAGACCCTGAAGATCCTGCAGATAAAGCAACCTGACATTTAGTAGCTCATGAACCTTCTTGCTTCAGCAGGTGAAATACTGATGTTTCAGTCAAGATTTTAGAGAGACTCAGGTTTCAAAGGCTTGGCAGAATATTCAAAAAAGCAATGGCACTGAAATCAGTGAGAACTGGATTTCTAATTATTCTTCAATAAATCCCATTAGATATGTATTGACATCAGGAATATCTCAGAAAAAAAATGTGTCATAAGTGACAATGTTTTTAAGATTCATGCACTAAAATGCTTTGTGCAAACTACCTTATTTCTGCTCTAGGTCACACTACAGCATAGATGATTCCCACCTGGATGCATTCCTGTGTGATCTGGTATAGGTGATCCTGCTCTGGCAGGGGGGGTTGAACTAGATGGTCTTTCAAGGTCTCTTGCAGCCCCTAACATTTCTGTGATTCAACAATACCCCCTACAGAACAGTACTGATAACCATGGAAAATGCCACAGGACACACATCAGTAGAACCAAAGCAGATGAGAGAAGACCAAGATTCCCACTAGTCTCCTAACCAAGCTTAAAAAAAAATAAATCAAGATTTTAGGTTCACATTCTAACAAAAGCACTCCAGTTTTTCTACGATTTGGAGAAAATCACTTAGTCCCCCATTAAGAAATGCTGAAATCACTGTACTATTAATTTCAATGGCTGCAGAAATAGAATTCCCAGGCAAGCCCAGTTCAGTGCAACTCAAATGACAGAACAGTGTAACAGCAGAACTGGAGAAAGTCTATGGCAAAAGCTTCTACTTCTCTTCCAAGAAAATTAAGTAAAACAAAGCAGAACTCTACTGAAACAGTGCAAGACATCCAAGATGAATTTTTAGGGCAGACTTGCAAAATTTTTAGTGATAAGTAATCCAGGATAGTTGCACTGCAGGATAGTTGCACTGTTACTAAAACTGCAACTCCAGGTACAGAATCTGGGTTTCAGATTCCATTATTCCCTGTGCAATGTTATATTTTCTTTAAAAATCTCTATTCCACTAGCACACAACAATTCAAGCTCTGCTGAGACTCTGTGCAATGCTTAGCCATGCTGTTTCATCTTACATCTGGAGATTAAAGGGAATTCCCATTATTTCGAAACGTTCCATTTCAAAATCCACACCAATGGTGGCCTTGTAGTCCCGGTCAAAATTATCTTTACAAAATCTGCAATTAAACAAAAAATAAAATTAAAGACTAGTAACACCCAGCCACAAACCTAACACCATCTAAGGTAAGTTAGGAAGAAAAGAATTAAGTAACTGTGTAGTGGCTCAATATTGCAGAAGCATACATAAATTGAAAAAAGAAAATACAATATAGCAAACAAGAAAGCAGAGACATCTAGGAAGCTCTAGGGATGGGATGAGAATCACAATGAACTTTCCTTTGACTACCAAGGAAGATACAGATACAGTCTTAGTTACAAGGCAATGTGTCCTGGGTGATAAATAATGACCCAAGTGATAAATCAGCGAGGTTAAAAATTTAGCGTATCTACCTAAGAACATGGAAGAAAAAACAGTAACAACCACCACCAACCACCATCATGAAGGGACAGGAAGGGAGACATTATAACATTTATTTGAGAAACAGCACAATCAAAGCATGTGTACCTGTTGATAAGGCTGGTTTTCCCAACATACAGGTCTCCTACCACAACCACTTTGGCTACTTTCAGCCTGTTATAAATGTTTGAAAACATAACATATTTGTAGTAGCAATCTCAGTATTCTCTCTCTTTAAATAAACTGGTTTAGATCCTTAAATTTCAAGTGATGAGCATGTGTACCTATGACTCCAATTGACCTAAATACCACAGTACTGCAGGATAAGAGTCTTAAATTGTAAGGAAGAAAAAGGTGGTCAAACAACAAATCAAACCCATCTGGAGCAGAAATTTCTTACTCTGCATGTTTTTTGTTAAATATCATCCAAGTGGGACACAAATTCTGTTTTATTAAAATTGCTTTGACTTCAAGTATATACATCTGGCAGTATATACATCTGGCAGTTTGCACATAAGACCACACAGTATCTGTGTCTGTTTCATAAACATTAACCACAAATTTCTCCTTGACTTTAATAGCACAGATCAAGTCCTAACTGCAGAAACAAGAAATTGCTGACAATAAAATAACCCACTTGCAGAGTTTGTCTCAGGTTAAAAAAAAAAAACAAAAACCCAAAACCAAACCAAAACCACATGGTTAGAGCCAATATATTTTGGAATAATATTAATCTGAATCTGGCTTCATGCAAGTAATCCTCTTTGCTCTGGGTCCTCCCACAGGATGCAGCAGATGGGCTTAAGGTGACAGACTGTATTCATAAAATTGAAATGTATTCTATCTTTTAGGAGACACAGGTAGAGAGGTGAATAGAAGTGTTCCATGCACATGCTACAAAAATGGCTTAGGAAATTTGGTGCTCTTTTCTGTCAAGGAATGCTTTTTAAAGGAAGGCATTAATCTTCTCCTGAGTACTATTTCCGTTTATATCAAGGTTCTATGTGGTGCTGATTCTAAGTTATCTATTCTAAATAATCCAAATCTTGACTGGTAAAGAGCCTAATATTAAAAAAAAAAATGGCAGCAGCATTTGGTGTGCTAGTCAATACTGGTACTGATAAAATATTGAATACAATCAATATCCTTAAGGAAAAAGCCAAAACGTTAGTGAAGTGATGGTTTAGAGGTGTTCATATTGGGGGGGGAAAGACAACCAAATTTCTCTAGATTAGACAATTTAACACATTGATGAAATATCAATAGACTCTTAAATACAGTCATTAGCTACTGAATTTCTCAGACTATTTTTCTAACTGACAAAGAGATATTCCATTACTTGGGGTATTAGCAAAGGAAGATAATGTTTATTCCTGTGAAGCTTTGCAATTACTCTACAAAACACTCAGTTGCCTGCTCCTCCTACCCCCATCCCATAAAAAAAATGACCTAACAATAATCATATCTAGAGAGCAGTGACAAGAAAGTAATTTTATTTACAAAGCCCCAAAGTAAAGCTTTTCAGCTACACTCTGTTACTAGAACAAACTAACTGGAGAGCTGGTTTGCTCTGGAAATAAAAAGAACAAATACTTGTTTATGGAGGGGGAAAAAAAAACCTCAATCCACTAAAGCATGTCTTACTAACAAAATTGTCCAGACACTTGTGACAAATTTACATGAAACTAGACAGTGACTATGCTTGTAAAAAACAATAAACTCACTGATGCCTCTTCAATTTCTTTTTTGTTTTGTTTATCAAGACTCCTTAGTGAAATGAACACAAAGTTGCATTTAAAGATGGGTATTATGACTAATCTCGTGGCTAGTAACAACTCTAGACTTGAAAGAGTGGTGAGCTACTTGTCTTCATTGAAGCTCCACTTCACTCCGGAACACAGAAGCATTAATCACTAAAACATACATACATTTAACTGAACAGTGGTGATTTAGCTTTCTTACCTTGCTTCAGGAATTAAATCAGTACTAATAACAGTTCTGAGAGAGAGATGATGTGAAAAATCAACGTAATTAAAAGATTATTACTAGGGCATAAAGTGGTTTATTTGGATTTTTCAGTGATACATATTTACCAGGATTTTGGCCCAGTTTTGAGGAAACACTAAAAGAGAACTTCTTAGCATGTATACTTCTAAAAGACCAAAGGTAAATTCTTACATGGTCTAAGCAACTTAGAACAGGTGTATGTTTATTTTCCCCAAAGCATTTATTAGCTGTTCATTTGGAATACCAGCAGAGAATACAGCAAGGCTGGATCTGCCTGATTCCATATAACTGCTCTAAAATTTGTTTGCCATGCTGACTTGTATGTGCAAAATTCAACACATTTTAAACAGTCAATTAATCTCTTGAACTAAGAGCTAAGTTCAAAATTGCAGCCATTTGTTGGTAAACAACTCTCAATGCTACTTATGTCAGTAGAAAAAGTATCTTTGACACTTGTGTGAAGAGGAGGCACTTTATTCATAGATCACAGAATAGTAGGGGTTGGAAGTGCCCTCAGGTCACTGTCAAAAAGGTCAAAAAAAAATGCCATCCACACAAGCTTAGCTGCCAGCTGCCTTGAAACATATGGGAGTAAGGAAGATGAGGAAGGAAGGAGGAAAAGTCTAGGAAGGAACCAGGTTATAAAGAATTTTAAATACTTTCTTCATTGCATATTCGGTATATTACAAACTTACCCTGTTGTTCCAGTGCTCTGCTGACAAGCAGCCCTGACCTGGGCATGGAAGTGCTCTTTGAACTGCAGACAGGCCTCAGGTGTATACCACTGAAAGCAGGAGAGAACAGTTACTGGGATAAACTGGCTACTTTGCAGAAGTGCAATCAGCAAGGAAAAAAATAGCCAAGATTATTAATTCAAAGAGTTTGTCAGGCACAGGGATAGTCTGACATAAGAAAAGCAATTGCTTGGGTGACAGTGCAGTAAGACTTCCAGCCAGCTATGTCTCTGAAAACTCCTCTGCATGGACCCCTCACTCAACTACCTTGTTGAGTGGCAGTGTCCCAGCACTAGCTACATTTCCACACTCACATACATTTGTTCATCATTCTGTACAATACTAAGTACCTTAAATTATCTCAGTGCCCACAAGGGACACATCAGACAAACACAGGTGGGAGCACATCACCAGCAAGTCATTATTTCTATGAAGTCTTTTGGATCTCTTATGAGGTGAAGCACTGTTTTTATTATTACTTTTAATTAGGCATTAGTTGAAAATGAAGAAAATGTACATTACCTTCTATTTGCTTCAAATAGGTTGATAGTTTTCATAAAGTTAAAAGCAAAATATACAACTGAGATCAAGCATGGCAAAAATGCTAACTCCCTTAAAAAGATCTTTTGAACAACTGAAAAAGCAGAATAGCAATTCGTTGTCCTTCCCTGTCCTTAACTTCTTCCATTATACTTCAATCACAAAACTCTTTGGGGACCTCAGTGATCTCTTCTGTCTGCATTTCTACAGTGCCTACTGCATTTGATCTACCATATGACTAAGGGTGCTACAAACAGAAAATTACAACTGCCTCCAATTCTTCAACCAAAACCTCCATGAAGATCTAATTAGACTCTTTGCATATTTAATATGAGCTGCAGTTCTTATTAGCCCTTGGTGTAGGAACTCTTTAAGCATGTAATTCTTAATGTTTGGCTGAAATAAGATAGATATTATAAGGGAACAATTTTGTGGCAACAGTAATTTTCTGTAAAAGTTAAAAGAAATAAAGATTGTTATTAAAGATAGCAGTATTAGATAGGAACATGAGGTCACATTCATCTTTGTAAGAAATCCTTAAATAGTTGGTAATTTTAGCAGAAGACAAAAGCTGTACATTAAAATACTAATTAGCACAAGGGAACGATAGCTCAGTGTGGCAGGTGCTATGTACTGTAACCAGAAGGATAAAGAATGCTTACCTTGGGAAACTGGGAAATTACTCTGTACCTACTCACTGGGGGAACCAGATGCATTAGGCTGGACTTCATCCTCCAAATTCAATTAAACTCTACTAGGCAGGAAATATGTAAAGAGAAACAGATTATTCTATGTAAAGAGAGTTTTGTACATAAAGAGAAACAAAGTATTCAGGAATTGCCTCAAAAGAGGGAAAACATGGCTTTAAAAAAACAGATTTTACAGACTCATCATCTTTTTTCCCTTTCAGTACAACTGGCAGTTCTTTATTTGTGTTAAAGGGGACCACTTCAGTGTGGATAGCTGCAGTAGCCAACAGCGGTTTTCTGAAACTACCAGGCCCCAGCTCTAATTCGGTGGGAGGGCAGAGAACTCTTCACTTAATTCAACCTAAGTGCTTGCCCGTTTAACCCTGAAAGGATTTTGCAGTGTTTAATTTACAAATCCTGCCCATCATTGAAACGCCTCTGCCCTAAGCACGTTAATAAATGCCAGGGGATACCAGATTTCATTTGGTCAGAAGAAGAAAGGAAAACAGATTAAGCTGCCACATTTCTTGGCACAAGATCAGACTTTCATCCAAGATCAGCTCAGAAAGAACAAAATCAGTAGATAGTCTGACTTGGAAAATGAATAATGTTCACATGAAAATCACAAATGCATTTAGATATCCCACTTGAGACATATCAATTTGGTTATGCAATGAAACCTCGTGGGTTGTTGCGGGAGGGGACCCTTAATAGGATACCAATTTCTTATGGCATTCAAAAGAATGTTTCTAACAAGAACATTCATCATGTAGCAAAGTGTAAGGAAGGACTCACCGTGCAGCAGCTGATGCGGCAGGATTCCAGCCACACAAACAGCTCGGTCTGCTGCTGCGTGACGGTAGCAACAGGCTTGCAACACTTCCCTTCCTCCTCTTCTCTTACAGATTGGGAAGGCAGGGTTGGAGTAATTCAGCTACACAATAGGGCCCTAGTTTTAAAAGAACAAACTGGTTTTAGCGGCCATACAGAATTCCTTTGATCAGAACTGCTCCTTAAGAAACAAATGGTCCTGAAGTTCTGTTCCATTTTCTGCAAATATAGTTTGTATATGTGGATACAGAGAGCAGGATTAAGCTAGCAGAGGAATGGAGTGGGGAACTGTTCCAGTGCTAATATTAAGCATAGTAGCAATTATAAAGAAACTCCTGGGGGATTTTTTCAGAATTTCATCTCAGCTTAAGAGTCAGGATGTGCATGCCAGTAATGAGACATTCTGAATTATATAAATGTCTTTCTAGTCATTAGCAATCTTGCTTTCTAAGGCACTGAACACTAAAGACAAGGAATAAGAAATCACAGAGCTCTTTTGTATTGCCTAAGTAATGTTAATCACCTCCTTAGTTTAGACAGCATTTAGTATGATAGGCTGTAATTTAAGATGCTAAAAGATGTTGCTATTTATTTCATTAGGATTTACATTTCCAAATTTCAGGACAAAAGAAGGCTCTCACAGTCTAGCAGTCATACTTTGATAGTGCTGAAATGAGCTTGGACCTCTTAACATCCAGGAGACAAGCCTCTCCCGTTCCCACAGCTGACTAAGAATGTTAAAGGGTTAATTAATGTAGACAGTGGACTAGTAATTTCAAACAAGTATATAAGAAAAAAATATATAGTTGTGTTTTATAACCCCACACTAAGAATAATGCTCAACAAAATCACCAGTGCATTACTTAGAGTTAATGTTTTATTCTCTTTTGTGAGAAATAGCTTTTAATCACTCCAGACATTGAAGTGATCCCAACCATACTGAAAACACCCACTTCCCCTCAAGGAGTCCAAATTTGCAGCTGATGGGTTACTCACCAAAGAGACACTATTGTATTTATTTATTATCATATGCACAGTTCTGTTTATCATGCTACTTGTGACTGTATAAATCTAAATGGATCTAGACCCCTTTTTGGTGTGCTCCTGCCATTTTGGCAGATTTATATGACTTTATGGCAGCGTTAACATCTTAAAATAATAGTTGTGAAAATACAAGAAAAACCCTGCCAGTTTCAAGCACTAACTTGCTTCCTCCATATTCTCCTAGTTCTAGTTCAACACCTCCTAAGCATGAAAAACTCTGTCATGTGTACATGTGCTGACTCACTCTCATCTCCTAGAGCTCTTTCACAAATGAAGCTACCAAAAAATAAAAATTCAACCACCCCAGTGACTCCAAAGTATGGGAGGGACCAAGGCAAACAGAAACACTTTTAAATTGAGAGGCCATCTTCACTCACATTTCTTGAATCTCTCACACACCTGAACATAACCCAACTAACCACCAAATTAGTCACACCTTCAGAAGAAAACGACCAACAATTTAAGAAATACAAAGCTGCTAAAAATACTGAGAATGACTGGTGGTGAGATTCAGATTTACTCTTTTAACAGAGATGAAGGGGATTCAGTCATCAAGGAGGACTGGAAATAAAGTGTTTGCATGGCATCACAATCCCCCTTCCAGCAATGTTCCAGGAACAGCATCACCAGCAGCTTCTGTGCATTCCAAGCATTTGAGGAAGGCCTTCAGAAACTCTGTGTAAAATAAGGTAACATCATGACCACTGACCACAAGTATTCCAGGCTACAGTGTAGAACAAGACAAAACAACTCATACCAAAAGGACAAGAGCAGAGTTAACACTGCAGGACAAGATAAGTCTCTGATCTCCTTTCCCTTCTACATTAAGAAAAGTTTGCACTCTTCCTGTTGAAATAGGGTGAAAATTCACAGATTTATAGTTAACAAAGTCTAATCTAATTCAGGACAACAACCTCTGCTTCAAATAACCTGCTCTAAAATGTTGCAGAAAAAAATAATTCCATTCTAAGAAATATTCTCTAAAGTAGTAATTTTTCTTTTTATGGATCCTGAAGACCAACAAACCAGAATCTTTCCCTGTGTTGCATTTTAATCTGGCTGATCTGAAATACTTTGGCTCTGAAAAAAATCCAGTTTAAGAACTTTGATTATTGTAATTGTTACTCAAACGTAATGCAAGACATCTCCATGACCTCTCTATTTGCACAGAGAACTAACCTTTTACAGCAGAGGTTGGTCACAGTTGGTTTTCTCCCGGTGCCAGATGACAATTGGCAAGTCAGGGCTGTGCCAGTAGCACTGCGGTGGTGATGTTGGCCTCTGAACACCACTGTGCCTTTCAGCAGAATCATACTGAAAAAGATGGCCACATCTTGAACACAGTTACATGAAACTGCATCATGATAAGGAAACCCTTGCCACACATTTTAGCCGTTTATCGTGGCAGTCTAGAGAGGGCCAGGAAGGGAAACCTAGTCGAGAACTACTGCACTCCTTTCACCCACTGCACCTCAAGGCACTCACCTGCTAGATCTCTGTCATTAACTCCACCACCATTTTGTTCAATTTTTAATCTTCGGCAATTTCGTTTAACAGAAATGACTTTAAAACCAGAGGGTGATAAGAAAGCCTCCCCTCCCTGCTTTAGCAGAGAAAAGAGGTAAAGCGGCCTGCAAGCCCCGGCGCCGTCTCCCCGTCCCCTCACGCGCTCCCGCCCGAGGGGCTGCGCCTCAGTTCTCCCGCCCGCGGGGCTCCTCAGCAACGCTCCACGCCCGCAGCGGCACCAGCTTCCAATTCATGAACTGCGATGTTAACGCTGATCCCTCACACCAGCCACGCTAAACGCGGTACTTACGCTGTTGACGCAGTGCCGGACTCAGTCTGCTTGGCCGAGTAGCTTTTATTCACGGAACGGTGCGTACGCAAAGAGCGGGTTGCTGTGGCAACGAGAGCACGCGGACGCGAGTTGCGGAGCGCCAGCGGCGGAGGCGGCGGCACGCTGGCGGGACAAGTCGCCTGCGATCGATCCTCTCGCTTTTGTTTGGAAGAGAGAAGGGTAGTTGTTGTAACTTCGCAGCTTCGAGCAGTTCTCAGTATCGGAGGTTGTGTGCGCTCCTGTCAGCCGAGCTGGTTTCCCTCTTGAGGGAAGGGGCAGGTCAGCCATGACCCTTCCAAACCTTAACGACTCCGAGGGCAGGTTTAAATTAGACCCCTTTAAAGTAATCCGTTAGGTTATTGGGTTTTTTTTTAGTTGCTCGGTTGTTGGTTTGGCTTGTTTGTTTGTGTGGGTGGTTTGTATTTTTTTCTTGTGGGGGTGTGTGTTTGTTTTGGGGTGTTGTTTGTGGATTTCGTTTGGTTTGGGCGTTTTGTTTGTTTCTGCTTTACTATTTTGAGCCCCTTCATTGGTTTGGGACATCAGACTACTTCACCAAAACCCTTGGAAAAACATTACCTAACATTACCTCCTTAACCCTGCAATTTAAAGTTATTTTTCTATCACTCACTTTTTTTTTTTTCCCTTTTTTTTTTTACAGTCTTCAGCAGAGAGTTAAACCCACTAAGACAGCTCAGCTGATGACCAGACAGCATTGCTGATGACCACGAACCATTCCAGCCTCTTTCCTGACAATGAATGTGTGCTAAAATAGCTCCTCTTGGACACAGAGCGCTATTTAAAGTCAACAGTTGTCTTTTTTTGCTGTACTGTCTGCCCAATCACCAGCTGCAGGCCTTTTGGAGCATTTCTAGAGACAGCGGGTATCCTTCCCAGGAAGGTTTGGGATGGCTCACGCTCGTATCTCAGCCAGCCTACCCCCTAACATAGATCCCACCAAAGCTCCTCTGGCGTTTGGGAGGAGGGCCCTTCCCAAGCTGAAGGAGGGGTTATGTTCTCCAGAGCTGCTGACTCAGCAGCAGGCACTGATGTCACTCTGTGACCTGGTCCATAACCCAGAAATTGTCTACCAGGCACTAGAAATAGGTAAGTAATCTACTGTCAGAAGCTTGGACACAGTGGGGGAGGAAAAAAAAACCACACCTTTGCACGCTACTTTTTAACTTAAGCTGAGGTTGTTCAGCCTGGAAAAAGAGTAGACTCCAGGGAGACCCAGTAGCTGCTTTCCAGTCCTGTAGGGAGCCTGCAAGAAAGATGGAAACAGACTGTTTGCAAAGGCCTGCAGTGGTAGGACAAGGGGCAATGGCTTCAAAGTAGAGAAGAGTAGATTTAGATTGGATATTAGGAACTATGAGGGTGGTGGAATACTGGAACAAGTTGCCTGGGGAGGTGATCCTCATCCCTAGAGATACTCAAGGTGAGGCTGGACAGGGCTCTGGACAACCTGATCTAGTTGAGGATGTCCCTGCTTACTGCAGAGGAGGTTGGACTAGGTGACCTCTGGAGGTCCTTTCCAATCCAGACCATTCCATGACACAAAATGGCCATGAAATTTTTTTCTATTTTAATCTCTAGTTGTTTTACCTTATAAAGCTAAAGAATTTTATAATGTCATATGTATGGCATTTAGTTTAAGAGTAGCCTCACTTTAGGATTTATCAGTGGTTGACTATAGGTTTTATCAACAAAAGTAGTAAAGAATCTTCTTTTTATTGTGAATTTTTGCTAATTGCTAAAATAGACTAATAACAACAACAAAAACATAAGCCACCTATTTGAATTTCATTTGCCTGCAGTCTTTTGTAATGTTGTTATTCATGAACCTTTCAGAAAAAGGTAATTCATTAATTTCTAATGTCACAAGACTGCTAAGCATATTTTATTTAAAAAGGAGAAAGGAAAAGGCTTTTAGTTCTCCTACAGCAGGTAAAAAGGGGAAAATTCCATTTCTTTCCTACATTAGACATTTTCTACCACACATAACATAGGAGTTTTCATGCTTGAGGTTAAAATTCTCATCTCTTGGGTGCCATAATACTAGCAGGCAAAAACCTGATTAACCTTTTGATTAAGAATCAATTAAATAATATGTAATAAGATTTACAAGTTCAGCTGCAAAATCTGTGAAGTCATCTTTTGCCATCCATTCCTTCAGCAGTGGCTAGTATGGTACATCCAGCTCCAACTTTACTGGAGAGAAAAAACATCAAAGCTTTTTGTGCAGAGCTCCTCAGAATTATCTGAGTGATTGCAGAATGACTCTAAGACAACAACAACGAACAATCATGAACTTCAGGGTGTGAGATAAAACCAAGTATTGCTCATGGCTGAAAGTAGGAAATGTTACAGCAAAATACTGTGTCTCATAGGGTTCTTGGATAACCTGAAGGCTTTGCTGGTACACCACGACAGTACTGTCCGACAGAAAACCACCGAAATCCTCTCTGTCATGGCTACGCATAGCGTGGGCAGGTAGGTGCCATTCCAGGTGCACTGAGTGCTGTGGGAAGTGACAATGACATTTCAGTAAGAATTAAGAACAGAATTTCTAAGTTTTGGCATTGCAGATGCAATGTAAAGAAGAGTATTTAGTTGAGATTAAGCAAATGCACAAGTTTTCTTTTGTTTGGTTAAATGTATCCTCTAACGTTGCTCGTAGGCAAGGGCTGATACGTCAGGGAGTGATTCCTGCCCTCACTGAGCTTTTGGATGACCCAGTAGATATCTGTCGGAAGAACACACATCAGATACTTGAGATGATGGCAAAATTACCTGAAGGTAGGGGTTTCAGTAGTTAAGTATTCAGACAGGCAAAACAAAGAGGTGAGTTTACTTGATTGCCTATGTAATGTCTTCCACATGTAGTTTATTACATTTTCCCTGAATATTCTATTTTGAAACAGCATAATTTGTATTTTTACTGATCTTAATTTTCTTTAGTTAGTTTTCCTATGAGATTTTATTCTCTGGGTTCTATCAAAAAAACTTGTTCAAGTATGGCTATAATAATGTTTTTATTGGTGGAGAAAAACTCTTTTCTAGAGCTGCTTTTACACTTTGAAAAATGTTCTAATTGTGTAATAATGGTGAGACTGCTTAACCAAAATACAGGAACTGTTTAACACAGGTAACATAATGCTAACATAATACACCTGTGACTAGGTGTGTCTGTGGGCTGGGGGGACTGATCCTGCTCAATCTGTTAATTTTCTTAGCTCTTGTGCAAGTTAGGATTTTCTGCTCAAGACATGTTGCGTGGACTGCACGCTCGAGTCTGTATTTCAGAACCTTGCATCAAAAAGCTGCTCTGTCCTCTCCTGTTCAAGATGATGAGCAGCTGTTCATCATGCTGCACAAATGTCACAGCACAGGGTTTGCAGAGTTTTTCCTGGATTTAGGAGGTACACGTTTGGTGAAATCTGTTTGATTCCTTCCCCACTGCTTGCAAGCACTGGTATAAGAGGAGGCACAAATGAGCCATTAAAGGCACCATCCACTTGCTCTCTGTATTCCTCAGATTATCTATTCATGTGTCTTTTGCCTTGGCCTCATAGGTACTGTTTCTTAAACGTATGCTTTGATATTGCTTTCAAGTGGTGATATAAGGAGCAGTGAAAATGTTGCTTTTTCTGATATTTTATTCAAATACTGTTTCCCTTAGGTAATTTTGTTAAATGGACTTGGTAAGATATGATATCATAATGTTAGTTTTCTGACAGTTTCATTTCCCTAGCTATTTTACAAGTGGCACTTGGCTTAAGTAAATGTTGACCTGTCTGACTGTCTCTTAAGAATTCTGGCCCTTACCTGTGTAGACAGAGATACCACCTTGTGGATAACTGCATTATGTAATAGTCAAATTAGTTATTTGGTAAATTCTGTACATCAGTGCCTTCACTGCAAGTTCCTTTTAAATGTAAAAAAGGAGAGCTACTTTATTAGAAATTTGGTATTTCTGTCTGTTTTAAATAAGTTTGTTCCTGTTCATTAACTCTTGACATTTAGTGTAATCCTAATACATTTGTAGTGATCATGCTCTGCATCCATGTAGGCCAACTTTTCCCTATTTCCTCCCCCTTCTATTTATAAGAAATTAAAAATTAATGTAGAGGAACTGTTTACATCTGTGAAGTAAGCAGAATTTAATCTCTGTCTTCTGATCCTATATTCAAATGTCTCAAAGAACATGATGCATCTAGTAGTCTCTTTATATCTTACTTGAGTCATACCTGTAGCTCTTCCAAAGCTTAATTTCTTCAGCTATGAAATTGTGCCAGATTTTTACTATTTCGTCTGTCAATGTTTGTGCTATTAATACACAAGTCTCCAAGACTTAATCTAGACAAGGGCTTCTATCCCAAATAAATGTCTTGCATAGCTTTCTACAGACCAGATTTTTATCCAATGTCCTTTGGCAGGTTTTTTGGGGTGAGTAGCAATAGAAGAAAACCTTCAATCCTCCACCTGTCAAGTATGCACAGTCTGTAAGATCCAGTGGTGTAAAGGCTGAGCTAGTGTGCTGCCTGAGAAAGCATCTCTGAGTAATTAGCCTTGGAAAAGGCTGCTTTTCTAAGCCATGTATTTGTTTTATTTAGATGACAATACAGCAGGTCTATAAAAATATACATGCCTGCATTGAAGGGTTGGAAGACAGCTCCCTGAGCAGAATTGTGTTGCTGCAGAATGGACTCACATACAGATGGCTGCTTACAAGAAAAACAGGAAGGTGCTAAAATTGTTTCATTTGCTATGAGACAATTTAGGAGGCTGTTCAGGGAGAACAGCAGATATTTTCTAATAGGTGGTAAGAACCACAAGGCCTGACCATATTCATCTGACATGTAACAGATACAGAAAGAGTCTCTGCCTGGTGATCCAGCCTTCTAAAGCTAGCCAAGAAAATGTCTGCCTCCATCTCTGCATTTGCTTCTACACCTCACAGTAGATAATGACATAGGATGTCTCTTCTATCAGCTGGAGGAAGTCAGCAACTAGTATACCTCTCCACAGCTAGATTCCTGACATTCTCTAGAGCTGAGGTGATTTACAGGACCAACACATCAATATGTTCCACACTACAAAAAGCAACATAAGCTGCGCAAGCATTTGGCATGGAGGTGGTTTTGTTAACCGGGAAGTGGTCTGTGGTCCGGTTAGCTCTTTGCCAGGCCACCTGATCACTCTCCAAACCAGAGTAACTTAGGGAAATGTGATTATTTTAAGAAAATCCAATGTGGTTTTGTTTCCTAAATTTAAGGGTGTATACCAGTATCCTCCAGGAACAGTGAGATCACTAAAACCCAAAAGGTGGGAAAATCCACAAAGGTTGGGAGAACACTGAGGAGTAATATCTCCAGAAGAAACCACTTAGTAGCAAGAAATTAATGGGCAGAAGAAAGACAAAAATAAGCTACATAGATAGATGTATTCAATAGAGGATAGAAGAGGGAGAACCAAAGAGACAGAGAAAAACCAACACCAAAAGAAAATTAAGAACATTGGGAAAATGAATAGCAAACCTTTCACTCTTTGTAAAAATAATTAGCTGACACAGTTGATAATGTTAGTAAAGGGTGTCATGCAATAGCAAATGACCTGGGCAACAACTGCAAAAGAGAGAAAAAAACCCAAACCAAAACCAATGTACCCTAGAGTATGGTTAGTACTGGAAAAGTTTAATAATTCTTACCTATTATCTATCCTGTCTTTTATGGGTACTTAATCCTTTTAGACAAGGGCTGAGGACTGTTTTTTAGCCTTGCCAGAACCTCTCTTGGGGAGAAGTCCAAAGGAGAATATTTCTCCTACTTCACTGACTCTCAGTGTCTCCCCTATTTTGCCCTTGAAAAACTCATAACCAGTCAGGTCTGTGGATGTAAGAATTCCTTCTTCCCTTTGAAGCTTGTTTTGCTGTATGGAGTGCAAATGATAGAAGGACAGATGGCATTCTTTTTGCAGCAGATGGAACATCTCTTCTGTGAATGTCCTTGTTGCCCAGGTGAAGTGAAACCCCAGCTGTATTAATGCAGTCCTTTCAGGTGGCAGTGTGCTGCATCACTGATAAACTGGAGAACTCAGAAAAGAGATGCAAATTTAATTGCATGACTTATGCAGGTGAACAAATAAGAGTCAAGGGATTCAATTTCAGCACCTGTCTTTGGCCCAGACTTTCTACTCTCAATCTTCCCTGTGCCTAAATTTTCTTATACATTCAGAAAATAAAATTGCTTTGCTTTTGTACAACACAGAATTTATTTCAGTATCTTGAGTTCTTCAGATAGAAAACAGAATAATTGTGACTTACTCCAAATTTTAAGATCAAAACCATCATAGGAATTAAATTATCAAAGAGCTACTGACAAGGAATTGCTATTCAGAGAACATGATTATGTGAATTGATTATTTACTTACTGCTTTATTCCTTCCTGTCCCTATGCTTTTAAGCCAAGTAGGAGCACATGGCAGCGCTTCAATTCCATTTCTCCTTCCCATGACAGCCTTCACTCAGTGAGAAATGTCACTGATCCTTTTCTTCAGAAATACCCTTAGGCCTTTGTTACAGTACCCTAGGTTCTCCCCTTCTGTTGTAGGTTGTCTGTAACACCTATTTTGAAGAACCTTCTTAGCTGAAAACTACTTTTTTTTAACATATCTCTTACCTTCCTCAGAACTGACTACAGTTCTTAGTTTTCCTGTCCAGCTTTCATACCTTGAAGCTATGTTCTAACAAATGCTGTTGTTTTCTTCACACTTCTTTCCCTAGTCTGAAATGGCCACAGTGCCAAGAAACCTAGAGGTGAAAGAGGCAGAACATCTAATAGGCCATTCATTGGAAAAGGAAGCCCTGGTTCATTTTATGCCTTTTTCACAATTCAGCTGGCTAATAACAGGATATTGCATTACAGAAAGCAATTCAGACTAGAAATACTGTGCAATTTCTCAAGTAAATGATAGCACTTTATGGTAAATGAAGTTTAGAGGATCCTGCACTAGCTTTATGGACTGGAGTAGCAATTACCACAGGCAGTTTTTAGTACACTCACCAAGTCAAGCAGCATGACAGCAAATATCACACGTAGACAGTGGCATCTACTCACTTCAAGTAAACCCAGTTACAGCTTCCATGACAAACCTTTTGTACTTTCAAGATGGAGACTCACTTGCTCTTTTGCCTGTTCTTCAGGTGTTAGCAGTTCACAGGGAATGCTTAAAGGGGCTTTGTGCCTTCAGTACGGGGATAAAATACCTTGTTCAAGATTAGACAGGTTTTTTTCCCCCATTATCAATTATGTCTGAAGAGTTTTGAAAGTCTTAACCCATGATTTGAGCATCAGAGAATATTTTTGTTAGGGTTGCATTCTCTAGCAAGCTTGAAAACGTTTACGACTTCTAGAACTGCCTTAAAGGGTATTGTAGTATTCTTAGCAGTTCCAGTTCAGCATTAGCTTAAGTCTCCAGGTCACTTAAAAAAACCCTAGCTTTAACAGAGATGTCCTTAAACAGATCAAAAGAAGGATTCTTAGACATAACGTAAGAAAAATAAGGACTTTCTGATACATTTTGTAGAAATGGCAAAAGACACAGGAACTCTCCAAGCACTAGCAAATATGTTCAGCTGGGTCAGAAATTATTCATATCTAAGTCAAATTCTGTTTAAACTGCAAGGAGATTTATCTACAAGAGTTGCAGCTTTTCATAATGTAGATCCAGACTTTTAAAAATTTCAGTCTAAGATGCTCTGGAAGAACCTTCAATGAAAACCCACCAGTAGGACTTATGCCTATAGATCACCTTGTATATGCTTACTTTAAGAAAAAACTTAGCTATTTCCTAAAGCTTATTTTTTCCACAAGTGTGAGCCAGACAGAACTTTGGATTGACTTTTGTAGATTGGCTGAGAGCTCAGCAGTACAAAAAAGTGAACATATTTTTCAGGGTTTTTTTCAGGTTTACAAAGTTGGTGAGGGGCTTGGAACACAAGCCCTATGAGGAAAGACTGAGGGAGCTGGGGTTGCTCAGCCTGGAGAAGAGGAGACTCAGGGGTGACCTTATCACTCTCTACAACTACCTGAAGGGAGGTTGTAGACAGGCGGATGATGGTCTCTTCTCCCAGGCACCCAGTACCAGAACAAGAGGACACAGTCTCAGGCTGCGCCAGGGGAGGTTCAGGTTGGATGTTAGGAAGAAGTTCTATACAGAAAGAGTGATTGGCCATTGGAATGGGCTCCCCAGGGAGGTGGTGGAGTCGCCGTCATTGAAGGTGTTCAGGAGGAGACTTGATGGGGTACTTGGTGCCATGGGTTAGCTGTTTGGGTGGGTTGGATTGGTTGATGGGTTGGACACGATGATCTTGAAGGTCTCTTCCAACCTGATTTGGTTTATTCTAATAAAGTTTTATTCTAAAGACCACCTTGGGGCACTGTTCAGAAATGTATGTATGGGCCCACACCTAGAGCTGTGTCTCTAAGCACAGATATCCATACAAAGTGCCTGCTTGTATAAGACAATATGCAGGTAGGCTTCATATGTATCTTGCAGACACCATGGAAGATTCTTTCCTGATATTTTTACAGATCTTGATTTGTAACTTCTTTCCTAAATGTGCTACTATCCATCTCCCCCAGAAAGACAACAATAACATGTAAAGATACTGAAAGGGAACACACCCCTTAAATCTTACTGAGTTGCTCAAAAGTAACTGCTAAAGATTGAAATTGCTGAATGTTGATGAATAAGCTGAGGAAAAAGATCTGAAGCAAATAAATTCAGCAGCCTGCCATAAAGGAAAGAAAACTCCACAAACATTATCCAGTTAAGTGGCCATCATAACACCAATTAATGAACACACTATGGACAAGTTCAGTATCATTTGAATTATTTATTTTTTAAGTGGACAATTTACATGTTGATGTTATTAACCATTTTGTTTTAAATCCTGTTAGAGCCCTTGGCTGAGATTTCTTGCCCTAATTATAGCACATAGGGGGACCCAAAGTAGAAGATTATTTTCCAGTGTGCCTGTGTCTCTGTGTCTCTGTGTACATATGTGCTTTACAATTATCAAACATATATTTACACACCACCTTTGCACTGAAGTCTTTAAGAAGTCTTTTCTATGGCAGGGGAAAGAATCAACTGACCAAAGACTAAGGTCTATATGATCCATTTGAGATTTTCCAGTGTAGTCCCACAGAGCTTCTTATGCATTCAAACTTTTGCCGGAATGTTACTCCATCCAGTAGTGTTTCTTTACAAGATGAAACCTGGAGCTGAGGAATGCATCTCTTCAGTTTCCTTAACTTCACTAAACTGTAAATAATTTAATTATTAAATTTAAATATCAAGACATTTAGTTATTGTTCATATCGCTCATCTTTAACCTTCTAATAATACATCACATTGTTAAAATAATTTAAAAACCAACAAAAAAAAAAGACTTTGGAGGCTATATACTACACAAGCTCCATGGCTCCTGCTTCTGGGAAATCTGGGACAATATTACAATCCCCAGAACGTGTTGGGAGCGGTGGAACAGAATTGTCCGTTGGCAACTTTCACATTCAGCAATCCAGACACTACAACAAGAATTTAAAAAATTGCCTTGTGATTTTTTTTTTCATTTTTTTTTTTTTAGCTGTGTTAAAAAAGGAACACTAACCTACTTCTTAAATATAGCTTGAGTTTTTGGTTGGTTTATGTTTTTTTTGTGAAACACCACAAGATTTGGCAAAAAAAAAAAAAAGATGTCAAAGAAGACTGTTTTGATGTATAAAACTCCTTACCAGTAGAAGAAACACTGATCTTAATTTGGCCTACTCTTCGATTGATTTCATGTAGTTTCGCTGCATATTTGAAGCCTAAAGAGCAGAAAGAGCTGCTAATCAGTTTGGAACTCACAAAACAGTTGTGCACCAACGATTCCTTGACCAGGCAAGGTGTCCATGATAAACAGGAAAGTAAAGCAGAAGTGTGTACAGAGTATATGCTGTGAGGCATGTGCCTACATGATGTTTGTGTGCATACTGTTTGGCTCTGTGCACCAGTAGTGTGGGTGCATGCCCATTTGCTACAAAGCCATATTGCATTTTGCTTACACTCTCTGTTCTATAGCATCTGGTTTGAACTAGCATTCCTCTCCAACACCATTCTGCTCCACACCCTGTAAGCCAGTTCATCTGTCACTCACTCTAGCTTCATGTCAGTAACATTTTAGGACAACTGAATGAGGAATTATTTCTTACACAGAACATGATAACACTCCCACTGTAGGAAATGGAATGAAACAAATGGAATAAAAGTGCAGTGACTGTGGTGAAAACATCTCCACAGAGTTAGGCCTCAATCACTTTTTGTGTTGTTGTTGTTAGGGTTGGGGGTTTTAATTATTTTTTTTTTCATGGGGGCAGGGCAGTGGTGGTGTTTTTTGGAGAGGAGGCTTTCACTCTCCAGAACACATATTGGTGAAAAAATCTGTAACAGGATAAGGGGGCATAAGAGGAACTCTGAACATACATCAGAATTCCCCTTTTCTCTCCTTGGGCTATTAAGCATTCCCCCATATTTGTCCACAAGAAGTGGAAGTGGTTAGCCCCTTTTTTGTCACTTCAGGATAACAAATTAAGCCCAAGGATTCTTAGCAGAGGCCAATATATTTGAGATTGTTCTGAATGATGACATCTGTCACTGCATCAAAGACAAATTGTATGTTACTAGTATCAGTGGCACAGGTGAAGTGTGAGTAGATCTCCTTGGTCTCCTTGTTGCGGTTCAAGTCCTCAAACTGGCGCTGGATGTAGACTGCTGCCTCCTCGTAAGTGTTTTGGCCTTTGTATTCAGGAAAGCAGACTGTTAAGGGCATGCGTCGGATTTTTTCTGCCAGCAGATCTTTCTTATTCAAAAAAAGAATGAGGGAAGTGTTGATAAACCAATTGTTGTTACAGATGGAATCAAAGAGACGCAAACTTTCTGCCATCCGACTCTGTAGGAGAGGAAACAAATGTCAGGAAGAGTGTTTCAGCATAACTGTGGAAAGCACACAATATATTATCATTATCAATTAATGCGTTAATACATAATCAATTAGCAAAACCTGCTTTTAGAAAGAATTTTCTCCGCTGACTTCCCATCTTAGCCAATCATGAAATTTCAGGGATCTTAATTCACTTATTTTGGTACAGAACGTTTCAGCACAGGCTACCTCTTAGTTTTTTAAAGTATTTGGCAACTATAGCTGTAAGTCTAAGAGTGAAGATTTAGAAACAATAAATGTAACTTGCAAAAATATGGCTGTGGCCCAGCATAGGTTAGCACTACAAAAACTTTCTTTGAATAAAAGGGATGAGCAGTTTCCAAGGACTTCCCACTAGAGAACCTTTCTGCTGTTACTGTTTTTTGAACAGACAGAAGTGTCGTGGCCCAGCTGTAACACTGCACCATTGGATGTGTATTTTAGCACACCACACTTACTGCTAGTTTTCTCTTTGCTTTATTTCCCCCATTGTGTAATGGTAAGCTTGAATGAATGCACAAGACCCACATTCTACTATAGTGGGATAACTGTGCACTGACAGGTGAAAGCTGAGTTTAGCCAGACATCTTTCTGCCTGTTGCCCTTAGTAGGCAGACTCCATTCATCAACCAGGTATGCTGACCATCACAACTCCGTATTTGCAGTAACAGTCCAGTCCAGCTCTCAGCTGAAAGGTCCCTTAGAAACCAATGGCCCTTGTGAATCCTCCTGACCTGCCG
Organism: Melanerpes formicivorus; assembly: GCF_026170545.1. Lineage (NCBI taxonomy): Eukaryota > Metazoa > Chordata > Aves > Piciformes > Picidae > Melanerpes > Melanerpes formicivorus. Next base: position 1,416,418 of record NW_027142388.1, on the reverse strand, counting down.
CTGCGACAGAGGCCTGATGCTGCTGGAGCTGTCCACGGCACCAGCGCTCCAGGAAGGCTGAGTTTATACTGAGGTGTTATGTTTTGAACAGAAAACATTCTAGACTGTTAAAGTAAATATCACTCAAGTATTGTCAAATTAAATATCAATCAAGTATTGTCAAAGATCTTTCTCTTCCTGTAGAACTGCTCCAATGCACAGCTCTCAAAATAATTCAAATAGGGAAACCAGTCTGATGTTCATCGTGGCATGAAATTCAGTATTCCTGTTCACATGTCCAGATGAATTGATTTTGTATGGGAAACATTTCTGTAAAGCTTTCAGCTCTTCCCAAATGACAGGCTTACAGTTAAGATGGAGCCTACAGCTAAAATATTAGCTATTGTTCCTTCTCCCTTCTTTTGTTGTTTAGGCTTTATACTGCAGAAAACATTGCTGTAAGGAATCAGGGTCTATTCCTCTGTTTTGAGATAATGCAAAGACTTATGGCACCCTGGTCATGAGATGCAAAGAATCCTTGTACAGTCAGCTCTGTAAAGTCTGCTTGCAGATAAGCCATGCATAAAATCTTAAAAAAGCACTTCATATGCAGCAATATAGATTATAACCTTAACTTCCTTAAAAACAATGAACAAGCTAAGTATCTACAGAATTCTCTCCCTCTCAGGTTTCCATAAAGAGATTCATATATGCAGATGTTTATTCTTTGAAGTGATCTCTACAAAAGCTGTACAAACCCCATTCAGATCACTGTTTCATCTGTTTGTGAAGTCTGGATTTTCTTAATTCAATGTATTTTTTTCCCTTCAGACAAAGTGAATTTGCAATACTGTCCTGCTAAATTAAGAAAACAAATCCTGTTCTGTTTAGAGTACCTCTTACTTTTGGTATTCTCAGATCATAAGAGTGCATAAGATTTAATAGAATTTCTTCATCTTAGTCCATATAGCAGATTTGATTAAGATTAGGCATTACTGGTCAGGATGGGGCATGATGGAGGGGAGTGCAATTGTAAATGATAGGCATCAGAAACAGTTTCTTATCATCCCGGGCTGTTGTCTCTGGTCTCACTTTATCTCACAGTCGCATAGTGAATAGTTTCGTAATATGTACAGACCATGAGTTTAGTGATTTTTGAGGAGTCGTGACAAGAGGAGCGTGTCTTACCATCTGAAAGTATGAGCAGCTGATTTGGTACTTTTTATTTACATAAGAGAAAAATAATCTCAGAAATGTCTGGTAAAACTCCTGGGGTGCATTGATCCCTGCTTTCCCAGTGCTTCCAAAACGTAATAGTAAATCAATTTATACCAAACTGATAACAAGAAAAGGATAAATTCATTTGACTTCTTGCATTCACACCTGATCTAAACCTCTAGTATATTTACTTTGTATGGACTTTTAAGCTCAGTATTCTTTCATCATAGGTATACAAAGAACATAAACGTCACAGCAATTCACAACACTCTGCAAAGTACATTCATCTATCTTGATATCTTTTGATTTACTTTCTCCAAATACAGAAACTGAATGGGGCAGACTGGAAACCAGTTCCATGGTTTATCATTCTGCATAAACATATCAGGTCAGGGTATGGGTCAAGCACATTTGGAGAATTCACAGTTTCTTTTCTATGATTATTTTATATAAGAAAGCAGTGAAAACCAGGCACTGGAGATGATCCACAGAATCCTCTGTGAGCTTACAATGTGTGTCAAGTGATATATTCCTCTACCAAAGCAAGTGACACAGCACATTCCTGCTCTTGTTTGCTTGTGAAGCATTCTGACCAGTTTTCCTCTTTGAAAAATGGAGGTGAGAGGATGAGTTTTTAATAGAAGAAACAGTATTTGGGGCCTAACTCTCCTGCATCTCCCTTGACTCCACTAAAGTCACTCCATATTTAACTGGAGAGATGAAGAGAAGAGAATCGTTCACTGTTTATTACATTAAAAGTAATATGAAAATACAATTTACTTAAAATTTACTTTCTATTTGGTTTTATTAGATAATGAAAATGTATTGTAATTACTTCAAAGGAAATCTGCAACAGTACTGATTCATTAGTGTTACACTAAAACAGGACCCTGAAGAAATTACCCCTTAAACATGCACAGTTGCTGAAATGTGAGCAGACTGTTTTACCTGAGCTTTGCAGTTTACCTCCCCTACTTTCCTCCTTTTATTTGCATTACAATTCCTTTTCATTTGCCATGGATTAACTTGCTATGAGCTGTCTCCTTCATTCTCAGAGTCCCATGAAGGCATTGATTTTGTTATTATAATGAATAATTCTGTATTTCCAGGCAGTTTCTGGTCATTTCAAAAGCCCCAGGAGCACAGAGACATGCCATGGTAGTTGGCACTGCCACAGAAGCACTATGTAACCATGTTGAAATCTAATTCACAAGCCTCATAGGGCATACTGAAATACAAGCAGTTACACAATCCCTGTATTTGAGTGATTCTGGTTACTTCTTCTTTGTAAAGCTGGGGCCAGCTGACACTTGAGCCTACTTTATATACAGACAGGTGTATAGGTGTAATAATATGGCTTAAAAAAACTGACTGAGAGTTGGGTTTATTTTTTTATTTTCATGATGCAATCTCTGACACAACAAATAATCTCCTAAAATAAGCACAAGTCAGCTTCCAAATAATCATGCTTTTCTTTCCTTCTCTGAATTTATAGCTGATAATAAAACCACACAAGAAGTTTTTAGCTTGAAAAATTTAATGCAAGAAATGAGTAGCTTTTGCCACTTCGAGCTAATATAGGTTTTTGGCCAAGTCTCAGAACACTCATGCCAACAGGATATTGCATTTTAAGAGGTTTGTGTTTATTCCTGTATTTTGTAGTGAGTCATAACACTGTCCATCTACTACCAAATCCTCAGCTGAAGTCTGTTGTCCAAGGAGAAAATCAGAGCTAAAACTCTTCCATGAACTGTAAAGTGCAATGAGCATGCACAAGGGGACTGACTGGTTTAAATGGTTGCAAGAGTGTGATGAATTGGTCAACAATTGGTGATGAATTGACACCTAAGAAATTTCTTCTTCAATGTAATATTATTATTACATTGGTTGAATGTCTGAAAGTCATAAATACCTTAAGTGAAGTGAACAGAACTTCTTTTAGTTAAAATGCAACTAGGTTAATCAGGAATCAAATGACAAGTGAATTCAAGCCTCTGAGGATACATGGCAAGACAGGGCCTTTATCAGTTGTAAGTGGTGGCTCATGATTTGTGCAGTGCATCATTCACATGCATGATGTGTCTCAGGTTTTTATAGCCAGATGGCATCTTGATATAGCTGATTAAATAAGAAGTGATATGTCCACAGATGAATGCTGATATTGAAACTGAGTCTAAAGATACATGATGTATCCACCCATAACTTCCTAACACAACAGGCTTCTTTCTGGTTTCATCAATATTGAAAAACCTACTGTAAATATTATAGGGAAAGTGAATTTGAGAGGTTTAAGGCTCATAATAAAAAAAATAGAATTAATTATTGTACAACTCCCAAAGGAGTTTTGGTTTTTGGTGTTGGTTTGGGGTTTTATGGTGGTTTTTTGTTGTTGTGTGGGTGTTTTTTTTTAAACAGCCAAACAAAACCAACAAAACTATCAATGTGGAGACAAAATAACAGTAGGGAAAGGCATTTTTCTTCTCTGCAATGTCTTTTCCAGTACAGGAATCCTGGGGGGAGTAGATAGCCAGGTGGTTATAAAAACTGTGCTGCTGTAATTTCCTACAGATACATGAGCTGGGGTATAAGCTGGCTATAAGCAGTGCCTTACCCAGACAGCCTTGTCGGGGGCTGATGGCAAATTTCTCTCTGAGCAAGGAATTGGTTGCTTAAGGGAAAGAACATGCTAAGGAACAGATGGCTGCTTCTGCTCTTCCAATGACTTGCAAACAGAAACATCCCTGGCCATCCTCTGGAACTGTTGAGGTTGTCAAGGTCTGCTTAGCAGGAAAGAGTTCCAGAATAGCTAGGAGTTTTCAAAAGGGAAGAAAGACCCTGCTATGAAGATAGCAAAATCACTTGGTATATGGAGCCAAATTGTGACACAGAATCTTCCTACAGCCTTCACATTAAAAGTTTTCTGATCACTGTTGAGAGAGCTCTGAACTTACAAATGAAAACTTATGAAGAAACTATCACAAATAAGGGAACTAGCTGCCATTTGTACCAAATACCTAAGAACTTCATCTTTCAAGCATCACTTTAAAGCCGGTAGGCATTTGGAGATTGTGAAAACCTTACCTGAACTAAATACAATTTATCTTGTGTAAACCATCAAGACAATGACTAAAATTGTTGCAGGAATGGTAGTGTTTGCTTTCCAGAAGAGTTAGAGGATGTTTAAGTGTCAGTAAACCTTGGGAGAACCAGGGGAAGCTATGGTTACTTTCCTGCTGAGGCTTTTCCCTGCGATGCTGGCTGGCATTTACCACACACTGATAGCTGTGAGCTGTTTCACAAAATGGCATCAAGGCTTTCTTCTGGTTTCAAATGTGTTCTTCAGATATCCACAACTTAAACCTTCTAAAGAAAGCAGGTGAAGCTAAAGTATTTGAAGAAGGCATGGTGGAGTAGAAAGGTAGTTGAATCCGTCAGATGTAAACATTAGTTTTTCCCTGAGGTTACTGTACCAAAAAAACAATTAAATCCACTCTAAAATAAGGAGAGTCTACAAAATAAACTGAAGGAAATACCATTGCCTGAGACACTACAGCCAAAGCAACTCAGGAATTGAAACTATGTTTGAATAAATGTGTAATGGAAGGTAGAGGGAGAGCAGAATTTTGCAGGAGAAAATACAGATATTGCAGAAAGCAAGAGAGAGCCTGGATAGAGAAATAATTCTGGTCTTGTAAAAAAGCCTAGACTGAGTGCCAGCTAAAAGGCCCTTCCTGCCTAGCAGTTAGGCAGCTCTGATTGAGTGCTGGATGAGAGAGACTTGATTTAAAAGGAAAAAGACTCCTGTATGATTCATCTTTTGTTCTATGAAGGAAGACTCCTACAAGGATGCAGAAGATCAGGTGGCTGTAAGTCTAAATGGGGAAAAATGATAATTTCATAAATTACAAAAAATAATTGCTTTCATCTAAAAGTCAAAAAGCAGAAAGTAACTATCTCTTGGGGAGAGGTAAATAGACTTAATCCAATTCCCTCTATATCTCTCTCAAATAAAGAAATGAAGAACAACCTCACTGAAGTAGGACTAAACTGTGATTAAACACTACCTGTGCTATTCTATTTCTAGCCTTGGCATCTCCCAGAAGGGACAGGGTAACCAATAGAAGTGTGACTAGACAGAACTGTTTTGCCTTTCTTTCCAGCCCTAGGATCCCAAAGTATACCTGGAAAGTGCTGGGAATTCTAAAACCTTGACATTAGAAAGGATTACATTGAAGGGGGAGTCCCATTGTGAATTCATTAAGAAGTGTTAAGTCACCAGAAAGCTTAAGGTGAAGCAGAGAAACTCATTAGCACATCACCAGATTAATATGTAATATTAGTCTAAAACCGCTGCAGGAATTCCTGACTACAGGAAACAAAACAGAAAGGAGGTCAGGGTAACTAGGAGAAGCTATCTTAATATAGCACCAACATATGGATATATCCATGCATATGCCATTTACTTCTGTCCTTCCTACCAAAATCCTTTTCAGTGTCCTATGGATATATAAGGAATGGGAACTGCACAAAGGTGGAAAACTAACCTAGCATCTTAAATTTATCTGTCTACTTCATGCCACTGCAATAAAGGGAACTTGTAAGGTATGATGAAAGGATTTATCTTAGAGGAACCATTGAATTTCTGCTATGAAAGGAGCACACAGAAGTTTGAGGAACATGGATTTAATGAAGTGGACCCTGAAAAAATCTTATGTGATTCTGGGCAGGAAGATATGTATTTGTATGGTGAGGCAAACCACTGTATTAAGTGTGAGAGAAGCTTGCTTCCCTTTTTTCTAAACAGATTTGTCCTCAAATCAGGAAGAAAAAATACACTAGCAAACAAAATTTGTAAATATTAATTCCTTCCTGTTTTAAAGATAATTACAGTTTGTATGTGAATGTGTAGAAGAACAGGTAGAGGAAGCAATGGTCAATATTTGATACCTGCTTTTCAGAGAAGAAAGGGAAAACAAACCTGCCAAAGCAGCACTGCAGTATCCTGTCTCCTTTGATGATTTCCTATGAGCTTTGCTACTGTCTTTACAGAAAACTCTGCAGCTGATAACCAGATCTGGCAGTGTGAACATGAATGACATGGGGACCCTTAGTCTTGCCTATTGTATAGGATGACAATGAAAACATGATGAATATTTTATCATGTATGATCTCTCTGACTGGAAAAGGACTGCAGTGTTACTAAGGCTTCCTTTGGACTGGAGCAGACAAAGCAGATTTAATTGGCAGTATGGTTTTAACAGTCCTCAACATTTATTGATCTTTGAAAACTGATTTCTTCAACTTTTTTTGGTGTGCACTGAAACAGCAAGCCTTGTCTGTAGAAGCATATAAGTTAAGCATCATTATGTACTAGATACAAGTGGGTTCTAAAGACAGACTGGAGTAAACCACTCTTTAAAACTACTAAGGAGAGTGAAATGTTTGTTTGAATTTACAGACAGGAGGATTATATTTTGAGCCAGAGGATTTCCAAGCAAATGAACAGGACAACAGGTTTTTCTGCTAGGACTTATAAACTAAGGGAACCTAAAGAAAAGATGTACAGAAAACTCATGGGCTACCAAAGGGAAAAGTTACTGAGTTCAAGGATCAGAAAGCATAGGGCATTCATCATTTAACAGAAATGGGGGAAGATCCAGACAAAGGCTTCTCCAGTATGTCTGGCCAAGGTATTAAAGGCTGTTCTATAACAAGAAAAGGGACAGAATAAAAGTGGAGAAATACATGTAGATCAAGTTATTGCTTGTGACTAGCTGTACATATCTTTGGGGCAAGCTGAAGCACAAGAAAATTATATTTAGAAGTCATAAAATGTGCATGTGATAGGTGCTGTGTTTATCATTTCTCCTAAGAAAATTCCAAGTCTAATATAAAATTCTATAAAAAGCTGTATTGAACAGAGCAGCAACATGGGCCAGGTGCCTGACAGAATAGCACGTTTCTGGGAAGGAGTAAGAAGGCTAGATTGGCAAAAGCAATGAAACTGCAGCTGCTGCAAGCCTAAAGAAACTTAAAAGTCACCATGGGCTGACATGAAATCCTACAAGACACAGCACCCAGCCAGGACAGTGCTGCCAGGGCTGTAGTAAGAGTGCACAAGATAAACAGCATCACAGAGTATAGCACTTCTCACAGCCTCCATTTAATCACTGAAGTGGGCAGGAAGCTTGCTTTTTCTCCTTCAAGGAAAGCTTGCTATGTTTCAGTTGCTCAGCAAACAACTGGTAACACTCTCCCTTTACTGCCTCAAAGGTCAACAAAGCTTTATTCCACATAAGCCTTTTGACGTAAGAGTTACAGGAGCCTGCAGTGTGCTTCCCTGTGCATTATTCTGAGGGGCGAGCAGTTTTAAGAGGGCACACATGCCATAAAAGCAAGTGTAAGAATAAATCTCCAGTGTCTTTGACATTGCCAGAAAATTAAGATTTCCTGAGTACAAATTCAAATAGTTCATAGTGCTGAGAAGTATACCAGTAGCATTTAGTGCCTCTTTTCTTTGGGGAGTGGGTTGGTTGTAAGCATTGCACAGTATTGCAAGCACGGTGCAGACTGCCGGAGTTCAGAAAAAAATCTAGTTTTGAAATAGGTTCTCATTAAAATCATATTCACTTAGAATCCCACAGTTCTTGAAAACACAGCCAAAGCAGCATGAACTTCCATAGTTCTTCAGCTGTCAATATCTGGAAGTTTTATCCTGAGACTAAGTTCTAGACATGGCAGTAGAGGTCAGCCTTTTTACTGCTGCTAAGACGTTTCAGTTGATAGCAGTGCTTACTCATTTTCAGGTGGGGCTGGGCTTTTGTTGTCTTTCAAGCCTTTGGATTATTTGCTTAGCTCAAGGGCAAAAGGAGCATTTCAAGTACATATTCAACAAAGCTGAAATGCTGCATATTTTTATGCATAAAGTGGTCCAGGACTTGAGTTGTCCTTGTCTGAGACCTTCTTAATACCAGCCTCCTGTGTCTAGGCAATAAATTAACACTGCACTGACCTTCAAGGTGGGCCTGAAGGAACTGGGCTCGTTTGGACTGGCAAAAGAGAGGCTAAAAGGTGATTTAATAACAACATAAAATTACTTGAAACATAGATAGTTACAAAGATGAGGAAGCTAAACTCCTCCCAGTAGTATCAGATGGAAGAGTAAGCAGCAGTGCCCACTAACTGCAGCTTGGGAGGTTCGGATCAGGTAGGAAAAATAAAGTCATCAGAGGGCAAGCACAGCACTGGAATGATTTGCCTACAAATTCTGTGAAATCTTCATCCACAAAGGTTTATCTCACTCAGTTAGGTAAAGCCCTAGCTGCCCTGATTTCCTGTGGGCAGCAGTCCAGCCTCAGCTGGGACAATAGGATGAGTGACCTTCAGAGATCACAGCCAGCCTTCATTGCTATAATTCCATGACATATAAAAACATATTTATAGTTGAATCCATAAATGAGAAGTTAATTTTATGCATGCAGTTCTGAACAGATCTCACCCTTTTCCTCTCAAAGAGGCAAATCTATACATAAGAGCTATCCTTTTGAGGAGAGGAGTTGCACTACACTATCACTGGATGTTGCACTGTCACTGCCACAGGATGAAAGGGAAATGGTCATCAAATGGGATTGTGGCAGGTGAGGCAGGATGAAAAGAAAATGATCAAAGAATGACGTTTTGGCCTTTGTGGAATGAACATTTTTTTATTGTTTTCTGTTCTTTCAATCTCTTTGGACTTTAGAGTAGGCCCTAAGTTATTCAAATGCTGCAGAGATCTGCATGAGAGTTACATGAGAACATGCAAGTAAAAAGACAAATGTTTATTGAGTGCTGCAGACTACTGATTAACTTTTGTATGGTTAACACCATCCACCAAGCCCTGGCTGATGAATTATGTGTAAAGAAACAATGCTTCTCATTGCACCGTCTTTGAAATGTGCACTTCTCCACTGCCTTGGGGAGCAGAGGAAGGTGTTAACAGGATGAATATTTGTCCCTGTCACTCAGTTTGTCTCAACTGAGTGAAACAAGATATTGCTTACATAAGAGAACGTTATTTTTTTGGTCATGAAAGAACTCCATAACTTTTCACCACTAGTGTGTACTAGTAAGCCTCATCATTTTGTGTACCAGAGCAATGGCAGAGGAACCAACTGCAAAATCCACTGAATGTGCTTCCTTTGGAATATGAAATACCAGTCACAAGAGTCCAACCTGTTGAACGAGTGGTCTCCGGAGCTGGGCGTTGGGGTCGGGGAGCAGAGTAATACCCTGGAAATCCATGAGGAGTTAGTTCGGGACCTGCTGAGCCACTTGGATATCCACAAGTCCATGGGACCAGATGGGATCCATCCTAGGGTGCTGAGAGAGCTGGCGGATGTGCTAGCTAGGCCACTCTCCATCATTTTCCTCCAGTCCTGGCTCACTGGTGAGGTCCCAGATGACTGGAAACTGGCCAACGTGGTCCCCATCCACAAGAAGGGTCGGATGGAGGAACCTGGAAACTACAGGCTGGTCAGCCTGACCTCAGTGCCAGGGAAAGTGATGGAGCAGATTATCCTGGCAGCAATAACTGCGCACCTGAAGGATGGCCAAGGGCTCAGGTCCAGCCAACATGGATTCAGGAAGGGCAGATCCTGCCTCTCCAACCTGATCTCTTTCTATGATCAGGTGACCCGCCTGGTGGATGTGGGGAGGCCTGTGGATGTGGTCTACCTAGACTTCAGCAAGGCCTTTGACACCGTCCCCCACAGCAAACTGCTGACTAAGCTGTCAGCCCGTGGCTTGGACCACTACACTCTGTGCTGGGTTAGGAACTGGCTGGAGGGCCGGGCCCAGAGAGTGGTCGTGAACGGTGCCGCATCCAGCTGGAGGCCAGTCACCAGTGGTGTCCCCCAGGGATCAGTGCTGGGCCCTGTCCTCTTCAACATATTCGTTGATGATCTGGATGAAGGGGTAGAGTCAGTCATCAGCAAGTTTGCAGATGACACAAAGTTAGGGGCAGATGTTAGTCAATTAGAGGGTAGAAAGGCTCTGCAGAGGGACCTCGACCAACTGGAAAGATGGGCAGAGTCCAATGGGATGGCTTTCAACAAGTCCAAGTGCCAGGGGCTGCACTTTGGCTACGGCAATCCCATGCAGAGCTATAGGCTGGGGTCGGAGTGGCTGGAGAGCTCCCAGACAGAGAGGGACCTGGGTGTGCTGATCGACAGCCACCTGAATATGAGCCAGCAGTGTGCTCAGGTGGCCAGGAGGGCCAATAGCATCCTGGCCTGCATTAGGAATAGTGTGGCCAGCAGGAGCAGGGAGGTCATAGTGCCCCTGTACTCTGCTCTGGTTAGGCCGCACCTTGAGTACTGTGTCCAGTTCTGGGCTCCTCAGTTTAAGAAGGACATTGAGACACTTGAGCGTGTCCAGAGAAGGGCAACAAGGCTGGTGAGAGGCCTTGAACACAAGCCCTATGAGGAGAGGCTGAGGGAGCTGGGATTGTTTAGCCTGGAGAAGAGGAGGCTCAGGGGTGACCTTATTGCCCTCTACAACTACCTGAAGGGTGGTTGTAGCCAGGAGGGAGTTGGCCTCTTCTCCCAGGCAACCAGCACCAGAACAAGGGGACACAGTCTCAAGCTGCGCCAGGGGAGGTTCAGACTCGAGGTGAGGAGGAAGTTCTTCACCGAGTGAGTCATTCGGCATTGGAATGGGTTGCCCAGGGAGGTGGTTGAGTCATCGACCCTGGAGGCGTTCAAGGGGAGATTGGACGTGGCACTTGGTGCCATGGTCTAGTCATGGGGTCTGTGGTGTCAGGTTGGACTCGATGATCCTCGAGGTCCTTTCCAACCTAAGTGATACTGTGTGATACTGTAACTATAATATAAAGGAAAGAGGATTTCTCAAGTAAGTCTTCATTTCAACACCATCAAGCCCAGCTTTAAAACTGGGCTCTGAATATTTACGAAAGCTAAGAGATACAAGTAAGATAAATGATTATTTAATAGAATTGGAAACCCAGCAAGAATTACCACAGGTATGGAAGGACTAGCACATGAAGACAATAAAATTAAAGCCATTCTCTTCAGCCTGGGAAAAAAAAAACCAGCTGAGAGAGAACATAGCAGAGGTTCATAAGATCATGAATTACATGAAAATGGTGAATAGTGAATGATTTTTTTTCCACCATTTCTTACAGTGCAAGAAGTAAGAAATATCAAATGCATTTACCTGACAGCAGACAAGTATTCCTTCCATGCAGGACATAATTAAATGTAAAAATCCATCATGAGATGTTAGAGAATAATAATAATAATAATAGTAAAAGTCATAGAAGTGTAATTGAGTTCAAAAAGCAATTCAATTAAAAGGGCACTTAGAGAATCCCTGGTTCAGCTCTCTGGCAGGATATGTTGCAGGAACTATCAGTGTATGCCTCATCTGTCCCCATGTTCTTTCCTAAATAGCCACTGCTGCCCACAGACTACTGCAGATATTTACTGTCACCTAGTACAACTGTTTGGTGTATTACAGCTGTTGGAGCAGCTCATCAGAAATCAGCTGCTTTGTTCTCTGTAGCTGAAAACTTCTCCTTTACATAACCCATGTAGAACTGCTACAGTTCCAAGACAGTTTTGCTTTTCCCATTAGTCTTGCCCAGTTTGGTGTTATTTTACAGTGCGTGTTTTACAACCTTCAGCATCATTGGAGGCGGTGAGTGTTGCTCACCAAAGAGGCAGGCAGAAGGTCTTGGAACTAGAAGTACTGATCTTCAGTATTCTGCATTGCCAACACTGGATTGTATGAATGACAGGAGCATAATGAGACTTTCTCTCAGACCCAGGGAAAAAAAAAGGAAAGAAAAGTGACCCACTTTGACACTGAACCAGTTTTCACCAGAAAAACTTGGCCAGTAGTTTCACTCTTCAGTAGTAGCTGAACAATAAAAGCAGTTTATTGTACTTTAAAAAGGTAAATACCATTTTATATTGAGAAATACACTGGAGGGGAAAAAAGAGAATACCCACAAAACCTGAGACTTTCTCAGATTATGTGATATCTGGAGAAAGAGTCACTCAGTTGAGCAGCTGAAATTCTTACAGGAGTGCTAGCTTTTTCTTTTATTATTGCATCTTTAATGATATTTTAGGTATGATGCCTGCAGAGTTTGTTGCAGTTAGAGCTCTTGTGGGAACAATGCCTGTCTTCCCTTTTTATCCCATCTGTGCTGCAAGCTTAACGTAGCACACTCCCAGGAGCAAGTGCTTACTTCAGATCTTGTGGCATCCTTGTCTATAATTTTAACTTAGCTCTTGCCATCATGCTGGTCTTGAGATTGCCTCCCACTAACTTGGAAGAAACATAAATGCTGTGGGGCACATATGTCAGTGTTCAAAGTCAAGAATTAAAAGGAACAGAGAAAGACAGCTAAATGCAAAGCAGCATCAAATTGAGGGTCTAAGCCTAGGTCTGATCCTGGCCTTTCGTGCATAAGCTGAGAAATGTACCGAGGAGTGGAAGAGAACGGAAACATCTTGTCTTCACTTTCAATAAATTCTTCCAGGTCTCAGCAGCATTATTGGAATTCAGATCAAGTCAGTTTCAAGAGACAATTTCCATGAAGTTATTTTAGAGTAAGTGGAGAAGGAAGAAAGGAAAGAAATGGTGACGTACTCTGAGAAGTGGTGCTTCACCCCTGTTTGTAATGGATGCTTTAGTCTGCTGGGCTGCAGACAAAGAAGTAATAATTATTTTGATTGACCAAGACTGAATTAAAACAAACAAACAAACAAACCAAAACAACAACAAAACCACAACAACAACAAAAAAGCAACCAGATTGTGATCAGATGCTGTAAATCTTGTTGGTATAAAGCACTGCAGCTGAAGTTGTTCAGGGGAAAAAAAAAATTAAATTACTTTGCTGTGGAATTTCTTCAGCCTTTGAGAAGATAATTTCTTCCACTTTGTGCAGACACTGAGAATGATTCACACACTTTTTCTTCAGACTTGTTTTTGCCTTTTTTTTGATCTCTCCTGCTCCAATGCTAGGCTCGCTCAGTGTCTTAGCCCTCACCTTAAGCAGTTTCCATATGTGGGTGGGTGCTTACTCAGCAGAGTTCAGCACCCCACCAGCTGGGTTAATAGGCCATCTCCCTCCTTTTGACCCCATTTCATTATATGCTTTACCAAATTCAGCTGAAACAAGCCACTATGTAATTAAATCCACACATCCTCACAGCTTTTCACCTGGCAAAAGGGAGATTCACTAGTGCCATCTGTGCACGCAGATTTAGAGTCTGTAATATAGGTGGAAAGACCTCATCAGTTAAAGGGAAAGGCTGAGTCAATCCATTTTGGTTCACTGTAAATTTGGAATATTTCTAGTGATGTTAGCAGAGCACTGCAACCAACTGCACATGGCTCTGTACTGCACCAACAAACAGCACTGTAATTTAACACACTGCTTGCTCTAGGCAGGAACAGTAGGTTTTCACTTACAGTCAACCATAAGGTATAGAAAGTAATATAAAATCTAGGAACTATTAATAGCAAAGAATTAGTTCATAAGAAAAGTTTCTCCAAGAAATGCAAATATCTTTTAAAATAAACTTATGACAGAGCATTCAGAATATTACCCAAACACCATTTGCCACAGAAAAAGCCCTCATAGCAGAAATGTCAGTTCACAGTCATGTTAGAGGTTCACTATCTATTAGCTTTTCAAGAACTTTCATCTTTCAGTCCCAGTTAGCACAGAAAGATGCAGTACATTTCTGCTTTTAGCACTGACTTAGCATTAGACACTGAATTGAGGTTAAGATTCATCTTCAGTATTATCAGATTTTCCATCACAGAGTATGAAATGAACCTCTCAGGAACTACTGACCACCACAAAATACCCAGAAACACACAGTATGCCATGAAGAGAATGAAAGTGAATGATACATGACACCTATCAGTGATATTTCTGAAGGCATTTCTAAAAGTAATCACAACTTCTGTAAGAAATTGTGTTGACACTAACTTACTGCAGAATGGGACACAAAAATATCTTTCTGTGGTTTAGAAAAACACCCACACTGCAGCCCTAAATGCTCAAGTGTCAAAGGCTGGAATCAGAGTTTCCTGGATAGTGTAACTCATGTAAATCTCATGGTATATCAACACAGGGGTTTTTATTGAACCCTGTCTCAGGATGGACGATGTCCATTGTTAATACTTCTCTTTAAAGTCACAACTCAGACTGCAGACTTATGCTTTACTATAAACTTGCTATTTATGAACTGCTCAAAGGACACAATTACTGGTTTCTTCTGAAGGTTATAATTATTGTATCTGAATATTTCATTGGCTACATTTGTTCCCACAGCATGTTGTCAGATCAAGAGGTTCTGTTAAAAGCAACTTATAAATAGGTAATGATACAATCCATACAATCAGAAATTACAGTTATAAAGCACCCAGTAATTCTACACCTAATTTTCTAGAACCCAGTTTTTCAGCACATGTAGTTAGTTATTGAACAAAGTTTAGTGGGTTTTTCAAGCTATCACTGATATCTGGTGTAGCTCTGAGTAACCAGGCCTATTACATATCGAATCACAGGATCTCAAATCAGTCCCTTTGAAGAAAGTAAGGAAAAAGCATAGCTATGAATGTCTTCACTTAAACTGATTCAGAAGCAAAAGGAACCTGGGCCTGTGACAGGACCTAGCACAGTTCCTCAGAGGAGCATTCAGCTGCTTTAGCCATGTGAACTTCCTCTGCTTTCCTATAATCCTATGTTCCGTTCACTTCATATGTTCCTCCCTCTGCCACAGATGATGGCAGTGCTCCTAAAGCTGACAGCCTCATTTATCACATAAGCCCTCATTAATCATAAACCAACTATTATACTCATTGACTGAAGGAGCAAATCCATGGAAAAACCATCACTAAAAGGCCTGAATCAAAATCTCCAGCAACATGACATTCAAAACAAGATTACACCACCAATACTCTCCATTTACTAACTCGATTATTTGATTCCACCAGATCCTTTAAACCCCACTCCATTTCATCCTCCACCCACATTGCTTCACAAGCTAAACTTCCTCCCAACCTTCCCACTCTTTAAGCTGCATTTCCTCCTCAGATTTATACATTCCAGATGAGAAACATGCTTAGATAATTTTGTGCCATTAGAAGCTGATCATCTCTCCCTAATAAGAGTTGGACTGTTCATATTAGCACAGCGATTTGCACATTTCAAATTAATTCAAATCTGCAAGGGAATGAGAAAAAAAAAATAATCCCATATCTGTGAGACAAAGGCTGTTCCATGTATTAAGGAGACCTTGTTGAATAGGCAGCTTTGAAAATGTACTTTACAGTAGCAATAATCAGAAACAATAATTTCTGTCACTACCTTTTACCATGGACATTATTTTCAAATTCTTCCTGTTCAGAAAGTAAAGGAAGTGCCCTGGGCACATGCCATAATTTGTCCAGGTATCACAGCAGACCACAGTAAAAGTTTATCATCTGTGTCTATTTTATGCTACTCAGCTTTAAAAGCTTCTAGAAAATCTCTGACACTCCTTGTGATTCTTGATCCCAGAGAAACGGTTACAGGAAAGCTCATAACCAATTTGTCTCCAGAGATGGCCATGCTACAAGAACATCCCTGCATATTTCATTACAGAAAGAAAAAAACCTCCTGCTTTTTTTCTCCTCTTGTATCTTAGGGAAGACCAGCAATTTCCCTGCTGAATTGGACCTCCTGGAACGAGCACTGATTTCCAGCTAGTTTTGAGATACACTTTAGGACAGCAGTTTTGCAGTCTTTAGTTAGAACTAAGCTCCGGTGCCACCAGTCAAGCTTGGAAGACTGAGATTTTTGCAGGTTCTTTGTTTGGTGTGTTGGGTTTTAAAGCAAGGGTACTTCACCAAAATGTGTTTCCTTGAGTGCTTTTCTTACTCACTCAATATTTTTTTGGTCAATGCATTTTTCTACTTTAAATATTCATGTTTGAAGAAGGAATGTGCTTCTCTGAGTACAGACTGGCTGCTGTATTCTCAGAACAAGGCAATGTTTCTTTGACTCCTTGTGGCCTTTTTGTTTTAAAATTGCTTCTCGAGTAGAACATTTTAGAAAAGCTGTGTCAGACCTTTTTAGTCAGGACACCACCACCTAACTTCTATTTAACAGTAACCTCAAAAAGAATTTGCAACCACCATGGATCACTCTGTGCCTGAAGTCTTGTCCCAGGTGGGATCCCTGTTTTGAGGAATGTAATTCCTCATTCCTAGTGAGGAGAGGGAGCAGCTGGTACATTAGAGTTACTGGAGTCTGCAGCTTATTTTGTGACCTTGGAGTTTGGAAACATGAACACTCAGTAAGTGGCCTACAGTTTCTCTCCTTCCTCTCCTAGTAGGCAGAAGGTGTAACTATGCTCAGGGTAGTACAGCTCCTGTCTTGACTGCAGATTAAGACAGCAAGAACTATTTAAACAAGGTAACAGGATGAAAGGGGAAACATAAGCCCCTAATATTTTCACAAAACTGAATTTTTCAAGTTGACTGAGAAAAGACTGATATTATTTTCCTTTGTATACTATATTTAATTGAGCTATTAAACTACACCATTTTCTCTCTTAGAAGTGCATACAGATATATTAACCCAATCTACAGCTAAGTATCCCCAGAAACAAACATGTCTCTTGTATTTCCAGGGATGGTGCCTCAGCTACCTCTCTGGGCAGAGCAACCTGTGCCAGTGTTCCAGCACCCTCATGCCAAAGAACTTGCTCCTAACATCCAATCTCAGTCCTCTCTCAGTTCAAGCCATTGTCCCTCACCCTGTCACTGCAGGCCTTTGCAAACAGTCCCTCTGCAGCCTTCTCAGAGGCCCCTTTCAAGTACTGGAATGCTGCTGTTAGGTCTGCCTGGAGCCTTCTCCAGGCTGAACACCTCCAGCTCCCTCAGCCTGTCCTCATAGCAGAGGTGCTCTAGCCCCCTGATAATTTTTGTGACCCTCCTCTTGACATTCTCCATCAGGTCCATGGCCTTCCTGTGTGTACTCCAGAGTTGGATGCATTGCTCCAGGTGAGGTCTCACCAGAGCTGGGGAGCAGAATCCCCTCTCTCCATCTTTGGCCACACTACTTTTGATGCAGCCCAGGCTGCCATTTGCCTTCTGGGCTGCAAGCTCACACTGTCTGCTCATGTCCAGCTTCTCACCAGCACCCCCAAGTCGTTTTCTGCAGGGCTGCTCTCAGTCTCATCATTCCACAGCCTGGATTGATACTGAGGATTGCCCCGACCCAGGTGCCGGACCTTGCACTTTGCTTGATGGAATCTCATGAAATTCTTCTCAGCCCACCTCTCCAGCCTGGCCAGGTCCCTCTGGATGGCACCCATCCTTCAGACATAGCAACCGCACCACCCGGCTGAACTTGCTGGCTTACCTTGGGTCTAGGAGAGAGCTCTGGTGCTGCCTGCACGACCTGCCGCGCCGCGCCTCGCCTCGTCCGCCCGCTTCCCGGTGCTCACCGGGGCCGTTTCAGTCCCCGCGCTGGGTGAGAGCAGCGCCGCCTCGGAGCCGCCTCGGCTCTCCTGTCCTTAATGGACAGTTCGTGTCTGTGGCTCTGCCCTCAAGCCCTGCCTGCCCGCCGCCAGGAAAGTCTCTCGTCTAGCACGGTCTAGCTTTGATATACCGCGCAGCCCTTAGCGGTGCTGCTTCTGCGATGTCGCCTCGACCGCTCCCAAAAGGGGGACTCGAAGAATGAGAGAGAACAGCACAGGAAAAGAGGGAGATTTGGAACTCCGAATTAGACTTGTTGCCAGGGCTGTGGTAACATCAGGCTACTTCAATGCAATGCATGAAATGCATAGTAAAATTAAGACAGGCTTAAAATCAAGTCCGTGTTTGCACAGTATGGTGCTAATTATAACATAAATAGTCAGCAGAAAGCACAGGGGGGAAAAAATAAAATTCATCTCACCTTTCTTCTCTTCCACCCACACAACCAAAGGGATTTCCTTCATGCTTCTGAAAATGATGTCTGAGGAAGAAGCAGCCTGTATCCCACTCTCCCCTGCACCAGCAGAGCATCTATTTAAAAACTGGAAGGTTGTTCCTGAGATCATGTAGCACTGACTGTATGTGTTAGCTGGCAGGAACATGCTTCTCTTCCCCTTCCCCCCTCCTTCCTGCCTTCAGCATCACTCAAGTTTGTGTGATGGATCCTGCTACAATCAATCAGATTTTGTCTCCCCCTTTAGCATCCACACTCCTTTTGAAATTCTGTTACAGTATTTGGCAGCAAATACCTCAGGGCATAAGCAAAAGCAATAAAATTAGGACAGGATTTAAAAATCAACATTTTAAAGTACTTATAGAGAATTGTCTTTGGTAACTCAATGTTTTACAATTTCAAACTATTTAATTACAACTTAAAGCCTCACCTGTACAAAGCTTCCCATTCCTTTCACTTGTTGCAGGCAGAACATCTAATACAAAATAAACCCTTCAAAAAGACTCTCCTACATTTGAACTCTTATACATTTAATGTTCTGGAATAGCCAAACCCCCTTAATATTCTTTTAATCATATGAAGTCCAATTGGAAGCAGGAAATACACTAACTTACCTATATTTTTATACATGACTCTTACTCAGAGTGGCTATTGTGGTTATTTTACTCATTACAGAGAATCAAATCTTAAACATTACTGAAATTAGTCTAATGGCATGAAGGAGCACTTTTAGCCTAGGTCAGGTTTTCTGATTAGAAGTATAGGCTCCAGTCTGTAACAGGGCACTGCATCAGCTTATACCTTTGAGGAGAATGGATCACACTGTGGAACACAAAGACAATTTTTAACACCTAGGGGAAAACCCCAGTAAGTCCAGGTGGCATTTAAAAACTCACTGTTTGAATAATCCTTGTAGGGAGACCCAGGAGGCTGGTGTTCATTTTCTACGAACAAAAGGACTTTTTAAACATATCTCTATAAACACTTCAGCACTACCTGCACTGGCACTTCCAGCAGCAGAAATGCAGCATATTGTATTGACTTGTCTTCATGGACTTTGCAAAAACCCTTGCAAATCATAAGGCTGATGGCCAGTGCATGCCCAGTCAGCCCCATCAGAATATTCCTTAGTCTGCTTCAAAATCCCATGTGGGCTTTGGCATGCTTATCAGCAAACCCTGCTCTGCCATTCAAAAGCAGGGTAATAGACCACTCCCTTAAACCTATGCTCTCTGCTCTGCATGCAGCAAATAGATACCCCAAGATATTCGTACACTACAAAAAGTGTTGAAATATCTCTCTCAAGAGGATTTTTTTATACGCCATACACATGTGGGACTGAGAAGAGAGACAGAACAAGGAAGATTAAGGCACTGACGCAAGTTGATAGAACAATCAAGACACGAAATTGAGATGAGGGTTTTATAACCCAGAGAAGGAACACTGTCATACAGAGAAGTTTAAGAACTGTTGCTGTACAGGCAATACAGAGAAGCTATTTTGACAGCATCTTTCTGTGAAGTTGAACAATTAAGATGTCACACAGAATACATGTCCCTTCTTACACAATGCTGTATGATCATGGTGCACTTCAGGCCTCAGTGCTGGGAAGTGAGCTCTGCATGGCAGTGTATGACACAAATACCAACACTGAATCCAGAGGATTTTGAGAAGAATATAGGAAGTTAAAAAGAGGGAACTGAGGAAATAATACCATGCATCTCACCAAAAGTGAAGTCCACTCTATAGGATCTGCTGTAAGATTGCAAACCAATAGGCTTGCTCCAATGTACTTTCTGTGCAGCTCTTTGCTAAGTGGAGCAGTCTTGCATTTAGGTTATCTGGTCTCTTTGTAAATATGTTTATAGCCAAGGGCTCCAGTGTTTCCTCTGCAGTTATGTGACATTTCAGTTTCTTCTTCAATTTATCTTCAACCTGCTTCAGCTTAAACCACCATCCCACAAGTCTGCACCAGCTTACATGGTACAAGAGCTTCCTTATCTATGCTTTGCCCATACATGCAGTGATACAAAAAAATGCATATAAAACTAACCAGGAAAGTCAACTTTATGAATCAGAAAGCAAGATACCATCCAGGATCTATTTACCAATGAAGGAAACAATTGAGAATGTGCAGGATTAATAAGGAAAATGAGTGCTAATAAAAATCAGCAATTTCCTCACAGCAAAAAATGAATGCAAAGAGTACAGAAGAATTAATCAAGAAAGCAAAATACAAAGAATTAAAATCTGGAGCCTGGCTTTGCTCATATTAAAATCAGCAGTAATAATATTCTCAGTCACTTTGTTATTTGAAAAACATTGCTATTAAAAATGAAATCAGCATCTCCAATACAAGCTGCTGGGATTCTGCAGAACTTCCTGGTAGTTATTCCCCACTAAAACAAAGGCTTTGAATATCAAGCCACATAAAGAGAATGCTGCCACCATCTAATTGTGTGTTTTGCAGGGCTGTTTATTACACTATTCTTTGTTAATGCTTTTTTCTGATTCACCTGTAAGATGACCTACAGCTGACTATTCTAGCATCTCCTCTGAGACTTTAGGAAGTTCAGCGTTGTTGACAATTTCTCTTACCCTTCTATCAAACACAAGCTTTTCATTCCTTATCTTTGAACTGTTCTTACATCTTCTAAGACAGTGAATAATCCACTCCGATAAACATTCTTACATAAAAAGAGCATCAAAAGGCCACTGCTAATAAATAGTGGAATGAGAGAGAAGGCAAGAATAGGAGCAAGAATTACATTTAACTGCATCCTACCATGTCTCACTGATCTATTCCATCCCTGAAAAAAGACAGCAGAAGTTGACAGAGAATGTAATTGGTGTTACACACACAAAATGTGTCTAGTATTTGGCTTGCATTTAGAGAAGAAATTATTCAGATCCTCTTACCCTATGCTCTGACTTTTACAGAAGAGCATAGAAGCAGCAGGTGACATTGATAGCAGCTGAGGATATGCCCTGAGTAGCTCATAAAACCTAGCACTTGATCAGGTGCAGGTAAGGAGGTTTGTGGTGCCTTTCCGGTAGCTACCATAGCACAACTTTCCTACTTTGCTTTCCCAAACACTCGAATAACAAATCTCATAGTAAGGTTTAGTTATGAAGGATAACTTCAGCTGCTCCAGGAGCTGATACATCACAGTGAGGAACTCTGACTCATCCACCTTTTGCTTTTCCTCTGCCGATCCTACTGTTTGCCTTATCTAGATCTACAAATCACCAGACTCCACTCTGGGTGATTGACTCAGGAGTCCTGCAGTCACTCAACTACTCGGAAACACTGGTTACTTTCTGATAGGTTTGTGAGTTGTTTAGCAAAGGGCCCAAGGAAGAGCAGAGCTGCCACAAGTAATGAAGTAGAAGCATGCAGCAGCAGTAGCAATAACTGTCTGAAGAGTCGAAGCAGCAGCAGGGAATGAGACCTCCCTGTCTTCCTGAGTGAGGAGCTTCCAGATGATCTCAGCAGTTTTATCTAATTTATTACATGAATTCACTCAACATTTCACCAAATGCATGTAATGCTGCTTTCTATAGACTGCTGCTTCAGAGGGAAACAAAAACAGAAAGAAAGAGAACCACACAGAATCCCTTTATCAGGATGGGTGATCTTACAATGGAAGCTTTAGGCAGAAAGCATTATTTACATCATGAAATAACAAGGGTCTTATTTGGATAAATAAATATTAAACTAAGAGCGTCATGGTCACTGGATCTTTTTGGTCTAAATTCCTTTTATCACACTTCTGGGCATTTCCATCTCTTGGGTTTCCCCTCTCCTGAGCCTAGTCATTGGTAGGTGCCAATGTCTTGCAGAAAGCTGGTTCAGCTGATTCAGTTTCCTTCCTTAGAAATATGGTTTTGGTTTTTTTTTTTAAGAAAAAAGAGCTATTTCAAGTGAGTGTTTATCTGACATAGCTTCTAGCCATTCCTTCTTATGTTGCCTTTCTCCATTAGATTATTTCTTTAAATATGGGACATTTTTTTGTTCTTTCAAGTACTTTGCAATCTTTGTAGCTAAGCAAAACAAATTAACCTTTTGAAACCTTTTTAGCTGCTGTAAGTCTCAGTCTGGATTTCTGGACAGCAGTGACAGCCAGATGCTCTGCAGCACACTGCCTCCAGGCCATTTTAGGCAGAGCCACACTACATTTAGTTTTATCAACCCTTTTCCTTTATTTTCCCAACATTTCTTCAACTTCCTATATTAACCTCTCCTATTCCAAATTAATTTGTTTTCCTTTCCATGTATGGGTTGTTGAGGACTTATTTATTTATTTCTAATTACTGCTTTCATTTGATCTATGAAGAACAGCTAAGGCACAATGTGAGCTGCTATTAGAACACATCCCTTCTTTAGCACTGCCAGAAGAATTCATACTACTGGACTACATCTACCAGTAAAAGGCAGTGTAAAAACGAGTCTACTCTGACAAGTCCAAGGACATCCCTAGGCAGCATTATCAGGGCACTACTGCGTAAACATTTATACCAATGGAATTCCAACTGGCTTTGGCAAATATTAAAGGCAATAAAATCTCATTGTTATGTCACAGTTGCAGTGAGAAAGCTCAGCTTGCTAGAAATACTGGTAGGTTTGGCAGGACACCGCTGAAGCAGAGCTCCTTGTTGACTGATATGACACTCTGCCATGCCATGTTGCCAGGGAAACAGGAGAAGAGGAGAACATAAGGTGGTAAAACTGTAGGGGTTCTTCAAAAAATAAAAAGCTCAGGGCCAGGCTGTCCTGAAGTAAATGTGGCATGTGTCTGACATACCATCACATTATTCTGTAAAATCAGTTTAGTCAGGAGCTTTCTCCCCATCAGTGATGGGCTAAAGAAGCTATTCTTGCTTCCAAAGATGCTGCTTCTGGTACACAGATTTATGCTCAATGGTGTTAGCAATTATTTCTTTTTCCTGATGATAAATGATTGGGTTTTGTTCCTGTTTGTAAAGCGAAGTATGACCAACCAGCAACTACTGAGGAGAAGTACACAGAGAATGACTGAGCTGTGTATTTTGGAAGCAAGCTGTTTCCACCAGTTTAATGATGGAAAGAAAGGGCAGTATCAGGATTAAATAGCTAAAAAATAAGTGACAGGAGTTAGAGAACGGAATTAATTGGAGTAGAGAAGTTATTCATCATCTTCTAATTTTGAAGTATAATCAGGGGACAATGTCATTGGTTGACAGATTCAAAATTTAACTAAGCCTATTAATAGCTTAAAAAGAATGCATTTTGATACTCAAAAATCCATCCCAAGAAGCAGGCTGAAGCATTCAGTCTTGGCAGCACCCAACTGGGGGGAAAAAAATAAAGAAATTTAAAGATCTCCATGGCCTGTGCATCTCATCCATCACCCTTCATAAAGAAATAAAACAAGAAGAGCCATCCAAGACAAATATCCCTCTAACCCCAAGTCCCACCTCTTACACTGGCTAGTAACAGATC
This sequence comes from Melanerpes formicivorus, assembly GCF_026170545.1. Classification (NCBI taxonomy): domain Eukaryota; kingdom Metazoa; phylum Chordata; class Aves; order Piciformes; family Picidae; genus Melanerpes; species Melanerpes formicivorus. Next base: position 1,392,735 of record NW_027142388.1, on the reverse strand, counting down.
GTTTGGGGAGGGGAAGAAAATGAAGATCTAGGGAACCACAACACTCTCCTCCTATTTTATCCCTGATTCTCAAGGTCAGAGCTCAGGGACTTCCAGGTCGAAAGCTCTTATCTTCATATTTAACAGCTCTCGATATATTTTTCTTTTATACATGCTTCCATGGCTCTAAACTTGTGCAGCCTTTTGGTACCACAGGAAACCAGCTCCATAATTTCACTGTATATTGTGTAGTCCTGCACTGTCCTTATCTTTGCCTTGTTCCAAACATCTTAGCTAATAATATCATCTAATATCCTCAGTTCTTAAAAGAGGCCAGAGATAGTGATTGGAAATCAGTTTTCTGTGTTCTTGTAGTTATTTCTAAGCCCATCATACTGCCTGCCTTGAACAGCTCTTGGGTTTGTACCCCCAGGGGAAAGAATCCTCATCTATTATTTGTTGGGTTTATTGAAAGTGTTCTATACCTTAGGGCACAGTTGCTTAAACTGTAATGTATTTTCTTCAAAAGGGGAAAACAAGAATGTTTAGTCATCCAGTTCAGTCCCAAGTCTGATGACCAACATTAGGTACCAAAGTAGGTGAATACCACTCAGAAGGTCTGTTGCAAGAATGGTGCACACTACAGTTTCCAACTAAGTAAAAGCCTTCCTGTTGGTGTCTCTGAATTTCGTTGAATTGAACCCATGCAGTCATAGTGAACAATGTCACTAAAAATAGATCTTCAGGCTTGAAAGAATCTCTAGTAAAAAGAATTATGAATTGGGAGTCAATTGATCATTTTCTGTTACATATATTCATTATTTTACTGATATCTTCATATTTCAGAAGCCATGCATAGATCCAAGTCTTCAGGCTGGAACCCTGAGATATCACTGTAGCAAATTAACCTTGGCTAAGTGAAAATATGTACCACCTTAAGTGAAAAAAGGCAAAGCTACAATTCAATTTGCAGTGCTGAAAGATTACACATGTGAATGGTGAAGTCATCTAAGCTTTGCTCCCACACAAACTTCTCTAGGAAATCTCTTGGAATGGAAAGGCTGCAAAACAAAATGAAAACACCACCAACCACCACCAAACCAAACCCCAAGCCCTGAATGCTTCAGGTCAGTCTTTTTCTCAGATTCCCAAAGGACTCAGTTTGGCAGCAAGATGTTTTGCTGACATGTTTTTACCACTCATAATAACAGAAGCTAAAAGGGCTACATATAGCACACATCACAGCCTCCTCCCTGGCCTGCCTGGTAGTAGCAGTACTGCAGGAAAACAGCTACGTGCCAGAAAGGATGTTTAATAGACTGTACCCTCCAAAAGCTGAGCTATCAGGAAAGGCAGATAGTTCATTTGCTCAGCTCTCAGCCAACTTCTCACATGCTCTGTCAAGCAGGAAGTTGTTCTTGGCAGTGGACTAGTTTTATTTAATAGTTCTCTTCACCTTAGATATGACACCAGGAGGCATTTCAGATTCAGCAGCAAACTTCTTTGTAGCACTTTTCACATGAGTGGCTGTCTCAGTGTTTCAGTTCAAGTGATCTACCAATGCAATTACTCCTCACAGCTCAGTTCTAGGAGCTGTTTGACACCCTTGTGCATTCAGCACACCTGGAACATCTCCACAGAGTGACATTGTGGATGTGTGTCTGGATAAAGCACAACAGCCAAAGAAAGATGGGCGCAAAGCACCCTGCTCCTTCTACCTACAGTCACATTCCCCTGAAATGCTATTGATGGCCTTCTCCTTTTGCTCACTCAAGCAGGAGTTTCAGGAAGATGACTCTTCCTACATACTTCATCTGTGTTCTCATTTCTCCACCACAAAGATATGACTGTAGAATTTGATTTTATAGCTGGACACATAGTTGGCCAGTGGTTGCCTACACGTGGAAGCTGAAGGATGACACAAGTCTGAATTTTAGTGCTGAGTACAGCCTACAAGCAGTAGCACCAAGGAACACCAGACTGCTGAAAGGGATACAAAGAGATCACAGAACAGCCTCCCAGGCTGTTAAAACACTGTATAAAAGTGGCCTCCAGTGTCCCTCTGATATAACCCAGACACTTACTTCATTTGACTCTAGATGTTGGAATCAAAAATCAAGGTACCTAAGGAATTTTTGGACTATATTGGTTGTGTGCTGGTTTTTAACTTTTTGACTTGTCTGTCAAAAAAAACCAAACATTCAGATGAAGCCCTGTAAAGGTTAACTCAGGCAAGCTGAATGGGAGAGCAAACACAGAGCCCTTCTTAGATTTTTCCATAGTTACCCTGTTTGGGTGCTGTGAAAACCAGAAGCAAATAGCATTGAAGGAAGAGCCATTCATCAGAAAAGGCAAATCACCCATACAAACAACAGGCAGAGAACACTTTGGAAAGCTCCCTGCTAATTACAACACATCTTTGCTGGTTGTTTTTAAAAAAGACTTTCATTCCAAACTCCAATTGAAAATCCTAGGAAAAATGGGTAGAAAGCTGTTGCTTGTTGCTATTTTAGCTGCCAAACTTCCCAGGACTTGCAAAGCATGGTGTGCAGATGAACCATCCTTGGGTGTGACCTGCCTGCCTTTTGAGGTGGCGTTTGGAGCAGCACTTCCCCAGGCAAACGTTTAGCAAAAAAGGCACCAAAACTCCCTCATTTTTGTAATCTGCAGTCATGTGGAGAGCAGCTCCCTTTCCCTAAAGTAACGTTAAAACAACGTGACCTGTCCAGTGGGGGAACTATCCAAATAAAGGAATCCTCAGGAGGAGGATGAGGGGAAGGAAATCACATCTGGGGCTGGGAACTGGGGGATGACTGCCTTGGGAGTGTTGGGAGGGGGGGGAAGAGACCAGACACTGGGGAGAGAGAAACAAAGAGAAAGAAAGAGAATAAGGATCAGAAGGTGCACTTAAGGAAAGAAAATAAGGAGCAAAAGGTGCACTTACTGTTTGGTTATCCTCATAGAGCTTCAAGTCATATCCACTCAGCTCCACACAGAAAATTATTGCTGTAACCCCCTCGAAACAGTGGATCCATTTTTTGCGTTCGGATCTCTGCCCACCCACGTCCACCATTTTGAAAGTCAGCTCTTTGAAGGTGAACTTATTTTCTACAATGCCCGTGGTCATGTCCCGTGAGCGCAGGATGTCTTCCACCGTGGGGATGTAGTCCAGGGCCGCAATCCTCTCTAGGTCATTCAGGTAGTAGGCAGCGTTGTCCTCTAAGTGGTACTCGTTGGAGCGGCAAAAGCACTCCTGCACGCCAGGGTCCACCCACAGCCGTTTCATGACTCCCAGCAGCTCAGGAGTGATCTCCCCTTTGCTCTCGGCTGGGCCTGTCAAGGCAAAGAGCTGCACAGCATCATAGGCTCTGTCGGGGTTGTGGAATTCGATCTTGAGGGTGGCCAGAGCCCGGATGATCCGTGTGAGGGAGTCGATCGCGTTGTAGATAATCAGAGGCTTGTACTCCTTGCAGGCCTCCAGGTTAAAGCCACCACTGTGGATTATTTTCATCTGCTTTACAATGGTGCTCTTGCCAGAATTGCTGGTGCCCAGCAGCAGGAGCTTGATCTCCCTCCGCTGGCGCTGGCTTTCAGAGCGCAGGTGGCGGTCAATCCTGCGTGACCGCCGCGCTGCCTCTTTCTCCTCAGAGCTTTGCCGACATCCCATGGTATAGCAGGCAGGTGCAGAAGAGAGGGCTTGGAGATGGTCTCTCTCTGCTTGCGTCTCAAAAGTCTTGAAGGGGCTTTCAGTTCTCGTGCCAGGGACACCTTGGGTGGGAAAAAAAGTCCCTGTCCAATGCCTGATGGTGCCTGTACCACTTAATTCAGGCCTAGCAGGGGTGCAAACCTCTGTAGATATGCAACCACAGAAAGAGTCTCTTCAGTAGATCTCATGGTACTCCCCTTTCCCGTACATAGAGAGTGGCACATTCCTGTTAATGGAGGGACACTTCCCTTTGCCACAAGTTGGCTGGATCCATCAAATACTGCTCTCTGTTCTGCATTCCTCCTCTCGGCTCTTCTGTTGCCTTCTGTCCAAAGGTAAGGAGCCGCACTTTTACCTTCTCTGTTGCAGCCCTTGTCTTTTAATTGTACTCTCTGGTTGCTGTGGTGATGCTGCTAGATAAAGCTGAAGCTCTTTTCAATGGTGCTGCACTTGTTTTGTTTCTCTTCCCCCACTTCTTCAGCTGATCCAGCTCAGCTCTGTAAATCTGTGCTTTCCACCTGCCAAACAATGAGAAAATAAATGAATGAGCGACTCTGCTTCTTTGCTGCAAGCCACTTTCTCCTCCTCTTCTAGACCTTTTATTGTCCCAAAAAGAAAAGAAAGGTGAAAAAACAGGTTAAGAAAGAAAAAAAAAAATCTAAAAACTTAGGGAAAACATAGCAACAGCTGAAGCCTGCAGACCTAAGAAAATGTGGTTTCTGAACAAATCAAATCTTTCAGTCTTCTGTGTCTTGTTATCTAAACCAACATGAAAACAAACAGTGCTGAGCTGTGCCCCAATTTTTTCCTCAGCAAGAGCTTATGGCAGTGCTTCTCCTGCACAGTCCTGTTCTGACTGGTTTTCCTGAAGTAGAAAACAAACCAGACTCACAACTCCTTTGCCCAGTCCCCTTTCTATCAGGATCTTGTCCTCATGAGTTTTCTTTCATCTTCTCTGTTTGCACTGAACATTTAAATAACTAAATGAGGAAGCAAGAAGAGGGGATTGACTTTGCTTCATGATTTTGTAAAACAGAGAGTTCCTGCTCTGTGGGCTACAGTACCAGATCTTCTCTCTCCTCTCTCCTGTTAAAGGTGCTGCCTGCTTCATCAGTCCAGCCATGCACTGTCACAGCAAACTGTCAGCTTCTTCTCACAGCCCCCCAAGCTAGGCGCTATTAAGCATCCTCTCTTCTAGTTCTAACACAGCAAAGTGAGATGCAGTAGAAGTGAACAGTGACTACAGGCAAATGTTTCTTATAAAGAGCACAGGAAATGCCATCCAAGCAAAGGCTGACAGCTTTTCAGTGACTTAGAGCAATTATTCTTCCCCAAATTAGAGGTTAAGCCTACTAGCTGGAACTCTGCAGAAGGCAGCAGCAGGGAGCAGTCAGCTCTCACAGAGGGGAAACACATCGCTAAGAACTGGTTGCTGGTAACCTGCCTCTTCCCTAGGAAGGGCTTGTTGCTCCTGCTAAGCTCTGAGCACACTGGACAGAAGAATCACAGATGTCATGGCTTCCTCATCATATGCTGGCCCCAGCTCACTTGGGCATCCACCTTGCTGCCTGCTTCCCTGTCTAGAGGGCCTTCAGAGTATTTTTACTCACTGAACTACAAGCCAATGAGATACCTTCAGAGGCAGGCTATGAAAAACCTCATACCCTAATAAAGAAATATAATTTCTATTACATTTTAATAAGACTGAATTCCCAAATTCCATTTTCCAATTCCACACTGCTCAGGAGAGTGACAGAATGATCCCAGCCATTTCTGTGAGTGAAGAAAGTGAACTACAGCTACTTGCAACCTCATGTAACCTGCTTCCTCTCTCTCTTGAGTATCACAGCAGAAATTTTAGTGAACGAAAGACGTTTCAGCCCCCCAGAGTAGCAACCTGTAACTAAGCATTAGCAATGGAGCAGAGGATTTCGTGTGCTTTTCAATTCCCCACTCAGAGGCTGAGAGTCACTGCCACAGATACACAGCAGGGTGCAGTGGGTCTCATTCCTTCTTGGCCACACCACTCTAGTGGTTTGTAATGTTTAGTGATGAGAATTTCAGCTCTTGGTTTTGTCTTGCTACAAGTCATGATCAGCCAGGGATTTCAGGGAGCTCTTGCTTTACCCTCCCAGTAGCTGTCACCATGGTAGAAATTAATGACATCGAATAAGAGTTTTAGCTAACCTTTAAATAATGTTAATTGTGACAGAGTACAGCACAAACACTTGGAGGCAGGGGCTTCACAGATACAGATGAGGATAATTGCAACAGCTGCAGTATGAAGAAGGGTGATTAAAAACAAGAATAAAACTCAGCTTCTTGAGTTTCTTAGCATCTCACATTTACATGCAAAAAAACCACCCCATCACTCTTGGAGCGTTTATTTGGGAGAAAGTAAATTATCTATTTGGATTTCATTCCTCACATGGTAGAAACAAGCATGATGGTCCCAGACTCAGTGTCACAAAAGGTATCATATTGTTCCTTTATTTGTGCATTGGGTCACACTGGGCTACCTTCATCTTGGTTCCTCTGTTTCATGTGCCTTTCTTTCTGAGCACATTTAGAGTCACTTACAGTTCTCTTCTAATTTATGCTGGGCTGTCAAATGGAAAGGCAGAATCTACATGTCTACTTTCAGAGCCAAGTCCCCACTGGTGTGCACCTCTGGGGTCCACAGCTCTCTAATAGCATCTTGGCAATAGGCAGGTTCTTGCTGCACTCTGGATCCCCCTCCAGCAGTTCACAAAACAGAAATGTGACAGTATCTGGGAATGTGACACATGCCTGTGTGGAAGGACAAATGGTTATGGCAACCATTGTTAATTTCTTAACATGACTCAGGACAGTTCTACATACTACTTCCTGAGGTTTCCTGGGATGTTAGCCTGGGACAGTTGAGCTTGCAATCACTCGCCCTTAAATACTTCTATTGGTTCTATATATAGCTTTAAATCCCTTCCTACCTCTAACCCTGCTTAAAGCAGATGCATAAGTGAAACAATGTGGATCTGGGTACAATTGATGACTAGCAGGATGAGCCAGGACTGGCAGGAGAGCATTACATTTTAGCTAGAAGATTAATAGACAATTGCTGCACACAGTTGCAAAATTCCATAACTGAAGTGACCACAAAAAAAGTGAACACTCAGGAAAAGAGTATCTGAATAATGCTGGTTAAATGTGCTTCAATATCCCACCCATTCCTGTCTGCCCTTGTCTTCCCAGAGCATTATTGACACACATGCTCAGAACAGCAGCTTTTACCCTCTTCTGAAGATCTCCTCTGCAGTATTTCAGCATACCTCTTCTGTCTTACTCCTATTTAAAACCATCCTTTCACTACATTCTTTTAGCCTCTGTGCTCAAGCACCTGCCTGTAAATCCATCCCAAATCCATAGACATGACATTAACTGACTAGAACAGGACTGCTGCAGCAACCAGATCCATAACCCAGCCATGCCAACCTTGTTCTCAGTGCTTCTAAACTAGTTATGCAGTCACCTCTGCATGACAGGCAGAGTCCTTGTCCCTTTGCCTGTATGGGTCACAGTGTATGGACACATCTGTGATTTAAGCATTTCAAGTGTCTTAAATTTCACAAAGTCTGAATCCTGTGTTTTGTAGAGTTTTAGACCAGGTAATAGCAAAAGAGTCTTGATGTCAGCGGTATCAGCTGTCTTCCTTCTCTTTGCACCTCAGAAGGACATGGGCAAATGCAGAACACGTTAATCAGCAGAACATTCAAATAAGAGCATGCAGATTAAGAGAATGGTAATTAGCACAACCTCCCTTCCTCCAATGCATCAGAGCTGTGTAAAGGAAAACCCTCCAAAGTCGGGAGTTAGACTTTCTTCTAATCATGGGCTTTTTTGAATGGCCAGAGAAGATGGAACACAAAATGCTGAGGGAACTGTTGACTTGCTGGAGTGTGTCCAGAGAAGGGCAACAAAGTTGGTGAGGGGCTTGGAACACAAGCCTTATGAGGAGAGGCTGAGGGAGCTGGGGTTGCTCAGCCTGGAGAAGAGGAGACTCAGGGGTGACCTTACCACTCTCTACAACTACCTGAAGGGGGGTTGTAGATAGGCAGAGGTTGGTCTCTTCTCCCAGGCAACCAGCACCAGAACAAGAGGACACAGTCTCAGGCTGCGGCAGGGGAGGTTTAGTCTGGAGGTTAGGAGGAAGTTTTACACACAGAGAGTGATTGCCCATTGGAATGGGCTGCCTGAGGAGGTGGTGGAGTCACCATCACTGGAGGTGTTCAGGACAAGACTTGACAGGGTGCTTGGTTGCATGGTTTAGTTGATTGGGTGGTGTTGGATGATAGGTTGGATGTGATGATCTTGAAGGTCTCTTCCAACCTGGTCTGGTCTGGTCTGTTCTATTCTATTCTATTCTATGAGCAACTTTGCAGCCCCACAGCAAGAATGAAATTCCTGGGTGTAAGAGACCAAATCTTGTCTCTCTTGATGTGAATCAATAAAGATAAAAATCACCTTTGCTCATTGCCCAGACAATAGCTGACGTACCACTGGATAATGACTCTGGAATGTGCATAGACAAGACCATCTCTACCCATCAGCAACCCCAGAAAGGGAGGATGGAAAGGAAAGGACACTAGTTTCACCACCTGGACACACCTAAAAAACTGTATAAAAGACCTGAGCAATACTGGCTCAGAAGAAGGAAGAGACCTGGGCAATGCCTGCTCCGAAGAAAAACAAAGAAAATACCAGGGGAGAAAAGGACAGACACATCACCATGTAGCCTGGAAGAAGCAGACCAGGAGGAGCCCTCTCTCTGTATCCTAAGTTCTGCCTGCTGCAACTCACAGAGCTGAAGAGGCTGCTCAGAGAAGGAGTTGGACTTGGACTTTGGGATTTCTCCCTCCCCTCCTCCAGTGGAGGACAGCACAGCCAACAAGGTAGCACCCTTCCTCCACAGACCCAAACCATCTTAAGGGGTAGAGGATGGTAATATAATTCCTCTCCTCTTCTCTCTCTCTCTCTCTCTAGTTTTTTTCTCTCTCTCCTTCTGATACATCCACTTTATTCTGTTAATCAATAGCCTTGCTGTTGATATTTTGGCCTTTTTTGAGCCTCTAATTTCATAACATGAGAATATTCAAAAGAACTGAGTCTCTTACCCTCTCTGGACTGAGACACTGGGTTAGATACCAAGCCAGTCATATATTGAAAAAGTCACCTTTTTTACTTCATCCATCCTGATCTCTGCTTAAGAAAGAGGACCTAACCTCCACCTCCTCAAGGCAGAGTCTTGGGTAAAATAAAAGTGTCCTAAAGACAAGAAGTTTGTTCACTGTGACAGGGAAGAGCAGCCAGGGAAGATGCAAAAGCTGAAACTTGAGGCCAGGTAAGAGGCAAGAAGAAGATGCTCTGGTAGGTGGGAGCCATGGAAACAAAAGACCACTTTTGTCTGTGGTGATGGATAAGAAAGCATCTTGGATTTACAGAAGTAAATCACAGTGCTTCTGCTTGTGTGTTTTGAGGGGAAAAAACAGAGGAGAGGCAAAATGAAGGCAGATATTGAGAGTCAAGTCACAGAAGGTAGATAAGATTTCCAGGGTAAACTGAAAGGGTGGATAAACACAGCAACTAGGAAACTTCCATATCCATGGAAAGAGGAAGGAAGGGAGAGCAATGGAGGAAGGAAAGACAAGCTGAGAAGAGCAGATGGGTACAGCTTACTGTAGCACATTGGCAGAAATCAGCAGAAATCTATACAGAGAAGAAGAAAGACCACTGGGAAAGGATTGACTCAGAACTGTAGAGAGGGGCCTGCACATATGGAATTTAATTACACTAGGGGAAAAAAAAAAGAGGAGAGGATAAATCCATGGTGGAGGAAGTCACCTGGGTGATCAGATTTCTGCCAGAATGGTTTCGCTGGAGAAAAGACATTGTTGAGAGTGAATCAGGGCTGGAAGGTGGCCAGACAGAGCTTGCAATGAGAGGCAGAGCAAAAGGGTTGGGAAGGAGGAAAGTAAAATACAGGAAATGTTTTGAGTAGAAGTAATGAACTCTGAATGCACAGAAAGGCTTGGAGAACATGGGAGAAATGGGCTGGCAACGTGAGAGTTAAAGCTGGAAACTAAGCAACAGCGAATGAGCAATGTTTCATGAGCATAAATCAGAAAGAACCTTGGTGAATGGAATCCAGAAAACCAGACCTGGGGTGAATGAGCATGGGGGAGCAGCAGCTGATCAATGTGAGATAAAGCCAGAAAGGCAACTGAGGAGATTTCTGTGGAGAACAGCATCAAGTGAGTAGCTCAAAGAAAGCATGAGAGGGAAGAGCAACAGGATTCAGGAAGATCATCACAGAGCTGCTCAGAATGGAAGAGAGCAGGGCAGGAAAGCAGAGCTGTGCAAGGGAGCCAATAACTCTCATGATGGTCTAACTGAGGGAAAGTCTAATGAACTGCAGCAGGTTTGTCAGGCTTATCAACCTCACAAGAAGACATTGTGTGGATTAAAATTCTGTACCTAATACTGCAAGAGAAAGAGGGGGGAAAGAATGTGGGTATCAATACAGAGGCAGAGCTCTTATCAGGGATGAATTTGATAGGCAGGGTAGAGAGCAATTTCCAGCCTTTGGCCACATATAGAATTAATCCTATGAACTCTATCAGATGGTATCTACATCAGGTGGGTTTCCTAGGTTCCATCTTAACAACTCAAGCATGATTTTATCCACAGAAGGGAAGATAAGGAGTGGAAGAAGTATGAAACCACAGACCAGGGCACACACACACACCAAAAAATCCCAAGAGGCTAAACAGAATCCACAATGTTCTCTGGAGTGTGACTCATGGGAGAGGACTCAACCAAGCACAGATTACAGCTGCAGCCTACGCCTGGTCTCATTCTGTTCCTCTTTAGAAATGCAGAAGCTTTGACAGTCTTAAAACCCTGCTGCATGGAGAGCTTCCACAGGTACAGCTCAGACAGCTGAGCCACTGCCATGGCTACCCTGTACTCCAAAGGGCTTTTCTCATAAGCTGGCTGTGAAGGAGGTTATCCATGGTGACAGCTTTGACAGGAAATTATTGTTATGAAATTGGTATGAAGTTTGATTTGGTTAATAATATGGAATTGATATGAAGGTATCCATGTCCTGCTTTTGATGTCAAACTGCTTTGGGCACAATGAAAAAAAACAGATACAATCCCACTTCACAAACCAGAACTCTGGGACCAGGAACATTTAAGGACAGCATTGTACAATGGCTAATTAGCTGCTGCTTGCAAAAGCTAAGCTAGCAATTTATTTTTTTTTACAATGTTTTGCCACCTAGATGAATTTCTGTACAGACCTGGATCAATTCAGCTCTTTTCCACTCACAGTAAGGCAAAAAGGCCTTGGATCCTCAAGCCTCAACTTCTTTAGCTACCATTTTCCATCCACCAGCAAATCCCCTCTGAAAAAAAAAAAAGGGCAACCCCAAACCCACAAATTGCTGCTGCCATAAAGAACCTGCCACGCTTTTCAAACCTCCTAGGAACCTCTCCTCCAGCCTCTCCTCCACAGGTCCCTCTCTGCAGGGGTGCTCACACCTTACCCACGGCCCAGCTGCAGCTGCTGCAGTTGCACACCCACAGCCACAGACAACCGAGGTGCTTCAGGCAGACTCCCAACAAGAGATCCTGAGGTGCTTGTTGAACATACATCAAACATGAGTGAACGCTGGAGCAGTTAAATACCTTTTGTAAGACACTGAAAATATCTATTAATAATCAAGTTCCCCCTCTACTCAGCTCTGGTGAGACCCCACCTGGAGTACTGCCTCCAGTTCTGGAGCCCCTATTACAAGAGGGATATGGACATGCTGGAACAGGTCCAGAGAAGGGCCATGTGGATGAGCAGAGGGCTGGAGCACCTCTCCTACGAGGACAGACTGAAGGAGTTGGGGCTGTTCAGTCTGGAGAAGAGAAGGCTCCAAGGTGACCTAATTGTGGCCTTCCAGTGTCTGAAGGGGACCTATAGGAAGGCTGGGGAAGGACTTCTCAGGATCTCAGGGAGTGATAGGACTAGGGGGAATGGAATGAAGCTGGAGGTGGGGAGATTCAAGCTGGATGTGAGGAGGAGGTTCTTCCCCATGAGAGTGGTGAAGCCCTGGAATGGGTTGTCCAGGGAGGTGGTTGAGGCCCCGTCCCTGGAGGTGTTTAAGCCCAGGCTGGATGAGGCTCTGGGCAGCCTGATCTAGTGTGGGGTGTCCCTGCCCATGGCAGGGGGGTTGGAACTAGATGATCCTTGTGGTCCCTTCCAACCCTGACTGATACTATGATACTAAGTTGGTTGCAGGTGAAGCAAGAGAAGATGCAGGTTTGACTACGGGAAGAGACTGAGGGCTGAGCTTATCTGAAGAATTCAGGACAAGCACCCCCAGCAGCATTCTCAGTGGTTTTCACCATTCATGCTCTGGAGAGTTTAAGTTTTTAAAATAATGTTAGGGGTTTTCCCTCTTATTCAGCCTTGTTATTTTTTTCTACTGAGGTCAAGAATATTTCTACTTGGCTCCAAATGAGATTGCAATATGCTTAAGTAGTTGTGGTGACACAGCAGCCTCTGATAAACAACAATTTGGAGTGAAAATGTTCATAGCTCCTCCTCAGCAGAACAAAACCCACTGTCATTGTTCAAGGGAAAATAACAATAAAAACCCCACAAAGCTGTGAAGTGCTGTGGTTCCCAGCAAGGGAAGACTTCCAGTTGGCTGCAGAGGGTTTTGTAATGAGGCCATTTCCAGTTTTGAGCAGGATGAAAATAAACATAATGCATGCAAACACACTGCAGGAGGAAACCTGCCAGCAAGGTGCACTGCTGGAAAGGTAGTGGTTAGTGCATGATTCAAATCTTTGTGCACAGGAATATCTGCAGCTGGAAAACTTTGTGAGAACAGGTCTGAAACTGAAGTCTTTCAGCTGTTTGGTTTCATTTGAGCTCATCACTGCTGGGTTACTGGAGACATGGAAGCATGCTTAGCATCCTGGCGCTTTAAGGTTTATTTCTTCCCTTCATGCACAGGTTCCAAACCTGGCATCTGTTGGTGTTCACTCTGTATGATTGCTCACAGGTCTAGGCAACCTCCTAAGGTCTGGTCTGGTCTGGTCTGGTCTGGTCTGGTCTGGTCTATTCTATTCTATTCTATTCTAACAGAGGCCAAATTTAACCCCAGAGATTTGTCAGGATGGCTTCACAAATTTCTAGGGCTACCCAGATTTTGGCAGTACTGTGGATCCCTTTCACACCATTCTAAGAACAGAATTTTGTCCCTAACAAAAAAGGAGCAGTAGGTATTGGACAGTGGTTAATACTTACTGTTCTTAAAATGCATAGGTAACAAAAGAGCTGCTAAATGGGAGTCCAGCTCTTGAGAAAGCTTTTTCACCTGGGCATTTACAAGGACATGGGATTTGGCTGAGCAAAGTTGGTATTTTTCAACTTCAAGCAAGTTTGTAAATAGCTCTTTCCCCCCAAAACTGAAACACATCAATGATTTATGACTTAATTTTTGTTATTAGAGATAAAGCAAAATCCAGTCACTTTGTTTGTTCATCTCCTGTTGGTTTTCAGCTGTGTAGTAGTGACTGCACTACTGCTGTTAGTATTAGCAGTTGTAACTCCAAACTTTGTGACACCTAGGATGATTGAGTTGAGTCCTGTGAGCACTGGCAGGCTTTTGTGTGCACACCTGTACATGCGGAGAGATGGGGAGGAGGGGAAATCCTGCTCCTATTCACCTCTGAGGAAGGGCATTTCCAGCATTCAGATTTTTTTCTTGGATTACAGTTTCTTTATTCCCTCTAGTCCTGCAAACTCCCTGGCCATGCAATCACAGTTGCTGTACTTTCACTAAGACCTTTGCCAACATTTGTACTACTTCTTTACACCTCCAATTCTGCCTGCAAATAATCTGCAGCTCCTATTGTTCAACTTCTCCTATGCTGAGGTCAGAAAGGTTTTCCTTTTGTATCACACCTAAGCTAGAACTGTCTCCTCTTTTTTAAGGCATCCAATTAATCAGCTCACCATTTTGTGATCCTCATGCTTTCATTCATATTGTTTGAAGTAGGCTCTTGAATCAAACATGAGAACCAAGAGGTTGATTTATAGCACTAGGTAGATGATCTGCTGCTACAGTTGATAGTGACAGAACCCAGTTGTGCAGGCAGTCCCTAGCAGCCTGAGAGTTTCACAAACCAGACGAATGTGTGACAATAACCACACAGAACAAGTTTAACAGCAGCATTTCAAATGGCTGCTCTTTTGTTCTTTTTACTCTCAGTGACATCTCTTCTTGACTCAAATAGCTGTGGCACTAAAATTATCGTAAAGCTGAAAGGTGCTAATCGAGCCTTTAGTTTATTCATTATTCAGCAATGGATCCTTAGTTATTCATTTCTCATATTAACAGAAAAAATTCCTTCTGGTAACACCCTATCCTACTATTAAGATGGCACATAAAGCTCAGATTTTACTGCTGATAGGGAGCTGTTGAATCCTAACTATTGTAGTTAGCATCTAGCATCACGCACGTGAGATCTGCAGGGAAAAAGCTGATGAATTACCTTTATGTTTCTTTTTGCTCACTAAAAATCTGCTGTTGATACTGTTATAAAAACAACCATGAAAAACAGGCCTAGATGTGGGACAAGAAATAGCAAATATGCCAGAGGTTACTCAGAATGCATCCATTCTTCAGTGGAAAGGTCACACAACACATTTCTCTGCAAGGCATATCGGGACAAAACAGTACAAAAGCTATTGCAGCTGTCAAGCTTCCAGCTTCCCAATGCACCCTGCACTCACAAAGCAGATTCACCTACTGGGGGCCCAAATCCACAATGCACAGTAGAGCAATCATGTATCTTGAAAACTTTGTTAAAAGAGAGCATGAGGACACCTCTGAGACCACCCAGATTGCTCAGCTAGCAGGGGTGAGGGAGAAGTTCTGCCTTCTCAGGTCTCTGTTCTCAGGTACCAGTGGGGAAGTAACACAGAATTTCTTGCCTGGTGACTACTTGTAGCCTCCCAGCTTAAAAACATGGTGTTTGTTCATGCATTGGTTCATTTACAGAAAACCTCAAGACTTTTAAAGGGAGCTATTTGAGTCAGTGTTAGAACTATGAACAGATGACAAGGGTATTGCCTCCTAATGCTGGCTGTGACTTTTAAGGAGCTTTTGCATCTTTATTGCTGTAAGGCTGAAAAATTCCACACTGGATGCAACTTAGTAGTGAGAGAACAAGCCATTATCTAATACCAACCCAAAAAGCTACAGCAGTTCCAGATCACAAGGCACACAAAACTTCTCAACTCCAAGCAAAGGCCTGATAAAATGTCCTCCCACCTCCCCCAAAGGCACAAATGGAGGCAACAGTTAAAGAGCTCACAGCTGACTTAGCTCCCAGCCCACCTTGAGGCAATTCCAATTTTGTTTTAAGTTCTTCCAGCTGGCAGCAATCCTGTTAAGATGCAGTGCCACTGACACAAGTCTCCTTCCAAAGCAGCATTTGTCCCAAATACTTCAGGAGGAGTAAAGCAAACAGTTTGTGTCATCTCTCTGCCCACTGAAGGCTCCATGCATTAGGGAAGCATGCAGCAAAAGTTGTGATTTTACTGGTTTAGAGACACAGGAGTGGCACAGAAAGAGCAGAACAAGACAGGAGATTGCCATCATAACACTGAGCGTGTCTTCTTCACTATTCTGAGAACTTGTCTTTCCCAGTTCTTAAGAACGAGGCATGGTTTGGGTTTGGGTTTCAGCTTCTCATGGCTGCCATTAAGAAGCATGAATGGGGATCCTGCACAAACATTTCAACAGTCCCTTCCCATCTTTTGTGCTGGTTGCAGGAGTGAGCTCACATGAGATAACATTTTAAAGGGCTTTTGTAAAAGTGAAAAGGAAGCACCAAACCCCAGACACTTTGCACACCTGCATTTGTTTGTGAAATTCCTTCATCTTGGCCTTCTATGTTTCTATTCTGTTGATCTCTACTTGCCTCTGACCAATCCCACTACATGCTGAAGAAATTATTTGTAGTGAAAAGCAGCATTTCATATGGATTTTATAACTAGATAACTCTGAAAAACATCCTTTGAAATGACATCTTAAAAAAATATGGCATCTCTAACGGATGGTTCTGACAAAGCAGATGCAGACACCAAGTAAACAACAGGACTGATATGCTCTTCATGTACCCCCATCAGATATAAATCTACTTCATAACACAGGTAAAGACAGGTCATAACCAACACAGCTAAGAGAAATTCATTTGCACATCATAGGTGAACAAGAGCAGTGTTGCACAGATTGACAGCACTCCATCTGGCCTCCTGAAGAAGGATGTTTACAAGCACATCATTGCTTTCTTGAATTGCCTTGTTTGTGTGAGCTTTTAATGAGGTGGATGGACAAATCATGAAAAGCACCCAAAGCTGCAGCCATACAGACAAGCTTTGATTCATCACAGACTACCTCCGTCTGGAGATGAATTAGTCAAAAATGCAGAGACAGACACTCCTAGTCTTGATCTGAACTTGGATCTGAACAAGGAGAAGTGGGGTTTCGTGATTCAGCCTCCATTGCAGAACCAAGCTGGAGCTGCCTAAATCCCAGCATGAAGTAGAACACTTTCCAGGTATGATCTCTAGAGGCTACACTGTCGGTGGCTGCTCTGGGTTTCCTTGACTGCAGAAGTGGGGGAAAGGGTAGAGTTGCTCAGCCAATAACACAAGGAGACAAGCTTCTTTTGTCACAGAGCAGGGCAATATCCTCTGTCAACATTTCATCTTGGTTTATAACCTGCACTGGCAGAGAGCAGGGCTGTAACAGAAGCAATAGCTCAGCTCGTTGGTAGGGTATTACTCTAGCAGTACTTTAACTTGAGTTACACATAACTGCACTGCTCAGGCCTGCAGTGTACAGTCAGTCCTCTTAGGGAAGATGGACAGTAGTCATCTGCAGTGTTAGAAGTCATAGATTCCTGCCTCTTGCTGCTGCTGGCACCTGATTCTTTCACAGCTGCTGGCCACTATAGATTTACCTGACCTGTGGAATCAAAGAGACTGTAGGAGTGTGAGGCACTGATGTGGGCCTCAGCCTGAAATCTTGCCACTTTTCAAACAACAGCTGCAGTTAATACAGGGTTGAAATTAGCAGCCAAGGATTTGTTCCTGCAACTTCAAAAAATGACAGCAAGTCCTCAGCATTCTCTATCTCTTTGTGAGCAGCCTTGCAAAAAGCAAACTTGCCACACCAATGTAATCACAGGCATGAGGCAAAGTTCAGATTTGCTTTTGGAAACATGCACAGCAGGAAACATGATCAGAGGATGCATGCACCTCTAGTCAGGGAACAGAAACTACATGATGATAGAACAACTGCTCACATTGGCAGCAGGCTAGCCTTAGCATTTTAAATACCAACAGAAATGTCACTCAATTACAAACAAAAGCAAGTTGCTGTTTGTGGACACAAATGGATTGGACAAGGGGTTAAAAACATATCTCTGTAATGACTGGTGGAGGTGAGTTCTACCATCACTGAGCAATACAAAATGAAGGCTCAAGAGGATCTCGGCAATTCAGAGAATAATTTAAATACCTGTCACTACCACATGGCTCTGTCACAGCACCCTGAATCTTCCTGCCAAGGGCCAGTTGCAACAAAGCTATTTTGTGGGACACTATCAAGTTGGTGGCAGTTTAGAGATGCTCCAGTGCAGAAGCGTTTGTTCTATGCTGGAGAATGTTATTCCATGTTTATATTTTAGTTTAGAATGGATTTGGTTAACACCATGTGCAGGCACTTACTGATGGATTTGAGTGCTTTAAACTGTATTGAAAAACCCTTTTCTGTAGTGTTGGTTTGAATCCTCTCCCATAGCATTAACACTAGAGATGCCCAACAGGTAATATCCTGGTCTTTCTTTCCTCATAAAATATCCAAACTGAAAAAAACCCAAACCACTCCAGTTCATGGATAAATAGCTGTTCTATAGCCAAGAGCAATCATGTGCTGTGAGTGTGTTTCAAATATTTGAATTATCTAACTGGTAAATACCCAGAGAAGAAACTCTGTATTTAAAAAACCCAGCTTTATTCAAATTGTATCATTTTCAGAAAGGTGTTTCCTTAGATGATACAAAATGATCCTGCTGAATCCTGCATGTATTTGCCTTTATAAGGCAACGGGCTAAAATCCTGGTGCACACCCCATCTAAGCAGCAAGCCCCTCAGAGCTCACTATACAGCTGTGGGTTTGTTACCATGCCATGACACTCTGCTCTGAGTTGTGTTTTCCCTTCCCCAACACAATTGTGTCAGCTGTATTTGTGTAGCAGAACTTGGTGTGTTGTCTAACTGCATTTGCCTCTATGTGTTCTGTGAGGATGAAGGTGGTGAGTCCTCATTGTCTTTGTAGCATTTGCAAACAGAAAGCAGGCACACAACGTCAAGGGCAGAAACATTGGGAATATCTGCTAGAACATAGTCTGGAATGCTAGGAAAAGCTGGATCAGATGTTTGAGTTACTTGTACTGCTTTAGTGAGCTCCTTCCTCCACAACGTGACAGCATCAGTAAGGTGCTGAGAGAAACAAACCAGCCACTGGCCTAGCAGGTCAAAGGAAAGAAGGTTGGTAGATAGGGAGTAGCAACTGTACTATTACTTACAAATATATACAGTGAACCAGGAAAATCTCTCCGTGAAGATTAGTTAAACATCATAATTCAGACAGAAAGAGTGGAACTCATCTGTCCAGATTTCAGCATATGCATGTAGGTGGCTACCTCTGAGCTAGTCACTCAGAGCTTCCCCTGTGGGCAGTGGAGAGAAATAGTCAGGTTCAGAGGTCAGTGCTGTTCAGACTAAGGGAGTGCTCTAAAACCAGTCTGATGAATTGTACTGTAAGAATATCTTTTCATCAACTATAAGGGAAGCCTCAACAACTACTCCATGTGTAAGTCACCAAGTTACAGGTAGCCAAAAATGATGGCAATAATTGCTCCCTACTGCCAGCTCCAGGAGTTACTGCTTAATAAATCTGGTAGGAAAATACCAGATTAACATGTTGTAGTTCCCTAAGACAGAAGAGGGCTCAGAGGAGACCTTACTGCCATCTACAACTACCTGAAAGAAGGTTGTAGCCAGGTGGGGGTTGGTCTCTTCTCTCAGGCAACCAGTGACAGAACAGGAGGACACAGACTCAAGCTGCACCAGGGGAGGTTTAGGCTGGATGTTAGGAAGAAGTTCTTCATAGAAAGAGAGATTGGCCATTGGGATGTGCTGCCCAAGGAGGTGGTGCAGTCACCATCACTGGAGGTGTTTAGGAAGAGACTGGATGGGGTACTTGGTGCCATGATTTAGTTGATTAGATAGTGTTGGATGATAGGCTGGACTCGATGATGTCAAAGGTATTTTCCAACCTGGTTAATTCTATTCTACTCTATTCACTTGCTGCTCATGATCATTCATGTATGAGGACACAATGAATAGTTAGAATCTGAATCCAGGTTTTTCAGATTTGTCTCTTTATGCCTCCCTGCATCCCAAAATGATCACTGGTCATTTTCACAGAATTGTCTGACAATAGTATCACACTTGGGTTTTGATGTGGTAACTTAGCAATCCAGAGCAGAAACAGCCCTCTGGTATCAGGGGCTTAAAGAGAAACCAGGGCAGAGAAAAATTTGATTTGTTGGGTAAAACTGTGCTCTCTAACGATACGTTGGATGTCCAATAGCTAACAATAAAATGGGATTCCGGGGAGAGCTGAGTTTATGCTGAATCGTGGATAATGCTCTGAGCTACAGAAGTAAATAAACATATGGAAAGCTGTTGCCTTCTGAAATGTGGCCATGTGGTTTTTTAGCTGTGATTTTAAATGTATTTAGTAGTAACAAATCTCTACAAAATAAAGTGGAGGTGACACAGAAATGATGGCCCACATCAATCATCTGTTCCTGCCATCCTGCTTCACCAAGGTGTTAGTGAAAAGCAACAGCTGAGAGAGGAAGCTTTCATTGCAAGGGTTAAACCCTGTCCTTGATTACGCTGGGGTAAAGCTCCAAGAACTTCAATTGCTAATATGTAACAACCCCAAATTTAACAGCAGAATAAGTAAAAGATGGATTTAGACTCTCTCTGTCATGTTGTGTATTCTACAGACCTTAAATTGCCAGGGGACTTTGGGAGGAGAGTCGCTGTCAGTTGTTTGGTGTCTAGTTTCTCCCTTTTGTGATTATTCTTTCATCGATACAATAACTGAAATTTGGATTTCTTAGTCACCACTCTTGGCTTCTGGGAAGTTTCATAAAAGTGTGAACTTTGGCTATAACATACAAAGTATGAGTCAAATTCTCCTCTCAAGCAGACTGAAGAGAATCTTTTGTAACTACAAATGGATGTGAATGTATCCTGAATACTTTAGGGATCAGAAGGAACAAAACTTAGCTGCCTTTTTTTCATTCAAAAGGTACCATTTTCCTCACCAAGTACAAATGCTGTGCTTGTATCCAAGTATGTCAGTCCTTTGCTTTTGCAGGGTTTTGGTTTAGAAGTTCTCTCAGGTACAACAGAACAGCTGACTGCTCATGCAGCGGGCCAGTGGTGCTGCAGGTGGGGAGCACAAATCCTACCAGCATTGGTGGGGATAATGATGCCATTTCCTCAGCCAAGAGAATGTGACCAAAATCATTGCTAATTTACAAACTAGAGTTTGTGCTGCAAGCAAAGAGTTGCTGTATTTGTCATTGAGACTGTGACCTCACTGGAATCGGCTATAAAACTGCTCCACATTGTTGTTCCTAGAGGGCATGGGAGAACCCAGCCACTGACACCCTGCATGCTTCTACTAAGCCTGGGCTCTCTCCCACTGAAATCAGTGACAAACTTCCAACGACTCCTGTGAAAGCAGAACCAGGACTTTACACAGAGCAGATTCAATTCTTTTTCAGTTACCTGAATCTGGAGAATCTCCTCTGAAATCAGTAAAATTACTGTGATCTAGTCCAAAGGAATTGAGAGTCTCTCTTTAGTCCATTGGGTGGGGAGAGAGAAAAAAAGACATCATTCCCTTACACTGCCTCCCCTCTATGTGCCATCAAAATCCTTATCTGCTTAAGCTGGAGAGAAAGAGCTGACTTCACTATTTAAGGATTTAGGCTTTTATTGTCTACTAAATTTTCTGTTGTTCTCATCCCTTCTACCTATCCCCTTCGCCACCGCTCAGCAGGTAGATTCCTCAGAAAAGGCAGATTTCTGTTTCTCAGTTCTGTCTCAGTTTCATACAACATAACATACTTTATTCCATCTGAACTGACACAGCCAGAACACTGCCACTTCAGTCCCTCAGTGCTACCTGGCCGGTTATTTTTAGATTATCACAGTTAAATCCAAAGCCAAGGCCTGTAGCTGCCACACCGTGCTGTACTGGAGGGTTACCAAATTCAAGTTAATGCCTCCAGAGGAGTCATATCAAGCATTCACCAGTGGTCAACGAAGTGACAAGCACGTCATCCTCATGGAGGTGCAGCATTCTCTGTAAGGTCCATTGTCAGAAGGAAATCTCCACCACTTTACACAGGAGTAATCTGCTCTTCTGCCCTCATAAGCATGCAGATGCACACAGAAGGAGTCTTCCTCGAAAATGCAGGTCAGTGCCCTGCTAATAGGAGGTGTTGGGAGATTTTTCTCCTAAATATGCCCTATAACTGAAAGGTTTTCTTTTGATTGCACCTGGCACTGGCTTCTTGAAGACTGCAACTTCATTCTTCTATTCACATAGGCCTATCCTGTAATAATGTCCCCTACCCAAGGGCAAAGATCTGTGCTTTTTGCATGACAGCTTCCAAGCTGATTTGATGGAGACAGTGAACTTAACACAGAATGATCTCTGTTCTGCAGAGCTGCATCTCTTCAGCTAGCACAGAAGTGCCCTGTTGCAGAAAAGCCACTATTAACTGCCTGCAACACCACCTCAGCCATCCACTCAGACTTCAGCTGTCTGCATCCATAAAGGCAGACACAACATCTCCTAAGGAAGTACAAAATGCACACTTGTATTCACTCTTTCGAGACCCACAAGTAGATGCTGACAGTACTGTGGGACCTGCAGTGCAAAGCTGTGTAGCTACAATTCTGACAGCCACCCGAAGGGTGTGACCCACAATGATGTGAAACAGGGAGCCAAAAGAAAAATCAATTGTGGGTGGAAGAGTATCAGTAAATGGCTACAAAGGAACACTGAGAGGAATGCCAGTGAATTTTTCCTCAAATCTTGCCCAGGAAAATGTAGTCAGGATAGGTCAGCAGCTTCCAGAACCAATACCGCAAGAACGGGTGCTAGACAGCTGCACAGCAAAGCAGCCAAACCCAGAGCAGCTCAGCACTCTTAGCAGAAACTAACCTGACATCTTGCTGTGTGCAGCTCTGCCAGCAAGCATGAGGGCTCGAAGGGTTTGTGTGCGAATCAGTCACCCCAAATGCAAATGCAGAGGCACCAAAAAACTTGTGGCTCACAACTGCAGACGGGAGCCGTCCACAGGTGTGGATTAGCAGAAGCAAAGCTCCCCATTCCTTCACATGCATGAGCACATACGGCCAGGGAGCATCCGCAGAGCCACAACCTCACAACGAGCAGATGTGGCTGTGACAGGCAGCATTCGTTACAGAAATTCAGCAGCTAGCAGTCTGTGCAGATGGCACATCAGCCAGGCTGCATTTCCCTGGGAGGAGGTGCTACAGACCGTGGAGATTCTTCTCCCAACCAGCGGAATCTAATGGATTACCTTTCTGAATCGTTAGGAGAGCGCAAGGCAACAGATCTTAGTGAGGCGCAGGTACTGGGTATTAACGGGTTACAAGCCAAGACAGGAAAGGGAGATGACTTAATTTTGAGCAAAGGGGGATCGAGCTGAAGCAGCGGCGTGCAGAAGGCCAGTACCCCTTCAGAAGGTCATTTTCACTGTATCAGCAGCCTGCCTCCCCTTACTATTTTCTCTTTGCACACAGCAAAATATTTCTACCTCACTGTGTCATTCATCTTCGCTTTCAGCCCGCAAAAGCACAGCTTATTGTTTCCACCTGACATCCTTTTCTTCTTCCTTTAGAAGTCTCTTTATTTTGAAAATACACGGAGAGGGAAATGTTCGCGGCTAAACTGGTTTAAGAGACAGAAATGCAGAATCTTTCACTCACCTCCTCGGCACCAGGCAGGCAGCCTCCACCTCCTCACTCCATCCGTATAAACGCCCGCAGCCACTGACGCTTCTCCCTCCGCTCCGGCCCTTCCTCACAGCAGCATCTCCAACTGGCAGCGAGCAGACACCCCGCGGCCGCAGGCGCTAGCCCCGCAGCCCCGGCAGCAGGCGCGCCCGGCCCTGCCGCATTTTCTCCCTAGAAAACAGAACGTAAGAAAAGGAATATTTTTCAACGGCAACACTTGTCCGGTGTCCCCCGGCGGGAGGCAGGGAGGTGCTCAGCGATCTCGCCGGGAAGCCGGGGCAGGGGGAGCGCGGGGCTGGCTCTGGAGGAGGAGGCGGAGGCTGCCAGCCCGTTTCCAAGCCAACGGCGGGGGGTACCGCGGGCGGGGGCGCGGCCGTCGGGTGGCTCCGGGGCCGGCGGCGGCTCCCGCCCGTGGGGCGGCCGAGCCCTGCAGCCCCCGCGCCCCGCCCCGCTGCACGGAGGCTCCGCGGCGCACGGGGATCGCGGTGCTGCCGGGAGGCTGCGTGGACCGCTCCCACTCCTTGTGGCTGCGCTGCGCTCCCGCATTACATAACACGCGTGCACATACGTGGTCCTGCCCATTCCACGGGCCGGCACAAATGCAGATGTCTTCTGGGCTCCATCCAGCCGGGCCAAGTCTTCTGCAGCAGAACAGCTCACGCCTCTGCCAGCCTCACGATTTCCAAGATTAACTTCACCTTGCGTATTCGAGGGGACTGAGGAAGCAGAGGAAACAAGTTAACATACACGATAGAATGATACAACCAAGGGTAAAGGGAGAAAATCCAGTTTATTTACCTACATGGAATGTATCTGCTCCTTGTGTCTCACCGTTTCCATCACCCAGGTGCTCTTGCTACCCTGCATACCCTCTGCTTTTCCTCTTCTGCCTTTCTCTTTTCCCCTCCTTGCCTGTGTAATTTACTACAGCTGGGTTTCAGTAAGGCTGAGTATCATTTTCTCTGTAGCTCATTAATTCTATTTAAATTTTTTCTAGTATCTTTTCCCTTTTGGCCATACCACAATACCAGTTGCCTTGATCAATCAGCTGTGATTTCTCCCTACACTGCTAATTCTGTAAACATAATCTGCTACTGATACACTTCTTCAGGAGATAGCAATAGAGATTTTCAGACAGAGGGAATGCAGGCTTCTTTTTTTCTTCCCTCCCCCCCCCCCCCCCCCCCCCCCGCCCCTTCACAACAAGGCTAACAATATACTGCAGAAAGCATCTGATTCCTTTCCATTTCCAGTACTTGTATCATCAGAGCTGCAGCATCAGTGAATCACAATAATGAACTATTTAGTGTAAAACATAATGTAGCAACATTCCTTTTCTCATAGACAAGTAAGAGCCATGAACCTGTATACCACGTGAGGGAAATTTTCATGTAAGTAATGAATCTTAGGTCATGCTCACACTGGAGGAGTTTGCCACTGCCTCCAGATTGGCAAAGTTGTTCTGGTAAACTCCTCACCCTCACAAAAGAAATGTCACATACATAGCTTGCATTGTTCTCCCAGCAACATGATAATACTCAAATCATAAATTGGTCCTGCTTTAATCTAAAACAATACAGAATCTCTGCAGGTTTATCTGGACACTTCAGCTCTCAGGGTGTGTGCCCTGTGTCTGTTGGTGCATTTATATGACCACACAGAGGTGGATTTGAAAATGCTGCTAATGCTTTGTTTTTCACTTCCAATTGCATAAATCCCTGATATAGTTTTGTTGGCAAGGGAATAGAATAAAAAGCTGTATCTGTGGTAACTGAGTAGTCTGGCTAATAGGATACAAGAACAATAAGCAGGTGTGCAGGTTTCATCTGCTGTTCCATGAAGAACAAGTAGTTACTATAGAAACTGCCACATTACCTCTACCTTCAGTCTTGTACTTTAGCTGTGAGAAAAAGTATCTTCCACACATGTGCCAGGAATAACTGCAGCAGCTACCATCATCCTGGGCAGGAAGATCATCATTCACAGACCCTCTTTAGGTATTTTCAGCTGCCATAACAAAATGCTTGCTCTCTTGCAGCTTGGAGAGAGGCACCCAACTGTAGAGCAAACTCTGTCAGCGAAGGAATTAGGAGCATGCAGTGCATGAGTAATGGAACAGGGGTTTCTCTGTGAAGTTTAGGTGGTGGTGTTTCAGCACCACAGTATGGGAGCTTGCTGTTGATTAATAGTAGAGTTAAACCCCAGCTAATCTAGAAAATCAATCAGCAGCTATGTCTAACTTTTCTTCAGTCTCACTTTGTCCCACATCCAGAAACTCCCAATTAGGACCTTTCAACATGCATCAACTGCACTTGGTAATCGCAGCTAAGCTCCCACAGGAATTTAAACAGAAATGCATCTCAAAATAGCATAGCCAGGTGATTAAATGCCAGTCAGATGGCATAAAAAACACAGTTCTTTAGCTCAGCTCTCTTAGCTCAGTTCTCTGATCGTTGTTCTTTGTATTTGGATAGGTTGAAAACATACAAACACATACTGAAAGCAAGGAGCTTGCATTACTTTTTTTTGCCTGAAAATAGTAAACAGTAGTTTGAGAGCCCCATGGTGATCTGACTGAATTCCCGCTCTCTCTTCCATCTCAGGCAGGTTGCCAGGTTTTCCCATGTCAGAGCAGGTTTTAACATGAAGGGAGCACCATCTGACTGTTAAGGTGTAAGCTGATGTGCAGCTCACCGGGACCCTTAACCACACGAGTTTCACTCAACTTGCCAGTGCTGTTCATTGACCAAAAGCCAAATCCTCGACTGTTTGCTGTTGCTTTCTGTTTGGGATCAATCAAAATAGAGGCTTTCATACATGTTTAGATGGAAGAAAACAGTGATAAACCAGAAATGTGCTCTTAAGCAGAAAATCCCATAGGGATTTTTCTAATCAATTACCCTTTATTATACCATGATAACATCAAAATATTTATATGCACACATGCAATGTTCTTGGTGAATGTACATCTCCAAATGATAGAGGGTAAATTGAGAGGCCACATCTGGTCTGTAATAAAAATATAATAAAAGACATTTTGTATTTCATTCAATTTTCTACCAAACACCCTCTTTTTAACAAGCAATTGTAGATCTGGGTTAGATATTTATAGATGGGTCTGTGATTCTCTTTGAGCATGAAGAGCTGAACAGAACATTTAGAGAAGAATAAAAAGGCTGTATTTTTATTTTTAACCATTTTTCTCACATGGAAGAGTTTAAAATAGCATCAAGTACAGATGACTGGGATCTGATATTTATAACTATCTGGCATATTGTTGCTTTGTACCAGTGACTGTGAGATGGAGGGGGGAAAAAAAATCATGAATGCACCTTGTAGCAGGTGGTATCAGCCTGACCTCATTTGGCTTTGATGAAAATTCGTCTGTGATTTTCTTCTCACATGCTTCAGCTAACTGAGGGTTTCACTTAATATCAGCTGTTTACTCTTCCTGTGAGGTCAAATCAGGGGAGACATTTGAGAACGTGAACTCAGATAATGAGTGACAGCTAAAGAAAAGAACTCCTCCAGTTTTTCAACAGACAAAAGTTTTGAGAAGAATAAACCAAAACAAACAACCAAACAAAACCACCAAAAAAACCCTACCCACAAACCCGAAGTGCCTCACATAGCTCCTCCAGGGTTTTGTTATGTACCTGCTGTACTTGCAGTTCACAGTTACGTGTTCAGCTGCTGAGTCAGAAGTTGCGATTGAAGCCAAGTGTAGACAAACAAGCATTAAACCCAGCAGCTGGTGGACAGCTGCTTGGAAGCTTGCCTGCAGCCCTGGGCAATGTGCTGCTCTGCCTGGGCAGGTAACGTTACCCAGCAGGCCCCACTAAGCCAAGGCTTCCTGACGGACACATGGACTCCAGCTCCTCCAGATTCTCCGTGGGAAGGCAGCTGCAGACAGAGGTACCATGAAATAAGATAAAGCAATGTAGTTCTTTGTAAAGAGCCATCCTGAAAGGCTGCATCATCATGTTTAAAACAAAACAAAACAACAACAAAAACCAAAACCAAACCCCAACCAACCAACCAAAAGTATTCTTGCCTCATTCTTCACTGTTAAGGGCAAAACAAAAAATTGGGGATCATTTAGTAAAGTATACACCAAAGGATAGGTGAAGCGTGAACAACTGACAAAACCACTTGAGATCAAAGTATAAAGATCTTGGGGAATTACACCCAAGGAGATGCAGTTAAACGAGGTCAGGAATTTTTTGAAAGCAAAGCTTTTAAACAAAAAAGTACCAGCTACAGATTTCCCAGCATATGGGCTGAGCAACAGGCTATTGGTTACTCTTGGGATGCCCTCATCTCTCCTGCAGTCTTCCTGTTTGAAGGTTTTCCACTTTGTAAGAATCATAAATTATTCATGGAGGCAGTGAATTGAAAGTAGGTCTCTCCCACTGGAGGATACAGGTAGGAATTGAAGGTTTGTTTATTTTTTTGCAATAACAAACAAACAAAAAGGAGAAATGCACTGACTTCAAGTGGGTTTGGGCTTTCACTGGTGTTCTTACCAGCTGAGAAGTATCAAATTGGAAGCTTAAAAGAATTACACATCATTTTAATAGGTGCTTAAAAAAATGTTATAATTGGATTTCACATTTCCTTGTATCCTTTATACCTGATGATCCTACTTCATGTAGGAAATGTGAGATATAGCTGCAGTTTCAGCAGGCACTATTATTTGTCCCTGTTATTACTTTGGCATGACTGGGGAACAGGAATAAAATTGGTAGTTAAAAACAAACAGGCTGAAAATGTTGTTTGAAGGTAATGCTGGGAAGCTGTAGAAGAAGAGCTGGGGACATTAGCTTAGATAATTGTACCCCTATTCCCTGTCAGGCCTGCAGCTAATTCTATATCTACACCAACAATAAAGGCATGACACGCATCCATCCAGCAGCCCAGCACCACTGCTGAAGTACCAGGTGGATACACAAAGCGGTAGCTTTAGCTTCAGCCACTTAGAACTGATCCCTGCCTCTCCTGTGAAGGTGGCTGGATGAAAAACTGTAGTAAAGGCTCTTTGGTCTCTGACTGCATTAGTGACAAAATAGTAGAAAATGGCATAAAATAAATTAAACCATAACAATAAACTGTAAACTTGGTATGAAACTGCTGGGGTTTGGGATTTTCCATTTCTCTCCTTCAAAGTGTTTGCACCGCCAATGACGCACACAAGATCAATGCAAACAGCAAACAGAAGTAGTTGAGGAAACCACTCAGCCCCTAAGACCATTTTCAGCTTTCAGGTGTATCCCATCTGGCTTTCTTGCCCAAATATCTTGTAGGTCTTAATCCATATATGACAAGTGATACCTCAGACACCAAAGTGACCCTGGGAAGCTACCAGCCTTCTGAGTCCCTCTGTCTAACTGGGTGATGGAATCAGTGAGACAGGCCAAGCACGTTATGTTGCCTTCAGCCAGCAAAGGAGCTCACACTGCAGCAAATCTTTCCCCTCATGGCGTTTTCAGGCACACTTAGAACAAGGTTCTTCTTAAAAGCATATTAAAATGGCAATCATTTCTCTCAGCTGATTAAATTCCTTCTGCTCTCTCTTATTGCCACAAGCACAATCCTCTCTTTCTGTTTAACAGTGTTTTGGACACCCTCTCTCTATAATGTTCTTAAAGCAAAGCACAACAGTAGGACTGTTGAAGCTCTGTGCTTAACGTGGCATGTTTACAGAAGCTAGGCCTAGGATTTTAGTCCAGGTTAAGCAAGAGGTTGATTCCACTGTGAGAATAGAATAGAATAGAACAGAATAGAATAGAACAGAACAGAACAGAACAGAACAGAATAGAATAGAATAGACCAGACCAGGTTGGAAAAGACCTTTGAGATCATCACATCTAACTATCACCCAACACCATCTAATCAACTAAATCATGGCACTAAGTGTCCCATCCAGCGATGGTGACTCCACTACCTCCCAGGGCAGCCCATTCCAATGGCAAATCACTCTGTGAAGAACTTCTTCCTAACATCCAGCCTAAACCTCCCCTGGCATAGCTTGAGACTCTGTCCTCCTGTTCTGTCACTGGTTGCCTGGGAGAAGAGACCAATCCCCCACCTGGGTACAACCTCCCTTCAGGTAGTTGTAGACAGCAATAAGGTCTCCTCTGAGCCTCCTCTTCTCCAGGCTAAGCAGCCCCAGCTCCCTCAGCCTCTCCTCACAGGGCTGTGCTCCAGACCCCTCCCCAGCTTTGTTGCCCTTCTCTGGACAAGTTCCAGCAACTCAACATCTTTCCTAAACTGAGGGGCCCACAACTGGACACAGTACTCAAGGTGTGGCCTAACCAGTGCTGAGCACAGGGCAGAATGACTTCCCTGCTCCTGCTGGCCACACTATTCCTGATACAGGCCAGGATGCCATTGGCCCTCTTGGCTGCCTGGGCACACTGCTGTCTCATGTTCAGCCTACTGTCAACCAGTACCCCCAGGTCCCTTTCTGAATGGCTGCTCTCCAGTCACCCTGACCCCAGCCTGTAGCACTGCATGGGGTTGTTGTGGCCAATGTGTAGAACCTGGCACTTAGATGTGTTCAGTCTCATGCCCTTGGACTCTGCCCATCTGTCCAGCCTGTCAAGGTCCCTCTGCAGAGCTCTCCAACCCTCTAACAGATCAACACCTGCCCCCAGCTTGGTGTCATCTGCAAATCTACTGATGATGGACTCAATCCCCTCATCCAGATCATCAATATTGAATAGGATTGGGCCCAGCACTGATCCCTGGGGCACACCACTAGTGACTGGCTGCCAGCTGGATGTGGCACCATTCACCACCACTCTGTGGGCTCGGCCCTCCAGCCAGTTCCTAACCCAGCGCAGAGTGCTGCTGTGCAAGCCAGGGGCTGACAGCTTGGCCAGGAGTTTGCTTTGGGGAGCAGTGTCAAAGGCCTTGCTGCAGTCCAGATAGACTACTGTTGTTGTGCACTACTTGTTTTCCAAAGAAATTATAAAAAGGTCACTTTGCAAGAGTACCTTTGTTCAGTCACCAAGAGCCTCATTCAGCAATGCAGCTCTAGTCAGAAAATAGGAATACTGCTAAGAGCTGCCCATTTGTGAGAGACTCCTTTCAGCCAGCAGCTGTGATTTACAGCTCGCTGCAGAAATAAGGCTCTCAACCCAAAAGTAACACTTACTGGGAAGGCACTTCAAAAAACAAATCATCCTCAAAGCAGCCCACACCTTGGCAGTCTTGTATTCAATTAAGATTTAGGAATTTTTCACTGCTGGAAATGAAATACAGACTAAAACATACTGGGAAGCACTACTTTACCTCAGTAAGAGCAGAGGGCTGTTCTCATTGAGTAGTTGAAGCAGTTTTCCTTGGGAACATGGCTTGCCATGCAAAGGCAGCATCTGCAGGGTCAGGAGAAAGCATGGAAGCCGACTGTCTTCCCACACAGCACCACTCACGGCGTGTAGCCATCTGGGCCCATGGCTCTGATCAAGATGTGCTGCTTCTACTCTCCTTTCAACCAAAACTGCCAAGCCAGACCAGCTGAAGCTGAAAAGAATTTCCCCCACCTCTAGCACTGCATCCTTCTTCTCCTAGAGGTTTTATCAGCTCTAACCATTCAGTGGTGCTCAGTTTGGCACCAGTGTAAGCAGTGGAAGCTGTAGGGTAAAAGTGACTTACTGCAGCTTTGCCAGCACACTGGATCAGCAAATGCAGGAGTGGGTTTGTCAACACTATGCTTTCTCCAGGTTATTCTTCTTTGAAATTTCTAGCTGATTGGTTTTTAAAGCAGAAGAAAAAGGAAAAAAATCTGCCATGCTAACAATTAAGAAAATGGAAACAAGAGAAGTGTTGGTACAATAATTCACGTTCCCTTTAACCTCCTCCTGTTGTGTGCTACCACTATTTGCTGTCTTCCAGTCTGTGCAATGATTCACAAATTCAAATAAGTTTGCATTAATTTGTCAGGATAAAACTCTTCAGCATGTGACACAGTAATTCTAGATCAGTGTCAGTTTCTGTGCCTGAAACTTGCTATAGCAATTGCTAACACCTTCCATATGCTCTCTTCCAAGTGTAAGCCCCAAGTTAGTGTTCACAGATGTGCCAGTCCAGGTTCCCTCCTGAGCACCTTCTTGGTGCCACACTCACTGAATTCAGTGCTTGCTGTCAAAGCTGTAGATCACAACAGGCACTTGTGGAAGCAGACTGTCAGCAGTCTCTCATGGTTAAGGCTTAGTCTCCTCTCTTAGCTACCTGTCTCCATTCCTGACTAGCAGAAAATAATAGACACATTTTGACTTGGAAAATCTGAAGTGAGGTAGCAAATCAGTGGGTGAGGCTCAGCTTTTTGGGAGTAGTTATCTCAAGGCTATAATTTGCTCTTAAGCAACTTGCCTGAGGACATGGGAGCAGGTAGTATGGATGCCAGCTTGCTTTGCTACCGTCTTGCATTTTAGCAAAGTCTGCCCTACAAAGGAAATGGATAACTTGGAGGCTGACATCACAAAGTACAAGAGGCAAAACAACTCCCACCAAACCTCTGGGCTGTTTTCAGTCTTGGATTTTGACAATATTTCAAAAGCTTTCCCTGAAAACAGGAAATGTATTTTGTCATAGAAATAAAAGCCAAGGAGTTTCCTAATTTGTGTGACCAATATGTGTGCAGGATGAGTTGGCTGCATGCTGTGTGTGCACATGCACCACACAAGGTACATTTAGGATGGTCCTGGTTTCAAATAGCATTGTTCATTATTCCCAGTCCAAAGCCAGTCTCTGTAGGGTTTGCCTCGGCTCTCTTCATTTCCTAGTAGCTGTTTGTGTCATTTCAACAGGCACTTCCCATTCCTCAGTCCTGTAAGAGAAAAGATACTTATTTTCTCTAGCCATAGGCATCCTCTGGGACATGGCTGTTTATTGCTGCTAAACTGTCACTGAAAGACTTCGAGAACTGTTGAAAAGAGGAGGAAAACATTCTGACTTTCAAAGGTGTCAGCAGAGCTTTCCTTTGCAGTTAGAAGACTTGCTGGAGCTGATGGGCAGGTGGGTTCTGTTTGATTTCATGTGCTCTACCTCCTGCTTTGAATTTCCCAGAAGGAAATGCCAGTCCAGCTTTATAGCAGTGTTGCCTTGAATCTGCTCCCTGCCACAGCCCTGCTGATGGAAGCGCTGAGACTCAAAGCGCTGAATCTTACCATCAAATTAGCTAGTACAGGGCTCTCCAACTATGCTCCTGTGACTGGTGACTCAGAAAGCTTCTCAGGCAGTCTAAAGAATAATCTTTGTTTTCAATCTCAACAGTAGTGAACAAGAAGCTAAGAAACATTTGCCAGGGAGGAGTCTTATGTGGTCATCTTGTCACTGGGGAAGAAAGCACCATGCAAGCACCAAGTACATGAGCACTCCCTGGTGTAACCAGCACACATTTTGCTACCTCTAGAACAGTGCTCAGCTATTGCAGTGCTAGAGGGAGAGCTGCTAGGTCTCGAAATTTTGTCAGGATCACTTGGGTCCTCACACTTAGTGAGCTCCTACCCTGGATTTCACACAGCTGCAGTGCACACCTCAATGCCAGGCAGCATTTTTCCCTCTGATCTTGTCTGGCTCTGCTTTGCTTTGCCTTGTGTACCCCTTCCCAAGCAGAAATGTTATTACTGAGCATTTCAAAGAGCTGTGTGACCATGGCAGAGACATCTGAGGTGTTACAAAACATTCATACCCTACAGAATCTGTGTTTACCCCTAATTCACTCCATCATACTGCTGCCTCTCCTGATGGCCATGCTCGAGACCCTTACTAAAACAAACACTGAAATGGCTTTGAGCTGAAACCTGACATTTGTAAGAAAAAGGATTTGTAATGAGATTAAATTGATTTATGTAATTGAAATCCAAACCAAAACACCACTGCTGCCTACTGTAAATGACTCCTTTGTCTTTCACTAAATTTAATTTGTTTACAGGCCCTGCAGCCATCCTGAGAGCACAGAATAAATGGCAACTCCTCTTTGGGGTGTTTGAATACAAAGAGTCAGGAAAGGGAGGCTGAGAGTGGCCATAAGGTTATGAGGAGCACTGAGATGAGCGCTGGGATGGAAAGCAGCCCAAGGGAAGATTACAAATTCTCAGAAAAACAGATCAATAATGCTGTTAACTATGGAGCTGCAAATGCAACTATTCACATTTGAAAAACATTTTTCCCTACTACTTTCCTCTGCCCAAGAAAGGGCAGCATTTTAATGAGATCCAGAGCCCTAGGATGCCACCACTTTTTGCGGTACAGAACTGCTCCAAATACCAGCTTCTGCGTTCTCCTCCCATTGCTTGCTCTGCAAGGTACAAGGATCTCAGACTGCTCTAATTTACAAGTAACCCCCAAACAACTTTCCATTAATTTAGTCTCCTCTCTGTTTCCTTTTCCCTCCCTACACTTGTCACCCTTTGGTTCCCTTGGGAAAACCACAAGGAATGTCCACCTAGAAATTTCAGCCTCAGTTTTAGGTGGTCTCTTCCTGGTTCTGTTGATGGCCTTCCCAGCATCCTCTTCATTGCACTGAGCATTCTGGCAGCTGAATGTACTGGTTAAATACATCAGGAAAGTGAAAGACACAGAGGAGAAAAGAAACCTGAATGCTGGTGGAACTTACTGGCAATACAATGGTAGAATAATCAAGAGAATTGAAGTAAGTTAGCAAGGAGTTTCTGAGAAAGAGGCAATTGCTGGAAACTATAAATGGAAATGAAGATGATGAGGTGAAGGATGGTTATTTAGTATTTGAAAGCAAGTGCTAAGAACAGCAATGGAAACCTGTCTGGGAAAGAAAATGTGTCCCAGCACAAGAAAGCTAGAATTCTTTCAGCAGGCCAGAATGCTACAGCAACAGCTGGTACAGAAGGCTTGGAAAGTGAAATTCAAGAACAGTCTCCTCTTCCTCTCAAGCCAGAAGGCTAACTGCTCTGTGCAGGAGCAAGCCTTGGCTTGTGAAAGGAGGTGATGAAATGCTGATGGTGAGACACCATCCCAAGAAAGACAGGTGCCAGTGTGAACTAAAGCTACACAAAGGCTCTGGAGGAGCTGGGAGTTTAGACCTCAGGTCTTTGCTCCCCTTAAGTTATGATTCTATTCACATTTGCATTTAGTGTGTTATCTTAGCTAGAAAGAGTGGAGTGACTTTAAGGTCACATAGTCCAGATGTGGTTTCTATCAGAGCAGCTGTGCAATAGATAGGTGCTTGCTCCAAGGTATGGTAACTTGCAAGTCGATGACGTCCAATCTATTAACCTGCCTTTGGAACTGTACCTCCCAAAGTCTGGGTTTCTCCTGATTTCCATTAACCTGCCTTTGGAACTGTACCTCCCAAAGTCTGGGTTTCTCCTGATTTCCATTAACCTGCCTTTGGAACTGTACCTCCCAAAGTCTGGGTTTCTCCTGATTTCCACAGCATCCCAGAACTCAGACATGTACAGGGTGACTCTGTGAGCAGTCTGGGCATCCCACTTTCACACGCACAGACATGTAAGCTCTTCTCTTCAAAAGTTTGGGAGCAATCAGTGTTGGCTTTCATAGGCTGTTTCAAAAGACCACTGGGAAGTATAGCTAAACCAGTGCTGGATAAGATCTGTCAGATAAGTCAGCTGAGAAAGTTTTAAGCTACTTGCATGAGAGCAGTTTGTTAGTGGACTCCCTCCTTCCTGGAACTGCATAATGAAAGGAGCATTCCCAGCCTTATCCTTAGTGTTGCCCAGCCCACCCATAACTCTCTGTGTACAGCTCTCACCCACAATCCAAATACCTGCAGTCCCTGGCAAAGGAGGCTGATCCCGGGGTCAGCTCTGCCAGCTGTCTCCCTCTCAGGGACTCTCCCAGAGCCTTTTGCCAGGCCAGCAGTGCAGGTCTCCTTTGTTACATCCCCTCCTGCTTTCCCTTTCCTTAGCTTTAAAATCTTGTTAGACTGCAAGAATTAATTCTCTGTATCTGGTTTTCCTTATTACTTCTCTGAATTCTCACAGCAACTGGCCTCCAAATGTAGCACAGGTGGTAAGAGTTGTAACATCACCTCTAAGTGTTTGCATTTGCATTACAGGAGTGGATCCTAACAAGTTAGAAGATAAGAAGTTACCCAATGCCAGCAAAACCTCAGCAATATATGCAGCAGAATGAGGTCTAGAACAGAACCATGCTCTTCACTTGGCTGCCAAGTTGAGGGATTTCTGCCCTGCACTCCTGGAGCCATTAAAACCTTTCCCCTTTGTCCTTTTATCCCTGACTGTGGAGATTCATCTGAAATACCTTGATGACTGTTATCCACAAAACTTCCTTATCTAACCAGATATGAATCACTTTGAAAGGAGCCACATTTCTCTTAGCAACCAAAGAATCAGTCTTAGCAACAAGACAGCTGGAGAATTGTGTTTCCACAGAGCTGCTGGTGGACAGTACGTTCTGCTTCCTGCTTTCCCAAGGCACTGCTACTGCAGTGATGACATAGGAAAGTGTAAGAACTGGTACAAAGCAGACACTTGCTCATAGCAAAGACATCACTTGCAGGGCAACTGATGCTCTTTCTGCCTTTGATGCAATTTCCTTTAGGAGCAGTAAGAATACTGACTGCCAGAAAGCTCAACA
This sequence comes from Melanerpes formicivorus, assembly GCF_026170545.1. Taxonomy (NCBI): domain Eukaryota; kingdom Metazoa; phylum Chordata; class Aves; order Piciformes; family Picidae; genus Melanerpes; species Melanerpes formicivorus. Next base: position 1,357,193 of record NW_027142388.1, on the reverse strand, counting down.
GGACAGAATAACAAGGAAATGTGTGAGGAAGCTGGCAGGTTCCACAGCCTTGATTCCCCCCACAGAAATGATAGGGGAGAATCAAAGTATGAGCTCTAAGGGCTCACCTCTGAACATCTCTTAGCACCTGTTCATGTTGAGAACAGTTAGAAAAGCTGTGTAAAAGGTGACTTTTATAGATCTCTATTCCCTGCACTTCCTTAGGAAGAGTAATTTTAGGAGAAATATCACTGAGGGAAACTGGGAGCATTGGAGCAATTGCCTTTTTAGTTACGACCTGGGCTGGTGTCTTCCTAAGACTGTTGGGCAAGCTTCTTGAGGAACACTTATGGACAGAGTGTTGTAGTTTCCATCTCTCAGTCCCACATCTCTGAGTATTTTGATCCTATCCAGAAATGCAAAGTGCAGGTAGGAACACAACATGCACTCACACCTCAGCCCTGTCCCTCCTTTGTCTCCTGCAGGGGCTGCTGACGTACTGCATGCTGCTTTGATTCCCTCACTGCTCCTCAAACTGAAGACTGAGCTGGATGAAATCCAGGAGCTAATCCTTGACACACTCTCCAGCTGTCTCCATTTGGAGGCTTCTGAAGCTCTAGCAAGTGGTGCTGTTACCATCCTGAAGGAAAAGCTCACGCACCCAACAGTGGCCATCAGAAGCAAAGCAGCTTGGGTCCTCTTAGCAGCTGGGTAAAGATATCTGTCTATAATTCTTAAGCCCAAGGTAACACTATCAGTGCATCAGTGGCAGTGGTTCATAGATGTGCTCTACTATGCATTTCACATGAAAAGCAGCACCAGCCTGAATGCACACAGAGGTAGAGGACCTCTAAAAACCTCACTCAGGAGAACAGATGCTAGTCAGGAAATGCCCTTCTTTCTCCTGTTTGTCTTCAGCACTGGCAGTGAAATCAGGATTTTCTCCTGGTACTCTCAGCACTGCTGAGAAAAAGTCATGTGAAAACAAGGTTTTGACCACTATGGATGGAGGGAGGGGGAAGCTCCCTTATTTTTCTGGACAACTGCTCTCTTGCCAAAAATTAGAGATCCTGGGAAACTTCCAGTGTGATTGAGGACAGAAATAGGCTGTTTCTGGCACAGGCTGCTACATAAGCCAGTGATGGATCAGAAAAAGCAATCTTTATGTTCAAGTATTGAACACTGGTTGAAAGGAACAACTTCAGTCACTGTCTGCAGCCACAAAATATAATAACAGTGCCCAGCAGATGTCTGCAGATCACATAGTTTACAAACCAGCTAGCACAAAACACTTCCTAATGTCCTGTAACAAGATGAGGTCTTACAGGATAAGAGTGTAGATAAGATGAGGCACAAAAAGAAAGGTGAAATGCAACAAGAGTGTGGACTTAGCTCTGTCCTAGGTGCCTATATATGCCCTTCACTCGAGAGGCTGGGAAGAAAGAGGGAAAAGTGACCTGGGAGAAGAATTGCAGACTCATACTTTAGCACATTTTAGAATGTGTAGAGGGTTCCACAGGTAGGTTTCTAACTAAGTGGCCATTAGGACACCTCATCCTACATCCTGGCACATGCTGCTGCCCATCACTCTCCATCCAGTGTGGCAAAGAAAGTAAAACAAAGCAAGGCAAATGGTCACCTACCGTGAGTGTCAAGCCCCACCCCGAGGTTAATGTGATGCCATCAGTACTGCCTCAGCAAGCAGATTTAACCGGCAGCCAGCAGGCACAGGCACCCCCTTGCTTTTCTCTGGGGGCAATGGTGCTTGCCCTCTGTCCAATAGTCAGGACATTGTGACTGTAAAGAGAACAGAAAGGAGGATTGTGCCAGCACTGCTGCCACGGGACAAAGGAGGGCTACAGGGGCGCAGACCTGGGGAGAAGCTGTGGGTAGCTGCATGGTTAGCACACACGGCTCAGGACAGCAACTCACACATCTCTCTGCAGGACTCACCCAGAGGGAAAAAGCCTCATCTGTGAAGAAGTTGTTGCTGCACTGGTGAGCCTGTTGGAAGACACAGATCCTGAAGTCCAAGCAAGTGCAGCAGGAGCACTGATGTTTGCTACTGTCAAACCCCAGGGTGAGAGGCAGAGGGGATACCTTCTGGAAATCCAATTCGAAGGCAACCTAGCAACAAAAGTTTGCCCCCCCCCCCCCCCCCCCCAAGTCCTCTGCTAGAGGTAAAGTTCTTTGAGAAACTCTAAGATTAGGACATTCTCTTTATCTGTCTTGAGCAACCATTGCTGCCCCCTCCTAGTGTCCAGGGGGACAGTCTGTCTCACATTCCATTCACCTAAAAGAGGTCAAGAAGTTGTTCGTCTCCCCCACCTGCATCATTTCCCTCCAGAGTGCTGCTCCGGAGGGGAAACACTTTCTGTGCAAGTGCAGAGCACCAGAGATCCCATACCTGCAGCTGCTCAGCAGAGGACCACTGCTTCCTGCAAATGCTTTCTGTGGTTAGAGGCAATTTCTCTCTCACAGCTGGGAGAGAAATGAATGTTAATAAGGGCTGTAGCTCTCCCAAGTAACTTACATAGCACTGAAAATACTAACTGCTAAATTTTCAGTCTGATGAATGAGTAATTAGACATCAAAGACTCTTAATAACAGCAGTTGTCTTCCAGTCCTCCTCTGCAACCATCCCTCTGGCTTCTGAAGGCAACACAGGAGTGGATCTCAGCGTTTGAAGTGTCTTTATAACTGAAATGGAGGCTGCTCTTAAGGCATCCAACACCCCCCTCCCCAAACAGCTTGTCCTCAAATGTTCTTGGGTAATTTGTTGGAAATAATCACGTGTAAGGCAGAGAAGGTTACCTAGGAAAGATCTTTTCTTACCAATACCCATCTGGCAGCCAGCCTTGGCTTCCAAGCAAAAGCTTGTCCAGGCTCTTTGCACTGCACTCTCTGGCGTGCTCAGAGCCATAGCTGGGCAGGCAGCAGACAGCAGCAGCTCAGGAGCACGTTGCCAGCACTCAAGAGCACATTTCAAGGCAGGTTATTCCCCCACAGGGAGATTCTCGGCGCTGGGGGCCGGAGCCATTGCACCTTTGCTGAGGCTGGCGACTGAGCAGAGCAGCAGAGCACGACTGAGCGCGCTCAAAGCGCTCACCATGCTAGCCGAGCTCCCGCAGGGCCGCACCACGCTCCTGGAGCACGCGGCCATGCTTGAGCAGTGCCTGAGTGACCCCTGCGAGACGGTGAGGAGAGCCGCCACCACTGCCATCAGCGTCATCCGCTGGAAGCCTTGCTGAAGGTGGGCTGTTCCGTGGAGAGCTGTTGCCCTCTGTTGTTGTCTGGCTGTAAAAGGAGACCTTCAAAAGCAAACCTCTCTTCCTTGGTTATTCTGGATCAGTTCCACCTGCCAAGTCACTGCTCAGCAGTTCCCCAACTCTATTGCAGGTCACAAGCAGAAAAATGGGGGAAAAAAAATCAAAGTTATGAAGTCCAGAATTCTGCACTAGGAGTGACTTCGAGACTTATCAAAATCTGCCTCTGGTCCTTTTTCTTCCCTTCTTAGGGGTCTTTTTTATTTAAAAAACAAAAACCCCAAAACCCCACCCCTTAGCCTATCAAAGATTAATTAATAACTAATTATATTACAAAAAAGGTCACAGTTAAGCTCTCCATCAGCCTTATCTATGCCAAGAGTGACCTAATGATAGGAATTTACATGAGTTTTGCTACAAATATTTGTTGCCCATGGGATCAGAACAATGTGGAGCATCCCCAAAGGAAAATCAAAGGCAATGTCACAGAAACTGCCCCAGGAGAATGCTGAGGCTTCCCCACACCAAACCAGGACCAGATACTTATCAGTGCCCTCCTAGCAAATGGCCCTGCTGACAAGACCTGCCAGTGGTCAATCTGGTGGAGGTGGACTGCATTGCCCAGGGCTAAGCACCTCAGCCCAACTCTGTCCTTGTGATGAGATTTACCCAAGTGATACTCCCATGCCCCCAGCTAATGACTTAGGAGAAGAGATCCAGGAGCAGCTCTTGCTTCACTTTGCAGCCCCACTCATGCTGTAAGCATCAGCAGCCTCAGCTGCAAGATTGCTCCTGTGTTTTTAAGCTGCTGAGGATCTCAACAGGCTCAGGGCTGCCACGAGAAGTTGTCCATGCTTAGCATAAAAGGAAAATAAATCAGAAAGAATACACTAGGGTAGCCTTAGTAAAGCTGTGCTGGGGACAGACCTCACTGCCTCCAACACAGGAGGGCTCTGACCCCTATCTGAAATTGTTTCTAGTATGGAACAGAAGTGCCTCTGTGTAATGCTTGCAGGGAGTGCCATGGCCCTCTGTAGCTGTCCTCTTACTTTGGAATGAGAGACAGTGGTCCCTAATTTGTGAGGATGAGCAATTAATTAGCACTCTAGGTGTCAGCAAAGCAATTACTGGATCAAAGAAACACAGCTGATGACTGAGCTTTCTGTCTATGCTCCATAATAAAGATGCCTCAAACTTGGTCATGAGAAGGCTGAAGACCTTCTTGAACTGCTTTGCACACATGGTAAAGAAAGAAATCAACACCTCGGGGTCTGGCACTGCTCTCATTCAGCTCCTTGCTTCAGAAGTGTTTACAGCAAGGGTTTGTGTTTAGTGCTGTGTGCTCCACAGTGCCCTACACCACGGTGACATCAGTGCCTAGCCAGACTTCTAACATCAATGAAAAATGATTTGTCTTTTTAGCTTGAAGCCAACAATGATTAGGGCCAAGATATAATTAATGTGGGCCTGGGTCAATACCGGAATTAATTTGGTTACACTCCACACAGACCAAGTTTGCAAAGCAGCTGCCTAACACCTCTCAGTGACACCAGGAGGATACAGGACAGCTGCCTTCATGGGAAGCAAAACCTTCTCATGTGTGCCTTGTGTCCCTCCCAGGCAGAGCTCAGTTCACAAAGGTTTATATTTTGGTTTTTTTTCTATCAGTTTCTTGTCCTTCAGGCTCTTTGTTCTTACAACTACAGACTCATTTCCCTGTCACCATTTGCTTTCAGCTATCCAGGAGCTGGACACCATTCTGCCCAGCCCTGGAAAATGGCAGCTTTTAGATCTATGTTCCAGAGCAGGGAGCAGTTTTGCTTTCCACCACTGTATTTTCCATTAAAAAAAAAATAGTCAAAGTCATATTAAAAATGCACAAGGACAAAATAGTCTGGGAAACCCAGATTCAGCTAATGACATTAAACCAGATGGGCAGAATGTCTCCTCTGTGGCTACACACAAAACTCAGATGCTGAAAAATTCAAGCCCAGAACCTACCTTTAGCAAGACAAAATTTGCAATTTGAATGAATTCCACTGCCATCATTTCAGATCCTTCAAACACAAGGGAGGTTCTAGGCTCTGGTGCTGTAAATAGAAATGGTGCAGTGAGGAAGGATGAGCTCACACTTACCTCAGCTTGCTCTTCTCTCAGGTACTTTAAGATATGCAGGGGAGCTGCTGGTGCAGCGCAGCTGCTCTAGCCTTAGCATTGCCTGGTGAGGAGAGGCTGGGCACTAAAGCTCCAGGGGAATTCCTTCTCACAACTTCCCCTAGCAGATGGCAAGATGCAGAGTTCCTTGGGAGGGACACAAATGCACAGCATGTTTTGTCAGCAACAAGGGTGATAAGCTCAGGTACTGATATTGGCTGACAACTCATACTGGAGTAACTGCAGTTTACTCCATCCTTCAAGCTCCTAGCACAGGCCTGCAAGACAAAATGCCACCAATTGCCAAGCAGAAGCTGGGGCTGTCTTGCATTTCTCCTCTCTCCCAGTGATGCATTGCCCTCTGTTATATCTCCGATACAGTGTTTTAAGTTCAACAGCAGGGATGCATTCTCTGATCACTGCTCTCTTCCTACCATGTAATAACCCTGCAGGTGCAGGACAGAGACCTGCAGCTAGGACATGAGGAGACTTGATGGGGTGCTTGGTGCCATGGTTTAGTTGTTTAGGTGGGTTGGATTGGTTGATAGGTTGGACGCGATGATCTTGAAGGTCTCTTCCAACCTGGTCTGGTTCTATTCTATTCTATTCTATTCTATTCTATTCTATTCTATTCTATTCTATTCCATTCCATTCCATTCCATTCCATTCCATTCCATTCCATTCTATCACTTGCACTGGAAGAGCTCAGCCTTGTGCTGTGCCCTCATTCACCACAGACATTTTGGTGAAAACCAAACCATGGTTACTGCAGATGTGTTCCAAGTTAAGCCACAGCACTTCTCCCCCCAGCATTACAGTGCATGAGCTTTTTCAATTCCAGATTAGGACTAAACCCAAATTCTGTTTGAAGCACAGTGTTCTGCTGGCCATCAGTAATGGACATCTGTGAGCTACCTGCCTACATTTATTCCGGGTGCTACAGGCCAGTCCAAACCTCAGTGCAGAGTGGGTAACTTCCTGCAGGACTTGGCCTGAAAATGTTGTGGCAATTCTTGCCTGGCAGCTCTGGTTTGTTTGGTGCCTGTAACTGGCTTACTGTGCTACTTGGTCAATTTTACATTTTATTTTGTGCAGTTCATTTAAAATAATTCTGCACACCTACCTCAAGCCCCACCCCAAAGTAGCTGTAATCCTCTGTCTTACCTGGCTGGGGATCACCTGGACTACACTTGCATTATGCTGTACAGAGCAGGCCTGGGACCTGTCTGGAGTTTCTCCACTAGCCAAAGTCACATGTGGGGAAGCAGCAGGTGCTCACTGCTGAAGCGCGAGGATGGCCAGGACAGCAAACTGCCTCCTTGGTTTAGTCTGAGAGCCTTCCACAGCACAGCTGTGACAGGGACTGAAGGAGGGTCACTTTGGTCCTTAAAACCATCAATCTGCTTTTGAATGCAAAGCTGCCAACCTGAGGTGGCATTTAACTGTTCATCCAAACATCAGCACTTTGCTCAGTTCTCCACATCATCAGGCAATTGTTCTCTGGCATTCTACACAAGCAGAGCTCTCCTCTAAGCAGCAGGCAAGCTTCAGGTAAGTGTCAGAATTCTGCCCTCTCCAGCAGCCAGTTTTCAGGACAGGGCAAGAACTGGTTGCTAGGGACATCCAGTGAACATCCCTGGGAAACTGAGAGCTAGTTTTGCAAAATTCCTCCATCCTTGGGGGGGGGAATGGAATGACAGGGCCTGACTGACCAGGGGGTCATCTGAAGGCTGCTCAGCCTGCCAGGAACTCTCTTGTGTTTTCTGTCTTTAGCCCAATGGCTCCACACCTCTTCCTTGTTTTGGCATGGCAAAGAGGGATCTGGGCAATCCTCACTAAAGTCTTCCTTGCTTGTTCGTCATCCATCACTGTTATCCAGAGCCAAAAGCTAGAGTCCCAAATTAAGCCTCACTGTCTTCCATCATATCATATAAGAATCCCATAATTTTGTGGACACCAAACACTTCAAAATATACAAACACTTTAATACATACAAGTCATCATAATCCATTAAATATAATTAATTCCATGGTCTTCAAAATGTCACTATATTAACTGTAAGGAAAAGGGTTGCTCTGGTAGCTGTATGGTATTGATTTGATCTGGCTTCTGCTGAACCTTTCAGCATACTGCCAGGATTGTGCTGGACAGCAGCAGGTCTGCTAGAATCCACAGCACTGTGGATTCGATCCAAATGAAGCAGAGATACAATCAGAAGATTATGAAGTGAGAGCGATTAGGGCTGCAGGGGCCCCAGCGGTGTGGTGCAGCAGACACAGTGACTCCAAAGGCTTCCTGCTTAGCGCACTCGCTGCAGGTCCGGGGCCTTGCTGCAGGCGGCGCAGAGATGCTCCGAGGAGCAGCGTCCCTGGGTATGTCTGCAGCAGGGGAGAGGGATCGTGGTGCAGCTTGGGCACAGCAACCAGCGTCTTCTCCTTGCTCTTGGTTCCCCAGGCTGCTGAATCAGATGGTGAGAAGATCTATCGCTTTTTGCTTTGAAGTGTTTTATCTCTTTCCTGCATCTCCAGCTGGTATCAAACTTAACCACATGGAGACAATCAGACTGGTTTAGCTGATAGCCCACAGCTGTGACTATTCTCATGAACTGTCAACTCATAGTCACACAGCATGAATTCTATTCCTCAATGAAATCTCCAGAAGAAAGATTTACAGCTTTGGAGGGGGAAAAAAAAAAAAGCAGTGCAGAGCCCACAGATGGACTTGAAAGAAAAGTAAATAGCAGACCAGCTTTCTGGTGCTTCAGGCTTCCAGCTGTGTGGGTGGAGGGTTTGCAGTGCAGTCCACAGCAAGAGGCCACACGTTTACACCAGCCTCACAGCCAAGAGCTCCTAGGAACTGTGGGCAGAGATTAGTTCTGTCCTACCAAGAAGGGAGTTGAGCAGTAAGAAATAAATATATATACACACACACATACAGATATATTTTAAATAGATATATCATATATCCAGTGCATATATAGAAGGCATGCCATGTGTATATATAATAGAGGTGGCTTGTATAAAAAAGCTTCACATTCAAGTGCAGATACACATTCAAACATGAAGAGGGAGAGCTGCTGAAGTTCACCTTAAACAGGGGATCAATTGTAAGCAGAATTCTTATCAAGATCACCAAGATGTTTTCCCTAATTTCAAACTGTGATCAGTTCAGACAGCTGGTGTTCCATGATTACTGGCAAACAGAGCACAAAGAAAAGTGAGGAAAAGGAGGAAAAAAAAAAGACAGAATGGGAAGTCAGATGTAGTGTCAAATATATCTCTATATACAACAATTCTTTCCTTAAGAACCTTGCAGGGAGCAAACCTGATTTTTTAATTTGAATTCATACTATGATCCCTCAGTTGTGGTGCAGAAAAAGCAATTTGTGTGATCAGAAGAAGGGCTGAAAAATCAACCCTAAAAGATAGTTCACAAACGCTGGTATGAAATGTGGCTCATTCAGCCTCCTTCTGCACCCAGAATACGAAATGTATTGTGAGGAGACAGAATGCTGGGTGGAGATTCTGAACCTCTGCTGGCCCTCAGATGACTCAAAGTCTAAACAGTAACTCTCTCTTTTGAAATCTCAGTGGCCTGCATCTTTAGGTCATTGAAAACATGATCACAAAGTCCCCAAGTCAATCATCCTGATTTTTAACAAAGGTAGCAATGGAAACACCAGATGTCCCTAACTCTGTAATTCTACCAGACATTGGCTTTGCTTGACAGAGCAGCACAATGTCAGAGGTGCAGGCAGGGGGTTATGCAAAGTAGGCATGGCAGAACACAGCCACAGTCAGCAGGATGATGCCATTGATGTTCACCACGTTCCTCCAAAGTGGCACTTCACTTATGTCAGTCATTTTCTTCTTCAGTGCTTCCTCTTCCTCCTTGCTCAGTTTGGGTCCTTGCTGCTCCAAGCCACAGAACCAGTTGTAGGCTTTCCTACAGCAGCCTGCTTTCTCCTCACTTTCCTTGTTAACTGGAAGGAATAACAGACTGGTCAAGGAGTGTAAGCAGGAAACTGCACATGCACCAGGAGGCCTTTGTGACTGAGGGCATTCCTGTATGGTATTCCTGTATTTCATACATCACCCCTGACAGATGTGCTACAGGGAAAGGTTTTAGTACAAGGCAGTACAAAACCCAAGGTAATGTTGTGCTTGCACAGCTCACCTGGAAAGAAATTGATTTTCTACATGCTACAGAAGACACTTGGTGCCTTTTGTGGCCTAGAGACTTAGTGTAGTACTGCAGCAGCAAACCATGCTTCAAAGCTGAAAGTCCACTTTTTCAATACTTTCTACACTTTTAGTTAGAAGACAAAAAACAAATCTGAGGATACCTACAGTAAGGAACTTGACAGCACAATCAGAAGCCCAGCAAAGAGAGCAGGTGGCTTTGCCCAGTGGATGTCTGTCAATTCAGTGTCACAGTGCCTCGCTCCTTCAGTCTGTCTATGGCCCACTATTTCCAGGGCAACCCTCACTCTGGTTCCAAACACTAGAGTCTTGTGCAGGTCTGCCAGTGCACACCACCTCTGACCCAAAGCATCCCCATTGGCTTAGTCCTGGAACTGCCACTAGCTACCTAGAGAACAAGATTTTCTCCCTTCAAATGCGTTTCCCTTCTGATTTACACCGAGCTTGATGGAACGAAAGAGGGTTACTCAAACATGCTGATAGCATCTACAGATAGGAGAACACGAGATGGTCAGCAGTTACCTGACTCCTTATCCTTCTCATCAGCTGGCTCTGGCTCCTCCTGTATGTCGAGGTCAATGCGCTCCTCCTGGCTGTTCCGCAGAGACCAGCACAGGCGATAGAGCTGTCAAGAACCAAAAGGAGATGTAACTGCACCGCCCCGCTTGCAGGCAAATCCCTCTGCTCCTGGGCAGACCCCTCTGCTCAGTGGGTAGAGTTAGGAAGAGCCACTGAAGGCTGTAGGACTATGTGATGTGGGTAGGGGAAACATCAGGGATCAGCATACCAAGGACCAGTGTTTAAAAGCAGTGGTTTCTTTGAGTTCCCTTTGTTGAGGATGAGGCTGCAATAATACTTACATGTATGTCAGGAATGGGCTTAGTCATGAAGGAGACTGCCAGGATGACGATGGCAGAGACCCCAAAAAGAATAAGTGCAAAGTAAAGGTAGTGGATCCCACAGATGATGAAGGGGCACTTGGAAGGGCTCACACAACTACCAGTCCCGTAGGCAAACTCGGCAATCATTCTACTGAGTCCACAAAGCAGCCCAACTATCAGGCCCCAGAAGGCACCCTGCAGACAAAGGACAGAAGTTATCCAAATGAGTGACTTCAGGTATGGAAATTAGCTCTAAGCTCTGAGTCGCTGCTGGAGGAAACATGGAGTTGTTCTATGTTATGTTGCTTTGGCACATGGGCTTTAGCCCAGCTATTTTCAGTGACTGAAAGTGGCAATGATCAGCGGCTCAGAGACAGAACATGGAGAACACCTTATCGAGATCACTTCTGAGAGTCCATCCTTCTCCACACAATGGTCTCCTGACACAGGACAGGCTCTGGCCACAGCCTATGTGCCCCAAGAGTTGTCTCCCTATCTTTTTACCTTTGAGATCTAACTCCTTGATGGCTCTAGCATGATGGAAGCAGCTAGCAGGTGTCTGCAATTCCTCCTGAAGCACCTCTGGCTTCTAATGACTTTGTTACAGTTAGTTCCAAGTTAATTCTCCATGCCTCTGGTGGGTGTTTGGCTGCTGCTCCAGCCCAAAGTATAAAAGACACACAAGTGTCTGGGCACAAACTGAAACAGAGCAAATTTGGGTCTGTTTGTTTGGTTTACTGTAAGTGTGATGGAATACTGGAACAGGGCCTGCAGCCCCTGTGCAGTTTCCATGCCTAGAGATATTCAAAACCCAGCTGGACAGGACCTGCTGTTGTTAGCCCTGCTTATGTGTAGCAGGGCTTGGACTACTCCAGAGGTGCCTTCCAATAGACCATTCTCTGACTCTGTGAAGTCAAAAGCCTGATGATGGTAGCAGAAATCTATAAATCCTGATTTTAAAATATTCTGGGTTTAATGCTGGGTTTAAACACAAACCAGTTTTAGTTATTCAGTGGTTAAAGGTACACAATGTTTTGGAGTAGGACAAGGTAATTCAATTTGTGGCAGAAAGCAGAATGATTCTGAGCAAGAAACGTTGAGTAATCTTATCAAGTCATTCCCACACTGGAGGCTGTGCAAGGCTCCAGTTCTCAGCAGCTTTGATGGCAGTACCTGCTGTTTACCCAGGGGTATGCACTGAGCACAAACCCAAGGATCAGGCTGTATTCTTGCTCAGTTAAAATTCCAGCTGAAGGCAACAACAGATTTCCACAAAGGGCACAGAGATTTAATACATTGGTAGGTGAGGTTTAGCCAGGTTAGGATAGGATTTGGAGTCCCCCTTGTGTGTTAAACAGCCAGCAATATGGATATGCCAGCAAATAACCACTGGACTGGTCTTGAGAAAGCAGTGAGAAAATAGTTTGAGTCCTATTCAAAGCCCTTCCCTCTCTAGGCCTTCTCATTGAACTCCTCCTTCTTGGAGCAATGCCTAGCAATAGGCCAGTATTATTTATTCCTGGTATTATAGAAACTGAATTCCTGAGGATTGAGTCTTCAGAATGCCTGAGACCCCAGTTACCATGACTGGCCTATGGCCTCATCACAGCCCCTGGCAGATTTCGTCTCACTGACAAAGGCTTTCAGTTCTCAACATCAGAGATTCCCAGACTGTTTCTTAAAAGCAGTGAGAAGTGGTGTGTGAAACAGCAGCATGTTTACTTCAAAGACTTGGACAAAGTCTGTAGTAGCCAAGAGGAAGTTGAATGTTTGTTAAAGCAGTTGGGTGACCAATATCCTGGAAGGTTACTCTCAAACATGCCCACACTTGTTGGCACAGTGATAGAAATGCCAAGTCCCAGAGGTACCTAGGAATTCTTAGGTGATTGGTTATAATTTCATAGTTTCATTCAGGGTTGGAAGGGACCACAAGGATCATCTAGTTCCAACCCCCCTGCCATGGGCAGGGACACCCTACACTAGATCAGGCTGCCCAGAGCCTCATCCAGCCTGCTCTTAAACACCCCCAGGGACGGGGCCTCAACCACCTCCCTGGACAACCCATTCCAGGGCTTCACCACTCTCATGGGGAAGAACCTCCTCCTCACATCTAGCCTGAATCTCCCCACCTCCAGCTTCATTCCATTCCCCCTAGTCCTATCACTACCTGAGATCCTGAGAAGTCCTTCCCCAGCCTTCCTGTAGGCCCCCTTCAGATACTGGAAGGCCACAATTAGGTCACCTCGGAGCCTATGCATCAGATTAGCAAAGAACTTTTTCAAAGTCATCTCTGAAACCTCAAGCCCTGGGGCATGGGAACACAGAATCCCTGGGCTGTAGCAGAATTAAACTGGGAGAGGTTGCTAAGGAAAGACTGCAGGACAAAAAGCAGCTGTCCCAGTGCCTGAAGGACCCCTGCTGCCCAGCCTGTACCCACCTGCTCATTGACCCTCTTGCAGAAGATACCAAGCAGGAAGACAGCAGCAATGGGAGGTCCCAAGTAGCTTGAAATTGATTGGATGTAATCGAAGAGCTGCCCACTTTGCGCTGACTGCACCACAGGAACCCAGGCAATGCTGATGCCAATTAAAAGTACCATAAAAGCCCTGTAAACATAGCCAGATATTCAATTAGCCACCTGCTTAGAAGCATCAATCACTAAGGGAAAAAAAAAGAGCAATTAATCAATAACTTAAATGTCCATTTTGTATTTCAACCAGCAGAATCGATGATAATGGCCAATTACCACTGAACAAACAAAAGAAGTCCAGGTTGGACATGGTGTCTGTCTGACATTGGTCAGCATACAGCTAAACATGCAATCAAGACAGAAAATCACTTTTTCCCTTTGTGTGTCCAGAGACACACCAACTGCCAATCGAGCAGGCAATCAGCTTGCTGGTACTGTAGGCTGCCCTACCATAAAGCCTATGAAGATATTTGACAACAGTTATCTTTGAATAGCAGTGGGAAGCGCTGAGAATTAGCTCAGCTGCTTCATGCAACCCTGCCCATCAAACTGGAAGCCAGGCTGGCTGCCCTAGGGCATCCTGGCTGGCCACAGGAGGCCACTGCTGAGCTGCCCACACGCTGTAGACGCAGCTTTCACCCAGGCGCTTGGAGCAGTCTGTGGAGCTGCTCCGTGGCTGCACCAACCTGCCAGCCAACATCAGCTCTTTCTCAGATGGTCGTGATCGAATCTTGGTGTAGATGTCCATAGCAAACAAAGTGCTGGCACTGTTAAAAACGGAGGTCAGGGAGCTCATGAGGGAGGCCAGCATGACTGACAGCATCAGACCCCGCAGACCTGGAACACAGAGACAGGTGAGCTGGGACCAGCCTCCAGCAAAAGCCTCAAGATGTGGCACATTCCACATCTGCCAAGCAAGCAACGATGCTTGCTGAGCTGTGGAAAAGCTGCTGACAGCAGTGATGGGGCAACTCCTGAGCGTTCAGAGCAGTAGTGCTTCCTTTGTGAGCACTGTCTGACTAAATGCTGCAATCAAGGTCACAAATATTGAGCAGACTTTCCCCAACAGCTATAAAAAGGCTCACTCTTGCTTGCAGGTGAGTGCTCACTTGTGGTTTCTTTGTGAATCAGCTGTTTATCAAAAGATGTTTCTTTTACTGCTTGAAAATCAAAGTGAGCCTCCTTTGCAGACAAGATCTGGCCAGTGCAGCACGGGGCACTGCTGTAGCATTTTACTGATACTGTGTACAACAGTTAGAATACAATGGGCAAGTGTACAGGCGTCAGGGAAGTAGCATGGCTTGTGTCACAGTCGTGTCTTTCTAGCCTTCTGAACCAGCTCTGTGGTTTCCTGCACCAGCTGATGTGCTCAGCACGTCATCCTCCCCAGGGCAGTGCTTCATTATCTCATGGAACAGGTGTCCCAGGGAACAATGTGTGCATAGATCTCCTCCTCTCCTGCCTCAGTTGTTTAGCAGAAGGACTCAGGTGTGTGGCTCCCCTCAGAAATCCTGGCACACAGCCTTTTGTAAATCCCTGGCAAAGTAGATTCTTTTCACCTTCACAGAAGGACAACTCAGTCACCATTTCACCCCAGTATGTGCCAGCTGAGAGCCAGCATTGTCAGCATGTAGCTATTCTGCACCTACAGGTATTGCACCTACAGGTACACCTGGTGCAGAGGACCCCTCTGACTAACAGTACATAAATCTAGCAAGAGTGTTTGAACCCACTCTGGGGATTGGGCTCTTTTATCACCTGCTTTTGCAGTCTGGCAGCCTCACCTTTCTTAAACAAACAACCAAATGATCAAACACTCAGAGAAAGGGTCTTACCATTTGGCATAAGCTCCACTACCATTTTTGGGTAAGCAATATTTGTACAGCCAACTGCAGTGCCACACTCCTCCTGGCAGATTTCAGGCACAACACAAGCCACCACATCTGAGGAGAGGATAATGAGACAAGGTTAGACAAGGTTAGATGAACAACAGATTGCTCCCAAATTAGTAGAGCTTCTAAACTTTATCTCTGTGTTGAACCACTGGACTGACAGGCTTACTATCATCCTTGGTCTGCTGGCAGGCAGGGAGGGGACTCTAAGCCTCTAGCCTTCCTTTCCTCTCTAACAGAATGCTGACAAGTGCTGCAGGTCCAAAGAACAGAAAAAACCAAGCAGCACTAATTTGTCAGACCAGGACTGAGCAGCACAAAGAGAGCAAGTAGCAGAACAAGCAGAGGAACACAAAGACCCCTCCATCCAGCCTGCACACCTCTCCTCTACCCCCTGTTAAAGACAGTGATGGGCAGAGAGAAAGGAGATTGGCATTGCTCCTGCATGCACTCAAGACCATCCATGACCCAAAATACTGCTGCCTGTGACTGGGGACCCTCTGCCTCCCTTCCAGCAGAGTACCAGCCCCAGGCAGCATTTTCCACTCATTCAGCCAGTGAGGCCAGAAAACCAGACAGCTGGGGAGGGACAGTGCAATTTCTTTCCCCTAAAATGAACAGTAGGAGCATCAGCAGAAACCTGGGATCCAGGAAAAGAGCAAGCCACAGGGAAGAGGAAATGGAGGGAGAGTGGCAGTGCAGGAAGATGTTTGCAGTTCTGCATGCATGTGCATACCTGTGTACAGAATTCTGCTGATCATTCCAGGCATCACTATAATAAACATGGGCAGGAGTTTCAGGTATCCACACAGGACACAACCAGCCTTCACGTGGGACATGTTCTTGCCAGACAGACATCTCTGGACAATAACCTGTCAATGAGATGTGGCAAGCAGGTGTGACTCAACCGAGAACAGCATTGCCATGAACACCAGACACAGGGTATCCCTTAACCTCTGTACCAGTGAAAGAGCCTTTTCACCACTTCTGACACTAGCATGAATGAAAACTACATGGAAATCAAAGGCTAGCTTTGAACCAAGGAAAGGAAAACATCCTTTAGCCAATGTATGTTTAAGAGCTAGGGCACTTCATCACAAGACTGAAAAGCTCAAAAGGAATTAAATATTGACATAAGCAATAGCTACAGGGACACTGAGGGGGTTCATTGTTTACAAGCTCTGAAGATTATCTCACAGTTCAGAATGTAGATGGTCACATCCTCCTGTTGCAGGAGCAACTTTTCTCTGCTCATGTCACCTGGGGAAACTGGATGGGACATTTTAGGGAGAAGGGAGAAGGACTAGGCAAGAGTCTCCAGACTGGAAGACCCGACATGTAAAGAACATCCATCCAAAACTGTGCATGAGTGATGAAAGGCACACTAAGAGGAAACAAGCTCAGATTACTGAGTGGGGAATGGTGTGTAGACCCAGTCTAACAAAGCTCATTTGATTCTTGACGTCCACACTACAATCTCTCTGTGGTTTAGACATGGTCACACACAAAGAATGAGAGAGCAATTATCCAGTGTCCACTGGGCACAAAGTATTGTTTTGTTATTCTGACCTATTGCATGCCTTAATTACATGCATGCCAGTAGAAAATGACCAGTTAAGATGCGACACATGTGCCTTCTGATGGACTGTATAACTTTGCTGCATAATGTAATAAATGTCTTCACCTGCTTACATCTTGTCCTGGAAGCTGTGCTCAAGGTGAATCTACCATCTATATAACAACTATATTATAACAAGGAGAACTGAAGAACACCCCTGCCATTGCCTCACATGGGAGGGGTTTAGCAGCCAGAAGCTGGAAAGCCACCCCCAGTCCTAAAGCAGCTCAGTTACTGTGAGCCAGCTTTGAACTGCAGCATGGGAACAGCACCCTTGGGTCACACCAGGCTGCAGAGGTTTGTGTTTGGCATTTCCAAGGCACGTGGCTTCTGCATTACCTGATCTGTGCACCAGTACCACAGAGCAAGGATGCTCATACCAAAGACGAGCCCTGGCCATGGCAGATCCCCATTGATGGGGTCCCGAAAGATGTGGAAGGCATCCTCCCGAGGGGTGTAGCACTCCGAGCTGACCGTGGTGTTCCCATAGGAGATGTTGGATGGAATTGCCTCCATGTACTTCTTCATGAAAGCTTCATACCCTCCTACTTCAACAAAGGCTGGAAAACAGAAAGAAAAAGTAGCAAGTCTTTGATGGTGACACCTCAAACAGGGCTAGAGATGTGAGGAGAAAAACCTCCTCAAGATGGATGCAAGCCAAAGCCAGCCAGGACATGCTCTCAGAAGCCAGAACACGGTGTTTCAAGCTTTCAAACCACCTAAGAACCAGAGGGACCTTTCTTTGTAGATTCCTGCAGAGCTGGCAAATGTTGGGTTAGGTTCCACTGTCTCAACACCTCTTACACTGCCCTTGCCAAGCAGTGACGTGACAACTGTTAGGGAGCACCTAAGGCAGAGGCTCACCACCACAGGCAGTCTGAAGTTATTTCTGTGTAACAAGGGTGGACTCATTTCATTTCAGGGAAAGACCCAGCCAGAGGAACAGCAAGTGCTGAGTAACTGGAAGGACAAGGGAAAGACACTACAAGTTCATGGAATCTTAGCAACTGCTTCACCAATTCTTCCTTTCTTATGATGCCTTCCTATGAATTCTTCAGGAAGCTGATTTCTGTTTTGAATACAGATAGATTTCTGCACCACACTGTTCTGTTTCTAGACCTCCAGTCCATATCTGCTGGCCAGCTGGCATCCATAGATCACCAACAAGGCTTACTTAAAATGTTCATGCGCTTGGGGTGTTTTAACATGAACCAGCAGCTAGAGACAGAGTAAAAACATGCAACGTGATCAACAGCTCTGCACCTTGAAGCGGCAATGTTTGTGCCTTAGCATCTGAATAGCTCTGAAATGACTCATCTTAAAACAAGGCACTCTCTGAACAGCTCTAGAGGATCGTCACCACTTGCAAACAGCTCTGCTTTCACCTCACTAGCCACCACTGCTCTGTGCTATTACCTCACACATCCACCTGCACTGCTCTCGGTGACTAAAGGGCTTGGCCATACTCCTATTTTCTTCCCTGAAGCATAGGTAGATGAGCCTAAATCTGCTGCTCAAGATAACAGGGTTCCACACTGCAATGTCTGTTTCTATAGCCACCCTGGGATTTGTGGTTGAACAAATTTGTGGCTAATTAATCTGATTTACTTACCAAATCCCATGAGAATGAAGGATCCCACTATCATGATGAATGTTTGTAAGGTGTCTGTGTAAATCACAGCTGCAAGGCCACCTAATGGCAAAGAAGTCAAGACAAACAGGTTACCTCCTGTGCAGTGCCTCAGAGGAGACCAGGCTCTTTTATTTTCTTCACCACCTCCCTCTTTCACACAAACTCTGTTCAGGTTTTCATTTCTCCCTTCTTGTCCACCTCCCCTTTTTTCTGGCTCCCCTGACTTTTGTTTGATGTATCAGATTGCTCTGCAAGCTCACCTGTGACGGTGTAAAGAGCAGTAATAGCAAGCAGGATAACTATGGCCACATAAAGATTCAGCCCTATGGCCAGCTGAATAAATACAGCCCCAGAGAAAATGTCTGCCTAGAAAAGAAAAAAATGACAGATTAAGCAGTGCTTAAATTCATGATGATAGCACATTGCAAGAGATGGTGAGGGTACTGCACACACAACTCCCCCATACACTGCTGCACACACCAAAAGAAAAAGAAATGGACAAGAAAACAGAGGCCATTGTAGTACAAGCTGCCAGGCCCCTTAGTGCCCTGCTGCTTCCAGCACTGAAGTTGGAGTATCCAGGACTTTTCCAAAGGATCACTTTGGGTGGACATACAGTCACCTCACTAATCTCTGCTTACAGCCTGAGACAGCTCTGTGTGGAGATGGATTCTGTCACTCCTCCAAGACACGGCAGGGTTCAGGGCTATATACATCTCTTCCCTTTTCCTTGCAGATTGCACACGTGTGGCATAGCCAGACCTGCTGGTTTGGAGCAAGAAGTGACTGAAGGCACACACCTCCTCTTATCTCCAGTTCTAAGTTCTTGTCAGAACAACTACCACCAGCTGGCTAACAGAAGAGACCTCCAGCTCTTGCATAAGAAGGGCAGCACCCCAGGTTTCGTCTCAGTCAGTTCCTGAGTTGGAATCCTCTCCATCAATGCTGTTTATCCAGGTCACCAGAACAATCCACCCCAGTGCACTTATAAAGTGTTACTGTAAATTCTGCTTTCATTGGAGGTTTGCATCTCTACCTGCCCTTGCTCCTGACCATGCAGTCCATGGGCTCACCCCCACTGCATGCCTCCTTTCTGGATCCCACACCATCACAAAAGGGAGCCCTCAGTGGACAGCACAAGTCCTAGTGGCATTCAGCAAGCTCAGGAGTTATAAAATGCTGCAGGAACTGCCCATATGCAGGGTCTGAGAAACAAAGAGAACCTGTCATGTGCCCTGGGGTAAAGCCTACACACACCACTACTGCTGGGCAGCTGCAGGACAGCCAGAGCCTGTGGCCACAGACCAGGCACTGGCACTGAGCGAGGTGAGTCAGGGCAGTCTCACTAACAAGCTGCTATGCAGCCTAGCTGGCTGAGAGATGCTGGATGAAGAAAGCCTCTTCATTCCAGAGACACTGAAACCAAGGCTGCAGGGTCTGATCTCACACTTAGTTCACTCTGGAGAATGAGGAAGAGTATGGACTTCTGCAGCAAGAGCTCCTCCAACCCTAGTGCCCTCACACACAGAAGACAGCTGTGAAGCAGAGTGGGAACCATAACAGAGATCCCACTCCTAAAGCTCTGCCTCCAGAGCAGCCTGGGAGGATTTGATTTCATGTAGGCTTTAGTCTGTAACTGAGAACCTGGAAGTCCTGCCTCTGGAGCATCTTGGGGTGATTTGATTTCTTGTAGGCTTTAGTCTGGAACTAGGAACCAGGACTTTCAGCTCTTTCTCCCAGTAGCTGTTAGCCCATATCCTTTTGTGTCCTCTCTCTAGAGTAGCACTTTTCTTCCTACCTTTTCACAAGACTGATCAGCTTACTTCCCAGATCTTCCATTGTTCTTGGCTTCCATTTACCCTACATATCACTAAATATTAATGGCTATAAAATGACCCCCCAGAAAGAAATGTACAGTTAATTATTTAGCATCCTGAGTAACAGATCAGCTCCTTCAGATTGCTGAGATACCTTCCAACTTCACTGCTCCTCCCTCCCAATTAGATTATTGCCTTCCAGTATTTCCTTGTTTCTTCATTTATACTCTTTTATAGACACTGTTTAATCTTTATCTTAACTCTGAATAGATTAAATCCTCTCATTACATTCCAAACTGTCTCTCTCAGTCCACACACAGACCATGTGGGAATGACTGGCAGAGCACACAGCAACTGCATGAACCCAGCTGCAGGGGCAAGGTGGGGGTCAGGGCAGTGGCATGGCCCTTTGCCCCTGACACCATGGGTTATCCTGCTCCCTACTCCCCCCCTGGCTAAGCCTGTGCCCATACTGCACCTGTGCACAAAGGCATGAAGGAAATGCTGTCACATGTAGAAATCACACTTCAGAGTTTCTGATTTCTTCAAAAGCATTCAGGTCTTCGTTCCATTCTGTCATAGTTTAGCCAGTTACTCTCCACCCACTGGTGGCCACTAGGCCATTTTCCTTTGGCCAGTGGTGCTGTGGGCACTGCTCACAAAGCACTGCATGCTTAGGAAGCACATGAGGCACCCAGAGATCAACACCCCACAGCATGGCCTTGTCTGGCAGGTGGTTGATTAGCCACAAAAGAAGGTAAGAACTCAATAGGAAATGCACAGAAAACATGCAGGAGAAGAGCAATGGCAGTGAGAGAAATAGCAATGATCTTGTACAGAGGTGTGCCGAGGAAACCTGACCACTGCGCTGTGCCAGGAGGAGCATGCCAGCAGGTACGGGAGCTGACGTATTCCACGCTGGAAAGCACCACAATAATTATCTTATTAAGAACATTAAATAACATTTTAATACATCAAGGAAGCAGCACAGGGAATAACTACCCCAGAAACATGATGCCACTCTTTTCCCAGAGTGAGTGGCAGTATCAGTGCCATTCAGACTGCTAGGTGTGCCTGGCCAGTAAGGGCAGGGCAGGAACCCATCCTTCTCTATCGGATCTCAATAAGCCCTGAGGATCACAAGGGAGTGTTTGCAAAGCCAACAGTCAAGGAAGTCAAATGCAAATCTCCAAGCCAGCTCAGGCCTGGAACGTCAACACAGGGGGCTGTCTGTGTGTACAACGTGCCTCTGGGAAGAGAGACCTGTGCTGGCTTCACACAGCATGTGTATCTCTGTGGAGAAGCTAGCCATGGGCCAGGCCAGGCCAGCTCCTCCCCTTCTGCTTCTGGAACTGGTTCATCTGGAGACAGTTTGGGCATGGTGCAGAAAAACCTCCTCTGACAGTACCTGAAACCTGCAAGGACTTTGTTCTGCCTGTTCTGAATAAGATAGGGCAAGAGAGCAGGGCTGGGCAAGGGACAGGAGAGCAAGGCAGGAGCCTGCTCTGTGCGTGGCAGCCATACCTGCACGTGGGGTCACAGCCACCACCAGAGGTGTGCTGGGCAGATGGGGAAACCAGAAATGGTCAGAGAAACCTGGGCACCAGATTCTTCCCCTGCATGCCACAGAGACCCAGCTCCATGGCAGCTCCCCATCACCTATGGAATAGGTGGGCTGATGGGAAGCTGGGCTGGGCTGCTGCGGCATGGATCTCTTGGCTATTGCTTTGCTCTCTGATCAGACAGCACCACGAGAGCAAGAGGAGACATCCTCTTGCCTGGAAGCAAGACACTCCTGCTGAGACAGGGTGGAATCCCATGCCCAGATCCATGACAGAGGCTGGGAATAAAATATGGATAGTAAATTCAGAACCTATGTAACACCTCGATGAGCTCATTGCAGACATGTTGCAGAACGGGACTGAGTCATCTGACTGGAGGAGTTTGCCAGCTGCCAAAGCTGCTGGAACTCTGTGTCACACCTGGATTTCTGATTACAGTAAACCACAACAGCAGCAAATTAACTAACCATTTTGAAATAGATGGCAATCCACTGCTGAGGCCAGCTCCACAGTACCAGCCTGTTTAATTTATAACCTTTCAAGGATCAGTTATCACAAAGATGTGAGAATGAGTGCAAAAGGCCAATCTTTTAGCTTAAATTGCACTATTATCACTCAGCTCCCATTCAGAGGGCAAAGAGTAATCTACCATGGCAACTTCTGCAAAACAACAGATTGAGATATGCCTGAACTGTGGACTCCTTTAGGGGCCTGATGGTTTCAAGCCCTATGGAAAATACCAAGCCCATTCACTACTTCACAGCAATACAGCCACTGACTTCATAAATATTTTTCTTATCTAGATCATGGTTTTCCCAAGAAAGTTTGGACCAGATGATCCTTGAGGTCCTTTCCAACCTAGTATTCTACAGCTCTATGATTCATTAACTTTGTGGCACCTTCAGCTTTATACTTGCCCAGTAAAGGAATCTCTCCTTTTCCCTCCTTTCACCTCAGCTGTTACAATTTCCCTCCCTTGCATTTCCCCACTCCCTTATTTCCTAAACCCTATTATCCTCTTTTCTCCATGTCCCTCTGTCTCTTTTCCCCCAGCTGTATTACTGATTACATGTTGACCAGAGGATGCTCAAACAGAAAACTACCAAGTCTAGGGCCAAAAATTCTCTCATGTGTTTCATGGATCCTAAGGACAATAGCCTGTACTGCAATACAAGTCTCCCTCCACTCTGACTTGCTCCAGAGGAGAGCTTAAGGAGACATAACCTGGAAAAGAACAACAAAGCACAACATGCATCAAGAGACACAGCCAGGAAGGTAAACACTTAGCTTGCAGAACAGATCTGGATACACAGCCTCACTAGACAGAAGACACAAAATCATAGTTGTACAGCCCTTAATCCAACCAGGGGCTCCAAATCCAAACCAACTGATAGGTGTGAGCAGTATTGCCAGTGAGAGTTGCTTTACTTTAGGATAGCACAAGCTGCAAGAACTGCTGTGAAAGTTTCACTTACTGAGATCTTTGTGAAAATGTACAGCAAGATAGACAGGACTGACAGGTAGACCTGAATCCTCTTCCCACCAAAACGCTTCCTCAGATACTCTGGCATTGTCACCACCTGCAGGGGGGAGATAAGGTTTCAGATCATGGGGAACAGATGCAAAGCAAATCAGAGGAAGATTTTTGCTACTCGGATACTGTAAGAGTGGAGCACAAAGGGAGGAGAGCTACAAATGCAGTTGGTAAGGAAAAGCAGCTAGAGGAATTGGAGGATAAGGGGAGAGTAGCAAGTCCCTCTCAGCTCAAGAGTCAGGACAGAGAATGCTGCCTTTGCAAAGATACCCAGACAGAGTGTGGTACACTTCTAGCACAACTGCATCTCCTGCCATTTACTTGGGGTTTGCAGCACTCAAGACCTGATTCACAAAATGAGCAGCAAAGAAAGGCATAAGATACTGTATGGACTTACCCCAGCTTTGATATAGATGGGTACAAACACCCAGCCCAGGACAGCCACGATTATCAGAGCCTGCAGCCAAGACAAAAGCAGCTGGATTAGCCTTGTCTCCCCAGAGAGCACACCCAAAGAGCATTCATCAGACCCAAGGGCAGCTACAGACCCATCTCAGAGTTCACTGCAGCCTTTACCCTTCTCCTTAAATATTTCTGTCAGGAGTACTTGACCATTTGCAGCAGCCATCTACTTGCTAAGGAAAAAAGCAACCTCCCTCAGGGTGGTTTGAGTCCTTCACTGCACACAGCTAAATGCAAGGGACGTATTGACCTGTGTACACTCATTAAGTCCTCTGTGCCATGGTGTAACCCCTTCCACAAAGGAGAATTGAGACAAACAAGGGCATTATTATCCATACCCACCGAGCTTGGGAATACAAGGAAATGGATTCAGCCAGCTCAGGTGAATCTCTGTGCCACTGCAGTTAGTACTACTTCTGGTACACCAAGCAGTTAATTCAAATGCAATCTGGATATTTCTCCCCTATGCTACAAGCATAAGAAAAACACATACATCATCATCAGAGGAAGGAGAAAGCAAAGAGGGAAAGATTTTTTCAAATGCAGGTGGTTCTGAAGGATGCTCAAAATTTCTTGCAGCCTGTGAAGATATCAAAGCCCCTGCAACAGTTCCTATGCAGGAAAAGGCTGCAAAGAAATACTGTGGATTACAAAAGAGAGAAATTCTTCCCAACACCCTGCAGTCTGAAGGTGCTGTTTGTAAATACTTCCAAAGTCATCAAAATCTGTGCAGAGAGAAGGGGATCCACCACTTGCTTTGGTTCAAGTGCCCACTAAGAAGCTTCATTCAACAGAAAGGCCCAAAGGCACTTCCTGGTCTGTCCATAAATCAAGCATTGCCAAGCACAGACTTGGCCACTCCTGAGTCATTTTGCTTGACCTCTGCAGAGCAGGCTGCTGCCACCCAGCTGCTCACTGCGGTGCGAGCCACTTACGTTCCATTCAAATCCTCCGATGGCGATTCCTCCAGCCGCTGCTGTTCCTGCTATGCCCACAAAGTGCCCACTGCCAATGTTACTGGCAAACAGAGAAGCACCAATCTGGAACAGAAAGAACAATGTTTGGCTGTTAGGTGCTCTTCATGCTAACTTTCGAAAGTCCTGTCCCTCTGGCATGTGAACTCAGCCCATCCAGCAGCAGATTAATTGGCAACCGGCTTCCCTGAGACTGCCTCTTATTGTTCACCCTCGAATCTGAGACTCCAGCCATCATGTGGACAACAATGAGAATGAATAGGAAGATACACAGAGGATCTTCTTCCACATGAGGCAGTTTATGACACCAATCCAGTCTTAAAACCTTTGCAGAGTTACTGATTTTCATTTGGGAAGAAGACTGCAATCTGCCTTGCTTAAGGAGGAAAGGCTAAGTGCTTACCCAGTGCATACCCATTCCCTGTCTCATACTCCACAGTCTGTGGCACTAACTGTATCACCCAGCAGAGCTGTACAGACTTTAGACTTGCTTCACTTTTAGTCAAAAGATGGCAATTACTGCATTCAATTCTGAAAGCTGCAGGGCAGAAAGAGCTGCTGAGAAAATGCTTCTGGAGGATGCAAACAAGAGCAAATCAAGGAGTTATATCTAACAAGCACTGGACCTCTAAGACCTCTAAATATTGCACTGATCAAACATACACAGCAGAGGGGGGAACACAGGAGCTGATGAACACGGGGGGATTAAAAAAGGCAAGGTTAATGTTGGAGAGGCAGGAGCCTCTCATACTGTGCCAAAAGATCCAACTCTTATCAGGTAGCTCAGATAACAGAAAATATTAAGAGACAAGGTAGGAGCTTCGTTCCCTCAGAATGAAACCTTTAAAAGCAGCAGAAATGCTTGATGATCAGTTACCAGGTCAGATATTGAAGGATGCAGGATGAGAACTCAAGCATGAAAAAGAGGTTGGGCTGGGTATTAGGGGCAGAAGGCATGTGAGCTGCAGGAGCTCATGAGCTGAAGTGGCTCCAGGGTGAGGAGAGGAGGGTGAACATCTTTTTTATTCACTTCTATTTTTATTTTATGTCCTCTGAAAGCTACAAAGATAAGAGGGAAATGGGGTTAAAAAGAAAAGTAGAACTGAGGCAGAAGAACCTTGGCTGACCAGCTTTGAATGCTCTCAGCTGGGGCAGTTCTCTCACATTTTACATGGACACAAGACCTGCATCCCACACGTTCTGCTGATGGAGTTCCTAAGCACAGGTGACTGTGTCTTCAGAGGCACCTCACAAAGGGGAAGAGTGTTCCTTGTCTGCAACTTCCTTGGAGATTTTCAGAGACCTGAAATGTACCTAGAGGAATAGTTACACATTTCCAGGCCTGCAGGCACTGGGGTGGGATCTTTGAGAAGCAGCAAAACTGAAGTCAATCTTTCTGAGAGCAAAGGGATGATTGCCTGAAATTCAGGAGGATGGAGAGATCTATTCTGTAGAGCTCTGCCCTAGCCAGAGGTAACAAGCATGCTCTTCAACTCACAGTCCTGATCTCTAATCACACAATAAGCTTTCCTCCCCCATTTTTCACATGAAGTGTACAAATAAATTCACCAGAGGATTCTACTCTTTCTTTTTCAAGCTTGCTATTTTTCTCTCCTTTGCTCAGTTTGATCTTCTGACTCTTCTGGTCTTTTTGCAGTCAAAGTGTTCTTTGGCTATGAGGGGAAAGTCACTCAGCTCTGGATTTTTTATTTTCACACATTTCTGGAAGTCAGCTGTGCCCTGCAGAAATGTGTCCACTTTGTCACACAGCAGATATTTCTACAGGAAGGCCAAGTGTTGCAATAAGCATCAGAAATTCCTCTTCTAAGCCCTTTGTGACAGCAGCAGTGTTTTCCCAGCAATGATGGTGAGGAAACAAACACTATGGGTAGCAGGCATTAGCACTGCTGGCCAGCTTTTTCCCTGCAGATGAATAATTAAACTTAAATCTAGGTTACTAGAAATGCAATCACCAGAGAAGATTAACCACATTAATCTCTGATTTTATTTAATGTGTTCCCTCTCCTGTTTCAAAAGCTTAAAATGTACTTCAAGGAGACCCAAGCAACTAAAGCAGCTAAGGAAGAACGTTAGGAGCTGACAGCTGTAGTAAGCCTGGGCTTAGTGCTGAAGCCCAAGACATGCTGCAGCACTTCAGGACAATGCTGTGTCCTCAGGCTTACCCAGAGGAAACCTGCACTGGAAGCCTAACACCAACCCAAAGCAATGCAGAGTTACCAACCCATTGAGGGCTAGCACGAGGACAAAGCAACACCACTCCCACCTCCTAAACTTTCTTCTCTGAACTGGGGAAGGCCCTGTGCAGCAGCCCTGCAAGATCCACACACATTACTGATGGATATTGTTCATTGTTGTCATGCAGAGCATGGCTTCACAGCTGGGCAAATGCAGGCTTGCCCTCAGCACTGAAGCCTAGGAAGTGCCTTTGCCAAGCCTGCTCGCACCCTGGGAGCTTCTGATGTTACAGCAGAACCAGAAATGTCCAGTCTGCCAGAGCAGGACTTTAAGGATGAGGGAGGGAGGCAGATGGGCTCTGGGTCCAAGCTATCTTAGAACCATAGAATGGTGGTCCAGGTCAGAAGGGACCTCCAAAGGTCCAACCTCCCCACAGTCAGCAGGGACATCCTCCATTAGATCAGGTTGCTCAGAGCCCTGTCCAGCCTCACCTTGAATACCTCCAGGGAAGGGGCCTCAACCACCTCCCTGGGCAACCTGTGTCAGTGTTCCACCACCCTCATGGTAAAGAACTTAGTTCCTAACATCCAATCTGAATCTGCTCTTCTCTAGTTTGAAGCCATTGCCCCTCATCCTGTCACTGCAGGCCTTTGTAAACAAACTCTCCCCATCCTTCCTGTAGGTCCCCTTCAGGTACTGGAAAGCTGCTATTAGGTCTCCCCAAAGCCTCCTCTTCTCCAGGCTGAACAACCTCAGTGTCTTGCTGAAGAACTCACTGCTGCAGTAGTTTGCAGTGAAAGAGCTGGTTTCTGGAACTGCCATGGGTAGATGCTGCAGTACAGCTCTGCACACCCCAAGGAATATGGGGCTGAAAGTGGGGAGTGACAAAGAGAAACCATTTTCTCTAGGTGTGAGCTGTTCTCAGTGAGTGTGTCAGTGAACTGGTTTCAAAAATGCATCTGGGAGGAAAAGTAAAGAAGAAAGTTGACTGAAAGGACTAAAAGCTGCCAAGAGGGAAACAGAGGACACAAAGCTAACCTAACCTGAGGCAAAGGTGGAACATTAACTCTTCTAAACCCTTGGGAGAGGTCAGGTTTTAACAGGAGTGCTCTGTTCAGGAAGTGTCCCACCACACTCAGAGAGATGATGATCACTTTGCTTTTCCCATGTTACTCATTAACAGCTTCACCTTGCTCTTCTCCTTAACGTGAGGATGTGCTGCCATCCTCGTCTTGCTGTGCCAGATCCCAAGCAGCATCCTTTGCAAACCAAAGATTGCAGCAGGAGCAGCTTGTGGGGCTTACAGGTGATGGCTGCTACCCCTCCAAGGCCCTGCTGTCCCTGTTGTCCATGCTCTGGTTTGAAAGTGTCAGCCTGGTACCAAACCCTTTTCCCTGATCCCTAGCACACCTTGCCTTACACAGAGCAGCAGAAGCTTCCTCATGTCAGCATGAGGTCTTGGCCCTTGCCCTGAGGTATCACCTCTCCCATGGGTCACCTGCAGAAGCTGCTTCTCAGACCTCTATTCTCTGGCCAAGTCTCTCACTCTCTTCTTTGAGAACTACTCCTTTACACAGTCCATGCTTTAACTCACAACTCTTCCCTGCAACATGTGACCCTACCCTGGTGGAAGGGTATCACTTTTCCTACCTGGACTTCTTGGCATCACAGAAAAATCAGTGCACTGCTTACATGGACTGCTACTGCCACCCTTCCAAGGCTGAGACCCAAAGCAGCAAGTGTAGAAGGTTTTCTTCTGCTTTCCCAATTACTCTGCAAATCCTCTGTATTGCACTGGTGCCAAATGGAGCCACATTTATACACTCTGCAGTGTTCTGCAGAGTGGGAAAGATGAGTCCAGTGCACAGCAGACAATATGTCTCTGTCTACCCACTGTCTATCTCATGGATACCAGAATATGCCTTTGCTGGCTCCTCACAGTAGCACCAGAATTCTGAGAATATGTAAGGCTCAGCTGGATGCAGAGACAAAGAGATCCTGCTGGTGGTCAGACCTGATGGCCACAAGAACAAGCCATGCAGAACTGAACTAAAACCTGTGGGGTTTTTCCTCAATTTCATACCTGTCTTACAAAGATCAGCACTTAAGTGACAACAACTGAGCTGAGCTACATTTCTGACTGGAGTGTGCCCTTGACTCTACATGCTAACCATAGCTGGACTTCAGATGCTCAGCAGATACTCTTTGTCCCGTTGGTATTCGCGCCTCAGGGCATGAGGTATGAGGCAACCCATAATTTGTGCAGACAGCTCTGTCTGCAAAGCTACATAACCTGAAGAATGAAATCCAAAGGCAGGAAAGCTCCCAAAGTGAAGCTGGGTCTTTCTTGAACTGTGCTGTGAGAGTGGCTGCTGCCTAAGCTGGCTGCTGCCTGGGCACAGATGCTTGGTTTCTTACAGTGGCAGTAAGGGCTTGGCTGAGCCTACCTCCCTCAGCTAAAAGAAGGGAAACCTTGGGTTGCAAGGCCCATCCTTACAGAGCTGGCACTGCCCCCAGGCTTCTCTGTGTCTTTCTGGGAAAAGAGTGCTGGTTATGAGTCTTTAAAGAGCCTGAAGACAGTTCCTGAAAGCCCAAGAGACCAAAGCAGCTTCTTGAAGCTTCTTCTGTGAGTTTCTGTAAGAAAACTGTGGAAAGAGCACAGCATTTCCTAGTTTGGGGACTACCCAACAATGCATCTGGGTTTCTGGCAGTCAGTGAGGATGCAGTGGTGTACCCTGATCCCTAATTAACCACTGAGCTGGCTCATCCACTGCACAAGGGCAGTGATTTCAGTGAACCAGCATAGAAGTGACCAAGCAAAACAGCCAGAAAAGACTAACACTATGGGCTCAGATCTCCAAAAGACTGAGCAACCTTTATGCATTCTGCTGGAGCCAACAATCAGGGTCACAGCTGGGCAGATGTGGCTCAGGACAACTGGTTTTCTCCTGCTTTATACACTGAGAAATTGAATGACAGTCAGGCAAAGTGACTGCCCAATATACAAAATCTGTATCAAAAGCAGAACTAAGCCCCAGCCCTGACTGCCAGTGAACAGAATCCTCCTCTTAGGCCTGTCAGTAAGAGATCCTAACACACTGCTAATGAGCCTCTGCCCCTGTGGGGTCAAGAAAAGCCACTTATGGCTACCCTGTAGAGCACAGAATACAGCACACCCACTGAAAAATGCCATTAGTTTGAGGGAATTAAGTTCAAAACAAGATTGTGGGAGGCTTTTATTTATCTACTTTTCATTTCTCCCTGCTCCAGAAAGCAGTTCCATGGCAAGGCTCACTATTCTGAAACTGCAGGGAAGAAAGAGGAGTCCACTTATAAAATAACATTCCACCCCCCTGCCTTTCATCTTCACTCTGTTGCTTTCCTGAGCCATGAGGGTTAATCCTGCTGTGGCACAAAAGAAAAGTCAATGCACAGAAGAAGTTTAAAAAGACACCCAGCATCAGCTGCTGCAGATCACCTCTCTAACTGAACTTTCCAGGCTCTCATTGGGTTTCTGACCATTCCAGCCCAGTTTGCAGTGGGTGGTAGACATCCTGTCTACCTGCTGAACTGTGGGAATAGGTGTTCTGGAATCTCTTTTGATCTAAGACAAACTTTTCAAGGTGGTGCTGCTGACATAGTATTTAGTTTGTGGTTTGAGTGCTCCTTGTTTGTTTGTTTTGAGTGATACCAGGAAGAAGAGCAAGAAGGGTTGATTTTTATGGTGTAGAAAGACACCCTTGTCATTCCAAAGGGAAGGAGTGAAGGGATGCTCTAGGACTCCACTAATGACTAGCACTTCAGAGTTTGGGAAGGAGAAATCCTAGAGCAGCAACCACTGCACTGTGGGGTCATGCCCTTTGTTTTGCCACTGGAGGCAGGGAGCTTCTTACTGGGTTTGTACTGGCAGAGATCTCAGGGTGAGAGAAACTGCCCTGGCTCTTAGGTGAATCTTCAGGAGTGCTCAGTGCCAGTGCAGCAAGACACCAGCTTTTTATGGTGAGTCTTTCCTCTCTTGCTTCTTTCACCTTCATTTACATCAGCACAAAAGGGCATTCACATTCACCCTTGACAGGCATAGGGAATTACACAAGGTTAAAGCCAGGCAACCGATTAATGTGACAGTTAAGCAGAGGAATCTGTCTGGTATTCCTCTCCCTGCCTACGATTATGAGATTTAGCTTCAAATAACTTGGAAATTTTCTCTTCCCTTGGCCTTCCAGTGGAGCCTGGAATTGTCTTAGATCTCCTATCCCAAAGGAGGAAAGCTCTTACTGTCATTAGCCTTAGAACTGTTTGCAGTCCCAAGCCCATCTAAAGGCAAGCAGCATCTCCCTAAAGCTGTGAGGATTTCTGCAGTGTGCTTTCAGAAAATTCCTACAGTTTAGACACTGTCATCTCACTGAATCCAGTGTGAATCCAGGGGGGAATTAAGAGCCTTAATGGAGTACAAAAATGTCTTTGGAGACAATGCAAGATCAGGAATGTTAAGGATTTCCATTCAACTACATGGAAGCAGGGACAACACAGGGAAGAGACAAAAATGCAGGTGCATCTAAGTTCTCTGCTTTTCAAGCAGACTGTATGGCCCAGGAGAAACAGATGATTGGTTCTAAGATTTCTGCCACAGGCCTGCTGGATGGCTATGGATATATTTTTTGCCTGTGACTCCTTTTCTCCACCTCAGAAAAGAATACAAATGCAGAGAAGACAAACAATGTGAGTCACAAATAATCTTAACTCTATTTTGCCAATACCTGTTATGGTATCTCCAGGATTTTCTCCTTGTACAGTTCAGAACTTGTTACAGAAAGAGGAAACAGCAAAGCAAAAAGAGGAAACTATTTGGTAAGTTAGTTATTCTCTGTGATAATCTCAAAAGGGGCCAGCTTCTTTGAGTACAGTGGAGATAATAAATTGAATATGTGAAGAGGTTTTAAGGTATGCTGAAAGGCAAGGCACTGCATTTGCCTGCACAGACAATGGAGACAGCTTGGAGATCAACATGCACACCTTCCCCAGCATATCTCCCTGCCTATCAGGTGACTTTTGTTGTGCAGTTTGTCCTGTGTCAGCAAGGCTAGAGAAAGAGGAGGTGTCTATACCACACCACTGCTGAGACTGTGATGGCTGTGGTGAGATGCAAGACACAGCCATATGGAAGTGAATGCCTAGACACACACATACTGCCCAGGGAGGTTGTGGAGGGTGTTCAAGGCGAGGCTGGATGCAGCCTTGAGCAACCTGGTTTAGTGGAAAGTGTCCCTGCCCATGGCAGGGGTTTGGAACTGGGTGATCTTTAAGGTTCCTTTCAAGCCAAGCCATTGCAGGAGATGTTTGACACACGGGACACAGAGCACTCACCGGCCACCAAACCATGCTTCGGCCAGCCAGGAAGAAGCCTCCCACTGTCCCTCGGTTGGTCGAGTACATAGCCTGGGGAGAAAAGGCAGCAAGGGTGAATCATATTGCAGTGTAACAGGCAAGCTGCACACAAAGTGAGAACAAACTGCTAGAATGAGGGGATAAATCTACACAGAAAGTGGAAAGAAAAGAATGAGTGCTCTCTGCCAAAGAAAAAGGACCTGTAAAGAGCAAGCTTATGAGGAAGAAAATAATACAGCTGGTGTCTAGGTCTGCACTAACCACCCCAGCTTCACTGCTTCAGCACAACTGCAGTGCAAAACACTGAAGTAAAATTCAATTTAGCCAACAAAATGCTCACTCAGATAAAAGTTCACCTGAACACTTCATCAGGGGTGCAATGCCTTGGACTTCAGGCTTCAAAAGGGTCTGTGAGCTGCAAGTTCATGAACAGAAACGATGTGGCTTTTTTGCTCAACACTACCTAGCCCCAGCAGATAGCTACAAAAATCTATTTTCATGTTGTGATGTGCCCACTTTTCCCTGAAGTTAACACAAATACATAAATAAAGTAGCCAGTTAAAATTTCCTCTTCACACACTCATTTTGTGTTTGTCAAGGGATGGGCGTTAGAGGGAAGCTTCAACCAATTTTTGTTAATGAGCCTGATCCGAATATTGGCTTCCCATTGTCTCCTCTGATGGACTTTGAATAGGCAAATAAAGAAAGGCAAGTGGGGAAAATGAGCAGAAGAGAGGAAGTAAACACAATGCATTTACACCTGACTACACACAGCACTGGGTAAATGTTCTTCCAGGGAGGAGAATGTTGCTGCTGAAAAGAAAGGGTTCCCTGACCTGCTCAGCACACAATTGCCTGACAGGCCACAGATCAGCCTTTCTTTGTCCCAGACCTTCATGGAGCAGCCAGACATCATGGAGAAGACCCAGGTCCTCCCCACCAGACAAGGCACTCAGCTGTACTGGGGGCTCCCAATTTTTTTGCTACATTTTTGGCATCTACTACCATGAAAGAGGTAAGGAAAATGCTGTGTCCTTTTGGCCTACACCCTAAATTTTTGGTGCCAGGCTGCTAGAAAGGGAGGCTTGTTGGGCAGGTGACATCTCAGCACTGTGAAATGTCCCCTGGTATGCTCCTGGCAGGCAGAGGATTACTGAGTGACAAAGCCTCCTCTCCACTTGTTTACGGTCAGGTGTTCAGGTGCCCCAAGGAAGCAGAAATCTGGCAGCATTCCCCCATTTACAGCTCTGTAGCTCCCAGTGTTGGCCTGCTGTCTTCAGACACTTCAGCACTCAGGTGACAAACAGGACAAGCTCTGCCCTTTCCCACTAGCTGTGCTGCTTCCCCTTCACATTCAGCACTGCGCTTTCCTCCTGGTCCTCATACAGCAGAACTGCCGGGGTGGGCAGGAGGCACTACCGTGCTTAGATCACCAGCAGAAAGTCACTGCCAGTCCCTGCTGCCCTGGCACTGCACCCTGTTGTCAGGACAAAAGGAGGCACCTACAGTCCTGAGCCACCTCACTCCTTTGCTGGAAGGAATCTGCAGTCCCCAGTCTGTCACACCGTTGCAGCTGGAGCTTTACTGCCTCACCACCGTTCTGCCCTCCCTGCACACTGACTTCACCTCTGTCCTCCCTGCAGCTCCTTCTTCTCACTAGTCCCTCTGGCATCACCTCACACCACCAGTCCTCACTCCAGCCCCTGAGCTCCATGGTGCTAAACCCCATCTCTCCAGCTCTAGCCTGCTTTCTGTCAGGGTCCCTAGCTGGCCTGACCTTTTCTGATCAGGTGTCTCCAATCCCACCCCACACACAGCTCATCACTACACCTTCTCCACTAGTTCCATTCATCCAGCTAAAAGCTGCCTCCCCAGTCACCATCCACTCCCCAGTCAATGCCCACATTTTCCCCACCATGTACTTACCAACTATCTCAGTTAAACACCAAAACCTTTATACATTTTTACATTTCCATTTACTGAGCCACTTTCCCAAGCCCCTATAAATCATTTTCTCAATAAGTAAAAAGCAAATCAAATCAATAAAATCCCAACCTACCCATAGTCCCACCAACAGGACTATCACAAAATAGGAGACAATAACAGAGATGTCTGCAGCATTGTTGATCTTTATGTTGGATTCCATCCTGGCTGCTTCCCTGGTTGTCTTCTTCTTTCTCTCCTTATGCGCTTCTTGCAGGGTTCAGGTTAATGATAAACTGCTGTCATCCCCTGTGTCTTATATAATATATAACTTCAGATTCACTTGTCTCCCATGGGACACAAGTTGAAGCCACTGCTTTCCTCAGGCAATTCCTTCTTCAATAGTGTTCCTCTGTCACAAGTGCTGCAGACTTCAGAGTTCAGCTGCCCTGCTCAGGGTTTTAACATCCACGGGCAGATGTCTGAGGAGGAATGAGCAGGGGAAGGAGTGGCTTGGCTGCAATAAACCTGCATATTTACCTGCACTGGGTGAATGCCTTTTTTTTTGTTGTTGTTGTTGAAGTGGCTGTACCTGTCTATCTAGTCGTGGAAGATGCACTTCTTTTAGATGATGATAGTGAGGAAAGCAATTATCCGTGAGGAGGAGTGACCTGCCACATGGGGAAAACCCAGGGGTCCATCAGCAGTGACACTCTGGGTGTCATCTCAGCAGCATTACTCACCAGAGAAGCAGCCCTGTATTTCTGGGAAGGAGACAACTTGGAGATGTTAACATCCCTCACCTGGATACAGGTAAAGATGCATATGAGCCACGAGGCTTAGAAGCCAGAGTTTACTGTTGTGAATTTCAGGGTGTTTAGTCTGTGGTGTTAGCTCTCTCTATGGTAGCTAAGGAGCTTCACATTCAAATAGTTCAAAGTTCACCAGAGCCTGGAACTGCTCTCCATTTATTTGTTCCTTTGACTTCAGAATCAAGCTAAGCAAAATAACTGGCCACAAAGACGTGGGACTCACTGACTACAGACAGGTCTTCACAGCCCTTAGTAAGGAAGCTTCCACAAACAATGCCTGTGATGCTCTGTTTGAGCTAGGTCAGAAAAATCCAGTATATTTAGAAAGGGGACAGGTGCCAGGCACATTTCTGGGCTCTCAGGATGTCTGCACGTCCTATTGTCCACTTGATTCCAGGGAACCATTATTCATTTCCAGCTGACTGGGCTGCCTTTGGGCAGTAAATATTCCCCCTGCAGTTACAGAGAGCAGCACAGGCAGTGCAGCACACGGAAAGCACCCCAGGGCTGGCTGGTCTGGGCAGCGCTGATTTCCTCACAAGGGATTTTCCTTAGGTAAACTTCCCTTTGGTAACTGTGGTTGAAAAAAAGCATCAGAGCCTAAGAAGCTATAATTAAGTGTGATTGCTTATAGGAATAAAGTCTGAATGTCATTTGAGTACCTCCAGTCTTACAAACCAGACCTGTCCCCTGATGCTGTGGCATCTCTCGCAAAACACATTCTTCAGTTTCTCCTACAGGACTCTGAAATGTTAGCTTTAAATCCAGCAGAGAAAAAATTAACCCTGGAAGCTGCTGAGCATCCAAAATTCCCATTAGCTGCAACCTTCCCTGCTGTGTATTTCAGAGGGAAAATAAGAGACTTATTTACTAACCTTAATCATCAGGACAGAGTTTGTCTAAGATAGGCTAGAGCTGGCACTTCTTTGCAGAGACTGCCAGAGACTCCCATGGGTCCTCACCACCAACAAAATGTTTAGTTTTTATTAATTCAATTTGTCAGTCTACAGAGGTAAACCAATGAAAACATTGGACAGGAACTTATCTACCATAATGTGTCTTGCGTTCTTATTTGGACCTCTGCAAAACAGAGCTCAGAGGCTGAGAAACACCACAGCCTCCTGACCACAGCTCCTAGGAGGGCCACATCAGGAAGACTCCAAGGTTTGCAACAGCAATGGAGAATAAGTGTCCAAAAAGTAGAGATCATGGGATTCCTACCTTCATATACAGTGGAAATAAACTCAATTCTGGTTTGTTTCTGAAGGCCACATACCCAAACCACTCTGCAAGACTGTCAAAGAGGAGAAGGAGCTCCTCATACCTGCAGTCCAAAGCAAAACCTAGAGGCATTATACTCAGCAGATTTTTGGTGGATTAGAAGTATAATTTCATTACCTGAATGCATAGGAATGGGCTCTGAAAGGTCAGCCAAGTTTACAGATTAGAAAAAGGCTGAAGGTACCTTATTAGTATTAGAGCTTCTGGAGATAAGCATGAGTAAACCTTCCAGCATGAAGAATGAACTCTGCATCAGGAAGCAGTGCTAATCTCCTTTTCTCAAAGCTTTCTCTCAGCTGGCATTGTGCTTTGCTGAGTGCTCTCATCATCTTCAAGTGTCTGCATAGGCAAGACAGGGGCTCCAGTAATAGAGAAAATGACAAATAACTTGCTATACTGAGGCAATTTCTATTCTCTTTCCTGTGAGCCATCCCAATTCATTGAAGTAAGACAGATTTTAACAGGACTGATCAAAACAATTAGCCTAAATAGCACAACATGACGACTGCGATGATTGCTGCCCTCTGGATCAAGTCTGGTGGTATTTAGCTTATCAAGAATGTGTCTGTTCATACCTGAACAGCAAAAACAGACAGTGGGTGGATGACAAACAGCTGCAGGATGCGGTAGTAACTTGTCCAAAATCACACACCTGAAAAGTGATGGAGGCCCAACAGAATTCTGCCGCGGGTTTGCATCCCCAGCTGTAGAAGGCAAGGGCTGACAGTGTGGGGCATGGGCAGAGAAGCTGCCCTGAAGCTGCTCTCATTTAAAAAATGTGGGACTTGTATTCCTTGCTGCCACTTAGCCTTGTCTTTTAACTTGTAAGTGACTCCCCCTAAAGATAGCAAATGATAAAACAAACAATAAACCAAACCAACTACAAACAAAGTTGCATTACTATGCAAACCACCTCCCACAGAGGAGCTCCTCTAATCGTTTCTCTGACATTCCTCAGCAAGGGGATTTGGGGTTGGGATGCTCTGCACAAATGCTAATTTATACACGGGATCCTTTGTGCAACTAATAAAGGACAAAAGCAGACAAAAAGGAGCAGTTAATTTGCTTGCAAGAAGGCTGTACACTACCTTAGTAAAGTCTCTCCTTTCCTTTGCCGGTTTCCTAGCCACCTAGCATGAACTTACTGAGGAAAGAGATCCTATTTGTAAGGGGATAAAATACATTCAAATATAAACTCTAATTAAAAAAAACCAAAACCTTTCAGCAAAGCCTTCCTGAGGTGGTCCTAATAAGCAATGATGGCAGTTAGAGTAAGGATACAGGGGGATCATTTCAGCATCACACCTTTTGTGTGATGCCCCAAGCCTTTTCTCTTTGTATAATCTCTCTTAAGTGAGTAAACGTGGATTTAATTAGAATTAGTCACAGAAGGATGATAAAACTGTTGGAAACTAACAAGTGAAATTCACAGGAGAGGAGTTACTGAAAGGGAATGAAGATCTAAACTCCATGATGTAGATAGAAGGAAAAGCAGTAGGTCTCTGCTGTCTCAGCCTCTGGCACACGTGAGGGGAGGAGGATTCGCGTCGGGATTTCCCCTGTACCCCGTCAGTGGGAGATGGGAGGATGACACACGGGGGTGTGGGTGTCTCTGGGATTTGCGCTAGGGATAAACTGGTGGCTTCCCTGTTTTGAATTTGATGACACCAGCAGGTTGAAAATCCCTGCCTGGTCTCCATAGGTGCTATGAATCTTTTTTCCCTCCCGTTGTGAGGCAAGGAGACAAACTGGTAACTAAACATGATGGCCTCTGCAGCAA
Source organism: Melanerpes formicivorus (assembly GCF_026170545.1). Lineage (NCBI taxonomy): Eukaryota > Metazoa > Chordata > Aves > Piciformes > Picidae > Melanerpes > Melanerpes formicivorus. Next base: position 1,319,372 of record NW_027142388.1, on the reverse strand, counting down.
GGAAACTCCTGAGAATATGCATGAGTCCTGCTAAAATGAATCAGCTCTCCCGGGTCTGGGACTGCGAAATCCCTCGGGCAGGCAGTCTGCTGCTCTTTCGGACAGCACGTTTCTAAGGGCGCTGAGAGTGCTGCTCGTTGGAAAGGGTGCTCAAAGCAGGGGCAAGAGTCAAGCAGACATTAGCATGCTGAATGTTATCACACTTTCTTTGTTAGAGGGAACACAGAGGCCCATTACCACCTAAGAATGCAGGCAGGAGAAGAAAAAGGATGGCTTAAAAGGGAAAAAAGAAAAGGAAAAAAAAGAATGGCTTCAAAAGGCCCATGGTTTGTTATCTGCTGCCTCAAACCACCAGCAAGCCTGACCGACTGGACCAGCAAGTATTCCCCAAACCGCTACAGAATGCGGAGAACAGAGAGGATGAAGGTCATGGAAGCTCTCCAGCAGATGCTCTTCAGGAAGAAAACCTCCTAGAGCCATTCTCTGCATTCCTGAAAGAGCCATCCCAGAATCAGCATAATGGAACTGAAACCCCAGCACTGGACCCTTCTTTCTTTCTCTTTCATGCTGCCAGACTCTTGGTCCAAAATTTGCTTACCAAGCAAGGTTTCTATCAAACTCAGTCACTGCAGGAATATTCAGCATTCACTGCACAACCTGTAGCTGAAATCCAGAAGCCACCTTTATTGTCATGCACCAAACCATTTGTTTCAGCAGTGTTAAATGGAAACATGACACATCCATGTACAGGATAACGACACCAATACTGAAAGGAGGGCAGAACAGCTCCTGGAATGCTTCTCCCTTCCCTGCCAGCCCTCTCCAAAGAAACCCCCATGAGCTGTCCTGTTGGTGCCATGGGGATTCAGCATCTCCATTCTTCTTCTTTAAAGACAGAAAAGGACATTGCTATCAATTAGGAGCAAGAAAAATCAATAGCAGCCTAATGAAGAATGCAAGACAGAGCTTCACCTGTTTTTCAAGTAGTATCACTGAAAGAAAAACCTCCTTTGGGCTGGGATAACTTCTGACAGCCAGTAACTGCCAGAAAGCTCAGGGCCCAGCATGATCTGCAATAGATCAATGACCTTAAAGGTCTTTGCCAACCAAAATGATTCTATGAACAGATCAGAACTAAATCCAACATAACAGAAGCTCTGCTTCTTCCATCAGTTATACCTCTGCTTTTTCCCCACACCCTTGCTGCACTAATGCAGGATGTCAAATCCACAGGTGGTACCTATCAGAAACAAGGAGCACTGGGTAAAGCTTTTCACAGCCTAGGACAGACTGAGGATGGTCAATGTGAGCTGGGTGGTAACTGCCAGGAAAGCTATGCACTGATGACAGGTTCTCTACACCTGCTTAGAGCAAGAGGAGGTGGTTAGCTTTCAATTACCCTTTACTTTCACAATACTTCAGGAGGGGAGCTGTCATGGTTCAGGTACAGCTGCAAAGTGTAGTAGACTATGTTTAAGAAGGGTGTGTAAAACTTAGGACATACTTTTCAGCGTCGGTTCCTATCATCAGGACATTGCTCGCTGGGACTGTACTGAGCACTTAGGACTTGCCTGTGTAGATCAGGTTGAGTACTGAAGTCACTCCAGATAAGAATATAGCTTGCATTGCCATCCAAAGAGATCACATCCAGAAGGACTGCATAACTCTGCTCTCAGAGATTAGTCCTAGGATAGCAAAAATCTCTTCTAACTCCTCAAATGTTGGCAGTCCTCCTTGAAGCTCACACAAAAGAAGTGCAAATGTTTTGGGAACATCATGCAAAGATCACTGATAGGATGACAGATTCACATTCCAGGACACTCTGGGTGTAGCCCAGAGGGACAATTGCAGTCTGTTCCCATTTGTACTCTCAGATAAAATTTGATCTGAATACTTCAGAGGGCAAGCAACCCATGTAGTTATTAAAGAGTAAACGTCCATGACTACACCAACTGAGGCCCTTTGGCTGTCAGGAGGCACAGAACCTGTGTGAATAAACCAGAGTGCTTGCTGGAAATTTGTGAACAAACAGGTGTGCTTGCTGGAAAACTGCAACTCCTTGGAATTCTTTCCACATCTAGAAACATTCCTTTCTTACACTATATTGCCACTTTGAAAACCCTCAGAGATTTCCTGCAGAGCAGCATCAGGTATTCCTGTAGGAGAGCACACACAGAGCCATTTTGCCATGCTCATTCACTGGAGATGACCTTGCTTGCCTGAAAGAGGTCCTAAAATGTACCTTTCTTCTCCCATGTCACAAGGGGTAGGGAGCACTAATTGGTTTTCTTTACCATCACAGGACACTAAAGTGATTAAGAGTGGCTATTATTTTACTACTTGTTAATGATTGCTAAAGAGACTGACAATAACAGACAGGAGACTCATTTCACCACTCGGACTCTTCATCTGATCAGATGCTTCAATGGATCTGAACACAGGGTGCCTCAGACCATGTCAGAACTGAGGTGACCCTCATGAGCAAGCCATTGTTAAATCAAATCCATCAAGACATACTGGTTCAACAGGATGGAGACAGGACAGGGACAACTTTCACTGTCAGAGATGGCAACAGTAAAGCTAACTCCCTATAGCTATGTAAAGGAAGCTTGCCACAAGCACTTGTGCATCCACATGGCTGCTGCCACATCCCACATTATGTCAGCAGGTTTGAAGTCCCAAACTGCCTGGAAATAGAGCAGTGGCAGTGCCAGGTCCCAAGGCTTCCTTTCCCACTGCTCCGTGCCTGCTCCATGCCAGTTGCTGCTTTGCCAAGCAAGCACTGGGCTCCCCACTCAGTGACATAAGTGGAGCCTCTCCCATCCCAAAATCCTGCTGCCACTGGTAGTTTCTGCATACTTGCAGAGCAGTCCTGCACTCTTGGTGCTACTGTTGGACTGAGACACTGTCTGGATTGACAAACTAAAGCCCTTCAACTCCTCATGTCTTGTCAGCACCTGAAAAACCATCCAGCAGTGCTGCCTTTTGCATCTGAAGCACCTCCTCATGAACTTGTGTTCTCAGCCAAGGGGAGCTAGCTGCCTGCAGCTCTGTTGCTAGTCCTGAAAGTGAGAGCAGCTTGCAGCCCAGCTGCTAGGCACTCTCAGGCTGTTTTTTGCTACAGCCCACAACCTGTGTTTGAATGGTAGATCATAAAAGACAGTATCCAGGCACTCTTGAAGCACAAGTGTCCCCACAGTAGCCTTGTCAATGAATCTGGAAGAAGCAAATCACCACAGGTCACACCTACAGGAGAGGGCATTCTCCCTTAGGATACCAAGGCAGAATTTTCTAAGTCTTTGGCCACCTTGCTGCTGTAGTTTTACTTTCTGTTCCTGTAAAACATAGGCATTTTCCTTAGCTGAAGAGGAACAAGTCCTCCCAGAAGTCATTGCCAGGCACACAAGGGACATAAAAGGTGACTGGGAGCAGCTGTTGCAGATTGACCAAGGGAAACTTTTGCTTGATGAGCCCAGGTTCTACAATAAGGCAACTGACTCTGTGGGCTTTTGACATCACCTCCCTCAGCATCACTGCAGTACTCTGGTGAGGTGTGGACTATCTGAGCAAGTGTTAGAGGTAGGTAAAAAACTGGCTGCACCATCAGCCTGAAAGGTCAATGGCTCAAAGTCTGAGTGAAAGCTGATTACAAGTTTTATCAGGTTCAATATTCTTTAATATCTTCATCAATGTACTAGACCTTGACAGCAAATCAGATCTGCAGAGCTGTGAGATCCTGTTCACATACCTGAGCCATGCCAGGCTGCAGCTGCTAGTGGCCCAGCCTTTAATATCTTCATCAATGAGCTGACCTTGACAATAGTTCAAAGTGCAGATATGATATCAAGTTCAAGTATTAGTTCATGTACTGGAAGTCAGGGCTGCCATTCATAGAGAATCCTAGAATGGCTCAGGTTGGAAGGGACCTCAGAGCTCATCTGCTTCAACCTCCCTTATGATGAAGAACTTCCTAACATCTAATCTAAATCTCTCCTCTCCTAGCTTGGATCCATTCCCCCCAGTCCTGTCACTACCCAACACCCTATAAAGTCCCTCCCCAGTTTTCTTGTGGCCCATTTCAGATATGGGAAGGCCACAATAAGGGCTCCTCAGAGCCTTCTCTTCTTTAAACTGAACAACAACCCCAACTCTCTCAGCCTGCCCTCACAGGAGAGATGCCTTATCCAGTACTGTGCCTTTCATCACCAAATCATACTGATAAACTGGAGAGAGTGCAGTGAAGGGTCGCTAAACCCGTTCAGTGCCTGGATCACATAATGTCTGATAAGGGGCTGAGGGCCTGGCTTTCTTTAGCATCAAGAAGAAAAGGTTTGGGAGAGGAATCCAATTGTCATCAAATTTCTAAAGAGCAGTTACACAGAAGGCAGAGCCACTCTTTGCAGAAGGACAAGAACAAATGATGACAGACTGCAGCAGGAGAAACTGACTGGACACTGAGTGGAAATTCAGTGTGAGAGGTTAAGACCTGAAAAAAGTTGCCCTGAAAGACTGAAAAAACCTCTGTGCTTGGAGGCTTTCAAAAGCTAATTGGACAAGGCCCTCAGTGAACTGATCTAACTTCAGAGCTAGCTCTGCCCTTCATGGTCTTTGGAGGCAAAACTTCAAATTTGGTGATGCTCTCTGGAGATCTGTGAGATGTTTCCTGCTCTTCAAAGGCCATCTTGCCACACAAGATGTGTGAGGACCTTATCTCTGCATGCAGCTCTCCTGTCAGAGGCTCACAGCTCTGATATATGTTCTCACAGTGACACCTCCAAACCCAGCACTGTCACCACTCATTCCTTACTCCTCACTGCCAAATCCTGGAGGCTGCTCTCAGGCACACTCCACAAAAGTCTGCAGACAGCAGAGCATACCTCAGTGCCACTGCTTCACTGTGACTTACCTGAACAGAAGCTGCATAAGCTTGACTGAAACTGCATCAGGGCTGTGGGGGCAAAGTCTGGAAGCTCCTGAGCACCATTTGTTCTGTTCTTATAGAGAACTTCTTTGGAGTAGCAGGTAAGGGCTTGAGTAAGTCTGAGCAAAGCTAACAATGGACCTCACCAATTAACTACACCTGATTTATTACATTAAAGTGTTGGTGGATGACTTGGAGCCTGAGGCTACACATCCCAGTATTTCATCAGCCTTACCCCACCGTACTGAAGTCAGCCTTTTTTGTTTTCCAGGCAGCAGCATTAATTCTCCTCTCAAATGCAGCAAGGATAGTTTAGAACCAGTGGGGCAGCTGAGAACTAAGGGCAACAATGACTTGGACTTCCCTTTGACTTCTTGATCCCAAAGATGAACAAGGGTGGCCACTGGACATTGACAGTGACATCACCACCCTTGGGATCCTTCCTGTTTGTGGGCCTGGATAACACTCAGGAGTGGCAGCTGTTTAAACCAGTCAAAAACTGAGCCAGGCTCACTTGCCTCCTCGGTTTTATGCTAGGAGTATCTCCTAGAATACAAGCACAATGCAAACTTGGCAGGGAGTGGCTGTGTAGTTGTAGTGGATTCCTCACAAGGAGTTTCCAGGCTGAAGAGGAAGAAAACAGCTGCTCAATTTTAAGAGCAAACTGAGACTGTCCAAAACACAAAAATAAACCTCCTGCTCTCTATAACTGCATTTCTGTGTTAAGCTGGCTGTGACCTAACTAATTATAATGGAATACACATCAAAAGCAGAAAAGTCAGCTTCAAAATCAGTGCAATATTAAACTTCCACCCATGGGAAACACTTCCCCCTTCCCTTTCTCCGCTCCTAGTTTTCATTTTCCTATTCCAAACAGACTTCTTGGCAAACACAGGCCTGATCTTTGCCTGGCAAAGGTTTGCCTTTAATGTGACCCATAATACACAGTAACAGGAGCAGGGTAAACAGAACACCAGAGAAGGAAACATACCCAGTCCTGCAGCCTGGTTGCTCTGGCCATACTGAGAGCGCAGTGAACTGCAGCTCCCTGCTTCACCTTTCTGTTCTCCAGTTGCACCACTTCCATTAGCCAGGAGTCTGCAAGGCTGCTTTGTGTAGGCTTCATGGCACTAATGGAGAAAGTAGATGTTAATGGCTAACATCTGGTTCTGAATGATGTTTCTAGGGCTTAATGGCTTATGTCTCCTTGGCAACAAACACATTGTGGGCCTTTTAATAAGGTTTGCACATGAGCTGTGTACAGGACCATGCCAGAGATCCCAGCTGACAAGGTTTCCAAAACAAGATGTCTTCAGAAGAGGAGAGCTAACCTATCATAAAGCAAGGACCACAGTGGTGAGCTGGCAGGGAGCTCTCCCTTCTCCTGCTCAAACCACAGATTCCCACTTTCAGCATCTGTAAGGTGCACAGTGACCAGATCAGTGACCAGCCCTTATTCAAAGCAGACTATCCTCACTTACTTTACTTCAGTATAATTGCATTAGATTCCTGGTTGCCCACTTTAAAAAAAGCAGGATAATACTCCAAGAATTACATTCAGCAGTAGGGCTACACTGTGGTTCATCCTGCAGAAATCTTGCATAAAACCCAAGCTGCTTAGTCTGTTTGGTATTTTTCTGCACAACAACTTGTTAGAAGGGAGTGGCTGCAGCCTTTTCCAGACCTTCAGCATGCTTTGTGATCACAGGAGGGTATCCCACCTCCACAGAAACCAAATCTTGGGCTACAGAAACCTCTCTGATGAAAAAGCAGACTTCTGATGAACATGCACAGACTCTTAAGACTGCAGCCAGCAGAGATCATTCAAGTGCCACTCTTAAGTGCCTCTAACATTTCTGTTCCATAGATTCATAAAATGGTTTAGGTTGAAAGGGACCTTAAAGCTCATCCAGTTCCAACCCTCCTGCCATGGGCAGAGGCGCCTCCTACTAGTCCAGGTAGCCCAAGGCTTCATCCAACCTAGCCTTGAACACCTCCAGGGAGGGAGCATCCACAGTCTCCCTGGGCAACCTGTTCCACTGTCTCACCCCCCACACTGGAAAGGATTTCTTTCTTATCTCCAGTCTAAATATGCCCTCCTCAGGGTTCAATCCATTGCTCCTTGTCCTAGCACTTCAAGCACTTGTCAAAAGTCCTTCCCCACCTCTCCTGTAGCCCCCTTCAGGTGCTGCCAGGCTGCTCTAAGGTCTCCCTGTAGCCTTCTCTTCTCCAGGCTGAACAGCCCCACCTCTCTCAGGCTGTCCCCATGTGGGACACAAGGCCACATCTGTGTTTTTTATTTTCCCCATCATGTCCCCGGAAATAATAAAGTCATTAGCTTTACATAAATCTTGACTGACTCCAGTCTTTATAACACCATGAAGACAGCAACAGGCCACGTGGAACGTGAAGCTCCAGCACAGAGTTCCAGGTAATTACCTTGTTTATCCACTCGGGCTGTCTTTCCCACAGTGCCTGATGTGGCCACTAAAGAGCTCAGCCTTGTGATCCCTGAACTCCTCACAGCACTGATGGAGATGTAATCCACACAGGACCTGGGCAAGGCAGGCATTGGAACCAAAACTAAGAGCAAAGAGAACCCTGCAGAGTTAGGGTCTGCATTCTGCTTCGTGACTGGTAGCTTCAGACACACACAAACAAGACCTACTGAGGGGAAGTTAAGAGTGGTTCAACACTCAGCTTACAGAGACTTCTGTGCTGCTGAGTCTGCTTGTGAGTCAGGGACAGGAGAGAGAAACAGAAGGTGCTAATGAGCTGCTGCATGGTGCTGTGAGAGACGGGCTTATTCTGCAGATGTTGCCTCTAGAGCTTCTGTGGAAAGCAACCACATGAAATTTCCAGTTCTAATAGGTGCTCTGCAATCTACAGCATGAGGACGGAAACACTGATGCAGTCCTAGAGACTCACTCACACAAGATGGAGAGAATCAGTTAAACTTCCTTGCCTGGTCTGGAAGGCAGCTTTGGTGCTGTAAAACTGCAGCAAGCAAGGGCAATTCTCTGGGTGCTGCTGAACACATCTCACTGACAGTCCTGAAATGCTCCTCAGAGTGGATACCATAGATCCCTCCTTTCCCCTCCACATCTTATGTTCCAGAAGGAGAAACTTACCTCTTCCCACTGTCACCACTGGCCTTTGTCTGCTCAGCTTTTTCATCTAAAGCAGTCGGATACTTCAGAGTGAAACAAATCCATACCCAGAAGAATACTCCATAGCTCCATCTGGACCAAGAAACACAATGACAGGGTAATTGAACACATGGAAACAAGATCTAGTAGATAGGGAAGAAAAAAGAAGGTGGAAGCAGCACCAAAATATACAGTGGAACAACTGGTATGAGAGCCATGTCTACAGATCACAGTGAAGAGAACTGTACTGAATGGATCAGGTGTGCACTGAACCGCTGGAGCTGGCTCAGGGAGGAAAGATGAGAGCAAGCCTGTGGAAACAGAGAACCCTCTTTGATTTCTCTCCTTTGTTCAGTCACATCACATCAGGCTAGATCAGTGCAACCAGGCCTCCTCAACAGCTATTGCACCAGGCTGAGCAGAACTCAAGAACAGGAGCATGAAATTGCCTCTGCTTGCTGCTTCACAGGATGTAAAGAAGGACTTGGGACAGAACATCACAAAAGTGTGGAGGAGGCAGTTTCTATAAACCTTCCAAACTGGTATGCCAGTCAGTTTCACCAGGCAATGCTGCCATCACTGCTTCATTCATTGCAAAGAAATCATTACTGCCAGTTTAACAAAGCAGCCAGTGCATTGGTGACACAGAAGTAGCAAGTATGAATAACCAGCTGCAAAGCTCCTTCTCCAGGACCTGAAAAGGAAATCAATTCATTTACACACAACTCAGCTGCTCAGATCAATACCTGCCCTCCCTTCCTCTGGCACACACAAACTCTTCCTCTAAAATAACCAATATTAGATTCAAATTCAAGGAGCATCATACTGTGCCTAACATGGCAGAAATACATTTTTCAGAGGACAACTGCCCTGAGACATTTTCTACCTGTTACTTTATATAGTGAAAAAACTGTCATCAGTTTTATGACTCTGGTCACTGACAACTGTGGGGCAACAATTTTGTGTTTCTCTTCCCCATCTGTTAGGGAATTGGTTCTAAATAAAATCTGGTGTCCATTTACAAGCAATACACCCCAGCACCCCTGTGTTTGCAGTCCTAGAAAGCAAAGAACACACAAAACCATAATTTCCGTGGGATATGGCATTGTTCAGAGTTACAGCAACATCACATATGAGGCACCTGAGGCTGCTTGAAGTAGATTCTTAATGGAATGTCCAAGCTGACAGCTGATTAAGTACTGAATTGTTGTTAACAACTTAATGAGAAAGCTATCTGCAGCAGCAAGGACACCTGCACCATGAACAGTGACGGCAAGCAGCTCCAGCTCAGTTCAAAGGTGCACAGAGTTGCACGTGTGAGCTGCAGCCTAGGCTGCCCAGGCTCTGACTGGTATGCAAGCCATAAAGATACTGACTGTCAAGACAGGCAGGATGAAAGTACACACATCAGCAGTGGAATGCGCCCCTGCATGGCAGCGCTTCTTCCGCTTTGATTTGCATATAGAGCAGGATGGCCTCTGGGGTTTCTTTAAAGCCAAGAAAAGAATTTCTATTAAATGGCTTGGCCAGTGGAGCTTCAGATATTGCTGCTCCTGCAAATGAAGGAACCCCACAAGAAAAAGGAGGAATGCCGACGCTTTGCCTCCAGGCTCCACACAATCGCCCAAACTGCAGCTCAGCTAATCCTACTCAAAGGCAGCTTACCATTGTCTGCTGAGGTAAGCCACAGTTACCTGTCCATGTCAAGTAATTCTGGACATGGGCTGCAGGGCTTCTACCCCTGTGCTTTGCATTTTGAACATCATTCCATCTCTGCCTCAAACCAAAGAGCACCTGGCCTGCTCGCTGTGTAATTAAGTGAAAGCCTCAAACAACACAGCACCTTATCAAGCACAGGTATGCCAAGAAGCTTAACAGTGACATCAAATTCAGAAAGTTAGCAACTGAAGGCCAGCAGCATGCAGAGCATGTCGAGCTTCCACATGTACCAGTGAAGATATTGATCTCAGTGCAATAATGATCCCAAAGGGCACAGAACTGCAGAGACTGCAGGTAGGCAGGGGCAAGGTGCTCCAACCTGATGATGACCTTTCTATAAAGACACTGTGCTCAGTGCTGTTTATTGATACAAATATAAACAAATGTCTCTCAAAAGCAGATTGAAATGAAAAGAAATAGAGCCAAGCATGTTATCTTCATAGAGGGTTATACTATAGGGAAAAAAAATATATAGTTTGCATAAATTCCTCTAAAATGATCCCTTTAGTACATCTAGTCTTAAATGCAGGGTCATAAATGGCAGATGTGCTTGTCATTTCCTTCATATTCTAACTGACAATGTTTATCTAATATAAACACATTGTATTTTAATGCCACTGCATCAGGTCCAAAAGTCTTCTGATATTATTGCTTGTGACAACCCTGTCATAAATAAGAGAAATACAGAACAAATCTTACTTGTGCTCTGCAGATTTTTAGGGGTTTCATTTGTACACTTTTCCTTTCATTCCAAAAAACCCCAAACCAGCAGTGATTACAGGAGTGGTCCCCTCCAGTGATGCTTAGGGAGCAAGAGCAATGACGCTGCTGTGCCATAGCACATAGAGAACTTTGGCAGCCCAATCCTGACAAACATCATGTCCCAGTGGATCTCTGCCCCAGCCTCTGGGTCGTAAAGCACAAAGAAGCAGTCCCACAGCCTCTGAAGTCTCTTGCTGAAAACACAGCTGTGGGTCACAAGTCACACAACATCCCCCTGGAAAGATATTTGTAGGTTTTGTCTCGTGTTTCAGATAAAATGCAGGCAGACAGTCACACACCTCTCAGGTGTAAAGGTATAGAGCAGGTATGAGCACTTTGTTAGCTACTTAACATCATAGAGAGGCCATTTTTAATGTAATTCATAACTAAGACATCTCGGGGGGGGGGGGGGTGGGGGGGGGGAGGGTGTTAATTAACAAAGAGTGTGGATCTCTGAGCACAGCGGTGCGCACACTGCAAGAACAAAAGTCTCCAGCAGATGGAAGCATCAGGCAGCAAGAGCTGAGCTCCCGGAGCGCCGTCTGTACTGCAGCACAGTCGGATGCCTCCCTGCCGGGGCTCACCATAGCGTTCAACAGCAGAAACAGGTGAGCAAGATCACAGAGACCAAGGGGAAAGCAGCCCGGGTGGAACACACAGAATTATCAGAGAAAGAAATGGGGCCTATGAATCATAGGCAGCCCTCCCTGGAACAACAAAATACAAGTAAAAGTCTCTTCTTTTTTCCCATTAATGGGAACATTTCCTGCCACCGGTCAGATGACAGCCTCTTTTTTCCCAGTTACCTCAGCCAACTCGGTAACCATGGCAACTATCTCCAGTGCAATGACATCACGTGGTTTCCTGGGCAACTGCTCCCAGTGCAATGACATCATGTGGTCACCATGGTGATGCTCCATGAGGCCAGGGAAAAAAAAAGTATTTGCAGTGGGAAGATAGGTCAGGGAGGACAAAAGAGAACTCAGGGAAGAGCAGGATAAAAGATAATGGAGGTAAAAGGATGAGCTTTCTGAGAAGGATAAAGGTGAGGAAAAGGAACAGAGGGACAGAGTACAAGGGACAGGTAGGAGACTGAAAAAAAGTGGAGAAGGGATAAAAGATATTCTGAGACTTTTCAACTATTACATATATATATATATGAATGCCCTGATCTACTTTGATGCCACATTATTTAGGGCAGAGTTGCTACCTGCAGCATGCATGGTCACATGAAGCTTAGGCATGGCTTTAATGCTGATTTAGGGGAGAGACTTCTGACAACCCATGAGAAAGCATCCAAAATGCCCAGAGACACCAGGTGCAATCACACTGTACAGAGCAGGTACTTTTTGTTACATTTCCATTCTTTGACTGTCCAGTTGCTCAGGGGCTCTGAGCAGCTGCTCAGTTGCTCAGCAATGCCAATAACTAGATGGGACTGTCATGCCTGTACAGACCTTGTGGGGGAGATTCCTTTGGCCTCTTCATTCTGTTCTGGAAAATAACAAGAACCTGGCCATATGACAAATGGAAATGTGTTTTCCACTGATTGAAAGCTGCTTCAGACTCTCATTTAGATGGAAGGAGAGTGCCCCTTCTTTTTAATTTCCTAAATCTTCTTCCAATTCTATTATACTTTCAAATGCTTGAATTTGCTGAAGATAAGTATCTTTGTTGAATGCAATTGTCTTTTAATTCCAGATAGTCTCAGGCAGTGGACACTGTTACTACCAGCTTTATGTTAATGGCTCCAAACCTCCTGGGAAAGAGCTTCTTGGCAAGGCAAGGCTGTCACTTTGATACATGGTGCTTTACCAGCATACACAGCCCTGTGAAAGTCATGAAAAGCAGAGCCTTCTGAGGATGGCTGGCAGCCTAAAAGCTTAGCACTGGCTTCCAAGCCTATCACACAGGTGAAAAAGCAAAACCTTCATTTGCCTTGCACCATTCATTTTAGGAGGAGTTAATGCAGAAACAGGTGTAGCAACTGTGGCTGTAACGCAGCAGTTAAGCAATGTAATGTTGCAGCTGTGACACCTACCAGAGGGAACTCCATTTGTACAGCTGAAGGGAAGCTGAACGTCCGTGGCTCTATTTAGACCCAAATCTCAAACAATATGAATTTTAGAAGCCTTCCTAATTTGAGCATAGCAGTAGATGCAACTTCGTTTCAGGCTAAGCCACAAAAAGCAGACTCTCAGAAGGCAGGGGGTGCAGTATCACAGTGTAACTAACTAACTAAGGTTGGAAGAGACCTCCAGGATCATCAAGTCCAACCTATCAACACAGACCTCATGACTAGACCATGGCACCAAGTGCCACGTCCGATCCCCTCTTGAACGCCTCCAGGGATGGTGACTCCATCACCTCCCTGGGCAGCACATTCCAATGGCGAACGACTCGCTCGGTGAAGAACTTTCTCCTCACCTCGAGTCTAAACCTCCCCTGGTGCAGCTTGAGACTGTGTCCTCTTGTTCTGGTGCTGGTTGCCTGGGAGAAGAGACCAACCCCTTCCTGGCTACAACCACCCTTCAGGTAGTTGTAGAGGGCAATGAGGTCACCCCTGAGCCTCCTCTTCTCCAGGCTAAACAACCCCAGCTCCCTCAGCCTCTCCTCATAGGGCTGTGCTCAAGGCCTCTCCCCAGCCTTGTTGCCCTTCTCTGGACACATTCAAGTGTTTCGATGTCCTTCTTAAACTGAGGGGCCCAGAACTGGACACAGTACTCAAGGTGTGGCCTAACCAATGCAGAGTACAGGGGCACAATGACTTCCCTGCTCCTGCTGGCCACACTATTCCTAATGCAGGCCAGGATGCCATTGGCCTTCTTGGCCACCTGGGCACACTGCTGGCTCATGTTTAGGCAGCTGTCAATCAGCACCCCCAGGTCCCTCTCTGTTTGGCAGCTCTCAGCCACTCTGACCCCAGCCTGTAGCTCTGCATGGGGTTGCCATGGCCAAAGTGCAGCACCTGGCACTTGGACTTGTTGAATGCCATCGCGTTGGACTCTGCCCATCTGTCGGTCGAGGTCCCTCTGCAGAGCCTTTTATCCATCCCTTCAACAAGCTGCACCTTTCAGCAGACAGAAGATCCTAGTTTTCTGGACACATTTTTACACAGTTCGTGGCACTGCCACATTTCCCACTACAAGACTTCATGCTGACTGTTGCTGTCACTCAGCAAGAGTGCATTTCACAACCAGCAACAAGCACCTTCACAATCTGCAGACAGGCATTAGGGTACATAAGGCCTGACTCCTTTGCAGTGCATTTCAAGTGGCAGCCTTACTGCAGAAAACACCACAGGAGTTTCATTGCAAAACTTCAGGCTGGACACGTTCCAGGTGCTTAATCATACACAGCAGAGTGAGCATGGAGAGAGAGAGAAGAAAAATCTCCATGATAAGCAGCACTAGGAAGGATGTGGTGGCTGAGGGAGACAAACAGGAAAAGGGGAGGAGGAGAGGAAAGGGAGAAAAAAGTATCTCACGGTGCTGATGAGCAGAAGCACAAACACCAGAGAGAGAGATATAAAGCAAAGCCAGCATCAGGTCCCAAGTTCAGACCTCATACTCTTCCTCTCTAATTAAAAAGGTACTCACAGCACAGCTGCTGTGCACCTGTCTCACAGAACCCAGGCCAAGCTGGAACGTGTCCAGAGAAGGGCCACAAGGATGATCAGAGGGCTGGAGCACCTCTCCTACGAGGACAGACTGAAGGAGCTGGGGCTGTTCAGTCTGGAGAAGAGAAGGCTCCCAGGTGACCTAATTGTGGCCTTCCAGTATCTGAAGGGGGCCTACAGGAAGGCTGGGGAAGGACTTCTCAGGATCTCAGATAGTGATAGGACTAGGGGGAATGGAATGAAGCTGGAGGTGGGGAGATTCAGGCTGGATGTGAGGGGGAGGTTTTTCACCATGAGAGTGGTGAAGCCCTGGAATGGGCTGTCCAGGGAGGTGGTCGAGGCCCTGTCCCTGGAGGTGTTTAAGCCCAGGCTGGATGAGGCTCTGGCCAGCCTGATCTAGTGTGGGGTGTCCCTGCCCATGGCAGGGGGGTTGGAACTAGATGATCCTTGTGGTCCCTTCCAACCCTGACTGATACTATGATACTATGACACAGTCATGGGGGCCTACCCACCAGCTGCCCAAATGTGACCAACTTCTGCAGAGAGACTGGGGAAATAAATGTTGTCAGGGTCAGCGCAAAATGATGGAAAAGTAGAGAAGAAAACAAGTGGAAAATAGGTGGTGTGGAGGAGTGCTTTGGTTTGTGGCTTTTTTAAAGGCTGAGCAGTGAGACTAAAACCTCTGCATTGATGAAGCTCTGTTTCAGGCTGCTCTCTTACTTTTTTAAAAAATAGGAATTTCTAAGAAATGGTGGCAAAAGACAAGGTGAAGTGATAATGGCCCTCAGTCTGACTTCTAATAAATCCCTTTAATGAACAATGATACATTCCAACCTGAAGAGAAAAAAATGAGATGCTGTGAGTTGACTTATGGGCAGAGTCCAATGGGATGGCATTCAACAAGTCCAAGTGCCAGGTGCTGCACTTTGGCTACGGCAATCCCATGCAGAGCTACAGGCTGGGGTCAGAGTGGCTGAGAGCTGCCAAACAGAGAGGGACCTGGGGGTGCTGATTGACAGCTGCCTGAATATGAGCCGGCAGTGTGCCCAGGTGGCCAGGAGGGCCAATGGCATCCTGGCCTGCATCAAGAATAGTGTGGCCAGCAGGAGCAGGGAAGTCATTGTGCCCCTGGACTCTGCATTGGTTAGGCCACACCTTGAGTATTGTGTCCAGTTCTGGGCCCCTCAGTTTAGGAAGGACATCAAGACACTTGAACGTGTCCAGAGAAGGGCAACAAGGCTGGGGAGAGGCCTTGAGCACAGCCCTATGAGGAGAGGCTGAGGGAGCTGGGATTGTTTAGCCTGGAGAAGAGGAGGCTCAGGGGTGACCTCATTGCCCTCTACAACTACCTGAAAGGTGATTGTAGCCAGGAAGGGGTTGGTCTCTTCTCCCAGGCAACCAGCACCAGAACAAGGGGACACAGTCTCAATCTGTGCCAGGGGAGGTTTAGACTTGAGGTGAGGAGAAAGTTCTTCACCGAGCGAGTCGTTCGCCATTGGAATGTGCTGCCCAGGGAGGTGGTGGAGTCACCGTCCCTGGAGGCGTTCAAGAGGGGATTGGACGTGGCACTTGGTGCCATGGTCTAGTCATGGGGTCTGTGTTGATAGGTTGGACTTGATGATCCTCCAGGTCTCTTCCAACCTTGGTGATACTGTGATAAAGAGAGAAAGGGGGTGACAATGAATAATGGACAAGTAGTAAAAGGGGAAAAAAAACCCCAACAAAACATTAGCTCCTTGAAACTGTGTTCCCTAAGTCATAAATAATACATACAAAGATCTAATGACTTCATTACCACACTCAGTGCTATGCTTTTCACTCATTAAAAATAAGGCAAATCCTGCTCTGACTGTTACAAGAGGTAATAGAAGAAAGGGTTTATAAAATGCAGCTTGCCAGCAGGGACAGAGCAACACTGCAAGACATAACAACACCTCACAGACAGCTTTCCCAAAAGCTGCCACATGCTTCAGCTCTCAGGCTAGCTGAACCCTGAAAAAGTAACTGATTTTTAAAATGATAGATGTTAGAATAACAGAGAGGATGGACCCCAAAGGAAGGCTTGCTTCTATCAAATAAGAAACAAATCACAAGAGTAGAAAAGATAAATTATCAGCAGCAGGTAGAAGAATTGCTAACTGAGCATCTCCTGGGCATTCTTGACTTTGTACCAGCCCACCTGCTAATTAGCATCAAGATATTACTGTGATTGTACTAGGATAACAAGATGAATTATTCATGCCTTACCCAGAGATCTGGTCTGTTAGTGGTTCTTAATGAGTTCCTGACCTCTGGATCCATCAGAATTTCTGGCAGAATTACCAAAACACATGCACACAGAGAATCTACTTACTAACTGTGTTAAGCAGTTGTTCTAAACACAACTAACACTGCCCTACTAAGCTCAGGCAGAACTAGGCTCTACTGAGCTAGAAGTGAATTAATTCTGTCCACTCTTAGAGTAGTCAAAAGTGACTTATCATGGCACTAACACTGTGGCACCTCCCTCAACTGATGAGTTCTGCCTTCCCAGCAAAGTGTCAGGGGAAAATTTACATCTGCACACCTCTTCTGAGACCCCCCAGAGTGCACTAAAAGCTTACAGAACAAATCATTGAATGCCAGAGCAGTGCAAATGAAGTGATAATTTTACTCACAACACAGGAGAGTTTATCAATGCTGCTTGTATCAACATGGCTGCTTAAGAATAATTACTCAGCCAAGCACAGGGTCAGCTCTGCTGCACTGTTGATTATCAAACATTTTCATCACTGAAATGAAGGCCCAGGCAGGACAAGCAAGCACCTAACAGATGGCAGGAAGGATGGGAAACATTTAATGGAAAGAACTACTCCCACCACTGGGATTTCAGCTTTCCTCTTCAGTGAGATGATGGTCAGATGTCGAAGAAGAACAAACAGAACCTTCAAGATGAAATTTAGATGGAGCAATTTATGGAACCTGCACCTTTTTTTCTTTAGCAATGTCAAATAGCACACCAAAATGCCACTCATGCTCTAACAGGCAGCAATATTCTATCATGAAGTCTTACCATTTCTGATCAAATGAAATGTTTTCTCCATGGTATTTTCCAAATGGGCCTTAACACAAATCACTACAAATTTGAGAAGTGAGCTTTTAGAGATTGCCATTCCCTCCCAGTGGCTCAGAACAGCTTGCAACATGAGGCATTTCCAAAAGCAGAGCACCATTTATGGTTTAGTATTAAACAATTTCAAATACCTGTAATTGATGATGTTCATTGCAGTGCTGCATACCAAAATGAACACGATTTACACTCAAAAAGAGAAGTCTAGGGCCAGTCCCAATGCAAGAAAGTCTCAGCTATGCAAGCGAGTGAATCAGCAGCAGTACCACAGCACTCTCATCTCTTAACAATGTTGGACTCTGCCGATACTGATGACAGCAAATGTCTCAGCTTCCCAATCCCTCCATACCGTCTTACAGCCGTGCTGCGTTACACCCATCCTGGGGGCAGGGCTGTGAGAGCCCTGCTTCCTCCAGGCCACAAAAGAAACCTGATCGAGGTGAACAGAGAGGGACTTGGTTTCCCCCTCCCAGGAGGAGGGGTCCCCCAGGTCAAAGGTAGTCTATTCCGCTCCCTCTTCCTGTCCAGCAAGCCTATAAAAAGGATGACACTGCTCCCTTGTCTTGCTTTCCTTTGCCTCATCTGCTTGAGAGGGCCTACAGCTGCAGCCAGTCTCCTGATTCCTCCACGTAAGTCTCTCCCTACTGCATCCACACTTCTCTAAAGGACTGAAAATCCACATACATCCAGGGAAACTCAAGGCCATCCAGGCTTGGTTTTGTATGTTTTCTTATTTATCCTTATTCCTTACCCTTGTAAACCCTCCCTGTTGCTGCTATATATATAATGTTGTTAAAAAATTTACTTCCCCTACTTCCAAACTGACTCCAGATTATTTTTGGTAGATTTACCTCCTTCTCTTTCTCCCTACCCATATATTTTTAAACTTTCTCTCCTTTTTCCTTATCAGGGAAAATGAGAGGGGGGGGTGGGGAGATCGGTGCTGCTATGCCAGACATGCTGGAGCTCCAGTGTGAACTGGAATCAAAGGCAGCCAAGGGGTATGCCACAACTGACTGCTAATTCTCTGTTCCCATTGCAGAAGAATGCAGGCCAGTTTGCTTTCACCTGGAGAGGAGTTCAATACCACTGCAATAGGTTGCCTCAGGGGTGGAAACACAGTTCTACCATCTGCCATGAGGTGATGCAGACTGCACTAGAGAATGGTGAAGCTCCTGAGCACCTGCAGTTCATCAATGACATCATTATATGGGGTGATACAGAAGAGGTTTACCAGAAGGGTGAGAAGAGAATCGATCTCCAGTGGGAGGCTGGCTTTGCCATAAAGAGAAGCAAGGTAAAGGGACCTGCCAGAGAGATTCAGTTTCTGGGAGTTAAATGGCAAGATGGCTGTCACCATACCCCTTAGGAGGTGGTGAATAAGGTAGCCACTATGGTGCAACCCACTAGTAAGAAAGAGCCACAGTCCTGTGGGGGCTTGTGGGTTTCTGGAAAATGCACATTCCTGGGTACAGTCAAATTGTGAAACTTCTCTTCCATGTAATGCAGAAGAAAAATAATTTTGATTGGGGACCTGAGCAACAGGTAGCATTTGACCAGATCAAACAAGAGGTGGTCCAGGCTAATGCTCTGGGACTGGTTCAAACTGGACCCAAGATTAAGAACGTGCTGTACACTGCGGCCAGTGAGAGTCGTCCTACATGGAGTTTGTGGCAGAAAGCTGCTGGTGAAACCAGGGGCAGGCCCCTAGGCTTCTAGAGTAAGGGCTACAAAGGCTCTGAGGCCACCTGCACTGCAACAGAAAAGGAAATCCTAGCTGCCTATGAAGGTGTCCAAGATGCTTATGAGGTGACTGGGACTGAGTCACTGCTCCCACTGGAGAGGTCCCAGAGGACTGGGAGCTGGCCAACGTGGTGCCCATCCACAAGAAGGGCCGGTTGGATGAGCCAGGGAATTACAGGCCTGTCAGCCTGACCTCAGTGCCAGGCAAGATTATGGATCAGGTCATCTTGAGTGCAATCACACAGCACTTAGAGGATGGCCAAGGGATCAGGCCCAGCCAGCATGGATTTAGGAAGGGCAGGTCCTGCCTCTCCAACCTGATCTCCTTCTATGATCAGGTGACTGCTTGGTGGATGTGGGGAGGCCTGTGGATGTAGTCTACCTGGACCTCAGCAAGGCCTTTGACACCGTCCCTCACAGCAAACTCCTGGCCAGGCTGTCAGCCCATGGCTTGGACAGGAGCACACTGCACTGGGTTAGGAACCGGCTGGAGGCTGAGCCCAGAGAGTGGTGGTGAATGGTGCCACATCCAGCTGGCAGCCAGTCACTAGTGGTGTGCCCCAAGGATCAGTGCTGGGCCCCATGCTCTGTAACATCTTCATTGATGATCTGGATGAGGGCATTGAGTCCATCATCAGTAAATTTGCTGACGACACCAAGCTGGGGGCAGGAGTTGATCTGCTGGAGGGTAGAGAGGCTTTGCAGAGGGACCTCGACAGGCTGGACAGATGGGCAGAGTCCAATGGCATGAGATTGAACACATCCAAGTGCCAGGTTCTGCACATTGGCCACAACAACCCCATGCAGTGCTACAGGCTGGGGTCAGAGTGGCTGGAGAGCAGCCAGGTAGAAAGGGACCTGAGGGTGCTGGTTGACAGTAGGCTGAACATGAGCCTGCAGTGTGCCCAGGCAGCCAATAGGGCCAATGGCATCCTGGCCTGCATCAGGAACAGTGTGGCCAGCAGGAACAGGGAGGTCATTCTGCCCTGTGTTCAGCACTGGTTAGGCCACACCTCGAGTACTGTGTCCAGTTCTGGGCCCCTCAGTTTAGGAAGGAGGTTGACTTGCTGGAATGAGTCCAGAGAAGGGCAGCAAAGTTGGTGAGGGGTTTGGAACACAGCCCTGTGAGGAGAGGCTGAGGGAGCTGGGGTTGCTTAGCCTGGAGAGGAGGAGACTCAGGGGAGACCTTAATGCTCTCTACAACTACCTGAAGGGAGGTTGTAGACAGGAGGATGTTGGTTTCTTCTCCCAGGCAACCAGCACCAGAACAAGAGGACAGAGTCTCAAGCTGCACCAGGGGAGGTTTAGGCTGGATGTTAGGAAGAAATTCTACACAGAGAGAGTGATTGCCCATTGGAGTGGGCTGCCCGGGGAGGTGGTGGAGTCACCATTGCTGGAGGTGTTTAGGAGGAGACTTGATGGGGTGCTTGGTGCCATGGGTTAGTTGGTTGGGCGGGCTGGATAATAGGTTGGATACGATGATCTTGAAGGTCTCTTCCAACCTGGTTTATTCTATTCTGTTTAGCTTCAAGGCTTCCAGTCCTGACTTGGATGTTTAAAGGGAGAGGCTCAACCCCACATCATGCCACAGACACCACCTGGAGTAAATGGATGGCCCTGATAACTCAGCGAGCTCAGATGGGGAGCTTCAAATGCCCTGGCATAGTGGAAGTGATCACCAACTGGCCAGAGGGTACTGACTTCAGAATGCCACCAGAGAAGGCAATGACCTGTTCTGAGGAGGCTCCTCTATATAATGATCTCCCTGATTATAAAACAATAAAATATAAAAAATAATAAAAAATGCTTTATTCATAGATGGATCTTAACCATCTTGTAGAAAGCAAGGGGAGATGGAAGGCAGCTGTCTGGAGCTTGACAAGGCAAGTGGCGGAAGCAAGGGATGGAGAAGGTGAATCCAATCACTATGCAGAGGTAAAAACTGTCCAGCTGGCCCTGGATGTAGCAGAAGGGGAGAACTGGCCAGTGCTTTACCTCTGTACTGACTCCTGGATGGTAGCCAATGCCTTGTGGGGGTAGCTGAAGGAATAGAAGAAGAATGGATGACAGAGCAAAGGGAAGCCTGTTTGGGCCTCTGACCTGTGGCAAGACATCGCTGCCCGCCTGGACAGGCTGCCAATAAAGGTACAACACATCCCCTAGAGCAGTGCCACTGAGGAACACAAGCACAACCACCAAGCAGATCTGGCTGCTAAAATCTCCCTCTGGACTCTTGGACTGGGAACACAAGGGTGAGCTGTTCTTAGCTCGCTGAGCCCATGACACTTCTGGCCACCAAGGGAGAGATGCCACATAGCGGTGGGCTGGGAACAGATCAGTGGGCATCTCCATGGAGGCCATCTCACAGGTTATTCATGAGTGTGACATCCATGCTGCCATCAAGCAGACTAAGCATGTGAAGCCTCTGTGGTATGGGGGGAGATGATCGAAGTATAAGTAGGGAGAGGCCTGGCAGATCAGCTACATCACCCTTCCTCGGTCTCACAGTGGCAAACAGCATGTACTGACCATGCTGGAGACAAGTACAGGGTGGCTGGAAACCTATCCAGTACCTCGTGTCACTGCCTGCAACACCATTCTGGGCCTGGAAAGACACATCCTGTGGAGACACAGCACCCCAGAGAGGATCAAATCAGACAATGGAACCCATTACAAGAACCATCTCATAAGAGACTGGGCAAAAGAACATGGGATTGAGTGGATTTACCATATCCTATACCATGCACCAGCTGCAGGGAAGGTCGAGCACTACAATGGCTTGCTAAAGACCACCCTAAAAGCCATGGGGGGTGGAACCTTTAGGAACTGGGAAAAACATCTAGCTCAAGCCACTTGGTTAGCAAATAGCAGAGGACTGGTAAACTAAGCTGGTCCTGCCCAGGCCAACTTGCTGCAAACAGTGGATGGAGATGGAGTTCCTGTGATTTGTGAGAAAAACCTGTGGGGGAAGTCAGTGTGGGTTTTCCCTGCTGCTGGTGGGGGCAAACCAACCCAAGAGGTGGTCTCTGCTGAGGGGCCTGGCCACACATACTGGGTCATGCTAGAAACTGGGCACATTCAGTGTATTCCACAGCAAAACATAACCCTGGCTGAGAGGGGATAAACTCAGAGGGGTAATGCAGAGTAAGGTAATATAGCCACTGTATAATAGTTATAAGTTGCTTTTTTCTCCTAGTTTAATAACAACGTGGCGTCCAGGATTCACCACACACAAGCACCAACCCAGAGGACTTCTGCATCATCTCACCTGCACCTCTTCCTGATGCCCCACAACCAAAGATTGTTCCTGTTTCTCTACAGGAACAGACTCTTCCTGATTTCCCCTTCAAAGACAAAGACAGTTTCCTGGTTCCTGATTCTTCTCTACATCCCTGCCCAGCTCAAGCACCATCTGCATCAACCAGCACCAGAGAGAGAGAGAGACTGCCCTGAGAAAGAGACAGCTAGGATAAAGAAGGACTCATAGCAAGAACTCTAATACCACATTTCACAACTGGATAAAGGGACTGTGACAGGAAAGTGGAAGTGGAATAGAGAGGTGGACCATGCTGAGCTCTTAAACTCCAGTTAAGGCTCCAACCACAACAACAGCCCAGAGAGGCTTAATAGGGTTTGTCTCAAACGTGGCAAATAGCAGTCTTTAAAAAGCCTGAGGTGACATAAGGAACAAGAAGAGATGTTCCTGCCCTTTAAGGACATGCAGCATGTCCACAGAAACACACTGACCTAAGGCAGTGGCCAGCCAACAAACACTTGGAGTAAACAGTGCCATTCCCTGCCAAATGTCAGCTTTGGCCTTCTGCTCCCTTTTCTGGATCCAGGATGCAGAGACAGGAACAGAGAGGATGGCTCCAGCAGGGCTCCAGTTGCCATGGAGACGGGAAGCCGCTACAGCCAGCATTGTGCCAGCATGGCGCACACACCTCCGCAGCGCACACACAAGTCTTGCTCAGTGATGCCCACAAGTCCTGACAGGCTCTCCGGGGCAGGTATCTCTCTGAAGTGAACCAGGACTGCATTTCAACACAAAATATCCAACTGTCATTGTGGGGGGAGAGGGGTTTCTGTGCTTTCCGACAAAGACAGGGGCTAAACACAAGTTTCTCACTGCACAGAGAACATTCTCCATACCCAGCAGGGAAACCAGTTGCTCAGTTCCTGTGTTTCTGTACACATTGGCTGGTCTCTGCCCTCTGCAAGAATCAGATGTTCTTTTGTGATGCTGAGGAAACAGCAACAGTCAGAAAGCCTGTTAGCAAAATGCTTTCCTTGCCTACCCCCTACAATTCCTGCTTCCTTCCACTGTGTGTGTTATGTGCTTGGGAAAGAAATCAATTGCTTGACTGCAATCCTTTCTTTCTGCTTGAGAAAACTGAGTAACTGCTGTTCCTCAGATGGTCGAGCTAGGCTGGAGTTCTCCAACTGCCACAGACTGTATATGGACCTACTGCAGATGGAACTGGCTCTCTAGCACATCCCTGGGAGTCAAGTGGAAAATATGCTTTGATCTGTTTCTTGCTTTAGACTTACTGAACCAGATGATTTCAGCTACTAATAGATTAAATCCTAAAATGGAGCCAATCACATCAAATGATGTGCAAATGGCTCACACTAATTGCAGCACCTAATTGTGCCTGAGTGATTTCTTCAGGATTACCTCCACTCACCACTGGAACACTCAGTGCTCTGCCCCAGTGGTCTCTGGGGATTACAGACAAGCATCTAACAAATGGCAATGAATCACCTGGTTCAGTGCTGTGCTACCCCCATGCGAGCTTCACAAGGAAAGTGCTGGCTGGAGCAAAGCAACACAGATGGTCACAGGAGAGGCTTCCTGTGCCCCTTGATGCTTCTGCTTTCTGGGTTTGGGGGTTGGGCCAGGGGTGGGGGGGAAGTTGCTGGCTCCTGCTGCTGCATTTTGCTGCACTTCTCTGCACACGAGCTCAGGTCACTGGGCATTGCAGCACTGCCAAGCAAATTATCTCAACCCAGACTTGACTTGCCTGCTACTCTCCCTTCTGTGTTGGGGACAGGGGCTTGTGAGAGCAGACTGGATTAACCCAGGACAAAAAATGACACACCCACGTACGGTCACCAGTTATAGTTGTTATGAAGCCAGAACTTCTGGGACTGTGACCCTGTGCAGAGTTCCCTGGATAAAGGCATTGATTTCACTTACCTGCCTCTAGGTTCATCACCCTCCAAAGAACTTGAACATGACTCAGGCAGCCTGAGACTGTAGCTTGAATAATCTTGAATCCACAGGTGGCCCAACACAACACCTGGCGCTACACACAGGAAAGCAACCTGCCAGCTGTTCCTGATGATGAATTTCAACTCTTGCATGTTTGAGAGGAAGCTAGTCTAGAAATATGAGAGAATCTTTTGTCTGTTGTCCAAATTCTACTTTGCTAGGAGCACCTAACAATAAGTTGCCTACATTTGACAGTTTACTGTCACATTTGATGGTACTTTGCTGAGCTTTGTGTCAGGACATTCAATTAGGAAGCTCCTACTATTCCCAGCTCCTTGAAATCCTTCTTCAAAAGATCTTAGCACAAGATATGGAACTCTGGGAAGGCAGCTGCTACTCTCCAACCACATCTACTCAGGCTCTTAGATCCTGCTAGCTGGTACAAAGTCTAGCTGGTTTTGAAGAACCACTCACCTTCAGACAGCGAGCATGCCAAGTCCAGTATGCAGCACCTCCCAGTTAGCACTCCTCCTATTCCATCCCCTCCAGGATCACTGGGAGCCTCTACCCTCACAAACTGTCAGAATGCCACCAGTCAAGCAGAGGATGCGTGACATGACAGGGATTCCTGAAGAGGCAATGAAGGAACTGCAGCTACTTAGTTTCCTACTAGGCAGCTACCTTCTAACCCATTGGTACTTAAAGCTACACCTCAGGGAGAAGGGACCCCACCCTGCCAGCAGCTTAGTCTGTGAGCCATTTCAAAACACCATTTCTTACTTTCTGATAGCCAGCAGAGAGGTACCCAGATGAAAGGCAGCACAGATCACCACCACCACCTGGTATTTAGAAACTTTACCTCCAGGAATTATGAAAGCACTCAGGAACTGCAGCATTCTACAGGATGCCTTTGCTCTCCATTTGGCTCTTATGCACTGTGTAACTGCTTTTCCACTGCCTAATCCAGAGATGTCAGAGACCTGCTGACTCCCTCACAGACTACGTAACACTGGTGATTCGGTGGCAAAGGATCTGCACAAGACAGAACTCAAATGAGAACAGATTCTTTAGTTTTGAATTAACAGATTGTGATACTTCTATAAACAAGAAGAAAATAAACCTAGTGATTGCCAGTAATATTAACCAGCCAGAATGTTTCAACATAAAGAGGCAGCCCTAGTGCCAAGCTTTACTTTGGTTCTACAGGGTAGGTCAGCAAATCTGAGAGGAATGACGAAGAGTCTGGGAGACATGTAAAACCCAAATGGCTTCTAGAGACCAGAAGGTTCCTGCAAGGTTTACTTGCAAAAAAAGGAACTGAATACAGGGACTTGTAGGCTACTTAATGAGACAGAAGCCAGTAAGAGAAAGTGTCATGCAGAATAGGCCCCAGCAGCCAGTAATAATTTATGTGAAGTACACGCTTCAAACTGCTTTAGGTCAAGCACCTGAGGATTATACAGCAGCACAACCTCAAGGATCTGTATTTTAATCCATTTCAGATTTTGCGTTAGTCTTACAGTTGTCACCAACTGACTGGTATAGCAGCTTGAATTAGCTAGAAGGTCATACAATAAATATACACAAATCTATCACTAAAAAAATAATCATCTGATTCTCCAGCTACTTCACAGTAACCAGTGCTGCTGCTTTTAAAATGTGCACATAGTTGTCATGGGTATTCAGACTAGTAATATTTATTGCCCAAATCAAAGAAAAACATTTAGATAAGTGAGAACTTACATGACTGTTGAGCTAGCTCAGGTGCCAGTAGCAGTCTGGATACAGCAAAACATAACAGCTAGCTCTTCCTGCTTGTGTAATACACCACTACAGAAGTGTGCACAGAAGCAATACACACATAGAGCACTAACTCTAGGGAGAAAAAAAAGAACAAAAGCACATCAGCTTGGGGACTACACTTCAGCTGGCTAAAGTAAAGAGGCATTAAGAACAAATACTGCTTCTGTTGGAAGCAGGTAACTGCAATTCGCACCGGTGAGAGGCATCACACTGTAGATGGCTGTTGGCGTTTTAGGTTTGTTTTGTTCTGGGTCTGTTTAGCGTGCAGCACAACTCATCAGACTCTTAACCCATCAGTGATGTGTTAGGTGACTCAGCCTCTGCTCTGAACAAAAGACAGGACACCTCACGTAGAGATAACATCCCCGAAGCAGCGGTTTATTTTATTCATTTAACTCCAAAACATTTAATTTAGAAGTCTGGCATCTCAGTCATCCATCTTAACATGGGCTAATATTGACATAGTG
Source organism: Melanerpes formicivorus (assembly GCF_026170545.1). Classification (NCBI taxonomy): domain Eukaryota; kingdom Metazoa; phylum Chordata; class Aves; order Piciformes; family Picidae; genus Melanerpes; species Melanerpes formicivorus. The sequence goes on along the minus strand of NW_027142388.1, from coordinate 1,292,865 downwards.
TTGTCAGAATACACAGACAACAAAACAGCCAAAGAGTTTACAAAAAATAAATCCATGGAACTTCAAAACAACTGCAAAAGGTTACAAGTATCAAAACTCTTAGGTAGATGCACTGCATTGAAAGAAACTGTGCACATAAGTTAGAGGCAAAAAAAAACCCAAATTGCTACTGAAACCTCACATTTCAAACAGTTTCTTGTAAACTGATGAACAGAGCTGTCATTTCACATCAACTTAAGTGTTTCCATTGACTGAAAGAAAATTTGGGGTGGCTAATTTACTTTGCATGCACAAACTGTACTGCTCAACAGAACTGTCACAGCTCAAGTGGAAAAAAAAAAATCAATTGGAACCTCTCTTCAATTGCTTGCCATTGTTCTTTCCCATATTTTCCAATCAACAGGCAAACTAAAAATGCCTCATTTACTATGCATCTTTCTGCACTGCTCAAGTGCAACTAAGATAAATACAGCCAATGAAGCAACCAATCTATCAACGCCCATGAAGACTGATCTGAAACTGCTTCTTGATAAAGAGGACAGCAGATCTCAACAGCTGTACAATACAGATATGCTTAGCACTAGATATTTAGTGTGACTGTGGCAAGGAAATGTTGGTGATGATGGGGATGGTGAGTGGATGAAAGAGGGATCAGAGGAAAGCTTTTTAATTGTTGCCCTCTCCTGCTTCTTCATCTTGCTGATCACTTGTCCACAGAGTGAGGTTATCTCGAAGTAACTGCATGATGAGAGTGGAGTCCTTGTAGGAATCCTCATTTAGTGTGTCCAGCTCTGCTATGGCATCATCGAAGGCTTGTTTGGCTAAAAGGCAGGCCTGCTCAGGAGCATTCTGGATTTCATAGTAGAACACTGAGAAATTGAGTGCCAGCCCAAGCCTAATTGGGTGAGTGGGCTGCATGTGCTCTTTGCTGATCTCAAAAGCCTCTTTATAGGCAGCTTCTGAGGCTTCCACAACACTGTTCTTCTTCTCTCCAGCAGCAACTTCTGCCAAATAGCGGTAGTAATCCCCCTTCATTTTCAGATAAAAGACCTTGCTCTCATACTGGAAGTCATTGCAGTTCTTGATCAAGTATTTATCTAGGAGAGCCAAAACATCATTGCAGACTGTCTCGAGCTCCTTTTCTATCTTCTCCCTATAGGCTTTAACCTTCTCCAGCTTCTTCTCATTCCCATCTGCCATAGTCTTCTGCTCTATGCTGCTGATGACACGCCAGGAAGATCGTCTTGCTCCTACTACATTCTTGTAGGCTACAGACAGCAGGTTTCTATCCTCATTTGAGAGAGGCTCATTCAGCTCAGTTACCTGAAAATACAGAGATCAAATTTAAAGAGGGTGCAAATTTCTTCCAGTATTTCCGTCATTAAGTGCAAAATTCAAAACTCCTTCTACATCCCAGTTTTTGCCAGACAGGAGTCAATCTGCAACGTTCAAAGTTTAAAACTATTTCTGCAGTCAACACTTAAAGAGCAAAAGCCCCACAATTCTGTTGCAGTAGAACAGGTATTCAGAAGCCTTTGCAAACCACATTCACCAAACAGAAGTGAGTCATGCTTGTGTCGTGTAGAAGCACTGACAGAAAGAAAGCTCAGTTTTTCACAAAGTCTGCTATAAATATTCAGACTACACTCTTAGTGATGAATTTAAATGCATCCAGAATACCAGCTCTATGACTCTGGAACACAGCACAGACAATGGAAACTGGTGCAGCTCTTGTAGTTTTCCCCCCCCGATACATTCTTTCATCAACAGCAGAGACAGAAGCTCTGCAGTCATTATGATTAAGCTCTGCGTAGTACAAATGGAATTAGTGTTTTCATAGTATCTATCACTCAGGTAGTGAGTACTTATACAATGTAGTAATACAAAAGTTACCCTGATTCCTGCTACCTGCAGGCAAATTTAAATGACAGAACTTGAAAGAAACTGCATAGAAATAGAACAGGAAAAAAAATTAAGGAAAACTCAGTGATATTACACTAAAAACATGGAACATTCCAAACTGCTAAATCCATTTACATGTACAGAAAAGCCTATAAATTGAACTGGAACCTCAAACTGTTTTGATTAAAACAACTGAATCATTCCAAGGTTGTAATTCACAAGGAGTAGTATTTCATATGCAATGGGTTTCAAAATCACACAGCTCGCATAACTCGGATCTTGCCAGCTTTGCAGTGTAAATGACTCTCTCTACCATGTAGCTGTACTAGAGAAGCAATACACATTAATTGAGGTCCTGAGTACTACAAAACAGGATGAGTACCACCTGAAATACTAAAGGCCTATACAACTAAAATGTTTATTTCTGGATGATCTAAACCCAAAGCCACTCTGTCCTGTGCTCTCAAGATGCTCAAGTACTTGTTCCATCATGTAACACACTAGCAGTACATCTTTTTCTGGAGTGTGGAGAGGTAACTTTTTACCTACCATGTAGGGTCACTGCCAACAGCTGGAGTCCTGCAGCAGCATTTAATGCGGAGAATACCACACCCCTTGGAAGAATGCCATTTAGTAACAGTACATCTACAAATTGTCTAATTTCTAGTATTTTCGGGGAAAAAAAGAATACTAAGCTCAGAAATTTAGAGCAGCAAACTAAAAGAAAGTTACATTTTCCTCTCCTGCCTACATATTATAAGCCAAAATACCAAAATTCTCCCCAAGAAAATTCAGTTTAACCAACAAAAAGTTCTATTATTGAGCAGCAGCATCCTTGTTTAAACAATTTTCATTAAAAGAAGGGCCTGGTAAGACTGTGTTTCTCCAGCTTTATAGCAACACCAGAAATGGCAGTCTTACACTTTTTTCTTCCTTCAGTGGCAGTCTCAAAACCCATGCAAATACGCTTTCACTATTGCTTTGTGGTTTAGGAGGAACTGCAAGGCCGTTAGCTATACTGCGTACTGCAAACGTGTGGGGCTATCAACAACCGAAATCCTTCACACTTCTCTTTACAACTGGAAGCACACTACTTCCATATAGCATCTTTGAAAAATACTTAGATACCTTACACTCAGGTTACATTGCCTTTTTTTTTTCAGAAGAACCTTCAAATCAAGATATCCTGCACTGAGAAGAGACACCTGAGCTCGACTGATTTCCTGTTGACAGAAGTACAGTGTGTCTGGAGCACAGAATAATTGAATGTTATTCTATATGGATAAGAAGTTACCTCAGCATTTCTTTATAGTCAGGTATCTGTAAGTAATGCTCCATAAATGCTCAAGACATAGCTCTCTTAAAAAGCACTCTCAAGCTCCCAATTACAGAGGCTCATCATTATACAACTTACCTGAAAGCAAAAGTAGCATATTACATAAGAGTACTGGGATTCAAGATGAAAATTATAAGCAGTTTTTACAACTAAGTGGACATACATGGGGTCATATGCAATTTGTTTACTTATTTCCTGAAGCACAGCAACTGTATTCTGTCTCACACATGTTCAGAGCCATACATGCACTACTAGAAGAATGATATTTGGAAAAATAAAGAGATACCTACTAACTACAGCTAGAGAGAGTCTTCTAGAGCAGCAGTGGATTTTAGTGGTTGCTGTTTCATCTTAGAATTAGCAACTGAAACACTCAAGAGAAGCAGCTGTTGCCTACATTACAGGCATCAACACTTGCAGTGATATCATTAAAATACAGCTTATTTTACTACCTAGAGCCTCTGAGATACTCAAGTACTGCTGCTTAGGATTAGATTGGTCATAGTATTTATGATGACTCAATAGCAAAAGTGAGGAAGAGCAGCAAAGTATCTTTTTAAAGGGAGGTGACATACATCACTGCCTCTAAACAGACTGATTCTCACAAAACGTCAACTCCCCTTGAAGCTGCTTTTTCAAACTAAAACCATCTCGAGTTCTTCAGCAGCAGTACTCTCAAGGGAAACTTGATTCCTCTTGTGGCCTTTGGGGCTCACAAAGGCCAGATCAGCAAGAACAAACCAAATGTAACCAGATACAGCGAAGGCACTGCGAAGCATTTACCATCATTGATGTTTCCCTTAACATTCAGATTATAGATTTTTTTTTTTTTTTAAAGGACTAGACATGATGGAAGTTTGATCACTCTGCAATTTTATTTTTTATCAGTACAGACATGTCATTACAAATAATTTTCGCTGCTTGGTCTGAAAGGAGCCGAGCTGCAATTGTAACTTACTGTTTAAACACACGAGTATTCAGCTGTGTAGGGAATGCACTGGGAATTTGTTACCTTACACAGAGGAGACAAAATGGCAACGTTAAAGCATGAAAAACGCTCTCTGTGCCACTGGGGAGCTGCTGTACCCGGATGCAACTGCTATCTTCGAGTCACAGCGCTGATGCTTGTGGGCGAGATCTCTATTCGTGCCTCTATCGCGAGGCAAAAGAAGCCTCCAGAAAAGGCAGGGGCTCCTCCTGCTGTGCGTGGTTTCCCCAGCCACCCACCGCGCAGCGGCCATCCCCCCTCCGCGCTTCGTGTCCCAGACTCCCCAGGAAGGGGAGACGCACCCCAAGGTCAAACCCACCGCACCCCCCGCGGGAAGACGGCAGGGGCGTGCGCGCGAGTCCGGACCCTGTCTCGGGCAGGGATCAGATAAAGAGCCGCCGCGTTCCCGCCGCGGGCAGCATTCAAACCACTGCCCTACGCGTCGGATTGGCGGGGTGCGGGAGAGAGGCGAGAGGAGGGCACAGGGACAGCCACACCCCCAGGGCAGGGACGGCCGAGGGAGCAGGAGGGCTGCAAGAGAGCCGTTGCGAGGGAATTAAAAGAAAAGAGAGAAGAAAAAACACAAAAATAAAGAGGTGTTTAGGTTCATTTGGGACCGACCGCCGTCTGTCTCATCTCCCTCCACGGCAGAGGAGTCACGGGCACCGCCCCACACGCCGGCGCTGTCCCGGCGCGCTGGTCTGGTTCCTGCTACCGCCCTCTCCTTTCTTCACCGCCACGGGTGGGACCTGGCGGCTCGCATCCTACTCGGGACCCAGCTCCGCCTCGCACCAGCCCGGACTTCCTTTCCCTCCCCCGCCACTACCCACCTACACACTCCTCCCCGGGTACGACCCACAGCCACAACGCTACCGGCCCCACTCACCGACTTCATGGCCGAGGCCATGTCGTCGTATCTCTCCGCCTGCTCGGCCAGGCGGGCTCGCTGAAGCAGCTGCTCTCTGTCCCCCATAGCCGCTTCCGTGGTGGCTGCTGGGCTTGGGCACTCTGCGCCCCTCGGAGACAGACGAAACGGGGGGCCTGGGATGTGCTCCTCGAAACGCGCGGGCGGTGCGAGAAGGGAACCCGGAGGAGCCGCTGCCTCAGACCGGCTCGGCTCGCCTCAGCCTCCGCTCGCGAGGCGACGGTTGTGCGCCTCGCGCTGAGGGACCGCGGCAAGGCGGGAGCCGCGCGCGCTCGCTGCGTCCCCTCCGCGGCGTGAGCAGCTCGCGCCTCTGCGCCCGGCTCGGAGCCTCGCGCTGCTGCCGCCGCTTGCGCCTGCGCGCGGGGAAGGCAACGGGGGGGCGGAGCCGCGGGGACTGCAGGGGAGGGGCGGGGGCGCCGCGCCCCCGCGCTCTATTTGTAGGTGACGTCACTTGCTATAAATAGCCATGGCGGGGCGCCGGCGCGGGCGAGCGCCTGCGCGCTGTCTCTGCTGCATTTTACTGCTGCAAAGGTGGAGGTGGGCGGTGGGCGCGGGCACTGCAGAGCCCGGCCGGGGCCGCTCCGCCGGACGCGACACGCGGGGGTACTCGGTAATCGGCCGCCGTCTCCCCTCCTCTCCCCTGCCCTGTCTGCGGCCGATGACATGGTGCGAGGCTGCCACCGCGGAGCTCCGACCGCGCCCCGCCCGGGGAAGCGGCGGAGCGCGGCTGCCGCTGGGGCCGTGCCCTGTGGGGAGCGGCGCGCCGTTTTCACGTGTCCGGCCGCCGCCTCTGCGCCATGACGGCTTTGTGCTGCCGCGGCCCTCGGCCCGGCTGCAGCCTGTGCACCCATCTGCAGCAGCAGAGGGAAACACGCGTCCCGGGTCCCAGCTGCTCCAAAAGGGCCCAGGGATGGGGGTGGCGGATGCGGACCGAGTCTGCTGCCTTGCCTGAGCGAGGCAACTAACTGCAATCTTCCTGGGTGTTTCAACTTGTGGCAGTCGAGCTCCTCTTTCATTAATAGAGTGAGTACCTGCCCTACGTACAAATCACCTCACAGGAGCCATTGCACAAGTGACAGAGCTGCTGCCGGTGGCAGCAGAAATGCCAGCAGCCACCTTCATCCTCTGATGCCAGAGGTTAACATTCTTTGTCTATCCCCCAAACAGCATTAGAACCTCACTGCGCACAGGGAGCTGCTCTGCGCCTCATCGAAAGCCGTGCCTACCCTCAGACAAATCAGCATCACTGACGCGGGCAACAGCACCTACACCAATTCCACGTCTGTCCTCCCCACCAAGGGAGAGGACAGAAAACACATTGGGCACCCAGGGAGCAGGCTGGTCTCACTCACGACACACTTTTTCCAGTCTGTTGTGTCAGCCAGGAGCTTTTAGCCTCAACTCTTCATGTTGTTGTTTGTTAAGCACCGATGTCATTTAAAATAAACACTGCGGTTAGTTTCAAAAGGGAATAGATGAATACTCTTTTTTTCAGCAGGACATAAATGATAAAGATGACAACAGTTACATGTAATAAAGCATGACAGATAAAAATGTCACACAGCAAGTTACAAAGGGATTGCTGGAACATTCAGGAAAGCTCGGTGCATTGCTGTGAAGCACACAGCTGTACCTACACACCGCAGGCTGAACTCAGCCTCTCTCTCCTAGCTGGATTTTTTTTCCCCCGTTTCCAGGAGAAGGCAGTGACACAGCCTTAACAGCACAGATTCCAAGTATCACTCTAATTCATCACCATCACTAGTGCAAAATTTGCACTGACTTTACCTGAGGATGAAGCTTCCTTTACGGGCAGCAAGACTATGTTCTGGAAAAGGGACGAGTACAGATTTTAATGTATCTAACACTTGGGCAAGAACAGTGAGAGATGGGCTAATCCAGAATTCCCAGGATACTTCTCCAGTGTGGAAACCCTGCAGTTGTAGTAACTTCTTATTAGAGATTAGTCAGTCTGCAATGTTCCAACTGTTCTGAAAATCTGTAGGGTCTAGCAGAAGCTTTCTGGTCTCGTGCAGCAGTTTCAGACTCCCGAGGGAAAGAGATTACGAAGTACTTTCAAAACCAGTTATTCACCCACTGAACCAGACAATCTGCATTGATCTGCCAAATACACGTGGATTAATCTATACATGCACAAACCCCATTCCCATTAAATGCTTTTTGGGGTTTTGATTGAAGCCTCTGTGTAATGGAGACTTCAATTTCTCAGCCTAAAGCATCTCAAAAATTCTTAACCCTGAATCCAGGAGATGATAGCAACTTCCCTGATCCTAAAAAAAAAAATAAATAAATTATATCCAAGGGTTCTAAGAAAAAGGACTACAGCAACCATGTATGCAGCATTTCTGCAGTAACCTAAAGAAAGTGAAGAAACTGCAGTTCACACCGATAAGGTCGGGTGGGTACCGATATTCTATCTGTGCTCTGCCTAGTGCTCTAGATTTGCAGCCTTAGCAGTGGCTCCACGGAACATGAGAGGTACAAAGGAGAACACAGTAGAGCTCAGGCAAGGAGTTTTAATTCGCTGCAACACTTAAAAGCCAAGTTAAAATGTCTTAAAAATACGGATCTGTAAATGCCAGCAGCCCGTTTGCCGGAGTGCTGCACGGGGCGCAAAGCGCTGCGTGCCTGGGGCTCTCCTGCGGCGCCGGGCTGCCAGGCACCGAACATGCCGCTACAGAGCTCCGCGATTCCCAGCACAGCTCCGGCAGAAGCCCAGAGCGGCCGCTCGCATGAGGCAGGACTGAGAGCTGTTGGCAAAGTGACCACACCCAGCAAGAATTTGTAGACGGAGAAACTTGTAGTACTGAAAATTGCACCATGACCTAAGGCAGTGGCTCTGCTCCACAGGCCCATCTGATTGTTGCACAGCATCGATGTTCCACAAATAGCTCCATGCTGAAATGCCATTCGACTTCACTACTCGGCTTCACACGGGGACAGCGGGGACACCAACGCAGCCTCACAGGGTGTCTCCTGGTGCTAATGTTTAGCTGAGGGGACAGAGCTAGAAAGGGAAACACAACAGGGAACTGCTCCATGCCATTCCCAGCCCTTCTTCCTGGCAGAAAGCCTCCTCCTTTGCCTGTCCTGCTGCTACAAAGCCCCTGCCACTAACATCTTCCTCACCTCTCCAGCAAACAATCTTCCATGCAGCAAGGAAATGTTTTATTTGGGGAACTGCTAAATGGTAGAAGTCCTGGGGACAAGACAGAAAAACTGAGAGAACAGAAGCAACTACCAGTGAGTGGAGGAGGTTAACCAGCTTCCACATCCCAGCAGAGGAAGTAGAGATGAGTAAGGCAGAGAAGGAGAGCTGGAGAGTCTGTGGGCATCTTCTGATCTTGGAAACACGGTGACTGGCACTCATGTGAGGCATGATGCTCAGAGGAGAAATTCTTTCACAGGCTTAGGACAGTCTGCAAGTTTTATTGTTAGAATCCTGGCAGCACATCCCCCTAGTAAAGTGAAGTAAGTGAGCATCAGGGAGGAAAGGTGTAACCAATGACAAGATCAGAGCACGAGATAGGAGTGGGTGTAGCTGAAGTGTGATGATTCTTCCCCCAACCACAAGGGACTGTAATTGTAACAATATATTTCTAGCCAAACTACACACCACAGTTTAATGACCAATGGAACCCTCTAGGCTGTCACAGTGTATGTGAAAATATTCCACTATCTGTCATATTTCAATGTGTCTTGAATCATCCTCACAGAACCTCCCTCACAACTGGGAGATAAAACCTAGAACGAAGGGAGAAAGCCTTCAGTGCTGAGTGCTCAGCAGCAGCAGGGTTCATGCTGTGGGTATCTGTGCACCATCACAGAATGATCTCTAAACCAAACAGGCAGCCATGTGTGCAAGCCCTGCAAGGCTCTCCACGGGAAAGGTTAGCTCTGTACACTGACACCCACTTGGGATCCCCATAGACTACACCACAGCATCCACACACAGCAGCCTTTGCATGCCCCAACCCCTGTGCAGACTTCAATTGACAGATCCTCAGAATTCTCTGGCAAAATGTGCAGTTTTCAAGCACTTGCTCCTTTCAGAGTCCAGTGAAGAATAAGCACTGTGTCTGAATAAAAGAGATGGCAGAGTTTGTAATTGTCAGAATGATTCAGGGATATGCATAGGAGGCTGTGAAGCACGCTCAGTTGTGGGGGTTTCTTTAAGTGGCAGGAACAGAGTAGCTAACTGAAAGCTTTAACTCTTTACAATCTGCTTCAGACCACTCTATCTGTCTAGAATGTGGTTTTATTCTTTATGTAATCAAAGTAATCAGAACTCAGAAGCATAAACAGGAAAACATGAAAAAGCCTGCTTATCAGCGGCTGTCACCACAGCACCATACTGGAAAAAACCTCCACATGCAAAAGCAAAAACCACTCAACTTCTTTTCAGTAAACACTAAAGTAAACAAGCACCAAAAAAAACCCTACCTCATTTCTATTAAATCCCTGTGTTTTCAGAGGCGCCGAGCCTATAGATAAGATCAGAATTTAGATGTCCAGCATTTCTGGAGCCACCCTGAAGATACCTTATGCTGGGCATGCACAATGAAGGACTCAGCATCAGCAGCCACATTTGAAAAATAAGTCCAGGTCTTTCTTAACAAATGATTTTTTACTGCTCTTCACATTTTACCAGAGTGGATTAGTTTGACTTACAACTGGATTAAATCCCATTGAAAACGACTGATCTGAAGCAATGCCCTTCCACTGTAGAACATATCATGAAAGAATTGGGGATAAAATTAATGAAGCGCAGAGATAAAACAAAATACCTTTGCCAACCTTGTCAGAAGTGGCCTCTTCCTCTGGGTGCCCTACCTGAGTTGCTGTGTAAAAGCTCATTTCCTCTGAACATGAGGCCCCAAGCAAGTTGAGCCAGGCACCCAGAACAGAGACTGCCTGAAAATACCAACCTTGAGGCTGTGTCTCCAGGCATTCATCCTGAGTGGGCCTCAGAGGTGCCCTTCAGTAACAGCCATAGTAAGTGCACTGTCAACGGGACTGAGGACAAGGAAAGCTGCTTCTCATATCATGAATCCTCGCCAGCACTGGAGCAGATTAGCTCAAAAAAGTTTTTCACCAGCAGTTGCCATGCACATTTCTGTGCCACACTTACAACTAGTGATAAGCAACAGCTCAGTCTCTGACCCTGCTGGTCTTAGGCCTATCCATTGAACTGCCAAGAGGAGTGCTGGAAAAAGCAGATGCCTGCCTAGTGGAAAAGTGTCCTTCTCACTTCAGGGACAGCCAAGGAACAACTTACGAATGTGCTCCTAGATTTCCATCCCCTTTCTGTGATCAATTCACACATTAAAGTACCAGGCTTTGGGCTCTTGTATGAATGTTCAGGTTAAAAATGGCTTTTGTTCTTCTATCTAGGGCAAGCTCCTTCCTTTGACAGGCCATGCCATGCTGAGGAGGAGGAATGACAACAGCAGGTACATCACATTCAGCTCAGGGCAGGTCAGCCACGTGCTCAGAGTGCTTCTAATTACAGCTCCAAAGAAGAACAACATAAACACATCCAGAGCTTGCTACATATGGTAGGACAGGGAAACCAGAACATGATGAGGATACAAATCACATCTAAGAAATGAGAACAAATTAAGACACAAACTCAACTCAAATGCTAGCCTAATATGAATACAATACAAAGAACTCCACTATGCTGTCCAAACTCCACCCAGCAGCACAGGCAGAGAAGGCCAAATGCTAAGCACCACTGGCATTCAGCAGAGATTCACTTGATCTCTTAGTCTACTACATGGCTGTACAGCCCATCTGCTCTAGCTCTCTGATGTGGAAGCAGCAGGCTACATGTAACAGCACAGTTGAGTCCTGTGAGATCACCTGCAGGCACAGCTCACAAATTCTTGTCCAAATGCAATTAGCTCCCTGAAAGTGTTTTGTGCAGATTCCATATCCAGGTGATGCTAGTGGGCCAGAACATATTGTACTTCAGCCACTTGACATCTCCTAAAAAGAAATACTTCTAATTTGCTGGACTTCATATATCAAGCTTCAAATCATCTAGTAAAAGTTTCCAGAAGATATTTCATCTGGGAAATGACCTAGAAAATTCCATTGTCCTCCAGAGAAAAACTGTGCCAAATTTGGAACTGAAATTCATCAAGTGGAGTATAAGAGAGAAAGCTTTAATTCTGCCTTAACTGCAAAGCCTTTTTCATATTCTAGGCTTGATTAAAAAAGAGGTTTGTTGTCCTAGCCCTCCTTAGACATTCTGGTAAACTCAACCTCTCCTTTTTAATAAAAATCAAAACAACTGTGCTCTTGAACTATTTGAACCACTTAAAAGGCCTCGGGACACCGATGCCGCTGAGGCCAATTGTGAAGCAAAGGTCGGTTCCCCCCAGACCAACACACCTGCAGTGCCCAGCACCGGCTGTCTGCTTAGCCAACAGCCTGCTCGCTTTTGAATGACACGTCCCCACAGCTTCCATACATGTACTGCTAATCTCATCTAGATCATCTTCCCTGGCAGGAAACAGTGCTAAATATGTGAAAGGAACTGAAACAAGTCTCAGGGGAAGAGAGGCATCATTCCTCTTCCCTCCAATGCATCCAACAGCAGGGAAAGGGAAACTCTCTGGCTTTCCTCCGCAGGTGGTACATACCCCTGAGCAGCTAAATCGTAGCGCTAGCGGTGATGTGAGGGATCATTAGGGCTGAGAATCGAAGTACCTTAGCTGGCATCTCACACAGTAACCTATCAAGCTGCAGGGTGGGTTTTGCTGCTTTCCCGCATGGAAGCCGTTGCACTTTTCCTGGCGCACCAGTGTCTGGTTTTCTTTTAATCACAGGCCGCAGAGAAGCCGCAGGTCTCGCCCGCCGCAGCGCACATGCCTAGCAAACGGGCTGGGGCGGCGCGGCAGGGCTAGCAGCACCTCTCGGCTCGGGCTGTCCCCGCCGTTCCCGTGCCGGTGCCCGGCCGCCCCCGACCCTCGGCACCGGCGCCGCGCGGGACGCCAAGGGGCGCCGCGCGCCCGCTCCGCTTGTTGCTATGGCTCGGCGGCGGGCGGCAGCCAATCAGAGGGCCGCAGGATATCTTTGGCGCTGTTGCTACCCGCGCGGCGGGTGCCGGACCAATGGGCGGGAAGCGGGAGGGCGGCCTTGGGCACCCGGGCGCACCCGGGACTTCTTCTCGGGTGCGCGCATGGCCGCGCTGCTGGGGGAGAGGGAAGTAGGAGCGTAACACACACCCCCACCCCCCCCCAAACCTCTGACGAGAACACGGCCTCCCGGCTGCGAGACATGCAGAGCTCCGGGGGCACAGCCGCACAGGTGTTCCCTGGGCAGCTGCTGCCAGGGCTGTAGTGCATAATTAACGCCCATGTCTGCATTACCACTTCACACCGGTACCTAGAGAAAGAGTCATCCATAACCTTTATTTGCTAACTTTTAGTACAAAAGGTAGTAGAGGCCTCTCTTTTGTATAGCTCAGGCCTCAGATTTAAAAAATAGCCAGTAACACTTAAGAGAAAACACCCAAAACACTGCCCTGTGGACTTCTTCAAGGCTCTGCTCTACTTTGCACGCTAATGCTCTCATACACAGTTCTGCTCTTCAGTCTCCTTGAGAAAGAAAGGAAACTGGGCTCCTGATATGTGAACAGCATGAGATGGAGGAGTGCAACAGGCAGCCTTGAGGCTGGGTTAAGTAAGGAAAAGTACTGGGCAAAAGGAACAGGGCTGTGCATGCTCCCCCGGAGAGCTGCCACCACACAGCGTAGCCCTGCAGGGCGCACAGCCTCCAGCCAAACGCAGCACCAGCACCATGCTTACTGCAGTGTGCAGGAAACAGTGTCTGCACAATCATGCTGCTTTGCAGGAAGAGGTGCTTGCCTGCTACTACTGCCTGGTACCAGCCTGCTACAGACCACCTCAAGGAGGACACAATTGCCTCGGCAGTTTTCGTGCATCCAGACCTAAGGACTGAAAACACATCAAGAGGATTCAGCAGCTCCTACCTCCTTCACTCATCCTTCTTTCCTGGGCAATGTGAGACACAGGTAGCATTAAAAACTGACAACATTGGTATGCCCTCCCTCAACCCTGCAAGAACATTGACTTTATCACTGGAAACTACCCTGCTCCAGTTTGTGTCATCTGTGGCACTAAAGAGTTTAGAACACTCTGGAAGCTGTGCTCAGCAGAACTTCAGCAATACAGAGATGACAGTGAGCAGTATTTTACCAGCACTTAGCTGAGACCCCATTTGTCAGGCCTAAGAAAAAGTTACTCAATATCCAGTGCTGAGTACTGTAACTGAATTCTACTCATAAGTACAGGAGCTTCATGATGTAAGGGAGGACTCAGATCTGAGCTCTGGGTAAGAACTGCCACAGAACTAGGGACTTGATATTTTTTCTTCTGATTTACAGTGCAGCTTCAGACTGCTCCAGTACAAACCTGCAGTCCATAATGCACAACTGTAACTAAACCAAACTTTGTAACCGTTAGGAAAAGCCCTTATCCTTCTACCCCACTCTTCATCTCCATGTCCAACCCCTCATTCAGTAAGAACAGGAGAGGATGGGGAAGTGCAGACCAGTCTGAGTGCCTCTGCAGGCAAGTCACATTCGTCTGCTGGCTGAGAATTCAAAGAGCAGCCATGCTGCCCAGAATGTCTCGTTGGTTAACTGCTCACCAACTGGATCCTCCAGGACCTGAAAGACACAGGAAGGAGTCAAAGCTTCACCATACAGGATCTTTAATGATGCTGTAACTCACAGTGGAAGAGCTCCTGTGGCAGACGTGCAGTAAAGCAAGGCTGCGGTGGGAGGGAATGCCAGTGCTGGGGGCTGTGTGCACGAAGTGACAGTCCTTGTTCCCCTCTGAGTTCAGACACAGCAATCCATCTGTACAGGATGTGGGTGTAAAAATGACTGCACAATTCAACTCTCAGTAATTCAGAGAAGAGTGATTCCCTTCCCTTTGCCCAAGGCACTGGCTCCTATAAAATGTAAATGACAGAGGGTAAAACCAGGATGAAATAACTAAGGGAGTGATCACCTGAACAAAGGAGTTCTGTTCAGGGAGGGGAAGGAATATCTCAACAATTAACTTCTGTTTGTTTGTTTGTTCTGTCTTACTCTGATTTTGGCTCTGATGGGATGCATGACCTACAAAAAGCAAGTTGAAAGTCATGTGTGGACAAATGGAAATGTACATCTGCACCCTGTGGTTCAGACACAGGATCCAAACATGGACACACTGCTGCAGCCAGTCAGGGCAAGTTGATTCAACAAGAAACTTCCTCTAGAATGCATTAAAATATGAAAAAAGTTGCTTTCCTCACCTCCTGAACTGTGTAACTGTGACATAGAATTTGAAGGTGTCCCCTTCTGACAGCTGAGGCATCACACAGTGTCTTGACCCCGAGCCCACACTGTTCTTAGGGTCCTGTCTCTGTACCATTGCAAAATCAGTGCAGGAATGTAGACAAGCAGATGAGAACTGCAGCTAAGAGACTGTGTGCTCTGCCAATCCTAGAGAAGGCTCCTTCATTATTAATGCCTGAAGCTTTGCCACTCGCCTGGCTCACATTATGGCTGGTAAAAAGGCCCCTTTCCAAGATACAGATCTTTATATTGATGCTTTCAGAGGCTCAGAAGAGGTTCTGTTACTGCCTGCAGCTGTTTGCTGTCCTGAAGCCAGCAGATATGGTCTCCTGCTTTTCAAAACCTCTTTTAAAAAGGTTTTTTCCAGCAGCTCACACTACAAGAGACAGAAATGGATGCTGCTTGGTAGACCAGCACGTGTGAGACCAAAAACCAGCTCCACAACCAAGAGACAGTTTAGATAACGCTTTCCTGGGTCCTATTTCTAAGTAACACTTAATTCCCAGCTGTGCTCCCAAACAGCAGATTTCTAACTTCTGCTCTCTGCTGCTTTAAAATGACTGAGAATGCACACGGGCTGCACCCAGACCATGGAATTACCTTCTTCTGTAGCCTCCTACAGTAACACCGCTCTGGGCACTGCTCTCAGCCATCTCAGAACAGGGCAAAACCCACACACACTTGGAAATGAAAATTACATGGCAGATTTGAAGAGGTGTGAGAGTGCAGAGTGCAACTCTGCAGAGCTCCTCAGAGGGGAGGGCCCTCGGCAGCCACCTTCCTGTCACCTGGCTCCCCACAGTGCTAGGTGAGGTCTCCACTGCTCACAGTGTACCCAAAATTTAGGATCTGCACAGGCTTGCCATCAGCTCAGAGATACATTTAGCAAAGTCAGGGTCTGACAAGCAATCCAAGTAGAAAAAAACAACTAAAGCACCTCTCCTGTCATCTGCCAGATGCTACCCAGGGAATGCCCAACTTGCTCTGAACTGGGTTCCAGAGGGCATGCCTGGATCAAACATGTTTCATGCTAAATACACAGGCAGCCTTCCCATGTCCTGCATGAGAGCTGCAGCTGGGCACTGTGTGCAGAGCTGTGCTCCTTGCTCTGAGCACTGGGTGTGTTCTCTTACCTGGCCTTGTCCCAAGGCTTGGCTTTCTTCCATGCAGGGCGCAGGAACAGGTGGGCACTGAGACTTGCCAAGCACAGCATGACAGGAACTGGAAGCAAATATCAAGTACATGCAGTTGTATTTCTGCTGCACTGACTACTCACTGTAACACTCTGCAGCAGGGCAAGAGGGTTACTGGCAAGGCTCCATTCAGCAGAGTTCTGTCAGAGCTGCCCCATCTCTCTGAATCATTATGGCCTGAAAACACAGATTCTGCCCTGGCAGGACTAGCCTGACCAGGAGCAGCATCCAGTGATGACAGCTCCTTCTGCAGCTCTCCTTACCCCCAGAGCACTCTCCCAAAACAGAGACACGCCCACCAAAATGTCCCTTTCCTGGAACACGATGAAAAAGCACCGATCTTAGGAGTCAAAACACACAATGGTGGCCTGAGACATAGCCATAACACTGGCTACCCTTCTGCTGCAGCTTTGCAAGGGTGAGAGTTTGGGGACATGGCTTCCCTACCCTCAACTCCCTTGGGGGCTCTGCCAGCCTCTGGAGAGAGGTCACAGTCTGCAGGCACTGGGCCAAGTCGGAGACACTGGGTACTCAAGCACTGTGGTATCCTCTCCCTTGTCACTAACCCCAAAGTATCTGTGCTCCAACAACACTGCCCATACCACCCCAGGGAACAGCCCGGGGTGTAAATGGGCACACAGTCCCAGAACAAAGGTGCCAGAGGGAAAAAGCAGAAGCAGCACAGCAAGTGTCAGGTTGCCCTTCCTTGGTATTCCCCCCAGGTTCCATCAGTCAGCCCTGGGACTCTTCTAGAGGCTACACTCAGGCAACTGCATGCACTAATGACAAATTAACTCAGCCCCAGCCCCCCCAAGAATTCCTCTCATCCTTCTCCACAGCTTGCTCACACTGACAAGCACAATGCCCTTAGCAACAAATTCCCTGAGTTCAATATGCAACATGCCAAAAGGCAGCCTCCCTTTGTGACTGCCTGCTGTGGCAGGGTGAGGGTGCTGGGTGACCCAGAGAGGAGAGCCCCACGGCAGGATTCCCAGCACTCCGAGCTGGAATGCCAGCAGCACGGGCAGGGGCACTGCAGGCAGGGACAGAGCTGCACCCAGCTCAGCACCACTGTGCTCTGGCTCAGGGCTGGCTCAGGGATGCAGCTGCCTTGCCCCAGTGTGCAGCGTGCTGCTGTTTGCAGAGGCTCTGCTCTGCATGAACCATTAGCTGGGCTGAATTCCACCTGCCCCAGCTGGTGGAGGCAGAGGGCACCACCCCACCCTCTGTAAGAGTGAGAATCTGTTTGTGTCCCACAGGGACTGCCAGCTCGCTGGCTGGATCAGACCCTCCTGTCAGGCAGCAGGAGCAGATGGAGACAGTCAGCTTCCAGCCTAGCTCCCCCTCACACTCCCACCTCACGGTCCTGTAGATCATGAGAGGTTTGGAAGCAGCCCAAGTGTGTGGGACCGACTGCAAAAAGCCCATGAAGGAAACCAAGGGGAATTGTTCTAATAAGATTTCAGGCCAAGTCCTTGCCAGGTGAGCACCCTCAAAAATAAGACAAGCAGCCTAAGGGTCCTTTGGTTGACTGGTAGCTCTGCCCTGGCACTTACAAAGCAGGGAGGCACAGGTGCTGGGAGGCAGTGAAAGCCTAACACTGTATCCACTCCAGGTGGGTGACCTTGGCTAAAGAGTTTCCTTCTGTGTACTTCACTCCCAGCTGTAAAGCAGGGGTAACTCCACAGTCATCCCAGGACAGCCCAGTTTTAACTGGCGACTCTTTGATTAGTCCCTGGATGAGTGATGCTTATTGCAACATTATTGCCAAAGATGCCTTTGGTTACATGGGACTTCAGTAGCTCTGTTGGAGGGCTCTGCCTGATGACAAAGGGGACTCTCATTCACAGCTATTCACCTAATGGTGATCTTACCCAAGACTCCTCATGGGAGGTCTCCTGGCTCTGGAGAGAGGAATTGCAAAAGGGCCTAGATGAAATTGCTGCCTAAAGCCCTGCTCATTTCTGAAGCAATCCATGTTCCATAACACTGGTGGTATTGTAGGGACCTCAGGGGTTTGGGGAAGCTGGACCAGGCCACTGAATGGGTTAGCAACAGAGTTCAAACAGCTACATCTTCACCAGAACACAACAAAGGGTGTGTGGGTTCCTGGCACAACCAGCATGCCCAACAAGGAGAATTCACCACAGATCTCTTCTGCTGATGGAACCTATTTTAAAAATAGCCATGAGCTCACTCTGGAGCTGAAATCCAGCCAAAATATTGCCAGCAAGCCTCACTGATCTTTCATGGCCTTTAGCCACATTTAAAACTGCAAGTCCTGAAACAACCACCAAAGCAGATCTGCAGTGCCCAGACCTGGGCTCTCTCCAGCAGCTCTGAGTAAGGAGTCTGACACCAGGGGGAAAAGGCAGAGAAGTTTTCAGCAGGGAATTAGGAGGCAAAGCCTAGCCCATCTTTGTCTCCATGAATCACTGCCTTTCCTTGTAGCCTGACAAGCCACAAAGCCTCTCTGTGCCTCTGCCTCCTCTCTATACAGCATCAATAAAGCAGCTTCTACCTACCTCTTTGACATGTCACTGACAGTGTCACCCTGGCACAAACTGTGGCCAGTGTCAAGCAGAAGGGTTATGACATGAGGCTGCTGCTTCCTGCTTGGTCTTGCAGACCAGTCAGTTGGAGCTGGCAGTGCCTGCTTGGCAGTGCTTGTTTTTACATAAGGTGGTGGAAGTTGTGTAACATATGGCAGGAATTTTTGTTGCTTTGCATTCTGTGAATTTATCTCAAGCGCAAGAGAAAACCTGCAGTCTGAAACATTTATTGCAGGTGGGAAACAGAAAGACAGAGCTGTGCCTTTCTGTCTTCCAATTTGGAAAGCTTGCACTATGGAATAATCTTGTCATGAGGTTATGAATCTACAAAAACTATTTCAGGATTAAGTATGGGCCCTACCAACCCAGCCCCCAGAATCAGCTCTCACTGGATCAGTGTAGGTCACGATTTTCTGACAAAAAGAAAACCAGACAAGAGGCTCAGAAGCTACACTTGCTTTCAAAAGAGGGTTCCTATGTTTTCTGGTGAGGCTGGTCCCGAATCTCCCTCATGCCACCACTGCAAAGCACAGGTGCACTCAGGCAGCATCTCCCCTTTCCAGCACACAGACACCAAGATCTGCAAAAGGTGATGGACACCAGGAGGGTCAGGCCCCTGCAGTGCATCTTTACAGTCTTTCTGCAGCTCTTCAGGAGGGGGATGTGAACCTGGCTAAACCCCCAGCACCACCATTACTCCTGCCTTTCAGAAGCCCTGTGCTTTCTGCTGCCTTTACCTGTGGGGAAGGACAGATTCCAGGGTCCCTAGCTGTCCTCCTTTAAGGATGAAGCTTTCAGACTCTAAATCTGACTGATGAATGGTCCTTCCTGAACTGGCCTCAACACAGCCTCCTTGAGGGACTTTGCTCAAGGGAGCTCTGACACCTGCTAAAATAAATGCTCACATTAAAGACAATTACAGATAACATCACCCCAGACTTCTCAGGCAGTTAGTCCTCCCCTCCTTGCTCCACATTCACCACAGGATGGGTAAATGGCAGCCACAGCACTTTGTTCTGTAGACCCACAGCAAAAGCAGGCAGACACCGCTTTTGTACCCTAGTGAGGCTGCTCTGAAGAACAGGGAGAAGACAAGAGATGGTGAGACTGAACCACCTGAACAAGACTAGACAGGAAGGAAACAGAGGGAGAGAGAAAAAAGTAGCAAGAAGGAAAAAAAGGAAAGTGAAAGCCACATCACAACTGAGAAGTTCCCAGACTCTGCCCAGGCAATCCCTTACGAATGAGAGTTGTTCAAAACCCCAGAAGCTTGCAAACTGACAAGGAGAGCAGACAACCTGAAAGGACTCTACCAGTGGAAATGCCAAAAGGAATTCACCTTGCTGGAGAATTGCTGTCCTATGGAAGGAGTCACAGTGTAAGCAGAAGAACAGGTAAGAACATCTGCTTCAACACCTTCAATCCACAGGTCTCTTCACTGAGCTTACTGCAGGAGCAGAGCTGCAGAGCTCAAAAGAGGCCCTGCTCCCATGAGTCATGACATCAGAAAGCCACCTAAGGGAGCAAGTGTCTACAGCAAAGGCAAGAGAAGCTGGGAAACTTTTTTCAAAGGCCTGGGGACAGTTTTACTAACCTTCCACACTTGAAGTCCACATGGAGCTGGAGATTCCTCTGGTGCTGCAAGGGGCCTGCCACATGGCCAGCTGTTCATCTGAGAAGGTCAGGGACCCACAAGGGTACAGGGTACACCCAGCCAGCTGGGGGCTGCCAACACTGCTGCTTGCCATTTCTCTGGGCTGCAGAGCAGCAGCATTAAAGCAGGTCCCTGGTTTCAGCACAGCCTCAGTGCCAAAGCCCACAGGTTGTTCAGTGTTGTGAGTGCTCCAGAAGGTGTTGCTTGTCCTCCCCTCACACAGCTCACTGCTCTGCATAAAGCTGCAACGACAGAGGAAATGCATCAGCCAGACACAGTGCTCTGTGAGGAGGAAGAACTCAGCTGCACCTTTGAATCCTGCCCTTCACAGCTGGGAGATCAACTGCTACCTGCTCTGCCTGATGCTAGGCATGGACCATTCCCCTCTACTGAGTCATGACTCAAGTGATGCCCCCTGGGAACTGATGTGAGAGTCAGTTCCCATTAACAAGTTTAAAGGTTGTTTAATCTCTCAACTGTCACTGTAAAGACTTTCATACATCACCTGGATTCTAGCATCTTTAAATATGTTCCTTCAGGAGGCTTATCCAGATCTGCAGCTGACAGCTCCCACACTGGGTCATAGGGCCTGAGGGTTATCTCCAATTGCTCAGAGCCGATGCCTACACAAGATCCATCTGAAAGTTGCAGGCCAGGCAGATGAAGGAACACTGCTAGTTTCTCCAAAAAGCAATGAAACAACTCTAATTTGCCCAATGCAGCAAGGCCTTCTTATTCCCCATGGCTGAAGTTTGGTCAAGATTCTATGCAAGGGCACAGAAATACTGGGTTCACTGCCCTGCTCTCAAAGCTGAAGGCCTAAAACCTGCTGCCTCCCCTGTGTTTACATTCACTCAGTGAGATGACTTTTCACCTTAGCAAGTTCTGCACCTTCTATGGAGTGACAGCCCCTACCCAAACAATGAGGCACTCCACTGAAGCAGAGTCCTCCAGTATCCTCTTGACCCATTAGCACAGAGATGCTGTTCAGGACAGAAGGTCCTTCCCGAGGGAACTTTAAATCATTTTTCAGCTTTCTGAACCACATCCTAAGCCAAAAAGGAAGAGACAAACCTGCAGCCTGTGGAGTGTAGGATCCTTCACCCTGCTCCTCCCTGAGATAGCAAGTGAGAGCCCCCCTGGGGCAGGACCCACTGAGCTGTTCCACAGGAGCGGGGCCGGCCTTCCGACGGCGTCGATAATTTGCAAACCAGTTATAGACCTGAGCTGGCTGCAGGTTCATGTCCTTAGCCAACTCCTCCTGCACACCCAGGTAAAGGGAGAGATCAAGACAGAACGAATAAATCCCAGCCAAACAACCAGGCTTTTCCCTTTTAGTTTGAAAAGCAGCCCAGCAGAAGAGCTTTCCAACCCAGAGACACCTGCTCACTAGGTCTCCAGTAAGTTTGCATGGATCCCGAGAAGATGGATTTGTAAACTCAGAAGAGTTGCTGGAAGCTACACATCCCACCCTGCTCCCCTAGTCGAGTTGCATGCTAAAGGAAACCATACCCTGCTATCTTATAGTGCTATAAATGTAAAGCCTCAGCAAAGCATGCTCTTGTCACAGGATGACAGCTTCATATTGCTAACATGACACCGACAGGATAAACACAAAAGCATTTCCTACATTAAACAGCTGTCACCAACCATGAGCGCAGTAAACACCTGGATCAGGACCACAGAAACGATTCTGCTGTTTCAAACTGTTAAATAATGGAGATCACAAAGCTGTGACCTTTTAGGGCTCAATTATGCAACTTCACTATGCTGCTAATTCAGATTTCCTTTGTGAAAATGAAAATGTGGAAGTTGCTGCTGGTTTACGAAAAGGGTAAGAAAGAAAGAAACCATTTTCACATTGCAGAAGTGTTCACCAGGCCATCCTACCTCAGAGAAAAAAGGTGTTGGAGGATCTGAGCACCATAGAGGCAGACTCCAAACTCTGAAGCCTTCACCTTGCAGGGCAGCAATCAGTAAGCATGCCTGAATAAACTGAGGTCTTGCTTTCCTTACTGATGTGTCCCTTTCCAAGTGAGGGAGACACACGGGCACCTCAGCACTGCCTGTCACACTCTGAACTCCAGCTCAGTGCCGAACTTGTTCTGGTGAGCACATTTCATACAGGCTGTAACTCGGTGGAGTCAGAGCTGCTTACCACTCTGACACAGCTCTTCTGAGTGATGCCTGGTTTGCTGCCTCTGCTCAATCACTACAGAATTCAACTGTCAAGAGCCCACTGAGAAACTTCCTTCCCCTCATCTTTTTGGCCAAAGCAAGTGGAATTACTGACTGACTGAGTTTTTTGGGAAATCTTTAGGGAAAAGATCAGCTGTGGGGAATCCCCCCCACACTGGGGCCTCTGAAAACAAGAATTTAGCATGAAACCAGTTGCAGAGCCCTGATCCCAGAGTTCTGCTTTGCTGTAACATGGGAGACTTGGCTGGCAGCAGCAGCTCCCTACCCGCTGCTTCCTGTCTGGGTTTGCTGTCACCCCTGTGGCGAAGCTGCGCAGCTGCCGCCGAACGTCATCTGAGTAGCTTCGAGTCTTCAGGCCTCCTGGACACAGGGACAGCGGTGGAGGATTCCTGTGCACGGGAGAGAACTGGGTTACAACTGACCCCAACAGAGTCACTCGCTTTCATGGGAATTTTCTCACAAGTGGTCAAGCTGCCAAGAAAAGCCTAGCTCAAACCTAGGCTATCTTGAGATGCAAACCCAGCCTCTGCCTCTCTACTCCTGCATCAGCTAACTGCAGCGGAGGAAAAAAAGTCAGCTCCCCTATGCCATAGTTACCTCTTCCTGCAACGGAACTTCTGCAGTGGGGTCAGAAAATCCACCTGCTGCTTCTCCATAGCCTTCTGGTAGTGAATCTCATGCCAAAGCTGCACCAGCTCCTCCTTCTCTTCTGCCTTGCAATTCTAAAGCAAACCAGTATGTAAGCAACCCCCTGCCAGGTAAGGCAGCCAGGCTTCCTATACAGGAGAACACCCTCAACAACTAGAAGCTTACTCAAGAGACTCCTACTGGCTTGATAAAGCTGACAGCACACAGCTCACTGTCCCTTCTCCAATGGACATGGGGAGCTGCCTACATAATTCCTTCTTTTTCCTAATGAAAAGGGCTACATTCCTAGGGGCCAGAATCCTTCACCTTGAGGTGATATCCTCGTATCTTCCCATCCTGGCTAGCCCTCTAAACTTGGCCTCCCCAAAGCTTTTGCATCCTGAGCCCAAATTTGGTGGAAAAACTCCAAGAACAAAACTCCTGCTTTCACAAACCACAACCAACCCCATCATCATCCAGTCCCCTTCTTTCCCTTTGGCTGATAAACAGTAACTGCCTGGAGCTTTAGCCTCTGCACACACATCACCTTCCCCTACCATGTGCCAGCTGGAAGGGCTCCAGTGCTGCCCTTCAGGTACCTCTGCACTAACAGCTCCCATTGCTGTTTTTTCACCCTGCTTTTTGTCCCCCTGAAGAAACCAAGGGCACATCCCTACCTCCAGGAGCCTGCAGGCTGTATCGTGATGCCCCTGGCGAAGGTAGACAGACACAAAAGCGCGGACAACGTGGATGTTAGTGAGAAAATACATCTCGTGTCTGCATCCCATCATGGCCCTGACCAGCTTCTCCAGACTAGGAGAGGAGCTCTGGTGGTCCTGGCAGAGCTGTGCTGCTAGATCCAGCAGCTCGGCAGGTGGAGGATCCTTGCTTTTATTCCTGTTTAACATGGCCATGAACCGCTTCATCTTCACCTCCTGTTGGAAAGCTTTTCTGTGCAATGCACAAAGTTGTGGTTAGATAAAAACTATTATCTCCTATTTTTAGCTTTTACAGAATGCCTTAAAAAAAAGAAGAAAAAAAAAAGGGGGGGGGGGGGGAGGGGGAAGGAAGAATTTCACTCTGCTATTAAAAGCAGCCTGAAGACCTCAAACACTTACAATAAAAATAGACCCAAACCAGCCCTGAACAACTAAAACCACATCAGGTTTGTATCTGAGAAAACCGAGCTGGGAAAGAGGCATTACATTTGCCCCAAAACTTAGAGGCTGTAGACGGCCACAGCAGGGTTGTTGGGGGGCCCTGTACGCGGCTGGGGACACCGCAAAGCCGCGGCACTGCCCTGGCCCTCCACGTGCCTCCGGGGCCTGTGCTCGCATCAGGTGCCCCCAAATCCAACACGAGATTAACCCTCACATCCACGGCTTGCAGCTTTCCACCGCCGGAGCGCTGAGCCCAGAGCCGCTCGGGCTGAGCGCCTCTGCTCCGGCCCGGCACGGGGGCAGGCAGTTACCTCCAGCGAAGCCCAGCGCTCAGGGCCGTCGGGGCTGCTTTGAGCCCATTTTCCTGAGAAAAAGAGGCCGGCGCGATGCCCCGTGGGTCCCTTCGGGATACCCCAGCCCTAGTCCAGCTCCAGCCCCCTCGGACAAACGCGGGGAAAGTTGCTAAATACCTGCGAGGTTGAGCAGCAGACACCCCAGCAGCCCCGTCCCGTCCGGAACAGGGAGCGCGCATCCCAGAGCCCGCCCCGACCGACCCCCCTCGACTCCTTCCGCCGAGCCCCGCAGGCTCTGGCCGGTCTCCCTCCGTCCTGCCCCGCTTCCCCGGCGCTGGAGCGCAGCATGGGGCCGCCAGAGCCCCGCAGGCTCACCCTTGCCCGCAGCCCCTGCAAGGCCGGTGCGGAGTCGGCGCTGGCCTCACGGCCCTTGCGCTTGGGGGCGGTGCAGTGCTGCCCCCACACCCCCGCAGATTGCTCCGAGGAAGCTGCTGCTCGCATAGCAGCTGCCCGAGGCACAGCCAAGCAGCGCAGGAGGCAGCACGCTGCTGCTGCAGGGAGCAGCTCCTGGGCACTTCAGGACAGGGTTCAGCAGTCAGGGTAGTTGGGTTATGGCTGGACTCAATCTTGAAGGTCTTTTCCAGCCTTAATGATTCTGCACTCTTGCCTGGCGTTACAACAAAACATCAGGGCACTTTATTTTCTGCATTTTTACTTATTTACACGTATGAAATTTAACAAGTGTCCCTCACCTTTTATCTTACATATTGACACAACCTTAGGTGCACCTCAGAAGGAAAAGAGGCAGGCTGCTGCCAGGCACAGCAGATGCAAACAGATCACACTTCCAAGGTCAGTAAAGCTGCTCCCATCTCACTGTGCCCTTGAAAACCATCTCCGCTCACCCTCCTTTACCTCTGCTCTAACCCAAGTTTTGGCAATGGAGGACTGCAGTGACTTGAAACAAAGCTGAGATCAGGTGATAGATATTGGCAAGCCAAGAGCTTGGATTCTTTTTCCAGGGACTTAATCAAATTCTTTTGGATATCAACAGCAACACCGATCAGGTCCTCTTGGAGCCTCAGGATGAGCGCAACAGAGGCTTCCTTTCCAGCCACCCTTCACCTCTGCTTCCTCGCCACAAGGTGAAGCTTCCAGCTGCCTCCCCAAGAGCTACAACCCTATTTCATGGAGCACTAGCATGCATCTTCTCCAGACAGTCCGTCCAGAAGGAGAGCAGGCGGCTGTCCTTGTTCCAGCAGAAGTCTGTGAAGTCTTTCAGCAGGCGGTCAGCAAACCTCTCGTCGCCAGTGGCGCTGGAGCGCCAGGTTTTGGTCAGCATGGTGTTGTAGGCCCAGTTGTAGCCCACGCGCTCCTCGCAGAACACGTTCTGGGTGGTGGAGCTGGTGGAGTTGCGCCGCCGGCGCTGCTGCCCGCAGGAAAACTTCCGCTTGGAATAGGGCAGCTGCAAAAACACTGTCCCTGGAGGAAACAGAGAGGACTTCAAGTCTCAGGCAGAGCCAAGTCCCTGCAACTGGAAGCTGACTCATTAAATTCTGAGCTGGTCTGAGTTTCATTTAATGGCCTTTTAGCAGGATGAAATGGGATGCACTTGCCCTCCTCTGCTTTTACTCACTACATCTTCCTGCATGTTACAGCCCTGGAGAGAGCAGGCTCGGTCTGCCCCTGCTCTTGGTACAAGAGAGTGAAGCAAAGCTGTAGGCTCTGATCCAGCTTTCTAACATTCCATCAGTTTCCATGCTCTTCTGCAGCTTTCCAGAAGCTCTCTCTGTGTCTCAGCAACCCCTCTGAAGGCAATTTAGTGTGAGACATCCTGCATGGAGCTCAGAATTGCTGACAGATCACCGACACTTACAACAATAACAGCAGCAAGTGGATCCCAAATGCTTTTTCTGCCTCCCACACAGTGTGGATGGGTCAAGGTGCATCTGCAGCTGACATTAAGCATGAGAACAGAGCACTGCTTGTCCCAGCAGTTTTCCCTCCTCCTAGCTTCTCCATACACATTTAGTTACACTGCACTTGAATAAGCTCTGTCTTTCCCCTCCCCCCTTGCCTTCCTCCATCTCCTGGAAAGTTTCACAGATACTACAACTCAGATTTCAAACCCCTGCTGTTGATCAAGCAGCAAGACATCGTGCTTTTCCTGCTGCCTCTCCAGTTTTCTGGTCTGTGCTGGCTGATCACCTGCCTGTCACCTAACTAGGGACATCATAAGGACCAGCATCACTGACACAAGACACAAACTGCACAGAGAATGATTCTTCAGTTTCCAATTTCCTCCTCCTCCTTGCCCCAGTCCTGCCAAATCTTGCTCACCTGTGACATGGATGTACTGGGGCTTGTTCTCAGCTGGGAAGTTGAAGGCAGAGGCCGAGTATTTATCTTGCACAAATCCAAATCTGGATAAACAAATGCCAAGGAATAATCATTAAAAAAAAAGATAAAGAGAGCCACAGCAGCTAGGATTCCTTCAGCCTAAGGCAGGGGTACCAGGGAAACCCTTTCACTGTCACAAGGCCTCTCCTATTTTTTTGGGCTGAGGAGACCTGAGCTTCTCCACCTCTCTGTCCACTGCTAGGTGCAGGGCAAGAGCTTCAGACTGCAGACTGCTCTCTGTCCTGCCTTGTGCTGGAAACAAGAGCACCAGCAGCTCAGCTTGGGAGGGCACTGAGCAGACTGACCAAACACTGCAGCTGCACACAAGTGAGGGAAGAGCATAGTCAAGAGAGACATTCTCTGGGTGTGTTCCAAGCTGGTTCAATACTCCATGCAGACCTTCCAGCAGCTCACTTGACAGTTCCTTGCTGCTTGTAGAACACTTACTGACTCCTCTTCTGCATTCTAAGCTAACAGAAGCTCATTTGAGGCTCAAGTTCATCACAAAAGGCAGTTTCTCTGCCATGAGAAATATCTTGCTAGCGACACCATGAAACAAACTGGCAGCTAAAGCACACAAAAGGGCAAGGCTAGATAGTATCCAAAGCTTCCAACAATTCCTGATGAATCTGAGCCCAGCCTCCTGTGTACAGCTCACATCCCAGTCTCCTGCCTACTGTCAATCATTAGTTGTCATCCAGTTCACGACTGTTAAGTCCACATGAAATAAGTGCCCCTTCTCAGAAAGAAATCATTGTCAGTCTATCAGGTTCAGAATGGCAGGGCACCTGTCAAAGGCCATCTCCTCCCTGGAGGATGCCAGGATTTGCTATTGAGTGACAGGCTGCAACAGTCAACCTGCCCCCTGCCCCCACAGAACCAGCTCCAGGCACTCCAGGTATTTGCAGCCAAATAATCCACAGGCAGGCTTGGATGAGGCAGACAGCAGAGCCCACACAGCTCAGGAGGGCCTGTTCAGCACAGGCCTTCATCCTGCATGATCCAGGGAGACAGGAACCCTTCTGCCCTGCTGCTCTGCACATACCTGCGTGCTATTGCTTCCTGCAGGAGATGCATACGGTCCCAGTATGTTTCAGGTTCAAAGCCTGCAACAACCAAAAAGGTAACAATTACCTAGGAGAGCCACTTCATTTTCTTTGGTTTTCAGGACCTCAGTTTTACCTCAGAAAATGTCTCTGCACTTCATTTTTTCAAGCAATTTCTTTCAGTCACATTTTTTTCTGTCAGCTGTCCCTTGAATGCCTTGTTAGAGACTCATCTCTTGTACTCCAGTGGCAGATTCATCCCTGAATTTGTGTCTCTTGAGATGAAGGAGAGGAACATAATGGGGTGTGTGGGAGGGGGCAAGGACAGAGAGTGGGCTGCCACTGTGCACCACGGAGTGCTCTGCAAATGCTTAGGTCAGAGCCGCAGGACTGTGGCAGCCTCACAGTGCAGGGATTTGTCACTGAGAGTTTTATATTCACACCTGGACAAGGGCTAATGGAAAAAGAAAACTCTACCCTACTCTACCCTTACTATTTTAAAACAGAGTCTTTTGCTAATTGTCCCTTCTCACAATGCAATTTTGCCTCTCTCTGCAAGGGGACAGAGTTC
This sequence comes from Melanerpes formicivorus, assembly GCF_026170545.1. Taxonomy (NCBI): domain Eukaryota; kingdom Metazoa; phylum Chordata; class Aves; order Piciformes; family Picidae; genus Melanerpes; species Melanerpes formicivorus. The sequence goes on along the minus strand of NW_027142388.1, from coordinate 1,264,622 downwards.
TCTGAGCTTCCACCTGAGACCTACCACAACAGCATCACTCAAAAGGGCGAGGTCACATTGCAGAAAAGGAGACTGCAGTTTCTAGCTCTTAATCACATGTGCAAACACTCTTACCCTGAGTGTAACCATGGCAACAAAAAATAAGAGCATGGCAGTCCTGAAAGCCTAATCTCACTGAGGGGGAGAATAAACAAATGCAGGATACAATTGCAGAGCAGCTGTGGGCAGGGTATAGCAGCAAAACAAAGTCTTGCGTTACAGCCTCTGTCAGACTGGACTGCTTGATCTAGGCTCTACGAGGGTATGCAGCACTATGGCAACAGAGCTCACTGGGGAGACCACCCTTCCTGTGCTTGCCACTTCTGCCTGCCAACTTTGTCCACTGTTGCATGCTGATGAGCCTGCCAGCACAGCTTCTCCCAGCACACCCTGCTGAGAGTGGCTGCAGCAAAGCGAGGACAGGCCCCGCACGGAGCCAACACACCTCTGCTGACTGAGGCGCATCCCGTCACTGCCAGGCCGGAGGGGCCCTGTCTGCACAGAAAGGTGTCAAGGGGTGGCGCTCCCATCTCTTACCATCAAACAAGTGCTCGCTGCCCTCCTTCAACAAGCAGCTGACATTGAGTGGGATGAACAGCTGAGCTCGAAGTGGGTCTCCGTATAAGTAGCTGGGCAAGGCAAAGGGCCCTTCCAAGACCGGCACCAGCAAGAACCCGCAGGATGTGGCTTTGCGGTGCCAACCCTGGACCTGAGGAAAGATTCCAGTGGTGAATCACACAACACCTGGAGCTGAAGGAGGACCCTGCTGTGCAGAGCAGCAGTTCACTCTCTGAGAACAGAGCAGAACTGCTCCACTCTCTACAGGCTCAGCTCCCTCTGCATGGCAAGCACATCAGCGTCCTTGCAAGCAAAGCAGTGCAAGCCATCAGGCTTCCCTCTCTCAAGTGCCACATCCATCAGAAAGCACTTTAAGCCAGGACGTTTGTCAGGAACTGATTCAGCCCACTTATCAGTGGCTAAGCACTGCTGCTTTACTGGAACTGCTATAGATTTCAAATAAAAGTACAATCACCTACTGCTCTCTGGCAGGGTGGGGTAAAACCCGGTGGTAAATGATTTGAGTTTTGCAGAGGCTACAAAAGGGAAAACGGAAAATAAAAACCTAAACCTTGAGAAGTGACACAAAGCACTTGCATTTTCCATTCCATCCAGCAAATGAGAAATAAAAGCTGAACAGGAAGATATTACCTGGAAAAGCCCTGTCACAAAGGCAGTTCCACTGAGATTCCAAGCTCCCAGGTAAGGGGACAGAAGAAATGCAAGGTAACAGATTCTTTTCCAAAGGTCCAGCTCAGGACTTAAGATTTGCCTAAGAGGGGCTTAAATTTACCACCCTGAGACCCACACTGATCTCTGGATACTGTGCAGGAATCCCTCTGGAAGCAGAGCACTGCTCTGCAGCCAGCATGTCCACAGACAGCACAAGCAGCGATGCCCAGATGCAGCCAAGCCAGCAGCCATCAGTGAATTAGTTATGGGATAAGGGCAGGTCCAGCCACTGCCCCCACCCCGATCCTTCCCACCTGCGTCCACAGCGGTCTCAGGGACACAGAGGCCAGCTGGGTGTTGCTGTGGCCACCCAGAACATCATCTCTTACCATCTCAAAGAGGACAGCTGCAGTCACTGCCATCCAGTGCAGCTTGATTTCAAAGGCAGCACTGAAAGAGAAATTGCCATGGTAGTAACAACTACACCACTCCAGCCGGTCTGTGCGGTTGTTCACGTCCACGTCCAGGGTCACCGTCCGCTGCTCAGGCACCGTGGCAGCTGCATGGCCACCATGCGGGGGCAGGTTCAGAGATGCAGTTGAGAGAGGGCAGGAGACAGGATGAAGAGAACAGAAGAGACAAGTCAAGCTACTTGAAATTAGTTTGTCCTCCTACTCCTCCCCAAACGTTTTTGGGCTAGCAGAACACTTCCGGGATGCTGCTCATCCAGATCACAAGACAAACCCCCTGAGCAATTACTCATACCGGGGGTCTGTGCCACACAGTTCCCTCCCCAGGCAGACAGGAGCCACTTGAGCTGTGACTGAGACAGAACCCGAGTCCAGCAGCTACAGTGCATAATTAAATACGGCTGGCAGCTCCTCCATACCCAAGCCACTGCAAATTTGCTGTAGGATTTCTGCATGCACCCCAGCAGGGTGCTTTAACACAGGGCAGGGGCCCTGCCAAATCTCACAGATGAAGGAGATTAGAAGTTCAAGTTCTTGTTTCTTTAAGGCTGTACCAATGTCCCACATTCCCACACCACAAAACTTGCATAGCCAACACTTTTTGTACAAGCATGAGAAGTTAGCCAAGGCTCATGCAGCAGCCTTGCTACCACTGCAACACCTCCTAGTGCTTTGTGGTAGGTGCTGGGATAGTGCCCAAGATCCAGCTCCTTTTGTGCCCTGCACCCCAGCATCCCAGTGAGAGAAAATATCCAACATAGGCAAGAGAGGAAGGGAAGCACAGAAAGTGGAAGTGATCTGGCTGGTGTCACACAGCAGGCAGGGGTAGAATCCAGACCTCCTGACTGGGACCAATGTCCTGCTATAAAGCATGCTGCCACTTTCAGCTTCTCTGTAGGCAAACACATGATTGTCTTTTCTCTAATGCTAGAGCTGGACACCGACCAAAGGGCTGCAATACTGCTACTGCAAACCCTCTGTGTGCATGAGGGATGGATCGTACTTCTTAAGGAAGATGTGGCCCTTTTTATACCATCAGCTTTTAAATGACTTTAAAATTTAATGGCTTAATGGCACTTTAAAAAATGGTTCAAGTTCTTCCTCAAGGGAGATGGAAGGTTCCCACCTTCCCTTCTACTGCAAGTTGGCAGGAGACAGTTGTCAAGGTTATGAGAAATTCCTTCACAGTGCTGTGACTGCAGCCCAGGGACAGGAAGAGAAAAAAGATCATCCTGGGTTTTTTTGTAAATAAGAGCCATTTCTGTTTGGGAAATGTATCCTCTGCAGTTCCTGTGCTGGTCTGGCACTGCCAGACAGACCAACACCTGGTCCTTTTCTTTTCCTTCGGCTTCTTTTCAGTGGAATAGCACAGAGTGCAACGCTCGTGGCCGGAACCACACGCTTGTGCCATATGTGCACCAAAGTGTGTTGGAAAGCAACACCCCCAAAGCTGTGAAGCAAAGCAGCTCAGCCAGGAAGCTGTCGGCCATTAGCTAAGAGGTCAGCGATGACACCGCAGTCCAGTGCCCACACCAGCAGGCTGTGAAGAATGAGCTCCCTGCTCCCTTGGACTCTTCCTTTTGCCAGACAGTGCAGACTCCCTGCTAGGGCTGGAGCTTCTCTCTCCACCTTGTCTGCAGCTGGAACTCACAAGTAAAGCAACAGCAACGTAGCCCAACCAGGTGAGCTCATCAAAAGGAAAGGCCCAGCTGTGTGACTGCAGAAGCTTCAGATTTTAACAGAATAAATTCTGGCTTCTGTAGTTCTGATTGTAAGAGGACTCACCTGCTTCCCAACTGGCTTGTACCACTGAGTATTTAACTAATGCTTTACTGAGAGCAGCGGAGAGGAGCAGGCAGGTTATTCTCCAGTCACAGACCACAAATACACAACTACAATTGCTAGTGCATGCACTGCTACAAATCAAAAGGGACAAGATTAGCTACATCACAGGTCAGGCTTCCACTAGGAAGGGAAAGGGGACAATCACTGGGCAAGTGATAGAGAAATTGGGAGGGATAAGGATTTTAGAGATACAAGGAGCTTGTTCCAGAGCTCCCAGGTCTTGCATGCAATTTTGTGTCACAGCCTGACAATTAGGGAAGGTGGGGAGGGGAAGAAATAAAAACCACAACCAAATCAATGCCAAGAGAGGAACAAATGAAGTCACGTGGACCAGAGGTCATCTGGGTTTAGTAAAGCTCCTTGCCTCAGATGAACTGATGAAGTATTTTTGGAATACAGGTTAGGAGAGGGACAGCACAGAAATGTCCATTAAACCGGGCTCTGCGTAGGGAAAAAGCTCCACATGGGATTTTTCCCTGAGAAACTGCTTCTCCTGGAATAACCAGACTGCATGTGAGCAATCTGGGGACATCTGCCAGCCATCAAAGGACTGCAAGGCAGTCAGACAGCAGAATGGACAGAACTCCAAGGGAAGCGTAAAAGGAAGGCCACAGGAGCATCAAGACACATGTGCTGGGGGAATCCTTTCCTTGCTAGCATTGAAGGTGAGAGGCACTACAGCTCCTCTCCTTTGTCTGCTTCCCCAGGTGCAAGCCTGCTGAGTCCCAGTCTTGCCTCTCATGGAAGAGGGCAGACAGCAGAAAGTGAAGTGGTTTTCTTGGGCTGGACAATGAGTAAGAAACAAAGCAGGAGGAGGATCTTGCCCCCTTGCCTCCAGCCCTCACAATACTCTCGTGCCAGTCTTTGTTCAGGCATCAGCTCTGGCTGGTCATTGAGCTAAGGAGGCTGGATGCCAGCCAGGGCAGCACATCTGTTGTGTGACAGAGAGAAATCTCTGGCATACTTTGGCTGTAGGGAATTAACCATTAGCTCAGACTTCCTATCCTTAGCACTTCCCCATTTCTGATGCTGTTCCTCTTCAAACAAAGCTGTCAGAAATACACAAGGATTGTGGCAACTTCAGCTTTAAGAGATGCTCCACCAGCAAGTCACTCCTTTCCAGAGGGTCCAATACACAACCCAGGAGAGCAGCACCGTTTTCTTTTTAACCCTTAATTGGCAGGGCTTCACTGGATGCATCTGCATAAATCTGAAGTTGCAGACCCATAGCCAAGATTTTTCTTGTCATTTTAATCAGAGAAAGAGGAACAAAAGGAAGTGACTCAGGCTGGCCTGGAAACATAGCAGAAAGCTGAGAGCAGCAGAGTGAGTGGTGCAGCTGGCGTGTTTCACGGGCTGTGGGTGGCAGGCAGCGTCAGACCCCCACAGGACTGAGCTGCAGGTACTTTAATGGTGTCTTCCATACACAAACCCCACTGCTTCCATGCTGCAGGGATCATGGGTAGCAGGGCTTCCCAGACTTTAATACAAGGATCCTATATGGCTATACATGGTCCAGATTAGCCTTCAGCACATCACAGAAAATTTCTGCCTCATCTGGATCTCACTGCAGTCTTTGAGATGAAGAAGCACTTGGAGCAGTTTGGTTACTCTGCTGTGCTCTCAACTTATTCCCTTATGCTCATTAGAGGTTGCCTGTGATGAAGAGTCTGGATCTGCAAAGAGACAAATCAGTATTTCCTCTCTGGATTCCAGAAGATGGCAGGGGGGGAGGATGAGGAAGAAGTAGTATTTAAAGAACACCTTTTCCTCTATTCCAGGCCTCAGAAGCAAAAGCTGCTTGCACAGCAAGTGAAGCACACCCCCAGCACACGAGAACAAGGCCACGTGCAAGACACAGGTAAGGCCAGCATGAAATTTGCAGCTTGATTGCTGGTCCACGTGAGATCATACCCTTGGCTGGCTGCTCTTCCCCTTTCAAACCATCCCCTTGGACTTCCCCAGCTGTCACCTGTGCTGTGCATCTACCTAAGAGTGCAGCTGCCTGGCTCCGTCCTCCGAAACTGCGGCTAAAGGAACTGTGCCTACTTGCATAGGAGGCTGGGCGGCTGGGCAGCCAGGGCAGGAAGAAGGCTGGGATCTCTGAGTGCAGGAGCTCTTCTGCCACAAAGGCCACCTCAAACCATTTCCTCTGGAAGGCAGAGAAGTCGTCCATGGCAGCTGTGTGCCACATGGCAGGCTGCTGCATGCCCACTGTGCAAAAAGCAAGGGGAAGGAGAGAGCACAGTTAGGAACCAGGGTTCAAGATCACAAAGAGCTGGAGTTCTTCCTGAAACAGAGGAAGGAAAACCATTAGGTTATGCTGGCCGCAATTCCTTATTTGGGTTTTTCCCTCTTAGTTTTTTCTTTTGTTTAGCTAGAAAGGCTGAATTCCTTTGACTTTCCTTGAGCAGCCACCTTTGGTTGCTCCCCAAATGCCTTTCTACTGCAGCAGCCACAAGAACCAAGCACAGGCAGTGACTGTGCAAAGGGAGAGTGAGGGAAGTCTTGCGGTACCACAGTGCTGACCTCGGTCTGCTTCTTTGTCCACAACAATCTTGTAAAAATAAAAGCCATAAATAAAGGTTCTCAAAGCTTCTCCGGATGCATGGACAATGAGCTGCTCTTCCAGCATTTTCTGAACAAAAGAAGAAAACACAGCAAACACAATAAAAGGAGCAGTGACTCTTCCACTTACAAAAAAAAGGTTGCCAGAGAACATTAGGGAATCATTTTCTTTTCTGTGACACCCCTTCGCCCAGCTCTGTGCCTAACCAGACCAGCAGCAGCAGGATGCCTTGATATGTAGTAAATGTAGTAAGCTCTTATCTCCCTGAGAAACTGTGTTTGACATTTCTGCAGATGCCTGCCTCCCTCCCTTCCCCTGCTCTGGTTTTATAGATGGATTTATAGGGAGGTAAGAGGCTGTCAGCATTCTAGGTTCTCTGTTAATTGAGATGGGATCTCAGCAGAGGAATGAAGTCCAAAACATTTCCAACCTTCTGCCCCTGACACAGTTTGATAGGAAAGGGAAAAAAAAAAAGCCATGAACACCAGCAGTGTATTCTGCATATAGTGTGCATGCTTCAGCACTCTGCAAGGAGAGGCCATGTGCTGGCCTGACTGCAGCTTCAGGAACTGATGGTCAGAAGGCAAATCAAAACCAAAATCAGGATCAAATCACACTGCAGTGCCTCCTAATTCTAATGCAACAGTGAGTTCTTTGTAGCTGCCAGCTCATCAGGGGTCATGCAGATGACTGTCAGCATGCAGGAGTGGAAAAAATAGCATCTATGAGCATCTATGACTAGTGAAGGATGTGCTGCTGCTCTGTGAATCCATCAGCTCAGAGTCTGCTGAACAGAGTTTTCAGTGGCAGAAACAAATTACTGATGTGCTCTCCTCTACAAGAATCCCTTCTTCCAAGTGAGGTGTTCCTGGCCCTCCCTATACCCACAGTAGCTCTCTTACCTGCATGATGTCAATGGCCATGGCCTGGGTCTGCACCCCTTCCACATTGTTCACCAGCCAGTGCACCACTTCTGCACTGATGAAGCAGGACGGAGCGAGGCCCTTCTGTTCGGAGAGCAGCTGGACCCCTGTGCTGGAGCACAGCAAGCCACACAAGTTAGCACAGACTGCCTCCAAGAGCTTTCAGGGTACAAAGACAAAAATCACTGCTGGGCAAAAAAGGGGCATAAAGATCCAGGACAAGAAATGCAGTGCCCCCACAGTGACACACCCCAAGCCTCTGATAACAGGAGGAAGAGCTGCCACTGACAGTGTTCCACAGAGATTTTGACAAGATCCTGGGATTCTAACAATGGAATTCTCTGCAGCAATGCTCAGACCTCAATTCCCTCAACAATTTCTTGTTGGAGAGATTGCAACTCAACAACAAAAGGAAGCCTCAAGCTTCTACAGCTGAGATGGGGCTCTCCTTTGAGTGACTTCATGCCCTGTGTCCTCTCACAAACACCTGGGCAGATCCCAAACACAGATATGAAAAACTTACGTGGGGTGCTTCATGGCTTCGAGAATCTCCATCAGTGTAGAGGAGGAAGTTAGAGAGCTGGCTGAGCACTGCTGGGAGCTGGGAAGCAAACAGAAACATGTTCAAAACAATCCAAGAGCTGCCAGACTTGTTCACGTACATACACTTAAGGCAAATGCTCTCTCTTCTCATCCCAGCAATGACTTTGCCACATATATTTCCTTTTTCATCTCCAGAAGGACAACTGAAAGCATCAGACCCATATTCTTCCCCCTGAGGTTGTCAGGTGCTTGCTGCACTGACCCAGTTCATACTATGTTACATACAGTCCTGCTTGGGTGTAGTTGGGAGCAGACCCTTTTGGGTCAGGTTTGGGTTTCTACTGCAATATACAACTACAGGACACAGGTGCTAGTGGAGCTTATTTGTAACGGTTGCTTCCTCCCCAGCATCTTGCCTCCAGGTTAGAACTTCTTGGATTTCATCAGCCTGGCTGATCCAATGCCACCTGCAGGGTGCCTTTGCCACAGGACAGAAGACAGATGTCAATTCAAAGCCTGGGTTTCTGCTAACAGGCTTCACTTCTTGAAGAAGGAAGCTCTTCATATGGGTGGGGAAATCAGGCCTTGTGTCATTTAATTCTGGCAAACTGGGGTGCAAGGCTTATTTTACTACCACTCCTGCTGCACGTGGAAGTGCTGCAGTGAGGCCTTGTGATGAGCATCTCCTGGTGCTGACAGACACAGCAGATCTTGTTCTCAGGGTCCTGCTGAAGCGTCCCTACCTCAACACCAGAAAGGGCAATGTAAGTGAGGAGGGCTGCACTGCAGCACTGCTGTGCTTCCCTTACCTGCCCTCTGCAGCACCAGCTGTGGGATAGCCTTGCTCTGCCACATTCTGGGAGCTTCCCAAGGGCTGGGTGTTCCCCCTGTCAGGTAACTGCCCTGTGGTTACCAATGTGCTGCCATCTGAAGCTCCAGGAACTGACTGATCTATGGAGACCTGCAAGGAGCAAGCACAGCAACACCTTGATATAATTCCTGCTGTAATCCATTTCCCATCTTCTCGCCTGCCACACATCACCGGTGCCTCAGCTCAAGTTAGCAGTCAACAAGCAATACTGTAGGGCAAGCACAAGCATATGCAGGAAGGCTAAACACAGTCTTGCTCTTGTCATCACTTGAGAGCTATTGACAAACATGAATCCAGACTCCAGGACAGATGATCACCCACCCAGCAACCAGCTGTGTTGAGGGAACTGCTGGCACACCAGCCACAGCAGCCCCAACCTGCCTCTGCCAGCAGGAGTGAATAACTGGGATTAGAAACATGCCACAGACAGAACAGGAAACTCAGTCACTACAGGAAAGTAGTAAGCAGTTAGAAAAAATAGCTCCAGCCCCAAGTCTCAGACAAAACTATGCAAATGTATCACAGGGAGTTCAGGTTTCATAATGCACAAAATCAGCTCATCCTCCTGCCTTTGCAAGGGTACTACACCAGGAGGCTCTTGGCACCCACCCACACCTATGTCTCCTAGACAACCAGAACCCTTTCCTCCCGCAGGAACACTTGCACTGTTCCCACAGTAGACTGAGGAGTTCACAGCGCTAACAGAAAATCATTTCAGAGAGAACAGAAATGCTGGAAGCCCCAGCACAGCACAGGCTGTAGCTGCCATCTGTCACTGACATGTATGGTTGGGAAAGGCTCATTACATAAAGCTAGAGGTGCGGGAGGAACTCCGCCAGCAGAGCACCTCCCTAGCTCCGGCTGCTGTAGACACAAGGGCTGCTGTGCCACGATGGCTCCACAGCACAAACACAGCTGAAAGCAGAGAGCTGCCAGTCTGCCACAGGTCTGATAGCCAGATCAGAGTCACTGCTCCTGTCTCCAAGGATCTCTCTGCAATGGCAGGTGTCTCTCTCTGGGCAGCAAAAACCAGCAGATGCTCCGACATGGCATCTCCAGTTCCCACAGCCTCCTCACAGCTCAGTGCAGCATCTTCCATGGACACACTGTGTCACTGCTCACTCCTGACTGCTGCTAAGTGTACAAACAGCTTCTGTCAGGGTGACTCTTTCAGACCAAGATGACACCAATGTTTTCAGCCCTCAGTTGTTTAAGACTCCAAGGACACAATTTGATTAGGATCTCCCCAGAGCCTCCTGTCAGTCAAACACCACAGAAGCAATGTAGCCAAGAACAGGATGAGTAAAGCTGTTGTCAGTTGGTTTAGCAAAGGGAAGATGGAAAATGAGTAGTTACTGAAACACAAACCAGGCAGCTTCAGTAGCTAGCAGGACAGCACTGCAAAGGACAGGGAGGCAGGGCACATCCAAAGCACTTTACAGACGCTGAGTGGTGGAGGGAAACAGCCACCAGCAGCAGCCACTCTGTCCTGCTGCTGGCACACACCTGCCTCTCAAGGCACAGCTCTGCAAAAACAGGTTCCCCACGTGGCAAGTTGAGGGCAACAAATGCTCTCCACCACCTCAGTCCAAAAGCCAGAGATGCCAAGGTCCCATTCAGAACTAACCTGTGAGTAGAAGGTGGAGGCTGTGCGTGGGCTGCGAACAAAATCCATAAAGAAGGCCCCATCCTGAAGGCATCAGCGGAAGCAGGCCCATTAATGGCAACAGCAGCAGGAACAAGGAGTTGAAGAAAAGCAAACACAAGGTTGTGCAAGTATGAAATGACCACAGAGAGAAAGTATGAGGAGAATGCAAACCCAAACAGACCCAGACCACCGGATGCAGCAGAAGGCAAAGCATCAGGAGCTCCTCCATCACACCCCCTGGATCCTCCTCAGCACTGATGCTTTCCTGAGTTTTGAAAATGACACTGACCAAGAGCCAGCTGGGACTACAGCCTGCCCTCCACACTGCACAGCAGAAAGCCCTGAGGGATGCTGGCTTTCCATCCCAAAGGCAGCGCTGAACAGTGCTCCAGAAAGCTGCAGCAGTGCACATGCAAGGCCAAACACCCAAGGGACAACAGCTCCACTGCTCTGCCAGTTACCAGCACACAAAGGGAGAGCAAAACAGTTCTCTTCACACTCTTCCTTTCAAGGGTAGGTCTGCTATGGTGCAAAGGAAAGGCAAGAAGAATTCATCACCAAGATCTTTTCAACGCTGAGTTCAATGGTTCATGCAAGATGCAGCAGACACTGTCTGTGCTGTGCTCCCTGCCTGCCTGCAAACCCTGGGTGAGTTATCTCCAGCTGCTAGGCACAGATGTGTCAACATTCTCTTGTCACAGGAGACAATGCAGTGGAATCCAGCTTGATTTTCACTCCCTATTTGCAATTCTTTACTCTGCTCCCTAGGCAAATTAGTTTGTCTAGCCTGCAGTGAAGGTGATGCATCCCCTGCCACATGGCATTAAAACACTTTCTGGAAAGAAGCAGCACTGGGGTTATGTGGCTGGCAACTCACAGGGTGCAGACAGAGCCAAGCACCCTGCATCTACCTGGGCAAAGACTTCCCAAACAGATCATGTCTCACTGTGTCAGAGTCCTGCAGCACTGCCCACAAACTGGGCACTGAAGTGACTTCTCAGTTCCACCCTGGCACAGAGCAAAGGTCAAGTCAGTGGCTCACTTTTGGTTTGGATTAACTCCAGCATGGAATCATGCCCCAGAACAACACCTGGCTGTGACAACTGCTCAGTACTCTAGCTGCAAGTCCCCAGCCAGCCAGCAGCCATCCTCATGCTTTAGGTGAGCCCTAAGGGGTGGTGTTGCCCTGGAAACATGAGGCACACACTTGTTGATGTTTCGAAGTGAGGTCCCAATTGCCTGATAAGGACTACCTGCTCACCAGCACCTCACCAACAAGCATGAGCCCTCGGTTTGGAGAGCCCAAGTGCTTCTCTCCCAGTTCCCTATCTGTAAATATTTATAGGAGTGTTTACTACTGGAGTGTGAAAGGCTTTCAACTCCATCAGTCTTTCCGACTCCCCAGACAGCCCTCCAAGAGAGGCTTTTGAATACAGTTAAAGTTACACCAGATTGTTGCTTATTAGCATTTGCTGAGAGCACAGAGGCTGCTACTTTGTTTCCCATGAGGTGTCACAGCTAAGGAAGTCAGTTTGGCCTTCTTGGCTCTGCTGTGAGGCAAACCTGACACAACGTTCCTCTGTGTCCTCCATGGAATTTTCACCACCTTCACTGCTAGAAGGAGATATTCACACCACTGGTAGAAAGAGATGTTTACAGCTGCTGTATTCAGTTCCCAAACTGGTTGAAGAGGAGAATGCAAAGCTTGAATCACGACCTGAAAGCTTCAAAACATGTCTCAGTTCACTTGCTGCATCTGCTTCTTCCAAGCCTAGCAGGGCCTGCTCCAGTGAGATGCCTGCAGTTACTCTGTCACTCCAGCCAGAAATGTCCAGGTTTCCAGAACAAAACCAGACGTGTCTCTGGTGGCAGAGAAGGGTGGATGTTGAAACACAAGATGCTAAAAGATGGGTAAATTGATAGTGGGGAATCTAAGGACTTTTCCTTGCAGTATTTCAGCTATTGGACTCAAAGGCAGGTCACACTTCAGTGATGTATCTCCATTCAGTTCCTTGCCACTTTTGCTGCAAGATCTTCACTCTTCATATACAAAAACAATGAAAGATTGCTTGCTAAACTTCGAGTGGAGTTTCTGCTCTCTGGCACTCACAGGGCAACGGCCAAGAAGGCTGAGGGACAGCAGTCATAGCACAGCCTTCAAGTGTCTGAGGAGAACTCCAGGAAAACATTTTTCTTCAGCCTGGAGAAGAGCCAGGAATGGCATCTAAATCACTACTCACTAACACATCCTCTCCTCTCAGCAGATGCAAGTGACTGGAGTTCCTGCTGTTCAAATTCCCCTGAAGCTTCAGACAGCCATGGGTAGAGCTGGAGTTTGCTCTCAGAGACAGCCTTCAGATAGGTGCAGACAGCACTGTGCTGCTAAATCTAAAACTCAAAGCCTGACTGCAATGGAATGTGCCACTGGAAAAGGAAATGGGCTGATTCCCAAACAGCACTGAAATTAGCAAAGCCTACTGAGATGGCATCCCAGGGATTCCATCTTACCCTGCTGAAGAACTGAAGGGTGGTTGTGCCCCAACCTCTTCTTATGCCCTTGTACACAAAGGCTTAAGGGCACCCCTGGTACAGGACCAGTCCTTGCTGGGTTAGAGAGAAAGCTGTGGGATAATGTAGCCATGTGCCCAAGAAGTACCCTTCTGTTATCTGGGCAGTGGTTCTGTGACAAGAGCAGCTGCAGAAGCAGCAGCAAGCCTTTACCTTGCGTGGGCTGTCCACGTAGGTGGGGGTGATGGCAATGCTCCCGCTCTCCGAGGGCTGCCCGCTGCTCTTCCCAGACAGCAGCGCTGCCTGCTGCTCCCCCAGGCTCCTACAGCAGAAGGAAGGAACTCAGGGTTGGCTCAGGCACTCACTATCAGCTTCTACCCCGAGGCAAACGTTGCAGAGGGCTACTGCTCTATTCTGAGACCTTTGCTCTCCCACACTGTGAAGCACAGAGCGCAGCCCAAGTTCTGCAAGTACAACACAGCCCTGTGACCCTGCCCAGCCCTGTGGGGCAGCTGCCTCACCACCTTCCACTGCAAAACCTCTGACACTGCTCATGTGCTTTGCAACAGCTCTGAACTGTGTGCACAACACAGCTGGCAGCAGGACTCTGAGCTTCTCTGAACCATTCCTGATCAGTTCTGAACAGGAATCTCAGAGGTTTCACAGGTATTTAACAGATGTTTCCAGTGCAAACAGGCTGCTGTCTGCAGGCTCTGTTTGTTGCCCAGTGCTCATACAGAGACCACTCAGCTGGTAAGGCGCACTTGTTTGACCTTCTGTCCCAGCTCACTGAACATCTGTTTGTGATTTGCCAATCTGATGTGAAGGGACTGTGAGGCTCCTTCTGAATGACTGCACATTCACTTCTCTAGTCTCCATCTTCCTTTCTAGCCTTTGGGATTTATTCTGGTACCTGCAAAGCCCAGTACTTCCCCAGCCCTGCCACAAGGACACTGAAGACACATCATCCCACACCCCATTTTCAAGGCAAAGGTTCCCAGAGCTGCTTTAGCCAGCCCAGGAGGAATACACAGCAAGGATGGTCCAGAGCTCTAGACACAGCCTAACTGCAGAGACTCACTTCTGACTGGCTTCCATCTGCAGCAGAGCTGAGAGTGCTGAGGTTCCTTTCTTCCCAATGGGAGGCCCAGACTGCTCCAGAGAGTGGGTGGGAATTGGACCAGCAATCTGCAACCCTTTCATGGCAGACCCTTTCTACCAGAGAATAGAAAAAAAATGAAGGCACACTTAGCCAAGCTAGGCTTAACTGAGAAGTTGACACAGCACCACCAACCAGCAGGGCTTTATTAGGTGTACTTCAACAAGACAGTTAAAGCACAGGGACGCTAGAAACAGCCCAGCCCAGTGTTCTGGGTGGCTGGCTGTTACACTGGAAAAGGTGGATTGGCTCTGACAGAAGCTAACCCACTCAGTGTGGGAACTGCAAGGCACTTTCATGCACACTAACAGCTTTCTCGTCACCTTCTTGAAACCACCCTTCACCAACAATTCACCCACTGAGTTCTCTTTGCACAGCCCATCTAAGCCTGCAGCACACAACCAACCCAGCCAGAAGTAGCAGCTTAACCACTTCTCAGATACCTCCTTACCAGTTGCCTGCATCAGAAGGTGCAGTAATGTGTCCCAGCTAACCACAGCTACAGCCCAAGCAACCAACATTTGCCAAGAGGTACCAGCAGGCTTGTGGTAAGAGAAGACCAGCTGGGGTCAAAAACAGCACCCAGAGGGTAAGGCACAGCTGTGCTCTGCAGAAGAGCTTGGCTTCTGAGTGAGCTGCTCTGGCTCCAGCCATGGAAGCACTGGATACTAACTCCAGGCAAGTTTAATTAGTTCAGGAGCAGCAAGGTGTTAACCAGGCCACAGCACCTGAAACCAGAATGAGTGCAGCAGCCAGCACTGCCCTGTGTGAGGGCTATCCCTGCACACAGACACCCCTCAGCTTGCCTGGGGCTGTCTCAGGGTCTCTGCTAGGCTGAGCTGGCAGCCAGCAGCCGGGACTCACCCGGATCATCCGATCGGAGCGGTGGCGCCGCCGGATGCGGTTCAGGGCCTCCACGAAGCGGATGAAGCCGTCCAGCAGCTGCCACTCCTCCTCCTCGGAGCGGGGCCTGTCCCCGTACACATCGCAGTGCGCCTCCCCCTCCACGATGCGCTTGGTGGCGCTGATGCAGGCCGGCAGCAGCAGGAAGCGGGTCCGCCAAAACTTGAGGGATTCAATGAGACTGCAGGCACAGGGGAGACAGGGCAGAGGTCAGCAAAGCTTCCTGTGAAAGGTTTGGCAGCAGCAACCTGCAACCATCTGCTGCAGGCGGCAGGGAGTGCAGGGACATCTCCCAGACAGGCAAAGGAGTGGCCACCAGCATCCCTGGGAAGCATTAAACCACTGCTGTGAAGAGAAACTAAGGCTGTCTTCAGAGGAACTGCAGCACAGAGAAGCATCTTCTGATCTGTAAGAGACAGGCTGCTTCTGTGAAAATGAGAAGAAAAAGGGATTTTAGAGGTACACCTGTTAGTAGGAGACATTTTGGCTGAGACCTGAAAAGAAACCAAGACAGATTGATTTTGGTGAGAGAAGCCATCAAAAGGCTATTGGGACTGGTGGAGATGTTCCACACTGCTGACAAGCCCTACTTTGCATAATTTGGGAGTAGGACCACATTCAAGCTAAGCCTAGGACTCCAGCAAGCCTCCAGCAGATTAAAACTAATTGGAAGGAGCCAAGAAAAGCATCTGTGAGTTACAAAATGCCATCACACTTCTTTGCATTTGCAGCAGAAGAAAACCACGCTGAGCTTTGTGATCAAGCCTTAATGTCAAAGACCAGAGAATGCAGCAGCAACAGTCAGACTCCTCCAAGGCAACAGCTGCTAGCACCACACAAGTGGAAGCAGGCCAGCTACTCCCCCTGGAGTGCTGAGCATTTGTGGGTTGAACTTGTTGAAGAAATTTTAGGTCAAAAAGGAAAAAGAAGCATTTAGGACACGGAACAGTCTGGATGGAAAAGAAGCTCTCACCTGAAATCCTCGGAGCCGGCAGAGCAGATATACTGATCCAAGTAATTCCACTTGTACTCTTCTAGTCTCTCATGGGAAAACTCTACCCAGCAAGAGACAAATTCAGAGTCAGAGTGTGAGGGGCATAAGCTGTAAGTGTAATTTATCTGAGCAGATTCGTATGGATACCTAGAAGAGAAAATGGAAATACTCATCTCAGCAGCAGCAGGGCTTCTCTTTCTTCTCCCAATGAGCAAGAAGGCCCCACAGTTGTGTCCTTCCATGCAAGCAGGAGCAGCTGGAAGAGCCAGAGGGACTCACTTGGGCAGGTATCGAGTCACAGTGATGATTTTGTCTTTCAGTGCCACTTTGTGGAAGGTCCTGCCCATGCTCAGCCAGTACTGATCTTCTTCCTCGGGACGGTTTCTTGACACAAGACCTAACAGTAAGAAGCAAGACACTCCCTTCAGCTACTGCAACTACAGCTCTGCCAGCAAACTGCACCTAGAGAGAGACTCTAGAACTGGGCTTCTGAACACAAGGAAACTTCAAGGCATCTTTTCAGGGCACATTTTAAAGGAACATAGGGACAATGAGGGATTTGTTCTGACAGTTAGGGTTTGCCAGTATCACAAGCAAAGAAGAATTTACACACTACCAACACAGACCTCCAGTGAGGACAACTAGAGAACTGATGATAGCAAGTGGTGATAAACTGCCAGGTATGATGGTAAAGTTGGGCTCCACTTTTGTTTCCTCCCTCCACTCCTGGAACTAACCACTCAGGCTCAGGACTTTACCAAAGGAAGCCTTGCTTGCTCACTCCCAAACCACATTCTATTTGTGTGCATGCCCTGCTCTGTGAACAGTGTCACACTGCAGATCCAGAGATGAACTCAGAAGACAAGCAGAAGGTCAGATTCTCTCAGGGGCAAATGATACCCTCTGAACCCACTCCAGTCCTCTGGGCTTTCATTAGGTTTAGCTGACTCATGGTTTCAGGACAATGAAGCTGTGCCTGTCTACCTGGGACCTTCACAGCCAGTTCAGAGTTAGGAAACTACTTCAGACACACACATTTGGGAGCCTTATATCTAGAGATGTGCCTGCCCTGCAGGCAGCATGTGAACTGTGTTTCAGATGCAGTCCTCAAATGGCGCTCAAGCCGTATTTCAACTGGGTTCACCTTCCTTAGTATGAGGCCAGCTTCTTATTACAGCTCAACAATCCTGCACCTGTCCCCTCACAGTGCCCTGAGCTCTTTGTGCTGCCCCAGCTCAGACTCTCCCAGCAAAGAAAGACAATCACAAAAGGGCTTCACTGAGCATCTGGTCCTCATCCATGGGGGTGAGAGGGAGTGGCAGAAGGAGAGACAGACAAGGCTGGGTGGTCAGCAGGGAGTCACTCACCTCGGCTGTAGAGGGGACTGCTGCTGAGTGGGGGCGGCACGGCTGTGGCTGGCTTCTGCGGCTTGGGCTGCACAATGATCTGATAGCCCTGCATGAGCCGCTGGCAAATGAACTCCTCAAACACCTGCTGGGCTGTCATCTGCACTCCTTCCTCATCTCTCCTGAACACAGAGGTTAAGGGGACTAGAGTAAGGAAGCTGACCACACACCTATTCTTAGCTCTGCACCTCCCAGCTGAGGATCTCTGCCTGCTCTGGGCACGTGGAGCATTCTGCCTGCAGAACAGGACAGCAAAGCAGGTCCCTTCTGCCTAGAACAGCTGAGGATCAGCTGCCTTGGAAAGCACAGATTTGCTTACAACAGCTGGTAAACTTCCCATACATTCACCAATGAGTGCTGTTACAGCACTTTGCAGAGAATCCCAGAGCAGTGTCTAAGTGTTCAGCAGAGCCCAGAGCTGCAGGTGTGCAGGCAATGCCTCTCCCTCTGCCACACCAGCAAGTCTAGAGCAGAGGGAGATTTAAGACACATCACTACGGCATCTTATTCCAACCACCTATTCTCTGAGCTTCATCTTCCTGCTCTAAGGGGGCATTTGACATTTCTTTTAGGTATTTCTTCACTCATCCTGCTACTTCCCACATGTTTCAATCACCCTGACCAACGTTTTTGGTTTGCTCCCACAAAGCAGCAATATGAACAGACCTTTCTGATGTCTTACAAGCTGGGCAAAGCTTGAAAAGATGTTTAAAGAGATGAGACAGCTTCAGCAAGAAAAAACAACCCAGCAAACCAATCCTGTTAAATAATGGTTACCAGAGATCTCCAAGACAAGCTGAGGAGGTCTGTTTATCCCACTAACACTACTTGCCACCAAGACTCTTTGAAGTTCCCCCTGGAAGTGAGAACAAGGATGGTGGGCACTGTGTGCCTGCTGGGTTACTGGTTCCAAAACACTTGACAGAATAACAAAGGTGCTAGCTTGAGGCTGACTTCTTGATTGAAAGAAAACAAGAAAAGAGATGTAAACATTTGCAGACAAGCACTTTCTAAAGGCTACAGAACACGATGCTGGCAGATGGCAACACCAAAAAAGGTGCAAAGAGCAAACTGAGTATCCTGCTGCTGACATCTTCAGCAGCTCATCCTTCTCGTACAGGCTCCAAAGCGTTCCTCCTCCACCAACTGCACCTGAAGCCCTTGGATTCACTGCAAGCCACTTTAGAGAGGTGCTGGCCAAACCTGTCCATGTCAGCTTCTGGAAGGAGGTCATAGCAACCCTCGGTGTAGTCGTTCTGCAGGCTCTGGCGGTCGGGGAAGTAGTCGGTGGTGAGGGGGAGGCACGCCGGAGTCGTGAGAGACTTCCAGTCCACTCCAACTGTACAACAGAAGCCTGGCACTACGGGGGGAGCAGACAGCGTCAGAACTGCCTCGTTGTGTCATTGGGGGGCACACAAGGGGGTGTACATGGCCACCATCAAAACAGAGGGTGCAGGGCAGATGAGAGGAGTGCGTGAAGGCGAAGGTTAGGAAGAATGAGGGACAAAAACAGTTGGTGTAAAGGCAACAGGGACAAAAAGGGGGTGGAATGGGAGGGGAAAAGGAAAGCAGGAGGGGAAGAAGGGAGGGAGAGAAAGAGACAGAGTCTGTTAAACAATGCAATGCACATGCTGAATCAATCCCACATGCAAAAGGCATTCCAAGTTAATGCATTTAATTCTCTGCTGACAGAGAGCTAGAGCTGACACAGCCACTGCTTCTCCAGAACTACAGCAAGTCAGGTGCAGTTATTGATGATTAACAAAACAGAACAACATTCCAAGTCTGAACAAGAAAATCAGACCAGCTTTGCATCCTAGATAACTGCAGGAGGAGCTGGGGATGTGGAGAGCAAGAACAGTAGAGCAGCCTCTTTCTGGAACAGTACAACAGCAGAGAAGGGAATATTCCCACAGTTATCAGAACAGAGGACAGACCCAGAGGTGTGGGGAGACCAGAAAATAATTGGAAAGCAATCCTTCCTCACACCCTTTCTTAGAGATATGCTGCAGTCTGGATTTAAAAGTAGACATTAAGAAGCAAAATCTAACTAACTGACATCAAATCCTCAGTGCACTACTGCACTGCCTTCTACCCTGCCTCAAACCACCTGTGCCAAGGTACTTGGCCAACCACCAGCTCTTAACTTCTCCTCATAAAGATCTGACAGACCAAATTACTCTACTCGAGAGATCTTCACACTCATGGCAGGAGCCCTGCACACAGGACAGACTGCTACCAAAAGTTTTCTTAAGCAGTCCACACTTGCTTTGCATTGGATCCAGACATTTTTCAGCAAACAGCCCCAAAGCCAGCAGCTGACTGCACTCCTGCTCCACTTAACTGCTACCAAGCTCTCATACTAAGAGGCAGCTTCAGCTGTTTGCAGAAGAGCATGTGGTAAGGGCAGAACTTCAGCTGTAGTGCAACAACCAGTCTCATGTATTCTTCAGAGGCACAGAACTGCACTCACAGTGAGACACAGCCCTGAAAGATCCTGCAAATGACTGCAGGGAAAATAAACGACTGCCAAAGGCCAAGCAGGCTCCTTGGGTTCTTGCCTGCCACCTCCTGATGCCTCTGTATAGGTATAGGCCCTTTCCCCCCCCACATCCTCCCACCTTGCCAAGCTCTTTTCCAAAACTTCCTCCTGCTTACTTGGATCTGGAGAGTTAGAGGCAGCATCTTCCAAGGACTCCTTGTTCTGAGTTTTGAGGTTCATCCCTACAAGAAAGCAGTCTGTATTTCATTTGGAGCAGTTATGCACTTCACTTCCACTTCACACAAACAAACCCAAAGCATGCACATGTTTTTAAGAACATAGCATTTGTCTCCTTGGAAAGAACTCAGGGTTCTGCACAGCAGAGAAACACACAAAGACAACTAAGGGGGTGGAGAAAAGCAGCTAAGCACTTCTGAATACATTCAGTACCCAAACCCAGCATCTTTTGTGTTGGGTTTTTTATTCCAATTTACAAATGAGGGATAAGCTAAGAAGAACAATTTCATAAAACTCAGAGCAGCAAGAAAGGAAATGGTACCAGACCTTCATGTGATGGGAGAAGAGAACCCACATACAAATTCTAATGAGCTAAGACCCCAAGAGGCTAAGCAACTTCTGAAAATCACGGTACAGATTTACTCCAATCCCAAAGTCTTCAGGCACAAAATACCAGCACACATTTTACCTCTCTGCCAAGAGGAAACAAAACAAGCAGCTGATCTTCTGGATTCAGCACAAACAAGCAACCTTTTTATTCCTTGACAGCCTAAAAGTTTGGAAAGCATTACTAAAGCCCTTAGTGCACCTAAGTAGCTCCAATATATAAATTACAGACTGTTTCAAACTACCATGTCCTGGGAAGGCAGCAACTTCCAACCTGGAGGACACACTCTGGTCCATACTTCACTAGGAAAAATAGTAAGGAAGTTTTTGTTTGTTGTGAAAGGAGTTTAAATGACAGCTGTTGACAGGATGATCAGCTCTGGAGCAAAACTCTGTTTATTTTAGCCTGAATAAAGGCTGATAAGGGATTTATGGCTCCTGAACATTTCTGTTTCGCTGTGATGAGGCCTGCAGACACTATGATCCTTCTCACTGTCCAATGGATTTGTTGTAGGCTGCCTATTAATGTGGAAAACAGGCACAAAAACTACAGCTCAGGGAGCACTAAGCCAAACCCACACTGTGGTACCCCTTGACTAAGCTCTTCCCAATCTCCATTCCACACCAATATTTGCCTGGTCACAGTGAAACAAACCAGGCAAAGACAGAGCCCAGCTATGCCCCATTTGGATCAGTGCCCTCAGCTGGTTCTCCATACAGCTGTGGAACCAGCAATCCTGTGCTGTGGCATGAAACAGCCAGTGAAGGAGACAAGGAAAGCTGCTAGCTTAAAAGGCATTCATCAGGACACAAATTTCTGCAAGCCTCCAAACACTTCAGAGGAGCCATTTTATGAGCCCAGCTTCTGTGGAATTACCCAGAAAATTGCTCTCCCCACACCAGCAGCTCCTCTAACCAGCACTTACTAACAGGATATTATCTGTGTGAAGCAGCAGAGCTGGCTCAGGCTGGCATCCCTCTTTCACCAGCTCCACTGATGCCATCTGCCATCGAGCTAGGGAAGTGCAGGAGGATTTGCCTGCTCTCGACTGTCACCTACCATCTGCTGGACACCAGACAGCAGGCTGGCCATCAGTGCAAACACGGGGCAGCCTTTCACTGGGGAGCCCACCTAGCAGCAAAGCCTGCTGCAGGCAGCAGAGGAGAAGCAGACCTGCTGAGAAATCCTACTTTTGGAAATGAAAACACCCCAAACCACCAAACTGTTTGCTTTCACAGGTGACTCAAACCACAAGGAACAGACATCAGTCAAATCCCTGAGTCACAGTGTGGCTGAGGGTGCTCAGTCAGGCGAGGTGTTCACAATGACAGGCAGACAGGCTAACGTCCACCACACACAAGAGTTACACCCAGGCACCAGACACAGGCCAGCTATCAAATGACAAGACATGCCTGCATCTCTGCACTACAAGTGCTATCCAGCAGCTGAAACACAGGCTAGCAGCTGCAAGAAGAAATAAAGTCTGACTGGAAGGCAGAAAAAGGAAAAGGAAAGAAAGAAAATGAAATGTATTCAGATGAAATTCACAGAGGAAACAACAGAACAAAAATAATTTTCAATGTGACTAAGTGAACATAAGAGAAGAAAATTAAACCTGCTAACTGCTCCTCGAGGTATGAGCATGGGGGGAAACATCATTGTTTTCCCCCAAATGTCACTCAGAAGGGTTTAAATTGGTTTTGAAACAAACAAAAAAAGACCAAACCAGAAGCCCTGAACGCTGTACTCCAAAACAACTTCTTCCCTCCTATATGCCCGTCTGAAAAGCAGCTCCATTAAGTCAGGAGCTAAGTTACCAAAACCCCAGACAACCCAACATTCTTTCCACCAGCTCCTATGGGTAAGAGATATTCAAACAAGGTTCTTAATCCAAAGGGAGGCAACTCTGCCCAGAAAAAACGTTGTGAACCACATCAGGGCACGTTGAGTTCTTTTTTGTCTCTGGATGTCACTGTCATTATGGAACTAAGCAACTGCCTGACTGCTCCTTTGTGTAAGCAATGAGGATCTTCCCATAGTAAAATTTATAAGACAAAGCTAGAGAATTAAATACAAATCCCAAACCAAAGAAAAACCCCACCACAAACCAACCCAAAACAGGACTGTGTATCCAAAAGCCCAAGTCAGAGCATCAGCAGCTCACTCCAGGCTGAACATTGCTTTTGCACTACCGATCCTTTCTACTTGGCAATGCTTCGCCCACCTCCCTTCCAGCCTGCGCTGGCCTCCCTGCCTCGTCACTGCCCCTGAAGCAGGGCCTGCTCCCCCAGCAGCAGCCTCCAGCAGTGTGCTGTTACCTGCCCCGTTGGTGCCAGCCAGGCCATTGGAGTACTCCTCTGCTGCACCGAAGCCCAGGAAAGCGGCGCTGTCACCAGGGTGCCGAGCGCTGGCGTGCCTGCAGGAACAGAGCAGCCTGTCCCACACCAGCCTGCCTCACCCCTCGCATAGGACAAGGGCTGATGGCACAAACCCCAGGTGAGGAGCCTGCCACCCCAGCTGGGTGTTACAGTTTGATGGGGGAACTTCAGCCTAGATCCTGACTGCCAAGACTGAAACTTAAATAAATTACCATTGGATGCAGAAAGAAAATAATGCCAAGGTCCACACAATTCACTGGACTGCTAATGGGACATAGAGCAGGGGCATAAACAGTTCTTTCTCTCTCTTTTCTTCTTCTGTCGCTTCTGCTTGCAACTACTAGCAGGGAGGTCATTCTGCCCCTGTACACTGCACTGGTTAGGCCGCACCTCGAGTACTGTGTCCAGTTCTGGGCCCCTCAGTTTAGGAAGGAGGTTGACTTGCTGGAATGAGTCCAGAGAAGGGCAACGAAGTTGGTGAGGGGTTTGGAACACAAGCCCTATGAGGAAAGACTGAGAGAGCTGGGATTGCTTAGCCTGGAGAAGAGGAGACTCAGGGGTGACCTTATTACTCTCTACAACTACCTGAAGGGAGGTTGTAGACAGGCGGATGATGGTCTCTTCTCCCAGGCAGCCAGTACCAGAACAAGAGGACACAGTCTCAGGCTGCACCAGGGGAGGTTTAGGTTGGATGTTAGGAAGAAGTTCTATACAGAGAGAGTGATTGCCCATTGGAATGGGCTGCCTGGGGAGGTGATGGAGTCGCCGTCATTGGAGGTTTTCAGGAGGAGACTTGCTGGGGTGCTTGGTGCCATGGGTTAGCTGTTTGGGTGGGTTGGATTGGTTGATGGGTTGGACACGATGATCTTGAAGGTCTCTTCCAACCTGGTTTATTCTATTCTATACTCTCTCTCTCTCTTCTCCTGGCCTTGCCAGGTGTATCTCTGTTTTGACTACTGTGTGAGGTAACAGGAAGTGGGGGAG
Source organism: Melanerpes formicivorus (assembly GCF_026170545.1). Lineage (NCBI taxonomy): Eukaryota > Metazoa > Chordata > Aves > Piciformes > Picidae > Melanerpes > Melanerpes formicivorus. The sequence goes on along the minus strand of NW_027142388.1, from coordinate 1,241,045 downwards.
GAAGTGGAGGGAGGAGGTGAATGGTCCCCCTGGATCCATCCAGGGGGGGATGAGGATTTTCTGTGTTGTTCATTAATTGTACATATCTCTATATTGTACATGCATTGTGTATTTTGTACATATTCATTGCATTGCATATTTCTAGATTTTAGTTTGCTTGTGAATAGAGCTTCCTTTGCTTCCATCCCAAACTGAGCTAGTCTGGCAATTTTATTTTGGGGGTAGCTCTCCAAATTAGTTGGGGGATAATTTCAACCCACCACACTGGGCCAGTGCTAAACACGTGCTCTTGGTGATGTTTGCAGAGCAGCAGCACAGAGGAGGCTGTCAGTATTCCCTATCTGCCCATGCTGTTAGCACTTTCTCTCCAGCAATAACCAGCTGTCTTTGCAGGACAGTGCAGAACCAGCACCCCCCAGGAGAGAAATAGAGCTCACTCATTATTTACAGATCTGATCTCATGGTCCATAAAGCAAATGCTCTGAGTGAGCAAATGCTCTGAGCGAGTACATTGGCACAACGAGATCCAGAAAAAGAACGATCAAGAATATGGCACATGAGACTGTGAGAGACTTCAGCACACCAGGCTGCACTTAGGAAGTGATAAAAAGACAATATTCCCTTTTTTTTTTTTTAAGCAGGGAATAGGGGTGGGGAGGATGATGCAATATTAAAATCACACAACAGAAATTATTCTGAAGGACAATGCAAAGTACAAGACGGGACAAAAAAAATTCCCTATAAAAGAGGGGAGGAAAGAGCATGAAATAATTAGGCAGTGCAACATCCTGAAGGATTGCTTGAAGGCAGCATGGAAAAAAAGCATCTGAAAATTAAAAAGGCAGAGTATAGCAGCAGCATCCTCACCCACCCTGGGCAGAGCCAGTCTGCAACATGAATTTCTACAAGCACGCGAGAGGAAAGAAACACGTGGCAGGGAAGGCACCAAAGCTGCTGAGAAAGGAAACAAAGCTACCTAAGCAACTAAATGACATTTAATAGTGAGAAGAGGGACAAAATGCAGCAAATATACCAATAAGAGAATTTCACAAAAGGGTCAGACAACAGCCAGTGCAAGCTCCCAACAGTGACCTGAGCTTGCTTTGTAAGACAGCCCAGGTACTGCCATCTGCAATCCTCCCCTGATCTCGGTGTGGCTGCGTTTCCCACCAGGACTGCAGGGACAGCACTGGAATCACTCAGCAGCTACTGAGAGCCCAAACAATGCTCTGTGCTAAAAAGTGCTCTGTTCTGGGATGAAGGTCACAGCTGCTGGGATAGCAAGTCAAGAACTAAAGACACAGGCTTTTATAAGGCAGTTCTGACCAGTCCCATGAATGATTCACTACAAACTATGACAATCTGCAACCTTCCCCAAAGCAGAAGTAAAGCACCTGCAGCCTTGCCAGGAGAGCTTTCTCTCTTAAATTTAAGCAGAGATGGCACTGACAGGACATTACCAAACTTACTGTACAATTTTAAGGCAATAGGATGCTCAGCAAAGCCTACACAGGCTGCTCCTCAGAACCTCACCTCCCTGTGGCTTCGTGGTAAGCCAGCTCCAGCAGCTCAGCAGAGGAGTGCGTCAAATCCTGCTGCCCGTTGCCCTGCATCTCTGCCATATTCTGACGGGTCTGATGATGGATCTGGATAGCTTCTCCTGATGGGCCTGCACAGGGACAGTTGGATCAGCAGTCATCACATCTGCACAGATTCAGCACTGCCTGCACCCTCCTTTTGTCAACACAAGCAATGCTAACCGAGGGACATAAAGAAAAGCTGTTTATCAGCTCTTCAAAGACCTGAACCTCTGGCATCTTCTCCAAAGCCAGCCAAGCAGAGTATTCCTTTCAACATTTTGGAGGGCCTGCTTACAGAGTGCTAGACAAATGAGAGCAGTTCAGCATGTGAAAGTCAGCTCAGATGTGATTCACTTCATCAGTGTGGTAGCTTTAGGCTGTGCCTAGGAAAATTTTCCACAGATTGAGTAGGAAAGTGGTAGAATATAAATCAACTACCATTGGATGTAAAGAGAAAAATAATGATAAGGTCTAAATAGTTCCCTTGGTCTGATTACTAACATAAAGTTAGTAGTGTATAACTCCTCCTCTTTTCAGCTTCTTCACTCTAGCAGATACTAGCTGGCTTTTCCTTGGCTGCTGCTGACCTTGGCACGTTCTTTGTTGGGGCTAAGTGCTAACAAGCGACTCTCTGCCCTTCTTTCTCTTGTCCTGTGTACAGGGATGAAGCAGGAGAAGAGGAGGAAGCTGTTGGTAGCCCCCTGGTTTTGTCCACAAGAACCAGTGGGGATTCTTGTGCTGTTTATGTATATTTTGTACATATTCATTGCATTTCTTATTTCTAGATTGTAGTGTGCTTGCAAATACAGCTTCATTTGCTTTCCAACCAAGCTGGTCTGGCAACTTTGTCTTGGGGGTGATTTCAACCTACCACTCTTTATTTGACTTGGAGGGGAACATTGTAACTGAAGATGAGGAAAAGGCTGAGGTACTAAATACCTTCTTTGCCTCCATTTTCAACACTAAGGCAGGAGGACTTCAGGATAACTGCCCTCCTGAACTAGTAGATGGGGTCAGGGAGCAGTATAATCCCCCTGAAATCCAAGAGGAAGTAGTTAGGGACTTGCTGAGCCACTTGGATACACACAAGTCCATGGGACTGGATGGGATTCATCCTAGGGTACTGAGAGAGATGGCAGATGAGCTGGTCAAGCCGCTCTCCATCATTTACCACCAGTCCTGGCTCACTGGAGAGGTCCCAGATGACTGGAAACTGGCCAATGTGATGCCCATCCACAAGAAGGGCTGGATGGAGGAACCTGCAAACTCCAGGCCTGTTAGCCTGACCTGACTGCCAGGAAAGATCATGGAGCAGATCATCTTGGGGGCAATCACAGTGCACCTGCAGGATGGCCAAGGGATCAGGCCCAGCCAGCATGGATTTGGGAAGGGCAGGTTCTGCCCCACCAACCTGATCTCCTTCTATGGTCAGGTGACTGCCTGGTGGATGTGGGGAAGGCTGTGGACGTAGTCTACCTGGACTGCAGCAAGGCCTTTGACACCGTCCCCCACAGCAAACTCCTGGCCAGGCTGTCAGCCCATGGCTTGGACAGCAGCACTGTGCTGGGTTAGGAACTGGCTGGAGGGCCGAGCCCAGAGAGTGCTGGTGAATGGTGCCACATCCAGCTGGCGGCCAGTCACTAGTGGTGTGCCCCAGGGATCAGTGCTGGGCCCAATCCTATTCAATATCTTTATTGATGAGGGGATTGAGTCCACCATTAGTAAGTTTACAGATGACACCAAGTTGGGAGCAGGTGTTGATATGCTAGAGGGTAGACGGGCTCTCCAGAGGGACCTTGACAGACTGGACAGATGGGCAGAGTCCAACATGATGGCATTTAACAAGTCCAAGTGCCAGGTGCTGCACATTGGTCACAACAACCCCATGCAGTGCTACAGGCTGGGGTCAGAGTGGCTAGAGAGCAGCCAGGCAGAAAGGGACCTGGGGGTACTGGTTGACAGCTGGCTGAACATGAGCCAGCAGTGTGCCCAGGGGCCAGGAGGGCCAATGGCATCCTGGCCTGCATCAGAAATAGTGTGGCCAGCAGGAGCAGGGAGGTCATTCTGCCCTGTACTCAGGACTGGCTAGGCCACACCTTGAGTACTGTGTCCAGTTTTGGGCCCCTCAGTATAGGAAGGATATTGAGATACTGGAAAGTGTCAAGAGAAAGGCACCAAGGCTGGTGTGGGGTCTCGAGCACAAGCCCTGTGAGGAGAGGCTGAGGGAGCTGGGGTTGCTTATCCTGGAGAAGAGGAAGCTCAGGGGAGACCTTATTGCTCTCTACAACTACCTGAAGGGAGGTTGTAGCCAGGTGGCAGTTGGTCTCTTCTCCCAGGCAACCAGCACCAGAACAAGAGGACACAGTCTCAAGCTGTGCCAGGGGAGGTTTAGGCTGGAGGTGAGGAGAAAGTTCTTCACAGAAAGAGTAATTGGCCATGGGAATGTGCTGCCCAGGGAGGTGGTGGAGTCACCATCCCTGGAGGTGTTCAAAAAAGGATTGGCCATGGCACTTGGTGCCATGGTTTAGTTAGTCACGAGGTTTTGGGTGATAGGTTGAACTTGATGATCTCTGAGGTCTTTTCCAACCTTACTGATTCTATGAGAATCAGCCTCAGATCACTCCACAGTCACTGACACTACAAGGCAGCCAGCATTCACTAAGAGTCTCCAAACGAAGGCTGTGGCAGTGCAGAGCTCAGGAGGATCTCCTGTTGAAGTCTGGAGCAGGCAGGGGTGGCAGGAGCCCAGCACTCACCCACGGGGAAGGTGTGCATCCAGCGCCGCCTGTTGGAGGTCAGCTTCATGGGCATGCGGGACGGGGCGAAAGGGTTGATGAGGGCACGCTGCGGGGTGTACCCCCCGGGCCGCACGTGCAGCATCGACTCCGCACTGCCCACGTGGAACCTCCCAGGGGCACTGGAGTCACGCTGCTGAGGCTCCAGCATGTTCTCAAGGACATCTAGGAAACACAGAAACCGTGCAAACGACAATGAGTTGCTGAGGGACATGAAGATTGCCTGGGGTAGGTGGCAATGAGGACAGCTGAGCAGGAGGCAGGGTGAGGAGCTGAAAGGGTTGCAGCACAGCCTGCAAGTTACAGCCTAAACAAGAAGACAGACAAGGAAGAGGACTGCAGCTGCCATCAGAGCATGGCTATAGAGTGTGCCAATTTGTACTAAATGAAGCCACAAAGAAACCAACAGCTAAGTCAGCTACAGAGCAGCCAGCAGGCCAGCAGGAGCAGGGAGGTCATTGTGCCCCTGGACTCTGCTTTGGTTAGGCTGCACCTTGAGTCCTATGTCCAGTTATGGGCCCCTCAGTTTAAGAAGGACATCAAAACACTTGAACATGTCCAGAGAAGGGCAACAAGGCTGGGGAGAGGCCTTGAACACAAGCCCTATGAGGAGAGGCTGAGGGAGCTGGGATTGTTCAGCCTGGAGAAGAGGAGGCTCAGGGGTGACCTCATTGCCCTCTACAACTACCTGAAAGGTGGTTGGAGCCGGGAAGGGGTTGGCCTCTTCTCCCAGGCAACCAGCACCAGAACAAGGGGACACAGTCTCAAGCTGCACCAGGGGAGGTTTAGACTCGAGGTGAGGAGGAAGTTCTTCACCGAGCGAGTCGTTCGTCATTGGAATGTGCTGCCCAGGGAGGTGGTGGAGTCACCGTCCCTGGAGGTGTTCAAGAGGGGATTGGACGTGGCACTTGGTGCCATGGTCTAGTCATGGGGTCTGTGTTGATAGGTTGGACTCGATGATCCTCGAGGTCCTTTCCAACCTAAGTTATACTGTGATACTGTAATGCCTGAGAATTCAAGACTGACACAGCAGGAAAGTCAGGATGAGTGCTAAAGACACAGCAGAGATACAGGTGAGCAACATAGGCCACTAAAATCAGGACTGACTTTCAGAAGACAGATGAAAAACCTCAATGACTCTGGCTCCCCTCCCCACTACAGCCCACAGAGCTGCACACCTTCAGCTGGGTCACAAGGACTATCCTTCAGACTGATGCAGCAACAGAAATACCCCCACAGCAGGTGTGCATGAACTGACAGCAGAGGAAAACATGAAAAGTAAAGGTAATGTGGAGTGCAATGTGACAGCAGTTCCACACCAGCAAATCCAGTTCCTGTAACAGGATCAACATGGCATCATGTGTCATATGGCATGAAAAAAAACCAACCAAAAATAAAGAGCCTTCAAGGACAGAATTGTAGAGAAGCTTGCAGGAAGAATATGATTTACTCAGGAATGAGCTGGATTTGTGAAGATACCACATGCTGCCTGAGGACAAAATGAAACTGGAAAGGGGAAAAAGCAGACTGCCAGCAGTGCTAACACACCAAGGTAGCTCAGCAGTACGCTGTTGAAGGAAAGAGCCAGAAAGTGGCTCTTAATGACAACAAATCCCCACAGACAAAAGTTATAAGCAGGGTCCCCAGGGCTCGCTCCCAAGGCCAGTTCTCATTTGCCAGATTGTAGGTGACCTGGATAATGAGAAGTTCCTTGTGTGTGTCCACATTTCCAGGGCGGCACAGGAGAACAGTCAGATATTAAAGAAGGCAAGAGACAAGGGAAAAGAACAAATCAGTGTCAGGACACTTCTATTTAGAACAAGCCAGTTAATGAGAAAGGGATGGAACTGGACAAGGATATCCCAGGGAGAAGGCACACCCAGCTGGAGCTGCAGAAAAGGTGGACCATGGATGCACCACCTCCCTTCTGCTAGCCTGACAGCTACCAACATCTTCTCTCTCTCCCCTCTCACCACCTGTGGTACTTTCCCATCTGCCTTAGGCTGACCTCTGGTGCTGGTATAGCCCAAAGAGCTGCTGACTTCACACTGGTGCAGATGAGGCCGTGGGATCATCAGGATGTTGGAGATCTTGCCCAATGAGCTGTCATCAGAAGCCTGGCTCCTCACCTCCTCGGGGGGCAGTGTGCGGCTCTGCAGAGAAGGGCTGCAGGAGACATCATAGGAACTGGAGCTCTTCCTGGTACGACTTTCTCTCTCCCTCACAGCCCTGCTGAACAGAAACAGAAATGTCCAGGCATATGAAAAAGATTAATTCCCATGTTGGAACAGGCCCAAGTCAGGTAAGAGAGTCAATACTCACTAGGAGCACCCAAGAAGAGGGCTGCTGTGTCCTGTGCACCACACAACAGAGCTCAGCACTGAAATGCCTCCAGCACAACGGCTGGGGAAAGAGGAGGCTCACCTCTTGATCCAGTTCTACAGACCTCACACTAAGCTGGTAATCAGGTTTGGTCTAAAAGATACCAGACCTAAGCCTACAGTTCTAGAAACACAAAGCTATGAGGCAACTCCTTGGAGTCCTTCACTATACCAAACTGCACTGGCACCTTCCAGCATGGATCACTGCAGGCTGCCCGCAGGAGCAAGCCAGGCCCCACACACAGCTTCTGCAGAGTTAGGCAATACCACAGAAGGAAGAAAGCAAGGGAACACTTCAAAATGAGGTCATTGATCCCATAGTCCTGAAAAAAATCACTAGAATTTATAGGTTGACCAAGCAATTTGGCCAGAAGCTGAAAACGATCAGCCTCTCTCCTCAGATGGGAGGCCACAGGATATTTGAGAACCTGCACTCAGCTCACCTGTTCCTTCTCACATCAGAAGGGCATCACTTGTCAGGGAAGATTTCCCACCACTCTCTGTTTGGCATCAGAGTCTAAGCAGTGCATCCAACTCATACTGTTTCTACAACTCTGTGCAAGCACCTCCTTATCCATCTTGCAAAGTCTGCCAGGAACTTAGCAAGGAATTCTAGTCTTATTCTACTTCAAATAAAACTAAAGATGCAAGGACAAAGTCCTCTAATGCCCTTTCCTAGATCCCACACACTGGGAGGTAAAATACCAGACAACCAGCCAGAAATGCAAGCTACAGACAAAGCCTTTTGTTCAGTTGTAAGCACAGGGAGCTTGATTGTGCCTCTATTTGTCAAACCATTTTATGCATCAAGAAATACCCCACAACACAGCTACTCCAGAACAAGTCCACTCACAAACCTCTTACCTGAAGGTGGTACAGCGCTGGGCTCTGGATGGGCCTGGCAGTCTGAACACCTGGGCATCATAGCCATCATAATCCACCTGGATAGGCAGGGCATTCTCAGCATCTTTAGGAGCCCCTAATGCTGAAATACAAATCACATAATACTGGAACCTCTTTCAGGAATGTCCAAGGTCTGCAGCACCCAACTCTCTGTTCCCAAAGAAATCACATACACAAGTCTCATGAGAACAACAGCTGGAGCGGGTCAGTTACCCAAGTTGGTGTCTCTGAGGCCCTCTCTAACATCCTTCCCTCATATATGTAAGCCACAAAATTAGCAAACAACAACTCAGTCTAGATATTAACAGATGCCTGGAGTCTGCCCTAAGGGAGCTGCACATTCAAAGCATCTTGGAAAGCAGGGACAGCCTCACCTAGAGAACACACCCCTCCTGAGATGAGGTGGCATCAGAAGAATGCAGGCTGCTATCTTTATAAGACTGTGCTCAGCACTGATAACAGCCCAGTGAGTGCCCTCCTGTCCCATTGCCATGAACAGCACCACTAACATCAGTGTGATACCATCTATTCCTCTAGCCAGCTGACAGGCACCCAGGACACAAACTCACCCCTCCACCGCAGCTCTGTGCCAAGAAGGCAACTGATCTCTGCACATTAGCATCCTGGGTAAGGACTGAGGTCCTGATGGTTTTCTGCAACAACTGCCCCTTCCCACATCTCACCAACAGTGTTTTTGCTCGTGTCATGTCTTACTGCAGCTGGTTATTAGTTTGGGAGTAAGTGGGACAGATCATTCCAGAACAGGATTACTCACAGGCATCTCGGTTACTCTTTGCTTTCTCAGTCTGTGGCTGGAGGGTCCAACAATAGAAGGGTGAAGTGACCAAAAGGAAAAGACAGAGCAAGAGAAAAGACAGAAGAGAGAAGTCAGCATGTTCTAAGGAAATATCCTCCAGTGGGATCAAGCATCAGACTTAAAATTTATGCTGCTGACTGAGCAGGGCAGCCAGACCACAGCACAACACTCGGTCAGAAACCTGAGTACAAACCACATCTTTTCAACCCCTTTCTTCCCCCTGAGTTCTTTGTTACAGAATGAAACTCTAACTTTCACAGTGGCTAAAACATTTCTTACCTAGCTGCATCCTAGAAAGGAAACACCTACAAACTAGCCCTTCATTCACAGTCCTACAACCACCACCACAGCTTTGCTTTCACTGGCTTCTACCACAGAACCTTCACTACAACTGTTGGAATGCTCGCTAGGAAGGCTGGGACCTGGCTGAGGAAAGGCATCTCAAGCTAGCAGCAAGAAGAGGAAAGAGAAAGATACCTACCTTCCTTCCTGCCAGCTTGATCCGTGGAGTAAAGCTGTTACACAGCAGCTGGCTTTTGGATGTGTAGAAACTGAAAGGAAAAACAGGGTGGCTCAGCTGCCTTCTAAGAACCAAACATTGCTGGTTAGCTGCTAGCAAACAGCCCAAGAATCTGTGCTAGCTCCAGGAGAAAAGGAGACCCTTTTCTCTGCACTGGAAATCACTGATGGATTAGCCTCAGAGAGGCTACTCTTGCCTTGAAGAGCAGCCTTGCATTCCCAGACAGCTTCAGTGCTGGCCTCTTCTTGATATGCTTACACCTGAACCCCTCCTTTCTCCAGCCTCACTGTCTGCACAGCGCTGTGCAGTTCACACAGCTCTCCTGTATTTGCAGTAATAACAGTAATACCCAGAGTTCTGTGAGACTACTGCAATGCATGACTGGTTTGCAAGGAGAGCAGAGGAAATGAACAACGAGAATTCTGCACATTATAGAGTGCAAAGCAAAGCAGAAGTGTAGCAGAGGCTGAGAGTTCATCTACCTGTGGTTTATCCAGTGTGGGATATTGTAGTCATCACCCAGTCTGGAGTCACCAGGCCCACAGCGATTATGGAGCTGCAAGAGTAATTCAGAGGCACATCAACCAGTGCCTAGCTAGTCACAAAATGGGTCACATCTCTAGCAGGAGAGGGGGAAAGCAGCAGGCCTTACCTTAAAGAGTGGTACAGCATGCAATGGTTGCTCTCCCATGCATACCAAGTCCACACCTATCCCTGTAAGCAAAGAGTAGAGTTCAGCTATCTGCCAAGCAGCACTAAGCCAAAACAGATCACTCTGAGCTGCAGGCTCAATCTGCATTCACATCACATACACTGAGAATGGAAATCAGCTGGTATGGTTACAAACCAACACGGGCAGGGGGGACAGAAGAAAAGTTTCTTCTGAACTAATGCAAGCAATGCCATATCACCCTTTAAGGGAAAGGTCTGCACGGGCAGGGAGGTTCTGTGTCACACCCAAAGGAGCTAATATGCCTGCAAGCCCTGTACTTTCCCCTTGTACTCCAGCAGGAGTAGGGAGGTGATTGTCTCCCTGTACTCAGTTCTGGTGAGGCCACACCTTGAGTATTATGTCCAGTTTTGGGCACCTCAATGCAAGAGAGATATGGAGGTGCTGGAGTGAGTGCAGAGGAGGGCAAGCTGTGACGGGCCTGGAGAATAAACCTTATGAGGAGCGACTGAGGGAGCTGGGGATAGTTAGTTTGGAAAAGAGGAGGCAGAGGGGAGACCTCATTGCTCTCTACAACTACCTGAAAGGAGGTTATAGAGCAGCTGGTGCTGGCCTCTTCTCACAGGTAATTAGTGATAGAAGATGGAACAGCTTCAAGCTGTGACTGGGTAGGTTTAGACTGGACATTAGAGAAAATTTTTTCAGGGCAAGAGTGGTCAGGCTTCAGAATGAGCTGCCCAGGGAGGTGGTGGAGTCACCAACACTGGATGTGTTTAAAGGTGGTTTGGGAATATGGTTTAGGGGTCAACCTTGTAGAGTAGTTCTCAGTTAGAGGGTTCTCATTTAAACTTGATGATCCTCAGGTTCTTTTCCAACCCGAACATTTCTGTGATGCTCTCTGAACGTCTGCCCATGAGGGGCAAACACACAGCTGCGAGGCTGTAACCCCCTCCCCAGGGTACCCAAGTGACAGCAAGGGAAGGGTGGAGCTCTGCCCTCCCACGCTCACCATTGTCAATCATGCGCTGCTTGGTGAGGATCATCAGCAGCCGATCCACCTGGAAGACGCCGACGCCGGGCGTGATGACGACGGACATCTGGCCGGTGCGGTCGAAGTTGCGGTTGATGTAGTGCTTGTCGAACACTGCGAGACACAGCAGGGCCTGGCTGCCCAGGGCTCGTGGCAGCGCAGGGCACCCTGCGCCAGCAGCGCCCTGAAGCAAGCTGCCACGCGGCATGTGGCAGCAGGAGAGGGGCTGCATGCAGCCTTGGCTGACCAAGGGATGGTAACAGAGCTGCAGCAGAGGCAGGGCCGAAGGGAAGATGGGAACCACACAGAGCAACAGCAGCACCTTCCCCATATGCCTAGCTTTTCCTTTAGAACACCTCAGACAACCAACCAACCAACCTTCCCCTCAAAACCCACCAAAGCATAAAGCTTATTACTAATAACTACAAATACTATTCTGTGCTCCATCCCATGGGAGTAATAAGACAGCCACTGAGGTGACAGAGCATCTGATGTACAGAATCACAGAAAGCAGCGCTTTGGAAAGCCCTTCCAGCACAAGGAACCCATCTCCCTGCCAAGAAAGATAGATCAACCTCCCTTACGTCACATTTGATCCAACCTGATTTTGAAACACTTCCATAACTTAAAATTACAACTTCTATTCCCAGAGGTCCTCCTACAGATACACTGCTAAAAGGTTTCATCCTAAACAAGGCCCTGGAAATGGTTCCTGAAGCACAAAATACCAAACACTCCATTATTTGACAGCCACTGGTTTTCCAGAGCCACACAAGACTTCTGAGGCTGAAAACAAGATCTTAACCACTTAATGCTCCCTTTGCTTCATAGGCCACAGAAGTTCATACTCAGTTACTGGCGGCTGCATCCATGGTTCTCCCCATGTATGTTTTCACCCATTGTTCATAACTTACCATTGAATGAAAGATTTATGGCCTCCAGGTAGTTCCCTTGTGCTGAGGTAGAATTGTAGCCCGGAGGAAAACCCTCTGGAAATAAAAGGGAAAAAATGGCAATGTCTGAAGAGAGAAATTAAAAACCCCAAACAAAGCCAAACAGCAAGCTAAAGCTGCATCAGCAGAAGATGCTATTGCTGCAACAGATGACATCCACAGCTGGCACTAGCACTTCTCAGAGACACCCAAGCAAAACAGCCTAGCCAGCAGAGCACTGAGCTGTACAACTCTGGCTGAAACTACAGAGTTACAGACAGCTTCAACAAAAACAACACAAAAAGAGGGAAAAGGGTAAAAGCCAGGAAAAGGAGGACTCTGGTACCTGCTTGCTCCAGGCGTACCAGCACAGGATACTGGATGAAAAGCTTTTTGATGGTGACGAGCAATGAGGTCCACTCTTCTCGCCTCTCATTCTGAACTACAACTCTAGATAGAACACAAGCAATGAGGACCATAAAAGGAAACTGTGAAGTGAGAAGGGATGAACAAACTACAGCAAGAGGACAAGCAAAAAGGAGTTTCTCCCTTCTGCTAGGCAGCACAGTGGCACCATGTACTCGCAGCAGTCCCTGAGGTGCAGCAGCACACAAAGCGCACACCCCTAGCCAGAAGAACCCCTTGCTTCTAAACGGGTGATCAACACTCTGTGCCAGAGAACATCACTGCTCTGCAAAGCAGCATCAACAAGATGGAACCCAGAATCAAATGGCAGCTTGAACAGCTGCATTTGTGCCCATGAACCAGCTGTGAGCAAGACCTACTTGTAAAAGTCTTCATAGAACCTTCCCTCATGGTCCTGCCGAATAGAGGCACGCTGGGCTTCAGGGAACTCATCTGCAAGAGAAGCACAAGCACTCCTGATGCCCTGCTCTGGCACAGGCATTCCTCTTTCCTAGTAAGAAGCTGCCAGTGCTGTTTAAGAAAGAATCCAAATCCACTTTGAGAAACCTCAGACCTTTTAGACAATATTAAGACCGTGTTTATACCAGTGTGATGGCTGGAGTGTGAGGAGGAAACTCTGACAGATGTTATTCTATGTGAAGAGCTCACTGAAGTAGCTGAGTAAGTGGCTGTGCACCCACTGTGCTGGTAGGGAATAGTTTGGACATAGGCATTGAAAAAAAAGGGGGAAAGGTCACTGGCAGCCTGTGACCAACTTCCAAGAGAGAAGGAACTAGGCTTAGCAACAGGAACATGGAAAAGCAGAACTCACACACATACCTATAGACTTGGCTTCATAGAATGTTCTAGAAAATAGAACCACTGTCACTTCATGGCTGCAGTTCTTCTCCTGCCCAGAAGAACAGAAGGAAAAATGAATCTTAAGGGTCCCATTCAGCAGAAAACTCTGTTCATACACACACAATAAAAGCCTCTTGCCCCTCACACCTAGGACCAAAGCTCCTCAGAAGGCAGGATACAGGAATGCTGCAAATGCCTCTATCAAACACCACAATGGTCTGCTGTGCAGCCTGTGCTTCCAGGCCACACCACACTGAACAGCAGCACTCTCCACTGCTGTCTAAACAAACTTCTCTGCAGCTGCCAGGCTCCAAGAGTTGTGTTTAAAAACCAAAGAGAGTTGTTTCCATTTGTTTATACAGATAGCATGTTGGTATTCTTCTTAGTGTTTAGAGATACCCTGACCAACTCCAGAGAAATAAAGCATTAAAACTCCCCTAAACAGCTCCAGTGCTAGCACAGGCAATGGAATTCAGCTGTGAAGAGCACACTGGCCTTGAGAGGAAAAGCTTGAGGAGCCCCATGAGCCCTGGCACTGCTCAGGGCCATCCCAAATTTACTGAAGTGGTACTATAGGCAAGCCATGTGTTCTACAGCCATGCCATGCAGGGCTCCTAAGAACTCTCCACTGGAGAGAAATCATAATGAAAATGAGACAGATCTGTTGGGCATGCTCCAAACAAACATTGTCACACACACAGTGACTTCAGTCCACACAAGCAAATCATGTGATACAAAGCAGCAGACACAACAGATCAGTACTGAAGTCCCTCAGCACATGTGTGATTTAATACAGACCTGCTGTGACCACTCCTGATTTCCAGGAGCCATCTCTCAGGCTTGTAAATCCTAGCACTGCCTGACACAACCCCCTCAGACTAGCACAATGGGCTCATTAAGATGGCTCTGAGCTGTTCTTTCAGAGCAGGCTGAACTCAGCTCTTTACCTTCCATTTTGAGAAGAGATCAGCAAGGAAACCATTCACAGCTTTCTCAAAGTACAGGTCCCCTGCAAAGTAAACAATGTATGAAATACCAGCAGTTGCTTCAGCTCTGGGGCATATTTAACCCTGAGATTCTTGGGGTTCTTAGAGCAGCTGTGTGCACAGGGAATGGCTCTATCACTAAAGCAAAGAGACAGAAAAATTTAAAAGCATGGCTCTGTTTCAGAGGATGTAAACAAGACCCTCACTGTCACTTTTCTAACACCCTTGCAGCATGCTGGGAAGGCATCTGTCCTACCTCTCAGGCATAGCATGCACAACTGAACCCCTGCTCAGATTTGAACAGCTGCCCAGTTCCATATGCCTGAACACATGGTCAAAGGAAATGGTGAGAGGTTTGCCAGAGAATTTAGCCAGAAAGAAAAGGACAGTGACACAGGTGACTCATTGCTAAGGCCTAAAGTTTCAACACTTCAGCTGACTCTGCCTGGGCTAAGGTGGGGTTTGTGCTTCCTCACTAACCCAAGTCAACAGAAATCTAAACCATCAAGGTCCTTGTTGCCCAGGACTTCTACATATTTCTGGCCTTAGGACTCCCACAGGCTTGCACCTGCCCCCATCACCAAACATGTTCAGAGAAAGTCCTTCCAATCTCCATGTTTTCAAAGTCAGTTGGCCCCCTTGACTTCATCTCCGAGATAATGGTATCCAGGCCCTGCAGTAGGGACAGGAAAGCTGTGGAGAGAGCCTGGCACTGCAAGTAAGGGCCACAGCATACCTTGCAGCAGGGCCTAGGACTAAGGCAGGACATGTTCATTTTCTAGTGTTGGCAGTTTCCTAGCAGGGGCAGAAAGAATAGCTGCTGCCAGCCACACCCACAGGCAGGGCAGTTCCCCACATACCATAAATATCAAAATCCCACATTTCACAGCTCATCTGGATGAAAATGTAAACCATGGCTGAAGTGGAGCGGAAAACAACCTGCAAAGGAACAGAAGATCTGACTTAAAACAAGACACCTCCACTAAAAGGGCCAAAAGCAGAAGTTAACTAAAGAGCAACTTGTATGACTGTGCCCACTGCACCATAGAGCATCTCCCCTCTAACATGCTGGCACTTCAGCACTGCCCCAGAATCTTACCCGGGTGTCCTCACTGATGTAGCCACAAGTGACCTTCTCACTCTTCACCCACAGCTCACCTGCCTGTGCCCTGGAAGAAAAGGAGTGCAGAGTATTTGCTATCTAGAGTGAATATGAAGACTAGAGAATCAGTAGATGAGCAAATAAAAAGTGCACCAAAATTTGCATTCAAGGGTGACTTGAAGAAGAGCCAAAGTTTGTTTGGTTAAAACCTGATCTTGAATCAAAAATTGTCACGTCTGCAGGTTTCCTTGGCCCTTTGTCATCTCAACAGCAACTGAAGTAACACTCATCTAACTATGAACCCATCTTGGAAAGGGAGGGCCAATAAAAGGAAAATTACTTGGCATTCATCAGAGGCAAGGAGTGTGTCTAGCTGTCCTACAACTAGCTCCTTCCACCCCAAATCAGACGGAGCCTTCCCCCACCTTGTGGTGCAGACAGAAATCCAGTGAAGGGTAAGAACACAAGAAAGCATGAAGGGTTTCCCAGAGAAGATTGCTCAGTTGGACATTCTGGACTCCTTGAAGTCATCAGGAAGTTCTCAGGGGAGGTACTGACCTGATCCCTGCAAACTCCACTTTCTGGGTGACGTAAGCACAAGTGCTGACCTAGGGGAGAGAAGCCACAGGCAGTGAGTGCAGCAGCCCCAGAGGGAGGAGAACCATTTACAAACCCAGCCATCCACACTCAGGCACCTGACTTCTGCCCTGCAAAACCCACCAAGTGCATTCAGCAGGCTCATTTCAGCCCACAGAACCTCTGCAACAGACAGGAACTAGTTTTTAGCACACACAAGTTTTTCTTGGGTTTGTCTGATTCACTGAGCTCACAAGAGCCAAAGCCTGCACTTCAGAGATACAAACACTCTAATAGCTGCTTATGAAGTGGTACTGTTGGAGAGAGGATACCTCAGCACACTGCTACCTGAAAAACATTTAAATTCAATTCCTTCCTAGTGTCATAAGCCATAGAAACCTCTCAGCAGCATTTTGTTGCCCAAGGCAGTCATTAACACTAAGAAGCTGGAGCAGCATATGATGGGATGAATGTTTTCTGCAACACCTTTACATTCCTTTCTCACTCACAGCATCACCTCCCAGGAGCTGCTGACATTGGTCTTGTCCTCAGTTTCCTCTACCTTGTAAAACACTTCTTTTGCTTTACAGCCACAGCAAAGAAGGTCTCTAACCTTCTTCATCCTACACACGAGGACAGCAGAGGCCTTACCAAGCTTTTCTTCAGCCGCCACATGTCCCCACGCCCAATATACTGATCTTTGAAGGTCAGCTCCACCAAGTCCAAGGTCACCTCCTAGGAAACAGAAGAAAAACAGTGCTCAGATTTTACTTGTTTATGCTGTGTAGTGCCCTTCAATATGTTAGGAATCAAATATTCCAGGGAGGGCCAACACTCCTAATGGATGCAAGTCACATCAGGGTAAGTACCGGAGCTGTGCATGTACCTGGAACTGCTGTGAGCTGTGAGACACCACACAGCATGACCAGAAAAAGACCCAAGTTTCAGTGCAAATTGGAAGCACAGGTAGAACAAATTACTTTCATTGTTTGTTACATTAAGGAAGCCTTATTTCTTATGGATTTTTGCCTTGTGCTGAATGTTAGCTCTACCTGAAGCCCTTCTGATAGTTGGGACCTTTATGAAATGTGTTTAAAAAAAAGCAAATCCATGCCATGGCTCTTCACCTGACTAGGCCACTGGCTGGTTCTCTCTTTCCTTTGCCTGGCCATCCTGAATTTCTGGAATGTTAAGGTATTTGAAATTTCTAAATTTCTATCCAGCTGCATGGAAGTTGGTCCACAGACTTCAGAAAGAGACAAGGATGGTAAGGAGAAGAGAGACACAAAACAAACAGTTCAATTGCCCAAGCCTGGCTCTCTTAAGAAAGGCTAAAGACCTTTCAATGAACACTCAGCGCCTTCTTTCCAATACTACTGCAGATGAAAATCCACAGAGTTGTGATCTGAGCTAAGTGAAGGGACAGATGGCAAAGGCTACAAAGACACAGACCTTTGGATCCACGATGTTCACATGGACATCTTGGTATGGCCGCAGGCGGAACACTTGTGCCACTGTCTGATCCACACTTATAGTTTCTGCCACAGAGAAGAGAGAGAAAAGACAACAGAGAACTGAACATACCCCAAAAGGCTTCAAGTGGTTTACAAGCACGAGAGCAGTACAGTGAGGCTGTCATGAAACACTTAGGGCCTCAGCAAAAGGCCTTGGCTCCTTTTGGCTGTGGCAAACTTGAAGAGTCATTAAAATCAAAGCAGGAGAGAGAAATTCAAAATATAGGTTGAATTAATTCCTGCAAGACAAGACGTAAAGCTAGGCAGAGAATGCAGAAACAAGGCTAGCAAACCGCTTTTGTTTAAACCACAGCCAAAAGCAGACTTTAAAGTGGCTCTTGGTTTTCTGATGGCATTAGAACCCAACCCTTCCTGACCAAAGCACTGACTGTCTTACAGAGCTAAAACACAGGCATTAGCCAGCCACAGGTGCAGCCCCATCACATCACCTTTGTCTACGATTTCACTGCACAGCCCACAGGTCTAAAATATTACCTTTCTGCAGATCTTCCTTGAGGGACTTCACTTGCAGAAGCAGAGGACTAGCATGTAAAAAAGAAAGGGCAGACAAGTTGAGACACCAACAGTCAGCTCTGGTAAATCTCACTGTAAACTATTTAGTAACAAAAAGCACGGGATAATCATGAGGTCTTGGGTGATAGGTTGGACTCGATGGTCTTCAAGGTCTCTTCCAACCTTGGTGATACTGTGATAAGCTAAAGAGAAATATCTAGAAAGCTTCACACATCATCCTTTCTGCCTGCCACCCTGTCATGCTCTTTACACCTATTGTAATCATGAAGCACTTTTTAGGTACAGATAGCAGTGTACATGGGAAAGTAGACCACCCAGATTTCACTTTGCCTAGGATATACTATAGGGTGAAAGAACAGTCATTATGTAACAGCATCTCTGTGAAGAGGATGAAGGTACTGCGGATTCTCATGACAGGGCTAATTGTCCTATGAAAGATCAACAGACTAACACCAAACACAAAGAATTCCATAGACTCCTGCTACAGTAACACTCTTTTCTTCAGGCAGAAAAACCCCACAGCATCACCCTGAAGCAAGGCTGTATCAGCTCAAAGAACCTCTTACTCCAGAAGCAACAGGTGTTCAGTGTTCTAACCACACCAGCAAATAGAGCATTCACCTGTACTCATCATTGGGGTGGGCAATCTCCACAACATCTCCCAGCTTGATCTGAAGAAATACTTTAGGATTCACCACCAGCTCATCATCTACAAGAGATAAATGAATGAGGACATATGCAGTGAAGAGATCTATACCAAACATATGCAATGGTTAACTGTATACAAAGTGCACCAGCCCAGGATGAGCACATCAGCAAAGCACTGTGCTGACTACACAGCAGTGCTCCTCTTTGGCCACTGCAGCCTGGCTGCTCCTGGGGGCAAGAACATTTCTTTCAAATTACAAAACTTGTCACAAGTGAGTGACATGTCTGTCACTTATTAGGGTGACTTAAAAGTGATGCAACAACAGAGGAGGAGGTAGAATTAAAGAGTTTTATTGTACAGGCACAACCTCTCTGCTCTGACAAATGCAGTTTCATTCTACTGCTATTAAAAGAGCTTTCCAAGCTCTGGCTGCTGCTGCTGCTTGTACATCAAAGATCTGTCTCAGCTGTTCTCTTAAAAGGATCAATGCATCAGTTAATTGCGTTCAATTAAAAGAGTGATGGTCTGCCTGCTACAAACCAGGAGATACTGACCACTGCCTCCAAAACCCTTCTTATGTATGACGAGCTTGTACACCTTGTTGGTTCTCATCTTGAGTGCCAGTTCTTCTCAGCTGCGTTGAGTAAAAACATTTGAAGACATCTTGCAAATCTAATATGGAGAGAAAAACAAACACATAGAATAGAATAGATTAGAATAGAATAGACCAGACCAGGTTGGAAAAGACCTTCGAGATCATCGAGTCTAACCTATCACCCAACACCATCTAATCAACTAAACCATGGCACCACGCATCCCCATCCAGTCTCTTCTTAAACACTTCTGGTGACTCCACCGCCTCCCTGGGCAGCTCATTCAAAGGCAAATCACTCTTTCTGTGAAGAACTTCTCCCTAACATCCAGCCTAAACCTCCCCTGGTGCAGCTTGAGACTGTGTCCTCTTGTCATTACAAACTCACTCTTTACACTTCTGTGCATGAATAGAGGCACTTCTACCACCACATGGCCAGGAACACCACACCTGAAATGCAGGCACCTTACAAACTTTACTACATGTCAGACTAGAAGCTTTGTAATGACCTGCCTACCAGCACTCCTGCCAGAGCCAGCACTTATCTCCAGCATCCTGTCTTTTGTGTTTCAAGAGTAAGTTTCAAACCTGTGGTAGGTTGAGAGACCAATTCTCCCACCATGGGCAAAAGAAAGGACTCAGACAAATGGACTGCAAAAATGGTGGAAAGTTTAAATGCAAAAACAATGAAAGTTTTACAGAAAACCACAAGCACCGTGACAAAAGAGAAAGATATCCCAAAACATACCCAAGAACATCCCACCACCAGCTGGGGGTACACCCAAAGCCTCCCCAGGGCTCTTTCTCCCCCTCCAACCCAGCCTTGGTGGCTCACCCCATTATCTAGGCAGCATCTAGGGGAGAAAGAGAGGATCCCCCCCCGCTGATGTTTTATAGGGGAGCAGGGCATTATGGGATAAATACCTGGCTTCCTGTGCCCACCCATTGGGCTGGACCCTTTTGGGACATCCCAGGTGTGGTTTGTGCGGCAGCACCCAGCCTAAACCACCACAAAACCTCACATTACATGCATCACAGAACGACAGGGGTTGGAAGGGACCTCAAAAGACTATCGAGACATGCCCCCCTGCCAGAGCAGGGTGACAGGAACGCATCCAGGAGGGGTTTGAACGTCTCCAGAGAAAGACTCGACAACTTCTCTGGGCAGCCTGCTCCCAGGCTCGGCCATCCTCACAGGGAGAAAGATTTTCTTTATGTTCACGTGGAGCCTTCACTGCTCTATCAGTAAAAAGTATACCCCAGCCTGTGCTGACAGTTGTATCTGCTGGTTTTGTCACCCGACTCTTTCACATGCCCTTTCCCACATCTCTCAAAGTTGCCAGATTCGCCATTCAGATGGCTCCGGGCTCCCGCAGCAGCTGCACCCCGCAGAGGGCAGCGCCACAGAGTTCAGGGCCAAGCAAGAGCTGGCGCCTGAGGTAGGGGTTCACATTACTCCGGTTTAACTGCATCAGCCACTGCTCACTTTCTTCCTGCCACTTTCATTTAAGGCAAGCATGTTTCGCAGGAAGACCTTTACTTTTACAATCCAAGCTTTTTAGAAGAGCATTTAAACCATAAGTTGTCCTTAGGAATAAGGCTTTCTTCCTAAAAGTTATTAAAACATAAGCTGCTGTAGTAATAACTCGGGTCTTACACAAATCAAAACACAGAGCAGCTTAAAGGTATGCCCTTCAAACAGGCTGGATATGGAGCTCACTGATGGGTTTTCAGCTACCGAGCTGCTAAGGCATGGCGGGAAAATAGACTGTGCATCCAAAGTCTGCCGAAATAAACTCTGTGAAACCTTCACACTCGCAACGGATGCGGCTCTGCAAGAAACACACACCCGGACAGCGGACACCAGACAGGCAAGCGTCCGGCCCCGCACAGGTGGAACGGAGCGAGCAAACCCACCGGTCCCTAACCCTCCTGCGGCAGCGCCGGCGCTCGTCCCGCTACCCGTGTACGAACGGGAGCAGCCAAGCGGGACGCCCGAGTTCCTCCCCCGGAGCAGCTGCCAGCGGCGGGGCCGCGACTCTCAAGCAGGGCCGCAGCGCAAAGCGGGCAGCGCGGCGGCCCGGGACGGAGTCCCGGCAGCTCCGGGGAAGGGGAGCGGCGGACACCTTGCAGCCCCGGCGCGGAGAGCCTCGGACGCCTCGTCGCTCCGGGCAGCTCACCGGGCGCCGCGGGCCGAGACAGCCCCACAGCAGCGCCTCCGGCCGCCGAGCCGGAGTGCGGTCCCACCCCTTCTACCGGCCGCGCAGCGGGACGAGAGCGGGGCCCTGACCTCCCGGTCCTGTGTCCCCCGCTGGCGGGCGGCCGCAACGGCACCGTCCCGACGAGGTCCCTCAGGCGGCGCTCGCCACTTCCGCATCCGGGGCCGAGCGGCCGGCAGGCGCGCGTTACGTACCGCCAACCACCGAGACGGGCGGGAAGGAGCGGGCCGGGCCCGCGGAGGGACGGGCCGGCCGTTGGCGGGGCGGAGCCACAGCAGCTATCGCCGGGGCCGGGTGTGCGAAGCGAAGGAGCGGGCGGCGGGCCCGGATGAGGAAGTGATGCGATCGAGCAGGGGGCGGGCGGCGCGGCTCGACGGTGCGGGCAGGAGCAGGGCCGGCGGCCGCTGCCGCTAAGGTAACGGGAGCGGAGCGCGGCCGCCTTCGGGCTGCGGGCGGAGCGGGGTCTGCGGTGCGGGCCCGCCTCTTCCGCCCACTGCCGCCGGTCGGGAGCGTGCGGCGATGGCCCAGGCGTGTCGGAGGCGAGGGGCTGCCAGGGGGCCTGCTCTGCCCGGGCGCGGCAGGGGTTGTGCGGGACTAACCCGCTTCCTACCGGCACCGGGGGGAGCACCGGCTGCTGCATAACTGGCGAAAGCAGCGGCCTATCTCCGGTGTGGTACTTCTGGGCGGGTGCAGAACTCCGGGGACGGGCGTAGCAGGTCTCGCCTCCGGTCGGGCCGCCGACGTCCGGGGGCGGAGCGGAGCGGGGACTTCTACTTCGGAAGATGCAGAAGGGTCCGGGGGTGTGGGGATGAGTGTCCGCGCTGCAGCGGCTCTTCGGACAAAGGAGCAGCGCCGGCCCTGTCCTCAGCCGGAGCTCCTTATCGGGGCTGGGGTTAGCGAGTACCGCCGGGAAGGGGATCGCTCCCCAAAGACAGCCGTCCCGGTGTGTACCCCAAGGCGGGCGCAGATGTAGCCTGTTTCGGTAGAGGCTATTTGCTTGGGGAGCAGCGAGCCCAGCGCCCCACTAGTGGTCCGGTGTTTTTGTTAACCGAGTAACCGATGGTTCCTGTGCGTGCACACGGGTTCGGGAGCGGCCGGATCGTGGCCTTCGCAAGTCGTGGGTCTGTCACCCCCACAGCGCTTGTATCAGACCGGCTGCAACCGCTGCCTTCTCCAGAGTGGTGTGCGCTGCTAAGCGCTCTCGCTGCAAAGTGGGAGCTGGGGACTAGTGTTTAGCTGGGCTGGCCTGGGCCCTGACAGCAGTGGCAGGGCTGTGTGGCAGAGCAGTGCTGGCACCGCGCATCCCGCGTACAGCCTGTCGGGTGCTTACGTGAGAGGAGCTGCCAGGCACCGCGTGTGATGGATGATGTCACAGGAAGGAGTGCTTCGGGGCAGAAAATATCCGAGGAAAGTTGTTAGTTGGGGTTGCTTTTTTTTTTCTTCCCCAGAGATTAGAAATGTAAGAAAATCCCAGGGTCTCGTTTCCAGTTTTGCAGAAGATGAGGTTGTGCCTGCAGGGGAGGTGTTTGAATGGAAGAGAGCCTTGGGGATATCTCTTTGTGCTCCCATCTCTTGATAATGAAGCGTTTGCTCAGATGCTCAAACGTTTCTCCATCTCCTTTCTTGAGAAGGTGTTTGGAAGTATCTTTCTCCAGCATCTGTGCTTGAATCTTGGAGAATGAAGGTTTTCCTTTTAACCTAGAGATTACCCCAGTGTGTGTTGATTTAACACTGCTTTTATTTTTAGAGTAAACTGCAAGGCTCAGGACAACCAATCTTCAGCTGCCCCGATGCTATTATCTGGGGTGGAATCTCTCCTCGATTCTTCTGTGTGTGCTGTGATAGAGGAGTTGTGCACTGGGCTGCCAGAGAGCATCTCCACTGAACTCATGGCTGTTTCGGAGCCTAATGTTGGATTAGATGCAAAGTCTGGAGTATCCATGCCTGTGCTAGGACACAGTGACAGTCTGTCAGCTGAGCATCACAGGACTTCTGCAGCAGAAAACTTTTGCCAGAAGACAGAGGATTTGGGTGATCTGCTCAAGGTGATTTCTCATGGGCCAGCAGAATCCCTTACTGAGGCATTGCTAAAGGCTGGAGACCTTGAAAAGGATGAAACAAACAAAAAAAGAAACTTTAGGAAACTAGACTGTTGCAGTGATGGATACCAGAAAGAAGACAAAGAGGCACAAGTTGCTGAGGACTATCATGCTGAATGCTGTGCCTTAACTCCTGGGGAAAGTGGGTCAGAACAAGTAAGCAAATGCAAAAGTCCATCCCCATGTGGTGTTTGGAGTTTGGGGTTAGAGTGACTAGGCAGAGGACTGTGTCCAAGTGGTTTACTGTTTACTATTGGTATCTTCTGGCATCTCTGTCATTAGCTGGCTTATGGTGGTTCCAGTGAGGAATCAGACTGCTTCAGCAGGGCATCAGATTCTAGAAGAGCAAACTCTTCAATGTTGTTGGCATGGTGTGAGGCAGGGATGGAGCAGAGCACAGGAGAAAGGGCTTCAGAAGCTCCTTGCCCGATATCTATGGCCTGTGGGTACACCACCCTGTACCAGTACCATCATCTCCAGTTAAGGCACCAACCACCAAGTCACAGTTATTTCAGTTGGGGAATAGTATTAGAATGCCTAAGGGGGCTTCACTGGGGTGTTTAAGGTTTTCATCTTTGTTTTTAGAATCCTGCTTTGTAATTAGGAAATCACTCTAATTTAGGCTCTTCTTTCAAAACAAGGCTTCTTTCAAAACAAGCCCTGCTCAGGGCTTCTTTTTCCCTCCTTTCTAGCTAACACTGATAATAAAACTGTTATTTCTAGGCAAAGGCTGCTGAAAGCTGTGCCAAAGAATAGTCACAAAAGTCTGTTTAAGAATTGAGATTTTTGGTGACTTTCAGTGAAGTTTGTGAATAATTTTCACATGCCCCCAAAGGCCTGAGAGGAGATAAGAAGTCTTGTGAGTGAACACATGCCAACCAGGAGGCAGCTGGGTGAGGTGCCCAGGAGCATGCTTTACAGTCGTGGCTGGGTGGCTTTGACTCTGGATTTCAATCCTGGTTGATTTATTTGAAAGCTTGAAAATCAAGTGAATGAAATGGTCCCCAGTCACTCAGTTTGCCAATGCAAGTGCTTTGGTTGCAGGGTCATGGTTTGGTTTGGGGTTTCTCACAAGCAGACCTAGGTCATCTGCTGCTGGGTCTGTGGGTTTTTTGAGCCAAGTGAAGGGGGGTTGTTGAGGGCAAGATCTGCTAAAGACCAGAGAAAGCACAGGTCCTAGCAGAGGCATGCCGCAGTGGTGTGGGGATGCAAGGTAGGCTCGGGGCTGGATTATTCTTCTGATTCATGTTTGTGACAATCTGCATGTTAGGACACTTGA
Organism: Melanerpes formicivorus; assembly: GCF_026170545.1. Taxonomy (NCBI): domain Eukaryota; kingdom Metazoa; phylum Chordata; class Aves; order Piciformes; family Picidae; genus Melanerpes; species Melanerpes formicivorus. Next base: position 1,216,601 of record NW_027142388.1, on the reverse strand, counting down.
ATTATAGCTGCTTACATCACCAACCTTGATTGCTGCTAAATACAAATCTATTCTGCATGCGTGGTTGCTTAATGGTGAGACGATGGTGACTGATGGGACCAGAAAGGAATGACAAGAGTTGTGTGAGCCACTTGCAACCCAAGGCTGCCTCTGTGCAAGGGCTGATACCTTCTGAGCTTCCTTGGTGGGTTTCTGATTCTAAACCAACCTGGTTGAGCAGGGACAGGCCCTGAAACATGCTAATGCTTTCAGAAAATGGGTCAATCCCCTCTGCTATTTCTGTTGTTTCAGGAGAACCCTCACTTGCAGCAGCATGAGGTGAAGTCTTGGACAATGTGTGGCACTGGGACTGCGGGCTCTCCGAAGAGCACAGGTGCATGTTTAGTTGTACCCCTGTCTACCCCTGCTTCTCTCCCAGGTTACATTTTGTTGATTTAAAGGTGCTGAGTGATGGTGGAATAGCTGATTTGACTTGCTTTAGAGCAGAAAACTATTACCCTGTGTAGCTAGAACAATAGGGAAACTTCAGCTTCTGCTTTTTCCTGGCAGCTGCCGGAAGATCTTTTATGTACAAGACATGTTTTAGTTACCTTCTGCCACCCCAAAGCAGAAGGTGGCATTCACAGCAGATGTTTTCCATTTCCTTCTGCTTCCAAGCTGGATTATCTGAGAGCAGCAATAGCAAGGATGTGAAAAAGTGGGAGTCAGTCATTTTCTAGGGCTCAACAAACCAAAAAGTGCAGAATCCAAAGGAAAGGCACAACAAATCTAATTCTTCATTTCATTGTGACCTTCTAGCTCTAAACTTTGTCTGCCTCTACTAAGGATTTTCTTTCACCTCCCTGCTCTCATAACCAAACTTGTACTTAGCTGAGGAATACCAGCTAGTCTTGGTCTTTAGTGAAAATAACAAAAAGATCTCCAAAAGTCTGAGCAACTGTGTTCCTGGGAACTCTGAATAGCAAGGTGCTACAGGAACTGTCACCTTGTGACTTAGCACCTTCATTATTCTGCTTGGGCTAAATGAAAGCTGCATCATCTCCTGACAAAAAGCCTTCAGGGAGGAAGCAGCAGAAATGGCTGCTAATGCACAGCTGTGTTCTGAGCTTTGATATTACAAATAAGCATGATGATGTTGGCCAGGACTTCCTATACATTGAGCTGTTGGATCTGCATTGCACCCAGCTTGGTATTAGAGGAGTCTGAAAAAGAAAGGTCTTTGGATGCCTGCAGCTCCTGGGGAATGTCAGTATGGAAAAGGATTGCATTTGTCATCTTAGCTTTGTGGTGGGGTGGTTTGTCTTCTAAAGGCTTGCAGCAGAACTGCTAGTGTCAGTTCTCCCTTCAGAATCGTTTTGGTAACCAACATTGCACACATTACTGTGTGCAATACTGACAGGAACTTAGCTGAATGCCTTGTAAGTGTAGTCCATGCTTCTGATTGGCCTTCTTTGTTCTTACACAGGAGGAAAACAAGCAAGTATTCAGGTGACAGCTGAAACTCTGCCAAAGCTCACTGAAGAAGTACAAGGTATGAAGGCTGATGGGACTAGGATAGTTAGTAAAGCAGGATGCAGGAAGGACAGAGTGAGTAAAGGTCTTCCACCCGAGAGCACTGAATGCCCAGAGGCAGGCACAGGCACAGCCAGAGCTGGGCTTTCAGGAACCAGCACATTAGGTTTCCTAGAGCCTTTGAAGGGCACAGACATTGAATCCACCCCAGAGCATCCACAAGAGACGAGTGAATACAGAGGGCTGAGAGCCTGTGCTGCCATGCCGCTGAGAGCTGGGGGTGATGTTGTACCTGCTTTGCAGACTAGAGAAGAAAAGTTACGTGGACAAAATCCTGGTAATGAATTTAGTGCACCACTTGCTAATTGCCAGACTTATCAGCAGGATGAAGAAAGCAGTGCTTCTGGTGAACCTCTTAGGTTGTCATCAGTAGAAAGCTGTAGAACACTCTCCACAGAATCTTCTGAAGTTACCTGTTCAGTTCTGAAAAGCTTCTGTTATCTGGACCATAGAAATATGCCACTAGAAAAACAAAGTACTGCAGTCCATGGAACTGTCACTGAAACCTCCAAAAAGGATCTTCCCAAACCCATCAAAAATCAGGCTCTCCATGATTATGGAACTGGGCCTGTAGAAAATCAAACTTCCACATCCAAACCCGTAGAGCAGACCTCAGTGGTAAGGAGCAAAGGATTATCTAGTGCTAAAAATGATCCAGTTCTGAGTTCTGCTGCTGCATCTCCTGTGGAGTCCTCAAAAGGAAAATTCAAAATGGTCCCATCAGAAGATTCTAAATTGAAAAAGGATCAGTGGCAATTCTCTGCCAGTGATCTCTTCAGGGATGATGTAAAAACAAGTAGCTTGTTGATGGAAATGAGCAGCATTGCCTGCCCTGGAGCTGAGCAGACAGATGTAGGCTTGTATGATGCTGCCAGTGAAATTCCTCCTCCCAGTAGCCACAGCTGTCTGAGTTTTAGTAACAAGCCAGAAAAAAATTCACCTGAAGCACAACTGTTTCAAAAGGAATCCAAGAGTAATATAACATCAGGACAGTTGGCTGACAGTCCAGCTGAAGCTACAGGAGCTACTAGTGATGTCAGTTCGTCCAGTGGCAAAGATGCTGATTTGATTTACACACTAAATGTAACTCTACCTCCTGTGGCACAAAAATCAAGAGAACCTCATTGTAAGGAGAGTCCTCCCTGTCCTGCTAGTGAATTTTCAAGCAGGGACAAGGCTCAGGATAATGTACCTGGAAAAGACTCAGTTTGTGCTTCTGGAGCAACAAGGGAACAAGTCCCTGAAGTTGTGCCTCACAATGACCAATTCCAGTCTTCAGGAAGTTCCAGGACTTTTTATAACCCCACTAGGTCAAAGAAAATTTCCCAAAAGAATATGAAGCCTTCAGCAGGGAATCCAGAGCCTGTGGTGACTGCTCCAGAGAATGAACAGAGTGCCATGGGGAGCTGTCATAAGTGGAGTATGAGAGAGCAGTGTGTAGCTGCCAATGCTTCCTGTGTTTTATCAGGGAGCACATGTCTGGGTGATGTTTTCCAGAACAGTCCTTATTCTCATGCTGAGGTTGATAAGAACGTTGAAGAAAATGGTAATTTGGAAGGAGAGGCTTCAGCTGCATATCACAGCAAGAGGGCAGTCACCTTTCCAGCAGCACACTTCCCTCGGCCACTTGGATCTCTTCCTTCTGAAGACGCACGCAGCAGCAGAGGTACACATCCACATGGACTAAAGGACACTTCCACAGCAAAACCCAGGTCTTGCTCAGCTTATACTGCAGAGAAGCCTCCTGCTGCCTTGGTAAGAGGGGAGGTTTCAAATAAGAGCATGGAGGCTGTGAAAGGATTTGATCGTGGTAGAGTAACAGGCAGCAGTGAAATTGTTTGTGATAATTTTGGGCTTTGCAGCTCTGCAGTAGGCCTGAAGGAGAGAGAGCTGACCATGGGTGAGAAGGAAGAAGTGCCAGTCCTCCCAGCTAACACCCCTGAGTGCACTGCTGCAGTCTGGGGCACACTCAGCTTGAGTGTTCAAACACCACACACCAGCCAAACAGGACAGGCTCTCTGTCCAGTGCAAAATCCCTGTCTTGCACCTGGGAGGGACTTTGGTGACCTGATTCTAGGCAGCAAGCAACGTTCAGAAAGTTTAAATAAACCACCCACTGGCTTACAAACCATGGCTACTTCAGTGGAAGGACACAAACTATCCATTTGCTCCAGGCTAAGTGAAGAGATACTGTTAAAAAAAAGAGACGACCTCCCTCTCTTGGGTCAGAAATGTGCAAGAGAAGACAGTTTGCAGGGACCCCTGAAATGCAAGGCAGGGGAGCTGGACTCTATAAAGGGTGTGAGAACCCAGGACTGTTTGGAGTGTGGGGGCTTTGGCAGTCACTCACCTGAAGAGAAGACAATCAAAAAGCAGGAGAGCAAGTGTGAAAGAGAAGGTAAAAGAGCTTTGGAAGGAAATGCCTCTGGTGACAAACCACACTGTTCACAGCAGCATCTCAAAGAGCAGATAGAGCTGCCGCTGGCAGGAGACAAACCTCAGCCACCTTTGCCAAAGCTGAAGCTGGGGAAGGAGCAGGGAAGTACAGTGAGTGCCCCATCTTTGCCCTGCTCATCAGCCCAGCAGAGTCCCTTGTGTAAGCCAGAAAACAGCCAAGTGCTCTCAGAGAGAGAGAACCAAAACTGTCTGAGAATAAAACCTACCTTAAATAACTCTTGCCTGCAGTTAACACTTGAGCCCAGTACAGAAAGTGATGCTCAACAGGGTATTGATCCATCCCATCCCAGAAACTGTGACAGCCAGGAATCTTTCACTGGGGCTGAGGTGGATTCAGGAAGGCCCCCAGCTGTGAGCTGGGGAACCTCTGTGTCTGAGAAAGAAAAGCTGTGTGTGATAGCTGAGCAAACACTTACACAGAACTGTGGTTCGGCTTCAGCCAGAGGCTTAAATGAAGATTCTTCAGTGACAAAACCTCTTCCTGTAGCCACATCTGTTAAGAGAAAAGCCAGCACTGCTGAGATGCCATCTGCAGGGAGTGACAGGGCAGTTTGCTTTCTGAATGGTGCAAAAAGCTCAAGAGTTTGTGGACACAGCAAAGAAAGCCTAAGAAAAGAGAGGCACAGAGTGTTAGCTCCAAAAGACAGGGATGTGACCTCAAAGAAAGGAACTCGCCGTGGAGAGAAGGTTAAGAGCACATGTGTGGAAGAGAAGATGGGGAGAGAAGTAGCCCCCAGAAGAAAGTTGCCCATAAATTGTTTTCCTAGCGGAGAAGATTGTCTAGGAGTCTTGTTAGATGATTCAAAAGAGTCTGGCAGCAAAACAGTCCCTCTCAGCACTGAGAATTGTGGAAAGGTGTTGGATGAAATCCCAAGATCTAACCTAAATAATCTTTCCAAAGAAAGAAACAAGGATACACAGCTCCCAGGCTTGGCAGGTACCAGCCTGCTTTCAGAAGCCGTGCAGGGTGCTCACGCTGAAGGTGCACCTGATGCAGAGACTGCCTCAGGGCTGCAGTGCAGGCCTGCACCCACGCTTCCCCCACGAGTGAGTATGCGACCAGGCAGCTGCAAAGAGCCACCCCCAAGCTGTGTGGGTGGCACTGAGGTCTGTGTGCCTTACACACTGCATGCACGGAGCAAAGATCGTCTCAAGGGCAGGGCAAGAGGCCAGGACACCAAACCAACTCATTCTGCTCGCAAGGAGCGGAAGCCTTTGGGCCCCAAGAGGCTTGACCAAGCAGAGCAGTGCCAGGTACTTCAACGAAAGAAGCAGCGTGGGAAGGTGGAAGCACATCTGCCAGACAGGGCACAGCCACAGCAGAGGTCAGGGTGCCCAGAGAAAGCCAAACTCACACTGCAGCCCCACATCTTGCACAGTTCTGAGCTATTGTGCAGCTCCTCGAAGGAGCTGGTGACACCAAGAAATGGAAAGCTTGAAGGTCCTTCAGAGGAGATTTTTGCTGTCAGAACCAGTAAAAATAAACCATGTAGCACTTTACAAGAAGTCAAAAGGCCAAAGACTACCACAGATGTTATTAGTTCACAGATTGTGAAGACTCAGGATTCAGAAATGGAAAACCTGAACCTTAATTTAGGGTATGATGGAATCCCTGGTGCCTTTAGAACTACAAATACAATAAGAGGACCTCTTCCATTGAAAATACAGCCTGGAAGGACATGCAAAAAGGTTCCCACATTATGTCAGCTGAAAACTGTCAGAAAACCCAAGCAAATGAAAAGTTCATCTTTCTCTGAGGTTCCCACAGAAGTCCTCCCTAAGCAGGACAAAACTCTTCTCAAGTCCCTGTACTTGCCGCATAGAGCAGCGGTGATGGAAGTGGAAGCAGCCCTGAGCTTTGTGCGTGTGCCCGGGCAGAGCGCCAGGAGGTGCAGTTTGTTGAGCAGCTTGAAATTTAGGAAATGTACCAAAGAACCAGCACTGCTGAGCAGGCTGTCTGCCATGGCCAGCAAATTGCTGGCACCTGCCAAGGGCACCCATGGCCTAGAAGCTCTGCCATACCCTTCAGAAATTCTCCCAGTGGCTGAGCGGTGCAGCCAGCGGAGATCGAAGAACCTATTGGAAGCCTTTTCCTGCATCAACAGGAGCTTACACTCACGCTGGGCTGACAGTTGGTGCACCAAGATGTTCAGCTTCCAGCCATTGGCACTTTATCCTCTAGAATCTACCAAAATACTCTTTTCAGACTTGAGCCACAAGTCTCCAGCCTCCTCTTTGGATTCCCTGGCTTTCCCTGTGTCATTTCACATAAAACTGGACTCCAGTCCTGTGCCAGACCTCACAGGGATCACATCCCAGCACTCTCTGCATCACAGACCAGTGCAAATGGCATCACCGCCTTCAGAGTGGACTTTCTCTCTTCTTCTGTCTCAGAGCAGTTCAGGTCTAACAGCTCTGGAGGAAGGTTCCAGTCTCAATGCTGAGCTGCATTCCTCTCACTCTGTAACAACCCCTGGGGCTCCTGCCCTTCATCCTGACCGTGGAAGAAATGCCGTAGCTGGAAGAAGAGGAGGCTACTCCATGCTTGGCCTTCACACAGTGTTAGCACTTTCTTCCCCTGGATGTTACAGGATTTGGACCAGAAGAAGAAATTTAACCAGTCACATTCCTACCATCCAGAGACTCTCTATATCTCAGTTCGCACAGGGCCTGAAAGGGGCAAGGCACCCACCTTCTGTGGCAGATGACCTCACCTCTTCATTGCCATACTCACTGGGCAGGGCTCTCTCCATGTGGAGCCAACACGGTCCCTCTGCCTGCCTCTCCGAAATCAATCCTCTCCATTCCAGTCCCTGCAAGTGGCAGCCAGGTGTGGGCATCGACAACAGGTAAACTCCATCCACCTATTTCTGAGGTGATGCAGCGGGCAGGCGCTTGCTGCCTTTTGGGAGGGAGAGGGGAGTTACAGCTTGCATTCCAGGGTCAGTTTCCCCGGACTTCAGATCTCCACATTCTGCTGCAGAAGCAGCTCAGCATGGAAGATTCTTTCCCCCCCTCACCCCGTGGAACAGTCTGTTAGCTGAATTGAAATCTATTTGCATTCACTTCTGTAACCCTCTCCTGTTTTGGCAGAATGGCTAACTCTATTTTCTTCTCCCTTGCAAAATATACACACCATGCATCAGAATATATAAAGCAGAAAGGTGAGCTCCTTCTTTAGGTCTATTCAGAGTGACTGCAGAACAACTGGATTCCTGAGGTAGGAAAGTTTTTTTCAGAGGTCTGAGCCACAAGTGCCACTTGGAACCACTGTAAAATGCTCAATTTCAGATCAGGAAGAATCCTAAGTGGTGGGGGGTGACATTCAGTTAAATTTTCAGTCGTATTCCATGACTATTCTGTGTTGATTGCAACCTCTTTGTGTATGCTGTGCCCTTTGGGAGCCTGTGCCCCATGTATTGTTGGCACAAACAAGTGTAGCTGCAGTTCAGGTTGGAAATTAATTTCTCTGTCACTAGCTGTGAGTGGGAGGAGGACTGAAATCTGCTCTGTTTAATGTAACTCTGCTGTCCACATCTGAGATCTCTTTACTGACAAACAGAATGAGAGAAGTAGTTCATAGCTCTGTTGCAGGATTTTAACATTCCCTTGAGCAAAGATTTTTGCCTTTTGTGCCTCAGTGACTGATTTTCTAGTCTTGAGATTCCTGGGCAGTCTCCAGGCTGCTGAGCACTGTAAAAAATGTGATTAATTCTTTTGTTCAATGTGGCAGTCTCAGGAGAACTGTTGAATTTGGCTTATCCTATGTCATAACTTGACATAACCAAAAATCTTACCAGGTAGCTACTACTGCATTTTGTTGTGTACAGATGGAGAACATACCTCACAGTTTATCACTTGTTAATAGAAATTCTGACGTCTCCCAACGCTGTGAGTAAGCTTATGTAAGTACTACTCCATCACCAAAGCTGTGAGTAAGATTATGTAAGTGCTGGTCCATGCTGGGAGCTGCCTGCACGAGAAGAACGACTCTGACTAATGGCAGAGTGAGAAGTTTGCAGCACGTTCTAGGGGACCTGCGTTATTTCGCACTCCCATGTGGGTCAGGATCAGGCTGAATTTTCCAGTGCTCCAATGAGCACTCTGGGAGTATTTGTACCAATAAATTACAGCTAGAGCACTCAACTTAAACATATGACATTGCTGCCCTTCTCTGAAGCTGTAAAACACGTTTTACAACTAACCTCTGTGTCTGAGCTGAAGCTACACTTTTCTGTTGTTGAGGCATCTTACCCAGAGCTGACTTCTGCTCTCCTGTATTCTCCTGTATGTGAGTCTAGAGACTCTTGGGCAGCTTGTTACAGTGTATCCTGTTAGCTAAAGTGTAAGAGGATTGAATTCCTTTACATGAGGGCAATTTGAAAACCAAATGTTTTGCTATGAATGATCTTTATCCCAAAGGGAAAGAAGCCAAATCAAACCTTATCACTTCAAGTGAAAAAACAGCCCGGAGTTAAAACAGTCTAAAACTCACCTTGTTTTCTCTAAAATACCTCACAGGGGTGTCTGAGGCAGCCTTAATTCTTCTGCCTCACTGAGATTTTCTTTCAGGTGAAGTTATTGTAGCATGCAGTGAGTTGAAAAGAATGGTTTCAGAAGTTTCCAGAAGTGCAGCAAATAAAATTCTCTTCCAGTTAAGGAAAACAAGTTTGCCTGTAAAACAACATAAAGGTCAAAACCTAACATTTTCTAATACAGCACCATTTTAGAGCTCATTTTGCTGTAGATTGGCAGCCTCCTCTCCTCAACTAATAATATTTGCTTTAAAGGTATTAACAGGAACAGAGACAAAAGGATAACTAAGTAAATCTCTCTTAAATCTGTGTGTACTCAAAACAAACCTACAGCTCCTCTGAATTAAGTGTTTGGTCTCTAAATGCGAGCACACAAGCAGTATGTTTGGAGCAGTATGAAAGCATCCTCAGCTCCATCTTTGCCTGTTTGGATTAAGGTAGTTAAAAACAGACTAGATAAAAATTGGCTTCAAGTTCTCTGCAGGCCATTTTCTTGTGGAAGAGGAAGTTAAACTTAACTTCTTTCAGTGATTTTAGTCCCAAGGAAAATCAGTAGTTGCCCTGCCTAAAAATCTTCTGTCGCTTCCACTGGCAGTAATAAAGCATTCATGAAATGAAAGCTGTTTGCTAATTAATGCTCACTTGGATTAAACATTTCTGCAGTGTTTGGGGTGGTTTTTTTCCCTCTCCATGTAGTTTTTTAGTATCATTATTGCAGAAAACAGGGAGCTCTGCATCTGGCACCCAGGGGTCTGATGCACTGTTGATGGAGGTGCTGATAGGAACTGCCAAACACAAGACATGCATGTTTCTGACCTCCTTGTGTTTGGACTTGTCTGAGCTGCCAGCATGGTCGGTTTTCATTTCTTTCCTAGCACTCCAGTCTGATTGCAGCCTCACTGCAGAGCACTGAAATGTATTTAGTTAGTCTGGAAGAACAGCAAGTGCAGGGTTTCAGGTTTATGTCATAAAACCTGGCCCAACTTTGGGTTTTAAATTATTTTTTTCCTCTGGGCTATTAATAGTGTGAGCACCGAAATAGTGCTGAACATTAAAGGACTTAGAGCTCCTGTGCTGACTGTTATGCCACAGAGCTGTGGTAAATACCAAGCCTCATGGAATGTTCTTCCAATCAATTAAGAAAGATTGAAGTGAGCTTGTGGGGGTTAGAGACAACAGGCAGGTCACCTCCTACAAATCCTTCCTTTCTCTTGTTCCTGGTGCCTCTGTGCACTGCCAAGGGGTTTGGTTACTTCCAGAAACTGGAGGTTTTGAATGAGGAATGCAGACTTTTACAGAAACAGTTACACCTTTCAGGGTACTACTGTCTCCCTGTTTCTGCACTTTCCTCATCACTACCACCTCTCAGTGGGAGCAGGGTTTTCCTGTCAGCTGTCAGTGAAGTGCTGTGGGCTGAATGGGCGACATGGCTTGCCCTTGTGTTGTTCTACTCTTCTATTCCCGTTCTGATATGAGCATTTTTTTGTCTTACAGTCCAGCTTATGCTGACAATTTTTCCTTCATCCTTTTTTTATAGTGTGGAGCTAATTTCTGTCTTTTTTTTGTTGTTATTTTTCATTCTTCTTTTGAACCAGCTATGCCATGTTACCACACCTCCCTGTACAGAGCGTGGAAGCGCTGCAGACCGCAGGTCATGAGATACGGTGAGGCTCCTGGACTTTGATGTTGATTCTGAGTGGTGGGATCATCAGCTCTCTCAGAAACACCTTGCTTATGTCAGTTTGGCTTTCAGATTTGGCACTTCACTCCAAGATTAGTTCTCTGATTAAAATGTTAGGGGAGAAGTGTGCAGAGGCGTTAATGCAAACACCATGTTACTTTCAGTCCTGTGGTGCCCTTTCGCATGCAATGGATGTGTGACACTAAAGAAGCTAGTTTCCTCCCTTGCAGATGTGTTATTTCTGTCTGAGAAGCTGGACTTTAGCTACTGAAGCTTCTTTCATCCTTGCACAGTGTTGGATGGCAGACAGAAAAGCTATGCTTTAAATTTACCTGTAAACAAAAAGCATAATTAATAGTGGTGTCCAAGGAATTTGCTGCCAGAGAAGGAGAATTAATCTCTTTCTATCAGTAATTACTAATCACAGAAATATTCAGGTTGGAAAAGACCCTCAGGATCACCAAGTCCAACCCAGGACCCTACTCTACAAGGTTCACCCCTAACCATATCCCCAAGCACCGCATCCAAATGACCTTTAAACACCTCCAGGGCTGCTGGTGACTCTACCATCTCTCTGGGCAGCACATTCCAATGTCTGACCACTCTTTCCCTGAAATGGAAAAGAAAACTGTTTGGCTGTATGAAAGGGACAGGAGTTGTTTTGAAACTGCATGGTAGATGCACTAGCAGCTCAGTTTGTTTCAGGATCAGTGCAGGCTGCAGCAGTTGTTGGCTGTATCTGTGCACTGGAGAAAGAGTAGACTCACTTGGGCAGTTGCTGTGAACTCATGGCTGGCAGTGCCCGTATTACAATGCAGGAACATCAGCTGGCAGCATGCAATGCACTTGCAGCATAGCTTGGGGCTTATTCTCCATATGTGCCCTTCTTTCTCTGTTACAGCCTGGAAGCCTCATTCCCTCTCCTGTTACCAAAGCCTTGCTCACTTCCAGAACCATTGCCGTGCCCCGCTAGGCTTTCAGCATCCGAGCTCCAGGTGCATGCCCTCAATGATGCTGATGTGTCCGTCCCAGCCTGTCTTGGATCCCAAGATGACACAGAACTGAAAAAAGTGAGTTCTTAAATTTTATTTATCTCAGGCACTTCAACCCACCACAGTTCTCCAAAGCTGTGGCTGATGTAGTAAATCTTAAAGAGGAGGATAGAAAACAGGTTGCTGGTCTTGATCTGTGCTGCTGCTTGCTTTTATTCAAGCAGAAGGAAGGTGGCAAAACAGAGAGGAATGTTCATTCTAAAACTAATGCATGCTCAACATAAAAGGGACACCTTCTGGCAAGTGTGGTCATTGTTTTCTTCATGTTAACCTGGTGGTGTTTTTATATTATTTTGTAAGACTGAGCCAGAAAAGAGGCCAAAGAAAGTCTCACAGATCCGCATCAGGAAAACTGTTCCTAAGCCAGACCCCAACCTTACTCCAATGGGACTGCCCAAACCAAAAAGGTAAGCAGGATCTTTTGAGTGGACTCACAGAGCTTCTGTTGCTTACATCTCCTGCCTGACAGTATCATTATTCAGCAACTGCTTCTCTTTCTTATCACTGTTCTGTATGGTGCCAGCTGAGCTACATCTGAGGGTTGCTCCCTTGGTAAGAGCAGACTGACACAGCACTGCCAGCCCTATGATAGACTGAGGATTTAAGTAGAACATAGCTTTCTCCAAGTGAGAAAGGAGAAATAAAGCCTGTGGGATAGGAACTGATGCCTGGGGTTTAGGCAAAATGTGTCAAACTAAGCCTCAATAGCATGGTTTTCTAAAGAAGAAAAAAGTCCATCTTGCTAAGCATGCAGTGAAAAGAAGGCAGAGTGAGACAAAGTGATCTGATGGTGCAAACTGTGTTGGACTTCTTTGTTTGTGGAATATGATCTGAGGGAAACATTAGTTCTGTGTACAGTGGGTGACCACAGTGGCAGCTATGGATAAAGCTTGTCCTGTCAGTCATCTGGTGTTTTGGTGACACTAAGACAGAAGTTCCAGCTCTGACAGAATGTATTTCTTCAGAAATCAGCTTGCCAGGGAAGTGTCAATAACCTTCAAAATCAGTCTCCAGATGAAACGTTCATCTGCTAAACTGTAATGGAAGCCTTTTCACAAAGTGACCTGGGAAGGGATTTCCCTTCCTTCTTTTGAGCATCACTATCTTAAAACATCACAGGCTGCTAGAAGGAGCATTGAGCCCTGCAGAAATGGCAAGGCTTGACCCAGACCTCATCGAAACACTGTGTGAAATGAGGTACTTAAGCCTCCCTCATCTTTCATTCCTCCCTCTCCCCAGTTAGTTGAAACATAATCAGTGTTTAGGCACAGAAAGCAAACCATACTTGTTTCTTGCAAAGCTGCTTGTTGTGAAGAGAGGCAGTTTTTAATACTCTTCTTTCTTGATTGATTTGTTCTTTACTTTTTTTCAGACTTAAGAAGAAAGAATTTAGTTTAGAAGAAATTTACACAAACAAGAACTATAAATCCCCTCCTCCAGCCAGGTTGGTTCTGCTTCTTCATGGGAAAACAAATGTACATGGTTTGGGCAGAGAGAGAAGATTAAAGGGATCTGCAGGCTAAGAAGGAGATAAGTTGTTTCAAAATTGCTGTAGTTTGAAGTGGGAGAGAGAGCCAATTGCACAATAATCCCTTTTGCTGTCTGGGTATGGAGGAGTGTAAGAGAACAGGGACTAAGGCTTTGCAGCTGTTTCACTCTAAGTTTGTAGCAATGTTGTAGTTTCTTTTATCTGCTGATCCGTTCCAGCCTCCATCCCGGTGCAGGACGGACTTGTTCAAAATTCAAAGGCAGCTAAATGTTCTTTCTAGCACTGAGAATCACTGCCTGCCATCAAGCAGACCATGATTGTCAGGACTGCTACATTTTAATGTTCCAATCTATTTCTTCTGTAAAATCAAGACTCTGTAATTGTGCTTTTGAACTGAATTACAGACAAAAAGAGATTCTGCACTGGTTACAAATAGTGTAGCTAGCAGTAATGTGCGGTTGTAGGAGGTGAAAGCTGCAGATGAGTTTGCATTACAAGAGGCTGGGGGGCACTGTAAAAATGTCCAAGTTAGAAGTGTGTTTCCTTGGGCTGGGAGACTCCCCAGAACCCCTCTCCTGGTGAGGTGGTCATCCACTTCATGACTGTTCATGAGTTCTGTCCTTTGCTTTCACCAGGAGCTTGGAAACCATCTTTGAGGAGCCCAAGGAGAAGAATGGACACTTCATCTCTGTCAGCCAGCAGAAGAGAAAGCGGATTCTGGAGTTCCAGGACTTTACTCTTCCCCGGAAGAGGAGGACACGAGGCAAAATCAAAGCCATGGGCAGCTGCACCCGGGCAAAGAGAGCCGCGCTGCAGAGCGCAGAGCTAGATGCTCTTCTGAGTCAGAAGCTAATGGACCTGGAAGCCTTTTTTGCAAAGGAGGCTGAGCAGGAGCAGGCCTCTGGCATCTGAGGGAACTGTTTAGCTGAAAATGGTCCATTTAGCTCCTTTAGTGTTTCAGTCCTGCTGGGGGAAATCTGCTGACTTCCTCTGGCACCACTCTGCCACCCTGGCCTGACACCCCACGATCCGGCTCTGGCTGTGGCCCTTTTTAAGGTGCTATTCTATCCTAGTTTTTAAATGCAATTGGAGGGATTCTTCTAGGTCCCTGTTGGAGTGGAATACAGCCACGTACAATCGACCTTCCCCAGCCTGGAAATGACAGCCAATGTTTGATAAGGGCTAAACAGCTCTAGGGGGTGGAGTGGGTGTGTCAAGGAGGAAGCAGTGCAGCATCAGTCCCTACACCTCTGTACTTCGGATCCTTTGCACGCTCAAGTCTGCTGTGGTACTGTAACGGCTGTCTGGAACGACCTGGCAGAAAGGAGGTGGTGTTTGGTAAGGAGAAACTCCAGCAAGCACATTCTTGATATACCACTAACTTTTTTTAACAATTAAAGTGGCTGTCTGGGTTTGCTTTCAATTGCTTCTTCCTGCTCTTTACTTAGAAGGTTCCTCTGGAGCTTCTGTGCCCTTCCTGGCTTCAGGCAGCAGAAGCCCCACATAACTAGACTTTAAAACACTTGCACTTTGTATACCTTCCTTGTTTGCTGCGTGAGGACACCTTTTAACATGACTGAGCTCAAAAAAAAGGTCATATTTTAAGAAAAACATGGTGCCCAGTACCAAGTTTTCCCAAGGTGTAGAGTTTTTACCCATTTGGCTGATGCCAGCCTCCTCTCTAGAGAGGCAAAGGTAATTAGCCCATGAGGATATTTAAGCTGCAGGATATGCAAGCAGAGGTTTTTATTTAACTGAGCTGAGCTGCTGCACAGAGGGACCAGCAACAAAATCTTTCCAAGTTATTTTAGTTCAATTGACAGTATCAACTTGATTTTAATGTCAAGAAGAAAATGTTTTTCCCATCTTCACTGAGAAGTGGCTATTCTCTGTACAGCAGTGCTGCACACAGTAGCTGGGGCTGTGCAGAGAGCTTCCTAGCACATGGAAATATTTCTCTTTTTTTCCATTATGCAAGGTTGTTTTCCATTGTGCAGCACTGGGCAATCTCTCAGCTGCAGCTTTTGAGGGAAGACAGCTCCATCCTGGGGTAACTTCTGTTTAATGTACTTGAAGCATAATTCCAAATGAATGCTAGCTGAAGCTCAAGTCATTCCTGTCCTTTAGTGCCTATGGAAGTTATTCAGGCCAAGCTGGGATGCTCAAATTGAAGTAATCTGCTCTTTCCTTCACTTCTCACTTAAAACTTGCACTTTCTTATTTACCTGCCCATGTGATACAGTTTCAGTTTCCTTTGAAACTGAGACCATACCTAGCGGGGGGGTATTTCTAGTAAGTCCCAATAAAAGCAGGGCTGAAAATACTTTCAGTATCTTCTGTTGCTCTGCCACTTCTGCTGCTGACCAAACAGAAAACCAAAAAGCAACAATCAATCTGTTGAGTTTCAGAGCTATGAAAGCAGAGGAATGGGAGAGAACTATGACACTGTGTGCCTGAGTCTTGAAGGAAATGTAAGCTGGGCTTGGCTTGCTCCCAGCTTGTGTACTGGGATCCCTAGAAGTTTACACTCTTGTCTTGGAGGCTGATTATCTTGAATCAGGAACACTGAAGAAAAGGCAGGGGTACACATTTAGAGTAGTGGTGTTTGGGTTTTGAGGGTAAAATAAGGTAGGCAAAGTTTGAGCATATTGACAAACTCGGCAGCAAGGTCTGGTTCACCTGTGGGGGCTGCTGTAGGAGATTTTAACTGATCCTCTATTTTTATAGAAAGAGAACTCTAAAGGTCTGCTGCCTTTTAAAAACTGTTTCAGACTTCCCCTGTGCTGGGTTACTGGCTGTTTGGAAGCTGTAGCAAGAGTGAGAGATATATTTTTATGGCTTTCTGCTGTCGAATGGGGTTGTCACACAGCATCCATTCATCTTCTGTTAATATGGGAGGCTTCTAGTGCTGTGACACAACCAAGCTGTAACCTTACTGGGGCTCTTGTGGACACATAGATACAGGTGGGGGAGGGAGGAAGCTGGGGTCCAGGCAAAGTTCAGACCTCTGATGTGCTTCAAAACATGGAATGTGTTGGTTTTTTTCTTTTGGGCTGTGGGTTTGGGTTTGTGTTTATTTGTTGGGGTTTTTTCTGTTGGTGGGGTTTCTTTTTGTCTGCTTCCTTGCTCTGTCTTGTTTGATTGCTTTGAAATAACATTTTTTAGCTTTCTTTTTAACAGGGTCAGCAGTGCAAAGCAAAGAAAACTTAGTGGAATTACAAAATGCTAATGCAGTTGCCTAGCTTGTCCCAAACCTTAGCTTGTGGAAACCCAGGTATACAGCATTATTCTGTTTTGGTTTAGTATTTGTATGATGGGAGAGATGTAATTGAGACAAAGCTGCTCCTGCCCCTCTCCAGTCACATTGTACACTCTTTTCCCATCTGTTTTGCTCTTTACAGCACTCGTGGAACAGCCTCACTCCTTGTGGCTGCTGCTTGCACACTAGCAAAAGCTAAGGCTTGGCCACTCTGAGCTGCTCCTGTCCCAGAGCACTGAAAGACAAGGAAGGATGCATCTTTGGGGTCAGCCTTAGCTGAAGGATGTGTACACTTGCCCATCCATAAATTGAACTCACTCCAGAGAGGATTTTTTCCTGTGATCATGGCAAGACACTGCACATATTGCTCACAGCATTGCAAAGCTGTAGCCATGTACTGTCTTGTAATAGGAAGTATTGTGGAGCCAGGCAACTCTTTGCTGACTAAGAGGTGAAAGATCACTTTGCAAGCAAACAACAGCTTCTTAGTTTCACCATGCTGGAGCGGCCAAGGCTGCTTAATGTATGTAACAGCGTTTGTCTGGCTGGCCTCGTGCCTGCATAGGCCTGAATGCTGCTGCCTGCTGGGGCTGAACTTCTGCAAGCAGTGCTCCTCTTACTCTGTTTGATTTGAGGTGAGCCTTTGCTGTATTATGTTCCAGGTGCTTTTCTAGGATTATGGACAGTAACTGTGGCTTCAAGGTCTGTATGATGCTAACAAGTTAACAAATAGCTCATTGAGAATCTGTACACTCATGCCATTAGCTCCCATCATGCTCTTGGCATTTTGTTTCTCTTCAATATTGTGTGAATCTCAAATTTTACTGTTTCTTTTGTGTGTGTTTTTAATTTATGGAAATAAATTTTTTTTTCTGAGAACTTTTCTGGGTTTTAAGGCCTTCTTTAGGCTTGGCTCAGTAAATATGCACAATGGCTCTGTCTTGCCTGGAGGGGGGAGAGGTTACATCTCCAAGGGGAGTAACAGGGTTAAGTTACTGGGTAGGCAGTTGGTGGGGCAGGGAGCAGCAATTCCAGTGTTCATTCACCCACAGCCATACTGTAAGGGGTCCAGAAACAGACCTGGGGGCTCCTAGGCATGACCCTAGCTACTACCCCTAGCAGCCATCTCTTAAGGTGGTCAAGGAGCAGGAGCCAGGCAGTTCCTGCTAGGTTCAGAGGTGAGCCAGACCCTGCTTCCTGAGCTCCAGCCTGTGCGAGCATCAGCCTGATGCTTTTGAAGCAAAGCTGAAGCACAGGAAGAGCAGAAAGGCTGTTTAAGCAGCTGTGGTGTCTATGCCAGAAAACACCCCTAAGAGCTTGGGTATTGCCCAGCTTGCCCACTTGTTCGGCTGCATGCTGCTCTGGGCAGAACTAAGCCGGCAGTGTTACACGAGTCCCACAGGTGGCACCTGAGCTCCAGCAAAGAGGAAGGGGGCACCTCAGAGACATCGGGAAGCACCCTGGTATCCCTCAGCTTCCTCAGGGCTCTCTTCTCCTTCTGGGACTTGCTTGTTCACCTCTCCCCTTTCTTCCCACCAGCAGTTGAGTTTCATCCCCTCTATGATGAGCCCCCAACAAGGGGGCAAAGGAGACAGGGCAGTCTCAGCTCAGGTGCACTGGCTCTGGAGCCCTTGCTGCTGCTCAGACTGCAAAGCTTTATTTTATCAAGAAGTGAAAAGGGGGAGCAGAGAGAGACAACTCTAAGTGAAGCAACAGGAAAGGCGAGCTGGCTGTCAAACAAATTAATTACAATCAGGCAGTCTTAGCACTGTTAACAGCTGAGTGCAGCTGCCTTGCTGCTCTGGGTTTTGGTGGAGGGGTTTCATGTTGGTTTTGTGGGTGTTGGTTTGTGGGGGCAGTGTTTGTCTTTTTTAGATGGCAGGTTACATGGACTTTACCTCTTGCAGCTGGCCTGGCTTCACCATTTCCATCTCATTTAGGGCTAGCTGAGGTTGATACAACTGCAGTAGACTTAGCAAGGACTGGAAAGGGGTTGTTTTAATTGTTTTTTTAGTTAAAACTCTTAACCTTGCCTGATTGAGGGTGCATGAAGGTGAGAATACCTGCAAGCTGAAATGAACCCTGCCCCTGAGGAGCCAGCCACTTGACAGCTCGATCCCCTGACAGGCAAAACGAATACATAACACATTCTGTTCAAAAGGCTTCAGAGCATGTTCAGGCAGCTTCTGCTTGTAAACCCAGCGCTGTTTAATTGATAAAGCATATTTGGACACTTCACAGAAGCATTGTCAAAGCACTATAAAGTAATGGCTGGAGGTTCTGAGAGGGATTGTATCCACTGCTGTCCTTAAGGCTGCAAGCAGCCTCTTCTGCTGGCTGTTAGATGCTTTAAATCAAAACATTTTCATCCACAACTTAATGTATTACAAAACATTTTCATCCACAACTTAATGTAGTACTAGTATCAGCTCTTGGTTAAAAAAGCAAATCCATTCTTCCCAGTTCAAAGCAGGAAAGCTGACTTGATTCTGGTGGCAATTACACAACCTAGAGCACATCTGTGTATTCAACAAGGGCTCTCTAGCTGCAGCCAAATTCATGGACAGAGGAGGATAATGCTGACACTACCCAAATATCAGCTGATTTTTCTGCATGGAAACAGTTCATAAGACAAGCAAGGCAAAGTGCTGCCAACTAACCTGTGCCACTCATGACAGTCTGTAATTTAGTCCTGGTACTGGCCCTGCTATTTCCACAGAGCTGCTGCTTTCTCCACAGTTGTACAGCGCTGCTGATCCTACTTCTGTGCTGTGGCTTATGCAGGCTGGCCTGTGTCTTCCACATGGTGCCATGTTCCAAACAAGCAAGGGGTGAGATGTGAGTGTCATTACATTATAAGCATAAAATCTGCTCTTAACCCCCAAACCAACAAAACAAAAAAACCAAGAGAGTATTCAGCATACATTTATAGAGATGGCTGTTCCCTTGCTCATTGCTTTGGGCAGTTTGGCCTTGCAGGTTTCCTTGTTTTCGACACCGATGTCGCTCTGTGTGTCATGCAAAGCCTCTCTGCCAGCTGTCAGTTCAAGGAGGATGCACAGATGTTCTGGCTGCAGAAGTCTAAGATGCCTACAAACCAGGGAGAAATGGTACACTTCAAAAAATGCTACTAGCTTTAAAAATAAAGCCTTCAGCTACTGGTCACTAAAATGGCAGAATGGAGATAAAATTCCCTTTTGAATCTCAGGTTTTTAACAGCTTACACTCACAGAAGCCTAACTTACTGTGTGATCTTCATTGACTTCAACACAGACTTTCAGATTCTACAACAGATGGACCCTAGCTCATAGAAAGTTTCAGTTTTCATGCTAGCTACATGCATCCTTCCCACAGCTTTCAGTGTATTGAAAAGAATGAGTAGAGTAGAATAGAATAGAATAGAATAGAATAGAATAGAATAGAATAGAATAGAATAGAATAGAATAGAATTAACCAGGTTGGAAGAGACCTTTGAGATCATCAAGTCCAACCTATCATCCAACACCATCTGATCAACTAAACCATGGCACCAACTGCCTCCTCCAAGCTCTTCCTAAACACCTCCAGTGATGGTGACTCCACCATCTCCCTGGGCAGCACATCCCAATGGCCAATCTCTCTTGTTGGGAAGAACTTCTTCCTAACATCCAGCTTAAACTTCCCCTGGCGCAGCTTGAGACTGTGTCCTCTTGTTCTGGTGCTGGTTGCCTGGCAGAAGAGACCAACCCCCACCTGGCTACAACCTCCCTTCAGGGAGTTGTAGAGAGCAAGAAGGTCTCCCCTGAGCCTCCTCCAGGCTAAGCAACCCCAGCTCCCTCAGCCTCTCCTCACAGGGCTGTGCTCCAGACCCCTCCCCAGCTTTGTTGCCCTTCTCAGGACACCTTCCAGCAACACAAAATCTTTCCTAAACTGAGGGGCCCAGAACTGGACACAGTAATTGGAGGCCATTTCCTCCCATTCTAGCATTTCTTACCAGAGAGAAAAAGCCATCCCTGCCAAGGGTTGGATCTTGAGTTCTGCACTGTGCTCTTTTTAAAATGGAAATGTTTAACTTCTTTGGAGTTTAATTCAAGAATTAAGTATAAAATTAGTTCTATTTTTCCCATGTTTGGCACAGCCAAATGAACATCATGTTACCTTTTTACCAGAAATTATCTTTGGAATTGAAGGGAAAGCTTTCAGAGTGGGAGCAAACCATTCCTGCTTCAATAACCTCACATTTGCTCCAAAATGTGTTGGTTAGCCTGTCCCTGCACGGCTCCAGTTTCAGTGCTTTTGGGTAGGCTCTGCAGGAGCTCCAACCACGGTGCTCCTTGGAAAGCTGTCGCTAAGAGGATTATATGGAGCATTGTTACAGTTTGAAGGAGGAACTTTAGCCTAGGTCCTGACTGCCAGGACTGAAAGTTAAATAAATTACCATTGGATATAAAAGAAAAATAATGATGAAGTCTATATAATCAATTGGATTGCTAATGGGATGTTTCCTCTTTAACATCTTCATTGATGATCTGGATGAGGGGGTCGAGTCAGTCATCAGCAAGTTTGCAGATGACACCAAGTTAGGAGCAGATGTTAGTCAGTTAGAGGGTAGAAAGGCTCTGCAGAGGGACCTCGACAGGCTGGACAGATGGGCAGAGTCCAATGGGATGGCATTCAACAAGTCCAAGTGCTGAGTGCTGCACTTTGGCCACGGCAACCCCATGCAGAGCTACAGGCTGGGGTCAGAGTGGCTGGAGAGCTGCCAGAGAGGGACCTGGGGGTGCTGATTGACAGCTGCCTGAACATGAGCCAGCAGTGTGCCCAGGGGGCCAAGAAGGCCAATGGCATCCTGGCCTGCATCAAGAATAGTGTGGCCAGCAGGAGCAGGGAAGTCATTGTGCCCCTGTACTCTGCATTGGTTAAGCTGCACCTTCAGTCCTGTGTCCAGTTCTGGTCCAGTTCTGAGTTTAAGAAGGACATCAAAACACTTGAACGTGTCCAGAGAAGGGCAACAAGGCTGGGGAGAGGCCTTGAGCACAGCCCTATGAGGAGAGGCTGAGGGAGCTGGGGTTGTTTAGCCTGGAGAAGAGGAGGCTCAGGGGTGACCTCATTGCTGTCTACAACTACCTGAAGGGTAGTTGTAGCCAGGAAGGGGTTGGTCTCTTCTCCCAGGCAACCAGCACCAGAACAAGGGGACAGAGTTTGAAGCTGCACCAGGGGAAGTTTAGGCTCGAGGAGGAGGAAGTTCTTCACTGAGCGAGTCGTTAGTCACTGGAATGTGCTGCCCAGGGAGGTGGTGCAGTCACCATCCCTGGAGGGGTTCAAGTGGAGATTGGACGTGGCACTTGGTGCCATGGTCTAGTCATGGGGTCTGTGTTGATAGGTTGGACTCGATGATCCTCGAGGTCTCTTCCAACCTTAGTCATACTGTGATACTGTGATAGAGCAGAGACATAAACAGCTCTTTCTCTTTTCTTCTTCTGTCGCTTCTGCTTGCAACTTCTCTCCCTCTCTTCTCGTGGCCTTGCCAGGGGTATCTCTGTTTTGACTACGGTGTAAGGTAACAGGAAGTGGTGGAGAAAGTGGGGGGAGGATGTGAACAGTCCCCCTGGAGGGATCCAGGGAGTCTGAGGAGTTTCTGTGTTGTTCATTAATTGTACATATATCTATATTGTACATGTCTTGTGTATTTTGCATTGCCTATTTCTAGATTTCAGTTTGCTTGTAAATAGAGCTTCATTTGCTCCCACCCCAAACTGAGCTAGTCTGGCAATTTTTATTTTGGGAGGTAATTCTCTCAACTTAGTTAGGGGGGTAGTTTCAACCCACCAGGAGCATGCTTCCCCATTCACTCCAAACAAAAGCACAGTTCCTGCTTTATATTAACTCAGAATTAAGGACATGAGAGTACCTGCAGCTGTGCAATTGAACACTGATTCTGCCAGCTGAAAGAAAGACTCTCCAAGAATGTCCTGATAGCTCATGTGACTTGCAGGGACAAGGTACTGAGTAGCATCTTTGAAAAGCAGATCACTTTCACCATACTTCCAGGACCGAAAGAGATGGAATCCAGCATCCAGTTTGCTTCTCAGAGATTCCTAAGCAAAAAAGAAAGAAGTTCCACAGCTCAGATCATAAAGACCAAAGTTAATCTGGTGACCCTCAGCTTTAGCAGAAAAAAGTTCTACTCACACATAGCTCTGTCCTTACTTGCACAAAAAGATGCAGTTTTGCAGGGGCTTTTCTCAGCAGAAGCATGCCCACTGCAGACTGGCAGCTGGTGCCAAAACCATAGAGTCATAGAATGGTCCAGGCCGGAAGGGACCTCCAAAGCTCACCCAGTCTGACCTCCCTGCAGTCAGCAGGGACATCCCCAACTAGATCACGTTGCCCAGGGCCTCATCGAGCCTAACCTTGCATATCTCCAGGGAAGGAGCCTCAACCACCTCCCTGGGCAACCTGTTCCAGTGTTCCACCACCCTCACAGTGAAGAACTTGTTCCTGATACCCAATCTAAATCTGCCCTTCTCTAGTTTGAAGCCATTGCCCATTGTTCTGCTACTGCAAGCCTTTGCAGACAGTCTCTCCCCATCTTTCCTGTAAGCCCCCCTCAGGTACTGGGAGGCTACCATTAGGTCTCCCTGGAGCCTCCTCTTCTCCAGGATGAACACCCCCAGTTCCTTCAGCCTGTCCTCACAGCAGAGGTACTCCAACCCCCTGATCATTTTCATGGCCCTCTTCTGGACCCTCTCCATCAGGTCCATATCCTTCCTATGTTGAGGACTCCAGACCTGAACACAGTACTCCAATGTCCCCTTACAGAATACAAACCATTCTTTCCTCAACCTCATATGCACACTCTTTCATACTGGACCTGAAAGCTTTTGAACTTCCAGGGGTTCAGCAGCTATGGGTAAAAAGTGACAACATGCTAACCTCTCCTGTTCCCTGCCTCACCTGGGACTTGGTTAGGAAGTCGGAGATCTTCGTGACAGTGACAGGGCGCGTCATGACCGCGCTGGGGGGGATGGGGCCAAGGTTGCAGGCTGCCCACTCTGTGACTGCAGCACGTGTCCCATCCGCACACAGCAGCTCCAAGTCAAGAGGGCTGTAACCTGTGGCCCAGCCAGAGCTGTCCAGATCTGAAAAGATGAAGTGAAATCAAATGCCTTTAAGAAATGGAAGCAGGAGGCAGGGTGAATCTCATGTAAGATGTTGAAAATGGAGAGGCAGAAGTTTAGCTGCCTGTTCAAAACAAATGCAGCACACCTCGTGGGCATTAAGCAGGAACCAGGAAGGCACAGGGGAGTGTCCTCACCGAGGAAACAAGTCAGAGCAGCTAAGCTGCACCCTCCAGCCACAAACCAGACTAACACTGGCATACAAACAAGTTATCGTGCCTCCATCTCTACTCAGGCCCCTTTCTGAAAGCAGCTCAGCCTGCATTTCCTTTGCTTCCTCAAACTGCTCACTGCTGCATGAATTTTGGTAGGCTTCCAGGCCCTCGGAACTCCACCTGATTTCAGAGAGATTCTTCCCTTGGAAAAGTATCTTCTGCTACTGCAATTGCCTACAAGAAAATTTCATTGTGCATAATCAGTCTGAACCCAGGGGAGTTCCCTTCTCTTCAGCTCTCTGCAAAGGCAGCATATTTTGGCTGACAGAGCAGTAGGCACAACTGAGGAGACTGTAACCAAAAACGTGAAAGGCAAACCAATTTGCAGCTATTTTACCTATGAAAGTTATGTGGACTGTTCATTCTGTGTGTGCCTGTGAAACAACATGAGGAAGTTGCTGGGTCATGATGAAGCCAGAGAACATCTCCAGCACAAAGAGCCTACAGCACTGCCCTTATCTGCCACTTCCATCCTTCAAACTCTGATTAGAATTGACAGGTACAGGCACTGTGGCTGCAGTGTCTGCAGGCTGCAGGCCTGCTGTGAAAATTCACCTGCCTTTGAAAGCTTTGAGCTCCCCAAGAGCGAGCCCAACCACCAAGGATGATTAACTCCCCAACACACATTCATCTGAGCACTCAGTGATTGCTCCATAATGGAGTTTTGAGCTTTACTGGAATGCAGGAAGCTTCTTGCAATTTTCCAGGCATGAGCACAACTTCATGGGTCTAGCTTAAACCTGTAAGAGCTCATCTTCAGGAGTGGTAGTTACTATGTGGGGGTCACTGACACTACTGAGCATTCTCAAAGTACAAGAGAGTAGCTGCAGCTCACTTGCTATGTTCTGGAGCAGCTGAGAGTGTTCCAGGAAAGCTACATCTCCGAAGCTTCTGCCGCTGGGATTGCCAACCAGGCACCTAGTGCAGGGAAAGAACCAGGAGGTTATCAGAGGCAGCTGCTACATGCTGACAGCTGGACAGTCAGTGCTGCCAGCTAAGATCTCATGGGCAGTGTCCCCAGGTTTGATCAGACAATGCCTTTCATCCCTTAAGCAGCCCCCAAGGCAAAGTTGGGGCACAACGTCCACACAGCCTCACCCTTTCCTAGCCAGGAAAGAGAATGTAACTAAAAGCATCACATACATTTTGTGGGAGTACTTTCACCTTAGAAGCATTTTCTGCCTCCAACTTCAGCTATTTTTTAATTAATTTAATTCTTTCCTGTACCTTATACTGCTTCTTACTGCATCACCTCTGATCTCTGACCTTCTATCCTCCACCCCTTTCCTTCAACAAGGCTTCCTTACGTGTTTGGAAGCACTGTCTTGCTTTGGACACAATTTCATGACTGTTTTCAATCACCACTCAGCTAAACATCCTGTAGCAGCTACAAGCAAACCAGAATACATGCCAGCAAAAGTTTATACAGCCAGATGCCCAACATAAAACCCCCACAACTCCCAAGAAAACCTCAACAAGGTAATAAGCCAGTTCTGGCTGCAGCTCACCTGAGTGCTCCCATGTTGCCATAGTAGTGTTCGTTGTGACCAGCAGCACACCTGCTGGACACTCGGGCCCCTTCCACCTTGCTGTCTCCAATGCACACCTTGCACAGGTTCCCATCTGCTCCTGGCATGCAGCTCTTCCAAAAGTAATTCTGATAAGCTGAGTCAAGAAATCTGAGGTGAGGTTAAGGCAAGGTATTCCAAAGCCTCTTCACACATGGGAAAAGACAGAAACAGAATTCCATCCTAATAGCTGCCAAGAGGAGAACTAAATTATGTGAAGAATCACACAAACCCAATAGGGGAAAGAGCCTCTGAGACTGCAATCATCACTTGCTGGACAAATCCTCATGGCTTCATCCCCATTTTCCTCCCAGATTTCCATGGTGTAGTCAACATACAACCCAGAGCAGCCCTTACCAGAGCCAATGTCACAGTTCCCAGTCTCATTCTCCAGAGCTCCAACTGTGTATTTGGAAAGCAGTAACCATCCTCCAGGACTATAGAGGTGACTGTGGCAGGATCGCCTGCCCCTGAGGTTGTGGATGTTGATCTGCTTGGTGCTCTTCTTAGCTAAGGCAACAGCATAGACAGGTGACAGAGCTGTAAAACAGTGGCAACAACCAGTGAGACCAAGGCAGTTAAATATTCCAGACAGGCACAGACCTCTCTCCTCTCCCTCAGCCTGTTGTGGTATCTTCAGTTACAGCAGAGGATCTGCACTCTTGGCTTAGCCAACAGGTCTCGCCCCGGCTGCCCACCGCTATCGGCAAAGCTCCTGCTGAGCACACAGCAAATCCCTTCCCAAACACAGGCACATTCCTACAGAAGTCCTACAGGCAGTCTCAGGAAAACCTAAACCTTTTGCCATCTCAATGTTGTCCTCTTACCTTTGTGCTTAAGATGAATCAGTTTCCCTGTTTCCTCTGTGCTCTCAGCAGCAGGGACACAATCTCCCCCTGGAGAGAAATCATAGAGTCATTAAGGTTGGAAAAGTCCTCTGAGATCATCCAGTCCAACTGGATGTTCAACCCAACACCACCATGGCCACTAACCCATGTCTCAAAGTGCTACGTCCACATGTTTTTTGAACACCTTCAGGGATGGTGACCCCATCACCTCCCTGGGCAGCCTGTTCCAGTGCCTGACCACTCTTGCAGGATGATATCCAACCTAAAACTTCCCTGGTGCAACTTGAGCCCATTTCCTCTCATCCTATTAGTAGTTACTTGATAGAACAGTCCAACACCCAGCTCTCTACAACTACCTGAAAAGGGGTTGTAGATGGCAATGTCTCCCTTCAACCATTAAGGAATTTGTGGCTGCTGTCCTTCCTCTCACATGGCAATACCCAACCAAAAACCTCCTCTTGAGCCATGTCAGCACCTCTGTGCTTTTCACAGAAGAGATGTAACATCCAGTCAGACCAAATGCCAGAGCCAGTTAGTGGAAGGGCTGGGAAGAGCATTTGGACATAATATATTGAGTGGTGCTTCCATCACAAACCACTACAAACTGTGGAAGTCCAGCTCTGTGTTTAATGGGACTTTTTTGATTCCCTCTCCTCTTGCTCAGGTCACAGAAGAACTTACCATAACATTCTGCAGCCACAGGCACTAATCCACACCTCCCTGCAATGTAGACATGTGTTGCATCCAAGGTGACTGCATCAGCCTCACTGCCCTGCCAACAGCACCACAGTGAATAACAAACTGAGGGGGTTTGTGACTGTGTAACCAGCTGCTGTACTTCTCCACTGTGGGAAATGCCCCTGCATAAATTCCCTCCCATTCCCACCAGTTCCCCTGGTGTACAAGCTGCTTTTCCTCTTGTTCCACTCAGACAAGGACATACACCCGCTGTGTAGTCTTACTACATACCCTGACCAGAGGGATTCTCCTACCTTGATCATTTCAATGCATTTGGTCATGGAAGTAGCTTGGACACAGACTAAAGGGTCAGATTTGATGCTCAGGGCCCACTCCTCGCATTTGCGCAGCTCAGCATCACTGATGCAGCACCAGCGCACGATGCTGTTGTCCAAGGAGCTCCCTGAGTCAGAAGGAAAGAGCACAGTGAGATCATGTCACCTATCACCAGCCTGTCCTTTGTTAAGGGAATATTCAGAACGGGCCTGGCCTGGAGAAATTACACACAGAGAGAGCTTTTTCCTTCCCTTTTGTTAACTATACTATAGTCCTGTGGAAGGCTTCTCACCTTCATGGCCTAGTCCCTTAAGGAGAGCCACGTAATCCAGACCAAGGACATAGGCAATCTCTAGCTGCTCCTCAAGAAGCTGCAGGTGCTGAGTGGCATCTCGGAACAGCAGGTTCTTTCCCCCAAAGGGTGCTGAAGTGAAGAGTTCAAACCTGGCTCTTTCCTTTCCTCTCTGCCCAAAGAAGCGCTGGGACAAGAACAACACTTGTAACTGCAACAGACCCGCTCCTCCTTCCATGCAGCCTCATCCCTCCCTCCACAGCAACACCCAGAGTGCCATCAGACTGCGACCAGCCCACAGCTAATGCAGTCAGTGAATGTTCCAGCCCTAAAAGCTTTAAGCAATTCACTTTTTGGAAGACTTTTCTCCCCCCATCTTAGTTATTCCAAGCAGTTAGGCTGTGCTCAATGTCTCCTACCCTGGAAAGGCAACTCAGGGAGCATAGCTGAGTGAGAAACATATGTGATGAAGATCAGTGTGGTAAAGCAGTGCAAGTTGTCTTGTGATTGATGATGGGCAAGCACCACATGCAAAGTAGCTCCACTGGGAATGAAGAGAGCACTGAGGAGTGTGCTAGGGATACTGCTGCATAGCCACTGCTGGGCATGGGGGAACTCAGCTGGGGTGTGTGACAAAAGCATGTGAAGACCTCAACAAGAGACTTTGTACAACTGCTGCCACCAGAGTCAGCCTTCTGGGTTGAACTGTTCCCTGTCTACTGCAGTGTTTTAAGAACTGGATGGTTTCATCAGCTCTTTAAATCTGTACTTAAATAGGCATTATTCCATTTCAGTGTCAAACAGATTCCTGGATGTTAAGGTAACAGATACCATTTATAAGTTGAGAAGGAGAGGAACAATGGTGAACCCTGGCCCTGTCTCCCTCAGCTACATAAGAACTCACCCAAGTCCCAGGACAGGCTGCACATCATGAGCCATTTTCCACTTTGGGTGTTAAGAATCCTCCCCTTCTTTACTTACTTATTCCTAGCCTCCTACAGAAGAACGCTTAAGAGAAAAGTAAAACCTTCTTCCAGAAGCCTTCCCCACAATGACCACAGGAAGGTGGAAGCAGAACCTCTATCTGGAGATGCTAACACCACTCACTTGGATTGTGTTCAGAAATTTGTTGGTGATCTTCTGGAAGTTGTGGCGGGTGACAATGCCACGGCCAGGCCCCTTGCCCAGGTTACAGGTGCTGTACTCAGCCAGCCCAGCTGTAGTCCCATCAGGACATAAGAGCTCATACTCCTGCTGCTCTGCCTCTGGAACAAGAGGACACTCAGGGATCCATGAAGCGAGACACAACTTGGCAGCAGGCACAGAGGAAGGTGAAGAGTTTTTCAGAGGATATGCAGGCAGCACAGTCTACCAAGCATGCTTGGGAAGCTGCCTTTGCTAAGCTCTTCTCTTCACAAAGAGAGGGACCTCAGCAAGAGGTCCTCCAAAATACTCTTCAAGCTGTAGCCCTCTAAATATGTTTAAAAATACTTATCTGAAAATACCACTCTAGTCACCTGCAAAAATATTGGTACTGAGCTTAAAAATACCAAGCAGGTGCAGAGGAGCTGCAGGTTTTCACAGCTCCATACTGAATCCTGACAGGACTCGGTGAGCTCAGGCACTGCCGATGCTGACAGCTGCACCAGGGACTCAAGGCTGCAGAAATCCCCTGCACAAAAACATTTCACTGCTCCCATTCTAAAAATCCTCTGGGAGCAGTTAGTGCACATTTACTGTTTCCTTCTGAACTGTGTGGATCACAGGATACTAGGGGTTGGAAAGGACCTCAGGAGATCAACGAGTCAGACCCCCCTGCCAGAGCAGGAAATAAGTTGTGCCAAGCAAAGCCAAAGAACTACTTGCAGGGACAGAATTTTCTCTGGAAACAACAAAAATAGCAGCATGTCCTCAAACTCCAAGGCAGGACAGACACAGCCAGAGGTAACAAGGAATCTGATTTTTCAGGATTACCTGTGGCACTCATAATTGTCAGATGATCTAAAAAGGCAACATCTGCCACTCCATCCTTCAGGCACCTGCAGATAGACAAAGGTAAACACATCACCTGGCTTTCCCTCCCTCAGGAGTTCTTTCTCCCCAGAGGCAGACTCAGCAGCTGTATCACAGAGCTCACCTGAAGGCTCCCTCAGAGTCATAGAAGGGCTCATTACCACTTGTCTCACAGAAGTGGTTCTTGTCCCTGACATAGGACTTCTGTCCTTGGCAGAGAGCACACAGTCGAGGAGCAGCAATACCAACCCCAGGGATGCAGCTTGCATTGAAATAGTCACTGATCACTGCAGATGGTGGGGGAAAACAAACCCAAATAACAACAAAAAGAGAGAAAAGTCAAGTGAGGAAAAACAGAAGAAGGAAAAGGTGCCAAACACATCATGTACATAACTAGAACCATGGACTAATAAAAAAAAGCAACAAATGCAGCTTCATTGTGTAAACATCAGATGTGAAACATCTGCTGCAACAGTGATCAAGTGGTGCTGCTCAAAAATCATCCTTGTGCTGGTTAGATATTGCAAAGACTTGTTCCCTGTTGCATTCTGAACACAAAGATTTCCTGTTTTGGTAACAATTCCACTGCTTTGAGATCACTGGGAAAGCTCTACAGAGAGCTAGCAGCCAGTATCAAAAACACTCCAAGAAGGTCTTTCATCCACAAAGCTCTAAGATTTCCACACAGCATGCTTCTTTCCACATCTGCCTGTACTTCATTCACTGCTGCTGAGGGCAGAGACACAGCCCTGTGGCTCCTATCACCCACCTTGGCTCAGAGGTTGTGACTCATCCCAGGAGAGGTCATTCCTTGCAAGGAGAAAGCCAAGTGGGATATTCCAGCCCGATGTCCACCTGGCTCCGTTGTGGCAGCTGCGTGCACCTCGTAGCCTCTGGATATCCAGAGTTCCTCGTTTGGCAATGGCCACAGCAAAAACACAGTTTCCTGTGACAGGACAAGACATGGAACTGAAAGAACTAAACTCCAGTTCTCCTATGTGAGTTCAACTACTGTGAACACAGCGAAGGAAAAAAACCTCCCAAGCATGTGAAACACAGTTACCTATGCCAGGACTTTACCATACCCTGGCTGTTGGCACCTCATCAAACTGAGTGATGCAAGAGATGTGCCAAGCAAGGATGTAAACACCTGGAGGAAAAGGCTTCCAGGACCATCCAGCTCCATCATCCAGCGCAATTGCTCCCAGAATGCTGGACATTTGTCTCACACTGTTCAGGTATTGTAATGGAAAAAAAATCCTGTCTTACCCTCAGAAGGTACCACCTGAAACACATCCTTTCAACTAGTCACAGTTCTTTAGCTGAAACAACATTCTCTTCTCACACCCTCCCCTTACCAGTCTCTTCCTACACCCACCTGCTAATCTGCCCTCCTTCTCAGAGTCACAGCCCACACTTTTTCTTTTTTTGTGCTTGATTTTGGCTCACACTTGTTTCTCCTTCCATTATAAAGCACTCATTGCACAGACTGGTCAGGTCTGCAGGCATGAAGAGGAATCTTGCCACAAGAAGATTCTCTACCTTATATTCTTGTGTCTTTAGGGTGAGGAGGGAGTTAACTCCTGAGAGAAGCTAATCTCTTAAAGAATCACTAGTGAGTGTTCAGTTACATGAGCAAGGAGCACAGAGGAGGACTGACACAGAGGGAATAAACCACTTCTTATTTCCTATAGGATGTAGACCTCTGGTGCACTAGTGCTGAGGGCAGGGGCATGTACAGACAATCAGAGTGACAGCACCACAGGCAGAAAGGCCCCTGGGTTTTAAAGCACTACTGGTGGAGTTTCCCAAGCAGCTGGCAGTCACTCCACACACCTAGCAAGGCAGTGAGAACTTACAGACTCCTTTTCAGGAGTTCCTGAGCGTTGCCTTTCGCTGCACAGGGCTTTGTCAGCTAGGTCAGAAGTACAGCTTGTTCTTTTGTTTTGTGAACCTACCTTGATCATAGATCTCCTTTGCCACCACTGTCAAACCATACAGCTTCACAGCAGAGTAAACATCTCCAGCATCCAAGGAGGCAGCATCTGCTTTATTTGCCTTAAAAAGAACAGCAAACCCCTCACAACAAGTCTTTGCAGGGACAAAAACAGGGCAGCTTCCAGAGCAGAATTTCTGCCTGAGAAGTAGCAGCCAGTGATTTGTAAAAGCATTTACTTTATTTTTAAGGGAATCCCTGTTACTAAGTTTGGTGAAATGCTAGCAATGAAGGCTGTTCCCTCCACAAAATACCAGTTCTTTGGCAATAACAATCTGTCTCACCTCTCCTTTGGGCCTTCCATTTCAAAAGCCCAGTTCTGGTGCCAGCTGAAGAAAAAGGCAGTCCCCTTTCCCTCCTGCTGCTCTCCCAAGACCCCAAATCCTTCTCAGAATTCTCCAGGCTATAAAGTTTCCATAACATGGAATGTGGAACTGAAATCTATTACTAAGGGTTGCAGGACTGAATGAGAAGGTGACATAAATTAGTCCCTGAACCAGCAAGAAAGGTTTTCTTGGTTTTGTTTTCCAGGTTAGATTTGGACTCCATTGGAGGCAACTAGGACTGACTGAAAAAGGGAACTGAACTTTCCTGTCCTAGTCAAGCTTCAGGTACAAATGCTACAGCAAATGCTCAGCTTCCTTTTCATTCATGGTTTTTTTCAAAGCACAGTGTAATGGAAATTTGATTTCAGAGCTGGTCAACCACAAGAGCTTACACTTACAGAGGGCCTGATGTCTGGTTTTATTCAAATCAAAGATTTCATATATCAAAAAAAGGCTCTGCTCTTCAGAAAAGGCTGACTAGGGGCTAAAAATAACAGGGAAGGAAGGGAAGACAAAATACCATCATAGTCAGAGCAGGACCAAAACCCACAGGCAAGGGCAATGCTCTGAGCAAGTTTTAATTTACTAATTTGGTTTTGTCCTTTTATTTCCAAGCAACTTTTTACTTATTTCCTAGAGACTGCAAGGACATTATCTGAGGTAAAACAGCACATCTAGTAGAATGCTCCTAGGGGCCAATTCTTGCTTCTCAAGCTACTGTGTGCTTTATATATACATATACACAGACCCCTCATCTCTGGATCCTTGTACTCTCCCAGGGATTCTCTTTACCAGTTACTTCAAAAGGGGATTTGGTCTCAAAGTCTCTGTGAACTCACTCTGATTTTGTCAATGCAGTCGTGAGTGTTGAGGGCTCTGATGCAAGAAATCCTATTAAAGGAATTGACAGCAGCAAGGGGCAGCACAGCCAGAAGTGCTTTGGAGAGTTCAGCGCACTTTCTCTGCTCCAGGTCAGAAAGGGTGCACCACCGGAACTTCTTCCCTGTAGCACCAAAAAAGGAGTCAAGATTTCTGGGATTTAGTGGGGAAAAGCCCAAAACAACTCATAGAAGAGGAAGGTTATTCTCTTTTAGTTACCTTCCCACATAAGTAGATTCTGCTCACACATCCACACACTTACAGGCACCCAAAAGATGTGCCCAAGCTGTATGAACAACTGGGAGAGCAGCAACTGTTTGCTGTTGAGTCTGCACTGTGGCTCTTTGCTTCCTCTTGGCTGGCAGCAATGAGCCAGATTCCAGGCAGACTTTGCAAGAAATTAAATCCATTTTAGGTAGATTTCTCAAGAATCAACAATTATTATGGGATGATCTTTCACCTCAGAATCTTCCTTGCTTCATCCTCCACGAATTGCAGGCAAGGCTGCCACACAAATAGAGGAAACAAAGGCAAGGACATCTGCATGGCTATGGCCTGTTCTCCCGTTGGAGTAACAAGAGGATGGCACTTAGAGCACAGGCTAACCTTGTTGCCACTTTCCTCTTATCATGCTGCAGTTTTTCTCCTAACAAGCCAGCTGTGATGCGACCTTCTCAGGGCACAGACCTTCTGATCTTGATGTAAGCTGTGTCCAGTTCTGGGGTCCTCAATTTAAGGACATTGAGATACTTGAACATGTCCAGAGAAGGGCAACAAGGCTGATGGGAGGTCTGCAGCATAAGCCCTACGAGGAAAGGCTGAGGGAGCTGGGGTTGTTTAGCCTGGAGAAGAGGAGGCTGAGGGGAGACCTCATTGCTCTCTACAAATACCTGAAAGGAGGTTGTAGACAGGTGGGGGTTGGTAGCTTCTCCCAGGCAACCAGTGTCAGTACAAGAGGACACAGCCTTAAGCTGTGCCAGGGGAAGTTTAGGCAGGAGGTGAGGAGAAAGCTCTTCACAGAAAGAGTGATTGGCCATTGGAATGTGCTGCCCAGGGAAGTGGTGGAGTCACCATCACTGAAGGTGTTCAAAAAAGAATTGGAGGTGGCACTTGGAGCCATGGTTTAGTTGTCAGGAGGTGTTAGGTATTAGGTAATAGGTTGGACCTGATGATCTCTGAGGTCTTTTCCAACGTGGTTGGTTCTGTGATTCTGTAAACAATGCATTCCCCAGGCTTCATCAGTTTTATTGCTGTCAGTTCTGTCCTCAGTTATCAGTCCAGGCCAAGCTTTTAACCTTTGCTCTGCTGTTCCCTCTGGTGCTTTCACACACACATTCCCATGCACGATTTCTCCATACTAGACTTAATGTTCCTGTTAAAGTCCTAGACATTCAGAAGCAAGCCTGCAAAAGGTCAAGAAATATGGAGGGAGGTGTTTGACAGGGGATTGAATTGCTTTAGTCTTGTTGAATTTAGTCTTTAGAGAGGGGACTGTTGATTTTTAAGCAGACAGTAACTGATGTTCCAAGTCCCAGGTATCAGAGCACTGGGCTGCATGCTTTGTCACAACAGCACTTCCCACTGAGTGCCAGCTTTGACAGAACAGTGTTTACCTCCCATTTTCTTTCCAGACAAAGACTACCTGATTTTAAATAATAAAACCCACAGCAGGGCTCCAGGAGTCAGAAAACCTTACATTAGAGAAGTATGAAAACTTAACTGTGAAGCAACTCAAAACGAAATGCTACTTCATAACAGAGTCAAGCAAACCCCTCAAGACAAGAGGTGAGGACTGGGACTATTTGACATTCCAATGGCAATTCTGTGGCTTTGGGCCTTCTTCTGTCATTAACAAATGCATTCCTAAGTGCTCCTGAAGAAATGCAAAGTAACTTGCTGGCTTTCCCTCCAGAGGTTTATCTTCCATGACAACCACCATGAAAGACAGGAACTAGGGACGATTTGGTCATTGACAACGAAGAATCTGGTACTGGGGATGGAACAAACACCAACAACAAAAGCCTCAAAATCTCACCTTGTCCAAGAAGAAGGTTAGTAAGAATTACCTTCATTTTTGGATGTCAAACAGATTAAATAACCTGCACAGGAACACTGTGCAGAACTGTAGCAGAACTGAACTATTCAGTTGTCAGACCTTTTATCAGCTGAAAACTAAGTAAGCAATAAAAAGAAATCCCAGATCAGTGCCAGCAGAAAGAAGGGGTTAGGAACCACAGGAGAAGGTCAAACCTCCTTTTCCAGGAGGAGACAGGATTTGGTTGCTTTAAACTGGCTACAAAGCTACACCCTGAGGGATCTAGACATGCCAGCAAATCTTTTTTGCCTTAGGTTCCAATTATTCCATCTTGGATCTAATATCACTTCTTTTGTATTCTTCTTATTAAATGCCTTCTACTCTGAAACATGTCATCATATACTTCTCAAGAAGATACTATTTATTTAAGGAGGAGGGAAAGAAGTGATTATTACATATAAAAATGACAAGCAGTTATGTAACTTGAGAGGCTCTTATACCATGCAATGAAACCTAGGACTGAATGCATACAAAACACCACAACAGCTCCAACATTATCACTTTCAGATGCTTAAGCATTTGGGTTTCTGGTGCTTGATTCCTGTCATACAAAAATATTACCTGGCACACATAACGTTAACAATGAGAACTGGGAAGTTTTTGTCTCTGAGTAGAGCATCAGACACAAGCACTCCAGTTGTTTTGATGTTAATTCGGCACAACTCCCAAAAGAATCCATTGTGGTTTGAGAGGAGAGCAACCCGCAGCACACTGATTGATTTTGACAGTGTTAATGAGTACCCGGACCTCAACTGCTCAAAGGAAACAAACCACCACTGAATTCCTAAGGAACCAGTGTATTGAGCTGCTTCAGAACTAACAGGGTCACCATCTGCCAGTGATCAAAGAGGGAGCATGCAGGCAAATGGAAATCGCAGGCACAGCTCTAGCTGCAGCTCCTTTGCACAGAAGAAAACAAAGCCAAAGCACACATTAGAGTTTGCATCCTGCTCACCTCATCCATAAGTCACATTTCTCTTTCCCTCTCTGCACCAGCCTTACCTGAAGACAGCAAGGTAAAGCTGATCAGGACAATTAAAATCACTGTCTTCATGATCACAGCAGTTCAGTAAGGATCCTCTCTCTCTCTCCCGAAGCTCTGCCTTCTCATACCAGGAATTCCACAGTGATGACCAGAGCTTCTGGGGGATAACAAAGGGCTTTGAGGCATCACTAAGGGTAAAGCAAGATTTAAGCAAACCCCAAGCCATCAGAGGATGGTGTATCCTTGCATGCAAAGCAGAAAGGGACAGTGCCCTGTCCCTGTCCACAGATGGAAAACATGTGTGTTTTCTGCTTTGTTATGAACAGACACAGGAAGAAGGGTAAGCCTCTGCTTCTGGAACAAATGGTGCTCCTCCTGCTTCAGAAGGCACCAACAGGCAACACTTACATCTGTGCTACAAGAAAGACATCCAAAGCTAAGTGAATTGTCCAAACCACTGAGCATGTTTCTCTATAGAATATTGCAGGGGCCTTTTTACCTTATTTTTTCACTTGCTGATGGTTTATCTAAGGACCTTTAAAGGAAGTGTTCCCATGGCTCCCTTCCAGGCAGAACTGATCCAGGTGCAGCATATCCTCCTGCCCAGAAGTGGTTTTCTTGCTATGTTCAGTAACAGAACTGTGGCACTGTTGACTTTCTTGACTTTGCTCTATTCTGTTCTAGTCCAGCAGTCTCACCCAAACGGGCTGATTTCCTTGTTCTTCAACACTTGGCATGGAGTATAACCTCTTAATTACTGTACAGAAGCCATAATTAACATCACTAATCCTTCAGCAGGGGAAAAAAACAACTGTATGTGTGTGTGTGTGCACTAGCAGAAGCGTGCACACTGAACTCATGTGAGGATGTATGAACTATTGCTAATGTAGTTTCATCTTTTCTGTTCAGCAAAGAGCAGACTATTCCCCGAGCCCTGCAGAAAGCAAATCTGTTTCCTGGGTTTGTTTTCCTTCTTCATCTTAGTTTTTTTCTTGGTGCTTTCTCTGCTTCATGTATTCTTGCAATGCTTCTCCCAGATTTCTCTGGTTGCCCTAGCAACTCTCCCCTAGTCATTCACAGTCCCCACTCCACACTTGCTTCACATATGTGGATTCCATCACTTATCTCTGTGCTTCACAGGTTCCCTCACTACATCTGCAGCCTCTCTTGAGGTGATACATTTCCACTGAGCTCATCACAGAAGCAATTACATTTCTCACCTGCACTCCCTGAACAGAAGTTCTCAAGTCCCACGACCTCCATTCTCTCATTTGCTAAGAGAACAACTGTGGCATTAATGCACCCTTCCACGTGGGCCCTGCACAGGCCTAGCACAGCTCAGCACCCTTGGGGAAGTGTGGCTCATTCCTCAGGGACTACAGCACACACTATATTATGTTTTAATCCTCAGGGACTGCAGTACATATAACATTATGTGTTATTCCCCTGTCACTGTGGTGTATATGTTATGACACGATACACTACTGGATGCTAAAACCAAAACAACCCAACCAACCAGCATAGATGCAAGACCAAAACATATGATAAATGTCATTTTAAAACAATTAAACTAGATCAGGACAGAGCACTAACCAGTTCAGTTAACATCAACTAATACACATTATAAACAAGCATGTCTCGTTTAACTACACCCTAAGCTCTGAATCACTCCTGGGGAAACTTGTCCTTCAAGCCCACCAGCAGGGTGCAGTTAGACACCAAAGCTAATGGCTTTTGCAATGCCTGTAGCAAGGCATCTCACAGGATCAAACCCCACCTTCCTGGAGATTTAAATTCCTGCCAGTCCTGCATGAGGTACAGGATATAAGCACATCCCAACAGCTCAGCCAGCCAATGATATTACTGCTACACGAGGGCTGCATCTGGTTCTCTGTTTAAATTGCACTTACTTAAAAATAAAAGGCTTTCCTGTACATGCCTGAGATGTTTATCCAGACACTAAGCTGCTATCTGTGATGATGTACAAAAAGCAGAATGCCATGAAGGTGTTGTAGACTTCATTTAGGCCTGGTCAGGAAAACAAACAAACATTAATCACGTCAGGTCTGCTCAGAGGGTCATGTCCTAAAGCACTGAGGATGTGGAAACACAGCAGCAGGACTCAGATTCTTTTCCTGCTGATTCACTCTATGGAGCTACCTCCCTACCACACTTCCCAATATGGTGGCATTTATGCATTTATCTAGGGATGCATGTGAAAGGGTGGAAAACAAGTAATTTCTACAAAGTCGCCTCTGTGCTGCTAGGATTGAAGCAAGGGACACCAGAGTAGGAACAGATGTCACTGCACTACCTTGCCTGACATCTGTGGGAACAGCGTTGTGTCTGTCCTGGGTCCCCAGCTACTAAAATCCCTGCCCTGACAGCCCTGGTGCTCCCACAGCTGTGCTCAAGGACAGACGAACCCCAGCTGCCTTGGCTGCAGGTCTCTCCTCACACTGTCCCTCCCTTTGGGAGACAGCTTCATCCCCTTTGAGAGGCAGCCTTGCTCCTACACCACAAACCTTCAGGGACCACCATGGCCCACACTATATTCCCCAGGAAACAGCCCTGTCCCCGCACCACATCAGCCCAGGGAGGATCCTGTCCCCGCACCACATCAGCTCAGGGAGGATCCTGTCCCCGCACCACATCAGCTCAGAGAGGATCCTGTCCCAGCACCACATCAGCTCAGAAAGTGCCCTGTCCCCGCACCACATCAGCTCAGGGAGTATCCTGTCCCCGCACCACATCAGCCCAGGGAGGATCCTGTCCCCGCACCACATCAGCTCAGGGAGGATCCTGTCCCCGCACCACATCAGCTCAGAGGATCCTGTCCCCGCACCACATCAGCTCAGGGAGGATCCTGTCCCCGCACCACATCAGCCCAGGGAGGATCCTGTCCCAGCACCACATCAGCCCAGGGAGGATCCTGTCCCCGCACCACATCAGCTCAGGGAGGATCCTGTCCCCGCTTCACATCAGCTCAGACAGTGCCCTGTCCCCGCACCACATCAGCCCAGGGAGGATCCTGTCCCAGCACCACATCAGCCCATGGAGGATCCTGTCCCCGCACCACATCAGCTCAGGGAGGATCCTGTCCCCGCACCACATCAGCTCAGGGAGGGCACTGTCCCCGCACCACATCAGCTCAGGGAGGATCCTGTCCCCGCACCACATCAGCTCAGGGAGGATCCTGTCCCCGCACCACATCAGCTCAGGGAGGGCCCTGTCCCCGCACCACATCAGCCCAGGGAGGATCCTGTCCCCGCACCACATCAGCTCAGAGAGGATCCTGTCCCCGCACCACATCAGCTCAGAAAGTGCCCTGTCCCCGCACCACATCAGCTCAGGGAGGATCCTGTCCCCGCACCACATCAGCCCAGGGAGGATCCTGTCCCCGCACCACATCAGCTCAGGGAGGATCCTGTCCCCGCTTCACATCAGCTCAGGGAGGGCCCTGTCCCCGCACCACATCAGCTCAGGGAGGGCCCTGTCCCCGCACCATATCGCCTCAGAGCCGGTCCTGACCCCATACTTTATCTCTTCGGGACAGACGTGTGGCAGGGACGGGCCTGTCCCCACACACGCCCCCAGAGAAGACCTCTCCCCACACAGCATATCCCGCCCTGGGGAGCAGCCCGGTTCCGCTTCTCCCCTGAGGATGACCCCATCCCCACACAAGGCTTTCCCGACAGCCCAGGGTCTCTCCACACCGCCCTCCCCTCACGGCCCCGCGCCCCGCTTCAGCCGCCCGGCCCGGCCCGGCCCGGCCCCGCCCCGCCGCCCGGCCCCGCCCCGCCCCGCGCGCGTCTCCCGCCCTCCGGTGCGGGCCGCGGCACAGTGCGCGGCGGCGGCGACGCGGGAAGATGGCGGCGGCCATGGCGCGGGGCGGCGTGGCCGCGCTGCGGCGGAGCAGGTACGGGTCCGGCAGGCGGGGAGGCTCCGCGCTGCCGCCGGCGGGGAGGCTCCGGCTGGGGCTGTCCGGCCCCGGCAAACCCGGGGGTGAGGCGGTAGCTGGCGTCTAACAGCCAGCACCTGACAGCCGGCACGCCGGGGACAGGGGGCGTGAGGAGGAGCTGGGCGGTGACCCGGCCTCCAGGGGGCTGGGGGCTGCAGCCCCCCCAGCTCTCCAGTGGCCTCGGTCATTGACGTTTCCCTGCCGGGGTGCAAATGCGGCTGTTTGCGGTGCCTCGGCCCTGTCGCCCGGGCGTGTGCGACGAGGCTTTTCCGCGGCCTCGCTCGGGCAAGGTTCCCTGTCCGAACGGAAAGCCTGCGGCCCGCTGAAACCGGAGCCCGGCTTCGCGGCCGGCAGCTGTCTGCGAATGCAGAGCCAGCAGGCTGGGGCAGCCCCTGCTGCCGTGTCGCCCCGGCCAGGCCGGCTCAGAACAGAGCTCCTCGCCGGAGCCCGCCAGCCCTTCGCAGGGGAGATCTCCTAGTTAAGGCTTTTCTCAGCAACGGAGGAGGTTTACGAATATTATCTTTGGCCACAGCTCTGTGTTCTTAAACCACACAGCCCCCCTCCTCCACCTTTTCTCAAAACCTGGCGAAAACGCCTCTTGCGCAGAGCGTGTCATTACCGTCCAAGCCGGGTGTTGTCCCTCATCCCAGGACAGATGAAGTCACCGGGGGGCTGAAGACGACTTGGGAGCCCATCAGTTCCTGCTCCAGCAGCCCTCGGGTGGGTGACAGAAGCAGGAGGCCAGCACTCTTCTGTACTTGTACCTGTAAAGGTCAGAGTGTCAGGAGCAGGGAAGTTGAGGCTGAAAGCAAACTCTTTAGTCTTGTCATCTTTATTGGTTTAGACAGATTTCAGAGTAGGAAGGAGATTGATTTTTCCTATGTTGGACACCAAAATCATTTTTTTTAAGAGCTCAGGGTCTGCAATTAATTGTTGCATCCTTTCTCTATGATGATCTGTCTGCTGAAGGACCAAGTCCTGGTCTGCCCTGCCTTGGCAACAGGCTCCAGGGTGCTCCTGTGAAGCCAGCACAGCTAGTTTTGTTCTGGCTGGGCATTTTTGTGGTAGGTTATTATGCACCAAGACTAATGGATATCTTGGGAATGTTAGTGCTTTGGGCTGTAGCCAAGTTTCTTTTCATTTTTCCCCTTTGATAGGGTTGTAAAACTTCTCTGTTAAATTTAAGGCTATTGCTAACTGGATTAATTCTGAAGTGTTTTGAATCTCTCTGAATTAGCCCATGGGCTCCCAGCTCTCTGCTAGGTCAAGTATTCCTTTTATCCCAGGTGTTTTAGCATGTTGCAAAACAGGTTGCAAAGTTGGGTAGTCTGGGTGTATGGCCAAGGGCACCTGCTGCCCTGCTTGTGCACGGCAGAATTACACCCCAGTGCTGTGTAAACCATCCAGGCTCTGCAGCAGTGTGGGCTGTGCTTTCTGCCTCGCTAAGCACATCATACCCTGGGAGATGAGGGCAGTGCCGTGACGGGTTTAGCATGTGGTTACAGGAATCAGTGTTTGTGGGGGGGTCTGTCCTGTCACATTATATGCATTTATAGCAAGGACCCCTAAAGCCTTCTGCTCCTTTTGATGAACTAGGAAACCCCAGCTCCCTCAGCCTCTCCTCACAGGGCTGTGCTCCAGACCCCTGGTGAGGGGGTGTGAGGAGAGGCTGAGGGAGCTGGGGTTGCTTAGCCTGGAGGAGGCTCAGGGTAGACCTTCTTGCTGTCTACAACTACCTGAAAGGAGATTGTAGCCAGGTGGGGGTTGGTCTCTTCTCCCAGGCACCCAGCACCAGTACAAGAGGACACAGTCTCAAGCTGTGCCAGGGGAGGTTTAGGCTGGATGTGAGGAAGAAGTTCTTCCCAGAGAGAGAGATTAGCCATTGGAATGTGCTGCCCAGGGAGGTGGTGGAATCACCATCACTGGAAGTGTTTTTAGAGGGGACTGGATGAGGCACTTGGTGCCATGGTTTAGTTGATTAGATGGTGTTGGGTGATAGGTTGGACTTGATGATCTCAAAGGTCCTTTCCAACCTGGTTAATTCTTTTCTATTCTATTCTATTTGGGGTAGTGCAGTGGTGTAACAGACTGTGAAGCTGAAGGACAGCGAAATATTGCTGACCCCATGTCATGGGGGTCAGTGAAAACTAGAGCTGTTTGTCCTTGGCTAACATTAAAACATTGTTAGCAAGTGTCTGCTACTAGTGTGTGGTTTCTAGCCAAGAAATCTGCCATTTGTGGACTTTTCTGAGTCAAGAGATCATGGCTATGTGTAACTCAATAGACACCTGAAGGTAATTCTCAAAAGTCTTAATAATCACTTCCTGGCGTTGACTCACCCCCTAAGTGATGCAATAGCTTGTAAGCTAATGTGGTAATTGTGTACTCAGCTTGTAACTGATCAAGAGCAGATGAAAGGTCAGAGGGA
The DNA here is from genome assembly GCF_026170545.1 of Melanerpes formicivorus. Taxonomy (NCBI): domain Eukaryota; kingdom Metazoa; phylum Chordata; class Aves; order Piciformes; family Picidae; genus Melanerpes; species Melanerpes formicivorus. The sequence continues at coordinate 1,174,776 of NW_027142388.1, read as the reverse complement.
CAAATGAAGACATCCCAATTGTGGCCTTTGTATCCCAGCAATGAGTGGGTTGCACAAAGACCTGCCAGACCTGGTTCTTGCCAAGGGCCTGAGCCTGCTGGTGTGACAACACTGCACCTCTCCTGCCCTGCCTGGGGCTTGCCAGCTGGGCTAGCAGCAGGACATGGCCCTGTCCCAGCTTCAGAGCACTCCACTAAACAGGGTTATTTACAGGCTTGGCACAGGGAGAGTTCTTGTACAGCTGGATGAATCCTATCCAGATTTATTAGGAAAATGAATTGTTGTATATTGAACACAGGGCAAGTCCTGGTTGAACCTTTTTCATGTGTAGGCCAGTTCTAAGTCTGTTTTGCATTTTCAGCAAAGCAGAAACACTCACTGTTTGCTAAGAAAAGATGGAATAGATGCCACATTAAATGTCTGCAGGAGCAGTTGGGTTGTCAGGTGTGTGTGGGGGGTTGTTGGTGGTTTTTTAGGGGAAAAAACTAGGCTAGAAGGGAATGGTGAAAATTCTATGCTTTGAGGAGGCCTTTCCCTCTGTTACTCAGCTCTGAATTTATGATGGTCACTGCACTGAAGTGCTTACATCTGTGTTATGGAACACTCTTGTCTGTTGTATTTGCAGTTTGCTGACTAGCTGTAACTTCCTTGTGCACGGGAACCTGCCTGTTAGAACTGGAGCCCTGTGGAAGCAGCCACCTTCCAGGACGTTTTTCAGTGGTAAGTGAAGGCTTGTATCTACTCAGTGTCTTTAAATTCAGGGTTGCTCAAAGTTAGGCAAATGACAGCCACATATTGGTCAATATTAAGTTCTGGAGATTAAAGCAGGCATGGAAATGACACCTGCTACCCTAGTGGTTTCTTTTCATGTGCCCTTATTGAGGGTACTTGAGCTTTTTTAAAGCTTCTTTGACACTTTGACAGTCATCCTTTTCACTGAGGCTATTGCTTTGGAAGAGAACTTGTGTAACAGGGCCAGGAGAAGAGGGGCTGGGATCATAAATTTCCCCTAAGGGAAATGTCTATTGGGATCTGTTTCTGTCTCCTTAGTAGCATGTGTGCGTGGGGGGGGATGTTTGGAAAAATTTGTTACCAGAATCAGTAACTAATCTTTTTGTCTTGGGATTCATAAGCTTGTGTTAATTTAGTTGATGTCTCAAAGGCATGGAATTGTATTTTGTCAGGGCTGAAAAAGTTTAGGAGTTTAGGTGGTGTGTTAGATGCCTGTGCCAGCGACCACGCTTCAGATACCAGTTACAGAAGTGCTCTTCCATTAATGCTGGAGATGGGGAAAGGTCAACTCTTCAAATCATTTATCAGCAGATTAAACTGTGTTTGCTGTGGCTTGTGGAACATCAAATGGGTTGGCCTTCTGCACAGGGAGAGAAATATTGGCATTGGTGTAATCAGTAGACTCTTAAAGTGGAAACAGCTTCTCCCTGGGTCCAGACCAGAAAGAGCTGTCCCCACTGAGGGCTGTGGTTTGGGAATTTGCTGAGCTCTGGTGAACAGCTGAGCAGCTTTGCTAATTTAGACCCAAAGATGTGGTGGAGAGGTAAAGGCTTTAGGGTGTAATACTACCACTGGTCTCTGTACAGGCATTGCTGTTGAAATCGGGACACAGAGTTGAAAGGTTGTGGAGCCTTGGTAAACTCAAATAAATGTCTGCCTGTATAAACATTCAGCTGTTGTAAATGATCTCTCTCTTTTATTGTGCATCTTCAGGCCAAAAGATTTTTTTAGAATCTGAACTGTAACTGTAGGTGCTGCCTTGTTGCATTGTTGGGTTTTGACCTCAGAAAACGAGGTGGTTGGGTTTTTCCCCAATAAGAATAAAGCTGTTATCATATTATGATGTATTTTAGGGGATGTAATTCAAACATGTAAACCAAAGTGTGAGCAAGAATTACTTTCATTGGGCAGCTTGGGGGATGGAGAATAGTTGGATGCTTCTAATCAGGTACACTGCTTAGAACTAAAGCTCCCCAGATTGCTAAGCAGCTATGCTTTGCCTCTCTGGGTGCCTAGAAATATATTCAATGCTTACTGATTTCTTCGTGTTGCTAATGCAGCCTTTCACAGGCACAGCCAAAGCCCTACAGTGATGGTTTTGACTCTGGCTCATCCCTCTTGTGACAATGACATCAAGTTCCTTTGGGCATTTTCTCTGGCCAGTGGTACCTTGTGTTCATTGCTGAGCCCCTTCAGCCTGCCTGCAGTAGGGCAGAAGCAGCCCTGCTAAGCTATGCTAGGCTCCCCTGACCCCAGGCACATTTGGTTTGGTAAGGGAAATAGCTCCCAGTGCTGTGGCTGCCCTGTTGCTGAGTGACAGGGTGGTGTACACACATCTCACAGGTGACATGGGAGGTGTGTGTGACACAGGAACAGCTTGTAGCTCTCAGCAAGAAAGTGAGGAAATGCTCTGTGTCATTTTTATGCAGCCACTACATTACAGCAGCCATGTGCCTGTTGTCCTGCTTATCAAGCCTGCAGTGAAGCAGGTCGTCATTTCCTTCCTCTTCCAGTTAGCTGTGCAGTTGAGGGATTCCCTGACTGGAATGACAGCTGGACTGACTGGGAAGCAGGAAGCTCCACAGCCCTACAGACTGTTTGCAGCAGCTGGTTTTCTCTCTAGCAGCAGCATAGTAGATCTCCTGGCTGGGAGCTGTGAGGGTGCTTTCAAGGCAGTTCATATTACGGGTTTCTCCATGGTGCTTTCAGGGAGCTCTCTCTGGGGAAGAACACTGGAGGGACATGGGGCAGGAGGGAGAGGATGAGGTTAAAGCCACAGATGCCCAGTTGGTGTTTGTCAGGTGAAGTACCTAGGAGCAGCTGCCTGTGCATACCTCATGTGCTGTGCACTCCTGATGGCCTTTCGCTCGCCTCAGATGACAGCCCTCACTGCACAGAACTCTGCTGTGTGCTTGTTGTGTCTCCTGAAGTCTGCTGTTGTTTCTCTTACAGACAGGAAGAAGCTACATACTGCTCCCGTAGGACCAGTCTTCCGCCTGCGCCCCTTCCATCTTCTGGTAGCTACAGGGGGGGGATATGCAGGCTACAGAAAATATGAGAATTACAAGTTGGAACAGCTGGAGAAGAAGGGCTTAGAGGTGCCTGTGAAGCTTGCAAGGGAGTGGGAGGTAAGAAACTTGGGGCGATTTTGCTTCTGCCATATTTGATGCTAAGGTCTTGTTTCAAACAGGGAATGTTTAATTTGTCCCCTCCTGCCAAAGCATTTTTGACAAGTCATGCAACTAAAGTTTCTGTCGCTTTGGTGACCATGGTTTTGGCTGAAGTTGGTAGTGATATAGGAGGAAGTGCTGGCCTCTCCTCCATCTTTTAGTACAGCTGACATCTTTTCTTTAAGTACTTGTCCAATAAGAGGTAGAGGAAAGAGTTAATTAAGTGATTGAATTATATGTTTGGTAGGCATTGAATCATTGAAACGGAGCTCACATTGTCCACCCCCCTGCTTAAAGCACAGCCAACACTGAATTCAGATCAGGTTACTCTGGTAAGATAGCAAATGAAGCACATAATGCAACTTGCACAGTTAAACATAGGAATCAGAACAGGCAAGACTAAGATGAAATACTGTAGCATTCAAATAATACCCAGTGCTGAGGATTAGGATAGGTAGCTCTAGCTATGAGTATAGCTTGTGCAGTAGTTGTAGGGTTTATCTTCTCACTGCACAAGCTCTACTGCTTTTGGTACTTGCCTGTGCTTCATGTCTTGTATGCTTCACAAGGAAGCTGAGGCTGAGTTAATACCTGGTTAACCTACCTGTTTGTGCATACGTAGCAAGACCTTTTTCTGTGGCCAGCACACAGGTCTGGCATGGCTCTTGCGGGTTCCTTCTGGATGTCAAGGAGTTTAGAAATGATTGTGGAATTGCTGTATGGATATCAGATTGATAAGTCAAACAGCCACTACAGCACTGAAACAGGAAGTGCTTCATGACTCCCTGTAACTGCTGCATCTCCTTGGCAATACCTAGTACAGTGCAGCGCTCCTGTCAGGCTGCCTGTGTGGTCTTCTTCCCAACAGCCAGGTGAGTGCCTGCCTCAGGATCTTTCTGAAGGCAAGGAGTTAAACATTCTAGGATTGTAAGGCTGTATAGGAGATGCTTCTGTATGACCTTTAGCATCCCTTTTCTTTGCATTCCTGAGCACACTGCCAGTTTGCAAGTGGTTTGGCCATCTGCCTGTGGGGGACTAGGCTGGAGTCCCTAAATTCATTTTCACTAGTGACCCACATCAGGCAGTCCAGATGATAACAGCTTAGGCCATGGTAGCTCCTGAGGAACGTGGCTGTACAGCTGTCTTCTGTGTATACTTTTCCTGCTGAAGCTTTTATGTTCTGAAGCTTTTGTGCTGAAGATTCTATGTTCTGATTTAAACAACAAATGGTAAGTGTCACTGGAGTATGTCTTTTAAAAGGCAACACCAGTTCAGTTCTGATACTTGAAAACAAGTGGGGTTTGTGATTGCTCATACTTCGGGATTGAAATTGGTTGATTCCTGTATTAAATTTTACTTTCATTATACTGATATGCCATTTGTCATTATTTGGTGAAGCTACATGTAGTGCTTTTAATAAAACAGCTCTGAAGGACTTGGGTTTTGCAGTGAGCAATCTCACAAATAATTCCAAACTGATGAGCAGGGCTCCAAATGCAGCAGATTCTAGTAGGAGACACTAACAAGATCCTAGTCCTTACTAAATGCTGAAGTTCTGTTAAATGCTTCTGTGGGAAGGAAAGGAAGTTTGACAGCTGTGAAGAAAAAGAGAAACTATGTTCATACATTGCAAGAAATATTCCAAACAATGAAGGATTCAAGGAAAAGAAGGGCTGCATTGTTCCCTTCTATTGGACAGCAGAGTGTCTGTTTTGCTGACCTATCATTTTCCATTGTCCTGAGTTTTGCATCACTGGAAGCACACTTGGGAGTGAGAGAGGGGTGTCTCTTTTTTGGAGAGGGAAAGAAGCCTTTGCACAGGCAAAGAGAGACAAATGGGATTCAGTGGGCTTTGAAAGAGTGGTTTGGAGCAAGACACTGCTGTAGGTGCCCTCGCTGCTGAGCCTGCAGCTGTGAAGCTGTCCTTCTGTAATACCAACCTCGTGCAAACACCCACCTGCCAGCTCTGTGTGTAAGGCAGATTGCCCTGCTCCTGAGCAGAGGACAGGGGCAGAAATGGGTAATCATTGTGCTGCAGGCAGGGAGCCTCTCCCTGTTGTGAAGGCACATACTGGTATGGTGTGAGGAGCTTTTGATTGAATTCAAAGAGGGGGTTTGCTTCCCTTAAGCTTCATAAAACAGCGAGGGGGGGAAAATTGACTTGGTTTAAGTGTCCCTTAAGTTTTTCCACAGGGAAGGACATAACTATTGTTTCCTTACCATAGACCTTTTCTCCCGCTGATTTTCTTAGGGACATTATGTGGCTAATAGCTTGAGCTGATTAACGCCTTAGTGTGTCTGCTACTGTGAGTACCAGTGAGGATCAGCTTTCCTTTAATCAGATGAGGTAAAGCAGAGGGCTTGGAGGGAGACAGGTAGATATTTATCAGATGCAGGAAGCTTATTGTTTCAAATCCTTTCTGTCACAAAACATTTCCTGGCTGGGATCTGCATCTGTGCCATTCATATGCTAATCAGAGGCATTTACCTCTTCTCTCCTGGGTACTAAAGAGTGTTGATACAGGACCAAAGAATTATTATGGAAAACCTTGGACAAAGAGACAGTTCGGATGAAAACTGGATGAAAAAGTTTTTCCTCTGGAGAGAGGAACTTCTTGTAGCTGTCCTTTGCTTCCACAGTTCTATTTTGTGTGAGTAAAACAGCAGTGCTTGTTGGGGTGACACGACCAGGAAAAACATGGTGAACCTTTAGGAGATGTGAGCTGCGGTGACTTCTGGTAATAGAGAGGAGAGATTCGTCCACAGCCCTGTCCTGCTCCAGCCTCAGTTTACTGTCACCACAGTGCTTTGAGTATAGGATCTTGATTCTCAGAGGTGAGAACAAGAAAGTCTTTGCTATTGATATTACAAACTGCTCCTATTTGTGTAGCAGAGAATCCTGGATGCTGTTTTGGCAGTATAGTGCCAAAGGTGTTTCTCTTGGCCCAGAGGAGACAGACATTTGATGTTATGGTAAGAGGTTTGTATCAAGTTCAAGAAAGAGCTAATAATGAAAAAATCTCAGGTTGTTTATTTTAATCCAGTTTTGAAAGAAAGAAGTATAATCTCCACTTGATTGCCTGTCTTCATTCTTGCTCCCCTGTCCTGGTGCTGAGTTTTCATCTGAGCAAACATGCCATTAGAAAAAAATTCCTTGTAGTGGCCCTATGCATGTAGCAAAGATGGTCAGAAAACGTTCAAAGTCTAAGAACATCAACATACTTGAAGGGTGTGGCGGTGTAAATGGTTTTCTCTGCTGTACTGGAGAGTCGGTGTTTTCTGAGCTGAACTAAGTCAAATAAGTATTTTCTTAACCTGGCCAGCGAGATGGCTCTTGGATTATGTACATCTGTCCTATCCGTACAGCTTATTGAGCATCTTGCTGAGAGGCCGTGCACTTCCGTGCCTGGCTGAACATGCGTATGGCAGGTTGTGCCAAGGCACCGAGACGCCCCGGTGAAAGCACAGCCGCGGGGCGCTGGGCGAAGTTCCCGGCACAGCCTGTGTCCCTATTGGCTTGGCCAGGGGCTCCTCGGGATGGGGAGACCTCCTCGTTCCTCGGAAGCGGCCAACCCCTGGCAGACAGAGTCCGTATCCCGCGGCTTGCTCCGGGGCCGGGCGGCCGTGCTCCAGACCCCAAACCCCGGGCCACGCTCGGGCGGCGCGTCTGCCGCTCCGCTCCGCTTTCTCTTCCTCTTCTTGTCTGCGGGCCTGGCTCCTCCTCCGAAGGGGGCCGGGGCCCTGCGGGCAGGCAGCCGTTTTGGAGCGCCAGTGGCTGGGAGGCGAGGCGGGGGAGGGCCTCTGCCCCGCGCCCCTTCCTTAAAGCGAGCACCGGCCGGCAGCGACGGGAGGGTGGGTGGTGTGCTCGGCCGTTTCCCCGGCTCTTCTGCGACTGCCGGGAGGTAGGTGGGGGCCTGCTGGGGAAGGGGTGCGGGTGGAGCCGCCGTCCCAGTCCTCTGTCCCGTCGGAGAAGGGACCCCGGGGGGTTTGGCCGGCCTGGGAGCGGGAGAGCTGGGCCCGTGGCTTTGTTCAGGTGTCCAAAAGGTGCTCCTTAGGGTGAAGTAGACAGCGCTGGACCGAGTGAGGGCCGGGGGCTGGCAGGGGCGGGCGTGTGGGCCCTGCTGCCCCGGCGGTGACTGCTCCTTGGTCTCTGGCTTGGTGGAAGTTTCAGGAGAGCCGTTCTGAAGTCTCGATTCTCTCACGAGTAATCTCCTAGCAGACTTCAGCCAAATCAGTTCCTTGGAGCAGCCTTATCGGAGTTGAGAGTCCGGTGGTTAAGTCCCTCCGCGGGAGGGGCAGCAGCGGCCGAGGCTCCGGCGGCAGCTTCCGCAGGGTCCCGCCGTGTGCGGAGGGGTGACGCGGTTGGTGCTTCCTCTGGAGAGCCCCGGCGGAGCAGACAGCTGGCTTCACAGGTATCTCTAGCTAAATATGGGGGGCGTTAGGCATGAAATGGAAAATGTTACTACAAAATATCAAAATAGCTGGGTCAGGTTTAGATATCAGCAATTTTCATGTCACTTTGTAAGAGTAAATACAAGCTTTTCCTTCCTTCGCAGAAGAGGTCTTTGAGACTGTAGAACAGGCTCTTTGCACAGGATTCCGGGTTAAGTTTAGAGAACTACCCAACCTTTTATGGATGACTTAAAATATCGCAGTTTCCCCCCTTCCTCTATGTACAGAGTGCACTAAACCAGCAATGTAAAATAAGAGGGAAACCATCAAAAATAAGGGAGAAACTATCCAAAGCTTTTTCTTAGATTAAGAAAAATATACATGGAAAGGGCTCTTGGCATGAAAAGTAACGGATCTTGGAAATTCAGGGTAGGTAAAGCTGCGAAGGGTAGTTTTCTTAGCCAGCACCAATAGCCTGCGGAAAGCAGCGGAGCCGGGCGGCTCCCGGCCGAGTGGCGGGGTCCGGGCAGAGGCTAGCTTCGCGCTCGCTGGCCCCGGCAGCTGGAGAGCGGGTATGTGGTGTCGGAGTTCAGGAGCTCCTGACTGGGTGTGGAGCATCCACTGTTCGTTTTGTTGGGCTGTCCCCGGAGAAAGGGGTGGGAGCAGAGATGACGTGTGTGGAGTTACACAGCTGCTGCTGGGAAAGGAACGAGACCTTTCCTTAACGGTCACTTCTCCCCTGATGGCAGGACCTTGTTTTTGCTGGCACCTGAACAGCATGGTAGGGGTTGGAAGAGAGCAGAACACAGCGTTTGGATGTGTACGGTGCATTCTGAACAGCAGTTCTGCTACCAAATGTAGAAAGTGAGTGCATGGAGCCCTCTGGTCACACTCGTGCATTCCATGCCTGTTGATTCATCCTTATGATTTAAACCCTAGACTTGAGGTTTGCAGTTCAGTTGCATGTTAGTCTTCCTGGCAGTGCTCTCCTGTTTCTTTTTAAACCTTGAGGGCAGGCTCGAGGTAGTAACGACAAGGAATTAAACGGGGTCACTGGCTTTGATGCTTACTTGAGCTGACAGAGCAGAATGGTGTCATGTAGCTGGCAGATTAGCACTTGTCTATTGGATAATAATTCTCCAGGGATTTGTAACTGCTGATAACTGCTGCTTTTATTTACCTGACATGGATTCTAGGGGAGTCTGGTACTGATCTCCACCCCCTACAAACCAACAAGCATAAGGTGCTTGTCTCAGCTAATAACACAGGCTTGGTGCTACTGTTTGCATCCCAACAAGTCCAGCTCTTGAAATGGCTTTATGAGTTCCTCTGTCATGAGCTGGTTGATCACCAGTTCCTGTCTCTTTCCCCGTGGAAAGCAGGTAAACTCCAGGTGGATTTTTGATGTCAGCCTTCTTGCACTGTAGGAACTCTGCACTGTTCTGGGGTGACCCCAGCAGGGATGGCAGCTTGCCATAACTGCCAGAGTTTGAGCAGGACTCGGGTGCATGTAATGAGGTCAGTAGAACAGACCTTAGGAGAAACAGGTCTTCTTTACTCATCTGAACTCAGTTTTTTGAAGAAGTGGAGATTAAAAAAAGCAAAAAGCTTTTAACACCAACATTTCTCCCTTCCTGGAGAGGACTCTCTCTTGCACCACATTTTTTTCTTTTGAAGGGTGGTAGTTCCCACTGCATTAGCTGGAGAACATTTCAGTGTCTATTTGTGTTTAGGGAGCAGGTGAGCTCTTTAGCTTGTTCCATGCTGTCAGAGAATCAGACTTGTGCAGCCTAAAATAGAGTAATTTCGTGACTATCATTTGGGGGCTAAGACTGAATCTACTGAAAGACCTCGTGGGCTCGCCTCCCTTAAGGGAACGGTACTGAAGCCTGTTTCTATTTAAAATCCAGTATTTACTGGGGGCAGCTTCTAATGTTTCTGGCAAACGGAGAGAAATTACTGCCCTGTGCTCCTCCTTGCTTTTCTTAAAGCTTTGGTAGGATTTTGGGTAACTGCTGCCATCGTTTTACTGTACAGATGGCTTCAGTTTTGTTGTGTGGGAGTTTCTTGTGCCAGCCAGAGAAAAACTGAACAATGTTTTTAATAGGAAAACATGAAAAGTTGGCACAGGGCTCAAGAAGGAAAGATATCTTCTGAGTGCTTTCAATTACCTGGTGAAACCCTGGAATGGGTTGTCCAGGGAGGTGGTTGAGGCCCCGTCCCTGGAGGTGTTTAAGAGCAGGCTGGATGAGGCTCTGGCCAGCCTGATCTAGTGTGGGGTGTCCCTGCCCATGGCAGGGGGGTTGGAACTAGATGATCCTTGTGGTCCCTTCCAACCCTGACTGATACTATGATACTAACTGGAATTTTGTTCATATGCAGTTGTTCAAAATCAGCTTAAACAACAACAGGCACACAGGTCTTGGAACTGCCTGAGATCTAGAATTCCATTTAGCAGTTTTCATGCCAAAAAAATACTCTTGATTGCAGGGGCTCCAGAGCCAGAGTTGAAAGCAAATCAAAAGACACAGTTCTTGCAAGACTTATTTTCTTTTCAGGGCCTGTGAGGGATGCCATTAGCTAGGTATTTGTAGCTTTTGCTGCTGACCTTCCTACCTCTCCAGTATTCCCAGTGAAATACAACCCTTTCCTCACATCAGAGCCCCAGTGCTCTTTTTGGTCTACTTTTTTAGGCACCCGGTTTTCATGGTGCTTAGACAGCCTTGGTAACAGAGAAATTCAATTTAGTGAAATGGATGGCTAGCAGCACTGGCCCCATAACTGTTCTGGGCATTTGGGCTCATCTTGAGGTGAGACGCAGCTAGCAGACCTCCACTTTCTGAAGCAGGGGTCCGGTTTCAATCCAAATCCGGTCAACAGGAGATGTGGTCAGCAGGGTCAAAGGGAATTTTCTCAGAATGCTCAGAGAGAAGTGCTGCAGCCTTTTGTCATTAAAAAAAATTAAAGAAACCCAAGGCAGCTTCCTTTGCTTGTTTTGCATTCCAGTTGAACTGGACGTAAACTGTGACAGTACCGAGAGTCCCAAAGCAGAAGCAGTAACACTTCTGGAGCCAGTTCTCAAGCTGGGCTCATTTCATAAAGCACCTGGCTATTTGCAGAATGTCCCTTAGCTGCTCCCTAGGTGAGTCTCTTTGAGATGGAAGGAGCCTTCAGGAGATGGATGGTGGTGGCTAGCAAGTGTTGTAAAATAGACAGACGTTCCTTTCCTTTCTGTTTTCTTCTTTCCAAGCTGGACATTAAGAGCAGGAATGAGATTTTGGTGCCCAGCAGCCCCAGAACTCTTCTAGCGGCAGCTGCTGCAGTGCAGAGTTGAAGTTGGGAATTGTCTCCTCCTCCTCTCCGCCCCCCGCTCCTCCTGCCAGCCTCCATCCGGGCTGGTGCTGGGGTTAGCTGTGGGAGGCCAGCTGGCTGCTCGTCCGCCCGTAGTGCACCGCTGCCCGGCAGCCTCCCCGGCTGCCTGGAGAGCCGATTTCAATGGCCACGCTGAGCAGCGAGAGGCAGGGACCGCAAGGGCTGCGTACGCGGACGGCTCCTTTGTGTCCTGCGCGGAGTCGGCTGTGTGGCAGGATGTTGCACCGTGACACGATGCCTGTTTGTTTGCAATAGCTGCCACCCTCCTAGCAGATACTCGAGTGGGAAGCAGAGGGGGAGTCCAGAGACAAGCCAGCGGGTGAACTGGGAACTGTGACGCCGTGTCCTCTCCTGTGCCAGAGCAAGTGAAGGAGAGAGGTAGAGGAAAAAGGAAAAGAGCCTGAGCCTTGCAACCAGCCGGCACCCTGACGATGTGTCAGTCAGACAGCCTGCAGGGACCAGAGCTGCATTCAGGGAAATGGTGAGATGCTACAAAGCTTTATCTAACCCTCCACCCTCTTGCTACAACCTCCGCAAAGTTAAAATTCATGTCCGGAGGCTGCGCTCAGGGACCGGCGGCAGCGGCAGCTGTGCCAGGGACCAGCACCCACCACTGGAGAGCCCAGGCCCGGCTGGCTCTGCCAGTGGTACACCAAATAGGAGAACTCGTTTCAGGTACTGTGCAGCGTTTTGTGCTTTGCAGCAATGGTGGCTGGAGGGAGGGAGGCTGGGAGGGCTCTGGGCAGAAGGAGCCAGGGCCATCTGCGAAGCTTTTGTTTGGCCTAATTACTACAAAGCTCCTTATGCGCTGAATCGGCAGAGGGAGGCATGCTGCTGTGTGGCAGGGAAATGAGGCTTCTATGCCTTTCCTTTCTACTCTCCATCACTGGGAGAATGGAAAAATTAGCGAGGGACTGCTCTGAAACCAGGCCAAGGCAGTGGGAAGCCTGAGGGCTCCAGAGCGAGCTGCCAGGATGCAGCTCTGCAGGGATTGGTCCAGGATCGACTGCAGTGAAGGGGGGGGTGGGGAGGGAGGGAGAGAGCAGCGGGAAGAGAAACCTAAAGGGACCTCTGCTCGATGCACCCCACCAGCTCCTGAGCAGGGCACAGCCTGGTGGGTGGCAAGCAGGGGAGGGAAGAACATGAAATGTCCCTTCCTCTTGCCATGAAGTCAGTCCCACCTCCTGCTGAGAAGGAAGCCATCGGTACCTCTGCTGAGACAGCGTCTTGGCTCCTCAGGGGTTCTTTTCCCCTTGCACAGATGACTCTGGGTTTTATTTAGCATTTTTTTGGTGGGAAAGAAGTGTTCACTTCAGGGAAAAACCTCTGAGCCAAAAGCACCATTTTTGCATCCCAAAGTGGTGACAGCTGTACCTGCCTGAAGGATATTTGAATTGTGATTCAAGTTGTGTAAGGAACATGTTGGCAAGGGAATTTTCTTTCAATTTCCCAGTGCCCTTCCACCTTGGGAAGGCACACACAGTGTTTTATATCCTGTAGTGTAGTGAGAGACAGAGAGCTGTGCAGGAGGAGCCTGCTGTTCCCACTCTGCATACACAGCTGTAGCCAGGCTGCAGGCAGGCTGCCCTCAGCACTGTGTGAACAGTCTCTTAGCCAGGATGTAGGCAGTGCCCAGATCTGAGTGTTTGGCCCTCAGCTGGGCAGACTTTGATTTGATGAGAAGAAGAAGGTTTCTTCATGAGAAGAAACCAAAGAATAAATGGGAACCTGAAGGGTGTTGTCTCATCCAGACCTCCTGCAAGGATCTGAACTGAGGCCCATGATGTCCTCTGCTAGGAAGCTGAGCAGCTTTTCCCTCTGAGAATTACAAGTTCAGCTTCTCCCTGTGACCATGTGTGCAAAAGGAGTTCCTTCTCAGTCAGGACCAAAGGAGCTAGTTCTTGGGCTGTCAAGCTCAGACTGCCTTGCAGCACTAGCAGGGTGTTGTGGCTGTGTCCATGTGGTCTCTGCTCAGCACCAGAACCTTCTGAAGTCCATTTTCTGTAAATTGTGTTAATAAGCTCAGGAGTGCCTCTCCTGTTGCTTCTCCAGTCACTGCTTGTTTCCCAAGGCCAGGGAATGTACCACAGGTCTGTGTAAGCTGGGCTCCAGCACAACTTGAGGCATGATCTAGTCAAGGTGCCTTCAATGGGTGAACCCTCTGAGGGACCTCTGTTTATTAGGTTTCAAGGATTTTTTTTTTTTCTCCTCTGAGTATCTGTTCTTTCCTTAAAATTGTCCCTCCACAGAGTTCTTATTAAAGTCCCAACATCAAAGATTCCTGTCTTTTGGAACATTGTTTGCTGCCCACCTTGGCCATCTCATGGCTAGAGCACAGAAATGTTTTCTGGGAGATGTAATCTGCTATGTGGAAGAATCACCTTTCCTCTTGGGTAGCTAGGTGAAGCAGCAGTGAGTTTGTTTTCAAGTGTCATCTGCAAAGGCATCTTGCCTTCATTTCTTGAGTGTCCCCTTCACAAAGGTGACCTGTGAGAGTGACCATGACTTCTGGGTACAGAGGACTTGGGTTTTTTCAATTTATTTTTGAGATAAACTGGCCTTCTGTTTTGGGAGAGGGAAGACCTGATCCAAATGAAGGAGTAGAGACTTGGGGAATCAGTGTTGAAGTAAAGATGAGCAGGAAGAAATGACTGCCAGCTGGCAGCAGCTGGTGGCTGTGAGCAGAGCCTGCTGACCCTCTTGTGTTGTGTATGTAATCTTTCAGGTTGCAGTTTCCCCAGCTGGCCCTGAGGCGAAGGTTGGGCCAGCTGAGCTGTATGTCTAGGCCTGCTCTGAAACTCCGTTCTTGGCCCCTGACTATTCTCTATTACCTTCTGCCTTTCGGTGCCCTTAAGCCCCTGACCAGAGTGGGATGGAGGCCTATGAGCAGGGTAAGTGCGAGCAGGGCTCCTGCGCTTCGGGTACCTGAGCAGCTGGCGGCAGTGGGGTGGAGATAGCCTTGATACAGGACAGGCTGATGGTCACCTGTGTGAGAGCAGAGAAATGCAGTTCATGTTTCCCTTCAGTTTTTACTGTTCCTAGTGGTGTTGGCAATTGCTTCACAGACAAGTGATAGGGTTTATTCAGTAGCAGAGTATTTCTTTGTCCTCTAACAGTCAGGGATGTACCCAGGAACATCAACAGAAACTTGTGAATTAATTTAATCACTTTGAAGTATCAAGGCTAGGGTAACACAGACCAAATCTCTTCTTCACTTCCCTTTCCTGGCCACACTGAGACAGTCTCTTGCTTCCTGTTGTTTTTGCGTGGTTTGTTCCCCACATTCTTTGAACATTTGCAAATCTCTGCTCTGACTCTGCTGAGAGCAGGGTGCAGGTTGCCTTGCACAAGGGTATTCTCCCCACAAAATTGCAGAATGCAACAACCACACAGATAGCTGGATTGAAAACTGCAACAGAATTGCCATTCTTATGTCTTTGATCCCAACAACTTGAAAGCCAGGTTCTTTTGGAAGAGAAGGTGGCTAGGAAATAGTCCTTTGGACACCTGATGGGATTTTCCAGCTGCACCTGCTGCTTCTCAGTGTCTCTGGGAAGCACAACTCATCTTCAAAGTTAACACTGGATAAGGCATGGCAAAACCCCAAAATGGCAAACCACTTTTTCCCTCAGTACTTCAGCATTTATAACCTACTGTACACTTAAGTTGTTGAAGTGGGGTAGGATTATGTTAGTGTTTTCTGTGTGCAGTCTCACTGCACTCCAGTGTGCTGCAGCCAGGTGAGCAGTGAGTGAAGCCTTCATTTGCTGTATGGGATACACCAGACAAGTGCTCAGCCAGCTTGCTTCTCTTGCAGTTTGTGGGATGTTTTGCAATATTTGATTGTGAAGGATGTGGTTAATGCTGACAAGAGATGATGGCTCTGACTAAGAGGAAATAAAAAGCAATGTTTAGGTGGGATTTAAACACAGCTGAACTGTACTGTTCCAAGCCCCAGTCCCAGACTCAGCAGGTCACTCTGTTTTGCCAAGCTAGTTAGAGAGGGCTGGAGTCCCTGGTCCACACCCACTACTTCTCCAGTGACCTCACAATCATGTGAGGGTTTTGGCTGATGGTCCCACAAACCCCAGAGGAGTGACTTTCTGAGACTGCCAGCAGGAAGACACTGTCACCTGTCCAGCTGCATCGACAACACTGACAACTCTGACCAACACTGATTTGGTTCTTTGCTACTCAGTCTTAGGCTTTGGGCTGTATTTCTGCAGGAAGAAAGGAAATTCCTACTCTTGGAATTGGCAGCTACCAAGGCTGGGCTAAGTTCATGCTGGTGTAGCTGCGTCACGTGGGCACATTTCTTCACCTGTGCTGGTATCACTGAAGCAGCCCAGCACTGGGGTGTGGGAAATGGCCTCATTAGTAGAGGCATCTGAGGAGCGTGTCATCAAACACAGAAAGTATTTTTCAGTCAACTTTCATTTGGTTGGTTATTCATAAATATGAATATATTGATATTAAATCCTGCTGCTGAGTGTTCTACTAGAAAATGTTTTCTGCAAGCCTCATGTGAGGCTGTTTCCACTGACTTGAATGTGGAGATTCTGGGTTCAGTCTAAGGCTATAGCAAGCTTCATCCTGTCCTTCATCAGAATGAAGGGAGGGTGAAGTGCAGCGTTACTGCTGACCTGAAGGCTACTTTGTGTCTGGTGTAACCCCCTGAATTCAGGGGAGCAGTCACCTGGAAGAGCTTCCTGGTTCCCAGGGAGTAGGGGAGAGCCATCAGTGGGAAGACCTGAGTGCCACAGTGCAGTTCATCTCTCTGCAGGTTGCGCTCTACAAATCGGTGCCAACTCGCCTGCTTTCGCGAGCCTGGGGGCGCCTGAACCAGGTGGAGCTGCCCACCTGGCTGCGGAAGCCTGTCTACAGCCTCTACATCTGGACCTTTGGAGTTAACATGAAGGAGGCAGCTGTAGAGGATCTGCACCACTACAGAAACCTCAGCGAGTTCTTCCGCAGGAAGCTGAAGCCACAGGCGCGGCCGGTCTGCTGCCTGCACAGTGTGGTGAGCACCAGCACAGCAGGGCTGACCCGGCCCTCAGGGGCACCCCTCTGCTTGCTGGGCAAGGAAGGGATCACAACGGGCTTCTCTCTTTGTTCTAGATTAGTCCCTCTGATGGAAAGATCCTGAACTTTGGGCAGGTGAAAAACTGTGAAGTGGAGCAAGTGAAAGGGGTCACTTACTCTCTGGAGTCTTTCTTGGGCCCTCGCATCTGCAGAGAGGAGCTGAGCTTCGGCCAGGGTGAGTGCTGCACCACTTATGCACTAATTCTGCTTGGCTCCTGCAGGGTCAGCAGGGAAGAGAGGACTTTTCCCTTCTCTTTCTCACCTTGTCAGGAACGAAAACAGGTCTGATTTTTTCATTTAGGGATAAGCAAGTCACTGTTCTAGCTCTTCATTTTCTCCCCAGTAGCCTTCTAGTGTCTTGCCTGGCTCATTCTGATCCAAACCACCTTGGTTCCTATAACCGACTCCAAGATCTGCCCCTGTAACAAGGCTGTAGCACTCCTGCTGAAATGTGCCTAAGCACCTTGTTAGCAAGGCAGGGTTAGGTGGCTCCCTGACAAGATTTATGTCAAGCCCTGTACCTGTAGTGACCCTGTGCTGCTGTCACTGGTCTGGTCTGCTGCACCTCTAGTGCTGTCTCCAAGGCCTTGGGTCTTGATGAAAGCATCTAAACTGGCAAGGGGCCTGTTTCACTGGATTTGAGTTTCTGCTCTTCTGTTTAGGGAAGGGCAAACTCCACAATTAAGGAATTTCCAGAATCATTAGAACAACACAGGACCTAATTTTGTTTTAAAGAGAAAGTAAAACTTCCCAGCACCAGATGGCCTGGATGAAGTGTATCTTTCCGTAGTCTCAGCAACACACATGGGCTGCACTTAGTCCTCTGCAGCTGCTACTAGTCCTAGGGCAGACTGTCCAGCTGAAATAATTTGACTGGGGAAATAACCCTTATCCTCTCCCTGCTTTCTTTGCAGCCCCAGCTGGCAACTCTTTTCAGCAACAGCTAGTCACAAAGGAGGGCAATGAGCTCTATCACTGTGTCATCTACCTTGCACCAGGGGATTATCACTGCTTCCACTCGCCCACTGACTGGAGAGTGTCCCACCGACGCCACTTCCCAGGTAGGTTTCTGTCCCTGGAAAATGAAGGCAGAGCAGCTGTGGAGAGGAGCACATCAGTAATTCCTGGGCAGCTCAGCCAGAGGTGCTTGGTGTTCAGCCACAGTCTCAGGAACTACTTCTGTGCACTTACCAAGGAGAACTGGAAGGGGCTGCTCTCAGGCACTGGACAACTAGCCACTGAAACCTGTTCTGAGCTGTAGAATTTCTTTAGCTTCCTTTTGGTAGCCATCAGTTTTGTTTTTTTTCAGATGGATCTGATGTGCTTATTAAATGTCTCTTTCAATTGTCTCAGGGCTGAGACTAAGGACTAGCTCTGCCTTTGTCCTGATTCTGCTTTCTCAAGGGCCTATAGATGACAACAGTAGCTGTCATTTGTGAATTTGTAGGTGACATTAGCGTGGAGGTGGTTGGTTACATCTTTGGTAGAGGAATAGCATCAGATCGTGTGAAATGAGTCCCTGCCTCCTCAGTTTGGTGACAGAGGAGTAGGTGTGACTGATGCTAGGACAGGCTTCAGAAACGGCAGCTATTTTGAAAGGGACTACCACCCCCGACAGGCTGTCCCTGCCTGCAAATGCAGTCAAGGTGAGGCTGTAGATGGAAGTATGTGAAAGCCAAGGGAGATGGAGGTGCCTGCAGCCTGAAAAGCACCGTTTCCTGGTGTGAAAGTGAACCCCTGGCATTCTTTAACAAAGAGAAGCTTAGATGGTGCTCCAGGTGGCATTTAAGCCTGACAGTGACTCATCAGCATGGTTTGCAGGTTCCCTGCGGTTCTGCCCAAAAGTGGTGATCTTCCTGGAGAGAATGAAGAGTGCGCCTTTTGTTGACTACTTTGTGTTTCCTCCAGCTTTGTCTTTCTCCTTTGCCCAGCACTTGCCTCTCTTCCCACACTGAAGGGACACAAGTGCTGCAGTTAGCCTGAGGCTGGCCTTTGGATACTAAGGGCTTTTCCCTGTGGCAGGCTCTCTGATGTCTGTGAACCCCGGGGTGGCTCGCTGGATCAAGGAGCTGTTCTGCCACAACGAGCGGGTGGTGCTCACGGGGGACTGGAAGCATGGCTTTTTCTCCTTGACAGCTGTAGGAGCCACAAACGTGGGCTCCATCCGCATCTACTTTGACCAGGTGAGAGGGCAGTGGGCAGCTGTCCTTGTATTGGGTGGGCTTGGGACAGGACAGTGAAACTACCCCAGAAAATTACAAAAGAAGCCCTGTTACCCTGAAATGAAGGTGTTTCACACCACTGATGATCTCAGTGATTTAAAGGGAGCCATCTGCAGTGAAGACTTCTTGAGTAGTCAGATGCTGCTCTGAAATGCACAGCTGCAGCTGTGCTGAGGAGCACAGAACCCTGCACTCCACTAATGATTGCTTCCTTCTCTGCACAGGACTTGCATACCAACAGTCCTTCTTACTCAAAAGGCTCCTACAACGACTTCAGCTTCATATCCAACAACAACAAGGAAGGAATCCCCATGAGGAAAGGAGAGCACTTGGGGGAATTCAACCTAGGCTCCACGATTGTACTCATCTTTGAGGCACCCAAGGACTTCAAATTCCACCTCAAAGCTGGGCAGAAAATCCGTTTTGGAGAAGCGCTGGGCTCTCTATAGACATTGTCTCAGCAGGGTTTTTTCTATCCAAAAGGATTCCTATCACACCACTGAGTGTTCCCCTTAACGAGTATGCATCACTCAGCAGGACCTGGGTGAGGAAAACAGAAGATGTGGTTGTTGTGTTAAACACTTTTGGCCTACATTTGCATGCTGCTGCATGCAGAAAGAATTGAATGAGGGACAGCTGCCTTTCAAGAGGTCACCTGTGGAGCTTTCTGTCTCACCCTGTGCCTGTAGTCTCTCATGTTGTCCCCTCAATGTGCCACAGGATGTTCTCAGAACCTGTAAGTCCCTTTTAAGCCTTTCTAGGCTGTGCAGGTGCAATGGAGAAGGGTGGCGATAGAGATTAGCTGTATTTAAAGGGACAGTGACAGGCTGAGCCAGACTTTGTACTTTATATCTGCAGTATCTGTTCTTCAGACCTTGAGTAAAGAATGTGCTCTCATATTTATTTAATTTTAAGAAGCTTTTAGCAAAAGGCAGCCTGTGCCTGTGCACAGCCAGAGTTAAACTGGCTGATGTGGCTTCACAGTCTAGAGCAAAATGCACAGGAACTTACATTCAGCCAGCTTTTCTGTTAGCCAGCTCTGACACTGTCCCTTTAAAAATGAACTTTGCACTGTATTTTAAACCTGGAATCACTGTGCCCACATTCCATCTCACAGAACCTCTCAGCTCCAGAGAGGCTTTGTAAAAAAGAAACAAAACCCCCACCAAAAAACCCCAAGGCCTCTGTGCTGTTTCCAATCCAGGGTTTCATTTTGCTGTTTCAGGCCTTAAAGATTTTTGTTTGCGTGGAAGATGGTTACTTCAGCTCTGGGAGTAAGGGATTAGAAAACAAAGGGGATGTTCTCCTTGTGGGGTGCAATGAGAGGGTAACCAGAATGTGGGTTTACTTTCTGCTTTTTATCATCATTGCTGTTTTGTCACTGAATTCTTGGGAAAGTCCTTTATTAACAGAACAGTTTCAGATGCTTCAGGACCAATGCCCTATGCACTGACTGCGTATAAAAGCATTATGGATCTGGGAAGCAATCCCAAGTTGCCATCCTGGTCCTCTAATGCACTGGCACTAATTCCATCTTACTCAGAATACAAACACTCCACGTGGCTCCGACTCCTGTACTTAGTGCTAGGAATGTGCTGAGGGCTGGAAGCTCTATGCTGAAGCTCCATCCTAGAGCAAAACTTCAGAGCCTCTTTGTAACTTCACATCAAGGAGAGTTATAACCTAACGCCCTGAATCTGTTGAATGTGGCCCTGACTAAACCTCGTGCCCAAGCACCGAAGAGGAACGGAGTTTCCAAGCAATGTATCACTTGTCTTTAGACAAACTGTTTCAAGTCCAGGCACTTGACACAGAGCTGACTGCTGTTCAGAGCTGGTGGGAATGGAGCTGCCTGAGACACCTGCCTTTGTGCTCTGAGAGAGTTCTGCTATTACTTCCTTGCTTGAGCTGCTTTTCTGATACTTCACGGAGAGTAGGCTTTGCCCACCTCCAATTTCCTAAAGTAAAACTTCTTCTTTGTATGCACTGCAGAAAATAGAATATTAACTTTGTTGTACAAATGTGCAGTTTGCCACGTCCTGTATGCTTAGCTTGTCATCAGGAAAGGAGGGATGAGAAACTGCCAGAGCCCTGACTTGGATGATGGTGGCTGCTTGGGTGACAAGCAGGAGAAAATTCCTTTGGCTCCAAGAGTCAATGTTTCCTCACTTTACATGGGGAGGAGTCTGAAAGCTTGAAGTGGTTCTCTGCCACCTATCTTGTTGAACTTGTTGGCCCTAGCAAGTTTCCTCCTGCAGCAGTATAGTGCCATGTACAGGTTAGAGGAGTGTGCTCTGTTTTTAAACTGCTGCTGATAAGAGACTAAGGCAAGCGTCACCCCCAAGAGGATAAAGCTCTGACTAACCTTTCAACTAAATTTCAGTGTCACATTAACAGTAGAAAGCAAATTTGTTCCTGTGGATGGGAGAAAAGACAATTGAATCTTTTCCCCCTTTTCCACTGGGGCCTAGGGCATCCAGACACAGCCAAAGCAATCCTAAGCTTTAATTCCTTCCTACCCAACATCATCATCCACAGTATCTGAGGGTCACAATAGAGGGTGGGTTACCTGCTGTTTGCTTTATTAGCAGTGTAAGAAGGTGGAAAGGATTCAGCATGCAGGTGGCTATTCTTGGGAGGGTGTCAGTACTGTGCAGAGCTGGCTGCTCCCCAAGCACTGGTGTCATGCAGTGCTCAGCAGCATGCCCTGCACTGAAAGCAGAGGTCCTAGAGGGTGCTGATAATGCTGTGAACTTCTCCTGCATGGAGAATCCCTTTAATTCAACTGTATCAGTAGCACAGTATTTTTGTATGTCAAAGTGTGACTTACTGACATGAACTCATTTACTTGCAAACATTTTGAAATAAAGAGACTTCTCAGTGTTGCTTATCTGTGTGAAGTGGCAAGGTAACCTAAACTAGGTACTGGGTGCAGTAGGAGCTAGATTTAGTTACTCTTTGCTTTGGCCTTCAGCCAGCTGTAGGAACAAAATAAACCAAGCAAATAGCTCTCAGTTAATTTATCAGCAGGGAATGCCATGCACAGACCTCTCTCACCCTCCCCAATTGATCAGACAGTAAGACCATGTACAGACCTCTCTCACCCCTGCCACAAAAGGGAGGCAGAGTCCCACCCAGGAGCTGCACTGCTGGTTCAGCTGCATTACAGATCTAGAGCGATCTGGATGTGGCGCAGGCGGGCAAGCAGGATCTGTACGTGCTGCCTCTCTGCTCCTTGTGCTTTGCTGAGGGTGCTGATCCTTGCCTGCAACTGGAAGTGAAGACAAGTGCATGAGCTGTACAGCAAGAGCACAGTTAGGCTTTCTGACAGAAGAGGGAAGGAGCTCTAGCAGCCTTTATGTATTATCCCATTTAAGAACTATGAAATGATAGGATTGTGACAGGTACTGGCATGCTTTAGAGGTTCCTGCAGTACCAACCACCTGGGAGCTGTAGGAGAGAGCAGTGCAGGTGCAGTTAGTGTGGCAGAGCTACACTGTCCTGAGAAACCGCTGAGAAAACCCTGAACGTGGGAAAGCCTGCAGTGCAGCTCTGAAGTGGCCTTAGAAAGGTCTACTGGAGCTGCATTATGAACAACGAGGGAGATGGATCTACACCCCAGTCTGCTCTCATGACAGGTTTCCCTTTTGGTATGTTACTAACAGCTTCCTCTGCAGTTCCTTCTATCAGCCTTCAGGTGGAGTACAAAGCACAGTGATAGTCACTTAAGGAACTTCAGTTTGTCTGCTGTTTACACACCTGGTCCAATTCTTCCTGAACTCCTTGTACACCATCTAGTCCCTTGAACATCCATCCTGGCTGCATGCTCATTTCTAGCCACTTCTGCAGGATCTGTGCCTGCTGCTGACAGAACCTGGAAAATGGATTAGAAGTGTTGTTAACCCAATTAGGAGCTCAACAGTCTAAGCCAACTTAGACCTGCAATTGATACTTGCAATAACACCCTTTTTTTTTTTCTTTGTCTCAAAGTACTGAATAATCAAAGTCTTTAAAAAAAAATTAAGCTGCAAGAAATCAGATAAATTTGTCTGAGGACTGCTGTCTCCATTTCCTGCTCCTAGTTCCTGACTTCCTTTTCTGACAGCTGAATGTCCTTGTTGTGGTAGAGAAGCTGATCCTTCTTCAAATACCAGCCCTACTGTTTGTAACTGGCAGCTGAAAAGCTCTCATTTCACTCCTCATGACAGAAGTGCTAGAAGCTGCACCTCAGCCCCTCTGCCTAGGTCCTTTATACTGCCTGCAGATGAACCCAAGGATACCTTTGTCACAGTTCTCCAGCAGCTGCCACAGGTAGAACTAAACCACTTGCTGACTCCAGGGGAGGTTGTGCATGCACCCTCTCACCTGGAGTATACTCGTAACAGGAGAAAATAAAACCCTCTAGAAGTTTCTATTTTGTTCCCAGTTGTGCTGTGAACAGCCTGGTTATTCTCCAGGTAGACAGACAGAGAGCTGCAGTGCTGGGCTGGCAGCCAGGAGAAAGGCTGGTCAAAGGGGCCAGCAACATACTTGAGTTCTTGCTTCCTGCTGAAATAGTACTGCAACTGCTGCTGGATGTGTCGGAGCTCAGTCTCCAGCTCCCCCTCTAACACCAGGGCTTCTCTGCAACCACGCTGCCTTTCTTCCCCTCCAGCTGAATGGAAGATACAAGGCACTGACAAGGGAAGCAGAGCACACTCTCACTGTTCTTACCAAGGCAAGTCAGGTTAGTAGACAGGATATGTGGAATCCTCCCAACTCCTTTCACAGGTTCTGTCACCCTTGGACAGGTATAGTGAGGGGTCAGGAGTCCTAAGCACTGCAAACTCTGAAGACTCAGTTTAAACCTACCAAAAAAAGCTCACAAGTGCTCTAGTGAGTGGTGTCATACTACAAATGCTATTTTGGACTATTCATTCTTTGGTGTTTTACATCTACTCTAGAACTAGGTAGGAAGTCTAGTCCCATGGAACACAAATGTCATGTCCTTGTATCATTAAAACCACCACAATGAGAGGTGCTTAGACACCACCTTTTACAATCATACTGTAAGAACAGGGAAAACATGAAGCACCTTCCTGTGTGAATTCTTCCAAAGTGAGTCCTGCTGCACACAGCTTTGTGTGCACCAAAGCCCCCACACCTGAGCTTTTCTTGCTAAAAGAAGCAACCCCAGCAGTTTCCATCCTTCAGTCCCTAGAACATGGCTTTAGCCCCCTGACTCAGCAGAACCCACAGAACTCTATCACCATCCCAAACACAAGTGCCTGACATTCTTCACCTCCTGATGCAGACATACAAGACTGCCTTGTCTCCCTTACATGTGGGGCTCACTTGCAGTCCTGCATAGATTGGAGGACTCACAACTTCTGCAGTTGAGATCTGAGGACCTACCTGCAGTTTGGTGACTCCATTTCCCCACCAAGTCTTCAGGTGACAACAAATGTGGCTGCCAGTTTGGTTGCAACTTCACAGAGTCCTGTTGAGAGTCTTGGAAATGGGTTCCTTTGAGCCCACTCACAGGCTGATCTCCTCTCTACAAGGCAGAATGATACTGAGTTTTTGCCCTCAAAGAGTTTTCTTACGTAAGCCCAAGTAGCATGTACCTGACCTACTAAGCCCTACTCCCACTCAAGACACCTGATGCAGGCACTGATCTCCTCTCTTAAAACACCACAGAAGAAGCAGAGCTTAAGAAATGGGCTCTTTAATTTCTTGCATGGAGATATTTCATCACTTACCATTCTGTGTGGAACAGAGGAGTTTAAAATGCAGGCACCTATACACTCCCAGCTACAGCCACTGCTACTAAATTGAGCTACTCTTAAATCCCTGTAAGCTGGCTGGCAAACTGTAGCTGCTCTGAAGTCTGAAGGAGCAGCACTCTCAAGCCAACTGCTGGGAAGGACATGACCAGGAACAATGGCATGAGTTAACAGTACAACACACGTGAAATACTGCTTCAGACTGCTGGTAAACAGCTGCTGGGCATTCAGAGCCATTCAGCTTTTAAGATGCTAGCTAGAACAAGAAAGGAGAAGCTCAACAACCAGGCAGGCAGGCCAGGGCAGCAGTTGGCAGCATGCATGTTGACAGTAGCCCAGTAAGCATGCTCCTTTTTCCTCTAACAATACACTTACCATTTCTGCTCCAGCTTTCATCTGGAGCAGGAGAGGTGAGGGAGGCCACGGCTCTGGGCTCTGACCAGCACGGCATACATCGCGTGTCCACAGCAGTACAGATCCCAAAGCAGGAGGTGTGAGAGCTGGGTGGGAAGCAGTGGCACTGCCTCTTCCAGACAGGCTTTCTTTCAGCTGAGGTGCTGGCATTAAAGCCCCACTCTGTGCAGAACATCTGTTCACAGATGTTTGCTGAAAGGGTGCCTCTGATCTGTAAAGGAAGAGGGATGAGGTCTGTGCATTACAACCTGTTGGTCTTGCCTGTGCAGTCAGAGCAAAAGAGAGGAGACCCTTGCAATTCCCTTGCAGCCAGCCTTCCAGTGAGCTGCTTTCCCATGCAGGGGAAACCTCCATCTAAAACAAACAACTGAAAAACTGCCCAAGACCAAACCACCACAATGTTGGGGGTTTTAATAAAGTCAGGCAGCAAAGCAGAGGTTTCCATTGCTGCTACCTGTCCTGCTCCAAACCCTCCACATCAATTCAAGCTGAAATGATTTCTTTAGAGCTGTGAGTTCAAACCATTAACAAAATCCTGCCTTAGTTTGCTGTTTCTGCTCCCCTCTTTATCTTGTCCCCAAACCAATCTCAGATGGGTTTTGACAGGAAATTGAGAGATAATTTCCCTTCTCTAAAGCTAATTATGGAACAGTTTCACCAAAAGAAAGCTCAGTATGAACACCTGCTTAAAACCAGTTTCAGCTTCTATAATCAGAGCAGTTTCAGGTCCCTCACTTCAGGGCTAAGAAATGATACCATAACTAAAAGGAGCACAGAACAGCCAGCAGAGTGAAAGCACTGCTTAGCTGAAAAATTTCAGAGCTGTAATTTGGAGAAAGTAAAAAGTCAAAAGCAGCAACTTTAAGGTCAGCAAGACCAATTCATCCAAGAGAGAAAAAACTCTCTGTTCTGGCTCTGCAATATGAGAATCCCTAATGATTGGCCAGTAGGTGACCTCAGTCCAGCGCAAACCTGTTGTGGAACAAGTGATGCACACTCACAGGTGACTGAGAGCTGAGCCCCCAGAAGTGAGCTGAAAAGGTCGGCGACTGCATGGCTCTTCCTCTGCTGAGTGTCCTCTTGTCTCAGGGCTGACAGCAGGCACTTCAAATGTCACTTGCTTCTTCAGAGGTGACAGAAAAGAACAAGGATTTTTTAAGTTCTTGCAGACAGCCTTCTGTTTCCACAGCATGGTACAAGGATCCCTCCCCTGAGTGGTGAAGGCTGTAGGCTGCCCGACACACAAAGTTTAGCAGTGTGCAACAGCTGAGAGCAGTGAGCCACAGCCCATCCCAGGCAGAGCACCACAGAAAGGAGCTGAGCTTTCCAAGGGCCTCACAGTCATACCAGCTCTCTAAACACTATTAGTAGGTCCACTGTGGTAAAATTGGGGTAAGGAGAATTAACTGAGTACTTCTGCAATGGGGCAGGCTGCACATCAGCAAACAGAACAACCAGTGACTTGAAATCCTGGGAAAGAGCTGGGAAAGCTGCCTAGGGGCAGGAAGAGTGCAACCAATACAGGCATCCCTGCCTTCCTTTCCACATGCAGGGCTGGGCTGATACTCCAAGGCAAAAGTGACAGAAGCACACTTTTGAAGGTATCAGTGGTGCTAAAGCTAAGGCAGGATTAAATGCAGCTCCTCACTTTATTCTAGAACAGAACTGAGAGACCAGTCCCTTGCTACATGCTAAGGCTTCACCTGCAATATTGCCCATGGCAGGAATTGGCCAGTTTTGAAATAGATTCATTAACAAAGGATACCAAACAGCAACACAAGTCTGAAGTCTCAGGTGGATGCAAGGATAGGGTACTTTAAACCACAGGCTAAAGTGTGCACCAGATCCAAATGAGAGCTCCAAGATAAAAACACAGAGCAGATCACGGCAGACCAGGCCTGGATGTATCAGAACAAGCACTTATCTCTTACTTTCAGCTGGTGCTGGGCTTGGAGCTGTCCATGCAGCTGTTTCCTGTTGGTGGTGTATCTCAAGGCAGGGGTTACACCTTCTCTCAGAAGGGCAGTGTGGTAAGCTCCTGCAGCATTTTCAGTGTGAACTTTCTTCTGCTGTTGCTCCCTTGCAAACCTGAGCCAAGCATCAAATACCTGCAAAACCAGGAGCAGAGAGCTGGCAGCATCAGAAAGACAGGTTGTGGGCCAGGGACTTCCCCTGCAGACAGGAGCACTTCCTCTGGGCAGTACTAGGCAGGGCTACAGCAAGAGCAGGACACCAACACAAGGACAAAGGGACAGGGATTGAAGTCAGCTGAGGTTGGCTAGGGAAAAACGTGAGTATTTTTTTACTCGGATAAGAGGATTTCATAACAGTTTTCCAGCATCCTGAAACAACACAGAGCACCCCAAAATGAAAGGGAACAGATCCAATGTGCACTCTGACTGTAGGCAGCTCTGCATGTGATCTGCAAATTCACTTGCCTGCCCCTGGCACCCCCACACCCTTACCTTTCTCTGCAACCAAAGGGACCAGTGCCACAATGCTTGTACTGTCTTCTGCTTTTCCCATTGCTGCTGCAACAGCTGGCAGGGAAAAAAATTGCACAGCAACCAGGTCAGGAGCTAACATATCCCACACCAGGAACACTAGCCAGAGCATCAACCCAGCAGGAGGTGCTGCTTGAGCCACAGCAGAATAACCTACTCAGTTCACCCACTATATGGCAAGATGTCTCCTGGGCCAGTGGAATCAAAGATCCAGAAAATATCTACACAATTTTTCTGTGGTCCTCATGTGTCAGTGGAACATGAAGGAGAGAAAGGGACAAGGGGACAATTCCTTACCCGTGTCTTCCAGCATGCGAAGGAAGCAGAGCAAAGCCTACGAGTCCTTAGCTGATCTCCCTGTCTCTGTAGCAGCTGCAAGGCAACCGAAACAGTGAGCCACCTGCAGACAAACCCCACTCACTTGAGCCAAGTGCTACTAGAGCAGAACAGGCACCAAGCAGCCTTTGCCACCATCCCTTTGTTCTGCCGAGGCCACCCTCAATATCCAAGTGCCCTACAGTGTAATCCCACTTGCAAGTAGCTGCGAACCCAGCAAGAACCACATAGATACAACCTTCCTCCTCAAGGCACAAGGCAGCCATGCTCCTCCCCACTCAGGACCACTATTGCCTTCACCAGGGGATAGATATGAACTGCTGCTCCACACCTGCAGCTTCCCACCCTGGCTTACTGCTGATCCTGCTCACCACTTTCCCAAGGCACTGCTGATGATGTCTCTTCCATTTCACCAGGTACTTCTGGAGTAGGTGCTGGTGGTGGTGCTGTACTGCCCTGTGCTGCCGAGCCCTCAGCATCAGAGACTCCCTAGTTAACTCCTTCCAGTGAAGAAAGAGGGTCTGTAAACGTGCTGTTGGAAGAAGACAAATTATCTGAGATACCAAAAGGACACAATCTGAGAGTCCCAAGTGACCAGCTATTCTTCAGACTCTTTTAGCAATACTTAACATGGGCAATACTCAGTGCAAGGGAGGATCATGAAAACACTTCAGGTACCAGTGAGCTGTGGCTTGCAAGTCTTCCCTCCTGCCAGTAATATTTTTTATTATCTTTAGGAAATGTGACTCAGAGACTTCAAGAATGTTGCTGAAGCCATGAAAATGCTTGCAGAGTTAGATAGCCTTTCAGTAGTAATCCCTGGAGAAGGACTGAGGCAGGAATTGGTAAGACTACTTGTACTGCCCTCGTAGCAGAGACTTCTCAGCTTCTCCAAATTAGTAATGGGAAATGCCTTTGAGGAAGGAAGTGTTACCATGTCTTATGTGGGTAGGGAACCAATTGAGAAGCAAAAGTCACACAAGCAACCTTCAGTAGACCACTGGAGACCCAAGTAATTCCCCATTCTATGGGGCTTAATAGACCACCCAGTCACTTCTGTAGAGATGGCACACAAGACTTCCATGTCTAAGGACTGTACACAGTTGATTGTCTTTTGAGACTTTAGGATCTGCATCAGCTCACCTATATCCAAATGTTTTCTGGCCTCCATCACAGCCACCACCTTCTGCTGATGGCAACGTGTTTGCAGCAGGGCAGCTTGTCTCCACTGCAACAACACCTACAGAGAAAGAGCAAGCAAGAAGAGGATGCAGACTGCAATGTTCTTTGGAAGGAGAAGCCATGTACTCCACTTTGCTGCCACCACAACCACTTCCAAGTAAGTGGTTGGCTTTTTTCAGGTAAGGCTCAGCAAGACAGTGCATAGTGCCTACAAATAAAACACAGCAGCATTTCAGAGAGTCCCTCTGGCAATTTTTAAGGCATTCTTCTCTTCCATCCATCTATGCCCTGTCCCAAGGTAACACTAGTACATTGTATCATACTACTGGCTTTCCATTCCTTCAAGGAAATGGGGAGAAACAAAGGAGAGGAAGAGGACATGAGCTCACTTAGAGTAAGAGTGTTTTCGAGACACCTGTAAAAACAAGATGGGACTCCCACTTTTGACATCTTAGCAGTGGTTCTTGGATTAAGTTTTTAATTCTTCTAATTGCTCTACCTGACTCCTGCCTGAACTAGCACCTGTACTCAGGCCTTGGTATCTGCTGTAGGAAGCCTACCTTGGCCAGGACTGCTCTTCTGTAGTGCTCATCTGCCTTAGCTTCATACATAAGAGCAAGGGTGTTTTTTCTCCAGGTATGTAGAATTTGTCTGAAGCCAAAATGCATTAAAGAAAAGAAAAACAACAAACAAGAATTAGTAAGAATGATTCTCACTTGTTCATTTGGCATCTTCCCACTCACAGGTAAATCAAACCACAACTCTCAAACTCAGTCATGCAAATCAGCTTATGCCCCTTCAGGTCTGTGCTGAAGGGAATGCAGTGCTTTGGCAGAACACACCCTTAAATCTAGCACCTTGAGCTGAGCCAGACAAGCTCTGCAAGTGATTCAAGTTGTACAGCATTAAACCAAATGAGGGAGCTAAAATTAAAGCAGCTACAACCAATCCAAAGTGACATCATCTTTAATTGCTCTCCTCGCTACAATGCAAGACAACCTCTACATCTTCCAGGCTGCTTTAGTATCACAGCAGTCAGAACCCATGCACTGCAGGCAGTGGTACAGTTTGCTGTCTGCTGTCGCTAAAACAAACTAAACAAAGATTAAAAGAGTTGAAGCAAAACAGATGGCAATGCAGGACTTTTTAGCTGGAAGACCTGCACAGAAACAGCAATGCACAGGAGTCCATTCCAGCACTACACACTCCAAATCTCCCAGAGGTGTGGTGCAGTGGCTGCCCTGCACAAGGGAACTCGGGCTTACCGCAGCAGGAGCCTGCTGTGGTGCTGCTCCCGTTCAGCTGCTTGCTGCAGAATACACTGGATTGTACCTTGGTAACTCTGCAAAAGAAGCAGCAGCAGGTAAAATTCCCTCAATTGCCAAGAGCTCTGAAGAGAGGAGACACTGCCAACTCCTAATAGCAATTTAGGCTATAGTAGACATTATTATTACCTAAGAAGACACTTAGTGTGTAAGTGCCTAGAGTGATAGTGTGGCAGCTCTTCATTCAGTTCTCACTGAAACACTGAAGTGCACCCAGACAGGTCCCTCCAAGCAAATGGCATTGCCACCTACCTTCCAGGCTGCCAGGGTCCTGCCCAGTAATGTGTGTTGATAGTGCACATCTGCTTGCACCAGCTTCCTCCACTTCTCACGCTGATGTCCCACGTACTAGGAGGGGGGAAGAAAACAAAAAAAAAGAGCTATATACACACGAGGGAGTGAAAACAGAGCATGGCAGAGAGCAGAGAGAAAAGGACCACCTGGGAAGGAAGGAGAGCTTAGGAATGACCAGAGTTTAAAATAAATAATTTCTAGCCACACAGCTACAAGCAGTCTAAATATAAAAAGGATTCAAGCTCTTCTCCATCTGTTAACTCTCTCACCTTCCTCCACTTGTTCCACATCTGCTGCAGACACTTAGAATTGTGAAATCTTAAGGCCTGCATCTCCTTGAGTCTCCTGTAGGAAAAAGAAACAAATGTAATACACATTACTGCACAGACTTGAGTTCACATTTGTTACTTTCAGCAAGTTATTTACTGCAAAACAAGTTGTAGATTCCAGAGCACAAATAAGGAGCCAGAATCATCATGAATTAAATGCAGCTTTGTCCAAAGCAGGCCACCACAGGGCCAATCCAAGTCACTCTCCTTTATAAAAATCTTCTTACACTGTAATTCTCTCCTGAGTGTTTTGCTTCCAGAGGCAGAAAGCCTTTAGCAGCAGCAGGTTACTGTAATGATCCCTTGCACGAACCAAGCCCTCTCGCTCCTCCAGACGTGCAGCTGTTCTCCCACGCCACAAGCACCAGAAGTGGCGCAACAGCTGCCTGTCAGAATGCAGTACAGCCTGCCATGGAAAGAAGGTGGCAGTGAATTCAGGACAGAAGAGTCACAAACAACAGAAGACAGTTCCTTGACCATGACATGCACAGAACTGTCTATTGTTTGCTGTCCTCTTATCACACTGAACAGCAATGGACACATCAAAGCGCCTCTGCTGTGAGTTCTGGGAACTTGATTTGCATGCATCTGTATGCATGCAGGTAGACAACTGTTACCAGAGAACAGCAGGCCACAGAGAGGAAAACCACAAGCTGGCAGGTAGCATGTGAAAGGTTCCCAAGAAACAAACTCCTGAAACCAATCCTGTTGAATTTGCAAGAACTGATAATCTCAGAACACCAAGAGTCTGCCCTATCTGCACAGGGCCACGCACACACTACCACCAACTACAAGTTGTATAACTCTGACCACACAGAAGGGGGCAGTGGCTGCTCCACGTAAAGACTGCAGGATTATACACACACCTTAGGAAATGAAGGACCCCTTAGAGAACTTTAGGGACACCGACCCAGAAGCAGTTAGTTTGTCGGTACAGCCCTGCACCTCTTGCATGGGTTCAGTCTGGCTCTTTATTACTATTTCAACCAGGTAATTATGAAACAGTTTGAGAGAGAGCACACACACGTTTACTGGGCGAGGGAGTAAGTGAATGAACTGTGAATAGCTATCCTCTATTAATAACAACTTGATTCTATTATTAATAGACAGCTTGACTTGAAAAAGGTGATTAGTAAATATTGGTTGTAATTGGTTTCCCCAGCTTTAACCCTGATGAGGGAAAAGGCAGCTTACAACACCCAAGTCCATTGCATGCTATCTCATATTCATACACAGGGACTAAGGAATCATCCCCTTTCTGTCTCAAGCAAGGCAAACAGTTACCCTTACCTTCCTCTTCCCCATTCTGTACTCTTGCAGCTTGCCAGCCTTCAGCAACCACGTGTCAAATACCTGTCTCATCAACACCCTCCTGCAAGCAAAAAGGGAGAATGGCAGCACAGAACTCCTTCACCAAAAGAGACCAGTGCATGAAAGTCAGAAGACCAGTCCATCTATGGCCCCAGCACTCACAGAAAATGTAAAAGCAATTAGCATCAGGATGGTCATGCCTCCACAGGTATACTGGAATTGAAAAGACAGCCAGGGCTCACAGATTCCACATCACACAAACTGCCTACCTGTAGCGGGCATGAGCCACTGAAGTCAAGGCCTGCTGCTGTTCTTCCTCCTTCTCTTCCAAACGGGACTTCCAGCGGCTCCAGCACTTCTGCAGCAGCTAAAACAAATCATGAGAAGCACAGACAAAGGGGGAGAAGAGAGAAAAGAAAGAAATTATAAATGTCCTAATGGAACTGCACACTGCCTTGGCTGCCTCATACAACTTGCTCTACAGCCTGCTGTGAATTTCTCTGGTAAAAGTCCCTGTGAACCCAGAACAGGAAGCTACCACACCTTGTCTACAGCTGCTGGTTGGCTCACACAGGAGACTGCCTGTGGCCACGAGCAAGAAGGCATTATGTAGCACAGCTTAGGTAGGACTCACTGTCACTTGGTGCTGACGGACTGACAGGTTTCTTCTCATTTGCTGCAGACGAGCACTCACCATATTCTGATAGAGACCCCTGAGCCCCAGTTTCTGTAACAACAGGAAACACAACTTGCCTGCAATCCAAATCACCAAGTACTGAGCAGTTTAGAACAGGTCGCTCCTTACAGATCATCTGTGTGTGATGCTACCCCTTGCAACAGCTAAGAACTTGTCACACAAGCCATGCACCCACTTCCTCTCACAGATTATCAGTTCTCCAGCTAAACTAAAATTCCCTTCCACTTTCCCAGGGTTCTATTGTGAGACATCCAACTCCTAATTCAGCTATCAACATCACTACCCACATCCTTTCCCAATCCACCTCCTCATAACTTGCTCCTTATTAAAAACAGGAAAGATCCACTTCCTTTTTAGGTCTCCTCTACACAAGGTCTTATGCATTACTGGAGTGAGGAAAAAATAATTCTTGTAGCAAAAGAGTGTAAGCAAACAGAAACCTTTGGGGTGGAGGTGGGAATAAATACATTTAAAAAAACCAAGGTAAAATAAAGGGGGGAAATGCAGTGCCCTGGTGAAATGGGTGGGAAGCATCGTAGCCTGATACCATCGAGATTAATCTGCTGCTTCACCAGTTTTCCAGTTGGAGGAGCAACTGTTTTGTTGAGCAGCACAGTTTCCCCACTCAGCTAGCACATTTCACAATAGCTGGAATTTAGCAGTCTGATCCAAACTCATCATGGCAGAAAATGGGGCATCCCCCACTTACCACCCCCCCCCCCCCACTGCTGTTAGTATTGAAGGCACTCCCCCAGTTCCCTCCACAGCCTCTTCCACCCAGTGCACAGCAGCATTCTTACCAACAGATGATGCCTGTAGTGGTCTTCAGCCAGCTGACACTGTCGAGTCTCTTCCACACACAGCACAACATCTGTCACTGAGTTAAAGTACATTTCACTCAGAGATACCCATACCCTTCTCCCACAGATGGGCACCAGGTCTCCACCTAAATTTGTTTCCACATTTGAACTGCCAGCACTGTTACCTCTGCAAGTTTTGATTACAGTCAAGTTTTTACTTTTTTTTTTAATTACAATAAATTTCTGATTCACTGTTAAATAAGGAATTCCTCCTCAACCTTACATTACCTTCTGCAGGCCCTTAGCTGTCAACAAACTAACATAGTGTCTCTGAAGGGGTTTTGCTAGTTGTTAGCACAACCTTACATCCTTCTTTCTAATACTAACACGTTTGCTGTCACTCACACTACTGCACAGCAGTCCTGCTTATGAATCAGATCTTTCCCTTACAGGAATGATTTTGCCTGTCCCTGGCAGGAACTAAATAGAGCTTGGATACAATGCTTCCAGGGGGCAAAGGCTCTCCACAAGGCAATCCTTGCTGCGAAGTGTTTCATGTCCTCTTGGTGAGCACGCATTCTCCTCCTATACTCCCATGACAGGCACCAAGCGGAGAAACACTGCCAGGCTAACCTGCTGCGGTGGTGCTCTTGGGCCAGCTCTAGGAAACAAACACAAATTATTCAGGGCTTATGCCATCCTGGGCTCATTTTGACCAGATGAGATTTATGTCACTGGTTCTAAAGTGACAATTGCCCTAGCACTGAAAAATGGGAGTATAAATTCACAGTCACCCTCAGCTATGGAACCAGTCTTCCTGACAGCTCAGTATATAACCCTAGCTAGGCAGGCCTGTGACTGTACAGTCCACATTGGATCTCATCACATGCTGAGCAAACATAAACATCGCAGCACCTTCTAGAAAACAAAAGCATCACAGTGCCCTAAGCAAAGGGGCTGAGCCCTATTCTATCCTAACTCACCATTCTGAAGCTTCTTTGCTTTCTGCAGGTTTAAGTAGCCCAGCCATGCTTCCATGCATCTCTTCAGTTCCC
Source organism: Melanerpes formicivorus (assembly GCF_026170545.1). NCBI lineage: Eukaryota > Metazoa > Chordata > Aves > Piciformes > Picidae > Melanerpes > Melanerpes formicivorus. Next base: position 1,140,514 of record NW_027142388.1, on the reverse strand, counting down.
AGCACCGATGGTGAGTTACTGCCCTCATCTCCTTCTGCTTGTCCTTCTGTCTGTGTAAGTACAGCTCTCGCCATTGCAGCCAAGCCTGACAGCAATTGGGGGGGGGGGGGGGGGAGGGGCAGTAAGAGGACAAAAAAACAGACAAGGTTAAGGAAACAGAACAAAGAAGAGAAGATGAAGAGCACCAGCAACAGGAAGCTCCAAGTGAGATCCAGACGTGAAAGCCACGAACAATGAGGTCCCTCCCCATAAAAGGGAAAAATCCCCCTCCAAAACAAATGCCAAAGGAATGTCAGTGTGGCCAGAAAAGGTCAAAGACAAAGAATGCCAATAAACTTTTTTTTTGGGGGGGATACCTACACACTTTTTTTACCTCTTATTTACCTGTAGCTAGTTTCTCTAGTGGAGAGAACTCTGATACATTCACTATCATCAAGAATTGTACATGACAGCAACAATTCATTTGGACAGTCTGCTTCCTAGCAAATATAAGACATGGATCCAGCTTGCTTTGCCTAGATTTCTTGCCAAAAAATTGCTCTTGTAATAAAATGTTTACTTTCTTTGTAAAATCGCAGAATATCCCAAGTTGGAAGGGACCCATAAGGATCACCAAGTTCAACTCCCTGCTTCCCACAGGACTACTTAAAACTAAACCCCATCATCAAGATGCTTCTTGAACTCTGACAGGCTTGGTGCTGTGCCCACTTCTCTGGGGATCCTATCATTCACTGAGAGAGTAGTCAGTCACTGCAATCTTTTCCTAATGTCCAGCCTGAACTTCCCCTCACACAGCTTCACTCCATTATGTTCATCCATCATAAGGACTGCACTTTGCAAAGCAAATGAGAACAGAGCCTATTTTTTATTAGTCTGAACTTGAGTCACACGTGTGTACAACTGAAAATGCTAGTAATGGGTGCAGCTGAAGCTCCTGGGACTTACTCGAATTTGCAGGCTCTGGGCCCAATGCTGCAGAGCCAAAACATCCATTTTACGCCCAGCACAGCTCTGCTGGTGTCGTCTTCTCCATACTGCCCAGGGTATGCTGCCAAAACAATGTTGAATGCATCAAAACAATAAATAAAAATTGAACATGGAACAAAGTCACTGTAGGACGCCAGCAGAACACGGGTGAACGCCGTGGCCTGTGCTCAGTGCCCCTCTGCCGGTTTCCATGCTTACCGCAAGCAGCTTCTCTCCCTGAAGGCCAGCGCCACCCTCTGCATCCCATGCTTCGTCCTTTGGACACCGACATACGCCAGCCAGCACTGCCAGGTCCTGAGCAACGCTTGCTTCTTTGCTGTGCAGAACAAACGGGTCACAGCGTTTGCAAACATAAACGCATGAACCTGGCAGGTTTTATCCAGCCCCTAACACTACTTGTCCCCCACCGCCAGTCCCTTCAGCCCGCACAGACACCTCATGGGAGACCCTGAGACGACAGCGGCCAGCGGAGCGGCAGATCGCCCATCCGCCCTGGCTGCGGGTGTCACACCCACAGGAACCTCTGAAAAGCGGGCAGCACCGTGCCGCTTGTTCAGAGCAGCGTGAACGATCAGACAATGGCGCTGCTTTGTCCTCGGCACTTACAGTGTATAGAGCTGGATACCAACACTCCGCACAGCAGCTTTCCTGGGCAACAACTACAGCCTTTTCTTTGGCTCGTTTGGGGAAAAAAAAGTTCATCAGGTTCACTAGTGGCTTTTCAGGAGTCACTCTCTACTACAAGCACAGAAATCAACCAGCACCAAGCCCAGTTTATTTAGCAGGCTGGTGATGCAGCTCAAACCAGAAGTGATGTCACCAGCTCCAGTTTACCACTGGGTGCAGGGCACTGCACTTTCTCCTCAGAGCAGTCTGCGTTGGCAGAACTGACACTGCTGAAGCAAAGTTACTAGAAAGTAACATGACTGATTTGATCACACTTCACACACTAAAACAAGCACTTTAAAAAACAAATTTCCTTGTGATTGGGGAATTGAGCATTAACCTACCTTAAAACAGGCCACGTTTTCTCTTGGTAACACACTGCTGCTTCTCTAAGCACTCTGGCCTCACCCAGCAAAAGGAAATCTAGGGAGCCTACCAGTTTGTTACCAAAGGTGCCACTCCCTGTTATATTCCAAGGCTACAGCCATACATGAGAACACCAGATAACTTCTGTTGCAAATCAACACAGAACAAGCCCATAGTATCATCTTTAAAAGAGATATCTGCCCCTTTAGGGAAACAGATACTCCCTTAGACCAAAAGAAGCTGCAACCAAGACAGACAACTTCACCAGCAGAATACATCCACTGTAGAACAAAATCTACACAGAAAGACTAGAGGCACTTCAAAAGCTTGGGCCTCTTTTCAATCACAAGGCACAAGCTGAAGGAATAAGGAACACAGATAAAATAATACCACAGGGAATTTAGTAATTTCTGTAGCCACAGTTGATAGAGAATTCCTGTAACACATTATACAAAAATTATCTGTTTGAACACATATTGTGAGAAACTAAAAAAGCAAAACAAACCAACCACCAACCAAGCTACCCCCAAAATCCAAACAAGGCAATCCAGAACAGATGGAGAGGCCCTTAAGCTCATTCGCTGGCATCCCTAAATAACCACATAGCTACACAGCAGTGCATCAGCCAGAACCCCCCTGCCAGCTTTTAGACAGACAACCATCTGTACTTAAAAGCATTACACCTCCCGGGGAAGGGAGGTCACTCTGCAAACATTGACAAGGGACAGAGACTGTGTAATTATTTCCCTTGGAAACTCCCATCTCAGAATGTCCCCCAATAAGGGTAGTTACCATCACTTCACTCACCATGAGACTCAGCAATGGAATATTTGTTCCCCTTTTCTTGCTGCTGGCATACATAGGCTCTCCAGGCCTTGAAAACCAATTTAGGGAGTAGATGGCTGGGGGGAAAACAAACAAACAAACAAAGAAAAAAGAATGCCATTACTGAAATAGCTCCCAGTGTCTAGAAGGAAGATTCTTTTAAGATCAGTTGCACTGTAAATATGTGTTGGATAGGAAATTTTTACTTCATCCTAAGAAAACAGCAACAAAAAGACAAAAGAGGGGAAAACCCTTATAAAACTAACCTCTTGGCCTAGAGGTACTGCTGATGTACCTTGCTTGCTGGTATTAGTTCCTTCAGAACCTAAGAAAGTTTCTCCTACTGCTATACACATATAGTACCAGGAAGTCCTTTCACAAACCTGTCATGGCTGGCTGCTCTGAGGCTGAGCTTCCTTTCTCTGCTAGCAGTCCACCACTCCTTCCATTCTCCAAAGGTTTTCTGAAGGATCTTCTGGTCATAAAAACATCTAAATGGTCGAAAGATTTGGACATGGGAAATTTCATACAGTTTTGTATCTGTCTTGGCCACAAATCTGTTTTAATGAAGATTACAATACCTCTTTTCCAGCCTTGTCTGATCAGCCTAACGGCCTCTAATGGCATTTAGAAACCACCACCCTGCTGTGAGATTTCATTCCAATACTCTGTGAAGTATGGCAAGAAGCAAGCAGCTGTCTGTAAATACTCCACCAAAAGCCAAGGAAAACTAACAGACTTGCCAACTATCAGAATGCCAGCTGACCAGACCTACAAAAACCTCCCCTCTTTTACCCTCAGCTCTGTGTTCTGCTCCAACACCCAGCACCAGCTGGTAACAATGCACGTGTTGTCCTTGCTGATTCTGTTCTTTAACTCAAAATATCTTAGGTATACATAGGAAATCCATACAAAAGCCATTTCAGACTGCACAATGCTTTGGCATTTCCACTGTGTTCTTTAAAATCTTCCCAAAGAACACATGAACAGGCTTAAGAATTCTTCCAGCTAGCTGTGCATCATCTGTACTAAAAAGGAAGGTGTTCATCTGCTCATGTACCGTCCCTTCCAATGGATGCTAAGCCATGCACAGAATGGATTCACAAGTCACAGAGGACCTTCAAATTCTTCCACCTCAGTAGAAGCTTTAATTAACAGATACCAAGTAAGAAGAGATGCTACAGTTCAGCTGAATTGTGAACAACAGAAAATTCAAATACAGGAGAGTCTGCATGAGGGAATGAGAACTTTGACCACCTAACTAAAAATAATGGTCATAATCTAATATTTCAAGCATATTTTTTTTTAATTTTGAAATAGTGTCTCAAATATTCTTCCATGTGGCCAAGATGAGCCAAGAACTGGAAAGTCTGATCAGCTGGAGTATGAATGCTTTCAAAGAATTTATCACCACTTTCTCCTTGTGATAGAAGGAAAACAGAAGGAGCCATGAGAACACAAGCTAACAAACACACAAGCTTTGCTCACAACTATCCTACTGGCTCAATGAAATTGGTCATGTGCATAATAACAAAAGGATTAGGGCCAGTGCACCTAGAGGCCTCTCAGAAAAGCACAATACACAGCTACCTACCCCGAGCCAAGTTGCATTCCCAGCACTCAAGCAGAAAAGGAAAACAACAAAAAAATAAATGTGCTGTACTGTTTGTTGGGTTTTTTTATGCAGTGCATTAAGAGAGCATTGCAAACAAAAGCTATGGAGAACTGGGGACTCTTAAACCTAAAAAGGCCATTAATTATTGCTTATGTTCCTTGCTGAGCTTTATAAGACATATTTTCACTCATCCTCCTGAAAAAATAATCAATCATTGTCCTGAATTTCCAGAGACAAAGCAGTGCACGTTGAGTACATGGGAGAGGCAGGGTGGTAAGGGTCACAGTACAGCTTGTTTGCCAAGCAAAACAGACACAGTATATTTGATACTGTACAACAAAACTGGAGAATGTAGGGCACTATCTTCTGACTGTAACAAACGCAGGTCTTCCTACTGGGAACTGCTTCAGTCCCCAAGGGCCTGGCCAAACAAGAACCAACAGGCAAATTAAAGCAGAACCAGGCAAGAGAATCCAAGTGTTGGTTTTCAGCAGCTGACAGAACACTAAACCCAGAAATGCATCAGGTACTTCAGCCAGACAGACAGAAAGCACATGTAGATACACATTAAGAACTGTGCAAACAGTAAAATGAGCTGAATTTCTCATTATAACTTTGAAAAACCATTCCATTTAAAGCAGGTAGCACAATCATACCCCATCATTATATGTACAGCTCAACTTTATCAAGACAACCACAACTCCTATGAATTTGTTTACTTTAACCATAACTATTAAACTAAAAGCAGAAGCAAGAAGGGTAGTCAAAGGAAACCTTCAAGTCATCTCAAAATACATCCAAACATTTTCTTGGCAGTCAGTGCTCTCTTAGCCTGATGGAACAGCACTAAAACTTCAAACACAAACAAACCAACCTCAAAAACAACCCTGCCCTTGATTTGTGTCATTTTATATACCTGGCTATGGAAGGGAGAACTTCTCCAAATGTCTTTTTTGCCCACAGAAAGAAGAATTTCCTTGCTAGGTATCTGGAAATAAGGCAAAGTTAGTTAGTTAGTTGTCTTTGTACTCTTCCTCTGTAATTCCCAGGCAGCAGAAAAATAGGAACTTCTATGCCAGTTTCACAGCTAAGGATCTGGCCTTCAGAGATCAATGCACATACAAAATATTTACACCCTGACATTAGTACCTGTAACAGGACTGTTCACTAAATATAAATAGAGGCTCAAGGATGACTGCAAGACTTGAACTGGGACATATTTCTCTAGGAACTCTAGGTAGCTGAAAACATTTTTATATCTGAATGTTCTATCATAATCTCACCAAAGTTGGTTTTGTGATGAGTTTGGGGGTGGTGTGTTTGCTTGTTGTTTTGGGGGGTTTTGTTTTCTTTTTAAAAGAAACACCTTATGGTTAATAATGTTGCACAGAGACCAATAGGCCTACATATAAGAATAACTCAACTTTGTTCTGTCCCAAAGAATGCTCAAGGTGCCATAATTTTTTAACAATTAAAATGCAGCTAAGATCTTTAACAAGGTAGCATTTTGTTATTGCTTACCTGCTTCTGTACTGCTCCATTTTGCTGTAGTTCCAAGCCTGCACCAAACAAATGCACCCTCTGCTCTGCAATGTTATTTACTAGCTCTGGACAAAGAATAAATTGGCTCATGTTATTTATGATGAATCCAGCAAACGGATCTATGCTGAATGCAGTTTGCATTTTAACAACGACAGGAATTCCACCTGCTTCACCTGCACACAGAGAGCCTAAGGCAACTCTAGATGTTTAACATAGAAAGCATCTGTCTGCACACTCACTGCCCTGCTGAGTTGAATGATACTGTGTTCATGTTATCTCTTGGTAATTAAATCAAAACCATTTGAATCTTGAGAGCAACTGCACCTAACTCAACAAAGCTCTCTTAGAATGATGCTATATAGAGACGAACCTCAGTTACATTCCCTTATTCAGAAATAAAGTAATAATCAAGGGTGACAAAATCAGTATCTAATCAAACTGACCCTTTTCACCTTTTTTTTTTAAGGTTACTAAGCTTCTCTCCCTTCCCAAGCACAAGAAAATTAAGAAAATTAATTCCACCTCCTCCAGTGAGAACTTCTGTACACACAGAACCTTCTACTTGCTAAAGGTCTCAGAAAGTAAGACACTGTGCAAGCACTTAACACTCATGACCAGCGATCTCCTAAGCGTGAGATCTAAAGGGGATGTTTCTATAAGCAAGTTTATGGTGCGACAGGAAAAACATCAAACAAAAACTTACTGTAGTAAATCTGCCTGCACCAAACTGCTGTCGGCAGAAGGGAATTACAATCTGAACGCTTTTTGTGCTTATGGACAATCACACGGAGATACTCCAGAGCTCTGCCTGGAGGCACTGGAGGCCACGGTGCCGGTCTCCCGAGCAATCCCACGAACTGATCCTGCTGGCTCTCGCCTCTCTGAAGGCTCTACAGACCCCGCAGCGCCTCCCTCCCTCCCGGCCGTTTGGCCGAAGTTAGTTCCGCACGGGGTATCGACACCCTGCCCCTCACCGGGACGTTCTCGCTGGCGCCCGCACAGCCCCGGCTGCCTTCACAAGCAGCGTCCGAGGGGAGGGAGCTGCAGCGTCTACAGTGACCGTAACCAAAGCACCCGCGCCCCGCTGTCCTCACGGCGGGACGGGACACGCCCCACCCACCACCACCGAGGAGCAGCGTGCTGTCCACACCTCTCGGAGGTGGAGAGGCAGCGCCCCGCGGCGGAAGGGAGGCTTACGGCCCGCCTGCAGCGCTGCCGGCTCTGTGCAATGCCCCCGCACCGGTCGAGACTGGTCCAGCCATAGGCCCTCGGGACGACAAGCACTGCAAGTAGAGAAAAACCCCGTATTTTGCCACGTCTGTGTCTGTGGCAGCATCTACCAGAGACGCGCCTCCAGGAGCCAGCAGAAGAGCTCCCGCTAGCAGAACAGCGCGCACAGAAGCCGCACTGAGCACAGCAGCAGAGAGCGGCTGGATGACAGCCCGCCGGGGCCGCCCACTGACAGCACTGACAGCTCGCGGCCCACTGGCTGCTCTCCAACCTCGGTGCATGTTGAAAAAGCAAGCTCACTAGCAATGGCTGCAATGCTTACTTCTAACACAGCACTTTGCTGTTTGAGAGAACGAGAGGAAAGGCCGTTTTTTTAATGGTGGTATTCCACGTCATTAGAGAGCAGGGAAGAGAACACTTTATTCACCAGATCCTGACAGCACTTCCTTGCTCCTGCACTGACCTCTCTGGCCAAGGAGTTTGGCAAAGCAGGGCCGTTTTGTGTGGTCGCAGGGACTGGGGTGCTGCTCCCCAACAGTGCCAGAGTCTTGCTCACTAACTCCTGAAGCCCATGACAGAAACAATTTCTGTTCCTTATTGGCAACAGCTAAAGACATCACGAACCTCTGCGTAGGCTGCTCTGCTCACTACATCGATTCACCTCCTGCTGTCCCGTGGAAATGCCGAATTTCGGTTTTGAAGATGGATAGAGGGTGTTTTAAAACACACACAAATGACAGGGCAGTGTGCGGGGGGGCACCGGAATTTGCCGTTCGCGTTCCTGTTGGTCCCTCAGCACCGCAGGCTCCGCGCGAAGGGGCTGAGGGCAGGTTCGGGCAGCAGAGGGAGGCCCTGTCAGACCTCCTCTCACTGTCTCGCGGGGAACGCACGAAGGTGCTCGGCTCCAGACGGGCGCTGTCAGGGAGAATTCCCCCAGCCCGTGGATTACGCCGCGTTACGAGTAAGGGGTGAGTCCAGCGAAGGCGCGAACGAAGCTGTCAGCCGCGCCGCCCTGCATCGCCGTTGGTGTCGGGCTCGGTCCGAAGCGCTGAAGGGGCCGCGCGCGCCCTGCCGCTTCCCGCCCTTTCATCCTGCGCTTTCCCTACAGCCGCGGGCCCGCCCGCCGCAGGATCTGCCCTGTCGCCTCTGCCGCCCGGCGTCCCGCACCCGGCACAAGGCGCGCACCACGTCCCGCCGCCACTGTTCCCGGCCGCCACCTCCCTCGCAGGGCTGCCCGGCGAGAGTGCCTGCGGGCCCTCGGGGGCCCCGGGGGTTTTCCTCACCCACCGCAGGGCCTGCAAAGTGAGACGCCGTCTCGGAGGGCTAGATCGCAGCGCGGAACAGGGCACCGGGGAGCGCGGGGGGGCACAACCCGCCACTGCCGCCCGCTTTTCCCAGTCAGGCGCCGCGCGAGGGAGCCCCGGTGCGCGCGCCCGCCGCCGCGCCTGCGCGCGGTGCATTAAATGGGTGCGGGGCGGGTAGCGGAAGGCCCCGGTTACGGCGGCTGAGGAGAGACAGAGTCGGGCGAATAGGGAGAGGGCGCGCGAGCCAGCGCGGAGGGGGCCGGAGCCGCGCGAACGGAGGCGGGCGGGGGACGGCGCCGGCCCTGTGCGCGTGTGGCGCGTCACGGGGGCCGAGCGCGACGCAGGGGGAGCGGACAGGGACCGAGCGGAGCTGGTGGCCGGGAGCAGGAAACGCTGCGGGCGGCGGTAAGGCCTTCGGCGGAGCGCTATTGGGAGGCCCGCCGCCGGCGCGGTGAGTACTAGCGCCTGGGCGCAGGACTTGGGGGTGGCGGGGCCGCCGGTGCAGGTGAGGATCCGCTGAGTCACCTGCCCCGCCGACGTCCTCCCTCTCGGCTCCCGTGCTTTGGGACGGGGCCTCGGCCGCGCCGCGGTGCCCACGCCGCCACGCGAGTAGAGCTCGTCCTCTCGGGGCGTCGCAGAGTAGGAGGGGTGTCTCGGCGGCCCCATTCCCTCCGGCCCGGACGCTCGGCACCTCCTTCTCCCGGTCGTGCCCACGGAGGGATCTTTGTTGTGCTAAAGCTGCTTAGGAGCTGGGCTGCCGTCCCGGGGCGCGGGGTGCCTCCGGCCGCGGGTCGGGCGTTTGGGCGAGAGCCGCATGGCTGGAACGGGGGAAGCTGCGAGTATGAAAACGGCACATCTGGGGAATGTGCTGCTGAGCTGTTGTATCATGTGCTAAATAGGCTGAAGGTGGAGGGAAAATGCACTCGCTAGAAACGCGCATCTCAATTTGATCGCTTGGTTTTGTTTTCATTAGGTCCGTGGCCAAAGACTTTGCAGTAACCATGGATAAAAGAGGTGGTGTGGCAGACACTGAAAATGGTGATGCTTTCCTGGAGCTGAACAGGGTTACAACGAAGTACCCACATCGCTACACAAAGGTTGGCTCTCTCCCCTTTCCCTCTCACAGTTGTGCGTGGGGCTGTTGATCACAGAAGCAGAGGTATGGCTGGAGGCCTCTGTGAGAGGGAAGCAGCAATGCGAAGGCTGGAAAGCCTTTGTCTGGGTTAGGATTGGCAAGAGGCTATAAAATAAGCAACTTGTCAAATGTGGCATAGCTGTGCAATCCTGTCTTGGGTATGCTCCTGATTCCCACCACCTTATTTCAATATCTGAGCACCCACAGCATGTGCTGTGGAGAGATTATGATGAAGTATGTTGTTCTACGAGCTTGCTCAAACACTCGCACCTCATGGTGCTGGCTTTCAGTAATGCTCCTTTAAGAACTTGGCCAAAATGTTTCCTTTTAGTAGGTGCCACTTCCTTGGAACACGTAGCCCACCAGATCTTATCAGAAGCTTTCATGTGTTTAGTAAGGTGCCTTCTGTAATTTTAGAGTTGCTCCTATTTGGCTGCTGGAGGCTGAAGCACTTACTTACTCCAGACAGTGCTTAGTGTTAACACTTGCACACAGGTGCTCTTGTTTAGCAGTGGTGCCTAACGGCACACATGAGGGAGAGAACAACAACTGAATAGCTGGCAAAGGAAGATTCTTTTAGTACTGAGTGGGTTTGATATGCTTGTGCTCCTTAAGGTTCAAATATTACTTGGGGTTGTGGTGCCACTGCTGGAACATGGTTTTAGAAACTAGTGGTGGCTGATCTTCCCACTGCTGAAAGCTCTGGGAGCAGGTGGTCAGTGTTTTGTGGGAATTTAGACACTTGGCAACAAATAGGGTGGAGTGTGAAACAGGGCAAGACAGTGTGCTTGGGCTGTGTTATCTTGAGCTGGGAACTGTTAGCTTCCTAGGAGGTTGTTTTTGAAAAGAATACATTATCCTGGCTCTGCTCTGCTGAGATAGTAGAGCCAGCTTTTTTTAACTGGGCATCAGCAATAAACCAGAGGATTCAGAGCTGGCAAAGCTTATGTGGGAACCTTGTTCTAACTTCTTAGGAAAGCTGCACCCTTAACCTTCTTGGATGCAAAGTATATTATTGTTCAGACCTTGTAATTCAGTTAACTGAAGTGAAGGAGAGGAGCTGGCTTTGAACTTTTGCTGCTGGAGAAGTGGTATCTGTACTCAGTCTTGCGCAGCTTCTCTCAGGGGTAATGACTGAATGCAGCTTCAATTTCTGTTTGTGTTTTTGGGGCAGTATTCAGCTAGTGCTGGTGGTAGCCCTGCATGGAAATCAGTGCATGTGTAGCTTTAGTTCTGTTAATTCAGAACCCATGGTTTCTGCTCTGTATGAAGTGGCAGAACTAGTGCCAGAAGGCATCCAGTCTTGTTTAACTGTGGGTTTCCAAGGAGTTTCAAGTCAAGAATCACCAGAAATCAATCTGTTAAAATACCTTGCATCATGTGGGTTGTTCTTTGTTTTACAAGTAGCATCCTAAATGTAGCTGGTTCAAGGTGCTCAAGTAATCAACACTGTAAAGCATTTGCACATGATTCAGTTTCAGCTCATTAAGGATGGGAGGGCTACTGAGGACATGTGCTGCTGATTTGGATGCTGATCACCTTTAACAGTTTGATTTACTGTTGGGAAGAAAATAATCTGCTCATACTATGGATCCTTATCTAAACAGTCTTCCCCCCCTTACCTGAAGGTACTATTGTGTGAGTTAAAAACCAAAACACAGTATGGAAGCACCAGTGCTACTCTGCTCTGAGTGTCTCTTCTGGTTCTGTGGAAGCTTTTGCTCCAAGGGTGCACAGCCAAGGAACAATCCAAATGCTCTTCACTTCAGTGCAGGAATTGTGATAGAGCCTGGGTGGGAGCCTCTGGACTCCCTCATGGCCAGCAGCATGGTCAGCTCCTGGTCTGGTGGTGGCCAGTGCTGTCAGTGCCTGTAATAGCTGCATCAGGCTGTGACACTGTTACAGCACTGATGCTCCTCCTAGGTCAGGGTTTATTTTGGGAAGCTGTGGGCAGAGGCCGGTCCCCTCCCTTTAATGGAACTTTGAGAGCTACTCCAAACTGATGCTTGGATGTGTGTGTGTGCACATGAAGGTTTTGTCCGGCTACCAAGCTGCCATCTAGAAACTTTCAAGTATCAAGCTCCTGTGTTTAATGAACTGATTTTAATCACATGGGGAAAATTATGTAGGCACTCTAGAGGCTGCTGTATCCTTGGGAAAAGGTGAAGAGGTTTCCTGCTTCAGTTTTGATCTGTGGTGTCTGCTGTTAGGATTTCTTGGTCCTTTCTAGCTGCCCACTGGTTTCTGTGCAGTTCTGAATCAATTCACTGGGAGTGAGATGGATTGGAGAAAGTTAATCTAAGGAGAATGAGAAAGTTTAATTAGAAGTATTCATCTTGACCACTGCTGTGTTAAAGCTGATCCAAAGCACTGATTGGCACACCATTAGAATGCTTCTTAAATGCAGCAGGCTCCAGGGAGGCTGTAGATTGATCACATGTCTCCTCAGGGGTGTGCCATAGTAAACTAAGGGCTGTTTGAAAGTGATAGAAGGTGGGGAACACTGAAGTAATCACTCAGCATAGATTTGGTGTTGAGTAGTGTGGGTAATTGTATAACTTACTTTTAGATATCTTTGGCCTGGTAGCATTCAGAAACGACAAGCTTGGCTGGAGTTTCCACATCTGCATTACTAACTACTGCTGTGGTAATGCTGATTCTTACATAGCATTAAACAGAGCAGTCTTGATTCTATCTTGGACTTACCAGCTCTGGTATCAATGATACCTGTCTGGTTGATAAGCTGACCTGTCCAGGGAAGCGGATAGGTAAAGGTGTGATGTGAACAGCCTGTGATGTGTTTAAGGAGGAATGAACATCCCCTCATAAGACATTACACAAGTGTGCAGTGGCCACAGGTAGCTGGAGTGACAACCTTGCTGTCTAGTGTCAGCCTTTCACTGCAGTGTCACAGGAAGTGAAACCACTTACTGGGAACCTTGGGCTGTTAGGGTAAAACACTAAACTGAATGTGCAATCTGGAATAGATGTTTTGGGTCACTTGAAACCTTGTCTGAGTGAGAGCTGGAACTAACTTCTTGCTTTTTCTAGGAGGAGCTGTTGGACATTAAAGAGCGTCCCTACTCTAAGCAAAGACCTTCTTGTCTGTCTGAAAAATATGACAGGTATTTTCCTCCTTGTACCCAAACTGTAGACATTTCTTTGGAAATAAGAGTTCTAATTGCAAAAAGTGTAGCAAGTGTGCATTTGTGCAAGTTTAGCATTTGTAGTGATGCAAGATGAGCATGCTCCAGAGCTGAGTGCCTGGCAGTGTGTTCAGATGTACTCACCTACTAAGAAAGGCCTAATGCTCTAGCTAGGAGTTTTGTGCTTTGAAGGAAGATTCTAACATGACATCCAGCAGAAAATAACTTCACACCACACAAGTCTTCCAGACTGCAGGACAAACTCCCAAGAATATAGGTGGCCGTATAGCACAGACTGACCAGGTCATGTTGCAGCAAGCTGACTTGATGGATGGCTCTCCCATGTTGACAGTGTACCTCATTTAACAACAGAAGTGAGTGCTGATGGCTTGTTGGTAAGCTTGTTAAGGAGCAGTATTTGACTAGCCAGATAACCTCACTTTCATACTTTTACAATGAACTGATGTTTTCTAAATGCTTCAAAGAGTGTGCTATGATCTGCTTGAGCTGGGCTTCAGTGTACCAAGCTTCAGTAACTAGTGGAACAACAAGGCCATATGTTGTTCCTTTTATAATCTGACATTGGGTGTTAACAGTCCTCAGTGCTGCAGAAGGGGTCCAGTGTGCCAGGGATGAGGGAATGAAGGCAAAGGTTTAGAGGGTGGGTAGAGATGTGTCACTAGTGCAGATTGCTAGTCACTGAACTCTAGGTTTTCAGCAGCAGTACTGTGAATAATAGACTACAAGTATCAAACAATGCTGCAATTTCTTTTTTCATAGTGATGGTGTGTGGGACCCAGAGAAGTGGCATGCATCTCTGTATCCAAGTTCAGGAAGAACCTCACCAGTGGAGAGCTTTAAAAAAGACTTGGATTCGGACCGGACCTCTCTCATGCGCAGGATAGTTGGTGAGTGTGCTTCCAGCCCAGACACAGCGCTGCTCATGGGCTGTTGGCAAGACCTTTCCTTTGGGATACCACCAGTAAGGCTGAAGAAAGTCTCTGGGAATTGTTTGCCTAGGATTCTCTGGTGGTGGTTCCTGCTGTTGTGGTGACTGTGATAACACACTGAGGCAGCAGTCAGCTTTGCCCCTACTGTGCTGGCTGTGTACAGAGCCACAGAAGAGAGCAAGGGCCAGGGACAGCTTCCCTCCAGTTCAGGGCCGAGTCCTTGAGAGGTCTGTGGTGGGAAAGGAGGTGCTTTCCAGCAGCCTGCATGCATTCCTCCTTATCTAGCTGTAAATGGGATTGTTTTCTTCCACACTTCCTGTGCTCTCGCCTAGGCTGGCCTCACAAAACTCTGGAGTGTTCTCCAGAAGGCCGTGGGACAGCAGCAAGGCTATGAGCAGGAGGCTGCTGTACAGATAACCTGGGTGTGTCTGCTAACACGCTGCATTCGGTGCTCTTTGTGTGGCCTTTGACTTGCAGATCCCAGGGAGCGAGTGAAAGAAGATGACTTGGATGTGGTTTTAAGTCCGCAGAGGCGAAGCTTCGGCGGTGGCTGCCATGTGACAGCAGCGGTCAGCTCGCGGCGTGCCGGCAGCCCACTGGAGAAGGAGAGCGACGGTGTCCGCGTCATCGGGGGCCGCCGGATTGGCAGTGGGAGGATCATCTCTGCTCGGAACTTCGACAAGGACCACAGGGGCGCTGAGAAAGACCTGCGGGACCTGAGGGACCGCGAGCGCGACAGGGACTACAAGGACAAGCGCTTCAGGGTGGGTTCCTTGCCTGGCTGCTTTGGGACCCTGCAGCAGGGGCAGGGTGCTCACAGAGCAGCTGTGTTCTGTGCAGGGAGGCTGCTGCTTTATGGTGTAAAGGGTGCTTCAAAATCTTAGGTGTCAGTCCTTTGGGCAGCTCAGCTGGGATGCAGCTCCTGTGGTTACCTCACAAACACTGCCTGTGGTAGACTTAATAGCAAGATGTTCAAAGGAGTAGTAGTTCATGTGTGGTTCTTGACAACACTCACTGACAAGTACTAGGTCTTTTACCTCAGTAGAAGCTTCCCATGCTTTCAGTCCTTATTTTTTTAAGGAGGAACCATTAGCCTACCTCAGGATACAAAGCTGGGTTTATGCAGGCACTTGCAGCCTTCAGTGTAAGGAAGCAAGCTCAACTGTGAAGTTTAAAACTTAGAAGCTTGGTGAGCTGAGTGTGTGATAAACCTTTAAACTCAGAACTGGTGTGGGAAGGTTGGACATCTGCTTTGGAGCTCAGGGAGGGATCTTGAGAGGCTGTATCTTCATGGCTAAATGTTTTTAATCTCCTGCTTCAGAGGGAGTTTGGTGACAGCAAGCGTGTCTTTGGGGAGCGGAGGAGGAACGACTCGTACACGGAGGAGGAACCGGAGTGGTTCTCGGCTGGCCCCACCAGCCAGTCTGAAACCATTGAGCTCACAGGCTTCGATGACAAGATTCTGGAGGAGGACCACAAGGGGAGGAAACGGACACGGCGACGCACAGCCTCCCTGAAAGAGGGTAATGGCCTGCTGGCTTGGCGTGTGTGGGGTGTAGGGGTGCTGGTTGGCAAGCCAGGCACGTGTAGAGAGTAATGGAATTTATCAGCTTTGATTTTACACTTGCCTGGCTCTTGGGTCATCCTGAAGCATGTGATGTAAGTCTCTGCCCATGGTGGGGACATTGGAGCAGATCTCTGAGGTCCCATCCAACTTAAGCCATTCTATGATCTTTCAGATAGCAAGTGCCTTGAAATGATAATTTCTTTTTGTTTGTTTCTCAAAAAAGATGGACAGGAGTGAGAGGCTTGGGGGAAAAACCTTGTGGATGCTGAATGATACCAGGGATATGTAGGCTATTAGAACTATCCATTTCTGCATCCTGCTGGGTGCAAAAGGTTTGGTTTAAGCTCTTTTTCTGAGGGACTTCGAAGTTGGTTTTTTCCTTACACTGAGGGTGAATATTAGGAACCCTGAACTGGGCATACAGCTGTGAGCTGAGTTTGGAGTTTGGCTTTGTCTGCAGTCACTGGACTGCAAGTCTACAGGTACTACCACTGCAAAAGCTCTAGTGCCAAGTTCTAGGGCAAGAGAAGATGACTTCTTAATGCTATAAATACCCCAGGTAGACACAGTTCAGGTATAGTTGTGTGCTCCCTGAACTGAAATGTGGCAGTTTCAAGCACAGCAGTTTTCATACTTGTGTTGTAGCTGGTTTTGCAGCAGTAGCTATGCAAGTTGAGTCTTTTTTTGAGGCTAGTTGTGCCTGTTTGGCATTACAGATCATCTGGCATGTTCTGTGTGCTTCCTGGGTTGAGCAGCAGGCCATTGTTTACACATGGTTCCTTACTTTCCCTGATCTGGTCTTAACAACATGCTAGAAGCTCTCAGCTAGGGGTCCTAGTTGGGGCATTCTGCAGCCAGCGCAGTAACTGGTGAAACATCACAGGTTTGGTCCTGTGCTTCTGATTCCTAGGCAGGTGCTTGAAGTTTTAGACACTGTTCCCATTGGAAAGCAAGTTTGGTGACTCAGCAACGACTTGGTTTTCTTTTTAAGGGATAGAGTGCAATGGTGGAGTGGCAGAAGAGGATGAGACGCAAACTGTCCTCACCAATGATACTCCAGCAGATCAAGAAGTTCCTAGGGAAGCTGTCTTGCAAGAACCAGCTCCAGGAGAGTTTGACTTCAATGAGTTCTTCAATTTGGATAAAAGTGTTCCTGGCCTGGCTTCGGTGAGGCTGTTTGATTTTCACGTCTGGCTGTATTTATGAGAAGCTTTTTTTGCTGCTCCTGCTGCTTTCATTGGAAGCTAAACCTCCTTGCTTTGTGAAAGGTGCTTTGTGCAGCATGTAAGCCTAAGATAAGCTTGCAGAGGTTTAGCTTTGTAGTGTTAGGAAGCTACTTAGCCCAGTTGGACTCAAGGATCTTAAAGGTCTTTTCCAACCTGAACTAACCTGGTTGTGTGATTCTGAAGTAGTGTCCATGGGCTTGGCTCTCCAAAGCCAGTGTGATTAAGGCCAGCTGACTGCTGTTCATTTCTTGTCATCATTACCTCAAGGCTCAAAATTGATGTCTTGGGTGGGTCTTCTGTGGAAGTATTCCAGGTGTGTTCAGAGAAAAGTCTCTGTATGAATTGGCATAGTTGAAAACAATTATCTGCAGCGAGGTCTGGGCATCACAGCACCGTGGCATGCTTTTAACAGGAAGACAGGTCCAGCAAGTATTGACTAAGCATGGGCCTGATACCTAATCTGCTGGTGTTTCTAGTCTGACCTGGCTGCTTTCCCTAAAGCAGCCATTCTTGACTGTTCTAGGTGGTCTAACTGATGAGTAGATAGAACTGGAGTTAAAAGGCTTAGTGTTGTAGAAAGAGAAGGGTTTTGTACAAGCCCAAACAGACTTGATCTGCAGTTTAGAAGCATGCAGGTTTGCCAGAGAGCATCCTGAGTTAGACTTTAATGGGGGGAGCTGCTTGTGGTAAATGTTTGTCACATGGTGGCAGTGATTTGACACAGTGGAGGGTTTGTTCTACTTAACTGACACTGTCTTCAGACCTGACACTGATATTTCTTCAGCACACCTGCAAGATAGTGACTCTTCTCAGAAGCAAGGAATTCCCAAGCCATGCAGTACCTGCTGCTGAAGCTGTACTGAGCAGATGCTTTGTCAGGTTCAGACTCAGCAGTGTTCTCTTTGCATTGCTGCTGTCTGTACCAAGTCTTCCTGCAGATTTGTGCCCTTCCTGACATGATGCCCATAATTCTTATGTGTTTGATTCAGTCAGACCCAAATGGATCGATGCTATCTTGGTTTTGCTGCTGGAAATCCTGTTGCATGCCCCTTGTTTGAGCTTCTCTGGCAGAAGGAAGCTGTTCTTTTGTGTGCTGCATGCTGAAACTGCATCTCTGCCTATAAAGCAGACTTTGAACTGGATGTTTATTAGCAAGACAGAAGTAATGCACCCTTTTTAAAGTGCTGGTGATGATTAGCAGAGTAAACAGCTGCTGTAAAATGCAATGACCTCAGACTGAGGTGCTGCAGAGTGACCTCAGCTCTGTCTGGAGGGAGAGCTGTTAGCTGCCAGTGCTTTGCTGATGACACTCTCTTCTTCCCAGAATGGTTCAGCCTATGCAGTGCAAGTAGGCAGCCCTCAGCTACTGGCCTTCTGCCTTAGCCCTTGTAGGGTGTTCACAAGGCAGGGAGTGGTCTGTGCTTCATTCCAGGCCCTGTCCTTGGCCAGTGCTGGAACTGAACTAAATTATGGTGGTCAAAAACTCAGTGGCTCTGGAGTGCTGCTTCTGTACAGTGACAGGGTCCACCCTGAGCCATCTGAGAATTGCCTGTCCTTGGAATTTGGTTTCATTCTTGTAGCAAATGCTGCTCACTTCTGGCACATGCAGTTGAAAATGGTATGGTTGGTGGGCTTTGGATGCTCAGATGAAGCTGTTCCACACTGGTTGGTGTCAGCACCAGATGTGTGGTGGGTTATGCTGACTAGACAAATGCTGCCATATTGCAAGGCAAGAAGCAGTTCAAAGCTTGCAGACTCTGGGAGCAGTATCTGGTTGCCTTCAGCAGAAGAATCTTGGCTGCACAGTGAAACTTCTCTGTTGCTGATCTTGCTTCTGTTTTTTTCTCACCACCCAGATGATCGAAGATGTGCTGGGGGAAGGCTCAGTGTCTGCCAGCAGGTTCAGCAGATGGTTTTCTAATCCCAGTCGTTCTGGAAGTCGGTCAAGCAGCTTGAGATCTACACCACACGAGGAACTGGAGAGGCTAGCAGGTAAGACTTCAGGACAATGTAGGGCTAGAGGTTCTTCTTCCGTATTCCTTCCTACTCCTTCAGTAAGAATATGGCAGCCAAAGCTTCAGGACACCAAGTTCTCCCACAGTTGAAGTACTGGGCATTCTTTTGGAAGCTGAGTAAGCAGCTGTAAGATCTCTTTGATAAATGTTCCAGTCATGCTTCCTGGTGATTTTCCAGCTGGCCTTGGGCAAGGGGTGTGAGGCAGAGCTTTGCAGTCCCATGCTGAGGTTGGTTACCAGTGTGTGGTCATCTGGAGACCTTGGGTTGGTGAACTGATGTCGCAGTGCTCCTGGTTTTGCTGTTTCAGGTCTAGAGCAAGCCATTCTCTCCCCTGGCCAGAACTCTGGAAACTACTTTGCTCCCATTCCATTGGAAGACCACTCTGAAAACAAAGTGGACATCCTAGAAATGCTACAGAAAGCCAAAGTGGACTTAAAACCTCTTCTCTCAAGTCTTTCAGCCAACAAGGAAAAGCTTAGAGAGAGCAGTAAGTGCCTCTTCAGATGTTGTCGAGTTCTTGTGATGCAGAATCTTAAGGCAAGAGGCTTGGTGTTCTGGAGGCCTCAACTGCCAAGTCCAGGAGTAGGAAGTGGTGTAGGTTTACTGATGCTACTGAAAACCCACTATCAGATCCTAGCTGGGCTGATATCATCACTGATTCTTCTCATCCTGATCACAGGATGACATCAGCAGTATCAGAGCACTTTGCTGGCCAGTGATAATCATAAGTTAAGATGATGCAAGTCTTGATGGGAGTTTCCAGTACTGGCTGTGGCATTGACATGAGCTGTTCATGCTGGAGACTGGTGATGTCAGCTCTGAAGCTGGCACTTAAACTCTGGCTTTACCAAAGCCTTAGTGTAAGTCGTTCTTGCAAGCATCTGTGATGGATCACATTGATCCATTTAAGCTTTGGTATCCGAAAGATGAAGAGTGGCCTGAGGATGGAGGTGTTAAGTGCATGCTGTAGCTTGAGCTTCTCAAGACTGTTCCAGGGAGCTTAGTCAGTTAGAATTCCCTTGCTAGCATCAGCTGTTCTGAACAGAGTTTAAGGCTGACTTTAAACTTCATGTTTGAGGCCACCTCCAAGGTAGGGATTTGCATGTCTGGACCCATAGCATGCATGGAGGGTGCAGGGTGCATGTGTTCTTGGAAACCTGAAGGTCTGCCTCTGAATTGGCTTCTCTTTGGCAAGCAGCATGTATTGCCATGTAAAGTGGACTGAACCAAATGCTACTGTTCAGTGTGAAGTGGCTAGGAAGGAAATCATCCAAGCACTACAGGTATTCCCAAGCATCCATTCTGGGAGCAGAGAGTGTTGGCTAACATGTGGAGAACTTCTTAATTTGACTTCAGTAGAACTTCAGTCTCTTCTGTGTTCTTAGTCTGACTTTCCTACTAAAAGCTTTTAAAACTTTGATTCTCATGAGCCAAGGATGAAGGGACACAAAAATCCTGGGGAAGCTTCCATTTGTTCCAAAGTTCCTGATGTGGGCTCTGTATTCCCATAAAATGCTGCACAGCTCCAGTGTTGCAGAGTTCTCAGGGCAGTTCCTCTCTACCAGCATCAACTTCTTCCTCATGCTCCATACTGCATGTCTGCATCATTGCTTCTTTTTTCCACCCTCTTGCCCAAATTTCTAGTAAATCTTACTTCTTTGGGCCATCATCTGCTACAGCACCTCATGGCATGCTCCTGTCTTCTGCCTTTGCTCTTAAGGTGTCTTGTGATGTGTGTTAGCTGGTCCATAAAGCATGTCTAGCCTTGATGTCAGGTGCTAACAGGTGTGTGTGAATGCAGACAGGACAAAAATATTGCTTGTACCTTATTCTGGGTGTGCCAGGGAAGTCTTTCTGTGGTGGCTTTAATTTTGAAGAAAGAAAATCTTCAAATTCCCTGCACACCAAGGTGTGTAAGTGTCTCCAGAGGATCTAGAGTTTCCAGGTATGTATTCTCTGCTCAGGAGAACTGCAGACAGTTAGCCATCACTTACACTGTGCTGTAAGACTCTCCAGTCTCTTGGAGTATGAGACAGAAGGAGTTTTCCCAGTTGGCAAAGAACAACTCAGTTGTCAGATGAATATTCTTTATTAGGAGCAGAGGAAGTGTGTAAAATGTGGTGAGAGCATGTCCTGGAGGAGGAAAGCTGATGAGAACCTGTCAGTTGAAACCTAAGCATGTTCTTGTGGAGTCTTGCATGGCAGCACTCCTGAGCTGGGAGCTAGAAGAGCAATCTGAGCAAGCTTTTGGCTGTTCCTTACTCTCAAGCTGTGTTCAGTGCCTGCACAAGAACTTTTAGCTCACCTGTGAACAGAACCATGGTTTACCAGGTTTTCTCTTGTGTTTCTCAGCACATTCAGGAGTTGTACTTTCAGTGGAAGAAGTTGAAGCTGGGCTAAAAGGCCTGAAAGTGGACCAGGAGGGTAAACTTGGCACTCCATTTATGGCTGAGCAGATGGAGGATGCATTGAATGTTTCTGGCTCCAGGCAGATCAAGAAAGATGGAGACATGACTGCATTCAACAAACTGGTCAGCAGCATGAAAGCCAGTGGCACTTTGCCTTCACAGCCCAAAGTCAATGTGAGTAGCAGACACCTGGCTCTTCTGAACTGTCCTAAGGTGGGGGGCTCTGACCTGAAAACTCCTTCTGGTAGCAGTGAGCCACAACTGGCTGCTGCAGCAGCAGATTGAGTTTAGCCTTACACTTGGAATATTGCTGCTTGGAGGGAAAAGTAAGGGAGCTACTTTGGTCATTTATTCCCTAGCCAGAGTAACTGAAGTAGAGATTTCCTTCCTTCAGAGTTCACTGGGTTTGTTTCATGTTAAGTTTCTGAAAGCCCCAGAACTCTAAAGTGAAATAACTGCCACCTTGGAAGTGGACCTGTATGAAGGTCTAGTCTAGCTGTTGGATTTCTAGAGTTGGAGACTAAATGCTAGCTCCAGAAAAGATCCTGTGTAATGAAGAGGCTGAATGCTGTACTGCAGGGGATGCTTTGATTAGTGTCTGAGATTCTCCTGTGCTTGAGCTTACCATGTCTGAACCTTATGTACTGAGAACATGCACCTGTAGCAAAGGCACTGTCTGGATGGCAGACCTTAGCCCACTCTTTACAGGAGACTCATTGGTGTTAGTTCAGTTGCTGCCTGAGTGCTACTGTTAAACAGAGCCACAGACCTCTACTTTTAATAGGACAGGTGGAAGTATTTGCCACAGACATCAGACTGTCTGTCACCTACATCTCAGTAAGCATCAACTTGCTTTGTTTTCATTTTCTTAGCAGAGCCTTGAGAGCCACTTAATGTCACCTCCAGAGATGCCGGGTCAGCCTCTGTCAAAGAACATTCTGCAGGTACTCCATGGGGGGGAGGTGCTTCAAATCATGGCTTAGTCAGAAGGCAAAAGGTATCAGAACACAGGGCACTTAAGGCAGCCTTGTGGCATCAGCAGTCTGACTGTGAAGAAGGAGCTGGGCACTAGGCAGTTCACTTAGAAATGTCTCTGGTCATGCTGTTTTCCATGATCACAACTTGATAAGCCTGGCCAAGTGCCTGGCTCTAAGGGCAATCCAGGAGTGCTGTCTAGCTGCCCAGCTGCCTCTTGTCTGTGACTGGCAGCCTGCAGTGCAGTGGACTGGTTTGTGCAAGCTGAGCACGTGCTGAACGTTCTTGCATGGCTTATTCCTAGGAACTTCTTGGTCCACCCATTACCAGACCTGCTTCATCAAATGTCTTAAGTGGCCTGATAGGTGGTTTGGAACCTGGAGCCTCTTTACTGCCACAGAGGACACCTTCTCCCCCCATTCCCCCTGTGTTCCCAGCTCGAGCTGCTTCTGCAGATTACCTGCGCCACAGAATATCATCACCCATCGGTGAGTGGGGGGGTTGGAATCCCCTTGTCCCCTAAAAATGGGAGAATTGCCCCCAGAATAAATTACCAGACTAGCTCAGAAGGTTTGGAAGCAAAATGAAGCTGTATTTACAAAGCAAGGGAAAATATAAAATGCCACTAATACATACAGAATATGTATATATGGATTTGCTACTTAGGTAGCAACACAAAGACCCCCTGGAGTTGTTCCCAGGCCTCTCTAGACAGTCCAGGGAGCTGCTTCCAATCTTCCTTCTCCCTTTCACCCTCCCTCCCTTCTTGGTACCTCACAGACACAATATACACTGACAGAAGGTCAGGAAAGAGATAAGGGAGCAATGCAAAAGCAGAAATTGCAAAGAGAAGAAGCAAATAGAGAAGTAGTTTATGCAGCTAACTTTTACTCTCATTAGCAAACCAATGGGATTAGAGAGGCCCTATCATTATTTTTCTTCTGTAGGCAGCAGCCAATTATATTTACTTTTTACTCAAATGTCTCCAGAAAGTTTGTGGGTTTGTTTACAGTTAGGAGACTAAGCTAAGGCACTTAGCTTTAAACTATGAGTGAAGGCTGGCTGGGAAGCCAGGGGGGTGTTTATTGCTGGAGCTTGTGAGGAGTGCTTTCCAGAACAGGAATTTCCTAGCACCTGGTGGGCACCTCAGTGTCTGCCTCTTGTGTAAGATGCTTGTTTATTTACTGGTCTCTAGTGCTAAACTCGTCTCCAAACAATGTGGTTGTCTCTGGTGGCTCAGCTTGGCATCCCAGAGAGTGTCCATGTGCAGGAATGGGCTCACTTGCTCTGAAAAGCTCATTTTCAGGGTCTGCTTGGCCATTTCTATTGCAAAACACTTAGCAGCCTCCAGCCTGGTGATCTGTGCAGACTTCAGGCATGAGCTGTGCCTTAAAGGAATCCTTAGTCCCTGTGGAACTTGTTGATTAGGAATACATACTGTGTGTGGTGAAAGAAACCCTCAGCCCTTTTAACCAGAGCTGTTGAATGTTCCTTAGGTTTTGGACAAGGTTCTCAGCAATTGCTTGGTGATCCATTTCCAGGTGTAAGGAAGCCCATGAGTCCAGTTGCTACACAGGTGAGCTTGAGTGCTGCTTGTTTGTGTTCATCTCAGGGTGCTCTAGAACCAACTGGTGGAAGCATGTGCTAGCTGTTGCATTCAGCTGTCTGTGCCAAATACAGTTCACTGGGGTTGAGGATGTAAAGCCTGATGTGGTATAGCCTCAAAACTTCCTTGCAGACACTTTGTGAAGGCTTAGGTAGCTACAGCAGTAAATCTTCAGTATCTTTGGAGAAAACCCAACCAAAGCTAAGCTTTGATTCATGGGGGTTTTGTGCAACTCTTGCAGATGAGTCCCTTGGAAATGCAGCAAGCTGCCCTGGAGGGACTGGCACTGCCACACGATTTAGCCATACAGGCAGCAAACTTCTACCAGCATGGGTTTGGTAAACCACAAATGGACAAAAGCAGAGATGGCTACAGGAACAGGTGAGTCTGACTGTGGAGCGTGAGGGGTACACTGTCAAGTGATTGATTTTTCTTTTGAGTGTTGTCTTTCACTAGATATTAGCACTAATGACTTAGCTTGTGTTGGCTCTGTGCCAAGAGTAGAGCTGCTGCTTATTGACTTATTGTCTGTTAACAGGCAACAGCGAGTGACAAAGTCACCTGCCCCAGGACACAGAGGCAATGCTTCTTCTCCAGCCCCCGCAGCATCCATTACCAGCATGGTCAGTACCTGGTGCACACTGATGGCAGCAGAAGCTGTGAGACTGTCTGCAGTAACTAGATTACAGCAGCTGTGATTGGTGGGAGAGGGTGAGGCCACAGGAGTGAATCAGTCAGGTTACTGCTGGCCACTTGAAAGAAAGAATTGCGCTTCGTGTTCACTGAGTAACTTCACTTTGGCACAGATGCTTTGCTGACCACTGTCTTCTCCAAAACCAAAGCAGCACCATTAGTATTGCCTTGATCTGGTCTTCTGAAACCCTGGGAAGATAGCTATGAAAACTCAGGCCCTGGTGTGTTGGTACTGAAGTTTGCTCCTTGTGATGTTCTCTGCAGCTGTCTCCTTCCTTCACACCTACCTCAGTGATTCGCAAGATGTACGAGAGCAAGGAGAAGAGCAAAGAGGAGCCAGTTCCTGGGAAAATGAAAGCTGGGGATGGCAAAGATGAAAATCAGAGGCCAAATGAAGGTATTGTAATGGCTTTAAGACAGACATGAGTTTTGGAGTAGAATTCAAGAGCTTCAGCACACGTGCTCAGGTTAACTTTAGACATTCCCAGTTTGTGGAAATGAGAGTGTAGAAATGAGTCTATAAAGAGAGAAAGGGTTACAGCTGTGGAGAGGAGTTTCTGCCAGGTGCAGACTTCAGCAGTGTTGGGTTTCAATCCTTTTCTAGCTTTTTCTATCATTTCATGAGCAGTAGTGAGTCCAAAACTGTTTGCAACTGGTCTTGCTGAACAAGCTTTTACTGCTAATGCTTCTGGATCTCTCTGCACCAGCAGTTACAACCCTCTGGAGACCTCTTAACTGAACAGTTAAAAGCTTAACTGGTCTCAGCTCTAACTGTAGCAGATGAAGGAAGCGCTTAGTCACCCTAACTGATGTCTGTGGCTGTCAAAAGGGAGTGCTCAACACCAGTGACCTGATCCAGCAACACTAAAGTTGCTGGGATATTGTACTTCAGTGCTGAGAGCTAGAGGCAGCTTGCAGGCCCTGGTGTGCAGCTGACTTTTTCCTTGGAGCACTGCAGCTGTCACTGGTACCCCAGCTGATAGCAGATGATTCTAGGGTATTTCAGGCTCTAACTGATCTACTTAAGTGGAAGTAGCTTCTTGAGGTGCTTTAGTGTTCCAAATCTTGCTAAACAGATGTTGGATAGAAGGCTACTGCTAACCCCTGGACACATCTAAACTGAAAAACCACTCTAGACTGGTTTTACAGCACAACTCCAAATTATCTTGTCTAAGGAGGATCCTTTGTACCTCCTGTCACCTTTTGGAACTGGCTCATCTATGCTGCCAGCTCAAAATTTCTGAAAGAGGAGAAATGAACTGCTGGTTCTGACCTAATTTAAGCTTATTGTTAGCACATTTGTCCAAAAGCCTTAGGGAGATAAGACGCTTACTGTGGAGTAAGTGGCTGCAGTTCAGTCAGTCCCAGCATCCAGCTAGCAAATCCAGTCATTAGGTCTGATTTTTCCATAGGTAGTCTCTAGCTGTGGACTGTAATAGTTGTATTCAATTCTAGCTACAGATAACCTACTGTCTAGTTCTGTGGAGAATGCAGATCAAGAAACTTTGCCCACCTTAGGTACCAAACTACCTGCACTGCAGCGCTCTGCATGTTCCACACCTCTTACCCAAGCAAATCGTTGCACCAAAGAGCAAGACTACAGGCCTAAGTCAACTGGTAGAAAGACTCCTACAATGGCCTCCCCTGTCCCAGGAGGCCCTTTCCTTCGTCCTGTTCATCAAGTACCCCTTGTTCCCCATGTGCCGATCGTACGACCTGCTCATCAACTGCACCCAGGACTGGTCCAGAGAATGCTGGCACAGGGGGTTCATCCACAGCACCTTCCTCTGCTGCAAGCAGGTAATGCATACCCCTGAAGTTCCTGCATGTTCTCTGTTGAGGCTGGCTTGGTGGGGGACAGCACCAGCTGATGCCCTTCATGGGTCAGATTGGTTGCACCAAAGCTCACCTCTAAAACCAGGCAGGAAATTCTAGCCCAACTAAATGTACAGAAGCTTGATTTGCTCCAAGTTTCTTATGGTTTCCTCATCTTGTTCATCAGGTATGCTTCCTCCTGGAGTGGACCTTTCTCACCTGCAGGGAATATCTGCTCCCATCCTTGGTCAGCCTTTTTATCCACTACCAACAACAAGCCACCACATCCTGAATCCACGTTCTGGGACACCTCTGCAGCTAGCGATGATGCAGCAGCAGCTACAACGATCAGGTAGGTGGGAAGCAGGCAGCAGTCAGTTGCAGGGGGCTTGCTGGCTGCTCCAGCCACTTTAGTTGTTGGCCCACAGCAGTGTGCTGTGCTAACTGGAACCTGCTTTAACTTAGGCACATAAAAGTAGTGCTTGTGGGTATCAGGGACTGTGGTCACTGCAGGCTTCCTCTGCCAGAAGGAAGTCCAAGTGAAACACTGAGTCCCAAGGCAGATGCTGCTGTTGACAGGTCTGCCTTCTGCAGCATGTGTGCAGTCTCCTTCCAGGCCACCCACCCCTCTCAAACAAAATGCTGTTTGGTGCTGCTCTTCCAGTTAAACCCTGCATGGGTGTTGTCTAGAGCTGGCAGTGGCAGGTGGTTTCTGGCAATGTCAACAAATGAATAAAGCTGACACCTGGAATTCCCAGGGCTGATCAAATGTTCAGCCCTGCTGTCAGGGGCTTGCTCTAGGACAGACCTCAGTATACTGTACTTCTAATGGCTTTGTATTCCACAGGTACTGGAGCACAGGGATCAGCTTCTGGTGCACAAACAACCTCTCAGAACGTGCTGCCTAGGACTGGATTGTCCCATGGACACACACAGCTGGACCACCGCCCCAGCCAGAGGAGTGGCTCTCCCATTGGCCTTGCAAAATGGTTTGGGTCAGATGTCTTGCAGCAGCCTCTCCCTTCCATGCCATCCAAAGTCATCAGTGTGGATGAACTGGAGTTCCGGCAGTGAGCCGTGACCACTGGGTGGAACACTTCTGTGATTCTTTAGACTGGATACAAATGTCCCTAGTCAGGACTTCACCTCTGTTTGGGTTTTTTTTTGGGGGGGCGTTTATTTTTTAGCACTCTGTGCAAGATTTGCTTTCAAGAGACTAAAGCACATGGCACCTGTCCTGGTCTCATGTCTGCATCAAGACTAAAGGATCCATTATGGCTTGAGTAGTGAAGCCTGAAGCAATGTAGATGCAAGACAAAGCCAGTTTAATCCTGGAAGTGTCTATTTTTTGTTGTTGTTGTTTTTGTAAGATATGTGAATTAAGTGCTGATATTCTCTAGTGTAGAGGTAGCAGCTAAGGATTCCTCCTGCAGAAGACTAAATGTATAGACCCTTGTGTACAGACTTGTGTATAAACAATCTTTTGTACATACACACCTAGAGTAGCCTTTTTGAATCTCTACAGCCTGTACATAAGAGTAGCTGATCAGAGTTGAGCTTTAGTTGTGCCTATGGTTTGGATCTTTCTCCATTGTACGTGTGGGGCTTTCTTTAAGATTAAAGTTGCATATCCCAAGTGTGAGCCAACAGGATAAAGTTGCTTTGCCTTTTCTTGCTGCTCATCTCCTCCAGGCCTCCCTCTCACCTTGTTACGCGCCGCACACTCAGTGTAGCTGAGGTGTCTAAAAGCCCGTGTCCTGCTGTCTGTAATAAAGGTCTGAGTCCTTTTGTGTGACTGCTGCCACCACATAAGTTGTTTAGTCTTTGAATAGCCCTGAGGATGGGACCTGCTACAGAAATGCTGATAAAGCCAGATCTTTGGTGTGCCATAAGCAAAGAGTCTGGAGGTATCCTTGTACTAGTCAGAGGGCTGGTGCTGGTCTTTGTTTAGCTGCAGTGTTTTCCTTGTTTTAATATTTCAAACCTAAAGCTACTGAAGGTCATCAAAATGGAGCCTTTGAATCCTCACCCTTCAACTCAGTCATAGTTGTGGTCTGTTCTATGCTGCTTTCAGGTCTGTGTATGAAGCGAGTCCCAAGAGCTGCCCTCAGTCTAGTTGCATCTCTCGATGCAGTTGCTGTGAACCTTGGCTTTGGAGTCTTGTTCTGTGGCTTGAAAGGGGGAGGATGGGGTAGTTTTGTGATCTGACTGGTTTTAATATACTGTGTTCCTTTTAAGCCTGTTTCACTTTCCTAACAGTTCTGTGTTCTCTTACATCCTTCTACTGCATGGTTCCTCACTTCACTTCTCACTGGTGTTGTCTAGTACTGCTGTCATGTCTTCTCTCTAGCTTAGGCTATTGTGCTTTTAAAAGGTGAAAAGCAAAGCCAAATCTCTCATGTCCTTGCTCGCTCTTAGGTCTCACTGAATGCAAAACCAGCAGCAGGGGAGAGAAAAGAGAAACCACTTGCCTGTATTCTAACAATTGCCAGCATGCTGTGGTGGGTTTGTTTCAGTTGGGCAGAGACAGTGTTGTACAGAAATAGCAAGCTGAAAGCTCCAGCCTGGAGTCTGTTGGGGGTCACCTGTACTTGTAGTGATTGTTCCAAAAGCAATCTGTGTAGAACATGCAATCACCAGCTTGTCCTTGTAAGGCTGTTTTCATACTTTTTTAACTTGACACTTTCCCAGTGACATTCTGTAAATAAAGTTGATTCTACCAGCTCTCTGTATCCACTGCTCTTCAACTTGGTTACCTGCTACTAGAAGGGGGCGGGGGGGAGTTCATAACACTGTTCCTGTGCAAGGTGAGGCCATGGTTTGCAGGTCCAGCTCACAAACTGTCACCTTCAGTTTCTCTTTCCTGGGGGCAGAGGAACAGTCTGCTTTGCTGAAGGTAGCTTGGACTTGCTGCCCCAGAACTGTTGAGCACTGAATGAGTAAGGAATGAGAGGCCCTAGGGTACTAGAACTCCTAAAACTAACCAGCTCCAAGGAAGTGGTGAAGGAGGTTTACTGTCCATAGCCTCCACCCTGCCCCTTCCCCTTGATGCTGGTAACAACAGCCCCCCTGCACTGCACCTCACCTATGCACTACTACTGTGTTGGGCTTATGGCCTAGTTTGAATTCAGTTGGCAGATCAGCCCCAAGCAGTTCACTTGGGAGGTAGGGAAGGAGAAAACCCCTCTCTTTCCTCTCTGTAGGCAAGGAGAGGAGCTTGCAAAGCTGAACTGTCAGTTAAGGACAACTGCCTACTCTGTTGCAGGGTCATCAGATCACACAAAGGGAAAACAAACCTGGAGAAAAGGTACCAGGGTCCACAGTGGACAGACCTGTGGAAAAACAGCCACTGCTGCATGCAAACCAGAACAGGAGGGACAGACCCCAGCCCAGAAACTAGGAGTGCAAAAAGCCCTGAACAGGAACCTTCACAAGCTATAGAATGTATCTTGAGTCCCACAGACCCCAGCCACCCCCTCTCCCATCATGTCAGCATGCTGTGGGAGACACAATGCAGCTTCCTCTGGCACTGTGTGGGGCAGGTGTAACCCTGTGTTCCACTCCTTGCCCTTAGGAGTGGGGCCACTCAGCTTAAACCAATACAGAGCAGAATCAAGGCTTGAATCTTTTACTAGGCTCAGTAACAACCTGTTGTACTTGAATGGATGTCTTGAAATCACTGCACTTCTGTGCTGTGTAGTAAGTCCACAGCATTTTTGCCATCAAAGCACATCTTCCTGCTTTTTTGCAGGGCAGACTAACACATTTGATAAGCTTTCTGCTTCTGTTAAAGCTATAACTTCTGTTGAAAAGCACCAAAACCCCTGCTTTTGGAGCAGGCTGCTTCTCCTGGGCAACTTACTTGACTTCTCTAAACTGAGCAGGAAATTCTTGTAAGAAATGTAATGACGACAGGTCTTTAACACAGTAAAATGCAGGCATCCTCTGCCAGGGTGGAACTGCAGGAGTGAGTGCTTGTGAGCAGAACCTACTGTTGCCACAACTGCAGGACTATTAATAGCCTTGAGTATTCAAACAATCACATTTCAGATGAAGGCAGCTAGGACTCTCTGTCCTCTAGCACTGTTTTTAAGATGCAGTTTTCTTCAGCCTCTGCTTTTCATGTTTTGCTCCAATTTAGAACAGAACAATCACTGGTGTGTGGACTTCCCTCCAGTGTGAAAAGCTATGCACACACAGCACAGCAGAGAATCAGCCCAGGCCCCAGAGCTCCCACATCCTCACTCACCCTGAGGTGCTGCCAGAAAGGGGCACAGCACTACACCACTCTCACCAGGCAGTAAGGAACTACCATAAAAACCAGTGCTGTAGTTGGATGGAAATGGTCTGTTCTTTGCCACCTACAACCAATGACAAACTTCAGCCACACTGGCAAAAGCTGTAAGAACAACTTTATTTCTTCACAATCTGAATGACATCCTCATCCTCAAGAGTGTGGTCCTTCCCAACTTTCTGAGGGTTGTGCTTAACTGATGAGCCCCAGACCAGTGCACTGAAAGGACAAGAAAAACCCAGTTTAAAAAGGCACAACACTCAAACGAGTGTAACATGCACTCAGCAGAGCAACAGCTATTTCTGTCACCCAGCTACCACAGAGAGCAATGCCTCAAACCTATTTTTATTCTGCAAGTACCTGGGTGAGTGGCCTGTATGATCCAGGGTACAAGCAGAGCAAAACAAAGCATGAAGTCACATAAAATACTCGTGCACCCAGGCCAATGGCCCGTGGTGCTGCATCTACTGCTCCTTCCCAAATATAAAGGAAAACATTTTCCCCTCTTTCATCCAGGAAAGAGCACAGAAACATTAAATACAGTAATTTAAGTATTAATTGTCACAGGCAGATTATTCCATAAAGAATCCTGTTTTCCCTTCCAGCTTACAGGGGAATGAAAGTACACAGCAGGCATGGAAGTATACAGCAGGAGGCAGAGATTTTCTAATCCCTGTAAATGATTGTTACAATAATACTTACTATTTGAAGTCTTTAATGAGATTTTTGTGGATCTTCATGCAAAAGTCCTCCACTGTGGTCTTGCAGTAAGGCAGTACCACAGGAGAGGTGTAGTCTGGGAGCTGTCCTTTAGGTTTGGTGTAGCTGTGAGGCAGAGGGAGCAGTCAGTCAATACCAAACCCTTCTCTGTCAACCCATCAGGAAATTTCACAGGCCATTTGCACTGTCATGCTGGGCACTTGTGCCAGGTTCTCCTCTTTCAGTGCTGACAGCAGACACTCTGCAAATTGTTTGACATTCTTAAGCTGCAAATGTATCTAGTAGCCAGTGGGTGCAGTAGGTTTTCCTTCTAACTGCAGAGCCTTATTACTAGGGAGCTTTCTGTTTGGTGCTCAACAAACAGGAGATGGGAACAGTTGATGGAAAGAACACCTATAGCACTAGGGGTCCAACTACTGAGGGGTTTTAGGTGAAAAGCACAACATATATTAGGAAAAATCAGACAAAGCTTGCAGCCCAGATACCTTGACATACCAAATCCCTTCTCACAACAGATTTGGTATTGTCACAAGTTTAAAAGGCTGCAGTTACTCTGAGTGTTCAGAGGTTCAGTCACAAATTAATCTAAGGAAATGCAATAGAAGTCTGAGGTGAACCTGGAATGCTTTACAGTAAAAACACCTGAAATGCTGAACAACTACATTCAGTTAAGAGAGATGAATGCAGGACAGACTGAAAAGAGGACTACCTCTGAAGTTCACAATTTTGCACTGGCTGACCACAATTCCATGTTTTCAGAAATCTTTAAGATGTACTTAGGACTCAGTTTCACAAGGTCCTAACTGAATTTTCCTACAAATTCCAAAGAGCACTTGTGATGGTTAGAATCACAGCACCAATAAGGTTGGAAAAGACCTCAGAGATCATCAAGTCCAACCTAACAAACACCTCCTGACTAACTAAACCTCCTTCTAGTTCTGCTAGAAAACTGGAAGCCACTATCCAGACCTAGCAACCACAAGACCTGATCTTGAGTCAACACAAGACAAGACAGTGCTGGAGAGTGTGGGCAGGGGGACCAGGGCAGTGATCATCCCCTTGAGCTGGGCACTGGTGAGGACACACCTCAAATACTGGCTTCAGTTTTGTGTCCCTCACTCCACAAAGGAAACAGAATAGAATAGAATAGAACAGGTTGGAAAAGACCTTGGAGATCATCAAGTCCAACCTCTCACCCAGCACCATCTAATCAACTAAACCATAGCACCAAGTGCCTCAGCCAGGCTCTTCCTAAGCACCTCCAGAGATGGTGACTCCACCACCTCCCTGGGCAGCACATCCCAATGGCCAACCTCTCTTGCTGGGAAGAATTTCTTCCTAACATCTTGGACCTACTCCAGAACCCCAGAGTAGGGCAATGGATCTGATGAAGGACCTAGAGAACAAGGCTGGTGAGGAGCAGCTGAGGGACCTGGGGTTGTTCAGCCTGTCCATCACTCAGCAGACAAGAGAACATTTCTGATGTACTTCAGTGACAAAAGCCAGCTTCCACTAGCCATGCTTAGCTAGGAGAAAAACACTACAAACTAATCAGCATTCAGCTATTCTGCAGGCATCCTTTGGTCTCAGCCTCACACTCAGCTCCAGAGAAGGCAGAAACTGGGACTCACATTCGTACTAGCTTCAAGTAGTCCCAGATCTTCTCCAGCAGATCGTCAAAGTTCCAGCGATGATGAGCAGATATGGGTACACAGTGGGGTACTTTGTAGATAATGTCTAGTTCCTCAATGGAAATTTGGTCAATTTTATTTAGGACATAAATGCATGGGATGTAAACCCTGGGAAGAGAAGGAAATGCTGTTACAGCAGCCTGGCAGCACCTTCGCTGGCAAGGGGAGTCTTCATTCTTCTAAAGGGATATCCCTCTGTGGATAGCACATTGCCAAGCCTAGCTCCTGTGGGAAGCAAACTTGAAAGACATTTCTTTTCTTTCTAACAGCAAGTGCAGGTGTGCCAAAGGCAGAGTCCAGCAGTACCTGTTTCCTTCAACGACATCGATCAGGTCATCGGCCGTGGCATCACTGCGCAGCGTGACGTCAGCATTGTGGATCTTATACTCTGCCAGGATGCTCTTCACTGTTTCAGTATCCAGCTCACTCTGAGGGCACTGAAAGTGGACAGAGGTTAAGGACTGGCAGAAGTTAAAGTCAAAGCAAGTGCCACAGTTCCTAATGCTGTCACCTAGCTGTCTGCATGCACAATACTAGGAAGAACAGCTGTGTTGCAGGTTACTGGACTTGACTGGGATTTTACCAGTTAGCCTTAGGAGTGTGAAAAAAGATTTACCTCCGAAAAGCGTTAGTTATAGTAAAGCCCCACTGACAGCTGCAATCAGGCCTGTCAGATGTAGTGCTTCCTGTCCATCTGGGACCAGCTGCAGTACAAACCCACACAGTGGGTTCAGTGCCCAGACAACACCACATTAAGTATTCTGACCCCAGGGCAGAGTTCTGGCTTTTAGTATCTATTTTGCTACCTATTTCTATGCTTTCAAAGGTTCAGCTGCAAAAGGGAAGTGAGTAGTTGAGCTTGGAAAGCCTGGAGCTTTGAGCAGTCTTCTCCAGCAGAATGCTGTAGCACCCAAGCCAGAGGCAGTTTTTGCACATTCTCCTTTGGGCCTCAGAACTTGTAGCTGTTGGAAAGCAGCCATGCCTGTCACTTGGGGGTGAGGAGGTGGCCAGGCCCTAGAACTGGAATGGATGGTCCCCAAGACAAGACACTGACTATGGCACAGCACAGCAGTGCAGCTTCTAAGGAAGTCATAGCACAAGAATGGTCCCAGGCATAGCATTAACTGGGAATGTTTCTTTCTCTGTATTTTTTTAGTTAAAGAAAACTTCCAACTTACTGTGGCTGTCAGGTTAATGCCTCCCTTGTCCTTTTTCTTAAAGCCGATGTTGGGGGGCTTACTATTCAGACGAATTCCAAATCCCTCCAGTTCATTCTCAATGATTTTCTTGTGACCAAGGGGTTTCAGCACATCCAGAACAATCAGAATGAGATTACAGGTTCGAGCAACTAAGAGCCACAAAAATAAAGCTGTCTCTTAAAACAGTAGGCTCACACAGAGGAAACAACAAAAAGCATGGCACAGTGCACTGGTAATGACACTACCAAACCCCTCAGGGCCAGCACGTGGCTTGCTTTTAAATTCCAGTAGAAGACTGAAGTTTGCAGTGCTGGCCAAGCATTACTGACAGACAGATCCTCACATCTTTCAACAATGACAGAGGGTGGAAAAATAATTCCTTCCTGTCTGAATTCAAACTCCAGAAATGAAGACAGCAGCCTTGTTTAATATGGGATCATATCTGCCATCCAAAGTGGTAACATACTCTCACTGCAGCCTCGAGGCAGAGCAGAAACTCAGCAAATGCCTAAGGCCAGCACAGAAAACAGACCAAAAGGAGAATGGCTACTGCTTCACAGCAGGCAGCTCAATTCTAGCACGAACCTCAGCTTTTTAAAGACATCTGAAGTGGGGATTCACCCCTGCACTCTCATAAGTAACTGAACCAGTGATAGGGTGCTGCCACCAGCTCTAATGTACTCACCTGCAATGACTTGCCGTCCTCTGCCTTTACCATCCTTTGCACCTTCAATAATTCCTGGGAGATCAAGCAGCTACTTGTTTAGAGGAAGGAAAGCAACTCATGAGAAAAATGGTTTTCTTCATAGAGAAAATAAATCCCAATTTTACCTTTCCCCTACACCAGCTGACTCTACTGCAAATCTGAATGAAGCATGGCACAATTGTTTCCCCTCTGACTCTTAGATATTGTTAACCCACGTGCCCTACTGGAACACATCACCTCAGAGAGAACAGGACAACTACCACAGTATCATAGTATCATTCAGGGTTGGAAGGGACCACAAGGATCATCTAGTTCCAACCCCCCTGCCATGGGCGGGGACACCCCACACTAGATACCACTAACTACCACAGTAACTTCTGCTCAGGGAGAAATGAAAAGCAGGATACACCAGGACATCATGGAAACATTTCCAGTGTCTTCTCAAACATCTCCACATGTCACTTCTAACCATTCAGCCACAAGACCACTGCATCTATATATACCACCTTATCCTCACAGACACAGATCTCACCTGTATCTTTGCTCCCTTGTACCTAATGACTCCAGGCACAGTAGTTAGGGTGGTGAATTCATACGCTGCCACTTCAGAGTACACACCAGCGAGATTACTTAGAAGAGTAGATTTCCCCACTGATGGAAAACCCACAAACCCAATTCGGGCATCACCTGTCTTTGCAACATCAAAACCTGCAAATAAGGAGCAAAAATATTTGTTTTAAAAATTGATATTTTCTGTCTTCTAAGGCTCTCAACAGCCATCCTGCTATTACCTTTAATGCTGCCTGAGTGAAAGCCAGGCAGGCTTCCCTACAAAGAGGGTGTCAGTGTAATACAGAGAGTTCACTATACAGCCTGGGACCACTACAAAGCATGTACCTGCCAGTGAAGTGTGGGCTGCAAGGCTTCTCAGTGGCCTATACCTGACTTGAGTCTAAGAGAAGCATTCCCTTTCCTTGCAGCTTAGACAATCCGTATCTTTATACACAAGAACAGGTGGCTGCTGCAAGATGCTTTTTCATGTAAAACGCCCACATTTCCTGCAAACACAACATTTTGTTACTCAGAAAGCGGGAGCCCGTTCATTTACACTTCAACGTGGGCCACATCCCACAAGGGGCCACAAACCACGGTAAGGTGCTGCAGCGATGTGGACAAGAGGGACAGAGGAAGGTTGCTACGCTATATTCAGCAGACAGCCTGGCAGGATTTAAGCGGACAAGCCACATCGGTTAGATGGGTTTCTGTCGCACAGCCCGCACTTGGGCAGCGTGGAGCGGCCACTTCTGCAGAGGCGGCCGACACCTTCCCGCAGCACAACGCACCTTCCCCGGGGCCGCCGCCGCCGCCTCCCTTGGGCGTGATGAGCTCCCGGCGCAGCTTTGCCAAGCGGGCCTTCAGCAGCCCCAGGTGGTGAGCCGTGGCCTTATTCTTCTGCGTCCGAGCCATCTGCAAGAGCACGGAACCGAGGGCTCACCGCCGGCAGAGGTTCTGCCGGGCCGCACCACTCCCGGGCGCCCGCGCTGGGCCTCACGACCCGGCAGGGCCCTGTCATCCCCTCACGGCGCGGCACCGCGGCCGCCCGATGCCTGGTCCGCCTCCGAACGGGGAGAAGGCCGGCGCCTTACCTCAGCCTCGATCTCCGCGATCTTGGCCAGCGTGCCGCTCATCTTGGCGGTAGATCCCCGCCGCCAGCGGCAGCCACCTCCGGAGCGCCTCTCCCCGGCCCCCTCCCCGGCCCCGGCAGCGCGCAGGCGGACTGCGGCCTCTCGCGGGAGCGCGGCCCCAGAGCTCGCGAGAAGCGGCGGTTGCGCGCCTCACCGTCGGGCGGGAAAGAGCTCGCGGCGCGCGCCTCTCAGTCCGCGCGACCCGGCTGGAGGCGCCGGGGTGCCTCCTGCGCGGCGCTGGCGCCGCCTCACGGCGGTGGGCAGCGGTGCGAGGCGGCGGGAAAGAGCGCGTGACACCTGGGTAGTGTGCGTGACACCTGTGTGCGCGTGTGTGTGTGTGACACCTCCGTGTGCGTGTGTGTGTGTGTGACACCTCCGTGCGCGTGTGTGTGTGTGTGATACCTCCGTGTGCGTGTGCGACCCCGTGTAGTGTGTGTGCAGAGAGCAGAGCTGAGGCAGCTGTGGAGGTCTAGGAATCGGCACGAGTGACAGAACTGACCAGAGGTGAGGGACTGAGGGGAGAAAGCTGGCTGTTGCGAGGCTGAGGGGCTCTGCCAGAGAGGCGGTAGGGCCGCAGTGCTTGCAGCAGCCGGTGTAAGGCCGAAGTTCTGCCTGCTGTTCTGTGAGGTGCGACAGCGTCTGGCCGTGGGAGAAAGGGCTGAGTGGTGAGGCCGGTGTCTCGCAGGTGTGTGAGAGACAGAGACCTGCGTGCGCGCCAGGCACTCGCTGCCAGTGAGGGTGACGAGGCGTCCGCCTTTCCCTCGGGTTAAACTGTGCCTGGTGCTTGCACACAGGCCGAGGTCTGCCTCTGCCCTCGTCCTGCCTGTGTTGCGCTTGCAGTACTGCCCATCGCCAGGTGTGCAGTGCGCAAAAGCATGCCACGGCCTTGCTGAATCGGAGAGAGCTGCTCTGCTGCTTGTAGGAGAGCCTCTTGCTGATGCTTTGTAAAACCTGGAACTTCCATGCTGAAGTTTTCTCGGTGCTCCTTTTAGCTGAGCCCAGGCCACACCACTTTGCCCCAGGGCCGTCTGTAACTGCCCGTTGAATGCCAGCTAATCAAACATGGATTTTTTTCAACCAGCTTTCAGTAGTATCACAACCAAACAGATCTGGAAGAAAAAGTACTTTACAACAGAAAGAAATACATCATGTCCCAGTGGAGGCCAGGGACAAGCAGAGTCCCTCAGGGATCAGTCCTGGGACCAGGCTTGTTCAACATCTTTGTGGGTGCCATGGACAGTGGCATTGAGTGCACCCTCAGCAAGTTTGCTGATGACACCAAGCTGTGTGGTGCAGCAGACAGGCTGGAGGGAAGGGAGGCCATCCAGAGGGACCTGGACAGGCTGGAGAGGTGGGCACAAGCCAACCTCATGAGGTTCAGTAAGAGCAAGTGCAGGGTCCTGCATCTGGGTTGAGGCAATCCCAGGCACAAATCCAGGCTGGGCAGGGACTGGCTGGAAAGCAGCCCTGAGGAGAGAGACTTGGGGGTGCTGGTGGACAAAAAGCTCAACATGAGCTCTCAGTGTGCACTTGCAGCCCACAAAGCCAATCAGATCCTGGGCTGCATCAGGAGAAGTGTGGCTAGCAGGTCGAGGGAGGTGATTCTCCCCCTCTACTCAGCTCTGGTGAGACCCCACCTGGAGTACTGTGTCCAATTCTGGAGCCCCTATTACAAGAGGGATGTGGAGGTGCTGGAACATGTCCAGAGAAGGGCCACAAGGATGATCAGAGGGCTGGAGCACCTCTCCTGTGAGGGCAGACTGAAGGAGTTGGGGCTGTTCAGTCTGCAGAAGAGAAGGCTCCAAGGTGACCTCATTGTGGCCTTCCAGTATCTGAAGGGGGCCTACAGGAAGGCTGGGGAAGGACTTCTCAGGATCTCAGGTAGTGATAGGACTAGGGGGAATGGAATGAAGCTGGAGGTGGGGAGATTCAGGCTAGATGTGAGGAGGAGGTTCTTCACCATGAGAGTGGTGAAACCCTGGAATGGGTTGTCCAGGGAGGTGGTTGGGGCCCCGTCCCTGGAGGTGTTTAAGCCCAGGCTGGATGAGGCTCTGGCCAGCCTGATCTAGTGTGGGGTGTCCCTGCCCATGGCAGGGGGGTTGGAACTAGATGATCCTTGTGGTCCCTTCCAACCCTGACTGATGCTATGATACTATGATGTTTTCAGGATCTTAGAGCCTCGGTGTTTGTTTCCCTGTCCTATCTTGTCTGAATGAGCAGCATTCATAGAAACCTTTTTCTCCACGTTTAGTACCCTTTCAGGAGGGTTTTTCTGTCCCAGTTTATCACAAAGTCTGGTTTATATGATGCATCTAAATATAAAAATGTTTTTGAACAGAAATATGCTCTCTTGCATGCATATGGTGGAAGTGTTTACACCGACACTTGCAGAATCACCTGCCACATCTTCAGTCAGGATTCTGAGTATGACAAAACTTCACTAGCCTTACAACAATTTGGCAACAGAATTGTTATGGGTTGTTAAGTCTTTCCTTAACACAGCAAAAAGAAGAGAATTACTGCAAAGGGAAATAAAATGCTATTTTCTGTCTCTGCCTCTGCACATCCCATGCTTGTCTCATGTTAACCAAAAAAAGCCTACTTTTATCTCATAAGCTGTTCAGAGTTGTCATTAATGCAAGTTTATCCAGAACTTACTAAAATAGAACGTCAAATAAAACAGGGTTACTATTCCTGGCAATGTTGGCACAGCTAAGCCAGGGTAAATATAAAAGCACCCACCACCGTGTATTTGTCCAGGGTTTTCTAATTATTCCTTGTGAACAATATCCATTTCCAGTGTAGGAGAGCAGATAGTTCAGATGGAGTTGTTTATGCCTCAGCTAAATTCAGCCACACTATCAGACCGTATTTGTGGTCCTTTTTAGCAACAGGGCAAATCCTGGATTCTCACTCAGGGTTTAAGACCACCTCTGTTTTTGCAGTAAATGACAGCTAACTTCTGAACTTGCTGCTGGTGGCAGTAATAGTTTTTCTCACAAACTCCCTCCAAATCCCACACACTGACTCTAATTAAAACCCATTTTTCC
Source organism: Melanerpes formicivorus (assembly GCF_026170545.1). Classification (NCBI taxonomy): domain Eukaryota; kingdom Metazoa; phylum Chordata; class Aves; order Piciformes; family Picidae; genus Melanerpes; species Melanerpes formicivorus. Next base: position 1,101,097 of record NW_027142388.1, on the reverse strand, counting down.
AAGTGTTGACTGACTGAATGAAGATGTCAGTAGAAGATGTGGTTTGAAGATTTACTTAACAGGGTGGTTTTGTTTTCCTGGTTTAGGTATTCATAGTGTACTTAATGCACAGCTGCTCAGTATGTGCCCTTAAACCCTTTTTCCCCAGAAACTTACTAAAACAAAGATCCTATCAGGAATTTAGGCACCTAACTTTTTTTTTTTCCCCAGTGTATTGTCCTTAGTTACCTGAAGGTAGTAAGAGATTAATAATTTGTCTGATTTTTTTTTTCTAGCCAGGTTAACATTTTCTAATTGGTTAGAATATTGAAGTAGTTCATATTCAGTTATATGTATATGCTTATATAGGATAGGATAGGATAGGATAGGATAGGATAGGATAGGATAGGATAGGATAGAATAGAATAGAATAGAATAGAATAGAATAGAATAGAATAGAATAGAATAGAATAGAATAGAATAGAATAGACCAGGTTGGAAGAGACCTTCAAGATCATCACATCCAACCTATCATCCAACACCACCCAACCAACTAAACCATGGCGCCAAGCACCCCATCAAGTCTCCTCCTGAACACCTCCAATGATGGTGACTCCAACACCTCCCCAGGCAGCCCATTCCAATGGGCAATCACTCTCTCTGTGTAAAACTTCCTCCTAACCTCCAGCCTAAACCTCCCCTGGCTTATATGTATATAAGTCTCATATGGAGACTTGATGGGGTGCTTGGTGCCATGGTTTAGTTGTTTAGGTGGGTTGGATTGGTTCATGGGTTGGACACGATGATCTTGATAGTCTCTTCCAACCTGGTTTATTCTATTCCATTTTCTATTCTATAACAGCACCCTCTTGTAAGCTTCAGAAAGGCTTGTCCAGTAGAGAATGGAGTGCAGTTATTTTTATTAACTGGGATGACTTGTGAATTTTTAAACACAAAGTTGCTCTATGTGATGTGGCACTTGGAAAATAGGCTGGTTATGACCATGGGGAGTTAGGTGTGGCACCTGGGAAATTAAGAATTGATACGATGTCCTCTGAGGACAGCAGTCAAGCCTAGGAAATGGAATGCAAATGATAGAAAACTATTAAACAGAAAGGTTAGTCAGAGAAGAGAAAAATCAGGAAAAATACAGAAAACTGGACACAATGTCAGAAGAGGAAAAAGCCCCCAGTGGAACCTGAGAGAAGATGAAAGGAGATGCAAGAGACAGAGATATGTTGGAAAGGTTAACTGAGTTTTACAGTGGACGCTGAAGGGAGATGTAGTGAATTGTCAGGTTTTAATTACAGTGTCCATGTATGGGGGTTAAATGGAAAGAACTGCATTGGGGAAATCTGCATCATCTGTAAGAGGGTGCATTTCCAAAGGCTGTGAATTGCACAGGAGTTGCAGAGTCAGTCTCTCAGGTGGCAACTGCCTGCTGTGTCAGCACAGAATAGATGAGTAAAAGACCCAAGTGATGAAGCAGTGGGATGAATTACTAACGGGTAAACTGGAAGCAGATAACAATAGCACTTTTACAATAACATTTCTGATCAGGTAAGGAAAGCAACATACCATAGGATGTTCAGAAAGTGTAGGCAGGCTGCATCTGAAGTGAAGGCTATCTCATCAAACAATTAAGAAACATGACATGGTATGGAATCAGTGGTTGGGCACAGACAGGAGTGTTTGTTTCATCAAGCTAGAATGGTAGGAATGTGACTGAAATGACACATACCTCATTAGCAAGACCTGAATGATGGGGAGCTGTAGCAAAAATGGGTTTCCAAAACTCGTATTCTACACACTCCAGTCCTGCTGACTCATTAATTTTCAGCAAGTCATTTCCTTTTCTTGTGCCTCAGTTTTATTTTTGCCCAAGAGGAATGTGCAGTTGCCGCAGAATGATTGAAACTTTCGTGTTTCCATAGCACTGCTCTGTTTGATAACTGTAGATCACTTCAATAGAGAGCCGAGCATTAATGCATTTAGTATTCTCTGTCAAACTACCTGATTTAAATAAGCTGCTTCATTATGTGTCAAATTCTGAAATTCTTTCTGAAACAGCTATTAATTTAGTTTCACTAAGAGTTACACTTATGTGAGGTGTAAACTAAGCTGAGAAGAGGCTTGCAAGACACTTGGATAACCGTGTGAAATTTACCATTGTAAGGCACGTGGTAAAATCTGCGACTATGAAATAAGCATAACTTCTGCAGCCTGTGCCTCAATCAGCTGCACAAAGACCCTTCTTAAGAACAAGAAATGCATTCTTGCTCAGTTAGCTATTTTTTCATTCTTTGATTCTTTCCCTCCTTTTTATTCTAATAACTCGAGTACTTGTGGATATCAAGTCTGTTCACAGTACACTGAGAAGGTCGGTTTAGCTCACGTGGTACAGTGCTTGTGGGTTTTGGCAGTTTACCTTCTGACCTCCAGCTGTGCTAATGCTACCTGCATGTTTGTGGACTTGATGGGCCCCAGGCTTTTACCTTAGTGGTGAGGATTTATGCAAGGTTTAAAAAAAGTGGGAGGGAGATGACAGGGAGGAAATTCAGCAGTGAGCACAGGCGAAACAAGGCTCTTGAAATGTCATACCCTCATCAGTCCAGTGAAAAAGAATCTGTATCAAATGATAACCTGAGTACTTAGATTTTAAGAATTAGGGGTATGGGACTGTAACGAGCTTGCCAGAGTTCCCTCGTGGAAAAGAGCGTAACTGCAAGCGAAGGCATATAGAGAATCTGTTAGTTTAAAGGTGATTTTTCTGGGCTTGGAGTTTGGTTTGTTGTTGGTTTGTTGGTTTTTTTTTCTGTTGCAATTTTTACAAATGTACTTTTTTTCCCCCTATTTCTTTTTTTTTTTCTTTTTGTTTTCCCCACGATGAATTGTACTTCGATTTGAGAACTGGCTGCTAATTAACCCTATTGTTGTACTTCAGGGAAGAATGGCTCATGCTGAAGAGGAGACACACCTTCTTAAGGTGCTTATCATGAGCTGACTCAGGGCCAGCCCCATACACACTTGGAGGAAGGAGATTTTGAGAACTCCCTATCAAGAGGTAAGATTTTTGAGATCTGTAGTACTGAAATTTCAGTGGGACCATGAAACCCTTTGCCTGAGGTGAAGTGACTCAGGAAGTTGTCACAATTAACATCTTAATTGACTCTTGAGGCAATACAAAGTTGTGCCTTTTGAGTGTTGTAAGAAATACAGATGAATCCATTCTTAGTTGTCTTCCTGGATTAACGTTTTAATGCCAGTTTACTTGGCATATCTGAAGTTGTCCTCAGGCCAGCACAGTAGTTTAGCTATTAATCTGTAAACAGCAACCATTCACCACTTGCATTGCATATTTAGGATTGTATTGTAAATGTATGTTTTACATAAGAAAGTTGTCTGTCAGGTTTGCCTAGCTGGGCATGGATGCCTAATTAATTAATTTCGATTAGATGGAATCCTAGGCTGTATTCCCATTTTGACCAGATTCTTAATGTGGCAATCTTGTTTTGAATGGCTCAGGTTGCTTTGGTTCCAGGCAGTCTAGAATTAAGTTAAACTGGGCAGAGTGAAGAAATGAAGGGAACAAAAGGGAGATTAAGTATCAAAGGTTGGCTTCCGAGACTCTGTTAAATTAGTTTAACAACAAAAAGTTCTGTAGTTTAGCATCAGCTCCCAGGAGTTTGTGCTGGACTGCCACGGAACAGAATGACTATACAGCACTGAGGAAAAGCAAACAGTGCAGTTTTCCCTTTCTAAAATCATTCTGTGCGCACTTTTTATAGCATGATATGTCGGGTTTGGGAGACCGCTAAGTAGTTTTAACCAAGAGTGCCGTTTGCCTGCTTCTGGAGGAGAAAGCTGCTAAATCACCAACTCACACCTAGATTACAGAGGAAACTGCTACCTGCAGGTCTGAGAGTCCTTGTTGCTAGGGTTAGAATTCTCATGGGACGAATCCCAGTGAAAAAAAAAAAAAAGAGCAAGCCTTTCAAAACTAAATTTAAGTAATAATCAACCTAACAAGTAATGAATGCTGAATTAATTGCTTGTTGGATCAGTCGCAGTTAATTAAAATTCCAGTGAAAGCTCAGAAGAACTGACAGCTACTCATGGAAACAGCAAGCGTGCCATGAAACGCAGCGTTACATACTTCTGTGGAACGCATGGAAAGGAAGCGGCTCATATGACTGAATTAGCTGGCACAAGCCCTGTGCAGAAACCACCTCGCTGCTAATGTTATAATCCATCTGAAACGGTGACTAACCTGCTTAAAGGGTATCTGAAACAGTCCAGTAGCCTCCAAACTTACACAGGCTCATGAGCTGAGAAAAGTTCAACAAATGAGTGTGACTCAAGTCTCAGGAGCATGCACCCAAATACCTCTGAACAGATAGGACTGTGATGCAGTCCTTTGTTACCTCCTGTATTTGCAGACCAGTTTAAGGTCTGCCCTTCTGAGTAAGGCCAGTAGCGGCTGATCTGCAGTGAAGTGAGCAATGTAGTCCCAAATGGTGCACACATGTTCAGAGCAAAAGAGGATTTTTAATACTATTGAAATACAATCAAAGTGCTTCAGCAGACACCAGGCAGCTGCAAAGCATTTAGGGACAGCTCAGGAATTCCCATGAGCAGAAGTGAGACAGGAAATAGTGAGAACCTGAATAAAATAGCCAAGGAAAATGTGTTTATTTAAAAGAGAGGTGAATTCAGAGGAGCTTCAGCGAATCCCAGTGCAGAAGATGTCAGAAAACATAAATTAAGGTCATCTGAAAAGGAGAGGAAATTATGTGTACTGAAAGTGCAAATTTTTGAATTAAAATTTTAAACCCTCTTTCATATCATGGGGGACTTTGCTTTCAAGACAGAAACTAGCCAGCTGTGGTGATGAATGAGTTCACAGGTAACCACACCTGGGCACATACATAGTTAAGTACAGGGAAATGACATTTCGTGATCACAGTATGTTTAGGGAACTTCTTCCAAGCCTGTTTATACTGATCAGCCAAATTTTGTCTCAGTGTGGGACAAACTGCTTATTGCAAAGGGAAGGAATTTGGCTATGTTGTGGCAAACAGAAACTGAACAACTACTCTGATAGCCTCATTCTCTGAGACACGGTAGATTTGAGACCAGAAGAAGTTATAAGAAGTGGTCCTTTAAGTATGTTGGTGAAGCCACAAGGTGGGGGAGGCCAGTATACTTAGAGTGGAAGTACTGAAAAGGAGAGATGCAGTCCTTCCCACTTCAGAGCACTGGGAAACTAAGGCACATGGCTGTGTTGGTCTCCTCGTGATTTCCTTGGGAGTGCAAGATACTGCTGGTCATCTTGACCGGCATCCAGCAATCACCCAGAACATCAGCTCCCAGCATGCTGCTCTGGTGTCCTCATGGCAAGGCTGAATGGATCACTTGCCAAGAAATAATCCACGATTTGGGGTAAATACTCAGCTTTTACCTAAAGAAGCAGGCAGGGTGTGTTGGATGGTGCCTTTTAAACAGGAGGGCTGGAAGCTGAAACCAGAACATTCCATAGCAACTGGAGAAAGTTCTGAGGAAAGTGCAATGGGAGCGGCAGGACCCCCCCCCCCTCCCCCTGCCTAGAGGAGAGACAAAGAACAGGCAAGGAGGGAACTGAAATGGGAAGCAGGAACCATGTCAGGAGGCTGAGGGATAAAAAAGCAAATTAATAAACCACCGAGGGGAAAGATGCAGAACTGACCAAAGCCACTAGGAAAGATAATCAAATTCCAGATTCTTTAACTGCTCTGTGTGTGCGTGTGTGTGCGCAGCCTAGCTAGCGTGTTTAAGTTGAATCCTTTTACCTCACTGCAGCAAGTACAACTCCTGTGTCTGTGGCATACAGACCTACAGACTGTGAGTGCTGTATTATCTGTACAGTACAGTGTGTTTGAGCAGGGTTCATCAGCATTGCCACCACTCAACCAACCTCATATTGCTAAAAATACACATTCCTATCAGGGTGTGTGCATACACAACGCAGCAACACAAAGTTGCTGCTGCTACTCTTCTGCCTGCAGTGGAGACAAACAATTCCTACCCACAGCAGGAGAAATCGGTGTACGGGCTGAGGGCACTGCCTGGCCTTAAGCAACAGTGTAACTTTGCGTTTTGGAAGCTGGAAGCTTGGTGCACTCATTTGCACATCAGTACCCAGCATGTTTTTTCAGTTCCACCACTCTTCAATTCAAGTGCTGAGTTGGAGCTCTTGGAAGGCTTCTGTAGCTGGTGATGCCCTCCCATGTGCTGATTTCAGTGTTTCCCACAGAATAGTTGAAGTGAGATATTGGATGGTGAATAGGTCATCCAAGGATTCTTAATTAGGCTTGATGTTACAAATCCAAAAAGTGCCCTCGAACACTCTGGAAAGTGTTGTCTTTCCCAAAACAAAGACCCCTTTGGGGAGTGTGCCTGTGTATCAGGCATGGAGGGGGAATATATCTTCAACAGTGGAGAAAAAAAAACTTCTCCGAGACAGAAAGCAAATTTCAGCTGAAAGTGAGTAATGATGCTGCTGAAATAGAACCTCTTCATACAGAGATCTTGAGCACTCCGGGAAGATTCAGCACTAGGACAGTCCAAGCAGCCCTGCCAGCGTGTTGGAGCGGTGCAGTTAGGAGCGTTGAAACGAGGGCCTGGGGAAGGCTGAGTGCGGGGAGCGGGAACCCGGCAGCGCTGGAGCAGGGGGTGCGCTGCGTGCCGTGGGAAAGCCCGGGCAGCGCAGGGATCAGCGGGGCAAAGTTTCCCCAACATGGAGGCTGGCAGTGGGGGTTGTGCAATTGCCCATGCCTCCCGCAGCCCCCGGCCCGCGGGCATCGTTTCTCTCAACTGCTCCCGCGGGGCGGGCGTTTTTGCACGGGAAGAATCCCCGCTGTACCCCTTCCCTCCCCCACAATGCCTGCGCCTTGCTCTTTCAGGCAGGCTGAGAGTTGATCCTAGTACGGAGGGGGGGTGGGTGTGGGGGTGAGAAATGCAATGAAAGACCGGGGGGAGGCCGGTTTACTCCGCAGACCCTGGCCCCTCTGGGATGGGCTCTCCTCAGGCGAGGCGGAGAGGTGGGGGCCACTCTACTCCTCTGCAGCTCCGGGAGGGCTTTGCATTGGACAATTTGTGCCTGGGAAGGGGGGGGGTAGAAGGCCTGCAGCCCACCCCCACCCCCCCCTCTGTCTCCCCCCCGGCCCCTCCCCCTCTCTCCGACGGGAGGGGGACCTGGGGGGCGAGCTGCAGCCCGGATATTTGGGGGAGGGGGCGAGCACAGCCCGGCCACCCCCGTGTGCCGCGGGCGGGGGCCTTCACTGCCGGCTCGGCATTGGAGGATCGGTGCTGGGGAAGGGGGAGACTGCAGCCCCCAGCCCCCGCGGGCGGGCGGGGTGGGGGCCGGCCTGCTGGCTCTGGCTGCTCTTGCATTGGCGGATGCGGGGAGGGAGGGGGGCAGGAAGCGGGGGGGCAGGGGGGAGCCCGAGTGGCTGAAGGGGGGGGTCTCTATGAATAGGGTGGGGGTCTTCTCGCCCAAAGAAGAGAGGAAAGTTTGCGGTGCCGGTGGTGCGGGGTGCGGCGAAGCGGGCGGGGCTCGGACGGGAGCCGGCGGCGACGGCGGCGGCGCTTGGTCGGGGAGCAGCAGCCGGGGGGCCCCCGCTGGATTTTTGTAGGGGGGGTGGTATCGCCCCCCTCCTTCTCCTCCCCCCAGGGGTGAAAGTGCAAGAGGAAGTGCAGCCGCTGCCATCTTTCCTCCGCTCCAAACACACAGGGACGGACGGAGCCGGCAGCCCGGAGCCGCAGCCGCCGGAGCCGCCCCCCCTCCCTCCCGGCTCGCTGCAGCCGCGCCGCGCACGCCCCTGGCCTCCGGCGGCCGCAGCGCCTCGTGGCGGCCGGGCCCGGGCCGAGCTCGCGCGCCGGCGGCCGCGGCGGCCCCGCGCGGCGCGCGCCCCTCCGCCGCCCGAGCCTTTTGTCTCGCCCCCCCCCGCAATCCCCTCGCGCTGTGCAGGGAGCGCAGCGCGCGCCGCCGCCGTCGGCCCGGACAGGGGCGGGGAGGAGGAGGCGGCGCGCGCCGCCGGGCGGCCTGAGAGCGCGCGCCCCCTGCGGGCGCCAGCGGGGCGGCGCAGCCCCATGGAGCGGGTGAGCGAAGCCGCCGCCTGCGGCCCCTCGGCGGGCTGCTACACGTACCAGGTGAGCCGGCACAGCGCCGACATGCTGCACAGCCTCAACCAACAGCGCAAGAACGGCGGCCGCTTCTGCGACGTACTCCTGCGCGTGGGCGACGAGAGCTTCCCGGCGCACCGGGCGGTGCTGGCCGCTTGCAGCGAGTACTTCGAGTCGGTGTTCAGCGCGCAGTTGGGCGACGGGGCAGGTGGCGGCGGCGGCGGCGCGGAGGGGGGCGCGACGGAGGGGGCGGCCGGCGGTGCCCCCGGGGGCGGGCGGGAGCTGGAGATGCACACCATCAGCTCCAAGGTGTTCGGAGACATCCTGGACTTCGCCTACACGTCGCGCATCGTGGTGCGGCTGGAGAGCTTCCCGGAGCTCATGACGGCCGCCAAGTTCCTGCTGATGCGCTCCGTGATTGACATCTGCCAGGAGGTCATCAAGCAATCCAACGTGCAGATCCTCGTTCCCCCTGCGCGCCCCGACATTATGCTCTTCCGTCCGGGGGCTGCTGACCTCGGCTTCCCTCTTGACATGACCAACGGTGCCACTTTGGCACCCAATGGCAATGGCATTGCTGGCATGCCTGAAGACGAGGCCACGCGGGCTGCGCTCACTGCTGCACAGTCCTCCCTGCCTGTGCTGCAGGGTGTGGACCGCCTACCCATGGTGGCAGGACCTCTGTCCCCACCTCTGCTGGCCTCACCCTTCCAAAATGTCACTGCTAGTGCTCCTACTTTAAGCACCAAGAGGGGCAGAGGGCGTCCACGTAAAGCCAATCTCTTGGACTCCATGATGTTTGGTGCCCCAGGAGGCCTGCGAGAGGCTGGTATCCTGCCTTGTGGCCTCTGCGGGAAAGTGTTTACAGATGCCAATCGTCTTCGTCAACATGAGGCTCAACATGGGGTGACGAGCCTACAGCTGGGCTACATAGACATCCCTCCCCCAAGACTGGGTGAAAATGGTATCCCTGGTCCGGATGACCCCGATGCACCCCGAAAAAGAAGCAGGACGAGGAAACAGGTGGCCTGTGAAATCTGTGGCAAGATTTTTCGGGATGTGTACCACCTGAATCGGCACAAGCTGTCGCACTCTGGCGAGAAGCCTTACTCTTGTCCAGTGTGTGGCTTACGGTTCAAGCGGAAGGACAGGATGTCCTATCATGTTCGATCTCACGACGGCTCTGTGGGAAAGCCCTACATCTGCCAGAGCTGTGGAAAAGGCTTTTCCAGGTAAGAGAATACCTGTAAGGACCGTAGGCACAAATGGAAACCTAGGAAGTTGTACTTCCTATCCCTTGGGAAATGTGCAATTTGTACTTGGGACAGTTTGACTGTTCCACTTAGAAATGTCTCGAGAAACGATACTTCCAGCGTTTCCTCTGGGATGCTATTCTACAGTCTCTTGAAAGGGTTTAAAAGTAATTAAGACACAGAACTGGGAGTCAGTTAGCTTCTGGGTAACATTCCTAGCTTTGTCCCAGGCTTGGTGTATGCGTGCCCTTATGCAAATCAGTTGGTCTCTCCCTCAAATGACTCTTCTGTGAAATGAGTGCTGAAATAGTTACCTGCCTCACGTAGGTGTCTTGAGACTACTGATTTGTAGGTAGTTTGAAGGTGCTGTTGAAGTGCAAAATATTAATACATCTCGAGATTATTACTTTTTTGGTATCCATTTAAAATTTTCTTTTTCTTAACTTCCCTTCATTTCTCTTAGTTCGTAATGTTTTTTATCACCCAAATGTGAAGGAAGAGGTGAGATTTCAAAGGCTGCATCATCAAGTATCTTTTAATACATGATCTTTGTGTCCTTTGGGTTTACATCCTTCTGAAGGGGATCCTGTTTCTGCCCTGCAACATACGTAAGATCCGTGCATTTAATGTTGCTGATTGTTGTCGCTGTTTGTGGGAGTTAATAAGTAGCTTGATACACGTAGTCGTGTTAGTGGTATCTTGCAGTCCGAGTTAATGCATTTGAAGCGCCTTTGGAAGTTTGATGCTCGCTTTGAGACTAGCAGTAGTGGGGGGAGGGGGATGCGGACGCTCTGTTTTCGTTTTGTAGCAGCAGTCGGTTTTCTGCGGCGGTTCATTTGCGCTAGCAGGAGGGAAGGAATTGGGGTCCAAAACCAAATCAAAGTGCTGCGAGGGCTAGAAATGACACAGTTACATCGATGTAGAAATTGTGCCCCGCTAGCTCTCCTTTTGATAGAGGAACTTTCGGTTACTGACGTGAATCGCAAAATCCTAGACTCCTTTTTTTTTCTTTGCTTTGTTTTGGTTTTGTTCAAACCGACATGAGGGGTGCACCTTCATAAGGACTGCACATTTAGTGATGGAAAGTCACAACATGAAACATTTATCTGTAGCTAGAAGTGAAAGTGCTACCTAGGACCATCTCCCAGCTTTTATTACAAGATTCCCACTGTTGCTGTGTGAAAGGATTTTGTCATCAAGGGAAACTGGAAGGCAGATGTGGAGTTCTCCCTTTTTCCAGTTGCGGTGTGAACAGGCAGGAGTGCTGTTGCAAAAGTAAACGCCACAAATGTCTTGTCTGTCTTTGTAAACCCAAGTATGAATGGAGAGTGGAGACTCATTCGTGGAGTTTCAGTATTCAGCCCTAGGAGCAGCCAGAGGAGGTTGGAAACCATGATGGCTAATTTTAGTATCCTTTCCTTCATTCAGTAGCACCGCACGTGAGGTTGCTAGGCTTGAGGTACCTAGAAGGACCACCCCCCCAACCAGTCTTTCCGGTTACACCGCTCCAGCCCATTTGCTGGAGCATCAGGTTTAACAGCCTGGCTGCAAAGTTCAGTCTATTTTCTTTCTTCGGTGCGTGAATTCCATCCCCAGCCCTCTCATTGGTGCAGCTGGAAAGTTGGGGGAGGAGAGGGAGGAGAACTTGTTTCCAAGCAGTTTTGGCTTAATACAATGAAAAGCTTTCTTCCCACTAGGAGAAACTCCCACCAGGAAAATCTGCAGCTATTCAGTCCTCACTTCTTCAAAATAGGCTTTACTGGTTTTGAAGAATTGTCTAACTTCCTCCAGTAATAATTTGCTCTTCCATTGCACCTTCTAGTGGGGACCTTCGGAGCACTTTATTTGTAGTAATGCAGTCTCCCCACCAAGTTGTGTTAGGACAGGATTTTTTCATCTTGCTGGTGGAAAATAATGTCCCAGCAACAGTTTGGAGTCCTTCTATTTGCGCAGAGGTGCTTAAAGTTGGCTTCTTACATCGGTGCTCGGGACATGAACCAAAAGGGTCTGATTTTTCAAACATGCAGCAATTGTAAATCAAAGTGCCCTGACTGTCAGATCTAAATAGGATTTGGGAAGGGGATGTGCAGGCTTGAAAATTGTAGCTTGTGTTTCCTGTTTTCTCTGATCATTCAGTTGCAGACTTTTTTTCCAGAGAAAATGATGCCTTTTTAGCCAGTTGGAGAGGGTGCTTGCCAAGGTAGAGTCCCAGCTGGTGACCTGGTTCCTAGAAAGTTCGATATCACTCCTGTTGTAGCAGATCCACCACTGGGTTCAGATCTTAACTTCTTTGTTTGGTTGTTTTTTTGTTGAAACGGTAAGTTTGTTTTGAGTATTTTTTTTTAAGTGTGCTTCTGTGTATTTTCTTTTAAGGCCGGACCACTTGAATGGACACATCAAACAGGTGCATACCTCAGAGAGACCTCACAAGTGTCAGGTAAGAGCTGGAGGGGTTTAGAATGATGTTTGGGTAATCTTTGGCATTGCATTCATGTGTGCAGACAGTTGTGAAGTGTCAGTGTGTGAACTGGGATGACTGTTGGTAAATAAGTGTTCACTAGTGATAGCTGCATTACATCCCCCCTGTCCCCCAACCCCTTTTGTCAGCTACAGCTGTGGTCCTCCTGCCTCCCTCCCCTTTTACCAGATGTTATTCCCTGCTGCTCTATCCCAGTCTTACCCTGCATCTCATACCCAGCCACCTTGTCCCTAGGCAAGTCAGTGGCATCAGTGATTCCCTCCACCCCATCCCCCCCCCACTTTTTTATTGCAGTTGTTTGTTGCCAACAGGAAGCTCAAATGCTGACTTCTTTTTTTTTAGAGAATAATTTCAAACAGAATTGGTGAATTGTCATAACTTGCCAAGATACTTTTAATCACATAACTTTCAGAACATTGCACTGAGCAAAGTTGGAAGGTTTTTTTTTTTATCTGGGGGAAAATGTAACTAACATCATTACAGTATTCTTTGTAATACAATGTCTTGATGTTATATGTGGGGTTTACAGTCAATACATTATTCCTTAGGGTTTAAAGATCAAATCAAGAAAGATACTTTGTAATTCATTTGTAGAGAGACTTAAAAGGAGCCTCAAAGTTTTAATTAAAACCAAAGTTGAGAATTAGCTTCCACTATCACCCACTGCCTTCACCTAGTTGCTGGGCAAAGTTATGAGCCATTTGTTAGGCTCACAGTGTCCATGCTTGGTCTCTGGAAAAAAAGATTTATTTAATTATTTCTTTTCAAAAAGTTGTTGTGAGGTAATTTTTGTTCTCTTTGAAGGCAGTGAAGGTTTGAGGATTTTCTTTCTTCTAGATTTTTTTTAGCCACATTTTATAAACCTGGCCCATCCTGTGTCAGTGCTGCCTTCTGCTCTGCATTTGTTTCTTCTCTCCTGTGTTTCCTCCAAACAATGGGAGTTTTGAGCCATTTTGCAACTTGACTAATCCAGTGAACATTTTTTTTCAGAAGCCATCTAAAAGTTTCTGTTGAGCCCCATGTGGAAGCCCAGCACCTTTGAAAATCAGGCCATAGAGCCCTCACATTGATCTAACTGGCTAGCCTATATGAAGCATTAAATTGGTTTATGCTTCTTAAGATGATTTAGGGGTTATAGATTTATGTAAATGGAAGATTCCTCTCACAAAAAGACTTCACACTTTGGGGATAGCAAGGTGTCTGGGGGGATGAACTGAACATGACTACAATTTTTTTTCCATAAGCAGGTATTTGTGTGCAAATATGGAAATGAATGTTTAGGTCCTGACCAGAGCAGAAACTCCTCAGGCTTTTGCCGATTGATGTCAAGGTTACCAAACTAACACAGCTTATGAATAAGGTTCACAGAGGTGAATTGTCCTTTGCCAGCTAATGCCTGACAATTTCTTTTGTATTTTTCTGACTGGTTTAAGAATGTTAAATATGCACTCTGTAAAAGTGTGAATTAGAGGACACGCTAAGAGCTAGGGAGTAAAGGACTGCGGAAGCTGAGATTGTAGAGCCAAGCTCTACTCTGTTTCCTTGCACACTTGTATTTATGATAGCAGTTTCTAAGAATAGCCTCTCTCCTTGTGAGAATAATACTGTATGCATGATGCTTTTCAGTTAAAAGGTGTGGGGCTGTATACTACAAAGATCAGGACAGAGTAGAGGATGTCATTCAGGCTTGGTTTGTTCTTGATTTTTGACTGCTTAACCCTGCAAAGTTAATTTTTCATGAATCTTTAAGGTGTAGAACATCTGTTAAAGAAGCTGTTGTGTGTCTTTGCAATACTTGATAATACCCTGTCAGACTTCTAAAGTGTGCCCAGGTCTGGTGTAGATGGTACAAACCACAGAAGGGGTGCTGTCACACTGAAAATTTGTTTCAAAGCCGATGCATGAACTGATGGAGTTCTCTTTGTGATTATCTCATAACCAGTGACACTTCTTTTCCATTACATGTATCTAAACACAGAATCTGGCCACTGAGAAGGAAAATAGCTTAATATTGGTATGGTGTTTCTTCATTTTCCATTCTCTTTTCACTGATTTTGTTTGGCAGATTAGCTCCCCCATGAGAGTAGCCTGAACAGCTTTGAGTATCCTCTTTGAATCCATTCCTGCTGAAAATTCCCATTGTTTTCATGCTTTGATTATGTTTACTGCAAAAGAGAAATCCTGTCAGTTAAAAATCATTTAACTAAGTCTGCTGGCATTTTACTGGAGCTCTTGTACATCTTTGCAGACCAGTGGCTATCTAATATGCCTTTTGTACTACCAAAACAAAAGCATGAAGGTGTCAAGCCAACCTCAGTATAAATATAAAGTGACACTGTGAGAAGCAGGACACGTGCAAGCTGGACATGACAGTAATAGCTATAGTGTTCAGTGCTCAACATTGCATTCACCCCCCTAAAATAACAACTGTGCGTCACAGATCTGTGAACTACCCCTAAGTTCCAGCACCTGTAGCACCTGATGCCAGACAAAGACCTGAGCTTTTTCATTACTGCTGAGATAGACTCAGCATAGGAAAGACCTCCACAGAGCCAAGGCAGCTGAGAAGTCAAATCCAAGAAGTTGCTTTGGTATCCAGTCAAAACACAAAAAGGCTACTGGATTGTTGCGCTGTGATTTATTTGTGTGTTTGTTTTTATTGATCTGACAGTGAGTTGAGGATGTAGGAGAAGGGGTAAGTCAGTTTTCTAGCCAGATTGGGATATCTCAGTTTGCTGACTTGTTGTGGGAAGGGGTGAAGTTAGATTGTTGGCTTTGAGGGAAGGGTGTGAGAGTTAGTCTGCAATTTGGGAAGAAGCAGTGATCTGAATACATGTAGGTATGATAGCACATGGGGAGAAAACAGAAGTTTGCTCCTTCTCAGAAGCAAGAGACAGGTTACTCCTCTGGCAATTTAAATATAACTAAAAAAACCAAAAACAAAGAGGTTGAATTAAAGTGTAACTTTTAACAAAGAAAAAGGTCTATTTATTTAAGTAAACCTAAAATTGGCATTCCAAGTCCAGTGCTTTTCCCATTGATTTCAATGCAGAATGAGTTTCTTTCTGTCCTAATTTCTCTTACTTCCTGCCTATTAGCAGGAAAATGGCAGCCACCATGGAATAAGCTCAGAGACATCCACATCCATAGAAAAGTTGAACCTTCAAGAGGTATTTCTTAAACAATGTTTTTTAAACTTTATTATTCTTTTTGATCTATTTATATACCTGTGCAATGTTTGATAGGAAAGCACTGGAGAGTTTTCTTCTATGATTAACAATTAATTATAAATACTTAGCACTCATTTAGCACTTCACATCTTTTGTAAAGTAAAACTTTTTTTTTTTTCTCTATACCTTTTATATATATTAACTATTGGAATATTAACTTTGGGGTTTTCTTTAAAGCTAGTCCTGTCTCCCATTGTTACAATTCAGCTAAAGTGGTTTTTGCTTTCTCCACTGGACTTAATATTATTACTATTATTATTATTTTTAAGCTTCTTTGCAGATACATTTGCTATATAATTTGTGCAAAGTTGAGCTTTGCACAACTCAGCAGCAAGAGTGAGAAACACAGAAATTATTATATTGCCTTTCCCTAAGCTTTCAACCTGATAAATTCAGTTTGGGACAGATAAAGAGTTTTCCTTCTGGCATCCCTGTGTTTGTGATTTGTCTCTGATCTGCTTCATCAACTGATGCACTCCCAATGCTTTGTGTGGATGCTTACTGGGGCTCAGTGTTTTTTAGACCCATTGATGAAAGATCTCTTGGCTGTCATCCTTGATTGCCTAGTTATACATCTTTAGTTGATAGCCAACAGATTGCTTAGCATCAGTGCTGGAATCCTGCCTTAAATAGGTGTTTACCTCTAAGGACATTTCAGTAAGTGAAAGCTGCACCTGTTTTGCTCAGCGCTGTGTACAGAAATTTCAGAGGAGGAGAAATGTTCACATTCAAGGATTTGCCTCCTTACTGCTTGTAATTTACAAATCTTTGTCTTGTGAGCTTAGTTAAACTCTGTGTGTCGCAGAAATCTAGATCATTTGACTGTTGTCTTTCTAAGTTCATTAAGTCCTGATCCTCTGAGGTGCTAAGTCTTGTGCTTGCTGCAGAGTAGCCTCAGCTCTGCGGGAGTTTGCTGTACTTAAGCATCTCATAGGATCGAGTGAGTGTAAAGCCTGCTGAAATTGATAGGTACTTTTCAGCTGCCTTCAATGTTTTGTTTTTATTCAGCTGTTGACTGCCTAAATTATGTAAAATGACATAGTTTATCCTCCTCTGCATTATCAATTTCATTTATTTGAAGCTACAATTTTAGAATTGTACTAGGACTGTTAACTTAACAAGTCTGTCTTTGTTAAAATAGTTGTTGAATTGCACACTGATACCTGAAAAGACAGAATATATCCAGTTCCCAGGTCTCATCACGGCCTAACATTATCTCCTGGGGGGTTCTGGTTATACAGCTTAAAACTGCCTCATTTTCTCTCAAGGTGGTATAAACAAAACACTGGTACATCCTGAATGCCACTGTTGCCTGCTTGCTCTGGTCAGTTCTAACGTGTGTATTCTTGGTTTTCCTCTTGCACTTGTGAGCAGTGGTTTCAGACTAGATCTTTAATACCTTGTACAGTGTATTGCTGGTGATTTATTTCCCTTCACCTGTTGGAGACAGAGCAAGCCTTTCAGAACTGGCAGGCTGTTGTAATGGGCTGCACACATAGCCTGTGTGCCTGCCAACTGCTGTGCTTGTAATAATGGGAGGGAGCCTTCCCTCATCATGTGGATAACGTATGGGAAGTGGGGCAAGTAGCATCAATATTACCTATGCCACATCAAGCTTGTTTCCTGGTATGCCTTGGTCAGGGGTAAGTTGTAAGGAGATTACAATGTCATGCCGTTATTTTGATACCTGCTCAGTTCTGAGGCTTCACTTCTATAATTTGTCTGCACTGCTAATGTGGATACCAGGATGGCTCTTCTACTGTCTGTCACCATGTTTTCATCCCAGCCAATTCTCTGATGCTTTGTTTGTAACGTCTTCACACTCAAAGAGATTCTGTGTACCAGTTAGACCGATCAGACAGGGAATAAAATTTAAGAAGAGGACAGGGAGGGCATTTTATGTGGTCTAAAGTGATTGTAATGGCTCAGTGAAATGGCAGAACTTACTGTAAAGGCAATGGTTTATGCTATTTCTTTTCTTAAACATTACTTAAAGTTTTAGTACCTTCATTCTCAAATAGGAGTGAAGGCCTTACAATTCTATCCTGATTTAAGCTTTACTGCCTGTAGTATGTTAGAGCTGTTTTCTTGCCTTTTTAATTCCTCTGAGTTAGTATCACATTTTGTGCACTGTGCTGGTCACCTGACTTTTTTGTGGGAAAATGGCTTGTGCATCATGTCATCTGTGTGTTTGCACAGGATCTGAGGTATTTAAAGAGTACTAAGCAGCAGTGCTCTTAGCGGAGTTGATCAGTCACATGGTTCTCATTATACCTGCAGACCTGTAACGCTTCCTTTGCCACTCGTGACCGACTGCGCTCACACCTAGCATGTCATGAAGACAAAGTTCCGTGCCAGGTGTGTGGGAAGTACTTGAGAGCAGCATACATGGCAGATCATTTGAAGAAGCATAGTGAAGGACCAAGCAATTTCTGCACTATCTGTAACCGAGGTAATGAAGAAACTCTTTTGTTATTTCAGCAGGGTGGGACAATGCTTGAGGGGAAGCTGTGAGGCTCTGGGGCTGCCTGCAGCAGGAGGTTACACCATATGCTTTGGTTTTCCTACTGAATGGTTAAAAATTTGAAACTGGTGGAGCTGTAGATCTGGCCTTTTTACATGGCTGAGAGCTCCTGAAGAAGCTCAGCTTAGAGCTGAACCAAATTGTTCCTAGACAGTTTTTAGAATTTGATTTGCTTGATAGCTGGAGCTCTATACAGTAGCCATGGTACTTGCCTTGCTGTTGTTCACTGTGCACCTCTTTTCCTTTCTGTACCTGGTTAGATTGGAGTCCATTTGGAAGATGAATCTTTGAAATACACACCAAGCTGAAAATTCTACCCTGGACATTAAAAAAATAACCTACATGATCAGTTTTGCTTAACCTCCTGGTGCAGCAGTAGAGTCAAGCCATTTCTCCCTCTAAACACAAGAAATTGCTTCCCATCAACATGTGTTTCTAAACCAGGGTCTGTAAAGAGCACTGGAAATGTGCTTTACCTGGATTTGTACAAAGACAGCTTCTCATAGCTGTCTAGAGTATCTCAAGTGGGTGTTGAGGCCAACTCCCTGCTCCTCACAGGACTACCTAAAACTGAACGATATGAGTAAGAGCTTTTGAAGCTTTCCCATCTGTTTATGGTACTCTTCAGGTGAAGAGAGATGTAAATTTAGACTTTGTGGCATGTACAGCAAACTGGAAAAATAATTTGTACTTGCTGGTGTCCTTTTCTTTTTGAATGATGAATACCCAAGTTCAAAGTATGTTGTTGGCTTACACACATGTGCCTAGTAAGTGTAAGAGGCTGCTGCAGTGTTCTGGGACCTTTCTTTTTCTGATGAGTCATTCTTTTTATGATGTATGTTCCCTTTTGTAATTTAAGAGAGGTTAAATCTGAGAATGAAGCTGTTCTGCATTTAATGTGAGGACTTGCAGAGGGAACTATTGGATGACTAGGAGTTGATGAGTAATGAGACATTAAATTACAAGGCAGATATTTCCATTAGTTGAACAGTCCCTTAGGTCCTGAAAGTGATGTTGATAGTTTGAGTTGAAAAGGCTGGAAATCTTCAGGTTCTGAAGATGCAGGTAGATGTCATGGAATGAAGCTTGGCCTCCTTTTCAGCTGAAGGCCTGTCTGCTGCAAAAGTTGCTTAAGTTATCCCAGTTCATTTTGTGTAACAATATGGAAGACGTTGTCCAAGATCCAGGTGCTCTCCTGCATTCCTTCAGTTGAACATGGTGCCAAACAGAAACTCCTGTGGGTGGGTTGGAATCATCTTGCTGCCAAGATTTTGCAGGCTCGAGTTTCAGCTTGGCTACCACTGGATGTCACTGCAGTTCTTTCAACACTGAGCAGGCATGACAAAGGCAGGTCTGGCATTCAAACAATGAAAAGACTGAATGGTTTAAATGTGCAGGGAAATTGGCATAAAATACACCCTTCTCTGTAGAGGGGTAGGGAGCCTGTTGTACATCAGACTTTAGGTGACTGCTTTCTTCTCATAGTTTGTGTATTTCATGTCTGTAGTCAGAACTTAGTCTGCTGTGAATTTCAGTTTACCTCAGTGCTTAGAAAATGTAATTAAACCTGGTGAATTATTGCCACATATAGCTACCCATCCTTAAAAGTCATTGGAAAGGGAAGATGCACACTGGATTTGTCAACACACTGGCTTGTGATCTCGTTGTATACCATGAATTTTGATTATACATTTATGACCCAAGACAGCAGAACTGTTAACCTAAAGTGTTCTAGAATCAAATTGTGGTGTTCATTGTTTTAAAAGAGTATCTTTTAAAATCGAACAGCCTGATGAGGTGAATTATAGAGGAAATTCCTGGGTTAGAAACATGGCTTTGATAGGCTTTGGTGCAGTCAGAAGCTACTCACTGTCCCCATGAGTATGACTGTGAAGTGGCTGTAATGGCATGATGTTTCATTCTGACCTCAGCTAACCTGCTGGTGTGCTTTGTTAATTGGAACTTAGCTAGTTCTGGATATAGTAATTGTCAGGTTCTGGGTGCAGTTGTTATCAAGCTCTGGATATAGTAACTGTCATCAAGAATGCCCAAACTGGTTGTAGAGAGAATTTTGGATGTTGGCCCACCAAAGAGAAAAAAGAACCCAAAAGGATGAAAAAGTGCCTCTTAGAGCTGAACATATCCTAGTGTTAAAAAGAGACCTTTGAGTCTCTCAACTGAGCCCATCAGACTGAAGCCTTGCCTGTGGAAACTCGTGTGTCTCACGTTCCCCTAAAGGTTTATTGGACTTAGGAGATGACTGAAAGCAGGAGCCACTGGTTTGCCATGGCAGGCATGTACCCATTTGCTGATTCTATTTATTTACCTATTTTAGAAAGTGGCAGTAGAATGCCTGAAGACAACCATCTCTGATTTAATCTTTTTCCAGATTATTTTCTTACTTGGGGCCTTTATGCTTAAAATAATGATGAAAGCAATTAAATCTTGTTAAATCAGGGAAGCTGTGCAGTGTTTGTTTTTTATTCCTGGGATTTTCTGTTTGTTTTTCCCTTAAGAATTCATCTAAATTCTAAATGAATGATGAAAACTAATCCTCACTATTTAAGGCAAATTCTCTTTAATCAGTTTAAATAAAGAAGACCTGCTCCTGCTTTTTTTGTTACATAATCTTCTGTTGCCATCCTTAGGAACTTGATTTGCCTGCGGGGGCTTTTTCAGAGTAGATGAATGACTCTGGCAAGTGTAGAACTGGTACTTTGTAATGATGTGCAGCTCAGGAGATCCCTTTTCTGTTTCAGACACATACAAATTGTTTGTTTCACAGAACTCAGCTGAGAGAGGAGATGGGTGAATATTCCAGTCACAAGT
Source organism: Melanerpes formicivorus (assembly GCF_026170545.1). Lineage (NCBI taxonomy): Eukaryota > Metazoa > Chordata > Aves > Piciformes > Picidae > Melanerpes > Melanerpes formicivorus. The sequence continues at coordinate 1,080,640 of NW_027142388.1, read as the reverse complement.
TAGATGGGTCTTTTTTAACCTTTTTTTTTCATAATAAGCTGAATTCTCATGTATTTCATGGTGAATAGAGAGTTGATTAAAGCAGGACACGTTGTCTGGATGTTCCAGATAAATCCAAATGAGAATTTTTGACAAAGGAGCATCCTGCAATTACTTCTATATTCTATCTCCTTATGGATGTTCTCTAAGAGATCAAGGGATAGGTCCCATTTATATAAAGCAGATAATTTATTCTCTATGCATTAAAAATGTTGGTTCCTGTGAAATGAAGAAATGATCTGTTCTGCAGAGCTGAAAAATGTCTATGGGTAAAGCAGTAAATACCTTCCTGCTTTGGAAGCTACTGCCACTTAGTCCTTTGCACTGGCCCGACTTTGATTCTAAGGGATTGTTGTCCATGAATCACTCATCTTCCTAGGACAGGCACTCATAATTAAGGTCTGGTGGAAACAAAAGAAAAGGCCAGTGCCAGTGCTTCAGAAAAAATAACAAAGATAAAGGCAAATGAACAAACAAATCTCCCTTTCCTGTGAAGCAGTTGGCATTCTTACTGCTGTGGTGGAAGCTGATGACTCACATGTTCATCTGCCAAGTGCACACAGGGAAGCTAGCACTCTTTGAGGGCACTTTGCAGTAGGTGAAACAATGTACTCTGCAAATAGAACTGCAGAGTTCAGAAAAAGTCTTGTGTGGCAGAGATTACAACTTCAGATTTGCCTGTGTCAAGCATTATAGAGAGTAAGAGGGAGCAGCTGAGTTGGTTTTTGTATTGGTAGGCAGTGAGATTTTAATGCATTGCTACATAAAGACCCTCATCTCAGCAAGCATTTGTTTGTTAAGACACCTGTATGAAATAGGAGGAGTACATTGCAGCTGAAGCATACATCTGTGTATCGTGGCCTTTTCTCTCTGAGTCAAACACTGGTTCTTTCCATGGCTACAGTCAGTCTTGGTATTTGGACCACATGCATTCTTTTGTGGCCCAGTGTGATTTTTAGCACAGAATTTGTGTCTGAGAGTAAGTCTGGCATTATTTCAGAGGACATTAATTCACTGAATGACTTGACTTGGGTGATTCTGCTCCATTGTACTTTGAGAGTTCTGTGTGCTTGTTTCTTCATTTGTCATGTGTCTACTTTTCTGTACTTTTATCTTCAACTCAGGGGTCTGCAGCACCTCCCTCTTGTTCATTCTCAGCAACCTGCCCTTTTTTTGCCTTCAGCAGGTTGCTGTGGGGTTGTGTTTTGCTCTGCAGGTCCTGTATGTATCATTCTCAACCTCTGAATGCTCTTTAATCCCAGCTTTGAAGAAAAGCATGGGCAGAGCGATTCTGTTGGGTAGGCACAGGGAATTCTATATTAAAGCCCCATTCATTGTTAAATTCAGCGCCTGAAATTAACAGCTGCTGTCAGAAGATCCACCCCAGAGAGGTGCCAGTGCTGGTTTTGCAGCTTTCCTAACACAGCATTATGTGTCACCAAATGTAAATGCAGTTATATCATCGTAAGAATGGTTTCCCAGCAGTAGATCTGTTCTTACTTGAGGTGATGCATTGCTGTGGAAGTTCTCTTGCAAGGGCTTGTGCTGTAGAAGCTGTATTGGCTGAAAATAATCTTGGCCTTGGGCTTTCTCTGTTCAGAAAGGGAACCTGGACTCTGTGTCTGTGATGGTGAAACTTGTGTTGTGTTCTCAGTTGTTGAAGGCAAATGTTTGTAATAGGAAAGTGCCATAGTGCTCTGTTACAAATATCATAGAAAATGAAGACACTTATTGACAGGCTTACCTGTGCAGGAAGTCTTCCTCACTGTGTCCTCCTTGTGCCTTGTACACGGTGCAAATGTCCTAATGCTAATTGCAAATCTTATTAAAACTGAATTTAAAGCCACTCCACACTACACCTGAGATAACTTGTTGCATTAAATAAAGCCAAAGACCATATTTGTGAGACTTAAAAAAAGAGCCAACTCATGTTAACCCTTGAGATGCACAAATGTAACAAACTCTCTGGTTCAGAAGTCAGTTTTTAATTTCATTGGTTTGGGCTTCCAGATCAGAGCTAATAGTATAATTTTGTTGTTCTGTTGTTGTTGTTATTAACTGCAGACAAAACATTAGTGCTAGGGTGGTTTTTAAAACTCAGGGTGAGCTGAATGGAATAAATTAGAGGACAAGATTTTATTCCTCAGAAGCTCAACAGTTTCAGCTTCTTGTTGGTATTCACTCTCAGTGCTAGCAACCTAAAGGGGAAACACACTTTACCAAGGAGAGGTGTTACTGAATAGCATTCCTTAAAGGGTTAACAGCACAAAATGAACTGATTTGAAGCATCTCCCAAAGTATTATCAGGTTGTGATTATGTTTTGAAATCAAATGAGTAAACCAGCACAAAAAACGAGACATGGGTGCCTCTTTGTGTTGTGTCTCTGACGCCTTTTTTTGAGAGAGTTTGATGTCATCTGCTAGGTTTGCTTATGTAGGGTTTGTTTCTGAAGGAGGCTGTTCTTTCATCATGACTTCCAGAATGCAGCTGAAGTCTAATGAAGGGCATGCCCTGCATTCACTGCCTGCCTGTGTCTAGGAGCGCTAGGTGAGCATGTTGTAGGTAAGCAGAAGCCAAGCCAGTACAATGTCATAGGGAGTGGGAGCAAGAGAATGGTTAAAGGAAGAGGGAAGGCAGATGTGTGTCTTTGCTGATGGCAGGATCTCATCTCCTTTTATCTTGTTTAGGTTTCTCCTCTGCCTCCTACTTAAAGGTCCATGTTAAAACCCACCACGGTGTTCCCCTTCCCCAGGTCTCCAGGCACCAGGAGTCCATCCCGAATGGGGGAGCAGCGTTCCACTGCGTCAGGACCTATGGCATCAAAGGCAAGAGACTCGCTGCTCTGCACCTTGCTGCTCTGTGTAGAACGTTGTGTTGTGGGATGTTGGGCTGGGCATGAGAAGGGGGAGGGAGGAAGGACAGGGAAAATACTGGAGAGAAGCTTAGGGAGATGTAGAGAAGTGACATAGCATCACACAGTGTGTAACATCTGTCCTTGGTAGGCAGTTGAACAGGTCTGGGGGAAGAAGGTGGACACATAAGGGTATGTGAATGTTTGGCAGCCTCTTTGATTTTAGGGACTGAAAAAGTCGTGTTAGTTCATCTTCACCATCTTCCTAGGAGCAGTCAGTATTTGAATGTGCAGATCCTTGATAGTTCCTTAGTCTCACTATACTTGAATCTCATGTCAGTCAAACCATGTCTCTGATTTCTGGCGAAGCAAGGGGAAGCTGCAGAATGCAGTTCAGAAAGAGTCTTGAATGGTGAAAGCAATATTCATCCTCAGGTGGATGAGGAGTCACACAGCTGTCTGTAGCTGCACTATACTTTTGAGTGCTGTTGTTGAGAAGGACAGGTAGAAGGTGATAATAGTACTGTTACTTGCTTTGTTACTAAACCTGTGATTAACTTCTGGGAGGAAAGAAAAAATACGTGTTACCAGAAGACTAGCCAAAGAGTGTTTAACTTCTGAATAGGTAAAGCTGTGTGTTAATCTGTATAGAGCAGTTTGTTTTGCTTCTTGGTTTGAGCTGTCAGTATTCCTGGTGTAGCTGAAACAGCAGAAAATTCTTCAAAGCCATGGCTGTCCTGAAGAGTTCTGTTTCTCTTGCCCAGGAGAGCACAGCAGGCTGGGTTAAACAAGGTCTGTGCCAGCAGAAAGTTACAGTTGTGTAATTTATCTCTGTTGAAGTCCTGATTGAGTTACTCCAGGAGCCCTTTGGTTTTGGGTGGTGTGCTGGCTTAACAAGAGATTTACTCCAGCTCAGTGGTGTGTTGATTTCATGCATATCCTGTTCGGTTTGTAATGCCTAGTCCAGAGCCAGTCTGCCTTTTGGGTTGTGCCAGCTGGTTCTTTGGTCTTTGGGAGGTAACAGTAGCTACAGCTCATTTGTATGCAGAGACTTGTATGGGGGCTAGGGCTGGGTTTCCCACGCTCATTCAGATGTGCTGAGCAAAAAAGTGTGGACAAACTTCATTGGCACAATGCCAGAGGAGAACAGGGAACACTCCAAACGTTCCAGTGGCTTTGCCAGGATATGTATCCAAATGACTTAAAGTAGTGTCCCTAACCTCTCTCCTGGTTCACACTGCAGTATGTAAAGATGGAACAATTTTAGATTATGAAGGTGACTTCTACCAGTGTTGTGCTTACCTTGTAGAAAAGAGTTCCTCAAGACTAACTGGCTTTGCACTTCTTACATTACAGTAGCTCCCTGATGCTTTGCTGACTGTTTCCAGGTTTCTTCACAGCTTGCTGCAGCCTGTTGTACTTTATTAGCTTTATAGGCTCTCCCCAAAGTGTCAACAGTACTTCAGAAGTGTGGGGGTGAAGTGTACAGCTAAAAACTCATCATTAGGTCCATCCTTCTGCAGTGTTTGAGCTATAAGCATTGTGAGACATCTCTGGGATTCAAAAAGGAGATCCATAAACCAGAGACCCGTTATGGTTGCATCCAGTATCATGCCAGCTTGCTCTGATAGCAGCCCAGTGGTTTACCAAAAGGACCTATAGTCAAGGGCTTTAGAAGCTGTTGAGTGTGTGCCATTCTGTCATGCTGCTAACAGTGTCCTCTGTTTGAATGCATGCTAAATACTGCTTTGGAGACACAAGGTTCTGAAAACTGCTCTCTTCTCTTTCTCCCATAGAAGGCCAGAAATGTTCACATTCGGACCCGATTGAGAGTTCTGATTCATACGGAGACCTCTCTGACACCAGTGACCTCAAGACTCCTGAGAAACAGAGCACCAATGGGTCCTTCTCCTGTGACATGGCAGTCAGCAAAAACAAAATGGAGACAGAAGGAGAGAAGAAGTACCCTTGCCCTGAGTGTGGCAGCTTTTTCAGATCAAAGTCTTATCTGAACAAACACATACAGAAAGTTCACGTCAGGGCCCTTGGAGGGCCACTGGGGGACCTTGGTCCTGCTCTAGGATCCCCCTTTTCACCCCAACAGAACATGTCTCTCCTGGAGTCATTTGGGTTTCAGATCGTCCAGTCAGCATTTGCATCATCCTTAGTGGATCCAGAGGTCGACCAGCAACCAATGGGGCCAGAGGGGAAATGAGATGGGTTTGATCCTAACAAAGCAAAGCAGCAGTCTGGCTATAATGATAAGATGCTGTGAATGAAAGAGGAAATAATGAAATGTGGTTCTATAGCTGAGAATTTTGTATTCATTTTAGCTTCCCTCCTTCTCTCATGCCCTACCCCACCTTTAAACCATTACTGGGGAGAGGGAGAAAATGCTTCGTAGCTGATAAATTACAGAAGATGGTGACCTTGAGTAAAGAGATGACCCAAAACACCCAGTGGAGCTTCAGAGGCCGCTGCTGGTGTTTTGTGGTGGTCTAGAATAAACAGAAGTTGCCAGCACTGAGCTGAGAATCAGACAGTCCTAGAGACCGAGGCACCCGGGGAGCTACAGCTACAGGGAGCTATGCTTTTGTTCTCTCTCCAGTCCCCACCCTCCCTAACCTACCCCAGAGAAAACAGTAAGTTTGAAAAGCAGCCCCCTTGTTGAATCCTTCATGAAGTGGAGTGCCCCTGGTACCTAGCAGGTACAGTGCAGCTGTCCTTTTAAACCCAGAAACGCTGAAACAATTTGAACCCCTTCTGCGATTTGTGAGGCTGTGAGTGCTGCAGCAGGACTGAGCTGCTGACAAAAATCACTATTCAGAAGAGGTTGTTTTTTGTTACTTCTAACTATTAAACTTGCTGTCAAGTTTTTGATCCTCTACTATTATTATTTTAGGACCTGTTGTAGTGAATGGCTACTGAAAAGCCGGCCTGAGGCGATACACAGAGCACTCTTAAAGCAGCAGTCACAGTAGGGTTAGTATTTTTCATCTTTTTTTTTTATTAGATGTACCATAATTAATACCTTGGCTAGTTGATTGTTTTAAGTCTATGAAAGAAATAGTTTTATGGGGAAAAAAAAAAAAAAAGAAAAAGAAAAAAAGAAAAAGAAACAGGAAAAAAGCAAAAAAGGAAGGAAAAATACCATTGCAGTCTCCTTGACTGGTGCTCATTTGTCATGTGGGGACCTAGGGTGTGAAGACGATCAGCTCTCGGGTTAACACTATGTACCACTGACTTGTTTAGTGTGAATGAACCCAGGGGTTCACAGAGTGCTTTTGGCTGAATTGGACTGGACTCTTATTAAAGAAGTTAGTATGTTGCTTTACATTCCCCTCGTTTGGTCTGGTTTTTGAGCAGCTTAGCCACCTGTCCCAAAAGGTGTGCAAGTGAGAACCAGGAGCTAAGGCGTTGGCCCCACTGCACACTGCTGTATTCTTGGGGTGCTGGCCTTTTTGGATGCAGTTGTGCTTTCCTGATCTGCCTCTGGTCAGGTTTGCAAAAGCCAGTCTTAACTCCTTTCTTTTCCAAGGATATTTCTGTAGAATAATTGATGACAAAATGCAAAGAAGCTGGGCTTTAGGCTGTTGGAGGTTCCAAATAATCTGAAAGTACCACTTGTGCATAAATAATGTCCCTTCTTGACCCTCCCTTTCTTCCCATGTAGTTTGTCTTGGTCTTATGTACCAAATCCAGGTATAAATGTTGTTTAACACAGGGTTAGGAGTTAGGAAGACTCTGAGTTATAATTATGGTTCTGCTGTTGATGCTCAAGGTCACATAGGACAGCTCCCAACATTTATTCCTTCATTTTCTGTGTGCTAAGAGTTTTCTCTGCATCACAATTGTGAGCAAATGAGCCAAGGTTTGAGCAGTGATCTGGTAAAATAAGTTGCTGTGTGTACTGAACGTTTCTAGAAAGGCCACTCTCAAGAGCCCAAGTCCCACACCAAGCTTGCATTCTATGAAAAAATAGCTGCCTCCATCATCACTGCAGTGCTGGAGCAGGACTGACCACCTCAGCCCAGGACCTACACCCTCGGCAGGAGCTCCGTCTGTAGTAAATGTGAATGTAGCCACAAACTGCTGCTGTGCAACACCTCGCCTTGCCCTGATGCTCCCAGTCCAGACCCTGCAGCTGGTGCATCACTGAAATATGGCACATTCCTGTTGTGGTTCTCTGTAGAATTACAGAGCCTTTTGTAAGTACATGGATTTTGGAGTGGTGTTCTAAATCCTACAGACTTAGAAGCCCCAGCTTCTCTCCTGTAAGAAGCGACTTTTTTGTACTTGCTCTCAAGTATTCCAAACCAGGGATGAATACTCAATGGCTTTCTCTTTATAGCACCAGCACTTTCTAAACTGAGAGCATGTTGCCGTGGACTTGTTGTTTTGCTATTAATCTGTGTTAGGAGACTGAAGGACTTGTTCTTCTCCATTCCTGTTCCCCCAGAATCCCTGGCATTAGGTATGAGTCTCATTTAAAAGGGAAAAACATCGAAACCCAAACCAACCCACCTTCAACTAAAACTTCATGGAATTGCTGTTGCTGTACTGGTAAGCTTAGGGGACAAGTAGAAACAGGACATTTCAGAAAGGAAACAGAACATTTCAAAATACTGAAATCTAGACCAAGCTGAGACAACCTTGTAAGCTGCCAGGAAAGCCAGGTAGAGCAGGCATTCCAGTCAGTGTAATGACTCACTGGGATTGCCAAATGCAGCTGCAGTCACTGATTAACTAGTAGCTCGTGGTCAAGCCCCCAGGAAAGTGTCTGTTGAACTGAGGCTTTCTTCTTTATATCCTCAGCATTCTGTATGCACCTATCCTAGGGTGCACTGGTCATAACATCCAACTCCAAAAGCCAAGTCCACAACACAGTATATTTCCATCCTACTTTTAGCTCCACTCTCCTCAGTGTTACAGGCAGGCTGAATTTTGACCATGTGTATTTAATTCTGAACACTACAAGATTTGACCTGATGAAAGAAAAGCCTTGCACTAAAAAGGAAACCTAAAACACTAACTGTGCATTTTGCTTGTCAAAGGAAGTGCTTACTAAGTTGTCATGAATACACCGAATGAAAAGTACTCACTTGTCAGTCTAGTGGTCAGGGAGACAATTGGGCAGGAAGTTAACAATCCTGACGTGATGGTTAACAATCCTGCACGCTGACTGGTGCAGACTAGTGCCAGCAGGAGGCTGGGCAGATTTCTAGCAGTGTTGTGTTTTCAGAGCATTTTGCTTCTTTAGAGGCATGTTGTTTTGCTCTGGGTAGCAATTTAAACTACATGCAAATACTTTCTGTTCCCCACTTCGGGAAACGTCTGCTTTTCGTGCAGCCGAAGACAGACTCCAGCTGAAAACTCAGGGCCCTGAGCTGCAGCCTCACTTGTTTCTGTGACATTGCTGTTCTCATTTTGGGCCAGCATTCCTTTCCTTCTTGTCTCAGTGGGACTGCAATCCAGAGTTTGAGTCAGCCCTCTTTTCAGCTAGGAAGGGAACTTCAGTTCATACAGGCTTAGATAATCAGAGCTGCAGTATTGCTTTGTAATAATAGGAGCCCCTAAACTCCTCAGCTGAGGCTCAGACCCTTGTGTATTAGGTATGATGAAAATATCTAAACCATTTATAATCTAAACATTAAAGATAGACAAAAAAAGGTGCTTATAGGTGAATGAGTGAAAGAAATATGAAGGACTAGAAACTGCTTGCATGCATGCTTAAGTGTTGTTGGCTATAGGGGCGCAGACTTATCCTCAGGCTTCTTTTCTTGCCTGAATTTTATCTTTATGTACTGTTAATCCATAACAAATGCAAGGTAAAGCAGTTTAATGTGAACTTACTGGGTTGAATTAAGTGACATTACCTTGCATTTGTCACGTGTTAGGTGTGTGCAAACATCCCAGCGTGGCTCACCTGCTGCACAGTCACATGGTGCGTGTGAGCACTCAGGCTGAAGCGATGATGTGGGAAATTGATAGCAGAACCAGAAATTGAACACAGATTTTTCCTTCTCTCAATCCAGTGCCTTAATTACAGTAGGGCAAAGTATTATATGTGGGGGTTGATCGTTTTGTTTGTTTTTTGAAGCCTAGAACTATAAGATTGTGTGGAATTGGTCTTCCTACCAATCTTTTGAGTAATTGCAAACGCCCAGTCACAGTTTTAGAGCTGTTTGAGTGCCAGTGACTTAGGGAATATTTGTTATTTCCCATGTATTCCCTGAAATTATTGTTCCTCCCTCAGCTGCTGTCAGCAGTAAGGAATGACTTGAATAGAAGAGCTGTGTAACTGAATGTCTATCTAACTCAACTAATGGATAGTATGAAAGCTAACCTAGATTTTGTAGGCTCTGTTGTAACTTTAGTGTCTTGTTTTTTCACTAAATCTTTGTTCCTTGCAATCAGTATCCGAACTCGTGTCTTTGAGTCTGGAGTGGGATGCCACTTTCAGCTTTAATGTTTTTTTTAAGGTGCTTGCTTGAGGAAGTAGATGCCAAAGTAAACTTCAAAGGAACTCCAGACTTCAGTGTTGGAAGAATGAGAGAGAGAGAGAGAGAGAGAGCTCTCTTTGGGTTTCATGAGAGATAAATGGACAAAGTAAAAACCAGCTACCAAAATTCTAAGCAGTGAAACAGGAAAGGCTTTTCTTTGTCACCCACAAAAACAATCAGATACTTTCAATTGTTCAGCGTGGCAGAACCTCTGAGAGCAAGTGCCAAACAAAATCACCACATGTGTTGGCTTTTTCAGCATAATGAGTACAGCTTAACAGCACTATGAATATTGGAACGAAAGTTAAATCAGCTTGGTACCATTCACCTTTTGCAGGGCACAGTACCCAAGTGTAACTGACTAGAACGTCAGCTCACAGTGAGTCTCTGAGCTGATGCTCTCGGCTCCACCCCGAGAGACAAAACAAATGAGCAAATCCAATAGGAAAACAGATTCTGGAATATTCTCATGTCCCCTGAGAGAGTCCTGGTTTTTATCCTGAATGTCATTTTAGAACAAGATCCTTCAGCTGCCGTGAATGAGCCTTTGGGAACAGATTTGGCTTTCAGCCCAATCTGCTGCTCTGTGTCCTCTGTCCCTGTCAGAAGGCAGCAGGTCCTGGAGCACTCCCCGAGCCTGAGCAGGGCTCCTGGGCTGCAGCCTGAGGCCATGCTTACTGTTGCAGGAGCAACATTGGCCTAATGTCTTCTGGCCTGCTCCCTTGAAGCCCTCACCCTCCACACATTCCTACACCAGTATGGTACCTACTCAGATGTGTAGAGCCCTGCAGATAGCTGTGTTAGCAGCTGTAAAGCAAAACAGAGAACTATTTGGCTAAAACACCAACAATTTAAAAATAGCATTGTGCTATAACTGCAGAGTGGTGCAGAGCCCTGACTGGAAGGGGTTGTGCTAAGGGCTGGAATGATTGAAGCAGGTTAGTGAAAAACCACAGCTGTTTGCTCTGTGGTTGCAGATAATGACTTCCTTATTGTAAAGAATCAACACCTTGTGTCCTCCACAGCCTCTTCCTGTGTTTTGTTCCCAGCTATGAAAAGAGGTGATGAAAAGCACTGGGTAAGAATGTTCCAAGATCTGATTGACCTGCCAAATTGTGCTACACAATGTTTGGCCTCGCTGACTTCAGGGGTAATGCAAAGTGCAACATTTGGCCATGATTGTTCCTGAAAGGTGAAATATTTACATTCATTTAAAGGCTGCCTGGCAGATCTGCTCTCAGGGTTTATGTGAATGAAGTTTTTCCTGTGTGGCCTCTCTACCTGCACTGCAGTTTTGGAGACCTAGGAGTTCTCTGAGCTGAGAAGTGCTAAAGGAAGCAGGTAGCTGGTGTCTCACTGAAGTTCCAGTGACTCACTTCTCGCTCCTGGGTTCCATTTGGACCATGGGGTCACCTCATACAACCACTGGCAGCCATAAATGCTCTTGAGCTTCCTGCAGTCACACAGCGAGCCTGGGTAAGTGCTTTTGTAATAAATCAGTCTCATGCTTGCTAATAGCTTTTTGACTGCTGTGTCTACAAACCAGTGCCTTCTCCAGGCAATTTTTACATGCCCTCTGCAAAGTTGTCAGACTGACTGCCGGCTCTTAAAGAATCAACCAAGACTTGCTCTTGGCCTCTTGGGCTCAGAATCTGTCTTCAGTACTGCTGTGATCTGGAAGTTTGCTTCGCTTATTGCAAATACAGAGTGTAAGAGAGAAAACAAAAAGCTGTTCTCAGATGTCCTGTAGAGTGAACAACTGAAACATGAGTGTGGGATGAGCCAGGAAAACTGGCATTTTTCCCTGGCTGCATGCCATATGGAAGAGACAGTGCCTTGGAAGGGAAGGAGCAGAAAGTTTGCCATTGGCTCTGATGAATCCCAATCCTGCTCCTGCTGAAGTTGTTGGGAATCCTCCCATTGTCTTCAGTGTGAGCAAGAAAGGATCTTAGGTGAGGATGAATGACTCTTTCCCTACTTGAATGAAGTCTCTTGCCTATTTATGGGCCTGCTTCTGTTGAAACCGAGCCTGTTTTAGCCTTTTTGGGTTCTTAGGGACCTGTTTGTATAAAGCAACTTACCTACCTATCTTTTTTTTTTTTTCCAATTTTTTTTCTATTGTGTGTATTTTTTGTATGTTCTGTTGGAAGGTGAAGCCTCTGTAGAAGGGGATACAAAAACTGATTTTCAAATAGTAATAAACCAAAAGAGAATTAAACTCTGCAGGCTGCATGCATTCATTTCCTGGAGATGGAGAGCAGAGACACAGAGAGCCTGTATTTCTTCTTGGTGCCTCCAAATCTTCCTCTTGTCAGAGACAGTTCCAGCCTTGGCCCATCCCCACAGCTCTGTGTGAAGACCCATAGTGTGGTGGGCAGGTTGTGACACTGTATCAGGATGGCCTCACTGACTAGAAAAGCACTTTTCTGGTGTGATGACATTTCTTGCATTCTTCTAGCATACGAGGATGGAGTAACAAGTACCTGCACGAAATTGGGTATTGTTTTCACTGAATACCTGGAAGGCAGTGAAAATAAAAATGTGACAGGGTATATGAATACATTTTTGGCTTCTGGACCTTCCTCCCTCAGGTGCTGGGGCATTAGTCACTGTGTTCTAACTCAACACCATTCTACTCCAATGAAAGAAGTGAAGTATGAGGTAAAACTTCACTCTACCTTTCTTCCTTCCTGTCTTTGCCTCCTTTTGTGGTGTTAACAGTTTGAGCCCACACTTTCTAGAAGAGTGGCAAAAACAACAGAGGGTTCCCCAATTTCCCTGTAAATATATTTAAGGAACAGAGTCTTTGCTTTCATAAATAGTTGTATAAAAGTCCAGGTGCATGCAGCAGAGCTGTGAAAAGGGCTCTCTGCATGCCTATGGCACGTGTGCAACCCAGAGACAAAAAAGAGGTTTGCCTTTCTGCACAGGAAGTACAGGGGGCAACTTCCAAACCAAACTACTCCTCCCACAGCCTTCAGGCAAACACCTGTGGAGAGAGGCCTTTCACGGGCCCTCAGTGCCGATGGTGTTATCTGCTTGCAGGGCAGCTAAGAGAATCAGGCCCAGAGGTGAGCGCTATGCATTGTAAATTGCCCTGCATCCTGCTTTTTCTGAGGAGGCTCTGCTGAAAGGTTTGCTCTCTGCTTCTCTGTTCACTTGTTGAATTACAAAGAGACCCATTGCAGAATGTTGATGACTCCAATCTTACCCCAAGCCCTAGACAGATAAGAAATGGGGTTTTTTATGTGTATAAGTTCATGACCTTAATGCCTTCTGTCGGCATGGGATATGGGCTGCTCGCTGCTGCTGAATGGTTGTGCTGTTTGAATGTGGTGCATTTTCCACGGGAACTGGAAACTTTGCATATTTAAGTGCAACTCTGTAACCTCATGCTTTTCACACTGGAATCTAACTCTTGCTTTGATAACATTCCATGACTATTGAAGTTGGAACAGCAGAGTTTTGGGCTATCACTGCTGTATGACTGTGAAATCAGCTTCCACGGTGAGTGACAGATGTTCAGTAATCCAGTCCAATTCACTGGAAGTGCATGTGAACAGGCAGCAGAACAGAAATTTTTATTCCCTTTGACCCAAACCTCGAGATGTTTTGGTGCTGCCTTTTTCATGTTTCTGCTGTGCAGATACATTAATTCTTTTTAGGCTGGCACTTTCAAGAAGGAACGTTGGTTTCTCTGGCTGCTCAGCTTCGCTACTTACAGCTGTACACAACAGTGAATTAAACCCAAGAAAACTGCACAAGTATTTTTATACCTTCAACCAACCAACACAACACATCCTCCTGCTTTTCTTCCTGCATTAATGCTTACTTGTACTTTGCATCTAAGTCAGCACTACCCACATACAACTAGAGAACATCTGAAGACCTTTCATGCATATCCTTTTCCATGGTTCCTTCCTCTTCAACACCATTTCATAAGGTATGCACTGCACTGGACAGATTAAATAATCCTTTCTGCCTTTGTGACATGAGGAGTATTGCCCTGGGAAACTGAGGCAGAAGCTTGCCTAAGCTCGATCAACAAGCCAGTAAGACTTTAGAGTAAGTTTTTGACTCCAAGACCTACACGTTCGGCGAGTACATCACAGTATCTTTCCAAATAGCTTCCCTTCCTCCAGCCTTACAAATGCATGCTCTGTTTTTTGTCATTAGCAGCCTGCCTCTGATAGCAAAAAAAAACCACACCACCACCACCAAATGCCAGCCATTCCAAACTAACGGTGCAGCTGAGGGCTGAAACACCTTTGGACAGCTGTACCTTATTGCTAGGGGTATCGCCACAGTTCAGTGGTACCTTGCTAGGAGACAGGATCATTGGTTGGCAGGTAAAGCAGGAAGAGATCAGATACCAGTTTCAGAGTTCTCCAGCAGCAAACAGAGCTAAGGGCCATGAGCCAGGCTGAGTCCTTTACAACAGCCCCATGGGCCAGTGTGAGCCAGGCAGTTGGGCCCATGGAAAACACCGAGGGAACTGTGAAAAGGTTTGTGACAAAATGGACAGTGTTGCTGTTAGAGGGGACTCCGTGTGTGAAATTGCTTGTCAGTGACAGCCGAGAGTATTTAGTGCTAATCTCTTAATGCTAGAGAAGCCTAGCTGCAGTACTTCTCCCCCAGTAAACAATAGGACCCAGATTGGCCTCCTGAGGCCTCTATCCTTTTATTACAGCCCACACAGAAAGCTCATCTGAGAAGGCTCTTTGAGTTAGTCGAGCAAACTCTCTGAACCAGTCTGAACCAGTTCAAATATCACATATGGTTGTTTTGCTTCTGCAGACTTCCTTGTTAGTCCTTGGAGGCTGTGGCTGGCATTTACTTAGCAATAGTTCACGCTGTCAGATGGGAGGGGGAGGGGAAGCCTCTCCTTGAAGATGTCAGCAGGGGGATGCAACAGCGCAAGCAGATATTTGTCGCTCCACACTGCCTCCTTTGTAGTGACTGTCTCTGTCTCGGGTTTTGGTTATACTTGGCTCAGTTTCATCAGCTCAACATCTGATCCCTTTGAAGCAGCCCTGATGATTTACACTTCTATTAATATTGTTTCTAGGTTAGGAATAAAACTTGCTCCATCCTTGCTTACAGGTGAGACCCAGGGTTATTTTTGTGGTCCTGACAGAGGCAACAAAGGAGTGAAAAACCCTGCTTTTGTTGGAGTCGCGAGTACCTCGTCCTGCTCAGTAACATCTGATGCTTCCAGCTTAAGCTTTAAGCACAAATTGCTCCAATGCTCTTGTGCATGGTGAGTGAGGCCTCAGGGTGCACTAGCTTCATTTGCAGGCATCACAGTTTATGAAGGAAGAAAATAGATGATTTAGAAAAACTAGTGTTGAGGGGAAAAGATGGGAGAATTATTTTGGTTTGCCTAGAAAGAAGAAAGAGGAAGTTCTGGGAACATGACATGTGCCCTGTTACAAGGAGGGCAATGATCAGCTTTTTCCATTTCAAGCAATCCATGTTCATTTGGCTAGGAAAGAATGCTTAGATTGGAACATTGATTTTGCTTGCTCCACCCAGTATCTTACTTAGTCAGATGAATTGATAAAGCATGTCAGTTCTTTCATGGGAGGCCGGGTGAACATTTGCCTTGGAAGAGCCACAGAAGGAGGGTGGGTTCAGTGGCTCCTTGCAGGGTCCTTACAGATCTGCACATCTGTGGTTGCCTCCCTTTCCACAGCATGCTGTCCAGTAGGTTAGCTCCCTTTTATTTCTTCAAGAAAACTCTCCATACACTCTGATTTTTTTTCCACAGGTACAAAAGTAGAACAAGCAAGCAAGAAAGAGCAGTTGACAGACAGGAGAGAGAGAAAGCAGATGTGCATTATGGAGCCTGCATAAAGTAAACAGCGGGAAGGTACCAGCTAACAGCTGAAACTGGGTCACAGAGCTTAGGGAGGATGCTTAATGTCCCTCATCCCAAAACCCAGTGTTTTATTGTCCTGTGAAGGTTTTGTGGCTCTGTCTGGTACGCATGTACAGTGCACACACACTTAGACTTGTCTGTTATGTGAGGATGGAGTTGCAGAGCTACTGGCTTACCGATAGCTTGGATAGTTACTTTAAAAACAAGTCCTAGGAAGTAATGTCAGCTTGAAGCTCTAGAGGTGTAGCAAGAGAGCAAACCTATTCCCAAAGCACAGAAAGAGCAATTGAGTCTGCCTTTGACAGCTGCCACCTGGCATCCTGTTAAACTTTGTGAAACTGCCAGGCATAAATCCTTCCTCATCCTGGAGAAGGCTGCAGATAAAAGAGAAAAAAGATGCTTAAAAGTCAGTCGTAGAAAAGACTTTGATCTTTACCATTAATGTGAACGGTTTTGCTTTTCTCCCATTGTCCTTCTGTGGACTAGAAACTCAAATTGTTTGCTGGAGCTTGGCTGGGTGTAATGAGAACTGCAAATTTATCTTGTTACATAACAGGAGAGAGAGCTGGGAAGGTCCGAGATTTGTTTCCAGAGATTACCGCCCAGCCTGCAGTTCTTGGATCAGCATGTACAGGAGGAGCTGCCTTCTGTGCAAGATGGCATGGAAGCATTAGTTAGTCTCATGACTAAAATGAGCAAAAAGAAAGCAGTTGTACGGGTTGGCAGTCCTCTGCAAACTGTTTTGGGCAGGCTGTGCCTCTGGCTGCGTGCGTGTCCCTGCGGCTTCTGTCCCATACAATCTCTTAGGAAAAGCTACTACAGAGAAGGCCTGATCCAATAGCCCTTATTAACAGCTCTTGCTTACTGCAGTTAGCCTTGCCCTCAGAGGGAGTGACTGGAGAGCACGGGGAGTGCAGCAGCCGAGCGTCTGTGCAGACAATGAGCACAATGCCACAAAGCAGACATCTTAGCTGGTGATGTCCGTCAGCACTGGCACACAGCTGGGGGTTCTTGTACAGCCTGGCTGCAGTTTTGTGATCTGACATTATTAATCTGCTTTTGCAGCAGTGTCAGATCATAGCTAAAGCATGAATCACACACAAGTGCTGAGGCTAATGCTTTCATGTGCACTGGTAGTGCTGCTTAATTAGCCTGTTTTCCTCATTACCCCTCTCTCATGCTGGTACATCTGTGTTTTTTGTGGCTCTATTGTGGACCAGATGCAGGAGGAGACCTTGCTGCAAAGGGTTGAAGTGTACATGACCTGGTTAAAAAAAGGGCAAAAGCTGGGCTGGATCAGCATCTTAAGCTGGCTTGTCACACAAGTGCCTGTAGCAGCCTGACAGAGCACTGCCAGGATGGAAGCATCTGGGAGTGTGGAAGGGAAGGATCTCTGCTCCAACCAGCACTGCCCCAAGAGGCGTTTCATCAAATGCTGGATACAGCATGCAGCTTCCGGGCATAGAAATGCTCCTTATGTGTTCAATGGCTTCCATGTGGTTTCAAAGCACTTTAAAAGAAGGGAACTGCCCTGTCCTCTTCTGGGAAGGAAGGTTTGATTGTACTTCAGGTAACAGAAATGAAGGGAAAGCATGACAAAGTGAGGCAGGCACATTGGCCAAGGTCAGAAGGAGCTCTGTGGGGAAGCCAGAAATAGCACCTTGTGCTGCAGGCCTGTACCTTGGCTACAAACCCATTCTTTGGCCCAGGCCACTGCCAAACAGGGACAAGAACTCAGCTGCTTGTTTCACTGGTGTAAAACACAAACGTTGCTGGAGACTCCAGATGCTGGTGTGCAGCCACTGGCCATGCAGTGTCTGGATAGTGCTGTCTGCTCAGAAACGGAAGTGGTTGTTGCAGCCCTTTTGAGATGTCTGCAGAGAGGCTTTACCACTGTGACTGGACACCTGCAGGATAATGACTCCAAAGCATTTTCAGGCTGTTTACCTTGTTTCTCTGTAAGCAGGCACAGCTCTTAAGTGTTTATGGAGTCAAAGGAAAGCAATTAGCAAGAATGCAGGCTGGATGAGGCTCTGGCCAGCCTGATCTAGTGTGGGGTGTCCCTGCCCGTGGCAGGGGGGTTGGAACTAGATGATCCTTGTGGTCCCTTCCAACCCTGAATGAAACTATGAAACTATGAAACTATAAACGTTTGACATGGAGATGCACAACTTCCACGGCAGTAGATACCACTCGCCCATAGCCTCTCCCTAGAGCTGAGGGAACCCAAAGAGAGATCGGGGCAGGAGAATTCAGTCTCCCGTGGTAGTTCTCTAGGGGAAACGGCAATTTTAGATCCCTGAAGCCAAATGCTTTCTCTGCCAGTCAGAGGTTCAAACCTAGTTCCGTGTCGGGATTCTCCTCTTCTAGCCCAAGACTTTCCTGCGGCTGTAGGGGAGAGGTCTGGGACGCGGAGCTGTGCTTCGGGGACGTTTCCCTGTGTTTTTCTCGAGCCAAACGGCCCCCAAGCCGTACTTGCGGTACCGAGCACCTATCGCTGCGCTCGGTCCTGGGGCTCCGGAGTAGGAGACGCAGAGGAACAAGGGTAGATTCTGGCTGCCCCCAGCCCTGCCCCACTGCGGCCCCCGCTTCCCCTCCCGGGGCTCCCCGACGGGCCCGGGAGGCGCCCGGGGGCGGGCAGCGGCAGCGTTAGGACCCGGCGGCGGCGGCGCGGGAGGGGGAAGAGCGCAGCCCGGCGGTTGTTTACCGGGGAGGGAAGAGCCGGGGCAGGTCTCGCCACGGCGCCGAGCTGAGCTGCGCCGAGCTGAGCTGAGCTGCGCCGCGCGGCCGGGCTGGCGGCGGCTTCTCGCCCTCCGCTCCGAGGATGCTGCGCGGGGCCCCGCGGCGGGCGGCGGCGCTGGGCGCCGTGCTGCTGGGCTCGCTGCTGCTGGCGGCCGCCCGGGGCGCCGAGGGTGAGTGTGCCGCCCGGGGGGACCCGGCGCGCCTTTGTTGTGAGGGACAAAGGCCAAGCTGGAGGGGGCCATACGGGACCCCCTAGGGAGGGCGGGGGACGAGCTGGGGATGCCCGGCCCTCCCGCATGGCTCGGCCTCGTCTCTCCGCAGAGTGCCTCCGCGGCAACGGCTCGTCTTACCGCGGTGGCCGGCAAGTGGCCGCCGGCGGCGCCCCGTGCCTCAACTGGCTGGCGGTGCGGAGCGGCCCCGGTGCCCTGCTCCCGGCAGGTGGGTCCGGGGACCGGGGCGGGAGAGAGTGGCCAGGGGAGCCGGTGGCGGGGTGATACGGGGGGAACGGGGCGCTGAGGGCGCCGGGGCCACGCCAGTGCCCGCGCTGATGGCCCGCTGCCCGCGCTGATGGCCCGCTGCCCGCCAGCAGTTGCGGAGGACCACAACAGCTGCAGGAACCCGGACGGCGATGCCGCGCCCTGGTGCTACGTCCAAGGAGCCGCCGGGGTTCCCGAGCGGAGACCCTGCGACATCGCCCAGTGTCCAGGTAGGACCCCGAAGCCTTCCCCCCCACCCGCCCCCTTCTCCAGCCAACCGCGGGTCATTGCCCTCCGCAGCCTGCCTCCTGCCGCGGAGGCTTTGTCACCAGGGCGGGGGCCCCCTGCGCACAAACAACTGCGGGCTGTGGCAGCATCACTGCCCTCCCCCGGGAACGGCGCGTACCCGGGGCTCCCCTCCAGCCCTCGCCTGCGTGTGCACATCTGCCTCCCAGCTGTGCCGTGCTCCGCCCCTAGAGTTTTCCATTAGTGCCAGCAAAGGCTTGTGCAGAGCCCCATCGTGTCCCCCCATTTCACTAGTCACTGTAGGGCTCATTAGCTGTGTTGCAAAAGGCTGAGGTTTGGACGTCCAGCAACAGCAGAGATGTTGGTAAACCATTACAGGGGGTATGTTACTGCAGTCTAAACAAATGTCCTGCTGCCAAACAAGTGCTAGGGTGAATTTCGGTACGGGTGGGGGGAAAGAACTTGGACAAACCAAGAACCAAAGGGAGTATCCTAAGAAATGGAAAATCTCCAACGCTGGGTTCTTCCTGGATAGGGTGGGAAACAGCTTGCCGAGAGATCTGTAACTGAAGCCTGTTTCAGGGAGAGGAGATGCCAGTATTGACTGAAGCCAAAGTAACCACTTGGGGGTTTTGAACTGTTTACTTATTTCTGAGCCTCTCAAGATCTATGCACTCTGCCGTCCCTTGGGATTGCTATCCTTGCATGTAAACACTTTCCTCTATGCATGCACCCTCCCCTTTTCTTCACTTCGTTTATTTTCTGCCTGCTTTTCCCTAAAGATGAAGCAAAACAAATGCTTTGCTGCCAAGACCCTTACTCAAACAGGCATCAGCTTTGTCATCAGGAGAGCTCCCTGTCCTTTCAGCCAGTACACTATTTGCATGTTTAAGTTGTTTGCTGTTCTGGTTTTATGTTTTAAAGCGAGCACCTTGTTGTTGTGTGTGTGGTACAGCTTCTCTGGCTGACCCTATGTAAAGCCTCTGTGCAGCACAGGGACCCTGATTTCCTGTGTCAGACTACCCTCCTGTGCTTCCATTTCACATCTCACAGAGGACTCAAAATGGCTACAGATAGGAAATCCCCATGGGGTTATTGCCAGCTGTGGGATGAGATCCAAGTGGATAGAGTGTTGAGGTGTGGATGCATAGTGTGCACAGCATTTCCACAAAGCAGGGCTGTTTTGTTTAGGACAGGAAATAGATACCAGCATTCCACTGTCACATCTTTTACTATGCCATGAAAAGAGCTGCCTTGAAAAATCTTTCAATGCTGTTGATAGAAAATCCACAGCACTGGGGAGGAGTCCAGGCCATGAGCATGCACCTTGGGTTGGGCCCTGGCTGATGAGGATCTTGCTGTTCTTACACTAGTCAGTGGCTGTGCTGCTTTCAGTGTTGCTCTGACTTTAGCAAGTCCATCATGCTGAAAGAGTTTGTTACATGGCTGCTGAGAGGGGCTGGGTGAGAAGAATGTCCCCAGGTTGTTTTCACACCAGCTGGACTCTCCTTCCATCAGACTTTCCTGTGTCATGAAGATGATAGAAAGAGATAAATAGGCTCCTGGGAGATTTGGGGTGGGGATTCTCTTCATCTTGTGCATGTCTGTTGAGCACAGTTGAAGCTGCAGCCTGTAGATCGATCTGTGCACTAAGGAAAGTCATTGTGCATTCTCTGGACTCAGGCCCTGAAGCTGGCTTTCCTTCTGCTGCCTGACTTTGTCTCATCTGTGGTGGTGCCTTGCACTCTTTGTTAAATATGCTTAAGAAGGGAAACTGTGGGGAGGAGAATATTTCTGCTCTGCCTTGGTAGGAGTTCTGGTGACAGCTGAAGGAAACACGTGTTCCTCAGTGTACTTGGGAGGTGGTTCAGTGATGCCAGTCTAACTCTGTCCCACTGGCAAGGCACATCTTGTTCCAGAGTACTCATCAGTGCTTGGTGTTTTGCATGTCTCCTTTTCCCCCTCAGAAGATGCTACAGCTGCCACAGCCCCTGTCCCTACAGCAGGAGTTGGTACTTCTCAGGAGGACAGCCAGGTGTTTGAACCAGACGATACCTTGCCCTCTCAGAGCGAGGCAGCCGCGGTGCAGCCTGTCATTGGCATCAGTCAGAGAGTGCAGATGAACTCCAAAGAGAAGAAGGACCTGGGCACACTAGGTACAAACCCAGGGTCGTGTGATGGATCTCTAATTCAGACAGGGTGGATTTGTTTTGAAGCTCTCAAAGTAATAGTGTAACTCTGTCTGCTGCCTCTCATTTTGGGCTTCCCTTTCTTCACAGGCTATGTGCTGGGGCTGATCATGATGGTGATCATCATTGCCATTGGAACTGGCATTGTCCTGGGATACATCTATAAGAGGTCAGTGGCTATTCTCCTTTGTCCAACAGCTGCTGCAGAGTTAATCCCATCAGTGTGCTGCTCTGTGCCATCTAAAGTTTCAAACTGCCCTCTTTATTTTTGGTTCATGTGTGTACATATGCAGCTTGATATGGGATTCTCAGGGGCTTCCAGGGGAGGTGAATTTTTGTAAGAGCTGGAAAGGTGCTCTCACAGGAGGTCTCTCATGTGATCAGAAAAAGACCAATCCTAGCAGGCCACCCATTCCCCTGGGTTCTCTAGTCCAGCTAGTTTTAGAAGAAAACAGTTGGCAAACTCTTTGCTACTCGTGTGTTGTATCTCAGGAGGCTGAGTATCAAACAGCGGTTTCCTTTTGGTCACAGTTCGTTTCACCAGAGCTCTCATGTGCTGCCTGGATTCACACTGAAGTTATGCTTTGTCCAGCCACTTCACTCTGGTGGCCAGAATGCTTCTGTAGCTCAGCAGTGTTTGAGCTCTGTGGTAAGAGCAGGAAGCTTAGTTCCAAGAGACAGGGCAGGATTAACAAACAGCAGTGAGTGATTCTGCTGCAAGCAAAGGCCCAGCCTCTCTCCTCTGGGAGGGCTTGTTCTGTATTTTGGCTGTTTGACAGCAGTCTGACACATCCAAGCAGAAGGAGCCCTTTCCCAAGCTGGGACATGTCCTTATGTAAGTGTTGATAATAAATGCCGACGGAAGGGACCACAGAGGGAGGAGTGTTACATAAGGGGCAAAACACAGAGCGCTGCTTGTCGAGGAACCAGGCTTGAGGTGCCACTTCAGAGAGCACTGCCTCTTGTGCTGGCAGGAGCAGCAGCCACTGCTGCACGCCTGTAGGCAGCTTTGGAAAGCAGCCCAAATGCTTATGTGCTGACAGGAAACCCCAGCAGCTCTGCCTGGCTGGCATCTCAGGCCCCAGGGGGAGTCGGGGCTGCCTGTCCCACCTTGCTTCTCTTCTCCTGGGGAAGAAGCAACAGGCCAATGTAGAACTTTGTCCAAATGCTGCTTTGCTTCTTCAGTGCCAGAGAGCTCAGAGCAGGGTTCCAGGCTTACTGCTTGTTCTTGCCTCTCAAAACTGCATGTGCAAGCTGGCAGGTGTGGGTAGGTGTGGTGAGAAGCCTTTTGTGGGTTTAGTGCCTTTGGTATGGCTGGCTCTTCTGCAGCAAACATGCTATTGATGTGTTAAAGCAAGGCAGCTCTTTCTCAGTGCAGACTACAGTGGTGTTGCCTCCCTTAGCAACAGGCTGAAGGCTGAGATGGGTTTGAGGAGCTGGTTGTGGTACTGAGCTGTTAGCTGCAGAGGGCAGGGCCAGCTCTGAAGTTAAGCTTTAATACTTTCAGGAACAGCCTAACTTGCTGCACAGGTTGGTTTGCTGCAGCAGAAGGCAGAATCTGACACCACCTTCAGCATTTGTTTCTCTCAGCCAAAGCAGGTTAGAGGAGCTCTTCCCCACAGCACTGGGCTCTGCTCTGCCTCTCTGCTTCCTTGGGTCTGCCCCAGGCGGTGCTGTGGGACTGTGAGGGCATCAGGATGTGTTTGTCATCGACATGGTGTGAAGGAGAACCCTGGCTTTACAGCCCTCATTCAGCAGTAGCAAGGGCAGTGAGCATCAGCCTAAAACTGCCATTCCTGAGGGAGAGACAGGCCTCACTGGGCTGCTTGTTTGTTCCACATCATAGAATCACAGAATGGGCAGGGTTGGAAGGAACCTCCAAAGGTCATCTAGTCCAACCCCCCTGCAGTGAGCAGGGGGCATCCTCAACTGTATCAGGTTGCCCAGAGCTTCATTGACCCTCACCTTGAATATCTCCAGGGAAGGGGCCTCACCTACCTCCCTGGGCAACCTGTTCCAGTGTTTCACTGCCCCACTGCTCAGGTAGGGAACGTTCCTGGCTCTTTGTAGGTAGCTGAAACATACTTCCTAAAGAGCAGAGTCCTTTCTCTTCTGCTGCATTACCTCTGCTGAGACTCTGCCTGCAAGCAGTGGCGCTCAGCCATGCACACAGGTCCTGGTTCTGTTTCTGCCCTAGGGGGAAGGACCTGAAGGAGAAGCAGGAGCAGAAGGCGTACGAGCGCGAGATGCAGCGCATCACACTGCCCCTCTCTGCCTTCAGCAACCCTGCCTGCGAGCTGGTGGATGAGAGCACCATCGTGGTGCACACCAACCAGACGCCTGTGGAGGACATGCAGGATGGTGGTGGCCCTCTGATGGGGCAGGCAGGTACTCCTGGGGCCTGAGCAGCTCAGGCGGGAGTGACAGAGGCGGAGCAAAGCCTGCAGCCTCCTGCTGCTGGCGCGGGGTTTGCCGTGTTCATTTCTGTTTCGTTTTCTTTTTGATGAGAGCCAGGTGAAGGTGATGCAGGGGGACAGGACAAGGGCTGTTCATCACCATCTCTTCGAAGGGCACCATTCAGTGCATGAGCAGCTGGGGACTGGTGTGGTGGACCCTGCTGCTTCCTCCCACCTATCTCCGTGGTGTGCCAGGGAGCTGGGGGGGATGATGGGCCAGGCTCACCCCTGGCCACAGATCCCATAGCCTGGGGTGTGGTCTTGGCTTCCTCTTTTTCTGTTCCTATTTAATGGTGTGCACTGTTACTTAAGTTTCAGCCTGGAACCCCAATAGGGAGCAGGACTGCAGGGACTGATGGGAGCTTCATATCAGACTTAGCTAGGTAATTACACTCTGATTATAGTTCCTGCCTTTTTGCTTTAGTGGCTGAGAGCTGGAGACACTGTCCAGAGCCCTACTGCTGCATCAGGTTGGGTTTTTTTCCCAAGGAAGGGTTTGAAAGGTGGCTTTGGTCAGGAGCAGTATCAAAGTAGCCCCAGTGTCAAACTTGGAAAAGCTCTTCTCAAGCTCCTGACAAATCCAGGTCTTCCAGGGCTGAGGCCACATCTCCATGCCCCTCTGGTGCTGCTTGCACAGCCACAGTTGTAGGTGCCCAGGTGGTCTCTGCCTCCTGCTCACCAACACAGAGAGGAGACCGAAGGTCAGCAGTAGAGAGTTGTGAAGAAAACAAACTGCCCTCCAGTTCCCTGCAGCAGGTTGAGCACTGTGGACAGGGGACATCCTCTTCTGAATCCCCTGGACTTTCTACAGAGCCAGCTGTGGAGGTCACCCTGAGCATAAGGCAGCAGCTCTGAAGGGCAGGACAGGGCTGCCCCTGTCTGGGGCACGGCTCATGGCCCAGTCTCCTTCACATACGCTCAGCTAGTGCAGCAAGACTTCTTGCTTAGAGCCTGGCCCTGGCAGAGAGCTTTTGTAACAACTTCTATCAGCATTGCAGGGGGTTTAGAAGGGATGGTTGCTGCAGAGGCTCCCAAACAGCACCAAGGCAAGGCCAGTTCAGGGAAACATCCTTCCCCACCTGAGGGGATTCAAGCCATTCAAGTCAGTTTTCCAGCCATCTGCGTCATAGCTGTGGGCCTGACAGGGAGCAGCACTTGGCAGCAGGGGTTTTAGTGTTAATGTTTGATTCAGAAAAGGGAAATGTTTTATTTTTAAATGCCTTTGAATACCATTTCTTTGTAAAATGTTTTAAATACCTCATTCTGAGAAGGGGCAGATTGTGCTACCTTGTATTAAAGCTTAAGAGAAAAAGGACTGTGGTTCATCTGTACTTTCCTCCTGCCAGAGCAGCATCCATTTGCTTGTTGCAGATTTTGAACTGAGAAGGGAAGATGGCACCTCAGCTTGCCCAAAGGTAAATCCCTGTAAGGCAGTGTCTCCATGCACCAGCACTGACCAGGAGCACAGAGCTGTCTCCTTTGCTGTCACTAGCTTGAGTGGGCCTGGGCCTGTTCCTGGAAAGCAGCTGTGGGTGTGAGCTGTGCTGACTAAGCAGGCTGGTCTCTGGGAGTTCTCAGTTACAGCCCCTTCCTGCAGGTCACTCCTGCTTTGGTGCAGCACTCCAGCCCTCAGGGCCTGGCCTGACAGGGCAGAGCAGCATACAGGAGGCACTGAAGCAGCAGTTTTGTTCAGCTCTTGCCTTAAATACCCCTTCAACTACTTCAAAATAAGAGTTTTCCAACAAGAGGCTGTGCTTTTATTTGGGGGTTGGGAAAGAAAGATGGAGAGAGGCTTCAAGTTCTGCTGACTCTTGTCCACCCTTAAACCCACCAACCAACACATGGCAGCCTCATGCATTTCCAGCACTCCAGGTACCCGGACTGTCAAAGACTGGCACTGCCTCTGTAGCTCTGTAAAGGTGGCAGATCCCTTTGGCTGCCTCCAGAGAGTTCCAGATGCTACCGGGTCTGTGGTTTTGCTGCTGCCATTTGGTGACAGCAACAGATACCCAAGAACCTCCCAGCTTCCTGCTTCATTAACAGAGACAACCAGCTCTTGTTTTCATGGCATACACTTACTGCTCTTTAATTTAGTTAGAACATGGAGCTGTGCAAATCACAGTTCATAAACCCCACCCACATATCACCCAGGACTCTCCCCTTCAGGGGTCCCCTCATAAACCAGCCTAGGAAAGGGAAAGAAAAGGCAAGTCCTATGAATCCTGAATCCACTGGACCCAGTGTTGAGGCTCCTCCCCTGACTCACAGCACAGGGACACCCTAGTGTTTCTACAGCACCACTACACAGACTGAAAACATCCTCCCCCTACACACCCCTGGTGTCAGCTGCTGGCTGGCCCTCTTCTCTTACAGAACCATTTAAACTCAGGTAGGGGAAGGAAATCAAAGTAAGAGCAAAGACTAACCCTCATTCCCCAGCAGTCAGTGCCATGGGGAGCACACCAAAATCCAGTTAAACCAAGATGTTTGTGACTGAAGAGCAGGGCTGGAGCCAGCTTTTGTTTCGGTCTGCCAGCCACCTGAGCCACTGCAGTAGTAGCTTTCCTCCTTCTCCCACTGAGGGAGGAAGAAGGGAAGTGCTGGAAGAAATAAAGGCCCCCCCCACCTCCCGTGCCTCCAAGCTCTGCTTTTTCTCCCCAAAAGCAGGGAACAACCCTGAGGAAGGTTTCAGCTTGGAGAATCAGCTCAGGTGCTGCATCAGCAGCTGCAAGAAGGACCTTCAAAGGAAGCAACTTGCAGAGTCTGCAGGAAGGGATGAGGTAATGGCAGCTGAATGATTAGTTCTCTAGCTGCCACTCCTGGGAGGCTGGGACCTTCTCCAGCACTTTTCTGATCATGCCAAGTCCATCCTTTAAGTAGTAGCCTTGGGCATGTCCCCTTGTGCCATTGTCCACACAAAATCTGAGCCACTTCAGGCCCCCAGCATTGAGGAGCACTTTCTGCCACTTTGCCACTCATGTCCACAGGCTGAGAGCTCGAGCAGCACTCCTGGGCTGTCCCCAGCCAGTGCCTAGTGCAGTTCTACACATTCAGGTTCAGATAATTCCAGCTAGGTTAAGGTTCTTGGGCAGGCAAATTCACTGTGCAGGCTCAGGGGCTGGGGGTGCTCGAGGGGCTCATTTGATGCCTGCCTTGTTCACCAGCAGGTGGGACAAGCAGAGCTCTGTCTTAGTGTTTCTAGGCAGGCTTTTGGAGGTATTCAGACAGGAGGAAAAAAATCCACAGAACCAAACCAAACCAACAATTCCTACACGCCTCCCCACAGACAAGGTATGCCAGGAGAGCTGCTCGGCTCCTGGGGCTTTTCACTCCCTCCCCTGATGCACACTGGAGGCCAAAATCTCGGTGGGTTGTTGTGTTAAACGTGCACAGACACACACTGTCCTCTTGGGGCTTGTTGCTGGATGCCCAGTGGCCCCATTCACAGCAGGCAGTGGGAGAAGCAGTTCCAGAAGTGCTGGTCCTTGCCCAGGAGTCTTCTCTAGCAGTTCCCGCCCTGGCAAACAGGCCAGCGTGGCTTCACAGCTTGCAGCCAAGTTCTAAGGCACCACAGTAAAGAAGCCTGAAAAGGCCAGGTAAAACATTTCTCAAGCCAGAAAAATAGTGTTGAGCAGCTTTCCTAGGTGCAGCTGGCAAGAAGCAGCCCTTTTTGCTTCTGAAACATGCCAGAAATCCACAGTGAACCAGGATGTCCAAGAGGAGGGGTGCTGGGTGGGGAGAGAGAGGCAATGCAGCGGCACATAGCCTGGTGCCCCATTAATGCCCTGAAGTGGCTGAAGTGCATCTCCCTCCCCATCACTCATCTCAGCTCCAGTGGAGTGGTGCTGGCAGCAGGGTGAGCTGCCTAGGTCGTGCTCTCAGGCAGCTTGTCACGGGTCAGGCCGTACTGCACACTCACGTTGTGGTCCAGCTCCTCCAGCTCCGAGGGCAGGGGAATGGCAAGCTCTCCCAGGTACAGGGAGAGTGCTTCAAAGGAATCTTCCAGCTTGGAAAAGGGAGGCCTAGAAGCAACAGTGAGAGAACATGAGTGGGAAGGGGAAGCAGAAGAGCATCCTATTCTATTCTATCTGGAAAGCTGTGCCTCCAGATCTCTGTCCCTTGCACAGAGGTGTGAGCAGGGACGTGATCCCTCCCCATTCAGCCTCTAAGGCTGCAAAGTTCCCACCTGTCCAGGCTGCTCATTTTTACAGCTGGTGACCAGGGAGGTCTGGTTCTGTTGGAATCCACTTGGCATCAGCACTGTACTGAAGTTTCCCAAATTAAGTACTCACCTTCTGCAGCTGCTGCCAAGGCTTCCCCCTGCTTTCTGCACCTGAGCAGCTCTGAACAATCCTTCACCCCATCAGCCTCAGAAACTGTTTCAGAAACCTCCACCATTTGCAGTGGTGTCTCTCCCAGGCTGGTGAGCCCGAGTCTCTCCTGATGTGGAAGCCTCTGAGTATTCCCACAGAAGGCTGGCATACAGCCCTCTCTCACCTTCTGTGCAGAGCAATCCTTCCACTAAGAGGACACAGACATACCCTCCAGGCTTACACAGGAGGCAGTCTGCTGGCCCCGAATGGGGGCTCACAAAGGCCAGAGGTACCACCAAGGCTGGCCTGCCTCAGGCCAGCCATAAAAGCTGACCCTGAAAAGAAAAATGAAGGGGTCATTGTTGCAGGTGACTCCCTGCTGAGGGGAGCAGAGGCCCCAGTATGCAGACCAGACTCACTCCATAGAGAGCTCTGCTGTGTCCCCGGTGCCCGGGTAAAGGATGTCGGAGGTAAACTTCCCACCCTTGTGAGTCCTTCAGAGTATTACCCACTGCTGGTTTTTCAGCTGGGTAGTGATGATGCAGCAGTGAGAGGCTCAAAATCAATTAAAAGGGACTTCAGGACCTTGGGGCAACTGCTAAAAGGATCAGGAGCTCAAGTTGTGTTCTACTCCATCCCTCTGACATTGATGATGGACAGGGCAACATTTAGGAAGAGCCAAGAGGTCAATTCATGGCCCCAGGACTGGTGTCATCAACAGGGGTTTGGATTTTAGGATCACAGCTCAGTTTACAAAGCACCAGAGCTGCAAGCAACCAATGGGATGCACCTGTCCCAGAGGGGCAAAAGGATTCTAGGGCAGAAGCTGGCAGGGCTCATTGATAGGGCTTTAAACTAGATTTGAAGGGGGAAGGGGTTGCTCATTTCATGCTTGCCTGTGACAAACATTGGGGCAGCTCTCCAGAGGCAGAGGAATGGATGCTAGCAAAGGCTCTCAACTTGTTGCCCTGAGGCAAGCCAAGGACAAAGCACTGGGACACCCCAAGGCAATCAAGGGGGATTCACCTAAGAGGGTGGCATGGCCAGCACGGCTGAAGTGCCTCTACACAAATGCATGCAGCTTGGGCAACAAAGAGGATGAATTAAGGCCACTGCACTGCTAGGATGCTATGACATAGTGGCTACCACTGGAACTTGGTGGGATGATTTTCCATGACTGGAGTGTAGGGATATATGGGTATAAGCTCTTTAGGAAGGACAGGCAGGGGAGGAGGGCAGGAGGTGTTGCTCTCTATATCAGTGACTAGCTGGAATCAGTGGAGCTCCACCTGGGCAAGGATGATGAGCTGGTTGAGACCACATAGGTGAAGATTAAAGGGAAGCCAGGGGAAGGTGATGTTACTGGAGGGGTCTGCTACAGTCCCCCTGACCAGCAAAACCATGCAGATGAGGCACTGCACAGGCAAATAGAGGTGGCTTCATCTTCACAGGCCCTGGTCCCCATGGGGGATTTCAACCACCCTGACATCTGCTGGAGGGACAACACAGCTAGGTACCAGCAATCCAGGATGTTCCTGGACTGCATAGAAGACAACTTCCTCCCCCAAATGGTAGAGGAACCAATGAGAAAAGGTGCTATGCTGGACCTTGTTCTCCCCAATAGGGAAGGGCTGGTCACCAATGTGAGAGTCAGGGATAACCTTGGCTGCAGTGACCACGAAGCAATAGAATTTAAGATCCTCAGGGCAACTGGGAGGATGTATCTCAAGCTTTCAACTCTGGATTTTAGGCATGCAGACTTTGATCACTTCAGGGATCTGCTGGCCAAAGTGTCATGGGACAAAGCCCTAGAAGGAAGAGGGGCCCAGGACAGCTGGTCAGTATTCAAGGAGACCTCCTCTGTGTCCAGGAGCAAAGTATACCCACAAGGAGGAAAGCAAGAAAGCATGCTAGGAGACCTGCCTGGATGAGCAAGGAGCTCCTGGACATGCTGGCACACAAAAAGAAACTCTACAAGGAGTGGAAGAAAGGACAGCTGGAATGGGGAGCATGCAAGGAAGCTGCCTGAGCAGCAAGATACCTGGTTGGAAAAGCTAAAGCTCAGTTAGAATTAAATCTAGCCAGGGAGATCAAGGGGAACAGTAAAAATAATTCTACAGGTATATTAATGGTAAAAAGAAGACTAGGGAAGGTGTGGGCCCCCTCAGAAAGGAAACAGGTGAGGTGGTGACAAGTGACATGGAAAAGGCTGAGGTTCTCAATGACTTCAGTCTTCACTGGCAAGGGCTCCAGCCACACTCCCAGAATAATGGAAGATAATGGCAGGGACTGGAAGAAGGAACTGCCCACAGTGAGTGAAGATCAGGTTTGAGACCATCTGAAGAACCTGAAAGTGTTCAAGCCCATGGGACCTGATGGGACACACCCATGGGTGCTGAGGGAACTGGCAGACAAGGTTGCTAGGCTGCTCTCCATCATATTCCAAAAGTCATGGCAGTCTGGGGAGGTCCCCACTGACTGGGAAAGGGGAAACATAGCTCCCATTTTCAGGAAGGGAAAGAGGGATGACCCAGGGAACTATAGGCCAGACAGTCTCACCTCTGTGCCTGGTAAGATCATGGAGCAGATCCTCCTGGAGGTACTGCTGAGGCAGAAGAATAACAAAGAGGTGATTGGGCACAATCAGCACAGCTTCACCAAGGGCAAATCCTGCCTGACAAACCTGGTGGCCTTCTATGACAAGGTTACAACATTAATAGGTGAAGGCTGAGCAACTGACATCATTTACCTGGACCTGAGCAAAGCCTTTGACACTGTCCTGCACCACATCCTGATCTCCAGGCTGGAGCAGTATGGGTTTGATAGATGGACCATTCAGTGGATACAGAACTGGCTTGATGGCTGCACCCAAAGGGTGGCTGTCAATGGCTCCATGTCCCAGTGGAGGCCAGGGACAAGTGGAGTCCTTCAGGGATCAGTCCTGGGACCAGGCTTGTTTAACATCTTTGTTGGAGACATGGACAGTGGCATTGATTGCACCCTCAGCAAGTTTGCTGATGACACCAAGCTGTGTGGTGCAGCAGGCATGCTGGAGGGAAGGGAGGCCATCCAGAGGGACCTGGACAGGCTGCAGAGCTGGATCCATTACAGGTTCAACAAGATCAAGTGCAAGGTCCTGCTTCTGGATCAGGGCAATCCCAGGCACTGATACAGGCTGAGCAGAGACAGTCTTGAGAGCAGCCCTAAAGAAAAGGAACTGGGGGTGCTGGTGGATGAGAAGCTCAACATGAGCCAGCAGTGTGCACTTGCAGCCCAGAAAGCCAACCACGTCCTGGGCTGCATCAAGAGAAGTATAGCCAGCAGGTCGAGGGAGGTGATTCTCCCCCTCTGCTCCACTCTGGTGAGACCCCACCTGGAGTATTGTGTCCAGTTCTGGAGCCCCAATTACAGGAAGGATCTGGAGGTGCTGGCATGTGTCCAGAGAAGAGCCACGAGGATGAGCAGAGGGCTGGAGCACCTCTCCGATGAAGACAGACTGAGGGAGTTGGGGCTATTCAGTCTGGAGAAGAGAAGGCTCTGAGGAGACCTAACTGTGGCCTTCCAGTATCTGAAGGGGGCCTACAGGAAAGCTGGGGAGAGACTTTTGAGGGTGTCAGGGAGTGATAGGACTGGGGGGAATGGAGCAAAACTAGAAATGGGTAGATTCAGATTGGATGTTAGGAAGAAGTTCTTCCCCATGAGGGTGGTGAGACACTGGCACAGGTTGCCCAGGGAGGTGGTGGAAGCCTCATCCCTAGAGGTGTTTACAGCCAGGCTGGATGTGGCTCTGGGCAACCTGATCTAGTGTGAGGTGTCCCTGCCCATGGCAGGGGGGTTGGAACTGGCTGATCCTTGAGGTCCCTTCCAACCCTGACAATTCTATGATTCTAAACCCACCTGCTCTCTGGTTCCAGTCTGCAGCAAATAGCAGCCAGAGGGAAAAAGGCTGGAGGGCAGTCAGCAGGAACAAACTTCTCCCAGAAGAGTTTGACGTTAAGGCCAAAATCCAGCGTGCGCGGCAGGCAGTCAGGGTCGGCGTAGACCTGGCCGATTATCTGAGGAGAGATGAGAACAGCAACACTTCCACAGTGCTAACAAACAAGGAACAAGCTTCCACCAGCCAGGTGGAAGTGCTTCAAAGTGCTAGGGCGAAAGGGAAGGGGCAGAAACACTGCTCCTGCCTTCCAACAGCACCAGCTGCACAAGGTAATGAGCAAGGCCCTGAATTCACCCTTCATGTGAAACCTTCTCAACACCTGGCCATGTGGCCACTGCTGCTGAGGAGGGCCCAGACACCCTCTCTTTATCCTCAGGGTCTTTGCTAGAAGATACAGGATGATGTGCACTTCTCAGAGAGCTCAACAGTGTCTCACTGCTGGGTTGACTCCTGTGCTGCATGCTGCTGCAGGTGGTGCAGCCCCTTCTGAAGGCAGGTAATCGACACAATATGCATCACCATCCCACCTCTCCTCTCTCACTCAGCCTTACCATACCCCCAGCAAAGCTCCTGTCTAGAGCCTGGCCTAAACCATGCTGTGAGGTAAACAGCTCAACCGAGGCTGAGTTGCTGTGTTACTGTACCCAGCTGGAGGGCTGGGGCAAAGGGAAGGACAACCCCAAGCAATGCACAGGAGGCTGCAGGCCAGGGCAGAGGAAAGGGCTGGGTGGAGCAGACGGAAGCCCTGCCCCAGCACTCAAGTCCCAGTGTTCTCCCACCTGCCCAGGGGCACTCCCCACCTCCAACACTGGGGGACTCAAAGGAAGCCACGGCAGAGAGCTGCGAGGGAATCTGGCTTCAGAGAAGGGCCACGTCAATCCAGAGTCACACGGGGAAGAGGCCTGGGTTTAAAGCCTCCTCGGGTATCACCAGAAGGGTGTTATTTATAACCAGCCAGGCTCTGCTGTGCCAGTAGCTCAGCAGGACAACCACATCCTGTAACTAGACAGCAGAAGGCCCGCTGTGTGTTTTGGCAGGGTGATCTCCTTATCTCTTCTGAGGCTGCAGCTTCTTTTTTTAGCATCTTTATTTTGGAGACAAGGAAAACGTTCTCATGCTACCCACCCCTTTGTCTTCTTGCTAGATGAAGCAATTGTTTGAGCCCCATATAGGGATTCTTCAAGTTCCTAAATCTATTGCTCACAACCACAAGATTCTCTGAGAGGAGGGCCCAGTGTAAGCAGAGCTCCAGATGAGGCCACAAAGATTTCTGCACAGACATTTTCTTTGTCCCCTTGATCCAAACACCAAAGATGAAACTGTGCTGGTGACCTTGTAACTGCTTTGTTACCCACTCACCTAAAACCCTGCCTTCCACCTGCATTTCCACTCTTACACACCTTGCAGCTTTTGAGTGGTGCTCTCTGCAGACAAAAAGAGCTGATGGAACAATAAGGCTGCACCTTGTTTACAAGATAAGCCAACAGCCTTCGGGCTGCAAGCTTCATTAATTCACCTGCAAAGGGGGTTCATTTTCTGAGTCTTTGCTGTGAAGCACCACCCCTGGGGAGGGCCTGGATGTGCTGAGGTGATGCAGCTGATCGAATGAGGCAGTGGCAAAAGGTGTTACAGGTATAGGGAAGAGGTCTACTTTCAAATGGATAGCAGGGCTCAGACAGAACTGGAGGGACTTCTTCTATAGCTTCCCTCGGTCCAGGAGAAACCTCTGCACTACTTCCAGTCCAGGAAGCAGCTCTCTCAAGGCAGTTACCTTCCTTGAGGGAACAGAGGTGGGGGAAGGTTGTGCTGCCAGCCCCGTTCCCTGTGCTGTCAGGTCACAGACTGCATGCTCAGAAGTGGCTGGTGCCTGTGTGTGCAAGGAGGTGGCAGTGGGGAAGAAGCCCATTAACATCCTGCTCTTACCTCACAGAGCACAATCCCAAATGAAAAGATGTCCACTGTCTCATCATAGCTCTGTCCTGCAGAAAACAGAGGACATTCAGCTCTGTGACAGGCAGTTCCCCATCCAGCTCTTGCAGGAACTGCCAGTCCAAAGCTTAACCAGGCCCATTCCCTGAAGGGCTCTAAAACAGGAGAGAAAGCAAGCTTAAACCTGAGCAGGCTCAGGTGCCCCAAGATGTGCAGCACCAACTGCACCTTCCTGTCCACCTCCATCACCCTTATAGCCCTGCTGCTGTTGTCTCCTGGGGATGGCACAGAGAAGCTTTGTGTACCAGGATGCTAAAAGAACAGCTGTGGAAAGCTCTGCCCTTTCCCAGGGACTGCATCTCAGCAGGGCAGAGACAGTGTTCAGCCTCCCCAGCAGCCAGCAAGTGCCCAGGCCCTGCTGCAGCCACTGCAGAGGTAATAAATTACAGCCAGCAGCAGCAGCCCTTTGGGAAGCAGGCTGGCTGCAGCGTCATTCCCTGCACACAAGCACCCCCTGCCAAGCCAGTGTCTGGTGTCCAGCCTGGCTTTCAGAGGTGATGTCACACTCTGCTGCCCTCCTGACCAATGCCAGCACTGACACAGGCTCTGAGGAGCCTCGGACTCCAGCAGGGGCTGCAGGTCTTGGGAGGAGGAAAACTGAACGGCACAGAAGGAAGCAACATGAGGAGCTGGGGGAAGAGAAGCCCAGTCCTCCCTTCCCTGGTGGAGCATGTTGGCCAGCACTGGCATGACAGCCAAGCAAACTGCCCCACCTGGGCAGACAGACCTGCTCAGTAGCAGGGAATTGTTCCTTGTGCTTCACTTCTGCAGGGGCATTTTCCCCCTATGGATCAGGATTTGTCCTTAATGCAGCTGAGGGCTGCATGCCAAGAACCAGATTTCCCTGCACTTGGACAACCCCCACTCCAGTCCTGAGGCTTCAGCAAACCTGGCAGCAGATGGCTCCTCCCTGGGCCTACACAACAGCACACACAGGCTTCACCCTGGAGTCTAACAACTCCTTGTCTCAAGGGACAGCTCCAAAGCATGAGGCTGTAGCTGATCTCAGGTCTTATTTCAGGCCTTTTTTGTCTTTGCTGTTATCTGGATCACAGCAAGTTCAGGTCTGCTACCCTCCTGAGGAATCCTGCTCTGAAGCCAGAAATGTTACCTGGGCTGGGACAGAGGCTTCTCAGGTCAGGTCCTGTGAGAGCAGTGCAGCTAAGGCCCCTGTGTGTATAAATAAGCTTGGCTCCTAGCACGTCTAACCCACAGGCTCTAACAGGTTTGACTGCTGCTCAGTAACCCCAGCATCCCTGGCATGGGGCACCCTGCCCCCACCCTGCCCCTCACCGTTGAGCATCTCGGGGGCCATCCAGTAGGGGTTGCCCACCACGGTGTAGCGCTTCCTCCGGTCGCTCTTGCGCAGGCTCCGCTTCTTGGCAGAGGGCTTCTCCAGGCTGGGCTTCTTCCTCTCCTCCACGATCAGCCGAGACAGCCCAAAGTCAGCCACCACCACCGTCCTGTCCTGCACCAGGGGTTCAGGGCAAGCCACTGACTCCTCTCAGCTCCCACCAGAGCGAGAGGCTGCAGTTCCTGTTCACTGCCCATCACACAGGGGTAGGAGTGCCAAGCTTTCCTGCAGCCAGGTGAGTGTGGCAAGCTGTCTAGGCATAGACACCCACGCTGCGATCCCAACTCATCATTGCCTCTCTTTGTTGTCTTGTTTCCTATGTGGTTGCTAACACTAATCCCACCAACCTGGCTACACTTGCCAGTGCAAAATCAGACCTTCTCCTTCAACCTGTTCCACCTGGCCAGGCATTCAATCAGACTTTCATCTAAAGATTCATGCTAATCATGGAATTGTCAGGGTTGGAAGGGACCTCAAGGATCATCTAGTTCCAGCCCCACTGCCATGGGCAGGAACACCTCACACTAGGTCAGGTTGCTCAGAGCCACATTCAGCCTGGCTGTAAAAACTTCCAGGAATGAGGCTTCCACCATCTCCTTGGGCAACCTGTTCCAGGTTCCTAATCCTGGGTTCCAGCCAAGCAGACAAGGGCAAGGCCTGAGGGAATGAAGCTACACAAAAATCTTGCATAAAGGGAGCATGCTACAGGTGTGCACACCCCCCACCTGTCTGAATCCTTAGTGCCAATAAAAAGTCATCAAAGGGTTAAAAGAACAGAAGCAGCAGTAAAGAACATTTCACAGCTGAGACAAGGCCCAGAGCTGCACCACCTCCTGTAACGTGACTGCTCACAGGAGGTGCTGCCACAGGAAGCATAAGAGAGCAGAAGGAAGGAACAGTGAAAGCTACATCAGTCTGGAAAATCCTGTGTGCAGGTGAAGCTCTCTTGTTTAAGGCACTAAAAGGCTCTCTGAAATCAGTTCCACCTTGACAAAAGAGGGAGTATCAGGGGAAGGAGGGGAGCAGCATACTGTGAGGAACAGGGCTGTGGCTCACCAGCTTGATTAGGCAGTTGTGGGAATTCAGGTCTCTGTGAATGATGCACATGGAGTGCAGGTAAGCCTGGCAGAGAGGGAGAAGACTTGGTGTTAGGAGTTCCCAGTGAGTCAGTCCCTGCATGCTTGCAGAGCTCAACACCAGACACTAGCAGTCAGGCAGCCCCCACAGGCCCTCAGACACCACCTCAGCTAACCCTGGGCCCATAGGTTTGCTCTGTAACAAAGGGAGAGCCAGAACTCACCATTCCCGAGGCAATTCCTTTGGCAAAGCTGACCTTCTGCTGCCAGGGAAACGGGTCCTGAAAGACAAGTCCTCAGTGGTCAGGGACCGTCTCAGCAGCCAGCTACAGGGCCTCTCACAGCAGTCAGAGTACAATGGGACAGCCCCAGGAAACAGGGGCTTAGCTGCCTCAGGCCAGCTACACCCAAGAAGCAGCTCTTCCACAGCTCCACAGGAGAAGACTTAACAGCCTACTCCACAAGGGCTGGTGCAACCAACACCATACTGTCAGTCTCGCTGAGCAGAGGTCTGCCAGGCTGCCATACTCACCGCACTGCGGAGGAAGTCCTTCAGGGTGCCCCCCTCGATGTACTCGGTGAGCAGGTTCAGCTTCTTGTCTTTGTACAGCACCCCGATGAACTTCAGCACGTTAGGGTGATCCAGGCTGCGCATCACCTTCACCTGGCAAGCAGAGAGCCCGCCCCAAAGCTGAGCCTGCAACAAGGCCTGACAGATCTGCTCTGCGGTGACAAGCACTGCAGTGCTGCAGGTCCCCTCCAGGGATCACAGTGCACACCAAACCCCCAGCCTCAAGGCAGTCAGTTAACTGTTGCATCTTTGTTTTCACGCTGTGCAATTAACTGTGGCATTGAGTGCACCCTCAGCAAGTTTGCTGATGACACCAAGCTGTGTGGTGCAGCAGACAGGCTGGAGGGAAGGGAGGCCATCCAGAGGGACCTTGACAGGCTGGAGAGGTGGGCACAAGCCAACCTCATGAAGTTCAATAAGAGCAAGTGCAGGGTCCTGCATCTGGGTCGAGGCAATCCCAGGCACAAATACAGGCTGGGCAGTGACTGGCTGGAGGGTAGCCCTGAGGAGAGAGACTTGGGGGTGCTGGTGGACAAAAAGCTCAACATGAGCTCTCAGTGTGCACTTGCAGCCCGCAAAGCCAATCAGATCCTGGGCTGCAGCAGGAGAAGTGTGGCCAGCAGGTCGAGGGAGGTGATCCTCCCCCTCTACTCAGCCCTGGTGAGACCCCACCTGGAGTACTGTGTCCAGTTCTGGAGCCCCTATTACAAGAGGGATGTGGAGGTGTTGGAACGTGTCCAGAGAAGGGCCACGAGGATGATCAGGGGGCTGGAGCACCTCTCCTATGAGGACAGACTGAGGGAGTTGGGGCTGTTCAGTCTGGAGAAGAGAAGGCTCCGAGGAGACCTAATTGTCGCCTTCCAGTATCTGAAGGGGGCCTACAGGAAGGCTGGGGAAGGACTTCTCAGGATATCAGGTAGTGATAGGACTAGGGGGAATGGAATGAAGCTGGAGGTGGGGAGATTCAGGCTAGATGTGAGGAGGAGGTTCTTCACCATGAGAGTGGTGAAACCCTGGAATGGGTTGTCCAGGGAGGTGGTCGAGGCCCCGTCCCTGGGGGTGTTTAAGAGCAGGCTGGATGAGGCTCTGTCCAGCCTGATCTAGTGTGGGGTGTCCCTGCCCATGGCAGGGGGGTTGGAACTAGATGATCCTTGTGGTCCCTTCCAACCCTGAATGAAACTATGAAACTATGAAACTAATCCAGTCTAGGTCTCTAAGGAGAGCACCCTTGAGTTTGGCTGGCTTAGGAGACAGGAGCTGGCTGTGCAGCTCTCTGGCCTGTGCTGCATGTGGCAGGGCTGGAACAGCAGCCTGAGGTGTTCAGAGAGCTGCCTTTAAGCTGAATCTGACTTTAAAAATCACAGTAGGCAGCCAGCAAGAAAACTGTTTAGCAGGAGTATTAAATACCTGACAGAACCCAGCCCTCATCATTCGTTTTTATGCACAAGGCTCAGGGGATGAATCCTTCATGCACTGCACAGCTCAGTTTGCCTCCGACTCAGCCTGCTTCTTATCACTGAAAAATTAATGAACTGGGAGCTGAAGCTCCAACTATTGCTCAGTGTGAGTGAGTCACACTTCACTGCAGCAAACACTCAGCTCATGTCAGCTTTTCCCTGTGTGATGTCTCCCTCTTCAGTGCCTTGATTCTTGCCAGGTTGCTGGCATGATCACTGGAGAAGATGGAAGAGAGTTCCAGCACGCTCTTGGCTCAGACACTCTTTGAAATCTTGCTCCTACCTCTGTCAAGAAAGTCTTCTGTGTCTCCTCATCACAGCGAATCAGTTCCTTCATCACCATCACCTTTCCTGTTGCTTTGTGAGTCACCTGGTGGAAATAGAAACCACAACTACAGGCAAGGTTCAAGGACACATAGCTCCACTGCTTTTGCAGCTCCTCTGAAGGAGAGGGTAACATTCCCTTCCATCCAGAGAGGAAAGTTCAGAGCCCAGGCATTTGCAGAAAACTGCATAAAATGCACTGAAACAAACTACCTAAGACTCACACCAGATCAACAAGAACCAGAGCTGAAGTCTCCATCTCAGTCTAGGGCTGAGCATGCACACAGGCTGTCAGAGCCTCTGGAGGCACCAGTTCCATTCCTGTGCATGCCTCAAGTTCCCTTGCAGGAAGCTCCTGCCCAGCAGGAATGCAGTCAGAAACTAAAGCAAACAAGGCCAAACTCCATTACTGCATGCTTTGGTTTCTTGGAGGCTCCGAACTCTGGTGATTTCTGATGAGCTTATCAAACTGACACGCAAGTGGAAGGGAGATGTCAAGGCAGGAAGCAGTTCTGTTCCAACTGCTCCCCTGCTCGTTGTGAGCAGTGTGTTGTGACCTGCAAGGAATGTCCCAGGATGGTGGCAAACAGAGAGAAATCCACCATAAACATCAGGAGTGCCACAAACATCATGGAAGCATTTCCAGTTCCTCAAGAGCTGCTTGCCTGTATCCAACTAGTTCCTGGTGTTTTGCTGTATTCTAGGGGCATCTTTTAACACATCCAAGTGCTGGGTTCTGCACATTGGCCACAACAACCCCAGGCAGTGCTACAGGCTGGGGTCAGAGTGGCTGGAGAGCAGCCAGGCAGAAAGGGACCTGGGGGTGCTGGTTGATGGTAGGATGAACATGAGCCTGCAGTGTGCCCAGGTGGCCAGGAGGGCCCATAGCATCCTGGCCTGCATTAGGAACAGTGTGGCCAGCAGGAGCAGGGAGGTCATTCTGCCCCTGTACACTGCACTGGTTAGGCCACACCTCGAGTCCTGTGTCCAGTTCTGGGCTCCTCAGTTTCGGAAGGAGGTTGACTTGCTGGAACGAGTCCAGAGAAGGGCAACAAAGTTGGTGAGGGGTTTGGAACACAGCCCTGTGAGGAGAGGCTGAGGGAGCTGGGGCTGCTTAGCCTGGAGAGGAGGAGACTCAGGGGTGACCTTATTGCTCTCTACAACTACCTGAAGGGGGGTTGTAAACAGGCAGAGGTTGGTCTCTTCTCTCAGGCACCCAGTACCAGAACAAGAGGACACAGTCTCAGGCTGCGCCAGGGGAGGTTCAGGTTGGATGTTAGGAAGAAGTTCTGTACAGAGAGAGTGATTGCCCATTGGAATGGGCTGCCCGGGGAGGTGGTGGAGTTGCCATCACTGGAGGTGTTCAGGAGGAGACTTGACAGGGTGCTTGGTGCCATGGGTTAGTTGATTAGGTGGTGTTGGATGATAGGTTGGACACGATGATCTTGAAGGTCTCTTCCAACCTGGTTTATTCTATTCTATTCTTTTAACCAGCCCTGCCTGGCTTGCATGGGGTGCTTGAGCAGAAGAGGTCCACATTCTGACAAGCAGGTTTTCCTGGAAATCCTCTCTCCTTCAGCTGCTTAACTTGCACTGCTTGGTTTCCCCAGGCTCTCCAGGTAACTAAGCAATCACCATCTCTCTAGAAACAGATGCAGTACTTGTTGCATCCAGAACAGTCAATGCCAAGCTGAAGAAAGGTGTCAGTGTTAGCCTTCTTAACCTTTAAAATCCACAGCCTTTGAGAAAACCTCCAGAACACAAGAGCTGGTTACTGCACTTAGGAAGCTCCTAAGCTCTTGCAAACACTGTGCCACGCCAGGACTCTTTGCAACCATGGAACACAGCAAGGCTGCTAGAGGTGGAATGCAGATGCATGGGACAACACAGCAGAAACAAGAGTACAACATCCTTCTGCTCCTGTCTGGAATCAAGCACCCAGGTATGAGTAGTGAGCCAGGAACACTACACATCTCAGCCAGGGACACCAAAGCCAGGGACATCTGATACCCAAAGATAAAGGGAAGTGAAGAGACAAAGACAAAGCTAAGTGGAATTCTGAAGCTGACATACCAGCAGAACTGAAACAAGTGTCATCATGAAACTCCAAGGGGGCAATCTGAGCTCCCAGAGCATGCACCAGAACAGGAGAACTAATGGGTAACTCGAGCAGAAACAAAATGCCTTTGTGCCAGTAACTGTGGGGACGCAGATGACGAAAGCATGCGACAGAGGAAAGGTTCTGCTTACCTGGACCTGTTATTTCTCTATGAGCAGAGGAGAAGAGAAATATGCCCATTAGTGTGGATCAAAAACATTGGCTTTGTAGCACTGGCTCACCACCTCCCATGGAAGCACCAGACAAATATGGTGGCTGGACACCTGAGTCTATATAGGTGCAAGGAGAGAAGTCCCACAGCGTGTGAACAGCAACCTGAGTGCTGAGGAGCTCTCAGCACCTGAGCAAGGTAGAGGAACTTGCCCCTGATGCTGTCAGGGATGCTGAGACAGGAGCTGCTGAAGCTCCCCAGTCACAACCAAGCTTAAATACAAGAGCACTGCTATTAAATGGAGACTTCAGCTGTGAGAGTCATGCAAGACCTGACTGCTACCACCACAAAGACAAGCCACTGAGGCTCTGCAAGGGGGTCCTGGGGAGCTGACTGCACCTTTCCAGAGGAAAGATGCTCGTAGGAGGAAGTGGAGCTTGTTCCACATTCTCCTCAGCCACCCAGGTGGCTGCCGTGACACAGGCACTCTAGAGCTCGAAATCTAACTTGAGAGCTATCTATGGCCAGTGCTGACATTCAAAAGGGACAAAGTCCCGGCACCTAGAGACACTGATGGTCAGGGAATGAAACAGAGAAATGGATTCATTCAGCTAATCAGGAGAGTTCCAAGAGCAGGGCAGAGGATCCCAAGGTAGGCAGACATTGCTGCAGTCAAAGTAAATGATGCATGCCTGGGGCCCTCCCTCACCTTGATTGCTTGTCCAAAAAATCCCTTTCCTAGGACTTCGCCATGGGTGAGGTCACAGGGCCGGAAGATTTGCT
Source organism: Melanerpes formicivorus (assembly GCF_026170545.1). Classification (NCBI taxonomy): domain Eukaryota; kingdom Metazoa; phylum Chordata; class Aves; order Piciformes; family Picidae; genus Melanerpes; species Melanerpes formicivorus. Next base: position 1,039,182 of record NW_027142388.1, on the reverse strand, counting down.
GGGAGCAGCTGGAAGAGGAGCGCAGGGACTCGGAGCGGCTGATGTCCCGGCTCAGGAGCAGCGGCTCCTTGGGGGAGCTGGGGCCTGGGGACTTGGAGATGCTGTTGCTGCGTCTGGGAAACAAAAGGGGACAGGGAGATCAAGGAAGCTTCTAGGAAACTTTTGGTCCAACATATCCTATCCTTAGCTCCTGAGAGACCAGTTTCTAGCCATTCTTCAGTCCTCTTCACACCTCACAAGCCAGGCACTTCCCAGCACTGCAGCAGCTCTGTACAAACCTACAGCAGCTTCCAAGTCAGAGCTGCCTAAGTACAACACGTCTCCTGCATGCTCAGACAGAGGTGGGGCTCTATGAACAGGAGGAGGAAGCTGAAGATGCAGCATCTGCTATCTCTAACCAAGGATGTAAACACTGACAAATGACTAAGTGAGCAGCTGAGTGGCCCAGCTGAGGAAGACAAGGTTTGTCCCCAGTGCCAGGCGTCAGGCATGTTTCCTTTAGGGACACCTTCTTCCCCAGACAGTTAAGGCTGGGGGAAATCTGACCTTTACATTTCTAACTGTAATACTTTGTAGCTTTTCTGTGTTAAAAGCAGAGCCCCTTATTTTTATTAAGGATTGTTTCTCATCCTGAGAGGCAACAGAGAGACCATGTGTCAGCAGCAGGGCCTAAAGCTCTCCAGGGCTTCCCTAACAGTTTCTATCCCCCCAGGGACCATCCATCTCTGCAGCCCTAGGCACAAAGCAGCCCAGCCAGGCAGCACAGGCCAAAGCCAAGCTGGGCCAGAGGCAGTGCTGCCCAGACTGTACCTGAGGGAGCGCCGTCGTAGCGTTCCCTCCAGGTTCTCCTTGATGTCCAGTGGAGAGAGGGAGCGTGGGGAAAGGGGTGGCTTGATGTGGGTGGGCAGGCGGGAGTCCAGCCGGAGCCTGTCCAGGCGCTGTGAGACAGGGTCGTGCTCGATCAGCAGCTGCAGCGTCTGGCTGGTCTTGCGAATCAGCTCCTCCACCTGCAGCCAGAGCACAGGACAGCAGATAGCAGCCAGGAGCCACAGGGTGACAGGAGACAGGAGAACGCCCCCGGGCGTCGGAGCAGAGTTCAGCCAGACCGCAGCTGCCTCGGCTGGGCACACCTCAGCTGGGCACACCTCAGCTGGGCACACCTCAGCTGGCTACCAGGCAAACCCAGCCAGGGACAGAGGTTCCTTATGCTAGCCAAGTCCTCTGCTGCCTGCTCACCTAAAAGTGACCTATACAAAAGTGATGTGGACAGGCTGGAGAGGGTCCAGAGGAAGGCCACGAAGATGATCCAAGGAGTGGGAAACCTGCCACAGGAGGAGAGGCTGAGAGAACTGTCTTTGTTCAGCCTGGAGTAAAGGGGGCTAAGGGAGACTTCATCACCATGTTCAGTATTTAAAGGTGGCTATAAAGAAATGGAGACTCCCTTTTTACAAGGAGTCACATGGAGAGGTGTAATGGGAACAAGATATTCCTGGGGAGAATCCCATTGGACACCAGAGGACAATTATTCACAATGAGAACAATCAGCCACTGGAATAATCTCCCCAGGGCAGTGGTGGAGTCCTCAACACTGGACAGTCCTAAGGTTCAGTTGACAGGGGCTGGTTCATCTTATCTAGACTGTGCTTTTGCCAAGGAAGGTTGGATGGAGGAGCCCTCCCAACCTGGTGTTCTCTAATTCTGTGAAATGCATTTCCTTTTTTCCTGAGAAGCATCCAAAAACTACACAAGATTCCACCCTAAACTGCTGCAAAAGAGCCTTGCAAAAGCTGCATATTCCTGCTGGGCTCCTGTGTTCTCAGCACCAACAGCAAAGAGAAGCCTTGCACAGTGCAGGGAGTGGTGATCTCACCGCCCTCTTGCAGCATCACCCACACACAGCTATCTGTGTGAGACATTTACTCTTAAATACAGACATCAAATGCTTTTTTTACTTGCAATGGGAAGCTCATCCCCTAGGATCAGCTGAGCTTCTCCTAGCAGTTGCCTCTATGAGGTTCAGAACAGTGGACTTCCCAGCAATACATGGTAAGTCTTCACAGCCTCTCTGTCCTCTGAGATGTCACAACATCAGAACTGTCTCTCACATTTCCATCTGTTCCATTTACCACTCCAAAGGCTGCAAGGTGTAGCACAGCACACCCTCATGTTCACTCCTACTGCCAGCACAAGTGCTACAGGTGTGCACAGGCTGAGAGCACAGTGCTGAGGAGCAGACAGTGAAGGAGGCAGGTAAGGAGGAGGCTGCAGGGAGAGCTTGACCCACCTCCTCCACCTGCAGCGTGCGGATGGGAGCTCCGTTGATCTCCAGGATGCGGTCGGCAGGGTGGATGGCGTTCCGGACGTCGGGGCTGATGTGCATCCTGTTAACTCTAAACAGGGGAATGACAGGCTGGCTCAGGAGTCAGGCTAGCCAAAGCAATCCAAAACATTTGCTAGCTGATGCTTCCCTTCGTGTTGGGATTCTGAAACAGAGCAATGCTGCTCTGCCAGCGCTGGGAGCGACCATCAGACCAAGTGCTTAGGGCTGAGCTCCTCATCTGCCTCACAACAAGAGTGGTGTGCTCCTTACAAATGAGCCCATATGTTTTCTGTTCAGTGAAGGAGACAGCACTGAGCAATGAAGCTGTCAGTCCAGGTTGTCACAAGAGACCCTGTCCCTGTTGTACTGAGAGATCCCCTCAGCAGCCAGAGCAGCTGGCAGGACAGCAGCATCTCTGCCAGCTCCCTCTGTACAGACACGTACCTCGCACACAACCTGGGCATACTCACTCTTTCACCTGGACACCGGTGGCATAGCTGGAGCAGCCACCTTCAACAGACACAGAGAACCCCCTCTTGCCATCAGTAGCTGCTGGCATGGAGATGAGGGTCAGGGTGTAAGGAAGCTGCTCACGCAGGGACTCCGTGGAGTGCTTCTCTATCATGGGCGTCAGCACAATCTGGTTGTGGCATTTGCCACTGGAAGAAGAGAAGAAGTCACTATGGCAGTGTCCTGGCCCACACAGCTGCAGCTCCTGCACTGGCCAGAAGCTACAGTTTGCAGTGCTCACACCGTCCCTCCCTCCCTCCCTTCCGAGGCAGCCTCCTGGTCTTCCTTGGTGCAGCATTTGGCTGAAGGTGGCTGCCACAGAAGCAGGGAGCAGCTGAGGCTTACCAGTAGAGACTGGAGTGCTGCACCAGTGCATAAGTGTCCCCATCCTCGATGATCACCTTGCAGCTCATGCAAGCAAAGCATTCGGGGTGGTACTTGTACTCGCCAGCCACCTGCAGGCAGAGGAGCTCACTCAGGGGGACCACAGCCACCAGCAGGGGCAGCTGCTCCTCTTTTCATCCTGACTTCAGGAGCAAGCCGCAGACTTCTCCTGGAGCTCTGTTAGCCCCTTCCACCTTTTCTGCACCCCATCCCTGGCCCCTTGCTTACAGAAGTGCTCTGAAACAAACCTGTCAACATGCAAAGCAAAGCTGGTGTCCCAGGAACCTCTGCTGCACTTGGCAGCTGCTCAGCTCTCAGCAATAGTGGACAGTCTGGTGCAGACTAGTAAACAAGATATTAAACCTCCCTGTTCAGTTGCTCTTGGCAAGATAACCAATGCTACGCCTCAGTTAATGAGGCTGAAAAGGCTCTTTTTTTTTTTTGGCAGCCAGGCAATGCACAGATTCAGATGCTTTACCAGCCAGCTGACAGAAAAAAAGAGCAAGCCAAGGCTGAGACAACAAACCACGCTTTAAAAATACTTCTATTGGCAGATCTGTTTTCCTCAGGAGGACTTCCCCTATCGAGAGGCTTCTGCAAAGGCTTCTGCAGGCAGCCACAAACTCTCTGCACTTCTCCCACTGCTTCCCTGGGAGGCAGCAGTCGCCTTGCTGGGCACCACCCTGCTCTGCTCTAGGCCCTGCAAGGAGAGTGAGTATCTTTCACTCCTGACAGCTGTGAAGGGCAAGTATTTGCCAGGCTGGGGCAAGGAAGGGAACGTTGAGGTGAGCCCCATAGTTTCCTGGCAGAGTTCAATGCTTCAAAGCAACGAATGCTAACGCTACTTCAAGACACTACCAACCACTATGGACATCTGGCCATGGTCCAGGTGAGAGACCTGGCTGGCAACCTTCCTTAAAGCCAGAACCTACTGCTTTGTCCTGAGCTGAGAAGTTTGACTCTGCACTGCAGTGGAAAACTACCCCATGGAGACACAGAGGTAATGTGCTACAGCGATTGAACAGATGTCCCCTTAATCACCTTTCCACTTCTGCCTGTGCATTTCAGCACCATATTTTCTTTGTGAATGTGCTCCAGATCCTAACAGCTCCCTCTTTCAGGAGCTCCCCCAACCCAATTAATCCAGAAGGTGCACACCCAAGCCCCATTTCTGACTTCTAATTTGAGTAGCAAGGAGAATATTAGCCAGGGAAGCTGAATGTATCTGAACAGCTACTCCCAATGTCCTGCCCCCAGGCAGGAGTCCTGCAGAGTCCTTACCATCACAGGCCCAGTCATCAGCAGAGAGCAGCCGTGGCAAGATTCCCCAAACTTGCCCCAGTAGTCTTTGTGACAGTACAGCTTCCCATCTTTCTCGTAGTACCAGTTAGTGAGGGGATCCTGGCATTCAGAGCACCTTGAAGGAAACAAAGGAACAAAGTTCCAGTTGGCAACACACCATGATCAATGAACTGGGTCCTCTCCTGCATGGAGAAAACAAACATTCAGCAGCAGCTCACCACCAACTCTGCTGGTTACCAATGTCCCAAACTCCTCCATTTCCCAATGCTTTTTCAGCTGAAAATTAGCACCAGAGCCAAGGTTTGTAAGGAGAGGTGGTACCAACCAAGACAAAGGAAGAGACAAGCTTCCAAAGTTTAAAACAAACCCCAGCTCTTCATTAAAACCCATCAACAGGGTTTTTACATTCTGCCTCACAGCCTTGTCTCCTCCACTTTCTCCTGCCTCCTGGGAAGGAAGCTTCCAGCTGCAGCACTGCCTGGCCCCCAGGCAGCTCTGCCACAGCTCTGCTCTGTGCATGTACAGCATCACTGTATCTGTGGCAGAGCACCTGGCTCCTCAGCCAGGTTAGGCAGGGGGCAGAGGGGCAGGATCCACTTCCCTGTGCATCACAAAGCCAGCTGTGCACCAGCCAGCGTGGGTAGCCTTCCTGCTTTAAGTGCAGCTCTCCCAAAGGTCAGCTGCAGCACTCTCCATCAAGGGAGAGTTTCCAAAGCAGTTAATCCTTTGAGCTCCAAATACTTACTGCATCTGCCAATTAACTGTGATGAAAGTCCTCCACCTCTCCCCACCAGCTGCTCTCCCTTTCCTTCTGCAGATGACAGTGCATGACAAAAGAACACCCCACAAAAAAAGCAACCAAAAGAACCCCAGAAGCAAAACTATTTCTCCAGTTTCACAGTCATCCTTCAGCAATCAGTGTCATAGTATCATAGTATCAGTCAGGGTTGGAAGGGACCACAAGGATCATCTAGTTCCAACCCCCCCTGCCACGGGCAGGGACACCCCACACTAGATCAGCCTGGCCAGAGCCTCATCCAGCCTGGGCTTAAACACCTCCAGGGACAGGGCCTCAACCACCTCCCTGGACAACCCATTCCAGGGCTTCACCACTCTCATGGTGAAGAACCTCCTATAGTAGTGTCAGCTCCCATTGAAACAGCAAACCATTACTGAGCCTCTATCTGCACCTCCCCAGCAATCAAAAAACCCCAAACCCAGTAACTGCCCCCCCCAACCCCAAGGAGAAAGCTGCAGCAATTCTCTACCAGATGTCACAAGCAAAACCCAGATCTTCAGACTTCCTTAACACAACCTAACCCTGCCTCAGCAGGGTGCACAGGGCAAGGGAGCTTAACTGATGCAGTGTGGAGGTGTGACTTCATGGGGAGATAAGACACAGACAGCAGTTGCATCACTAAAGATGATTCCATTTGCCCTGGGCAGCAGGTTCTCAGACTTTAAAATCAGTCTGGTGCTGGCCATTTCTGAGCACAGAATCCAAGGCAGGTCAATCACCAATGCCTGGGGCAAAGAAACACCTCAGGGATCAATGAAGTGTTCCCAGAGGTGAAGGGCTGCTTCTTTCTGTCTCAGTTGCTGCATTGCAGGGAAACCCATTGCACTGGGGTGGGGGTTTCAGTGGGGGTGTGCCCCCCTACAGCAGCCCCCTCTACAGCACCAAATGCACTGAGCTCAGCTAGTGGAAGTGCACTTTTGACATGCTCCCAGGCCTAGAATGAGAGCTGCTGTTGACTTCACCTTTCACAAGCTTCCTGAAAGCTGCTTTGTGCCAAAGACACTCTTTGTAAACCCCACCAGCTTGTAAGGAGGATGGTGATAGGTGGAACTGTTCATGCTCCAGCACGGAGAGCTCTTTGTCTCAAGAGACTGCAAGGCAACAAGGTAAAACTGCTTGTAAGCAGCCTTTGGGTTTAGGGGAAGATACACCTCACCAGGTACTTAGAGCCATACCCTACCCTCAGGACAGTTGCTCCTTCTAATGTATTTGGCCTTTACAAGGTTTGTTCTCCCAGCTGAGGAGCTCCAAATCCTGCCCCCTCCCCACTGACAGGAGAGAACTCCAGCAAGAGGCCTTGCTAATTTTGTCTGAGGCAGAGGGGCAGTAGCTTAACGTTGCTGTTGGTGGTACCTGCAGCACTCGGGTACTGTCATGGTTACACCCTGCTCATGGTATGCAGGAGTCCTAGAGGGCATTGCACTGCCTCTTCCCTGTAACCACTAGCCTTTGGCTTTCATCTGCAGTAAATACCCCATGCTGAATGATCAAGTAGGTGAGTGGGAGGGAGAAAAGAGCAAGCGGAGACTAACAGCAGAGATTTCTATCACCTTGTGGCAGGAACATCTGGCTCTGCATGGGCAAATTGGATCCCTTAGACTTATCCAACTTCTGCATGCATGCCTGTACCAGTGGGTGCCCCAGGAGTGATTACATCTTCAAACAGGGAGCTGTGACCAGACCTGTACTTGGGATGCAGACAGCAGTACTGGAGACTGCTCCAACAGGACTTCATGACCCAGCTTTCTGTCTACGTTTTCTCCTAGCAGGTGAGTTGTTTATTTTTGAGGCCAACACCATCCTTTCCTCACTCCTCTTAGACTTCACCTTCCACCAATCTTATTTTTTTTTCCTCCCTAAGAAAAATCTAAACTTGCTGCAAGAGCAGCACAAGGGCAAAGCTGTTCAGCTAGGCTGCAGAGGACGAGGTGCACTTGGCTGCCTTTCCCCTACTTCTGCATGACTAGGTTCCAACCTTAGAGCACTTTTGATCAGTTTGCTTCCATCCACAAGCAAGTGTTGGTATCTACTTTGCAACACACCCCTGGCAAAATGAAGGTGGGGGGGTGGAGCCAGCAAGCAGTCAGTTCTTTGCTATGCAATTAAACAAATCTGGGCAGGACAAGTTTGCAACTCAAGGCTGGGAACCCCACCCAGGGCAATGAGGCAACAGGAACAAAGCAAGCAGTCCCAGAGAGACTAGATGTTGGTAATGGGCTAACTGGCCTCTTCCTTAATCACTGCCAGCAAGAGGCCATGGCCCATGCTGCCAACCACCCACTCTGCAATGTGGCAAAGGCCTGGTGTCTGCCAGGTGTGGGGAGCTGGCTGGCAGCACGCAGGGAGACTTTCAGGCCTGCCCCTCACCCAAATGTAAAGGCAGCACAGGACTGTTCCTTGTCACCCTCACTGAAGAGCTATGCCAGAGCTTTTTCACAGAAGACACCAGAGGTACCTCTCCTTCCTCTTCCTCCTCACTGGAGCACGTGGCACTGCAGGGCCCACACCAGCTGAGACAGGCAGGCAGCTACTTCTACAGCTATTAAGCAGGCTAATCTCAGCCAGCCACTGCAACCAAAACAAAGGGAGATTTCTTTCTCCCCGGCTTTTACAGATTAGAAACCGCTCACATTCTCCTCCCTTCTTTGCTGTTCTTGTTACAGAGTTACAAAGCATGGCAAGCAAGACTGCTAACAGCCACACTTGACCTGTTTCCTCTCGCTGCCCAGGCACCGTTCTGAGAGCTACAGAGCTCTGCTCTAATGACACAGTCCCATCCATTCGGACTCTTCTCAGCCTTGGCTATAAAGAAAAAAAACAATGATCTGCCTGCCATAGCCAGCCCCCAGGAACCCCAGGCAGCCTCTGGGTGCAGCGTTCAGCCCTGACACTCTGTGCAGAAGAGTTCACAAGTGGCTGCTGGATAGCTGCTCGGTATGGTGGGGGGTGGTGGAAGGATCAGGTCACAACAGGTAACCAGCCTGGTTTTCAGTGAGATGGGAGAGTCAATTGATGTGTCATCTCTTTTACATCTAAATGAAACCCAATCCCCTCACGGAAGCAAAGCCTTCCCTGGCACTGAGGGGACAGATCCCTTTGAGAAGGGCTCGTTAACCAAGTGCACCCCTCGCAGACACTGTCAGGCTGGATCAGTTAACGCTGGGCAAGAGCCGTGCTTCCAGCTCCGCAGGCAGAGTGGGGGAGGCACACAGAATGTCACACAGAGCTGCAGCACACAACACAGCCCCAGCCCGTAGCTAACCCAGAGGCTTCTCACCTCAGCTTGGCAGAAGTGTGCACACTGGCTGCAAAGCAGACACTGCACAAGGAAGAACAGATGCCAGAAAATGAAATACTAGAAAATAGTGTGAAAGCTCTGCTTCCACAGAGCCATTTCACAGGCTGAGGAGAAGGCTTAGCATGGTGTCCTACTCTTGCTGCAAATAACGAGTGGCTGCTCCCTTCCCTTCTGAAAGCAGAGGCTGCCTAAAGGAGTTTAGCAATTGCACAGCAGTATTCACTGCTGTTCCAGACTGCTTCAGCCAAATCAGCGCCAAAGTGTTTTCAGGACCAGGATCAATAACGAGCAAATCCGAGAGGAGGGGACTGGAGGGAGACAATGAAACTGCAAGCTGTGCCTTTCCCCACCAACCACCTCATCAGCACATCAGCGGCAGCCACCCTCCTGGCATGCCCGGCCTCACTAGCAGCCTTCACTACGGAGATGGAACGTAGTCAAAGCCTTATTCTGCAGCTATCATCTTCCTCAAGCCTCGTTTGTTCAACTGGGCCAAGAATGGCTGGCAATGTAGCCCAAAATATCACGGCAGAAGAATCCTTTGCACCTAAAAGAAGCCCTGCACAGGACCCGATTCCTGGTCTCAGATGAGATCATGCACTGCAGATAGCATCACCTTCTCGAACCGCAGCAGCACCTCACCTCTCCCTGCACCGTGCCCAACACAACAGCCTTGGCAGAGCAGGGGCACAGCTCTCCTGTGCCGCACAGACACTGCCCCGTGGCACAGGTGCCCTTCCCTGGCAGCAGAGAGCTGCAGAGCCTGGCGGCAGGAATCCCCCCAGGGGCTCCTCCTGCCCGAGCCGGCTGTTCCCAGACACCAGCACTGTGCCTCCCCCCAGCAGCGGCGGGGAGCGCCCCGGGGGAGGACACTGAGGCCCACGGCTACCTCTGCACAGGACTCACCGAAAGGGCTCCTTGGGAGCGAAGTAAGCTGGGGCCGACAGGTAACTTCCCATCCTGGGCACTGGATGAACCGGCTCAGCCACGAACCCGTCCAACTGCCTCTGCACGGCTCGGCTCTGCCCGCATGGCAGCGGCCCCTGCTCATTTGATCCTGCGCTGATTCAGACGCTTCACCTCTCTTTGAAGCTGCCCAGGGAACGCCAGATCTCTCGGCTGCTCATTCCCTTTCAGACTGCTGGCTCCCATGGTTATAACCATCTCCTCCCGGACTCAGCAGCAGCAGCCTCGGGAAGGGCAGGACGGCTGTTAACCGAGCTCGCTGGACATGCTTCTACAAGAGATCCTGCGAGCTCTGCTGCCTGCTAACTATTGTCAACTTTTCCCTTCTCTGGTTCCACCCAAGGGTGGGAGGGGAGGAGGAGCCATTGCTGGAGGCCAGCGTGTAGCTCCAGAGGCTGAATAAGCTCTGCCTCTGCACAAGGTGTGTGTGGGGGCTCTGACTCAAAGAGGGCCTGAGCCAGTGCTGAAAAGTAGCAGCTTTTGCTAGAGAGGGTGGCGTGTAAACGTGCAAGCCCCCCCTGCAGCAGTGGCAGTTTGACAAGACAGCTCAGCACATCTCCAAACACCAAGTTAATGTTCACTACCTACCTTCCTAAACCCCTCACAGCACCTACAGTCTGCTCACCCTCTTGCAAGAGGCCACTCAGCATGCTTCAGCCAAGGAAAAAGAACCTTCTTCCCATGACTGTTGTAACAGAGATCACTGCAATCATTTAACCTGATCTTCAGCTCCTGAATGGAAGCTGAGAGGGATAAATCTGCAGATAAGAACTCTGGCTGCTTGCATCCCATGTAGTTATAGCATTTTGCTTGCTCTGAAGCCAAGTGTGATCTCTAGTGGCCTAATCAGCTAACACTGTTTGCAAGACACTCAGAGATTCAACAAACACATGCTGCTGCATGGAAGCTCTCCCATCTCTGTTCAGCTAGCAAAGCCTGGCATGCCTGAACACAGCCTGAAATCATGCTATGCTACACTCTGTTCCAGAGGCTTTTACTGGAGATGCTGCTCTCAGCTGGCATATTGTTCCCAGCATGGGGCTGGGATAAGGCAGTCTTGGCTGTTCACTGCTGACCTAAGCTGAAAGCCAGGCAGCTTTTGGGGTTGGGTGTTTTCTGGGTTATGCCTGCTTGTTTGGTTTACTTTCAATAAGCAGCAACCTTTCTTTTTCTTCCTCCCGTCTCTTCAGAGCAGTTTCTAAGCCTGGCTGTGCAGTGAAGCCTGGTGCTGCAGAGCCCGATGTGGCTGTCGGTGCCAGCACGGGTCTAATTCCTCCTGACATTTCACACAGCTCCACTGGAAGCAGCAACACGGTGAGTCTGTGTCTAGGAATGCACTCTGGGCTCTCACATTCCCTATACGTTGCGTGCTGAACGGGGGCCAGCGCTCCCCGGCCGCGGCTTTCCCGGCTCTCGGCACCACCCCGCGGCACAGACAGCTCCGGGGCAGTCCCCTCCTGCCCACCCTCACCGAAGACAAAAGCTCTGCTGCCGTGGGCTCAGCTCCCTCCAAGGGGGATTCCACGTGACCCCATAAATCCCAGCTCCTCAGCCAAGACCTTTGAAGGTTTGATTCACAGCTGTGATAAGCAGCCAGCTAGTCTGTGAATGAAGCCAGCAGATAAAGCCCAACTTCAAAGTCATAAAAACCACCCAGACAGCCAAGCGACTGGGAAGGGATTTTGCCTGAGACTTCCTTAAAGCCAACGGACACATAGTCAAACGCTTATTTAAACAGGAAACATCCTATCAAAACGATTTTGCTCTTGCAGCAAGCCCCAGCAGCAGCAGCAGCAGCCACTAAGTTACTTTTCCCTACCCTCTTGTTACTTCTTGCCGTTTTGATTGTCTCTATGAGCCACTGGAGAGGACAACTGCTCTGATAAAAGGCCTCTGGAAAAGGTGTTAATGTCTTCATACCTTGTCGATCTGAATTCCTGCCAGAATGACTGTGCTTCAGAAATGCTGATCAACAGGTGCGTGTGGGGGGACCTCCTCTGAGTAATTTCATCGATACCATCTCCTAGGGGCAGGCTGCACTCACCAACTGAAATAAGGTATCGGCATCTTCCTTCTTGCAAATGCTGACGGCTTTTCCACTACTAACAGGCAGCCACCACAGGGGGTTGCCTTCCTTGCTCTGGTTTAGACCTGTACGGTAAGTTGTGCCAGAAAGAACTATGCAAAATACAACTAACAAGGAAAAAGGACTCAATGAAAACCCTCAGCACTGACTTAAGATGAAATGTACTGCAAAGGGGGCTGCAGCCACGCCTGTTTGATCCCCACAGAAATGCACCACATAGCTACTGGGATGTTCCAGTGAACAACACCTCAGAGGAGCTAGAGGCAGGCTGCACACAGGGCTCATGCAGTCCAACAGCACATCTAAGAAGTGCTCTCAGCACACCTGCCACCCATCCTGGCACAGTGGGACATGTGGGACTGGTAGAACTGGGGCAGAGTCTGCAGCAAGTCTGCTCCTGCACAGGTGAAGGTTGGAGGCATACCCTCAGTATCACCCCAATGCCTTCTTGTATTCCCAAGGCACTTACACATGACACCTGCTTTGCTGCTGCTGAAAGACATCAGCCCGTGCAACTAAGCCCCCAGTGATATGCAGGTGCCTTGGGATGAAAGCTCCTGCTCTTAAGCAAACTAAGCCAAAGAGAAGCCAGACTCATCTCCATGACTGCAACTTACTTCCAAGCAGCAGCAGAACTTCAGACCAGCACAGTGCTGCCTTCTTGGTAGCCAGCATCACTAAGCACAACATGAGGATGGAGACAGAATGTCTATCTCCATCCTATTTGCCTGCTGGCTGCAGGCATCCTGAATAGGTGTAGGCTGAGAAGCAAGCCGAAGAGATTCATTCAGGCTACTGAAACCTGACAGATTAGATACGGTTCTGGAAGCAAGAGATTTTTGATCCATAAGTGCAGCACGGCTGGCAAGAACACGGCCACTCACACCTCTGCACCTTCACTCACCTGCTGCCTCACTCCTGTAGCAAGCTTAGCACATCCCAGGCCGTGGGAGTGCCTCTAATTGCCTCCAGGGAGTAATGCTCTGATAGCCAGGCCCTAAAGGGCAATCTGCACAAGTCAACTAGAAAATGTTTGGACTGGAATGCCCAGCTCCTCCTTAAATATAAAGGTCCTCACTGATGCCCTGCAGCTGGTAGATTCCCCTGAGGAATGTGGCATTCCTCAGGGGAATTTCCACCTGCAGAGTGCCTCATTGTTCCTTTGGACAGTCACAGTGATCTTCGCACAAAGAAGCACTTAGCAACTATTTCCCCTTAAATGTGCGAGTGACCTGGTGAGATTCAGTGCCGAGGGAGACCCCACCAAGAAGACATTCCCAGGAGTCTGCCGAACCAGTGGAGATGAGCTCTCACCTCTGAGGCCCTGTCACTAGCTTCTGCCATAATTCAGTGCCTTTTGTTACTACTGATCTTTCCCCTGCTTCGAGGTTTTGAATTCAGCTGCTGTGCACATAAACCTGTGCTCACAGCTAAAGGAAGATTCAAACCATCAAATATCCCCACATTTCAAACTCACCTGAGCACACACCTTTGCTTACAGGCAGGATACAGAGAGACTGTTTACAAAGGCCTGCAGTGACAGAACCAGGGGCAATGGCTTCAAACTAGAGAAGGGCAGATTCAGATGGGATATCTGGAAGCAGTTCTTCACTGTGAGGGTAGTGGAGCACCGAACAGGTTGCCCAGGGAGGTGGTTGAGGCTTCTTCCCTGGAGATATGCAAGGCAAGGCTCGATGGGCAGCCTGATCTAGTTGGGGATATCCCTGCTGACTGCAGGGGGGTTGAACTGGATGACCTTTGGAGGTCCCTTCCGGCCTGGACCATTCTATGACTCTGTTGGTGTTGCTTAGGTACTTAAATTTGGTTGATTTTATAGACCACAGTAATGCACATCCTCTGTTATTGCATGGTTAGGAAGGAACTGAACATCAGCTGTCTTCCTTCCTATAAAGTACTTAAGCACCCCAGCACAGCAGGAATTCCCTTCACCATTCCCAGTCATTCCCTTCACATGGATCCAAAAGCATTTTCCACCCAGGTGTATTCAACAGGCTTGACCTGAGACCATGGTTTCCAAGTAACCAAAACTAGATTCTAACAAATACCATGCCTTTAAGATTAAACCATGCAGCTACAGCCGAGTTTTGTCAGCTCAAGTAGGCAATATCCCTACAGAAAGAGGGAGTAGCCTTTACCTCTGGGGGAAAAAAAATCACAACAAAATACAAAACACCAACAAAGGACATCAAAACACCAGGTATCAATGCTTTATTCCAAGGGCTCCTTCAAGGTAGGTATCTTCTGTTTCATAGTATAAAAGGAAAGCTGGACTCAAAGCAGTAAGAACAGCATGCTTTGGGCCCAAAAAGCAGTTTTCCAACAACCCCTCCAGGAAACAGTGATCTAGAGCCAGCAAGAAGACACCTTGCCACTTCTTTCTTTCCCTTTCTGGGTGTGATGTTTGAAGTTCTGTGCATCTGTAAGCCCCACATCCAGTGGAGCTGTGCAGCAGTGAAAGGACCTTTGCAAGGGTCTGCAATCTGAACAGAATGCAGAGGCACCAGAGGTCATTCAGAGTTAATTCACAGCAGGCACTGTGCAAGAAACTTCCTCAGATAGATCCAGCCCATCAGATCCCAGCCTAAGGACCAGGGGCCAGTTTTCAATACCCAAGATAGATGACCAGGAATTTGGTTGCCCCTCTGGTCACACCAGAGAAAACAGAGGTTTCAGAGACAAAGCTCCTGTACATACAGCTTGAGGAAGGAGGGAAGTGACAAAAACCTGAACCCCTCAGAGACATGCATGTACGTCAGCCACTGCCAGTGCCAAGCATGATCAGCAGCCCAGCCTGACCAAGAATAAACAGAGCTAACAAGCCTGGAGTGGTGCCAAGCAGCATTAGAGAAATGATGTGCCAGGCCAGGGAGTCTGCTAATCCACAGGAAGACTGAAAAACACAAGAGCTGCCGGAACTCACAGCTATCCACTGCCAAAGGCTCCTACCCTCACAGCCTGTTTCAAGTTTGGCTTTGGGATATCAAGCACAAGACTGCTGCTCACCGTGGCTTGGGACAGCAGAAGAAAAGGGGGAGCAGAGTGCAAGCTGAAAACGTGTTTCCATGTACAGGCCTACCCTGGAACTAGGAAGAAGGGAAGGGCAGCTTCCTTTACTGCAGGTTCCAATTGTCTGTTCAGCGTGGCAGCTTAGCTGGGTGCTAGAGCTTGCCAAAAGCACAGGGCAGGAGAGAAGCACATCAGCAAATGCTGAGAGTTATTGCACAGCTCAGGAGAAAAGCTGGCACCTGCACTTGCACAGCACAAAGAAACCCAGAACACCGGTGAGCTGCTATGTTACAGTGCAAGCTACAATATGAGACTCTGCACCATCACAAGGGCAGCTCTCATCCACCTCAACAGCACAAGAAACATCAAGGCATTTGCAAATCAAGACCCACAACAAAAATACCTTCAAAGGCAAGAAAGAAAGACTTAGTAGGCCAGATAGGCTTGCAATTGGCTACTGATGGAATCTAGGGAAGCTCAACAAGAGGATACCAGCCCTTTGAGAGGAGAAAACGACGGTGAAGAGAAGCTGACTCAATGTAGCTAAACATGAATACTCAAAGCAACAGAAACCCAAAGCTGTAACTGTGATTATGGACAAGTCCTTCTCAGCTGCAGCATATTTCAACAGCTAGTACTGCCTTGGCAGCATGCTGTGTTTGGGGCTTTTTTTGATCCACCATTAACCATAATCCTCACTTCAACAAAGCTGAGGTATTTGTTGGGTTTGTTATGGTGGTTTGCTTTTTTTCCCAGTCAGGACAGTAGATGCCTATCTCTGCATTGCAAACACTCCTCCAAAGCCACACTTTGGCTTCCTTTATTTGCTTCAACACCATCCAAGTATTACCCTCTCCAGATTCAAGCCAACACTGAAGCCAACAGAAGCTGCAGGTACTTGAACCCCCTCAAAAATACAGGGTCCCTTGAGAAATGTGATTCTGGAGCATGAAAACAGGGCTGATTATTCATGAAACACCAACAAGAGGCATTACTCCCTCTGCCAGGACAAGGAGCATGTCAGAGATCCGTTTTTGTCCTTGCTGCCAGCAACATGAACCAACAGATTTCCTAGGTTTGTATGTCTTAACAGCCTGCAAGGAAGAGGAAGTAAAAGGCAGCTCTTCCTCTGCCATGTCAGCACTGTTCCCCACCACCCTGTTGTCCCCCTTGTATCTACCACACGTGGAAAACGTGAAAGGCTCAGCAAATCACCTGGGCGCTGCTCTGGAATGCAGCTGAAGACAAACATGCAACCCCTGGCTTCTGCCAGCAGCACTCAGTCCCAGCTTTCACTTGCCCTTTATCTGTATTCCTGGACACGCCTGCATCAGCACGGCCACACTTGGCCAGGCAGTGCCAGCCTGCTGGGGGGACTCAAAGTCAGCTCCAGAGTGCTGCTGTAAGCACTGAAGCAGGGCCGCAAACAAGGGCACGCAGTTGCTCTGCAAGAGGCCCCGACGCAGGCCAGGCACAGAGATGGCAGCAAGAACTCTCTGTTAATAGCTGTGCTTATTCACCAGGTTCTGAGGCAGCTGAACAGCACCAGGAGAGTTTAGGGGACTAAAATGTTACCTACCGGAAGCAGGAAACGTGCCAAGCTTCATTGACAGTCTTGTAGAGGCGCTGGCCAGCAGCAATGCTGTCCCCACATCCTAGGCATCTCCAGACTTCTTCACCTGCATGCAGGAAAGAAGTGACATAAAGCAAGTATTTTACATCAGAGCCAACAAGTATTGCTGCATCCCTTAAATCAGGGAGCTAGCAGGAAAGGCTGCACACAGAGTTAAGCCAGGTCCGTAGTGCCACAGAGTAGAGTTCCCAACTCAAATTCCAACATCTTCTAGCTATCTTTTTCCTCCAGACATAACATCACCCTCTGCCCCTCTGCATGCTGCAGAAGAAAGCAACTGTGACTTTTCAGAGAGGGCAGCCCAGCTACAGCTTTGCTGGTCTTCACAGCAGAGATTTCAGGAAGGCAGAGATCTAGGGCAACAATTCCCACAGAGAACTATGCTCAGCCAGGCAGCCACGCTGCTGTTTCCCCTGCACCACTGACTCAGCACATAACGTTTGCACTCACTTGTATAATTAACTGGATTTCCCAGAACTGAAAGAAAAGAAAGGCAAACTTCATTCAGCAGAGAACACTTGACTACCAGGAAGGAATTACACACTTCAATGAATATTCCTGTAGAGACTGTTCAGCCAACACTGGACTACCCTCAGCCTTAGCAAGGGGGGTATTTCCTACTGGCCCAGTGCCCTTTCAGAGAACACTGGCAATGGCTTCTGCTAGAGCTGCCACACAGCCCCAAGGACAGACAGTTATTTAGGAGTATGTGAGCCAGGTGAAACAGGATGAAAACTGATGCACAAAGAGTGTTTGGTACACAGAGAAATGCTACCCAAACCCCCAAGAACTGTGTGGGCACATCAAAGGAAGAGTCAAGGAGCAAGGTGAGCACAGCACTGCGCAAGGGGCAGATGTCAAACCGGTTTCTTCCTTCTACCAAACGTGTACTTGCCACAAGGTTGCATAAGGAAAGAAGTGCCCTTGGAGATGAAAACCGCTAAGCATGGACTTCCATTTTCCAGTGAATGCTAAAACTTGTTAATTGCTCAGCCAAGCTGATACCAAGGTCAAGTTCCTTGAAGTTCCACAAAAGAGATGCCAACAGCATTCTGTGCACTTTTAGTCCTCTGTGTACGTTAATGTCAACATTTATAAGCAACCAAAGTGCAGATCTCCTTTGACCATCTTACACAAACACCTATTTCAGAGGAAAAAACATGTTGCTCAGCTGCAAACAAGAACTGCCCTCACAGCAGGTAAGCAGCATCCCCAAGAGTCTCCATACAGACTCCAGGGCTACATCAGATTCATTCAAATGTGACCTCTGGTGTGAGTTGCTGCTTCCATTCCCACCTGCATCAGCACTACACCTGGGAGTGCATCTGCACCCTCTTGCTCTCTGGAACACTGAGAACTGCACGACAACATTCGGATCAACAGACAACAGAGCAAAGGTTAGGAGAAACTTGACAAAAGCTGACACTACAGACACTCTTCTCCAAAGCCAATTGCTTTACAGCACTGCAAGCAGGCTTGGGATTGAAAGACAGAGCCACATGTGCCCGAGCCTCAACGCCCAGGCAGCCAGCACTCTCCTCTCAACAGCACCAGCCCCCAGACAGTGGGTGAACTCCTGGAACCACTGCCGTGCTACCAACACCCTGCCAAACAGCCATCCTGCAGCTCTTCCCGGTTAGTGACCCCGCACAGGACACAAATGTGAATACAGCCAGCAGAGCCTCTTTAAGGGAATTCAAAGTCTAATCAACTGAGCACAGCAGACCAAGCGCACGGATGTGCCTTCACAGGGCTGACACGGCGCCATTAGCTTCTGAACTCCAGGTAGCTGTCACCTTACTCCTGCTGCTTAACTACATCCAGCAAGGCCGACTGCTCGCAAACGGAGCAGTGCAGGACTCGACCGAAATTGCTTCAGTGTCCAGGAAAGGGGACGGAAATGCGAGGGGTGGGTAAAGGGCAGGAAATAGTGTGAAGGAAGAGCAAACGGACACAATCAATGCAGCAGGTCTGTTAAGTCCCCCGGGACACCAGAACTGTTCTAGAGGCGGACAGCGAGGAAAGGCAGCGGCTCCTCCAGCTGCGGCAGCCCCCGCGGCCGGGCGAGCGACAGAGCTTCGGTGGGACCGGCAGGACCTGGCGCAGGGCAGGACAGAGACAGGACGGGAGCGATCAGCCAGCCCAGCAGGCAGTAGCGCTAACGGATCCGGCAGCTGGCGCCCTGAGGGCGGGAAGCTGACCCCACCCCCGCACCTTTCCGCGAAGTTCGCCGCACCGGAGCCCGGGCAGGCTCCCCGCGAACCGCGCGTGTGGCCGCAAAGCGGCGGAGGCCGGCCGACCCGCCGGCCGGCTGCCAGGCACGGGACACGGGCTGATGTTCAGCCAAGGTGCAGGTTCCGAGACCCGCGGGCAAGGCCTCTCGAGCCCCAGATCTGCCGCCCCACAGAGGGAAGGGCTCCCGTATAACAGCCGCCCGGCCGGAGGAGAGCTAGCGGCCTCGCGTACGCGCTCCCGCCCCGCTGTCACCGAGGGCGGCCCCAGCCGCCGGCTCCGCGGCCCGGCAGCCTCACCTGGCAGCTTCTCCATCCCGCGCCGGCCTCGCCACCGCCCCAGGGCTCACTCGCGCCTGACGTCAGCGCTAAGGAGCGCGCGGCAGGGTCACCCCGCACCTGGAGCGGGACTGCGTACCGCCTCTCTTCCTTTCGCCGCTATCGCGGCACCGCGCCCCACCCCGAGGGCCGCTCCGCGCCCCGCCCCCTTCCTCGCCGCAGGCCAATCGGCACCCCGCCCCCCTCACTGCCACCAGCCAGTTCCCGTGCTGTTCGGCGAGGGCCATCCCGCCCCTTCCGCGGCAAGCACCAATGGCAGCGCGACCGCGCCCCTGGTTCCTCCCCGCACGTGCCGTGGCTGGGCTAGGCCTGCGCTGGCGCGGCCCGGCCGCTCCCGTACCGCTAGGGCGGAGAGGGAGAGGGAGAAGGAGAAGGGGAAGGGGAAGGGCAAGGGCCGCCTCTCCCCTTTCCTGAGCCACGGGCCGGCAGCAGGCTCCGCCGCTCCTCGTCCTCGAGGTAAGGCTGGGGCAGGTGCCTCGCCCTAGTCCATCCGCCAAGCAGAAAGTAACGGCGGCGCACTCCGGTCAATGTAAAACCATTTTTTAATTCTAAATCACTTTCACAACAGTGAAAATTAGTGAACAGTAATGGTAATGCACTAGAGGAGCCAGGACGGGCTGTGTGCAGTCCAGGTACAAGGAGAGGAAGTGTTACGATACAAAACATCGAGAAGAAGGTAGGGACAGAAGCGTTAACACTTTCAGACTATTTCATTCTTGGATTGCCAGAAAGTCAGAGCCCTCGGTCGTGTTTCTGCAGCCACCTCCACCTAAATCCAGTAGATGGAAAAAAAGCCCAAGCCGTTAACATTCAGGATTGTAAAATATGCTAGTTAGGTCACTTTAAATACTTCTTGAAACTTTTCTGCCACTTTTCTGTCCTCTTTATCGGAAAAAAAAGAAAAGTTCAAAGGGAGAGCCTGCTCCTCCCCGGACCAGCCCTGCTCTTAGCAGCGAGCTTTTCAAACACGTCCCTTTTTTTCAGTGCCACACCAGCTTCGCCCCTCCAGCAGCAGGTGGTGCTGCCTGCCTGCCTGCTCACGCAGGGAAGCCGAAGCCGCGCACGCTGCTATAGCTCACACAATAACTGGCACAAGCAGCCTTTCCCCTGGAAAGGGTCCCGGTTACCAAGTCACGCACTTGAGATGAACCACAAACAGAAAAAGTGAAGCTTCTTAAATGTGCCACGCAACCGAAGCTGAAGCACCGCGTTTGTCATTTACAGCTGAGCAATGTATTCTGCCAGACTATCCTTGGGTCTGGCATAAATTTGACCATATGTGGCAAAACACTGCAGAAGCTTTCCAACGTTTTACTTGCCAGAGGTATTTTGGAGGTAGGCAAGTTAAACTTCAGTCATCCTCTGTCTTGATACTAAAAGTGAACAGTTTATAATTACATAAATAAGCTTCTACAACAAGTACTTAAGGTGTCCCACCCGGGACCCTTATCCACACACTAGCAAACCCCTAGCTAGTGAAACAAAGCTTCTATGACTTGTCAGCTATCTGTCTACTGCCAGGGAAGTCACAACATCAATCTTGCAGGAAATCATTATGACTGTCAGCAATCAGAATAAAAATAACCTAAAAACTGTTAAGAAAAAAGAAATGGAATTGCCTAGTCAGAGAAACACACTAACTGCTCCTCGTGGCAGGGAATCTCTCCTGTCTGCTGCTCTGAAGGAATCTATACAAAGACTCTTTAAAGATGTATCCCCAACAGGATTCCAAACCTCAGATATTCTCCCCTCAGTACAGAAATGGCTGTGATCTCCTCCAGCACTTTGTTATCTTTGGTAGCCACTGCAGAGACTCTTGCACTGCAGCCATTCTGCTGTACACACCTGTAGCGTGCAGCTCCTCCAAATGTTCCCTACCGTGGCACGTGCTAGCAGAGGCAGGATCTCAGTTTTCCTCCTGTATAACTTTACAGCATGACAGGTTTAATGTCAACACTCAGGTAAAGATGCCTGTTGTTTCTCTCCCCAAACAAGCTGATCTCAGATCTGTAATAGGATTTTATTTGGAGTACATCACCGTGTGTAGAGTTTCAGAGCCTTGGGCAGAATAAATGTAGCTACAGTGACAAGGTGGTGAGGGGATTTTCCAGGAGTGCAGCCCTGGGCTGCTGCATGGAACCAAGGAAGAAAACACTGTTTGTTCAGGGAGGGCTGGGCCGGGTGAGGCCAGCAGCTGCGTGCTGCTCTTCAGCAGCCCTGCCAGGCTCCACAGCAAGAGAGGCTCCCACGGTCTGGCTCCGCAAACTCAGGCTTTACAAAATTGCAGCATAGATTTGTATCCCTTCTTCTGAGAGCCACCGGAATCGCTTCAGGAGGGGCTTTCCACCATGCCAGGCAACAGCCACAAGGAAAGAAACCGGTCTACAAACCTGGCTCCATTTGCACCACCTGCTGTGCCCAGTGTCTCAGCAGTGCTGCAGAGCATCTCCTGAAGGAGGTTGGGTGTTGACGTGAAGACTCTGAACAACATCCGCAGCTCTGGCAGATCCATCGCGGCTGCCAAGCCTGAGACAGTGATCCCACACTCCAGGGGTTGCCTTACCTGCCCAGCTCACCTTGGGGCAACTGTCTTTCACATAAATCTGGTGTCACTGATTGGCACAAGGTTTCACAGCAGCACTCCCTTCAGGAGTGGGGCTCAAAGCTCAGCCCACCGTTTGTGGCGGGAGCCTGTTGCACAAGACAGCTGAGCTGCAATACGCTTTTCAACCAACGTTTAATTTCCAACTCTGGTGCAAAACGCGAGGCTCCTCGTGGCGTTGTGGTACCACCAATTCCTGAAGCCCACAGTTAGCTACGGAACCAGACACCAAGAAGTTTAAAATGGGATGGAGATGCAGTTTGTAACTGTTTCGGTGGCCTCGGTGGCCATGAATATACAGAATAATGGGGAAGATTTATGCAATCAACAGCCAGAACATTATCACCAGAGCCACAAACAGGAAGAGGCGGGAGAGGAACTGCTCGTCCACATATTGAGGAGTCCCTGGAACAGCTGGAAAACAAAGTACAAAAACCAGTTCAGCTCCTTCTCCAGAACTGTGTATAGTCTGAACAACATGCATCGACAAACAGAAAGATATGGAAGGAATCGACTCAGTGAGAAACTACTCCCATCTGCTACCCTCAGACTGGCTAGCTATGCTGGAAAATCAGAAGGAAGACAGGCATTAACTCCCCAAAGCAGGACTCTGCTAAACCTGTTCATGACTCATAGCAGCAGGCAGCTCCAAGTGCTAGAGCACAGAGGAGCTCCAGGGACAGTGCTGAACCACCTTCACTGCTTGGTTCACTGCTGACCGCTCAGCCAAGTTCTCTGCTTCCATCCTGAGGAACTTGCACCACCTCTGCCTGCATGCTCCTCCCCATCAAGGTGAAACACCTCTGAGTAAGGAAATGGAAAAACAGCCAAGACCAAGAGAACCAGGAAAAGCACAGGAGCTCTAAAGCTCCAACTGAGCCTTTCTGGAACTGCTCTACTGAACCACGGATGGAGAGCAGACAAATGAGTTGGTCCAATTATGGCTGTTCCCACACCACCTATTTACATACTCCTCAGCTCAGTCACACCTCCACACACATCCTTAGTGGACACTGAAGCATAGTTACTAGGCAAGTTAATTTGACCCAAGGATAGCAGAGTTCTTGGCAACACCAGTGTGCCATGAAGAAGGTGCTTCTGTTTCTCACAATCCCTACACCACAGGACATGTTGGAGAACATCTGTCAGGCACAACCTGTCACAGAGGAAGTTCAGAAACTTCTGGGCAGTAGGTTTTCATCAGTGCAGGCAGATGGGGTGAGGTTTTCTGGGGGGATTACTTCATTTTTGGAGAGCAAGGTCAGTACTTGGAGTAACCCAAATATTTTTTCTTAATTAAAACCAAGTTAAATCATTTCACCAAGAAGCTACTGCCTGTAGAACAGCTTGTCTCCTACCCTTCTGAAAAAGGAGCACTCTCTGCTGTCATTGTCTTGTGGTACACAGCACCACATTCAATCTTTCCTTCTCATCTTTCAGGCAATGGCCTTTTCCTGTTGTTTCCAAGATAAGGGTCTCCACACACCCCTACTGATTCCTCTTTATAAACTTTAGCCCTATTTGCCTTAGTTTTCAAAGGGAACCTGCTGGAGCGCCAGAGACATTTGAATTGAAAGGGAGAAGTCTCCTGGGCCACTGTCCCTCTCCAGCTCTGCTGTCCTCTCAGGAGGGCCTTCAGGAAATCACATGGAAGTGACAAACTCGCTTCTCATACAGGCACATGTACAAAACATGTATGCCAAGCAGTGTGCCATTCTTCTGGGTGTTGTCCCTCATTTGCTGTGCATAGCACTGCTGTACTTCTCTGCTCAGAGAGTTTTGTCATGTAGCAGGGTGAAAGGAGCTCGTGCCAGGCCCTCAGGAGGGGATGGGATGCGTGGTACCTGGAGGAGGCCGCCCGTCGTTTATGTTGAATGCCGTCGCGAATATACCGAAGGGGAAGGCCCCGATCCCAAACGACATCTGGAACCCACCATCGCCAAACCCAAAGCCCTGGAAGCCCTGCAGAGAACAAAGCCACAGAGGAGGAACAAGATACCAACCATGTAAAGCCTGTGTCAGCTACTTGCTAGAATTGCAGGCATGCCCTCTCACTGGCGTCCCTAGAGCTGAACAGGTATCACGCTGCCTGGCAGCTCTCGGTGTGCCACGCTGCTCTTAAACACCTCTTTGTTCTTCTGGTTTGGAAGTATTTTACACAGTGACAATCTTACCAGAGCCACCCAAAACTCTTGAGAAAAATGCAGAGCAGGAACCATAGCTCTTGCTTGAAGGCAGTCAGCAAAAGCACTTTGGTAATGTTTCTCCATTTCAAATGGCACAGACTGCTAATACCCCCAGGCTGACAGCAGCAGCTCTATCTAGTGTCTTAACAATGCACTAACAGCTATTAGCTGTACAAGAAAGGCATTGTAAAAAGAATCCACCTGCACTGATTTTCATGATACATCAGTTAAACATTCAGTAAAGTGACACACTGCCAGTGGGATGCAGAGAGCATTATAGGAAAGAACAGTACCAAAAACAAAATGAATTTACCAGGGGGACTCTGGTTAAGGTGTCAGATAAAGTCATCTAGGGCAGGAATGCAAGGCATAAGGAAAGGAGGAAAGAAGGAAGAGTTACAATGCAACAACATTAACCCCTTACAGGTTCCAGACTAAAACACCACGTCAAGTCAAAAGACCAGGCTTCTCAAGCAAGCTGACTGCTACCATGTCAAGGCAAGGCACCAGCTGAGACCCAGCCACACACCAGTCTAAGCACTGCATCATGTCTGAGCCCAGCTGAGGGCTGGCAGCTGCCCTGTTGTGTAATCCTGCAAACTGGCCTCTTGTCTTGAAACCAATTCTGAGCAACTCTGATCTATCATTTCCCAACAGTGGGAGGACAGGGATTGTTTTGCTCATATAGTAAATGGCAGACTTTTTTTGGTTAATCCTTGATTTGAGGAGTTAGTCTTTTGATTATGAGTCTTCACAAGCTATTAAGTCTTGGGGACAGCAAAGCCCTCTGCATGGCAGGCCCTGCACCCCTATCAGAAAACAGGGCAGCATCACTACTGCTGTGTCTTCATATCAGATTCTTCTGACTTAGAGCAGCACCAGCTAAAAGGTTCAAAGAAGGTATAGCAGCTTATTAAATAAGGCAAATCCCTAATGAGAGAGAACTGAGCTTCCAGTACAGAAAGGTTCCTTAATCACAGCCAGCAGAGTTGTTTGCTTGAAGCATGAGGTACAGCAATGCTCTCCAAGGAGCCCAGGCTGAGTTACAGGGCAATATGCAGTTGTTTCATCAGGCCATGCTCACTGCCACAGTGCTAAAGAATGTCATGGTGTGGCCTACCAGCTACTCCCACAGCTGTTCAACCTGTGCCAGCTGACATTTACAGTCACTCAGTGTATTCTCCTCAGCAGAACCACAGGGCCCTTCACATTAACACACATCCACTAGGTATCTCCCTTCTTTAGCTGCTAAGCCATGGTCCAGGCATGTCCCATAGAAATGCCAGAAGCAGGAGTCAGTGCCAAGAAGCAGGTTCACACATAGATTAACTATCTCCACAACAGGTATAGTTTGACAGAAATGTCCTTCCACAAAGAATCCTCAAAGCAAAGTGTTCACTGTACTTATACCTGGGGAATGATCGAGCAGGAAGAGCATCATTTCCAGTGATGCCACACAGGGCTGCTTACAGACAGCACAACTCAAATCATCCCACTCTTTGGGATGCTGAAGAGTACTGTAGGGATGGAGTTTTCTTCCACACCACAGCTATCAATTATTCACAAAAGCCTACTGAGGACCAGCAAGAAATGTAAGCTGAAGGATCCTCACCCAAGCCCTCATGCATGCATCAAGTCCTCCAGGGTGAACAAAAGCCACCACCAATAAAGACAACTTGTCTGCTTGAGCATGCACTTACCCCTCTGTTCTCTGGCTCAGGTCTCTGTCCCTGAGGTCGTGGAGGAGTTTTCTCTCTGCAGGAAGTTGTGAAATTAGGTCAAGTACAATGATATGCATGACAAGGGTATCTGCAACAGCCTAGCTAATGAGACAGAACAAATACAGAGCAGTTCTCACAGGGCCATGCTGCAGCAGAGCTGGAGGTTTGAGCAAGTAGCCCACCTGGCTTCGGAAACTTCAGCATTGCTGAAGGAAATTACTGCATTCTGCAATAACAAAATCCCACTGCAATGCTAGCAACTGAAGACATCAACAGCTTATATAAGCTTCTCCAGCCAGGTAACACTCATTACCACCTGCCACTTGTAAGTGGTAGTTAACATCCACAGCAAATTAAAATAAATTGCCAGCTGAACAAGAAGTAAGAAGTGCAAACCCAGGCCCTGAAAAAGCCAGAAATACTGGGCAGAAATGTCAGCTCTGTCTGTCTTCTGACAAAGTATTTCCAAGTGTGAATGTAGCACTCTGACAGATTCATCTTAAGACCTTACACTTAAGTTTCATCTTTAGTATTCCCACAGTAACAGCTGTATTTAGGTTTCTTACCTGGGGTCCTGCTGCCCAGTGCTGCCCCTTCCATACAGAGGAATAACTTTATCTCGGCTGATTCCTGCTTTGCACACAGGGCACACCTGTCTGTTTGGCCTGGTCTCTAGCCACTAAAAGAAAGGAAATTATAAGGAAACTGTAAAAGCCCACGAAAACAACACCATGCAAACCTCATTTGCAGGCAGAGAGAGTTAAAGATTTCTTAGACAGCCATGGAGCAAAACATTTTCATCACTGCTAAGTCTGCTCGGAAGCAGAGCTGGCACTGTGGCTGTTCTGGTACACCCCACTGGCTGACCTCCACACAACTGCACTGCAGTAACACAGGAAGAAATAACCAGTACCTACAATCCTGCCCAGGCCTCCTCTTGATCTGTCTCTTCAATGATGGTACCACAGTGTAGAACACTAGCTATGCAAAGAGGAGCACACTCAGCACTCCAACCTGCACACCAAACCACTGGGAACTGCCTACAGTCATCCTGCTGACAAAACTGGGAACCCTCAAAAGTGGGAGGCAAGTGGAACAGAATCTCAGTTTCCTTTTGGTGATTGCAAGGTGTTGCACATGGGGTTGCATGAGCAGGCTGCCACTGCCCTGGAGAGAAAGCAGCATTGAAAAGAGGGGGATACTCCAGAGAACCAAGGGCTTTATTGAGTAACATGAGCTGATGAAAGACAAAGTAAAACAAAACCTGCCTTACCTGGTGTAAACAAGGCCAGCTGTGAGTATTCCCAGGACAATTTGTTCACAGAGCAGAAAAAGAAGAGAAAAGAGAATTAGTCACTGACAACTGATTCTGACAAATGCATAAAGTGTAGCACAGAGAACGCAGCTTGGAGACAACAGAATCCTGGAATCCAGCTGGGCCAGTTCCATAACCACCCATTAAAACCACTTTGAAAGCACAGCCCCAACCCAACCTGCACTGGTCTTGTCAGGTTGTGCAAGCTAAGTGTAATGTGGTGGGTTGAGATTTCACCCCCCTCAACATTAACTTTGCCAGACCAACTCAGCTGGAAGCAAATGGAAGTTGTATTTAACAAGCAAAACTACAATCTACAATGGAATGCAATGAATGCATACAAAATACACAGTAGTATTAACAAACAACACAACACCCCCCTGGTCAGAGACTATGGAAATTGTCCCTCTGCCCCCCCCCCATCCAAAAGGCAGAAAGGAGCAGAGAGAAAGTAGCTGTTAGACTTAACCAAAATAATGCAGCCAAGGTCAGCAGAAGCAGATTAATCTCTCCTGAGCGAAGCAAGCAGCGAAGAGAAGCCCCCAGAGGAAGAAAGATTGTTTTGGTACAGCCAGATATTTTCTCCAATGAAACTGTTTAGAATTATCTTTAGTTTTCCTTTTTGCACCCAATAGTGATTGATTTATATTTTTCTACTTTTCTGCTCAAAATCTGTAACAAAACTTTAAAGGCATAGCCTAAAACTACCACACTATGTTACTAAGGTGATTCTCTGCCTATCACCTTTGACTCCTGGCTCCTCATCCACACCAAAGGGCCATAGAGAGGTTTCATTCACCTCAGTGTTTACTATACAGACCTTTCTCTTATGATACCATGAAAAGATATTCCTGAGCTAAGATACAAATGAGGATGATGTCAGTAATGCCCATTCAGGACCTTAAAAGTAGTCATATGAGGAACATTCAGCTAAAACATCATCCCCATGAACAGAAACACAGTAACTCAAGCTGGACTGTACCTCAGGTGACCTCTAGCCCAATTTGAGGCTCAGAGCAGTCAGCTACTTAGATCAGACCCAGCTGCTCAGGACAGAGAAATTCCCATTACACAGAACTACTCTTAAGTTGATATAGCAACTTCCAAAAGGCCAAAGACAAAGCAAGCTATGAGATAAAACTGCTAAGCAGCCATCTGCTTTCACAGTGGTTTTGATGACACAATTCAGACAAGATGCATGCTGGTTTTTTTTTTTAAGGTTCCATTCTTCCAAATCCTTTTGTGCCATAATTTAATCTAATTTTATTTTGCCATGCCATCAGCGATCTTCCATCTCATCCCAAAAGAAACCCCTGCATTTTCACATGTTACATACACATACACAAGAAAGAAATGCTCTTTCAGGCCTCTGTAAAAGAAACAAAAGCCCCCCAAACATTTGGCCATGACAATCTTTAACAGCTTCTTAACATTCAAGAAAGAGCAACTAAGAAATGCTGCATTCCCAAGTCAGATCACACAACTGCCAAGTTAGGACTACACCTGCAACACCACAGGAAAAGAGAAACAGCCCAGGTGTGACATCATCTTAGCTAACTGTTTTCATGGTTTCAAAGGGAAAAGGAGCAAGCTTTAGAAAGTGTGAAAACTACAGTCTGGCCTCCAGAACCTAGTTCCCAGGTGCAGGTTTAGGCATGGACAGGTTAGAGAGGAATTTAGATCTGAACAAGGTATCTATGCTAGACCAAGCAGCACATAACCAAGCAGTGCTAGCAGGCACTGGCCTATGTGGAGCTGCTTGCTTGTCTGCTTTTACAGAAGCCCACCACCTGGAACACAAGCAATGCAAAATGGCTGAGGAGCAAACCCAAGTTGCTCCTGAACCAAACCCATGGCCCTGACTCCTTTTATACAAGACATTTTATTTACCACCTAGTACTACAGAAGCCAAAGGGTGTTATGGTTTATGGGGGGCTGAGTTCTCACCAGAAGAGATGTCCACACAAGCTGATAACTGCATCCTTGGCAGTGTCTAAACAGATGTTACATTCAAAAGTGTTGTCCTGATTAGCACTTTCCCCAGCACCGTTACTGCTGCCACTGGTCCCTCCAGTACTGGAGCTCTTTGTGGACGCAGATGTCGTGGGTCCTTTGCTTGCCATCCTCAAGAACCACTCAGGCACAAGGTCAAGAATATTTTCCCACTGGAATCCTGGCAGTGAGAAAGGGGGGAAAAAAAAGCAAAGATATTTCAGACAACTTCTTGGCGTTCTAACACTCCATTCTGGTCCTGCTCCACACTGGTAGTGGTTTATCTAAGAAGCACTTAAATCCTGTTGTTGATGGGTTTAGTTTAACACAGCCAAGAGAGAGCTTTTTTTAGAAACTAAGCTACTTTAGAGTCCTGCAGCATGCCCTGGCTGTGATATGTGACCTATATTTTCATGTTCCTGATAAGCAGCTGAGATTCACAGCCAAAACACACCCACAGCATCTTCCCCTGAATGAGCTCACCTGTCACACACGCGCCTCCAAAAATTCCATGTGCAGTCTGAAGCAGGATTTACTCATGAAGCAAATCACAGTTTGGACAGACTGGCTTAATGTATGTTCTTAAGTGCAGCGTTGGGGAGTTTGGGATATTAATGACAGGAATGGCAAGCCAAGGTAGCTCAGTACTCAGCCTGTCACTGCAGCAGTAGGTTGCTGCTGTCACAGCAGTGTTGACAGGGCCATCAAGCACTCTGAGGGCTTCCAAACTATCAAACATTTCTAATCTAGCAGTAATGCAGAAGTACTAAAAATTTCACTTTAAAGTGCTTTAATTCTACTGACATGCTTTCACCCCTCATTGAGGTAATAAATTATGTTCTTT
This sequence comes from Melanerpes formicivorus, assembly GCF_026170545.1. Classification (NCBI taxonomy): domain Eukaryota; kingdom Metazoa; phylum Chordata; class Aves; order Piciformes; family Picidae; genus Melanerpes; species Melanerpes formicivorus. The sequence goes on along the minus strand of NW_027142388.1, from coordinate 1,009,627 downwards.
AATAACTCTCATGTCAGTAGCAACAACCTCTACAGTCTAATTCCTCGATATGCAAATTCCACAGGAGCCAAACCTTTGGGACTCAGCACAAGGAATTTCCATCTCCAGAAACACTTTGACCAGTACCAGAGTCTCAATTCCAAGAACTAAGACTTTCATCAATTACAGAAATTAACTGACCAACCCAAAAATCTTTAAACTATTGCACTGTGCTTTTCATGAAATTCTGCCCTCCTATTGCTGCTGCAGGGATAGGAAGCCTAAGACAAGGTGGTGAGAGAGAATCAGGTCATTATCTGAACTCTTCTCAAGTGTACAAACAGTTAAGCATTTTAAAAGGGCAGCCTGACTTTATCAGAAGCTAATTTCTTAGCAAACTTACCACACAAGCATTAAAGGCTTTCCTTAGTGCTCCCTCCTCTTTGTGGCAGCGCTGAAGCCCAGGCACAGAGCAGCAAAATAACCCCCCAGTATCTCTAGCTGTCATTGACAACAGCTTGTTTTCATGCAATGCAAGCCCACTGAAGACACCTCCTGAAAACACTGCTGGGAAGACACCCAGTTGCAGCCAGGCAAATGTTCTTTTGCCGAGCATTTTCGCTCAGTTACATCATTTTGCACAGTGCCCCAGGAGGGCAGCTTTGTATTCACAGATGCTTCACCATACATTGCTCTCAGCACTGCTGACTCCCAGCATTTCACACCATGACTTCATTTACACTCAGTAGCACCACACTTCATCATATAAAATTAAAATTCCTGTTAGTCCAAGGCAGGTGGAAATGCTGCCAGCCCACAAACTACACACAGCAGAGGCTTGGCTTTCCACACATCCTCACTAACCATCTTCAGCTCAGTACTTTAATGTTTGAAAACTTACCAGTTTGGACCTAGAGAGATTTGCTGGGAATTAACATCAAGTACACCTCCTTAAAACCAAGGAGTACAGCAGGTTGTGAAAAACACCAGCAAGCAGAGGAAATGCCTGCCTCACGTCTTGGCAGGTAACACAGGGGAAACAGCTAGCAGACACCAATAAATTCATTTTTGTGTCCCTACAACCAATATGGGCAAATAAGGTCCTTTACCCAAACTACATTCCAGACATGTAACACCACAAATCTGGAGACTCAAAGAGGTCAAATCTATTCTTTCACAAACACCTACTTTAAAACCCCTTAGCTTTCAGTAACTGTGAAAAAATAAAGAGATCCTTGAGTAATGAAGAAGGATGATAGAGATGTCCCCAGGGGTATCAGTAATGGAATGGAATCAAGATGACTGGAGCAGAACCAAGATCAAAATGATGTAACCCAAGAGGCACTGGATCTGCTCTCCTAGAAGGTGATCATTCCTCAATCTGTACTGGGATCCTCTCCTTATTACTTTTCCAGAGGCTGATTGAGCCTGATGACCCATCAGATACAACCAACTTACAATATCCACAGTACGTCTCAAACCACAGCAATGAAAACACTCTCACTTTGAAAAGCCTTCTCAAACATTGGCTCTTGCCCATGGAGCAGTGTTTAACACAGCCAGGGCTGTGAGAGGTGCTGCTGGGGTGTGTGCATCTGCCAGCCAGGCTGCACACATTGAAGCCAGCGTGAAACTGCACCTAGTGACTAACCTGCATTTGATACCAGAGCAGGTGTCACTGGTGAGCCTCCTCTGTGAATCCCAACAGAAAAGTGCAAATGCAAATTCAGCTTCTTCTGAGTGGAGAACAAGATCAGAATTGTTGAAATGTCCCCTGAACCACTTAGGCTGAGACAAAACTTTTAAGGGGAAGAAAAACAAACAAACAAACCACCACCAAACCACAGGGAAACCACAAACTACAAAACCCAACAACCATCAGACCAAGCCAGCCCATTTTCACTCCAAGGTCAGAGGGGAGACAGAGTACACTGGGATGTAACATGAGATTTTGAGATTATGTGAACAGAACTGAGAGATGCCAGTCCAGGTTTGCTTTATAAATGCCTGTCCCTGTCTCCAAACCAATCCTAGACACATGAGGAGCAGCAAACAAAACAAGTGAAAGGATATTAAAAAACCCAGTTGTGATCTAACTGCAAGCATTCAGAGATATGTTTTTCTTTCTGGATTCTTTGCTCTCCAGATATTGACAGCAAAACAGTATTTTTGTTGCTTAAAAGCCATCTGTCTTCTTTAATGATGAGCCCTGTGTTATCCCCACAGGTTGTATGGAGAATGACTGAATCACTGACATTTAATACATCCAAGAGTGGCAACAGATGAATGGTTAAGACACAAAGAGCCCATATTTTCAAGGAGTCTTCCCAAATAAAAAAGTCTGAAGGAGCATGAAAAAGACAGGGAAGTGAAGATGCATGTTGAGGGATCCAGCACAAGTGCCACTGAGCTGCAGGAAGAGTCAGCATGGCTGGAAAGAGCAGGTGTAAGCAGAGCTCTGAGGAGCAGATGGCACACTGGGACCCCAAAGCTGCACGACAACTGCAAGCTCAGGAGGTCCACGAAGGAAACTGGTAAGGTCTGTGTACTGTGCATAAATGCTGTGTACAAATCTCACCACCAGGAATTAAGACAGAAATTTCACTCATGTACTCAAAACCTACATTTACAAATGCACAGCAGGCAAACACAAGCCCAGGGGTGACGGTCAGAGCTCACACCTCGGAGCTCAGCATGTGAAAAGCGACTGTGTTTGCCAAAGCACACTAACCTGGCTCTAAAAATACAAGAGAAACACTTCAGGGCAGCCTGGGAGACTTCCCACCACAAGTTAAAGAATACAAAAAAATCCATTGGAAGCACAGCAGGTGAACAATAATTCAACCTGAGAAAGACAAAGAGGGAACACAGATTAGAGGCTAGTATCACCTGTAGGAAACGCTTGTGGAAGACACATTCATAGCACTACAACATGAGGCTGCTTGAAGCGCTGACTTCTGAATTTTCTTTCAAGGGCAGTGAGAAAAACGTTTTGATAAGGATATTGGACTCTGGCTAGTTTACTAATAACCCCCCCCACGTTTATTCCTCTTTGCACTAATACACAACAGAGCATTGGTGGATGTAAAATTCCACTAGGCAGACACTTTTTCATCTATCCTTCCTCAGGGATCTTATTTTACCCAGGCAGCAATCCAAATCTAGTTTGTTTCTGAAAGAAGTTCTGATTTAGTTTCTGAAGCTCTTGCTGTTGAAACCAAAAGGAAAACTTGCCAGGCTCTGTCATCACTACAGTCACAGGGTTGTTTTCAGGGACACCTGATGAATTTTATAAACATTAGAAATTCTATTTAAACATAAAAATATCACTCAGGCTTTATATAAATACCCACTCACAAGTTTGAGGATGATCTCTTTTTTAACCTGATATAGTTGCCTGGACTTCAGCACAACTGCCAGGGAAGCCTAGCTGGCAATTGCTGACAGCCTAGAAGAAAGAACATTTGCTTCTCGACAGCCACTTACTGGGTGTTCTTAGGCACAGGGCTGAAGTCTGACTGTTAATCATTAAATACACTTTTATCTCTCCCTACCCTTTCACTCTGTCCCCCCAGCATGTTACATTTTAACACCTCAGAAACATCTTCCCAGTCCACCTTTTAGTTTCCTGTACCCTGCACGGCAGCAGGGAGCCGCTTTGCAGCGTTCCCACCAAGGGGTCCCCAGACAGGAGCCCACAGGAGCACCTGGCCGTGCAGTCAGCTGCTTGCCTCGCAGACCTGCCTGCCCTTGCTTGGCCTCATTTCCTTAATTGGGATTCTGCAACCTACGTGCTGCTTACAGTCGCTGCTTCCAGGAGGAGAGCCCGGCTGAAAGGCTGTGCTGGCAGCTCTAGGGATTCAATCCACCTCACACATTCAAGATGTTGGTATAAACGATCAAAAAAAACCCCATGCAATCAAAGCAGTTGTTGTTTTGGGTGGGTTTTAACCATTCCATAAAAGTGTAACACAGATGCCAAGAAAACCTTGCACAAAACTTCAGAGAAAGATTTTATCCTCTTACCTCATAAATTCCAAAGGACAGAAAAAAAAAAAAAAAGAAAGAAAGAAAGGAAGAAAATGGATCTGGGCAGTTGGGTAACACTGCCTGAGCGTTTTCCTGGTTCAGAGTGTTATGTAAAATATTAAATGCCCTTGAATTGGGCTAACCAGGTTAGCAGCAAAATGCCAACACAGCATACAGCGAATAACGAACGTGGTTACGGTGGGCGCTAGGCAGCAACAGGGGATTCCCCACAGAAAACAACGAAGGAAGAATAATGGCATGTAGCAGAAGCTCAGGCTTCGCCACCATACCTAGAGCCCGGCATTAACCTAATGCCACACAGGCGCTTCTCCTCGCAGAGCTGTCGGCTGAAGGCAGCCGGCCGCTACCAAGGGGGATTCCGGAGCAGAACCCAGGCGGGCAGCGCCGGGCCCTGCGCGCCGCGGCGGCGGCGAACCCCGGCCGGAGCTCTGTCAGCGAGGGCGGCACACCCCGGGCCTGCCAGGGCGCCGGCACCGGGGCTGCGGGACCAGGCCGGGCGCAGGGCTGGCCGAGGCCGGGGCTCCGCGGCGCCCCCGCCCCCTCTGCGATCCCCTCCCGCCTGGCTCGGTTCAGACGGGCGGCAGCGGCTCCGGCCTGCCAGCCGCCCTCGGGCGCGGCCTCGGCCCGCGCCCCCCGCGCTCACAGCCGCCGTCCGGCCCCGGCTCCCCCAGCCCTCCGTCGCTAGTCTGGACCCGCTCGGCTCACCCGCGGGTCTCGCCGCTCCCCCGCGGCAGCCCCGAGCCGCGGAGCCGCCGCACAGCCAGCGGGCGCCGTCACCTGACCGCCCGGAAGCCCGGCCCTGGCGGAAGGGACCTGCCTCCTGCCTGCCGCCCGCCGCCGCGCCGGGCCGCGGGGCCGCGTTCCGCCTGCCTGGGGCCGCGTTCCGCCTGCCTGGGGCCGCGTTCCGCCTGCCTGGGGCCGCGTTCCGCCTGCCTGGGGCCGCGTTCCGCCTGCCTGGCGCCGCCGCCGCGGGGCTCCCGCTGCTGCCCCCCAGCCCTCGCTCCACACCCTCCGGCCTGCTGTTACCACAGCCGGGGGACCCGTTCGCTGCGAACCGCTGGGGCTGGCCGTGCCTTCGCTCACCACCGAAACCGCGGCTCGGGTCCTGCGTGGAATTCTTAGCTCCGTTTCCATTGCAGACTTGCTGCCTGCTCACCGTGAGGTGCTGTGAGGGCCGCGTCCAAACGTCTGCCGCTGGAAAGCGCAAAAACTTCCTATTGCCAGCGGCAGCAAATGTTGGGCCTAGGCAGGGAAGGCAAAGAGGTGACAGCGGTGAGGGGGAAAGCATCGCTCGAGTGTGTGTAGAGAGACCAGGATCTGAGCAGGAGCACCTCTGGGATGGGCACAGGGAGCTTTGTGAAGGTATTTACACGGCTGTAAGAAACCACAGAGACAGAGGGGCAAAAGGCAGGGAGGGGAGTTGACTTGGTCAACTGGGTCAGAGCTCAGGAAGGTGACTGAAAAGGTACCTCTGAAGAAGGGTTTTGCCCCAACTCTGAGAGCACCCCACTAGTCCTGAGGACACAGAGGCAGAAAAGAGCACAAAATTGCTTGTTGATTTATACTGTGGAGGATGGGTGAATCCTAAGGTCCCTAAGCCTTATGAGGGAATAGTTCTGTTAAGAAACAGAGGAGGTTAATGCCAAGGGACCCTAGCAGAAAGAAACCAAGGAGGTCTGGGTAGAATAAACCTTTATTTAGAATAGAATAAACCAAACCAGGTTGGAAGAGACCTTCAAGATCATCGTGTCCAACCCATCAACCAATCCAACCCACCCAAACAGCTAACCCATGGCACCAAGCACCCCAGCAAGTCTCCTCCTGAACACCTCCAATGACGGCGACTCCACCACCTCCCTGGGCAGCCCATTCCAATGGGCAATCACTCTTTCTGTATGGAACTTCTTCCTAATATCCAACCTGAACCTCCCCTGGCACAGCCTGAGACTGTGTCCTCTTGTTCTGGTACTGGCTGCCTGGGAGAAGAGACCAACCTCTGCCTGTCTACAACCTCCCTTCAGGTAGTTGTAGAGAGTGATAAGGTCACCCCTGAGTCTCCTCCAGGCTGAGCAACCCCAGCTCCCTCAGTCTTTCCTCATAGGGCTTGTGGTACTGACAAACGGCCTGAGGCTGCATGGCTCTACTGTAGAGGTTAGAACAGGCAAGTCACAAAGTGCTCAGTCTCTGCCTGGAGAGGTTGTGGCATCCCCGTCTCTGGAGACTTTCCAACCCCAGCTGGATGTGTTCTTGTGTGACCTGCCCTGGGTGATCCTGCTTTGGTAGGAGTTGGACTCGATCTTTGGAGGTCCCTTCCTACCATTCCGTGATAAAAAGCTGTACTGAGCCTTCCTACTGCTTTCAATAGCATGCGGGCTTGGCAAAACCCACATCAAAGTAGTCATCATCCAGCAGCCTTGCTGGAATTGCCACATGCACCGATGTGTCACACTGGAAAACTCGAGGCGCCGAGGAAGATGGTATCTGAAAATGCTAGTGGCTGTGTCACTAGGACACACATTGTGAAGCTGTCCTACCCCACACTGCAGTGTACCTGCTTCCACAAAGCAGGCTACCTAAAATGCAAAAGATGCAAAAGCAGCAGGTTTTGGCACAGCTTCAGATTCAGGCAGAAATTTGTCATGCAGTATCGGATTAATGAGAGGTTAACAAGCCCCAGAGGTACAAATGGTATCCTCCAGGTGCTGATTAAAACAAGGATAAGCCTGTGAAATTTGGACTGGCTTAGGTTACTCACCATCTATGTCTACAGGCAAAAGAATTTCAATATAAAAAGTAGAAAAGGGTTGATCTCTGGTAGCAGAATCATGAGAGTAAGTAATGCTCAGAACAGTCTCTTTGTTCCAGTATCACCTAACTAAAGCGACTTGAACAGTAGTACAGCATAGCCAGGGAAGAATTTTTTTGCTGCCCAGTGATAATTGTAACATTTCCATTCTTAGAATGGAATTTCATTCCTATGCATTTCTAGAACAATTTATTTACTGTTCTGCACATAGACAGTGTTTTCTTTTTAAAATGGAAAAGATCCAGAGGAAGGCAATGACTAAGATTGGATGAATGGAAAGGGTGAGATACAAGATAAGGATGAAAATGCTAATCTTGTTTACAACTAAGGTTAACAGGATGGGAAGAGAGTTTAAAACAGTAGGTCAGCTGGAGAATATATATAAGGCTCTGAGGAGACATTATTGTGGCCTTCCAGTATCTGAAGGGGGCTATAAGAAAGCTGGGGAGGGACTTTCTAGGGTGTCAGGTAATGATAGATAATGAATGGAGCAAAATGAGAAGTGATATAGGCTGAGCAGAGACTGGCTTGAGAGCAGCCCTGAAGAAAAGGAACTGGGGGTGCTGGTGGATGAGAAGCTCAACATGAGCCAGCAGTGTGCACTTGCATCCCAGAAAGCCAACCACATCCTGGGATGCATCAAGAGAAGCATAGCCAGCAGGTCGAGGGAGGTGATTCTCCCCCTCTACTCCACTCTGGTGAGACCCCACCTGGAGTACTGCCTCCAGTTCTGGAGCCCCTATTACAGGAAGGATCTGGAGGTGCTGGAGGGTGTCCAGAGAAGGGCCACGAGGATGAGCAGAGGGCTGGAGCACCTCTCCTATGAAGGCAGACTGAGGGAGTTGGGGCTGTTCAGTCTGGAGAAGAGAAGGCTCCAAGGAGACCTAATTGTGGCCTTCCAGTATCTGAAGGGGGCCTACAAGAAAGCTGGGGAGAGACTTTTGAGGGTGTCAGGGAGTGATAGGACTAGGGGGAATGGAGCAAAACTAGAAATGGGTAGATTCAGATTGGATGTTAGGAAGAAGTTCTTCCCCATGAGGGTGTTGAGACATTGGAACAGGTTGCCCAGGGAGGTGGTAGAAGCCTCATCCCTGGAGGTTTTTAAGGCCAGGCTGGATGTGGCTCTGGGCAACCTGATCTAGTGTGAGGTGTCCCTGCCCATGGCAGGGGGGTTGGAACTGGCTGATCCTTGAGGACCCTTCCCAAACCTGACAGTTCTATGATTCTATGATTCAGAATTACTACCCTTGGCAAATAATAATGACACTGAATGGCAACAGCATGTGATGCCAGGGAATGCTTTTGTTGCTGAAGCTAAGAAATCAGCTTTCAAAAGGCCATATATCTTAAGCATAGCGGAAGCAGAAATGCCTTTTCTATCCTTGGGTATTCTAATACTGCTGTGCAAGTCATTCTTTGGTGGAGCTGGCAACTGGGTAGAGAGAAGTCTTGTGCTCTGGTTTCCAGTTCATTCTCATAGTATGTATAAAAGCAAACTATTGTGATTGAGCCACTTTTTTGTGATCTAAGTCACATAATGTTGGTGTTTATGGCACACACAAACTCCCTCCTAAAATTCTTGATTATGGAAGACATACACCTATGAGGAATCCAAACTCTTGAACTTAATAGTATTTTTTCTCACCAGTTCTCCCCAGTTTACTTGTATTTTCAACTCACTGGCTGAAGACCCAATCACTGTGTGATTCCATTTCAGAATACTCTTTCTTCCTTGAAATTTCCATGCCTGATTTCCTGTCTGTGGCCTTTTGGCTTTGTTCAGTGAGAGCCCTTTCCAAGAGCTTCTGCTCGTTTCACTTTTGTTTTCAGTACCACACCAGCAAGGTGGGAGACCATATTTCTGGGGTGTGACAGGAGTTCCTCAGAGATCTTATCTCTAGAAACTGCTATATTTCAAGGAGCAGGCCCAGGAGCACACTGAACTTTGCCTGACCTGCTTGAGTGAAGCAGGCTTTGAAGCATCTGGCACTTGACATCTGTGAAGGCAAATAACTGAGCTGAAACACGGCTGCAGTCTGTCACCAGAATCCCCATGCCTCTAACAGTCAGGCCAGAACAGTGTCATTAAGCCACGGTGAAAGATCCAATGAGGCAAGGTGAGCAAGAGCACTAAGCAAAACATCTCCCATGGGGGGAGCTGAGGTAAAATTTCATGTCTTTCTGGAAGTCCATTTGTTATGCTTGGAACTTGTCATTCCATATTCATGGACAGAACAGTTGCATGGGCCAAGGACATGTGTTTTCTTTCCCTTGCCAGAAGCAGGGGAATTAGATGCTTAGGCCAAGATACGTTAGAATAGAATACAATAGAATAGGAATAGAATAGAATAGGAATAGACCAGGTTGGAAGAAACCTTCAAGATCATCGTGTCCAACCCATCAACCAATCCAACCCAACTAACCCATGGCACCAAGCACCCCATCAAGTCTCCTCCTGAACACCTCCAGTGATGGTGACTCCACCACCTCCCCAGGCAGCCCATTCCAATGGGCAATCACTCTCTCTGTATAGAACTTCTTCCTAACATCCAACCTGAACCTCCCCTGGCGCAGCCTGAGACTGTGTCCTCTTGTTCTGGTGCTGACTGCCTAGGAGAAGAGACCAACATCCACTTGTCTACAACCTCCCTTCAGGTAGTTGTAGAGAGCAATAAGGTCACTCCTGAGTCTCCTCCTCTCCAGGCTAAGCAACCCCAGCTCCCTCAGTCTCTCCTCATAGGGCTTGTGTTCCAAACCCCTCACCAACTTTGTTGCCCTTCTCTGGACACGCTCCAGCAAGTCAACCTCCTTCCTAAACTGAGTGGCCCAGAACTGGACACAGGACTCGAGGTGTGGCCTAACCAGTGCAGTGTACAGGGGCAGAATGACCTCCCTGCTCCTGCTGGCCACACTGTTCTTGATGCAGGCCAGGATGCCATTGGCCCTCTTGGCTGCCTGGGCACACTGCAGGCTCATGTTCAGCCTAATGTCAACCAGTACCCCCAGGTCCCTCTCTGCCTGGCTGCTCTCCAGCCACTCTGACCCCAGCCTGTAGCACTGCATGGGGTTGCTAATTAATCTTCTGTCTCCTCTCTTTTCTCACATTCTTTTGGAAATAACTTTCTGGAGCAGATGGATCCCATTCTGTCTCATGTTTTCATGGTAGATTTCTGTGCTGTCTCCAACATCAGAATGCCCTATCTATATATGCCCTATATATTTTAACACATCCAAGTGCCAGGTTCTGCACATTGGCCACAGCAACCCCAGGCAGTGCTACAGGCTGGGGTCAGAGTGGCTGGAGAGCAGCCAGGCAGAGAGGGACCTGGGGGTGCTGGTTGATGGCAGGCTGAACATGAGCCTGCAGTGTACCCAGGCAGCCAAGAGGGCCAATAGCATCCAGGCCGGCATCAAGAACAGTGTGGCCAGCAGGAGCAGGGAGGTCATTCTGCCCCTGTACACTGCACTGGTTAGGCCACACCTTGAGTCCTGTGTCCAGTTCTGGGCCCCTCAGTTTAGGAAGGAGGTTGACTTGCTGGAACGAGTCCAGAGAAGGGCAACAAAGTTGGTGAGGGGTTTGGAACACAGCCCTGTGAGGAGAGACTGAGGGAGCTGGGGTTGCTTAGCCTGGAGAGGAGACTCAGGGGTGACCTTATCACTCTCTCCAACTACCTGAAGGGAGGTTGTAGACAGGCGGATGATGGTCTCTTCTCCCAGGCAGCCAGTACCAGAACAAGAGGACACAGTCTCAGGCTGCGCCAGGGGAGGTTCAGGTTGGATGTTAGGAAGAAGTTCTATACAGAAAGAGTGATTGCCCATTGGAATGGGCTGCCTGGGGAGGTGGTGGAGTCACCATCATTGGAGGTGTTCAGGAGGAGACTTGATGGGGTGCTTGGTTGCACGGTTTAGTTGTTTAGGTGTGTTGGATTGGTTGATGGGTTGGATGCGATGATCTTGAAGGTCTCTTCCAACCTGGTTTGGTTTATTCTAAATAAAGGTTTATTCTAAATAAAGGTTTATCTCCACAGCAGCAGTGCAGTCAGTACTTCTGCTGCAGGGACATTACCATCTCAGAGACATCACCAGATGTGGGAAAGCAGTGGGGATTTTATTCCAGGTGCTCACAGTTCCTCCAGCTTTATCCTTTAATGACAAGCATTTTCCTTCTCTACGAACACTGCAGAGGAGGTTATTCAGCAACAGACAAACACAAAACCAAGCCATGTTTGTTTTCAGTAATTTCCCATCCGTGGGCACCGCTCTTCCCAGCAGCACAAACCATGAGAATGAGTGGTGGGAAACAGCAGTTGGGCCACACAGGTCCCCTGGTTGCCCTTCGGGGGTTTCTCAGCAGGGCTGGCACTGGCGCTGTCTGCCCTGCTCCACTCTGGTACAGATGCCCAGTGCAAGCTTTCCCTTTGCGTGGTATCTCATAGGTCTGCATACGACGCCCAGCTCCTCGCAGCTGCTTCCATTCGTGTCCTAAGGCTTCCTCGGCTTTGGGGAAGGCCTGACCTGCAGCCCGCAGCGCACCGTTGCTGCTCTGCTTTTCCCGAGGGCGCAGCCTTCACCTGGCCCCTTTCGCGGGGAAGCGAAGCAGCCGCGCCTGGAAAGCCCCGGAGATGCCCGTGGTAGCCGTGAGCGGCTGCCGCCTTTCCCGTGTGAGGCCACAACGTCCCGCACGGCCGGGCCGCGCCGCAGCGCTCAGCGCCGGACTGCCGCTCCCGGCGCGCCCCGCGCCTGCCCTGCTCTGCCCTGCCCTGCCCTCAAGATGGCGGCGCCCAGAGGCAGCTCCGGCTCGGACACCGACTCGGACAGCAGCGGCGAGGAGGCAGCACGGCTCCGGGAGGCCGCCTGGGACTGCGCTGCGCAGGCAGCGGCGGTGCGGACGGAGCGGCGGTGCGGTGAGGCTCGGCTCGGCGGCCGGCTAAGCTCTGCGGCGTGCCCTACCCTTCCCTGCGCGCTGAGCTCGGCTCCTCCGCAGCTTCTCCTGCCCCGCCACCGGCCCAGGGCAGCGGTGGTCGGGCGGGCCCAGCTCTCGGTCGCGGGGCTGTTTCGGGAGTCCGGGTAGGCTCTGGGAGAGGAGCTCGGCCTGGCCCTGCCGGCGGCCGGTTGCGCCGCGGCGGTGCGCGACCTCTTGCTGGGCCAGAGCCCCTTCCCGGGCAGCGCGTCTGCTGGGGCCTGGGCGGTGGGAAGCTGTCCCTCAACTCTTTTCCTCGTCAGGCTGGCGCGGATTGCCTTCCAGGCCCGATCCGTTACGCTGCTGAAGCACACGTGCCCGAAGTGGGGCTAAGGAGGGCCTTTTGCTCTTTCAAACTTGTCTTTGCTTCTTCCTTTGTCAGGTGGCTCAACAAAGGACCGGTTACAGTCTGCTCAGCCTAGCCTAAGGTATTTTTACTTCTGGTTTCAGATACAGGTTCCACCGAAGGGAGAAAATGATGTCTGTTGTGTTTGTGCTCCTTACAGTTAATGCCTGCAGTTAATACTACTAGGAGGGCCTGTTGGGTTTTAGGAATTAGCCCAACCCTAATCTGAAGTGATGCTGAAATCTGGAAAAGGAAATGTGTTAAAGTACATTTCTCATCCCTTGAGCAGTAGGGGGAGATAGAAGTTGAAAACCTATCACTGCAGTCAGTTCCAGCGTTAGTTCAGCTGTCAGGAATCTCCCAACTCTGCAGGTGTCCTTATGGAGGGATTAGTACAGTTACACGTTAAAAAATGTACTTTTCCTCAAAAAATGTTGCAGTTGCAAAGGCAAGCACTCCTGGAAAGCAGCAGCTGAGTTAGGAGCCTTGCAGTGGAGGTGATGCTGTCCTAAGTTTGCAGCTTTTCTCTAGGCTCAGCTTTGAAAGCTGTCAGCCAGGCAAATGCATCCAAGTCACTCTCCTGAAACAGATTTTGCATGAATTGTGGCAGCATACACAAGGACTGTGTCTAAGAGATGGAGCGTCCGGGCACCATGCAGCTATTTCAGTGAGAAAAAGCATTCAGTTACTGTGATGGAAAGGGCTCAATAACATTTACCTGGCTCTTGGGAATGGAACTGTTGCTACTGAGCTATTTTTTTCCCTCTTAGCAGTCTTCCATATCAAGTGTGAGCTAATTACTAGAGGCTAGGAGATTTTACAATCCCTTGTTTCCTGTTGGGGTAAGAGCACCAGATGGTATCAGCCTTGAAAGAGATAATCATATTCTTACTTTAAACAGGCATGAGGTGAATGGTCATGGTGATGATGGAAATGAGCTACAGACAACACCAGAGTTCAGAGCACATGTTGCAAAGAAACTGGGAGCAATGCTGGACAGGTATTGGCACACAATCCTAAAGGAGTTTGTTGTGGGGGTCAGCTACACCCATGCTTTTGTGTGCTGAATGTGGGAAATTCAAGGTCATTTAAAGGCTGTCATGAGAATCTTTCATTTATGCCTATGACCTAAACCAGTGTCTGGTTCAGGCAGTATGCTTCTGGGCTGCCACTGTCTGCCTTTTTTGTGTAAATGTGGCCCTGGGGAGATGGAATTCCTGGTGTTCAGAGCTGGCTTCAAAAATGTTGCCTTTAAGTCATTCCTGTGGCATGTGTTGCTAAGGACACAAGGCATGGTCTGCTTTGGAAATCAGGGAGGTGAGGCAGCCTCACTAAGAAAAAGTACCAAGCCATGTGGCATCTCCCTCCAGTCTTGTTTCCTGGGAACACCCAGCCTGGGTTCAGTTTGCACCACCCTCTCTAAGCTCTGCCTGGGCTTTTCTGTTTAGCTTCATCACCGTCATGAAGGACTCGTCAGAACCTTCCCAAACTGTGCAGCAGTCTGACTCTGCAGATGATGGTGAGTGCCAGCCACAGCCACTCTGGCTGCTTGGTGAGGTTATTCAGTGGTGAGGAGTGGGATGGATCCTGGCTGGTGCCAGCTGCACGCCCGGGTAAGCATTTGCAGCGGAAGAATTTCTCTTGGTAACCCTGAAGGCTGTTCCTGGGAAGCTTTGATCTTTGTGCCCTAAGTCCTCCCAGACAATCCCAAATAATTACTGCCAGGCACTGTGGCAAGGCATTGACAGCAGTGAGGCTTCCCAGGGAAGGGCTGTTGGTTGCTTTCACTTCTGGGTTACTTTGTGGCTAAAATCCTCCTTTGCCTGTTTCAGGCTTTCGCCTCTTCTCCTCTTCTGTCCCCGGAGACTGTGGGGCGTCGCCACCTCGCCCCGCAGCAAGGAGACAGCCCTCCAGCTCCAGGTGAGTAGGCTCAGTTGCTCTGTTCCCCAGGCACTCCTGCACCCCACACTGCAGAGGCAGCTAGGACTCTGGCAAGGGAGGCAGACGAGAAGTGTGTGTTTGTGACTCCTACACTGACTGGGGCAGATTTTGTGTTTGTTTCTGTCAGTCCTGGGGAACTAGAAATATTGGTATGAGTTCTTTCCTCCTAGTGTGTGTGAAGAACACTTTGGCCTTCAGCCTGGGTAAATGCTAAGTGCAAGCTAACTCTGCAGGCCCAGGGCCTCTGGAGTGTTTCTCAGGTGTTCTCTCAGGTTATTCTGCTGTCTGTGCTGAATCCAGGGCAAACGTGTAACAGTGCTTTCTTTTGTTACCTTTCCAGTGACACAGACAGTGACCAAGAGTGGCAAAGGTACCAAGAGGCTGCTGTATCAGCCACAGACATTCTGAAGCAAAGTGCTTTTCCTGCACTGTCCCAGAATTCCAGACAGGATCACAGTCAGTGTGATGTGGAGCACAGCCAGAAAATAAAGAAGAAAAAGAAGATCAAAGGAGAAAACAATGTTCAGGGGAAAATAATAGACCCAGCAGAGGGGGATCAGATTGGCAGAGGTTTGCCACAGCTAGTGTCTGGAAATGGACAGCCTGAGAGAGAGGACAGCAGATATGCAGAGAGCTCAGTACTGGCAGGAGGTGTGAAGAAGAAAAAGAAGAAGAAGAAGAAAAAAGAATGAAGATTTCTCTTTGCAAAGTGCAGGCAATGGTGAGGGGTGAAGGAGACTGAAACACCCCCTAACAACCAGAGCTGCTGCAGATCAGGGAAAATTAACTGGCAAAGCTGCTGTTCTGAAAGCTCAGTGGCCTGAAAGTCTGATGAAGTGACCTCATGTGTTGTTGGCATCCCTGGGGGAAGCAGCATTGTTCTCCTAGCGCAGCAGCTCTCTGCACTGCTGCTTGTGTAGGCCCAGTGTAAGAGGACTGAACCCTGAGCGCACAGCCTTGCGTGGCAGAGGGATGTAATCAGAGCTACATCTCTCCCAGCCTGTTCCTTCACACCATGAAACCAAACCTTGTATCCTGGAGAAAATACATGATGATTGGAATTTGGTTTACATGGCAACAGGTGATCAACTCCTTTCTCTCTTTATCTTTTAGATGTCTACTAAGAATATCTCCAGCCTGTGGGAGACTCATTTATCAAAGGCATCCTGCCAGACAGCAGGGCCGCCTTGGGTTTTTTCCCTAGGATCATCATAACAATCTGTTGTTGAAACCCCCCTGTTACTAATCTCTCTGTAATCTGCACCTCTCCAGGGCCTCTGCATATAAGCAGAGAGTGCAGTGAGCTTATTTCAGCACTGTTAGAAGTATCAGTGCTGTTCACGTTGTGTCTGTTGAAGTTTCTTTTCATATTTAGGTTTTTCATGGCATTTGTTGTTATTAAATTCTGCTACACTACCAGCCTAACCTGGTAGGTTTTGTACCACATTGGCTTTCTTGCTGTATTCAGATGCTCCCCTGGCAGAAAGAGGGCTGAAGATGGCTCTTCAGTTGCTTGGTGATCAGTGCTGGATTGCTACAGGAAGGATTTAAGCCTGACTTAGAAGTTACTGTGTTTCAGTCGTGATTTCAGCTAACTGTGACTTTGTCCCTGTGAACTGCAGGGGTTTGGGAGGGTTCAGTGTGGCTCTTACCCTTTCATATTTCAGTTCCAGTATTTCAGGAAAGTGCCTGTTACTGGGTGTTGGAAGCACAAAGACTGGAACTGGAAACCATAACTTGCTGGTAAGCATCTAGGTCTGAGCCAGACACTGTCGCTGGGTGAAGGCTCAGCTGTCTGTGTCCTGGGTTATCACAGCCTGGTCTCACAGCCCCTGCCCCCAGAGAAGGTCTGATACGGACTGTCCTGGGTTAACCCAGCCTGCTCTCACACACCTCTGTGTGTATTTGCAACTGGGAGATAGGAACCAATGCTAGGAGAACATTTCCCAGAGAATATAGGTATTTGAGTTAGGCTCTGATGTTTGATGGTATCTATAGGAAGCTCTTGTCACTAAAAACTGTAATGGACATCTGCAGTTCTGAAATGTCCAGATATGGTAACTAAAGAGTTCCCTCTTGAGCTCCCCTGTGTCTCAACCTTGCAAGAGTCTTGAACTTGTTCTAATCTCAAGGTTTTTCAGCCATTTCACAGCTGAAAGAAGAGTCACAAAGCCTGAACTGGGGCTTTGTTCGTGTCAGTTACAATCAATCATGTAAATGTTGAGAGTAAATAGAGAAGAGAGGAATAATTAGGAGCTATGAAAGTAGATCCTTAGGACTAAGCCCCTTCACTTTGTGCAAGCTAGACTTTTAAGTCCAGGGGAATTCTTTGCATGTCAAGAGCTGCAGTATCTAGCCTGCAAGGGAGCTAGGAGTGAACCCTGTTCTGTTAGGTGAATGCAAAGGGACACCCTTGCCCAGAGCAGCTGCAGTCTGGGGGGCATGGAAACCTCTCAGCTGCTCTGCAGAGTCAGGGAGTGGTGAGTGCCATCCCCTGACTCCTGGAATCCCCATGGTTCATGGTAGAAAACTGGAGTCTCCTTGCTGCTGTTGAACTTTAATTTGTTTTCTGCATTTAAAACAAAGCAGAGCTATATCAAAAATAACC
This sequence comes from Melanerpes formicivorus, assembly GCF_026170545.1. NCBI lineage: Eukaryota > Metazoa > Chordata > Aves > Piciformes > Picidae > Melanerpes > Melanerpes formicivorus. The sequence goes on along the minus strand of NW_027142388.1, from coordinate 992,937 downwards.
AAGCCATTTCCACTGGGACAGCATGATTTTAGAGCAGGTCATTTGGGACTGGGACTGTTTGGGATTTCTGTATTTAAAAGATTTGTAGCTTGTAGTCAGTGATCCCACACTGGCAGGTTTGTGCCAAGCTGTTCCTGAATCTCTTTCTGGATTTCATTGCAAAATCAGGAACCAAATTCTCTCCTCTTCCCCTTGCCTCCAAGGAGTTCTCAGTGGAGCTTCATTACAGCAAAGGAGGTGAGTACTGAAGAGGTGGTGTCCCTTCTTTGGCAGCTCAGCCTTGCTCTGTGCTGCATGGCTTGGTCTGCTGTTGGCAGGCTTGTACAGGCCCAGCTTGATGAGGAGCTAAGCAAAGTCCAAGTCCCAGCCACACCCTGGCTTTTTTTACCACATTGCATTCAGGTCCCTGTCTTGGTGGGACTCCTTGGCCAGCCACAGAAGGACATCTGGTCGTTCTGGGCTGGCTTGTGAGGTTTGCTTGGGTTTTTTAGGGGGCAGTGGATTTTAGCAGTGCCAGCATCATCTTTCCTTGGCTTCTGTCTTGAGCCAGGGACATCTTCTCTCATGGAGGAAGCTGAGGAAGGGATTTATACAAGGCAGTAGGGGCTGGAGGTCAGCTGGGCACAGCAGCCTCTCCCTCCTGTGAGGCAGTGGTGACAGTGATGGCAAACACAGCTGGAGCTGCACCTGACAGGTTGGTCGTGGCAGTCGCCCTTGAGCCAGCTGTCTTGGTTACTGAGTGGAGGATGCCATCTGGGTGGAGATGAAGGTCTCGATGACATTGTGAGTGGATGGCAGCAGCTGGCTGTGGCTGTTGGTGGAGTCAGAGTTTTGGTACAGCACCAGGCTGCTGGAGGACACTGTCAAAGGCACAGGCAGAAGTTAAGTACACATTGTCATTCACTGCAGTCCCCTTATGTGTGCACATTTCCAGCACGACTGAGCTCTCCTAGCACAGGGGCACAGCATCTTTTCCTCTCTTGTGTGCCATTATATACCTTGCTAAGGTCCACAGCCAATCTTGAAAACCTTGAGGGTGACAACCTTCAGAGCTCAGTTTTGAGGATTCCAGACAGTTGTTAATGTCCTAGCTCATCCTTAAAACCAGTAAAATCCAACTGGACTCTTTTAATGAGGGGCTTGTGGGCTTTTGAGACCTAAAAAGTGCCCACAGGGCTGGACACTCCTGCACACTGACTTTTGTCAGTATCTTTAAGGTTATTTTCCTCTCTAGATTCTGAAGAAGGGTCCCCTTTCCACTGCCTGGCTTCACACAGACTGTGCTCTGAATCTTCTCCCTGTACCAGCTGTTCCACACCCCTGAGACACTGGTGGAGCCCTCTCAGAGAGCCGGGAGCCCCAGTGACCATTTTCTACCTGGATCTTACAGATCTGGCAAGGGAAACTTAGGTAATAAGCGGTTTAAGATCATAGTGGCTGCTGCTCTTACCTGCAGGGCTGGAGGTGAGGCGAGGGCCTGGCTGAAGGTGCTGGATGGTTGTGTCCTGGCTCTGTAGGTGTATCGTGGGTGCCTGTGACACTGGCGTGTGCATCCCAGACTCTGTGTGGGTCTCCGAGTCAGGTGTGAATGCCTATGGAAAAGAAAGTCAACAGTGCCTGGTTTCTACATCCCTCCTAACAGGCACAAGAGAGGAGTGAGCAGGTGCAGTTTCCAAGGAGATGAAACCTCCCTGATGATGCAGTGCAGAGCTTTCAGTATTGCAGCTGGTACCAGCAAGGTGAGGAGATAAGAAAGGTCATCCTGCTGGGATGCCATCGACCTCACCCCCCGAAGCTCTGACAAGCAAGGAGCTGCCTGCAGACTGGTGCAGCTGAAGGTGGGGGAACAAAGGCTTGTGCTGAAGGCTGTTACCTGTTTAGTTGGTGTCAGGTTGGTCAGGGTGCTGAGGTTGGCTGTGTCTGTGATCACCATGGTCTGTGGCAGGAGGCCTGTGTGTGTGTACTGGGCCACCTCAGACTTGGGGCCATAGAGAGCTGTGCAGAGAGAAAACAAGATCAGGTGGGTGCTGGAGCTCTGCAGAGACTGCTCTGCCTGACTGGTTCTCATGCCTGGGCACCTGCTGTCTGCCTCCAGAACTTGGGGGTGGAGGCATGGGGAGATGAAAGCAACAGGAAAGGAATTTCATAATTGGAGCAGCAATGACAGAAGAAAGGCAGAGTGCTGCTAGGCCAGGCAGCCAGCAGGGGCTTTTGTGCTGCTCACCTGAGCAAGTGGGGCCGTGCTCTTACCGTGGGGGTTCTGTATCTGGGCCATGGTAGCCATGAAGGGGCTCTGGTTGATGTGGCTCTGGACTTGCTGCATGAGGGGCTGCTGGTAGGATGGGTGCAGTTGCTGGGAGAACTGGACAGGCTGCAGGGTAGTGAGGCTGCTCCCCATGCTGTTTATTACAGGGACGCTCTGCGGCTGGGTTGAGGCCAGGCCTGAAAAACAGGGGCTGATGACAGCAATGTCACACACTATAGGAGGAGTGTGGCTGCTCTGCAACAGAGGTGTCTGAAACAGGCATTGTGGCAGGCCTGTCACTGCAGGGTAAACATGGATCCTGCTTTTCAGGTGTTCTGTGTGTTATCTGTGATTTAGAATAGATGTCATGCACGTGAAAACAACGAGGGAGTGTGCAAAATGCATAAGGCAGCCAGGTACCAGAGAGCCACCTCTGATTTCCAGTGGTCTTCTGTGTGTCTCTATATACCAGTATAGCTCACTTCCCAGTTTAGTGATAGCTTAGGGTTGCACTGGGGAGGCCATGCTCAGAGGGGAACTCAAAGCATCCTCTCAGTGTCCAGTTCATTTTGTTCTTTTTTTTTACCCACCCCTTGGCAGCAGAGTGAGTCATGCTGCAGCTGTCCAGCCACATGGAGAGGAATCTAAGCTCATTTTGCTTGGGCTGACAACGATGGAATTTGGACCAGTCAGAAAGAGGTAGAAAGTTTCACACATTGCTCCCCATTTCCTACAACTGTCCAGAGCCTGTTCCTGTAAAGCAGCACTGAAAGATTTCCACCACGTGGAGTCTCTGTATTTGATGTTGTCTGGACAGCATTAGAATCCATATCATAATCCTAGGTACAAAGGAGGAAGTGGAAGCTAGCTCACAGCTGTCACCAGGGAGCAAAGCAAGGTCTCTTTCTTCCTGGGAAGGAAGCATGAGAGGAGAGTGTAGGCTTTATTTTTCCTTATCTAATGAGATGCACTTTGGCAGTAGATTAGCCCTTGGAATGAAAGCTCATGCAAGTCCAGAAAAGCTGTCCAAGGGAAACAGATAAACCCCAGGAACTACTGCAGTGCCTTCCAAAGGATCTGTGCTGCTCTTGGCAGCAAGGAGAACAGGATGTTTTGTCTTTCAAGCACTATGAACATGCTTCAGTTTTCATGGCTTTAAGGAAGCACTACATTTATGTTTGGGAAGATGCAGAACAGCAAAGAGAGACCAAAACATGAGCCCAGGAATACATTGCACAAGTGCCTTGCTTTTAGGATGTGGGGGTGTGTGTAACTTAATTCTATAGTGAATAAGGAATATCTGTCTCTAATTCCCTTGGTGCTTGGAGGAGTGCTGCTGAAGATCCTTGGTGTTTGTGACAGTCTCCCGAGGGGTGCATCACTGCCAGCTTAGTGTCTTTGTCTCTGGAAATGAGGCAGGGAGCTCCTTATCTGAATCCACATAAGCTGAGTCAGTGCAGGAGGCTACTCACCTATCACCAGGGTGGAGGCTCCTGTGTTGGTGAATGCTGGTGCTAGGGAGGAAGTCTCGCCCGCTCCAATTGCCATTACCCCTGGCAGTGATGCCATGATAAGGTTTTGAGTTTGCTGGCTCAGTGTGTGTGGATTTTGCTCTATGCTGTGCAGGGCAGTCAAGGTGCTGACAGGAGGGAGAGTTCCTCCAGGAGCTGAGACCTGTGTGAAAGGAGGATGGTGAAAATGCCATCTGCAGCAGACTGAACATGGCAAGTCTCAAAGCTGTGACAAACGTCCTCTGCCTTCTTCCTGCCTGCTCTGATCCCTTGTGAGCTGGAAAGACCCCCACATTTGCTGGCCTGCAGTTTCCCTCTGCTCATCAGTTACCTGGCAGAGGTCAGCTGGTGAATGCTAAGAGTCTTTGCTGATTTAATTCTCCTGAGCATCCTAAGGGTTTTACAGACAGGAGTGAGATCAGTCCCCCTACGGTCTCTACAGGGAAAGTTCATCATCTGCTTTACAGCTGGGGAGGAGGAGGATGCTCTGAGAAGTGAAGAGCCTCAGGTAATTTGACACAGCAGTTTTAGCTGCAGACTTCAGCACAGAATCCAGGAGCTGCACTTCTCCACCTTTTCCTCTGACAAATGCCTGCAAATTCCCTTGCTCTTAGCACTGCCTTTAAATGGCCAGTGAGCTTTTGGACTGGGATGTTGAAAAGGATTGCTGGAAAATTCCCTTAGACCTTTTCTCTCACACTATGTGTTTTTCAGGCCACCATGCTTGGCAGTTGTTCCCTGATGTTTCAGAGGAATGGTACCTGGCAGAACAGGACTGTTCTGTGCTTCTGTGCCTTGGCTGATTCAGCCTGTCCCTGAGAAATTTAATAACTCAACTGTTTCCTTAACCTCCAGAATGAACCAGGGAACTTGTGCCTGTGCTCTGATGGGATTTTGAGTCTGCAAAGCCCTGGAAAGACCTGCAGTGGAACAGCAAAATGCATTCTAATGGTTCAGAGGCTCACAGGATGTTAGGGATCCCTGAAGATCATAGAGTCCAACCCCCCTGCCAGAGCAGGACCATAGAATCCAGCACAGGTCCCACAGGAATGAATCCAGGTGGGGCTGGAAAGTCTCCAGAGAAGGAGACTCCACAGCCTCTCTGGGCAGCCTGCTCCAGGGATCTGTGACCCTCACAGTGAAGAAGTTCCTCCTCCTGTTGAGGTGGAACCTCCTGTGCTGGAGTTTCTATCCATTGCCCCTTGTCCTGTCACAGGGTGCAACTGAGCAGAGCCTGGCCCCTCCCTCTTGACCCTCAGCCCTCAGATATTGATAGACATTGATTAAATCCCTTCTCAGTCTTCTCATCTCTTCTCTGGTTGGGCTGAGAAAGTTCATTGCTTTGTATTAGACCCTTTTCTCCTCCCCCTCAGATGAAAGGCTCTAAGGAATCTTTAGTAAGCACTGACAGGTTAAGCAGTGGGACCAATCACCTTGGTATCAATTTTAGGAGACAGCCACAGAAGATTTTCAGCACCTCATGAAAGACTTTTCCTCTTCAGGAAGAGAGCAGCAAGCCAATAAAGTGAGTGACTGACTATTCAAATCATACTTCTGCATAGTGAGCTTTGCCTCTGGCCAGCGAGCACCAATGCAAACTTCTGGCAGCTGTTTCCCTGTAAGCAAGGGACCATGTGCAAGCTGAGCCCTGCTGGTTGTGGGAGAAGGTGTAGCCAAATCTCCAAAGGAGATGTGCTTTGAGAAGGCAGATTGCTGCAGTCTGGGTACCTGGTGCATGTCTCAGGGGTGCTTGCTACGTGCAGGCTGCTGGGCTCAGCCTTCAGAGCTGTAAGTGTGGGTCACTGCTCTGCTGATCCCACTGGGGGCTGATCAACTATCTTGAGATGTGCAGAGTTCAAATGAGAGGTGGAGAGAATGGTTTCCAGGGAAGAAGGAAATCATCCCTTGAGCTCAGCTGTTTCCACAACAGGCTGCTGTGATCATGAGAAATGGCTCCACTTGCCTTTATGCTCACCCTGCCCCCCAGCAGCAGTTTGGAGGGTGCCTGTGTCCCAGGACTGCTCGTGTTACATGCTCAGTGCAAAGTGGCTGTGCAATATCTCTGTGAGAAGGTGGCTTTAAGAGTTTTCTAGGAAAATCTAATTCTGAATAGTCCATGTTGTCACCATGGGCAGAGGATCTGACACACTCCACTCACCAGAACTGAAAGTACTTACCAGCTTAGTGTCTGTGCTCAGTAGGTTCTGGCTGGGCTCCAGTCCAGGGGGAGAAACCTGATGCAGGATGGTTTGGGTGGTCACCATGGAGCTGTTTCCATGGTGGCTGCTGCTGGGGGACTCTGCCTCACTGGCTGGCTGCTGGTTGTACCTCACTCCTGCATCACAACAGGAAGGAAACTGGTTGTCAAAACCAAGAAACTGAGAAGCTTTGGCAAGTGCTAAGTTCAGTTCCCTGTGCAGGTGCTTGCCTTTGGGTATTTGAGGCAGAGACAAGGGAGCCAGAACAGGCATTCTCAGCCCTCTGCAACTTGGTGCAGCTGCTCCCTCAGGTACTAAGGCATGGCTGTGCGTGCTGCAGAGAGCAAACTGGACTCACGAGGAGCCACCCTTCGGGATGTGGGTTTTGAGTGGAGAGAATCCCAGCAAGATCCTTCCAGGGTGAGAGCCATTATCAGCTCTTTTTGGGTGGAGAATGAGCTTTCCTGATGCCTGGAGACTGGCCCACAGGGTCAGCTGGTGCTGATGTAGATTGCAAAGGGTAGGAGGTGCCATGAATGGACATGCAATGGCAGCTGGGGGATGACCCCTTGAGAAGGGATTCCTGCCTGCCAACTTGGAGCGAGTGCAGGATGTCAAAGAGTGAGGGAGGAGATGTAGCTGAAGGTTATTCTGAGCTTTGTCCCCCTGCAGTTCTGGCTGCTTTCCTCAGTTGGGGGCAGCCTCTCGCTGTGGCCTGTGCTCTGCCCTCCCACCAAGTCTGCTTTTTCTACCTGTGGGTTCCCCTTCCTAAAGGGGTGGGCTTGGGGTCACCCGCAGCTTTGCCGGTGCTCCCTGAGGTTGCCTCTTACCGTGAACTTTGCTGGGTGAGAGCGCAGGCGGCGGCTGGAGGGAGGAGGAGCTGTGCGGGGTCAGCGCGGGAGCTGGGGCGGGTTGCGGGGCGCTGAAGGTATCCATGGCCAGCTTGTGCCGGAACGCCTCCTCCTTCCGACGGTTCGCAAACCAGTTGTAAACCCGCACCTCCGTCACCAGGTTGGAGCCCAGGCCCTGCGCCTGCGATGGGGAAACGCCTCTCTGGATGCACTCCGCTCTGCCGGGGGAAGCAGAAGAGCCTTGCAGAGCTGGGCTTGGGGCACAGCGAGTGCGCGGCCCCGGCGGGGCTCTGCTCTGGCACGCTGCGGCAGGACCTGCCGGGTGCAGAAGGCAGGAGACATGGCTGGGCCTCTGTGGGCAGCGAGTGCTTCTCTGTGGCGTGTCACTCAAACGTGGGTAGTCTTAGTGGTGACCTCTGCTGCTGTACTGCTGGCTGGCCTCAGTGCTAGCGAACACCGGAGAGCACGGAGGCCTTGCCGTGCCCCCGCCGCCCGCCGTGCCCCCGCCGCCCGCCGTGCCCCCGCCGCCCGCCGTGCCCCCGCCGCCCGCCGTGCCCCCCGCCGCCCGCCGTGCCCCCGCCGCCCGCCGTGCCCCCGCCGCCCGCCGTGCCCCCGCCGCCCGCCGTGCCCCCGCCGCCCGCCGTGCCCCCGCCGCCCCAAGCCACACACCAGTTTTACCTGTTGCACTCTTCCACCAGTGCCTCTCTCTCTTCTTTGCTGGGGTTTTTCTGTCTCTCGTAGGCTTGGAACAGGATCTGTTGTGAGGCAGGACCCCACTTAAAACGATTTCTTCTTCCTTTCTTGGTGGGCAGGTCGTCTCCCATGGGCTCCTCTGCCAGGATACCCTGGCCAGCATGTGTGAATTCTGTAGGCACAAAGGGGCAAGGGAGTTTGCTTTCTGGAAGCAGGCCCAGTGCAGCTTACCCTTGGAGAACATCTTGTGCAAGACAAGAGGGCTGAATCTAAATGGAGTGGGAAGAAAGCTCCCTAATCTGATGGACCTGTGCTTTCTCCTGCATGCATTGCATCTCTGCTCCTCCCTTGCAGTAGTGAAAGCAAGGGCAGCTAAGTTTAAAGTAGGCAGGGCTGGAATCCTGCTTTCCAAAACCCAACTGTCCCCTTTTACTTGCACCAACCAGTACAAAATGAAGTGAGGCCTGTTCCAGTCAAGTTCCTGGATGCAGGACTGCAAGCTGCAGGGGTGATTCCCATTGCCTGTGACAAAGGGGCTTAGAGGGCCAGAGGTGAGAGTCCACAGTGGATTTCTGCACAGTGCTTTCATGGAAGCCTGCTGCTTTCTGTAGCTTGAGCAACTGTTCAGCTGAAACTGCTGAGTCTGGGGATAGGTGCAGAGCTAATTGCACACAGAGAGCATTAGTTGCTTCCCTTTAGCCAGAGTGCGGGGTGGGTGACTGCAGGTGCTTCACAAGGAAGTGTTTGTCCATGTGCTCTTTGGTTCACCTCACCACTGAATGCTGGCCTAGACTTCCCTGCCACAAGTGGCTTTTCCTTCCAGTTTTTCTTGGCTGGGATTAGCAGGGGAGAGCAGAGGGCTTCATGTAAATGAGATGGGAGAGCAGTCGCTGCCATACTTACGCTGGGCCACCTCTCGCTGCTTGCGGACATACCAGGTGTAGAGGGCTGCCCTTTTCTGGGTCTTCATGGGAGTGCCCTTGTTGAGGTGTTGTGAGAGGTGAGATTGGTTCAGACCAGTAGTGTCCACCACCTCACGCTGAGGGATGTTGTGCTGCTGGAGGTAGGATTTCACCATCTTTGCTACTCGCCAGGGGTCCTCTCTGGAAGGAGCAGAAAACACTTCTCAGCATAGAGCGACCTAAGACCTGCACACAGCAGAGCTGGGTTCCAAGGAAGTGCATCAATACCTTCTGAGGTGCACCCTGCAACCACCACTGCATGTGGTGGGGCTGGGCTGTTAACTGGTTGCATCAGGGAAGGCTGTTTCCCAGTGTGGTACCTTGTTCAGTTCTGACTCTGCACTCAGGGGAAAACAACAGCTGCAGTGCTGGCTTCCTTGGGACTGTTCTCTGTAGGCACCTGGATCTGCCCTTACAAGGGGACTGGTTCTGAAGGGAACTTCCCAGTGCATGGACATAGTCTCTGCTGTCTGTACTCATTTGATTACAAGGCTCTGGGCTGTTCTGTCTACACAGCAATCATCTGTAAATGGACAAGTGCTGACCAGGGGTGTGAGCAAGGATGAAGCTTTCTGCTGGGAAGGAACATGAGTGGGAAGCATACGTGGCTGCTGGTGAGAAGCGGCATGAGGAGGGAAGTGACACTGCATTTCAGTGTTCAGGTGGATGGTTTATGACTACAGATCTCCTTCTCACAGTTGACATCTCTTTTTCCATTCCCTGCTTAGCTTTTCTTCTCTCTTTCTCCCTCCCTTTCTTTAAGGCAGAGGTGCTTGGTATTCCAAGGGGTACTTCTAAGACAGATTCATTGTGGTATTAGGCTGAACCTAGCTCATGCCCTGATTCCAGCCCAGGCTGGGTTGCCTTGCAGCGATTCAAGAACTGAAAACAGGCTTTCATCACTCTGTTGCATGGGAGCTATGTGTGCACAGGTACACACCAAGCTATCCAGGTTGATATTCTTGCACCTCTGCCATGCAAGCCACTCGAGCTTCTAAATGCAATACAGACCAACTGGCAAACCACTCATTCCTCTGGGGCAGCAGCTGAGGGAACAGACCTGTTTGAGACCCACACAGTATTTGAGAAGCTAATCTGATTTCATAAGAGATGTGAATCTCTGACATTTAGGGTCTCCAGCTAGAATATTGATGAGGGCTCCTAAGGAAAATAGAACACATGACTGTGGCTTCTTTGAGTGTATTGATTTCATCAGAGCTTAGCATGACAGTGGAAACAGAAAGGTGTGAGACCAGGCAGTCTACATCCCAACAGTGCAGGAGCCTCTCTGCAGAAAAAGCTTTGGTTCAGTTTCACCAGAGAGCATCCTTCTGTATTCTCTGTGTGAAATGCCTGCTGGAAGTGGCTGCATGCTGCAGGTGTGGCATCACCACCAGCATCCACGGAGCAACCCAGGGGAAAAGGGATCTAGGATTGCTTGGAAACTGTCATAAGAGCACACAGGGCTGAGCAACAGGCAACAGCTCATTGCTTTGTTGACTCAGGAGGTTGCCAGAGGCTGCACAGTGATAAGGAGGACGAAGTCCACACCTGTTCTCTCAGAACAAACACCCTTATCTCTGCTCCCCTGCATCCCCTCTCCCAGTGGTTGGGTAGTCCAAGGAGCAAGCTCTGCTGCAGTTAAAGTGTGACAGGGACACTGTCTGTTACAGCTTGCTGAAGAACCTGCTCTCTTAAAATAGGAACATTTGCTTATCTTTCTGATGGGACACTTGCTAGACAGGCTGCTGTTTTCTAGCTTCTTTCCGTAGCCATCTTGGTCTTTCAGAAGCTTCAAACCAGGCTGAACTTACAAAAGCTTTTCTTCCCTTGGTGTGGTGTTTTTTTTTCCCCTTCTACTGCTGTCAGAACCAGGGCCCAGGCTCAAACCTTTGTACTCTTGATAGTCTGTCCAGCACCTGCACCTTGAGTTCATTACACAAGAAGAAAAGACTCAGACTTGGAAAGTCTGGTCTCTTAGATTCAAGCTGTGGCTCAGATGGAAAGAGGAAGGACTGTGATATCTCTGATGGAAACCTCTGTTATGTCTCCATTTCCTCCCTGCACCACAGTCAGTCCCTTTGGTCTCCCCTATGGAGACCCTCACTTCTTTACGGCAGGAATAAAGCAGGAAGTATCCGTGAGTCTCTTCTCACAGTGACTAAAACCCTGTGTTTTTTCTTTCCTTTGAGACAAAGCAGGGAGCTTTTCGAGGCACAGCAGTGCAGAGGACTCCTGACACAGTGTGACTTCACAGGGCAGCTGCATGAGCTCCTAGCTAGTCTGGCAGTTGGCAGAGGCCAAGCTGTAACACCAGGGCAGCAACTCCTCCTGGCCTCAGGCTGCCCCACAGCACAGATAGCAGCTGGCCAGCTGAACCCTCATATGAACCACTGCCTAGGTGCAGGTTCCACCTGCAGAGCCTTCACCCTTGACTAGGACAACAGAAATTGCAGCCTTCACTCTGCCACTGGTAATAAGACTGTCATTGACTAACAGAGGGTAGGATTTCACCCTGAACAAGTTCTCCTGGTTGTAGCTACACTAAAATCTCAGTGCTTCAGTGAGTAGGAACTGTGGAAATGCCTCTGCCTTGCCCAGGCTCTCCTTCTCTACCTCCTACCTGGTTTTCTGCTTTTTATCATCCTTGTCTCCCCAGATGCAAGCTGTGTCCCTCTCCTGTCCTCCAAGGACTAATCTCTTTCTCCAACTTCTCGCACAGTTTTAGTTCCTTCTTCCTAAGTCTTGCTCTCTGCTGCTTCTTGCCCCCTCTCCCTGGCTCATCTCAGCCACAGGGGCCTGGGTCCCCTTTCCATGCCAGCTTCCCATTTTCTTAGTTCTGAGGTCACTTTTTAAGGGCGTTTTCACCTCCCTTTTGTTACCTGAACAATAAGTAACCCAGGTAGTTAGTTATAAACTCAAAGGGAACAAGAGGCTGGTTGATAATTTATAGCAACATCTCAAATTTAAATGGAAAGTAAATATCAAGTTGTTAGCATTAAAGAAAACCCATTCCAGAGAGCTGGAGATGCAACATTCAGGGGACCTTCTCCCTCCTTCACTCTTCCTGACTATTCTTTTGTTCCTTTCTCTCACCTCTTCTTCCTCATTCTCTCTGTCTCTCCTTTTCTTCTTTCTCAGGCAAAAGAAGCTTTCATTCCCTTGAGGTGGGTTCTGAATTGCTGCTTTGGACCAGACCTTGCTTAAACAGAGGTTCAGAGCTGTGAAGTACTCAGGACCATCCTCTGGCCCTTTCCTCTGGAGCCTGCTAGACAACCCTGACCGGTGTCAGTGCACAGCCTGGAGCTGGGCTAAGCAGAGAGCAGGGAAGGTAAGACCACAGGGCTCCTTTCTGCTGAACTTGGCCTGCTTTATATGTGAAATGAAAGGGGTGTGGCAGCTTCATCTCCAGATTCCCCATCCAGAGCCATTCTTGCATGGGGAAAAGACTGGACCTGTGTCGTTACAGCTTTGTTTGTTCCTCATGGAAAACATGCTTTTATCCCTGCCTCCAGGGAAAATCTGCAGCTTATCTCCATTTCTGTCTTTCCTAATGGAACTTCACCCCTTGTCCAGCAGGTGAAATGTCCTTGTACCCCTCTCCATTTGCTGTACCTGTGCTGCTGTGATCTGCCCCTTCACCCAGGAAAGCCTCTCTGCCTTCTGCTCTGGGGAAGTGACTGCACACAGCTCAGTTCTATATTCCTTGTCATGACAGAGTCTGCTTTCTGCAGAAGTGATCTGGAAAGAGTGTTATTAAACCTGTAGATGCATGGAAGATCAGTGGACAGCTGAGGGGACAGAGTGGAACTGTGCTGGTTCTTTACCAGAGGATCCTTTGCCTGAACTGCCTTTAGCATCTTTTTTTGTGCTGTGGGCACAAAATCTAATCAATGCCCACAGGTGCCCCTGGTTGTGTGGGTGTATCTCCTCCACACCCTTATTTCACTCAGCTTTGACTGGTGCTTTCCAAACTGTAGCTTTGCCTTTAGTGGTGCTGTCAGGACATACTTGGTCTCTTGGTGCTGTCATTTCTATCCTTTCCAGCTCCTGGAAAGCCCAGCAAGGGACAGCTTTCTGAGTCTGCTTCACTAGCAGTGGCTGCAGTTACCACACAGCCTTTCTTGTCTCACTAAAGCTGCCCATGAGTCAATCTCTTTTAAAATGTGGTCTGCAGTCTCAGACCAGGAGTTGCTGAGGGCCAAAGAGGTTCCTGCCTGATGGCATGAGTGCCTCCATTGGGTTCTGAGTCTGAAATCCTCCTGCAGGTGCCCAGGTGGATTTGCAAGCATTGAGGTCCTGCTGGGAATCCCTGGGCATGGAGGTTCTTGCCTGCCTTCCTTTTACTAATTGCTAGGAGTAGTTTCTCAGCCTGCTCTGCCCTGTCTGACAGTATTTAATACTAGTTTAAGGATTTAAGGCATCTATTAATGGAAAGGCAAGTTCTCAAAATGAAAACCCTTCAGATGACAACTGCTTACTTATTACCAAGCCTTGCCACTGGTTCAGAGTTTGGAACAGACTCTCAGACATACAGGCTTTTTTTCCCCAGTCTTTGACCAGAAATTTGAACCATGTCAACACAGACTTCCTACTGTTTCCATTTCACCTTGACTGGTTTTGATCTGTTCTTCCCTAAGCATATTCCTGGTTGGCTTGTGAAACTAAGGCTCCTGGCTCCCTCATCCTGTCCTCAGCGGCAGAAGTGAACTGCTCTGTCCTGTGGTACAGGGGACTGGTGTTTCAGAGTAAAGCTTTGCAATTAAGACTCAGTATGAGGCTTAGGAAATCCTTGTTCTTGCCTAGTCCCCTCTGTGCTATCTTAGGGCTTTGGGGAGGTCATAGAATGTCCCTGTACCTCAGTGCCATTTGGAAATGGGAATGCTGCTTGGATGGATGACTGGAGAGATGGAAGGCATTGATATCACAGGTTTGCAAAGGAGGTGAGACTTGTGCTGAGGCTCGCAGTGAGCACAGGGAAGGGTGGAAGCAAGCTCCTAGAAAGGCAGGGAGGGTCAGAAGGAAGAATTCATGCCGAAGCGAGGGTGGCAGGAAAGAATTCCCTGTATCCATGTGTCCTTAGATCACAGCAGGTGGCATTCATTAGAGAATGGGATAGAGCCAGGTGCTCTTCTTCAGCTTCCATGGCTTCCCTTGTGGAGAGATACCTGATCAGAAGTTAATGATCAAAAAGCATATCAGGGTCTTTTGATCTATAAATTTATAAGACAAAAGAGAAATAATAAAGCCATTGGATAATTAGTAACTAGCCAGGGCCCGCCCGGTGCCACTGGGCTCAAACTACCCCAAGACCTGTACGCAGACTCAGGAAGATGAGAAGGAGACAAGGATGAGGGGGAGAAAAAGAGTGGAAGACAGGAAGAATTAGCCAGGACAACAACAAAATGGGAGTAATAGCAGAGACAGAAGTGAAGAGAGAAGGGAAACGAGCTAAAGGGAGCAGAGGAGACTGAAAGTTGTGACAGAGCTGGAAGGGGGAGACAGACTGGGCCAGACTGCATTGCTGGGGATGTTTCCCCACCCAGGTAAGAGCTGATCCTGTGGATTTCCCTCTGTTGGGTACTGCAGAGTCATCAACTCCCATTCTGCACGGGAGCTTTCTTCTAAGTAGTCGGAGTGAATGCTAACTCTTGTCCTGCTGCTTCTCAAGCCATAGCCTTCGGTGGGGGTATTTGATGTTTGCTTGTTGTTACTCTTGATGTTCATTTCCTTGGCACACAAAGGCAGCGATCAGCTGGCCTGAGGAGTTCTCTAGATGTGTTTTAGTTCTAGTGAAGATTATAAACACAGGATGTTTCTGCATCTTTTTGTCTTTGATCACCTTGTCATTGCAAAATACCACCAGAACAGATAGATGAGGTTCTCTTGCAATAGACAGGTTGGATGGGGATGGTCCTCATCTGGACAGACCTCTTAGGTCTCTTGTGGGAATTGTGTCCCAGCAAGAATCCCAAATGGAAATCCTGGTGAATGCTTCTCAAGCCTATTGTGAGGCTTACTGGTTCAGGGAACGTTTCCTGTCTTTTGATCTCCAAAATGCTTGCATACAAAGGCAAATTGGTGTGACAGTAAAACCTGTAAACAATTATAGGTGCTGCATGTGGGCTTCCTACTGGTGTCAAGCAGTGGGTGGGAGAAGCAGAGTGTTTTAACCTCCATGTGTATTTGGTGTGTGCTCTTTCTACAAGAAAAATATCTTTTGCAGTCAGGAGACTTTTGCACTCGTGAGAATGACAAAAACAAGCCCTCTTGGTTTGTCTTTGGCCAATAATCTTTAGCAAACCCCAGTGAAATTAGCAGTATTACTCTCCTTAAATACAGTGGGGAAGCATTGCAGCTTCACTTCACCATAGATCCTCACTGGATAAGAGTGACCAGATTTTTTTTTTCCTTTATTTATGGTCTTTTTTTCTTTCCTGATGACTGAAATTGTGAATCACATGGAAACTTCCAAGCCTAAACCCTGACATTCAGAGAGAAGCCGTGGCCATATGAGCACGTCATGTAGGTGATGAGGCTCCATGGCTCCCTTCATGCATTTTAAGTGAGATGAAAGGAAAGTCTGAGCCTTCATCAAGAAATTGGGGATGTTTTGGGGCTGCTAGTCATGGCATGGATGGAGACTGTGAGCAGCTAGATCAGCTGTGAATGCCAGGGATGCTAATCAGAAGGAGAAAGGAAAAGAGAATTAGAGGGAGAGCACAGGAAAGCAGCAAAGAGGAGCAGCAAATCCGTCCTTACTGTAATAGTCTCTCCACCACAGCCTTCTGGTGAGCAGCCTCCTCAGGGCTCAAGTTTTCCAGCTCCTTCATGATTGGAGGGGTAAATTCCTCCCCGTCGTCGGAGGTTTCATCGTCGGAGAGCCGGGAGTCGGCGGCTCCGTTGGGCAGGGTGTGGATGTCAGGACAGGGCTCCCCTTTCTCGCCCTGCAGGGCACTGATGGCGCGCTGGCTCTCGCTCTGCAGCGCGTAGGGTTCCGCCTCGCTCAGCGCCTTGATCAGGGTCTCCTTGGTTAGCCCTGACTCCAGCAGCGCTCCCAGCAGCTCCACTTGAAGATGACTCAGCTTCGAGACCATGGTCTTCAGGCTGGTGTCTCTTGGCTTTGGATTTCAGGTGGCTCTGCCTCCAGCTTTCCCTACACCATGTTCCCGAGGTAACGGCGCCCGACTGTCAGCGGAGCGGGCACCGCGCAGCCTCCCGCCTTCACACCCCCCAAAAAAGCAAAATACAAAATTGAGCCACTTCAGACCCCCCACGACTGTCCTGAGCCAGTGCTGATAAAGGGACCCTTGGCTATCTGTTTACATTGGAGCAATGTAAATTCTCCAAGGTTCATATTTATCTGTGTGCTTAGTAAGTTACTGAACTTTGGACTTCAGCACTGCAGCAGCAGTTCACAAAGTACAGAGGGAGAGAAGGCAGGGGGAGGGGGAAAGGGAGGGAAGCAGAGGAGAGAAGGAGAGTAGAATGAAGGGGTAGAAGGTCTGCAGCATGTAAAAGTAAGCTGTGGACAGAAAACCAGGAAAAGGAGGACAGAGATGTGGCTGATTGCTGGCCCTGCTAGCTCTAGAGCAAGGAGCAGGTATGGTACCCAAAGGAAGAGCTGTGCCAGGCCACAAGTGGCTCCAGAGTGGCTGCTGCCCGTGGGAGATTGCAGAGCTCCAGCAGTGGTGAGGCTCAGCTGGGCTCAGCCCTTGCCATAGACTCAGGGCTGAGAGAAAGCCACCCTGGCAGCTCCGCTAGCCCTCAGCTGGGCAGTACAGGCTTATGCCAAAGTAGCAGAGAGTCACAGGATGTTCTGGAGCTCCAGCTGACTTCTGTGGCACAGCATCAAGTGTTCCACAATGGTTTTCACTTTGGCTGTGGCTTGCTGGGTACCTTGACATGCAAATGCTAGCACCTCCACTATAGCTTGCTGCTGTCATTGTGTAACTGATGATCAGGAGCATTGTATCCACATAGCCTGGGGGGGATTACAGGATTTGCCCCTCTCAGTTTGTGGTTCAAGCACATGATAAAGAACAGCCCAGGGGATTGGTTCACACTGAAGTCCCTGCCCTGGCATCAGTTGCCCTGCTTCTTCTGGAGAGTGCTCTGGGCAGACTTGTGGTTACCATTTACCACCTACCTCCAGTCCCTCTTGATACCAGCCCTGCTCTGAGGTTCTGCTCTCTCCTGCTGGGTGACTTCCTCAGACCTGCTCAGTAGCTCAGCTGGAGTCATGTAGTGTAGTTCTCAGGGAGTCCTTATTACTAAATTGTCTTTTCTGGTCTTGATATGAATGCATCTATCTACTTTGAGTGACTAAATGGGGGAGTACCTTGATGCACACATGCGGAGCATCTCATGCAGATGATCCCTTCTGTGTGATCAACAGGTGCAGGATGTAAGCCTGCTGTCTCCAAGGAGGTTCCCTAGGAGCAGCTGTTGGTCTCTTCATTCACTCCCATTAAGCCTAAGCTAAGAGGAGCCTGAGTAATGTCCCAAGACAATGCTGCAGTGACCTTGGCCCCTGCTTTCCCTGTATGGGCACCATTAGCCATGCTCTCCAGGCTCGTGCCACAACCTGCTAAGTCAGCAACTGAAGGGCCGAGCTCCTCTGCAGCTTGGACCCCCTCCTCCCTGCACCAGGGCTGCTGCTTTCAGCCAGGGTAGCTGTTAACTGTTAGCTTTGGCTTCTGCTAGCCTCTGCACTCCCAGTACCAGGTCCCCTCACTGCAGTGAGTGAGCAAAGCTCAGACTGGCTTTGTGTGGTTAAACAGAAGTAACAATTTACATTTAACTTAGGACATCCTCATGTGAACATTAATGTAAAAAAGATGTCTTTAGTTTCTGATTTCACCCCCACACAGGGTATGTAAAGACTGGTGAGCTTTTTTGGCATTCTTCTACCAATGTTTGATACAATTTCTGTGCATTTTATTGTTTTAATGCAGTTTTCCTTATTCCTCACCCCCCCCCCAGGAAGGGATGCCAACAGTACTGGCTGGTAACTGCCAACTGAGATGGCAGCATCCACTCAGGACTCTGTAGTTTCTGCAGGACATCTCTTTCTAATTCAAAGGCTTTGCAGGTTGTGGGCCTCCTGCAAAACTTCTGTCATTCTTTGGCGTTGTGATTTCTGTTACCTGAAGTAAGATGGGAAAGTGACCACTGTTGTTGTTTGTGTCCAGTCTGGTCTGCAAGTATACAGCACCTGCTGAAGGCTGGAGCAGGGGTGAGGACCCCAACCACTAAGTTTAGACAAAGAACAGCAGTATTTGTCAAGGGGAACTCTAAGGAGAAGGAAACATAGAAACAAACTTTATTGTGGGGTTTCAGGGGTTTCTTCTGCACCCAGGCGTCCTCTTGCTCCTGCCTGCCTTAAAGACCCTCAGCTACAGGGGCTTTTGAAACAACCTGTCTTGAGACCTGTGAGCTCTGAAGTCCAGGAGCCCAGACATGAACATCTGATGGTGTGTTAGGACCTCTCTGAATGCTACAACTGGATGCCAATTATGGAAACCTTGCAAATGATGAGAAAGAGGTAAATATTCTCTGTGACTCTGTCCTGAGGGGCTAAGGGGAAATGAAGAATTGTCTGTTGGTCAGAATTGTCCATTTCAAGCTGCAGGAGGCTGGACAAGTAAGCAAAGGGGAGGTCAGTTTCTACACTTTCTACAGCTTTCCCTGTAACCTGCCAGACTGTGCTAGTGAATGGCTCAGCACCCATGGAGTGCTTCAGGTTCCTCAGTGCAGGAAAAACCATCAAGCTCATTGGTGTCTCCTAAATGCTGGAAATTGAACTCCTGGGAAGCAGGAAGGAGCCTCCTGCTGCACATTAGACACCACTCCTCCTTATACCCTGGCACCCAGCACTGCAGACTTTTGGAGTCTCAGTTAACCTGAATCTGAAGTGTACCAAACATTAAGGACTGGCCTGGGTGCAGAGCTAGCAGGCACGGTATGCTAACAGGTTTAAATCACTGTCTGTCTCTCTCACCACAGTTCCCTTCCTGGCTGGGAAACAAGCTTGTGTCCTTCTAACCCATCATTTCCTCCTGCACTTAACTGCTCCTACCATCAGGGTAGGGATGAAAGCCGAGAGCAGGAGCAGCTCTGGTGTAAATGAAGGAGCTAACCACTAGGTGGTAGTGAAGAGAACAGTGTCCCAGCGCACAGCTCCGCTCTTTCTACCGAGGAGAATTCCACAGGGATCTCCTAAACAATAACCTAGCCTGGCTCTGAGTCAAAACTCGATGTTTTTTGTCTTCCCTTTGTGTACCTGTTGATGCTGTTTGTTCTTCCCAAACCAGACAGCGCTGTCATGTCCTTAGCTGAAAGGTGAAGTGCCTACATGGAGCTGCCCTGGTTCTCTGTGCACCTCCATCACAGCAGAATCAAGATGTGGTTGGCTGAATGTCATCTCGTGCCATTTAAGCACTTTGGAGGTGAGAACTCTCTCTAGCAAGCACTTTCAAGTTGATTTTTCTCCACCTTGTTTGCTTCTGGGAGCTCCCCTGGTTTTGAAATAGCTTGACAGGTCTAAGTCATGTATCAGTCTGCAGCAAAGGCTCCAGACAGGGCAGGCAGTTTGGAAGGACTGTGTAACGCTAGTGTGGACTGCCACTGGAATTCAGAGTAAAGCTTTCTTGTATGTCCAGAGAAAGACAAAAGAGATGCTGAGAGAATTACCTGGGGAATACCAGGAATGCTCCAGCTTGCCATAAAAGCAGGCACTGGCTCTGTAAGGAAGAACAAACTTCTCCTGTGAATTCATCCCACTGCTGAGACAGAGCAATCCCACAGAAGCATTTGGCAGTCTAGTTACAAAGCTGAGATGCTGAAAGAGATTACAGTTTAATTGCTCATCAACTATAAATCATTTGTGCCAAATTAATGTGCTGGCAGTTTTGCAAGACTGAGGACTGGAAGCAATTTCAGTAAGGACATGGAGCAGGGATATTGTTTCATAGATACCAGTATCAATTTTACACCCTGTTCTCAGGGAGAATTAAGCAGAGCCCTTCAGTACCAAACCAAGGCTGAAGCACTGACTTATCCTGACTCCAGAGGATGGAGAGGGGTTTTTGGCTCTTGCTTTCACTTTGCCATAACCACTGACAAGGGTTAACAGGCAGCCCAGAGACAGTGGGGTTGCACCACAGCAGTGGGGATTCCAACTGATCTGCTTTCTAATGATCACTGTAGATACACAAGGAACATCTCCACTGTGCAAGCTCTGCCCAGAGCCTGAGCCTGTTTGTAACAGGGGGGTGTTGGAACAGCAGGATTCCCACCCAAACTTCTCACCTAGGCTGTGTACACCACAGCTCCACAAGCTGAGTGACTCATTCCTCTCTCCTTGCATCACAAGCCCTTCCTGAGATGGGCACAAGTTCTGTGTTGGAGGACAAAGAGCTGTAGGGGCAAGGAGAGGAGAAAGCCTTTCAAGGCAGCCTCAGCCTGAGCTGGATGAGAAATGTGGGAATTACCACTTAAGCCCAGCAGCAGAACAAGCTGCCATGGCTGACCCCAGCAGGGATCCCAGCAAGCTAGTCATGGTGCTTAGAGTATTTCTACCTAGGAGCTGATAAGTCTGATTCTAAATCAGATCTTAGTAAGAGGGTAGAGTGCTGATTGTGTCAACAGCTCTAAGGTCATTCCTGCCCCCAAGGCCAAAAAAGGGCTGTGAAAGGCACAGAGGATTTGGATGCTGAGGTGTGATAGAACCCTGTATCACCTGTTTTTGATGCACAGGGGCATACAGGGGGAGAGCCCTTCAAAGTCCAGCACCACCCCACTAAAATCTGTTTAACTGGAGCACAGAACCCCAGGAGTTCCCCTGGATTCCAGCACCAAGCCAGGCTGTGCTGCACATGCAGCTGCCTTCTACACTGCCCCAGAACTTCAGATGGCTGCACTGTGCTGCAGCTTCCTCTCTGTTGAAGGAACTGATTTGGCAGAGGTGGAATGAGCCACCCAAGATTACACAGGCAACCACTAACAGACCTGAGAAGAACTCACACCTCACCACACTTGCATTTAAGAGAATAACTGAGATGGACAAGATAGAAACTGTTTATTCAATCCACTAATAAAGTAGGGTGGGCTCCAAAAGCCCTTTTAGAGGCATCTGGCACCTCTGTAGATGCAATGGGAAGGTCCCTGTGTCCCAATAACTTTTGGAGAATTAGCAGAATGATAGGAAGGCAAAGAACTCTTTTCCAGACCTTTGGGGGGTTTGTTTGTTTTAATAAATATCTATTTTTACCAGCCCTGAGCATTGTTCTTCTGTTTAATGCAGTTACATCACTTCCAACTGTGGGTTCAAACTGGCTCTCACACCAAAGGAACAATGAAGGAGGCTGCACAGCTGGGCTGCAACAATTGCTGTGAACCCCCAAAGCACACACTGCTGCCAGTGAGGAAAGAGCAGGGCAGGGCTACTCAAGGGAGCAGACCCAAGGCAGGGCACTGGTTCTGCAATTGGGGCAAACACAACCAAGGATCTACCAGCAAAGAAACCAGTGAGGAGTGTCACTGTGCCAGTGTCACTAGGCCAGTTCCTCTGCCTGGGGCTTGCTGTTTCAATAGAGGGCTGGTGAGAATGTGAAGAATAGGAGTTTGGTTTGGTCAGAGTATCTTGGCTGTTCCCTTTTCCCTTATAGAGTAGTTGGAGCATGTGACCCTGTTCTTTCACTGGCTTTTAGAAGACCCCAAAGATGCAGCACTGTCCAGAAACACACTGTGCATGCCAGCTGAGCCCTCCAGCTTCTGACACACCTCACCTGAGCTCTGCATTTGCCACCTACCTCTGCTACAGAAGCAAGCCCACCACAGCAGGGCAGTCATAGAATCTTTAAGGCTGGAGAAGACCTTTCAGATCATCAATTCCAACCATAACCCAACTACCATGACCACTAAACTATATCCTGAAGCACCACATCTACAGCTTCTTGAATGCCTCCAGGGATGGCTACTCTACCACCTCCCTGGGCAGCCTGTGCCAACCCCTCACCACTCAGTAAATAATTTTTTCCTAATGTCCAACCTAACCCTCCCCTGGCACAACTCAAACCTATTTCCTCTCATCCTATCGCTGGTTGCTTGGAGGAAGTGACCAACACCAGCCTCACTCTAACCTCCTTTCAGGGAGCTGTAGAGAGCAAGAAGATCTCCCCTCAGCCTCCTCCAGATTAACCACCCCATCTCCCTCAGCTGCTGCTCTTATGGTGCCCTCCAAACCTCTCCCCAGCCTCACTGCTCTGCTCTGGCACCCTCCACCACCTCAGTGTCTTTCCTATCCTGTGGTGCCCAGAACTGAACCCAGTGCTCAAGCTGTGGCCTCACCAGGGCTGAGTACAGGGGCACCATTGCTGCCCTACTCCTGTGGCCACACTGGTTTTAGTGCAGGCCCAGGATGCTGGTGGCTTTGGCCACTCAGGCACACTGCTGGCTCATGTTCAGTCATCCATCAGCACCCCCAGACCCTTTTCCACCAGGCTGCTTTCCAGCCACTCTGCCCCAAGCCTGCAGAGTTGCCTGGGGCTGCTGTGACTGAAGTGCAGGACCCAGCACTCGGCCTTGTTAAACCTCACTGCACTGACCTCAGCCCATGGTGTTAACCTGTCCAGGACTCTCTGCAGAGCCCTCCTACCCTAGAACAGATCCACAGTGACACTCAGCTTGGTGTTGTCTGATAGTGCCCTCGATCCTCTCATCCAAATAGTTAATCAAGATATGAAACAGGCCTGGCTCCAATACCAAGCCCCGGGCACACCGCCTGTGACCGGCCCCCAGCTGGCTCGAAGCCTGATGACCACAACTCTCCGGGGTCATCCAGCCTGTTCTGGATCTAGCCATGAGTCCACCTGGCTGTGCCATGGGCCACAAGGAGTTCCCCAGATGTCTCTTTCAGCCCTTTTTGTAGATGGGTGTCAGGCTGGAAAGCCTCCAGCCGCCTGCATCTCCCCTGTTAGGCAGAGGTGGGAGCGGTTTCACTGATCCCCTCCTTACCTCACCAAAAAGAGAGAATTCTGACATTTCCTGGGCACTAAGCCCACGCTGACCTCTGACCACCACCTCACCCACCAGTCCTTCCCCGTTTGCAAACAGTAGGTCCAGCGAGGCACCTCTCCTGTGTCAGGCAGTTCTCTTCCACACCGGGAACCTCTTAGATTGCTTCCTCTCTGCCGAGTTGTGTTTCTAGCGGCTGTCCGGTAAATAAATTAAAGACCCCAGGAGGACAAGGGCTGGCGATTTGGAGACTCGGGGTCAGGCACTGTGCGAGACGGCAGAGGCCGGCAGCGCTGCGGGAGGAGCAGGAAAAGCAGCCGGGCTTCCCCAGCAGCCCCGCTCGCTCTCCCCGGCACCCCACCAGCCCCTGCTCGGCCTCTCCAGGCCGGCCGTGTCCGCAGCACCGGACGCTTCACTCCTGCGGGTTACTTAATACCCAAGTGCCTCCGACCAGGCGGGCAGCGGCGGGTCAAGCCCCGGCCGTGCCTGCCCCGCTGCCCCATTCGGCGCTTCCCCGGATCGGGCGGGCCGTGGGAAAGTGGGCGACAGTCCGGGACTCGCCGAGTCCCCCTGCAGCTCAGCGAAGTCTGCAGGCCCAAAGCCCACGCACATAAAGGGCTCTGGCGCTCCCTCCTGCAGGCGCAACGCTGCGAGGGGCGGCAGGGGTGCCGCCCGCGGCGCTAGGGCTGAACCGCGGCGCCAGGCGCGGCCGGGCTCCACAACCCACACCCTCCGCCGCCGCCTTCCCCGGCCACAGCGCCTGCGCGCCGGCGGCGGCGGCACGTGAGGGTGTTGTGGGCACGTGACCCCGGGGCCGCCCGGCCCCGCCCCCGCCCCGGTCCCGCCCCCTCCGTGCGCGAGCGCGGGGACGCGGCGCGGCCTGCCCTGGCCGCCCGGTGCCCGCCGCCTGCCCGCCCTCGCCCCGCCCCTCGCCGCTGCCGCCTCGCCGGCCATGAGGCCTAGCTGCCGCCGGCGCCCCAGCGCGGCCTTGCGTTGCGATTGCTGAGCCTCCGCCCTTCCCGCCACCACCATCGCCCTCTTCGCCATCCCCTCCCCGCCCGGGCGGGGACCCCCCCTTCGTTCCCCTCCCTCCCCTCCCTCCTCACAGCCGTCGCCATGTTGGGCCGGGAGCCGCAGCGGGGCCGCCACTGAGCCCCGGAGCCTGCGAGGCGGAGGAGGAGGTGGCGGAGGAGGAGGAGGTGGAGGAGGAGCCCGGGGCCTGGCCGCCCCGCACAGCCCAGCCGGCCGGCCGCCCAGCCGCAGCCATGGCGGAACAGACCTACTCCTGGTGAGCCGTGGGGCCGAGGCCGGGCGCCGGCGCTGCGGGCCGCGGGGGTTGGCGGCGAAGGGGGTGGGGAGCGGCCCCAGTGAGGGCCGAGCCGAGTCGGCCGCAGGGGGTGTTCCGAGCCGGCCTCCTTCCGGCCGGCCCGAGGACGAGGGCTCCCCGCCGCGGGGATGGGGTCCTGAGCGGGGACGGGGGCGCAGGTGCGGGCGGTGTGCGGGGAGACGGTGCCGCGCCTCTTGTCGCGGGACTGCCGGTGGCGGGCTGCGGTGGGGGCTGGGGCATAAAGGGAGCTGCCGGCCGAGGGGCTGGGGCCTGAGGTTTAAGCGCCGCTGAGTAGGAGGGATTAGGGGGGAGGAGGGACGTCGTGCGAGCCGGGGCATCGGGCAGCTGGGCTGTGAGGATCCCCCTCCTGCTGACATCTGAGGAGTGGCAGAGGATCGCGGTGCGCATTAGTGTGGCTGTCATCCTTCCCTGTCCCGAAGGGCTCCCTAGGTGAGCTGGATCTCCGCATGGCTCGGGCAGGTACGCCGGAGTCGGGCCGGTTCCTGCTCTCACGTTTGTGGGCTGCAGGTAATCTCTGCCTAAGACGGGGATTTCTGCCGGTACAGGCTGGTGGGCAGTGGCATGTGTGTGTGTTTTCACCTGGTGACAATAGACTTGTTCTGCGTACAGGAAATAGAATGAGGAGGAAGAGACCAGTTCCTGTGGGAAGACATGGAGTGTAGCAAATGAGAGGGCATTTTTTTCTGTGTCCTGACACTGTGTCTGGCCTAGCGGGCAGTGGATCAAAGAGACAGGGGTTGCTTTCTCCATATAATTCTGGAGCTTTTCTATTGTCACGTTTCACAACCAAAACGCCTCACATAATTTACCTGTGCACCAGCTCCGTTGACCTGACCACGGCAGTGGTTTCATTGTGATACTCTGCCTCCATTTGAAACCCTTTCCAGCGCTTTAGAACAGAGTTGTTTCTTGGATGTTTCGAAAGAAGTTACAATGTCCTCCTTTTTTTGTAAAGGGGTTAAGTCTCAGCTTTTGACCTTGGTGCATTTGCTGAATGTGGAGAAGGGATTGAATATGCAAGGAGCATTCCAACTCTGAATGGCTCTGGAGCTCTTTCCCATTACTTTTTCAGAACTTGAAGCCCAGGAGACTTCTGCTCTGCCACATGTTGGGACGCTGGCAGTCCCTTCACCAATCTCAGTCACTCCTTTGTCAAGACCCAGTGTGCATGTCAGCCCTTTTGGCTTTCTCACCTTCTTATTTTGTTCCATGAGCTCAGCGTGGGCAGCAGTCTGCTCTGCTTTAAAACAACAGCGAGAAAAGAGAACTTCGTTGACTTGAAGGGTTAACTCCATGTTATTGTTACAATGAGTGAATGTTGGGACAGGTTGAGGCAGCTTAATGTATGTCTGTGAGATGTGTCTGGTGAAATACTGTCTTGGTGTGTTTGACTGCAGAAAGAAGTGAGGAGTCTGTAAACTGCTCTGAGATGTGTCAGCTTGCTTTGCAAAAGTCAATAAAATGCCAATTTACATAATTTTGGTCTTTAACTCCAGTGACTCCAACAGAGAGCTACCAGGATGATTGAGGGACTGGAGCATGTGCTCTATGAGGAGAGGCTGAGAGCCCTGGGGCTTTTTAGTCTGGAGAAGACTGAAGGAGATTTAATAAATGTTTGTAAATATCTGAGGGCTGGGGGTCAAGAGGGAGAGGACAGAGTCTGCTCATTTGCACAAGGGGCAATGGTTATAAACTCCAGCACAGGAGGTTCCCCCTCAGCATGAGGGAGAACTTCACTGTGAGGGTTACAGAGCACTGGAACAGGCTGCCCAGAGAGGTTGTGGAGTCTCCTTCTCTGGGGACTTTCCATCCCCATCTGGATTCATTCCTGTATGGTGGAATATCCTGTGGTGGATTCTGTGGCCCTGCTCTGGCAGGGGGGGGTTGGACTCGGAACTCCCCTCCTCTTTTGTGGATGAGAGCCTTTTCCATAGCAGTATATTCCGCAGTCTGAAGGGAAGGTTTGGAGCACAGGCTGGGAGATGGATTGATTCTCTTTAAGGCCCTGTGTGTTAGGGAAGTAAACTTGGGATTTAAGTTGCTCTTGATGAGTGCTTGCTAGCCTGTATCATGTGGTGATTCTTCCTTGTGATGTTGGGTTTATCCCAGGACAAGGGTCCGAGGCTGATGTCACAGAAGGCTGTAGGTGGTGTCTCTGTTCACTAAGGTGTCCTGAGGCATCTCTCACCTTGCGTGATCGGCACTGTCTGGAGCTGTGCAAAGAGCAAAGATCCTGACCTGGGAGAAGGAGTCCTGCTCTGTAATTTGTGCCCTCCTCTCAGGATCCGTGTTGGGTTACTTGCACTTCTAGCAACAATCTTGCATTTGATTATTTTTAATTATGGTAATGCAGCCCAGCATGAAGTTGGCTGGTGCTTTAGTGCTTTTTAGGACAAACACAGCTTGTCAGCTGAGGGAGGGCTCTTGTGAGCAGAAGGCTGTGCAGAGTTGCTTCCAGGGATCCTGGAAGCTGGCAGATCGCACCCTGGCCTTTGCTGGACTCCCATCCTTTTCCTGTGTTGCAAAAGCTGCTTTCACAGGAGTGCTTTCCCTGTTGCTTGCTGTGGGGTCTAGCTGCTGTGCAGATCCCTTCTGTCACATCTGAAAATGCAGAACTGAGAGTTAAGAGAAGTCCTTTCAGACCCCTGTCTTTGTGTGGCCGGGAGCTGGCTGCTGGCTGCAGTAGTGCTGCCTCCTGTCCGGCAGCATACGGCTCCATTCTGCTGCTTCTTGTGCACAGCTAGCAGCACACATCCTACAGTTCCTGGAGCTTCACAAGATAAGATCAAGGTTTGAAAAAGTCTACTAGCAAACTGTGACTACTGGACATGAGTATTGGCAAACAGACAAAAGAGAGCTCTCAGTGTGCACTTGCAGCCTGCAAAGCCAATCAGATCCTGGGCTGCATCAGGAGAAGTGTGGCCAGCAGGTCGAGGGAGGTGATCCTCCCCCTCTACTCAGCCCTGGTGAGACCCCATCTGGAGTACTGTGTCCAGTTCTGGAGCCCCTATTACAAGAGGGATGTGGAGGTGCTGGAAGGTGTCCAGAGAAGGGCCACAAGGATGATCAGAGGGCTGGAGCACCTCTCCTATGAGGACAGACCGAAGGAGTTGGGGCTGTTCAGTCTGCAGAAGAGAAGGCTCCGAGATATCTGAAGGGGGCCTACAGGAAGGCTGGGGAAGGACTTCTCAGGATCTGAGGTAGTGATAGGACTAGGGGGAATGGAATGAAGCTGGAGGTGGGGAGATTCAGGCGAGATGTGAGGAGGAGGTTCTTCACCATGAGAGTGGTGAAACCCTGGAATGGGTTGTCCAGGGAGGTGGTTGAGGCCCCATCCCTGGAGGTGTTTAAGCCCAGGCTGGATGAGGCTCTGTCCAGCCTGATGTAGTGTGGGGTGTCCCTGCCCATGGCAGGGGGGTTGGAACTAGATGATCCTTGTGGTCCCTTCCAACCTTGAATGATACTATGAGATTGCTGGACATCTCTGTTGAGGGGTGAGTTTGATGAGCTCAGAACTGATTCTCTTTCTGCTGTGTTTACTGCTTTGTAACATAAACCTGACATTTTAAAGTAGGTTGATCCTTTTTGCAACCAAATGAAATTGGTTGCAGTTACTTTGGTTGCAATTACTTGCCTCTGTTAAGATGTTGTAATAAGGAGGTACGAGAAGGTGGTACTTGCACTTCTTCCCCATCCCTTTCATAACTTTAGGTGCATGAGTTGTCTTTTGTCACTGTTCTTGTGAGTTATTTCTTGCAGCAGCTCTTGGTTGATTTATTTTTTCTTTAGTAATGCTCACACCTCTACCCATCTGTACTTGGATTTAGCTCTTTTAAATGTCTTCAGTACCCTTGCTGACCCAGTATTTCAGACATGGGAGTGTTATCCCTGAAAGGAGGCTCTGCTGAGAGTTTTGATGGTGAAATTGCATCCTGGAAGAGCTGATTGCAGGGTGAAATGTTGGAGAAGTACCAGGTGGAAATGCTCTGTCAGAGGATATTCACTTTTTATTCAGACACCCCCTTTTGAAAATGCTTGTTGGTGGTGAGTGTAGAAACTCTCTTTGCCAGGTACCTGCAATAGCAGAGGGAAGTTGTGGGAGCTCAGCGTGCTGCTGCTGTTACTCAACTCCACAAGCCTCAGTGGAGCACAACTGCTGCCTTGCAAGCTTGCTTCTCGTGTTCTAGATTAAAAGAGAGCTGAAATTAATTTCCTGTGAGTGGGAATGGATTGGGAGACCAAGGAGATGGTGGAATACCCCTTTTCCCTGTGCTTCCTGTCTGTATTCCAGCAAGGAAACAGGACTGGGTCGTGACAAAAGTTCCTGCTACAACAGAGGAGGGAATAAGTACAGGAAGAGCTTTTGTCCCTCACCAGTGTGTACATGTGTGGGTAGAAGCTTAGTAAAAGCCAAGGATTTCATCTTCAGGCCAGCAAGCTGTTGGAAGTATTGCACCAGATGAGTGTGGAAGCAGCAGGCCCTTCATGGAATCCTTCATTTCCAGCACCTCGTGTGCGGTGTTTTCGCTGGGCCCTGTCTGGAGGGCACAGCAGCCTGCCTGTCTTGTTTATCTTCGGTTAGTAGGTGGTTAGTGTTTTTCAAGGCCTGATGTAACACCCCCTCCCTTTTTACTGTTGCCCAGCCTCCCAATAGAGATTGCTTTGTTCTTTTTTTTTTTTCCCTTTGAATGCACAAAAGATTTTCACAGCTTCCCTCATATGTGAAGAGAGAAAGAGATTTCTGCTTCAAATCCACGCTTGATGTCTCCTTTCCCAGAGCACTGTGTAAGAGTAATGTGGACTGCAGTTTGTGTGTGTCCTGTCAGGGTGATGGTGAGGGGGCAGACTGGGAGGGCAAGGTGAGAACCAAAAAAAAGGAGATGTTGTATTGAGCCACTGATCTTCAAACCAACAGAACTCCCTCTGCCATGTTTTAATCAGGGGAATGATTGTTGTGTTAGCCCTCAACTCTTCGGAAAGGGAAATGGTGATTATATTTAGAAGCTTCTCTACGTAATGCCAGGGGCGTGGAAATGTCTGCTGATGTGCCCCAGTGATCAATAAAACACCAGGGCTTTGGAGTATTCTGCAGTGCCATCTTTGCTTCTGGGAGAGTTCAGGATGCCTGCTCTTTAAGGTCCAGGTTCAGAGGGCTGAGCATTCGCTTTCATTGCATTTAAGCATTTCACATGCTGCTGCCATGAATTCACATAGTCTCTTCCAGAGGACTGAGGCAGTGCTTCACAGTCTCAACTGGCTGGATTAGATGTGTATGCATGGGGGGAGGGAGTAAGAGGAGCTACAGCTTGTTGACAGAACTCATCAAGCACTAGTAAAATCCTTCTTGCATTCCAAATGTTTTCCTTCCCTTGCTCAGTTTAGGTTGAGACCTACCCTGACTAATTAAGGTGTTTGGGGGTTTACAAAACAAGCCACTCACCTGAAATGTTCAAGTATTGCACGTTGCAGAGGCCTGATTGCAGAGCACACAGATGACATTCTGTTGTGCACACTGTCTAAAATCTGCTGAGGGAGCAGGGGGCTGGCCTCTAACCTCACCTCTTTCAGCCTCCCTTCTTTCAGCCACATTCCATTTGGACCATTGTTAGAAGCCTTCTGAGGACAGAGGTGTCCTTGTAGGAGTGTCTGTGAGTGTCTGGCGTCAGGGAAGTGACTTGAACCTTAGTAAATAAGAGAATCTCAGATTGCACTGTGTATGTTTGTCTTTCAGTGCCAGTCTCCCTTCACTTCTTACCCTCCCTCTAGCTTTTGCTATCTCAGGCTGTCTGTCCTGTAGGCAGGGACTGTCTGCAGCACTGCACTGGGAGACAAATAAGGTAAAGAGCATGGGAACAGAGGAAGTTTGCAGTCACCTGGGTGTGCACATACCTCATGACTGATGAAGAGGCGAAGTGCAGTGCCCACCTCAACACAAAGGCTGTTTGCTAACACAGTAAGGATTCTCTAAGCAAAATGGTGAAGGGAAGAGCTTCCATCAGTGCTTGCTCAGTGCTGTCCTGCAGTACCTGTTTGAATGAAGCTTTCGGTCAGTTCTGCCTTCGGCTTTTTCAGGATGTCGTGGCAGCAGAGGTTAATGGTTCCTTGCTTCCTACCCAGTGATTAGAGAACTTGCCCAGGATGTAGAGCAGTTCCACCCCCAGGGTCTCTGACCTTGCATCTCACCTTCCAAGGGAAGTGCTCTCATCACCAAAGTGTGTGCTGTTGAGGAGCTGAGCTTTGTGTGTCCATTTCTGTCTGTTTCAGCTCCTACACAGCGCTGTCGATATTTGGAGGGCAGGAAGCAGGCATTGCCTCTCTGCCCCAAGGATCAAAATGCTAATTTGAGATTGGCAGGACTGAGCTCCACTTCCTGCCTTGATAAAGCTGCAGGTTGGGAGATGAAGAGGCTGCAGTCCATGGGGCAGTGCAGCCTGCTCTCCTACAGGTGAAACTTGGAGCGAACACAAGAAGGAGGTGACCTGAATAGAATTTGCTCTGCCATGGGTAAGTGAGCTGTTAGTGTGCACATCTGCCAGCATCACTGCCTTTTCTCGTGGGCCCTTCCAGCCAGATGGATTCTGTGGGTCTGTGATTCTGGTCTTGTTCTCACATCTCAGCTCTTTCTGTTCATTCTGTGGTAATGTGGTGTATCAGCCTCTCTGGCATATGTGCCACCATCTTCATTGCCCTTTGACATTTTATACTGACTTTGGGCATTGTAAGGTACTGTAAAAGTAAACAACTGATAGAAACTGTTTAGTCAGACAGTCTATTGTAATTCTGATGATATCTAGGTAAGGTTTCCAGGAAGAAGCCAGGCTGAAAATGATAGCAAAAAAATCATTGTGCACATTTTTGGTGCTCTATTGCTTTAGTGTAACTGGTTAAGATGAAAATTGGAAATGATTCCCCCAGCTCTGTGGGGTGAAACACAAGCTAGTGTGCTAGCTGGCCTGGATCCAGGCACTCAAACTGATTTTGAAAGGTGATGATTTAATAAGATTAATGGAGCATATGTGTCATTGCAGCACTTCCTGGTCTCTGTTCTCCCTCTTAAATTCTTCCAAGGATGCTAACGTTGATGATCTTTTCTCCTACATCTTTTACAAGTGGTGTCTGAGCTTGGAATACTCTGACCTGCCAGACCAGCTCCTGCTCTCATATGCCATCCCTACAGAAACTCAGGAAGTGTCTGTCCTCCAGGACCACTGTCAGGTTCTCCTGGCTGCTTGTCTAGCTGTTGTGCTGTCATCTTCGTGATTAGGTCCTGTTGAGTGTTTCTTTTCTGGATGAGCTCTAAGCCTCAGGCCCCAGATGTCCTTGGATAGCCTCTGTGTCTGTGTGTCACATTAAGTGGCATGGTACAGACAGAAGTGTTAGAAGGTCAGAATGTTCTGCTGATTTCTTGGAAAGGTGCTCTGTAACCAATAACTAATCAATTAAACCAGGGCATTTTTACTGTCCTACAACAGCAAGAAGTGAAAATAATGACTAGACTGGATGAGACTGTCCTGGCCTTGTGTGTGGACAGGTTTCAAGGATGGAGGGGCTTTTTATTAGGGTGTTCTGAAAATCATCGTGGCTGGTGTCCTGAAGTGGAGGAGAACACACAAAGAAATGACTCTTATGTTGCACAGTCTTGTGCTCAAGCTGCCTTGCTTCTTGCTGGGGTTGTCTGCAGAGAAGATGGAGAGATGTGATCACATCTTACTGTTTGTGTGGTAGCATTTTCCCTAACCAGTGGAATCCAAAAGGAAAATGATGGTGTTTGACTCTCACTTCTTATCTCTTTCCTTCTGAACCAGGATTTCCTTCTGTCTGTCAGGTTTGGATGTTCTCCCTTTACTTCCTGGAGCTAATTCCCAGGCTTTTGACTCCAAGGCTTTCCCACGCAGCACAGGCGTGCAGCTGAGCACTGTCAAAGGATTCTCCTCGAGTTTTACACCGTGGCCATGTTTCTGCAGGCGTCTCCACAGCACAGCTCGTGTGGGGGAAGCATGAAGAGACCCAGGGGGTTCCACCCTCTGTTCACACACATAGAGAGGCTGTAACTTCAGACAGGAGCTGGCAAAGTTACCTGCAGGAATAGGCTTCAGCCTCCATTATGCTTAAGTCCAGCTGCTAAGCGATGAGAGAAGCGCCGTGTGGTGTGAACTGCTGGCTGGGAAAGCTGAGCACCCTCAGTTCTTTGCTGTTATCCCTTAGTTCTGCATAGTCAGTGCTTTTCTGCTTACCACTTTCTGTCATAAAAACCCCAAATTTACTTCTTCATTCCTATGGACTCTGCTGTTGCTGCATAGAGGTATCTTTAAAAAGTCTTTTTGTTCATCTGCTAGCAGCCAGAAGTTAACTTGTAGTAAACTTGCAGTGAGATCTAATTTTAAACAGTTTGGCAGAAGATTACAGAGATCAGTAGAGATGTCAAGAGTTGACAGTGTCCCACAGAATAGCAGAAGTCTGGGAACTCTTTGCTTACACCATTCCCTTATGTCAGTAGTACCACAAATAGCAACTTCATGCCGGAGCAGCAAAGGCGCTGCACAGTGGTCTGAGCTTGTAGACGTGGTGCGTTTGTCTCTGCAGCAGTAGTGCACAGGCACTGTTGTAGGAGGGGCTTCCACCCAGGTGAAGCCAGTAGCAAGCATAGAACCTCAGGGTTTGTCTTGATTTCAGTAGTTGCTTGGATTAATAAATTCTGTTTACTCCACTGGAGCTGCTGTAGCTTGAGTAAGATCTGGCACTACAAAATGTTTGAGCTCTGCAGTGCTGTGATTAGCAGGGCAGAGGTGAACACAGCAGCTGGGACATGGCTCTGGTGTCTGTGGCACTCAGCAGCCTGCCATCCCTTCTGTTGGACAGCTAGACCCAATTTAAAACCTGTTTTACAGCTCTTTGGAAGCTGCTGCAGTTCAGCAGAGAGTTTGGTAGCGAGGACAGCTGTTGGTACAGGGACACTGGGCATCTGAGGCCAAAGCCCCGTGCTCTGTTGTTACACAAAGAACTGTTATTATTGGTATGATTTTTCCCCTCTCAAGGCTACAGTTGTGGTTTATCCCCCCACCATCTGTGTCAGACCCATTTGGCAAGATAAAATAGGTGTAGCATGACTTTGACCTATTTAGTCAGTGGGAAGTCCGTTCTCCAGGTGACTGTTAGCTAAAGGTGAGGTTGGTGACATAGCAGGAGGCAGAGCAAACAGAGCTGGCCTGTGTGGGTTTCTGTAGCCTGCATTGCAGGCTGGGGAGATGTGTCTGTGTCTGGCTCTCTGGCTTTGGTGGCCCAAGGTTGTTTTGGTCCTTTTTCACAGTTCAGGTTGAAGGCTGTTTGCTGGAGGAAAGATGATCTGCTCAGTGAACTGCTTCCCTGAGGTGGCTGACCCCATACCTTCACCTGAGTAGCTGCTTTGAGAAGCTACTGCAAAGGGCTGAAAGCTCTTGTGGGGAGTATTGTGGTCTCTGCAGGGTTTTGAAGATGAAGAGCAGCCTCTAATTAAGCTTCCTGTTGAAAATAGCACAGAGAGTGCCTTTTTTCTTTTTTTTCCCCTCAGAAAAAAGGGAAACTTTAAAGCTGAACAGTGAAGAGCTGAACCTTTTATTTTTTCCATTTTCTGCTAACTTGACTGCTTCTAAAGCAGATGCAGCTGTAAGCAGTTACAGATGGTACAGAACAGAGAGAACCATACTCCAATGCCTTACAAGCACCCCAGTGTTAGTTTTCCAAGCCAGTTATCTTTCTCTGTGGTTTTCTTTTTAATCTCTTTGCAGATGGAATGTTTAAAAAACAAAATAAAAAGGAAAGAAAAAGAGCTACCTTAAAGCTCATTCAAAGGAGGAAAAAAAGTCTGCTGGAAAACACAAACACTGCTCAGCAGGGTGCTTCACTGGAGGAAGGTCCATACGATTCCCAGAGCACCCTCTCTAGAGAAGCTTCCTGCTCCTTGTTGTCCTCACAAACAAAAGTTTGTGGATGCTTAGGCTAGAAATGGTTGAGAACAGCCTGGGTCTGCTCTGCTGCTGTCTGTGCTTTGCACCTGCAACTCAAAGTGCTCCCTGAAGCCTGGCGTTGGAGTGTGTTAATGCACAGGCCCTGCCTGCCCTGTCACAGGCCAGCTCCTCTCAGCTCTGTGCTGCGTTTAGCTGCGAATCGGACACCTTTCCTACTCTCAGGACAGGCTTTGAAAGTTTGCTTCTCTCTTCGTTGGAGGCAGCAAAACCAGGGTGCCTGTTTTGATGGGCTGTACTCTGTATTTCTGTGGCAGCTGAATCTCCTCTCTTCACTCTGTGCAGCCCTGACCAGCAGTGTTTGCTTCAGGATCCCAGCAGCCGTCCTCTGACAGCATTGATTGGTCTTGATCCAGCCGTGGCGTGCTGAGGGCTGCTGCAGGCTGCCTGGCCAGGCCCACTCCGTGCACCTTCAGCACGGGCACTGCAGGCTTTGCTGCTGATGGGGTGAACCCATTCTTGGGTGGAATTCTTATGGAAATACTGAGATGATGCTGTGCTGTGTGGGCAGGTGAGTTGAGCAGCAGCACCCCGAGCCGCTCAGCCTGTGTGGCCACGTCGCATCGATCGGCTCGGCGTGGGACAGGCCTGGCTCTTAAATGCTTTGATTAAACGATTAGTCCTCAGTTTTGCTTTTCCATCTGACTTCTGAATACGTTGCTAAAAAGGCTTTGGATTTCCAAACACATAATCAATGCAGTGCTGGCCTAAGTGTCAAAGGTATGCGGTGTGGTTGTGTTTTGATTTCTAAGTCAACAGTAGAGTCAATACAGATGAGATAACATCCTCTCTTCTGGCTGTAGTGATAAAAACAAACAGGCTTTTTTTCCCAGTAGAGAGACTCTGGCATTGTGATAGCTTTTAAAAAAAAAAAAGTACAATCAGGCATTCTGTGCATGTGTAACTTAAGTGTGGAGTTGCTGTGGAAGTTAAGGTTTGCAGTAAGAAAACACACTCTTTGGTGCCGGGGTGGAGAGATGCATTTTGTCTAGAAAGCAATGCAGAGCAGTGTCCTCCACGCCTGAGAGCACTTCAGAGCCTCTTTGGACATCAGTTCTTAGGAGAGTGTTCTTCCATCAGCTTGGCCAGCTGCATTTTCAATCTCTTGTGAACTGCAAAGTGATGACATCCAGTTGTTAAAGACTGAGACCTGAGCTCTGTGCTCTGATCTTTTCCTGAGACCTGTGCTAGAATTTGGTTCAAGTCATTCTTCCCAGCAGCGCCTGCACACGCACATGTGAAGGTCTGCTGGAGCAGCCCTTGTGCCATCGGTCATGCAGGGGATTTCTCTTCAGCAAGCTCACTCAGAAAAGTGGCCTTGGCTGGCTGACAGTGCCTAGGGTGAGGCTGGGTCGCACTGGAGAGGACAGGCTGTGTTGTCTTGGGTTAAAGACTCTCTCGTCTGGAGCCTTGCTCAGCTAACCCTGCTGCAGCTCTGGAGAGCACTGCTGTAGTTTCCTTTCCTAGTGGTAAAATGGGGACCTTTGGTATCCTTGATACTATGAATAGCCTGGAATTTACTGTTTGTGTTTTGACAATTGGGATTTAGTTATTTTTTTGTAATGGAATTTTTTCTGTGCTTTTGGGACACTTGCTGTTGAATGTCCTTATCCTGGCACTTCATAGGAAATGGACAGGCTTTGGATGAGCAGAACGCCAGAGCTCTGTGGCACTTTATTAGTAGGATCCTCTGGAAAGGCTGCAGTGCCACAGTCTGTTTGTTGAAGTGAGATAACAGAATCTCCTGACCCCTCTGGACACTGAATAATGCCCCAAATCATCTGGAAAGATCCAACTCATCCTCCAGCTCTGTGGCTTATTAATCCTTCTGCTGGCAATTTGTGCGAGAGAGAGGAGCAAAGGCAATCATTTGGAAGTGGTTGCAGGAATGATAGGAATTCATGATTCTCAGAGAGCTTGGTGCCTTTTTAGGGGACCCATGTCCCACACTTTTCCCCTGCAAGCTACTCAGCACTGTGAAATCAAGCTTTTGGGGTTTCTGAAGGTTGCAAACACCTGAGGACTGCAAACCACCCAGCGACTGGAAATTTACAGTGCTCTTGCTTTGCAAACAAAGGTTGCTTTGAGCAGCTGGTGTTTGATAACTAAAGGTGTCTTGGCTATATAAAGTGTTGAGCTATTTTGTCAGGGGAGGTTGTAGCCAGGAGGTTTTGTCAAGGGAGGTTGTAGGCAGGTGGGGGTTGGTCTCTTCTCCCAGGCAACCAGCACCAGAACAAGCGGACACGGTCTCAAGCTGCACCAGGGGAGGTTTAGGCTGGATGTTAGGGAGAAGTTCTTCACAGAAAGAGTGATTTGCCTTTGAATGAGCTGCCCAAGGAGGTGGTGGAGTCACCATCGCTAGAGGTGTTTAGGAAGAGACTGGCTGGGGTGCTTGGTGCCATGGTTTAGTTGATTAGATGGTGTTGGGTGAGAGGTTGGACTCGATTATCTCAAAGGTCTTTCCCAACATGGTCTGTGCTATTCTATATCAATGTTAAATTGCTGTTTTCTTGTTAGTGGGGGAGCTCCTCACTTCAATTTTTTAGCATACTTGTAACTAAGTTTGTTGTGCAGGTTGTGGTTGGTTGGGTTTTTAAATAAGATCCTGTATTGCTGAACTGCAGTGCACCCCAGCACCCCCATCTCTGATGCAAGGCAAGTGGGGAGCATAAGACCAAGTCATGATCAAAATCCTGCACAAGTCAGTAATCCCATTTTCAGTTTTCATCACAAAAGTAATTTTTTTCAACTCTTGTTATGATACAAGTGTGCCAGATGTGTACCAGCACTTGCTTTTGACCTTGCAGTCAGGGAGGTGGCTGACCTGTGCTGAGTTCCTCTGTTCCCCCAAGGAAAGAGCAGGTGAGTGTGAAGGTGTGCTGGGCCAGGCTCAGCACATGTTCTCTTTCTGCTGCCATGCCATTAGCTGTGTGGCTCCCCATTTCTCTTACATTGTTGCTCTGTTTGTGATCAGCCTCAAAACCTCCTTGCTACCTTGCCAGGCTGTGTCTTTCCCATTGGGAAGTTAGAAATGCTCTCTTAAGTAGCAAAGGCGGAAAGAGCAGCTCAGGAGCCCTTTCTGTGATTGTGCTGGCCAGGGCTGTCAGCTGTGGTGCTGAGAGCAGCTCAGGAGCCCTTTCTGTGACTGCTGGTCAGGGCTGTCAGCTGTGGTGCTTGGACAGGAGCACACTGCATTGGGTTAGGAACTGGCTGGAGGCTGAGCCCAAAGAGTGGTGGTGAATGGTGCCACAGCCAGCTGGTGGCCAGGCACTAGTGGTGTGCCCCAGGGATCAGTGCTGGGCCCCATGCTCTTTAACATCTTGATTGATGATCTGGATGAGGGCATTGAGTCCATCATCAGCAAATTTGCTGATGACAGCAAGCTGGGGGCAGGAGTTGATATGCTGGAGGGTAGAGAGGCTCTGCAGAGGGACCCTGGCAGGCTGGACAGGGCATGAGATTGAACACATCCAAGTGCCAGGTTC
Source organism: Melanerpes formicivorus (assembly GCF_026170545.1). Taxonomy (NCBI): domain Eukaryota; kingdom Metazoa; phylum Chordata; class Aves; order Piciformes; family Picidae; genus Melanerpes; species Melanerpes formicivorus. The sequence continues at coordinate 955,624 of NW_027142388.1, read as the reverse complement.
TACACATTGGCCACAACAACCCCAGGCAAAGCTACAGGCTGGGGTCAGAGTGGCTGAGAGCAGCCAGGGAGAGAGGGACCTGGGGGTACTGGTCAATGGTAGGCTGAACATGAGCCTGCAGTGTGCCCAGGCAGCGAAGAGGGCCAATAGCATCCTGGCCTGCATCAAGAACAGTGTGGCCAGCAGGAGCAGGGAGGTCATTCTGCCCCTGTACACTGCACTGGTTAGGCCACACCTCGAGTCCTGTGTCCAGTTCTGGGCTCCTCAGTTTCGGAAGGAGGTTGACTTGCTGGAACGAGTCCAGAGAAGGGCAACAAAGTTGGTGAGGGGCTTGGAACACAGCCCTATGAGGAGAGGCTGAGGGAGCTGGGGCTGCTTAGCCTGGAGAGGAGGAGACTCAGGGGTGACCTTATTGCTCTCTACAACTACCTGCAGGGAGGTTGTAGACAGGCTGATGATGGTCTCTTCTCCCAGGCAGCCAGTACCAGAACAAGAGGACACAGTCTCAGGCTGTGCCAGGGGAGGTTTAGGTTGGATGTTAGGAAAAAGTTCTATACAGAGAGAGTGATTGCCCATTGGAATGGGCTGCCTGGGGAGGTGGTGGAGTCACCATCATTGGAGGTGTTCCAGAGGAGACTTGATGGGGTGCTTGGTGCCATGGGTTAGTTGTTTAGGTGGGTTGGACTGGTTGATGGGTTGGACACGATGATCTTGAAGGTCTCTTCCAACCTGGTCTATTCTATATCTATTCCATGACTTGGACAGAGCTTGAAGTCTGTGATCTCAGCAGAGTTCAGTGGCAAGGTAATGGACTCCCTGCGTTACTTATAAATAAGCCACTGTGTTCTGTCCCAACTACAAATTTCACACTAAGACATATTCCTTCTTTTGAGCCTAGTTGGGAGGCAGTGTGTGCTCCTGTGGGTCTGTTCAGTGTGAGGTGCAGCCATTTGCCTGGCATCTGTCTAGAGAGCAGCTTTGCTCTGCAGGCACACAGTGAAAGTGTTCCTGTGGCATCACCGTGGGACTCCTTCCTGTGAAGTGCTCGTCTCTCAGAAGACACAAGCAGTGTCACAGGGCAGTGGCATTAGCAAAAGAAATCCCAGCTTTGACTGTTACAGGACTCTCCTGAAGAAGAAATTCCATGTAACAAGTCACTGAACTTGTTTGTGTGGACAGTTGGCTCTGGGCAATTCCATGATGCCTTTGCTGCCTCACTTGTTTATTCTGACACTTCAGACTGTGTGGGTTTTTGCTACTCAGAAAGAGAAATATTTCTGCTGTTCTAGAACATCCTCTGCTTTAAGATGCCAGAAGCTTGAGCTGTCTTTTGTAGTGTCACTTGGCTGCTCTGAAGTGTTCTGGAGAAAGAATGAGTGGCTCTGGAAGCACTACATTTCAGCCTGTTCTAAAGGAAATAACCTGGTTACAGGGTTTAGGAAGAGCTTTGGGACATGCACTTGGACTGATTTTGGTTGCTTGTCTGTTTCAGGAATTCATGGTTGTATAACTTCTTGAAAGGAAGCAATTTCTATCGATGGGCTTTTGCTGTGGCATCAGGGATCTGAGGCAGGTCCTGCAGGCACTGCTCTGCTGCAGCTTGCTTGTGACGGCTTTCAGAACGTTGTCAGGTAGCTGTCAGGGATGTGCTAGGGCACTGCCAGGCTCAGCTGCTCAGATTGCTCATAGCTCACTGTGAGGAGCACCACAGCATTCATGCAACTGTGCTGTGTTTGGTAAAGCATTTTCCTTGTGTGCCATAGTGGGGGCTTGGACGTGGCAGAGATGGTTGTGTGGGGTTTTGCTTGTTTGGTTGGTTGGTTTTGTCTTAGGTCGTTCATCTCTGGCCATTGCCTTCCCTTTGAACTTCCAGGGAAATGATTCTGTGCTTTGGTTATTTCCCTGTTACCATGGCAAATAATCCATGCTGCTAATTAAGACACTGTTAGAATTGCACAGAATGATGGGCAGGGAAGGACTGTGTCCTACTTATAAAATGTGAGCATATGCCATAAATTTTTACAACAGCCATTGCTAAAGTAGCTCACAGTTAAATAACTTCCTGGTTCCTGGCATCTGTCTGCTGGAGGTAGAAGGAAAGAGCTTTTGAAGAGCCCTCCTTTTGTCAGGTCCATTTGGAGAGGTGTGCTCAGTAGAAACACTGTGCCCTGAACTAGAGTTTTGCTGCTGGAGGGAAACAGAGACCCCTTACTGTGCAAACGTCTTCAACTCTGTGCTGGTTTGATTCTTACACTGCTTAACCCTGTGCTTTGCCTCCTCAGAAGGGTTGGAGCAGCTCATGCCTTGTCAGCCTCTGCTGCTTTCCACTGGTACACGGAGAAGCCTCAAGGGAAAGCCTCTGTGTGTGTGCTTCTGTGCTTCCTTCCAGTCATAGCGACATGAGACTGCAGCTGTGGCTGTGCCTGCACTTGAGGAAGCTGCTCTGGGCATTTCAGTCCATGCCTGGAGCAGTGCTCCAGCCTTCACTGCTGGCTTTGGCAAAAAGCTGGTCTGGACAATCTGGGATCTCTGATCTAAGTCTCCAGTAGTCATTTGGATTTTCACTGTTGGAATTTAATACAGATAAATTCCAAAGCTCCTTCCTGCTTCTCATCCAGAGGTGTTTGATCTCTTCATGACCAGCAGCTGGGCAGAAGTGGCAGTCAGATGGTTGTGTAGTTGCTCAATACAGACCCAGGTCACACTTTCCAGAGTGCTTGGAGGGTTTGCTGGCTTGGGATGCATTTGAGCAGAGCTGATTTTTATTTGCTTTCCTTAATGCTCTAGCACAGAGAGCATGAGCTTGTTCCAGCTAGATGTTACTGATCACCTTCAGCTGCCAAAGCCACCTTTTGAGTGTTCAGGAGCAGCAGCAGGTTTCTTTTGCTGCATTCTGTGTCTCTGTGTCTGCAAACTTCTGGAATCAATGTCTGTGAATGAAATGGATGTGATTTACTCCTCTGTCTCTGATGGTAGTGTTTGATTTGCAGCATGGCTGATGAAAGTTAATCACTTACACATTGATTAAGGTAATTTACTCTTTCTGTATTTCAAGCCCACAAGATGCAGTTGCTCATGCATGAAATCTCAACTTCAGAAGTTCCCTGCAGGACCAGGAGTGATGAGATGGTGTTTCAGAAACAGCTCGGAATTTCTGGTAGCTACAGCCTGGCTGTGCTTTACTTCTTACACAGAAGTAGTTTTCCAGTGACACTTTTAAATAGAATAGAATTAACCAGGTTGGAAGAGACAAAAGTCCATCATCGAGTCCAACCTCTCACCCAACACCATCTAATCAACTAAACCATGGCACCAAACACCCCATCCAGTCTCCTCCTAAACACCTCCAGTGATGGTGACTCCACCACCTCCCTGGGCAGCGCATTCCAATGGCCAATCTCTCTTTCTATGAAGAACTTCTTCCTAACATCCAGCCTAAACCTCCCCTGGCACAGCTTGAGGCTGTGTCCTCTTGTTCTGGTGCTGGTTGCCTGGGAGAAGGGACCCTGGGTTTGCTTTGTTCCTCCCTCTGTACATCCAAATCTGAATAATACTGTGGAAGTGGAATAGCATTTTCACATTGGTATGGCCTCAGCACATCAAAGTGACCAACTGAATCTGAGTTGTGTCTGAATTAGGGGGTGACTTCTGTATGATGCTAGACCTGGCAGCCAGAATTGCCAGGGTGTTGGGGGCAGCTCTGTCACCTTGCTTTCACTTCTGTTGGAGCTAAGTTTGTCTTCTGCTGGTTCTGATGGGAGTGCTCTGGGACTACAAGAGTGCTCCAAGGGTGAAGCTGGGTATTCTTAGGGAGGTTAAACATCTGGATGTTCACTGCAAAACCTCTTCCAGGACAGCATCTTCTTCCTGGGCAAGAAACTTCTTCCTGGGCAGAGCTCTAAATGCAGCCAAACAGTAGGTAATCTCTGTCTGCCCCTTTTCACACTGGTCTGTTGCTTAAAGTAACTGAGGATTACAGAAGGATATTGGGAGGATTTACCTCTGTAGTATTTCTGTAGGTGGCTTTGAGACATGAGAATCCAGGGATGAAATCAGGCAGGGGTGTCAAATCAGCAAGGAAGGAATGGTGAGAGGGGACACAAGAAGAACATTTGTGGTGTTTCTGAGGCTCCAGGTGTTTTCATTCTGACTGAAAAGAAGATTATTGATAGGTTGGTTACTAGAAATCCTTTCTCTGTCAGTGTTCAGCAGCTTTCTGGATTCAGAAAATGCAGGAATGTAACAGGTGCAAGATGGGATCTGGGGAAGAAAACGTAGGTTGTATGTGTGGGTGTAAGGCATTCCCAGGTACAGTGTGTGAAAATGAAGTGAATTAAATGTGTTGAACTGAAATGACTTTGTAGAGAGCTAGGCTTGGGTGTTAGATGAACTGTCTTGCACCCTTGATCATGCAGAATACTGCTTTGAAAATGTGTCTTGGCTGCCCAGCTTGCTGTTGGCATGGCAAAAGCCTACTGCAAAATCTTCACACCTGGAATACTGTGTCCAGTTTCGGGCTCCCCAGTTCAAGAGAGACAGAGACCTGCTGGAGAGAGTCCAGCAGAGAGCCGTGAGGATGATTAGGGGACTTGAGCACCTCGCCTATGAAGAGAGACTGAGAGCCCTGGGGCAGTTAAGTCTTGAGAAGACTGAGAGGGGATCTGATCAATGTCTATCAGTATTTGAGGGGTTAGTGTCAAGTGGAGGGGGCCAGGTTCTTTTCAGGGGTGCACAATAATAAGACAAGGAACAACAAGTACAAACTGGAACACAAAAGATTTCACCCCAACATGAGGAGAGACTTCTTTCCAGTGCGAGTGACAGAGCCCTGGAGCAGGCTGCCCAGAGAGGCTGTGAAGTCTCCTTCTCTGGAGACTTTCAAAACCCACTTGGATGCTTATCTGTGTGACCTGCCCTGGGTGATCCTGCTCTGGCAGGGGGCTGGACTGGGTGATTTCTGGAGGTCCCTTCCAACCTCTAACCTACTGTGACCCTGTGAAATGTGCTAATGGTGCGTTCTGAAATCCCAAGTTGCAGCAGTACTGGTGGCTGCTTAGGCAACTGGGACATGCCCTTTCCATTCATGAAGATACTCTGAGTGTCTTTAGCTCTATGCTTTTTATTGTTTTCCTAATGCAGGAGAGCTTCAGCTTGTCACATTTCAGCTGCTTCCTGATTTCCTAATGTTGATGTGATGGCAAATGTATTTGTGGTGAGAGGCAGTCGTTTTAAGTAACTGCTGTGTGGGTGTTTTATGTACCCCTGGAGGGTTTCAAACCCTCTCATGTTTACGTACTGCAAAGCTCCTGTCTCTGCAGTTGTACTTCAGCTGGTCCCACAGACTGCTCCTCTCCACAAACGCTGTTTGGTTTGTGCTTGCAGTGGTCGTGGCAGCGGGAGGCTGCTGCCGAGCTCCCGAGAGGTTTGGTCTGAAACGCTCAGGTCTGCTCCCCCTGGTCCGTGTGATTCACTGCACAGATGACATGAACGTGGGTGCTGAAGGGTGGGCATTCAGATTTCCAGCACCCAGCATTTCCTGGACAGCAGAATTCTCTGCTCTAGCACCAGCAGCCTATCTCCAGAACCACAGTGAGTTTGACTTAGAGCAGCTCCTCGGTGCCAGGCTGTTACAGTTTGAAGAAGGAACTTTAGCCTAGATCCTGACTGCAGAGACTGAAAGTGAAATAAATTACCATTGGATACAAAAGGAAAAATAATAAGCTCTATATAATTCATTGGCTTGCTAAGGGGAGATACAGAGGAGGAGCATGGACAGTTCTTTTTCTCTCCTTTTCTTCTGTTGCTTCTGCTTGCAACTACTCTCTCCTCATGGCCTTGCCAGGAGTATCTCTTTTGACTACAGTGTGCGGTAACAGGAAGGAGGGGAGGGAGGGAGTGAGGGAGGAGGTGAACAGGTCCCTGGATGCGTCCAGGGGGTCTGAGGAGTTTCTGTGTTGTTTATAGATTGTAACTATCTGTTGTACATATATTGTACATTTTGCACATACTCCTTGCATCTCTTATTTCTAGAGTTTAGTTTGCTTGTAAATAGAGCTTCATTTGCTTCCAAAATGTTCTGAGCTAGTCTGGTGCTTTTACTTTTGGGGGGGTGTTACTCTTTCAAACTAGTTTAGGGATAATTTCACCCCACCACCCAGGTGGCTGTGAAGTCACCCTGAGCCTGCTGGCGCATGGACATCCCTGTTGAGCTCAGCAGTTCTCTGTTTGTCCTCAAGTATTGAGCTATTAATTCCCTAATCTTTAGGGAAGTTATTTTGAATTAATAGAAGAATTAGAGACCATTTCAGCATCAGGATTCCTGCAGGCTGATGGCACTTTTCAAAGCAATTCTGTTGAAGATGGGGAAAGCAGAAGTTAAGCTGCCTTGTGTTTGTGAGTTCTCCTTTCTGTCTGGGTGCTCAAGGGTCAGGATTTTTAGTGACAGCTGAGAAATCTGATGTGGCTGTGCCTGGTAGTGCCTGGGCGAGACTGCTGTCTGGGTTAGACTTCTGTTGCTGGAGATTTAATCTGACTCTGCTGCAACATTTAATGAATAGCTAAGTGGAGACATTTTTGTATAGGTGGATCAGTGCTCTGATGTGTTCCAGTTTGTCCAGTCTGCAACACCCATTAAATGAGTACAGCTTGAACTGCTGACACACAGTGAGTGCAGCACCAAGAGGGAGCTGTGGACAGAAGCTATCATCTGGGGCCCTCCTGCTGCAGTGCCAGTTGTGTGTTTAAGAGGAGCACTGCAGGTCAATGGGTGCCCTGTGAATAGGGGAGAACTCACTTGCCGTGGAATGTTACTTGGGTACCTTCAACTAGAATTTTGCTTTTTAAAAGGCAAACTTTTTGTCCATTTGGAAAGAATCTTTTTGGATTTCTCATGGCTTTGAGCCTCCCAGCTCCTGAGCTTGCAGAAATGATCCAGACCTGTTTCTATGTTGTCTGCCCTTGGATTTCTGTACCTTGCATTCTGCTTGGAGCAGGAGAATGGGGCAGAGCGAAATGAGAATAGCTCTGATAAAGCCAGTCATGTTTTCAAGGGGCTGTAATTTCTTACTGGTCAAACATAAGTTTCACTTGGTCCTGCACATGGAGCCTCATGCACTGCAGTCTGTGTGGGAGGCTTCTGTGGTGCAATCTTGGAGAGGTGAGGGTTGCTGTGAGGGAATTTTGCTGTTAGGCAAGGCAGTGCTCAGATCCTCAGCGTGTGAGATGCCGCTAATAATGTGTCTGAACTTTATTGCTCCCTTAAAGCTCTGCTGCTTACCATGAGTGAGTACAAACAGCAGCAGGACACCATCTCCCTCTCATTTCTCAGGGCTGGAAATACTGAATACTGTCTTTGGAACAGGCCTGGCTGGGTTTTGTGGTGTTGGGGTTTTGGTTCCTCCTCCCAAAAGCACAATGCAGGAACACAGAGGAACTGCCATCTCTGGTGGTGTTGCTGATGTTTGTGTGACTGGAGATGGTAAAATGAGAATGGGGATGGGAAACAGTTAAGCTGGAGCAGTTTGCTCTTTAGTGTTGGGAAAGAATGGGAGTTCTCCTGTTGCTAGTAACACAGTTTTAGGTAATTTCAATTTCCTAGTTACCCCACTTGATGTTTCCTCCTGCCTGTGTGCCAGCTTCTCCCACGTGGTGGGTTTAGGCTGTGCCTTCAAAGTTCAGTTACAGATTTCGAGCAGAAAAGTACTGGGTGTGAAAAGGAAACCAAAAGATTATTCTAAACAAATCAATTGGGTAAATATCTAGAATAAGAGGAGCTGTAGCATAACAATTTCCTCCCTTTTCTCTTCTGATCTCTGGCTGGTTTTGCTTTGCTCGTTAGAGGTAACGTGCTTCTGGCTGGCCTTGCCTAAGTCTAACTTCTCTGCTCCTTTCTCTTGTCCCTTTTGTACAGGGGGGTAAGGGAGAGAGAAGCTAGTAACTTCCCCTGGTCCTTGGCCAGGGGGGTCCTTGTGCTGTTTATGAATTGTAAGTATCTGTAAATATTGCAACTCCTGTCTTATTTTGTACCTATTCATTGCATTCCTTGTAGAGTGTAGGTTTTGCTTGTAAATACAGCTTCATTGGCTTCTGACTGAGTTGGTCTGGCAAAGTTAATGTTGGGAGGGAAACTTCAACCCACCACATCCCATTACTGTGTGTTTTTCCTAGCCTAAATAAACTCAGTTCTTATCTCTACTAGTCATCTTAGAAACTCTTTGCACTCCTACCAGTGACAAGCTGATCATTCTGCTCCAGTAGAGCTAAAGTCACATAGCCTACCTGCCTTCCCCCTTAACAGGATGAGATTCCAAAGAAGACAAAGGAAGAGGAGGGAACACCTCAGGAAAACTGCAGAAGTGTCTGTCCTAAACACTAGAAGTAGGCTCAGTAGTACTGGAGAATCATAATGCACATGATGTAAAACCTGCATTGCCTTCTGCAGTAAATCCTCTGCAGCTTTAGCAAGCTAATTGCACTGGAGTCTGTTTACATGGATCCAGTGCCATAGGAACAATGTCAGGTGAAGTTCTGTTTCCTAGCTTCCTGCTGCCCTGAGTCACCCAGCCCTTGGCACAGGTACCTTGGAAACATGCTGCACTGATTGTCTGTGGCTCTTTCCAGGGTGTCATTTGGTGCTCATGCTCAGAAATCTTCTCCCTGTAATCGATACCCGTGGCTCTGTCCAGGTCACTTTCTGTTTTCTTCTACCAAGTCAAATACCCAAAGGGACTGTGGAGTGTTCTGTGCTTGTGGGGCTGTGACCTCTAACAGGAGTGAATAGGGAATCGATGGCTTGCACCAGGACAGGGGCAAACTCCTAGTTTTAAGCTTAATTTCTCCCCTTCTGATAGAGAGAAACCATTACACCTCAGTGGTAAGTGAGCTACTGATGGAGATGTTGTGTGCTCAAATACAGCTTTGTGCCTTCCCTCTGGGTGGGATCCATTCAGCAGGCAAAGCTGCCGTTTGACACACTGGTGCTGGAGATCCTAACTGTGCCTGAATTGGTTTGCCCCTTTAAAGGAGTTTATCAGGCTGCCTTGCATGTACTTTTCAGACTACAAAATGTGTTGCTGTGTGGGGTGGGGTTCTTTGGTACTTCTTTAAAGAATGACCCTTCTGGGTTTGTGAACAGTGCCTTGTCCTTCTGCAAGTGCAGTGCTGGAGCAGTGCAGTGCTGACATCACAGGAGTGTAGAAAAGCTGCTGTGAGACTGGGCTGTAAGCTTTTGATTCTACCTGCATGTGAGCTTTGGGGCTTTGCTGGTGCTTTTCTGTTTTCAACTCCTTGCTTTTCCCTTCTGTTGGAAAACAGAAGAGGTGTTACTCCAAGTCACTGCTTTTGCTTCAGTGAAGAAATTAAACACACCTTGAATTTTCTGGACTCAGTTGCTGGCTGACCCACTTGAAGCTGATTTCCCCCCCACTGGCACATTTTCTTGGTATTATCAGGCACTTTTTGCCTCTGTCAGTGTGCCTTCTGAACAGGTTTGTATGTTTGGAGAATGAATTGCTTCATCTTAGGGGTCTGACTTCATGTGTGGCTGCCAAAGAAGTCTGATACTGTTGTAGAGCATACTTGAGAAGCTTTTTGGTTGTTGTTCTTGGGATGAACAAGGGTGCAGCTGAAGCCTAAACTTAGGAAATCTTAAAAGTCTGAGTGACAGAGTTTTAAAGTACTCAAAAGTAAGCCTAGTCCAGTGTACCCAGTGACATGAGGTTGTTCTGGTGCTGTGGGAGAGATGGTTGGGGGTTGTTGGTTTTTTTGGGTGCCTTTTCTAACTTCTAGTGAAAACATGTTAGTGTGTGCAAGGCAGTGTTACAGGACATGCTGTTGTCAGATGTGGTGCATTAATTGCTTGGCAATAGCTTCTAAAGTCCAAAAGGAGCCTCTTAATTGTGAGACAGAGGAGACAAAGATGAGATGCTTGCTCTGTCTTCCTTCTCCAGATGGACCAGCAGTGATTGACTTGGACAAATACTGAATTCCAGGTATTGAAAACTCCCATGTTTTATCAGCTCAGACAACTGCTAGTTATGGTTTAGAGTGCTCGGAGCTGCTCTTGTCTGACAGCACTGGCTTGTGCTGTGGTGGCTGTGTTAAACCTGACTCATGGCATACATTGCTTGTCAGCAGTTTCACTGTGGTGGCTCCTAGCCCTGCTCAGAACAGGTCTTCCTGCTCCTCTGAGAACAGAGTGCTCACACTGGGCCTGTTCTGGCTGCAGACACCTCACCAGGTACCTTGGATGAATCTTGGTTACTGAGCAGCAGGGTCTTGTTCTTCCAGCAGTGAATGTTTTTTATTGTGAGCTGGCAGCAGGCACCATCCTCGTGTTTGTAGTGATTACAGTCCTTGTTAATGAGCTTTTCTGTTCATCAGGGAAAGGCTTGCAGAGATCAAAATGTGAAGGGAAGCCTCAGGTGAAAACTTGGGGAAGTTTTTATCTTCTCCCTTTAGCTAGAGTGAATGCCAGGGAGTGAAATCTAGCACTAAGCACTCTTCTGCTAACGCAGAACTCTGCTATCAGGTGCTTGGGAACTCTGGATTGCCTGTGTGAACATAGCACAAATTGCTACCTTTCCAACCCAAAAGGGTCCTAGCTGTGAAAATTGCAGCAAAACCTCCTTGTGCCAGGGATAGCCTCTCACAGCTCCAGACAGCCCTTCCTGAAAGCATGGTGTTATTTGGAGCATGGGAAAGCTGTCTGTCAGAAAACTGGGGACAGCCTGCACAGTGGTGCTCTGGAGATGTGAATTACAGTAACCACCCCCTTGGTTTGCCCATTTTTCTGATGTAAAAAGGGCTACTTTGGGGAAATTTCGTGCAGTTGAAGGTGGCAGTTGAGGCAGAAGAGCTGTTTCAGCAAAGCTTTGGTGTAGGCTGAGCATTGGAACGACCTTTACAGAGCTCACTGGTCTGTTGGAATCTGACAGTTTGCATAAAGGAATGTGTTTGTGCCTCTGTTGAGAGGGTTGTGCCTAACTCATCTTGGTTTGAGCTCCTTTCATCTGCATCCAGTCCTTCTTTAGATAACTTGTGGAAGGTGGAAGTGATATCTTCATTGATGATCTGGATGAAGGGATTGAGTCAGTCATAAGCAAATTTGCAGATGACACCAAGTTGGGAGCAGGTGTTGATCTGTTAGAGGACAGAAGGGCTCTGCAGAGGGACCTCGACCGGCTGGGCAGAGGGGCAGAGTCCAACAGGATGGCATTCAACAAATCCAAGTGCCAGGGGCTGCACTTTGGCCACAACAACCCCATGCAGAGCTACAGGCTGGGGTCAGAGTGGCTGAGAGCTGCCAAACAGAGAGGGACCTGGGGGTGCTGACTGACAGCTGCCTAAACATGAGCCAGCAGTGTGCCCAGGTGGCCAAGAGGGCCAATGGCATCCTGGCCTGCATTAGGAATAGTGTGGCCAGCAGGAGCAGGGAAGTCATTGTGCCCCTGTACTCTGCATTGGTTAGGCCACACCTTGAGTCCTGTGTCCAGTTCTGGGCCCCTCACTTTAAGAAGGACATCGAGATGCTTGAAGGTGTCCAGAGAAGGGCAACAAGGCTGGGGAGAGGCCTTGAGCACAGCCCTGTGAGGAGAGGCTGAGGGTGCTGGGATTGTTTAGCCTGGAGAAGAGCAGGCTCAGGGGAGACCTTTTTGCTGTCTACAACTACTTGAAGTGTGGGTGTAGCCAGGATGGGGTTGGTCTCATCTCTCTAGCAACCAGCACCAGAACAAGAGGACACAGTCTCAAGCTGTGCCAGGGTAAGTTTAGGCTCGAGGCGAGGAGAAAGCTCTTCACTGAGAGAGTTGTTAGCCATTGGAATGTGCTGCCCAGGGAGGTGGTGGAGTCCCCATCCCTGGAGGTGTTCAAGAGGGGATTGGACGTGGCACTTGGTGCCATGGTTTAGTCATGGGGTCTGTGGTGACAGGTTGGACTTGATGATCTTTGAGGCCTTTTCCAGCCTTGGTGATTCTGTGATTTTCCAGATGAGCAAAGTCTGGGTTTGTTTTTGTAGCTAAGCCCCAACCTTCTTGCTTGGTCAGATGTCTGGTACAGGTATTTCTGTATATTTTTCCTAGCTCCATATTTCCATCTTGTTCTGATGCTTTCTGATCTTGGTTATGCCACAGCAGCATTCTATCAGTATTTTTGCTGTGCAGTTTGTATGGCTTGGATATAACAAAGCTTGGATCTGTCCTCTGCACCCAAGTCTTCTAGGAACTGTATTTGCAGATGAGACAGGGACTCTTTCTCAGTCTTACTTCTTTTTCCCATTCCCACAAAACATGTTTTTTACCATACTGATAGCCTGACCCTTGTAAATGCAGGATGGCTGCTGCTTGTACCTGACCTGCGGTTTACCTGACAGTCCCATTGATGGGGGACAGTGCCCCAGCACCTTGCGCTGAGGTAGGTCCCTGCAGCTCTAGCAGAGGTATCAGGGGAGCTGGGGGTTATAGAAGCTAGAGGTGCTGAAAGGGCTTGTGGGGACAGTGTGCTTAATCAGACTGAACTGTAAGCTGCTCCTGGAAGGGTTTTAGTCCTACCTTGGCCCTGGCCACATGATTACTCCTTTCGCCCTTGCGTCAGTCACTGTGCAACTGCTGACCTGAATGAAAACTTGCTTCACAAACATGAGAGTTTGCCAGCTCAGCTTGCTGCTTTGCTGGGGTTACTTTTCCACCTTTCTTCTTTTCTTGACCACGAATAACAGTTTCGGTGGCAACCCCTGAGCTGGTTATAATGGCAAATCTTCAGAAGAGGAGGTTTTGTTAAGTAGAGCTTTATTAATGGTGCTGAAGTCAGAGGTGAGCTAGCTTAAGGTGAGTAGAATTCGCAGTGTGAGGCTGGCATGTTAAGTCTTTCTTGCCCCAGAATTTTCAGGCTAACACAGTCAGACCCTGTCTTAAGATGGAGTCCTTTAAATGTAATTGTCAAGAAGAAATAAAAGTGATACTTGTTTTTAAAAGGAACCCCAGGGCTGTGCCTTAGCTCAGCAGCTTGCTGGGGCTGGGCTGCAGTAGGATGCCAGTGGTCTGAAACAAGTTAGCTGACCTGAAAGAGCTCAGTTAAAATAAACCTGACATAATTCACATACAAAACTGGGCAAAATCTTTGGTATCAACAGGCTCTATGTTTTGATACCAGATGTGGGGTTCCATATATTCCTCTCCAGCTCTTTGAAGTGGTACCTGCTAATCTTGCCTCCACGGGGCTCCATTGTTGCAGACATCGTTGCATCTTCAGGGAACATTTGCAGTTTTGCAGACTTGTGATGGTTTCCAAAGCTGCTTCTGGAGAGGATTCCTTGGCTGCTGTGACATACATTTGGCAGTAAAAGCGTGCTCTGTTTTTCATGACCTTTTGTTTTTAATTTCTCTCTTTCTTTGAGGAAGAAAGAGAAAAGGGGATGTTCCCAGGGTTGGTTTGGGTGGTTGGTTTGTTTGTTTTTTAATCTGTTTTAGAGCAAACATCTCAATCCAAGCCAAATCCACCAACCCACCCTCCGCAGTCAAGAAAAAAGTGAATTTCCTTATGTGTGTAAGGGGTGAAAATGATGCATCCAGGCTCCCATTCGGGCTCCAGCTGGATGTGGCATGAACTGAAAAGGCTGTGTCAGCTGTTGCAGTGGTGGAAAAGATTCAGTGTGTTTTGGGGATGTTTATTTTGATTTGGCTACTTAACACTCAAACACATGCATGTGCCCAGTACAACTTACTGAAGATGGAATTTGTCTCTGTTAGCCGTCCACGGTAGGTTTTGCTCCCAGGTATCCTGCTCAGTGTGGTTGCAGCACAGCAGAGGGGAGGTCAGGAGCTGAGGATGCTTTTCAGGGACGCTGCTGCGCGGTGGTTGGAAGTGCCTGAGGTGGTGTTAGGCTGCCAGGCAGGGACTGCAGGTTGTGCTCCCATTCCTGCAGGGAGCTGAGTGCTGAAAGGTGAAATGTGGAACTCTTCCAGTCACTGTAGTTCTTAAACCCTGTGAAACGTGTAGTCCTTTGTCTGCTGGCAAACAGTGGGCTGGCCCGAAAGAGGAGCTCCACCGAGCTCCACGTTCTGCACAGAAAAGGTGGGCTCGGACAACCGTCTCTCCTGGAGCCTTACTGGCTGTATCCTGCAGTCTCCTCCAAGGATGACCTCAGAGTGTTCTCTCAGCACTTCAGTGGGGGCTTGGTTTGAGGGTGAGAGGTTTAGAAAAGCAGCTTTGTGGAAAAGGTGGGAGAGGAACTGGGGTTTTTCAGTTGGATGTGTAAAATAACTGCCTACCTACTTGGTATGGGATAGTGAGGAAACGTTCTGAGCCCTGTGTTTGCTAAACGCCAGAATTATTCTCCTGTTACCACTCAGAAACTTGCCTGAGCCCTGACCCAGGCTGCACAGGAAGACCTGGTTTGAATGGGACGTCTCAAATTACTCTTCCCTGTCTTTTTTTTCACCCCCACCCCCCTTCAGACTTGCTTTTGAGTCCTTGCTGGTTGATGTGTGATCCATGTTGCCATAAATCACTGGGACTTAGCAGACCTTATCCACAGGTGAAAAGGAGATGAAGTTGTAAACTTGCTTCAAAAAGCAAGCTGTTGCTTCAGCGTGAGGGAAGCTGCAGCAGTGTGCTTGCTTTGTCCTGTGAATCACGCTGAAGAATGGCGTAGTGTTGAGAGATGTTTGCAGCTGTGGATGCTCTGATTTCATGCTGCATGTTGTACCTTAAGCTGCTACACTCGGGTTTGACTTGGGCTTGGCAGCAAGCCTAATGGAGCCTCTTAAATATGGATGTATCTTGCACGTTTAAGGCAATTGAAAGAGACTTTTTACTTCAGCCCTTGACCTGGAATCCAGGAAAGGAAAAAAAGTAGCATTGGTTTTAGCTAGGGAGTGAGCGTGCCCCCAGCCCGAGTGAACATTCGTGCAGTTAGCTGTAAGGACTACCTGGTGCTGCTCTCCCTTTCTGTGCACTAGGGCAGGACTCTGCAGTCCTTCAGTGTGATTTGCTCCTCTTCAACAAAGGATGCTACAAAAGCTCACAACTGGCTTGCACTGGTAGCATCCAACCCGAGCTGCTCTCGGCAGTAAGTCTTCTCTCGTATATCTGTTAAGCAACAAAATAATTAGGAGACTGCAAAGTGTCAGAGAGGAGTAGATGTAAGAAAAGCTTTTTCCTCCTAAGTGCCCTGTTCTTGCACCAGCAAAAGGACAGAGATGCACAGTGTCATTGCAGCAGGGTGAAGTGAACCTTGCTGTCTGCCTGCAGCTGATAGCTCCAAAAACCAGAGGCAGGGCAGGGAAGCGAGATGCAAAACATTCTTCAGCTTGTCTTGAGATCATCAGCTACTGCTGGCTGGCCTCACTGTCTACTGCTGTAGCAGTCACTGATGTAATGAACACATTAAACAGCCTTTGAAATGCGTAGAGGAGGGGCGGCCGGAGCTTCCTCCCTGCTTGATGTGCCATTTCACAGCAGATTGTCAGCAAAAGTCGGTCCTTTGGGCTGCTTTGGTTTATTTGGTTTTGTTCCTTTTGAACGAACAGGCTGCTGAGGTGGGACCCTCAAATGACTATTTGTACTCAGGAAGCTCGGGCAACCATGGCTGAGCAATAGGGCAGTGAAGGAGATGGTTCAGTGTCACCTTTGCAAACCTGCTACCTTCTTAATGAAAGTTGGGAAAGCAGGATACGTGTTTTGGTGGGCATGGAGTGTTTCAGCTGGTGAGGAGTGGACAGCTGATAATATACCAGATATTTCAAGTGTGGCTGAAGAGGACTGTAATGACTGAATACATAACTGTGGCTTTCAGTGCAGACTGAAGAGTATTTGAAGTTGTGTGTGGTCACCTCTCAAGCAGCCACATCTTTCAGAAACTGAAGCATGCAAGGGAATTTGTGTCTGGATCCAGTTTGCCCAAGCTGTGTCTGCTGTGAGAAGCTTCCTGTGAGTCTCGAAGGACTTTTTGTATAGGAAAAAGAAGTAGGCACCTAAATTGTAGTCAGAAGGAGCTGGAAGTGAGTGTTTTAAACAGCAGGTGAGGCAAACATCTGTCAGAACTGGCCCACAGCAAGATCCAGTTTTAAGCTCAGTGAGTTAAATGCTCTCTTCACATTCCGTCAGGGTCAGTTTCTGTGATAGAAGTCTGCAAGTTGCAGAACTGATCCCCTTGAAATTAGTCTGGTTTATTGTGTTTTAATCTATCTTTACTCCAGCCTGTCCAGTGTGCTTAGCTTCCTTCTCTAGTTTTGTTTTTCCTGAATCTTGAGAGTGCTTGGATGTTTTGGTCGCTGGCAGAGCAAAGCACCCGCTGAGATGCAGCCTCCTCTCGTCATCTGAGCTGTGGTGCTTCCTTCATTTACTGCACTTCTCCAGCTGCTGGCATGCATTTATTGCTCTGTTGTTTGCATTCTCATCTCTAAGTCCAGTAAATGCAGGGCAAGTTTCTCTTGCTGGTGTGAGAACAGCTTCTGTGTGAGAGTGATTGATGCCCAAGGCCTTTAGCATATAGCTGTG
This sequence comes from Melanerpes formicivorus, assembly GCF_026170545.1. Lineage (NCBI taxonomy): Eukaryota > Metazoa > Chordata > Aves > Piciformes > Picidae > Melanerpes > Melanerpes formicivorus. The sequence continues at coordinate 939,130 of NW_027142388.1, read as the reverse complement.
GAAGCTTCAGTGCACAGGCTGCTCCTTTGCCCTTCAGCAGAGCTTGCCACTATCCTTTCTCTTGCACCCAGAAGTCAGGAGAGGGGCTGAGTTTCTTCAGTCATATGTTCAGTTGTCATCTGGTGCAAACAGAAAGAGGTTTTTATTTCAAGTACCTAAAACTTCCTGGTCTCTGGGGTGATAGTTTTGGAGTGCTTAAGTCTGGGCTGCCACTGCAAAGCCTTTCCTCTTAGATTCTGTGTCCAGAAACATGTCAGGTCGGGGATCCGAATGGCTTGAGGAGCATTCCCATTTGTTCTCCAGTATTACTCAAGCAGACAAGTCTCCTGGTCTGGTTTTCCCTGTGGTTTTGCAAGGGACTGTGCTGGCACAGGGTGAAGAAGGAGAATGGGTGACTGATAGAAGATGAGAAGTTGCTTTAGCAATGGCAGTGCTGGCTTGTGGTCACGTTAAGCTGTGGACAGAGTCACGCCCTGTGCTGCCATCAGCAGACACTTTTGTTTCCTACTCTGTCTTTCCCTGGGTCTCCATGGAGCACAGTGAGTTACAGACACTGCTCAGCACAGGGGGCTTTGCCTAAGGCACTCCATCTGCTGAGACTCTGAGGAGACTCTTCCAAAGAAACTGCTTGTCTTTGGGTGATGAGGAGGAGGTGAAAGGTGGAGGCTGGCTCCTGCCTTGGCCGGGTGGTTTTCTAGAGTCGGACGTGCAAAAGAATTACCAACCCCAGAGGAAGTAAGAAGTACCTGATAGGAGGGCAGCAGGGCTAAAAGAGGCAGGGGGGCTATAGGGAATTTCTAAGCAGTCAGATGACAGGGACCCTTTAGGGTGAAGGTTCACAGTTAGACAGGAGAGCTTGGCTGTGGGGCCACAGGGGAAGAGAGGCTGGCCTGCAGTTACTGATAGGAAAGAGCTTGCAAGGGTCTCTGCTATAGGGCTGTGACTCTTGCAGTTGCAGCTTTTATTAGCTGGGTACCATCTTCTCTAGTTGGGAATGAAGTGGGTCTCTGTTCCCCTGGGAATACAGAAGTGATTCATTTTTCCCAGAAGAGGGGAGAGTGCTGCTGGGACCGCCAGCTGTAGCTGCTGGGTCTGTTTCATGTGGTGCCTGTCTGGGATGTGTGGATGTGGTGCCGTGTGGCAATGGCTGGGCACCCCTGCAACTGCTCTGTAGGTAAAGGTCCATGGAGCAGGCTGTGCCAGGCTGGGGAGCTCGCTGCTGAGATTGTTGTTGGGACAAAGCTGTCACTGTATGGCCCTCAGGCTGACACACAAAGTATGCTATAGAACAGTGCTGGCTGTGTCCCTGGCTTGGCATGCTTTAGCAGGCTCTGTCTTGTGAGCACTTGCCAATGGAGCTGCCAGAAATAGATGGCTGATGGCAGAGAATTTGCTAAAATTGGTCTGAGCCCTCTAGGGGTGCAGGTTCAGGGTGAGATCTTGAGTTGTGGAGAAGGCATTTGGGAAGCCACCTCTCAGCTGGCTGAGAAAAGGACCTTACAGAGCAAGGCAAGCCCTTGCTGTCTTTGGCTTTATATGATACTTGGGTCTAATAATTACTTACTTGTTACTTGACTAAATTAGCAAAAGCCTGATAGCCTGATTGGTTACCTTGCTTCTAAACTTCCTTCCTTGTGTGGATGTTGAATTTCAGGTGTGGTAGTGTAAGAATCCTAAAAAAATACCCTTCTCTGGGAAAACCAATGGTGGCTTTGTGTTTTGAGCAGTGTTGACCCTTCAGTGATGGGTCAGGGGTTGGACTGGATGATCTTTGACGTCTCTTCCAGCCAGATGTTTGCTGTGATTCTGGGTTCTGCATATGGTCTGCAGTTCAATGTGGCATGCAGCTGAATTGCTCTGAAATCCTTCCAAATAACAGCAGTCTGTAGCATGGCCTAATCCAGTATCAATTTTCACCATTGCTTGGTGGATTGTTGCTTAGCACTAAGAAGTGCTTCTGGAAATCAGCATTTCATCAAAGGACAGCTGTGCACATGCTTGTTCCAGGCATTTGCCATGCGTGAGTCTCCACTCCTTGTGGTGATAACAAAACACTGGGTTTTACAGGAGTAACTTGAGGGGGGAAGCTGGGCTTGTTGTATGTGCAGTGGAAGGCTGGTTAGATGTGGCTTCATCAAGTCTGCTCCAGCTAAGTGGGGAGGGTTGTTCTGGACGATTCCATTGGAGAAGAGTGTGGCACTGCTGCCGTGTTTGGCTGTGGGACTGTGTGAGCTTGCACACTGCAGATACGCTTGTAGGAGAATCCAGCTCTGGCAAGGAGGCCTCTTGGGATTGGAGGAGGTCCTTGAAATCTCAGCTTAAAAGATCCTAATGGGTTTGCAGATCCCTGCCTTGCATTTTGACTAACATTCAAAAGTTGGAAGCCATCTCCCTTCTGGATTCTTGGATGTGATGCTGCCGTGTGCTTATTCTCCCTGCTCTAGGTGAATGCATTGGGAGGTGTGTGCTCGGGACGAAGAGGCTGCGTCATCTCGGTGCCCGGTGGGAAGGTCAGGATTTTAGGGAGCAGTTCTGATCTCAGGATTTTGTGCTCAACCCAGGGAAGTTAGCCATTAAAAAGATGCAGGGGTGGTTAGGGTGAGATTCACTTCAGCATTATACAATTATTCTTGGAGCCTGCATGTGGGCCACTTGCGCTGGAAACTTTGAATGGAATCTGGGCATCCCGAGCTGCTCGCTCTATGCCCTTGCTCTTGGGCTTGTCACACCCACACCCTCTGTGTTTGTGCAAGGGCTTTTTCCAGCTGCCTCAGGAAGAAGGAAAATGTGACTCTATCTCCCTGGCCCTGTTTGCTGGAGTATCATTCAACATGAGCCTTCCCAGACTGTAATCCTGATACCAGTGTGGAGTGTTTAGGAAGTCCTGCTGGAAAATCTCTGTGCAGAGAAGTCAGGAAACATCTCTGCTCTGCAATGAGTTTGTAATCATAGAATCAATAAGGTTGGAAAAGACCTCAAAGATCATCAAGTCCAACCTATCACCCAAGACCTCATGACTACTAAACCATGGCACCAAGTGCCATGTCCAGTCCCCTCTTAAAGACCTCCAGGGACGGTGACTCCACCACCTCCCTGGGCAGCACATTCCAATGGCTAACAGCTCTCTCTGGGAAGAACTTTCTCCTCACCTTGAGCCTAAACTTCCCCTGGCACAACTTGAGACTGTGTCCTCTTGTTCTGGTGGTGGTTGCCTGGGAGAAGAGACCAACCCCCTCCTTGCTACCATCACCTTTCCAGGTGCACTTCTTGTGCAGAATGGAAGGACTTTGAATTCTCCTTTCTCCTCGACGCAGAATCAGCAGATAGCTGTCCTCCTCATCCTCACTGGGCTGTCCTCCTCATCCTCACTGGGCTGTCCTCCTCATCATCACTGTGCTCTGTCACTAGGGCACAGCAGATCAGTCAGTCACAGGAGCCTTAAGGTTGGCAGAGACCTCCAGGACTGAGTGCAGCCATGGGCTCATTGTTTAGAGGAGGTCTGCCTGCGTTTGGTTTCCTTCATGGTGACAAAGGCTCCCAGTTTTTAATACAAAACTTGCTGGATTGTGCCCAGGGCTGATCCATCATCCATGGCCCAGCCTTAATTATCTATTTTCTAAGTCTTTCTAACATTTACAGCCTTGTTTTGACTAATGTTTAGCAATGATGATGAAATGGCATTTTAATTATCACAGCTGTCAAAGTTGCCACTGAATGATTAATTACACAGCAGACACTGTTCATCTCTAAAGTGTTCTCCAGTTTATGAAGACAGAGTTTTATGGACATCAGTTAATACTCAGTGCCTCACCCGGGATGTGTTTCATCCCAGTTGAAATTCCATTCAATTATGTTGCTTTGCTTACAAATTTGGAGTTCCTGAATATTCTTTTCATAGATGAATTCCACTGTTTATTCTCAAATGAAATCTAAACAGGATATGTAATCTAAGCAGGATGTGGGCAGCATCAAAAGCAGCATTGCCAGCAGATCCAGGGAGGTGATTCTGCCACTTTGCTCTGCTCTGCTGAGCCCTCACCTGGAGTACTGTGTACTGGTCTGGAGCCCTCAAGATAGGAAGGATATGGACCTGATGGAGAGGGTCCAGAGGAGGGGCATGAGAATGATCAGGGGGTTGGAGCACATCAGCTATGAGGACAGGCTGAGGGAGCTGGGGGTGTTCAGCCTGGAGAAGAGGAGGCTTTGGGGAGACCTAATAGCAGCCTGCCAGTACCTGAAGGGGGCTACAAGAAGGATGGAGAGAAGCTGTTTGCAAAGACCCACAGGACAAGGGGCAATGGCTTCAAACTAGAGAAAGGCAGATTTAGATTGGATATCAGTAAGAAGTTCTTTCCTATGACAGTGATGGAGCACTGGAACAGGTTGCCCAGGGAGGTGGTTGAGGCTCCTTCCCTGGGGATATTCAAGGTGAGGCTTGATGAGGCCCTGGGCAGCCTGATCTAGTACCATAGTATCATTCAGGGTTGGAAGGGACCACAAGGATCATCTAGTTCCAACCCCCCTGCCATGGGCAGGGACACCCCACACTAGATCAGGCTGGCCAGAGCCTCATCCAGCCTGCTCTTAAACACCTCCAGGGACAGGGCCTCGACCACCTCCCTGGACAACCCATTCCAGGGCTTCACCACTCTCATGGTGAAGAACCTCCTCCTCACATCTAGCCTGAATCTCCCCACCTCCAGCTTCATTCCATTCCCCCTAGTCCTATCACTACCTGAGATCCTGAGAAGTCCTTCCCCAGCCTTCCTGTAGGTGCCCTTCAGATACTGGAAGGCCACAATTAGGTCACCTCGGAGCCTTCTCTTCTTCAGACTGAACAGCCCCAACTCCTTCAGTCTGTCCTCATAGGAGAGGTGCTCCAGCCCTCTGATCATCCTTGTGGCCCTTCTCTGGACACGTTCCAGCACCTCCAGATCCCTCTTGTAATAGGGGCTCCAGAACTGGACACAGTACTCCAGGTGGGGTCTCACCAGGGCTGAGTAGTTGGGGATGTCCCTGCAGGAAGGTCAGACTGAGTGACCTTTGGAGGTCCCTTTCCCCTCACCCAGGGTTAGGTGAGAGAGTTCTCTTTGGAGCAAGGAACAGGACATGAAATCAGCATGCTCATCCTTCGGCCATGTGTGCTGTGGGCTGTTTTGTGTATGGCCTGAGCAGTGTTCATGCATGCACTAAGTGCCTGGGTGGGTGCGCTTTGCCTGTGCTTGCAGGTATGGATGCTTTTAAGACCTCTTTTCCACAACTTGGAACCTAAAGGTCAAATATGACCCCCCAAAAAAAATGTAGAGAACTCTTTTACAAAAGGCTTTCCATTGTCTCTGTGTCTTAGCTAGCTAGGAGCAAAGGAGACAGCTGGCTCTCACTTTGTGTGGGGTAATGTGGAAGTTGTTTATGATCATTAATGAAAGCAGTTTCTCATTTCTTCAAAGCTCATTCCACAAGTGTCTCATTTAATCTAACAGAGGCAGTCTGGTTTTCAGTGATGTTTAATTGTGACTTTCTAGAGGAGATGGCTGATATTTGTGATCATGTGTTAAAAATAAAAGTAGTTTAAGTAATGTGTGTGGAGGTTTGGTGCTTTTCTCTCAATTGCTTTTAGATTGGCAATGGTATGAGTGATTCTTCCAGTGTCTTGTGTCTTTCCTTTTCATTTGCTCAGTGATATTTAATTTGGAACCATCTTGCAGTTCAATTATCTTTGTTCCACATCCATAGTATTGCTGCCATTAGGCTTTTTGGTTGGCTTTCAGCAATGTTTGTTATCTCATTTGTCGGACAAGGCTAATGCATTTAACACTGGGTGCTGTTTTCCTTTACTTCAGAACTGTTGGGAGTTGTACTGTAAGTGCCAGAGCTCAGTGGCCCTTACAGTCCCCCTCAAAGGTTTTCTGTCTTCTACTCTATCACCCTACTCTCCCCAGCTGGCTGTCAGCTGAAGGTGCTGAGGCTGCCTTTTATCCCCAGGGCTGTATCAGAAGAATAATCACAGTATCACAATATCACCAAGGTTGGAAGAGACCTCAAAGATCATCGAGTCCAACCTGTCACCACAGACCTAAACTAGACCATGGCACCAAGTGCCACATCCAGTCCCCTCTTGAACACCTCCAGGCATGGGGACTCCACCACCTCCCTGGGCAGCACATTCCAATGGTTAATGACTCTCTCAGTGAGGAACTTTCTCCTCACCTCGAGCCTAAACCTCCCGTGGCGCAGCTTGAGACTGTGTGCTCTTGTTCTGGTGCTGGTTGCTAGAGAGATGAGACCAACCCCTTCCTGGCTACAGCCACCTTTCAGGTAGTTGAAGAGAGCAATGAGGTCTCCCCTGAGCCTCCTCTTCTCCAGGCTAAATAATCCCAGCACCCTCAGCCTCTCCTCACAGGGCTGTGCTCAAGGCCTCTCCCCAGCCTTGTGTCCAGAGAAGGGCAACATTCAAGTGTTTCGATGTCCTTCTTAAACTGAGTGGCCCAGAACTGGACACAGTACTCAAGGTGTGGCCTAACCAATGCAGAGTCCAGGGGCACAATGACTTCCCTGCTCCTGCTGGCCACACTATTCCCAATGCAGGCCAGGATGCCATTGGCCTTCTTGGCCACCTGGGCACACTGCTGGCTCATGTTTAGGCAGCTGTCAGTCAGCACCCCCAGGTCCCTCTCTGTTTAGCAGCTCTCAGCCACTCTGACCCCAGCCTGTAGCTCTGCATGGGGTTGTTGTGGCCAATGTGCAGAACCTGGCACTTGGATTTGTTGAATGCCATCCTGTTGGACTCTGCCCATCTGCCCAGCCAGTCAAGGTCCCTCTGCAGAGCCCTTCTGCCCTCTAACAAGGGGACACAGTCTCAAGCTGTGCCAGGGGAGGTTTAGACTTGAGGTGAGGAGGAAGTTCTTCACCAAGCGAGTCATTCGCCATTGGAATGTGCTGCCCAGGGAGGTGGTGGAGTCACCGTCCCTGGAGGTGTTCAAGAGGAGATTGGACGTGGCACTTGGTGCCATGATCTAGTCATGGGGTCTGTGTTGATAGGTTGGACTTGATGATCCTCGAGGTCTCTTCAACCTTAGTTATACTGTGATACTGTAACAGATCAACACCTGCTCCCAACTTGGTGTCATCTGCAAATTTGCTGATGACTGACTCAATCCCCTCATCCAGATCATCAATGAAGGTATTAAAGAGGACGGGGCCCAGCACTGATCCCTGGTGACTGGCCTCCATTCACCAGCGTAAGCTTCAGCATGAGCTCTGGAGCAGTTTGCTCTGCCAGGGACAGGACAAACCGTCAGCCACGGTTACTGGTGCAGGTTCTGTGCTCTGTGCACCAAGGTGTATTGGAGCAGGAAATCCTCTAAATAAAGCTGAGGGCTAAGCCTCCTGCTGAAATGCCTATCAGGAATCCTGTATCAAGTGGGTGTCATAGGGGGGTTTCATAAATGCATAGTGCAGCTTGTTGTGAGGTTTGGGCTTCTTTGTTCTGGTTTTCCTGGTCCGAGTGACCTTTTACTGCCCCTCTGCAGCGTAGCTAACACACAGTGCTTACAGAAAACAGGGTGGTGTTATCTGCAAGGTTGCTTTGGTTGCACTTGAAGCAATTTTAATGTGTTTTTTTAATAGAAATCTGGTTGCAGTGGGTTTGGAACAAATTGCCACCAGACTTTGGAATTGTCCTTTGGTTGCTCCGCAGATTTTGCACGCTGTGGTCGTGAATATTTAAAAGGGAATTTACAGCCTTCAGCTTTTATGTTCCTAGATGGTACAAAAACTTCAGAGAGAGCTGCCCCAAAGATTTGTCATCCAGCTCTCTATTTGTGTTTTATGAAGACAAAGAATTAGCAAATGGCACTGGGGAGGTGGACAGTGGTAATGACATACCTGCCTTCTTTTTTCCTAATTCCAGGGCATATTCCCTTGTGGATTCCAGTCAAGTGTCTACCTTCCTGATTTCTATTCTCCTCATAGTCTACGGCAGTTTCAGGTAAGAGTTTTCTGTAAGGCTCTGCAGAATTTTTCTGTTTCAAATGCAGATGTGGGAAGTGCTTGAGTAGAGTTTATGCCTTTTGTTTCACTGTATCTCTGTCAGACTGGCGGCCAAGGCAAATGAACTCTTTCTTGCTTCTGAAAAGGAAATGGGAAAGGAAGAAGAAGGAGCTAGCTGGGGTTTCTGACAGACAGAATTGTGTTACAAGCGTGCCTAAGATAACTTTAGGAGCTAGTCCTTGAAGACAGCTCTGTGAAATTGTCTTTTGGAGAGGATAAAAGGGTTGTTGAGGGAGGGAGAAACACAATGTCATGGATGGTAGAATTCTATAGCTGCTGTTTCGGTGCTGGCTGGTTCAGCACATCCTCGTGATGGCAAACAAGCCTTGTAAAGCAGAGATCCCCAGTCCCACTCCTGTTGACTGGAGTGTAACAGCTTAATAGAGAAGTGGGAAACGCCATCATCTGAAGATGTTCTCAGACAAAGTATCTGGGAACTGCTGCAGGATAAATTTGAATCTTCAAAACATCCAATTTCCCCAATTTTAGGAGGCTTGAGTAGAGAAAAACCATAGCTGTCCCTTTAGACTTGCATCTTGGGTTACAGTTTGGTTCATGTAGTGGCAAATAAGGACTGAAGTTCCTACTGAGACACTGAAAAAAATTAATCACAAGATGGAAATCTTTGGTGGTTTGTTTTTTTTTCAGACTGAAATGCAGCATGTTTCTCTTCCTGTTTCTTGAAGACCAGTGCTTCATGTAGTAAATCTGTGACAAAAGGCTATGCTTTCACTGGGAAGTCACAGCTGTCAGGACAGGGAGTTTCAAATCACCCCCAGAAGTTAGTAAAATCATAAGATGAGAGTGCCAGGTTTTGCTTAGAGCTGCCTGTTGTTGCTAGCAAAGTATTAGGTAACAGTGCTGCTGCTGGAATTAAAATAGGAGGCTTGAGGAAAACAGAAATAAAATGCTTGTTTGATTTTTTTTTTCTTCCAATTTTGAGTAGTTGAGGGAATCATTCAGTTTTCAGCTACTGGAATTTCTGCAGTTGTGTACCACAGAGCTGTGCCGCTGGCTGCAGGAGGCCAGAGCACCTCTTACAATTCAGTGATGAGCACATCATGCAATGCAAACCAGCAGGAGTGCCTCAGCTGCAGCTGCCTGCACTTCTCACAGCTTCTTGTTCTTAAAAACTGTCCCCAGCTGTTAGCCATCCTGTTCCTCTGTACTTTTGCTCTTTTATCACCTTCTCCTGGGCTTTACATTTAAAGTTGCTCACCTAACAGGGAGTGCAAACATCAGAATGGATGGGAGGGTGGTGGACACAAGTCAGCTGAAGAGATGCCCTGTTGTGGTCCACTTCTGTATCCTGAAGACCCCAAGATGCAAGCTATCACAGTATAACTAAGGTTGGAAGAGACCTCGAGGATCATCGAGTCCAACCTATCAACACAGACCCCATGACTAGACCATGGCACCAAGTGCCACGTCCAATCTCCTCTTGAACACCTCTAGGGACGGTGACTCCACCACCTCCCTGGGCAGCACATTCCAATGGCAAACGACTCGCTCGGTGAAGAACTTTCTCCTCACCTTGAGTTTAAACCTCCCCTGGCACAGCTTGAGACTGTGTCCCCTTGTTCTGGTGCTGGTTGCCTGCCTATTGCAGATCAAGAGAGGGTCTTACAGCTTTAAGAGTACTTTAGTAATTAATTTCCTATTTGTCATTCCTCTGCCAGGTGTCTGAGCTGAAATCCACAGTTGTGATGGTGCTGTTGACAGATTCCCACTGTTTGGTCAGCAAGTGAGGTCAAAAGCACTTTTTTAATCAGAAAATTGTCCAGTGCTGTTAACAAAGGGATCCAGGATACAGTTATCTAAGACATTCATGTGTGGTAGCAAGTTGCAAAATGATCCTCATCTGGAAGTTCCTGAAGCAGCAAAATGAAAGCTTGTGGCAGTCAGTGGATCTTCTGAGAAGCATGACTTGCTGGAAAGACAAAGGTTATGGCTTAGGGTGCTCGTGCTCAAGGAACAGCAGTGATGTCTTCATCCAGATCTCAGTCATAAGACACAAAACAGCACTCCTTAGTTAACCTTCATGTTGCAGAAAGTGAGTTTTGTTTCTGGTTTTCAGTCTGCAGTGCCCCAAGCCGAATCGCTGTGGTGTTGCTGGCAAGCGACCTGAACAGAGCTGCAGTAATAGGATCAGAAAGAATTGGGTGGGTGAGTCACTAGGATAAACCCCACGTGTGTGGTGGATCTAATCTAATGCAGGAGGTTTCAAGGGGACAAAGGAGAGCCTTGCTCCACTCCTCTTATTCCTATGAGCAGCATTTGTCCAAAACCAAAAGAAACCAAGAGCCCCTTGAGGGTTTACCTCAAGATACTCAGAGGAATGTCTGGGAGATGTCTGAGAGGGTAAAGTCTGCATCCAGAATGAAATGCAGGCTGTGGAGTGGAGTTCCAGCTTTTCTTACTGTAGATGAGTATTTCCTCCTAACATTTGTGCTGGGTCAGGAGTTTTAGCTTCAAGCTCTCCTGATCATCTCCCCCCCACACATTCTGGCTGTTTGTCAGCCCTTGAACTTGATGTGCTTTCTGACTGTCTGCCAAAGGGGCAAGTGTAATCCTTTAAACCCTTATGAACTGAGAACTGGAGCATGCAAGTGCATCTGCTAGTTCTGGGTCTTTAAAGAGGTGAGTTTAGCTTGAAACAGGTTGGTTGCTCTGGGTTCTTGCAAGGCAGCCACCTGTTCTTGTGCAGGAGCTTCTCTGTGGTTCAGGTGGAGCAGCTGCTCTGCAGGCAGGTAACAGCTAAATACTTTTGTCCTACCATGTAGCACGACATGGTCTCTCAGCTTATGTAAAGCCAGATTTAACCCAGGTTCTACCTGCTCAGGTATCTGCTTTTGAACTGGAACAAGGAGCAGGGACTGGAGCTGGTGTCTCTGTCTCCAGGCTTGTAGAAATAGAAAGCAACTGAAGCAGCATCCTTATGGTTGGCTTTAGGATTTGGCTTTTATGAATGTTAGGACACAGCAAAAAACCAAAAGGCTGTGCTTGAAGCTCAGAATCACCTGCAGCTGCAGCACTGGCAGGGTGGGAGCAGGGCTTTGGACAGACCTTCCCACCAGAGGCTGTCTGCATGTGCACACACAAGTGTTGGAGGAGAGCTGTTCTTAGCAGAAAGGCAGCACTCGGTGCATTCCTGCATGCACTTCCTGCTGGTGCTTCCCCTGCTCTTGCACCCACTCCTGATCTTGCCCTGGGACCTTTAATGTCACAGGAAGGTTTTACAAGCAACTGGTCCTTTGGTTGGAGCACACAGGATATTTCAGGCTCTCTGTCTGGCTGATTCTGGTTGTAGCCCTTTTCTGTTTTATTTAGAGCAATTGAAACGTGGCAATTCTGTGGCAGCCCACAGTTCTCCCAGCCCCACAGCTCTTGGGATGGGTGACTGTCTTCACTAAGCAGGGCAAGAAGGATCACCTTGATGTGTTGCACCTACAAGTGATGCTCTAATCCTTGCTTTCATGTTTCTTCCCTTGTTTCATGGGAATATTCCCTGCAGGGTTTCCCTCAAGTGTTCCTGCAGTGGAACTGATCCATGGCTGAAGCCGAACTTTCAAGACATTAATGTGCCAGCAGCTTACTCATTGCTTTGGCCTCAGTGTAACTCTACTCATGGCTCCCTGTGGGAGGCTGAGCCCAGCTGCTTTGAAACACTATGCTAGCAACCTACCAACTTGAACTGTAAGGACCCAAGGATAAACAACTGTGCAGTTTGTGGCCAGATGGGAGTTGCTGGCTAGATGTTGCCTTTGGAAGCCCAGCAGAGACTTGGAACCAAGAAGCAAATGTTTCTCAGTTTGCCCTTTCTTTACAGTCCAGTAGCTTTCAGTATATATTTTTACAGGAGGAGGATGTTCTGGTGGTCACTTCTCCATTTTTGTATTGTGTTAGTGATAATTTGTGGCAAAGGGAAGAACCAAATCTTTAAACAGCTGGAGATGATTCAGAAGTTGTCTTGGATCGGCAGCTGTGTTGCTAAGTGAAAGTAATTCCCTAATTTATGCTTACTTCGGAGGTAGGGATGCTGATAGGTAACCATGTAATTATTGCTGACACTTACAATGAGAGGAGAGGGGCTGAAGCTGTTTCTGGGCAGTAGATCTAGGAGTTAGTTTCCAGTTTTCTTTGCTGCTAGCAACCCCTGAAAGGATGAGTTGCCCGATGCTGGCAGAATGATGGTGTGAAGGTCTTGCTGAACTGAGCTAGTTCAGAGGGGAATGAAGCACTGCACTGAGAGGAGAACTATCTTGTTTGGCTGAATCCTGGATCGAGTCCTGCAGGATTGTCAGCCTCCTCCCAGATTTTTACAGCTTGAAGGGGAAATTATGGAGCTAGAAAGCATGAATGGGGAACAGGGAGGTGTGGATGAAGGGGAAGGTGCCCCAAACAAGATGCAGAGCAGAGAGATCTTTAGTACTCTCTGTTGCCTCTCTGCATTTTGGATCACTTTTAGGTGATGATCCACAGGCTGTGCACAAGGGCTGTATGTCTTAGCCTGACCCTTCCTCATCTTTTGCCTGAGCCCAGCAGCTGCTTTACTTTCATACCAGTTTGGGAGCCCTTGCATAACAGAAGCAAAGGAATGGCCCAGTTTGATACTGGAAGGGCCTTTCTCTTGGTTTTGTTTTATACAACAAAGTGCTCATCTCCTGTCTTTAGCACCCCAGGCCTGCCCTGCTGCTGTAGAGCTGTAGGTTGAGGTGGTGTGGCAGCAGCACAAACTGTGGCAAAAGGACGGAGCACTCTGTTGGTTGGGAGCATGTTAAACATCCGTATATGAAAATGCAGAGATGGCTCAGAGCAGAGCTTGGTGCATAGGGGAATGCCATTAGCTCCTATGGACTCATTGCACTGCATCCCTTCAGCCCCTTTGTGCAGAGCTTCCTCTAGTCACCTGTGCTGTATGTAAGATGCATCTGCTTACTTTCAAGGCCCTGCTGAAACTCTTTCAAGGAAGACCTTGTTCAGCAGACAATTACATACAAGCTAGTTTTGGTCATCACTCCTAACACAATTTAGAGGAAGGAAATAATGTTGTTTTAGAAGTGAAAGCTGATAGCTAAATCTGAAGGAAAAGGATAAAATTGAGAGTTTGGAAAGAGTTCAAATTCATCAGAGAATTGAAACGTTTGTTGCACTTGCATCATGTTCTGCAGATGGGTATGCCTGCGGGTCAGACACTGGTGCCAAGTCTCACTGTCAGACCCTGTCTGATTTGGTGCCCCCTCTGTAACTAGAAGGTGATGGTGCAGAATGGTAATGAGCCTGAACAGGAGTTTGAAACTTGTCTGTAAGTTTGCTTTGTTTCCTGCAGGTCTCTTAACATGGACTTTGAGAATCAAGACAAAGAGAAAGACAACAGCAGCGCAGCTGGGTCCTTCAATGGCAACAGCACCAATAACAGTAAGGGTTAGCTGTGCTCCTTCTCTTACCTTGGTCACTTCACTGTGCTGCATCTTCAGCTTCACCTGTCCCCATGGTTCAGCTACATGGAACTGTCTTGTCTAGGCACTTACACTCTTGCTGTGCACTCCTGCTGATGCCTGCTTTGTGCCCATGGAAGCTAAATGTAAAACTTTGTGTGTATGGAAACTAAATGTAGAACTTTTTGCCCGTGGAAGCTAAAGGTGAAACTTCAACAGGACATATCCATGGTGCATAAAAATGACAGAGGTGGTCAGGTTTTACTGGAAATGAAAGCAGCTTTGCTTGTGAAAATCAGCAGAGAGTTGTGAGAAGGGAGAGCCTCTGCTGCCGGCCTGGAGTTGCTTGCTCTGACATACGAGCCAGTCCGTGAGGCACCAGCGATCTGCTCTCGATAGCTCATCCGCAGGGCTGATTCAACTTTATCAATAGAGATATCAAAGTGTGGAGCTCACATGGCTTGGGGCAGCTCCTTTACAGTGGACAACCAAATCTGTGTCCACACAATCTGTTCAGGGTGGAGATTAATGTGCCAGCTCACACACAGCGCCTGTCCCCTCTGTGGGCTGTAAACAGGCTGCAGGCAGCTTGGCCGTTTAAGATGCACGGGTTTGCAGGTAAAAATGAGATGGAAACAGAGTGCAACACATGCACAATGTGCTGGAAGTTCCCACCTGAGGTTCACTTGCAGCTGATGATGTGGCCATATCCTGAGAAGAGGCTCTGGAATAGTTTCCCTAAGTTTAGAAGAGAGGAGTGAGAAATGAGCAGCCCTGTGCACAGCCCCCTGAACGCTAAGGTTGCTGTGTTTAGGGTCAGAAATGGAGCTCAAGATTCCCAAGCACATCTGTGCTGCTGCATGTGGCTGGGGGCTTTTCCCCCCCTTCCTTTAAATACTGACCCTTGGAACTTCATGTCAGTTGTCAAACCACTGCTTCTGTTGTCAACACAGAGGTAACAACACAGAGCTCAACACAGAGCAAAGACGTTGCTGTGCTTGGTGATTGAGCAATGAGCAGTTGAGGCTTCTGGCATCTCGGATGTAAGAGAAGCCAGGCTGGGGCTGGGGAGTTAGGGGATTAGCTGTCAAAATGATCAGGACTGAAAGGAAGAACTTTGACATTTAACATTACAGCCACTGACTTCCATGTGCCAGAGTGGCCTGTAAGATGGAATTTCTGGGGGGTTGTTTTGTTTATTTTCCCCTGGGAGGCTGAAGGACATAATGAATAAATGCTCTTGAAGCAGGAGGAACTAGATCTAAGTCACAGACAGAGGAGAGGAATTTCTATGTCTTTACCTCTTTGTCACTGGGCCATGTTGTCCTTTACCCTCTGTGCCAGACCCTGGGTGCAGAAATCCCAGGGACAGCAGTTCTGCCCTTCGTTGTTAAAACTGATTGTGCTGCTTATGCTTATGGGTAAGAGATCTGACAGCTGAGCTAAGTATTAGAATTTGCAGGGCTAGGTGGGCTGTTCAGAGCCTGATCTTCTCAGTTTTGTAAGTCATTCTAAGAACTGGTGGTACAATGCAATTTCTAATGGCCTGTCCCATTATGGATGCCCCTGGTAGTCACACAGCAGGACTGAGGTGGGGCAAGAACAAAATCCTTCAGTGTCTCTGCACTGCTTGAAATAGCTTGCAACTCTAAAATATGAGCTGGAGCTTTGGTTTGTAGCATAAAAGGTGATCGTGGTGCAGGCTGCACTTGGGGGGTAGTTTCATAAACAGGTAAATGACTTGGGTGGTTTAGGGAAACTGCCCTTTATTGTTAGCACTGATGTTATCTGAGGACTGCAATCAGTGACACAATTTAAGTGCACGGTGGCTTTCACCCAGGTGGAATTTGAAGCTGTGGCACCCTTTGCATGAGCTGGGTTAGCCTGACACTGTCTGCAGCTTGCTCTTGGTCAGGCTCCTTGCCTCATTCTGAGAGGTTAAAGAAAACCTTCACCCGCTCTGTTCAAGAAGTTTATGGTGCTCAGTGTGAAATGAAGCAAATAGATCTTTGCTGTGTGATTCCTGGTGCCTAAGTAATGTTAATTCTTGTAACTTGTTACTCATTGTAGTGATGGCACAGGAGAAAATCCAGACCTTTCCTTTCAGCTTGCAGCTCTTAGGCTGTGGCTGCACAGCTGCATCACGGCTGGCCTGATCTTGCACGGCTGCTGTGCTTGCTTGTGGCAGTGCACAAGGACCTCTAAGGAAATGTCTGTTGCACCAGCACTGGAGTGGAGTGGAGTGTCTTGGGAGTCCTCAGCTGTGTGGTGAGGACAGGCTGTTGGTGTTTATGTGGTAAGAAGCAGCCCAAGCTAAAGATCTCTTCTTTTTCTCCTGCAGGTATTCAAACCATCGATTCTACCCAGGCGCTGTTCCTGCCCATCGGAGCCTCTGTCTCTCTCCTGGTCATGTTCTTCTTCTTTGACTCAGTTCAAGTTGTCTTTACAATATGTACAGCAGGTGACCACCTTTCCTTCTTTCTGAGAACTGGAATGAAACAGAAAGCATTGCTACAGTTAAAGATTGGTGATCAGAATTGTTATCACAGGCTCACAGGATGTTAGGGTTGGAAGGGACCTCTGGAGATCATCAAGTCCAAGCCCCTGCCAGAGCAGGACCATAGAATCCAGCACAGGTCACAGGAATGGTTCCAGACAGGGCTGGAAAGTCTCCAGAGAAGGAGACTCCACAACCTCTCTGGGCAGCCTGCTCCAGTGCTCTGTGACCCTCACAGTGAAGAAGTTTCTCCTCATGTTGAGGTGGAGCCTCCTGTCCTGGAGTTTCTCTCCATTGCCCCTTGTCCTATCACAGGGTGCAGGTGAGCAGAGCCTGGCCCCTCCCTCTTGACCCCCAGCCCTCAGATACTTATAAGCTTTGATTAAATCCCCTCTCAGTCATCTGAGACTAAAAAGCCCCAGGTCATATACATGTCACAGTGTATTTTAAAAGCCCTTCTCAGGCCTCACAGTTGTATCTTCCTGTCTCTGGAGCTATTCATAAAGTGCCAGGTGTGATTCCAGAAGGGTTTTCCACTGGGAGGTTTTACTAAACCTGCTGCACTAGAAATTGCCAGAGTTGGGAAAGATGCTGGCTGCATTACTGCAGGTGCAGTTCACTTGGTTATGAGTTGGTGCTCAGTACTGTACATTCAGGTCCTGAAGGCATGGCCCTGATGGTCCCAGCCATAGGTGTCACTTCAGGGCTTCACTTTGGCTTTTACACCATTTTGCTTGTCTCAAAGCTCTTTCTGGTCATTCTTTCATGCTGCCTGAATTTAGAACAAAAATGAAACTGTTGTTGGCAGGTAACTTGCAAGTCCTCTGGTTCTGCTTAGAATTATTTACACTCTGTCATTTTAAGTAAATAGCAGGCCTTTGATTTTGGGAAAATGTTGGCCTTTTGGTCTTTCTGCAGTTCTTCAGGAGCCCAGCTGCTGCTCAGGGTAGCAAGCTTCTTCCTGCTGCTCCAAATATACAGCAGCTTTAACAGCTGTGCTCCTCAGTCTGTCAGGATTTTTAAACCCCTAAATACCTCTCATCCTCTCCTGTTTCATGTGTGTGCAACACAGGCTTTTCCCTCATGATTTAACTCCTGAGCTATGTGTCTTCTCCAGCCTCTTCCACGGGGCTGGGGGAAATCTAAATCCAGAGATTTTCACCTGAGCCTTGGGACTCCTCTTGATAGTTCTGAGTTCTGTAGAGCTGTGTTGAATGCTGGTTTTCTAGTTTTGCCCTCTGGCACACACATTCTTTCCTGCTGAAAAGAAGTGACTGCTTCACACAATTCTTGCTGTATGCTGGGTGTTAGGGGAGTGCTGTACACACATGGAGAAGATACTACAAGGGAGGACTTCTGACAAAAGACAACTTACAATTTGCCAGTTTTGTTGGCCACTGATTCCAGCATGATGTTGACATTTGTGACTCTATTTGTGCCATTTTGGCTGTGTAGTTAGATGATAATCTGTCAGCTGGGGCTTGTTGCAAGTCTAAGAGGATGGAGTCTGTTGGGGTCAGTGCACTTGAGTATCTTTATTGTTGGCCCTGGGTTTATGATACCTCTGTGCCTTGCCTCAGTGGGTGTCACTCAGCACAGGGGACTCTGGCCTCAGAACCTCTGAAATGCAAGCCTTCCTTAGAGGTGATACAGCAGGATGTGGACCCTGCTGGGCTTGGACTTTGGGAGCTGTGAGACTTGGTCCCTCTGCCCCCGAAGCTCTAGCAGTGCTATTTTATGTCCTCTTTTTGTAGACTTTGGAGGCTGATGCAAGGGAACTTACCAGTTATAGCTGATACCTGTTTCTTAAATCACTCTTAAATCTCCCTCCCCAAAAGACTGCCTTTCAGGGGAGAGTCAGGAGCAAGGGTGTAGCACATGGCCAAAGGCCAGGACCAGCTGCTAAGCAGAAGGCAGAGCTGAAGAGTTGGCACATTTCAGACAGGAGTTAAGCTGACAGAACTGAGATGAAGGAAGAGGAAAAAAGGTGACTGGAAGCCTGGACAGTCACTATATGACTGCTTCTGATTTCTGGCACTGCCTGGGTGAGCCCAGCTTTGGGGTGCTAGCTGTCAGGGATGACAGGACAGGAGGTGCAGGATTCCTAAGGTTGGAAGAGACCTCAAAGATCATCGAGTCCAACCTGTCCAACCTGGAAGGGGGAAGGAGAGATTGCAAGGGCAAGGAGGTTTGGTTTGGGGTGAGGAAGGGCCAGTCTGCTGAGGGTGGGGGTGGGCAGGCAGGCAGGGAGGAGGGCAGGCAGGCAGGGAGGAGGCCTGCAGGACTCAGTGCAGCAGGAACACAGCCTTTGCTGTGCAGTGTTCCTTGCCAGGCACCTCTGAAAAGCTGCCTATTTGGCATGGAGTTGCCACACTCTTCATTCTTTCCCTACCCATTCTGCTTTTTTTCCTCCTCTCCTAAACACTGCTGGAGCAGTTTCCATGGTGCTGTTGCATAGGGACACTTGGTAACATTTTATTTTGAAATGGACTGATGTCTTTAAAAAAAAAAAATTCTTCCTCCCACAAGAAGGGGCAGAATTGAGGGGTGGAAAGTTGAGGTTTGACCAAGTCTGTGTCTTCCTTGGAGAAGAGGAAAAATCTTCCCTTTCAGATCCAGTAGCAACCACCCCGGTTTTGTGAGGACTGAGCAGAACACAGCACAGGCTCTTCCATTTTAATTTGAGTCCGTTCTTGCTGCAGCAGGTTGGGATGTGTGCTGCTGACACCAGGGTGTCCCCACACCCTCACTCCTCAGCCTTTGGAACAGGCCTTGGTACAAATTTGGTGCTGTTATGTTGGAAAAAAAAGAAGAAGAAGGGAAACTGCTTAGAATCTCCCAGCAGCTACTAAATGTTTTTACAACTGTGTGGGTGGGATGAGTATGCTTCTGAAAAAGAAAATGCTTCTGGAAATAGGCTGCTGGGATATTTGTGTGGTTTGCTCATCCTGTGTTCAAAAACTTTAAAGCACCTTGTATTTAAAAACCATAACTTGCCAGCTGCTGGCTGCAGCTTACCTGAGGCTGTGCTGTGTTGGGTAATGAGTGAAGGGTTTGAGAGGGACAAGGGCAAACCCCACCTGAGTTTGAAAGTGGGAAAGCCTGCATTGTGCTGTCTGTGACACATGGAGGAGGATGGTCAGAGTCACAGCCACTTTGCAACGAGTCCTTTCATTTGGTGTGACTCAGTATTTGGAAGCTTGAAGAGCTGGGGGTCTGCAAGGTGTGGGTTTGGGGCACTGCATTCCTTTGAGAGCTGTTCCTGTGCCTGAAGCTGCAATGCCTCCCGACAAGGGAAGTCCTGCAGAAGACCTTGGGGCCTGCAGCTGCTCTTGCTTTAATGGTGCTGCAGTCTGTGCTAATAGGACATTGTTGCAGGAGGGTTTTCAAGTTGGAAAAGCTTGTTTGTGTACTGCAGAAATCGGGCCTGAATGTGCTGATGTTGCCTTTTCTTCTTTTTTTCTAGTCCTTGCAACAATAGCTTTTGCTTTCCTGCTGCTCCCGATGTGCCAGTACTTAACACGGCCTTGCTCACCTCAAAACAAGTAAGGACTTGAGAACCCCTTTGCTCCACCCCTTGTGTGTTGCAATTCTTTCTTTTAATGAGAATCCTTTACTGGAGTCTTGGGTTACCAGCATTAACCTCGGGGGCTCAGGGCTGGTGTTGGTGCCTGGGTTTTGTGCCAACACCAAGTGTCCAGGTTGTGAGCAGGAAGCACAAGGACTGCAAGTCATGCAGGTTGCTGGCCAGGACTGCATTTCCCAGCAGTGCTTCCTAATGGGGTGGGATTTATTTATTTTTGTTGTTGCTGATATTTCCCAGTCTGGGAGTTGTGCTGGATTTCAGTGTTTGTTAATGTTTGCCTCTGGATTTTGATGCTGGCTCTTTCAGAGGCCGGGGTTACACCTGGGAGAACTGCAGCTGATAATGACC
Organism: Melanerpes formicivorus; assembly: GCF_026170545.1. Lineage (NCBI taxonomy): Eukaryota > Metazoa > Chordata > Aves > Piciformes > Picidae > Melanerpes > Melanerpes formicivorus. The sequence continues at coordinate 919,212 of NW_027142388.1, read as the reverse complement.
TGTTTGGAAACTTATCATTTTCTTTAGTTTGTGGCTGGAGCTGCTGCTGCAGAAAGCGCTCTGAGAGGGGGCTAGGAGCTAGCAGAGGTGGTGACAGGCTGAAGAGAGGTGCCAGCACCCACAGCGTTTTTCCCACCTCTGTAGTTCAGGCTACATTCTTTGAATGAGGAAAGCTTTTATTTCCTTGCTGTTTTGGTGCCTATTTGTGGCAAAGGAACTTCCCTTCAGTTGTTCTTGGCACCTCTCATTGGCACTTGAGCCTTGTTCCAAGAGCATCCCTTTTCTGTTCTGGAAATGGAAACACCAAGTCTGCTGCCTAACGTTGGTGTGTTGTCCCTAGGATTTCCTTCGGCTGCTGCGGGCGTTTCACCGCTGCTGAGCTGCTCTCATTTTCTCTCTCTGTGATGCTTGTCCTCATCTGGGTCCTAACTGGCCACTGGCTCCTTATGGATGGTGAGTATGGGAATGAAGAGATTGTGTTCCTGGTTTGTGCCTGTTCTGACACATCCAGCCCCGGGGGAGGGTTGGTGACGTCCGCCGATCTTGCTGGGGTGAGATGCTGCGCGGCAGACTCCCTGAACGCCAGCGCTGTGGGCAACGTGTCAGGGTAGCGCCTGGGACACGTTTTTCAGGTTCGTGAAAGCTTCCAAGGAAGTGCCAGAAGACTGAGGAGAGATGTTCTCCACCTGTGTGGCACAGGGGGAATCGCCAGTGTTAGTTAGAGACGTTTGCAGCCAGTGGTTGTTATGAATCATAACTTGATCATAGCAGCCTCATTAATGTTTGCTGTGCATCTTGTTGTGTTTTTTTTGGTTCAGATGATCAAATAATTTGTTGCAAGACAGTTCACAGTAGCTGGTTGTCTTTGATCTCTTTGATGCTTGCCAGTTAGGATGGTGAGATGGGTGAAGCTGGCAGGCATCCAGCTGGCTTGAAGGTGTGATTTATTTATTTTTTTTCTGTGCTAGCTGAACTGAATTCTCACAGCTTAGTGTCCCAAAAAGCAGCTTTCCTCCTCTCTCCTCCCTTCCAAATCTCTTGTGCCTGCTCTGGTGCTTGTTTAATCACATGCTGAAGTGATTCAGCTCACTAGAATGGCAGTGTCCCGTGTTTCTGCCAGGCTGTTTGCTGCTGCACTGAGCTGAATTGGATCATTGTGCAGCCAGGTATGTGCCAAACTTAGCAAAAGGCACCTGGCAGCACAGTGGGATTTGAGAGGACAGAGCAAAGAGGGTAGCAAAGGCATGAAGAGGTAGCCAAGAGCAGGACCCCTCCTTCTCATAGTTTCATAGTTTCATTCAAGGTTGGAAGGGACCACAAGGATCATCTAGTTCCAACCCCCCTGCCATGGGCAGGGACACCCCACACTAGATCAGGCTGGACAGAGCCTCATCCAGCCTGGTCTTAAACAACCCCAGGGACGGGGCCTCGACCACCTCCCTGGACAACCCATTCCAGGGTCTCACCACTCTCATGGTGAAGAACCTCCTCCTCACATCTAGCCTGAATCTCCCCACCTCCAGCTTCATTCCATTCCCCCTAGTCCTATCACTACCTGAGATCCTGAGAAGTCCTTCCCCAGCCTTCCTGTAGGCCCCCTTCAGATACTGGAAGGCCACAATTAGGTCACCTGGGAGCCTTCTCTTCTCCAGACTGAACAGCCCCAACTCCTTCAGTCTGTCCTCATAGTCTGTTCTCAGCAGTGTCAAGGCAGCTAAATTAGCTTAGAACATCTCGTGAAGTGGCACCCTGAGGTTGTGATTGCTCGAGGAAAAAAGGCTGGGACAACATAACCTGCCCTTAAAATTGCTTGTTGCAACAGGAAGCATGCATGCCATCAGCTTTCCTGCACCTCCCAAATGGGATGGCAGCAGCAGGGAGGGCCCTGGACACCTCTGGTGGCTCCTTGCTTGTTTCCTGTGTCTGTTGGTGTCACCTTTCATTCGTGCTTTCTGCTGCATTGAAAAGTTCCACCTGTTGCTGCTTAAAGCACTCAGGTACTGCATGGAAAAAGGCAGGTGCAGTTTGGTTTGTGTTCAGCAGAGCAGCCCACCCCATGGGTGATCTTCATCTGCACAAAGCTCAATGGTGAGTGTCAGCTGTGGATTTTTGGCAACGTTTGGCAAGAGCTCTGCTCTGAGGTATTGGCAGAAGCATTGCCCTTAAAAAATTTGTGAGCTTCTCAGTCTGGAAGAGTAGGCTTGAGGTGATCCATCTACAGAGTCCTGGCCTGCTGCTCAGGGGAGTCTCAGGGGGTTGTTTCCTGTGCTGATGGTTTATGATTTACTAAATTTTCTTGCCAGTGTCTGGTTTTGCAGTATCTGATGTAGTTTGTCTTAAGGGAGTTTGCTCTGTACAGGTACAGTCTCCTGTCCTTTGTTCAGATCCAATTAAATCAGCATTTGTCTGTGACACTGAGCAGGGAACAGCCTTCACTGGCCTTTGTCATGGAAGGACTCTGCAGGTTTAGTCCTTGTTCTAAACCTCTGCAAGTGGGATCACATCATCTGTGCCTTTGCTTCTCTGTAACTGCATGCTTGAGACCCCACAGAGTGTTGTCTGGAGGGTGGCCTGGGAGTAGGTGCAGAGTGTTGCAAGTGGAGCTCTTGCTGGTCTGTAAGGCTGCACTGGGACCTGGCTGCTCCCTGCCGGCAAGGGAGGAGCTTGTTTGGCTGGGGGCAGAAAATGAAATGGATGTTGAGAAGGTGCTGGAGAGAGGAGTGGGGCAGTGCACCTCGGTTCCTGTGTGTGGTTTGTCGTTGTGCAGCTGACTGTGAGACCGTATTTCTGCTTCAGAGATGGGGAAAGACATCACAGGATCACAGATGTTAGGGGTTGGAAGGCACATCCAGAGATCATTGAGTCCAATGCCCCTGCCAGAGCAGGTTCAGTCTGTCCAGGCTAGAGGTGTGGCAGTGCTGCCAGAACAGTTCTCACTGCTCAGATGCTACAGTTCCCCTATCTGCATGGGAGCTGGTTGAGCTGGTTCTAAAGCCAGGGACATTTTACAGGGCAGGGTGAGCATATCCTGCCTCTGGGGTCTTGATCTGGGTCCTGAAATACTTATTTCTCAAGAGTGGATTGTTTGACAGAATCATCAGTGATGATTACTGTCCCTTCCAAGCCTGGTTAAAGCTTCTCTAAACATTGGGCATAGTGGGAGTGCTGTGGGTGTGCAGTGTCTGTGTAGCTCCAGAGTGAGGGGAACGGCCACAGGTACCCTGGGGACAGCTGCGGCAGTCAGGCAGAGGCTGTTTCATGGCACACATTCTGATTCCCTCTCTGTAAAAGACTCTTGGAGAGCTGTGCAGGAATGTGATTAGGTCAGAACTTCAGTACCTGTTTCTTCAGAAGGTCATCTGGTGGCCTGTGGGGAAGCTTGATCTTGCCAGCTTGCATAATGCTTTGTAAAGCAGACACCAGCACCTCGGTGGTTCCATCTGCTCCAGACGCAGCAGTGCAGTAAAGCTGCAAAGCAGGCTGATCACACATGCAGGAATATTCCTAATCCTTAGAATATCCTTATTCCACAAGGGCAGTGCTTGCAGGCACTGCAAAGTTAATTCTTTCTGTTGGCTGAAGGTTAACTCTTTCAGTTAGCTCCTTCTCATTCAGCTCTGTTAAGGCATTGTCCAGAGCTGTTTGGCCTCTCTCTCCTTCTCTTGTTCTTTCTCTTTTTATAAAGAGATGCTTTGGGGTATGCTTGAGTGGGGAGATGCCACCTGATACAGCTTGTCAGCACCAGCCCTGAGCTTGCAGATGGAGGACATTGTTTCTCATGTATTTCTGGACTTATTCACTGGAAAAGGACCTGGCTTGCATTTAGAGAAGCCTGTTGGTGCTGTGGCTGCAGTCTGCCCTGTGTTACTCACACCAGCCCTTGGGCATTCTTGCTTCCCTTCTGGTTTTGGGCTTTATTTTTTAATTTATCAATATTTCTTAAGGAGTTGCAAAACTATTAGCATGTGTGTTTCACTGTCATCTGGAGGGGTTTCTTTCCATCTCCTCCTCTCCCTGGTGTTTGCCTAGTTTGATGGAAGTGTCTCCTGTACGTGCCTGCGTTCGTTTCAGCCACGGGGAAATGGAGTGTGTGAGGAGCAGATAAAACTTCAGGCTGCTTAAAACATTTCCACTTCTAGCTCATTATAACATGGAAAACCTCTCCTAAATGAAGGCTTGCTTGAGCTATTATTAACACTGGCTTTAGAGAGACCTCTTTGATTTAAGACAGCCTGTTCCCTTCTGTTTGCTCTTCTACCAGAGGAGGTCTGCAAGTGAGTGCTACTCTGAATTACCAGGCACAGCTCTCTTTCCTGCTGCTTTGAAAAATTCTTGTGGTGGGTTGAAATTACCCCCCCAACAAATGTGGAGAACTCACCCCCAAAATAAAATTGCCAGACAGCTCAGAAGGTTTTGGAAGCAATTGGAGCTCTATTTACAAGCAAACTAAAATCTGGAGATACGGAATGCAGTGAATATGTACAAAATATACAGTATATATAGTTACTATTTATAAACAGCACAGAAACTCCTCAGAGCCCCTGGACACATGCAGGGGACCTGTTCACCTCTTCCCCCACTCCCTCCCTCTAGTAGTCAAAACACAGATACCCTGTCAAGGCCACAGGAGAGAGAAAGTTGCAGGCAGAAGCAGCAGAAGAAAAGAGAGACAGAGCTGTTTATGCCTCTGCTCTATATCCCATTAGCAAGCCAATGAATTCTATAGACCTTACCATTATTCTCCTTGGTTATTTAACTTTCAGTCTTTGCAGTCAGGACCTAGGCTGAAGTTCCCCATTCAAACTGTAACAATTCTCTACACCTGAACAGTTTTCTTACGTTTTATAGCTAGCTGCAGTTCTGCAGCATGATGTAGGGCTTGTTTTCTTCTGAGTAGTCCACTGCTCTGCTGTAACTGGCAACCCTGAGCCATGCTGTCGTACCACGTTTGTCAGCTCTCAGAGGACCCAGGTGGGCTTGGCAAAGCCACTGCTGGCATGCAGCTCCCGGGCACTGCCATAGCTGGCAGGTGTTGGTGGTGCTGTTTTACCCCTTGACTCTGTATGGAAATGTTGCCTCAGTGTCTGGGAGGAAGAGCTCCACATCACTCAGGTGAAACAGCTGCAGGGCAGTTTGGCAGCTGCATGATTCCAGCAGGAGAACCTGAAGGCTGGCCTGTAAACCCTGGCCTGGATAAGCTGCCGCACCTTGCACACTCACAGACATCCTGAGTGCATGGCCCCTGCAGTGGGAGTTGCTCAGGACAGGATTGTCAGGTGTGCTTTGTGTGCAGCTGTCTGCATCCTTTGGTGCAGCCTGGGCCCAGCAAGGCTCTGTTACCCCTGCAGATACACACTGCTGTCACAGGTGGAATGGCATTTACTTGCAAAGGTCTGTTGGGTTTTTAGTGTCTCCTTAGGGATTTACTTGTAACCAGATGAAATGTGGAATATGCTTGAGAGTCAGGTGAGTGTGGTAGTGAAGAGTGGGACTTACTGGGTTTGATGGAACATCTTAGTTTTCTGCCCTGACAAAATTCCCCTTGGAACAGAACTACTATGAGAGCTGCGGCATGGTCTGGAGCCTGGAGGCCTGGCTGAAAACTCACCCTTGTAGAGGGATTAGGACAAGACTGGCACCCACTTTTTTTCCCCTGTGGTGGGCAGGTTTTCACTCAGCTCTCTGTAGTGAGCAAATCCTTGTCTCCCTAAACAATGCTGCCTCAGAGCTGGTGTCTGGGCAGCCTGGCACAGCCTCGCCTGAGTGGAAGGTTGGAGTGAGCGGGGTTCTGTTGGAAGGTGTGGCGTAACCAGGCTGCCTCTGGACCGGGAGTCAGCAGTGGGGTTTGTGCTACACACTTACTAGAAACCCTCCTGATGCTTCTGTCAAAGCAGAGGTTTGTTTGGGGCACAAGGAGTTCAAAGCTGTTTTGCTGCTGCTGTTTCTAACCGGGTGGTCAGTGGGAGGTCGAGTCTCTAGTACACAGACATGAAAACATTTCTTCGTGGTGGGTGGAGGAAGCTGAGTGGAATGGGCAGCTGTGCCTGCAGAGGCATTTCTGCTTCCATGGCAGCGTGTTGACAGTTGGCTGCTGAATGTGTTTTGACTTTTCTTGACTCTGGTGAAAGGAATTTCACTCTCTGGAAACAGGAGCCAGTCATCTAGTGCATGCAGCGCTGCACAGGTGCAAAGAGAGGCTCTTTGGGGGGGAAGGGTGGTTTGAGGGAAAGGTTTTGACAAGCAGGTATTTGTTTTGTTTTGCTATTTTTAATGAACTAACCATGTGCTTGCATTTTGTAGCTCTGGCTATGGGCCTGTGTGTTGCAATGATAGCCTTTGTTCGGCTGCCCAGCCTGAAGGTTTCCTGCTTGCTGCTCTCTGGGTTACTAATTTATGATGTCTTTTGGGTAAGTGTTTTGTTTGGGTTTGCTAAAATTGTTTTTATCCTTTGGATTTGTAATTGGCCTTGGGCCATTTTGACATGAATTGATGAAGTCTGGCAAAGGCAGAGATGTTCTGAGATGTTAAGGTCTGCAGCAGGATACAGAGGTGTTTCCTCTCTAATTAGTTGACAGAAGCAGAAACATGGTCAGGCTATTTCAACTTTGGCATGTGATTTAAAAAAGGAACTCTGAACTCAAATCTGGAAAGCCTGGCTGAAGACCAGAACAAGCATTTACAAGTAAGCCCAAAGCTTTCTCCACGCCTGCACGGCACGTGGATGGCAGCTCCTGATCAGCAGTGAAATCTGCAGGACAGGAATGCAGCCCCATGCAGAGCCAGTAAGGCTGGCAGCCAATCTTCCTGCACTTCTGCTGGGAACCTGACAGAGCATCATTTGTAACACTGGCAGGATTTTGTTTTACCTTTGCATTACACCCAGCCCCGATCCAGGGAAGTGCTTGCTGACAGCTCTGGCAGCCGCTCTGTTCGGCGGTGTGATGAGCTGGAGTGCAGGAGCCTGTCTGGAGCCAGTATTGCATCATTCCCTTTACAACTCAGTTCCACAGCTTCTCTGCTTTCAAGCTTTCTCATACTGGCAGCATCCTGTTACCTGTAGACTAGGCTGGACAGATGCTGTAGAATAGAATAGAATAGAATAGAATAGAATAGAATAGAATAGAATAGAATAGAATAGACCAGACCAGGTTGGAAGAAACCTTCAAGATCATCGCGTCCAACCCATCAACCAATCCAACCCACCTAAACAACTAAACCATGCAACCAAACACCCCATCAAGTCTCCTCCTGAACACCTCCAATGATGGTGACTCCACCACCTCCACAGGCAGCCCATTCCAATGGGCAGTCACTCTCTCTGTGTAGAACTTCTTCCTAACATCCAGCCTAAACCTCCCCTGGCGCAGCCTGAGACTGTGTCCTCTTGTTCTGGTGCTGGCTGCCTGGGAGAAGAGACCAACATCCGCCTGTCTACAACCTCCCTTCAGGTAGTTGTAGAGAGCAATAAGGTCACCCCTGAGTCTCCTCTTCTCCAGGCTGAGCAACCCCAGCTCCCTCAGTCTTTCCTCACAGGGCTGTGTTCCAAACCCCTCACCAACTTCGTTGCCCTTCTCTGGACTCGTTCCAGCAAGTCAACCTCCTTCCTAAACTGAGGGGCCCAGAACTGGACACAGGACTCGAGGTGTGGCCTAACCAGTGCAGTGTACAGCGGCAGAATGACCTCCCTGCTCCTGCTGGCCACACTGTTCTTGATACAGGCCAGGATGCCATTGGCCCTCTTGGCTGCCTGGGCACACTACAGGCTCATGTTCAGCCTGCCATCAACCAGCATCCCCAGGTCCCTTTCTGCCTGGCTGCTCTCCAGCCACTCTGACCCCAGCCTGTAGCACTGCATGGGGTTGTTGTGGCCAATGTGCAGAACCTGGCACTTGGATGTGTTCAATCTCATGCCATTGGACTCTGCCCATCTGTCCAGCCTGTTGAGGTCCCTCTGCAGAGCCTCTCCACCCTCCAGCAGATCAACTCCTGCCCCCAGCTTGGTGTCGTCAGCAAATTTACTGAGGATGGACTCAATGCCCTCATCCAGATCATCAATAAAGATGTTAAAGAGCATGGGGCCCAGCACTGATCCTTGGGGCACACCACTAGTGACTGGCTGCCAGCTGGATGTGGCACCATTCACCACCACTCTCTGGGCTCGGCCCTCCAGCCAGTTCCTAACCCAGCTCAGAGTGCTGCTGTCCAAGCCAGGGGCTGACAGCTTGGCCAGGAGTTTGCTATGGGCGATGGTGTCAAAGGCCTTGCTGAGGTCCAGGTAGACTACATCCACAGCCTCCCCACATCCACCAGGCAGTCACCTGACCATAGAAGGAGATCAGGTTGGTCAGGCAGGACCTGCCCTTCCTAAATCCATGCTGGCTAGGCCTGATCCCTTGGCCATCCTCTAAGTGCTGTGTGATTGCACTCAAGATAACCTGATCCATAATCTTGCCTGGCGCTGAGGTCAGCCTGACAGGCCTATAATTCCCTGGCTCATCCAGCCTACCCTTCTTGTGGATGGGCATCACACTGGCCAGCTTCCAGTCCTCTGGGACCTCTCCAGTGAGCCAGGACTGGTGAAAAATTATGGAGAGCAGCTTGGCCAGCTCATCTGCCAGCTCTCTCACCACCCTAGGATGAATCCCATCCGGTCCCATGGACTTGTGGGGATTCAAGTGGCTGAGCAGGTCTCTAACTACTTCCTCCTGGATCACAAGGGAACTATATTGCTCCCTGACTCCATCTGCCAGCTCTGCAGGCCAGCTGTCTGGAAGACGTTCTGTCCTGCTAGTAAAAATTGAGGCAAAGAAGGTGTTAAGTACCTCTGCCTTTTCCTCATCCTTTGATACAACGTTCCCCTCAGTGTCCACCAAGGAGTGGAGGTTGTCCTTGCCCTTCCTCTTGCCTTTAATGTATTTATAGAAGGACTTTTTGTTGTCCTTCACAGCAGAGGCCAGTTTAAGCTCCAAATGTGCTTTTGCCTCCCTAATTTTCTTCCTACATGACCTAGCAACATCCTTAAACATTCCATGGGTTGCCTCCCCTTTCTTCCAAAGATGACACACCCTCTTTTTTTCCCTTAGTTCTGTTAGAAGTTCATTGCCCATCCAGGCTGGCCGTCTGCCCTGGCGGCTCATCTTCCGGCACATTGGCACAGCCTTCAAGAGTTCCTCCTTGAAGCAGGTCCAGCTCTCCTGGACCCCTTTATTTTTAAGGGCTTTATCCCAAGGAACCCTCTGAGTTAGTTCCTTGGGTAACCTGAAGTCTGCCCTCTGGAAGTCCTTTGTCAAAGGATCTCAAGATACTGGTCTTATCATGAGCCTAGGCTGTTTCCCAGTTACTATTGCTAGGTGTAAAAATCTCTGGGTTGCTGGGAAACGTTTTCACAGGCTCACAGGATGTTAGGGGTTGGAAGGGATCTCCAAAGAGCCATCAAGTCCACCCCCCCTGCCAGAGCAGGACCGTAGAATCTAGCATAGGTCCCACAGGAACACATCCAGATGGGTCTTGAAAGTCTCCAGAGCAGGAGACTTGTGTCATCAGAGCAAAAGCACAGGCAGCTCTGAGAGTTCAGTTTGGAATTCCAGTCTCTGATGGCTGGATGATTTCCTTGCTCCCTAGGTGTTTTTCTCTGCCTACATCTTCAACAGCAACGTCATGGTGAAAGTGGCCACTCAGCCAGCTGATAACCCCCTGGATGTTCTATCCCGGAAGCTTCACCTGGGACCAAATGTGGGCAGAGACGTTCCCCGCCTGTCACTGCCGGGCAAGCTTGTCTTCCCCAGGTAAGACTGCAGCTCCCTCCCTCTGCTCTGCAGCAGCACTAATGCTACTGGAAATTAGCAACTCAGTTCCCTGCTAGTCACTCCCTCTTCACCATCAAAAGGTCTAGAAGGAGTAGTGAGGCTTGGGCACTGTGTGGGCTGACTCAGAGCGCACAGAGATGACCCCAGTTTGGTTAAAAGGTGGCCTGTTAGAACTGGATCTTCAACACCTGTGGGAGTTCTGCTGCTGTTGGAAGGCTTAAGACCCAATGCTAAAAAGCAAAAGCCCTGAGGTTTATTATCACAGCAGAACTGATTACTGCACAGTGCAAGTGACTGGTAAGGGAGTTGGAAACTGGCCTAGGCAAGGGCAGCTTACAGGGGAAGCGCTGTGCTGGGAGCAGATGTTCCAGGTCCCTCTGGTCTGGGGCTTCTTCCTTGTCTCTGTTTTTAACCAGGGTGTGCACAGGCCTGACTGGGCAGCAAGCTTCAGCACCTCAGCAGATGTGCAGTAGGTTATTTTGAGGTGTTTAGTGTGGCTTCTTTAGATGTTGGGGTGCTGAAATCACAGAGCTTAGGAGCTGACTGTCTGCAGTGACAAAACCAAAATGGTTCATTTTGTCAACTTTACAATATCAAGTGATTTGGCTTTGTTTGCATGAAGAGTACGCTGGAGTTCAGGTAATGGGCAGCTTTAGTTCATCACCTACCTCACAGCTGGCTCTTTCCTGGAAACCTAGAGGGATTTTAGTTTCCTACCTGTTTTGTCTGAAGGAGGCCAAAGATGTGAGAAGTCCATAAATAGACTTCTTGTATTGGAGGTGATCTTTGCACAGGGCGGGAAGGTGCAGTCGGTGTCTGTCAGACCTAACTGAACACTTTGGTCAGCTAAATGGTGCCTCCCCTCAACACTCAGAGATGGCTGAAATGCTGTGTTGGTGGATCTGTGTCACTGGGTGAGTTAAGAGCAAAGGCAGCTCAAAGGCTGCTGGCAGCAATAAACCAGTTTGCAATGACATGGCATCACAGTGAGGCTCTAAAACCAAGCTGGGCTGGTGGTGAAATCACACAGGAAAAGCTCTTCAGGAGCCAGCATTTCGCTTCCGCCCCATAAAATTGCGTGGGTAGGAAGAAGGGAATGTGCAAGATGAAGCTGAAAACCAAAGCAGAGGGGCCTAGAGCTTGTCACCTTGTGTCTGAGCCTGAAACCAAGGGCAGCTGCTCTCCAGTTCCACAGGCAGCCACTTCTCCATGCTGGGCATCGGGGACATTGTGATGCCAGGCCTCCTGCTCTGCTTCGTGCTGCGCTACGACAACTACAAGAAACAGGCCAGCGGCGACTCCTGCGGCGCCCCGGGGCCGGCCAACATCTCTGGACGGATGCAGAAGGTCTCCTACTTCCACTGCACACTCATTGGGTATTTTGTAGGTGAGTGATCAGTGTGCTTTGGGGAGCTGCTTAGTGAGCAGAGCAGGGCTAGGAGATGATGGAAGCAAGGGTAAAGAAGTGTTGAGTGAACCCTTGGCTGTGGTCTTCTAAGTCCTCTCCTCCTTGGGTTTCGTTGGCGTGCTCTGGGGAGGAAGCCCCTTCTACAGCCCTCTGAGATTTCTGGGGTGGTGTATTTTGTTTAGAAAACTGAAGAGATTATCAGTGTGGGGGTGTTTTAGCAATTGTTTATACTTTGCTTTAATAACAAAGGTAGCACACAGGTGGTGTATTACAGTACCTCACAGTACATTAGAGGTTGGAAGGGACCTCAAGAGATCGAGTCCAAACCCCCTGTCAAAGCAGAGTAGCTCATACCTGGCTGATGGTAGGTGGCTTATCCTGTGCAAGAGTACCTCAAGGTGACTCATCCAGACAATCAATTCCTGCACTTTTGTGTTCCACTGTTAATGCTCATGACCCTGGGACGTCTTAGTGCATGCAGAAAATGGTAAATGGTCACACCTGGAATGCTGTTCATGGTTTGCTGTAGCCATCCCTCTCCTCCCTAACATAAACCACATTTTTCCCAAAGGTCAGGCCACATATGTGCATATCCTGACCCCCTGCAGTCCTTCCAAGGATGAAGAGGAAAGATGATTTCCTACCCATATCCTTCCTCCTCCCTTTGACATTCCCTTCCAGCTAGTATCCAGGAAAATCATTCCTGGTGTGTGCAGCCCTTCCTCTCAGCCCATCTTTCTCAGGCTGGGGGCCCCAGAATGATAGTCTCAAGAAGTACCAGCACTGGAGTAGCTCTTCAGTGTGATGCATCCAGCTTCTTCCCCTTGTCTCTTCTCGTGTTTTGTGTCAGTTATTATT